>NC_090922.1:647943963-650443963 GCF_040938575.1 Ambystoma mexicanum | reverse complement strand
ATGTTTTCATTTATTTTTTAACTATGTGAAAGAAAACAAATGATCTTTTAATTAGTTTGGATGTGTTTCTAATACAAACAAAACTATGCGTTTCGTAGATCTAAAGTTTTTCTTTCTTCCTTTCATTGATGTAAGTTGATTTTCAATGAACCTTTAAACCTTAATGTGAACACAAATCAGTGTCAGTTTGTTATTTGTTATTTAATATTGTATATTGGTTTACTGTTTTCAAATTCTTTTGAACATTATTATAAGTTAGTTTGTATTAATATCATATTTTGCATGTATTTTAATTTAAGATTTATTCGTATTTCTGATCTATATACATTTGATTTCTTTTACTATTATATTTATTATAAATTACAACTTTTGTATTAATCTTGATAATTCATTATTTGAATAGCAATGGTATTAGTTGTTCATATGTTATTGTTCATTAAGTGATATACTGTGTTTATTAATGTCGATTACTATTATTTCTGATGAACATTTATTTTATTTTTGGTTATTATTGTATTTCCACAAATTAGTACTGCTTTGAAATGAATGTTGGTTATTACAATCTGTAATCAAAATGCATTTTCTTTTGTGGCACTTTTGCATTTTTCAGGAGTTTTTAGAATTATTTATATTTATCTTGTATTTATCTGGATTGATATTTCTAATCAATATTCAGTTCATGTTTGCTTCTATTTCATTTGTCATTGCAATGTATTTATTAATCTGGATTATTGGTTCTAATAAATATTTTCAATCCCAAATACATTTTTTATAACTTTTTTATTTCTCATAAATGTCTTATTTTTTTACAAAAATAATGGGTGCATTTATGGACTGGAATTGGTGCAGTCAAATACCACTAAATACAGGCAAAGCATTTTTCATTGAGCTTCGCAAAATTAAAGTTGCTGTTGTTAACTGATGCCTCTAACTCTGGGCTCCTGCCTAGCATGCCAAGCAAAGGACACAGGGTTTGTGCTCTCTTTAATGTACAATAGCCCTCTACGTGTGCAAGCCTGGCTATAAAGACCAAACCCATCTCCAAACATATATATATATGCCATATAGGTTGATGGAGCCAAATTCATTTCCGCCTCCAAAAATTGCTCAAACAGCACATTTAGCCATTTTGGTCCCTGATAGCCAATGCCTCTAAGCCATATAAAATGGCCAGACAGAAACACTGCTCGTAAATCCTGAGGATTCCACCAATACAGTATCCCGCAGTTTGCTTTGCAAACTTGTTAATCATTTGTGTTCATTGGCAGGCTTTGCTTTTTTTCCTCCCTACAATATTGGAGCAATCCCCATTTGCCCTGAGCTACAAGCCTAAATATGGATAATATTCCATGTATTTGATCATTCCAATTTGGTAACCCAGTGCAACACAATTTATTTTATGGCCAGTCACTACCATAGCTTTGGTTTTGCCCATGTTTATATGAAGATTATTTTCCTTGGCATATTCTATAAGGGCCTGGAACTTCACTCTAGTCCCCCTGACTGTCCGGTCCATAAGGACCAGGTCGTCCACGTAAAGCATGCTCGATACTAAATCGGATCTCTGTCTCGCTGGGAGTCCAAGTTTATTTGCATTGGTCAGCGGGTCAGCCAGATATAGATTAAGCAACAGGGTAGCAAGCACACAACCTTGTGTGACTTCCCTTTTCATCCTCACAGATTAAGATAGTGAGTATGCATCATCAAGCCGCACCTGCACACCTGTGTCCGAATGTAGGCATACCAGAATATCATGCAACCAATCAGGGCAAACCAATCACCACAGTTTCTGTCACACTAAAGTCTACATAGATCAGGTAGGTACAATACTGGATTGACCATGACCAACACCTCCTTAATCAGCCTGTCTAGCATCCTGATATTGTGGGTATTGACAGATCCTGGCCGAAAGCCTGTCTGCAATATATCCAAGATGTTTTTCTCAACCACCCTTTCCTATAGAGCCACCAATACAAAGGAGCCAAATAGTTCACCAGTCACATCAAGTAATTAGAACAATCTGTAGTTTTCTGGTTATTCTCTATCTCCTTTCTAATAAATAGGGAGTAATATTGCTTGTTGCCAAGATGCAGGAATCTCTGTATCTCTACAGACCCTATCAAATAATATTTTTAGAACTTTCGACCAGGTCCGAGCGTTTGCCTTTAAAGTCACATTGAAAGCCCATTTGGGACTGGCACCCTGTAACCTTTTAGCTGGATAATTGCTGCATATACCTGATCTCTGCTTAGGAGTAGAGGTCAGTGATGAACCTTACCACTCTCTCCTTTCCCGGTGCTTTCTATGCCCAAATGATTATTGAGATACTCGAGCCATTTTTGTTTCTGCTGCACAAGGCAGCAAACATTGGTTGTCACTGTCCATTTTTATCTGAAAACATCCATCTCTTTAGTCATAGTTCGGAATTTTCCAGTGCTGCAACTTTGCTGTACAGCCCATCTTCCGAATCCAGTTGAGCAGACTTACATTGCTACATTGTTTTATTTGTTATCCACTCTCCCTATCTCTATGAAGGAGGAAGGTTGCAGGATTCCTTTCACCCTTAGGAAATGACATCCCAACTGTGCTTAACTACAGCATGTCAGTCAGACACCTTGTGGAACCTGTATTTATTTATTTAATGTATGGACACAGAAAACAAGTGTCATTTTATTGTGTATTATTCATTTAGCGCTTCATTTGCAATGTCTTGTGTATGATTTGCTGTTGCTACCTCTAAGTAGGCAACAGTACTGTGCTTGTGGCTCCCTGCTACCACATTCAATTGATCTGCCCATTTGATTATTTTAGTTGATTTTTGGACTTGCGTGTTGCTCTTTTATTTCTGGGGACATACTGTAGAGACTGCATCAGCCTGTGTTCTGCTGTGATGTGTGTTATACTGATACTGGAGGACTGTTCCCCTGGCAGGCCCTGTGCACTCCTGTGTGCTGCCTTGCTGCTGTCCATTCTGCCGTTGCTGGGACCCCTGACTGCCTTTAAGCACCCTGCTTTACATGGGAGCTGCTTCCAGCTTCCAGTAAACTACGCATGTTGATATCCAGGCTGTGTCCTCGCCTGGCCTTCCCTGTGCCTTACCCTGTTCCACCAGTGTGTTGGAGATGAGGTAAATCGTTGCAAGTGCAATTTTCCATAAGGTCATGATTGTGTCTATTAAAGCTTCCCTACACCTTTCCATGCACATATGCCTATGTTTTGATTTATGTGCTGTGCTTAACCTTGGTAATATAACATCCACTGTTGTTAGGTGGCATTGTGCTCACATTTCCATTGACTCCCATTGTGGGATTTATTTCTATGATCTAGTTTAAGTGCAGTACCTCTAACTGCATCTATGGGTCCCTTCCTTTGCCATTGTGTGTCTGAACTTGCCTGTGTTTCTTTTGGGCTGAACACTGTTGTCAATATGTTAGGCAGTTTACTTGGAACTGTTTCGTTTTAATTTAAGCATGTTGTAACCCCAGTGAGATTAGATTGTGTGATATAATATAAATAAGTGTACCTTGCAAGGCGTACATGTAAAATGCATCTATATGTAAAACAAGGAGAAACATTGATTAGAATCTGATGCCTTACTTGGTTTCAATGGAGAATAAAAAACGTGAGATTTCATGTTGTGTGTTAAAATACACTTTGCACTGTAAAGTACAACTGACAAACACTTACAGTTTGGTATCCCTGCTGTGTATAGTGATGCAAATCTGTCCACTTTGTTCCATTGTTATACCTTGTGCTTTTAGTTACAAACCTGTCTGTTGCTGTGATTTTTGTTAAAGTGCCATGTTTGTTTTTTTCTGGAGTCCGGAATGCATTTTTGCATTCACTTTGATATATGCATTCTGAACAGAGTTCCGGCCATGCAGTACTTGCTTCCACATTCATTTTCTGTCTAATCCATGCTGGATTACTTTATTTTGTCAAAAACTGAGGTAGGTGATCACAGGTAACTCATATATAACTTTCCACACCACTAAGTTGGTGGAGGCACGCCATCATCATTCTCTCCCAAAACTTCAGCTGTTGCACAAGACTAAATCAATGAACAAAATGTTAGCACTTATCTGGAAAGCATGGTTCACACAAATAGTTTCTAATCTGCTGGTGCAGGTGAGTGTGCCCCCTCTGTAGAGACTAATTTTGGGACTCTAAATTAGTATTTTGCTTCCCCTAGCCCTGCGCGAACACCAGCTCATTCCCAGCCCATTTCCTCCCTTCCACCCAACTCCCGTCCCTCCCACCTACCCTGATTGGCTAAATAGTGCAGCCCAGCTGCATCAAGGGCATCCTGTGCACCCGACACTCACTGCAGCATTCTAATCTGCTGGTGCAGGTGAGTGAGCTGCCCCCACTCTAGCGACCCATTTTGAGACTCTAAATTAGTATTTTGCTTCCCCCAACCCTGTGCGAGCACCAGCTCACTCCCGGCCCATTTCTTCCCTTCCGCCTACCTTCCGTCCCTCCCACCCACCCTGATTGGCTAATAGTGCAGCCGATCCATTTCCTCCCTTTCCACCCTCCACTGGCAGTTTGGTGTTTCTTGCAGCCTTCACCTCCTTCCCCTCGACCGGTACACCTCTTTAACGAGACTCCCAGGGCAGCCCTCTACCTGCACATCCCCCTTGGCGAAGGACCCCGAGGCAAAGGACAACTCCCAAAGTAGCAGGTCCAGGAAGTGTCTGCAGGTGTCAGCAGGGGAAGGTGGCAGCCACCAACCAAAAAATCTGGTGCTCACCCCCTGACCCACGCCACCTGCGAACACCCGAGCAGCCCCAGACAGTATCTGCAAGAGCTAGATGAAGACCACACTGCCATGAACCAGCATCGACGGACAAGGTAGGCACAATCTCAGGTACAATTAGCCACGCTAGTAACTACAAATCCCTAATCTAGGTGTGTTTAGATCTGTCATTTGTGACACATAGGACTCTCTCTCCCTCTACCTCGGAGTCTCAAATTTGGGTCTGTTTATCTCTGCCATTTTGTGAAACATAGGCCTCTCTCCCACTATCTGGGAGTCTCAAATTCAGGTCTGTTAATATCTTACATTTTGTGCAACATAGGCCTCTCTCCCACTATCTAGGAGTCTCAAATGCAAATGTGTTTAGATCTCCATTTTGTGAAACATTGGTCTCTCTCCCACTATCTAGGATTCTCAAATTTGGGTGTTTTTATATCTGCCACTTTGTGAAACATAGGCCTCTCTCCCACTATCTAGGAGTCTCAAATTTGAGTGTGTTTCTATCTGCCATTTTGTGAAACATATGCCTCTCTCCCATTAGCTAGCAGTCTCAAATTTGGGTGTGTTTAGATCTGCCATTCTCTGAAACATAGGCCTCCCTCCCACTATCTAGGAGTCTGAAATTTGAATGTGTTTATATCTGCCATTCTGTGAAACATAGACCTTTCTCCCACTATCTAGGAGTCTCAATTGTGGGTGTATTTAGATATGCCAATTGTGAAACACAGGACTCTCTCCCACTATCTAGGAATCTGAAATGTGGGGGTGTTTATACCTTCCATTTTGTGAAAAATAGGCCTCCCTCCCACTATCTAGGAGTCCCATATGTGAATATGTTTATACCTGCCATTTTGTGAAACATAGGCCTCTCTTCCACTATCTAGGGGTCTCAAATTTGGGTGTGTTTAGATCCGCCATTTGTGAAACATGGGCCTCTCTCCCACTATCTAGAAGTCTAAAATGTGAATGTGTCCATATCTGCCATTTTGTGTAAGATAGGCCTTTCTCCCACTGTCTAGGAGTCTCAAAACTGTGTGTGATTAGATATGTTATTAGAACTGCTTGGGAGTCTCAAGTGTGAATCTGTCTATATCTGCCATTTTGTGTAACATAGGCCTCTTTCCCACTTTCTAGGAGTTTCAAATCTGGGTGTGATTAGATCTGAAATTTAGAGAAACATAGGCCTCTCCCCCACTAGGTAGGAGTCTCAATTGTGAATCTGTTTATATCTCCCATTTCATGAAACATATGTCTCTCCCGCTGTCTAGGAATCTCTACTTTAGTTGTGTTGTTCTCATGTCTGCCATGCCGTGAAGCCTAGGCCTTCTCCAACTGTCTAGAAATCTTGAACCTAGGTTCAGTCTGATTACTGCCTAATAACCTGTGGGGCTTAGACCACTAGAAATACTATCTGGGATCCCTTAACACTAAAGGCATTATCTCTGTATAAACCACTCTGTGAGACCTAAGCCTTCTTTTGAAACCCGACAGACTGCCCTGACCAGGTACCAAAGACTTTGTTAAGTACAATTATCTAACACTGTATCCCAGTTGGAGGTGCACCTCTCCTCAGACACATATCTGGCCTTCCCGCCCCACTAGACAGACACCATGCCAACACTGGTCAAAGCAGAGCAGCATGCTGGTGCACAGGTAGGTCTGATGCAACCTACCCAAGCTGAACTCAACCACCACCAACACACAGCCCACCTCCCCATCCCAGCACCTCTTCAACCTGCAACCCTTACATCTCACCTACCCCCCTTCCTCACCAGACCTATGCCCCTGACTCACCCCCCACCCCCATGTAGATCCCGTTATGCCCAATTAAGAGCGGCAAGATGGAGAGAGGTAGCAGAGAACATTGCCCCGGAACTTACCGGACTGCACATGAGCCTAATAAAACACACGTTACACACCACCCCCACCACCAACCATCACCGGCACCAGCTGCCCCCACTGCTACCGAACAACATAGCACCTCCACCTCTCACATCCCCAGTCTCAGCGCAGCAAGAGCAGCTCTAGCCAAAACCCAGAGCTCCACAACTCCTCCTACTCTCACCCACACCCCTTGGACTGTCCAAAAGCCATGGAAAGGCCCAGACCAAAGGCATCTTATGCCCCTCCTAGGATCACCCACTCTCCAGCCCAGATCGCAAACACTGTCACCACACTATAGGACCCAAACCTCCCCATCCACACCCAACCCGGTCCTAGCCCTATTCCCCATCACCCACTCCCGCTGGTCCAAGTTCTCCACACTACACCTCCCCCTCATCCTGCTCCAGCCACCTCTTTGCCCCCTCACTCCAGCCCCCCCTAAAACCCACAACCCAACCCAACCCACCCAGCACCTACAAGAACACACCACCAACTATCCTGCATGCTCATTAACGCCAGATCAGTCTCCAAAAATAAATTCCACATCTCTGACCTCACCACAGAGGAAATCCCAGCCATCCTTTTCATTACTGATACCTTCAGCGCTCTCTTCCTAAATATATTCCATCATGAGCTCTTCGATCATCTGCCTCCAACTCCCTCAGGGTCAGTCGCTTCTCCAAGCAAAGAGTTGGTGGTAGATCTCTTTCCTCGGCTGGGGCCTCCCTCTGGAGAAGCCTCACTGACTCCCTGAAACTTGGGGAGAACCATCTGCGGTTCCGGAAGCACCTCAAAACCTTTCTCTTTGCCTCTTGTTTTTCTCCTTCTCACCCCTGCTGACTTCCTGGCTGAAGCTGAAACTGCACTGGTTACCTGGCCACCCTCTGGTCTCGGGCCCAGGTCCCCTCCCGCACCAGTCGCACCTGCACTGCCTTCCTGGCAACCCCTGCACTTAGGGACTGTCTGCTGTATCCGTACAGTTCCACTACCAGTACTTGACACCTTATGTCTGCACTTACCCTTGCACTTGCTAGCAGCTGGCCGTACTTCACTTATTGTTTATTATCCTTTATCCCATGTACTGCACTTTCCCCCCTACCCCTTCTCATGCACTTGCGCGATCAGAATGACACCTGGCCTAGTAGGATCATTGTTTGTCTTCCCTCTGTTCCCCTTCCCGTGCCTCGTTGCACCTTGAAACATTTGTGTATAGGCACGTTATAAATGGCAAATCATATCATATCACCGCGCACAATGCCTTCCCACCCGGCTACAACATTACTGTCCAGAACAGATCATGAAGGGGCGGAGGACTTATAATTATAATTAAGGACACCGCAACCAACACCACAGACTACGAATCCCTCTTAGTAAAACTGCAACTCTCACCATCCACCTCGCACAGCTTCCTACTCATCTACAGACCCTCCCCCCCACTACAACAAAATCTTCACAGACACAATTGGTATAGTGCTGGTCACCAACCTCATCCTACATCCAACACTTACCATCTTAGAAGAATTCAACATATGGTTCGACTCACCCTCAAACCCTATGACCCGATCACTCACAGACACTCTTTAATCAATCAACCTGACGCAATACATCTCCACACCCACCCACACAGGAGGTCACACCCTCAATGCGATCTTCAGCACTACAAACATATCTACCCAGCCCCACAGTCCCTTTCATGGATTGATCACTCACCAATGTACTTCTCCATACCAATGAACAAAGCAGCGGGCAGCCAAGGCCACACACGACCACCACCAATCACCTCCCCTCTCATCCCACTATTGATTGAAGTCGTAATCAAGCCAGATCTAGCACCCTCCCTCCTCAACTCTCTCTCTAGACTTTCCCTCCACAAAGGACCTTCAGCATTCGAAACCTTCAACCTCTGGCTCACAAACACACTTACACCCCTCATTCCAACAAAACAGGCCTCTCAGAGATCAGGACCAACACCCACTGCCATACTCAAAACACTAAAAACCCTCAAGCACCATCAAGAACGGAACTGGAGAACCAACCCGACAATGCAGAAAAAAAAACACCCTAGCAAGAACAACCAGAGCATACAGACTGGAAATCTGAAAAAACTAAGAAAACATTCCATGGGAACAGAATCCTTAATGCTCGAAACCCAAGCAAGGATGCATAGAATCATATCCAAATTCAAATCCCCCACCTGCTCGAGCCACCCCCACCCGTCTCCCAAGCCTTTTGTGACACCTTATCATTACACTTCCACAATGTTGCCATTGACAGACACTCCGCCATCACCTCTAAATTGGAACATATGCCCCGCCCATTACCCGCTCACAGACTGACCTTCGTCAACACCCCCATCGATACAAATCTTCAACTCCTTCTTCCCCATTTCATAACAGGAGTTCACTCACTCGTAAGCAGATAGCCACCTTTTAGGCTCCCCGGAGGACCTCTACCTGCCCACTCTCCTCAAAAACATCCTAGCCTCAACCTGCGCAGGTAGCATCACTCACACAATCCTCAACCACTCACCCACATCAGGATCTTCCCTGGAAGCCCTAAAAACCTCCTACATCAAACCCATCCTAAAAAAACAACACTCGACCCACTGCTCCCACAGAACTACCAGCCAATCTCCAGCACATGCTTCACAGCCAAACTCATGGACCGCACAGCATACAAGCAGCTTGGCCTATTCACTGAAGCCAACAACCTCGTAGACCCTGTGCAATCGGGCTTCAGGCCACTCAGAGGACAGAATCCTCCCTAGTCTCCATCTAGAATGACCTAAAAAGAACAGCTGACGCAGAAGTCTGCATTGTACTCATTCGCCTGGACCTCTCTGCAGACATCGATACCATTGATCACACTTTCCTACAGACGGGCTACAAACACTAGGAATCAGAAACACAGCTCTCTCATGGATCTCCTCTTTCGTCTTAAATTGCTCACAAATCATGCACCTCCACCCATTCACATCCACCTCACGATCAGTAAGCAAAGGTGTCCCACAAGGAGCATCCCTATCTCCCCTAATCTTCAATTTACACCTAAAACCCTTGCCCGCAGTCATCCGCTCACACAATCTTACTTGCTACAACTACGCAGACGACACCCAGATCATCCTTAGAATCCCAAAATCTCCAGGGTCTGGCAGTCCGGACCGTTCATCATGCCTCTCGGATAATGACCACTGGATGACGACAAACCACCTCATCCTCAACCCTGGGAAAACTGAAATGCTAGTTTGTGGGAAAACAGCCCTCCTTCCCCAAATGATTCCGTGGCCTCAATCCCTATGACCTGCACCAGCGACTTCAAATATGGTAAAAAACCTTGGATGCACATTGGAGATGAAACTATCCCTCACCCAACTCACCACCTTTTAATCTAAAACCTGTTTCTTCCATCTATGGATTCTTAGGTGCATCTTCCCTTTCCACACCTATCCTCAGCGCTTTTTGGCCATCAACTCCATCATCCTGTCCCACCAAGACTACGCAAAATGCCTCTAGCTAGGCGCTCTAGCGTTTCAACTAAGGAAACTCCAAAGAATCTAAAACGTGGCCGCACAAATGCTCATTAACCTTCCTCCCAGAGAACACATCAGCCCCAGACTGTAAGTCCTACATTGGCACCTGATTTCTTCACGCACTATTTTTAAAGCTATGTGCATCACCCAATGCACCATGCACAACACTGGCCCCGAATTCCTTCAGGACAAAATCTAGCGCTACCGGTCCTCAAGGAGTCTCATATCCCACACAGCGTATCGCCTAATGGTCCCACTACACAACTCCTCCAGGCTCGGTGGATCCTCTTTCTCCATCCAAGCACCGATTATCTGGAACTCCCTTCCCCTACATATTCGCAATACTTAAAATCACCTGAAATTCAGAAAGGCCCTAAAAACCTAGCTTTTGCCAACATCCTCTTGAACTCTTCCCCATCTCTAAACTACATGGCTGAACCCAACATTACTATTCTCCTATTACAGCAGAGATGCTGTCAGCATCCGCAGCAGCTCACCTTGACAAAGCATCGCCCTCATGCACAACAGCACTCTGACCCGATAAATACAGCAGGGAAGTCAGCAGCATTCGCTGAGGCACACCACAATAGACCTTACTGTTCATCCTATTACAGCATGGATAATGGCAACGTTCACATCGGCTAACTTTGACAAACTATCGCCCCATGCACAACAACACTCCAACCCGATAAATACACCAGGGAAGCCGGCAGCATTCGTTGAGGCACACCGGAACAAAACTCTCTCGCTGCTCAGACCTTGACTCCAGAGAAACCACGAACAATGAGACCATGCTAGCTACATTGGACCAAGAAATAAAGAACACTGCAGCAGGACTACATTAAAGCATACGGTACGTATACCTTACACCACCTCTGTGGACACAGACCAAAGGCACGGCCAAACATCCATGCACAATAGAATGCAGCTATGGCTATGTCATTCCGGTCTAGCAGCGTACATATCTGTCTGCACTGAAACCCCTGACTTACCTCAACACCTCTACCACTAGCATACAGCGACTACCAACTAAATAAAATTTGGTATAGCTGGGTACACATCGAAGCTCTCAATCCGAAACCACCAAAAGCGCTTACCCACGTGCATGACTTTTGGACTGATTAATGGAGCCTAGCCAGCCACCTAAATCCTAAACCGGCGAAAAAGCACACAAGCATCTCTTAATCTAAACTCTAGAATCTCAACCACATTGACTGCCGTCAACAAGGGCTTTCCAGCCACAAAGCGCATTGAGGCCATACAGATGAGGAAAGAGCGCTATATAAAAAACCGAATACAATACAATACATGGTGCATAACCCCCAGTAATTTACGTTAGTGTAGCAATCTGAAAAATATAGCAGGGGAATTGAGCTTAAATATGGTCATGTTCAGATAAATTATTAAATGCTCGACTGCAGTAGCTGTACAGATCTTTTGGCTGGGATGAACCAAGTGGGGCACTAACTTGTAAAGGGGTGCCATAAAGTATGAGTGCACACACACATAATGATGATAGTTTAGCATAATGGGGTTGCCAATCAGATTCAAGGGGCAGCACGTGCCACCCCAGGCCACTCTCTTGACACGTCACTGCTCGTCTGCACGCAAATCCCCACACTTTGGTGATACAACTAAAGAGGACTGAAGCTGACCGTATACTTACATGCATTGGAGTGTCTGGTCGGTCTGTGGATATGCTCCTACCAGAGGAGGTGTCAGTCAATCACACTGATTCTCTGGTCTCTTCAGAGCAATTTCAACACTCTTTTTTCAGTCATTTCCACAGAAGACGTTCGGTAGATTATTAATAACAGGTCAAATATTATGCACTCCTGCTTTAATTCTGGAAGGTTTTTCTGAAAACAGTCAGAACAGCACAGGGTTGGCATTCACCATGATTTAATTTCTAAGAAAAGAAAACACAAAAAGCACCTTAAAGCATGGAAAGAAATATAACATGCAGGAACTAAAAGCAGCAACAGCAAATGGCTCTGCAGATATTACAATACGAAATGCAGACGGTCACTGAGTACAAATGTACAACAGCAAACAAGGACGAAACCCGAACAGCTTCCCATGAAAACTCAGATATTCGGTTGATTTTGACTAAACGGATCAGGGGTAATAAGGGATAATAATAAATAATAACGAAACCAGGTCCATGCAAAATTGTTGATCACTGTCATGAGGATTGTAAAACCACTAGTCATATTTATATACATGTGGGTTCACACCCAAGACTCACATGTGTTAGACATGCGTTCGCTGGTTCTGCGTTATTAGCTGCCCTTGGAATAACTGTAAGCACTGGTAGTGGTGCTGTGCCACAAGAGATTTCGGCCGACAGCGTCATACGAGGATGTAAGCGCATAGCTCTTCTTTTCTGCCTAGCTGCTCTCTGCCACTGTGGAAGATGGGTGATCCTCTTGTTTTGGGTATGATGGCGATATTTAGTGATGCTGATGTATGACCGCTAAATTGCATCTATTTTCACACAATTCTTAGTTTAAGGGTTCCAACGTCAGAGGATATGGAACTTTGCTGAATTTCCATCCTATACGATGTTGTCACCTGTCAGGATATTCTTAAAATATTCATTTTTATGAAAGCTATCAAATTTTTAAGCTGCCTCTTCTGGGTATAATGCCTGTGGCAAGTGAGCAACTACCAGCACTCGTGAAGAGTCTTTTGAGTATGTACAAAATGATGCATTAGAAATCCCAAAAGATTCTGCACATCTAAAAATCGAAATTGTCATAGAATGAAAGCACATGTTGCCACTGGGCACAGCTAACTTCAAATTTATTAAAACTGAATGAAAACACAATGCAGCCCCTGGGCACAGCTAAGTTCGGTTGTTAGGAGGTGTTGAGAGTGGGAGCGCGGTGGGAGTATAGGGGTGAGACTGTCATTGGTGCAGAGGTATAGAAGGAGTGTTTTAGTTGAGTGGACTGACCTTCAGGGAAATGGTGAAAGTCACGTTGTTTTTCAGTTGGCTCCGTCGGTGTGCAACTTCTCTGCAGACTCCATGTGCACATGGGTGGGTGTGGAGGGGGACCCCCAGACCCTGCCAGGCAGCGGAAAGGAAGCACAAACGGCCTTTGTTGTGAGCCTTAGGTGAAACATGCCTGCTCCCGCCTCGGTTGCTGTGATTGGTTGATGAAGACCAAGCCAGCCAATGGGGGGGAGCAGGCTCAGGCAGCTGGGTGCCTACTGGGATCTAATGTGAGGCAGACATTTTAGCAGGGCCATAGCAGGCAGAAAAAAGAATCCGGAGTGTAACGTACTTGCGCAGGATGGGGCCCTCATGGAATGCTGCAATCTTCGAGGGTCGAAGTCATGTTTCAATTTAAATTCAGTTTCAATTATGCATTCGTGCCGAAGTGTGCATCCCGAAAATTCACAAAAGCTTACCAAAAAGCAGAAGGTGCCTTATGTGGCACCGGGCAGTCAGAATGCAGGCCTTCTGGAGCACTGGTGCAGTAGGTCTTCCTTCAGGGGTAGAGAGAGTGGTAAAGAACTCCCACGTGCCTCGTTGCGGGCCTTCAGTGAAATGGACCGGCTCCCGTCTCCCGGTTGCTGTGATCAAATTATGAAAACCAAGCCAGCCAATGGGAGGGGGCCCAGGCACAGGCAGCCGGGTCCCTACTGGAATCTAATTTGAGACGACCATTTTAGCAGGCCCATAAAGTCAGGGGAATAGCAGGCTGAAAAAAGAATCCAGAGCATAACGGTGCTGGTGCAGGATGGGTCCCTCATGGAATGCTGCAATCTTCAAGGGTCGGAGTCATGTTTCAATTTAAATTCAGTTTTAATTATGCATTTGCGCCGAAGTCTACATCCCCAAAATGCACAAAAGCTTACCATAAGGCAAAAGAGGCCTTTAGTGGCAATGGAGATCTGGTGCAGTAGGTTTTCCTTCAGGAGTAGAGAGAGTGGTAAAAAAAAGGATTCAATGCAATCAGAGAAGAATTAAGAGCCATCAAACTGATGACTCTCCAGAACAGGTGAGCGTATGGACCTTGTAACGTGCATCTGTTACTGAATAGGATTACACCAGAATAACTCTGAGTACAAATGATCGGACAAACTCAAGAAGATGGCAATTTGCTCTTTTATTAGCAGTTTACAACAAACATCAACAGACGTACGCTCATTCTCTCAGTGATTTCTGCATGAAATACAATTATATACTCTCTTTGTGTGTCAGAATTACATTATGCTACGTGGCAATGGTAAAACACCTTATCAAGGGTCGGGATTGGTTAAGGGACACATCTAGATATACAATCAAATAAAAGCTAGGATTGTTATTGGCTATCAAATATCAGGTCGACAACTCATGACTACCTCTTCAAATGTGTAATTTAAGAAAAATCAGTTACACAGTGTTTCATTGGTTTCTCAAGCTATAAGGTTCTTCGTTATATGGACTAATACCATTGGTTTGGCACGCTTGTGCCATGTCTGGAACATTTTGTTCAATTAGCAGCATGTAAGCCAAGACCCAGGTGCAAGTAGATAGGATATGAAGCTGCCCTACCACCCAATTAGCTCAACATCTCTCATCACCTATGCCTTCGGCCTTGCAGAGTATTGTTGTCCTCGTAATGCAACAGGAGGTAGGGCACTCGCTATTGTATCAGGAACTCCAAGTTAAAGCCCTATTTCCAGCCACGACTCACATGGCAAGAGACCATGATTTTGCTACTTTTGCAAGCTTTTAAATGAATAAAGACTTGGCATCCTTTTTTTATTTCTTGCACCTTAACGTGAGAAGATTCATCCTCCGCACACATGTTCCTCTTCAGTGTAGACATCTGACCTCGACTTCTCAGATCTTGACTTAAGGCCAGACAGCCTCTCAAAGCAGCTCCACCAACCTGCTATTCTACTGCAACACAGCCTTTCATTTTCTATGCATGGTTCTTTGTCTTACGTAGTTCATGACACCAATGTCCAGTTTCTGTAAATTGGTGGCTCCGCCTGCATTCTATTTACTACGTTTAGCTAGCCTGTCGGATGACTTGATCTATCTTCCATTTCAACGTCCGTACATTAATCATACTTCTGATTTCTGCAGCACTTTGTAACGTATAAAATTCTTCTTTTACACTTTTAAGGTTCACTTGATTTTTTACTTTGTCATTTCTCCTCTAGGATCCATACATTGGGATCATTACAAGTATGCCGGTCCGGAAACAATGGTGCGGTAAGCTTACCGGCACCATAGTTTCTGGATCGGCATACTACATGTCTTCCTGCCGGAGCCGCCATGCCCGACAGGCCTGACCCTATCGGGAACAGCGGCCCTGGCGGGCAGACCATCGCGGAAGCACCAGCACCATTATCAACAGTGCCGGTGTTTCTGTGGTCCCCACTCCCATAGAGTCAAGGGGACTTACAATTTACTGGCTCCTGACTTCCAGGCGGCTGGGGTTGTAATTTCCCGGTGGCACCAGGAAGTTAGACACTGGTAAATCATTCCGAGTCCAGAGGCAAGCCAACGGTAGCACCGGCAGGGTTACCAATGGACTCAGAATGAGGCCCATTGTCTTCATTCAGTATTTCAGGACGTCGTGCACACTTTCTTATGATGTCATCAGTTCATTTTATGAGCTCTTTCTCATATTCCTTCAGGAATCCCCTCCTGCAGGTCATCATCAACTCGAGGATACATTTGTTATGGTTGCCTTAAGGGATACCTTCTTCCAAATACTCGCTGTAGTATTGGTACAATAGCTGGTGCTAGACAGGGCACGGTCTCATGTATCCAATACAAAGAAACTAGGGGCGGTAGGATCTCCTGAGGATGTATCTGTCTGCTCCTCTACATTCCCCCTCTTGTCAAGTCCTCGACCACCTCCTCAATTTTTCCTCCTTCTTTGAATCTTCTCTTGAAGAAGGGATTCTTTGGTATCTATATCTTTGTCACCCCCCTCATGCTGCCTGCATTTTGTATATGTTCATCCACACTCCAAGTCCTGTAGTTGCATTCTCCACTTGGGGTACAGAAGACCCAATTTCCCACATAATTCTTATGATCCCTTGGGTACTGGAACTTCGTTCCTTCAGGTGCCACAATATGTGCTTTTATGCGGACTCTGATGGCACTTTCAGTCTGCATGTTGCGTTCTGTTTAGTTTTATAAATCAATCATGATCTTCAGTCCCACTGCTTTCTTTGCTGTTTTCTGGCATTGTCCAATTATTATCCTTATAACGCAGAATCTGAACATTATCATCGCCAATATTGCTCCAAGAAACATGAATATATTTGCCAGCCAGTGGGTAATCCATGCAAACCGAAATGAAAACCAATCGTCATCTCCAATAGCCTCTGTCTCCTCCTCCATTTTCATGTGCAGTTCTGTCAACATAGTTATAGCATCTGTCAGAGTCCCGTTTTCACTGTCACAAGATGGTATGAAAGTATGGTAAGAAGGCCCGACCTTGGCGCAAAACCTCCTTCCATTGATGTAATCATGTCATTAACCTTATGACCCTCAACTCTTTCTTTATGATGTTAAATCCTTTTATAGTGGTGTTGATTGTCTGTAACAGCTCCCATCTGGTCATTTGTAACCATTTGGCATTCACTACTGTTTGGAGTCCAGGCATAAATATAGATGTCATTATTATAACAGTCTTGCTGAACAACTTGTGCTCATCAGGAATTTCTTCATAAGCCTTTATTGATTTAGATGAAAAGTGATTCTCTCTTTTTGTCAGCTGGAGTACAAGTGACCTTTTTTTTCTCAAGTGCTCATCCACTTTTGTAAATCCTTCAATATTCAGGTTGCTCTGGGGAATCACCAAGGCTGGAACATGGATGAGTACAATGGAACACACTCCTCCCCTGTTCCTGGGCAACTTCATATATGCTCTGGATCCACAAGCTCAATATCGATCCATTAGGACAGCAGTCCCTCTCCTCATTCCTGGGATATCAATTATGTTCTTGCACCCTTTATTCTCACCAACTTGGACTTTACCTGTGCTTCGAAAGCACATTGTCACATTAGCCAATGGGATTACAGCCGTTGGTCCTGCTTCATCATCCACCCAAGTCAGTAGTTTAGAGTTCTTGGCCTATGACTTTAGGCACTCATCGTTAACTTTCTGCACCTTGTGCACTGCTCCCTTCCTTAGTAGATGAGCTGCACAGGACATTATACCATCTTCCCCTCCTTTGGTCGTAATCACTCATCCATAGATTAACATCTGTGAACGCTGCAAGCATCCAGGCATTCCAGTCTTTTCAGAGTTGTCCGTGCAATTCATCCTCTTCATTGCTTCAATTATTACTTTGTCGTGTCCCATAGAAGGATATATGAGCATCGTGTCTGTCCATCCAGGCCCTTTTTCCATTTGCGTTGTCTTGGCATAATCATCCTTGTATGGAAATGTCTGTCTCGATCGCCAACGCTGGGTTGCCCAGCTCTCTTGGAACTATCCTCTGGTAGTACTTGCTGCTAGATGGCTGAGGCACTTTGCATCATGCGCCGGCATCTCTTTTGAAATGAATGTTCTTACTGTGCTCATGGCATAGGGGATGAGAGAGCAGACATAGCATCTCTCATCAGATGATATCTCCCCCACATTTTTCTCATTTTGGATCCACATATTATTTCCCACTTGAGCCAAGTTATCAAGATAAGTATGTATCCCCTGGTTATCTTCTTCTGCATCCCTCTTATGTCGTCTGACATGCCCAAATAGGTCAAAGAATTATCATTGTTTGTACTTATACTGGGAAAAATCACGTGTCGTGTTTATATTTGAACCATCAAAATGATAAAACACTTCGGAATGAAAGATACATAAAGAAGAAAAGAAAACACATGCATATGTATATCATGCATAAGAGTCTATATAAACATTGTGTGTGCGACACCATTTCTCGTCAAATTACTAGCCTTCTCCAACTGCATTTTCTCTTCCCTGAATAATTTTTAATATATGTATTTAAAAAAGATTCGCAGTTTGGCAATCTGCAAACGTTTTGCAATCAAAAGCCTTCTTATAACTGGACCGTTCTTCGGATCATAGGGAAAGGTGGGAATATTAACATTTCTCCTAACGAGAGTAGGGTATGACTGAAGAATAAACACAAAGACTGCAAACACAATCCTATGTGTTTCACTATCAACTGGTATCATGTGTTATTCTTAAAATAGATATCGTCCCAAAAATGAATCTGGGCATTGATCTCTCCTCCGATTTTTAAGAAGAAATTGGCACTTGGGCACAGTGTCGATATGCTTTTACCTTTTTCAAAGAATCGCTAAAAATTACATTTAAGCTCTGGAATTATCTGCAAGTCCATGCACTTCCTGCACATTTGTAACGAGTGTCCAATGAATTCCAGTCCAAAATAAAAAATGTTTAATCACGTGCTGCTTTATCGTCCTTCTTCTTGGTCATTGATCGAGTCTGCACATGCAGCAATTCTTCTTCTTGAATGGCTTCCCACTCGGTGGCTACTAGAGTGAGGACCACACCTTTGTAGATTTTTACATCGCCCAAGTGTAACCACGCTCTTCTTCCAGACACCATAACTGCAGTGGGGGAAACTTCCTCTACTTGGACAGATCCATTTCATTTTGGCTCATGCTATCTACAGGTAACATTTTTAATAAGCACTTAATCTCCAACATACAACTTTGGTGGTGGCAATAATTCACTCAGATTGGTTACTGGGCCATCCTCTTCCGTGTTCCTCAAACTCTCCCTCCAATGCTTGACTTGATCTGAAATGAAAGAAAAACTGGTAGCCATAGATGTCAAATAATCATGCTTTTCATCACCCAGAGGCTGCGCTACACTCTGGACATCACTCCTGACTCTAGATGGGGGCGTAAGGAGCATCCTCATGTGGCACCCTGTTACTAATTCATGGGGCATAAGATGATGATCTGAACCTGGCCTATTTTGAAGGGCATAGAAGCCTAGGTGTAGGCAATATAGCCATCCTTTTTTCAAAGTTTTCAAAGTTCTGATCTTTGCTATTCTCTCCTTAAGGAGGCAATTGAGCATCTCACATTCTCCATTTGCTTGTGGGTGATAAGTAGAAGAAACTTATGCTTTATGCTCAATAAAAGCCCTATTTGTTCAAATAACTCATTGACAAAGTGTGGCCCATTATCACATCTTAATACTTTACACACACCCCACACACGTTGTTGCACAGGAGGCATCTTGATGTGTCCAAGTACCAGCTTTGATCCATCGAGAAACAGGCCCACACCACCACGAATAGATACCTACACCCATTACATGTCTGCAGCATATCAATGTAATCAATATGCAAATGCAGAAACGAGCCATGTAAACGGGTATTACTCCTCTGATTGTTCTTAGTGTATGCCCAGCTGTAAACATCTGACACACAATGCATTTCACAATGAATTGTGCAACGTTTTCCAATAGATTGGGGACAAACCAGTCTTCTGCAATAGTGGCAGCAAGACTTTCTCGGGTTATATGTCGCGGTAATGCAGCTGCTCAAGTGTGACTTTTATTAATGCTGCTGGCATCACTGGCTTTCAGTGCTTTCCAGTCTCAATAGTGCTTCCGTGGGGGATAAAGAACACCCCTTCATCTCCATAGTCCCGCTCTTCTTGTGTGTCTCTATTAGCTGCGTAATTGGCAGCATATTAAATCCATATCACACCAGCATGCTTCTGTTTAATACGTCTTTAACATTTTCAGTTTCAAAACTCTAAATTTCTGATGAATACGCCACCATGTTGGCTTCTAAATCTGCAGCTTCTTTTCCGCGAGACATAAAGTGTGTTTGTTTAGTATGCACTGCATATTTTACGACTGCTATGGCCACTGGGAGTTGTAGTGCCTTAATGAGCCTGTCCAATAAAGACGCATGTTGCACTCGAGTGCTGTCTGCGTGGAGATAACCCCTCCTTTTCAAATGTGACAGCCCTGCGTGTCCGGTTGATGTGACATAGGCAGAATAACTATACACCATCACTTCCTGCCCTTCGCGTTTCTTGAGCGCGACAGTGAGCGCTACCAATTCTGTTGGCTGTGCTGAAAAATGGGTTGGTAGTCTTGCACTCGCCACTACCTCCAATTCATCATTTAATCAGTGTCTTATAACTTCAGCTCCTGAATGCCTCTAGCCATTAGTTTGATGCATTTTTGATGAACCATCAATAAAGAGAGTCTCCCCTGCCCCTAAATAATTTTCTCTCTCAAGGGGTGTATACATAATTCGTGCAATCCTGTACATGATCACCTTCTTCTAGAGGTTCTGCTACAAATGTGGCTGGGTCACTATTTTACATCTTGCCATTTCAATCGCTGGATTAGAAATCATTACTTCAAATGCAGATGCTCTTTGTGTTGTCAATGTACTTTGGGGTTTCTCTGAAATGGCACATAATGCGTGATCCACGTATAGCGTCATTGCATAGCCCATCATAATACTTGTGGACTTCTCAATCGCAAATGCAGCAGCAGCCAAAGGTTGTTTGCCTGGGAAATATCCTCTCATATCTCGATCTATAATCCCACTATAATGCACCAATGGTTTATACCATAGTTTTCTTCTTTGTGTGAGTACTGCTGTCATTACTGATCCATTGGTGTGTGAAAACAAATACAATTCTTCACTATAATTGGGGATTCACAAAACTGGAGCTGTACAGATTGCTCTTTTTAATTCCTCAAGTCCTTCCTCCATTTCTTCAGTCAATTCTATCTTTACCTTACCAACTTGTGCTTTCTTAAGTGCTTGCAAAAGTGGTTTTGTGTATGTGCTTTAGTCGAACACCCAGGCCCTACAATAATTGCATAGGCCCATAAATTGCTGCATTTACCCCACTGTTTTTGGCTTTTATGTTTTCATGATAGCCTCAGCTCTCTTAGGTATCACTTTCTTTCCTTCATGTGAAATTAACTGGCCTATGTACAGCATCTCTTCCTGTCAGTATTGTAATGTCTCCTTATCTACTTTGTGTCCTTTGTCCGCCAATGCAGTCATTAACTGAACAGAGTCCTGCCTACATTCATCCTCTTTTCCACTATAAATTAATATGTCATCTACGTACTGAATTACCATACTTTTGAGTTCAATGTTAAATAAATCAATCTTTTGGAATCTATTAAATATTGACGGGGACTGAGAATACCCTTGAGGCAAACAAGTATGTTTTAGTCTCTTTTGTCTGAACGTAAAGTATGGCCTTGTGAGTCCTTGTGCAACGGGATCGAGAAAAAGGCATTTTTCAAAGCGATCATCGTGAAATACTTAGCTTAAACTGGGATGCTACACAATATTGTTGCAGGATTTGGAACTAATGGAAATTATGCTTCTACAATCTGATTAAGAGGGAGCAATGCCTAGATAAATCTGCACAAGCCTCCTTTTGATTTTTTAAGCGGATACACCGCAGTATTGCACATTGACTCCGATGGCACTAGGATTCCCTGTTTCATCTACACTGAGATAGTCTCAAATATACCTTCATCAGCTTCTCGAGACACGGGGTACTGTTTTGCTCACAGTAAAATTGCTCCTGGCTTAGGTTTTATTTTAACTTTCCCTATTCCCTTCAATAGGCCAATGTCATATGGGCCCGTAGTCCAAAGGACACTTGTCACCTTTTCTATGTCTTCCTGAAAGAACGCTGTTTTTTGCTGCATCAGCACCATTCCCTGTGAGATGTCCCTTTTCTCAATCTTAATCCAATATGTAATGCTTATGAAATACACTAGCTCATCATCTATACGTTCATCTCTGAACATATTGTCATCTGTTATATCAATCAACCTGTATCCTTCCTCAAAAGCTATCACTGTTCTCCATGCTCTTCCTTCGCCATCTACTCCTTCAAGCATTACTATTTACTTTTATACTGTGGCTGCTTCCAATTCTATGTGAATACTCTGCCCTTCTTCCTCTTCTATAGGTACTTGCGTTCTAAATAAATATTCATCAGGTATCCTCAGAGTTTTCCCCACTAATCCAGGTAGCCATGTTAATAAAATGCTCACTCCGCACCTACCGGGACTCCTCGTAGAGTCACTTGTCCTGTAAATGCCAGTATAAAATCTCCTACATTTAAATTGTGTATTCCTGGAGTGGAGCACACTATTCCTTGATGAGTAAATGAAATCGTTGTATTAAGTTTTGTCATTAAATCTCTACCCAAAATGTTAACTGGCATTTGTCGCAAATATAACAAGGGGACAGACATGTCAAATTCCCCTATAGAAACAG
Source organism: Ambystoma mexicanum (assembly GCF_040938575.1). Taxonomy (NCBI): domain Eukaryota; kingdom Metazoa; phylum Chordata; class Amphibia; order Caudata; family Ambystomatidae; genus Ambystoma; species Ambystoma mexicanum. Next base: position 650,421,545 of record NC_090922.1, on the reverse strand, counting down.
GTAATTTGTCAGTAAAAGAAACACAATTTGTAGCTCCAGAGAACACTTGAGCTTTCATGGCAATACCTGATTTGGGGTATTTTCCCTCCCTTATGCAAGGGCAAGTCACTCCAGTGTCTACAAGAAAAAGAAAAACGTGCCTCCTATCATTACCTAGAACCATGGTTCCTCTTGGGGGTCTGATGTTACTGATAGTACTGAACACATCAAGTCACCCTGTGAGCTGTCCTATTAAGGTTACAAATTCATCCCTGTAGTATCTGCCCTGTGTTCACGTTCCATTGTGTCTGCATAGGTGCTTGTTGCGATTGCCATTGAGGTGGATGCATAGGCACTGGCCCCTGCGGTTGTGCCTGCTGTGCTTGTGGCACCTGTGTCGATAGGATGTTTGAACCTGGGCACAACACTATCATGTTTGTGTGCTGTATGGCCGTGGATGACTGGTTCCCCCTTTTGAGTTTTCTCCATTCTATTGCATGTTTCCCCGGCTTCTACATACACAAACCATATGTCCTACTATCCCAAAATTCTGCCACGATGGTGGTGGTGCTCTGGCAAACCCCCCTTTATATCCTCCCTGAGTTTACTGACTTCCACCCTGGGCATATTGAAATCCACCTTGGGTGTTTTGAAATCCACATTGGCTCTTCTGAAATCCCCCTCCTCTTCCTCTAAATCCTCCACCTCTACCTCGTGGCCTAAACCCGTACTCAGTTTGATCCACTGGGTGTACGTTATTCGCCTGTGGTGCACACATTATTTCTTGCTTTCCTCCTCCTTCTCCGCTTCTCAATACTACCCCTTCTATAGAAAATGTTGACAATGTCTTCAGACCTAACTTGTTCTCATCCTTTTTCTACTCTTCTCTTGTAACAATCAGCAATGATGCAAAATAGTCAACTGTATCTCAGCCCATGGCTTCACTTCCATTCCTACTTGTTTCTTTATTTGACTCTGTACTTTTTCTGGCAATCCCTGACACAAAATATGATAGAATAATGCCACTGTTTTTTTTCCCAAGGCCCAAACGCCTCAAGCTGCCCTTTCTCCTGAATATCCTGAATATAAGCAATAGGGTCTTCATCTTCTTTAATTTTATGTGTAATAATTGCACCCATATCTGATGGATCGGGATACTGTACCCTGAGACCCCTCCAAACATCTGTCCTGCAAATATTAAACAGTGCTCCATCATGCACTGTTTTTTGTGCTGTCACACTTGCATATCGTGCTTGTTTTCCAAATGTCATCACCTCTCTCTCTCTAAGAATAGCTGCCAGTAAACCTTTTATGTCCCGTATGGCCAGTGTATTTCCCCCTCTCATTTTCTCTAATACGTATATCCATTTCCCAGACCAAGAATTCAAACTAGGTAAGTAAAACTTTAAGTTATCCTTATCCATCTGGGGCCATGGAATATATTGCCGTCTTGCCCCTCCCTTGATATGATAAGATATGATATGGCATTTATAAATGCCTATACACAAGTGTTTCAAGGCGCGACAAGGCAAGGGAGACAAGACAGATGGAAGACAAAAGAAAATGTCTTACTAGGCCTAATGACATTGAAATTGCACAAGTGCAGGGGAGCGGTGTGGGGAGAAGTGCCGGGGGGAGTGGGAGGATGGACAACTGCAGGACAAGAAATCAACACAACAGTAGTGCAGCCAGCAGATGGCAAGGGCAAGTTGTTAAAAGCACAGATAACAGGTGTCTAATAAGTGCAGGGAAGGGGACTGTAGGGTTACAGATACATACCACAAGTGCATTGGGTGCCAGGAGGCAGTGCGGGTGTGTTGCTGGATGAGTAGGGGCCTGGGCCCCGAATTCAGAGGGTAGCTATGTGACCAGTGCAATTATAAGACAGAAGATCAGCAGGGGAGAGGAAGAGAGAAGGCAGAAGCAAATAAAACAGTCTTGAGGTGCTCCCGGAACCGGAGATGGTTCTGCTCAAGTTTCATAGAGGCAGGGGCGCTGTTCCAGAGGGAGGCACCAGCCAAAGAAAGAGATCTGTCCCCAACTTGTTGCTTGGAGAAGTGACTGACCGTCAAGGAGTTTCAGGTGAAGGAGTGAAGAGCTTTTGTAGGAAGATATTTCCGAAAAGAGAGTTGGAGGTATTGCAGTCCCAGGGCCCAGAAGGGCTTGTGGACTATGCAGAGCATCTTAAACTTGATCTTTGCTGCCACTGGGAGCCAAAGCAGAGATTTCAGAAATGGAGAGATCTGATCACTGAGCTTGAGGCCAAGGACAAGTCTTTCAGTCCTATTCTGGATGAGTTGTAGAGGACGGGGAGGCAGGTAGATTCAGAAAGTGGCTGCTGCAGTAGTCCAGCCTAGAGAGAACCAAAGCTTTGGAGACAGGGTACATCTGGGGGAAAGTGTGAAAAGGAAGAATACCTCTGAGGAGGTGCAGCTGATTTTTTGACTTCTTAGAGATGTCAGAGATGTGAGGAGAGAGTGAGACTGTGGAGTTGAAGATGACTCTGAGGTTCTTAGCCTCACAGGTGGGAGCAGGAAGAGTGCCCAGAGTGGGCGCCTAGAGAGTGACAGAAAAGGAAGGAGCTGGTGAGCCGATGAGGAGGATCTTCATCTTACTGGCATTAAGGCAGTGGTAATTGGTGGCACACCACTCCTGGATTGTGGAAATACAGTCAGGGATGAGAGAGGGAGAAGAGGCAGCTGAGGAGAGCCTGAAAGTGAGCTGAGTGTCATCCACATAGCACTGAAAGTTGGGACAGAGAGTGGCCATGCAGTGGGTGAGAGGTGGCAGGTATTGATTGAACAGCAATGGAGAAAGATTAGACCCCTGGTAAGCACCACAGGTAGAGACAGAAATATAGAGGAGAGGAAGGACCCTGACCTGGGAGAGTCGGTCAGAGAGAAAGGAGGTCAGCCATGCCCGGGCCTGATCAGTGATACCCATGTTATCAAGGAGCCAGTTGAGCAGGATGACATGGTTGACAGTATCAAAAGCAGAAGAGAGATCGAATAGGATGCCGTGAGAGGGGTGGTTAGTATTCAGTTTTGAGAGCCGGTCTTCACGGATGTTCAGGAGAGTAGTTTCCATACTTCTGGCCGCTCTGAAGCCAGACTGATGGTCATGGAAACAAACAATAGATTCAGTGTGAAGAAGTAATGGAGATCGGAATGATAGTCGGCCAGTAGGGGTCAGCTGAGTGTTTCTTAAGAAGAGGGTGCACAAGAGAGTGCTTCAGGGGGGAAGGGAAGGTTCAAGTGGTGAAAGAGTGGTTACAGAAGTCAGCCAAGGCAGGAACGAGGGTGTCAATGTGGTCTTTGCTGGTATTGGATGAACAGGGGAGAACCTGTTTTGACGAGACTTTCGTTGATCGGACTTGTCTAGAAACCTTGTCAGATGTGAACAAAGGAAAGGAAGAGAAGGGAGCAGGAGAGGTGGCCACAGGAAGGTCAGAGGTAGAGGAAAAAGTAGAGGAAGAAGGAAGATAAGAAGAGAGGGTGGACAGGAAGTCCTGGGTTTTCGAGATACAATGTGAAGCCAGGGCCGTGCAGAGGGCCTGGGAGGGGACAGGAGAGGTAGAGGCTGAAACAGGGTTGGCCAGCTCCTTGCAGATTTTAAAGAGTTTGGCTGAGTTGTTAGATGCAACAGAGACCCAGGCTTGTTTTTGAGCTCTCTTCTTAGAGTGGACAGAGAGTTAGTACTGCCTTTGAAGCCGACCAGTCTGTCAGAGGGTGCACAAGAGGCCCGCCATTTCCACTCAGCCACCCTACACTTGCGTTTAAGGGTGAAAAGGTCTGAGTCATACCAAGGGTTGCACTTGGCTTTGGGCTTCAAGTCGAGGCTCATGACAGTGGCAAGTACATCCAGAGTGTCAGAGATAGAAGAATGAAGGTTGGAGAGGACTGGACTGTGTCAGGATGTGAGTCAGCCAGAGATGCAGAAGGGAGAGCGAAAGTGGCGGCAAAAGCCTCAGCTGACACATGCTCATGGGTAGAATGACCGAGAAGGTAGGTGGCAGTGCAGGGGTTGGCTCGGCCTGAGGGGTAGAGAGAGAGAGATGAGAGAAGAAGAGGAGAAAGTGGTCACTCCAGTAGAGAGGAGTGGTGAGAGGGTTATAGAGTGGGAGGTCTGAAGAGATCAGAACATCCAGGGTGTGCCCTGCAGAGTGAGTCGGGCCAGAGGGAAGAATAGACAGAGAAGGAGAATAGGAGAGGTTCTGAAAGAGAACAGAGGAGGCACAGGAAGCATCCAGGTGAATGTTAAGGTCTCTGAGGAGGAGGAGTTGAGTGGTTGAGGCCAGGAGTGAGGAGGAGAGGTTAGCCCACTCAGAGAGGAAGGAGGTAACCTGACCAGGTGGCTGGTAGATAGTAGCCACAGTGAAAGAGTGGCCAGGAGAGAGAGAGAGAGAGAGAGAGAGAGAGCAAGAGAGAGAGAGAGAGAGACTCCAGACAAGGCATTCAAAGGAGGCATACACCTGCATAGGAATGATAGAGGCAGGGATCCGCTGCAGGAAGATCAAGGCTACACGCCCTGGACGGTTGGATCTGGGTGCAGAGAGAATATTGTAACCATCTGGGAGGAGAGTGTCAAAACTTGTGACAGATCTGGCCGTGAACCATGTCTCGGTAAGACCGAGAACATTAAGGTTGAGTTCTTCCAGGGGACGCCAGATGTCAGAGGAGTGACATCTGCTGTCTGAGGAACCCCATCCCATAACAGGACCCCATTATTCATTTATTCAATCCAGGGGTAATTGCCCCTGTTTGTCTTGATGCTGGTAACAACCTTAACCTACTCACATAGGGTGGGGTGTCTCCTCCCACAATACACGATCGTCTTCAGAAAAGTTTGGGATATGGCATAGGATATGGTGTTTCCATATCTGACCATCTGACCTCTTTATCCAGATTTTTACTTCCCAAGGGGATGCATGTACCCCCCTTCTATATTACGACCTGACACCCTTTCTTCGTCTGACATTGCTACACCCCAACAGGTGTGACTATCATACTCCTCTATCTTAATTAAACCTACTTAGAGATAATGCTCTTTGTTCATCACTGAACATATTTTCCTCCTCAGCCCGTGCTTTCGGTATCATGGATCGTCTGCTGCTCACTTTAGTCCCATGTTCACTGTTCTGTTTTATTTGCTGATATATTTTATCAATCCTCTCTCCAATACTTTCTGCATCATAGCTTTCCTCTTCTTGTACTACTTTAGGCATTTCTTGAGCCACATCTCTGATTGGGAACACTTTGCTTATCGTTTCATATTGTCCCTGTATTTCATCACTCAGTCTTTTTTGTTCTTTAAGAACGAGACTCGCATCAAAATCTCGCTGCCCTCTATTCTGTTTTTATTCCTTCTTTCACTTCCCTTTGCTCTTTCACGTCTCTTCTTACCCTCTCTTCCTCTTGCTTTCGTGCTTTCATTCTTACTTCTTCTCTTCTTTCTTCTTCTTCTTCTTCTCTGTAATCTGTTTTCCCTCACTCATTGTGCCTCTTCTTTTTTTCTCTTTCTTTCTCTCCTATCCCTTGCTTCTATTTCTTTCTTCCGACTGTCATACTTCCTTTGTTCCTCTGCCTGCTTTTCATCTTTCTCTTGTTCTTCTCTGTATATCTTTTCCCATCGTTCCCTGCTTTTTCTTCCTTAGTTATCCTCCCTTAACCAGCTTTTCTCATTCTCTATCCTCCTTTTCTTGCTCATCTTTGTCATCCTTTTACCTAACCTCATCAATGCTTTTCCCATCTGACTTGAGTAATATCTGTCCTCCCACCCATTAATTCTGTACAAGCGTTACCTCATTGGCCTTAGCCTTCTGTTCTTTGATCCCTTAATTTCCCAGTCTATATCTGTTGATTTATTCAATCTCTCGCTTCATTCCTCTTTGTCTTGTGTTAATCTGCACTTGTCTTCTTTCATTTTGCTCTCTTCTAGGCTGTCATCAATAATATAAGCGGGGGTGCATATATCGGGTTACTATATCCACCACTGCTATTAATTCTTTCAAAGGATACAATCCTGTCTCCTCTGCATGTACATTCTTAGTTTCAGGTGGAGTAAGAGGAGCTGAGGGCTCGATGCCCTCCCCTTTATGCTGATTAAGCATCTTCTCGTTCTCCTCTTGATACAGAGTTCTAAAACTACTAATCTTTTCTCTAATGTCTTTCCCATATACGCAGCAGGCGCATATGTGGTCATGTGTTGTAATACTACCTTTGACAATGATCCCCCTTGTGGCAATGTCACAAACATTTTATCATTCCTGCCCTTTACCCATTCTGCACTATACTGTTAGAGCTTGGGCGCATGTCGTGGTATCCTCCATTATGACAAGTCACAATTAACTGTCGATAATTACCAGATTGTTACCTTATTATTTTCAATAAATCTCAGTTTATCTGAAAGCTTATCGCTCACCACTTTTAATAACAACATCAATAAATAGGAGCAGGCACCATCAATCGCTACTCAATCCTCTTTTGTCTCAACCACCTGTCTCAACAATCTGTCTTCTAACTGACCCTATCTATCTTCTGACTGGCACTATTTTTTATTACACTTAAATCAAAACAACTTTGATTCCAAATTTTACAATTTATCACTTTTCAGAACTTCATACATCAAATAATAATCAAAACAATAACATAATACATATTAATAACCCTTGTGCTCACCTTCCTGTTCCCCTATAATTACTTATAGCAAGAGGCATACTTTCTTTGCCTCAAATTATATTACCCTGTTCGCAGTTTAAAATATCAGCTTCCACGGTCCTGACCGTGTGCATTTTCTCTCTTAATATTCAGACTGGAATTGAAGACATCTACTTCTATCTCCCTTGAAATAGGATTACCTAGGGGTTCCTTTACCCACACAAAATTCCTGTTACCCAACGTGTAAAATATTGCAATCCCGCCCCCTTTATATTGCCATTTCCCTTAGTCTACTTACATCTGTTAATCAACTCAAGTCCTTCAGTATCGGCTCCTCCTCCAATCTGACCATTTTGTCTTCTGTCCGCGGAGCACTCATGGAAACTGAGCAGGCTTTTCTTCAAAGAGCGACCTGCCCACCGTCTCGGTTTCTCTTGCAAGTTTATTTCTATCAGCCACTCTCCACAGGAAACTCATTATCTTCCAGCTAATGGTGGAGGATGCCCGATCGACCAAAACTCTGAAGCCAAACTGCACTGTCACCATATGAGTTTATGGCCTTTGGAACGTGCAGCTGTTACTTCATGGGATTACAATAGAATAACTCTGAGTCCAAATAATCGGACAAACTCAAGAAGATTGCAAGTTGCTGTTTTCTTAGCAATTATCTAAAACAGGGAGTTTACAACAAATATCAACGGACGTACATTCATTCTCTCAGCAATTTCCACATGAAATACAATTATGTACTCTCTTTTTACATCAGAATGATTTCATGCTACGTCCCAATAGTTAAAGACCTATCATGGGTGTGATTGTTTAAGGGACACATCTGGATGTACAATCATATAGGAGCAAGGATTGTTATTGGCTATCATATATCAGGTCGACAACTCATGACTACCTCTTCAAACATGCCATTTAAGAAAAATCTGTTACACAGTGTTTCATTGGTTTCTCAAGCTATAAGGTCTTTCAGTATATGGACTAATATAATTGGTTTGGAACACTTGTGCCATGCCTGGAACAGTTGGTTCAATTACCAGCACATAAGCCAAGACCCAGGTGCAAGTAGATAGGACATGAAGCTGCCCTACCATCCAATTAGCACAACATCTCTCATCACCCATGCCCTCTACAATGGAATTCTCATTGCACTTGGCCTTTAAGAGTATTCTTGTCCTCGGATTGCAACGGGAGTGAGGGCACTCGCTATTGTATCTAGAACACCAAGTTCAAGCCCTATTTGCAGCCTCGACTCACGTGACAAGAGACCATGAGTTTGCTCATTCTGCAGGCTTGTAAATGTTTTAAATTAATTAAGACTTGGAATGCTTTGTGTTCTTTCTTGCACCTTAATGTGAGAAGATTCATCCTCCGCACACATGTTCCTCTTCACCGTAGATAGCTGACCTCGACTTCTCAGATCTTGACTACAGGACAGACAGCCTCTCAATGCAGTTCCACCAACCTGCTATTCTACTGCGACACAGTCTTTAATTTTCTCTCCATGTTTCTTTGGCTTACTTATTTCATGATGCAATGTCCAGTTTCTGTACAATGGTGACTCCGCCTGCATTCTATTTACTTCTTGTAGCTAGCCTATACAACGACTTTATCTAATTTACGTTTCAGTGTCTGTACATTCATTATACTTCTGATTACTGCAGCACTTTATTTATTTTAGACTTTCTAACATGTACTCTTCTTCTTTTACACTTTTATGGTTCACTTGAATCTTTACTTTGTCACTTCTCCTCTAGGATCCATACATTGTCTTCATTCAGTATTTCAGGACATCATGCACACTTTCTTATGATGTCATCAGTTCATTTTCTTAGCTCTTTCCATTATTCCTTTGGGAATCTCCTCCTGAAGGCTGTCATCAACGCAATGATACATTCAATATGGTTGTCTTAATGGCTAACTTCTTCCAATACTTGCTGCGGTATTGGTACAATAGATTGTGCAGTGCACAGTCTCATGTCTCCAATACAGGACAGGTAGGGACAGGACAGGTGGGGGGGTAGAATCTCCTGCGATTGTAAACATGTTCTCCTCTACACAGGTATGTCCTGGACTTAATTACAGCAATGGAAGGTGGCGTGTGTGCCAAGGTTGGGCCTTCTTGCTGTACATTCATACCATCTCATGATGGAGAAATGGAACTCTTATAGAAGCAGTAACTATGCTGACAACCCTGCATACGAAGATGGATGGTGAAGCTGATGATATAGCAGGAGATTACTGGTTTTCACTTCTATGATTATGGTTTCCTACTTGGCTGGGCCAATGCTTTCAAAATACTTAGAGAAATACTACTTTTGGTATTACTAGGATTTTGTCTCATATGTATCACCTTGGCACAGTGCCAGAAGACAGCTAAGAAAGCTATTGGGATTAAGATAATGATTGATATAGCTGATGGAGCTGGTGAGAAGAAAAAAGATGAGAAAAGTATCAGTGAGAATATAAAGAAAAGTCTCTTGGCACCTCCAGGAATTAAGTTTTACTGCCCTAAGTGTAGGTCATTGGATATTCTATCCAGCATCAGGAGATTGCTGTCACATGACCTGGATTGTTGATGAACATATAAAGAATGCAGGACACCTAAGGAGGTTGACAAAGATATGGATCCAAAAGAAAAGGCAGTATGAAGAGAAGATGAGGAGATTAAAGAGAAAAATATGGTTGAGGAATCGACCAGATGGAGAAATGTAGAGTAGCAGGTGGATGCATTTTCCGTAGCTCCCACACCCTCTCTGCCATCATCTTGTAACAGCAGGATAAGAGCTCTATGTAGGACCCCATGTGGTGTCCATTTACCGCATTGAGTGTATAAATGACGATATGCACTCAAACAACCATACTGATTGTACCATTATACTGAAAGAGTGGAAGGATGTCAGCATGCACCATTGGACATCATGTAGTGCTGAGTGAAATCTGGCGAGGGTAGAGTGATGTTATGAAGAAGATATACAAGGACATACAGAAACAATATGAAAATACTTTAGAGTAACGATATAACTACAGTGACAAGAGAAACATGTACGAAATAATAAAGTAATCATTTATACAAGGAAGATAAAGTAACTTTCTGACCAATATGTGTAAATGTGCAGTAACACAAGGTAGATGAGACATATAAAAGCTTGCTACAGAGGAAAATCTAACATTGCTAGGACGGCCATGATAGGAACATGGACGTTGGCTTGTGTTAAGACTCAATCCGGTTACATCAGAAACAGGCGAGGGATGCAGAGTCAGGAGACGTTGGAAAAATAGCTTTGTGTGCTGTATAAAGGGGAGTCTATGTTTGCCTTGTATCAATGGTGCTATTTTAAGGAATAATTGCAAGGCGTAAAGGAAGGCAGACGTATACGCCCTGTACATAAGACATATTTCTATTAAATTAAAGAAGAAGAAAACATTTGCAAGAGCCAAGTAATGGACACTTAATAGTGAATAAGGTCTTTACAAGATGGAGTGAGGAAGAGGCCAAGAGGAGCAAGAACAACCAGTATAATTAAATCAAATAGCAGTAAATAAGAGGTTGAAATGAACACATTTGTGGTCCCTTCAAACGTGATTTAGAAGTCGTACACAAGGTCCATTCATTAAGCTTCAGATGAAGATAGTGATGTGCTTACAATCCCTTGAATGTTCCAGAACAGAGAGCAAGCTACAAGGTCAACTACAGATGACAAAGGTTGGCTTTTTTTGGAGTTATGAGAAATGATGGACTAATTGGGCAAGTGTGGAGTAATCTGACTTGACTCAAGTACTTGGGTTTCATTTTGCTTACGTGATGCTAATGAGCAGAAAATCCAAGGTTGGGTGAGCATGCCAACCAATCAGAGCGTCTATGCGGTAACGTGCTATACAATGTTGCATAGACCATTTTGCTGCCATTTTCTCTGCTATAATCAGACTTATACATATTTAGAGGTAGATCGAGATGTGCCCTACAGATAAGGAGCAACCAATGAAGTACTTACCCCTATATTTGCCATAGGTACATATGTTCTACTAAACAATCCTTCGCTTCAATAGGTTTTACAGTTTTCAACATAGGATGACATCATAGATGACGCATATTGGGGTATAAAGCCTCTGTATAATCAAGTGTGTGTGAGTGTGCGAGCATCAGCCCATTGTTCATCAGTTCATCGTGCCTTATTGAATTGAGAATAAAGTAGTATTTTACCATATTTTCTGAGTCTGTCCGGTTAATTAGTCTGAGATATTTATTGGTAATTCCATCTAGCAAACGAGACGCTTCAAGGTGCTAAAGCACATTACATCTTAACATACCTGGAGTGTTGGTCTAAGGTAAAAGCATTTGAAATAAAGAGAGGTTTGAAAGGGATCATTATCTCAATGTTATGTTTTTGGCTACAAATGTACCTCATCTAGCAACAGACTTAAGTGTATCAATTATATCCTCAAATTATCAGTGATATATTAAATGGCATAATTTAGATTTAGAAAACACTTGTCCTCTATTGTAAAGAAATATTCCCCCATCATTAGAAGGAGTTTCTGGAGATAATTTTCCACCGTTCCTCGTAGGTGGCCCTGGTTTTGGCGATGGCAGATACCTTGGCAGTTTTGGGCATGGAGGTACTTCATATCCCATCACGCTGAGGAACAATTGCGCCAAGACATGCATTGCTTATGTCATGTTACATAGCAGTGAGGTGATACGGATGAACGTCGCAGTGCACCACGGAGAATGTCTCTGAACGAGACTAGATATGAATCTACAGAAAAATGGGGACAGCACTCTCCAACCCCTGTAAGTTCCAGAGCTCTGTTGTTCTCCCCATATCATTGAATTACCTGTTTCCTATTTACCTTCTGACTGACCTTTCATTCTCTGCCCCTTATTAATTCTTACCTGACTTCTTTGTTGACCTCACTCTAGCTTCCTAGACTACTCCTGCCCCTTACCCTTCGCCTGCTCAGCCTGATCTCCTGTATACCGACTTGTGCCTGATTTCTGGCATTGAACGGGGAATTCCCTCGACTAACTCCTGGTGACCTGATATGTACTGAACCATACCTTCTTCAGTTATCTTGGATTTTTGGATAGTGATTCGAGTCGATTGATTTTACTTTTTGTGGTTACGTTTTTTTACCTTCCATGACAATTATCAGAAGTGGTGACTCCTTATCTTTGGTTGCTGCATTATTTACCAGGAAGCCTGTTTATCCCCCCTGTGGTCATAAGAGAGTATATATTTTGTAAATCTGTCACCTCTCTGTGGTATTCAACCCACTACTGAATACAGCACCTATGCCTTACTTCTGAAATCAAAGGAACTCCTACGCTGATGCTTCGATTAATACACAATTGAATGGGTGGGTGTAGAGGGCGAGGAAGCTTGAGGAGATGTCTGTCCACTTACTTGGGCTCATGTTGTCTCTTAACATACCTGCCTGGCAGATTCAGGAAGAGAGTTTAAGCCTAGCGAATAGACAGCAATTATGTAGGGTAGATGAGAATCATCAAACTACCTCTTAAGCATCTAATGAAATAATATCCTATTAGGGGCCGATAATATGCAGGTCAGGCCAGCAGATTGGCGGGAACATTTTTCTCTAATCATACTGCATGGTAATGCGACTGGGATGGAGCTGTTATTGGGGGACTCTGGTTTAAAGGTTATGTGGCAAATAAGAATGAATGAGGAGGCATCATAAATGAGGGACTGCATAGGCAGTTTTGTGACTTGACTTGCCTGAAGTTGTCAATATGCAAGTGCCCTTTCCTCGCTACATGGCTATCACATTAGTTTAGGTGCTCATGCTACTGCCTGCACCACTGTAGACGTGCCACCTTCTGCAGTCCCACTGGCAATAGGAATAGATAGAAGACACACCATAGTTTTAACAAGGAGTGACAATGGGTACAGGCAATGTAGCTTCTCAGAGGAAGGACCTACTTAATTTGTTACTTGGCTGTTAAAAATTGTTAAGCCTTACTTTTGAGCATACATTTCTACATGTTATTAGAAATATATTCACCTGTCTGTGTAAAACGTTAGGAGAGATTACTGAGGAAAATGAACAACAATTTATAAAATGACATAGGTTTTTAGTAGCGCAACTTAACAATAATAACTTTGACTTTATGTACATGTAATATGGAACTGTCAATAGTGATGTGATTCATCACAATACTTATAATTGAAAACAACTGGCAGGTATCCCCCAGGGACTCACCGTTACTTCTGTTCCTCCTCCTCCTATGACTGGCACCTTCCTGCAGGGAAAGGCTCCTCTTCTTTCAAGCGGAGAGAAGAAAGTGAAAAGCCTCCCAAGTACTTCTTCCCTCCCTAGATAAATCCAGGCAGGAGAAGAAATCCTAGGGAAACCCTCTGGGGAAGAAAACCCTGTGCCGAAGGTAGCGGTATGATGTCTTCAGTTGCAGACGGAGGTTCCGGTGCAGTCCGAAGGTCGTTCGTCCTTAAACAGGAACGTTGTGTAGGGAAAGGTGCCAGTCAGCCTCAGGATACTTCTATGATTTATAAAAGAGGTTGGATGAGAAACCGTGGGAAAGCAGAAAAGAATAATGGGAAGCCACGGGGAAGTCTTTACCTGAGAGGCTAATAGGGCGGAGCTAGGAGTTGTTATGGTGTAGCAGAGTCTTGCGTGGGCGGTCGTAATGTCGGGGTGACTTGTACCTGTACCTATGCGAAGGAAGATAGCATAGTGAGCCGGGACGGAAAGAAAGACGGGAACAGATATTCCGAAGAGTATCGAATTCAGCTTACCGCGATCCGGAGAAGCCCCAGAAGGCAGACTTGGGTTAGAGAGGGACGGAGTCCGTGGAATCGGGAGAAAGGGAGGCAAAGGGAGCTGCACTAAAAAGGGCGAGGCAGAACAGGAAAAGAATTAGAAAGCTGAAATGTAATGTCTTTCAATCGTATAAGGAAGCCTAGAAGCGAATTTACGTAGCGTTGTGATAGCGGAGTAGCAACGCAACTCTGTGCTGATCTCGGAAACAGATATACCAACTCCCGGGTAGGGAGGCAGCACTTCCTGGAAACCGGGTTGTGCAGAGACTAGACCCGCAACACCGGTTACGGCGGCCATCTTGTGAGTAAAAATGGCTGACACCCGCCGTCCTAAGGTCCATTTATGCCACAAGGACCACCGTCCTCGGAGGGGCGTGACAGTATGCCCCCTCAAATGCCTCGGGCCACCCGGTTTAGCCGGATGGGACCGGAAAAATCGGCGGACCAGAGCCGGAGCATGAACAGCCGATGCAGGTTCCCAAGAGCGATCAGCCGGAGAATACCCTTTCCAGTCAACCAAGAACTGCAGACGACCCCGAAAAAGACGAGAATCACAAATACCAGCCACTTCATATTCGGGTCCCATCGGGGTGATGACAGGAGGGGGTACCCCCATCTGTGTTCGGGAAAAACGATCCACCACGTCTTTCTTCAATTGCGACACATGGAACACCGGATGAATCCTGGACCAAGACGGAGGGAGCTTGAGCTTGTAAGCAGACGACCCCATTTGTTGCAAAATGCGAAAGGGACCGAAGTATCTCGGGGACAATTCGGACGGCACCAGATGACGAGGTAAAAATCGAGAAGCCAACCAAACGACATCACCTGGCACCAAACTTGGAGCTGGAGTGCGACGTCTATCAGCAGAGCGTTTGACACGGGCATGGGCCTCCAGAAGAGAGGTTCTGGCTGTCCGATGTCCCATCCGAATAGCATTGATGAGGAGATCCACATCGGGAAACCTAGATGCGGAGACCGGACTGCTGGGAAAACACTGAGGGTGATAACCGTAGGAGCAAAAGAAAGGGCTAAACCCCAAGGCCGAGTGTCGAGAGTTATTATACGCAAATTCCGCCAAAGGCAACAAGGAACACCAGTTATCTTGTGAGGAGGAGATGTAACAGCGCAAATAACCCTCAAGGGTTTGATTCAGACGTTCCGTCTGACCGTTTGTCTGTGGATGGAATCCTGAGCTCAGTGCCCGGGAGATATGCAAACTCTTGCATACCTGCTGCCAATATCGAGACGTGTATTGCGAACCTCGATCAGAAACGATGGTCTCAGGAAGTCCGTGAAGAGAAAAAATCCGTGAAAGAAAAATCTTTGCCATCTGGGCTGCAGTAGGAATCCGTGGAAGGGGAACAAAATGTGCCAATTTTGTGAAGTAATCGATTGTGACCATGACAACTGTACAACCGTCTGAGGGTGGCAAATCGACAATAAAATCTGTGGAAATCATTTGCCAAGGACGATTAGGGACTGGCATTACTGAGAGAAGACCTGAAGGGGCAGATCGCGGGCATTTAGATTGCAAGCAGATGGCACAAGCGGATACGTAATCCATGATGTCTTGAGTCATTTCCGGCCACCAGAAATTACGCCGGACCAGCTCTTTAGTATTAGCCACACCTCTGTGACCGGCCAGGTAGGAGTCGTGACAAAGATTCAGAACCGTTCTTCGTAATTCACTCGAAGGGAGGAAAAGCATCTTGTTATTATAAGCACAACCTTGGACCAAGGTGAGTTTCCAGGTCGCCAGAAACTGTGGATTTGACTGGATAAATCGCAATGTTGAGTTAGCCACGTTTTGTAGAAATGTGGTAACCACCTGCACGAATGTAGCTCTGGGAAACAGAAGCTCTGTCCGGAAAGGCGTAGAGGAGTTATAATCCTTTCTAGACAAAGCGTCAGCCTTGAGATTGACTCTTCCGGGAATAAAGGTGAAAACAATCTCATACGGTGAAAAGAAGTGTGCCCAACGTGCCTGTCGGCTATTTCGGGTTTGAGCATATTGCAGGACGCGTAAATTACTGTGATCAGTCCGAACCACCACTGGGTGTCTTGCCCCCAATAGTAGGTGTCTCCACTCTTCAAATGCCCTTTTTATAGCTAGGAGTTCTTTTTCAAGCACTGAATAATTTATTTCAGAGGGAGACAGTGTCTTTGAAAGATAGGCTATAGGACATTCTATTCCCTGGTCGTTTTCTTGGAGCAGAACGGCCCCAAGGGCCTGATGAGAAGCATCAGATTCAACGATAAATCTCTTGGCTTGATCTGGGGAGATCAAAATGGGTCCTGTGAGGAAGCGTTCCTTTAGTCTCTCGAATGCTAATCGTGCCTCCACTGACCAAAGGAATCGGACATTCTTTTTAAGAAGAGCCGTCAGTGGGAGTATTTCTTGAGAATAATGTGGGATAAAACGTCTGTAAAAGTTAGTAAATCCCAGAAATCTCTGTAGATCTTTGACGCACACCGGCATAGGCCAATCGGTAACAGCTGAAACCTTCCTAAGGTCCATGGCTACTCCATTTGCCGAAATTATGTATCCTAGATAGGCAACCTGGTTTCTGTGAAACTCACATTTCTCTAATTTGCAATAGAGGTGATTGTTAAACAGTCTCTGTAGGACTTCTTTAACGTGCTGACGATGTTCTGATGGAGAGGTAGAAAAAACCAGGATATCATCTAAATAGACGATAACGGTGTGAAGAAGAATGTCTGAAAACAGGTGGTCCATAAAGCGTTGGAAGACCGCGGGGGCGTTGGACAGGCCGAAAGGCATTACCCTGTATTCATAATGTCCCAAAGGAGTACGGAAAGCCGTTTTCCACTCATCGCCAGCTCGTATACGGATGAGATGGTAAGCCCCGCGGAGATCCAGTTTTGTAAAGATGGTGGCTCCTTTAACGGCTTCGAGTATATCAGGTATGAGAGGCATGGGATAGCGATCAGGGATCGTGATCTTATTCAAGCCCCGGTAATCGATACATGGTCTGAGTTCCGTAGTTTCTTTCTTGGGGATGAAGAATAAGGAAGCTCCAGCTGGTGATGTGGATTCTTGAATAAGACCATTACGAAGATTCTTTTGCAGATATTCCATAAGAACTTCACGTTCTCGTCCTGATAGGACATACATGCGGCCGAAAGGAATCGGTGCCTCAGGAACTAGTTCCAAGGCACAGTCATCCCTCCGATGTGGAGGTAGTTCTGCATATTCCGAATCAGAGAAGACCGTTTGAAATTGTCTGTATTCGAGGGGTAATTCCTGTATTTGGTTCAACATAGAGATGGAACCTGAATTTTCCAACATGGAGATAGTCGGGCGAAATCCGACCGCTCCCTCCAACAGACAGTGCGTCAAACAATGTTCAGAGCCCAAAAAAAACAGTGCCCGCCTTCCAGTTGATGTAAGGATTGTGAGCACGAAGCCAGGGTAGCCCTAGAATTACTGGATAGTGAGCTGTACGGATTACATCAAAAACTATAGTTTCTTGATGGGAGGAGATGTTCATCTGCAAAGCTATGGTTTGTTCCTTTATGGGTCCTGAAGTTAACAGACTACCATCCACTGACTCGACTGGAATAGCCAAGGTCTTAACTGAACATGGTATATTATGAGTGGTCTTCCAGAGGGTATCAACAAAATTTCCCGCGGCCCCGCAATCTATTAAGGCTGTGACCGGAATGGGATCTGAATCACCCCATCTGATCTGGACCTGCAAGGCCAACATAGTAAGATCGGGGATCTCTGTTACTTGTGATGGTATCATAGAGGATGAGGAACCTGTTACTGATTCCCTAGCCGCGGTTCCCCTTGCGGTTGGGTAATGGCGTTTCCCTGTCGTTTGGTTGGGATGAGGGGACAGTCTTGAACTGCGTGTTCTTTGGACCCACAATACATACACAGACCCTTAACCCTACGTCTATTGCGCTCTTCGGGAGTGAGACGACCTCTGATAGACCCTATCTGCATGGGTTCTTCCATTTGAGATTTCCCTAAGCTAGGAGAGTAAGTAATGGGGTGTCTCACGGAACGGCAGCGACGTCGTTCTTTTAATCTTTCTTGCAGTCGGTAGTCCATCTGCATGACCATGGTTATTAATTCTGCCAAATTTGGAGGTCTGGGTACTCGGGAGATCTCATCCTTTAACTCTTCGTTTAATCCTCTGCGGAAGATAGTGATCAGAGCATCGTCTGCCCAAGACGTGCCAGCAGCCAACTGCTTGAAATTGGTGATATAGGATAACAGATCTTGAGATCCCTGTTTGAAATCCAATAATTGTTCTTGGGCTGAAACCGTGATTTCTTGCCGGCTGAACATGGCTCTAAGACTGTTCAAAAAAGCAGGGTAGGAATCTAATAAGGCATTATTTGTAGTAACCAGAGGCGTGGCCCATGCTAAAGCGGGACCTGATAGATTGGCAATCATGTGTCCTACCTTATCACGATCGCTCTGAAAAAAGGCTGTCTTGAAAGAGAACTGAATGGTACAAGCCTCAATAAAGGCCTTAAGTTTATGAGGGTTACCATCGTATAAACCCCCTGGAATGGGTCCAGGAGGTATCTCAGAACAGCTAGGGACTCTGCCTACCTGTTGCCGAAGATAGGCATTCTCTTGTTTTAAAGCCTGCACTTCTGCCGTTAACGCCTGTACTGCAGTGACTAATTGTTGTTGTTGAGAGGCGTCCATATTTCCTTGTAACTCTGAATCCCTGGGTTAACCTGCTCAGAATCCAATTAGAGAATTAATAATAATCCTTTCTGTTCTTTACTGGCATTGCTAACTGTCAATAGTGATGTGATTCATCACAATACTTATAATTGAAAACAACTGGCAGGTATCCCCCAGGGACTCACCGTTACTTCTGTTCCTCCTCCTCCTATGACTGGCACCTTCCTGCAGGGAAAGGCTCCTCTTCTTTCAAGCGGAGAGAAGAAAGTGAAAAGCCTCCCAAGTACTTCTTCCCTCCCTAGATAAATCCAGGCAGGAGAAGAAATCCTAGGGAAACCCTCTGGGGAAGAAAACCCTGTGCCGAAGGTAGCGGTATGATGTCTTCAGTTGCAGACGGAGGTTCCGGTGCAGTCCGAAGGTCGTTCGTCCTTAAACAGGAACGTTGTGTAGGGAAAGGTGCCAGTCAGCCTCAGGATACTTCTATGATTTATAAAAGAGGTTGGATGAGAAACCGTGGGAAAGCAGAAAAGAATAATGGGAAGCCACGGGGAAGTCTTTACCTGAGAGGCTGATAGGGCGGAGCTAGGAGTTGTTATGGTGTAGCAGAGTCTTGCGTGGGCGGTCGTAATGTCGGGGTGACTTGTACCTGTACCTATGCGAAGGAAGATAGCATAGTGAGCCGGGAAGGAAAGAAAGACGGGAACAGATATTCCGAAGAGTATCGAATTCAGCTTACCGCGATCCGGAGAAGCCCCAGAAGGCAGACTTGGGTTAGAGAGGGATGGAGTCCGTGGAATCGGGAAAAAGGGAGGCAAAGGGAGCTGCACTAAAAAGGGCGAGGCAGAACAGGAAAAGAATTAGAAAGCTGAAATGTAATGTCTTTCAATCGTATAAGGAAGCCTAGAAGCGAACTTACGTAGCGTTGTGATAGCGGAGTAGCAACGCAACTCTGTGCTGATCTCGGAAACAGATATACCAACTCCCGGGTAGGGAGGCAGCACTTCCTGGAAACCGGGTTGTGCAGAGACTAGACCCGCAACACCGGTTACGGCGGCCATCTTGTGAGTAAAAATGGCTGACACCCGCCGTCCTAAGGTCCATTTATGCCACAAGGACCACCGTCCTCGGAGGGGCGTGACAGGAACATAATGAACCCCTTCTACTGAATTTGGTGTCCGCAAACTTTTTTGATGTCCGCGGACATGTTCGGACAACAGTACCACTACCTAAAAAGTCTGGGGGTGTATGTTTAATTGTTATATCATAACATAGTAACATTTGAAAAATTCACAAAGCAGCACACATGCATATTATATGTAGTAATGCATAAGAAATGTAACCCATATATGTAACACACTAACCATTCATTTAAATACAGTATGTTCTAAAATGGAATATACCAAAAGAAGATGAATTGGCTTCCAACAAAATTACCTCACAGACACTCCACAACTAAGAGCAAGACCAGACCTACATAGTACTCAGAACATATCTTACCTGAAATAGTAAGTGTACTTCATTTTACTCATATATTTATAAACTTTCTGTATTAGATAAAAAAATATATATTATTTTTTTTTTCTCACAGAAATGTCTAGTACTCTGGAATGGCTAGAGGAGCATTTCCCACATGAGGAAATGTCAGAAGATAGTGAAACTAATGGTACACACTTTACAATATAAACCATTTAATTATCATTATTTTATATACATTTAACATATATATTTGTTTGTTGTACAGAGCATACCAAAATAGAAAATACCTCTGAAGAAACTGTTATGGATAACACTGTTGACAGCATTAAAGAAAAAAATGGATTTATTGTTGACCAATTTTAATAATTTGAAAACTTTTGTTGAGGATCATTTTAGAACAAACACCTCATACCATTGTCCCACATGTACTTGTCCCCCCTCACCATATCCCAGTCAATTATCCCCAAACCCTCTCCATAACCCAAAACGTTTTGATGAGACTTCCATCCCTTCTTCACCTGATACCAATCATGTTGAAACCCCTAATTCTCCTGTTTTTGTTTCCGTTTCTGCCTCACCTTCTCTGTCATAAATTGTTAATATATGTTAAATAAAGTTAGATTTTTATATTGTGTTGTAAAACAATTTAGATGTCCACGGACAACGCGGTTGTTCTGAAATGTTCGTAAATAAATGAAAATGGAGGTGTCCTGAAGGACACTAAACCTGTCCGTACTGTTCGCTAGCAAGTTGAAACTGTTCTAGAATACACGCGGTGTCCTGAAATGTTCGTAAATAAACTAAAATGGAGGTGTCCTGAAGAACACTATACCTGTCCGTAGTGTTCGCTAGCAAGTTGAAACTGTTCTAAGAACACAAGTGGTGTCCTGAAATGTTCTTAAATAAACGAAAATGGAGGTGTCTTGAAGAACACTATACCTGTCCGTACTGTTCGCTAGCAAGTTGAAACTGTTCTAGAACACACGCGGTGTCCTGAAATGTTCGTTAAGAAACGAAAATGGAAGTGTCCTGAAGAACACTATACCTGTCCATAGTGTTCACTAGCAAGTTGAAACTGTTCTTAGAACACACAGAGTGTTCTGAAATGTTCGTAAATAAATGAAAATGGAGGTGTCCTGAAGAACACTATACATGTCCGTACTGTTCGCTAGCAAGTTGAAACTGTTCTTAGAACACACGGAGTGTTCTGAAATGTTCGTAAAGAAACAAAAATGGAAGTGTCCTGAAGAACACTATACCTGTCCGTAGTGTTCGCTAGCAAGTTGAAACTGTTCTAAGTACACACGCGGTGTTCTGAAATGTTCGTAAATAAACGAAAATGGAGGTGTCCTGAAGAACAGTATACCTGTCCGTGCTGTTCGCTAGCAAGTTGAAACTGTTCTAAGAACACACGAGGTGTTCTGAAATGTTTGTAAATAAACAAAAATGGAGGTGTCCTGAGGACGCTATGTCTGTCCGTATTGTTCGCAAGGAAGTTAAACTGTTCTAAGAACAAACGGTTGTCCGTTACTGTTCGTTTGACGTGTGACGCACTTTTAATTACTTCAGGACCCGAACAGTGTCCGTAGAACATCAACACGCATGCGCAAACCAATGTCCGTGCATTTGGTGTCCTGCGGACAGCCGCTTCCTTTGCGAACATGTTCGTGAAGCAATCATGTGACCGCGCCCATGCTGATCGCGTGTTCTGAATGCGAACACTGTTTGTGTCCCCGAACAATTTAAAAGTATATTTTCAAGTAATCCACAATATTTCTCAATAAAAACTCACCATAGCACAAGTCCCACATACTAATGATGAGTTTCTACATACTTTTTGAACGTTTTTGAACCTTTTTTTGTGTTCGATCTGTCCGCCAACAGTGCATATGTCCGCGAACTGCCTAAAAAGACCTATAATATTCTCTTTGACAAACTTTCAGAAGTAAAAAGGATAAGACGCTCAACAGCTCGATTCCTTCTCTTCAAAGACATGTATGTATGCAGAGAACAATTTTCTCTAACTCTTGCATACGCTGTCACCATTCATAAATCACAAGGTCTTGCCCTAGACAAAGCAATGATAGACATTGGTAACACAGTCTTTAAAGAAGGCATGAGCTACTTAGCACTATCACGCTTACGTACACTTGACGGTCTATTTCTAATCAACGTTGATGCAAGTAAAGTAAACGCTGATATTCCTTGCATTTTAGAATACAATAGACTTCGCTCACTATACACCCCGCATCTAAACACATATTCTGTACCACAAAAAGTAAAACGTTGTAAAAGAAAACTAAATCAAACAGAAATGCAACTGGATGTCACTGCAAATCCTCCAAAGAGAGTAAAAGAAACTAAAACTTCATCAAGTACCAAAAACATAAAAGAACCCATTAGGGAAAGTAAACCAGGTACTTCATCAATCAATCAGATACAGAACTACCTGGTCCTTTTAAACTCTCAAAAATATAGTTGGAGTAAGTTGCTACTCAAATGTAGCAATGAATATTCTATTTCAATTGCCACCAATTGTTGACAACATTTACTTACACAGTACAGACCAATTGTGTTTGCAAATGTTAGTACTTCACAGAAATGCAACAAACAATCCTGATAACACGTATAGTGTTTATGGAATAAGACAACAATTGGACTACTGTGCTGGAATGGTTAAATTCACTATAAACTCACAGGAAGATCCACAAGAATTTCTAATGTACTTACTACAAGTACTGGAAAATAAAAACATACCTATAAATGAAATCTTCCAGATTTCATACATGTGGAAACATACATGCACTCTCTGCAACAATGTGAAACAAGAAGAAATCCCCAATGAACGCTTCATATATATATCAATACCTAATTGTGAATCCATTCCATTTCAACAACTTGTACAAAATGCAAACCATGGTAGATTATGTACTACCTGCAATTCGGATAACCGCTACATGTTAGTAATACAAACACATAGTAAATACGTAATACTAATGCTTCTACGTTACAATGCAGATGGTACCAAAAACAACTGCAAGCTGACTGGATTAACACATGGTCAAATATCACTTGGTAAGAAAACCTTCACAACAATAGGTATAATCTACCACGCAGGAGCCACAACCAATTCAGGGCACTACACTGCATATATAAAAAAGAAATGTAGATGGTTTGAATGTAATGATAGTACCATTACTCTAAAGCAGAGATTACAATCAAATCTTACAAACGCTTATTTAATGTTCTTAAAACCAAAATTTGATAACTAAACTGTACTTAAACCTTAAGTAAACTTATAGTAAAAAAATACAAACTGTTAGAATATTCCAAAAGCTATGTAACTGCCCAAAGATTCTACAACAACTAATCAGATAAAGTAATACCACTAAAATATATTAAAAAAACAGACAGTTAGAATACTCCTACTGGTATCTAACTGCTCCAAAATTTTACAATATCCAAACAAATAAATAATATGTTACTGCTCCAAAAAACTTCAACAAGCCAATGTATAAAGCATTAGCCAGAAACAACAAGTGAACACTGAAAACAAACAAACAAATAAACGGTAGCATAACAGAAAAAGGTTTTTTTTTTTTAATCCAACATGGATTTTTTTTTCTACCACAGACCCAATGATTTTAGCAACAAACACAGAAACTGAGCAAATTGCACAATACTCTGGTTTGTAATCTACTAAATATGAGGGTCCAAAAATAAAATGTTGATTATACAATGTAATAAGTCATTACAAAATACTAAAACTAACATGCTATTTTCTTTTATCACAGAAATGAACAAGAAATACATGTACTCCAGTTACTAAACCAAACAATAAGTATATTATAATAATTATAATAAGTACAGCCATCGCAGCATATCACACCCATAGTGGCTTATAACTTTGTTCCCTATAAATTTGTTTTATAAGCAACTATGAGTGTGATATGCTTCGGTGGTTGTGGCCAGAGCATAGAGTCTTGGGTGCATGGCCACCTGGTGTTCTGAGGACGCTGTCCGTATTGTTGTCCGTGTCCGTGGCTCTATGGGTGTGATATGCTGCGGTGGTTGTGGCCAGGGCATAGAGTCTTGGGTGCATGGCCACTTGGCCATGCACCCAAGACTCTATGCCCTGGCCACAACCACCGCAGCATATCACACCCATAGAGACAAACATTTCAACTATGGCCTATAGAAACTTTTAATGTCCGCGGACATTATGAGTGTTCTTAGAACACTTTCAACTTGCCAGCGAACAATACGGACAGCGTCCTCAGAACACCAACATTTTTTTATTTGCGAACATTTCAGGACACCGCGAGTGTTCTTAGACCACATTCAACTTGCCAGTGAACAATTCGGACAGCGTCTTCGGGACACCCCCTATGAACATTTCAGGACACTGCAACAGTTCTTAGAACACTTTCAACTTGACAACGAACAATACGGACAGCGTCCTCAGAACACCCCCATTTTGTTTATTTGCGAACATTTCAGGACACCGTGAGTGTTCTTAGACCACATTCAACTTGCCAGTGAACAATTCGGACAGCGTCTTCAGGACACCCCCTACTAACATTTCAGGACACCGCAACAGTTCTTAGAACACTTTCAACTTGACAACGAACAATACGGACAGCGTCCTCAGAACACCCCCATTTTGTTTATTTGCGAACATTTCAGGACACCGTGAGTGTTCTCAGAACACATTCAACTTGCAAGAGAACAATAAGGACAGCGTCTTCAGAACCCCCCCATTTTTTTATTTGCGAACATTTCAGGACACCGTGAGTGTTCTTAGACCACATTCCACTTGCCAGTGAACAATTCGGACAGCGTCTTCAGGACACCCCCTACGAACATTTCAGGACACCGCAACAGTTCTTAGAACACTTTCAACTTGACAACGAACAATACGGACAGCGTCCTCAGAACACCCCCATTTTGTTTATTTGCGAACATTTCAGGACACCGTGAGTGTTCTCAGAACACATTCAACTTGCCAGAGAACAATACGGACAGCGTCTTCAGGACACACCCTACGAACATTTCAGGACACTGCGAGGGTTCTTAGAACACTTTCAACTTGACAACGAACAATACGGACATCGTCCTCAGGATACCCCCATTTTGTTTATTTGCGAACATTTCAGGACACCGCGAGTGTTCTTAGAACACATTCAACTTGCCATTGAACAATACGGACAGCATCCTCAGCACACCCCCATTTTGTTTATTTACAAACATTTCAGGACACCACGAGTGTTCTTAGAACACATTCAACTTGCCAGAGAACAATATGGACAGCGTCTTCAGGACACCCCCTACGAACATTTCAGAACACCGCGAGTGTTCTTAGAACACTTTAAACTTGACAACGAACAATACGAACAGCGTCCTCAGGACACCCCCATTTTGTTTATTTACGAACATTTCAGAACACCACAAGTGTTCTTAGAACACATTCAACTTGCCAGAGAACAATACAGACAGCGTCCTCAGGACACTCCCATTTTGTTTATTTACAAACATTTCAGAACACCGCAAGTGTTCTTAGAACACATTCGCTTCCCATCAAACAATACGGACAGCGTCATCAGGACACCCCCATTTTGTTTATTTATAAACATTTCAGGACACCACGAGTGTTCTTAGAACACATTCAACTTCCCAATGAACAATACGGACAGCGTCTTCAGGACACCCCCTACAAACATTTCAGGACACCGCACGTGTTCTTAGAACACTTTAAACTTGATAACGAACAATACGGACAGCGTCCTCAGAACACCCCCATTTTGTTTATTTACGAACATTTCAGGACACCACAAGTGTTCTTAGAACACATTCAACTTGCAAGAGAACAATACGGACAGCGTCCTCAGAACACCCTCATTTTTTTATTTGTGAACATTTCAGGACAGCGCGAGTGTTCTTAGAACACATTCAACTTGCCAAGGAAGAATACGGACAGCGTCTTCAGGACACTCCCTACGAACATTTCAGGACACCGGGAGTGTTCTTAGAACACTTTCAACTTGACAACGAACAATACGGACAGCGTCCTCAGGACACCCCCATTTTGTTTATTTGCGAACATTTCAGGACACTGCAAGTGTTCTTAGAACACATTCAACTTGCCATCGAACAATACGGACAGCGTCTTCAGGACACCCCCATTTTGTTTATTTACGAACATTTCGGGACACCACGTGTGTTCTTAGAACACATTCAACTTGCCATGGAACAATACGGACAGCATCCTCAGCACACCCCCATTTTGTTTATTTACAAACATTTCAGGACACCACGAGTGTTCTTAGAACACATTCAACTTGCCAGAGAACAATACGGACAGCGTCTTCAGGACACCCCCTACGAACATTTCAGAACACCACGAGTGTTCTTAGAATACTTTAAACTTGACAACGAACAATACAGACAGCGTCCTCAGGACACCCCCATTTTGTTTATTTACAAACATTTCAGAACACCACAAGTGTTCTTAGAACACATTCAACTTGCCAGAGAACAATACTGACAGCGTCCTCAGGACACGCCCATTTTGTTTATTTACAAACATTTCAGAACACCGCAAGTGTTCTTAGAACACATTCGCTTCCCATCAAACAATACGGACAGCGTCATCAGGACACCCCCATTTTGTTTATTTATGAACATTTCAGGACACCACGAGTGTTCTTAGAACACATTCAACTTTCCAATGAACAATACGGACAGCGTCTTCAGGACACCCCCTACGAACATTTCAGGACACCGCGAGTGTTCTTAGAACACTTTAAACTTGATAACGAACAATACGGACAGCGTCCTCAGAACACCCCCATTTTGTTTATTTACGAACATTTCAGGACACCACAAGTGTTCTTAGAACACATTCAACTTGCAAGAGAACAATACGGACAGCGTCCTCAGAACACCCCCATTTTTTTATTTGTGAACATTTCAGGACAGCGCGAGTGTTCTTAGAACACATTCAACTTGCCAAGGAACAATACGGACAGCGTCTTCAGGACACTCCCTACGAACATTTCAGGACACCAGGAGTGTTCTTAGAACACTTTCAACTTGACAACGAACAATATGGACAGCGTCATCAGGACACCCCCATTTTGTTTATTTGCGAACATTTCAGGACACTGCAAGTGTTCTTAGAACACATTCAACTTGCCATCGAACAATACGGACAGCGTCTTCAGGACACCCCCATTTTGTTTATTTACGAAAATTTCGGGACACCACGAGTGTTCTTAGAACACATTCAACTTGCCATCGAACAATACGGACAGCAGCCTCAGCACACCCCCATTTTGTTTATTTACAAACATTTCAGGACACCACGAGTGTTCTTAGAACACATTCAACTTGCCAGAGAACAATACGGACAGCGTCTTCAGGACACCCCCTACGAACATTTCAGAACACCACGAGTGTTCTTAGAACACTTTAAACTTGACAACGAACAATACGGACAGCGTCCTCAGGACACCCCCATTTTGTTTATTTACAAACATTTCAGAACACCACAAGTGTTCTTAGAACACATTCAACTTGCCAGAGAACAATACTGACAGCGTCCTCAGAACACCCCCATTTTGTTTATTTACGAACATTTCAGGACACCACAAGTGTTCTTAGAACACATTCAACTTGCAAGAGAACAATACGGACAGCGTCCTCAGAACACCCCCATTTTTTTATTTGTGAACATTTCAGGACAGCGCGAGTGTTCTTAGAACACATTCAACTTGACAACGAACAATACGGACAGCGTCCTCAGGACACCCCCATTTTGTTTATTTGTGAACATTTCAGGACACTGCAAGTGTTCTTAGAACACATTCAACTTGCCATCGAATTATACGGACAGCGTCTTCAGGACAACCCATACGAACATTTCAGGACACCGCGAGTGTTCTTAGAACACTTTAAACTTGACAACGAACAATACGGACCGCGTCCTCAGAACACCCCATTTTGTTTATTTTACAAACATTTCAGGACACCGCAAGTGTTCTTAGAACACATTCAACTTGCAAGAGAACAATATGGACAGCGTCGTCAGAACACCCCATTTTTTTATTTGCAAACATTTCAGGACACCGCGAGTGTTCTTAGAACACATTCAACTTGCCAGCGAACAATACGGACAGCATCCTCAGCACATCCCCATTTTGTTTATTTACAAACATTTCAGGACACCACGAGTGTTCTTAGAACACATTCAACTTGCCAGAGAACAATACGGACAGCGTCTTCAGGACACCCCCTACGAACATTTAAGAACACCACGAGTGTTCTTAGAACACTTTAAACTTGACAACGAACAATACGGACAGCGTCCTCAGGGCACCCCCATTTTGTTTATTTACAAACATTTCAGAACACCACAAGTGTTCTTAGAACACATTCAACTTGCCAGAGAACAATACTGACAGCGTCCTCAGGACACGCCCATTTTGTTTATTTACAAACATTTCAGAACACCGCAAGTGTTCTTAGAACACATTCAACTTCCCATCAAACAATACGGACAGCGTCATCAGGACACCCCCATTTTGTTTATTTATGAACATTTCAGGACACCACAAGTGTTCTTAGAACACATTCAACTTCCCAATGAACAATACGGACAGCGTCTTCAGGACACCCCCTACGAACATTTTAGGACACCGCAAGTGTTCTTAGAACACTTTAAACTTGATAACGAACAATACGGACAGCGTTCTCAGAACACCCCCATTTTGTTTATTTACGAACATTTCAGGACACCACAAGTGTTCTTAGAACACATTCAACTTGCAAGAGAACAATACGGACAGCGTCCTCAGAACAACCCCATTTTTTTATTTGTGAACATTTCAGGACAGCGAGAGTGTTCTTAGAACACATTCAACTTGACAACGAACAATACGGACAGCGTCCTCAGGACACCCCCATTTTGTTTATTTGTGAACATTTCAGGACACTGCAAGTGTTCTTAGAACACATTCAACTTGCCATCAAATTATACGGACAGCGTCTTCAGGACACCCCATACGAACATTTCAGGACACCGCGAGTGTTCTTAGAACACTTTAAACTTGACAACGAACAATACGGACAGCGTCCTCAGAACACCCCCTTTTTGTTTATTTTACGAACATTTCAGGACACCGCAAGTGTTCTTAGAACACATTCAACTTGCAAGAGAACAATATGGACAGCGTCGTCAGAACACCCCATTTTTTTATTTGCGAACATTTCAGGACACCGCGAGTGTTCTTAGAACACATTCAACTTGCCAGCGAACAGTAGGGACAGCGTCTTCAGGACACCCCCTATGAACATTTCAGGACACCGGGAGTGTTCTTAGAACACTTTCAACTTGACAACGAACAATACGGACAGCGTCCTCTGGACACCCCCATTTTGTTTATTTGCGAACATTTCAGCACACCACAAGTGTTCTTAGAACACATTCAACTTGCAAGAGAACAATACGGACAGCGTCCTCAGAACACCCCCATTTTTTTATTTGCGAACATTTCAGGACACCGCGAGTGTTCTTAGAACACATTCAACTTGCCAGCGAACAATACGGACAGCGTCTTCAGGACACCCCCTATGAACATTTCAGGACACCGGGAGTGTTCTTAGAACACTTTCAACTTGACAACGAACAATATGGACAGCGCCCTCAGGACACCCCCATTTTGTTTATTTGCGAACATTTCAGGACACCGCAAGTGTTCTTAGAACACATTCAACTTGCCATCGAACAATACGGACAGCGTCCTCAGGACACCCCCATTTTGTTTATTTATGAACATTTCAGGACACCACGAGTGTTCTTAGAACACATTCAACTTCCCAATGAACAATACGGACAGCGTCCTCAGGACACCCCCTACGAACATTTCAGGACACCGCAAGTGTTCTTAGAACACTTTAAACTTGACAACGAACAATACGGACAGCGTCCTCAGAACACCCCCATTTTGTTTATTTACGAACATTTCAGGACACCACAAGTGTTCTTAGAACACATTCAACTTGCAAGAGAACAATACGGACAGCGTCCTCAGAACACCCCCATTTTTTTATTTGTGAACATTTCAGGACACTGCGAGTGTTCTTAGAACACATTCAACTTGCCAGCGAATAATACGGACAGCGTCTTCAGGACACCCCCTACGAACATTTCAGGACACCACGAGTGTTCTTACAACAATTTAAACTTGACAACGAACAATACGGACAGCGTCCTCAGAACACCCCCATTTTGTTTATTTTACGAACATTTCAGGACACCGCAAGTGTTCTTAGAACACATTCAACTTGCAAGAGAACAATATGGACAGCGTCCTCAGAACACCCCCATTTTTTAAATTTGCGAACATTTCAGGACACCGCGAGTGTTCTTAGAACACATTCAACTTGCCAGTGAACAGTACGGACAGCGTCTTCAGGACACCCCCTATGAACATTTCAGGACACCGGGTGTGTTCTTAGAACACTTTCAACTTGACAACGAACAATACGGACAGCGTCCTCAGGACACCCCCATTTTGTTTATTTGCGAACATTGCAGGACACCGCAAGTGTTCTTAGAACACATTCAACTTGCCATCGAACAATACGGACAGCGTCTTCAGGACACCCCCTACGAACATTTCAGGACACCGCAAGTGTTCTTAGAACACTTTAAACTTGACAACGAACAATACGGACAGAGTCCTCAGAACACCCCCATTTTGTTTCTTTACGAACATTTCAGGACACCACAAGTGTTCTTAGAACACATTCAACTTGCAAGAGAACAATACGGACAGCGTCCTCAGAAAACCCCCATTTTTTTATTTGTGAACATTTCAGGACACCGCGAGTGTTCTTAGAACACATTCAACTTGCCAGCGAACAATACGGACAGCGTCTTCAGGACACCCCCTACGAACATTTCAGGACACCTGGAGTGTTCTTAGAACACTTTCAACTTGACAACGAACAATACAGACAGCGTGCTCAGGACACCCCCATTTTGTTTATTTGCGAACATTTCAGGACACCGCAAGTGTTTCTAGAACACATTAAACTTGCCATCGAACAATACGGACAGCGTCCTCAGGACACCCCCATTTTGTTTATTTACGAACATTTCAGGACACCACAGTGTTCTTAGAACACATTCAACTTGCCAGCGAACAATACGGACAGCATCTTCAGGACACCCCCTACGAACATTTCAGGACACGGCGAGTGCTCTTAGAACACTTTAAACTTGACAACGAACAATACGGACAGCGTCCCCAGAACACCCCCCTTTTGTTTATTGTACGAACATTTCAGGACACTGCAAGTATTCTTAGAACACATTGAACTTGCAAGAGAACAATATGGACAGCGTCCTCAGAACACCCCCATTTTTTTATTTGCGAACATTTCAGGACACCGTGAGTGTTCTTAGAACACATTCAACTTGCCAGCGAACAGTACGGACAGCGTCTTCAGGACACCCCCTATGAACATTTCAGGACACCGGGAGTGTTCTTAGAACACTTTCAACTTGACAACGAACAATACGGACAGCGTCCTGAGGACACCCCCATTTTGTTTATTTGCGAACATTTCAGGACACCGCAAGTGTTCTTAGAACACATTCAACTTGCCATCGAACAATACGGACAGCGTCTTCAGGACACCCCCTACGAACATTTCAGGACACCGCAAGTGTTCTTAGAACACTTTAAACTTGACAACGAACAATACGGACAGCGTCCTGAGGACACCCCCATTTTGTTTATTTACGAACATTTCAGGACACCGCAAGTGTTCTTAGAACACATTCAACTTGCAAGAGAACAATACGGACAGCGTCCTCAGAACACCCCCATTTTTTTATTTGTGAAAATTTCAGGACACCGTGAGTGTTCTTAGAACACATTCAACTTGCCAGCGAACAATACGGACAGTGTCTTCAGGACACACCCTACGAACATTTCAGGACACCGCGAGTGTTCTTAGAACACTTTTAACTTGACAACGAACAATACGGACAGCGTCCTCAGGATACCCCCATTTTGTTTATTTGCGAACATTTCAGGACACCGCGAGTGTTCTTAGAACACATTCAACTTGCCATCGAACAATACGGACAGCGTCCTCAGGACACCCCCATTTTGTTTATTTACGAACATTTCAGGACACCGCGAGTGTTCTTAGAACAGTTTGCTTGCGAACAAAACGGACACATATTGCGTCCTCAGAACACCCCCCATTAGTTTATTTAGAACATTTCAGACAGCTGTGTTGTCCGCAGACACATCGAACACAACAAGAGCGTCTACCACATAAAGAAAATCAACATTTAACCTATCTCATACTCTCCCACCCTCCCCAAACACTCTTACACACCAACACAATCTACTAAATAGAAATTTTAAACCAAGTTTCACCACGTTGTCCGCGGACGTCCGCGAATCCAAGATGGCGGGCGCTACCGAAAATCTGACGTGCTTCACGCTCCATGCCGTCCAGTCAGCGAATACGTTGCATGTCCGCGGACATCATGCAAGCCGATTAGCCAATCAGGACACTGTCCGCGGAGCGAACAGGGAAGTGTGTCCTTGGACCGAACACAGATATCACTAATTTTTTATGACCTACTTTTTGGTCATTTTAAAAAAAAACTACTGGATGGATTTTCACCAAATCTGCAAAAGCATGCTTTCGGGACCAAGCCGGTACTCCTGGTCCAAATTTGGTGAAAATCCATCCAGCGGTTTGGGGTGTAGGCGCGAGCAAGGTTTTTTCCCCATTCAGTCTATGGGAAAAAAAAAGTTTTGGGACCCCCCCTATAACTTTGCCCACCCTGGGCGAATCCTCACCAAATTCTGCAATAAAAATCAGAGTGGGCCATATACTTCTTTTGCAAAGATTGGTGTGGATTCGTCCAGGGGGAGCGAAGTTATAAGCCACCCAAAAAAGTGCTCTTCCTATGGAAACAGCAACTTAACCATAACTACATGGCCACTACTGTGACCATGTAATACACCTTATATATATATATATATATATATATATATATATATATATATATACACACACCGAGGGTTATGATGCAATTGTAATGCAACATCTGTTCTTAGTTTATACAAATTATCAATCCTGTATCATCAATATACATGTGATAAACATAGAAATAAGAACAGGAAAGGTAGATTAAACTAGGCCATTATTCGTGTCCGTGCTCTACTCAGGACACATAGTTCTATCAACAACACCATCTTCCTCAAAACATTTTCATATAATACCTTCTCAACGTGTATTTGTCCGTGCAACTGACAGAAATTCAGATGCACAAAGCTAAAATGTAACTTCTTGTCTTCTAATTTACTTAGCTAGTCGTTGGACATGTTTTAACGATATATGTTCATAGGATAGAAGTAATGACAACATGTAATCCTAGAACAATAGTGTTAAAAGGTGTACTAGAGGAAATCATAAATAACAATATAAGCTGCACTCTTCATTCATGCCTCCTAGCATAATGTAGTCTGGCCTGATTATCCAAGAAGCTACGCTTTGAAACAAGATCTTTTGAATGTTCATATTCTTTCTTGATGTATACAATGTATCCAATGCTTCCAAGATTTGGAGCCACATCTGATTGATCTGATACCTTCTCTCCCAAAAATGTAGCTACTGTTGAGCTAATGTTTCTGGTGCATATATTAGACCTTTGTTCATTACACCTTATTTTGTCTCGTCTCATGGATTACCCACATAGTAGATTCTACCCGGGTGCCTGATTGAGTAAATCAGGTTGGAAGTATCACTCGGAGCATGTTGTCTCCGGGGAATCCCTTGTCCGGTTCTGGGATGAAGAACTGGGTCACCTTTCACAATAGTATTGCAGTTAATTCAATGGAGTTAAAGAGAAATGACTACCCCCCCTCTTAAACTGAATTAAGTGGAGAAAGACCCCCTCCCCCTTAAACCGAGTGTAGAAAACTTGGTGGGGTGATCTCTACCTTCAAATGTGCAGAAAACTAGAATTATAGTGCTTCACAGCAAAAATGTTTTAAAAACCGAGTTATGTTTATAAAATCAGAATGTTTAAAATAATGAAAGGCTTGTTAAGTAGTACATGATAAGTATATTGTACTAGAAAACTAGCCTTAAAACTGACCCAGGTGTCAAGATATGAACAAAAATAGGGGAATCCACGATTTTGTGATAGATCAGGTATTTTGTAATGTGGGCAGCCATCTAAAATGGATGCTGTGCATTTAAATAGTGAATTTCTGTGAAACCATGTTGAAATGAAAAATAATTACCTCTTGGTAGTTCAATGAGAGTTCAGTAGCCAGAGACGGGATTTTCCAGACTTGTATCTCTAATCTTGACATTTGATGAATTGTAGGGGCATTGTAGCATTCAAGGGAAGATAGTGAATGTTGCATTTGGTTGGTTTAATTAGCAAGGAGAGCACAGCTGACACCCATATTTGGGCCTCTTGGACAGGAAACCACGTGGCTGGTTCCAAAATGATCTCAGAGTTCACATCAGCAGCATCTCCAGTTGAAGGTCAGGTACAGCACATACCATTTTAATTAGTTGCAGATGTGGGTTTTATGTAAATGGAGACTCTTTTTTTTTAATAAAAGAGTGCATGCAGAGGACAAAGACAAAAGGTGGGGGCTAGGAGCGAGCACAACCAGTTTAGATTAGGCTTGAGTGGCAGACAGGTCAGCCAATCACAGAGCAGAAATAGGAACAGCTCATTGATCATGCCATATGAGTTAACGAATCATGGATAGGAAGAGGTTGTCTTTATGACCAAACCATTAGCTCACCTCCCTAGGACTGTATATAAGGGTGAGTGAATTCAGTGTTTGAGAGCAGAGTTCCAGAGATGTAAAAGATGTATGATGTGTACCTGCCTGCTGGAGAAATAAAGCCTGATGTCTTCTTGAAACCTGCCTCAGTCTCCTGCTTCATCCAGAGTCTCCTTTTTTGACCCAGGAGATGCCAAGGCCCAACAGATGGGGGTTTTGGGACCCCCAATACATTGTCAAGGATATGTGCCTGTTCTAATCACACAGTTTTATTTGCCTTATAAACAGTGTTAAACCAATAAAGGATGACATTATAGATGAAGTGTCTGTAGAGCTATTTTCTATATGAAACCTTTAGTAACATTCAGCATTTCTGTGAATATGTGTGCAATCAAATCTGAGGATTTTTCCTCAGTCTTTCTCCAGAGCATTTTAATAGGAAACAACATTAGCTTCCATGTGGACAATATTGGGTGGGGTGAACACCTGTCTCACTGAACATCTTGAATGAAATGTAGGCTCCTGAGGCAAGATGCATATGGAGAAATGTTAGAAGCCATCTGAGACTGAGCTGATAGCATGCCTGCTATGATGTAAGTGTAAATAGTATTTGTTTAGCATCCAGAGTGACTCTCCAGTTTACCACCAGCTTACTTGCATTGCAGATGTGTGCGATGGATTGAAGTGTCAGCGTTATTGAATGTGAGAATTGGTATCACATGGTGGCTGTGCAGAGACAAGGTTAGGGAAGGTGTGCTGCGAGTTTGGTCGATAGTGTGGGGCAGACTATGGTGAGGTGGGTTGAGTGGGAGTAGAGTGAGGTGAAGTGGGTGTGCTTGGATGAAGAGAGGGGTGGGGAAGGAGAAGTATCTGTAGTGAGGGACGAGGAAGAGTGAGTAGGGTGTAGAGATGGTTTAGGGTGGGTAGGTGGGGCCAGAGAGTGGTGATGAAGTGTAGGTGGGGTAAGGAGGCGTGAGGAAGCATTGGTGGGGGTATAGAGCTGGAGAGGAAGGGTCATCAGGCATAATGAGGGGTGAGAAATTGTGAAAATGCAAAAGAGTGATGTGAAAGTGGGAATACCGGTAGATGGTTGAGGAAGAGTGGGTGGGGCTAAAGATAGGTGGAGAAGGGTGGGTGTGTGTAGAGATGGGTGTGGAAGCATCGGGGGGTGGATAATCACAGCTTTGCGTATCTCTATTTTACCTTCTGGTTGCACATTCAGGGATGTAAATCTATGCCCTATAAATGAACCTTATCACAACTAGGCATTTATCTGTGTCACATGTCGTGTGAAGATTTTCAAATACAGGATACTTTGAGCAATTCTAATAAAAAGACATATATACAGAATACAACTTGCCACTAAAAAAGAGCCAGAAATTATTAAAGAAACGACTGTGAGTTGTGTAGCCATGATGAAAATGTAGTATCAGTGGAATGTGTATTAGTATTCCCTGTAACAATCCATGGAAAAGTCAACAGTATTTCCCTGAAAACGTATCTGAAAATTTGGAAAAAGCACACAGGCTGAAGATTATTTGCCCAACTTCCAAATTAAATGCGCAGCTTTTTATTAAAAAACAGTAACTACTGCATCGATTAGCATTGGAATTAGGGGCTTATACACAGAGCCACATACTTCAATACATTCCATGGTTGTATAGAGGTACAACATGCTGCTCTTTTTGCAGAAGTCCTTTTCCCACTTATTAATTGTAGTGGGGCAATTGTTGGCTGGAGAGCAGGTGCCCCCCCGCCTTTCCCAGAAAACACAGAATTACAAAATCAGAAGATCACATTTGAAACTGCACTTTAAATCCTCCTGAAAATGCAGCTGGCACAAAGAATAGTTAGTTCGCTACACATGTAGGGACAGAGGATGCATTATCTTGCACAATTAGTGTGTCTTTTTAAATAGAATAGATTAGGTGGCAGGTAAGCGTGTACCAAGAGAGGGTCTAACTACCAGAGGCATTGCTGGGGCGGGGGCTGAGAGGCTATAGCCCCTGGTCATTTGGTTATAGCCCCGATAAAAGCTGAGGGGTAACAACTAAAAACGCTAGCTAGCCCCCAGTCCTGACAGACCCAAAAGTAGCATAGCCCTGGATCTTTTCCAGACTTAGCAACACCCCTGCTCACTACACATTTAGAGCTGCATGGCTATAATTGGTAGGGTTATGTTGCAGCGTACACATAGGTAAAGAAATCATGTGTCAGGCATGCACCAGGCTGGTAGGCAGCAAATAAGTGCAGAGCTAATGTGTGTTGCATAAGAAACATAACATGACAAGATGCCATTTTACAAAAATGCACCAGCAGAGAATTCAGCTTTGCAACTTAAGAAAAGCCCAGTTGAACATGCTTGAACAAATCAGGGAAAATGCTGTAGCTGGTTGTATGGTGACTAGCCAAAGGAATGTCAAGGCCGACCTGTTGCAGGAAGTGTACTTGGCGGAATAAGATATTATTGTGTTTGGTCAGCTGTCAGATAAATCCGGTTGCAAAGACACAGAAAACCGTTTCAAGTCTATAACATCCCAGGAAATCAGAAGGAGTTGACAAATTAATATATTCTGCACCCGGCTAAGAGTGAAGGGAAGATGCAAGAAGTGGCTCAAGAAAAAAACAACTAAAATGCTGCGAGGAAATCTTAACAGGTTAAGAGCAGGATAACTCACAAAATAATTATTCGGAAATCTGTCAAGAGCAGGATGGCAATTAGTGATTGAGAACAAGGCCTTGAGCTTCGGCACTCATAGCATGGGAGGTAAAACATGGGCTATTTAATTTAGTTAAAATAAGACAATGCACTTGTCTCTCCCGCTCTTTCACCTACAAAAATGTGTCATCATGCAGCCAGTTCATGGATAGTGTGGCTCCATTGTACCCGATTAGCACGTGTCTTTTTTCACCAAAGTAATTCAGGGCCTACCAATTAATTTCCAGGTATGGTCAGGTAGCACTTTGTTAGGGGAAGGTCCGTGGATAGGGTTTTAGATAATGATTGTCCAATCCCTAGGTGCACACATATAGGTTCCATATGTAGCTCAGTAGAGGGAGCAAATGAGCAGCAGCGATAGGTTTCCACAACTGTGACATCACAATCACTGATTTGTACTATATAAACTCCTGTTGCCTGTTCAAACATTGGAGAACTCTGGAGTGAGAGCTTGGTTTTCAATCTTGATTTTTTTCCCAGTATATTGCAATAAACTGGTTACCTTGCAGTCAGCATACCACACTCTGTGTTTTCTCTCTTTTGACCAATGCCAGCAAGAGGGCAACTCGGCCTTTTCTGACCATTGTGTTCACTCTGGTTTCCTTCCTGTTGGTCTGAAAACTTGAATTACTGCTCCCTTTCTGATAGAAATCAGACCTGACACCACTTCTGTGGGAACTGTTAGACCTATTACAATCAATTGTGGATAGAAACCAAGTGCTTTTTTGCCTACAGTCTGTCTTCCTCCCTAAACATGGGATAAAAGGTGGACTACTGGGATTATGCCCTGGCAGCAGTGGACATCAACAACAAGGCTTTCTTAGCAATGTTGGGTGGTCTGCAGTGTTCAACACTCTTAATCACTGCCTTTTCTTAACACCATCATCAACACTCTCTTTTCATCAGATCCAACTTATCAGTGGTTCAGGTCTGTCTTCTCAGGTTGAACGCAAGAGGTGTGCATAGCATCTTATTCTTCATCTACTGTATTTGTAATGACACACAGGTCAGGATAGGCCTTGCTATCTGAAGGGATCAAGAACTTTCAATCTGCAACTCCGACTGTCATCCATTAAAGACTTCATGGCACAATTCCTCCTTCAGTTAATCATCTCTAAAATCAAATTAATAATGTTTAGAAGGACAAACATTCTTTTTCTTCCCAAGATCCTTCTACTCTTGGGCCTGAAATTAACTTCAAAAACAGACCGTTTCAAACATAGACAACAGCTTTACTGCACTTCTGACTCTCAGGTCTCAAATCAATGTTTTCACATGGTGTTGCTTTGCCGATCTGAAGATGTTAAGTCACTGTTCTCCATTGCTCAGTAAACATCACAGAGTTCTAGTTACATGGATAGTCTTCAACTTAAGGCTTGATAATACTAATGCCTTATATCTTTTAAGGATTTCAATGAGGCAATGCACCCGGGTCTCGCCTAGCATGTAATGCACAGATGAAATACTTATTTATTGTGTCTATAGGTTCAATATTCTGAGTGATATAACATTCATATCACACCCTTCTCAAAATACCCCCCGGCCCCCGGGTCACAGTGCACCAGGAATCAGGCTGGTTGGTCAAGGTAAATATTTATTTATTTAAAATTCAAATCAAACACACATTTTAATATATATATATATATATATATATATATATATATATATATATATATACATATACATATATACATATATATATATATATATATGGGGCAGCAATCACCAATGTGATGACAAAAGAATTTGGAAAATAAGTAAATCAATTGAATTCACTTATAGAAATACAGAATATAAAACACAGGGAAAAGAACAGTGTTAACTTGTGAAATGATAGCGCTTAGGTTAAGGTTTCCCCCTGCAAAGTTCTTAATTCACAAATGAACAATTCTACACAGATGTGAGTAAGCAGCAGGTATTCACGAATGAAAGAACAGTGTATAGGGTTTGAATGCAATCTTCCCTCCCCAAACAAGAGAGAAAAGCACTTTTGGGAAATTTACACTTTTTAAAATGACAGTTAAAAATGGCTTAGAAAAACAATGAAAAGTGTGCAAAATGCTTAAATTGATGTAAATTCCTATGTGAGAAACACTGAACAGATTCTAACCGACATTAGCTACAAGATTAGCAACAGAACACACTTTAAATCAGAATGAAAGTTAAGAAACACTTTGAATGGGAAAAGACACATGTAAAACTTTTGCAAAAATGCAAATTCGCGCCTAAATTTCACTATTCAATTTTTAATAGAAATGGGTCAAATACTGCTTTGCTATGCATTTTTTAGTTGTGGGTGTAGCTACAGGTCTTAGGTTTAACTGAGAGTTGAAATTAAGTCTCTAGCTATAGAATTCAACAAGTTATGTAGGTTTTAATGAGAGGCGTTTTTGAAAAAATAGAACAGAGAAAAGCAGAAATTTGGTTTTAAAAAAGACAGATTGGTTTTTATTTTTTAAATTTCACAAAAACATGCTTTTAAACAGGTGATTTTGCACTTCTTCATGGAAAAAGCACATTTAATCTGTATCCTTTACATCAGAGTTTCCTCTGCAGCACACACATTTTATTCAGCACCCGTTCTTCTTTTAAGTGCTGAGATTTGTTTGCAGTCTGGAAGTAAGTATCCAGCCTTTGCTTGGAGTTTTCTCTCAACAGCTGAAATTGGTACATGTTACCATTTTTAGCCATATTTTTCCAGTGGACCTGAAATGTTGCTGGGCTGCCTTTTTCATGAGATACATTTCTTAGCTGCTGTAGTTAGTCAATGAGGCCCGGTTTCTGTGGCCACACTGGATGATCTGTACCCTTTTAATTTCAATGGTTCACTGAAAAAATGAATGTATCTAGTACCAAAACAGCAGTTTGAAGGTTGCAAAACTGAATTTTAAAAGGCATTTTTGGTTTTTAGCCCAATTCCGTGGCCTTGCTTCATTTTAAGTGTAACAACACCCACTAGCATACTCCTGCAGTGAGTTCTATTTCCACCCCACTTTGATTGTGTGTGGAAGGGGTGTACAGCCTTTTGTGATTGTGACCCATGCGCAGTTTTGCAGATTTCTGCACACACAGGATTTAGCGCATCCATTTTTGGCTGTTTCTTTCTACATTGCTAAATTGATGCAGTGGGGCATATTGGAATGGGTCAAAATATCCCGCATAAGCCCCCCCATGGGGAAATCGGGCACGTGGGATTTTTATTTCTGTCCATGTGAAGAACACTGGTTTCTTCTCCCGTCAGCGATTGATGCGACACGCTCTCCTCACCTGTTCTGGTTGAATGGGAATCTTCTGCCATGCTTTCTCTTCCACTGTGGAGCAACACTCCGGATCTCTTGGGTTTTTCCTCTAGGGTCCCCGAGGAAGTCCTCCTTGGTGATTGTGTGTATTTAGTACCAATACTAGAAAACAGAACATAACATAGTTATGAAAATGTTCCCACTACTGTTCCCAGGGGGATTTCAGCAGTGGGATAGACACATGCATTTAATGACAATTTACAATATTCCCTGCATGTATTCATTGACAATTTAACAATTTCCTAGGTGTCTGGATTCTCTCCCTCTGGGTTTCTGGTAGGCTCTTCTATTTGCCGCAAAGCATGCCTGGGATGGCAACTCTTTAGCTGGTTTATGTGGACCCACTTGTCTTCCCCTTCTGTCAAATTTCCCTTGGGGATGCATATTCTATAGGCGACTGGTGAGATTTTGTGAGTGTACGCAAAAGCATGTTGAAGGTGTTTTCTCAGATTCTCAACATACTCATGAGTTGTGGAGGCATTTATCAAGGTCTGCTCTTGGGTTCTATTAAGCAGATGCTGGGGTAGACCCATTCTTCGTCCAGTCATCAGCTCAAATGGAGACATTTTTGTTGAAGAAGAAGGAGTAGATCTGATGGTCATCAGGACAAGTGGTAATCGAATATCCCAACTTGGCCCAGAGGCTGCCAAAAACTTTTGTAATATGCTCACAATGGTTTTATTGTACCTCTCAACTTCACCACTAGAGGACTACTGGTAGGCAATGTGTAGTTTCCTTTTGACCCCAAGTATCTCCCACATCTTTGTCATCACTTCACTGGTGAAGTTACTACCTCGGTCTGACTCAATCCTTTGGGGTATTCTAAAATGCAAGAAGAAGTGATTGATCATCAGGGCAGCTGCTGTTTCTGCCTTGCAATTTGGGGCTGGGAGACATTCCACCCATTTAGTAAACAAGCATGTTACGGTTAACATGTACTTGTTCCCCCTAGAGTAGCAAATCACGGGCCCGATGAAATCGGCTTGCACATCTGACCAAGGCAGTGTCATTCCCCTCTTTTGGAGGGGTGCATGGTGTGTGAGTGATGTTGGCTGAAATTGTGCACACACAAGACACCCCTTCAAGTATTGGTCGAGGTCCTGCCCCATGTGTGGCCAGGATGCAACCTCTCGCAAGATTTCTAATGTAGTATGAAACCCCCGATGACCGGCTGTGGCCGCATCATGGGTGTGACTTAGCATCAGCCTTCGGAATGAGGTAGGCACCACCCACTGGTCACAGACAGATATGGAACTCCTCACCAACAAACTGTCTTGGATTCAGAACTTTTTTGGACATTTCATCAACACTCTGATGTTCTCTTTCCCAATGCAATCAGTGTCCGTCAGGGGAAAGTTCTCAGGGTCCTCAATGTGTTCATAAAACTTACCACTTATTGTACCCCCTTTTTGAGCTGTGATTAAAACTTCATCTGGGTGTCCTTACTCCACTGGGCCGTTCAGAGTTCATTGTGAGCATTTGTCTGGGACCTAGTGATAGCAGTGACCTGGATTTCCCCCAACAGGGATTCAATCTCAAGTAGATCCCCTTGGATGGCTCCGGTTTTGGTCAGCTGATCAGCTAAGTCATTTCAAGTTTGGTCTGGTCACTCTACTTTGGGATGACCCTTGATCTTTTTCCAGTAAATGGGCATCCCACTAGAGGTGACCAGCTCATCAATATTTTGTATTAATGTTCCATGTTTTAGTGGTTTGTTGTTAGCAAATAGAATGCCTCTGGTTTTCCAATTAACCAGGTGCTCCA
This sequence comes from Ambystoma mexicanum, assembly GCF_040938575.1. NCBI lineage: Eukaryota > Metazoa > Chordata > Amphibia > Caudata > Ambystomatidae > Ambystoma > Ambystoma mexicanum. The sequence goes on along the minus strand of NC_090922.1, from coordinate 650,379,328 downwards.
CAAACCCATTGCGGACATAATCTGAATCAGTGATTATGACCAGTTCGTGGAGTTGGTGTTGGACAGCAGTGAGGATGGCTTGATGCACTGCCATCAGCTCTGCCACCTGACTACTACGGGGACCGATTTTGTACCCAGCGGAGGGTTGTGAGGCATCATTCACCCAGGCATTCCCCACGCTGGCCACTAGTTCCTTTACCCCGTTGTTGTCAACATGGTAGGAGCACCCATCCACATAGACAGTGGGCATTCCCTCACACTTGTCTTCTTCATAGACTTTGTGTGGGAAATTGAGGTACGCCTCCATGTTGTCCTTGCTTTTAAGACTTTCGTCCTCGAGACAGTTTTCTCTGGCACAATCATGCAAGTCAGCCAGCCCTTGCGCAAGGGGACTCTTCTTGTTTTGGCAATATTTGACCACCACAGAAAAGTCTTGCATTGACAGAATCCAGGAAGTAATTCTGGAATTACTCACATTTCCAGCCGGATTCTGTCACTTTGAAGATATTGCAGAGGCTGGTGTGGAGTCTCCACTATGATGTTTTCCCCCTGGATGGACGGGCGGTAATTCTTCAATGCCCACACCGTTGTCAGGAGTGCTTTCTCACAATTGTTGAATTTTTCCACCACAGAGGATAAAGTCTTGCTTGCATAGGAGATGACTTTATTGACCTTGTCTTGCTTTTGGTATAATACTGCGTTCAAACATGTATTTGAGAACCCTGTCTCCAAGAAGAACTCCTTGTTTTTGACCGGGTAAGCTAGACAAGGTGCTTGTGAGAGGCTTCTTTTGAGTTGTTTTACTGCCTCGGTTTGTTCTGGACTCCACTCTCAAATGACCCCCCCTTTCAACAAATGGATTAGTGGTCTTGTGATCTCTGCGTAATCCTCAATGAACTTTCTACTGTAATTAGTCAGTCCAAGGAGGCTTCTTAGCTCACGCAGAGTTGTGGGGTCTTTTAGATTCAAGAGTGCTTCTACTTGCTTTTCCTGGGGACAGATACCCTCAGGAGTTATCTCATGCCCCAAGAAATTGACACGGGTCCTGCACCACTGTGCATTTTGGAAAGATAGTTTTGCTCCGGCAGCTCTCAACTGTGTCGGAACATGACGGATATCCGCTATGTGTTCCTCCATAGTTGAGCTTTTAATCAGAACATCTTCTACATAGGCCATGTTACCCCTTTCACTTAAGTCGGGCATGGCCTTATGCAAGGAGATATTAAATGCCAGAGTTGACATATCCAAAGGTAGTCCTAGTCCAAGTGTACTGCTGCCCCCGAAGGTAAAGGCCAGCTTGTATTGATTCTCCCTACTGACAGGTACGGTCCAGTACCCATTAGTCAGGTAAATGGCAGTGTATACCTTTGACCCCTGGATCTGGGCCAGCCCTTGGTCAATGTAGGGAAGAGGCCATCGGGAAGTGTGGACCCGTTTGTTTAGCTCCCTTAGGTTAGCACAGAGTCTCCACTGGCCGTTCGGGTTTAAAGTCCCAGCACCGGAATATTAAAGGTGCTGTGGACTGGACAAATTATCCCACCGGACTCAAGGTTTTTAACTATTTCTGTGAGGGACTCAATGAATGCATGAGGCAATTAATATTGCTTCACAAACACTGGAGTCATGCCAGGGTCTGTGGGAATTGTTGTTGTATGGATTTTGGTGTGACCACTGCAAAGATCCTGAAGATCTCTCTTCAACCATCTGTCTGAAGCCTGGAAAGACTTCTGGTTTGGCTATCTCAGCAGCCTCCTCCAGTTGGGTGGAGAAGTCCCTGGTTAAAGTATTGACCTGTACTGAGGGTTCCAGGCAGGGAAGGCAGTCCTTGTGGACCTGGAAGATCACCTCATCCCTCCTGAAGTCACAGGTTACCTCTTCCTTACCATAAGGGCAGGAAGAGTACACCAGGAAATTCCCCCCATGCCAGGTGAAGATCCTGTCTGGTGTTGTGTTATTGTCACTATCACTGTCAAAACAGTCCTTGGTGATTGGTCCTATCAGTTCATTACCTAAATCTATGGAAAAATGTTGGTCATCAACCACCATTCCAATAATGGTGCCTGCGCCTAGAGTGATACTCCTAAGGTCGCTGTTATCCACCACTATTGGAATGGTGTTGTGTTCTGTATTGACTAATGGTGTTGGGTTTAACCCCAACCCTTGCTTTTGGAGATGGACGTTGAGGTGAACATATGAGTCAGGATTTTTCAGTTTCTGTCCTCTTTTAATTTTTACTTTAAATGGGAATAGTCAGGTCCATTCTGGGATGGTTACTTCCTCTCCAATTTGAACTTCAACTGCATACGGCAGCAATTGAGCTGACCGAACTGCTTTCTCTGGATCATCAAAGTCCATGGGATTATTCGCTAATCGGGACTAGGCTTTGAAGTTTATCAGGTCCAAACTAATGGCAAAGCGATTGAGAATGTCACTGCCTAAATAAAATGCAGCAGGGACATCTCGCACAACCCAACAGTTATGTAATATGCTTTTGTTGCCCATCGAAACTTTGAGCATACACCTGCTAGGGAGGAGATGTTTGGAATTGGGAGTTCCAAGGTCCATTTCCCATTTGTCTATCAATTTAAATGTGGGAATGGCTGGATCTTTTGGGATATTTCGGAACATGGCTTGGCTGATGAAGCTCGTACCGTTGTTCACGCCCACTCGGGCGAGAACAGAGTCCTTCCCCTCATTTAACTGAATAGGGATAAACAACTGTTCTCTAATTTTTTGAATGTCAGCTAAACTTTGCGCTGGGTTCTCATCATTTTGAACTATGGAAGTGGGATTTTCTGATTGTGAATTAGTATACCATTTCTGGGTATTTCCTTCCAGTGTGGAATGTCACTTGAGACTGGAAGGAAGGTTGATTTTCAGAAATAGAGTGGAATTCCCATCACCAGTTTGTTGTCCTACTGCAATTACGGTCACGTCAGGGATTTGATTGTTTTGAAAATGGAACTCAATATGATCCTGTTTTTGTTCAACCATGTGGCATGTGCCATTTAAACTAAAATGGTTGAAACTATGTTTTAATTTTATTGGTCGATTAGTCTGGGTCCAGAGGACCTTGTTTACACCGTCTATTAGGGGATACAATCTACGCAGGATGTCATTCCCCAGTAAACATGGTGTGCCTTCCGGAGTCACGACTATGACCGTGTGTTTCACCTTGTGTGGCCCAATTTTAATTTCCATATCCACAGTCCCCTCGACAGGAATTTAATTCCCATCGAAGTTCTGAAGTTGTCCAGGAAGAGGGGTGAGAGGGATTTGGTATCTCTCCCCCATTCCTGAATTCAGCTGATCAAAGGCTCCCTTTGACAGAAGAGTGGCTTGGGATCCAGTGTCCACCAGCGCCAGAAATGTACATTGCCCTTGTAGTTGGAACGGGGCATAAAACATTCCCTCCTTCTCCTCAAGGGGGCAAAGATAATGTGCATTTTGGGCCAGTTGGTGGGTTAGTTTCTTGACTCTTGATTCTGACAAAAGGTTAGTTTGGGCATTCTGTGTGGGAGCTTGGGGATCTGTAAGAAAAATGTGGCAGTTGGATATTGGGGGAGTTTTGAGCTCCCCTGGTTCTGATTCTGGGCCGCCCCATCCCCCTTTTTAGAGGCAGTCCCCAGAATATGTTTGGGCAAGTTGGTTTTCGGAATTGTCATTCTGCGGTTCAATGATGGGTAATTCTAACTCTGTCCCCACATTTACCCAGTCTTGATTAGGATCTCTCGGGGCCCATTTTTCTTTGGGAGGAGTTCCCCCATCCCTGAAGGAGAAGATCTTTTTCAGAGTCCTCTGAAGACCCCTCTCCTTCAAATTAGAAGACACTAACCTCCTCCACAAAACTGGTCTTTTTAGGTCCTTTATTTCTCCTACCTTTGTTCCTTAGGTTGCACGCTTTCGTGGGAAGGAGATTTTGGTTTCAGTTCCTGGGTTTCCAAGGGCTTTTCACAAATGGGAAAGGCAGCTTTCTCTAAGGCTTTACACCCGCATTCTCCCCCGTGCCTCCTCCTTTGGAACCGGTGAGTTGTCAGGGTTCTCTACCCATCGGAGTACCAGACCCTTGATTTGTGGAGTTCTGAGCCGCCATGTTCATCTGAGGGTTCTGCTGAGCCCTTAACATGTGAACCACATCCTGGTACAAGTTCTGGACCTGGCGCTCCACTTGGGACTCCCGCTCTGGCTGGCATAGGGGTCTCTGGTCCATCCTAGGCGGATCACTGGAAGGGTAGCTATCCATTCTCCCATAATACCCTTGGTTTGGATAGTTTGGGTAACCCTCCACCCTTGGCCTCCCCTCTCTTGGATTGTGCTGTCTGGGCTCAGGAAAGTGGGTAAAGAAAGGAGGGTTGTTTTATGGCTTGACGTTTTGCGGGTACCAGGGAAAGAAGCTCAAACCGGCATTTGGGGGATTACTGCCCTCCTGGGGAAAGTTAGGAGGGAAGTTTCCCGGAGTGGTGCCTACCTGATTGGATCCCCCCATTGGGCTGGGGGAGTCCACATATACCCCAGGACGGGTTTGTTGACCTTGTAGCAGGGGCTAATATAATCAGGGGAGTTAGGGGTCCCAATTGTGGGATTACCTCCCTGACTACCTGATTGGGATTGGCCCGAGGGCCTCCTGGTTCTTTGGCTGGAAGGATTCTGTACAGGAATATTTTTAGGCCCCCCCATCTCCAGATCTAAAATGGGGGCAAGCTTCACCTCTGCCAGCTTAGCAGCAGCAGGGATGTTGGCTGGTTTGGGGGTTTTATTGATGTTTTTGTTCTCTACATGTTTCTGCACTTCATAAATACGGGTCGCATGTTCAATGACCCAGTCCAGTGATCTCTTCTCGTGAAAATCCCTCACCAGCTGGGTCATGATGTATTTAGGGAGTGCATTGAAGAAGATGTTAATTAACTCCCTACTATCTGTGCGCACCCTCCTGGTGGTCTGCGCAAAGGCATGTTTAAGTTCCTGCACAAATTCTTGTGGGGCCTGATCGTCCCCACACTGCAGATTGTAGGTCGCCTTGTGGGCCTCTTGGGGATTTCTATGGACAGAAAAGTGTTTTAAGATCGCTGCCCTGTAGGTGGACCATCTTGAGTGGTTCTGATCCTCCAGCCCCGCAAAGAAGCTGGAGTACTCAGGAGAGAATGCCAATTTTACATATTGGATGCAACTCTGACTATCTTTCTAATGAAAAGTATCCATCTTCTTTTTGTATAGCTCAAGGTGCTCCCAGACTGAATACTTGGCATTTTTGTGATAGGGAGGTATAACACTCCTAATGGCTTTGATCTGCTTGAGGGGGTCTTTTAGTAGAGCCCTCTTAATTTTGTTGGCCTTTTTGGTCTTAGTCACCTGAGTCCACTCATCCTCTGACTCAGTGGTACTACTATTGGAGGTGGCTATCTGATCCTCTAGGCTCTCCCTGATTCTGTGAGCTTGAGACGGGCTTGCAGAATGCGGGGGGGCTAGTTTTCTGATGCCTGTGGTGCTCTGAAGAGTCTTCTGACTCTCCCCTACTCCCAGGATTGGCAGAGTTCCCCCCACCCCCACTGCCCTAGCTGGGAAGATGTCTTTAGGATACTCTTTTTGGGTTTTATTTCCTGGAGTTCCCCACCAAATTTTTCAAACTGATCCTTTGGTAGGCGCTATTTTTGAGGATCCAATTCCCTGACTCTCCCCTCACAGGAGTCTTCCTGATCAGAGAGGTTAGCCCGAACATTTGGGGATCAGTACAGAGACGCCCGTCCATCAATTTCTGGGGGGCGCTGCTCTGTCAGTCCTATGTCACCAATTCTGCTGAAGTCTACCATTCCCATGGCCCTTGATTCATATGAGCCAGTGGACATTAAGCTGGCAGAGTCCATGGTACTGAAGGGGTTAGAGTCCCTGATTACAGGGATCCTGATGTTATGCTCAGGGGTTTCTCTGTCCCTCCCTACCTCTTTTCTTTCAGCCCCTATTCCCTGGTGAAATGACAAAATCTGAATCTTTTGCCCCTCTATCAGGGCATTACTGGTCTCAATAATTCACTCTTGCATTGCTGTCTGTTTGTGGAGCACCTCATTCTTTTTACAGAGAGCCTCATTGTCTCTCTGTATTTCCTGGCTGGTTTGGACATACTGGGCTAATTTCTTCTGCATGAGACTCACCTCCTGAGTTTTAGCATCATTGGTCTGGTTATTGTTTTCCAGAGCAACCTCCACCCGCCTGGTGTGCTCTAGTAGCTTCTCATATTCTGTTTCTGCTTCATGGAGCTCCTGGAGAGCCAGCTTTCTTTCTTCTAGCTTGATTTTTATTTGGCTGACCTCCTGGTCTAAGTCGTCCCTCTCCTGACTTAGGGTGCCCCTCTGTTCAGCCAGGTCCTCCCTTTGTTTTTTAAATACTCTGGATTTCTGTCGCTCCTCATCAAATTCTGTTTGAGATTCTAGATCTTTAATAATTAATTTGTCTATCCGGTCTTGTAAGATAACTACCTGTTCTGCGCAGACTGTGTTAAAAGTTAAATGCTGCTCCCGTTTCTGTTGACTCTGTTGCAGAGAGTCCACCCTTTCCTCCTGACACTCCTCTTTCAGGGCCTGTATTTGGGTGTCTTGCTCTGCATTCTTTTGCTGTAGAAGAGCCAGATCTTCTTTTAGTTTTGTCAGATACTGCCTAGCTTCTGTCTCTGATTCTTGGCTCTTCTGTAGCCTTTGCTCTGCAGAGACCAGATCAGTCTGTATTTTCTCTAGTGTTTCCACTTGATTATTTGCCAGAACAATGTTTTCTGCATGCTTTTCCTGCATTACTCCTATTTGGGGGTACAGGTAGGCAGCTATTTTGGCAATTTTACTCTGCTCCTCTTTTACTTTTGGGGCCATGTACAGTTCACTAAGAGCTTGCTGAAATGGGCCCTTGTCCTGCCATTTATATAGGTCCATGGCAGTGACCTGCTCTTTGATTTCTTGCAGCCATACCTGTTCATTCTGTTCGGGCCACTCCCCCCTGACAAACAGTTTGTGCAGGAAGTGTTCCCTAGCCATATTAATTTCTACTGGGGTCGCCATTTTGGAAATATCAATTACCTTATGACTTATTTTAGGGTTAATGTACTTTTACAAACAGGCCTGATTTTGGAGTATTTATTTTGAGAGGTGCTTGTACAGTGTAGCACAGTACACCGACCACACAAGGTGGCTGTACCCTGCAGGCTAGTATGCTGTGTTAAGACTGTCACGGGTGGTAACTCGAACTCAGAATCATGGCACAAGCCCCCAAATCTGTTAAGGATTTCAATCAGGCAATACACCCGGGTATCACCTAGCATGTAATGCACAGTTGAAATACTGATTTATTGTGTCTATAGGTTCAGTATTCTGAGTGATATACCACACATATCACACCCTTCTCAAAACACCCCCCAGGTCACAGTGGACCAGGAACGAAGCTGGTTCATAAAGGTCAAATACAAATTTTAATATATTTATATATTGGGCAGCAATCACCAATGTGGTGACAAAACAATTTGGAAAATAAGTAAAGCAATTGAATTCACTTATAGCAATACATAATTTAAAACACAGGGAAAAGAACAGTTTTGACTTGTTAAATGATAGAGCTTAGGTTAAGGTTTCCCCCTGCAAAGTTCTTAATTCACAAATGAACAATTCTACACAGATGTGAGTAAGCATCAGGTACTCAGGAATGAAAGAACAGTGTATAGGGGTTGAATGCAATCTTCCCTCCCCAAACAAGAGAGAAAAGCGTTTTTGGGAAATTTAAAAATGGCTTAGAAAAACAATGAAAAGTGTGCAAAATTCTAAAATTGATGTAAATTCCTATGAAAGAAACACTGAACAGATTCTAACCAACATGAGCTACAAGATGAGCAACAGAACACACTTTGAATCAGAAAGGAAGTTAAGAAACACTTTGAATGGGAAAAGACACGTGTAAAGCTTTTGCAAAAATGCAAATTTGCGCCTAAATTTCTTTAATGGGCAGCCTGCGGGGCATCCCCAGGGTGGGCGACCTGCCTGCGGGTGCCCCCCCCCCCATGCCCCGCAGGCAGCCCATCATCCCAAAACAACGCCCGCAGACAGCCCATCACCCCTGGGCATGCCCCGCAGGCAGCCCATCACCCCTCGGCATGCCCTGCAGGCAGCCCACACCACAGGGGACCACCCCACAACCCTGACCATGCCCCGCAGGAAGTCCATCACCGCGTACCATGCCCCGCAGGCAGCCCATCACCCTGGGCATGCCCTGCAGCCAGTCCATCACCCCAAACCATGCCCCGCAGACAGCCCTTCACCCCTGGGCATGCCTCGCAAGCAGCACATCACCCCATATCATGCCCCGCAGGCAGACCACATGGCACCAGGCACTTGGGAGCCCCAACTCATGCCCCCCACCCCGGCCACACACCCACCATTGACGGGCATGTGCCAGCAGGCCCCGACTCATGTCCCCCACCCCACCCACCATTGACAGGCACCTGCCAGCAGGCCCGACTCCGTGCCCTGCAGGCAGCCCATCACCCTTGGGCATGCCCCGCAGGCAGCCCACACCACAGGGGACCATCACACACCCCTGGCCAAGCCCCGCAGGCACCCCATCACCCCAGTCCATGCCTCGCAGGCAGCCGATCACCCCTGGGCATGCCCCGCAGGCAGCCCATCACCCCTGGGCATGCCCCGCCGGCAGCCCATCACCCCTGGGCATGCCCTGCAGGCAGGCCCCGACTCATGTCCCCCACCCCACACACCCACCCGACACATGGCCCACCAAACAACATGTCCTAACAAAACAGACCCATGGCCCTAATGCCAACCCAAATCTCCCCTGCCCCCCACTACAAGCACGTAACCATCCACTGCACCCACTCCCAAATTACCCATGCCATGAGAGTCTTAAAAGAACCAGCATGGCCATGCATAAATGTACAACAGAGCCACACAGTGGCAACACATGACTGAGGCAATGCTCATAGAGACATGCACAAAACCAATTAGAGTAACGTAATGAAAAAACATAATGAAAATTCAAACTTGCAAAATAAGAAATAATGAAAGCAAAAAAATAAATGTTAAAATCCAATGTAAAACAAAAATTGACAACAAGAAAATAGAGAAGTGGTCCATTGCCAATGTCCAAATAAAGTACATACATTTTTTTTAAAAAGTCCAAAGGGTCCATGATCCCCAAACAAAAGGAAAACTACAAAAAAAATCCCATGAATAAAAAACTATGTACATAAAGTGGAGCAAAATCCATGAACTCCAAAAAAAGAAGATAAAACAAAGGAAACCTAACCCTAAAGAACTATGTACAAAGGCGGCGGGCAAGTCCTACGGCTCACTTTTTGATGTTCCGGGACAGGGCATCATCGAACTCCACGACAGTGTTGCGGAGGCGGGCCTCTTCCCTGGCCTCGAGGTCTCGCAGGGATGCAGCCATGACCTTCTCCAACTCCCTGTGAGTTGCCTTGAGGCACTCAGCCCGCCTCAATGCCCTGCCCATAGAGTTCTCTGCCCTGACCATAGTGAGCCGTGCCTCCTCCGCCCGCCGCTGCTCTGCATCTATCTGCTGGCCCAACTGCTGCCACACGGAAGACACTCCCAATCCAGGGTCCTCCTGCCCTCTGGCCGATGCCTGCCCCTGTGATGTTGATGGCCCCGAGCCATCATCGCTCCCACCCTGAGCCTGCTGCTGCCGTGCATGTGCACTGCCTGCCAATGCCTGCACGTCCTCCTCTTGCTGGGGTCCAGTTGGTGGGGTGGCCATTGCTGCTGGACCTCTGACTCCCGACTGTGCCAGGGATGTGTCCTCCAGCAGCCTGGCCGCTTGCTCAGGGGCAGCTACACAGGGTGCCCAGGTGATACTTGGGCAGGAACATGTCGCATAGAGGGTTCCGTTGAGGAGGGGGTCGCTAGAAGATCCAGCACACGGAGGAACCCAGCACTGGTGAGCTGTCCTAGTAGGCTGACGCGGTCAATGAGCTATTCGAAATGATGTGCATTGTCCTCACGAGAACCCTGCACGTCATCCCAAATACCAGATTGATGCAACACCATCCCAAGTAGGACTGGCTCAACACGGTCACGGATTGCAATGTCCGCAGGGAGAGGAATGTTAGTTGTTTTTTGCGCATCCCCTCCCTGAAAACGGGTCTGGATGAAGGCCTCCCTGCTGGTGCCGGATGATGCAGTCACAGGATCGGGGACAGGATTACACACAGGCACCTCCGTGGCGACCTGTGCTACCTCCTGTCCCTGCCCCTGGACTGCACCACTAGCACCAGTGTAATCCCCCCTCCAGGACCCGTGCGTGGCCCTTCCACGGCCTCCTCCTCAACCGAACCCACCACCAACCTGGATGACTCTGTGCCATCTTCCTCCATAGGCCCCTGTGTGGGCTCAGCTGCCCCTACTGCTGCTGAGGAGTCCACCTCCAACCTTCGCCTCTTGGACCTTCCCTCAGCAGCTGTGGCCATGGATGCGGCACCAGACTCCTGACTCCCGGAAGAGATGACAACGTGGGAGGAGAGCTGGGCCTTGTGACTCCGGCTGGCGGTGGTATCCCTGCCACTGTGCTCCACAGCACCGTCTCCGCCCCCTTCATCTTTCGATACTGCAGACAGGGAGAGAAAGAACACAGGCATCAGGGCACTGTACAATGGTCGGATACACACATGACAGTTGCACATGAGTGGCAGTGTCAAACTTCACAGATGGCATCACACTCCCCAACACTCATATCATTTGAACCCACACACATGCACAAATTAACAGGAATCGTGCAGCAAGCAGCAGCATCCATACACACACACCAGCATGAACATCCGAAGCTTGGCATGACATCACAAGCAACATGGGGAGTGCCGAACACATGCACACATGCCAACAGACAGACATGCATCTGTACATCTCCACCACCTGTCACAGTGCAATCATTGGCAACTATGTCACATCTGCCCATCGGGTTCCTACATGTCTCTGTCACATGCATCCATGGCGTATCAAAGTCGCACACATGTCAAACACACACACACACCTGTATTCCGTGCACGTACATGAAGGTGGAACCAGCATCCATGTGTCACACCCCAACCATGTCATAGTACATACATAGAAATGCTAACATCTGTGCGTCTCCACATGCAGTTGTGCATCATGTTTTGGAACACATACACCATTGATGTGCATCACACATGACTGGACGCACATGCAGCACGGTCTTGCTCCTGCACATGCACATCCATACATGGCCCATTTCAGACATATGTCCAAGCCCGAGGGGTGCGCATGGAGTTTTACACGCAATTTTGCTGGCGCGAGCGGGGTATGCGTATTCCGAGGAGTGCGTGTGGAGTTTCACACGCGATTTCGCTGGCACAAGTAGGGTATGCGTATTCCGAGGGGTGCGTGTGGAGTTTTACACGCGATTTTGCTGGCGCGAGCAGGGTTCGTGTATTCCGAGGGGTGCGCGTGGAGTTTTACACGCGATTTCGCTGGCGCGAACGGTGTACGCGTATTCCGAGGGGTGCGTGTGGAGTTTTACATGTGATTTCGATGGCAAGAGCGGGGTATGCATATTCTGAGGGATGCGCGTGGAGTTTTCCACACGTTTTCACTGGCGCAAGCGGGGTATGCGTATTCCGAGGGGTGCGCGTGGAGTTTTGCACGCGTTTTCTATGGCGCGAGCGGGGTACGCGTATTCCGAGGGGTCTGTGGGGAGTTTTCCATGCATTTCCGCTGTAGCGAGCGGGGTTCGTGTATTCTGAGGGGTGTGCGTGGAGTTTTACATGCAATTTCTCTGGCGCGAGCAGGCTACGTGTATTCCAAGGGGTGCGTGGGGAGTTTTCCACGCGTTTTCGCTGTAGCGAGCGGGGTACGAGTATTCCGAGGGGTGCACCTGGAGTTTTACACAGGATTTTGCTGGCGCGAGCAGGCTATGCGTATTCCGAGGGGTGCACGGGGAGTTTTACACTCATTTTTGCTGGCGCGAGCGGGGTACGTGTATTCCGAGGTGTGCGCGTGGAGTTTTCCACATGTTTTCGCTGGCACGAGTGAGGTATGCGTATTCCGTGGGTGCCTGTGGAGATTTACATGCGATTTCGCTGGCGCGAGCGGGGTACGCAGACTGGCACAGACTGATGCACGCTCCCTCTGTGCGCCCGCCATTTGCACCACTTGTGCGCTTAATTCTATAAATAACCTCCTTAAAGAATTAGGCCTTTCACAAAAAAATGCTTTTAAACAGGTGATTTTGCACTTCTCAAGGAAAAAGCACATTTAAACTGAATCATTTACATCAGAGTTTCCTCTGCAGCACACACATTTTATTCAGCACGCGTTCTTCTCTTAAGTGCTGAGATTTGTTTGCAGTCTGGATGTAAGTATCTAGTCTTTGCTTGGAGTTTTCGCTGCACAGCTGAAATTGTTACATGTTGCCATTTTTAGCTGCATTTTTCCCATGGAACTGAAAGAAATGTTGCTGGGCTGCCTTTTTCATGAGATACATTTCTTAGCTGCTGTCAGTCAATGAGGCCTGACTTCTCTGGCCACACTGGATAATCTGTACCCTTTTAATTTCAATGATTCCCTGAACAATTAATGGATCTAGCGTCAAAACAGCACTTTGAAGGTTGCAAAGGTGCATTTTAAAAGGCATTTTCGGTTTTAGCCCAATTCTGTGGCCTTGCTTCATGTTAAATGTAACAGCACCCACTGGCATGCTCCTGCAGTGAGTGCTGTCCCCCCCCCCCAATTTGACTGTGTGTGGAAGGGGTGTGCAGCCTTTTGTGATTGTGACCCATGCACAGTTTTGCAGATTTTTCTTTCCATATTGGTAAATTGATGCAGTGTGGCATTTCGGAAGGGGTCAAAATATCCCACATATCTAAATGTGGCAGGTCCATTCCACTAAGGTCACTATGAAGTGTTAACCAATTTGTGATTGCACCCCACATCTATATGATTAACCTCAGTCAAGAGTAGGTGGTTCAAGTTTCAGTCTACCACAATTTGGAACATTTTACTTCGTTCGCTCAGGTCTGCTACCACACTCTCTTTGTTACATTCAGGCGTAAGGACCAATCTCTTTTCCTAGGCAGTTTATAACTACTGCCAGAGACACCTCACGATGAGGGGCACTGTGACAGAATTACATGTGTCGCGGGTGTGAAATACCTATTTTTAAAAACATTTCTATTAATGTAAAATAGTGCAGGTAATTCTTGTTGTGAAAGAGAGGCATATTAAGCAGACCCCTATCCATAAAAGCTCCATGCCAGTTTCCTGACCTCTGCAATCCATGGTCTCCAGTGGCAGAGAGCAGGTTTAAAGGTCAGCTGTGCATCCGTGACAGCGGCAGTGACCCAAACTGACCAGAGGCATAGTTAGCATTTTCATTTTTGCATCTCTAATCTAAAATATAATAAATGCCTGCCTATTTAGTCTGGTGGCAGGGTAATCCCTAAAATAAACAATACCTGGTTATGGTGTGGTGACTGATAAAAGCACACAATTATTAAAGCCACAGCACTTCAATATCATGCACATGTCAAGGCTGTAAACCAATGTCCAGTGATGTCTGGATAATGCAGATTCATGGCTAGTCTGGCTGACTTGACTCATACGAGTCTGATAATATCCAGGATGCTACCTCTATTGATAGGAAATCACCTGGGAGTCTGAGTTTTAAAGGTCCAACCAATAGTGGCAGTATACAATACCACTTACATGACATTACATTACATTGCCTAACTAAGCTACCTGGACATTGCACATCAGAGGTTCTTTGAAGTCAGCAAGCTTGGATAAGGGTTAGAGTTAGAGTAGCCAGAGAAGGAAGGTGGACCAAGAAAGGGTTCCAACATCTTGTCTTTTTGTCAGGGCCGTCGTCCTTTCTGGCACGTCCATGTTCGGCAGCGCACAGCACTCTGGGTATGACGTCAGAAGGCACGGCTTAATTGCTACCACAACAGGCTCAGCCCTGTTGAAGTCTGTTTCATGTTGCATGCACAGAGGACACGTAGATAGTAGTTTCCATGTAATATTGTTTATTCAAGATAAGGCAACATGTGATGGTACATCATACATATGTAGAGTGTATTTGAATAGCATCCAGTGATCCGTCTGGTTTTCTCTCTCTCGGATCTCTCTCTCTAGCAACTCCTGCTCATGCAACTCTGCTTCTGCGACATAGTAGGTGTTGCATAAAGTCATCCATCTTGCTTCACCAAGCTGGGAGATAAAGAATATAACACACCCTCCCCTCTTTTATAAAGGAAGCAAATGACTTTGACCAGAACTAATGTGACCTGGTGTGAATTTGTTCTGAGGTCTTGAGGTACCAACCAACCTTTTCCCCTGTTTCAAAGCATATCATTATGGCATCTATTTCGAAGCATGGGTTCGTAGCATTGCAAGTATATTGCCTTTGATCATGAAAGCGTTGCTACATTGTTTTGCATGCACTATGTCCAGTGTACCATTCACACGTGGGAGATTGTGCTTGCACACAGTAATTACACCTTCTGTACTGTACTTGTGGCAAGTGGGAACCTTATGTGCTGTAATTATCCAGTGTGTCCTATCAATAACACCTGGACTGGTGCATCTTGCGCACAGTAACTGTTTACTCATGGCGCCTGGTGAATTTCCACCTGTGAGCTGTAATTATCCAGTGTGTCATATCTATAACACCCGGACAGGTGCACTACGTGCATAGTAATTGCACATCAAGCTTGACCTTTTGCCTCTAACAGGCATGAATTCAGCAGTTATCCAGCATGCTCAAAGAGGCTGCTTGGCATTTGTCTATTGCGCTGTAATTACCCAATGTGTCATATGTTTACCACCTGGAGTGGTGCACCATGTGCACAGAAATGTAAGTATCCAGTGTGTCGTATGTGTAATGCCTGGGTTGGTGCACTATGTGCACAGTACTACACGTACCTAGTTTGTCGTATGTCTAACACCTGGATTGGGTCAACATTTGCATACTAATCCTTCAGTGCACCCATGGTAACCGAAGAGTGTGTACGCATGCGTGTCTAGTGTGAGGAACCCGGTATCGGATACGTAGTTAATGAGGCAGGCAGACACCCCCTCCACATGAAAATAAATCCTGTTCGCATCATTCAAAGCTTCAATATCAGACCTGATTACGGTAACCACGAAGGAACATTTAACATCAACATATATGTCATTGAATCAATGCAGCACAGAACGTAAAGGTAGGATAAGTGCAGTCACCGTAGGATAAGGTACAGCGCTATCGCATTGTAGGTGAAAATGTGATTCCTATCATAGTCATTCATTAGAGGACAATGCATCTTTTCACTTCAAATCCTTATAATACAGAGGGCCTCATTACGACCCAGGCGGTAAGGGGTTTACGGCAGCGTAAACAGCGCCAACCCTTACCGCCTGAGTACGAGGTCCCTTAGCGCCATGGCGGATTTAACACCTGCTTTTAGCAGGTGTTAAAATCCATGGCGCTAAGGGACCATGGAGTTAATTACGCCACCGTAATTTACGGTGGCGTTATTAACGCCTTCCCCACTCCCATTATGCCCTATGGGGCAAAAATGGGAATGGGGAAGGGTAAATGGGGATTGGGGACTTACCGCCCCGCCAAGGTCGGAATGGGGTGGTAAGTCCGCCAACCACCATGGCGTAAACGTAGTTTACGCCATGGTGGTAAAGTCACGGCCCAGGCGGTAACTTACCGCCTGGGTCGTAATAAGGCCCAGAATTTCAGTATCTCCTTTGTGTCAGTATTGCCATTCCGAGCCATGGGGTGTAGACTCATGGTGTGGCATAGTACCATCCCTAAGTCATGCGGATCCCGTGACAGACACATGTCATTGGGATGTACACTGGCTCTTTCCTTGAAGGTGCTGTGTAACGCTGTGGGAGATGTAAATTATCTCCGCCCTTGGCCTAACGCAGTTCCTTGATTTGTAACGCGCTCTCTCTGCGTATGAATTTTAAATGTAATAATAATAAGTAATTAATAATGATTTAGCATTTACATATAACGCTACAAACCCTCAGGTATCTGAGAGCTGGGGTGCTCATTTATCGACCTCAGAAGTATGAAAGGCTGAGTTTGCTCCTGCCGGATTCGAACCTGTCTCAGCAGTCACTGCAAAGATGTTAAAGCAAGCGCTCTGCTGTGCTATCTGACCAGCTTAAACATGTCCTTTTAGGTGACGCATGGTGTAACAAAGTGTGCTTCAGTCACAATTCCCATGGAGCATGAAATGCACCGTCGAAATGGGCTGGTAGCGCTCCCAGTTCTTTTGATCAATTCATTGAGCAATAGGCTGTTTGGTCCCACAACAGTTCCTGAGCCAGATTTGTTTTAAAAGGTCCTTAAAGCATGACTCCTTGCCTGCAATTGGGCGGATGGACTGTAGAGGCGGGAGGTGTTCAGGGGAGACCTAGAGACCACCCCATCATCAAAATGGTCACCAGTGAATTTTTTCTTCAGGCACCTTTTGCTCTTTATAGTCTTCGCCATTTTTTATGTGGACGGAATAACTACGTGGATCTCCTTGTGCACGCCTAGAACAAACTTCTTTACCAAGGCTTTGTTTGATTTGGAACACGGAATTGGTTTTGATGTCAATTGTTGGAATTGTATGTTTTTGTTAAGATCTATTTCTGCAGTACCCTGTAAAAATGTTGCTTTTGTAAAGGACTCGGAAGTGGATAATTAGCAGTTTGCATGACTGGCAAGGTTTTCCAGACGGTACATGGGGCGTGCTTTGCTTATGTCGCGGAGGCAACCACTAAATTATATGTGGCAATGCAAGGGCAGCTACAGCCTTAATTTAGAAATGTCCCTTTATGTAATTTGGGGGAGCCTGATGGCATATAGTTGCTGGCTCCTTGTGGCATTCAGAAAGACAGGACATGGGAGTGAACTTCTTAAGTAATGTTGCAAAACGTGCCCTATTTCTTATGTACCCATCACAATAATTTTTCCTGGGTGGATTCCCTCTCCGTCTGCTAAGCCGCGAACAGACAATACATTTTAGTGTCATATTGAAAGGAAAATTTTGTACAAATGTAGATGAGCAGACATGCACATCACTGATAGACCAAACCCCCTCACCTGCGACCTATTGGAGGAATAGTATACTCTGTATATTGTTAACTGTACATTCATGTAAATACGGCAACTGTTAATTTGTACATTCAAGTAATTTTGTAATATTGTAAATTCATTCATATAACATTGTAACATTGTAAGTCTCGCATATACTTGTTGCTGCGCCCGGTAACCTAAGGGTCTGGAGCGCATTATAAATAAATAAACAAACAAACAAACAAACAAACAAACAAGACTGTATAATTCCAATACCGCATTGAGTGTATGAGAGACCTTATGCTCTCAGACAACCAAATGTACCCTCGAACTGAAGTGGTAGCAGGAGATTTGCAACCACCACTGAATATCGAGGAGCTGTAATCACAACTTGACAGGTGGAAAGTGATGTCATAAGGAGAAGATACAATGACAAATTCAAACGATATAAGAATAGTAAAAGAACAAAGATGTAACTGAAGAAACAAGAGTAAGCATAAATACAAGTGAGAAGAAACCATGTATACCAAGAAGATGAATAACCAGATGCGTAGTGAATGTATATACACAACAAAAAACGCAAGGTGCATGAGTCACATAGAAGCTTGCTGCAGTAAAAAATATAACATGGGTGAAGCAGCCATATTGAAAAGATGGATGCCGGCTCTGAATAGAAGTAAGCAAAAGGGTTGAAGGAGGGAGACCACGGGTGCAGAGCTGGAGAGAGTATGGAAATGCAAATGTGTGCATGAACAAAGAATAGCTGTTGGCCATAGATCAAGGATGCCACAGCGAAAAGCTACTGAAGGGAACAAGGGGAGTCAACGAGGATAGGCAATATGCACAGGCCATATTTCTCTTAAAGTAAATGAGTGAACATTTGTGAATGCCAAGTATTGTCAATGAAAGATGCAGACAAGCATATGTGAGACGTAACAACCAAGTCTCCAAAGGATGAATAGGGTAGTGACACCCAGAATGATTGAATCAATTAGCACTAAATAAAAGGCAAAGTGGCCAAAATTGTGCTCTCTTCACACATGGTGTAAAACCAGAAAACAAGGCCTATTCATGAGATTCAGGCGAAGATAACAATGTACCTTAACTCCCCTTAAAATTCCAGAGAAGAGACCATCCAGCAAGGTACAAAGGAGAAGCCTTGGCTGAAGGCCTGGTCGATGAGAGATGGTAGACTAATTGGACAAGAGGGCAGCAGTCTGTCGTTCTCTGGAGCTGGGTTTCTATTTGCTTGCATGCTGCTAACGAGCCGAGTGTCCAAGGTAGATATAGAATGCCAACCAATCAACGGGTCTATGCAATGGTGAGCATACATTGTTGCAGAAGCTCATCTGCTACTGTTATGATGCTGTAATCTGCATCATACAGATTTAGAGGGAAGTTAAAGGCTCGCCTACCAGATAAGGGGCACCCAATAATGTTACTGAGACCTAACTAAGCTATTAGTATATATGTTCCCCTAACCAATCCCTCCACCCAATAGGTTTGTTTGTTTGTTTATTTATATATAATGCGCACCAGACCCATAGGTAAAAGGGCACAGCAAATAAGATGGTGCAAAGCTTACAAGGTTACAGATAGGTTGCATTCAAGCACAATATACAATATATTTACAGCAAAAAAGGGAAGCTGCAGCATGTTACAAATGGATAAGACAAAAACCGTGTATCACAATAAAGCAGCTAATGTACAAGTTCAAGCCAGATTGGGTTCTTTGTTCACTGGCCTAGGCGGCATAAGATGATTCCAAGGTAGGTATGAGCAGTGCATAACATACATAAATTTGGGATGGGTAGGCGTTCCTGGTCAGGAAGGTTCTAGTCGTAAATGATACCAATATCGGCGCCAAGGGAAGTGTGCAGCCTATTGGTGCAGGGTGAGCATAGTAGATGGATGTAGGGATGTGGACACCGGTAGATCTGGAACATTGGATGCAGGCACGTTAATAGGGGGTTAGTTAATGTGCCTTATATAGAATAGTCAGATGGGCGCTTAGGAAGTAAGGTGCGCAGAGCAGGCATGCATTTAACGCGAGTAACATGAGCACCATGTCGGTCCATGGGAGTACAAAGTACATTCAAAAAAGAAAATCTGGTCAATCAGAGCATAGATTTGTGCAATTAGAATCAGTTCAGCCATACATAGATGTAATACATACAACATGGAGATACCCTCAATGGAGTGTGTCGGGTGCAGTAGTCATAATGGGATGGTGTGCAAAACACGCACTAGCCGGAGGTACAGTGAGTACAAATAAGTTGGGAACTGTGAGGTACAAACACATTAGATCAATCCAAGCATGAATTACAAATGTTGTACCGGGATCCACGAGACACTAGCGAGAGGGCACCACGTGCAGTAGCGTAGTGGGATGTGTATATGCAGTCTAGGGTCTGAATGTTCAAAGGGCAGTTTGGGAAACTGGTAAAGACAGTTAACAGCGGGTGCGTCGCTTAGGCGGAGCGAGCTGATTCGGTTCGTACAAATAGCCTAAGGACCAGTTAAGGCATATAACAGTAAAAGTAGAGGCCCATGTAAGATTTTACTGTTTAGCTGTCTGTCTCTGGTACTTACGGCCTGATGATTGTAACGGTCGGGAGTATCAGAGAACTTCAGAGAGCAACGCGATGATGTTAGCCGACATAGGGGAGCACAAGATGTGCAGCACAGCAGATAGGCATGATATGAGAGACCATAGATAAGGTGTTGTTCAGGGGTGCTGGCACAAGGCGTGAAAGGGTAGTGACAGGCTCGGGACAGGTATTGAGCCTTCAAGGTTGTGCCTTATAGGGCGGCCCAGGTTCTCGCCTGCCAGCGAACGGGAGCAGTGTAATTAGGATGGCTCCAGCCAATCCTAGCCACCCTTGTAGAGGCTGTGTGGCAACACAAATGCAGATGGCTTGCTAGTGCAAAGCGGCCATCTTGGAACACCAAACCTCGTGGTTTAGTAAATACGAGTGCAACAAATTAAGAGGCAAAAGCCATTTTATCAAGTTCAGGTGCTCGTGGTATCAGGATTATAGATGCAGCGAAATTGCAGGGATAAATAAAAATCGAATCTGGATATTTTTCGGGCGTTCGTATATTTGGCTAGTTTCTTCTGCGTAAAGCCCAGGGGCTTACCGTGGTGGTGGGGCCCATCCAGGGATAGGACACTGCTCCTGCAGTGGAGCTCCTGCTCCTTTCGATGCTGAAGGCTGCAGCTGACTGGAACAGGCTTGGGACAGGTATTGAGCCTTCAAGGTAGTGCCTTAGAGAGTGGGCCAGCTTCTCGCCCTCAAAGTACAACAGGTTGTATTGTTTGCCACGTAGGATGATGTCATAGCTGACGCACATCAAGGTATAAAGTCTTTGTGTACTTTAAATATAACTGAGAGTGTGTGGACTATAATTCATTGTTTGCCAAATTTACCTACTTTATTGAGCTGATAATAAAGTAATACTTTGCCATATTCTTTGTTATTTGGTTCCAAGTATATTTGTTATGATAATTCCATTCTGCGCATAAACACACCCAAAAAGTGCTACTGCACATTTGGTAGCGGTGCGGATGGTTCAGAAACAGATCCTTGTAATCTTGACATCTTCCACCATTAACCTGAAGACCACAAAGTTCCCTGCGGAGAGCGGTGCCTTAACATGTGTGACCCAAGGAAGTTGGCAGGTGCCCCTTTAAAGAAATTCCTGTCTGGAACCCGCAGGCACCCCGTGGACTGAAGGCGAAGTGGCCGATTGGGGAATAGTTAATAGTTAATACCGAAGGCCTTGAGCTGAACAACGGATGTAAGTAGAAACATTGAAAGTGGCAAATAAAAGGGGAGGGGCTGTATTGCATCTTTATATAAGGAGGGGGAACATAACGGGATTTGTAAGGGAAAAGGAGATACGTCAATACAGAACAGAGTATTATTTAAGGGATTCCTGTGGCTACAGACAAAGAAGGGTGCGTGACAGACTCCAAAATGGAGTAAAATAGAGATGAGATATGTCTATCAGGAAGATAGGATAAGACAATCATAAAAAAAGTATGCACACATTTTTTGGGGTGTTGAAAATAACATCAGTATAAAAAATATATTGACGCGTTTTGTATCACTAATGCTAAAATAGGATGAAAGCTTAAAACATATAAGAACAATAGCAATACAGTTCGGCACATTATTAGGCCAGAGAAAAGCAAGTGATTGGTGCCAATCAAATCTAGGAGGGATAATATTTGAGGAAAAATTGAATAAAATAAGATCCATAAAACTATCAATAAAAATAACAGGATAGTATGAATTGATAAAAAACTATAAAACAAAGAGATAAAATGGATGTCATTGTATACATTTGAAAATTGTTTGGAGAAATTGATTTGTTGGAGATTGTTTGGAGAAATTGATTTGTTGGAGATGGGCGTCATTTATTGGTGCTGGCCAAAGTGATTGTTGAAGTGTGATTAATGAATTAAATAATAAACAAGCAAACCTGTTAAGTATTGACAGTTTAAAACGACTTGTCATTATGGGGGACACTCCCCTTTTACATCTATGCAGGACATTACCAAGATACAGGCCTAATATCAGGAAGTGCAATGCTGAGTGGGTAAAAGGCACGACTAATAAAACAGTCATGCCATCAGTTTCAAAGGCAGTGCTGCGACACATGACAACATACTTGAATGCTACATACACAGGGAAGAAGCTACAGAAAAGGTTTGCTGTTTTAGAATTATGGAAGATGTACCAAAGTGAAACAGAAGATCCACCCGAGAAGGAGTGGATGCTTAATCAGCATAAAGAGGAGGACGTAATGCCCTCAACTCCCCTTTCTCCTCCTAAAAATGATAGCACAATAGAAGACAGACAGGGGCTCTATCCTCTAAAGGAAGTAAAAGCAGCAGCAGGGTATGTTAATCCAACATATGACCCTCCTACTTGTAATAGTGAAGACTGCATGGAAGAAAGTAAGAATAAAGAATGTAATTATATATCCAAATGTTATATATGAGGAAGTTAGGAGAGTTTACTCATAATACCCCCTGAAGGCAGGGAAAAGAGTTGGGTTGGTCATTCGTAAGCAAAGGGGGATACCATGTCCTTCTCAAGGGCACCCCACTCCCAGTCCCAATAGGCCCATATTATATGTAATCCTTTTTGCTTTCTTCCTGCCACATCTGGATTGAGGGTATCTCCCACCCTTTTCTCAGTCAATATGACATGTATAACAATATCCCATAGCTGACCCTGGAATAAATGTTTCTGTTGGAAGGGAAGTGGGGAATACTGTGTCTTGCCTGAAGGCATTCTACTTCCAATCCCTAAGGATCCTCTACCCAGGTGATCCTCCCTCATTTGTCCACCCCCAGGGTTGGGATCCAGGAGCAATGGCCTTTCCCTGGCTACCGGTGCAGAAGATCGCAAGGGAGTGGAAGTGAGAATACCCTCATATTTCTCACATACCCATCCCCTATGGAAACAGCCTCCCGCACAAGGGACTGATGCTGTACGGTCCTGAGATATTTCCTGTTGTAATCTTTGCTGGATCTCAGTCCAGTCGCATACAACGTTATTTGTTTCAAATGTATCCTTTCACAAAATTTTAGAGGGAGAAAAGGAGACCTTGGAGGGACCGACTTCTTATGGTAATGCTGACAAATTTGGGAAGTTGGTTCCAATAATGGTTTCTTCTGGTAACCCAAGGATAATGGCAGAAGGAAAGGTGGTAGTTATCTATTTTACTTGAATGGGGACATTTGCTTTAGGATAGATTTCCTGATCCACCTGTACACATATTATTTTCACTAGGGAAAGTCCATATAACCCTTCAGGAGGCACTAGGTCAGCCCAAACAGCTGTTTGTTTACTACCTGAATCCACTAGGGCCTTAACTGGGATTCCATTAACAACTGCTGTTTCATATGTGGATTGAGCGGCTATTCCAGAAAATAAATTATTTTGGACTTCTATATCCTCATTATTTACTAGGTAGTCCCATTCTTCCCCCACCATACAGCCGATCTCCATGGGTTCCTCTTTTATTTTTTAGGGGACATTTTTTAGTTAAATGTCTTGGTTAACTACAGAAGCATGTCATCGTTTTAGTTGTTATTGTTCTAGTCTCTTCTCTTTTCAGTTATTCCTGGGGTTTGAATTCAGGTGTCTTTTCAATTCTTATTTTCTCCCCACTATGTACATCTTGGGACCGGTAGGGAAGTGCAACTTTTTCTTTAGGGATAAAGGGGGTTTTAGGGGATCCTTTACCTTCCCTCCTCTCTTCTGGTTTGCGTAAAGAATGAAAATATGTGTTGGCATCAGAGAAATTCTGGGGAATTTCAATAGCTAGAGAGAGTGTAGGTCTATTTAATTGCACCGCAGCTGGATTGAAGGGGGTAAATAATTAGTGAACTGCTGCAAATTTATGGTTTCTAATACTTCTGGTAGGTTTTTTCTTCCTAACCAAAGGGACAATGGCCCTCATTACGACCCTGGCGGAAAGTGACTGACCGGACCGCCACAGCGTAAATAGCGTTTCCGCCATTGCACGAAGGAGCAAAGTGCGGCCCATTCCGACCCATCGGGCACGAGCACCACGCCATGGCGGAAGTGCAAAGTCCGCGATGGCGGAAATGACCCCAAAACGGCCCACACCGCCGCCGTACGGCGCCCTAGGTGCAATACCGCCACCCCTCTTAGCGGTCACCGCAGTGTGCGCCTACCGGAAAGTACGGTGACCGGAAATATACGGAAACGGAAGCTAAAACATGGGCCCGGAACGGGAAACATCCCGCCGTACACCTATAAAACCACTAAAACCACACAACCACTAAAATCACTACCCTGAAACACACCCCAACCCGTCATCCACCCTAGCGAAACCAAGAAAAAATGGGAAAAGTAGCGAAGAAAGCGTGCGACCGCAAGCGGCAGGTCCACTTCTCCCGTGAGGAACTCACCGTGCTAACAGAGACCCTACAGGAGAATGCTGCCGTCGTCTTCTCCACGCAAATGACCAGAACGGCACTTGCAAACAAGAAGGCCATATGGGCTCTGGTGGCACAGCGGGTAAGTGCGGTGGGGACCGCACCCCGCAACCCACAGCAATGCCGCAAGCGATGGGACGACCTGCGGATACGCGTCCGCAGCATACTCTCTGCCAACCGCAACATTGCCACAGCCACCGGGGGAGGTCCCGAATCACCCATCAAGTTGACCCCCTGGGAAGAAATCTGTGCCTCCACCATCGGAATGGAGAGCATAGAGGGAGTCGGAGGGATGGAGAAAGGAGTGCAGACATCCGAAGATTCAGGTAGGTGGGCCAAATAAAACAATGCCAAATCCACACAGTCCATCCATGTGAAGTACGATACGTCCACATAGTGCAACAGAAACACATGTCCAGGAGAACGTCCACACACATCGGCCTGATAGCGCACGTTAAAACCCACAATAAATACATAAATAATTAAAAACCCCTAAAACACGCACTACACGTGCAGCAGGCACACCCTAACTGCAGGCTGCCAAACAACTGCACCCTCACTCCACACACAAATGAAAGCACCTCCAAGGCCCCGACCCAAATCACCCTCAGGTACCACCCCAATGCATGTGATACAATGCCATTCCAATTCCCACAGACCCATCAATAACCCTCGCCCTCCTTTACTCCACCACAGGGTCCGATCCAAACGACGAGCTTCAGGACACCCCTACCAGCACACCTGCAAAGAGGGCCAAGACCAACGGCCAGAGACCCTCCACCTCAGCTGCACGCATCAAGACACGGCAGCAGCACAAATCAGGTGGCAGCACAGAGGAGGGAACATCAACAGGCACCCCAGCAGCCAGCATGCCCACACCACCACCACCACAGGTCCCCCCAATGGATGCCACAGAAGGCACTGCCTCTGGTGGCAGCAGCACCATAGGTGACACCCCATTGATGGCAGCATGCTCGGACACAGAAAACGGGGATGTCGAAGTCAGATCCATCCATGACCTGTCCCAATCCCCCTGTCTGTCCCATCCCGTACAACATGAGGATACCACGCAGGGGCACCCACAAGACGACGACTGGCCATCCCCCACAAGCCCTGTGGCAAGGCAACATGAGGACAACAGCCCCTCTGTGACAACCCCGCAAATGGCCATGGCCCAGCAGAGGCAACAGTCCCTCGACCAGTTAATCGTGCAACAGCAGCAACTGGCCACGCTCCTCAAGGACCATGCCGATGAATGTGGGGGCACTAAGGCAGACATAGAAACATCAACTGAGACACTTAGGGCAGAAATGGAGAGAGGTACAGAGACGCTAAGGGCACAAATGGAGAGTAGCACCGAGAGCCTGAGAGTCCAAATGGAGAGTAGCACCGAGAGCCTGAGAGTCCAAATGGAGAGTAGCACCGAGAGCCTGAGAGTCCAAATGGAGAGAAGCACCGAGAGCCTGAGGGGGGAACTGCATGCGACGTCCAAAGACGTATGTGCCGAATTTGCCGCAGTGCGCCGTGTGCTCACTGAGCTCTCGCAAACCCTTAGGGACATGCATGGACGTGAGCAGGCAGACACATCATCCGTTGCAAGTTCCGTCCAGGGCAGCCCCCAACGTAGATCTGGGAGGAACCTGCGCTCCACCGGCAGGGGTGCCCCTGATGCCCGCAGAGGGGGCTTGCAATAGCGACAGCCCACTGACAATGAGCATCTTTGGACACTGGTGTTCGGGGGGGAGGTAGGAGGGTGGAGGGGGTGTGTTGGGCTCACTTGGGTGCCGGGTCGATAGGGTGTTCAACATGATATCACATATGCCATAAACAGTGCACGATCAACCAATGAGATGTGTGGACATTGATCTTTGTGCACTAGGCCATCATAGGCGTACAGTCCATATTGTGCATGTCCCAGACACACACAGTGCCACGAGTCCCGTGTCCATGTATCAGCCACCAGGCGTGAGTGCTAGAAGCATGCATCAATGAGATGCTGACGAATGTCACGGGCCTCCGGTGCCTCGCAGACTCCATGAGGTGCTGCCACATCCCCACCCTCATCATGACCATCATCAGGTGCTTGCAGTTCTGCGTCAGGGGGCATGGGCACATTTCTACGTACGCACATGTTGTGGAGCATGACACATGCCATGACCATCTTTGCAACCTTCTCATGGCGGTACAGGAGTGCCCCGCCAGACCTGCTGAGGCAGCGGAAACGAGTCTTCAGTAGGCCGAATGCCTGTTCAATGACTACACGGGTACGTGAGTGGGCATGGTTGTAGTCCTCCTCATGCTGGTCCCGTGGGTTCCGGACTGGTGTGAGGAGCCATCTCTTCAGTGGATATCCAGCATCACCTGTATGTGGACGAGAAACGTATGATGTGGAATGCCATTGCTACGTACGCACACCCCCCCCCTTCCTGCCAGGTCATTGCCAAATCACATACCCCACATCATCATGCATGAAATGAGACTCACCGAGTAGCCAGGATCTGTTCCCTGCGTGTCGCTCCATGTAGCGTGGTATTGTAGAGTTCCTCAAGACCATAGAATCATGGGTTGATCCAGGGAATCTGGCACAACAATGTGTAATGATCCTGTTGGAGTCACACACCATTTGTACATTCAGGGAATGAAATTGTTTTCGGTTGCGGTACTGGGCCTCCATGGCATGTGGGACGACCAATTCCACATGGGTGCAGTCGATGGCACCAATGCAACCCGGTATGCCGGCAAGTGCATGGAATCCCACTTTTGTGTTGGTAATTTCCTGCTCCGAGCGTGGTAGAGAGATGTAGTCGTCTGCGTGCTGCAGGAGGGCATCGAGCACTTGCAATAGTGTCCGTGAGAACAGTGGCTGAGAAATGCCATGCAACTGTCCGACTGTGTGCTGGTAGGTGCCTGTGGCCAGGAAGTGGAGTACAGACACCACCTTCAGTAGGGGTGGGATGGCGGTTGGGCTATCTATCATGCTGACAAGGTCAGCCTGTGTCATGTCCACAATGGCGGCTATGGTGTCCCGGTCCAGACGGTAGAGGGTGTGGATCTGCTCATCAGTGAGGTTGAACGGATGTGCTCGGAGGTGTGGGATTGCGGGCTGCCTGCGTGGTGGTAGTGGCTGTGCTGGCGGCCCTTGCTGGCCCTGCCTTGGCCTCCTCCTCCTCCTCCTGCGTCTCCTCCGTGCGGCCGGTTGTAGTTGGTGTTCGTCTTCTTCTTGGAGTTGGAGTACTTGCAGTGCTATCAGGTCCCCCAGGGCCAACATCGCGAGTCCTGCCGGTAGCATTTCGGTGTGGTTGTGGGAGGAGACTGGCTGTGCAATTTATGTGTTTTCAGGCTGTATGGCCTCCACCTGTGGTGATTAATTCCACCTGTGCAAACTGCTCTCCCCTTTGGCCGAGCACGTCCCGCGCACAACGCTGCAATTCGGGGAATGGCATCTTGCTATTGCAATCATGTATTTGTACCCGATGGCCGTGTGAGATTGGTTGATATGTTCATTCTGCTGTGGTCCCATTGTTTCACATACTATCTGTGCAGTCGCGAACAGACTTGTGAAGGGTCAGTGGAACGTAGTACTCGAGTAACGGTGGGCCCTCATGCATCACTGTACCGAGTTGCAACGACGGGCGGGGCGTCCCATTTGTGGGTGAAGGCAGTTGCCATTTTCACACACAGCCGCACTCGATGGAATAATTAGTGATTTCAAACGGCCACAGATGCCTCTTCGACGTGATGTTGCAAATGAGGAATTCGAAGGGCGGCGCTTTCGGTTTTCAGCTAGCGGCGAGGAAATGCCCACAGGTCTGACTGCAAATATAACGTACTATTGTTCAATGTCCTTGAGACAGGGGCCATGGCGAGGATGCAATGATTGATGTGAATAGTTTGGGATGCGCATTAGCGACGTGGGCGATGAGGCCGGACGTTCCCAAATACATGTTACTTCACTACACTGGAATTACGGGCTGGGGCACTGTGGATTTTGCAGGCTGCATAACGCACAGACTCAATGGATATTTCTAATGTTATGTGAGTAAATATTCAGGCGTTTTAATCCCGGGATGAGGGAATGATGAATGGATGCATGGGCAGGTGATTTGATACAGAGTTTGCCATGTACAGGGCTTCTTGGGATCTATCCGCCTCCCCTACGCTATGTGATGCAGGGCTGCCATAGTGGGACCATCGTCTATCTGGCCTTGTTGAGCCCTCCCTGTCTCGACGCGCCCTCAGGCACTTGTGTCCATGCACGTTAACATTCCCATCTGATGGATTCTGTTTTGACAGACGCATGCACAGGTACACTCGTTTGTGATGGTGTTTGCACCTCGATATAGATGGTTATGAGTCGCAAGTGGTTTTGGGGTGGTGATGATCCTTTGGAGTGGGCTAGCATGCATATGGCTGTGGATTTAGTGTGATCATTGAAGTGAGTTGTTGGAATGTAGTTCTGATGGCCATTCTGTTCTTTTTCTTTACTTTTGGTTGACAGGTATCTCCTCCCCTTTTGCCACTGCCATCTGTATGCCACTCCTGCAGATGGATTTTACTCCCGACACCTGCTGCTTCGTGTTAATCAGTGGAGCAGCATTACGATCTTATGGGACGATCGCCAATGGGCCACATGCCCTTACGCAGTACTGGTGGCTCGGAGCAACATTTCGGCCTTTCAGCTGGACTAGTGCCTCCCCATTGGGACGGCCCTGCGGTTCTGTGCGCTTCCATGTTGCCTTTTCGTACGTGAATGTGGCTCTGTGTACCATGAGGGAACAGGGCGTCACACAAGTAGTGGCTGGTCATTTCTTGCGGATGCAGCCCACAATGGTGAAAAGTGTTTTGGAGTTCATGGCCTGATGGCTGTATGGGCTTGGTGATTTTGATGTGCATTAAATTTCTATTCTGATTTAGCCCGTGTAGCGTTTTTCTTTGCAAGTGATGTGGCATATGCCTATTTGGGGGGCGATGTATTGTGAGGAGATCTGCATTGGGTTCCAGCTTCTGAGTTTAGTTGCGTGGTACTGTACTGGGCGCGTTTGCCTACGAAGCCCGTGAGGTCAGGGATGGGGGCTGCCAATATGACAGTTTGAATGTTGTCATGCTCAGGGGCGGGGGATTGGGTTTTGTGTAACAGATGCCGGTCAGCCAGGTGGACTGGTGGAATGATGTGATTCTCGGAATATTGCTGGTCACAGGTGCCTGTGTTTGCGTGCGTTTCTTGGTGGGGGACTGTGGTCATGTCCATTGGGATGGCTTCTGTATTCGTGCCATCTGTGCCCTGCAGCTCCCATTGGCCCCTGTTGTGTTTCTTTTGTTCGTTGGCATGCATGGGTGACTTGTACATTTCAATGGTTGCATTGTGACTTCATTGCACCTACCGGGAGTTGTACTTTGTGGGCAGGGAGCGGTGTACAGGCACTCAGTGGGGCCGTTTACGGTTGATTCGCGATGCCGTACTTCTCACCATGGCGGAATGGTACATTCCGCCATGCTTGATGGCGTTAGGTACATGTCCGCTAGGGTCGGAATTGGCGTACCCTTGCGCCATGGTGGTGTTTGCGGTTTGGCATGGCGCGCGCGCGCGTGCTTGGTGCAGTTAGCGTTGGCGTTCACTACGGTGTCGCTAATGGCTTCGTACTTTGCGGTGACGGGTCATAGTCGCACCGAGCGCTATTCGATGGCGGTATTGCATTTCCGCCATCGTTTTCTGAATTCCGCAAGGGTCGTAATGAGGGCCAATGTGTTTTTGACCTGCTCTCCGAGTTCAACTGGTGTTTCTCCGGGATGTCATTTTAAGTTTCAAATCGTTTAGTGGGGAATGCAATGTTTTTCTTGGGCAGCTATAAGTCTTTCCGGCCCTGTTTGTAATCTTTGCTCAGCCTCGATCTGGTGTTTAGCTACTTGCGCTAATACCTCTTCTATAGACACAATCTTATTAGAGAAGATATGGTATCGCTTTAACCCCTGTCCAAATCTGATCCAGAAAAAATGTTGAGACCCTCTGTGGTATCAGATTTTACTTCCAGAAGGGAAGGAGATGGTAGATTTTCCCAGCACTAGCTTCATAGGACCTAAAGATCCAGCTTGAATTAAGGTTCTGGATTCTCTGACTGACAGGCAGATTGTATTCCTGTGTTTCAAGTGATAAGTGTCTAAAGGAAGAGTATCAAGAAGGTTTTGCGGTTGATAGAATAAGTCTTGATTCTTAACCGGGATATGTAATGGTAAAGTAGTAACCCTCTTTATTACCAATACTCTATCCTGTTCTTGAACCTTTGCACTAATGTCCTTCCTTCATTTTTGTTTAATTACCAACCACCAGGGTTCCCTCAACTTATATCAGTTGAGCCGTATCCCACCCCTGACACCATCTATTAAGGCCTCTTGGAGTGAGACACAGACAACAGATTCTGGATTAACAATAACACTTTATTAAATTAAAATAGCGCAGGCTTTTGGGCCCCTGGCACCTTAACCACACCCCCACCAGACCCAGAGAATTACATAGAGCACTGGGTTTACTTAGCAGGAAATGGAGGGTGATGCTTTATGACGGGTATCCCAAAAGAATATGCCAGGAGGGGAAGTTTATGTCATGTGTAGGGCATGGGTACCCAAGGATGATGACTATAGAAGGAAGGAGGCGGCAGTGTTAGTTAATGGAGAATTAACTAACGGAGGAAATGTTGGGATGCACATAGACCGTCCCAGCGAGGTAAAAAGGTTCAGGCTGAGGAAAACCTATTAGAATGTACCACTGTGTGAGCAGAACGGGTTTTGCATTGCAGATGGCGCATGCATTGTTTTTGACACATATTAGATACTCACAAATCACAAAACAGAAAGAGCAGCCTACATATTAATGTTGTGGTTGCAGAGTTTGTCGGTAGGATAGTAACATAGGCCTGAGTTTTGTTGTTGTATCCAAAGTTACGTTCTTCAGTGAAGTGTGTGGAAAAGAGCTAAAACCGGTGAAAGATGGAGTCAGAAAGGTGTGGTGTGGTTGAAGTGAGGTCAATGTGGTAACATGGCAAAAGTGTTGCCATATATATTTTCTTTTTTCTTTTTTGTGCATTTGTAAGGCGCTTATAATTAAAGTAAATTATGTTTCAAAGCGCCCACAGGGCAACCGGGAGGGAACATGTGAGCATTCAGAACGTGCAAGTGCAGATAGAGAGAGAAGGGATGAGGGAGTGAGGGTATGTACTAGGTGTGCATGGAGGGAAGTGCTATTGAGTGAGAGAGTGGGCAGCTGTAAGTGCCTTGGTGAGGGGTCAGCTACCAACAATAAGTAAGTACAGGCCTATGGTGGCATAGGCCAGTGGGTGCCAAAGCAAGTGCTGGGAGTGGGTGGAGGCTGAAAGCAATTGATTGTGGGAGACCAGGGCGCAAGAGGACACACAAGGACCCTGGTCAAGAATCTCAGCGACTGTAGGTTTTAGCAGAGGAGGGAGGGAATGATATGTTAACAGGAAAGTATTGAGAAGCTTCCAGTATTTGAGGAGATCTGGCTCAAGACAAAGAGGAAGAGGGAGGCTGTTCCATAGTAAGGAGCCTTCTGAGGAAAGAGATCGGCCACCAGTTTTCTGAGACATTGCGCTTCTGCGGGTAGGTGAGGAAAGGGAGAATTCCTTTGAGGAGGTAGAATTGAAAGTGGCCCTTCTTGGCAAGGTCCTGAATGTGAGGGAGGAAGGAAAGAGAGGAGTCAAAGATAACTCTAAGGTTTATGGTTTCAGATAAAGGCGTAGAGGCAGAGCCCATAGAAAAAGGCCAGAGTGAGGGGAAAAATGATATGATGATATGATATGATATGATATGGCATTTATAACACGCCAAACACAAGGCGTGACGAGGCAAGGGATTAGCAACAGATGGAAGACAGAGACAACGATCTTACTAGGGCCAGGTGTCATTGAGATCACACAAGTGCAGGAGAGGGGGAAGGGGAAAAGTGCAGTGAGTAAGCGGGAGGGGACAGTGCAGTGAATGGGATTGACAATCAAGAAAATGAATAGAATATATAACAGCAATAAATAAAAGTGCAAGGTTAAGTGCAGACATCAGATGTCATGCGCTGGTAGGGGACTGAAAGGATACAGGAACAGTCCCCAAGTGCGGGGGTTGCCAGGGAGGCAGTGCAGGTGTGCAACTGGCGGGGAAGGGGATTGGGGCCCGAGATCAGAGGGTGGCAAGGTAAACAGTACAGTTTCAGTTACATCTAGGAGTTCAGCAGGGGAGAGGAGGAGAGAAAGCAGAAGCAACTAGGAAGGTTTTGAGGTGCTTCCGGAACCGGAGGTGGTTCTCCTCAAGTTTCAGGGAGTCATTGAGGCTGTTCCCGAGGGAGGACCCAGCTGAAGAAAGAGATCTAACACCAACTCATTGCTTGGAGAAGCGACTGACCCTGAAGAAGTTGGAGGCGGATGAGCGAAGACCTCGAGAAGGAAGATATTTTGGAATAGAGAGTTGAAGGTATTGAGGCCCCAGGCCCCAGAAGACCTTGTGAACAATGCATATGGTTTTGAACTTAATCCTCTAAGCCATTTGGAGCCAGTGCAGAGATTTCAGTCATGGAGAGATAGGATCCCTGGGCTTGAGGCCAAGGATAAGTCTTGCAGTCCTGTTCTGGATGAGTTGCAGAGGGCGGAGAGTAGAAGCAGGTAGATTTAGAAAGAGGCTGTTGCAGTAGTCCAGCCTAGAGAGAACCAGAGCTCTGGAGACAGCAAGCTTCTGGGGGAAGGAGAGGAAATGAAGAATACCTTTGAGGAGGTGCAGCTGTTAGTGTGACTTCTTAAAGACGTCAGAGATATGAGAGAGAAGGAGAGAGTGGAGTTGAAGATGACCCCAAGGTTTTTAGCCTCGCAGGTGGGAGCAGGAAGAGGGCCAGGAGAGGCCGCCCAGAGAGTGCCACACTACTCCTGGATAGCAGACAGACAGTCAGAGATGAGAGAAGGAGAAGAGGTGGCTGAGGTAGTCTGAAAATGAGCTGAGTGTCATCCGCTTAGCACTGAAATTTCGGGCCAAGAGCACCAATGCTGCGGGCAATAAGTGCCAGGTATTGGTTGAACAGCCAGGGAGAGAGGTTAGACCCCTGGGGAACACCACAGTTAGAGATAGATATAGAGAGGAAGGACCCAAGTTGGACATGGGAGGGTCGATCGGAGAGGAACAAAGTCAGCCAAGCTAGAGCTTGACCGGTGAAACCCAGATTATCACAGAGATGGTTGAGCAGGATGGCATGGTTGACTGTATCAAAGGCAGAAGAGAGATCAAGTAAGATCCTCATCTTACACAGGGGGTGTTGGAATCAAGGTGGAAGAGCAGGTCTTCACGGATGTTCAGAAGAGCAGTTTCCATGCTTCTGGAAGCTCTGAGGCCAGACTGATGGTCATGAAGACAACCAACAGATTCAGTGTGAATATTAAGTTGGGGGATGGCCAGGTTTTCCAGGAGTTTGCCCACGAAAGGAGTGATGGAGATTGGGTGATAGTTAGCCAGGCAGGAAGGGTCGGCAGAGGGTTTCTTAAGAAGCGGGTACACAATGGAGTGCTTCAAGGGGCAAGGGAAGACTCCAGATGTGAAGGAGTGGTTGCAGAAATCAGCCAGAGCAGGAGCCAGGGTGTCAATGTGGTCCTTGATGGTTTTGGAGGAACAGGGGTGAACCTGTCTTGACAAGACTTTCATAGATCGGATTTGTCTAGAAACCTTGTCTGAGGCTAACAGGTGAAAGGCAGAAAATGAGGGAGGAGAGGTGGCTGCAGAAGGGCCAGAGGAAGGGCAGGGAGTAGAAGGAGGAGGGGGAGAGGTAGAGAGAGAAGATGGGATGTCCTGAGTTTTAGAGATGAAATGAGAAGCCAGGGCCGTGCAGAGGGCCTGGGAGAGGACAGGAGAGGTAGAGACTGCAGCAGGATTGGCCAGCTCCTTGCAGATTTTAAAGAGTTTGGCCGAGTTGTTAGATGCTGCTGAGACACGAGCATGGATGTGGGCTCTCTTTTGATGCGGACAGAGAGACGGTATTGCCTTTGGAGCAGGCGGAAGGCAAGTTTGTCAGAGGATGTACAGGAAGCACGCCATTTCCTCTGAGCCACCCTGCACAGTTTAAGGGTGATGAGATCTGAGTCGTACCAAGAGTTGTACTTGGCTTTGGGCTTCAAGCGGATCCTCATGACAGGGGCAAGAACATTGAGAGTATCAGATATAGCAGAGTGGAGCCTGGAAAGGGCTGTGTTAGGGTGTGAGTCAGCCAAAGGGCGGGGTGGTGAGAAAGTGGCAGCAAAAGCCTCAACTGACACACGCTTCATGGGTCGGATAACCAAGAAGGTGGGTGGCAGTGCTGGAGTTGGCTTGGTCTGAGGGGTAGAGAGGGTGAGATGGGAGAAAAGGAGAAAGTGATCACTCCAAGAGAGAGGAGTGGTGGGAGGGATCAAACGCGGTGTTCTGAAGAGATCAGAACATCCAGAGTTGCCCTGCAGAGTGAGTCAGGCCAGAGGGGAATATAGAGAGTGAGAGAGAGTCACAGGGTTCAAGAAAGACTCCAGTTGAAGGAGAGGAAGCATCCGGGCGGATGTGGAAGTCTCAAAGAAGGAGGAGTTGAGTGGTTGAGACCAGGAGAAAAGAGGAGAGGTCCTCCCACACAGAGAGGAAGTCAGAGATCCGACCAGGTGGCTGATAGATGGTAGCCACAGTAAGGGAATGGCCAGGAGAGAGAGAGCGCCTGCAGACGAGGCATTCGAAAGAGGTTTAGGCCTGCGTACGAATGACAGAGGCATGAATCCACTCAGGGAAGATCAGGGCTACATACCCTCCGGAACGGTTGGATATGGGAGAAAGACTGCCAACAGGAAGGATCTCAGTCTTGCACTGGATGTTAAGGTATAGTTCACAATGAACAGAATAGAATGCAGGCTCTGATGTGGGGCTGTGGCTCTGTTTAGTTCAGTTCCAAAGACAAATCACCTTATTTGTTACTCAGGAGAGCAGCTGAGGTCAGAGGACCACTGGTGCTTAGATATACTCAAATTGTATCTAGCTGCAGGGCCTGGATTTTATGGGAAAGGAATTTTTACTGTGGGGAGACCAGTAACAGATGCATCCTCTGAAGGACAGATTCATGAGAATAGAGTGAGTTTATGGCCCTTGGAATGTGCACCTAATAATGGATAGGATTACACAAAAATAATTCTGAGTCGAAATAACCAGCCAAACTCAGGAAGATGGCAAGTCACTGTTTATTAACAATGATCTAAAACCGGGAGGTTACAACGAACATCAAAGGACGTACGCTCAGTCCCTCAATGATATCCACAAACCATACACTTCATATACTCCATTATGCGTCAGAGTGACATTGTACTATGTGGCAATAGTATAAAACCTATCAAGGGTCAGAATTGGTTAAGGGACACATCTAGATATACAATCATATAGGAGGAGTTAGGATTCTTTTTGGCTGTCCTTTGCCAGGTGGGCAATTTATGCCTACCTCTTCAAACATGTCATTTAAGAATAAATAGTTACACCATGTTTCTTTGGTCTTCTAAGCTATAAGGTCCTTCATTATACAGACTAATACCATTGGTTGGCATGCTTGTGCCATGTCTGGAACATTTGGTTCATTTAGCAGCACGTAAGCCAAGACCCAGGTGCAGGGATATAGGACATGAAGCTACCTCACCACCCAACTAGCCTGACATCTCTCATAATACATGCCTTCTGCCATGAAATTGTCTTTGTAGTTGTCCCTGCAGAGTATTTTCATCCTGGGAATGAACGGGAGTGAGGGCACTCGCTATCGTGTCTGGAACTACAAGTTCAAACTCTATTTGCATCCTTGGCTCACGTAACAAGAGACCACGATTTGGTCCATTCTGCAGCTTTAAATGCTTTAAGTGAATTAAATCTTGGCATCCTTTGTGTTCTTCCTTGCACCTTAACGTGAGAGGATTCATCCTCTGCACACTCGTTCTTCTTCAGTGTAGATAGATGACCTCGATTTCTAGGATCTTGACTTCAGGCCAGACATCCTCATCACAGAGCTTAAGCAACCTTTTATTCCACTGCAAGACAGCTTTTCATTCCCCTTTCCTGGCTTATTTATTTCATGATACTGTTCAGGAGGGTCCAACCACCCCCACCCTCTGGGCCTTGGCATTTCTGAGGTGAAGAAGAGTCTCTGGAGCACAAGAGCAGGCTGTGGCAGGTTTTTCAAAAATACAAGTTCTTTATTTTCTTCCAGGCAAGACACATCATACAGCAAGGTCATCTCAGGAACTCTGCTCAAGGTTATAGCATGTCCCTTCTCATATACACTCTAGGGAGTTGGGTTAATGGCATGATAAAAGGAACAACCCCTTTCCTATCTATGATTCGCTGATTATATGGCATGATATGGCATGATCAATGTGCTATTCCTCTTTCTTACTTGTGATTCACCAACCTATCTGCTTCTCAGACCTAGTCTAGACTGGTTCTATTCACTCATTCCCCCCACCATTGTCCCCTGCATGAACTCTTTATAAAAAACTGTCCACTGAGGTCATAATGAGTTAGCACAAAGCGACCATTTTGTCTGCTCAAGCAAGTATTCATTTTAAAGTGCCTGGCCTTGTCACAAACCCCAAAATGGTGGATCACTTATGAAATGCCTGACAACCCATATTTTGCCTAAACCTTGGGACCCGCTCTGATTTGGATCTAGATTCTTTCATAATATATCATAACATTTACTACCTGACACATTCTCTATGGTTAATGACATTCTGACTTCATAAACTAAATCATTCCTTTAAGCGCCCTTCTGCGAAGCACTATAATTCTAATTTCTACACCATTTAGAGTCACTGATCACCCCAATAGTTTATCATCAATCGGTTTGTGGTGGAGGGGGTCTATCCCCACTACATTTAGTTTGAGGGGGAGGGAATACTCATTCCTTTACACTACCAATGTCCAGTTTCTATACAATGGCGGCTTTGCCTGCATTCTATTCACAACTCATAGCAAGCCTATACGATGACGTGATCTACCTTGCGTTTCAGCGCCTGTACATTCATTGAACATCTGTTTTTTGCAGTACTTTGTTAATGTGTAATCTTCTTTTCTACTTTGATAATCCATGTGATTCTTTATTTCATCATTTAACCTCTAGGGTTCATACATCGTCATCATTCAGTATCTCGGGACATCGTGCACACTTTCCTATGACATCATCAGTTCATTTTCTTAGCTCTTTCTCATATTCCTTCTGGGAGTTCCTCCTGTAGGTTGTCATCAACTCAAGGTACATTTGATAGGGTTGCCTCCATGGATATCTCCTTCCAAATACTTGCTGTGGTATTGGCGCGATAGCTGGTGTCGGGCAAGACATAATCTCATGTCTCCAATACAAAGGAGGTAGGGGGGGCGGGATCTCCTGTGGATGCATACATCTGCTCCTCTACAAGGGCATAAGGTTTTGTGATGCCAATGGGCAAAGAGACAATGTTGTGCAGTACTGCCCCACCTGAGGAATCGTCAGAATGACCGGTAGACACACAACTAAAGAAAATAAATCCCAGAAATTCAGACACAAGAACGGTGCCCCAATCATGTCATACCTGTGCGCCTGGGGTTTGAAGGAGATAAGGGGGGAGCCGTGTCTGGAACACTTGGTGATTTGGTATAGGAGGAGCAGAGGTGATGCCAATAAATTCAGTACATGGGGGTGCAACTTGTGTGCGCCGCAGCGCCTGGTATGATTAGAAGGCCTATTGTCTTATAAAAACAGCGTTGGCCTCGCCAGTTTACTCTGAATGCATCTGGATCACAGGGGTCACGATTTATTAGTGTGGAAATATGTACGAACAACCAATCCCGTACCTGGATTCAATAGTGATGATGT
The DNA here is from genome assembly GCF_040938575.1 of Ambystoma mexicanum. Lineage (NCBI taxonomy): Eukaryota > Metazoa > Chordata > Amphibia > Caudata > Ambystomatidae > Ambystoma > Ambystoma mexicanum. The sequence continues at coordinate 650,341,388 of NC_090922.1, read as the reverse complement.
AGTGGGCTACGTGTCTAAGGGAATGGGTTTAGATAAGGTGTGGCCAATCGGTCCAGGTGCTATATATGGCTATTAGCATGTCCTAAAGGGGGAAGCCAATGAGGGTGGTGGAATAACATTGTAACCAATGTATTTAGATTTTGCCGTTCACTTCTGTATAACCTGTATCATCTTGGGAAGTGATGAGCTCCATCTCACTTTGGTTCTAAGGGACCATCTGGGACCTTTTTTGCATGCAATAAACATTGTTTTCTCTTGCAAAGAGATGCAGTGATTATTTGGCCTTTTGGATTATTTTTACCTTTCGGGTTTTGGGTTGCCTTGCTCTTTTACAAGTAGAGTATTGCATTATAATGGCATGACTTTTTTACTTAATACATAAATAGTTTGTAATTCAGACCATGACACCAGACAACGTGCTGGTGGATATTTAACCATTTCATATTTATTTTCAGTACTTGTTGATCGATTGCTGTAAAATGGTCCCTGTAAATTGTTTATAGTATGGTTTATAAAGAGGAATCAAAATTAGTTTACAAAAGAAGCTCTGGCACTCGCTCAGAAATCATATTTGAGGCTGCTGAGCTGCTGACAGCTTCTGTGAAGTACAGAGGAGCTAGTGCGGAGTCAACAAAAAATGGTGGGTCACCTTGCAAGTCTGCCTAGTGGCAAAAAGCAGATAGAGTGGTGAATGGCACATAGCGCTATGTGAGGAATCACATGAACCGCAGGGTCTTCCATAGATTTGTGAACTGCAGGAGTTGTGGAAGTGGGCATATGTGTGTTGGGGTGGTGCTGTGAGTGCTGGCACTTTAAAGGAGAAAGCCTGTGTCCTAGTTTTTCGTCTGACATATTTTTTCTTCTAGTCTCGCAAGTTGCAGCTTCTGGTTTTGTGCTGGCATCTCGAAATGATCAGTCTTTGGTTACTTATGGTGGTACATACTTTGCCACAGCTATGTGCGAAAGGCTGCATTCAGGATGATCATGACTAGTATTTGTAAGTAGTGTAGCTCCTTCAGGGTTGTGAAAATGTCTGTTTTATGCCAGTGATTACTTTTGCTGTGGAGTAATGTGCTTCTTTGGCTTTTGGTGAAATGGCGGTGGTGTCAGAGAGGAGTGCACTCACTGTATCGAGTTGTGCAGTACCATGCATTGTGCAACAGTCTTAAACTGAGAAGGTGGCTGCTAGGCTTTTATTTTATGTGGTAATATTAGATGGTACTAGGAAACATCTGCTGAATGAGTGTCTAATGATTGTACAGGCGGGCTCCCAACATATCTTGTCTCTACTGAAAGGTCCATGGGATTTCAACTAGGTTCTCCTTGGAACCGGGAGATCCCAATATTCACTCTGAATAGTCAGATAATTGCACAGATGTATTTTTAAATGACATTCAACTGTTTATGATTTACCCTAACTTGTATCTTAGCCCACAAACAGTAGTCACATATTAGATCATAATAATTGTGTTTGAATTGCTTTACTTCATTTGCATAACACACTAAACTCCGAAATGCAACCAATCTTTTCACATAGAAAAAGGGGTAGATACCACGTAAGAGGTGTCCTGTTAGTCAGACTTGCAACCTTCAAAGACAATGCAACGACTCTTGTATCCATGAACGGAAAGTCCTGCATACAAAATCAGCATGAAGACTGCAAGGGCGAGAGATCTTGAAAGCCAAAACACAGCATTTTAGAAATAAGTTTGCCAATTCCCTTATCTAGTAAAAAAGAGTTTCTCAGTTTTGTACAAACTCAGCAATCTGACTATATCATTACACCATCTGAAGGCGTGGTCAATAATCTTGCTCACTTCTTTGCCCACACAATTTCAAAAATTAGATCCAGATTAGGCTCAAAACTCAATTTGATTAGCGCAAATGTGGACAGGAAAAATACCTGGTTGATTGTCAATTCTTTCATACAGCTAAAAAAAAAAGACTATCGATTTATTAACAATTTCAGAAAGCTCAGAATCGCCACATGATACACTGCCAAACAAAATAGCAAAGGCTATCTTTTCTCTACAAAACAAATAGATTAATCTGCTACTTAATCCCTCTCTGAGTTTTGGACAGCTTGCGAACAAGCTTTGACCCCTTTTGAAAAAGGCCTTTTTGAACCTGACAGACCAAGAGAGCATTAGACCAAATTATATCTCATAAACCAACTGGAGTGAGTGGTGGTCTGTCAGCCACAAACCTTTGTGGAGGACTCCTTTGTACAAGATCTCCTCAGCTAGGAGTTAGACCTGCTCACAGAACAGCTTACTGACAACAGCTTTTCCAGACCAGCTATGTGAGGAAGTTGATGGTGATGCTACCAGGACCCTGATCCTGTTGGACCTTTTAGCTATTTACGATACTGTACACCACCACATACTCCTCACCAGATAAGAAGACCAGGGCATTTGTGGTGAAGCCTTACAAATTAATTAATTAATTGTTTCAATCTGTTTTATGCAACTGTTCTCAACTAGTTTAACTGGGCACATTTTTATCTGAGACTAAACTGCTTTGCTCTGATGCATCATAGGTCTCTGCAATATCACCCTTGCCTTTTATCTCATATATACCTCCTATGATTGGTTTAATTTGGCAAAGAGGGCTTTTAATTTTGAACTACCCAGATGATACTCAAATCATGGGAGGGGTTTCTGGAAGTAGCGCTGCAACAGCAGCCTCGCCTCAGTAAGGGAATACCCCGTGCCTATAAAGATTCAGATGGGAGAGAACCCTCTCAAGATTTACCCAAACAGAAATTAGGTCCTAGCTGGCAATGCTACAATTAACCTTGAACCCAACTTTGGAGCTCAGATAGGTGGGGATCATTCTTGATTCAGGACTTATCTTAAAGCAGCAGAGCTGGCTTCCATTGCTAGCTTTTCATGAATCGATGTAAATGCACTTGTATTCTGTTGCTAGGAGTCCAGCAGCAACATTTATCTTGAGCTTGCCGAACAAGCTGCTGTTACATTTGCAGAGAGTTCAGAATGCAGAGGCAGGGATACTGATTGAACCATAAGCTACTTAAATATAATTCCATAACTTCATTGCCTCCTTATGGAAAAACGAGTCATCGTTAAGTCCACGTGTTAGGTATGCATATTAGAGACTAGTTTGGTGCTGTTCTTTGTCTGTTCTTGCCACAAAACTTTGATATTCTTTACATTCTTACTTAAGGAAAAAGGGTTATCCTGCCTTTTAGGAAAAATATGAAGACACATTTTTCAACTCAATGTAACCTAACTTTTAATAAATATGCTTTCTTTTTTATTTATTTTTATTTTATACAGTTTATTACAAACTTTAAAAAAAAAAGAACACTGAAAAAGAAAATCCAATATTACAGCACAAGAAGACAAGTTCTATTATTTGAGTTCTGCTCGCACTTCTACAAAGCATATTTCATCTGTAGACATTCTTTTGGTTATTTGGATTATCATGTAATCCGCTATTCTTGGTTATACTGTAGCGCTGTTGGAGCTGTAGATGGATAAGCCCCAACCTCAGTTAGCACTGTCTGTAACACTCGCAGTGTGGGATCTGGAAACAGAATTCTCGGTCTGTAATGTTCCTAGTATCTTTTTCAGGTAATGTATCAAGGCAAAAGTTAGTTTGTTGTTTGTGCCCTCAAAAATGGCGGCCCACCATTGCTCACCGCACCAAGTGATTTTCTTTCAATTTCGGATCCCAACAAAGTTGTTCTCAGGTCTCGTAGGGCTGGACAGTAGAGCACTAAATGTTTTGGGTTTTCCTCTGTAGTTCGACACAGCTTACAAACAGTGTCATTCACAAACTTTATTTTCCTTAATTTTAGGATTTCTTTTGTTTCAAGTTGGTTCAATCTAAATTTTAAAAAGAGATCCCGTGAGGATCTGTCTGGGAATTTAGTCAGATATTTAGCCCAGGTATTGTACGCTTTCCCTTTCAGCGGTAGCAGCTTCATAAACTTGTGGATGCTTCTTTGTTGTAACGTATGCAGCCAGTCTAATTGCCAGAGCTTTCTCTTGACCTTATTGGGATTACACCATAGCATGTCTTTTGTTGTATTTAACATTTCAATCAAGTCTATACAGCTTTTCTCCCATATTCCTTGCATCATACAATCGCTTTTGTCGAAGGCTTTATTCAGTATCTAGAATTGCGGAATGTTGTCCTTGCTGTACACTTTTCTATATAGGGAAAGTGAGTTCAACAAAACTTTGGCGGATATTGACGTAAGTCCCATCTCAAATCTGATACATGCCATCGGGGTTCCATTAGGTAGGTATAAGATATTTTTCCAAAACGTGTATTCGCACACCTCCCATACCTTTTAGGAACATCTGAACAAGGTCTCAGCTCCATGAATTAATGCCGGGACAACCTTACTTTTGTAGAAGTCCAGCACTGGTTTTCCCATATTTGTTGTTGATCAGTACACCCTGGGTGGTGAAGTGTTTGCATTTAGAGTGAATTACTTTTGCCATGGGATCATCATTAATACTTGAGCTTATTGTCACACCAAGGTATCTTGTCTGGTTGACTCTCCTCAAGTTCTCACTGCCAATTTTCCATTGGAATTCATCATTCGATCTTCATTTTTAGCCACATAAGTTCTTCAGTTCCAGAATCTCTGTCTTTATGATGTTGATTTCGAGACCATTTTTGTTGATGTATTCTTGCAAAGCATGCAATTTTCGTTGTAGGCCTATCCGGGTTAAATCTAACAGGACAATGTCATCAGCGTATAGGATCCAATTGACCAAGTTTCCGTTGCTGAGAGCATTACCAACGTCTGATGTGAAGAAGTTGAACAGGACCGCACCTAGAGGGCAACCCTGTTTGACACCTCGTTCAGTGTTTATTGGTTTCGACAGGGTGCCCTTGCCGTCCAGGCGGATTTTTATGTTGGTATCCGAGTAAAATTCTTTTATAGCCGATAAGACCTTCAGGGCATTTCCTCTCCCTTAGCTTTTTCCATAGCAGATCCCGGTTTACTGCATCGTAGGCGTGGGCTAGATCCACAAATGCTAAGTATATAGTTTGTCTTTTTTTAATGGCCTCCATTTTTAGCATGTTGATTATAATTAGGTTCAAGTTACAGCCCACACCCTTTATGAAACCGGTTTGTCTGACGTCATAGTTACCTGAAGCCTTGATCCATGCTTTTAGTTGTTTTTGCAGCTGGGTTGCGAAAACTTTGCCAATTACATCCAATAGAGCAATCAGTCTATATTTCCATGGATCACTGCATATTCCTTTTTTAAACATGGGAACTATGACTGAGCTCTTCCAGGATGCTGGTATTCTCTTTTCGCTTAAGATTATCCCAAATAACACTTCTCAAAAGTCTGCCCACTCCTTAGGGTTTTGTTTTAGTGTGCAGTTCGTCAGGCCATCCGGGCCAGGTGCCCTTGAGGAGTTTAATCTTTTGATGTTTTCAATGATGTCATCTCTAGTTATGATGAGATTCCATGGTTCGTCCTCGTCAAAATGTACTTGGGCACACATATCCTGTTTTAAAAAAAGATTTGTGTAGTGTTGGATCCTTTGTGCTTCGTTTACCTATGCTTTCTTAGGATTAACACTGCACTCATACTTCTATCACACCATTATGCCCTCCTGGTTAACCTTAAACAGTTCATGAAAACCCTCACTAAATGAACACGTACCTCACAGCTGTTTGTTATATAGGTTAAAATATAATCAAGAAGCAGTGAGGAGGAATATCAAGGGGGAGTGGAGGAGTCTCATTTAAGTACACAGTTGTTCTGTCTTAACAATGAGTATGAATTGAAAGGTTAATTGTTTAAAAATACGGCTTTTTGTTCCTGTCACAAAGCCATTGGAAAACATAACTGGATATGTGAATGCTTTTTAATAGATTGGCTCTTTATTCAGATTTCACAGTAACAAGGGACGGCAATGTACTGAAAAGGATGTTATCTTATGGACAGAGGGGTAAGCAAAATAAAGCCACTCAAGGGATTTATGACCCTATCAATCATCCCCTTCTAAAATATATGTCGTCTTGCCCTTCTTAACAAGCTAGCAAGTCTCTGGTCCACCTAAGAATACTCTCCTGGATATTCCGCATCTCTCTTGTCAAGTTTTTGTAAGGCTTTCTGGGACACTGCATAAACCTTCCCCCTTATAATAGGGTTCCTCAAATTGCCTCTTTGGATTGTTTTGCTTATGCGCTGTTATATGGAGAGTGGATTCTAAAGTGAGACACACTCCCAAAAACGTCTTTCCCTTTATCAGGCAAGTAACACCACTGATATAAAAAAGGCTCTGTCTATTATGATTTACAATCTTTAGCACAGAGCTCCCTTGATGAGTGGAGTCTTATGGGTGTGAGCTCTCTCCCCACATCCCACTGGTTGTGTGGGTTGCTAGTGCTTGAGACTGTATCTAGGCTCCACTGAGTCTCTGCAATATGAGGTAATTCAGGAGTGACTGTAGGTGTTGGTGGGGTTCTGGCTCGCCTCCCTTTCTCAAGGTCCCCAAACTTCTACCCAACCCCACCTTTCTTCCCTCCCTGCTGAGCTGGTGCTCACTTGTGCCTATGTGCCTGCCACTCCACCTTGCCACATCCTCAAGCTGACAGTTGTCTGCCCTCAATATATTTCCTGCTGCTCATTCCTACAACCACTTCCTTCTGACATAATATAGGATTGTGATGTGTTGATCTCTGTCTTTTACTCTCTCTACATCTCCAATGGACTGCTCACCATTCAAATTCCTTGTTTCCTGTCTCTTCACCCCACCATAAACTACTACTGTAGTTTACTGTTAACTACTGTTACTTCCTACTTGTCATTTCTCCAAGTTTCTCACTTCAGTTGCGTTTCTCTATTCCTCTCTCTTCACTTCTTCATCTCCTCTGCCCTTTCCCCCTTTCCTTGATCGTCCCCTCCTCCAACCTCTTCTGCTCTCTTCCCTCTACAGAGACTCAGGTCAAGTGGGAGGCCAGAATTGTCTCATTCTGGGGATTGGTGGGTGGGGTGAGTGGGGACCGAATTCAGGTGTGTATTATTCTTTGCTCTCCTCTATATTATATCAAACACTGGGAGTGTACTGGTGAGCATATTAAAGGCAGGAGTTTACAAGGTAGAATGTCCACAGTATGACAAGTGATAATTGCACTCGAGGAGTGCATATAAATGGCCCTCAGAACTAGCCTGCATATTTTCAAGGAACTGGTGGCTACTGTGTGACGCATCAGTCATGCTGTGGGGGAAGGAAAACCAAAAAATAATGAACCCTAGGCGCAGCCATCCTATTATTGCTGTTGAACCCTTTTCATGCTATCATAATTGGTTTGTCTGCATGTTGCTGATCCTATTTGGCTTCATTGCACAACTCAACCACCTGCAACCTGAAAATCAATATTCATTCTCTAGGACTGACCCAGCATGTAGCCTTTCCTTTCCACAATCTTGGACACGCATTGATCTCATATTCGCCCTAGATGCAACAATTACCATCTTTAAAACCATCCATCTGAGCACTTCAACATCCAATTTAAGTCACTACCTGTTAACTCCTGTCCAAACTACCAATCCTAACACCTTCCAAAACAATCCACCAATGGAAAGACCAAGTCATTCAAAATCTAAGTGATTGTCTGCTATATTAGATTCTGTTCTCTAGAAAAACCAAGCCCCCTGCCTAAATCAAATCCCTCTGGCCCAGACTAACATTGTCCGTTTCAGGCTTCCTTCGACTCAAGACTATGAGACCTCATCACCAGTCCATCACAGTGAAGTGGTTTAACCCCTGGCTGAAATAATTATAGAGGTAAGGCAGATTCCTCAGAAGACATCGAGAAAGCCCCTTCCCCATCAAGACAAATGTGTATACCAAACCTTGTTACTACAATATCTCTGTTTGCCTAGTAAAGAAGACCTAATATTCTACTAGGATATATGAATACCAGTGCCCTAGGAGAGAGACCTTCAATGTTATTTCCAAACAGCCAAAGCCATCAGCCACTAATACCATGTTCATTCCAAAACATTATATGATGACCTAGCACTATTTTTCTTATCAGAGAACAGAACGATTTTCCTGAATATTACTTTCAACCAATCATGGTCCCTGCTCACAGTTCACTGATTTCTATGCATACCATTGCAACTCATGCCCACCATCCTTCTCCTGCTACACATCTCTGACTCCCGCTCTGTTTGAAATAGTGTTCACCACATGCAAAATCTTGCGATCATCCTTCAATTCTTGCCCTGCGAGATTATTCAAATCCCTCAACCTATAATTTCAAACAACATCATGGATGTAATCAACCACTCACCTTAGGAGTCACTTTCCCTTTCTTAAAAATAAGCAGTGGTTATTCCCCTCCTTCAAAACAGCCCTCCAATACAAAGACTGCACACTTTACACAACTGCCTCAAACCCCTCATCACCAGCTATGATTTTCGAGGCTTGTTCTGTGAATATTCTATCCAGAATTTGCCAGCATCAAAGACGGATGGTATGTTCATGAAGGCAAGAGAAATGATGTATGCAGAGAAATGCTACTGGTATCCTGGAAGCAGATGTGGATGTAGGAGGTGCAGAGGACACCCACAGCACAGTGTCAAATGTCTGGAAGCACAGGTGGTTTAGAGTAAGAGAGGAATGAGGAGGGGCATTGTGAGTGGTTTCAGGAAGGTCTTCTTTCATAAGGGGCAACCATTGCTCTTTCCGTGGGGTTGGTGGAAAAGAAGGGCCAACAAGTGACAATGTGGAGATGCCAGCTGCACACAAACCCATCTGCATTCCAATAAGGAAGGGCAGACACTACATCCATCTGCATGCACAATAGCATGAGAATGTGTGTCTGTGCTATTTCCGTGGCATATTCATGTAAATCCATTAGAGAGAGATTTCTATGACCAGCTGCAATTGCACATAGAAGGTAAATCCATCCTTGACTCCCGCAAGGCAGGCTTAGGACTTGTATGAGGCCCTGCAGCACTACTTGTTGCTTTCGTGGATGATCTCCAAATCACAACAAATGCTGATCATATCAATGCACATATACTCCAAAATATATCTGCTGCCTTTGACAGAACAAGGACTATCAGATGTTACTGGACCCCATCCAATCTATCTCTGGTATCTAGGGCACTGAACTACACTGGCCCTCCTCGTTCCTCAACTAAAGGAAGCAAAGGCATCTTCCCACCCTGTTCCTTTGAGCTACATGTTTTATCAGATCCGGCTTCCTGAAAGGCTGCTCCTTATCTCACCAGATGTTCAACCTGTAACTCATACCTTTAGCTGACATCATTCTGTCCTTTGAATTCACCAATAACATGTATGATGATAATGTGAGACCTATTCTGCTCTGTCTAGCCTTCAATCAGTTAATTCCTGGATATGTGCAAACAAGCTAAAGTTGGCCCCCTCCAAAACAAAGATCGTGATCCTTAAGAATGAGCCGCAACCTTGTTCTGAGCATCTCTGGCTGGTAGGCAGAGGCACATGGCCCATCCCAATCAATTCCGTAAAAGACCTTGAATTGACAGTTATCTCTGCCACCGTCATTAGTTCTTGTTTCTTCTACCTTAATCATGTCTGTTTAATCTTCTCTTTCCTCTCATTTGAAGATCGCGTATCATCAGTAAACACTCCATTCTCCTCCCACCTTCACTATAGCTGCAGCCTCTTTCTTACATTACAATCCGGTCAAAATCAGCATTTACAATGCGTACAAAATGCTGTAGTGAGTCTTGGTATTGAGTTGACTGCATGGATCACGATTCCCCAGCTTTGATCAGCCTCCATTAGCTGCCTGAGGCTTAAGAAAATTACAATTCAAAGCCGACTTTGCCTTTCTCAACGCCTTCCATGGTCTGGCGTCCTGCATTTCTGATCTACACATTTATCTCACTATCCAGAAAACTACATACTACCCATGCCATCTTTCTAAATCCCAAAACTCGAAAAGAGAGCCAAAAGGAGGACAAGCCTTCTTGTATTTCATCAACACGCTATGGAGCTCCCTCACTCTCTCTAACACAACCCCTATCCTGAAATTCAGAGAGAAACGACACATCTGGCTTTTCCAGAACAGACTCTCCTATTGTCATTCGTTGATTTTCTGCTAAATTGCTTAAACGCCCTGAGGCCAGTTGTGGTATTAAACACACTACAAGTGTGAATACACATACATAAATACATGCATAGATATGTTATGTTATGGTATTTTACTGGGATTTATCCCGTGGGCTGGCATCATCTCGTGATCACCAGGTGCCTTTGTGGATCTGAAAGAGATGCGGGTGCGGTGGGTTAGTGGGGAAAAAGGGGAAATGCAAGATAGCTTTGCTGTTCTGTTGATCTGTGCAGTCCAGAAGTACCCTGAGCTCTGCATGCAGGTCTACTTCTCTGTTACATGTGGAGAGCCAAGAGGCATTTGTGTTGAGATGGAAGCTGTGATATCAGTGGTGCATGCATAGCTCGGCCGGGTCTCTGATGAGCGTAGAGTAAGAATGTGTAGGGAACACTACTGTGTGCAAGTGGTAAGATAGTTCTCATTCCACACAGCTTTCATTGTCGGTTAATACATGGCAGACATAGCCCCATACATTTTAGCATCACAATGTGCGTCGCGTATTCCTAGATCCACGTGTTTCTTCCGCTCTGCTGTGTTCCCGGTGGTGCAAAGGAGTTCGCAGAGGGTGAGAACAACTTACAATCTGTGGACATGTTAATTAAATTAGCTGTATTATCTCAAGGAATGTGGCCAATTGAGAATGCAGCTACATGGTTTGTTATAGTCAAAAGAGACCTCATAGCTCATGTCAGTCAACTTTTAGATGAAACTCCATTGATACAGCTGTTAGAAATAAGTCCTCATAACAGAGCTAGGCTCAGACTGCTCTATAGGGTAATAGGACAATGCTCGAACCAAAACGCAAAATGCTAGTGTGGGCAAGTTTGTTGGTCAAAGTAGGCCACTTTTTTTGGCCCTTGTGGGCCAGCTTGATAAGTTACTTAACCATGTGACTAGTAGTTTTGACCAGTGTTACTGAATAAATATTCTTTAAAATGCACAATTTGCATCACATTTTATCAAAAAAAAAACCCTTAGCTACTACTCAAACAGTCTGTCACAAAATGAATGAATGGCCACTTTTTCATTGGTGCCAGAGACAATATTATGCCCCAGTCCGACTCCTCACAGAGTGAGAACTCCCCACCTGCAAGACCACAGCACCACATAATCAAAATGAGGGCCAAGTCTCGGGCACCAGATGCCAGAGTAGTTTTAATAAATGCCAGTGTGTTTGCAGGATTCCACAGCAATGTAATGATAAGGGTGCAGATTTAATGCAGCTGCAACTGAATTCATGGACACGCATTTTAAGCTATCATCTAAGTCACACCAAACGTTACAACATAGATCATGCTTGGCAAACAATGGTACCATTTACTTTGACTGTTTTTATAATATAAATATCCTAGGGTCTGTACATCCAGATGCCACTAATGCCGCTGTAGACTCACACAAAGGCTGGTCTGACCCAACTCAGTAAGGTTCCCTGTGTAAGGTACTGTGAAAGTGCATTAAACAACCAACTAAATTTCAAATAGAACAACTGTTTGTTTTTTTCTATTTAAAAAAAAAAAAATCCTCTTCAGTACATGTCAAACAGCACGCCAGTGGTCGAAGTGTACGAAAAGAAGTAGTGGAACTATGTTCCCTGCTGGCCTGCATGCACTGCCCGCAAACCCCATCACCACGTTCGCAAACCCCATCACCACATTCAATCCCACACACAATACACACCCCCAAACAAATGCATCTGCTGCTTAAGGCAAGTTTCAACTTATTCTATGAAACCATTCCGGAACGGTTTCTTTTTAAAATAAAACTATAGGAGCTGTAAAAGGTAATTTAAAAAAGTAGAGGGCACCGCTCCCGACCGCTCCCACTCACTTCGACCATTCGTTGCCAAGATGTGCAAAAGATTGTTCAGCAGATTTGACGGAGAGCAAAGACAGAAGCTGGCTGGCACCTGGGAAGAAATGGGGATGAAAAGGAACAACAGGTTAGCTCATCTGTAGCAAAGCAAGCCTTTCAGGGAAACAAATGCATTAAAGCAAGAAAAGCGAAAAGAACACGAGATCTCTGACCTCTGCTGACCTCAGCAGGAGTTTTAATTACTAGAGGATTAACAGTCTTTTCATGAGACGGTGCCTGTAAACAATGAATAGAAAATGATGTGCATGGCATCAGGAGAGGTTTGTTCACCCCCAAGAATTGTAGAGAAGGTTTAGAAGGATTGCTCCAGAAGTCCTCGAACACGAGCATGGATAGGATGCAGAGCCCCCTTCCGGCTTTGGTCTCGGACAATGCGCAATCAAATAAGGGGCGACCAGCAGGTGCAAGACACTGCAACATGGCAACAAGAGAAGCATGCTTCATTTACAATTTAGAAGTCCAGCGTATGTGTTGGCACTCGAAAACTGTTGATAAATGTATATACGGAAAATGATACTAATGCTCACATATCAATATGTTGAGTGTGTATGCAGGTGAAACGTGTCACGGAATGCGCTTGCAAACTTTTTTTCAGCTTCCTGCCTTGCACTGCGACCAGCTATGAAAAGTATGAAAAGTAGGTTGGCTGAAGCTCGTTTTCCCACTAAAAAGATTAGGTGTTCGCAAACATATTCTAATTATCTCTTAAAAAAAAAAAAATTACGGGATAAGTAAATCCTTCTAAACAAAATCACATTACGCGGTCCCAACTTTAACAATGTGGTTCGGCGGGTTCCCGGCTGAGCATTGACACATAATAATGCACTCCTTTCGGCGAATGTAAGAACTTATGTTTCCACGACGGAGTCGGATAGGATTGACAGTGGTTTTCTCACCGTATTTATCGGAATAGCGCCTACTATCAGCTTAATTGCACGGGCAAGTGACCCCAACGTTTATTACCGCAGCTCAATGGCGCACGTCTATCACGTTGAATAGCGATTGGCTGAGTGAAACGACCGTAACTTGATGTGACAGGCAAGTTGCGCACAGGTTTTAAGGGTGCACCATTATAGTGACAGCCAACAGTGCCATAGAGGCGTCCGGTGTCCTGCCAGAGCAAAGCGTGAGTGCTGTTTTGCTACATGGCATGTGTGTTGTGCGACCCTCCTAAATGTATCGCCCCTTTAAGAGGTGTCATGACAGACACCATGTTAGTAAAGGGAGCGCCTGCACGTGAGTGCCTTCAAACAGCGGCAGACTCTAAGAATAGAATTGCTGACTCCATCTCTCTTTTCGGGCTTGCAGCCCCACACTCTGTGAACACAGTCTTGCAGCCCTGGCCTGCAGGCCCACCCGTGTGATCTTAGTCCTGCAGGTTCAGCTGATCTGGGCCTCCCAGACCAGCATGGTGCCCTGGGTCTGCCCAGGTCACCCTACATCCCGGATGCTCCCGGCATCCACGGTGCCCCCGGCACCCCAGGCCTATATGTCCCCATGGGCCATCAGGTTGCGCCCTGCAACACCAGTAAGTCTTGGTGATCCCGGCAACCAACCAAGGTGCTGGGCCACCAGCACTGGTAAGGCCAGCCGTGTGACCACCGCCGGCCCCACAACAATAGCAACGAGGATGAAGGACCCCTGCGGCTTTGTCGATCGCCCGTGGGGTAAGAGAGGTGAAGCAGCATCGACTGCTGTGAAAGGGAGGAGTGAATGCCCCAGCAGCGTACCGGCAAAAATCCACCACTGCTCCAGCCCTCAGTCAAGAGGGTGCTCGTGCAGCTGAGGGAAGGTGGGCCCACAACCCTTGCGGCATCCGACGCCAAGTCATCTGTTTTGCTTCCGCAAGAGGGAGAAAGTGCCCAGCTCCACGACTGGATCTCCAAAGGAGAAGAGTGAAGATGAAGTGGCATCCGCCGCCTGAAAAGTGAGAGGACGCCCCAGCATCCTGGCAGTTACTTCACCCCGCCCGGGGCCCTCAGTCAAGAGGGTGCTCATGTGGCTCGGATAAATATGAACCTGCAGCCCCTGCGAACCCCACCGCAGAGATGAAGTAGGAGGCTGCTGTTGCAAAACAGAAGCAAAATCAGCTCCAGTCGTAAGGAGGAGAGAGCTCCAGCCTGCCTGCGGTGTCCTCAGCGCTTCCCCTGGATATTCCAGGGGCCACCGCGGTGAACCTGATGTGGCTTCAGCTGCCAGGAAGGTAATCAACAACGCGCACCTCATCACCTTTCAAGGGCTGCCGGCGGTGTATTCTGCCTCCCCCCTCAAGTTGCAGCACAATCATGTACGCGCACAGAGAGTTTAATGTGAATGGCTGAGGGGCACCCGGGCCCAATGGCGGTGAATAGCTGCATTCCACATTGAGAGCTGTGGCAGTGCAGAGAATTGTGTCTCCCCGCTCTGGATGAGGATGTGGCCGCTACTACTGCACAGTGATCTGTGCGTCTCCCGCATGGGAGAGGGAGAGCGGCAATGGCCGCATCAGCATTTCAAAAGCACCCACCTGGGGGAGGAGACAATGCAGCAGAGATTGCTACATAAAAAGATAGACATATCCCGGGGCTGGCAGCAGTGTGTTGAGGGAAATGTGTAGCGCTCTATGCTGGCGTGATGAAACCTTGTGCATATAGCCCTCTAACGATCCCGGACCACCCAGCAGTGAGGTATGCTGGGCTCCTACAGAGAAAGGAGTGCAGCACGCAGGAGTGGGTCTAGTTTTCCCCTCCACGCAGCACATGTCACAGTTTATTATGTGGTCACACTCAGAGAGTTCCTTTGCCCCCCAAGAAGGTGGCGCTCAATAAAGCAGTGTTATTCAAGTTCAGTTTGGTGAGGCCTCCAACCCGTCTCGCACCCAACCCCAACAAAAACCCGGTGTCGCCAGTGGACTAGGAACCAGGCTGATGCGTAGTAAGAATATTTATTTATTAATTTATTGAATCAAGATTTGACAAACCAACTGACTTCAGCCGCCAATGCTGTGGCAACAGCCAAAATCCCAACTATGACTCGTTATATACAACAATACAGGTGAAAGTTTGAAACATACAGTAACAATTTAAACAGATTTAATTTCAATTTAACAAACAGAAAACTTTCACAATCTAATACAGGGTCCAAAGGAATGACTTACTTTGAAACAATACTTATCTCCCTGCAACCCCCACCCTCTTAGCCTCAATTTAATATAACTCCTTTGATCGAAAGGCAAGATGTAGGGAGTGAGGACGCAATGGAAAAATCGTTTTGGGCTTGTTATTTAAAAGGCAAGGTTGGGAAAAAGGAACTCAAATGAAAATCGTTTTTCAAAACACTTGAAAATAAAAGGCAGGACTTGATTGAGGTCAGAGAAACATGAAAACAAAAGTAAATTTTCGTTTTGGACCACACATGCAGATGGGATGTAATACTTTGTAATTTTGAGTTAAAAGGAATAAGGAATTTTGTTTTACACCCCCCACACTGACGTGAAAGGTGGTGTTTTATGGATTACTACTTTTTGGGATGATGGTCCTCCCGCCCTTTCTATGTGGAAGTCAAGGATTTCAGAGACAGTCAAACAAGTCCTTATGGGATATAACAGCTGTAACATACTGGGCATGAGCTATTGTTAGTTTCAAATTCTAACAACCCTTATCCCGAGATTTTCACTTCCCTCCAAAACTCCCCCTGGTTGCTGATAGCACCAGCAGTTGAGAGATATGTATGATGTAGGCTGAGGGAGGGGAATAGATACATAATTTCAAATTGACAAGGATTACTTCATCTTTTGTTCTGAAAAATATCACATAGCCCCATGATGATGATATATATATATATTACACAGCCACAGTAGATGCTGTGTAGTTATGGTTAACTTGCTAATCCCATTGGAAGAGCACTTTTTGGGTGGCTTATAACTTCGCTCTCCCTGGACGAATCCTCACCAAACTTTGCAAAAAAGGATATGGCCCACTCTGAATTTTTTGCAAAGTTTGGTGAGGTTTGGTCCGGGGGGGCAAACTTATAGGGGGGGTCCCAAAACCTTTTTTTCCCCATAGACTGAATGGGGAAAAACTTTGCTCATGCCTACAGCCCAAACCGCTGGACGGATTTTCACCAAATTTGTGGCAGGAGCAGCGGCTTGGTCCCGAAAGCGTGCTTTTGTAAATTTGGTGAAAATCTGTCCAGTAGTTTTTTAAAAATGACCAAAAAGTAGGTGACAAAAAATGAGTGATATCTATGTCCGCTCCGCAGACACATTTCCCTGTTCGCTCCACAGACAGTGTCCTGATTGGCTAATTGGCTTGCGTTATGTCTGCGGATATGCAACGTGTTCGTTGATTGGATGGTGAAGAGCGTGAAGTGCGTCAGATTTTTTGAAACGCCCGCCATCTTGGATCAGGACAGTGCAGTGACAAATGGTGGAGAAATACAACTTTGGCAAGTGTGTTGGTGTGTAAGAGCATTTGTGGAGGGTGGGGGAGTAAGAGATGGGTCAAATGCTGTATTTATTTAGGTGGCAGGCACCCCTGTTTTGTTAATCTTATCCGCGGACAGTCGTGCTGTCCGGGATGTCCGTAACTAGCCAAAATCGGGGTGTCCTAAGGACACCATTCCTGTCCGTAGTGTCCACAGGCAAGTTGAAACTGTTCTAAGAACATGCGCGGTGACCGGGATGTCCGTAAGCAATCAAAATGGAGGTGTCCTAAGGACAGTATATCTGTCCCTGCTGTACGCAAGCAAAATAAAACTGTTCTTAGAACACGTTAGGTGTCCGCGGACATAAAAAATACCCATACTTCATACTTAAAATGTTTGATTCTATATCTATGGGTGTGATATGCTGCAGTGGTTGTGGCCAGGGACTAGCGTCTTGGGTGCATGGCCAAAGGCCATGCACCCAAGACCAAAGTTATATGCACCGAAGTTATAAGCCACCATGGGTGACTTATAACTTCGCTCTCTCTGGATGAATTCTCACCAAACTTTGCAAAAAGTGTGATATGGGTGGGCCCATATAGACAGTTAAAATGTTTGATTCTATGGGTGTGATCTATGGGTGTGATATCCTGCGGTGGTTGTGGCCAGGGCCTAGAGTCTTGGGTGCATGGCCAAAGGCCGTAGGCCATAGGCCATGCACCCAAGTCTCTAGGCCCTGGCCACAACCACCGCAGCATGTCATACCCATAGATCACATCCATAGAATTGAATATCTATCAAATATTTGCAAATCTACAGTTCATGTACTGTTTGAGTTGTATGGTTTGTATGTGAAGTTTTGGCTACGTCATGTCATTAAGATTGTAGAGTTTGGTAACAAGCACTGCAGTATAACATATCCATGGAAGTAAACATTTTGCATTGTGGTGTACTGTTACATGTTTGATTTAATGGTTGTGTTATGGAGCAGTATTTATGAGTTGTATTTATTAGGATATACTTACTGTTTGATTTGGTAACTGGAGCACATATATTCTTTGTCAATTTCTGTGATGAAAGAAAAGATCATGTTAGTGTTGGTAGTTTATAAGGACTTATTACATTGCAAAATAGACATTTCAGCGTTTTTTCGACCCACATATTTAGTAATGTACAAACCAGTGCACTGTGCAATTTGCTCAGTTTCTGTGTTTGTTGTTAAATCATTGGGTCTGTGGGGGAAAAAAATCCATGTTGGATTAAAAAAACACTTTTTTTTGTTTTGGTACAGTACTTTTATTTTTGTGTTTTCAGTGTTTACTTGTTGTTTCTGGCAAATGTTGGCTTGTTGCAGATTATTAGATACTTGTTGTTGAATTGTAACTGATTATACCTTTTATTTATATTCTCAAGTTGTTAATCTATCTGTTTGGTTGTTGCAAAATCTTGGGGCAGTTAGATACCTGTTTGTGTATTCTAACTGTTTATTTCTTGTTATTTTTAGTAGTAGGTATTTATCTGTTTGGTTGTTGCAAAATCTTGGGGCAGTTAGATACCTGTTGGCATATTCTAACTGTTTATTTCTTCCTATAATTAAGTGGCATTGATTTATCTGTTTAGTTGTTGCAGAATCTTGGGGCAGTTAGATACCTGTTGGCGTATTCTAACTGTTTATTCCTTCTTATAATTAAGTGGTATTGATTTATCTGTTTGGTTGTTGCAGAATCTTGGGGTAGTTAGATACCTTTTGGCGTAGTCTAACTGTTTTTTTCTTGTTATAATTTAGTGGTATTGATTTATTAGTTTGGTTGTTGCAGAATCTTGGGGTAGTTAGCTACCTGTTGGCGTATTCTAACTGTTTATAGTTTTCTGTTTGAAGTTTTATTAATGTTTATGCACAGATTAGTTATTACAATTTGGTTTTATGAATATTAAATAAGCGTTTATAAGATTTGCTGGTAATCTTTGCTTTAAAGTAATGGTACTATCATTACATTCGAACAATCCACAATTCTTTTTTATATATGCAGTGTAGTGACCTGCATTGGTTGTGTTTCCTGCATGGTAGATTATACCTATGGTTGTGAAGGTTTTCTTATGAAGTGATACTTGACCATGTGTGAATCCAGTCAGCTTGCAGTTGTTTTTAGTTCCATTTGCAATGTAACGTAGAAGCATTAGTATTATGTATTTACTATGTGTTTGTATTAGTAAGGTGGAGCGATTATCTGAATTGCAGGTAGTACATAATCTGCCATGGTTTGCATTTTGTACAAGTTGCTGAAATTGAATGGATTCACAGTTAGGTATGGATACAAACACAAAACGTTCATTAGGGATTTGTTCATACTGCATATTGCTGCACAGAGTGCATGTATGTTTCCACATGTATGAAATCTGGAAGATTTCATTTATAGGTATGTTATTGTTTTCCAGTACTTGTAGGAAGCACATTATACATTCTTGTGGATCTTCGTGTGAGTTTATAGTGAATTTCACCATTCCAGGACAGTAGTCCAATTCTTGTCTTATTCCATGAACACTATATGTGTTGTCAGGATTGGTTGTTGCGTTTCTATGAAGGACTAACATGGCAAACACAATTGGTCTGTACTGTGTAAATAAATGTTGTCAACAATTGGTGGCAATTGAAATAGAATATTGATTGCTGCATTTGCTTAGCAATTTACACCAGTTATATTTGAAAATTTGAATGGACCAGATAGTTCTGTGTCCAAGTCATTTTTTCGGAGTGTGTGTTGCTTCCTTGAAGAAGTACCTGAGTTACTTTGAGTAATAGGTTCTTCTTTGGTTGTGGTAATTGATGAAGTATTAGCTTCTTTTACTCTCTTTGGAGGATTTGCAGTGAGATCCTGTTCCATTTCTGTTTGAATTAGTTTTCTTTTGCAATGTTTTCCTTTTTGTGGAACAGGATATGTTTTTAGATGGGGGTGTATAGTGAATGTAGTCTATTGTATTCTAAAATGCAAGGAATATCAGCGTTTACCTTATTTGCATCAAAGTTGATTCGAAATAGACCGTCAAGTGTACATAAGCGTGATAGTGCTACATAGCTCATGCCTTCTTTAAATACTGTGTTTCCAATATCTATCAATCCTTTATCTAGGGTAAGACCATGTGATTTGTGAATGGTGACTGCGTATGCTAGAGTTAGAGAAAATTGTTCTCTGTGTAAGTACATGTCTTTGAAGAGAAGGAATCGAGCTGTTGAGTGCCCTATCATTTTTACTTATGAAAGTTTGTCAAAGATAATATTGACAAACTGAATGTTGTTGTCACATGGGTATGTTTGAAAGCCAACAACTGTACCCAGTGCTCCATTAACTAGTCCTTGCTTCACGTCAAGGTTATGTTTAAGCATTACTCTACAGTTTAAAGATAATTTTAATATTTTCTCCAAACCACCTGTGTTGGAGATAGAATTTTCTAAGGTATTTAGTCTTGTTGTGGCTTGTTGACACATGGGTAGTGTCATACCATGTACGTCCAGTTTGTCTGTGGAGGAAATTTAAATTATTGGTTGCATTTCTTTTTTCAACATCGTTTCATTGAATTTGGAACAGCTTGCAAGAGTTGGCATCAAGGACATACAATTGACATTTCTGTGTGCTAATTGTTCCATGACATCAGTTGCACATGAGTTATGGACATAAGGTGCATGGATGTGCCGGGTTTTTAATATTGCTTGTGCTTCTTGAGACAGTACACCAACTCTAATACTTTGTATAATGTTGGCGTAGGTGAGGTCTGCAGACTGGTGCAGGTTTTCTGTTAATTATCTGTATTGGAAATGTTGCCAAAGGTTGACATTTCCTATGCTGCCAACCGTTTTATGGCAGAGTTTGTGTCCTAAGGTTTTAAAAATAGGTACACCTTTCACTGGTGTCAATTGAAGAAGATCTCCGAAAACAATAATGTGTTTTCCTCCAAAAAGCTCTTCGTAAAAAGCTCTTCGTAGTTTGTTTTGAGTACTTCTTGTAATCTGAGGTGAATTAAAGCCAACATTAGGTTGGAGACCATGCTCACTTCATCTATTAGTAGCATTTTCATTTGTTTTAACACTCTGCTTAGTTCCATTGCAGCTTCTGTAGAAAGTTTGTAATATTCTAATTTGTTTTGGTGTTCTACTGGAAGGAGTAGTAATCGGTGTAAAGTGACACTGCCTATGTTGTAGGCAGCTAAACCTGTGGGGCAGTTACAACAGCTGACACTTTGTTGTTTGTCAATTGTTGAAGGAACTTGCTGATGATTTTGATTAAGAATTTTTTGCCTGAACCAGCTTCATGACTGACGTATAGTAGTATAGGTTTGTAATTTTGGCAGGTACATTCTTTATTTTCATGTTGTACACCATGTGCAATTTCTTTTGTTACTTCTTGAAAAATGCTATGCTGCTCATTGTTCAGTTTTGATTGTAGTACAGTTAAGTCTTCCGTATTTTCATAGTGACACATGGTGTTTTCTACTTCTGTCATAGCTAATTCTGCCTCATTTGCTATTAGTGGCTGTCCCAGTGGTTCTTGGCTTCCTGTTACAGAAGTTTGACTACTGTTGGGAGTGTCCTTATTTAGTTGGGCCTGGAGTTCTTCGTGTTGCTGTTCATTGTGCAACATTGTTTTGTACTGTGTAAAGTTTTCATTGGTTATAGTGCTTTCATTTGCTTTGAAAGCATTGTCATAGGAGTCATAGTTATCTAGTATCTCTTCTTTTCTCCAAGGTTTAAAGAGTTGTAGCAGGCACTTGTAATATAGGTCTTTATGTTGAGGAGTTTTAAATGACAATTTGATATGATTAATTAAACTTGGTTTTGTAAGTTTTACTAAGCTGCCTTCACAATTTGTCACTCTGTATCTACATTTTTTTCATCAGGCTTTATATTATTTTTGTATGTGAAGTTTTGGGCTACGTGGTATAGACACATGGTTTCCAAACTGGTACTTCTGTTTGGGTAGTATGTGTTTAGTAAGTTGTTTTTTCAAAATGTCTTGGCTGTTGGGATCATTTTTGGCTATTCTTTCTATGTCGTCGTATGATTTGAGAACTCTTTTTCTAGATTTAGCAGGACCAAGATTTAGCCATACTATATTTTCAAATTGTCCATACAAAACAGTACCGGTTAAATGATCTGCAGCTTCATAGCAGCCACATTCTCTATGGGAGGTCATTTTTATGCCCAAGCTGTACAATTTCTGAGACAGTGTTTTGTCTGATGATAGGTCATTCCAGAGGTCTTGAAGCTCTGTTTTTTCTGCTTTGGTTAAGTAGGCTGTAACATATCGTGCAACTGCAGTGGAATTGTCTGCAATGTACTGCATATCTATGTTTGCATTCCATAACAGGGCAATGATTGCGTTGTAATCATTGATATATTTTGCTTCTTCTGTTCTTTTTATGTAATTTGTGTTTTTAGGTGATTTACCTTTAACACTATGGGCCTCATTCCGAGTATGGCGGTAAGGGATAGCGGCCACCGGTAACAAGACCGGTGGCGGTGATCCCTTACCGCCATACTCCGAGTTCCCTTTGCGCCCTCGCCCTTAACGCCTGCTTTGAGCAGGTGTTAAATTCGAGGGCGCAAAGGGGCCTCCAAGCCAATAACGGTGACCGTAATGAACGGTCACCGTTATTTGCATCTTCCCCATTCCCATTGAGCCCTATGGGGGCTCATTTGGGAATGGGGAAGAGCCTTGGTGAAAGGGGAATTACCGCCCCGCCAACCTTGGAATGGGGCGGTAATTCCGCCATCCACCAAGGCGCTGCCGGTCCGGGTACGGCGTCAACCAAGGCGTTAATAGTGCCATTGGTTAGCGCCGTACTCGGAATGAGGCCCTATGTCTAGCTGAAGACATGAAGTTGTTCACTTCACCTGTTTCTGTAACCGGTCTAGGGAAACCAAAGCAGCATTTAGTGTAGTATTTCCCTTTGTTTTTGTATTTGCAACAAGAATATTTGCCACATTTTTTTGTCTTTGAAATTGTACAATTTGTACATGAAGATCACTATTTGTTGCTTCTGATGGAATTTCACAAGTGACATATTTTTTGATAAATTATAAAACTGTGGCATCACTGTCTTGACCAAATTTAGGAGCATCTTTAATCCATAAAAGCATGTGGATATGTGGTGCTCCTCTGCCTTGGTATTCTTTTCTCCAAAAGAAGTGTTGCACTTCTTCAAGGGGAGGAACAGTTTTATTACAAATAAAGTGTAACATAGCAATGAAGCAATGATGGAAATATCTTGAAACATTAACAGGATCTAGAGAGAAAAGTTCTCCAGGTGTTAGTATATCTATGTTTGTTTTGTTTTTGTTTGATATGCGTAGGAAATCATGTAAATCTTCCCATGCATATTCTGCACAACTTAATGTAACAAACCAAGTGGTTGGGCCAAGGTTTCTTATTATACAACATACATCTCTGTGACATCAGAACCAGTACTCTTTAGTACCACGCATGTTTGCTAACAGATTTGTAATGCTTGATTGTAAAACCTCATCTTTTTCTTGCAAATTTTGTAGTAATTCTGTAGCTGACATATTTTGAAAGTGGGACCTGATTTTAATGTGTGTGCAATTCTGTAACATAGAGTTGCTAGTTCACTTTCAAAGAGTAGGTGGAATATGTATTCCACATTTTGTTTAAATCTGGGATCTTCAGAATACATTCGTAACAAGCGGTATTCTGATGCTGTTATCTGAATAGGTCTATCATCATCCTTTCCTCATTTGCCAGTAGGAAAGATTAGAGGAAAAGCAGGTGCTTCTATAATTTTTTCCCATATGCTGATTGGTGATCCTTTGGTTTGTCGCATTTGGTTCATTTCTGGTGCATCTATGGTGTCATTAGAGTCTAATGGATGAATTGTATAATGGTCTACAGTATTGGATACTATAGCAGGATCTAGAAGTTCAAATTGACCAGTTTCTGGTAACTCTTGAATTATTTCAGTTGTTTCCCTTAAGTTTTCTTCAATATGTATTTCTTTGTAGTATTCATTATTGTCTTTTAGATATTGCAAGGCTTGTCTAATTTTATGTAAGTCTACGAGTTTTTGCCAAATGATTTTGTCTTTTGTAGGTACACCATTTACTAAGCCAATTAAAGATTGCTCTATTGGACGTTGCACTCCCAGAGTGTGCACATTTTCTTTTAGATCTAATGGTAAATAAACTACTTTGCCACAAATGCCTTTCACCAATTCAGAGGGAGGTAATTTAGCTGTTTTTGGTTGAAGGCGTATTATTGCTTGAAATTGCACTGTTTGAATTATCATGCTCCCATATAAATTGAGTTGTTGCAGGGGTTTTGGTGTTGGGAATAATTCCAAATTATTTGTGATAGCACGTGAAGGAGTTTGATTGTTGTCCAGTTTTGTAGTGCAGTAACAGCAAAGTATTAAGGGGTCAGTTATTTCGTATTTGTTTTCTGCTATAAGGTAGAGAGCTAATTTAAACCATGTGGAATCTTCATTGTTTTCTATTTTGTATGTTACGTCTATATTTTTTGTGTTAATTTTATAAAAAGTTCTGCGGCAACACACACACACATGGTTTGGTACTTCAGCGGATGTAATTTTAAATTTTAGTATTTCTTTTTTCTATGTGTGTAGTAGAAGATTGCCATTTGTACAATTGTTGCTAGTCTGTTGTACAGCTACTGTATTTTGTTAGTGGCTTTCATTTCCAAAATATTTTTTCTGGATATGCTCTATTTCTTCCAGTAGGTCTTTGGCTGTACCATGTAAAATATTGTTATTTAAATTGGCTAGTGCTAAAGCAGGCATTTTAGCATAGTACAGTTTATAGACTAGATTTCTTATAGTTGAATAATGTGTTGATATCATTTTGATATGATGCAAGGTGCTTTTGCAAATAGGTCCTGAAATGCAGGCCAATGAATGTCCTTGTAGTGCTGTGTATTTGCGCACTGGACAGGTATCCATATTTTGCATCAGTTTCATTTTGATTTTGTCTTTGCCTTTCACATATTGATTGAGGAACTGGCGTAAAGATTTGATAGATTTTTTGGCAATGTTACACAATGACGTGCATGGCCATTTTTTACTGGACATTCTGGTTCAGTCGAATGGAGAGTTGATACTGAGTTTTCTGGGGATATTTTTGTAAGCAGTATTTCTTGTTGCATTATGGTATTATTAAGTTTTTCATAACCTCGTCCACTGCTTTGTATGGCAATTGTGTTTGTTTGATTTTGTTTGTATGCTTCTTCATTAAAATAGGGTTCTGTGCTCGTGGCGTGACTCCATTCACCTCCCCAGATGTTTAAGAAGCAACTTTTGTTGAAATTCTGTTTATTGAGAAGTCTTTTTTGTAATTTAGTAGTTAGTTTTGTTAGTGGTTTCTTTCTGTTTAACACTAAAAAAAATAACTTTCTTTTGAGAAGGATTGCACTGTCTATCAAAGGTTCTAAGATTAATTTTCTATGGTAGGTTTTAAGAGTTGTGCATGATTTGTCTCCTGTTTGTATAAGATTCTGAAGGTCTCTGTGGCGGAACATTTTTGCTAAAATACTTTTTTTGGTATGGTTACTCGCCACCATATCAATATTTATAGGAGCAGTTTTAGCAGTAGTGGTAGCTGCATTCTTGTTAATCATTTTCTGTTTTCTTTTACATTTTGATAGAGGAGGCAAAGTTTCTTTACTGGAAGATTGTTATGTTTTGCTAAATGACTGTATTAGCTTTTTTGTTTGAACTTTTTGTAGAAACTCTGCTGGAGATGGATGCTTACTTTGGACACTTTTATTTTCATTTGCTCTATTTCTGCGTTGCTTTCTACGGACTTGCTTTCTGGTAGGCATTCTGTGGGGTCTATTGAAACAAAAAAAGAAGGTATGGGTTGGGCTGTTCTGCAATGTATGTGTGCTGTATGCATGAGTGTCTGAGTATGATGCTAAAGATGTATGTGGTGGTGTGTAATTGTACAGCTACAATTAGTTGGGAAGGCTATTCTTTTATTTTTGTGTTAATATACTGCGGTTCAGATGACAGTAGAAAGTGAGCCAGTGGTGAGGAGAAGCACTAATAGTAAATCTAATGGTATAAAATTACAATAGTTCTTTATTTTGTAATACTAACATTCTAGGGGCTGAGTTATGTTATTTGTGTTCCAAAAAACGGGGATTTGTGTGTCATTCTGCCTGCTAATCCCTGTTTAATAAATGGTTATTTGTGGGTTGAATGGTGCACACATTTTTGTTTTTTTGGTGCACAAATTACATGAATCAACCGCAAAACAAACAGTAAGTATAGCAATTAAACTGAAGGGGAGAAGGAGAGTAGTGCAGTAGAACTTAGAGAGAGAGGGAGGGGGGAAGAGGAGGAGGAGGGAAATGGATGGGGTGAAGGGTGAGAATGGGGGGAGGGAGAGGGGAGGGAGATGATCAAGGAGATAAGGCAAGGGGAGAGGGGGACAAGAAGGGGGGAGAGGTTTCATGGTGAGGAATGGAAAAGGAGGGATTTGAGGGAAGTTTGGAATGAGGAAAAGGCAGAAATAGAGCGGAGTGAGAGAGGTAAGGAGTTCCAGTGAAGGGGGGCTAGGAGATGGAAGGAGCAGAAATGGGATGTGGCACAAGGGGAAGCAGCTGTTCATTTCTACCACAAGTAGGCCTCTCCTTTTAAATCATGTAATTTAAATGTTGAAAAGTAAGTGTTCTTATTTGTGACAAATGCACAGTGCTTGGCTTCATTTTAGATTGCTGGATCTATTCTACTATCTGTCTCTTTAAGCAGAAAGTGTAGCTTTCCAAGTATTTAGGAAAACAGCATTTTCAGCCACATATGTCTTTTGCCATGCATTGGGCACATCCAGCACTTTTAAGTTTCCAGGCACACTTTCCTTCACTTGAGCGCTTGTTCATTCTGGTAAAGTTGAAAGAGGCCCATGTCTGTTCATCTACTAAGGCTTAAGTCAGAAACAGAAGTGTTTTGGGAGTGGCCTGCATTTTCCAGTGGGTAGCACCAGTCAGCTTTGCTCTTAAATACTGACTTGGCCATGGTCTTTTTATTTTCCACACTCAAGGGCTATATTTTACTCCACACATCCATCCCTCCTAGTTCTTTTATTCCAGTGATTCAGAGAAAAGAGCAAGGGGAGAGTGGGGTTTCTGTTTCCTTTTGGCTTTGGTTCATTCCATGAATTTCCTCATGTCCGTTCTTTTCCCCGCCCTGAGGTAGTGGCCCTCTGGTCTGCACACCACTCTTTTCAGATTTTGGGTTTTGGTCCTGGACCCTTCCCTTTCTGTTAGCTCCACTTCCAGCCAGTAGAGGCATGGAGTTATTTAATCTGCCGAAAATAAAAGAGAGGTTAATTATTTTATACAGTACTCATTTCCCTGGTAATATTGACACATGAATTGACAACAAAACAACAAGTTAAACATTACTTTTCACTAGGCATATACAATTCCGAACATACGAATAACTTTTGGTACATTCCTTATAAATATAAGTTGTTTTACTCCCTGTAAATGCATGATGCTCTCCATCCGAGTTTCCGTTCTTTCCTTTTATTTGTCAAATGGTTCCTGGGCTATATCCTCACTGAGTTCTACAATCAGCTGCAAAGTCTGTTTGGGATGACAGCTTTTCAATTGATTGAAATGGACCAATTTCTCTTCCATATGTTCTCCTTTAGGGATGCAGATTTTATAGACGGCAGGTGAGATTTTATCAACAATTTCAAAAGCACCATGCTAAGAGGGGAGGA
The DNA here is from genome assembly GCF_040938575.1 of Ambystoma mexicanum. Lineage (NCBI taxonomy): Eukaryota > Metazoa > Chordata > Amphibia > Caudata > Ambystomatidae > Ambystoma > Ambystoma mexicanum. Next base: position 650,314,248 of record NC_090922.1, on the reverse strand, counting down.
ACATCTGCTCCTTGGTCTGGTTCCTTTGGAAATTGTACAGGTAGATCCTGTATCCTACTTCTTACTTTTTCTTGGGGGTCTTTAAGTCATAGTGGGTTTTCATCCCCTCTGCCAACTTTTCAGAATGTTAATGAGCATAAGCAAAAGCATGCTGAAGGTGTTTTCGTACATTTTCAATGTACTCATGGGTCATGGGTCATGGACACGTTGATTAGGGTCTTTTCTTGAGTTTGTAGAGCAGATGCTAAGGTAGCACAATTCTTTGTCCAGACATGAGCTCAAATTGAGGCATTTTTGTTGCAGAAGATGGTGTAGACCTAATGGCCAAGAGGGCAAGTATTAATTGGATGTCCCAACTAGGTCCAGAGTCCAACACAAACTTCTTCAAGATGCCCACATTTTTTTTTACTGTCCCTCCCAACTGCCCCGCTCGAGGCTGGGTGGTAGGCAATGTGGAGTTTTAGCTTTACCCCTAGTATCTCCCACATCTTTGTCATCACCTAACTGGTTAAATGACTTCCTTGGTCTGACCAATCCTTTGGGGAAGGCCAAAACAAGATAAAATGTGATTGACCATCAGTGGAGCAGCTGTCTACACCTTGCAATCTGGGGCCGTAACACATTCCCCCCACTTTGTAAACAAGCATGTCACGGTCAACATGTACTTGTTTCCTCTAGAGGAGTGAATCACTGGCCCGATGAAATCGACTTACAAATCCGACCAAGGTCGTGTCTTTTCACTTTTCTGTAGGGGAGCTCGGTTTGTGAGGGAACTGGGCTGGAACTGAGCACACACAAGATTCCCCATTAAGTATAGGTCGATGTCCTGACCCATGCGTGACCAGTATGCAACCTCTCGCAAGATTTCTAAGGTAGTATGAGACCCCCTATGACTGGCAGTGGCCACATCATGTGCGTGACTTAACATCAGGCTTCGGAGTGATGTAGGTACCCCACACTGGTCACATCCAGATATGGATCCCCGTACCAACAAACCGTCTTGGATTCAGAACATTCATTCAATATGTTGATAACATTTCCCAATGATTGGGTCCTCTTTTTGTGCATTAATCAAATCTGCATCTGGGGTTTCTTTACTCCACTGGGCAGTTGAGAGTTAATTTTAGGCATGTGTTTGGGACCTGGTGACAGCAGCAACCTGGATTTCCCCCATCAGGGTTTCGGTTTCCAGGAGATCCCGTGAATGGCTCCTGTTTTATCAACTGGTCAGCTAAGTCATCACCAGTTTTGTCTGGTCCCTCTGTTTTGGAGTGACCTCTGATCATTTTTGAATAGATGTTTATCTCATTAGAGGTTACCAAATCATCAATTGATTGGATTAATTTCCCATGCTTGAGCGGTTTGTTAGTTGCACACAGCATGCCTCGATTTTTCCAATTAATCAGGGCTCCAGAAACCCATTGCTGATATAATCTGAATCAGGAATTATGACCAATTCTTTGAGTTGGTGTTGCACGGCAGTGAGGATGGCTTGATGTACCACCATCTACTCTACCACCTGACTACTTTGGGGATCTATTTTGTACCCAGCAGAGGGTTCTAGGGCATCATTCACCCAGGCATTCCCAATGCCAGCCACTAGTTCTTTTTCACCGTGATTATAAAATAGTAGGAGCAGCCATCCACATAAACTGTGGGTATCCCCTGACACATGTATTCCTCATAGACTTTGTGAAGGGAAGTAAGGGAAGGGGCCTCCATATTGTCCTTAGTTGTTAGAATGTTGTCCTTGAGTTTTCTTGAGCACAGTCATGCAAGTCAGCTAATCCTTGCGCTAGAGGACTCTTCTTGTTTTGGCCTTATCTGACCTCCAGAGGAAAGCCTTGCATGGACAGAATCCAGAAAGCAATTCTGGAATTTCCCTGTTCCCATGTGTCCTGTTCAAATTTAAACACTTTGGAGATATTACAAGGGTTGGTGAGGAGTCTCCATGATGATGTGCTCCCCCTGTATGAATGGGTGGTAATTCTTTAATGCCTACACTGTTGCCAGGAGTGCTGTAGAGGAGCAGCCTAGAGGAGGAAATCCTGCCCCGTTAATGCCTGTTTGTTAGAAGGCTGAAACTGTACCATGTCTGACACCAGTAGCTGTGACCATACCGCAGAGCGTGTTTGAGAAAAGGTATCCACTAAGAATGCCATACCTGATGTACCCCTGTAGAGATGACAATCTCTTGGAGGGATTTCCTGAAGGAATATGAAGACAAAAGGAAGAGAAGCTGGTGGCATCACAAGAAGTGAGGGTGATGCGCTAAGAAGAGTGGCTGAAGAAGAGGATGTATGGACCTTATTGAAACTGATGATGAAATTTGGAGCATGACCCCTCACAACACCCCTCTCCCTTGACATCAGGAGCCCTCTGGAATGCCAACAAGCACTTTAGAAGAATCAAGGTAAGCTCCCCCTGGGCTTTTTCCATCACACGCACTGACACCTGCTCCTGATTCTAATTATGTACTTCACTGCACCAAGCACTATAACTTTTGCGAACAAGAAGGCATTGTTTTTCACCCTAAGGATCACCTGTTATTTGACCTAAAACAGGTTTTCTCCACCTTTCACTAACGCAGCCCAGCCATTCCAAGATGGTGGCCGCATTTTGTCATCTGGAGCACTTTGTCCTCGCTTGTTGCTGCTTGCATGTGATTGGTCCCAGGCCTCTACATCTTGGCCTATGGGGTAGCTGGCAGGCTTGGCCGGCCCTCCCTCCAAAGGCCCACTCCTAAGGCCCCTGTCAGCTACCTGTCCACTACAGGTATGCTATGGTATGCTATCTGGTCGCCAGTGTGCTGTGTGAGCCCCCCACCTCTCTGGCATTGCCTGTGTGCCGGGTGAGCCCCCCAAACCACTGTGGTCACCTGTGTGCCGTGTGAGCCCTCCACTGCCCCTGTGGTCGCCTGTGTGCCGTGTGAGCCCCCCACACCTTCTGTATGCTGCCACCCTGCAACATGGGGTGGGCAGCATGTTTTGGCCGCCTGAATTGACTTTATGCATTTGTATGCTGCTGCCACCCTGCAACATGAGGTGGGCAGCATGTTTCTGCCATCTGAATTGACGTTATGCATTTGTATGCTGCTGCCACCCTGCAGTGGGCAGCATGTTTCTGCCACCTGAATTGACTTTATGCATTTGTATGCTGCTGCCACCCTTCAACATGGGGTTGGGCAGCATGTCATTGCTGCCTGAACTTTCTTTATGCATGTTATGCTGTTGCTGCCCTGCAAGATGGGGCTGGCATGTCTCTGCCATCTAAATTGACTCTATGCATTTCTATGCTCTTTCAGCTGCTGTCCTGCAACATGGGGCTGAGAAGCATGTATCTGACACCTGATTTTGACTTTATGCATGTGTATACTGGTGCCACCCTGCAACATGGGGTTAGGCATTCTGTATTTCCTTGTTAGCACTTAAGTAACCAAGCTAGCCACCCTGAAACATGGGGTTAGGCAACATGTATGTTTGTCTCTGTCTTTCCAAGCACTTATGTAACTATGTAAGCTTTCTGTAACAGCGGTGCGATGCCTGGGGGCTGTTGTGCGCTTTATACATTCAAATAAATAAATACACAAGGCATTGAGTGAACATCCTTATACAGAAATGAAGATTGCACTTCAGAAAATGCAAGCCATTTAATAACTGTACAGATGCAGCAATGCAAGTAGACTGAGTAATCTTAGAAGCTAGCTATGCATAGTGAATAGTCTGCAGGTGAAGCTGCCATTATATAGTCTCTGGACATCGGTGCCACACTTTTTCAAATCCACGGAGAAAGAAGGATCGGGAACTGTGTGTGTCACATCTAAGAAGTAGCTGGAGATCGTGGACTAGAAGGGTGAAGCTGTTTTGCCTGGTGTCAAAACTAAAGCTGCCAAGAACTGGCTATCTATCCATGTAGAACAGAAACCTTGAGATGTTGAATCATCTCTTGGTAAGGTGCAAAGAAGGAACACCATGAGTGCCAAGTTTATTAATGCAAGACAATTAAATGCTGCAAAACAGGCCAAAATACTGTCTCCTGTCATGTGAGCCAAGGATGGAAATAGGAGTTGGGCATGCAGACAGAACTGTGATAGGTGTGTGCTCCCTTTTATTCCTAAGAGAAGAGAATCTAATGCAAGGCCAATTACAAAGACAGTCAGCATGGCAAAAGGCATCAGCAATGAGAGATGAGGGGCTAATTGGGTGGGAAGCAAAAGTCATGCCCACCTCCCGGCACCTAGGTATGAGCTTACATGCTGCTAAGGAGCTGAATGTTCCAACCATTGCATGAGCGTACCAACCAGTTATAGAGTTCTGTGTACTTAATAAGTGTTGAAGATGACTTGCTCTAGGGGTGGGCATAAGTTGTCCATCTGACTGTAGAGACCCAATCACAATCCGTTCCTATATAGAAAGTATACTTAGATCTCCCCTTGGCCCAATCACAACACCCCGTAGGTGTTTCTTATTTACCACGTAGTATGACATTAATTATGATGAATTTTGTGTACATAAGTGTATTTTTATGTGATTTGCATTGATAGCTTGAGCGAATGTCCATTGATGTCTGTTGCAACTCCTTGTTTTAGACAATTGATATTAAAACAGTCAGATGAGACTTTTGGCAACTTCCTGAGTTGGTCTGATTATTTGGTCCAAGAGTTATTCTGAATCCCATCCATGCATCACATGTTACTGATTAAGGACCTTATGTTCACGTGGTGGCAATGTCGGATGGTTGAAACGACCCATTGGCCTGTTGGACTCCAGAATTTCAGGCAATCGGACATCCTCTGCCACCTAGCCAGAAGATAGCAGGGTTTCCTGTGGAGAGCGGCCAAAAAGAAAACTTGCAAGAAAATTGAGACTGTGGGCAGGGTCCATCTTTGATGAAAGCCCCACCTGGTTTACACAGGTGCTCTGCGGACAGAAGTCAAAAGTGGGCGGTTGGAGGAGGATATGATACCAAAGGTCTTTAGTCAAACGACCGAATGATGAATAGATTGTGAGGAATGGCAAATTAAAGGAACGGGTTTGTGGTAATTTTAAAAAGTAACAAAAGTAAAGAAAAGTAATGGGAGTAAGAGGAAAGATAATATATGAAGAAAGAGAGATAGTGCCTAATGAGTCTGGACTCAAGGGCATTCCAGAAGAACTCGCCTTACGCTCCAGTCGGACTCTCTAGGAGATGTATGAACAGGTTCATATAAGAAGATGAGCTAAACTCTGCTATAGAGTATTGATTAGAGGCAAAGAGGAACAAGGGTGATCACGAGGTTCTAAATGTGAAAAATAGACTAGTCTGTCTCTTTGTGTATTTGTGTTGGCTTAAGGTGTCGAAAGAGCGACACAAACAGTTGTGAAAGAATTGGGATAAAAGTCAAGGAGTTATATTGTCTATCTAGGGAAGTGGTTGGCACCAACCCAGAGATAGAAAGAGGTTTGAGCAGCAGTTGTTGGAACACGCTCATATTTGTGGTTTTTGGTGAAGTTATTATTTATAAAATCTGGTAAATATTGACAGTCAATTGCGACTCGTCCCAAAAGGAGATGTCACTCTTCTGATGCATGTATGTAAAACATTGCCAAAACACATGCCCAAGCTCAAACAGTATAGTGTGGAATGGGTGAATGGCATGGTAGATAAGATGTTCATGCCATGGCCACAAGGGGGATCACTGTCAAAAGCAGTATTACAACACAGGACCACATACTTGTACGCTGCGTACAAAAGGAAGAAACTGGAGAAAAGGTAAGCTGTTTTAGAGCTTTGGAAGATGTATCAGGAAGAGAGGGAACATCCACCACCTGAGAAGTGGATGCTTAATCAATGTAGGAGGATGGTGTCAAGCCTTCGGCTCCCTTTGCCGTGCCTGAAGTGAAAGGCATTGATATGGAAGAGGAGGGTTGTATTTATTAAAGGAACAGAAGGAGGTGGCAGGGTATAGTAATCCGATATACAAACCGGCCAGGCCACTTATAGCAGTGACGGTAGTCCAGAGTAGAGTAAGAGAAAAGTGGCGTTCTTAGGAGAAAGGAAGCGAGAAGAGGAGGAAGCACAGAAATTAAGGAGCAAAAGAATACAGGGACAAAGAGAAGAGGAAGTAAGGAGAGCAGAAACAAGGAAAGAAGATATAAGACAAGAGGAGGAGAGAATTAGAAGGGAGGTGAGAAAACAAAGAGAATTAGAAGAAGAGTTAGAACATAAGAGGAGACAACGGGAGCTTGATATTAAACACATTTAAAAGGAGCTAATGCAACCGAGTACAACAATACAATGGGACAGAATAGAAGAGTTTCTACAGATGAAGGAGGTGACGCCAGGGGCATGTAGAGTAGCACTAGATGAAGGGAATTTTGACGTGGGAAGTATCGGGGACAGGATCAATAAGGCCTATCAAGAGTTAAAGGAGAGTATCATGTCGGGAAGCCGAGGAAAGGGAGATAAATCCCTACTATTTCAATTATGAGACGAAGGAGCAAATCCATTTCACCTTGAGCACAGAGTCGTATCCTCAAGCAGACTGAACTTAGACAAAGGTGAAGGGGACGAGAGTCACACTAGCTGGGGACTAGACATTTCAGACGAGGAGAGAGAAGAAGGAAGAGGTGCATGTGCCCCGAGGGAAACTTACAGACGGACAAGGAAGTAAGATGGTCCAATCTAGAACAGCCTAAGGAAAGGACCCTAGATCCCATAGCATATCTAGAGCGTCCCCCAGGACAATAAGATAGTGAGAAAGGAGAATCACTGCCATATGTGAGCAGATTAAGATTGTTACCAGGGAGGAGATGGTCAGGAGATGGATCATTGTCCCTACCATGGACATGCAGACAATGGGAGCTGATTGTGGGTTAGAGTTTACACAGTTTCCCTTATTGGAAAAAGGGGGTGCAAGATCGCAGTACTTTCCATGACCGCAGATGGATAATGATAATTTAAGATGTAAACTCTCGAGTTTCACATCGGGTGCAGGAAAATGGATTTACGAATTCGAAAAAATGACAGGAGTAACTTTGTTGGCCATTGGAGACATTAAGGGTCTTTTGGGAGGTATTCTTGGGGAAAGAGCTGATGACAGCACAGAACACAGTGCACGATGGAGCACCGTTTAATGATTGTAGGGCAGACGTGTGGCGGGCTCTCAGAGTACAGTATTCTGACACATCAGTTATGGGTTCAATTACGACATGTAAGATGAAAGAAGATGAAGACCCTATTGCTTACATTCAGGATATTCAAGAGCATTGGACTCTTGAAGCAAAAGAGCCATGGGAAAACATTGTGTGCTCTCATGTGGGAGCTAAAGGAATGTACAGAAGCGACAATTCACAAGAGGGGGACAGCTTATCCTCCACCATATAGCACACACACTAGGGAAGGGTTTATCCAGGATCAGACAGTGTATCAGATACAAGCACTGTAAATGCAACAAGTACATCAACCACAGCAAGTACAAACAAATCCACCGCAAGGGCAGTCGCAATATGCCCCCATGCAGACACAGCAGTATGCAAACACATGACCATTATTGATACTAGAATAGGAGGTGCCACTGTAGTGGGAGGGAATCCTTTCACAGCTACAGGGGTATGCATATACCCACAATGGGACAGCTCCCAGTATGTTTTGGTGTGTTCAGTACTATTTGTGAAACCAGACACCCAAGAGGAACCAAAGGCCAATGTGATGATAGGAGGCAAATCTTCTTTTTTATAGACGCTTGTGCTACTCGTTCATGTATACAAGGGGGAAAATATCCAATGTCGGGTATTGTCATGAATGCTGAATGGTTCTCTGGAGCTACATGTCAAGTTTCTTTTCCTGATGAATTACCAGTTTCTATAGGGGAGTGTGACATGTCTGTTTCATTGTTGTTTTCACGGCAGACACCAGTTGACATTTTGGGAAGAGATTGATGACGAAACGTAACACGACGATTTCATTTACTGATGAAGGGATAGTGTGTTCCACTCCTGGAATGCACTATTTAAATGTGGGTAAATTTATACTGGCGTTCACAGGGCAATTGGCTCTGTGAGGCATTGCAGTTGAGCCAGAGGTTTTCCTTTACGGGGTGAGCATTCTATTAACATGGCTAACTGGCTTAGTGGGGAAGACTGTGCGAATACCTGACAAATTCATGTTTAGACCACAGATACCCATGGACGAAGAGGGGGGACAGACTACACCTATAGAGCTAGATGCAGCCATAGGACCAAGGTTAATGGCAATGCTCAAAGGAATGGATGATGAGGGTAGACCACGGAGTACAGTGATAGCTATCGAAGAAGGGTACAGACTGACTGACATAACTGACAATTACATGTTTAGAGATGACCCAGCAGACGATGAAGTGGTGTTCTTTATGAGCATCACATACTGGATACGGATAGAGAAAAGGGAAGTCCCGAGAGAATGGCAATAATGCAGCAGTGTCCAGCATTTATTGATAAAGACTTAGAGAAGGTTCCATACATCCTTTGGACCACAGGCCCCTATGACGTAGGTTTATTAAAGGGTATAGGGTAAGTTAAAATAAAGCTGAAGCCAGGGGCAATCTTACCTCGAGCAACATAGTACCCCATGTTTCGGTATATTCAAGACCACCTCAGCACTGATTGAACAAGGTACTCTGGTACCGTCAGAAACATCATACAAGACTGTGGCATAGCCTGTGAAGAAATCAAAAGGAGGGTTGTGGAGATTCATACAGGACATTAGACCAATTAACCAGATTGTAGAGGCAGAGCTTCCTTTAGTTCCTGTACACAGCAATGATAATATCTAGTACCCCGGTGGAAGCCTAATATTTCACGGTGATTGATTTGAAAAATGCGTTTTTCTCAATCCCGTTGCACAAGGACTCACAAGACTTGACTTCATTTAAGTTCCGCCAGACTCATCTGAAACACTATTGTTTGCCCCAAGGATACTGTGAGTCTCCATCTATCTTTAACAGAGTCCCTCAAATGGACCTAGGCAATATTGATTTGAAAAATGCAGTGATACAATACGTAGATGACATTTTAATTTGTAGCACTACAGAAGATGAGTGCAGACAAGACTCAATCCAGTTAATGACTATTCTAGTGGACAAGGGATACAAGGTAGACAAGGAAAAATTGCAGTAGTGCCAAGAAGAGGTGTTGTACATAGGACAGTTGATCTCAGATGAGGGAAAGAAGGTGATACCTGAAAGAGCTGAGACAATTATGAAAACAGCAAAACCACACATGGTAAAGCAGATGCAACAGTTTTTGGGACTATGCAATTATGTTAGAGCCTGGGTGTTTGATTACAGTTCATACACAAGACCCCTTTACAGGCTTTAAAAAAGACACAGGTAGATAAAGTCAAAATAGAATGGACTGAGGAAATGGAGGAAGGATTTGAAGAGTTGAAAAAAACAGTTTGTGCAGCTTCTGTTTTGGGAATCTCCAATTATGCTGAGGAGTTTTTCATGAAAGTCTTGCTGCAAAAATTGTGGAAGATTGGTTTATTGGTTTATTCCAAATTTGTTACAACCATTTGCATTTTATGTTGTAAACTGCATTGTATATCAAAAGTTTCCCACTGGGCATACACTGAGAACGATTAGAGGAGTAATTCCTCAACCAAATGCTCCTTTTCAGCATTTACATATTGACTATATTGATATGCTGCATGTGTGTAGTGGATACAGGTATCTGATACTGGTGGTGTGTCCCTTCTCCAGGTGGATCGAGGCAGGTCTGTGTAGAAACCCTGATGCCACTTGCACAGAGAAGTTTCTTGTGCGTGAAGTGCTGAGATCCGATAATGGGCCACTTTTTGTCAATGACGTATTTGAACAGATAGGACTTTTAGTGAACTTCAAGCCTATGTTTTCTTCTGCTTATCACCCGCAAGCAAATGTAATATCTGAGAGACTCAACGGCCTCCTTAAATAAAGGATTGGCAAGATTAAGCTAACTTTGAAAAAGGGATGGCTATATTGCCTGCCCTTAGCTCTATATGCCCTAAGGTATCAGCCTGGTTCGGACCATCACCTCACCTCCCATGATCTAGCAACAAGAAAGGAAAATGATAACCCCTTTTACCTTTGAGGAGTAGAAGTGATGCCCAGAGTACAGCAAAAATATTAGGAAATTAATTGAATGAATATTTGACATGTATGACGCCTAGTATCTCTCATTGCAGATCAACTCAAGCACCAAGGGGGACATCTCAGTACACAGATGAAAACCATTCAGAAACCGGATCAAATGAATTACTATCAACACCTAAACTATTTATTGGAGATGCCGTATCAATTCAATATTTTACCTGAAAGTGGCATGAGCCATGATTCCATGGCCCCTTTACTGTTGAAAACATAACCCCATCAGCAGTAAAAGTTCAAGGCAGGCGAGCTTGGCTTCACTTAAATGACATTAAACCGTACCTCTCACCTTTGCCGATCCAGAAGCAAGACAAGAAAAGAATTTCAGCGTGTGCAGACTCGATCTATGAATGGAAGATGGACGATAAAGCTACAAATTGATAAATGCAGATTTGCATTTGGACTGTGACTCCCATCGACACTCCTTATCGATATTATAGCAGGCATGTGATTCTTTGCTAGAGTCACAAGAATCTATGAAAATTAACTTAACAGAAATACTGATGTATCACAATTATGTCTAAACAACAACACTTGATGAAGAATTGGAAACAAGAGCCATACCCCAACTCGTTTCTCTCTGAGCATTTATTTAGCTAGCTCTATATTTCTCACAGACAGTAATGACATTATCTTGTGATTGCAGTTTTTGTGTTTATCCTTCAAGCTTATCCTGCTCTTGCCAGAAGAGACGTTTGTGTTTGCACTGTTTTACAGGATCCTGAAAGTAGGCCAGTGATTAGAAGACTGCTAATCACAATAATTGAAGTGTTACAACTTCAGGAGTAAAGTGTTTTTTCCTTAATAATTGAAGTAAAAATGAGGAATGTTGAGGCTGGTATGATTTCAGAGAATAAGTAAGCCCAAGAAATGTCCAGAACGGCACAAGTGTTGGGGATTAATATGTTGGTTTGTGATATACATATTCACAATTATGTTTCGTATCCTTTTGTTTCTTCTAATTAGCCTTTTTTATTTCATTGATCCAAATAAGGCAGATGTCTATTTAATCCTGTCCACTCCAGGAACTGCTGTTGATTTACCCATTACAGATGAGCCAAAACCCCTTGTTTTCTTTCCGAATTAAAGCTGGTTGAGAGTTATTTCCATGGGCTGCAACCATTCTGTTAGGGAGACACAAGAGAAGCGCACAGGAAGATAATGATGGAATAAACACATATCTAGATAGTACAGCACACTTGGGTAGCAAAAGGTAGGTGAGAGAATGTCTAAGGAGAGTTGCTACCTTTGCACTCTCATGCCCTATGCCATGATAACCGGACAAACTTTCATCTCTAGAGAAATTCTGGAACACGATGCCAGATGTCTTGTTTATCTTGCAGCATGCATGACCAGAGGACAGTTTCAAGGAAGTTTGGCCGCTCTGGGATGAGGAGCGAAATGGTCTTTTCCATTTCAGGATGATTATATCAAAACTACACAGATTGAAATCAGGACTACACAGATTTCCTGCTTGCAAAAGCAAAAGGCTTACGTATCTGTTGGGAGGACCAGAGGAGGTAGCTGTTAAGGAAATGGAGAGTCTGAACTGTCCTCATAGAACAGAAATACCTTGGGTGCCTGAATGCTTGGAACGAGCTCAACTGCTAATCTATGGATGAGTGAAATTCAAGAAGGGATGGGAAGAAGGGCTGATGTCCTGTAAAGCTCACTTAGTGAATTAATATATACAAGAAGTACAGAAAGTGAAGGAGGAATGTTTGAAGTTGTGGGCTAAGAATGCCAAACTATGAACGTAGGTCGAAGATGAATCAGGTCCAATATTTGTGATCCCATTGACAAATGTGACGTTATGTTTCAGAAGAGAAGGAAAGAATCATGTGGGAAAAACCAAAAGCTGGACAACTATAGTTGATGTTGCTAAAATGGGAGCAGTGACAGCCGTCCTGATAGATCAATATTGGGCTTGTGGGACCATAGCCTACATGAAGCTGCCCAAGTATTGGGGAGGAACGTATTCCTTAGTGCTTGCCCATTTTCCAGCATTAGCGATTCCTCAGAGTGACCTGAACATTGGTGAATTTCCAAAAGTGGATGCCCAATTAAGAACGAGAAGAGCGCTCAAATTTCTCAATAAAACAAAAATAGAAAGCTATTTCTCACTGAAATCAATAGAAGCCTTTGATGCTATTCCATATTTATTTTATTTATTTAAATTTGTAAAGCGCACTGCAGCCCACGGGCATCGAGGCGCTAAGAGGTGCTTAAGGAGGCTTACTAATGGGTTACATGAAAGCCGCCCAAATGATTCTTGTACAAGTTAAGGTTAATACAAAACATAAGAGAGAGCTGCGTGTTCAAAAGGTTGCTTGGTTACAGATGCAGCGGTTAAGAGAAGCAGGTTAGATCAACAGATTCAAACAAAGAGCACAGTTTTGATCACCTTAAGGAAGGCTGCATGAGAGTCAATGCTCCTGATGTGTGGCGGTAGGGAATTCCAGTTTTGCGCGGCCTGGGTTGGGAAGCTATTTCCAGCACGCGTTTTGAGAGTTTTAGGGACAGTGATCAGATTTGTGTAGGGTGTTCTAGCTGGCCTGGATGAGAGGGGTTTGGTGATCCTCTGGGCCAGGTAAGGGGGTGCAAGCTGGTGTAGGCACTTGTGAGTAAGGGCTAGAGTCTTGAACAGGATTATTTGCTTAATTGGAAGCCAATGGACCTGCCTCCTGAGTTTTGAGATGTGGTCTCTGCATGAGAGACCCGTGGTAGCCCTCAGGGCATTATTTTGGGCAATCTGAAGTTTAGCTAAGTTTTTTCCAGAAGTTCCCACAAGGAGGGCGTTGCAATAGTCTAGTCTCGAGCCAATTAATGCGCGGGCAATGGTGAGACAGTTTTGCTGTGATGGGTAGGGTCTAACTGAGTTGATGAGTTAGGAATAGTAGGCCGAGGAGGATGCAATGGCGTTAACCTCCCTATCCATGGTTAGGTTTGGTTCAAAGTAAACGCCCAAGGTCTTAATCATCTGCGACACATTGATGGGAGTATTGTCGACAGCGAAGCAGTTGTACTGCTTGTCCAGTTTGCCCAAGGTGGACAGGGATCCAATGAGCAGGAGTTATATTTTCTCAGTATTGAGGCATAGCCAGTTATCTGCCATCCAGGATTGGATTGTTGAGTAGATTGAATTGAGGGTGTTTGAGTCTGACATGTAGTGTCCCGATAGTTAGTATATGAGATGCCCAGGGCATCAAGGATTTGAAAGAGAGGTCTGAAAAAAAGGTTGTACAGGGGGGTGGGCAAATGCACGAACCGTGGGGTACACCACATTTAAGGATGCTGGGTGCGGCACATGAGGTTTCTGAGAAGACCTTCATGGCCCTCCCGTTTAGGAAAGACGTTATCCAGTTACAGGCGCAGGACATTGTTCAGCCAGACTTCTGCAATCTTCACAACTATCTTTATGCCTGGAATCCAGATTATGACCAATGCAAAGTCACTCTCTGGGAGCTCCTACAGATGATCAACACTACCATAAAGGGATTCAATGCTATTAAGGAAGAGTTGAGGGCGATACGACTAATACCCCTCCAGAACAGGTATGTCCTTGACATGATCACAGTGATCGAAAGAGGAGTTTACGCCAAAATTGGGCCATCATGTTGCACATTCAAACCTTCTTAGGATGACGAAAATGGGACCTTTACAGAGGCCATAGTGTTGCTGACGAGTCTGCACAATAAGATGGAAGACGAGACAGAGGATGTTGCTAACGACAGTTGGTTTTCAACTATCTTCTCATGGGTTCCACAGTGAATGGCGAACATCTTCAAGTTTCTTGGAGCAATAGTGGTGATAGTGAAGTTTGGATTCTGTGTGATCAGGATAATAATTGCACAGTGCAAGAGAAGACATCCAAGAAAGCAGTGGGAATGAGAATGATGATTGATGTTGAATCAGGATTTAGACCCAAAGAATTGACTGATGAAAAAATCAGAGAATGCATGAAGGGCAGTATATTAGCATCTGAAGGAATGAAGTTCCTGTATCCAAAGAACCACAGGAAGTATGTGGGACAATGGGTCTATTATAGACCAAATGGACAATGCAGTCACTTGACTTGGAGTGTAGACAAACATGTCAAAGCAGCCAGCTCCCTGAAAGGAGTGGTGAAGATTTGGACTTCTTCAAGAAAAGGTCCCAAGATATGGAGATTGTGAAAGTATGGTCGATGAATCAACGAGAAGGGGGAATGTAGAGGAGCCGCCAAATGCCTCTGCAGGAAGTCCCACTCCCTTACAGCCTGTGTGTTGGAAGGCTGAAACTGCACCATGTCTGACACAAGTAGTTGTGACCATACCGCAGAGAGTGTTCAAGCAAAGGTATCCACTAAGAAAGCCATACCTGATGCACCCCCGTATAAATGACAATCTCTTGGAGGAGATTCCTGAAGGAATATGTGCCTTTTCACAATCATTGAATTTTACCTCCAGAGAGTAGATAATCTTGCTCGCATACGAGGTTACTTTGTTGACCTTGTCGTGCTTTTGGTATAATACTGTGATTAAGCATCTGAGAACCCTGTCTCCAAGAAGAATTCCTTGTTCTTTATGGGGTAAGCCAAACAAGGAGCTTGGGAAAGGCTTCTCTTTAGTTATTTTATTGCCTCTGGTTGCTCTGGACCCCACTCCCATTTGACCCCGGCCTTCAATAAATGGACCAAGGGTTGTGTGACCTCTGTGTAGCCTTTTATGAACTTTCTACTATAATTAGTGAGTCAAAAAAGGCTTCTTAGTTCTCACTGAGTAGTAGGGTCTTTCATTTTCAATAATGTTTTCAACGTTTTCGCCTGGGGTTTGAGACCCTCGGGGTGATTTCATGCCCTAAGAGGTTCACGCAGGTCTTACACCACTATGCATTTTGAAAAGACAGTTTTGCTCCGTCTTTCTACAAATAGGTCAGAACATAGCGTATTTCAGCTATGTGTTCCTCCACAGTTGAGCTCTTGAGTAAGATATCATCTACATAGGCTAGGTTTCCACTGTTGCCAAAGTTGGGAATGGCTTTATGTAGGAAGATATTACATTTGTTGCCAAAGTTTATGCATCCAAAGGGGGTTTAGGTCCACGTGTATTGCTGCCCCGAAGCTAAAGGCAAGCTTGTACTGGTCTTCCCTACACACGGGTATGGTCTTGTAACCGTTGGTCATGTCAATGGTGGTATACACCTTTGATTCTTGAATTTGGGCCAGTCCCTGATTGATGAAGGGAAGGGGCCATCTTGACATGTGGACCCGTATATTTAACTCCCTTAGGTCTGTGTAAATTCTCCATTGGCCATTGGGTTTGAATATCCCTAGTATCGGGTTGTTAAAGGTACTGTGTACTGGACAAATTATCCCACAGGATTCCAAGTTTTTAATAATCTCTGTAAGTGACTCTCTAGAATCGAGAGGCATTCGGTATTGCTTCAAAAATAATGGAACCATCTCAGGGTCGGTAGGTATGGAGGTTGAATGTATCTTTGTGCATCCACAGTCATAAGGATCTACGGCAAAGATATCCTGAAATTCCAAAAACACTTTGCTTCAGCTTCTGCTTTTGCCCCTCAGTCTCACAGGCATCAGCGGGATTGATTTCTTCCTCGACCATCTGCTTAAAGCCTGGAAAGGTTTGGCAATGTCAGTGGTATCCTCCAGTTGGGTGGAGAGATCTCTTGTTATGGTGTTGGCCTGAACATGAGGTTTCAAGGATCGGAAGTAACCATTGTTGACTCAAAATACTACCTCATCATTCCTGATGTCACAGGTCACTTCTTCCACCATAAGGGCAGGAAGAGTACACCAAGAAATTCCTCCCTTGCCTGGTGAAAATCTTTTCCGGATGGAAATTGCAGTTAAAATTGTAGCAGTTATTTGGAATTGGTCCAAAGATCTCATGACCTAAATCAATAGAATAATGTTGGGCATCAACCGCCATTCCAATAAAGGCGTCTGCACCCAAAGTGATACTTCTAATGTCACTGTCATCCACCAATATTCAAATGGTGTCTTGTTCTAGGTCAACTAGGGTGTAGAATGTAAAGACAAACCTTGTTGTTAAAGATGATCATTCAGATTTATACAGGCGTCCTTGTTTTTGAGGTTTTGTCCTCGCTTAAATTTTAGGAGAATTGCAAATTGTGGCGCCTGTCCTGGGATGGTAACTACTTCTCCCACTTGAACTTCAACTACATATGGCAGCAATTGAGCTGATTGAAATGCTTTCTCAGTTCTGTAAAAGCCAATGTGGTTACCCCACCCGTCGGGACCAGTCTTTGTGATTAATTAGGACCAAATTGACTGCGAATCGATTGAGAATGTCACTGCCTGAGTAAAAGGTGGAGGGGACATCTCTCACAACCCTACAATTATGTTCTATGCTTTTGTTGCCAATGGAAATCTTTACCATACACCTGCTAGGCAGGAGATGTTTGGAATTTGGAGTTTTCAGGCCCATTTCCCAATCAATTTAAACGTGGGAATGGTCTGACCTTTTGGGAGTTTCATGAATAATGCTTCACTGATGAAGCGTCTTCTGTTATTTAGCCATAAACTGGTGAGAACAGGCTCCTCCCCTTCATTTACGTGAATCGGGAATAACAGCTGTTCGCCCTCTATCTGGATGTCAGTCAATTGAGCTGGTTTTTCATCATCTTTTATCATGGGATTTGGGTTTTCTTCTGTTTGTGGATTCGTATAACATTTCAGAGTATTTACTTCCAGTGTGGAATGCCACTTCAAATTGGGAGGGTGGTAAATTTTCAAAAATGGAGAAGGGTTCACATCACCAGTTTGTTCTCCTACAGTGATGACAGTGATGTTTGGGACTTGATTGTTTATAAAGTGGAATTCTGTTTTGTCAGACCATTGTTCAGTCATGTGGCATGTGCCATTTAAACTCACATAATGTGTACTTTGTTTTAATTTGATTGACTGGTTAGTCTTAGTCCAGAGGACTTTGTTCACGCAGTCAATCAGGGGTGATAACCTCTGAAGGCGGTCATTCCCCAGTAGACAAGGTGTGCCCTCTGGAGTGACAACTGTCGCTGGGTGTTTCACCCAATGTCACCCAATTTTGATCTCCCTATCCTCAGTCCCTTTGACGCAAATAATATTCCCATTGAAGTTTTGGAGCTGTCCAGGAAGAGGTGTGAGGGAAATTTGGCGACTCTCCCCCTTCCTGAATTTAGTTGGTCAAAGGCCTTTTTGGACAGGAGGGTGGCATGGAATTCTGTATCCACCCGTGCTGATAATGCACATTGACCCTGTACCTTGACAGAGGCATACAATCTTCCTTCCTTCCAATATAATTGTTTTATATTGAACTCTGACACTGTGTGATCTTGGACAGTTTTCTGTGTCGGAGTCTGGGAATCTTTAAAGAAGATTTTGCACCCAGCAACAAATGGATGGGGAAGTCCCCTTTTTCCCCTGATTCTTTGCTGTCCCCTTTCTCCTGGAGACAGTTACCTGAACCTGTTTGGGGGAGGATACCACGATGCTTTCAGGGTCATCTGGGTGACATTGTTGCGGTATACTACTTTTGTGCTCTGGGTCAGTCTCCATACTTACTCAGTCTAAATCAGGGTCTTTAGGGACCCATTTTTGCTTGGGAGGGATCTTTCCATCCCTGAAAGAGAAATTATTCTACCCTGAATCCTCCAGGGATTCTTTCCCTTCAAACGGGATGATATGGACTTCCTCCATAAAGTGGGTTATCTATTGCTCTTGATATCTCCTACCTACCTTCTGTTCCCTAGGTTCCATCTATTCGGGGGTAGAGGATTTGTGTCCAGTTTCAGAGGTTTCCATGGGTTTTGTTCTGATGAGAATGGAAGCTTCCTCTAGGGCTTTGCATCTCCCTTCCCCCCTGTGCTCCTGCCTCTGGAACTTGTTGGTTGTTGGAGGTTTCTTCACATCATTGCTTTGGGGCACCAGACCCGGGTGTCGAGTTGTTCTGGGCAGACATTTCCAGTTAAGAGATCTGCTGAGCCCTAAACATGCAACCCAGGTCTTGTGTTAAGTGTTGGACTTGTCGCTCCAGTTGAGACATCCTTTCTGATTGGTAGTGGGGTCTGGATTCATACCTTTGCTGCTCCCGAAAAGGGTAGCTGTCCCTTCCCCCAGTAGCTTGGGTGTTGGGAGTTTCCCTGATAACCCTCCATCATAGGTCTCCCTTCACACTGATATGGGAAACTATTGTCCTGAAAACAGGGAACGAGAGGATGATTGTTCTGGAAATTGGGGTTTGAAGGGTATCTGGGAAAGAAACATAGGTTGGGGTGGAGTATTTATTCCCTCCTGAGGAAAGCTCTGAGGGATGTTTTGAGGGAGGTTTTCACAGGCAGTACTAACCTGATTGGGCCCCTCCGCTTGTGCCAGGTGAGTCCATACATACCCCAAGATGGGTCTGGATCTATATCTTGGGCTGACAAAGGTGGCAAGGTCAAATGGAGTGTTGGTCTGGTACCCTGCCTGGCTGCCACCCAATTGGGTTGGATCAGAGGGTCTACTCTAGCTCTCATTCTGCCTGTTAGTGTTAGCGGGAGGACAATTATTAGGTCCCTCTGTTTCAAGTACAATATGGGGGTATTTTTCACCTGCGCCACCTTTGCAGTAGTGGGTCTGTTTGACTGTTTGGGTTTTTTAGGGTTCATTCTATTTTCAAAGGGCTTTTGTACTTCATAAATCTGCATGGCCTGTTCTATCACCCAATCTAGGGTCCTACGCTCATGGAAGTCCTTTACCAGTTGGGTCATAATGTATTTTACTGGCGCGTGGAAATAGGTGTTGATGAACTCCCGGCTAATAGTGTTCACCCGCCTAGAGGTTTGTGCAAATGCTCGCTTCAGTTCCTGCACAAACTCTCTAGGTGCTTGGTCTTCCCACACTGCAGGTTATAGGCTACCTTGTGGGCCTCTTCAGGGTTTCGGTGAATGGAGAAATGCTTTAAGATAGCCGCCTTATAGGTGGGCCATCTTTGGTGATCTTGGTCAACCAGGCCTGTAAAGAAGATAAAGTATTCCAGGGAGAATGTTCATGGAATTTTTATCATTCTTGATACCAAATGAAGTCATCATTTGGTCCTAAAGTTCTGCATGCTCCCATACTGAGTATGTGGCATTCTTATTGTAGGGAGTCATAAAGCACGTTATGGCCTTTATCTGCCGAATTTGGTCTCTCCCAAGACCTCTTTTCTGTTTGGCAGACTTTTTTTTCTGCTGCACCTGAGTCCACTCACCCTCTGACTCAGTGCTGCTACTATTGGTGGTCCTCTGCCTGTCCTCTAGGCACTCCCTACTTCTATGTGACTGGGAAACACTCCCAAAATGATGGGGTCTGGTCTCTTCACGTATGTGGTGCTGTGGGCTCTCAGGGTCACTTCCCTTGTACTCCCCTTTTCACACTGGGAAGTACTTATCTTCCTCATCCCTTCTTCTGGGTATGGTGGAGAATTCCCCTCACCTCCCTGAATGTGTGAAGATTTTCAAAATACTCTTTTGAGACCTGGTTCTTCTCTGTCTTCAAAGTGGACCAGGTGGTGCCTTTGTAACTTCCGTTTCTGCCAGTCTAACTCCCTGATATTTTCTTCATGGGAGCCCTCCTTGTCAGAGGTACATGCTAGGGTATTTTTAAATCTGGGTAGAGATGAACATTCATCAATATCTGATAAGGACTGGACGTCTGGCTCAGTCAGACTAGGTCTGGTTGAGTCCAGCTGCTTAATGGTTCCCTGTTATTGAAAACTGGCATGTATGAAGTTAGCTGCACCCTGTACATGTGAGGTGGTGAGTTGGCTTGAGGTCCCTGGTACGGAGGTAAGCACTCTCTGATCAGAGTGTGCTTTTCCATGCTCTAACTCATCGGGGTGCCTTAAGGCCTGTTTGTATTTGGCTATTTCCTTTTCTAAACTTTCACATTTATTTTTCTCAGCCCCTATCTCTTGGTGATATATAGATACCTGCATTTACAACTCTGACACCACTGCTTTAGTAGCTTCTAGCACTTTATTTTGTGCCAATACCCAGTCTCTGACTCCCTTGTTCTCCTCACAACAGGACTAATTTTCTGTCTGCGAGGCTTGTTTTGTCTGGGCATATTCAGACTGCTTCTTTTTCAGGAGACTAATCTCCTCTCCTTGTGCAATGTTGGCCTCTGTTACCTGCTCTATGTGAAACTCTGCTCGTCTCACATGCTCCATTAATTTTTCATTTTCTAACCTCATCTCAATCAGTTCCTGAGAAGATAATTCACTTTTCTCCATGTCTGTGCTTAACTGATACACTTCCTGAAACAGGGTACTTTTCTCCTGACACAATTTGCTCTTTTCGTCCCTCAACTGCTCTCTCTGTTGTTTCAAAGTGTTCAGATCTTGGCGCATCTGTTTGAATTCACTCTGAGAATTGACATTCCTAATGACTAACTGGCTGTTTTCAGCTTTCATTTGTTTAATCTGTGCTTGACATGTCACAATATAATCTAAGCAGGTTCTATTGTGAACAACCTGCTCACTTATTTTGTGTTGACTTGTGCTCAGGTTTTCAACACATTCTTGGTATTCCCCTTGCAATGTAGACAATTGAGCCTCTCACTCTAAATTTGCTTGCTGTTGTGTCACTAACTCATCTATTAGCTGCTGAATAATGTTTTCTAATTTTAACTCTGAATTTTGACTCTGTTGTGCTTATTCTTCTAATTGCTATAACTCTCTCTGTGCTTGATCCAAAAGCTAAGCCTGGTTTTGCAAAGAGGCTACACTATCCTGGTATCTTTCACCCATGATCATCATATGGAAGTAAATATATGCTGTGAGCCGAGCCATTTTATTTTGCTCATCTCTGCTGGTCTGTGTCATATACATGTTTGTCAGGACCTGATGTAACAGCCCATTATCCTGCCACATATCAACATTTGCAGAGGTAATCTCCTGCATTATTCTAGCTTGCCATATGTCATGCTCTTGTTCTACCCATTCACCTTTAACAAACCGTTTGGATAGGAGGTGCTTCCTGGCCATATTAATTTCTACGGTGCTCATTCTGAAATGTGTTCTGCACCTAATATGCTCTCCATGCAAGGGCAAAATCTTAACCTTGTTTCTGCTTAATTTACACTCAAAATGACAATCCAAAATCAACACTGTTTTATCTATACACCCCCCTGGAACCCTGGGTACTGATCTGGGTGGCACCTTCACAATGCAACACAACTTTTGATCCACTAAAATGTAATTACTCCCAAATGAATAGTCTGCTGCTACTGCACTGTCACGAGTGAAGACTCTTTACCAATCCCGGCACAAGCCCCCAGTTTTGTCACAGATTATTATGTGGTCACACTCAACTCAGGGAGTTCTTTTCCCCCTAGCAAGGTGACACACAAAAAAGCACTGTTTATTCAAGTTCAGTTTGTTGAGGCCACCAACCCGTCTGGCACCCAACCCCAACAAATACCCGGTGTCACCAAAGGACTAGGAACCGGGACGGTGTGTACTAAGAATATTTTATTTATTTATTAATTCATTAAATCAAGATTTGACAAACAGACTAACATCCGCCACCAATGCTGTGGCAACAGCCACAATCCCAACTATGACTCGGTTATATAAAACAACAAAAGTGACATTTTGAAAAATACAATAACAATTTACACAGATTTAATTTCAATTTAACCGACAGAAAACATTGACAATCTAATACAGGGTCCACAAGAATGACTTGCTTTGAAACACTACTTTTCTCCCAGCAACCCCCAACCTCCAGGTCTCAATTTAATATGACCCATTTGCTTGAAAGGCAAGATGCAGGGAGTGAAAACACAATGGAAACATTTGGTTTGCTGCTGATTTAAAAAGACGATGTTTGGGAAAGGAGTTCTATGTGAAAATCAGTTTGGGCTAGTTATTTAAAAGGCAAGGTTGGGAAAAAGGAACTCAAATGAAATCATTTTTCAACACACTTGAAAATAAAAGGCAGGACTTGATAGTTTCATTTTGCATCCACACATGCAGATTGGATACACTACTTCGTAATACTGGGTTAAAAGGATTAAGGAATTTTGTTGTTCACCCTCCACACTTGACTTGAACTGTTGTGTTTTATCGATTACTTCTTTTTGGGATGATGGACACTCCCCCCCTTTCTATGTGGAAGTCAAGGATTTCAGAGACAGTCAACCAGGTCTTTATGGTCTATAACAGCTGAAACACACTGGGCATGAGCTATTGTTAGTTTCGAATTCTAACAACCCTCATCTCATGATTTTCTAAATGGGAATCAATAGATTTACTTCAATGGATATGTGCTAAGGGTCTACACAGTTTCCCCTCTCCCCACACTTTAATGGAAATGTTTAAGGGTGGTTGCTCCCAACACAATGCAATTTCAACAGAGGGGTAGTTTTCTAATGGGGAAATACGTTTGATTAAGATTTAACAAATTGTGCGAAGGGCTTACCCAGTTTCATCCCCCTCTACCCATTATTGGAAAGGGATGAAGGCAGGTGACTCCCCACTCAACTGATATATCTACTTACATGGGAGGTATTGGTTAGGGGAAACAGGGGGACAGCACATGTCTGGTCAAGGGCTTTCAGCCTGGGATTTTCTCCTGCACCCAGACTCCTTATGCTCCCCTGGTTTGGGTCCCAGCTGGCTTCTCTATGTCCCAGCCACTGTTTTCAATGCAAGGATTGAAGCCTCTCTGCTAGTTGTTCCTCGTAAGAGTCCAGAAGCAGATCTCTCCTGGATTAATTCACAAAAAGCCCATATCTGACGCAAACCTGTGCTTTTCTATGGCTACTGATACAGCAACCTTGTCATGATTCCTGGGATCAGGAATGGTTAGCCTGTTCATTTCACCTCCCACCAAAACACCCCCTGCCTGCTGATAGGACCGACTAGGAGTTGAGAGATATGTATGATGTAGGCTGAGGGAGGGGACTAGTTACATCATTTCAAATTGACAAAGATTCCTGCATCTTTTGTTCTGTAAATTCACATACTGTAATAACTCCCAGGGTCTTTCAAATATACCCATGAAGATATATGTATAACATTTTTAAAGCGACGTTATGGTTAAGTCGCACTAGCAAAAACCTATGAAATTCGATGGAAAAAATGTGTTACAGGGACGTTATGCTTACAGGTAAAGCTAAGTTTAGCAGCCATAACTCGTGCCACCAGTGTGCACTCAAGGACTAACACCCATGACATCAAAGATGGCATCACAAATCTCATTCATGACATCACTCATAACATCACATGTGTGGCTCCCTCTGTTTTGTTCACGACCCTAAGTAGGGCAGGTGCTTTTCTTCACTAACAGTCATGAACAAACAATTGAAAAGGTTCTATATTTGTGTACGGCAACCTTCTCATATGTTCTTACATATGGTTCACTCACATTATATGATACATATACATATACCGGAAGAGGAAAGTGTAAAACACAGGACTGGTTTCTGTGCATGAAGATATTCAGATATGTTATGAACAGTTTCTGGTAATAATGCTGTTTTTTTAGCTTATTTTAAGTCCCTTGCATATGGTCATGTTTGTATGCATTATGCTGTCTTTATGCTTTCTGTGCAGTAAGGCAAATATGTAGTTATAAAGGCAATGACAACTACTTCTTACATGTTTCACAGTACCCGACAATCTACAACAAATGCATTAATATTGTCACTAGGTAACATGGAAAGATTTTGAAGGTTTCACTTCCATGAGCCATGGTGCAGACAATGGCTACGTTTGCACATGAGTTCCTTCCTATACACTGGAAAAGTATGTAATACTATGGTGTGTATAGCAATGCATTCCTCCATGACATACTTCTCTCGTGATAGTTCTTCCAATATTCTTTTATAATTTTCTACCACCATTACAATAACAAACCCTTGAGGAGCTATCCTATGAAAAGTAAATGCACATGTGATGTCATGAGTGATGTCATGAATGAGATTTGTGATGACATCTTTGATGTCATGGGTGTTAGTTCTTGCAGTGCACACTGGTGGTACGAGTTATGGTTGCTTAGCTTACCATAACTGTCGAATTTCGCGGGTTTTTTCGGTTTTACCTGTAAGCATAACGTACCTGTAACAATGTTTTTCCATCGAATTTCATAGGTTTTTGCTAGTGCAACTTAACGATAAGGTCCTTTTAACAATGTTTTGTTAGTGAATTTCATAGGTTTTTAGTAGGGTACTGTAACCAGAACGTTGCTTTAGCATACCGTTTTCTCTAAAGAGGATAGGCATTTAGTACGGCAACATAACCATAACGTCCCGTTAACAACGGTTTGTTACTGATTCCTTGCCTGCCCTCATGATAAACGTGTGGCAAATTGGCTGGTGTATTTCCCCTTATTTTTACAAATAGAGTTGGTGTATCGTACCAATTACAGATGTACATAGTAAATGTACATTTGGTAATTGGGACCAGTTTCCAAAGTATTTTATACGTTCGTCCCTTATTGCAGTGCAATCAATTAATAGATGTTCCAATGTTTCAGTTATTGCACCAATAACACAGAACCTACACAGAGTTAAAGGCTGTTTCACTCTTTTCCGAATATCAGTAATCTCTCGTGTTAGAAGCACATTAAATCTAAAGCGCATATACACCTGCCACATATACTTATCAGGAAACAAGGTCAAGTACGGCTCTAATGTCCCCCGACATTTATTGTGTGAAACCATTTGCTTATATAGCCGGGTTTCCAGGAGTGTCCTAACCGTAATGTTCCAGTCCGTCTATTCAGATAATGTTTTCACCTTAGCTGGGTTAAACATAAGAAGGTTAACGGATGCTCCAATTTTGTCCAAATAATATAATGTTTCTATTTTAAGATTTATAAGATACCCGGACTTTGTTTTTTCACTATGATATCCACTTCCCAGGAGATCGTATAAGGAACCCCTAGGAGCAGTAATTAACTTTGTAAAGAGGGAGACTCTTCACCACATGACCGTTTTTCCTAAAGATGTTAGACCCAATTCATAGCGAATAGCGGCCAAGGCAACACACTTCGGTAAGCAATTAAATAATGACCTAAATAAATGTGGTTCATACTTTGCAAGTTCTTCTACAACCGATAAAGGAAATATCTCGAGACCATAACATAGATGAGGTATTATCTTACCTTTATAATAGCGCAGCATTGGCAAGAAAGAGAATTTCCCAAATTTTGAATCAATCTTCTTCAACTGCACTTTTAGAAAACTGACCTTACCTTCTAAGTACTGCCTATAATGTTCTTTCTGTTTATCCCCATAAATACGGTAACCTAAATAGCGAAGATATGTACTGTCCTCAAGTTTAACATGATTCAAATACCATGTGTGTTTATTAATATGTGATTTGAAATGCAGCCATAGACTCCCCGTTTTCTTAGCATTTATCAGAAGACAGTTTGCCAATGTGTAATCTGTAAATTTGCTCAGTATACATATCATATATCATATTAATATCATGAGTTCAACTATATCATTCCACCACATAAGAAATATGGTATTCTCCCCCTACATAAGATATAATTATTATACACATATTTCTATAGTGTGTGTGGCCACTGGCCACATCCACCACAATATAATTAAACCATATAACAAGTCAGTAAAATGCACCTTAAAATAACAAAACTCACTCTCAACCCCCTGCAGTTGAAATAATGTACACGGATACCAAAATTGACAGCAGATTCAGCAGCACCTGCAAACCCTTTTCTCACCTATAGAAACAACTCCATATCATCTTTATTCCACTCCCCTACCCTTTTCACACCCTTCATCAAAGAACCCAAAATGTGTTTTCCAAACATTTTGTTCACAGCACTGTCAGTGGACCACAGCGATGTCCGTACACTGGGCGGCACATGCACCTACTTTTTTCACCTAGAAATACAGCCCCATAGTATCTTTATTCCACACTTTCCAGGTCCTCTTTCGGCCTCCAAATAACCCCAAATGCGTTTCTCAGCCACACTATCCACCAACACCATCGGCTGTCCGTAGATCCAACATGGCGACTGTTCTGAAAAATTAGACGCACCTCATGTTTTCACCATCCAATCATCCAGACCCCGACTGGCACAGATGGGTGTCCACTGACCGAATCAGGAAGAGAGTCCACAGATTGGACCCAGATAACACTATTTTTTTTAATCTACGTTTTGGCCCTTTTTTAAAAAGCTACTACATGGGTTTACACCAAATCTACAAAAAGCATGCTTTCAGTGCTCCTGCCGCAAATCTGGTGAAAATGTGTCCATCGGTTTGGGCTGTACGCGGTAGCGAATGCTTTTTTCCATTGTGTCTATGAGGATTTCCACAAATTTTGGGACCAACCCCATAACTCCCTCCACCCCCCCCTTGAGGAATCCACACCAAACTTTACATAATCATTCCATATACTTACTTTGCAAAGTCTGGTGAAGATTCGTCCGGGGGGGGTGAAGTTTTAAGCCTCCCAAAAAGTGCTCTTTCTATTAGTTTAGAAACTTAACCATAACTACAGACCCGCTATTGTAGGCCCTATAATATTCTATAGGGCAGAGGTCGCTACACTATAGTTAAGTTGCATGTTGAGTACCATAGGAAATCAAAAACAATACATTGCTACAAACTTGTGATTCGTATGCAAATCTGGCTGACATTTTTCAGTCACATTTGTACATAGGAGGAAAACCCTGGCAAAGAGCCATTAAAGAATAAAAAAGTAATTAAGAAAACAAAAAAAAAGTAGTTTCTACCTAATCCCCATTAATTTTCTCATAGACAAAAAAGGTCAATTTTTGCTTGAACGCACAGGGAAAACCGCTGGATGGAATTGGACTAGGTATGTAACAATTTTGGCACGAAACGTTGACTCGCGAACCTTTGGTGGTCTGGGGTCAGGGGTCTGGGGTTATTGCATCCAGTACTTTTTGACGAAGAAGGGTGTGCCTCATTCTCCCAAAATTATAGAGATATCTCCCATAGTGCATTGCAGCAGAGAGGCTTTTCAGAAATTAAAAAGCTGCCAATGTATTTCTTTCCCGATTCGAGAGATGACCACAGTTATTCCCGCAGCTACCCGAAAATAGAAAGGCAGAAAAATGCAATTGGGAGGTGGAAAAACGATAAAATTGTCTCAGGCTAAAAGTGGGTGGGGAGGGTGTACACCATGTCAAATTTGGGAAACTGGAGATGGGCTAGTGACCAAGGGAAGAGCATGAATGATTTCCGGTAATCGCGGTTATTCGGTGGAATAACTGCTAAAAAAGAAAATGAGAACGGGAATGAAAGTGTGGAAAAAACAAGTGTTTGCAGATGCATGGGATAGGGCTAAGGAGGGAAATATCAGTTTGAAGGAGTGGGGGTACCTTGCCAAGCAGAGAGGGTCACCTGGTGAGTGACTGGGGGTCCAAGGAAAAATGTACATGTTTGTGCTGTTACTGCAGATAATCGCTGTTATCCGATAACTACAAATAACCACTGCTATTTGTAGTGCATTGCAAATACAGCTGTAGTAATAGGGAAACACTTTTTTAAAAGAGAGTATAAAAAAAGAAGTGGCCGCTGGCCATGGCTAGTGGCCTGTTAGTGTTTTAAAATATATAGTGGGCATGGACAAAGGCCGTGGCAACTGTCCATGGCCGAAAACCAGGGCCAGTGGGCTGATAGTTTATTAAAATATACAATGGGCATGGCCGAAGGCTATGGCCACTGGCCATGGTAAGTGGACTGTTAGTGTTTTGCAGGGGCGTTGCTAGGGGGGCGGCTAAGGGGGCTATAGCCCCTGATCTTTTGGTTGTAGCCGTGGATAGAATCTCAGGAGCTACAGCCAAAAGACTAGCTAGCCCCCAGTCCCAACAGTTCCGACATCAGCTTAGCCCCGGGTCTTTTCCAGATCTAGCAACTCCCCTGGTGTTTTGAAATATATAGTGGGCACGGCCAATGGCGGAAGGCCATGGCTAGTTCCTCTTGAATTATTTAAAATATACAGTGGGCATGGTCAAAGGCCATGGCTAGTGGCTTGTGAGTGATTTAAAATATACAGTGGACAGGTTTAGGGCCAGTCAAAGTCAATGGCTAGTGTTCCGGCAGGGCCGAAGACCATGGCCACAGGCCTACTCAGGAAATAATTCTCACAAAGGAAGCTTTGTGTCCTTGTTATTTAACAACTGCAGACTTCCCTCCACTGCCAAACTTAATATAGCCACTGATGCCTTGAAAACAATCTCCTAGAGTGGAAAAGGACACTAGATATGCCTCCTGAAAAGTAATAAAGTGTTCCTCCTCCCACTAATTCAGCAAAAAAAAATACATTTTATTTCGATCACATTGCACCTGATTCTATTGTGGTTTATTATATTGAATTGCATTTATTTATATAGTGCTAACTATCTTCTCAAGCTCGATGCGTGGAGAAACAGATGTGACTCTCATGGCATGTTTATGGAATATAAGAGTGTTTCTAACTGGTGGGTCAAAAATAAACAATGCACTCTATTAATGTGTAGTGATCAGTTAATACACACTCATGCGCTAGTCATACCAGGCAACATGCCCGCGCAAGCTACTGTAAAACAAAAAAGAACATAATGGCTAAATAAAATGCATGGATCTGTCCTAAATAAAAAAACAGACATATTGAAAGTCCAAGATAAACAGAACATTAACGACTTGATTTCTGAACACAATGTGACTGTCTCCCTACAAAGAATATCCCCTCTAAAGCTCATGGGCACCTTTAAAAGAATGAATGCATTACCCCTAGGCTTCCTACCACCTGCCAAATTATGATATCCCAATGGACGTTTTCTAGCAATGCTACAGCTATTGTTCTCTTACACTGTGCTCCACCTTCACTCCCCTGATATTGTTAGAAAAAAGAAAAACACTCATGATGGAAGTCAAAGCTATATTTATGGTATTAGCATCAAAAGGTGCTTAATGTATGTTATGATATGATATGATATTTTATATATATCGCGCTCATACACAGGTGTTTCAGAGCGCGACCAAACAAAGGGAGGGGAAAAAGGGAGAAAACTAAAAGAACAATCTTACTAGGCCCAGTGACATTAAGAACGTGCAAGTGCATGGAAAAGTGAAAAGGGGTAAAGTGCATGGAAGGTGGAGAAGTGGAAAATGCGGAACAGAGGAGAGAGCACAATAAATAATAAGTGCAATAAATAAAAAAGGCGGTGAAAAGAGGCAGTGAGCCAGCAAGTGGCAAGTGCATGATTAGTCAGATAGAGTATATCTGAAAAGTGCAGAAGAAAAAATGAGGGACTGTATGGGCACAGATCCAGATCCCAGTGCAAGAAGTGGCCCGGAGGCAGTGCAGGGGGAGGCAGGGTGAGCAGGTACCTGGGCACGAAGGACAGATGGTGGCCAGGTGCACGGTGCGAGAGAGAAAGCAGAACAGCAGGGTGAAGAGGGCAAAGGGGGAAGTGAAAAGGAACGTCTTGAGGTGCTTCCGGAACCGGAGATGGTTCTCCTCAAGATTCAGGGTGGCCGGGAGGCTGTTCCAAAGGGAGGCCCAAGCTGAAGACAGATCTCTCCCCAGCTCATTTCTTTGAAAAACGACTGACACTGAAGGAGTTAGAAGTCGAGGAGCGAAGGGCTTGAGAAGGGAGGTATTTACGGAGGGATAGTTGAAGTTGTTTTGGACCCAGGCCCCAGAAAGTCTTGTTGAATATGCAAAGAGTTTTAAATTTAATCCTTGCATCCACTGGGAGCCAATGAAGGGATTTCAGAGCTGGAGAGATACGATCCCAGGGCTTTAGGCCAAGGACAAGTATCACAGTCCTGTTCTGGATTAGTTGTAAAAGGCGGAGAGTGGAGGCAGGTACATTTAGAAAGAACCTGGAGAGATACGATCCCAGGGCTTAAGGCCCAGGACAAGTCTTGCAGTCCTGTTCTGGATTAGTTGTAAAGGGTTGAGAAAAATAACAACAATTGATGGAATAAACAGAAATACACCAAAAAAGATAATGTAAAATATGTGAAAGGGAAGCATGAGGCAGGATAAAGGGTTTCCTTTATTTAACCATTAAGCCAAACCCAGGAAAACGTGTAAGGTTAAGGAAATAAAAGGAACAATTGATGTGACATGAAAAATTGTGAAGTTCATGTCACCAAATAAGATTGATTGTGCATTGCATTTTTTGGGACCATCTCTTTGGAATAAACTAGCAGCCGAGCTCAGACTTGAGACATCACTAATGATTTTCAAGAAAACCCTGAACACGTTCTTTTTAACTTGATCTTAATAGGTCTTATTGAACTCTGCTCTGGTTTTATCTGGTTTTAGGCCACATTGCAGATTATGATTCATAATTTTGGCTGCTTTTATTGTTTTTAACTTCTTGTTGTCGTTTTTGCTTGTCTTTTATCTGATTGTATTGTTCCTTTGTCTGTGTTTAGCTGTGTTTTTATTTTATACTTGTTGTGTTTATGCTTGTACTGTCTGTCTTATATGTGCGCCATCTTGCACTTGGGCCTAATATGCATTAGAAATACATTAAACATAAACAAGTGCAAATGCATATGGAACCAGTAGAGGGACATGGAGATGAGAAGACATGGGAAAGATGATGGAAAGGTCACGGGGTAACGGTTGGTGGGATTCGCTCATAGCAGCTACTGGGGAGGACAACATGCATATGTGTTTCGCTATGTACAGCAAACTGCTTCTCTGCTGCCATTAGCACCAACTAACTGGCAGATAGCATATTCGTTTTAGCAGCTGAGCTAAGTTCCAGGAGCAATGTGGCTATTTATAAAGGGACGGACGTTTTGGTTGATTAGGTTTTATTGATGTTTCTTGTAAAAGTTGTAATCAATGAATGCCCCTAAAATATATATGTTTTTTTAAGTGAATGCTTCTTCCTGCCTCAGAATACTTTTTGAGTTTCTTAGGAGTGAGCATTCCCACCGCTTCTGCTGTCAGTCAGATACAAGTGTTTTCAAGAGAGCGAGAGTTGAACAAGACGAGGTGGTGGTCCTGGCCACAGAGAGTGTGCCTTCTGGATTGACCAGCCCAGTTGATTTCTCCACATTCGATTCATCCCCCAGGATGTTGTGCTTTTGTGAAGTAGTACCTCTAGGTATAGTAGAAACCTGACACTCCTTCTGGGTTGAAGATGTCAGTACTTTATGAGCAGATGAGATAGAGGAAATGACCACCATCATACTCTGATGACTTGGCTTCAGTAGGCAGGAGGGAGCCCATCGCTGTATAGGTCTCCGACTATGCCATGCTGCCACAGTGGAATCTAGCCCGTGTGTGGCCTGCCATTACAGCATGAAGTGGAAGATGTGGCAAGAAGGCAAATGAACTTTCAGAATAATGGTTTGCGCATTTACAGAACCTAAAGTGTGTACATGATGTTTCATGGTTATTGTACTGCAATCACATGACCATGCAGGGTAACATGCCTCATGCAGCACGCACACGCACACATGTTGTTGCATTATTAAAGAACATTTTTGCAAATAATTTATGTGTGCCTAGAGACCCTAATAAACACACTAGGTTCTGTATTTCAGCATCAGAAACACTTGAGTGGTTATCCACTGTGCGCATGAAAGACCATTGCTTCTTGTGGTATTCTCCAACTCTGGCCGTCCACGGAAAGGATTATTCCTTGATCTTTGTGGTCAAAGAATTGTCAAGATGTTATCTTTGGCACACATCTTTCAGTTATTATTGACAACCAGGTTTCCAGCCAAAGGTTGCTCATTTACTTTAAGCACATTGGTTCTTACTGCCAGTGTGTTTACGTACTCTGCATTGCACAGATGTGTTGTGTTTCCTGTGGAGTGGACTAGGAACATTCTTGCTCCCCCTTTCACTGTCCTTTCTATTTCTGTTTAATTGAATCTGTCAGATCTGATTAGTCTAAGGATTCTTTGCAGAATGGAAGTATGTGGAAGACATGCCCAATTACTTACCTCTTGACAAAAGGGAGGAAATAATAGCAACATTTGCCTTGTGCATTATTATTCACCGGTCGCCGTAGGATCTCTATCAGAGAGAAGACCACTGCGCTTCATAGAACAACACAATTGGCATCCATTGCATGCCCTGTTCAAAGGCTAAACTAATATCTTATCTAGAAAATATAATGATTAATCTTATTTGATGAACCTGCATATCTCTTGCGCCCCCTCTCTCTCTGTACATATAATATATATACCGAAAACCCCTTGAATTTCGCCAGTAATGGTACGGTAAGCAACCATAACACACGCCACCTCTGCGTGCTCTGCTAAGACTAACACCCGGGACATCAACGATGACATCACAAATGTCATTGGTGACATCACCAATGACATCACATATCTGGCCCACTTCTTTTTGTTCACTGACATATCTAGGTCACGTGATTTTGTTCACTGATAGCGACAATCTTAAAAATCAAAAGGTCTCACATATGTAGACATTAACCTTGTTGCATGTTGTTAAGGCACTTTCCTCATGATTTGGCCTCAGTTCATGGTACACATACAGGTGGTAATAACCAATCATCAAACACACAAATCCTTTCTGTACTTTATATTAAAGTCTAATTTAACTGTCATTTTTTGATGGTGTTGTTTCTTACCTCCTTACTGAGGTTTCCCTGTATGTGCCTCAGATTGGTATGCATTGTGGGTCTTCATATATATTTTTTGTATTAACAAAAGTATGTAGCAAGGGCCTCATTACCAGTCTGGTGGTAACCCTGCCGGTGCTACAGGTAGGTAGCCACTGGACTCATAATATTTTACCATGAAGTCAGGTGCTGGTAAAATGTAAGACCCCATTCCCATTGAGACCCGTAGGACTCTATGGGAGTGGGGACTCGGAAGCACCGGCACTGTTGTTAACGGTGCCGGCGCTGTCGTGAACAGTCTGCCTACTGTGGCCACTGCACCCGGCAGGGTCAGACCTGTCCGGTACAGTGGCCAGGGCAGGCAGACACGTAGTTTACCAGTCCGGAAACAAGGGTGCCGGTCAGCTTACCGGCACCCTTGTTTCCTGAGCGACAAACTTATAATGTGGGTCACAGTCTTCAATTATTAGCTACTAGCTATTAGCTATTTATTACATGTTTATCAACACTCAAAACTCTGATAAGGTACCATTCATTATTTTACCATCCAAAATTACCAGATTGAACATATTGTACTTTTATAGTGCATGCTGCAGCCATTGCATATGTATATGTATTATTAGGTCCCTCTAGTAAGAACAACACTACAATGTCACGTTTTGTTCAGATAAGTACAGCAGTTCATGATACGTCTCCCAATCACCCTTGACATCATGTTACTAACATTATAAACACAACCCCTTTTAGAAACTTTTAAGCACCATTAATTCCATATGTGATGTCATTGTTGATGTCATCAATAGCATTTGTGATGTCCTCTTTTATGTCCTGGGTGTTAGTCTTAGAAGTGCACGGAGGTAGCACGAGTTATGGTTGCTTAGTGTACTATAACTGGTAAATTTCAATGGTTTTCTGGTTTTACTTGTAACCATAAACTACCTTTAACGAAGTGTTTTCACTGAATTTCATGTGCTTTTGTTAGTGCAACGTAACTATAACGTCCCTTTAACAAAGCTTTTTCAGTGAATTTCATGGGTTTTTGTTAGTGCAATGTAACCATAACGTCCCTTTAACAATGTTTTTCAGGGAATTTCATGGGTTTTTGTTAGTGCCACTTAACCATAACCTCACTTTAATAAAGTTTTTTCAGTGAATTCGATGGCTATTTCTTTGTGCAACTTAAACATAATGTCCCTTTAAGAACATTTTTTCCATGAATGTCATGGGTTTTCACTGGTGCACCTTTAATCTGCTACTAGTCCCTTATGTTATTCCCCCTGCCCCCAATATGGCAGCTCTGGAGTCCGCGGACAGCGCAGTTCCGCGGACATCGGGTGGCATTTACAAGGCTCAAAATCATAGGGGAGACCCAAAAAAGATGTAGCCATCAACCAACAAACAGATATACATAAAATCACAACTAATGTTTACAACATGCAAATATACCTTTTTGTACAAACACTTAATTTAAAAAATACAATATATATTTTATTTATTCATCACGCATTACAATGGAATGCACCAATCACAAACCATAACTGTTCACTTCATATAATCTCTTCACTACAACTCTGCATGCAGATTGAGAAACATCAGGTGCTTATTGAACAACACATTCTTACTAAAGAGTAAGTGCATTTCATTTATTTCTCTGTTTTAGCTTTCATTATATAAACATGTGTTATAAGACAGAAGCACTTTTTCTCTCACAGAAATGGCAAGGTTAGAGGAGAACCTCCCAAAAGACAAAATGAGCATCCATAACATGTCCAATGGTATACAATGCATATTTTAATGTAAAGAAATAATGTATTTTGTACACACCTTACTAAAATAATAATGTATATTTTTCTTACAGTACATAATTTTCATGGAGAAACCACACCCCAGTTTAATTACACACAATACCAAGAAGCACAAACAGAAGTCGTATCCACAAATATAAATAATCAAATCATGAACTTTGGATGATCTGAGTAATGATTTTAAGGAACTTTTACAGTATGTCAAAAATTGTGTCATTAAAAATGTTCCCTATCACTGTCCTTTTTGCACACGTCCCCCTTGTCCCCAGGAATCATCCCCATCAGATGCTGAACATTTTAATCAATGATGCTTTGATGAAACCTCACTCTCTTCCTCCCCTCATAATTATTGTGCACACATTCGTAATTCTCCCATGTATGTTTCCCATTCCCATGCCTCATCTCTTTCTTGAATGAATATATTTGTTGTACTATAAATGTTTTGCTTATTGTTGTGTGATATTTCCTATTTTTTTTAAACTCCCAATATGAGTGCACAGACACTATGACTGTCCGGGTTGTCCATACTCAAAATGGAGGTGCACCCGGATGGGCACAATGTCTGGACATGTCCGGTTTTGTGAGATGCACTTTTAATTTGTCCGCAGACACTACCTGTTCTACGGACATCCAGTGGATGCTTCCTGTGATTCCCATCTGATGGGTGTCTGCAGATGGCTGTCAGGGGCACATGTCATCATGTGACCGCAACTATGTGGTGTGATGGCGGTATCTGCGAATGGTGTCTATGGACAGTTTAAAAGTGTTTTTACAGCCAATCTACAGTGTTTCAAGTACACACTTTATCCTTGCACAGCTCCCAGACCCAGTCTACATTGATCTGGCAACTCTTTACAACTTTTCAAGGCCTCTTTTCAACTCTGTAGTCCACGGACAGTACAACTGTTCACATACACTTCTTCTAAAGGGACCCACCACCACCGTCATCATCTGGAGGGCCTGGAGAGGGGGGCAGGTGTGGTGATACAGAAGAGGATGATCAAGAGGAAGAAGAGGATGAAATAGAGGAAGACCCTGTCACCAGTACTCAGAGTGAGTGCCGGGTGTGGCAATTTTTCACGACCATTGGAAATGTCACAAAGGCTTGTGCAAGCAAGGTTTGATGCAGTGATTAAGTAAAACCACCCACATGGTTTTACTTAATCATGGCAAACATGGCTTGTATTCCTATGGGACTACTTCCATGAGGCACCACACCAAACTGACCCACGCGACTGCTCTGAGAAAGGCAATACCTTTCTCAGGTAAGAGCAGGTTGACTTCCTCTACCCCATCATTTTCATCTGCTCCTGTCACCACAAAGAATACTCATTTGGGACAGATCCCAGCTGCAGCTTCACAGACCATACAGAATGCTGTTGACCCTTATCTTTCGAGGGTCACAGTGCTATATATGTACTGTGAAACATCAATCTTTAGGGGGAGCAGTTTCAGATTTCTTTGAAAGCTGCAGTCAAGAAACACTGCCACCTACCTGATTAAGGCCTGTCCAACATCTTCCTCTCTCCACCTGCCCCTTTGTCCCTGTGGTTGGTGCTCCTTCCTTCCCTTTCCCCCCCTACCTTGCTTCTCCTGGAAAAAACCAAAAAGAAAGTACAAAATACAAAACACTAAAAAAAGGTTCCTTTAGGAGGCAACTTTCACAGTTAAAAAAATTGAAGTGAGAAAAAAATTCACACACGCCTGTGCAGCCTGCATAGACTGAGGACAGCATTGTAGTCCGAGGACTTCTAAATAATTCAAGGCAAGGGACAATTGAAATCATTGTAATTTTTTGAGTTAAAAAAGGGTGGCTCTGAAAAGAATTATTTCTTCTCTTTTTCACAAAAGCTGCTTCTAGGCATTCTGAATGCTTTCCACAAGAATCTGATTACCCACATCAGTTAGATGGACTCCATCTCACCAAACTATGTTGGCCCAATCAAATTCTCATGTTCTCAATGTTCTAATTATGAAACAATATCATGCCAACATCTCGCAAAAGCACACTCAGCTTTATTGACGTGCCTTGCTATTTCCGTGTGTAGACAAGATGAACATCCACATCTCTCTGTGGGCAATGCATGAAAAAATAATTTTCAAATTAGGGAATATTTCCTTCAACTTTTCCAATGTCTCCTTCATTGCAAAGTGCAATGAAATTCCAGTCACGTTCCCCAAACTGTTCCCTCCATAATGAACAATGAAAATGTCTGTATGTTTCAATTAAACTATATTTGCACAAAATGGGAGCAAGTCCACCCACTTCAATGTCTTGCTTCCATACCAGAACACTTCAAATTCTGGGAATCCAATATTTTTGGCTATTCCACAATGCTCAGCATACACCTTCAACCAATGAACCCAAGAGTCCACCAAAATCCAAAAACTCTGCCTGCTGAAAGACTTTTCCATCGCCATTTTCATTCCACTCACATCTCCTAACAAAACTCATGCTACCCTCTATTCCTATACACCACACCCAGGAAACCTGATTGGCTGATCCTCTGATGTCTTTTGACACCATAACTACCCACAGTCTCTGCAGTCCCCTTGCCATGCCAGGCAACCTTAAAAGACCTGGATGTGGCACGTGCCTTCTGCGGACTACCGCTGTGTCTGCAGATGTCGTAGCCACTGAAAGGGGTGGGTGGGAAAATGAAACACAATTTAGCTTATTTAATCTTTACTGGTGGCTCTGAAAAGAACCTTTTTTATTTTTTGGGTTTGTTAACAAAGACCTTTTTTTCTTTTTTGCTTTTATGTGCATTAGCACTGTACACTCTACATCTTCCTTTACAATTTTCTTACAGGAACCTTTTCAATGCATTCCTAACATTGTAAAGGAAAACTGCATTTCCGACATCTGTGAAGTGAACTCCATCTTGACAAAAAAAGCACACCATCAGAACTTATATAGTAATTCTCAAAATATGGCATTCCTGTAGCACATAAAAAAAACAGATACCGCTTTATTGACAAGCTGCCTTAATTCTTCAATTTCTGGCCTGAAAATGATTGTTGGACATCTCCATGTTTGCCTTAGGAGCAGGAAACAGTTGCATTAAGCTTTTAAAGAAATCTTTCAGGGTAACCTGCAAAGACACTGGAATCACAAACCCCAAACTGCCCCTTCCACAATGCACAGTCACAATGTCCGGACATTTAAAGTGAGCAGTACTCTCACAGAATAAAAACGAGCTTGCCCATTTCAAGCCACAAACTGCATGCCACAACACTTCCACTTCTGCCAATCCAATATTTCTAAGGATGCCATGTTTTTCAGCATACACCTTCAATGACTGAATTGAAGAGTTCCCCAGAATCCACACAGTCTGCCTTCTCAAACACATATCCATAGTAATTGTCAGTGCTCTCACAAATCCTGCAAACAAAACTGCTGCAAACCTCTGTTCCTGTACATCACACCCAGCAAACCTGATTGGCTAATCCCCACTGTCCCCTTTCCATGCCACGCATCGACAAAAGTCCCGAAAGTGGGATGTGCCGCCTGCCAGCTACCGTGGGATCTGCGGACCTCATAAAACAGGGCAGCCCTTCTACCCTTTACACTTTCATGTTCTCAACACTCCCTTGTTGGCTGCTTTCAACAAGTCACACATTCATCCAGGAATCACATCCAAACATCTACAGCTAACGCTGTCATCTCACTTCAACATTTCAGATGTACACCTGACCTCTCAGAGTCCATATCTCCTGTTAATGAAAGGCATCCGCATCAAAAACTACTGTGTGACTGTCCAAGATTTGTATTTACAGATTCAACAAGATCTGCATCTAACAACACATAGTATAGGTTTGCTTATATTTAAAAAATAAAATTCAACTCTTTCACAAATATATATATATATATATAACGGGTTTCTGTTACTTACCTTGTAATAAGCTTCTCAATAAGCATGTTCTCTTTTTCTAACCACACTTCCAAATGCCATGCATTGCAGCATTCATCACCTGTTCACATGAAGCAGCAAACGATTACAATGCTCGGAACCTCAAAATGTTTCTATTTACAATCATTGTGATGAAAGTAAAAAATGCATATCTGCATATGTAGCAGCAACGTGTCACTGATTCATAAAATAAAGGAAAATCATATACAATAGATATTTAGACCATTTTTAAGTGGCACTTAGTGTCTGTAAGTTTAATATGTTGGCAGCACATGCACATATCCCAACATCACCCATTCCAATCTATACATGCTTATTAAGTCTTAATTTTTTCCTTAGCATTCTGTCACTTCCAATTTCCCTCATCCATTATAAAACTCAAACTACAAGTTCCAGAATGCAAAGAGAAAAACACAACTTAATTTCAAGATTCAAAACTGTGACATGTTTTTCAAATAAACATATACAATGCTGTGCTTTTAAAAGAAATGTTGGAAGCATTTTGAAGAAAGTTAAAAAATACATACCTCCATTTACAGCAGCACGGTGTCACTTTTTCATAAAGGCAAGTAAAAGCAAATACAATAGATTTGTACACCATGTGTAATTGGTAATCAGTGTGTGCCAGAGTTTAATATATTGACAGTAAATGTATACTTCCTAACATAACACATTCCAATTTTAGGATGCTTATGCAGTTGTACCTTTTTCTCTGCATTCTGTGACTTGTACTAAAACTTTCACAATGGGGAAAGGGGAACTACAAGTCCCAGAATGCTTACAAAACATCTCGGACTACATAAACACCTACAGATTAGAATGCATCATGTTGCCAAGCATGCATATACTCCTAACATTCAGAATAAACTTTCACACAGCAACTGCCATTTAAAAGTGTACTACAAATCTTTTCCAACACCTTTTCTTCTCTTTTACAAAATGTTATAGAGCTTCTACAAATACACATATGCATTTGTAAACTTTCATGAAATGCTCCAAAAAGCAACCATTTTTAACCGTCCACCAATTTTATTAACTGGTTTCCCCACCATAACTTTCTTTTACAATTGCAGGAAAGAAGCACATTACCAAAGACAACAACCGAAAAACGAACACCCTTTATATCCAACAAAGTAAGTCATGTACTATGTATATGTATGTAAAGACAGCAGCAAAGTTCCACTATGTATTACCCCAGACTACTCTTTTCAAACCTTAAAACAGGGGGGATGGCGTCCTGCCACTTCTGTTAAATCTCTTTATCTATATATTTTGATAAAGGCTGATTTATTTGGCATGCTCAGTATGGAAATAGTTAATTCATTAAGCTACTGTCATACATATTCTAAAAGACGGACAGAAGAGCCCTTCAGAAAAACACTTTAGCTTTTTTAATTTTGCCAGTGATAATGAATGTAAATCGAATTGTATATGTTTAGATTAGACACAAAAACTTTTTTGTTGTTTTCCTTGTACATTTAGATCAAAGAACATTTATGTTATTTCACAAATGCATTGAAAAAGGCGAAAAGTAAGTGACAAATATTGTTTAGCAAAAGTTCACAAATCCACAAATTTTACATACACCATCATTAGTATTTTTTGTCCTAATGAACAGTAAATGCAAAGAAACCTGGTGTATTCTTTTGTCACAGAACAAACAGTTACATGTAATGTGTGAAATCAAGAGTCATAGAAAAAAGGAAAAAGGGGAAAAAAAGGGAAAAAAGGGCATTATTTTCTTTCTAACACTGGGCCTTGACTTGGTCTCCCCTGGATGGAAGTCCGGGATGCGTGTTGACTTCCACTCGTAGTTGACAGGGGTTAGTAATGTGGCTGGCCTCTTCAAAGTGGTAACCGCAGTTGGATGGAAGTTAAACTGGGAGAGCTGGTTCCCGATTTTTAGACTGTATACCCGCACATGCGCTGTGCGCTCTCCAGATACAGCTCGTTCCTGCTACTGCAGCTACGACGGCTTCAGAAGTTGGCACCCGCAGCTGACTACAATGATTCTTTCGTGCAGGGACCCACAGGGTTCCACAAGCCATACTAAGGAACGGCCATAAGCTGCATCCAGCAGTCTGAAACCTTGACTGACAGGTGAGCTACTGCCTGCACGCCAGCCACGTTATATAGGGACTCCACAAAAAGGATTCCTCTCATCTGCAGACAGCCCCACACGGCTGCAAAAAATAGGGAACCAGCTCTCCCAGTTTAACTGCCATCCAACTGCGGTTACCACTTTGAAGAGGCGAGCCACATTACTAACCCCTGTCAACTACGAGTGGAAGTCAACACGCATCCCGGACTTTCATCCAGGGGAGACCAAGTCAAGGCCCAGGAAGAAGGCTTTACGCCGAAACCTCACCGGAACACATTATATTGGAGGGCTTTATTCCCACAATCCCGGTCCATAACTCGATCTGTTTCTAGACGTTGAACAACGACTAGGTCTCTTTTCTCAAGAGCCAAAAAGGAGAAAACCCAGTGTTAGAAAGAAAATAATGTCCTTTTTTTCCCTTTTTTTCCCCTTTTTTTC
Organism: Ambystoma mexicanum; assembly: GCF_040938575.1. NCBI lineage: Eukaryota > Metazoa > Chordata > Amphibia > Caudata > Ambystomatidae > Ambystoma > Ambystoma mexicanum. The sequence continues at coordinate 650,273,262 of NC_090922.1, read as the reverse complement.
CTTTTTTCTATGACTCTTGATTTCACACATTACATGTAAACTGTTTGTTCTGTGACAAAAGAATACACCAGGTTTCTTTGCATTTACTGTTCATTAGGACAAAAAATACTAATGATGGTGTATGTAAAATTTGTGGATTTGTGCACTTTTGCTAAACAATATTTGTCACTTACTTTTCTCCTTTTTCAATGCATTTGTGAAATAACATAAATGTTCTTTGATCTAAATGTACACGGAAAACAACAAAAAAGTTTTTGTGTCTAATCTAAACATATACAATTCGATTTACATTCATTATCACTGGCAAAATTCAAAAAGCTAAAGTGTTTTTCTGAAGGGCTCTTCTGTCCGTATTTTAGAATATGTATGACAGTAGCTTAATGAATTAACTATTGCCATACTTAGCATGCCAAATAAATCAGCCTTTATCAAAATATATAGATAAATAGACTTAACAGAAGTGGCAGGACGCCATCCCCCCTGTTTTAAGTACTACCAGCTCCTAAGTCCTCCCACTTTAATTAGAGCTTACCCTCCAGTTATATATACTCTTTTCAAACCAACATTTCCTTCATTGTAGCCTATTATATTCCACCATTCACACTCTTACTATTCCCATCTACACACCACCATTGCACAACCCACTCTGTTGCACAAAACAGCACAATCCCTCTACAGATTCCATCACAACACAGCTCCCTTAATCACTAACCCAACACCATCACATCTCTGCAGACTCTTACTCTCACAACCTTCTCAACCACACCTAATATACCAACTCACAATCAAACAGCACACTATTCATCTCTAGAATCACACCCACAAACCCATGTACCATACATGAATATACATTGCACATCTTTCCAATGCAAACTTTCTCTTTTCCCAACATACGCAATAAAATGACTACTAAAAGAATAAAACTACACCACATAGTCATCCGCCTCTAGAAAAATGTATAGAACACATTAAAACAAAAGAGCTAGTAACCTCACTTAACAAAACTAAACCAGTCACGACTGAAAAAGAAAAGGACCTTTTTGCAAAAACTAAACATAAAAAAAATGTACAAAGAAAAGCAGACCTACTAACAAACCTAACCCTCTATCTAACAGTGTTAATGTAGTCACGGTAAAGCAGTCCAAAAACTGTATATTACAGAAAATGTTCAACCGTAGAGTTCTTCACAATCTTGAAAAGTCACAATCTACCCTTAAAAACTACTGCAGGAGACTAATCCTGCAAGCTCTAATTGACAGCGATGTTCTACTAAATAGAAAACTGTGTGTATCGATTTTCAAACGAATGAAACCACTAACTAAATTAATCGATACATTACAAAAACGACTTCTAAACATGCACAGTGTCAATATACAAACCATTTCAAACTTCGATAATGGTCAATAGATTCAAACATGCACCACAGAAACATGTTTCAATGGAAAAGCTTATAAACAAAAACAACAAAAAACTATTGCCATAGACAATAATGGTCGAGGGTATGAAATGGTGAAACACACCATTATGGCAAAAGAAATCCTTATAGAAAAAAAGTCCCCAACAAACTCTGAAACAAATGCTCCTTTCACCCAAACAAAGCACCCAGTGTACAAATGGACATGCAGCCCAATGTGTAATGTACAGCAACAATACTTTAAAACTTTACACAAATTCCACAATCATTATGTGAAACTAAAAGACAAAAGTAAAATGAAATCATTTCAAACCATAGACTTCTCTCAAGTGCACCGCCACATTGGTCTCCGAGGACATTCATTAGACTGCAGTTTACTATACAGAATCTTGTGCATTGACTATGCAGAAAGAGTCCTGCTCTAGAACTGCAACATGTAAATAACATTCTCCTACATGGAACAGCCAAAGAACTGCTTCAAGAAATAGAGCAAATCTAATGTAAATACTTTGGAACTGAAGTTGACTTATAAAATTCTGTACCTTCAGAAAACATTACCGAAAACCTCATAAACACCAGTGTCCTAATGAAGACATGCAAAAAAGTAATAGCTACGTTTCAAAACTCATATGCCAAAATATCAGACCAAATAGGTGTCTGTTGTTGCAGAACATTTTATAAAAAGAGCACAAAAATAGTAGATCTAGCCTACAAAATTGAAAACAATGAAGAATTCCAATGGTTCCAATTGGCTTTATATCCAACAGCAGAAACTAGATAAAAAATAACTGACCCCTCAACAGTTTGCACGTATTGCAACACAAAGCTTGACAATAACCAAATGCCATCATGTGCTATCACTAATAACTTAGAAATATTCACACTTCTGAAAGTTCTTCAACAACATAACTGGTGTGAGGGCATTATAATACAAACAGTGCACTGATTTAAAGCTATAATATGCCTTCAACCAAAATCAGCCATATTACCTCCATCCAAGTTACTAATGGGCATCCATGGCAAAGTAGTATATTTGCCATTGGATCTAAAAGAAAATGTGCAAACTATAGGAGTACAAGGACCAATAGATCAATCTCTAAATATACTAGTTAATGGTGTGCCAACAAAAGACAAAAGCATGTGGCAACAACTAGTCAACTTAAACAAAGTCAGAAAGGCCCTACAATATCTACAAGAATACAATGAATACTACAAAGATATAAACATAGAGGTAATATTAAGAGAAACCACTCAGATTATTCAAGACTCACCAGCAACCGGCCAATTTGAATGTGTAGATCCTGTTAATGCAGCCAACATTTTAGAACAACATGCAATTCACCCACAACACTCCAAAGACACAAATGACAATGCATTAGAAACATATAAAATGTATCAAGCGAAAGGTTCCCCAATGAGCATATGGGAAAAACGTGTAGAAGTACATTCTTTTCCTCTACTCTTTCCTACAGGAAAAGGAGGAAGATTTGATGAAAGGTCTGTGTAAATTAAGGCATCAGAATATCGCTCTCACACCCCAGTTTTAGACAAAATGGCAAATACATTTTGCACCTCCTCTTCAAAAGTCTACTAGCTATGGAGTTGCACACACATTAAAAACAGGCTCTAATTTTTTTTTTACATATCCGCTACCAAACTACTTCAAAAAATAAAAGACAAAGATGAAGTTTTGCAGTCAAGCATCACAAATCTCTTGGCAATCATGCTTCGTACAAAACAATACTGGTTCCAACCTCAAGCTCATGTATGTTGTATGCTAAGGAATCTAGGCCCACCCACATGGTTTGTTATTTTAAGTTGTGCACAGTATGCATGGGATGGCTTGCACGACTTCTTATGCACTGCAAACCAAAATAAAGACGGAATAGATATAAAAACACAAGGAGAACTCTGTTATCTTGACCCTGTCAAAGTATCAAGGTACTTTCAGAATTGCTTCATTGCCATGTTGCATTTTATCTGCAATAAAAACACCCCTCCACTCGGAGAAGTTCAACACTTATTTTTGAGAAAATAATATCAATACAGAGGAGCACCACACATCCACATGCTTTTGTGGATAAAAGATGCTCCTAAATTTGGCCATGATAGTGATGCCACTGTTGTACAATTTATTGAAAAATAAATTACCCGAGACATCCCTTTAGAAACTACAGATAGTGACCTACATACAAAAAGTTTTACGCTTCCAAAAACATAAGTGTGGCAAATACTGCTGACGTAGATAAAAAAATAAAATAAAAACAAAGGCAAATACTGTACCAAATGTTGCTTTGGCTTCCCTACACCAGTTTGCAAAAACGGACAAGTAAATAGCTTGATGTATTCTATTAGACACAGCGTAAAATGCAAATCCCGAAAAAAATACATACAACATTAAAAGGGATGAAGCATCCAAGTACAACAATGATTACAATGCAATCATTGCCCACTTGTGGAATGCAAACATAGATGTACAACACATTGCCAACATTCCCACTGCAGTTGCAAGATATCAAGATATGTTGCAAGAGACAGCCTATCTCACCAAAGCTGAGAAAACAGAGCTAAAAGACCTCTGGGATGACATATCATCAGACAAAACACTATCAGAAAAATTTGACAGCTTTGGCATTACAAATTGTTCTCCCATAGAGAATGCAGGTGCTACAAACCTGCACACTGTTTAACAGGTACAACCTTATAAGGCAAATCTGAACACATTACATCCATGGCCACTTTGCCAGGGGCATGCCCTGCAGAGCTCCTTAAAGGAGGCACATTGGACACTTTACCTCCATTGCATGTGTGCGTCCACTGTCCATGTCTATGCCATGACCATTGGCCACACTGACCGAGTAATTTCCTTCATCCATTTCACCGGACCCTACTATGTCACCCAAAGTACCTACTGGACCTGGCCTGTGGCCAGGCTTAGTGGCCACTTTACCTCAATAACAGTTCTGTGGGTGTATTAGAAGTCTGTTAGCATGCGTTGCACATACACCGACACAATGTGTTTCTCCCATGTCTTGAAATTCACCAAGAGAATATTTTACTCTGATGGGTAGTTTCCTGTGATACTGGTTGTGATGTTATCAGTGTTGTCATCTTTTATTTCATCATTGTATACTAATTTCCATTTATGTCATTTATGATGTAATAAGTGATGTAATCTGTGAAGCCATCTATGATGTCCTCACTATGTTCATGGACTGTGGAAGGTGGGAGGGATTCAGAGTTAGGATTTTCTAGCACCCAACAGTTGGGGATATGTTGGGTTAAGCCATTAATCTACTTTACATCAACTAAAGTCTTTTCAATGAATGCTTAGGGTTTTGTTGCATTGAACTGTTTCAACTTAACTCTCTTTTAACTAAGGTTTCTTCACTGAATTTCAGGGGTTATGTTTTGCTACATCTCACACTACCTGTAGTAGTAAAGGTTTTTCTTTCATACACATGTCAGATTCAATATTATCAGTATGTTTCTAAGGTACACACCATTTTCTCAAAAAGTCTTGCAAACGCGGCTCACATCTGTGGTGAAAATAATTGTGCCTTTTCATTTCTGAAAATCCACACTTGCTGAAATGAACCATGGGAGATATATAAAAGATGTTGGTGCTGGGGGCACAGCATTTTTTCCACAAAATAAAAATAACAATACAAACTACCTGACTGAATTGTACCAAACAACCAAGAGACTGTACTGTACAGGTTTGTGCCCAACTTCGTTCGAATTTGAAGTAAATTTGTTGAGAAGTTTAGACTGTGCACTTATTCAAAAAATGCTTTTTCCCCCTATTGGATCACAAACACCAAAGGTAAAAAACACTCATTTCTTCACAACTTATATCTTTTAAACCATGACATCGATTTCCACCAAACTTTCCATTATTTTTGGGGGGCATGGTGCAGTCTTTAGGCCAGAAAGAATCATTGAACAATCCATACAGATACATCAAAAATGAGTCAAAAGTTGTTTGTAATAGAATTTTAACAAAGTTAATATACCTTGGTTTTCACCTTAACTATACAGTGATGATCGTTGCAGATATACAATTACAGATATATGGTTTTATACATTAGTAGCATTTGTATTCGCTGTTTGATCTTTAAAACATTATATGAATATTTAGTTATGTCTCATTGTAATACGCATATATTGCACACAAAGAACATTTAGCACTAATGAAATTATGAATGCTCCACGAATGTTAGTTTCCCACACGGATTTTCTTTCTTAAATGACGTATGTAAGTAAGCATTGCTCTCGTTAGCCATGCTATTTCTGCAATTGTAGATATTCACAGAACTGCCGTGCCCTGCGGATTGGCCTGCATTGGATCTTCCAGTTTAGTAAGCAGGCGGCTGCATGGTTCACTTGTCTTCACAAGTAAAACTGAACTGACATGAACTAGATTTCAATTTATCAAATGAATGTTGTGCCCCGAGGGCGATAAATAGCCTTTCACGCTGCACTGCATGTTCTGTCTCTCCTCCTGAATCGTGTTGTGCTACTGCACGAATGCATATATAATACACAGCTTAACTAAATTCGCACAGTACTATCACAACTACCGCACAAGAAAAAGAGAGTATATCAGACTTCATAATGACACTCCTTAGTTGAATATATGTCTGGTAAAATGTAAGAAAAAGTAGATTAGTAGAATGATATTTATTTGAAATCACAAATCTAACTGCAATATTAGATGTACAGTACTTGTTATGACTCTGTAAAGCACTTTCCACAGCTAGGATTATGCTCACTAAATAAATGCAAAACAATAGATAAAGTGAATGCTGGGAGAAGCGCTTTGATCATTCAGTGCTGCACTTGTGTCAATTACAGGAGTATAATATAAACATAATAGAAACCATACCAGAGGTCACTGGACTGTTAATGCATTTGAAGAATACATACCTTTTCACGTAGAATTAGAGCATTCCCTTAACTAGCTCACTGCACTAAGCTCCAGCTTTGTGTAAAATCATGGCCTGCTACACAGGTTCGAATATTGCCTCAGGTGTTTAAGACAAATGCTGTTAAAATGGGATTAATAATAAAATGTCAAGTCTTTTAAAACAGATGCTGGTCCGAAAATTCCTTTCCTGGGGGGTCTGAATGTATTCCTGGCCTCGGTGATTCAATTTCAGAGTAAAGGCTGCAGGAGAAATTTCAATCTGAAATAAAATCTCCAGGGGAGTGTTAATTTCGTGACACCAGCAGGTGACATGGCTTTGCAGCAATGCATAGAACCCTGGCGATCCGCCTCAATTCCCATTGATTTCTTTTTTCACATGCCTAAAAGAAATGTAAATTCTCCTATCCCCTTTCTCCATGGTATGAAGTTATAGAGAAATCACACAAAACGGGCACACAGTCCAGCCATACCCAGCATTTTGCATTATCTAAAGCTCTGCACAGTAGGAACTTAACTCTACTACCATGATGGCTCCTGGCACAACTGTGTATTGCGCTACGTTTAGTTTTATACAGGCTCGTACACACTTCCCGACAAGAGCATTGGTAGAGTATCTGATCTGACAGGGATTGTGAAAAAATGGAGCAACGTGTGTTCTGAGTTTGGAAACCTTTTTAAAAATCTTTTCAAACATACGCTGTCATGAAAAAAAGGGTCTACCACTAAACCACACTGTATCATTGAAATATGTGAAACTGTTGTTAAACAGATTGGCTGAACTTAACACAATATAGGAAAAACATGTTGTCACAATACGAAACAAGGGAGTTTTGGAGGAGGGTTTTACAGGAGGGTTTTCCATCCCCATCAGTGCTTATTTATGAAGAACATTCTTTATTATTTAACTTCAAATAATGTGCTTCAGAAATGAAACATTAAAGCAAGGTTCCACTTTAAGGCTGGGTTCAAACCTCTCAGCCAGTGCCTGACACTTTTTTCTCTCACACGACTGGTCCTAAGTTAAGCCAAGCTTGATGATAATGTGTGATTTGTTTTCTCAGAGGCCTGCACACTTGTAGGGATATTTTTGTCACATACTTGGTTGCACTGAATATGAGGTCCAGCTGATGTGGAATCATGTGATCGCCGCCTGCAAAGTTCACAAGACTGCCCTAAAACTGGGAGGCCTCTGGACTCATGCAAGGAGATGTTTTGCACTTTTCATGTGGCCGATTCCTATCTACTAGGGATGCAAAAGCCAAGGGTATCCTGATGATTAAAACACAAAAGGACTCATTACGAGTTAGCTGGTAAATCAGCAATACACATGCCAATTTACTTTCAAATAATGTACTGTTACCATCACTTGGTCCTGTGTTATTACCATGGGATTACAAGTGGCAGCATGGCAGCGTAAATCACTATTTCTAGAGTGCATTTGAGTGCAGGGTGATTTGTGGTGGATTTTCCACAAGTGGTAATACTGCATGGGAAATCTGACAAATATTAGAGATAAAGTGGGGGATCTACCGCGAGCTTTATTGCAGGAGGAGAATCCTCCACTTTACCCCCTCACTCGGAATTCGGGGGTGTGGCAATGCAGCAATAAAGTGGGTGTTACCACCATATTAATGTCAATTTTACTGCACTGCCAAACTCGTCTAGTCACAAAGTCTTAACTGCTTTTCTCAATCCTGCACTTCATGAAACTATTGCAATCCAGACTCCAGACGTTACAGAACCTTGTACAAACAATCCTCTCACTGTGTAGGATAGCCATTTTCAATGATAATCAAATGAGGTGGGCAATCCATCTCAGAAAGGGTAGTCTGCTAACCAGGCCCTCTTTCACTAAACTCCATGCCAAATAAATAGTGTACACCTGTGCCCTTTTAAATATGTATTGAGACCCTGGCCCCTGTGTGTCCAGTAAGCAAATTCACATAATATGTCAAGAGTCTTTTGAAATCCCCAATGACCAGCAATAGCCAAATCATGGTAATGTTTTAATATCAGAATTTGGAATGAGGCAGGTACCACCCACTAGTCATACCTAGATTGGGGTTTCCTCACCAACAGTCCATTGTGAATCTTGAACTTTGTCTGAAATGTCATTAAAATGTGGAGGTCTTCTTTTCATTGATAATCTGTTTATGTCAGAGGAACATTGGTTGGATATTCTAAATATTGATAGAATTTCACTATGATGGGATCATCTTTTTGAAAAGTGATCCAGTCTGCATCAGGAGCATTTTTACTCCACTCAGCACTTGAGAGTTGCCATGACCTAGATTTCTCCCAATAGGTGTGACATATCTATGAAGTCCCTCTGCAGAGATCCTGCTTTGGTCAATTGGTCAGCCAAGTCATTTACGATTTGATCAGAACCCTCTATCTTAGAATGACCTTGATCTTTTTCAATAGATGGTCATTCCATTCGACAACACCACATCATCACTAGTCTGAATCAATCAACCATGTTTTAGCAGTTTATTATTTACACAAAGAATGCTTTCAGTTTTTCCAATTAATCATTTGTTCCACAAAGCCATTTCACACATAATCAGAGTCAGTAACAATCACTAGTCAGCTGAGTTGGTGGTTTACAGCAGTGAAGACAGCTTGATAAAGTGTCATCAGCTCTACCATCTGACTACTTCGAGGACCTATTTTGTAACCAGTAGAAGGTTTGGAAAGATCATTCACCCATGTGATCCCAATATTAGCAACAATTATGTCTCCCCATCTTCAGTAATATGACAAGAACATTCATCCGCATAAACATTTGGTATCCCCTGACAAGTGTTTTCTTCATATACCTTGTCTCCAGGTATGCCTTCATATTATTATTAGTAATTAGACTTTTGTCCTCGTGACAATGTTCTTCAGCACTATTAGTTTGCCAAACCTCAGCTGATGGGCTCTTCTTATTTTGGCCATATCTGACCTCCATATGCAAACCCTGCATTGATACGACTCCCTCACCTCTGCATTCTTCCCTGAAGCCTTCAAAATAGCGCATGTCAAACCACTTCTAAAAAAGACATCCCTTGACCCCATTGACCCCTTGACCCCAAGAATAACAGGCCAATCTGCAGGGTGGCGGAGAGGAAATGGCACGCTTCATGTACATCCTCTGACAAACTGACCTGCCGCCTGCTCCAAAGGCAATACCGACTCTGTCCTCACCAAGAAGAGAGCTCATATTCAAGCCCGCATCTCTGCGGCATCCAACAACTTGGCTGAACTGTTTAAAATCTGCAAGGAACTGGCCAATCCTGCCACAGTCTCTACCTCGCCTGTCCCTTCCCAGGCCCTGTGCACGGCACTGGCTTCTCACTTCATCTCTAAAACTCAGGACATCCTGTCCTCCCTCTCCTCCTCTCCCCTCTACTCCCTGCTCTTCCTCTGGCCCTTCTGCAGCCACCTCTCCTCCCTCTTTCTCTGCCTTTGCCCTGTTCTCCGCTGACGAGGTCTCTAGACAAGTCCGATCTATGAAAGTCTCGTCCAAACAGGTTCACCCCTGCTGATCCAAAACCATTAAGGACCACATTGATTACCTGGCTCCTGCCCTGGCCGACTTCCACAACCACTCCTTCACCACTGGAGTCTTCCCATCCCCCCTGAAGCACTCCCTTGTGCAACCCATCCTTAAGAAACCGTCTGCCAACCCCTCGTGCCTGGCTAACTATCACCCAATCTCCATCATTCCCTTCCTGGGCAAACTCCTAAAAAAGCTACCCATCTCCCAGCTCAATCTCCACACTGAATCTGTTGGTTGCCTTCATGACCATCAGTCTGGCTTCAGAGCGGCCAGAAGCACGGAAACTGCTCTCCTGAACATCTGTGAAGACCTGCTCCCCAACCTTAATTCTAACACCCTATGTGTCCTCATCTTGTTTGAACTCTCTTCCGCCTTTGACATGGTCAACCACGCCATCCTGCTCAAATGCCTCCGTGATAACCTGGGTATCACCAGTCAGGTTCTGGAGTGGCTGACTTCTTTCCTCTCTGACCGACCCTCCTAGTTCCAACTTGGGTCCTTCCTCTCCTCAATCTTTCTCTCTACCTGTGGTGTCCCCCAGGGGTCCAACCTCTCTCCCTGGCTGTTCAACCAATACCTGGCACTTCTTGCCCACCGCATTGCCGCCTTATGCCCAAACTTTCAGTGCTATGCGGATGACACTGAGCTCATTTTCAAGCTACCCTGGGCCACCTCTTCTCCGTCTCTCATCACTGACTGTTTGCCATCCAGGAGTGGTGTGCCACCAATGACCTCTGCCTTAATGCCAGTAAGACTGAGATTCTCCTCATCGGCACCCCCACTCCCTCCTTTCCCGTCTCTCACTGGCCAGCCTCTCTTGTCCCTCTTCCTGCTCCCACCTGCGATGCTAAAAACCTTGGGGTCATCTTCGACTCTGCACTCTCCTTCTCTCGTCAAATCTCTGACATCTCTAAGAAGTCACACTACCAACTGCACCTCCTCAGAGGTATTCTTCCTTTCCTCACCTTCCCCCAGAAGCTCACTGTCTCCAGAGCTCTGGTTCTCTCTAGGCTGGACTATTGCAACAGCCTCTTTCTAAATCTGCCTGCCTCTACTCTCTGGCCTCTGCAACTCATCCAGAACAGGACTGCAAGACTTGTCCTTGGCCTCAAGCCCAGGTATCGTATCTCTCCAGGACTGAAATCTCTGCACTGGCTCCCAGTGGCTGCAAGGATTAAGTTCAAAACCCTCTGCATTGTCCACAAGGCCTTCTGGGCCTGGGGCTTCAATACCTTCAAATCTCTCTTCCTAAATGTCTTCCTTCTTGAGCCCTGCGCTCATCCGCATCCAACTCCCTCAGGGTAATTCGCTTCTCCAAGCAACGAGTTGGTGGTAGATCTCTTTCCTCGGCTGGGGCCTCCCTCTGGAACAGCCTCCCTGCCTCCCTGAAACTTGAGGAGAATCATATCCGGTTCCGGAAGCACCTCAAAACCTTCCTCTTCGCTTCTGCTTTTTCTCCTCCTCCCCCCTGCTGATTTCTGACCGAAACTGAAACTGCACTGGTTACCTGGTCACCTTCTGATCTCGGGCCCAGGTGCCCACCCCTGCCATTCACACCCCTGCACTTGCGGACTGTTTCTGTATCCCTACAGTCCCACTTCCAGCACTTGACACCTGTTATCTGCACTTACCCCTGCGCTTGCCACATGCTGGCCATACTTTTACTGTTATTTATTCTATTTATGTACTGCACTGTCCCCTCCCCCTTGCACTTTCCCACTTCCCCCTCCCATGCACTTGCGAGATCTGAATGACACCTGGCCTAGTAGGATCGTTATTCTGTCTTCCCTCTGTTCCCCCTCCCTTGCCTCGTCACGCCTTGAAACACTTGTGTATAGGCGCGTTATAAATGCCATATCATATCATATCAATACCAGATTTCCCACGAAACTCATTGACCGAACTGCATACTCTCAGCTCAACTCCTTTGTAGAATCCAACAATCTCCTCGAACCCGCACAATCAGGCTTCAGACAGCGACATGGAACAGAAACCACTCAGATTTCGATCTGGGATGATCTCAAGGTCACTGCAGATTCTGAGGGCAGCGCAGCACTGATTCTCCTCGATCTCTCTGCAGCCTTTGATACTGTTAATCATTCAATCCTCCTTGACCGCCTCCACTCCCTAGGAAACCATGGCACTGCTCTTAAATGGATTGCCTCCTTCCTTTGCAATAGGAAACAAATAACTTTCTTTGACCCTTTTGTCTGAATTGCTCACTTGGTGAACACTGGAGTAACCCAAGGCGCATGCCTATCTGCTCTCCTGTTCAACCTCTATCTGACCACTCTACCTGGAATCATCCGCACGCACAACCTCTCCTGTTACAAATACGTTGATGATATACAAATATCCTAGGAATCCCCAAGACAAGCACCAACCCTCATCCTGACCTTCAAGCTTGTCTCCATGATATTAACAGATGGATGACAAAAAAACAACCCCTTTTGAACCCTGATAAATCTGAAATCAAGTTATACAGCAATACTGCCCTTCTCCCACATCCACTCCCATGGCACTCCTCCCTCGGCCCTCCTCCCAGCCCAGCCGATATAGTCAAAAACCTTGGCCGCACTATGGACTCAGGCCTAACCCTCTCCCGTCAGATAAACAACATGTGAAAATGCTGTCACTACCACCTCAAACTTCTCAGATGCATTTTTCCCTAGCTCTCCTACCCCAACCGAATTGCAGCAGTTATGTCTATTGTGATATTGAGACTGGACTATGCCAGCTCCCTTTACCCGGGAGCATACCAACTCAACAAACTCCAAAGATCCCAAAACGTTGCCGCAAAACTGCTCCTCGCCCTGAGACACAGAGATGACATCTCACCCACTCTCCGAACATTCCACTGGCTCCCAGTCGGACAAAGGGCCACTTTGAAGACCCTATATAATACTCACCGAGCAGTGCACAAGACCGGCCCAACGTACCCACAAGAGAAGATAAAACCATATCTCCCACCTCGCACCCTAACATCAAGCACTGCCCTCTTTCTAGTGATTCCAACCTCTAACTCTGTCAGGATTTGTGGATCCACCTTCGCAACCTTGGCCCCAACTCTGTGGAACTCATTACCCCCTCATATTCAACACACTCATGACCATATGACCTTCCGTAAAGCCCTAGAAACATGTCTCTTTCCGTAATGTTGACTATGACCATTTGAGGCGACTAAAACCTGCAACATGATGACAATGCTCAATGCGATCCCAAGCAATGACACCACTGAATACGCTTATTATGTCAAATGCTTGAAATCCAGAATAGCAAGCTCCTTGGATTATAACTCCATCCAAACACTCACCTACCATATCACTATGCTTACTCTCTACTCTACACCAACACACAATTAGAGTGTAGCTACACCGCTCGATCAATTTCAGCCTAGCTGCTCACATACGAACATTACTGCATGAACACCTCATTATTCTAATAAAACGCAGCTATATTCCATGAAACCCCGCTTAGATGCACATATAAGCGTCCTACACGGGCCTAACACAGCCAGAAGCCAGTCTTGGTGTCCATCCACCAGAATACACACATTCAACTGATATCAAATACCACCACACCTAATGCTAGGCTGCAGCTACCACTATGCAATTGCATCGGCTGCCCACATAATTGGTGCGCCCAAGCACCCTATGACACCTTACTCTCTCAACTGACCTGCACTACGGTCCTCGAGGGCATTCAACCTATCAGTGCTTTGAGGTGATACCAATGTAATATAGAGCCCTATATGAATTCCAAATAACATAACGTAACATAACATAACATATGATACAAGAAGTAATTCCTGAACTAGTGACATTCCCAGCCTGTATTATTTCACTTTATATATAGTGTATGGGTTGGTGGGTGGTCTCCACTATGATATGCTCCCCCGGGACAAACTGACAATAGTTATTAAGTGCCCCAACATTGCCAGAAGTGCTTTCTCACAATCATCTATTTCTTTTCTAAACATTATAATATTTTGCTCGCATAGATGATTACTGTGTTGACATTGTCATGTTTATGGTATAACACCATCATCAAGCAGGTATTTGAGAAACAAGTATTTAAGAAAAACTCTTTATTCCTGACAGTGTAAGCAATGCAAGAAGCTTGTGACAGGTTTCTTTTTAAATGCTGCCTCATTTTGTGCTTCACCCCACTCCCACTTTACCTCAGCCTTCAATAAGTGGGACAGTTGTCAAGTGATCTCTGCATAATCCTCAATTAATTTTCAAATATAATTAGTTAGTCAAAGGAGGGTTTACAACTCACAAAAGCATGTTGGGTTATTTAATTTGGTTAAGGTCTCATCCTTCTTTTTCTGGGAATTGAGACCATCAGCTGTGATTTCATGTCACAGATAGTTCACTCTGGCTTTTCACTTTTGTGCTATCTGGACACATAATTTTTCACCAGTGTTTTGCAACTAGGAGAGAATACATCATATTTCTGTCAGCCCTTTGTCCACAGTTGAACTTCTTATTAACAGATCATCCAGGGGCAAGTTTCTCTTTTGCTCAAATCAGGCATTGCTTTGTGAAGGAAAATGTTGAACTAATTTCCAGAATTGATGCATCTGAAGGGCATATGGGTAAATTGTAGCCCCCACCCTCAAAGATAAAGGCAAGTTTATACTGATATTCCCTATTCACTGGTACTGTCTAATAACTGTTTGTCAGATCAAACATGGAATACACCTTTGATGTTTGGGCCTGTGTCAGTCCGTGTTCAATATCGGGAAGGGGCAAATTGGACCTGAGAACATGTTTATTCAAATCCCTAAAGTCAGTAAAAAGTCTCCATTGTCCATTTGGTTTTGGGATCCCCAGTACTGGGTGTTTAAAGGTACTGTGAATAGGATAAATTATCCCACAGGACTCCAGATTCCAGATAATCTCTGTGAGTGATTCCATGGACGCAAGAGGCAACTAGTATTTTCTTACAAACATGAAAGCCATTTCAGGTTTAGTAGGTATTGTTGTTGAATGAATAGTTTTATGCCTGCAATCATAAGAGTCAACTGAGAATATAGTGTGGAAATCAAGGGATACCTGTCTCATCCTCTACCCATAAGGTAATGTAGAATTTGCCAAGAAATGTGTCCCCTGTCAGTGTTAATGTTTTCTGGTTGGATACTGTTGGTCGTATCGTAGCAATCATCAGGAATTGGACCTAGGATCACTGTTATCCACCAAAATTCAAATAGTTTTGTCCTTTAGATTGATTAAAGGTGTTGGATGCAGGAGCAAATCTTGTTGGAGGGTAAGACTCAAGTTTATAAGTGCTTCTTGATTTATTAGCGGTTGCTCTCTCTTTATTTTGATTGGTACTGTAAATTATTGCACCGGTTCTGGGATAGAAACCTCTTATTTTGCTATGACTTCAGCAGCATAAGGCAGTAGTTGAGCTGACTGAGCCCATTGGGTTACCCCCAGTCTTCACCAAACTTTGTTATAATAAAATTCAAAGTAATTGCAAATTGATGGAGAATATCACTATCCACATAACATTCAGAAGTGACATCTCTAACAATATAGCATTTATGGTCAATAGTTGTATCGCTAATGGAGCTGCTATGTAGTACATGTTCAGGATTTTGGTTTCCAAATCCAACTTCCCATTTTGTTGTCAAATCCTGTAGGGGGAAATGCTCATCCTATACGTTGGCAAGTTCCTGGGAAGAGATGAGGCCCAAACTCTCATTTTCTTGTGCCTGATTTACTTTTTGAATCATACAGTAGACTATCACACTCTTGTGCTCCCTGATCTCTTTGTTGTTTTGTGACACTTTGACTATGATCAATTTATCAAATTCAGTTTGGAACTCAACATCTTTAAGAATTAATGTGTTATTCTCTCCTTTTAATTCCACAGTGTGTTGTTTCAGTGTCATAATATTATCCGACAGGAGTATTATTACATGCAGATTTGTCATTATATTTCCCTTGTAGCTTATTTCGGGTTGAGCATGCACTGATTGCAAATATCCTGGAGACTCAACAGCTGTGTCACTTGGTTCTGCAGCCCATCACAATTTGTTTTATGATTTTACATTTCATTTGATTACTGACATGTTAATGTTGCAATGCAGAAACCTGGCTTTCTTTTTCTGTTTCTTGCAACTGCAAAATGTCTTCTGATTTGTCATTACACAATTGCTTAGGGCTCAGCTGCTCCTCTGAATGTTTCTGGGCTGCTTCTTGGCACTGTTTAATTTGATCATCCCTTTCTGCTAACCTGCCCTCCACCAACCGGAGGTGAAAATACAGGTCTGTAGAGAGGCATATCAGTTTAAAGTCTTTGAATGTTGAAGTCATATAAAGCATCTGCATGGACTGATTTAATTGGTTCTGTTCATATACAAATATCTGTACCCACAGAAGAAGTTCTGTCCATCATTTCTGTCTTCCATATGTCAATCTCTTGGCTGTTCAATACACATTCAAATATAAATTTGAAAAAGCATGGGCTTTAACCACAGGTATTTCTATGTTAGACATTTATATGTTTAAAATGTAGCAATCTAACTTAACAATTCTTGCTAAACAGAAAAATACAAACTTGATTTACTCATATTTCACCACTGTCACTCAGTCACTTAGAACTCACAATGCAAACCTTAACTTTTTTCTATGCAACAATCTCTACTTCTATGCACACACTGAGGAACAAAGGTTACTCAGTTTACACTGCCTTGATGTTGTATACATCTAAAATCTATGCAATTCTCATGTATACTATTGAAATTTGGGGTCACAAACATTGAAGAAACTTGAAGCTATGATTTTGCGTAAGCTTATGCAGTTACCCAAAAGTTTACCTGTTGAATATTGATATTTAGAGTTTGATGTAAAATGTATTGAGTTTGAATTTACCAGAAGACTCGTTATGTGTTATGTTAATCTTGTTAATTTACAAAATGACACTATTGTTGTTCCTTACATGGTGGCCTTTGAGCAACTTGAGAACAGTAAAACGGTGGGTACTCTGGGCAAAATTCAAACCGTGTACATAACTTGGGCTGCTCGTTTTGTCCAAAACCTAGATCACCATGGGTATCAACAGTTTAAAGGCTGGTTAAAGAAGAGTCTGACAGCACTAGGCCATGAACACAGTATGATCGAATTAGCACAAAATCTCATAGTGGAGCTTATTGTCAAAATCGGCTTGAGCGTGATCTAAAACGACAAGATATTATGGACTATCCTAGCCCAAAAATACTTTGCTATTATCTGTTGATGAAATATAATGACAGTGAAGCGTGGGAATCAAAAGGTGCATAGATAGGCTTGCCTAGATCTATATGCCTGTGCCGCTTATACGTCAATGAGGTAGGTGAGTCTCTTGAACATTTGATGCTGTACTGTGATAGCCTTTTGGAACTGCGATTGAAATATCTTAAATCTTTCAAAAATATGCTACATATTAACAATCTTTCCAACATATGGCAAAACTTTATGAATGGCAATGATTTCAATTTGATTTAATTTATGATACTATTTTACTTATTTATTGTGAATATTTTTTTGTGGATATTTTTAATTGTTTCTAGAATGTGAAATCCTTGTCAAATATTTTGTTATAGTTTACTTTAGATCAAACTCATAGAGGCGCCTTGTGTCTTAGAATATTATGGATCTAGTAAGATCATTTCTCTTTTTTAATACTGTATTATTCAATACGAATGGTAAAGATG
Organism: Ambystoma mexicanum; assembly: GCF_040938575.1. Lineage (NCBI taxonomy): Eukaryota > Metazoa > Chordata > Amphibia > Caudata > Ambystomatidae > Ambystoma > Ambystoma mexicanum. The sequence goes on along the minus strand of NC_090922.1, from coordinate 650,255,669 downwards.
AAGTAATACAGGGAACTCATTTTTTTATTCATTAGAATTTATGAACATTATATTTACACCATTGCTGTTACCAGGAATTGTGCAAATGTAACTTTTTAGATTTGTGTTGTCATTGTTTATGTATTATTGTTGTATGTTAACAGCCATATGGCAATAAGTATAATAATAGACTTGATAACCTTTCTATTCCACGCTCACATAAATAAACCTTTGTAAACCCACCCGTCACTTTCTGTACATTGGGTTTAACCTGAGCGCCTGTCCACTATGGATCAAAAAATGAATGAGGACTCTGAATAAAGCTTTCCTTTGATCAATCAAAATTGAATCAGAAAATCCCTGCCTATCTTAGCTTCTCTACTTCCCCTTTGTTGAAAATAGATGCCTTCCTCCTTACTCAATTGACATGTCACTTTCAAGCAGTCTCCTAGAAAACTCAATTGAAATACAATCCACTTAACGTTCCTGAATTTAAATAGTTTGCTAGATTTCCTCTAGTGGTTTTTCTATTGCATTAATGTGAAAAAGTGTAATTTTTTTTATTTCTGAAGGACAGCTTAAAGGTGGAAAATAGGCATCAAATGATCACCTTTTAATTTTTGTCTGAAGCAGTGCAGCACTTTTAACATGATTTTGCTTGGTGGTGCACCCAAGTAATGATTTCAATTGCATTATTATTCTAGGCATGCACACAGCGAGATGTCATTTTGACTCCCAAATACTTCTTCTGTGCAAGCCGCCTTCACAACAAAGGAGTGATTGGATTTCTGTGCACACACAAGATAGGACCTAGTCTACGAAATATTTAATTCCAGAAGCACATACACTTCGGAAATATTCCCTAACTTCACAGGATGTTCCATTAAATGATAAACCTCCCTCAGCATTTTCACAAATAACCGGGTATGGGAATTAATCTATTTCCTTTTGGAATATAGCTCTTCTTGAATTATTTCCCCTTTTCTTTATACTTACACAGGGTTTTCTTTTAGCTGTCTCACAAACATGTGGGCACTCTCTTAAAGGCAGTTCAGTTATCCACACTAGGGAAGGTGGGCATGAGTCATCAAGATGGTTTCAGTTTTCCTCCACACACTGCCTGCCATCATTTCCACTGAAGAAGGCCTGGTACCTTATCTCCAGGTAGACTGTGGGGATGGACCTTTAATCACCTTAACCCAAAACAGGCCCACCACTTAAGAAGTGAGTACACATTGATGGCAAGTCCCTGAATGCTCACACCAGAGAGAATAAAACCCACTACAGAAGAAAGGCCCAAGTCAATCTTGTAAGGATAACAAGTTTTAATCTCACACACAGATGAGAGCAACAGCAGATAACAGGTTTAAGAAGAGACACATCATTATAGTGATGCAACCAATAGAGTAAAACCCTGCATGGTTGGTTGGTGTGCACCTACACAAGATCTGCCTGCCCAGTAAGGGATGCCAGGTCATTGGTTCCAGCCCAGTCTGTCCATCTTCCATCACTTGGGTGCCACATTGATCATCTTCTTCTCACTGACAAAGGTCAAAGAACAAATGAACTACACTCCTAACACAATGCTACTTTATCACTTATACTGTGCACCTGGCAGGACTTAAGACTGGCACAAAGGAGGTTCTGGGGCACTCTAACCTTTGCACACACAGTTCAGTCACTCCCTTATGTGTCATCTGGCACCAAGGTCTCTACCCTCATTTTGAACTATAATTTATCCCTCCCAGCACCACGAAATACAAATCATGCAATTGTAGTGCAAAGACGTGCAATGTCCGTCCTCTTTGAATATTTCAGGACTTGTTGCTCTGGGGTTGGTGTTCAAAGGGCACCAGGTGCCATTGGAATTCAGGGATCTTGAGGTTTAGTCAGTTATATGGGCTATAACTCGTGGTCGCCTGGGGATGGGCCGGGTCATGCTTTGGCCAGTATGAGATAACATGCACACCATGCACAGGTCTCTGATCGCAGCATTGTAGGGTACTTTCCTTGTTGATAGAAAAAAAGCTTTCCATCACTGTTAGAACATTGAATTAACTTTATGGTGGTTGGGGTGTGGGTTGTACTCAGGGGAACTCGGACATGGCTGGAGATTTCCCTCGTCTCACAATTAGGGCCTAGTGCATGAAATGCTGGATTTGCCATGCCGGCCTTGTCTCCAAACTATGGTCACTAACATCTACACAGAATGCACTGACATCTATACAAAATGGCAGTCTTGCTCGTGCCATGGGCTATAATATGTGGCTTGATTGTACTGGAGTGTGTTCATATCATTGGCCCTCTCCCCCCTGGTCCACCATAGTGTTTTGAATGGCGCTCTCCTTACTCTAAAGTGCTTAGGGGGCTGGGTCAGGGTCGCACTCTTCCCAACACCGATTGCACATAAAGCAAGTTTATTGTACAAAAGCTCTGGAGAGCATTTAGATGGTGTTGCAGGAACAAACTAACCCAAGTCTCAACAATACAACATCAGTTGGCAGCTTGTATACCTCTTGCAGCACTTTAAAACACTCCCAGATACTTTATTACCATCCACCGCCAAATATGATTGGACAACATCTCTTCAAAGAAATCCCATCTTCTTCCAATTCTTCCATTTTTATTGGCCAGGCTTATTTTCATTTTCATCTTCAGATCATATTCAAAACAGACCTCTTATTTTCTTGGGATTTGCTGTAGTAGGTCATGATGTCAGTACATGGTTCAGCATTGGTATTGAAAACAAAATGAATGGCTAGTAATAACTGCCCTAAGGCCTTTAACTTTAGGTATGATTGCACATGGTCTTGCTGACGCATTTTGGCAAATAGAGGAAGGTCTGCATAAACATGATTTTCTCTGAATTTCAGATTGCATTCTCCATTCCACAGACTCCTGGCACCTGAAATAGACCTTCTAATTTATGCGGCCACATACAGCCTCTGATGAACTGGAAAAACACTTAACCTTTGGACCCTGGCCTTGGGCATCATGTTTATTACCACCAAACAAATGAGTGGTGGTTTGTTTTAGAGTGCTATTGTAAAAGAGTTGATGTGTGGCCAGGTATTCCGAATTTCTTTTCATTGGTAGTCGCTGTATGCTAGTGGCAGAGGTGTTGAAGTATGTCAGGTGTTTCATTGTGGCTGGCTTTGTGCGCCACTAGACCGGAAGCGCATAACCATAGCTGCATTCTACGGTGTATGGATGTTTGGCTGTGCTTGCGGCCTGCGTCCACAGATGTGGTGTAAGGTATACGTGCCGCAGGCTTCGATGTTGTTTGGCTGCAGCGATCTTTGTCTAGTGTAGACGGTTTGGTCTCCTTATTCGTGGTCTCTCTGGGGCAAGAGTCTGAGCGGTGAGGGCGAGTGAGTTTATTGTGGTGTGCCACAGAGAAAGCTGCTGGCTTCCCCGGTGTATTTGTCAGGTCAGAATGTTGTTGTTCATGGGGCGATAGGTGTCAGGGTGAGCCGATGCAAATGTTGCAGTTCGTGTTGTAGTTGGAGGAGGAGTAAGGTTTATTATGGTGTGCCTCAGTGATTGCTGCTGGCTTCGTGTGGCTTCATGTGGTATTTCTTGTGTAGGCATGTTGTTGTGCATGGGGCGACAGTTTGTCAAGGTGAGCCGATGCAAGTGCTGCCGGTATCTGAGCTGTGATTGGTGTATAGTGTTGTTTGATATAGGGGGATGTGTTCAGGATGAAGTTTGGAAGAGCCAGCTTTTTAGGGCCTTTCTGAATTTCAGGTGATTTTCAGTGTTGTCAATCTGTAGGGGTAGGGGGTTCCAGATAATTAGTGCTTGGACAGAGAATGAGGACCCACCCAGTCTTGAGGAGTTGTGGGGTGGGACCACTAGGCGGCATGCTGTTCAAGGTCTGAGATTCTTTGAGGGCTGGTAGGGATGCACATGTCTTGTTGCACATGATGCACATGATGCACATGATGCACATGTATTGAAGGAATTCCGGGCCAGTTTTGTGGATGGCGTGGTGGGTGATACACATGGCTTTAAAGGTAGTGTGTTGGCCAAATGGGAGCCAATGGAGGACTTTAAGTGTAGGGCTGATTTGTTGGCTGAGGGGTAGGTTAATGAGCAGGCGTACTGCTGTGTTTTGGACTCTTTGGAGTTTCCTTAGTTGAAACGCTGGATCGCCTTTGTAGAGGCAGTTTGCGTAGTCTAGGAGGGAAAGGATGATGGAGTTGATGGCCGAGAAAGGGTGGGCCTAGGTAAGGTAAGAAAAAATATGCCTGAAAATCCGTAGATGCAAGAAACAGGTTTTAGATAGGAAGGTGGTGTGTTGGGAGAGTTCATGTCCTGCGTGCATCCAAGGTTTTTTACCACGTTTGAAATGGCCATTGCTTGTCCTAGGGATTGAGGCCATGGAATCAGTTGGGGAAGGAGGGCTGTTTGTCCCGCAAACTAGGTTTTCAGTTTTCACATGGTTGAGGATGAGGTGGTTGGTCGTCATCCAGTGGCCAGAGCCTCGAGATTTTTGGATTTTAAGGATAATCTGGTTGTCGTCTGTGTAGTGTAGCAAGTAAGATTGTAAAAATGGATGGTTGCAGGCAGGGGTTTTAGGTAGAACTTGAAGATTGGGGGATATGGAGGCTCCTTGTGAGACATCTTTCCTTACTCGTTGTGAGGTGGATGTGAACTGGTGGAGCTTCATGATTTGTGAGCGATTTGAGACGAAAGAGATACATGAGAGGGCTGTGTTTCTGATTCCTAGTGTTTTTATCTTGTCTGGTAGGATAGTGTGATTGATAATGGTATCGAAGGCTGCAGAGAGGTCCAGTAGAATGAGTATAGCGCAGCCTTCTGCATCAGCTGTTCTTTTTAGGTCGTCCCAGGTGGACACTAGGGATGATTCTCTTCCCCTGAGTGGCCTGAAGCCAGATTGTGCAGGGTATAGGAGATTGGTGGCTTCTGTGAAGAGGCCAAGCTGCTTGAATGCTTCATGGTCTATGAGTTTGGCTATGAAACATGTTTTGGAGATTGGCTGGTAGTTCTGGGGGAGGAGTCGGTCAAGTGTCTGTTTTTTGAGGATGGCTTTGATGTAGGAGTTTTTTAGGGCTTCTGAGAATGATCCTGATGTGAGTGAGTGGTTGAGGATTGAGCTTGCCATAGTACCCGCATAGGTAGAGGCTAGGATAATTTTGAGGACTGTGGGTGGTCAGGGGTCCTAAGGGGAGCCGGAAGGGCGTCTATCTGCTACGAGCAAGTGGAATTCCTGGTGTGAAATGGGAGAGAAAGAATCAAAGATTTGTATCGGAGCAAGGTTTTGGGGAAGGTCAGTCTGTGGGTGAGTAGATGGAGTGGGCATGTGTTTCAATTGAGAGATGATGGCAGAATGTCTGTTAATAGCCACATTGTGGATGTGCTGTGATAAGGTGTCACATAGCGCTTGGGAGACTGGTGGGAGATGGCTTGAACATGCCAGTGATCTGAATTCTGATATGATTCTATGTAGTTCCTTGCTCTGGTTTCGGGTATTTAGGATTCTGTTCCCATTTAATGTTTTCTTGTATTTTCTGATTTCTGGTTGTTCTTGCAAGGGTGGTTTTGTTCTGTGCTGTAGGGTTGCTTCTCCAGGTCTGTTCCAGACGGTGCTTGAGGGTTTTTAGTGATTTAAGTTTGGCAGTGAACCACCTTGGTGTTGTTCCTGTTCTCTGAGTGGCCCCTTTTGTTGGAGTAAGGGGTGTGAGGGCTTTTGTAAGCCAGTGGTTGAATGTTTCAATTGCTGGGGGTCCTTCCTGGAGTGAAAGTGGATGGAGAGTGACTGTGTTAGGTGAGGGGTGATTACGACTTTATTCCTTAGTGGAATGGTAGGGGAGGTGGTGGGTGGTTGTCATGTGTTGCCTTGACATCCAGCCGATGTGCTCAGTGGTATGGAGAAGTAAATTGCTGAGTGACCAGTCAATGATAAGGGGCAAGGGGTTGGGTAGATACGTTTGTATTGTTGAAGATTACATCGAAGGTGTGATCCACGTGTAGGTGGGTGTGGAGATGTATTGTGTTAGGTTGAGTGATTCTAGATTGTCTGTGAGTGGTCAGGTCATAGGGTTTGAGGGTGAGTCGAACCATATGCTGGGATCCCCTAATATGGTAAGTTTTGGATGCAGGATGAGGTCGGTTGCTAGTGCTTCAACAAGTGTGTCTGAAAATGTTTTGTTGTAGCCGGGGGGTCTATAGGTGAGTAAGAAGCTGCGGGAGGTGCAGGGTGAGAGTTGCAATTTAACCCAGAGGGATTCATAGTCTGTGGTGTTGTTTGAGGTGTCCTTAATAATTAGTGGGAATTGGGGTTTGTGTAGTATCGCAAGCCCCCCCCCTTTGTGATCTGTTCCAGACATTAAGGTTGTAGCGGGTGGGAAGTCCTTGTGCACGATGGGCTCGTAGTCATTGGCAAACCACGTCTCGGTGATGAAAAGGATGTCTGGGTTTTCTTCTGTGATGAGGTCAGAGATGTGGAATCTATTTTTGGATACTGACCATGAGTTGATGAGTACACAGGAGAGTTGGTGAGGAGTCCTTGTAGGTGCTGGGTGGGTAGGATTGTGAGTGGTAAGGGGCTGGAGTGAAGGGGGCAGAGATGAGGGTGGAGCAGAGTGCGGGGAGGAGGTGCAGTGTGGAGAAGACAGAACAGCTGGAATGGGAGATGAGGGGAATAGGGCTAGGACCAGATTGGGTGTGGGTGGGGAGGTGCGAGTCGTATAGTGTGGTGATGGTGTTTGCGATCTGGGTTGGAGGATGGTTGATGCTAGGGGGTATTCAGTGCCTTTGGTCTTGTCTTTTCCTTGATATTTGGCCAGTTAAAGGGGTGTGGGTGAAGGTGGGAGGGGCTTTGGAGTTTGGGGGTTTGGCCAGAGGTGCTCTTGCTGCACTAAGGCAGGGGAAGTGCAAGTTGGAAGAGCTATATTGTTCGTAGAGGGTGTGAGCAGATGGTGCGGGTTGTTGGTTTTTGGTAGGGTTGGTGTGTGATGGGTGTTTTATGTGGCTCGTTGTACGGTCCAATGTGTTCCCAGGGACAGTGTTCTCTGCTCCCTCTCTCCATCTTGCTGTTCTTAGTTGAATGGAGCGGGATCTATATGGGGATAGCGAGTTGGGGTGAGGGGGGTTGGTCTGGGGGAGAGGAGGGTGCGCCAGCGTGCTGCTCTTTTTTGACCAGTGTATGGCATGGTGTATGTCTAGTGGTGAGGAAACGCAGATTAGGTATCTGAGCAGGGGTGCATCTTCAGCTGGGATAGGGTGTGTTACGCTCAACTGGTCTCTACGGGGACGTTGTGGCACGGTTGCAGCCTCACAGGATCTGGCTTCCCTGGATCAGGCTTCTTCCCCTGATCCTGTATTGTGAACTGCTCTTATGGTTGGAACTGCCTCTGTAAGGATACAAAAGGTCGTGAGGATGCTGTGATATGGCTGTAGTTCTCGAACCCTTCTTCCCAGAACGGGGTGAGCATGCGTTTACCCATATAGTTTCACCTGTTACACTATGATGATGAGCTCTTCGTCCTGCTGCTCAAGTGCAGGGGCACTTTAATTCGGCCTAGTTCCTTCACTGGCCCTTGTGGGTGGCAACCCAGACTGGCTGTGACTGATCCACTTCTAAGGTAAGTGTTCTTCAACAATGATTAATGTCCGTATTGGTTAGCAATGCTTTTTCCACATGATTAGTGTTCATATCCCTAGTAATGTCTTACTTTCACCCCAGTAGGTGATGAAGGCCCAGTGGAGTCGCGCTGCTGGAAGTGAGCCCTAATAGAACCATGAGGAGTCTACAATGTCCCAAATAGATGGTGAGTTTGAGCCCTAAGGTCAGCGCGAGAGTTATGTAGCATGCAACCTTAGCAAATTGTCTGTATGTGGTTTCTGACCTTAATTATCCCTTTCTTCTGCAGGTATGGCCTGGCGACGCCTGACGAGGAGCAGCTGTCTGAAGACCTGTCGGTGGGTGATGGATGACTGTAGCCGCGAGGATGCTGGCTGAGGAGAACTCCTGCGTAAGTGTTCAAACTCCGGAATAGATAAGGAGCAATGCAGGCGGTAGTATTGTTGGAGTCAAGTAGGTGCGCTCTAGGCGATGGTAGATGGTGTTGCTGAAAGCAGGTAAGATGAGCTTCAGGCAAAGGTGGGATGCGTCTTGGGCGATGGATTTGCTGGAAACAGGTAAGATGCGCTTCAACAATGGCTTTGCTGGAAAACAGGTAACGTGCGCTTCAGCGATGGCTTTGCTGGAAAACAGATAAGATGCGCTTCAGTGATTGTTTTGCTGGAAACAGATAAGAAGCGCTCCATGCACCGGTGAGCGTTACGCTGCATGAGCAGACTAACTCGAAGCACTGGCAAGCGGGGGGCAGGCTTAAATAGCCTGGTCCCAGCCACGCCCCTTTGCTCTGCTCGATGGCTCCACCCTGCCACTCCCAGAAGATGCTGCATGTGTAGCCCAATGCATTCCTGGGTGCACGTGGGGGCTCAGCAAGAGATGAAATAGCATGTGCACTAGGAAAAAGGGGTGTAGAGCACACTTTCTCATGAGCCTGGCACCGAAGGTGCCAGGACTGGGTCCACCTAGACCCTTTAAGTGATGTCAGTTGTGGTGCTTGCCCTGTGGCCATGACAGCACTCCCTCTCAAGGCCCCTCTCACAGGCATCCTTCCTCCGAGTCTTGGTTTGGTGGGGTTATTACGATGAAATTGTCTGACTAACCGTGGGGCATGAACTAATTCACTAGGCTCCCATGTTCAGTCTTGAGGTCCATAACCTTTCAAATCTATCAGGTCGTACAGTTTGGATCGTACTACCTTGGAATACAAAATGTTTTTGACTTCATATTCCGGTTCCCCTTCTATGATGTCGGGTTCAGGTGGTGTTTCGATCTGAGTATCTGGCTTCATTGGTTTTAAGAGAGAATCATGGAATACCAGATGGATCCCTATGTTAGTTGGCAAATCCAATATCATGGCAGCAGGGTTAATGCTGGCCTTGATGGGATAAGGTCCTAGGTACCTTGGACGGAAGGCTCGGGGTCCTTTCGATGGAATGTTCTTGGACGCCAACCAAACTTTATGCGCAACTTGATAATGTGGGGCCCCCCGTTGATGCCGGTCTGCACATTTTTTCTGTTGTTCTTTGGCCCTGGTCAGAGTCTCTGCAGCCTTTTTAAGGGTTCGAGAGATAGTCTTGTGCAATGTTGTGACTGCTGGCATTTCCAATTCGTCAAGTGAATCAAAAGTGGATGTTTGAGGATGCCAACCTTGCACTGTATAGAACGGGGTCTGTCCGGTGCTAGTGTGGACGGAGTTATTGCAGGCAAATTCAGTCAACCAGAGGAGGTTTTTCCAGGGCTTCTCAGTTTGTTGCAGCATGCACCTTAGGTATTACTCCAGGGTCTGGTTGATCCTCTCAGTTTGACCATCGGTTTGGGGTTGGTGACTCGTGGATAACCATAGGTCAATCTTGGCTATTTTGCAGCACCTCCTCCAGAGAGCAGAGACGAACTGTGTTCTGCAATCTGAAATTGATATCGACGGGAAACCATGTAACTTGACAACTTGCTCCAAAAACACAGTGGCAAGGGCGGAAGCAGTAGGAAGTCCCTTTAATGGAATAAAATGGGCCATTTTGAAGAATAAGTCCACAATAACCAGGATTGTATTAAATCCGTTGCAGGGGGCAGATTGGTGATAAAGTCCATAGACAGCGTATGCCATGGTGCTGGTGCTACAGTCAATGGATGTAATAACCCTGCGGGACTTCGCTTCTGAGATTTGTTTTGTGCGCACACACCACAGGTGGAGATGAATTGGGCCACGTCTCTTCTCCAGGTTGGCCACCCATAGCTCTTTTGGGTCTTGGCCCGAGTCTTGGCGATTCCAGGATGTCCTTCCACTAAAGATTTGTGGTAATTTTCTATTATCTGATTTTGCAATTTTTTGTCCTGAATATATAGTCTTCCTTGAAAATAGGGTAAATCATCCTTGATGGAGTATTGGTCTCCCTGAGCTAACCACTCCTTTTGTGCCGTTTGGTTCATCCGAGATCGAAGATCAGTTTTAAATCTTCCAAACAGGTGATTGCAGTGATTTGGTTCTGAATTAGTTCTTCTGGAATAATGGCCAGAGGCTCAGATATTGCAAAGACTTCCTTGACTTCCCCGATACATGATAGGGCATCGGCTTTCCCATTAGGCACTCCTGGTCTATAAGTAATAACAAAATTGTATTCTGCAAAGAAAAGAGCCCAGCAAAGCTGGCGTGAGGATTGGGCCCTGGCTGTTTTTAAATACTGTAGATTACGGTGATCTGTAATTACTGTGACCGTTGTCGGGGGGGGGGAAATTCTGCCGGGGTCGGCCGGACCGTCCGCAGACCTCCGGGCAGGGAGGCCCCAACTCCTCCCGTATATCCCAAAAGAGATAGAGTATGAGACACACGTAAGAAGCAAGGTGACTCTGCTGTTTATTAGACAAAACGGCAGGGATGGGTCAAAGAGCGTACGCGTCCGTCCTGACACACACACAATCATGGGGCTCGCAGGCCCTTTTTACCTTAGTATGACGCGCTACTTGCGTCACTTGGAAAGTTTTAGCAAAAACCTATCTCCACTCTGGATTGGTTACTCGAGTGGTAGGGTTAGTATAGCGCACATATAGAGAACGGTGTTATTGGCTAAGAGTTAGTCAGGTGGTATACCTGGGCTGTCCCTTCAATTTGATACATGAAAATTGTTACATGAAGACCTCTGAGGATTGGTCAATGTGAATGGCGTCAGTGATAAGAACCCCAAGTTCTAATTGGTCCGCTCGCGAGCCTCCCAGTCTGGGACTATCGCTGTTCCCAGCTCGCGGTGCACCTGTCATTTGCAACAATGTTTTAATATGGGTAGGTGTAAACAATGTGAGGATTTATTCATATGTTGGGAGGTCGAATACTCCCACTGCTGCAGATGTCCAAATGAGTCTTTTAATTGTATCTGCCTGTGTCTCGAAACGTGGGATTCAGCCGTCTCCTTCCTTCTGGGCTTGGCATCTTGTCAGGTTTGACTTTGTCACGTGAGGTGGGACCGTGTTTGAGGCAAAATTCAACACAATTAATATTGTTTTTCCTACTGTGTGCCTGGTTTATCTTGCAGGTGCGACCTTGGCGTTGGCTTGCAGCGTGTGAGATTGCAACATCGTGCCCTTGGCGGTGTGCTTTCGCCGGGCTCATTTTGCAGGGTCAGCAACCCAGTTCTTGCTCACTCAATGTTCATGGAAGCTTTTGCCTGCGGCCTACTTGGGCCTGGTGCATAGGTGGGACCGTTTGATGCAGAGCGCTTTAGGTTACAGTATCATATTGCTTTGTCCTCAGTATCGTGTCCCCGTTATATTCTTCATTATGGTACATGGCTTTTTAGAAGAAGCGTGAGCAAGCCTTTTTTATATAAGTTCATGATGCGTCTTGCGTTTCTGCATTTTGAAAGCCTATGTGGAAAATAATAAAGATGTACGTCCGTGAGTATGTCTGTCGCCTACGTCATAGCACTGAGTATATTCTTCGTGTAGATTGGTGCGGGAGTGTCCGGTGTGTATATTTGCACAGGTGTGCTGACTGTTGGCTACGTCGTCATGGCATCTCTAACGACGTGTAGGTTTAGTCGAATTGGTCCGTGGCGCAGGTGTCGGCATGGACAGGGCGGGCTGTTGGGCAGGTAGATGGGCACATCCGTATGTTCCTGTACCAGGGTATTTGGTCGTCCGGTAGATAGGCAAACTCCTCTCGTGGCGGGTGTCTGGGCCGTGATCCTCTAGGCCAAGCGCGAGAGGGGAAGGGCGGGAGCCTGTTCTTCCATTCTCCCACTTCAGTCCCCCCTCTGGTCGACTTGTCGACCACAAACATATCCTTTTCTTTATCTCCTCTTACTCTCCATATTTTAGTTATTCCTCCCAAATGTCCATAGTGGTTAACATGGTCTTCGAATGACCAATACATATATTCACATGTTCCTCCAGGAGTGCAGTATACCCATTTCCCTATGTAGCTCCTTGGGTTTCTTGGGTTTTCGAGTTTTACAGATGGTGGGTCCAGGTGGTTGGTGATGATCTGGTTGCGCAACTTCTCCCTCTCTTTTATTATTGTACCTGTGTGTTGGCCGTCATCTGTTGGCATCAAGAGGTGTATACCAACCATTTTGATCATCTCGTCTGTGGTGCGTGCCTTCCGGGCCTTCCAAAATCTTATTATGATCAGTGCAGCTCCAGCCAAAATAGTGCATCCAACTATAATCTTCAGTCCATCTGACAGCCAGGATGGCATCCATGACCATAATATTGAAAACCAGCTCTCATCCTTTTTCACACCTTTACTTTCATCCATCATTTTTGAGTGCATCTGGGCCAATTGTGACACAGCTTCCGTGAGGGTACCATTTTCTGCATTGTTAGCAGGAATGAATGTGCAGCATGATTGTCCTATCTTTGCGCAAACTCCTCCTTCCATTGCTGTGAGGAGGTCCAGTACATGTCTGTTCTGTAGTGCAACCATTCTTACTGCTCGCAATTCCTCTTTTATTGCATTGAATCCATTTACTGTAGAGTTGATTGTCATCATTAGTTCCCACCTAGTTATCTGGAGCCATTTTGCGTTTGCGTAAGCCTGCAGTCCAGGATGTATTATTGAGGAGAAGAACATAGCTGCTCTGCTGAATAGTCTGTGTTCCGGCGGTATTGAGGTCAGTGCTGTTTAAGACCTTCCCCACAGGTAATTTCCTGTCAGAGGTTCTCCTTGTCTTTTCCTTCTGTTGAGGATAGTGTTGTTGCCGTTGCGTCTGTTCTCTGATCCTTTTCGAGGCTGTGCAGATCTCTTCTTCCTTTTGTTTCCTTCATCCATCTTGGGGAAATTCGCCATGTTCACATGCTTCTGGGGTACCACTAGTGATGGTACATTAACGTGTACTATAGTGCATACACCATTCCACAAAGGGGGCAGTGTGTGATACGCCTTGTCCCCACAGGCCCAGTAATGGTCCATTACCACTGCTGTTCCTGCTCCCCCCTCAGGTAACTCCATCACGCTTTCACAGTTGGTGTTGTATCCTACATCCACCTCTCCTTTATGTTGGTAGCATACCTTAGGCGCAGTTAACGGCAATATTGTTATTGGGTCTTCATCCTTCTCCATCCACGTAAGCATGGGTACGTACTTGACCTAATTCATCCAACATCTGTGGTTATGTCCATCAATAGTTGAAATATTTTCTCTTGTTATCATGTTGCTGCCAACCACTCCTATGTCCCATTTGTTGTCCATGTACACCTTCCCTGTTATTATCATCAGTGGTCTTTCCCAACATCCGTTTTTACAAGGGACTTCAGCGGCGTACCAATCACATGGTAGGTACTGCAGTGTTACCTTCTTTATTTCTCCTTTTTCAGGACCACTTGTTATGTATCTGAATCCTTCAGCATGTAGACTGCTCTTGTGGTAACTCAAATAAGTCTTAAGGAAGTTGTTTTCATATGGATATGTATCTCGTGTTTTCCACACCAGATGCACAACTGTTCATTGAAATCTTCCTTTCGTCTGGAACAATGCCAGGTATATTATACATCGTGCTATTTTTCCATCTATCTCCGTAGCAACAAATGTTCGAGAAGCGCTCATGGCGTATGGGATCAATGAGCAAACGTAGCAGCTGTCTACTGTTGTCTGCTTGCCTATTTTGGTCATGTCTTGGTACCACATGTTGTTAGAGACGTGTGCTGAATCTTGTACATAGTTGTCAATGCCTTTATTATCTGAGTATGTGCTGCGTTTAACTCTATTTTCCTGGTGTGGGGTTTTACTAGTACCACCTGACGTAACACCTGTTGCAGCTGGGGGTGGGGGTATGTTAGGTTTGGGTACACTAATAATATCAATAACATAGCTGTACTGCCATACAGAGGCAGCCAAGAACCCGGTGATCATTAAAATCCCTATCAATTTTATTACAAATGCTAATTTCACCGGCATTTTGCTCTTACCTTGCTGCAGTCCGGCAGCATATTTTTGCGACGTTACAGTTGCCCGCCTGAAAATTCTTAATATGCTAGTTATTAAGGTTAGTTATTGTTATTAAGCTCTCCCTATCAAGTAGTCATTCAGTGCCCAGGCGAAGAGCTGTTCCCACGCCAATCTAAGCGATCTATCTCTTAGGGCAGGCAAGTATGGTTGGAGGTGGGGCATTGAATGTTCTATGGCCAAGAGGAATGCTGTGTAGTAGACACGTACCCTCCTTCCTTTCAGGTACGTTGGCCGTTTTATTCCATATACAAATTGGTGTGACAATTCTTCCAGGTAATTATCGTCTGAGGGTACCATCTACTCCTGGGCAGTGAATTAGTTAGTTATCTACTTTCTTAACAGTGCAATAATACGCTTTACCTGCATGTGCGAGAGAAAAGAAGGAGAACATTCAGGTGTTTACATGTGTATATGTGCAAAAACAATGTCCTTCAGTTCAGTTATTACTACAGTGGGTAGGGGGTCAATGGGCAGAGGGTTTGGGGCTCAGGCTGGCGGGAGTCTCTTTACCCTTTGATTGTGTAACCATGGGGTGGGCGGTATGGGGATCACCCCTTTCTTTTCTAATAGTTGTCTCTGGGGAATCTGGGGGGTGGCAGGGTATGGGGACACTTAGGCTGTTAGTTGTGGGAGAAGTCTCTTCCTCCGTTGGTGAAGCTGTTGTTGTTCTTCCTGTGGCCCTGTCGGTGGCGCTGGGGCGGGTCTGGAGTTTGTAGATCTTTACGTCGTGTAGGTGGTTCCAAGCACGTTTGTCCTGTAACTTTACTGCTCTCGTTGATACCTCTTCTACCAGATGGGGGCCAGTGAATCGTGGACTGTTCCACTTTCTGTTGAAATTGCGAAGTAGTACGTGGTCACCTTTAGCAACTTTGCACAGTCTTTCCTTTTCCAATTCTTTATCCACGTCTTCTTGTTGGTCGCTGTTAGACCCGCCCCGCGTGCGCTCGAGCTGTTGAGACACAAACACTACACTAGTAATCAAAGAAGACACATATTGGTACATTTCATCACCAAGAACACTCACAGTGCTCTCGTGGTCAGTAAATGCTCTTGATGTTGGCGTTAGGGGAAGGCGCATTTGACGTCCGGTAACCACCTCGTGAGGGGTGAGGTGGTGGTCGGACCCTGGTCTATTCCTTAGCTCAAGTAGGGCTAATGGAAGGCAATGTTGTTTGCTGTATCTTTGCAATTGCCTCCTTTAATAGGCCGTTCAGGCGTTCACATAAACCGTTGGCCTGTGGGTGGTATGCACATGCAAATTTATGCTTGATGTTCAGCAAGGATGTAATGTGCTGGAACATTTCGTTTGCGAAATGTGGGCCATTGTCTGACCTTAATACCTCACACACTCCCCACCTAGGGAAGACCTCCCTCACTAGGAATTTAGCTGCTCTAAATGCATCTGGGTGTGAACAGGGCCCTGCTTCAATCCACCTCGAGAATGGGCATACTACTACAATCATATACCTATTTCCTTGACATACGTTGATCATATCAACATAGTCAATATGGAGATGTCGGAACGGTCCCTCTGCCTGGGGTATAGTACCTCTTATCACCTTAAGAGTGTGGCCGGCCGTAAACTGTTGGCATGTGAGACAGTTGCTGATAAAATTTGACACATGAGAATTTAACTCGGGGCAGAACCAGTCTTCCCTAATTCGTGCTGAAATTACTTCCTTACCTGTGTGGGCTGGGTAATGTAGTTGGCTCAGGGCGGTGTTCAAAGTGCCAATGGTATTACAACCTTTCCAGTGTCACCCTGGCGCCATAGTGCGTCGGTTGGTGACATTGTGCATCCTCTTTTTACCCATATTTCTTTTTTGGCCATTGGTGCAGCCGCTTGTAGCTCCATAATCTGTGTGGCTGGGAGATGGGTGTACCCTTCTCTTATCAACATCTCCTTAGCCATTCCCCTCCCTCTCCCTCTCTGTGACTCTGGGGGGTTCCATATCTCACCAAAGTAGGCAGCAGACTTCGCATGTGCGTCTGCTGCTGCATTCCCTTTTGAGATGTGATATTCGCCATTGGTGTGTGCGGTGCATTTCACTAAAGCTAATTCTTGGGGGTCATTTATTGCTTCAATTAGTTCAGCCAATAGGAGGGCATGTTGCACTGGAGTGCCATCAGCTCTCCTAAACCCTCTTCTTCTCTATTTCGACAGCCCTGAGTGGACAATGGATGTAACATACGCGCTGTCGGAGTATATGGTCACTCGTTTGTCAAAGCTTTCCTTCGACGCCAAGATCAGTGCAACTAATTCCGCTGCTTGAGCGGAGTAATGCTGTGGTAATTGTACACATTTCATGGCCACACACACCGGTACTTCCATCATTTTTACCACTGCTGCCCCAGTCCTCCTTACACCATCCCTTTGGTCGATAGTTGATGACCCATCAATGAACAAGAGCTCACCTCCCTCTAGCGCGTTTTCTTCAACCTTTCTAGTACATGAGTACATATCAGTTATTTGCGTACAGTCGTGGGCATAATCTCCCTCCTCAATTACTTCTGCTAGGATCCTTGCAGGGTTGACCGTGCTACATCTAACAATTGATAGTTCAGCTCTGGATAAGATGATCTCATAACCTGATGCCCTTTGCATGGTTAGGTTGGACTTAGGTTTATTCAATATGGCAAATAGTGCATGTTCCACAAACAGTGTAGTTGGGCACCCCATGGTTATTGCTGATGCTTTCTCTACCGCAAAAGCAGCTGCGGCGAGACCTTGTTCGCAAGGGAAATGACCTATCATCACAGGATCTAAGTGGCCGCTGTAGAATGCTACTGGCTTGTAGCCCATGCTTGTTTTTTGGGCCAACACTGCTTTCATTACTGCTGAGTCGCAATGTGTAAATATAAAAAATTGTCGCTCATAGTCTGGGGATGCCAGTACCGGAGCAGTTGATATCGCATCTTTCAACTCATCAAAAGCCTCTTTCATTTCCATTGTCCACCTCAGCTTTTTCTCCCCTTTATTAGCTTCCTTTAACGCCTCAAGCAGGGGCCCTATGTATGAACTGTAATCAAATACCCATGCTCTACAGTAGTTGCATAGACCCAGGAACTGCTGCAGTTCCCTCACTGTTTGTGGCACTGGTGTGTTTGAAATGGCCTGTGCTCTTTGTGGTGCAATCTTTCTTCCATGTTGGGATATGAGCTGACCAATGTAAAGTACCTGTTCTTGACAGTACTGTAACTTTTCCATGTCTACCTTGTAACCTTTCTCAGCCAATATTGTCAACATCTTTAATGAGTCCTCTCTGCATGTTCTTCCGTTTGTACTGCAAATTATTATATCATCGACATACTGCAACACTGTGCTTTCCACTTCAATGTTACCCAAATCCATCTGTATTACTCTGTTGAAAATTGAGGGTGATTCGCAATACCCTTGTGGCAATCTGGTGTGCTTCCACTTTGTGTTTCTGTAAGTGAAGCTTGTCAGATCTTGTGAGTCTGGGTGCAATGGTATTGAGAAGAATGCATTTTTAAGGTCGATCACTGTAAATCGTGATGCTTCTGCTGGAATGCCACACAATATTGTGGCCGGGTTTGCTGCTATGGGATACTCTGCTTCTACTATGTTGTTCAAGGGCCTGAGATCCTGTATGAAGCGCCAAGAACCCCCTTTAGCCTTGCGCACTGGGTATACAGCCGTGTTACATGGTGATTCTGAGGGGACCAATATGCCATTATTTATAAGGGCCATTATGGTTTCATATATGCCCTCATCTGCCTCTTTTGATAGTGGGTACTGTTTCACTCTGGGGAGTATTGCACCTTTTTTCAATTTTATCCTTACTCCCCCTATACTTTTTATGCACCCCACGTCATAGGGGCTAGTAGTCCACAGTGATGTGGGTACCTTTGTCATATCCTCCTTAAAGAAGGGGACTGGGGTGCATGCGGGTGCCTCAAGCGCCATTGCAATTTTCTGTGCTACTTGTTTGTACGCCACTCTTAGCCATATTTCCACACTCATCATAAACACCATTTCACCTTCCTCCTTTTCATCTGAGAACAGCTCCTCATCTGACACCTGGGTGAGTCTACATCCTTCCGCTAGTGCTATCACTGCCCTCCATGCCCTTCCTTCTCTGTCTTGGGCATGTACAGCAATGTAATCACCTGTTGCTATAATGCTCTCAATGTCCACTGGAACCACCTTTCTTTCTGGCTCATTGACTGGTGTTTCTGGTCTGAACAGATAGGCTGCTGGCCTCCTCCACATTTTTCCCTCTATCCCTGGCATCCATGCAAATGCCATGTCTGTCCCGTACTGGAAGAGCTCGCCATCTACTGGCTCCGCCCTAATCGCTGTTTGTCCGCAGTATGCTTGCATAATCTGTCGTGCCGTGAGCATGTTAATCCCTGGAGTGGAGCAAATTATGCCGTCCTCAGTAAATGAGATCGTCATATTCAACCTGTTCATTATGTCTCTCCCCAGTATATTTACTAGTGAGGCACTATAATATAGAAGTGGGGCTGACAGGTCATAATCTCCTATAGATAAGGGAATGTTATCAGTAAAAGGAACCAACCCTTTAGCCCCAGAGAATCCTTGGGTGTTCATGGCTTCACCTGACATCTTAAATTTACCCTCCCTTATGCAAGACCGGGTCACCATGGTGTCAACAAGGAATGATAACTTTTTGTCACCTACCGTTACCTCTATGCGTGGTTCCTCCGCACTATTAGGTGTTACTGACAGGATGGGACACACCAAGGCCGTCTGTGGGCTGTCCTATTGAGGGTACAACGATTGACCATTTCCTGTGTAAGGGTTGTGTCCCAGCACCGTCACCCTACCCAGTTGTGTTTGTTGTACTTGGGGTTGTTGTGTTATCGCTACCTGTTGTTGTGTCAGTGAATGTGTCTGTGGCTATTGTTGTGTTATTAGTTGTTGCTGTTCATTTCCCTGTTGCAACGTCTGCTGTTGCTGTATGCCCTGCTGTTCCTGGGTGGGCCTTGGTTGTCCCTGTTCACTCCATGGTGGTGTTCCTGGTCTTACTCTACACGTGCGTGACATGTGCCCTAAAAGTCCACAACTCCAACACACCGGTGGTTCCCTACACTGCCATGGAAAGCTCCCTGTGTTGTCCTGATATACTGGTTGCCCTGTGGGATAGGAACTTCTAAGTCCTCCTACCTGCTGTTGGGTATTATATCCGTATCCTCTCCCTCTCATAATTCCTCCTCTCCCCCTGTTGTAATTATAATACCCAGCTCCTGGCATCGGGTATCCTCCTCCCATGTTGGTCGTGTATGGTTGTAGTGGCGGCACCTGTTGTGTTATAGTCTGTGAAGGTGGTATTTGGGAGGGATCTTGTGCAGCCACTACTTGTGTGGGGCTTTGGGTCATTGTTGTAGGCGTAGTTATTAGTGCCCCTTCCATTGTGTATTTAGTAAGCTTTTTCTGTACTAGTTTAGCCTCTTCCGTTTTCCTGTCCTCTTCCTTTTGTTTCATTTTTCCTTGCCATGTCCTGCAATGATGCACTATAGTCAGTTGTATTTCTGGCCATGCTTTTGCTTCCATTCCCACTACTTTCTTCAGTTGTTTCTGAACTCCTTCCGGGAGCCCTTGTACTAGTATATGATAAAATATTGCGGGTGTTTTGTCCCATTGTTCTCTAGTTTCCATGCGCCACTTCTCTTGGATTTCCTGGATATAATCAACAGGATCTTCGTTCTCACGCATCTTGCGGGAGGTAATTGCTCCTATGTCTGATGTGTCTGGGTACTGTACCCTCAGTGCCTGCCATAGTGCCATAGTGCATGTCTGCAGTTTGCGAATGGTGCCCCATCATGCGATGTGTTTGTTATTGTTACCCCAGGGAATCCCGCTCTCTTCCAAATGTCATCCGCTGCATCCCCTAATATCGATATTAGAAGGCCCTTCACATCTCCTACTGCCAGTTTCTGTCCTGCAGTGTGTTTTTCCATTTCATATCCACTTACCCGCACCTCCACTTAATGATGGGAGCCTGCATTTTATATTTTCTTTGTCTGTATGCTTCCAAGGGACATACTGTGGCCTAACCCCTCCCCTCTCCAGAAGTGGCATTAAGTTATGTCTCGTTTTACCCTTTGTGTTCCATAAAATCGAGTCTTCACACCCTTCTTCTTCTTCCCTTTCTTCTACATCGTCAATTTCATCCGTATTTCCCCTGCTCGTAACTCTTTCTTCTCCATCTTTTCCCCTTCTTCCATCATTTCCTGTATTTAATGTGGGCATGTGTATTCGCCTTTCCTGCCTGCGTCTAGGGAGGTCCCTAAGCCGACATGCATAGGGTCTTAATTCGTCTGTGAAGGGCGCAAGTTTTATTGTGCGTAACGAGCGTGAGGTGGTTGAGCATGTAGGGTGCGATGGGAGAGGGCGTGATGGGGACGGTGCGGCCTCTTGTGTCTGTCTTTCCGCTATTCCTTGCTCATCCTCCTCACTTCTCTCCAGCTCATCCTTTCTCCTACGGATCCATGGTGAGTCTGTGTTGGTCCGGGTGATGTATAGTTTATCTAGGCTTTCCCTTTCACTGTTTCTTCCTTCTCCACTCCTTCTTCTTCCTCACTACAAAAGTCAGTCATAAACGGCACAACCCACTCGGTCTTTTTCCCCTTTATTGTTACTGTTTGTAAGTCTATTAGGTCCAGTTCTCCTTTTTCTCCTTTATCAACCGCTCCCCTTTGCGCTGATGTTGTTGCTACTTCTGTGTCTTTATATACATCCCCCCATACTTCACTCTCCCTTCTCCTATCTTCTCTTTCTCCTTCATTTCTCTCCTCCGTCTCGCTACCATTTTCCTCCCTTTTCCTTTTTAATTCCTCCATTACTTCACTACTCATCTGTTCCAATATTCTTTCATCCTCTTTCTTCCTTTCCCATTTCACCCTTTCCCTTTCCAATATGCTCTCTATCACCCTCCCTTCTTCGTATTTCTTAGTCGTTTCTGATAGTAATCTCCTCTTCCACATTGCCATTTCTTTTTCTTTCTCTTCTTCTTCCCTTTTCTTTTCTCGCAGCACTGCTCTTGATACCCTTTCTGCTGCTGCTTTTACCCTTTCAGCTTCTCTCCTTTGCTCCTCAGTTCGTTCCCTTATTTTTTCCAATTCGTTCTTACCTTCTTTCCTTTTCCTCGCTCTCTCTCTTTCCTCCCTCTCGAGCTGTTTGATCAATTCATTCTGCTCATCCCTTAATTCTGCTAGTCGTTCCTCCAAAATCTCTTCCTTTTGCCGTAACAGCTCTTCCCCTCTCATTCCACTCTCCCTGGTATTATCCTCGTTTGTTTTCCTTACTACCTCCTTCTCTTCCCCTGTTAATGAACCTCGTAATTTTAATAGTATCTGTGCAGCTACCCACTCATCATTTCCTATTTCCACAGTTTGTTCTTCTCCAGTCCTCCCCTCCCCTGCTCAGCCGCCCTTAACTGACCTCTTTCTATTTCTCCTAACTCCCTTAAAGGGTACAACCCCCCTCCCTCTGTTTTCACTCCCTTTGCTAGGGGTATATCGTTGCTCGGTTCCTTTTTTATTTCATTTGATGTATTATTCTTTTCTCCTCCCTCTTGTCCGTTCCCCGTGTTCTTTGGGTCTTCACTCCCCTTTTTCCCATCCTCTCCTTCCTCCTTAATCTCTTTTTTTTCCGGTATTTCCCCCACAGTGAACATTCCATTTGGTCCTGGTCGGGACCCTTGGAACATCCTCCATAAGTTAAACACCTCCACGTGGTTTGCCAACTTCTTCCCTTTGTATGTATTATGCAGATGGTTTAGTAGTGAATGTTGGGCATATGGATCGAAGCTACCATTAGGCGGCCACAGTGTTATCATTTTGTTGTCCGTCCCCTGGGTCCATTCTATGCTATACTTAATCAGTTTCTCCCTATGGGGTGACAGTGTTGTACATATGTGTTGTAGTGGGGTAGTGAGGGTGTTCCCCCACCCTCCTGATCCTGTCCCGTATGACATAGTAGCGCTCCACTTGTTACCCTTCCCCTATTTGGTAGCGGTTATCTCACTAGCAGTTTACAATATGCATCCTTATATCGTTACCTGGCCCCATAAGTTTGGGGACTTGCGATAGTCCGCTAAGGAAAATTATAAAAATATAGTATTTACATTTGTATATTTTCTTCTGTCTTTCTTCCTTTACACGATACCCTTATGGCCCCCTGCGGCCGAGGCGCACGTAGCCCCCTGCGGCTGCGTACCCCTTATGACGTTCTTATACAGTCGTCCTATTTTCACTTGCTCCTCCTCCTTTTTCTACACTTGCCGTGGCCGGCGTTCTTCGTGCGCAGCCACGTCCCCCGTTTCACCTTTCCCCGATCAACTCATTACCGTTTATCTCCGTTTCCACTCCCTTACCACAGTTCTCTTGCCCACCACTCTCAGAAAGAAAGATGCCTTGTGCTCGGGATATCCTGTGGAAGCCCTACTGGTGACGTCACTGATCTCTTCAAGCTACTGGTAAGTTCTTCATATATTCTTTAAGTTCAAAATACACTTGCAATCTACCCCCGTTAACCTCACAGCTGTCTTCCTGTCACTCCTGGAACAAGGTAATCAATAATATAATCGGACTGCGCACGCTGCGTCGCCTCGCGTGTGATACGCCCCTCGACAGGAGGGCTTAACCAGCCAATTATCTTCCTTATTAGGCAACTAACTAGCTACCGCCTACAGGGAAACGTCATCTACCTATCGAGTTTCTTGCTCGAACAATAGGGATCCTCATCTACTCATTGATCAATAAATGCCAAATCGTAGGAAACCACACACACACACACACCCTTACACGTAGTCGCAACCTAGGCCAATCAGTGTCTACGAGCGGCCGCACGTGATGTTTTCGTGCTCCGCCCTCCCCCCTTCGCGTAACGTAGCCGACTGCTCTCACACTCGTTCGGCTACCATTCATTCCATTGCCAACACTAAATTGTCAAACCTTCGCCGCGCACCTGTGCAACACCTCCCACCTCCCGTATTTAATTCCTCCCCCCTCCCTCACAATTTCACATTGCTTGTTGTGCGTGGCATGCTCACCAAGTTCTCTTGATGCGGGGCCGCTCGACTGCGTGCACCTCTCCAAGCGGCTCGCCAACTCCCCTCGTCTGGACCACGTCTGGACACTCGCCAACCGCGGGCGGGATACTTCTCAACCGGCACCCGAGGGCCAATATCCGGATTGCGCTGTCCGGTCTTCTCGCAGCTCCGCGATGGTCCTGTAGTCCTCAGAAGGGGGCAACGGCAGAGGGGGCCGCGCCGCCGGGCCTCCTCGCAACGCGATTACCTGGAAAAAGTAAAAATAAAAAAGCAGATCTTAAACAGATCTCAGCAGTGCCTCCAACTTGTCGGGGGGGGAAATTCTGCCGGGGTTGGCCGGACCGTCCGCAGACCTCCGGGCAGGGAGGCTCCAACTCCTCCCGTATATCCCAAAAGAGATAGAGTATGAGACACACGCAAGAAGCAAGGTGACTCTGCTGTTTATTAGACAAAACGGCAGGGATGGGTCAAGGAGCGTACACATCCGTCCTGACACACACACAATCGTGGGGCTCGCAGGCCCTTTTTACCTTAGTATGATGCGCTACTTGAGTATACTCCCACTGCTGCAGATGTCCAAATGAGTCTTTTAATTGTATCTGCCTGTGTCTCGAAACGTGGGATTCAGGCGTCTCCTTCCTCCTGGGCTTGGCATCTTGTCAGGTTTGACTTTGTCACATGAGGTGGGACCGTGTTTGAGGCAAAATTCAACACAATTAATATTGTTTTTCCTACTGTGTGCCTGGTTTATCTTGCAGGTGCGATCTTGGCGTTGGCTTGCAGCCTGTGAGATTGCAACATCGTGCCCTTGGCGGTGTGCTTTCGCCGGGCTCATTTTGCAGGGTCAGCAACCCAGTTCTTGCTCACTCAATGTTCATGGAAGCTTTTGCCTGCGGCCTACTTGGGCCTGGTGCATAGGTGGGACCGTTTGATGCAGAGCGCTTTAGGTTACGGTATCATATTGCTTTGTCCTCAGTATCGTGTCCCCGTTATATTCTTCATTATGGTACATGGCTCTTTAGAAGAAGCGTGAGCAAGCCTTTTTTATATAAGTTCATGATGCGGCTTGCGTTTCTGCATTTTGAAAGCCTATGTGGAAAATAATAAAGATGCACGTCCGTGAGTATGTCTGTCGCCTACTTCATAGCACTGAGTATATTCTTCGTGTAGATTGGTGCGGGAGTGTCCGGTGTGTATATTTGCACAGGTGTGCTGACCGTTAGCTAAGTCGTCATGGCATCTCTAACGACGTGTAGGTTTAGTCGAGTTGGTCCGTGCCGCAGGTGTCGGCATGGACAGGGCGGGCTGTTGGGCAGGTAGATGGGCACATCCGTATGTTCCTGTACCGGAGTATTTGGTCGTCCGGTAGATAGGCAAACTCCTCTCGTGGCGGGTGTCTGGGCCGTGATCCTCTAGGCCAAGCACGAGAGGGGAAGGGCGGGAGCCTGTTCTTCCATTCTCCCACTTCACTGTGTGTCTGGCTCCCAGAAGATAGTGTCTCCATGTTTTGAAGGCTTCTTTGATTGCTAACAGTTCCTTGTCAGTAATTGCGTAGTTTAACTTCTGCGCCGAAAACCTACAGGACCAAAATGCTATGGGGCGTAGTTGTACTGTATCTGGGTGTCTCTGCGACAAGACGGCTCCCATGGCTATGTTGGAGGTGTCTGTTTCAACCACATATGGCAGGTCGGAATGGGGTGCCGAAGAACGGGTGCTGAGGTGAAGGCCAGTTTCAGTTCCTGGAAAGCCTTTTTTGCCTTGGGGGACCAAACAAATTTCTTATTTTTTCTCAATAAGGAAGTGATTGGATGAACTATTTGCGTGAACCTGGGGATAAATCGTCGATAACAATTGGCAAATCCGAGCACGCTTTCTATTCCTTTTGTGGATGTTGGTGATGGCCACTGAAGGATAACTTCCACCTTGCGGGTATCCATGTGAACTCCTCGTGGAGTAAACATGAAGCCCAAAAATTCCACTTCCGTGACATGGAAGAAGCATTTTTCCAATTTGGCAAACAGCTGGTGTTGACAAAGCTTTTCCAGAACTGCTCTTACATGGCCGACGTGATCCTCCATGGGCATAGAGTAAATAAGAATGTCATCAATATACACGAGTATGCAAACGTCCAACAATTCGTGAATCACATAGTTCATGCAGAATTGGAACCCTGCCAGGGCATTACATAATCCGAAGGGCATGACCTGATTTTCGAAAAGTCCAAATTTGGTTCGGAGTGCCGTTGTCCATTAGTCTCCCTTTTTAACCCTCACAAGTTGGTAGGCGCCTCGTAGGTCCAGTTTAGTGTAGATTTGGGCATTCTTTACTTGATCTAGCAGCTCCGGGATGAGTGGTAGGAGGTATCTGTTCTTCACTTTGTTTTGGTTCAATGCTCTATAATCTATATAAGTTCTTAAATTCGACTGCAGGGAATTTGTGCTCCAGGCACCAGATCGATTTGGCAGTCGTAAGGTCTGTGAGGAGGTAGGGTGTTTGCTTGCTCCTTCTGGAACGCATCCTAGCAATCCAGATATTCCGGGGGTAGGGAACCAGAGAGTCCCAAGATAGATTTCATTTTGAGTTCCTTGCTTTTCTCTTCTTTGTGGTGGCAGATGTTAGCGCATTCTGGAGGAAAGGTCAGCACTCTTGTTCGCCAGTCGATCCTTGGGTTGTGTGTTTCCAGCCACGGCATTCCTAAGATCATCTGGATCTGAGCCCCAATAAGATCAAAGGAGATTTCTTCTCGATGACCATCCTGACACATCAGCATGACTTTGTCGGTATGTTGCGTTTTCCGACTTGAGCTTTTGCTGGAGAGGAAGGCCTATTTGTGTGGCCAGATCTTGATCAATATAATTTCCCACCGCCCCGCTATCAATATATGCCTCCAAGGCATGTACCTTTGTCGGTTGCTGATGGTTGGCCAAATGTACTGGGATGACGAGGTTTAAGGTCTATACAGATTCCTTCTTTTTCGCTCGACAAGTGGACCGCTACGCTTGTCGAGGGCTGGAGTTTTCTGGGTTTTGTTATTTTTCTTCGTTACCATTGTCTGTTGCACCTACAATCCTTTTGGGGGATTTGACTGGGCAGTCCTGGAGTAAATGTCCTGCTTTTCCGCAGTATAAACAGAGTTGTTGTTGTCTCCTCTTTTCTCTCTCTTCCTTGGAGATAGGAGCCCGTAATCCTCCGATCTGCATTGGTTCTGTTGTTTTGTGGGTTTTGAAGGGCATGTCCTGGGATCGCATATAGACCAACCTCCCTTCAGTTCTTCTGCGGTCCATTTTTCGATTCTGCAACCTGTGATCAAGTTGTACTGTCAGATTAATGTACTCAGCACAATCTTCTGGAGGATTGACCACCTGGGCTAGCACATCCTTTAGTTCCTCACGCAATCCCTGATAAAAGAGCGTGGTCCTCTTCTCTTCCGGCCAATTCGTCTGTGCTACGAGACGATTAAAGGTCGCAATATAAGTCAGCAGATCCTGGTTCCGTGGTCTGAGGGACAATAGTTCGGAATCCAGGGCGTGTCCTTGGGTGTGCCTAGCAAACAACTTTTCCATTTCTATTTGAATTTCCCCAAAGTTTCGGAGGAGAGGATCATCCTGGTTTACTAATGGTATCGACCAGTCTGCTGCACCACCTCCTAAATATGAGAGAACAAAGGCGACTCTTGCGCTATCATTTAGAAAGGCTCCAGGTCGGCACAGAA
Organism: Ambystoma mexicanum; assembly: GCF_040938575.1. Taxonomy (NCBI): domain Eukaryota; kingdom Metazoa; phylum Chordata; class Amphibia; order Caudata; family Ambystomatidae; genus Ambystoma; species Ambystoma mexicanum. The sequence goes on along the minus strand of NC_090922.1, from coordinate 650,228,895 downwards.
AGTGAAGACGACATTGGTTCATAAATATAGCATACTTGTTTGGGTTGCCAGTAAAACTTTTGGGCGGGGCCAGTGGCACTACCCCTGGAAGTACCACCTGGACTGGGGACGATGGCTGGGACATGGGAGGTTTTGCAATCCCCGGTAATGGAACCTGACCTGCATGTGTCTGAAGCCTCTGCCTTGCCAAGTCATCAGTTCACGGGCTACAATTAGGTCCCTTCGCAAGGCATTGGTTTCTTGTCTGGAAGCATGAACTTCGTCCCACAATTCCCCCAATAATTGGGCCAACTGGTCAGTTTCCGAGGTCTCCATAATGCCCAGGCAGAGATTCAGAGAGGCTTTGCGTTCTGTTACGCTCACCTGGTCTCTGCAGGGATGTTGGGGCACAGTTGCAGCCCTCCCCGGATCTGGCTTCCTTGGATCTGGCTTCTTCCCCTGCTCCTGTGTTGTAAACTGCTCTGATGGTTGGAAATGCCTCTATAAGGATACAAAAGGTTGTGAGGATGATGTGATATGGTTGTAGTTCTCGAACCCTTTGTCCCAGAATGTGGTGAGCATGCATTTGCCCATATAGTCTCACCTGTTAAACTATGAGGATGAGCTCTCCGTCCTGCTTCTCAAATGCAGGGGCTCTTTAATTGGGCTTAGTTCTTTCACTGGCCCTTGTGCGTGGCAACCTAGACTGGCTGTGACTGATCCACTTCTAAGGTAAGTGTTCTTCAACAATGATTTTTGTCTGTGTTTGTTAGCATTGCTTTTCACACATGATTTGTGTTCATATCCCTAGTAATGTCTTACTTCCTCCCCAGTAGGTGATGAAGGCCCAGCAGAGTTGCGCTGCTTGGAGTGAGCCTGAATAGAACCCTGAGGAGTCTTCAATGTCCCAAATAGATGGTAAGTTTGAACCCTAAGGTCAGCGCGAGGGTTATGTAGCGTGCGACCTTAACAAATTGTCTGTATGTGGCTTCTGACCTTAATTATCCTTTTCTTCTGCAGGTATGGCCTGGCAATGCCTGACGAGGAGCAGCTGTCCCAAGACCTTTCGGTGGGTGATGGATGACTGTAGCCGCGAGGATGTTGGCCGAGAAGAACTCCTGCGTAAGTGTTCAAACTCCGGAACAGTTAAGGAGCGCTGCAGGTGGTAGTATTGTTGGAGTCATGTAGGTGCGCTTTAGGCGATGGTAGATGGTGTTGCTGAAAGCAGGTAAGATAAGCTTCAGTGATGGCTTTGCTGGAAAACAGGTAAGATGCGCTTCAGTGATGGTTTTGCTGGAAATAGGTAAGAAGCGCTCAAAGCGGCGGTGAGCATTACGCTGCATGAGCAGACTAACGCGAAGCGCTGGCATGCGGCCCGGGCAAGCTTAAATAGTCTGGTCCCAGGCATGCCCCTTTGCTCTGCTTGATGGCTCCAGCCTGCCACTCCCAGAAGATGCTGCATGTGTAGCCCAATGCATTCCTATGGCCACACCAGGTCTGGGTGCACATGGGGGCTCAGCAAGAGATGAAATAGCATGTGCACTAGGAAAATGTGTGCAGAGCCAAAGGCACCAGGACTGGGTCCAACTGGACCCTTTAAGTGATGTCAGTTGTGGTGCTTGCCCTGTGGCCATGACAGGGTGCTATGTCTTTGTACTTACCCGGTCTATCGCACTTGGTCAGGCAGTTAGGCAGGAAATGCCTTTTGAGATATGGGATTCCAGATATTGTACCTAAAGTTCTGTTCCCCGACAGGATGTTAGGCAGTAATCAGATCTGCATTTCTAGATAGTTGGAGAGGGCCTAAGCTTCACAGCCTGGCAGACATGAGAGTTGCACAATTTAACTAGGGATTCCCAGACAGTGGGAGAGGCCTATGTTTCAAGGAATGGCAGATATGGAACAAGTTACTTACCTCCAGCTTGGGTTCATTATGGATTTACATGCTCACAAACCCTCTTGGTCACCAGAGGTGAGACAAGAGTGAACCAATGTCCCCTAACTTCTATGGGTTTTAACTTTTATAGAGTAGAAACCACACCCCCTAAGGATTTGCATCAGTATGCTAATCTGATTGGTCCATTTATTTGATTGGATTTTGTTCAAAAAGTGACATCCCACTAAACCAACCCCTCCATAGTCATTGGGCATATTGATGAAGAGGGCAATCTATAAGTGCAATTTCCAAACCCAGTTCCCTCCAATTTGATGTAATGCTCATATTGGAGACCTTTGCCCTTTGGATGTTCTATCCCATTAGGAATGTGCCATAGGGCTATCAAGTAGCAATACTTGATATTTGTTTCTGTGTGTGTTTACCTTTGAATCTCGGGTGGCCTCGAGATTGACCCTGGTGCAACTGAAATATCAATCAGTGATTATGTTAGAAACTAGATTTGAGAGAACCAATGAATTAAGGAATAGTTTTTGAATTACAGTTACTTTGTTGTGCCCTCCATTACAGAACTTTTTTGCATTGCATATTGGATATTTTGACATTAAACATGGGTAACATTTGAAAACAGCATATTCCACACATATGATCATGTTAATAATTGTTTCATTAGATTGCTCTTACTTAGGCAAATCAAATAATGCAATTTTCATTTTGACACACCGTGCGGTCGATGAGTTATGCCAGTTCTCTTTTTACTCACTAATACTTTTACACAACCATTTCTTTTCCATCTCAAAATAACAGGCTTTCTCACACAGATGCTAGGATATATTAATCACTAATGAACACTGTTTCTGCACAAAACTATTCGCATATATTTAATTTGCATAATTACCTAAAGTAAAAAAAAATTGCATCCAGCTGATAGAGCGTTTAAAGCTTAAATGTGTTTAAACAAGTAACTCTATTGTACATTTTGTCAGTATTTACAAGCAAAATAAGATTTCTTGTGTAGATTTCACATCTGAAATTCATTCATTTTTGTTATTTGTTCAATGGTATGTCACTGCAGCTCTGAGTTAAATGTGTCGTTCAGAGCTTCCTTAGCGTTGGTGAAACTTTTGTTAGCCATCTTCAAGAAAATCAATGACAATCATATTCTTTAAACACCACTTTGGTTCTTGTGGTATATATCAAGTCTGTATGCTGTTTTGTTGTTGACATTGAACTGCTTAGTTTAACTTTAAGTTGGAAATGAGAATCTTTCTTTCGCAAGATTGTTTTTTTTTACTGTATCTTAAGGCAAAAGGTTTGTAATGATTAAACCAAATAAAGCCTTATAAAAAATAAAAAAAATAAAACAATGGCATACCAGTTCCTGGCTTGCATATCCAAATGGTGGTAGTTCCTCTTGGAGCTGAGGTTTGGGGCATGTATGACCCAGAGAGTGCTGTTCTAATGGTGCAACTCTTTGTAGTTACGCTGGCATAGCAATTTACAACATCACACCTACTTGATTGAATCCACTATATGCCTCTTGTAGAAGACTGTATGTCTTTCCAGATGTGAAGAGTTTCCTTTAGAAAAGGCCTGGATGATGGATTTAGCCTAGAATCAGAGACCGATGGAAGCTGTAAATGGGTGGCCTTTGTGTTTATTGCTTGCAAAGCCTATCCCAGAGAAAAAGCAAGTGTCAAAGTGTTTACAGTCCAGCCTGCGGGCCTGAGTATCATTTATTTTTTTGGAAGCAAGTCAACCCCTCAGTCGTGTTGGCTATGGGTTGAGGGAAAGGAATACAATTTGGTTTTTAGGCCTAAAGCTGGTGCTTGATTTACAAAATGTAGCATGTTTAAGTCACCTTTCTTTCCATGTTGTAACTGTCACCTAAAACAGATCGACATTATAACTTTCCCTTCGTCATCAAAGTCCTGTTTGGCATTATTACAAGTTTGGTCGTTGAGATGCCACCAAAATGATTTCGCGTGACTGCCACTTGGTCCAGTGGAATTGCAGCCATATTACAAATGGCAGTATTTTAGTGTTTGTCCCTGTTTATGGAGTCCATATGACTCCATGGGGATTTTGTCAGAATTACCACCTGAAGTAATTTTGCTGATGGTAATTCTGCCAGGATTGCTGTTTTTTGGCAGTGAGGTGGCCAAATTACCTGCAACATTTTGCTTGAGGTTTTTCCTCCACCTTACCTCCAAACACAAAGTTTTGCAGTGCAGTAATACAGTGGTAAATCTTTAACACTACATTAGCACTGTTTTTTGGCCACACTGCTGAACTCATAATAAGGCCCAACAGTTTATATTTCTATAGCTTTCTTTTTACAAAATTGATTCCCAGTCCTGTGACGGAACATATGCAGAATGCAATGCAATTCCTTTTTCCTTTTCTATCAAATGTTGTGCTTTTCATCTCAGATTGGACTGTTTTCCATTTAATAAAAGTATCCAGATTCTTTCTGCAACTTGATCATATTTATGTATGTCAGTTAATTAGGACATACTTTTGTCCCGTAGATGCTTTGTAAACCTTGCACATTTCCTCACACATGTGTTTTTAGATGCTCTTTTTAAACTGGTGCTTTTCTATCATTGCATACTACGTTTCTTTGGCATCGATCTCTTTTAATACAACTGTGTGTCACATACAAATGTTGTAGAAAACATAATAAATAAAATCCACTATTGAGTGTAAGAAAGTGTGTTTAAAAGTTAAAAAATGTATATTTTCCATAGCATGTTCTACAACTAACTATATTCTGTGTTCTTTGCTGATGAACGCAAAGTGCAACAACACAAAACAGACAAACTCAGCACCACCTTCCCATATTCCAAATAATCTATCCCAAGTAACAGTCTCCATGGCCATGGTCAGTGCCCGTATCCTACATATCATCCTTTATCTATATAGCCAGTGGTCAGATTGTTCAGGGCCTTCAACAGGCCAAACCTACTGCCAATGTCAATCCAAAATATCATCCCACATACCCATGAACAGTGGAGGCCAAGGCCACTGTCAATGCCAATCCCACATTTTCCCACATAGCTATGGCTAGGGCCCAGATTATTTGGGCAATGGCCACACTGGCAGTGCTCACAGTCCAATGGACCAACTCAGCAACATCCTTCCATGCCTCAAACAACCTATACCATATATTATCCCTAATTGCCATGACCGAACAATCTGGATACTGGCTATGGCCACAGCCCAACAAATTAACTGACCAACTCAGTGCCACCTTCCCATACCCAAAACAATCTATACCACATCTAATCTCTCATTGCCATGGACAAACAATCTGGACACTGTGCATGGTCACAGCCCAGCAACACCACAGTCCAACTCAGCACCACCTTCCCATATTTGTATTTTTATTTATTGGGTATTTATAATGCACCTATACAGAAAAAGGTGCTTCAAGGTTCAACAAGACAAAAGAGATGGGGGAACAGGGATAACATACAATAATGTTCCTACTAGGCCTTGTGTCATTTGGATCATGAAAGTGCAGAAAAAAAGAAGTGCTGGGGAGAGGGTAAAGGGGAGAAGGGAAGTACCGGTCAGGGCAGAAAAGGGGCCCATGAGGTAGGCGAGTGCTAAATGGAGGCCATGTGGACAAGGGCCAGGGAAATGCAGAGAGTGCAAGTGAAGAAGGTCCATATGCTACGTGTGAAGTACATGGCTGGTAGGGCTCAATGGTGTGCAGGGCAAGCCAGGCTAGTACAGTGGGAGAGAGCCTGGAATTGCAAGTGCAGGCTAGCGCGGGCGGCATCAGAGAAGACAAGTGCAGGGGTAGACTGGTCAAGGAGGGCTTGGTGCCCTGTAAGAATCTGATGGAACCAGGCAGCCAATCAAACGAGGCAGAGGGGGACAATAGCAGGGGAGAGGGAGAGGGTAAGAGGAAGAGAAAAGGAGGGTCTTGAGAAGCTTTTGGAACTTAAGGGGATCCGGCTCAAGTATGAGAGAGGCAGGGAGGCCATTCCAAAGGGAGGCGCCTGCAGAGGAGACAGATCTACCCCCCCCCCCACTCTCTGCTTGGAAAAGCATCTGACATGCAGAGAGTTGGAGCTAGAAGACCAAAGAGCTCTAGCTGGGAGGTATAAAGGGAGGGAATATAGCAGGGTCCCAGGCCCCAGAACAGCTTGTGGATGATGCAGGGGGTCTTGAGCTTGATCCTCGCAGCAACTGGGAGCCAGTGGAGAGATTTTAGGGCTAGAGAGAAGCAGTCCATGGGCTTGAAGCCAAGGATATGTCTTGCATTCCTATTCTGGTTTAGTTGAAGGGGGTGAAGGAAGGAATTAGGCAGATTGAGGATGAGGCTATTACAGAAGTCCAGCCTGGAGAAGACCAGAGCTCTGGAGCCATTGAGTTTCTGGGAGAAGGTGAGGAAAGGGAGAATGCCTCTGAGGAGGTGCAGCTGAAAGTGGTCCTTCTTGGCAAGGTCCATTAAGTGGGGAGAGAAAGAGAGCGAGAGGAGTCAAAGATGACACCAAGTTGTTTTGCCTCGCAGCAGGGTGAGGGGAGAGGACCCATGGAGGGTGCCAGAGAGTGGAAGGGAAGTAAGGAGCTGGGGTCCCAATAAGAAGAATCTCAGTCTTACTGGTATTAAGTCAGAGATAGTTAGAAGTGCACCAATGCTGAATAGCATAAAGCTAGTCAGGAATGAAAGATGAAGAAGAGGAGGCAATGCAGTGAAGCTTGAAGGAGAGCTGCGTGTCATCGACATAATACTGGAAGTTAGGATGGTAGTCAGATATTTATTTTGATTTATTTGTATTTTTGTTTTGATTATTTATAGTGTTAATCTGGCCCATAGGCAGTGGAGCGCTTTACAGAGTTCATGAGAAGCCAGAGACTAGCTTTGAGCTAGTGTGTTTAGTCCTGGGGGAGGAAGCAATGAAACATCCATGTCGTCATGATTCTGCAGAACTGCATGATCGAAGGAGCAGTACGATCCTCCAGGGAAGTGAGCTCCAGAGAGGTGGGGCATAGCAGGAGAATGAATGCTTTCTGGTCCTTTCCTCACGGGTAAGCATGGACTCTAACATTTTGGTGGTCGAGTTATGGGAGGTGTAGGAACGTGCTGAGATACAGAGTTTGGCTGCCACGTAAGGTGGGGTTCCATTGTAGACCACTTTGTATGTGATGCACATAGTTTTAAAGAGAATCCTTACGAGGAGGGGGACAAGTAGAGATCAGGTAGGATGGGGGTGAGGTGGTTGAATATATGAGCACACATAATAAGACAGGCAGCACCATGGTTGGCAGCTTTAAGGGGAGCCAGGTAAGTGGCTATGAGCTCAGCAAGGAGGGTGTTACCCTCATCAATGTGTGAGATGACCAGTGCCTGGACAACTGTACCAAAGTTTGCAGGGGGGTGGAGTGTTTGAATACCCTAAGTGTGGAGATTTGGAGCAAGGCAGTTTGGGCTTTCTTGGCCACATGTTTTTGGAGGAAGAAACTGCTATCGACAATGAAGCCTAGGGATTTGGCTGAGTTGGTCAGCTTGGGGGTGTATCCGTCTAGGTTGATGTTGTCGAGCACGTTTTGGATGATCTGTATTTTCGGAGGGGGGCCGATAAGGACAAGTTTTGGTGGGGTTCAGTTTTTGGTAGGCGGATAACATCTGGGTCTGGATTGTGGCCAAGCAGCAGCAGAGACAATGGATGTCTTGAGGGCCAGTAGCCTTAAGGTACAGGTGCGTGGCATCAGCGTTCTAGTTGATGAAGATTCTTGGGTCATTTATGAGGTTTCCCAAGAGCTCCATATAGAGGTTGAAGATAATGAGTGAGAGAATGGAGCACTGCAGTATGCCACAAGATACTGTTAGGCGTTTGGACCTGAACTGCCCCATTTGGACAGCTTGGAATCTGTTGGAGAGGTATGAGGGAACCAGTCAAGGAATGTTCCTGTGAAGCCCATTCTGGTGGCAAGGACTGAGATCAGAATGGGATGGTCGACTGTGTCAAACGCTGCTGAAAGGTCGAGGAGGACGAGGAGGCAAGAGTCACCTCTGTCCGTAAAATGAAGTGCGTCAGAATTGTGGCAGTCTTCGTGCTATGTTTGGGGCAGAACCCTGATTGGTAGTCACGGAGGAGGCCGAGTTGGTTGAGTCTGGCCAGCAATTGATTGGCTACAGCCTTTTCAATGAGTTTCCCTATGAAAGGGAGGCTTGTGATGGGTCTGCAGTTTGGTAGGTGTTCAGGATTGAGTGAGGACAATTTTCAAGAAGGGGCAAATCAGCTCTATTTTTAGAGAGTCCAGGAAAGAGTCTACAGCAAGAGAGGCCATGACGATATTAAGGAGTGTGTTGAGGGCACAGCATTTGAGCTGTGTGATGATGGAGGTTGGCAGGAGATCGTCCGAGTAGGCTGTGGGTTTGAGGGATGCAAGTGTGTCAGAGAAGTCCTTAATGGTTATAAGGGTGAAATTTGACCAACAGTGGAGATCCCGGTGTAGGGTGGGGGGCTCTGTGGAGGCCTTTCAGGAGTCGATAAAGTCCTTGATTTTTGCAATTTTGTCAAGGAAGAAGCTGTTAATGCTATTGCATTTCTCTGCAAATCCGGGACCACAGGGAGGGTCTGGTGTGGGCTTGGCAGTGTCTGGCAGTGTCAAATACGGTTATGATCCTGTTAGGGGCACCCTCAATTGCAATGGCATAATAAGTTGATTTTGCATCAGTAATTAGCTTTTTGTGCAAGGTTTGCATTGTTTTGAGTGAGGAGAGATCCTCCGGGTGGCAGTGTTTACACCACTGTTTTTCCACCAGTCTGATTGCCCTTATGTTAGCCCCGAGGTCAGGAATGTAACAGGGGGTGGATGGTCTGGCCTTGATCCGTGTGGTCTTTAGCAGGGTGTGGGTGTTAATGAGGTAAGTTGTGGCAAGAGAGAAGGCTTCAAGGAGGTTCTAACCATGTTCGGTGGAGAGGAGAGTGGCCAGAGCTGCCTCTAGATGGTCCACAGAGAAGTGTTTGAAGGAGCAGCGGGTGATCTCAGGGTGTTTAGCCTGTCTCTTATGGGGCTATTCGTTGTGTTGCAGGGTCAGAGTGATTGCCAGGTGGTCTGACCAATTGAATGTGGGAAGGGTAAGCACAGAGAGGAGAGCCTGAGGGGTGAAGTGAGGTTGAGTGTGTGTTAATAGGTTAACTCAGAGGGAGGAGGTAGGTTTTTAGTTTGGTTTTGAACAAATCCGTGTGGACTGTTTCTCAGATGTCTGGGGGAAGCAAATTCCATTCAAGTGGAAAAAGATGAGAGAAAGAGCAGAAGCAAGAGGAAGCACAGGGATGGTGATGAGCCAAGACGGTAGTCGAGGAGGCAGAGTGGAGATTACAAGAAGGCTTATAGAGTTGGATAGAGGAGGATAGATACAGTGTTTCCTTACCATGGAGAGATTTGCGAACCAAGAGAAGAAATCTAAATCCGTCCCTCTTTTTTACCATCAGCCATCCAGCCGGGTGGCAGTACAAGGAAGTAGTTGTGAAGTGAGGGAGTTCAAAGAGAGTCCTGGTAGCAAATTTAAAGATTTTGTCAAGAAGGACAAAAAGCATAGTTGGGGAAACCACAGCAGATGTTGGCACAGTAGTCGAGTTTAGAAAAGGCAAGAGCGGTTAAGAGATACTTGGCTGTGTTAAAAGGAAGGAGGTGCCTGATTTTCCTAATATTTAGGAGGTTGAGGTCAGCAGCTGTTCCAGTTTGGAGATCTAACTAGAGAAGGTGTAAAAAGAGTCATAGATTATGCCAAGGTTTCTAGCTGAAGAAGAATAGGGGAGAGTGCCAGGTGGGAATTGTATAGACAGTGTAACGGATGAGAGAGCGCCTTTGGCTGGGAAGAAGAGGGCCTCTGTTTTGGTAGATTCTAACATCAGAGAGTGCAAAGCCATCCAATATTTATTGGCTCAGAGATATTTGGAAATGTTGATAGAGCGATCAGAGGAGAGTTTGGGAAAAGTGAAGAAGATTTGGGTGTCATCCGTAAAGAGTTGGTACGAGAACCCAAATGAGGAGATTCGTGTCCCAAGAGCAGAATTGTAGAGTGTAAAGAGGGGTGGATCGAAGACAGGGCCTTGTGGAACACCAACAGTTAGAGGAGTGATTTTGGAGGTGTTATTGCTCCAGGAGACAGAATTGGTGAGGTGCGTTTGTCACAATTTATTGGGTGTCACTCTCTACTAGTGGAGTTCCATTCCCCCAACCCAGGTGGTGCACAACAACGTGCTTTGCAGATTCAACTTTATTGACACATCCAACCTATATAGTACCATTCAGCAAATACCCTCTTTACCACTAATGAGCAGGAACCAGGCCAGTGTATAGTAAGAATATATATTCATTAAAGTTTTTACAAAGAATAGAACAGTCACTAAAACATCAGCCACAAATGATGTGGCACTACACAACATCACATTTTCAAATGACTTGCACCCATTGACTGACTTATATTTCTAATGAACGTTCAGATACCACAACACAAAGGTAACATTTAGAAATGGAGATCACTTTACATCAGGTTTCTTGCAACTGAACCCATAGAAAAATATAACCCTTTAAAGACTTTACTGTTACTCTAGCACCTTGGGTCACACACTTTGTCAATCAATCTTTCGATGAATCATACATACCTAATAACCTCAAAGAGGCCTGGATCATCCATCTATTAAACGAAGTGAATCTTGATCCTGCAATACCCATTCATTTTAGACCCATTACCAATTTACCGTTCTTATTGAAAATTATTGACAAGATTGCTTATGAACAATACTAGAAATTTGTAGAAAGTAATAATATTCTTGCTGAGGAACAATCTGGCTTTCGGGCCAATCATGGTACCGAGACAGCCCTTCTTGATCTTCAGAACAACATTGCATCCATTATAGAGAATGGAAACCCTGCACTCCTTCTCCTGCTAGATCTCTCCTTGGCATTTGACTTGATCAATCATGAGCTTCTAGCCGGAAGACTTGTTACAGTAGGTAGATGCTCCCAGGCCGCAGCAGACTGGTTCAAATCTTTTGTAGGCCCTAGATTTGCAGCAGTCGTCAAGGGGAACTTCTCCTCCTTAATTATCCCACTACTATGTGGCGTCCCTCAGGGCTCCTGTCTGTCGCCGCTCCTGTTTAATATTTTCTCAAACTCTTATGTGATATGCTACGATCCATGGGTGTCAGATTCACAAACTATGCTGATGATACCCAGATGGTGTTTATGCTATCCGAAGAAAATGAACAAGATGCCTGTAGAGTAAGAAAGGTTTTTTTCAGCAATACAAATCTGGATGGCATCCAACTCACTGGCTCTTAATGAAGCTCAAACTGAGCTAATGATAATCGGTACCCCCAGAGATTAAAACATCTTGAGGATAAGTATCAAAGTTTTCAAATCAACAATAATATTATTAAGGTTTCTGACCATGTCAACACTGTGGGTGTCTACACATCTCTCTTTCAAAAGACATGCATCCTATCTCAAATCAACCTGTGCTTTCTTCTCTAACCTCCTCTGGCAAATTTGCCCATACCTATCCAAACCCAACTTGGCTATAATAGCTGGTGCCATTGTTAATTCTAAACTCGACTATTGCAACAGCTTGATGATGGGTACTTCTAAGTCCAACATAAGCAAGCTGCAGACCATTCAAAATGGAGCTGTTAGAGCAATAAATGGCTTAAGTAAACACTCAAAGGTTTCGGCTGAGAGGAGGAGTCTGCACTGGCTCCCAGTCGGAACACAAAACAAATTCAAAAGTGCTGTAATTGTATTTCAATGCTTATCTGGGATGGCTGCCAAATATCTCTCGGATAAAAGCAAGAAAGTACCTGTTAGGAGACACCTGCGATCCAACAGTAACATGAATTTACTACAACCTCGCCAACTCCTTGAAAGAGCTGGTAGTATTAATTTCAGCATCTGGTCAAGACCTGGAACTCATTACCTCAGTTGATAAAAAATGTGGATCCATCAGTATATTTAAAAAACAACTCAAGACGTGGTTGGTCGATGGCGGCACTGAGTAATCTCTGCTCCTTGTTGTGGTCTTCTGCCCTGTTGCTTGCTTTTATGTTTCTTTGTGGCGTTTGTCCATGTGAGTGCTCTGAGGCCTTTGGGTGATATTGCGCAATATAAAAACCAATATATATAGATAGATAGATAGATAGATAGATAGATAGATAGATAGATAGATAGATAGTGGTTGCTTAGTTTGTTACCAGGCTCTGTTCTCCCAGCAACCCCACACCCAGGTATCAGTTATATATGACCCTTTACTTTGATGGCAAGGTACAGGGGCTGGGAATAGAGTAGGAAAATCGTTTTGGCTTTTTATTAGAACGGTAACGTTTGGGAATTAACTCTCAGGGAACACACAATAAAGTGCAAGCAAGGCTTGGGGGGATTCTGGTTCGGGAATAAATGGGAAATTTCATTTTGCACCACTCAAACAAGGGAAATGTAATAGTTTGGGATTCTTGTTTAAAATGAATGGGAGCATTTGTTTTAACACACTCTACATTCACTTGAAAGGCAGAGTTTTAGGGTTGGTTCTTTTTAGGATTAAGGACACCCCCTTCTGTACAGATGTCAGGGGTTTCAGAAAAATAGTCACCCAAGTACTTATTGTCTATACCGGCTGCAACGCACTGGGCATGAACTTTGTTAGTTTTGAACTATAACAACACTCATCCCATGATTTTCCTATATGGGAATTCATAGATTTAACTTTTATTAAATGTGCTAGGGGTCTACACAGTTTCACTCCCTTCCCCACAATTTAATGGAAGGGATTAAGGCAAGCAGTTCCCAGCACAATTCAATATAAATGGATAGGGTAATTTTCTATGGGGAAATTAATTTGAGTTATATCTAATAAAATGGTACATGGGTCTACCCAGTTTCATCCCCATCCGCTATGCAAGATGGAGATTAAGGCTGGCAGATTCCCCCCACACTTTTGTTGGCATTGGATTATTCTACTTACATGGGGGTCCTTGGTTATGGGGCATCCAGGGAAACAGCAGGGCTCCTCTGAGGACAGCACAGATCTGGTCACAGGCTTTGGTCAAGGATAGTACCCAGCACCCAGAGCTCGCTGGCTCCTCGAATGGCAGGCCCCACTAGCTTCTAGATTTCCCAGTCTCTGTCTCCTATGCAAGGTTTCAGGCCATTGCAGGCAGACATATTTTCTCCTGGCAAGGTTTACCCTGATGGTCTTGGTAGCTCTCCTTACCTCTCAGCTAGTTGTTCCTCACAAGAGTCCAACAGTAAACTATCTCCAGGAATAGAGTGGAAAAGTCAGCCAAGACTCAAAAGTCCCTCTCAGATTGAAAACTGATCTCTTATAAGGGCAGGTGACACTCATAGATTATAATAATTCCCACAATACAGATTTGCTAGCTACCTACCTACATTCAAGAGTCTTAATGTCTTTTTAAACAATCATTCACTGTGGACCTCCCTCAGTCAGGTTCACTCTTGTCAATACAATGTTCTCGGGAGTATCATGCTTCACCCTGATACGTAGGCATCCCTCAGCCGGGTTCACATTTGCCAGATACACAGTTTCACAATCTTTTCAGAAAGCAGGGCTCTTTTCCCTAGCTTCCTCTCAGCATCCCTTTGTCGGGTTCACAGATCCATTTAAATACAGTTCACAATGTTCTCATCTCATCAGAAAGTGGGGTTCCCTTCCCGTAGTTTTCTCTCGGCATCCCTCTGTTAGGGTGACACTTGCCAAAGTTAACAAGACAATCCCTTTAGACCCTCTAGGTTCTTCCCATTACCTATGTCTGTGTCTCAGCCCCCAGTCAGGCTTTCCTTAAAGCCTCCAGCTATGCTTCCCACAGTTAACCTTGTTTTACCACAATACTTTCTTCTTGTCAATGTGTCGGAGCCTTTCGATTGTACAAGGAGTTTGACCTATCATTGCTTAGTGTGGATTATCACACCTATTGGATGTGAAGGAGGGTATCTGTTTTGTGGAACTCGTTTAAACATTACAATGACCCTTGTGTTGGGACATGTCAGGTAAACGGCTCTGGTGTTAGACCATTGTCTTTCATGGTGTAAGAAAGTGTTTGTGTCAGAAAAGGGGGGAGAGATGCTAAACATCCTATGGGGTAGGATGGGAAAAGGTGTCACTAGGAAGGGGTACCGCGCGTCACCCTTCGGTGTCCCACGTCCACTCCCGAAGACCCCCCATCCAAGTGGTCCACCTCCAGGAACTGAATCCAATAGTGATGGCTGTGTCCTGGCCACCTGGATGGCAGATCTCCACGGACTAGTGCGTGAGACAACTTCAGGTTTCTCACACTACACAGATAACTGTAGGCACATATATTTATTTGAGTTCTATATTTTATGGTGAGTCAGAAAATACTAATCTTTTTTCAGAACGCCCTTCGTGACAGTAGCTATCATTTTTTTATTTGCTCCTGAGTCAAAATAGTTGCAAATTGGACATTTCTAGACTCAAACGTTAATTTCCACTCTATCACCTCACCCCTTTTCAGTTTCTTTGGAATTATGAGAAGGACAGAATCATAATTTTCTTCATAGCTCAAACTGTATCCATCACACAGAATTCATATTTAAATGTGTACCTACGGGCTTCCTATCCCCTTTAATATCCTGCTTTTCCTGGTGGGCCCAGGCCAAATGTCTTGAGGTCAAAGTTTCAGAGGCACAGACCTTTCATTTTAGTCGGAAGACACCAGCTGCATCCAGGCTTCTGAAAGTACAGCTTTTAAATTGACAAGAAGCGTTTACATCTAACATTTAGCATTGTATCTGGGCATGTTGTTTATAATACAATCTTCCTTTAGATGGTATGAACAGATATACATTCACTTTTGTTATTATTCACACATAGGCCACAATTACATAGAAACCAGTGCCCATTTTTAAACAAAATGAAATGGGCTTTTCCCATTAAAGGATGTCATTTTATATGATGAAAATAAGTCTTTATTATGAACAAATGTGCAATGCTTGGCTTCACTTTGGATTTCTGGATCACCATTTTGTGATCCATAGAAGTCAATGGGCTTCATTACGAGTATGGAGGCAGCCATGGCTGCCTTCTTACCGGGTTCCAGCTCCGGGTTCCTTCAATGAGGAATTACCGGCCCATTCCAACCTTGGAGGACCCGGTAATTCCTCATTGAAAAAAGCCATGCCCATTCCCATTTGAGCCCCCATAGGACTCAATGGGAATGGGGAGAGAGCTAATAACGGGCCCGTTAATAATGGGCCCTCTATTAGCTCCCTGGTCCCCTTGCAGGACCCGCTAAGTATGTCTGGTCTGACCGGACGTTCTGAGCGTGTCCCGCAAGGGAACCTCGTAATAGGGCATCCTGTAATGAACGGTGCTGGTCCCGTACCGGCACCGTTCATTACGGGGCCGCCAGGGTTGTAATGAGGCCCAATGTGCCATGCTGCTATCTCTCTATTTAATTTGAAATTGTAACTTTTCATATTTTAGGAAAAACAGCATTTCCAGCCACACATGTCTTTTCCCATTCATTGGGAATATCCAGCAGTTTTGAGCTCTCAGGTAGATTTTCTTTTTCTTGAGCGCCTGTTCATTCTAACACAGTGGAAGGAGGCACAATTTCCTTCATTTCACTAGGCTTTATGTTGGAAATCACTTTTTTGTACTGGCTTGTATATTTTAATGGGATGCTACATCAGCCAACTTCACTCTCACAATAGGGGCCTAGCATGTCCTCTATGTTGATCTGGGGCTGTATTTTCACCACACACAAGGTAGGATTCAATCCAGGCAAGGGCTTGATCATGACTCCCAAAGAGAGAGTATTAACAAGATCAGAGATATTGATAGTGTCAAAAGCAGCAGACAGGCCAAGGAGAAATAGGATAGAGGATAGGTTTGAGTGTTTAGCAGAGGCAATGCAGTTGTACACATTAATTAGAGCAGTTTCCATGGAGTGACAGGAGCAGAAACCTGCGTGTAGGAGGTCTCAAATGTTGTTGATGTCTACAAAATTGGTAAGACTGTTGAACACAACCCTTTCGAGCACTTTAAAGTAGTGTGGAAGGAGAGACACAGGGCAAAAGTTAGAGAGTAGGTTTGGGTTAGCTTCTTGCTTTGTTAGGAGAAGGATGACCGTGGCTCTTTTTAAAACAGAGGGAAAGCAAGCAGATTCGAAGGACAGGTTGTAAAGTTCAGAAAGGTGAGCAGCAACTATGGGGCAATAGGCCTGACTATCTCATGACCAAGAGGGTCTGATGGTGCACAAGAGAGGTTAGCCTTCTTCAATAGTGATAGCACTTCATCAGGATTAGTGTGACTAAAGTGGGAGATAGAGGCAGAGGATAATTATAGAGTAGGCAGAATGTAAAATGTAGGACGGTCAGGAGAGAGTCTCTAATTTTGGAAATATTTGCAGCGAAATATTCAGCAAGGTCATTAGCTGTGAGAGTAGAGTTTGATAGTGATATAATTAGGAGGAGTGAGGAGTGAGTTAAGGGTGCCCTGTAGCCGGCAAGGATGGTTGGAGTGAGAGTCAATGAGGGTTGGGTAGAATTCCCTGTTAGATTAATCAAGAGTGGACTTGAGAGAGCTTATGACAGAGAGAAGTTACAGGTCCTGATGCAAGTGGGTATGCCTCCCTTTGCCCAGTAGCTGACACATGTCCATATGGAAAGAGCCTATGAATGTGGTGACCAATGGTTGAGGATGCTGAGACTTAGGGGTGAAAGTAAGCAGCGGGAAGTCAGAGGAGAATGAGTCACATAGTAGGGATCAGAAGCTGGAGAAGGCAGTAGGGATCAGAAGTTCGTGAGGGGGGTGTTGGTGATAGAGGTATCAGGTTTGAAGGAGGAGAGTGAGAACTGTATGTCAGAGGGAAAGGGGGAATGACAGAAGGTTTAAATTTCCTTTTAGTAATAGGCAAGGTAAGTGGTGAGGAAAGGTCAGAGGATGGAAATGTGATGGTGGTGGAAACAATTGAGTGATCAGATATGGATGATGCAACAGTAGTGTTAGTGGCTGAGAGGGAGGTGGAGAGGAATAAGAGATCCAATGTTACCCCTTGTGTGGGTAGATGGACAGAGTGGAGAGTGTGATCACTAAGAAAAGACTGAAGTTTAGATTTCAGAGAGAATTGGTTGGAGAGGGATGGTTAAAGTCACTTAAGAGAATGAGGAGATGTTTAGTGGAAAGAGAATGAAGGTTTTGCCCAAGATCATCAAGGAATGGTCCAGTGGGACCAAGAGGGCAATAGAATGAGATGTTGTGAACAAGTGAGGCACAACAATAGTAGATATAGTGAATTCAAAAGAGGTAGGTGAGGGGTTGGCATTGGAGATTTGTGAGGCATTGATGTGGGAAGAGAGTAGGTGTCATACGCCTGTGCCATTCAGTCAAGGAGAGTGAATGAAGGACAATTTGGAGTCATATAGGGCTGCCAGAGTGGCAGAGTCAGATAGAGAAATACAGGTTTCAGTGATTGCAAGAAGGTCTAGGGGAGGAGAGCTGGAGTGAAAATAGTCAGTGATGAGGGAGGTTTTTTGCATACAGACTGAGCATTCCACAGTGCAATGTTCTGTTGATGAGGAAAGGAATAGTAGAGCAGTTGAGTCTCAGAAGAAGCGAGGCAAGGTGAATAGGTGTTAGAGGAGGTATGGTTAGCTCGTCAGCATTGTTTGTTAGATGGAGGTGAAAGAGAAATGGAGTAGTGGGAGTTTCGAGTTGTGACTTTTATAATAAGGATAGGAAAGTAGGAAGTTTTAGGGCGATTGAAAAACGCGTAGGGAGAGGTGGTAGGAGGAACAGCAGGAGGAGCAGGAGTGAATGCATTATAGATTAGCATCACAGTGTGGAGAGACAGTACAGTAATTAGGACGCACCGGGTACTCACAGGTGCAAAAGGGAGAAAGGCAAAAGCAAAGGCTCATTGGCTATGAGGCAGAGAGTGTGGTCAAGGGCTGGCCTTCACCTTTCACAGCTTTGACCTTAACGCACGTTTGTGACTAAGTCACTGCTCCTCATGCAATTTTGGTGTAAATCCATCCAATGATTTGGGCTGCAGTCATGAGCAGATCTTTCCCCATACAACTGGATTTTGGACATTTTGGTACTCCCCTATAACTTTCACCCCCTTTACGAAAACACAACAAAATTTGCAAAATCATTTAGAGTTGGTTATATATTTGTTTGCAAAGTTTTGTACAGATTTGTCAAAAGATGCCAAAGTTATAGGCCACTGATAAATGTCTCTTCCTATGGAAAAGCCAAATTAACAATAACTACAATAACTATCTCCGACCCATTTTCATATAGCTATGTATATAACCTTGATTAGGCATTCCTTTATTTTGGAATATTTGTACTATTGCTGTCTTGCTTGCTTTTGTCATCACGGTCACACCCCTCTTAATAGTATAGCATGCCCTCAGCCCAGGCAAAGGAAGCATGCCCAATTAAGAGTTTTGCTGTAAATCCTCCAAAATACAGCCAAATGGAAATACCATTCGCACCACTTGGTCCAGCAGATATACCACTGGATTACAAGTGGTGGTAGGTTGAGTTAATCCCCATTTTTTTGAGTCATTAGGATTCCACAGGGATTTAGGCAGAATTACCACCACAGTAATTCTGACAATTTTGCCAATTTTTGGTTGAAAAGTTGGAGGATTTCCAGCATGATGGTGGAGGTAAATCCTCCACTCCAAGGAGAAACTCACAATATGGTAGAGCGGTAAAAGTGTTGATAAGTCTGTTACCACCACTTTTTCACTTCTCTGCCATACTCATAATGAGTATATCTCTAGAAATTGCCTTTTTCACTTTTATGATTTGGCTCTCTTTTGGTGTGCAGCATAGTGAGGTCGGAGTAGGAGGTTTAGCTATTACTCATCTTTGTACTCCTGCAGAGCAGTAATAATTTCATCACACTAATGATGATACAATTAATGTTGCTCTATAATGCAGGGTTTGGGATATTTTGTGACGCAATTTGTTAAAATATATGTGGTTACTTTAAATTGCAGCACTTCAACAACCGAGCTAAGCAAATGTGCTCTTTGTGCAGTTAATTGTAAAAACAGAGAAAGACAGGAGATGAACAGGCAGAGATTTTATTACTAAGGGAGGTCAGATGACGATTGATCTTTGGTACCCAGATGTATCTGTTAGTGGAGGGATGAGGCATCACACAGCAGAGAATCTTCCTCTGGTACTCATACCTCACTTTCCCCAAGAATGGCAAGCTTGAGACAAGGCAAGTCATATGATTGTCCAAAGGAAGGTGGATGGCCCTCTAGAGGCCATCCTTGGGTGCTCCCCACACCTTAAAGGCCTATAACGAGTGTGGATGTCGGCAGAGGATTTCTCCATGATGAGATTCCTGCTTCCCTGTGACTGCTGGAAGAGGTCAGATGGACTGAAAGGTGAGAATAAGTATAGGTACGGGCAGGATTGGAGGAAGAGAGTAGGAGATTATGCTGCCTTCACAGCACTCTGAAAGGGTATACAGTTTCGGGGGAGGAAAGCTCATCATTGCCTCATGTACTCATGTTGAGTGCAGGGAACTCACTTTTACTCTTGTAATGCAAGGATCTACCCTTGGAGAGTTGGCACAGCCCCTGCGGTGGCATCCTACAGCCTCCCACGTTCAAACCCATTACCTTCCCCCAGCTGAAAATGACCTAATAGCCAGCCAACTGGATGGATGGAGGGAGGGACGACTGACTGCAAGTGTTTCTCAGACCTGGTAAAAACACATCCCGAGAAACCCTAGATAGGCCTTGGAATAAGTCGGATCCTCAGTGCATGATGTCCACAGCCTCCTGGAGCATCCCCGTTCATCCTGCTGCCTCAGAGACACAGACAGGGTGAGGAGAGCTAGTGAGACCTGCCGCCTGTTGTCATGGAAAGGGCAGCTTGTTTCGTTATAAAATGTTTTTTTTTCGAAAGTGCCTCCCTCTGGTCGCTAGAACCATGGGAAACAAAGTTACAGCTCTCTTTCTCTAACTGGAACTGACTTCAGCTACTTATGTCACAGCCCCAGTGTTATCCTATAAAGGCAGCATGCAAGTGCCTATATTTTCACTTTCATATGGCATGTGGTTACATTTTGTTGAATGATATCTCAGCAGGAATACATGCTCTTGTTAATTGACACTCCAATGACAGGCATCTGCTGAACATAGAATCTAGGTAAACATGTGTGTGTGTGTGCAGTCTTATAAAGTTGTAATATCTTAAAACACAACTACCTTTCTTTGTGACATGCATTCATCCAATGTGTATGCTATTTGCTTCCATGTGTCTGTATAGTATGTTCTATTCTTGTAATGTGGTATAGTTACAACAAGTAACTTATTTCACTGAAGCATGTTCTGGTTCTGCATTTAATGTGTCAGTATTGTGTCTTTGCATGCCACTAAAGGATTCATCCGCCCTCAATGTATTGTGTGGAATAATGTGCATTATCATGATGTAATGCATGGCAGCCCACATCACCTGCATGAATGCCTGTGGCGCATGCGTAATATTCTTTCTAGGGGCCGTTTTGTTGTGATGTCACACTGTGTGTTGCTGGAGCTAGCAAAGAGTGTGATAGGAAGGACTTAAAAGAATTACAGCTGGCACGAAAACAATTATTTACGCTATTACTAGCTTTAAGGACTGCTTTCTTTTGAACATATTTTCTCTAATAATTCACAGTCGGAAATACCCTTTTAATGAAACAATTGTGGTAGAATGTGTATATGTGTATTTAGCGCGTTCACAACAGGAGAAGGGGAATTCATCAGCATGTTACCACTTCATCTAAAACACTTATTATTTGTGTATTATGTTACGTGGAGACTTAAAAATGCTTTGCTTCGCTTTGGTGGAGAAAGGTGGCGAGGGGAGCAGGGAGAGGATCACTGGCTTTGTGGAGAGGAGGCTGGAAAGGGCAGAAACCACCTAGGTCAGTTGGAAAGAAGGATGAGGTTATCTGGGGCGCACAGAGGTAAGAGGGTCCGGGTAAGGTACAAAAGGTCAGGCAGCGGATGGGGGAAGCAGAATGTGCGGACAACACACCAACTCCACACTCCCGTGACACCATGCCAGGGTTAGGGGTGGGGATGAAGTATTTAGTGCCAGGGTTAAGGATGGAGATGTGGTGGTCCATCCACAAGCGTCACTGGTAAACTGCTCTAGAAATTCTGTGACCTTATAAGAGAACCTAGCCTCCGACCTCTTTCCTCTATTTTGTCATGATACCCCTTGATAACTTGCAATACCATTATAATTTGCAGTAGGGGCTACTTTATTCCATACACAATATATTGAGAAGTGTAAGGTCACAATAACTGTAATTTATGTTCTCATTCAAAAAGTTGGGTTCATCACATCTTCCTTATAATAAGACACACAATCTATGAATCGGCTGCAATTATGTACATGCTACTCGAAATGTGGGTCACAATGCCTCCTTGCCACAGGCAGAAACTGTCATCTCTCAACGAGTGGTGGTGATTGGTGATGCCCGCTGCTACTGCTGCACTGTATGTTTGTCCAAGAAGCTGTGCAGGAGGCAGGGGGGTAGTAAGGTGTTTGACAAAGACAACATGCGGAAAGGAACTTGGATAAAGTAAGAATTGAACTATAAGGAGAAGTTGCAGTAGGAGAGCAGAGCTACAACAGCAGAACACACACTAGAAGAAAAGAAAAAAATAACAGGCGAATAACACAAAAATAAAGGAAAGAAGAATAAAATGGCCAAAATGTATAACAATAACAACTAGATCAAGAAAAGGAAAAAGCATGGAGAGAGTAGAAGAAATACTACCTACAGAAGGAGAGAGCTATAGAAAGCAAGTGAAAGAAGAAAGTATGACTGATGAAATGAACGACAGAATTGCAAAATGAGCACAATCCTTCATAAAAAGAGACACAATGGGAGAGAAATCATGAGCAAAGGGAGACAATAACAGCAGAAAAGGAAAATCAGGTAACTAAATGGACACCAGGGATTTTTGGGTCGAGTTGACTGACACACGTAGTATTCCTATCACGTGGAGTTGGGGGCGAGGGCTGTACTCCATATAATGCATGCCATTACATATTTCTGTGACCTTATGCAATATCGCAAACATGCCTGCCTGGAGGTGTTTCATCTCAACAGAAATGCATAAGAAGAGCCGACAAAGACATTTGTGTTCAGATGCATGAGAAGCCCTGTGGTTGACGAGCGGTGAATTCCTTGTGTTCATTCAGGAAGGAATTAACGTGCTGTAGATCCTCGATCATTGCCCTTGTCTCGATTGTTCGAATAACTCTTCAGTCACGGGGCAAACTTCAACATGGTGTGTATTAGCACTCGGCCTTGTTTGGGCAGCGCCCGGAAATGCCAGGCCTTGAGAAGCAGCGAAGTGCAACCAGCAGCTGTCCTATAATTATTCGGTTTCAAACGTGAGGTGTTTAACCAGAGATTATAGCTTTTATATTGTCTGCCTTGAGGAGTCATTTCCAGAGTGCGTGCATTTTGTTCTGCTGCCCCTTTCCCTTTGTTCCTATTCAGTCACTTGATTTTCAGTTAAACATAGTCCTCTTGTGCCTTCTGAAGAATTACAAATAAACGTCTCCAGATGGCAGCCAGTCTACGGGTGTGTGGAGAAGTCATTAGCATGCCGAGGACGTTCGCGTGAATGTATTAATACATAATCAGCTCGGCTAGTCTCATCTTGAACAGGCCCAATGACACCGTCTGATGTTATGATGATGTGTTTTTCTGCTTGCTGAGTGTAAAGAAACCTGTCATCTGTTTTCTTGTGTGGTACGCTCCACGGCAGTAGCACACATGCGCATTAATAGCCAAGTCGACGCCCCTCACAGGGGGGCATTACCTGAAGTGGTAATGCCCTGGGGCCCATAGTTACAGGCCCGATATAAGCGAGGACCTCAATGAACGCCCTGGGGCATTACCTGAAGTGGTAATGCCCCCCCCACTAGGGGCTTATTGCTATTAGTACCCCGGCCCGTAAAACTGGGGTACTAAAAGCATTATTTTTTTCTGTTCTGGAACACTCTGGCGTTTCGGAATTGGAAAAAAAGTTACAAAAATGGCTGCAGGGGAAGCGGTCATTGAAAATAAGTGAAAAAAGGCAACAAAAAAAAATGGCCACCATGAAAGCAGAGAAGGGACTACTCTATCTCTTCTTCCTTGCCATGACAGCCTGTCACAGATCAGGTGTGGACAGGCTGAGGACAGAAGTGGTCCCAGCGTGTCAGCTCCTGAAATGTACAGAAAAGAAGGTAAGTGGGGGTGGGAGGGCGTTGAGGGAATTTTGGTGGATGGGGGTAGGGGGAAGCGAAAGACTTACCTGATTCCCTGGCGTGGGAGATGGCGACCGCCAGCCCTGAGGAGGCCCAGTGCGCAGGATTACCATCTGGTAACGCCCATGTTCTGAGCCTCCCCATTGGCTAGGAGGCCGCCACCGCCCCCCCTCGCCGGAAACTAATAATACATTTCGGAATCATGGGCCACATTTTAGGAGAGGTCTTCTGCATTTGCGTGTCCACAGGCAACCCTCAGCTGTTTTTTTCACCCACCTCTGCGTGCACAAGACACACAGAGGTGGGAAAAACACATGGTTTCTACTGAATGGGTGATTTACAGAACTGAATGTGAATTCACAAGTCTTTTCACACACAGATCCGCTGCAATGAAGCAGCTCTGCCATAGAATGTGGTCAGGTGTCATGCTGGCCATGGGAGTGGCTGCCACTGATATGCTGATTCACAAAGACATTACATTTTGTCTGCTGCATTCATGCTGCTCTTTATCCTGCTGTTGCCACCCACCCCACCCCACGCCCCACACCCCTTTGGAAATCAGGAGCTGGAAGAAAAATGCAATGTTACAACATTTCTATGCACGAAATAGAAACATTCAAGCTTAGCATGCGCATTTCTATTCATTGTTGTATGTCTTCCGCTGAAACGAATGTGGAAATGTAAACATAGCTTTTCAAGTGACACAGCCATTTCAGTCATTAACTTGAAAGGCGCTTCCTGACACTATGTGGGTAGGTCACTACCATCGGACAATGCATACGCAGGTGTTGGGGAAGCGCCTGATAAGTGACTATTGAAACACTTGTGTATAGACTTGTTATAAACGCCATATCATGTAGGTATGCAAGAAGGATCTGATTGCAAGTTTCCTTGCACCCCAGTAAGTCTCTGCCCTTCACACAAAATCCGTCAAATGAATTAGTGATTTGCATTCAGTGATGTATAGGTACAGGATGCAAGATATATTTTTCACCTCAAACCCAGGGAATTTCTGTAGGTAGGGGTGGGGATGTTAACATACGTGATGATAATGACCACACTTTGCATTACATGACTATTCTCATCTGGGGCAGACCACTGCTGAAAGATCTGAAATGACATCACATGGAATTGCTGATTTCTCCATGTTGAGCTTCTGACAGGTAGGTCAGATGCAGGGGAAAGAAGAAGAAACTGCATCACACACATGTACATTGCTTAGTGATTTAGGGGTGTGCTTTCTCTCACTTACACCCTTCCTGCAAATTCAATGGGTGGCTCAAACCTTCCAGCACACAGTTGTTCACACTTGCAAATTAACGTTTCAGTCTGGATGCAATTCAAAAACCTAACTTCCACAAAATGCAAAGGGGAACGTTTAACAAAACCTAATCACATTGCACTGCCAAATTAGATGTATTTTTGTTTTTAAAAAGATGTCTACTACATATGGGATAAGATGATGTTTATCATTGGGTTGAGTCTATTTTCCTGCAAACGTGTTATAAAGCACTTTGGTTTAAGTTAAGTTGCATGAACCAATCATTAATTCGAATTTGGGAATGCATTGCTATAAATACAACACCATTTTCAAGATCATGAATGATTTTTATGGTCGGTTATAGAAATGTTTAGCTCTTTCACATATCTAATGAATGTGCAGCAACCGAAACATGATTGGTGCCCAATGACACGTAGGGACTTTCTAAATGGTATATTGCATCCAGACGTTGCTTTTGGATTGGTGCATTGCATCTTGATTTTCTTATTGTGTTAATTAGATGATGCATGTTATGCCTATCTGACAAGCATTACTGACAGAGTAGCATGCAAATAGCATGACCTGGAACTCAAAGAGTTACTAGGAAAGTTTATGGTATGTTCTATGATTGGGTTTTTATAAAGCAGGTTGCTCTCGTTTTCCTGATCTCATGGCACTTTGGGACCTGCTGAAAAATGGGTGTTGTTTGGTTAATAGAAGCAGAAACAACAATGCAAGACTGCTTTGCTGTTGTGCTGATGCATGCACACTGGAAGGACCTGAGCACTGTGTTGTGTCTGCTGGGGCAACTGGCATTTGCATATGCAGTAGGTGAACAGCAGAGGCTTAAAATGCTACAACTTTGTACATAAAATGGCCTAACAAGACAAATCAATATCAGCTGCTTGACACAATCCTACCACTTGCCTCTGCAGAGTCCATTTCGCTTTCTCTCTTTACAGCTCTTGCATTCTCTCCCTCTTTCTCTCCCTCTTTCTCTCTCTCTCTCTCTCCCTCTCCCTATGCCTGCTCTTTCTATCTTTCTCTACTCTTTCGAATAGATACATTGTTCACAACGTGCTAAAATGGGAAGAACCACATTGGTCTAGCTATGTTCGACACCAGAACTATGGGCGTAGCCCAAAGTCTACAAAAGTAGCTGGACAAATCTCCACTGACGAAAAAGGCAGTGGGATAGTGTAACCTGTGTCCTCCTCATGCTCTTCACCCTCTTCACCTGAAGTAGGTAGTTGGTTAAAATGTACAAATCAGCCTGTGGAAAGCAGCTTCTGCAGCACTTCCCTCTGAATGATTTCACAATCCAGGCCTAACCAAAGAAGATAGTTAATTCAAATGTAAGTAGCACCTGCTGCAACACTTCCTTCTAAATCCCATGGAGAGTTTAACCACCGCAAAGATGCAGTCCCTTCTGTGTCTGCATAAGGGTCCAAACACTGCTGCTTGAACATATTTCTGGTAAATTGTTATCATTTTCATATGTTAGTTGTTGCCGGCTAGTGGCTTGTTCTCACACACTATCACATATTTGGTGTTGCTTGTACTTGCCTAGATTTTCTGGATGAATAACAGGTGATGCAGGATCTAGAGTCATAGAAAGACAACGTTAGGGACAACTGTGGAGCAAGTAGGAGCACACATTTGGGAAGAAAGAGGCACATAAAACAGTAGTTTCAGAAGCTGTGCATGATGTCCGCTAACAAAGAGTGAGTAAACTTTATTGATCGGATTTCTCTATTAACATACATCATTAAACGCATCATAGCATAAAAAGCTGTACGCAATTTAAAATCAATTAAAAATACAATGTTAAAAATAACATTCTCCCCACTACAATTTCAATCTAAAACTTTCTTTGATTGTCTTATCAGAGCCTTGCTCACATAGGTACCCACATTAAAAATAAAACCAATATCCAGACAGTTCCAAATAAAATACAATGCCGCTTTTCTGTCCCTTATATGATTTTCCAAGAAGAAGGGCTTTAGCAGATCTATTCGCAAATCTAGGTACAACCTAGATATTAGCAGAAAATGCTTAAGATGCTCCCTTACTTTTTGCTCACATGTACGGTTTTTGGATGGGTCTCCCAGTCCCCGATTGGTGCAGGCTTTTAGCGGTAATTTGTTTAAATGCACTAATAAGATAGAGCGCCTACACTTAGGTGAAGCGATACTACACACACTGCCCCTTTTCTCGGCATTAAATCTCATAGCTAAAAACAGGTTCAAAGAGCCTAAGGCTGAACTGCGTTCCATTCCTGAGGAAGGTCCCTACTAAATATCCCCTCTTTGACCATTGATTCTAGCTCTGTCAGGCTCAGGTCTCTTGCTGAGGTCAGGGATTCGATCCCTGCTCTCAACAGTATGTTAAAACCCTCCTGAAACCACTTGAACTTTAAACAGAAACCCAAACCTTCCATTTCATATTACATGTACTGAATATTTTCATTTTTTGGGGGTACCTCCAGAACCTTTGTTAAGAGGAAAGGCATATCCTTGTGAACTTTTCAAATTTTGGCCATCAATTTTTCCACAGCACAATCTTGAAAGACAGATTAGCTGAAAGGGAAACTTACATTAATGCAATCACAAAAACTGCTCAAAATACCTCAGCAGAATTGACACTTCCTCATACACCCATGGTGTCTAGCCCTCATGGTGTAGTAATTGACAGCTATTACGTAATTCTTTGCTGATGGTACTGTGTGTTCATTGATCACACATATAATGCATTCCAGTAAATAAGGTGAATTGTGCATGGTGTTTCCTCTTTTAAATGTTAAATGTCTAAACACATATTTTTTTCTGAGCAAAAGCCTGATACAGACAGTGTTTATTTGTGCAGTTATGTTACACAAATGGTCCATAAACTACTCTTATATTCTGAAATAAGATGACAGGTTGATTTACAATGTGCAGCTTTATTTAGTAGGAATTACACAATTCACATTGCTTTCTGCATGCATTTCACTTTAAAATGCACAATGGAGCTGGAACCTGTAGTTACGGCCTGTGTTTATTCATGGCTCAGTTCTTTCTATAGGCAGAACGTTCAGATGTCAGTTTTTCTGTAAAACAGACCACCATTAATTAGTAACCAATCTATTAGCTGAGCTGAAGAGACACAGCCATGACTATTCAAAGCATATTTTCTGCTCTTAGAAGTACATGAAACTAAACCCCTTACATTCCAAAAAAAAATAATTTTCATGGAGATTCACAGTTTATGTTGGAAGCAGGGTTAGCGGTCATATGCATGCTTTTTTAGTTAAATGCTGCTTCAAAGGACCATATCCCTATATTAATCCAGAACCTTTTACCTGAGGAAGAGCAATAAGCCATTATCTATTCTGTGTCTACTTCATGGCCTGGGCCATCAGAATATTTTTTCAGCACATTAGTCAGATAATGATGAACTGCAATAAACATTGAATGCAAAGCTTTTAAAATGTTTACATTTAGTTAATTTAAAAGGCACCAAATAATGAAATCATATTAACGGTATAACCTTGAAGTCCTTTGCTTGATTTAATGAACAAAAAAATAGATCTGAATTCAGAAAAGCACCGAGAACATATGCCAATAAACATGATATATGAATATGTAGAAATGATTAATACATTTAAATATTGTAATAACGTTATCATATTATTAGGTCCTGTCACATGATGGATACCCACACATTCAGATTTTCTTAGGATTCCAAAGCTATAGACTTCAATAGTGTTACAGGTCCATACAAGCATTTATGAGATATATGCTATTCCAATTTGATTATAATTTCAGACAGGAGGACAGACATACATCCCCTTATCACATGGAACATACATTAGATGAATCAAAATCGAGGGAGAGCATTTTTGGGATTGGAAATTATCGAAAAATAACCTGTCATATGCCAATTATTTAAGGCCAGGAACTTGAGATAGTTCTTGGGGAAAACTTCAGAGGAAGTGAGCTTGCCTGACAGAAGTGTTGATTGGGGTACCACCTAGATTTAGCTGATGGAAATCCTCATTAGGAAGGCCTTTTCCTGAGGAAACCAAATGTCAAATCCTTTCACTAGACAGAACAAAATTCCATGAGATGGATTTTAGAATCAGCGTAGAGACTGAGAGTAGAGCTCACTTTATTCAGTTGGATGGAGCTGTTGATGTTCCTACCTGTCATTTACCTTCAAAAATGCAAACAAAAGCGAGTAAAAACAAACCTTGTGCACTTAGAGATACATGCCAAGTATTAGTTAAACCCTTCATAGGAACTGATATTTTTTTTCTGGGGAATCCTTTACAAGCTATGACTGGGAACTGGGCCTGTATGGGACACTTTGTGGAATTATGCTAAATATAGAATGCCTTCAAATGTATGATTGCACAGAAAATATTATTCTCTCCAAGTAGCCAAATATGTAGAAATCCCAACATTTTTATAGGGAAAATGTATATCTGGATTTGTGACATGGTGTACGATGTGAGAAACCATAAAATTGTGTTTTTGAACATTATTTTCCAATGCATACACATCGGAGGGTCTTCTGCCTTTAGTCATCACCCTTCAACATTGGCAGCCATCACTGTTTGCTTTCTTACATTTTCTTTGTATTATTTAATGTGTGCACCACTCTCAGTGGCCCTTTTTCAGTTTGGCTTTCTCGCTCCGTTGTACATTGCAGTCTTCTATGGTGAAAAAGACAGAATCAGCTAAAAGGGAAACTTACATTAATGCAATCACAAAAACTGCTCAAAATGCCTCAGAATAATTGACACTTGTTTATAAAGTAAATAATCAGCATTATCAAGAAATTATACAATTCAATGAGGCCCTCTATGACAACCACATGCCATTACTGAAACAACACAGCCTATTTGAGAGAAAACAAGATAAATTGAACATTTTCAGAGACGACAAACAATGCATGGAGAGATTTTGAATGTGAATATCATTCATTTTCATTATTTTCAGATACATGACACATTAAAGACTAAATTAAGTCATCATACTGGTTTTAACAATGATTTATTAGATGACATTGCAAACATAAAATTGGAACTCGGAGAATTTCAGGAAACAGCCCATTTAGTCCAAGAAAAACACACTACTGCTCAAGAAATACACCAGCTCACATAACAATTGGCACACACACACACATGGACAAGGTGATCAGAGAAAGGTGGCTTCTAAAGATCAGGGGTAAGAATAGAAGAGAATATGATATTGAGGTAGAAGTCAGAATGTATTGATAAAATAATGAATGCACTGAAGTGTTACAAATTGAACAATAGATGAAAGAGATTGTTGGCAGTCTATAAACTAAGAGACAGTGGGCCTCATTACAAGAATCCCGGTCCGGAAATAGCGTTGCCGTTATTACCATACCAGCCTCCTTTACCGAACCGGTGTAGTCCGAGTTGCAATGCCAGTGTCACCGGCATAGGCAGGGACCCGCCTTGGCCGGCCACACAGTTGCCGGTATCAGCGTTGATACGCTGCAGCCGTGCCAGTGAAACCGACATGGCGAAAGTAAGTCTACATTAAGCTGTGTATGGACATGCAACCACCGGCATGTACATGCCAGTAATAACAGGTGCAATGATGCCAGAAACACTGGCATCGCAGACCAATCGGTAATAGAAATCTGGTGTGTAGAAACCTTCCACAGGTGCTCACATTCAGCACAGGTGGAGCTAATGGACTGCGGCACAGCACAAAAGGACCACTCCCACACACCACACCCCTTCCAAATCCACAATGCTACCATTAGTACTAGCAGTACCGGAGCTGGATGCCTGCACAGCTACTTATTGAGGAGGCAGTGAGCCAGAGGATGCAACAGAGCCTCACGAGGAGGAAGGAGGGCCATTACGGCCCAGCAGATACTCAATCTGCAGGCAGTTGTACCCCGCAGGCAGCCAGCAATTCCTTTGCTTAAGGGCCACCCCATTCAATCTCACCCATGCCCAGATCCACACCCTGTACCGGGTGGACAGGGACACCATCACCACTATAGTGGACCTCATACATGAAGACCTGGTGAGCCTAATAAATATACGGACAGCCAATCGTCTCCTTGCCGAAGGTTGTGAGTTTGCTACACTTCCTTGCCACAGGCACTTATAAGCACACAGTGGGTCAGCTGCATGGAATCTCCCAACCCTGTTTTTCCCATGTGCTAGATGAACTCCTGCCTCATGTAAATGACCACATTAGCTTACCACTGACTACAGAGGAGGTGAATGCAACTAAAATAGAATTCCATGAACTTGCAGGCATGCCCAATGTAATAGGTGTGGTCGACTGCACACATATGGAGCTGGTTGTCCGGCATGCTGTGGAGGTAGTGTACCACAACAGGAAGCTGTACCATTCCCTCAATGAACAGATGGTGTGTGATGCCCATGAAATAATCACAAATTGCTGCGCAAGATTCCCTGGCTCCACACATGACTCCATGTTGCTGCGCAACTCCAGGCGGCCCCGCTACATGGCACGACATGCTGGACATCGTACCTGGCTGTTAAGTGAGTCTAACCACAGGGCCATGAGGAGTGTTGAATTGGGTGGGGGGCGGTGAACAGCATAGACAACCCGGCTGCTGGGTGAGTCTAACCACAGGGCTGTGACGATTGTTGAATTGGGGGGGGGAGTGAACAGCATAGACAACCTAACTGCTGGGTGAGTCTAACCACAGGGCCACGAGGGGTGTTTAAACATAGCACAGCATGGCATGCATGAAGAGCAGATGTGCACACTGCATGCATGATGCCATCATCACTCCTACTGCAATATTCTGTAACCATTACCAGGTATCCATTGAAGTGCACAGAGACTGGATAGGCCAATAGAAGGCTAAGGTAGATGAAGATAACACCAAGATACACCATGATTCACAACCTGCACAACATCAAACCCCACACATAGAATGGAACATGACCAAACACAGCATACTAAGTGCCTTGAACTTGATATTTTGTTAATGTAACTGAATGTTCAACACAGTAATAGCATGCCGAAGCGCAAGGCCTTCCCAGCCGTGTCTCCATGCATTTAACAGACACAGTGCTCACATTAGCACATGTATTAGGATCAAAATACAAAACAGATACCACATGTACCACAATGCACCACTGAGTAGAGTCAATGAATGACATTCAGAAACATGGTAAAGTAATTCACAAGTCATGATGCACAGCCAGAGAGAAGACTATCTGCCACACTGAAATAATGGTGACTGCATTCACATTCCACAGGTACACTGCTGGTCAGTACGCCTGTCATGACACCTTAAGCTGTTTTGCACTCATCACCCGTGCTGCTGCTCCTAAGGTATTTGCATCATTTACAATGATTTTTGTGAAATCCACCGTGTAATTATACACTGTGTGTGTCGGTGCCTACCACCCTGATTTCAATATGGCTAGACGCAACTCACTGATTGCAGCCCAGATCGAGGCTGTTACTCTGCTGCCTAGCAACAGCTCTATCTAATACCCAATTGGCTTCGCCGGCAGGTGGAAGCCGGCCCTTGTGTAAGGCCCGCAGAGAAGGTCCTGTCTGTATCTGTTCATGTTGTTGTGGACGCGGTGCCCCCCACCCTGCATCTGTGCTTCCAAGGAGGTAAGCCCAGCACTCTGCACCTAAATAGTCCCTGATCCCATGCAGTGCTCCCCTCTAACTATAACGTTGTTGCTCGCCCGCTATCCTGCATCCCATCATCTGACACGCCACCACCACGACCCCCCTCTTCAAGAAGTTCATCACCTGCAACCATCCTGCTTGTGCATATTGCATTATATACTTATCGACACAGCCCATGGTGGCCTTTGCAGAACTAGTCCTGCCTCTGTGTTAACATCCACACTGTTACTGTTGTTTGGTGATTACCACTATTGTTTATGCATGGCTGACTCTTGCTCACAGACTGTACTTGTTTCCCACAACCTGACGACGCATTTGTGCGTACAACCTAGCCTACGCATACACGATAACTACCATATCCAGCATTGTAACCCCCTGGATTATTGATACGAGTCCACGCGGCCTAAGTGATTATTGTACCATGCACTACAACTGCCTGGCGATTGTTATATAGCCTGTGATGCCTATGCAGCTACTGTAGCTAGCCCATAGCCCGCTGACTATTAATACTTAGTACTGTGATGCCTTTGCCACCATTGTATTCAGCCTACAGCCATTCGGATTATTGCTATTTAGTGCTACTTATTTTGTGATGCCCATGCCACCACTGGATCTTAGCTTGCAACCATCTGACTGGTGTTACTATCCTGTGCTGCCCTTGTGACTACCGCTTCTAACATAGCTGCCTGACTCCTTATATGGTCTCACATTACCCAACCCACCAACGTTAACAACAATAGTAGCCTGATTGGCTTTTGCAATTAATTGTTACGTATTTTGGCTTATATATCTCCTCTTGTCTCCCTGCCACCTATCCAAGAACAATCAACAACAATGAATTGACAAATACTGTCCAGATCGCAACCAATAGCACTGCTATTAGACCGTTTGGTGTGTGCTATTTACTGATACACCTGAGACTTGTATATCTCCTTTTAACAATTGTGTTACCCTTATAAGTACAATTCATGACTACTAATTGCCACAACACTGTCTAGATACCCATGACCACTATCGGTCCACCACCAATATGTATACTCTGAAATGCTCCCCAAATGCATATTCTCTAAATAGTACCAACATGTATAATGTTGATTGTTGAATGCTAACCCTACTCTTGTTTATATTGCCCTTAATTTAGCCCACAGACAAGTGCACTAATGGCCTCAAAACATAGCTATTGTTAAATTTTATCACTAGGACCCATCATTAATGCTACCTAGCTACAATGCACTTTAGCAATCCTATTGAGTAGCAAGCCAGACATTGCCTCCTAGCCGCTTCTTCAGAGTACTATAATATCTGATCACTACGTGGCTATCCACGACTATGTTTGCCCCCACCAGAAAAATAGCCTTGGTGTGCCTCCTCATCCTGATCTCCGTCAATAGTACAAGCACCCTCCTAACTTCAACCCTACCTACTAGTAATAACTTACACTCCTGCACGCCCTGGAGACATACAACCATGGCCAAGCATCTTACCCTTCATCACCATATCTCACCCACTAACTTCCTGCCTCCCTTGAACCAGCCCATGCGGATCAAGCCAACTTCTTTACTGCCACCCTTGATGCTGTTGCACACCACACTGTTGACCAGAACCCATGTAATGCCCAACCCTTCTACAACCCGAAATCTAAGGCTTGGTAACGGACTTGGCAAATCTTACAAGATGCCTCTCCAGTTACCCTCTGTCCCATTGTCCACAAACAATTCTCCTCTTCACACACACAAAACAAAACCTAAACTTGTGAAAAAGTCTAGACTGGCTGTGGCCATACCCTTACTCTCTGCCCCTAACAACAATCCTAATATCATCCTAGGAGCCTTGATCAATGCCAGATCCCAAGTCGCCCATGCAGTAGATATTGCTGACCATATCCTAGAAAAAAATCTGGACTTCCTCACTATAACCGAGACTTGGTTACATGCAGCAGCTGGTCCAACCCTCCTTCTAGCGACCCCAATTAATTATACATTCCTTAGAACAGATAGAGATTCCGCCAGAGGAGGTGGAGTGGCATTCATAACCATAATTTCACTGGGACTGAGAGCTGTCTCACACACCACTACCAATTCCTGTGAACCACTGACTGTAAAACTCCCCCTCACAAACTCCAGAACCATAACAATGCATCTAATTTACAGACCTCCCAGACCGTTGGGATCGTTCGAGGAAGAAATGAATGCACTCCTGTCCACTAATATGAAACCTACCTCACAAATCCTCGTACTAGGCGACCTTAATCTAGGCTTCAATGACCCGACTGACATTCAGGCTAAATCCATTGCCAACACCTTAGTGGAGCTTGGCCTCACTCAAAGAGTCCTTGTACCCACTCATAACAAAGGCAGAATCCTCGATTGGATAGCCGATATTAACTGTAGCACAACCATCACTTCCATTGAACCTCAACCTTGGACGGATCACTCCCTCATCTCATTAAATCTTCAAGACTGCATCCCGCCTAAAATTGACCACCTCATTGCCTCACTAATGCCCACTAGAAAAAAAAGAACATTACTGCACATAAACTGTTGCTTCTCCTCCGACCTCTAATTGAGCCCCCCTTTTCCTCCTCCGACCCATCCGATTTGGTGGACCTTTATAACAATACCTTGACCATGGCGCTAGACAACATCGCCCCTTTAAAAAGCCGAAAAAGCAAACCCAAAGCACACCTCAATTCGTGGTTCACCCCGAAACTGAAAGCTGTTAAAAACTAAAAAAGAAAATGTGAAAATTCCTGGAGAAATAAACCTTCCCCAGTCAATAAAGACATCATGCTTAAAATCTCAGCCACATATAAAGAAGAAATTCTGATAGCCAAAAGATAAACCTGTAACAACAGGATTGAAAAAGCTAGCTTAAACTACAGAGAATTATTTACTATCTTAAGAGAGCTTGATTCCTCCATCCCCTCTATTGATAACTGTATCAAAGACAAGACCTGGTGCACCAACATTCAAGAAGCCTTAACTAACAAAATCACTCTGCTCCAAAATAAAATAGCAGCTAAAAAACAGTCTCTGATCCCACAGCAAACCATGCTCAAACCTACTCCCATCTTGCCAAAACCACCTCAACGATTCAAATTTGCCCAGGTGTCCACCCAAGAAGTAACCAACATTATTGCCTCATTGAAACCCTCCAATTGTCAAGGCGACTCTTGTCCAGCCTCGGTCATCAAAGACACAGCCAATGAACTGGCCCCCTTTATGAACACCCTCATCAATGCCTCCTTTCGCACAGGCACCGTCCCAACTAATCTGAAGAACTCATGGGTACTCCCACTACTAAAAAAAAACACACTCGACCCTAGCATCCCCACCAATTTCCATCCCATCACCACGGTACCTTTTCTCCTGAAAATCATTGATAAGGCTGCCAATAACCAGACCCAAACCTACCTTGAGACCCATAAGCTACTTGCATTCTGACAATATGGTTTCAGGCCCCAACATGGGACGGAAACTGCCCTGATCGATCTGAAGATCCAAATTGACGACCTGAAGGACAAGGGGAAATCCGCTCTTCTACTCCTGTTGGACCTGCCAGCCGCCTTTGACTTGGTTGACCACAAGGTGCTCTGTAGACACTTATCCTCTGCACCTCACTTCTTTTCAACAGAAGCAATAGCATGGACCCAATCTTTCCCCAGCAATAGATCCATGAGAGTCTTCTCTGCCTCTGCAGCAGCTGACTCCATCCCCATCACCTCTGGTGTTTCACAAGGTTCAAGTGTAACGCCTACCATGGACAATGTGTTCACCAAACCTCTGTTTGATGATATGGACCATCTGGGTGTCACCTAAACTAACTATGCAGATGACATCCAAATCCTCCTACCTTTGACAGGAGATTATAAAACAGACCTTGCTTTTGTCAACAAAATGTACCTCATCATTGAGGCTTGGATTGCCACACACGGTCTCTGCCTGAATGATGAGAAGACAGTTACTTTTGCTAGCCTCCCCCACTAACATGAAGAAATTGAGCAACCTATACCGCTCTTTCAACATTGATGGTAACAATATAAAGGTGACCAAACAAGGTTAAAACACTGGGATTTTACTTAGACTCCTCCCTGAGTCTGCACAGACAGGTTAGTGCAACTGCTTTATCCATTACATACACGTGCAAGCGTTTACATTCTTGCAAACCCTTCCTTTCCCCCGGAAAGCTGTATGACCCTAGCGTGTGCGTTAGCTTTATCCAAAATCGACTACTGCAATGCCCTTTACTTAGGAGCAAGCAAAACTATTATCAATAAACTTCAAATTTTGCAGAATAATGCCCTTAGATCTGCCTTGGGCATCTCAAGATGGCAACATATCTCATCAACTAGATGGACCAACAACTGGCTTTCTATCCAAGAAAAAATCCAACTCAAAACAGACTTACCTATTAATGCCTTAATAACGCTGCCCCTCAATACTTGGCAGAAAAATGTGTCAAAAACAACCCCACCAGACCAACCAGGACTTCCAATACTGCCCACCTGAGGTTACTGAGCTACAAAGCTAAAGAAGCAGTGGGTAGCAGCTTCCCAGGGAGGGCTGCCCAACTCTGGAACCCCCCCCTCACTACGCACTGACCAATCCTACTACAAATTCAGGAAAGACACCAAACGTTGGTTAATCTTTTTTTGATACACCAGGTGTATTGAAACAGGATTGACTATATACAGTTGTGAATGACATCCCTACCTCTTCAACCCATTGTACTGACTCCACACCCCCTCCCCACTACAAAGACACATCTGTTTACCCCTCCTTACCTTGCCCATATGTACATATCTCCCATATATCCCCCCAAGTAGCCGCACACCGTACAACTTTGCCCCTGTATGTATTATAAACCTTCAAGTAGAATGTGTGAAATCCAAGATACAAGAATTCAATAAATCTTGACTACCACAAATACATGATTAGGAGGTGCCGGCCTCAACCAATGTAGCTTCAGTCAACCATGCTAACACCCACCCAGACATAATCTTGCTACTTAACTCGTGGCACATACTACCAATAGATATATGACCTAGTCACATGGGTAATGTTATCGATGGATATGTACATGAAGACCTGTAGATATAGAATTAATACCATGACGACCACTGTATAACAAATGCATCTGAGGCAAATGTGTAAGTTGCCACTGTATAGGCACAGTCCCCTTTCATCCGTGAGTGCAGGTTTACAGTGAATGGCCCTTGTGACAGCAAATGCACCTAACCCCCCGCCCCATGCATCTGCTCTAAGTTCACTTATCGGGTTCATAGCCAATTACACATGCCATGTACAGTAATAAATCCCAGTGCTCTGTTGACCTTTCAAATGTACACTGTACAGTCTGTGTCAACATGGAATTACCAAATAAATCACAAGTACACTTTCTCTTGTTCCCCTGCAGGGGATGCCGGGTATCCCCTGATGGCATGGCTCATGACCCCCATCAGACAACCACACAACAGGCATGAAGAGGCCTACAACCGTGCACATGTATGCACTTGCTGCACCATCAAGCAGATGTTTGGCTTGTTGAAGGCCAGGTTCCGCTGCCTAAGCAGATCGGGGGGAGCACTAATTTCCGGGCCACAGAAAGTGAGCAAAATTGTGCTGTATGTGCCATGCAGCACAACATGTGCATTTGCTGCAACGTCCCCCTTGCCCCTGACATGGACATGATGCCACCAGAGCATGAGCATGACGATGAAGAAGATGTAGGAATTGCTCAATGCCACAATGGCAATGATGGACGTGCCACATGACAATAGTTAATTCAACACTACTTTTGATGGACTGTCAGAGACACGCACTGGGCATGGGTCACACTGATCACTGGACATGGATTGCACTGAGCCCTAGACACTGTACCTGATTAAATACACTCACAATGAATATGCAATGTCCAGTCATGTTTTTTCAAACACCAGGTGCATTGAAACAGGATTGACTATGTACAGTTGTGAATGACATTCCCTACCACTACTAGCCTGTTGTAATGACCCCACACCCCTTCCCCAACTACCCACTGCAGCAGGCGTTGGTGGCAGCTTGGCAGCAGGTGTTGGTGGCATATTTATACCATGTATTGGGGGCAGCTTATCAACAGGTTTTGGTGGCTGCTTGGCAGCAGGTGTTGGTGACTGCTTGGCTGCAGGCGTTGGTGGCTGTTGGGGGTCTGGGCCAAATGTATTGTGGCACGCTGCGGTCTTGCGGTGGATGTTCTTGGCTCCTGGCTCGAGGTGGTGAATTTCCTGGGGCAGGGTCGTGCCCCAGTGGGCTTGGATGCGGTTGCATGTTCTCCTTCGCTGTCAGATGATGTTCTTGTGAGGGACATTGAGGCAGGGCATCAGTAATGGGTGTGGATCCATCCAACAGACATCTATGCTAGTACATTCTGAGTCATGTGCATTGTCTTGAGCAAGGTGGAGGGCATGGCATGGTGCACACATGAATGTGTGGAAGCAGTGTGGGTGCATGTTTGTAGTGCGGCCATGGAGTGTGCAGTGTCTGTTGCCTGGAGTACTGGCATTTACTGGTTTGTGTGTCATGGGCATGCCACACAAGCTATGTGACATGTTGAGTTTGATTGTGAGACGGATGTGTTTCACTTGTGGCTGTTTCTGCGTTGATGGTGAATCAGTAGGAAGGGACATGGTGGGTGTGACAAGTGTGACAAGTGTGCGACAGGTGTCATTGATGTGTGCATCTTGCCATGAGATGGCCTTGGGCATGTGGTGGGATGGCGGTGACAACAGCAGTTGGACATTGTCTGGGTGCATGCCGATGTTACTTGTTTGGCCAATACAGGGGACATGTGGGGGTGTCAGTGGGGTTTGTTTTTGGTGTTTCAGCCAGGTACATTGTAGATATGTGAAACAAGGTTGTCGATGGGTGGAATGGCAGCAGGGAACAGGTGCCACATGATTGACATATTGACCTGACCATTAGTATTGGGGCTACAAGTTGTGTCATATGACTTTGGGGTTACAGACACTTACTGGCATCATTGGATGTCGCCGCTCCCTCCTCAGCATCTTCATCTCCCTCTATGGCCTCCATGTGCAGGACGGTGGTGCACATCTCCTCCCACGCCTGCAGTTTGATGGGGGATGGTGCTCTCTTTCCTGTGGCCAGGCCCTGGCTGCGTTCTGTGGCAAGGAGGTTGCAGACATGGAGACGTAGGTCGTACCACCTCTTCCTACAGTCTTGCACAGTCCGGGGTCTTGTCTCCACTGCTGAGACTTTACGGGCCACATTCTCCCAAAAGTCCTTCTTTCATAATTGGGCTTTGCACCGCAGACCTGCACAGAATACCTTATCTGCGTGCTCCACAATGGTGTCAGCCAGCATGTTCAGTTCAGGTTCACTGAACCTGGGTTTGCGGTGATGGACGACAGGTTGCCTTGCAGACATGTTCCTCTGTGTCGGTAGGTGCTCAGATTTTGAGTGACACTCTTGTGGACTGAGGATTGCAATGGATTGTGTTTTAATAATGGCCGCCTGTGCATTTCCTGTTCTGGCGCAATGACATTACTTCCGGTGCCGTAATACCAGCACTGGTAATTTTGGGCTCTTTGGAGCCTGAGTCAGAGTCTGCGGCATCGACGATGCCGTAATCAGGGCTTTTGGGGCTGTTACAGGCATGCCGGTGCTACCATTTCTGGCATGCCAGAATGCGCGTGCACGCTGACTCTGAATGTACCGTAGATTCCGGGAACAGTGCATCGGCAAGCCTGTTTTTTTGTTTTTTTTCAGCAAACGCGCAATGAGGCCCAGTGAATGAAGTGCATGCTTGCCAGCAAGAAAAATATTATTTATAGAAGGAGTTGCAAAACTTACAAAAAATACTGAACTACAAAAGAACAGTGTTTTAGTCTAGCCAGGCCTTACTGATTGGATCTAGGAAGCAACCAATTTAATGTAAACAACATATTATTTCAACAAGAATAATGCCTAATTAAGGCAAGACATGAGGAAAATGAGTAGGGTTTGGAATCAGTAGCTATGATTCAGATGCAAATATGTTTTATGTAAGAAGGGAGACTCTCTCTTGCTCCTGACACTACCCCTCTGCTGGCCAGATCTTCCCAAAGAAATATTAACAGATCTGGTACACCTGTCCATAGCCATCCCAAACACACTCAGAGAGACAAGAGGAGCTGAGTTTAAATCCAAGATACAGAGGAATATATAGACCTTCTGTTGCGAGGAGGGGGAGCAGCCAACTTAGTATGACCGGAGTGGAAATGAGAGTACTCCAAAATAGAGAAGCAGTTAGGAAATGTATCACAATGAGTTGAGATATCTTGAATTACAACATATGATTCAACAGGAGACCATATAGCCCATCCAGCCAAACGTTTAAAACAAGGAAACAAATCCAGAAATGACATCCCAAAAAATCCTTTTCTATTGCACGGACATTGAGGAAATCTGTTAACCTTGGGTAGATGGTGATACACTGGTTCACCCTGGGAAGAAATATCATATTATCCAGCCCCTCAGAAAAGATGTCCATTCTAGAGAAGACTGATGTAGAAAAGAGAAAAAAAGAGGACCTCCTGTACCATATAGATAGGACATCTTTCTACAGGCATATGGCAGGTAGATCCTATACGAAAGACGGGACAGGGGTTCATGTAGCATCTTTAACTTTTAAGGATACATCGAAAAAGAAAAATGCAATTCACATTTTGAATGACCCAATCAAAAAAATTAAGGCCATAAAAAGTGTCAAATACAACATTTTCTGTATGGGCACATCTAGAATTGTATGAGTAGATGATTGCACCCTTTGTACTAAAAATGACCAAAACAATGCACAATACATAGAATTGAGACCAACATCATTATACATGTTCTCTTACAATGCAGTCATTTCAAAATATGTTTAACCCTAGAGAAACTCATAAAAAGCCCGGAAGGCAGCCTATAGTTTAATTTAATGAACTGAAGCTTGCATAAGCCCAATAGAGTGACCAAAATAAGAAGGAAATCCTTCATCTCCAGACCTTGTAAGGGATCAAGCAGCAGAAGTAATCTGAAACATGAAGACGGGGGTGGGTGGAATCCCTGTTCCAGTTTTGCTTTCAAATGTTTATTTTTCATTTTTTCAGAGTTCTACACCAACGCATCCAAACTTTACACTGATGAAGATGTCCTTGTGGGGAACCAAAGTCAAGTTCGAAAAACCCCAGATATGAGAAAGACCCATTCAGAACTGTCCACTAACTCATACTTTCTCTGTAAGTTGGAAATGAAAGATGAAAGGTTGTTTGTGTCTATCCAAACTCAGGAACAGTATGATGTACTGGCTCTCATAGATCCAGAGCCTCAGGAGACCTTGATCTCTTGAGAAGTACTCAGTACTCTGAACCAAGGAATAGTGGACAATCATTGTATTACCCTCAAACCCCTCCATGGGGAACTATACAATGTTGATGGAGACAGGGTTACCCAAGCAGAAATAAAACTAGGGTGACAACGAAACATTTATCAGGAGATAGTCATGGCTCCAATGGTCTTACTGAATTATTTTGAAAATTTGGAAAATTGCATGTACCAGTCTATCTGGACTGAATTATTTTGAAAATTTGGAAAATTGCATGTACCAGTCTATCTGGACCCAAAATCATTACCTAATCAAGTGCAAAAGAAATGGCAATTGTGTCTGTTTGAACAGTGCTTGTCACCCGATTGAAAAGCATCCAGATCCGATTGAATTTCATTTTCAAAATACTTAAGCCCCTGACATCACTATCATATCTGTGAAGTAGCATGAGGATAGTGAAGGGGCATCCATTGAACCATTAAAAATTACATCTTCAACAAAATAATGAAAAGCTCTCCATTCTAGATGAAAATACTTTGAAATGTTATCAGTAGTGGACCTCCAGCAAGAGTGTCGGCCAACCAGTGGATGACTCTGGAGACACAATAAGTAGTCTAGTTACTTGACTAAGGAAGGGAGATCCTGTATTCCTCTCTATTCAAATTAACAGGATAAAGCAGTACTCTTAAAAGTCAGTTTAATGCAAAAAAACGCTTTTTCAGTGAGAAACTGCTTCGACAAGTGCAGAAAGATGAATAGGTTCCCATATGTATTCTAATAGATAAATGGGAATCTGGTTTTGATTTATTGAAAACACCCGATTACAAGCAGGTGCCTGTTGAAGATCATAATTCAAATCAAATCAATAAATGATAATTACTGGTTTGTAAAAGATGTATTTAATTATTGTCATATTGGTAATTACATAATACATTGCTTAGCAATTAATTTTGATTTTATCAACAACAACGTCTGGTTCAGAACTGAAGGAAAACCAATGGATTTCAATATTATTGAGAATGTCTTTTGGAAGCTTGGTTGCTGCATTATGCTGCTGAACATCAAATCATAGAATAAGTCACTATTCCTGGAAATACTCAACTGTATACCTTGTCAATACAGATTAGAAGAGGACAAAACTTGTTTAATGAAGATGTTTTCATCAATGTAAATATTCTTCAACAGCAAATACTTTATCTACATCCAATCTGATAAGTATATCTTAAGGAGGATACCATTTGAAAATTGTTCGACAATAATGATTCCCAAAGTGTTATCATTTCTCAAGACAGCTCAATTTGAATGGCAGTCAATTCCAAACATTTTTCAATGGGCATAACAAATTATATTATTGGTTCAATAGCTGAAGACTGTTATAACAAAACTGATGGTAGAAGACCAGTGATTCTCTGTTCTCAAACAGGGTGGAAGTATGCCTTTATGGGATAGAGGATTTTTCATGTGATACATTGGAAGATGTAAGAGAGTAAAGTCACCAGTAAGTACCTTGATCTCAAGAGTCCATCCATCCAGGTAGATGACATGAAATGAGATCACTCCACCAAAGGTGAAGTTCTTTAGAAATTGCTACCCCAGAAGGATTCCCAGGCTTTCATCAGATGGTTGATGGACAGATGTGTATGGCTGATGCCTGTAATACAGAAGAACAGAAACAACAATGTAGACAAGTGTTTTTTGATTTCCAGAATGTGTTGTCTGTCATTTCTTATGACTGT
Source organism: Ambystoma mexicanum (assembly GCF_040938575.1). NCBI lineage: Eukaryota > Metazoa > Chordata > Amphibia > Caudata > Ambystomatidae > Ambystoma > Ambystoma mexicanum. The sequence goes on along the minus strand of NC_090922.1, from coordinate 650,185,730 downwards.
GAACCTATGCATTACATAAAGGTACCCATGGACCCTGATATGGCACTGGTTTTTTAAAGCAGTGCAGGTTGCCTCTTGGGTCCATGGAATCACAGAGATGATCAGAAATGTGGAATCCTGTGTGATCTTTCATGGAATTCACTGTACACTTACAGACCCAGTACTAGGAATATTAAAACCCAATGAAGAATGGAGAGCATGTGCAGGTCGAAGGAAATTGAACAAGAGGGTGCACATCTGTAGGTGGCCTATCCCCTATATCAATCAGGGACTTGCAAGGATTCAAGGTTCTTAAGTGTACTTGATTTAATGAATAAACATTGGAATGTCTTTGTAGTTGTGAAAATGAATGTAGACCTTTCTTTACTTTGCGGTTGTAGCATGATGCGTGTACCAGGAGACCATTTAGGTACATTAACAGAGGCGAACATTTGACATATTTTACATAACGTCAACCCTCTCATTGTAGAAAGAGTGAACTTGGCCTATGTAGGTTTCCTATTAATCAAAAGTAAAATTGTGGGTGAACAGTTGGTGGTTTAACTACCACATGCTAATATAATTAAAGAATTCAGACAAAAACAATATTTCTTCAGTAAATACAGTGGTGCAGACCCAAAGAAATCATTCTAGGTCTGATCTGGTAAGGGGATAAAAGCCCTTTCTTTTTTGTGTGATTTGGTTTGCATAAAACCCTAAACACAATGTTAAAAACAAGAAAAAATACATCAAAGTACAAAAGAAAAAAATGTAATCAAACACAAGAATTCATACAATTCACATACAAACTATTTCATTCAAAAAGTGAACCAATGCAATAATTAGAGATATATTGTCACCCCACATGAGTCTCAACCATAGCAAATCCTGAGCGTAGTTAGTTGCAAAACTATTAAATTCTTTAGGGAAGGAGACAACACGAATCAAAGTCAAGGCAGGGCATTCCAAAATCCAGCGCCTTAGTGTTGTGATTGATGACCCATTATTACAGAAGCAACAAGTTAACTGTATCCCTTCCACATGGGCCGACAACCAATTGTTATTTATGTATTTATTTATTTATTTATTTATTTATTTATTTTGAGTGGCATTAGTCATTGTGGTCTGTTAGTGTTGGGAAATTTGAGTGAAGGTTGGATTGTTTTGTTGGTAGTATTGTGATTTACTTACACTGGTCTAGTGTGGTCAGTGTTAAATGATTCAAATACTATAAGGAGCGAGATGTGTTACATTTGGTCTGATCACATCCAGTGTGAGTGTGTCTCTGAATGGAATGCCTGGATGGAATGTTTACTCTGGTGTTGAAGGGAGCATTCTATCTTTGTCAGTTGGCGCTAACTCTGTGTGCTTGTCAGACCGGTGGATGTCTTCCTCCCTGTTCACCTATAACTTGATCTTGTGACTACCAATTTATGTTATTAACTACAGGTTCACATTAAATAACGTTTATTAATTAAAAGAAAAATCCTTTCCTTGATATGGATTTCATTCAATTTGAATCGCAAGTAGGTGGTACGAGACTCTTTGCAAGGAAAGCAGCTCATGTATGCAGATAGATGACCTCTCTTCTGTGGAAACCTAGTGTACTCAAGGTAAGAAGCATAGACTTTCATGGCTTCAAGAGTCAACTTCCAATCATCCCTGAAGAGTGTGCCTTAAGTCGCAACAGGGTTGCCTATTAATTCTGACTCTGTTGAATCTATTTGCTCCAGCAGGCCATGAATGGTGTCAGTATGAAGGATGATTTATTTGACTGAACGCTCTTCCCAAATCTGATGCAGGTCTAGGTAAAGCGAGTTGGATGGGGGAGACAATACCCTAGAATAAATCAGTAATTGACGCCAGTAGAGCCGAGTCTGCAGCGATGTTAGATTCAATTAATGCCATATAACAGCAATTAGGGATAGCAGTGGAGAGTCACAACACATACTTCCAAATAAGGCCCTGGAAAAGAGTCAAGATATGGGCCCAAATGTGTGGTTGCCATATCTAACCCATATAATGGGGTTATGGGTGAGTCATCTCTGAATAGAAGCCTGGTTAATTTGTTGTATGTACTCCCATCCCAGTGACACGCTATACCATTTCTGTCTGGCAAGACTGGGACCAATGAAGGCTGTACCTCATGCTTCAGGATTTGCATTTTCATGGTAAACTTAATAATCAAATGATTGCCTACCCTTGGATCAACAAAGGACATATTATTACTCATAGAGGCAATATTTGTCATGACGCAAAAATTATCGATCCAGGATTTCGACGAGCCACGGTGCCAACTAAATATGGGTGCCATCAATGAACTAGTAGTGTCCAGTTGATGTAGCTCCCAGTTGTACTTGAAAGCATCCCATGTCAGACCCCATGTATGATTACACACGCAGGCGGTACAAGCAAGTTGATTGTAATCCTTGCCCACAGCAGTGTACACATTAAAGTCCCCCCCGACAATAATCGCAGGGAAGTTGTCTTCCATCAGCCATATTTCAAAAATTGAGGCCAGAGACAATTGAAAATCATAGCTAGCGATCTTAGCTGGGTTTCAGTGTATGTTGACTAATAAATATTCCCCCACTGAGTCTGACAGGGTGACCTTAACAGCTAAAATACTCTTGCAGGCAAACCACAATAGTTGATGTCAATTGCAATCACCAGGTCCCTGCTAGGTTATCCTATGGCCAAGTGGTTTGCAGGTAAACACAAGATCAAAGATCCCTGCAAAGACAAGTTCCCTATATACATCATTTCCTGGATGAACATAATGTTGTAATTACATAAGAAATGGGCTCCATTCCACCCCCGCTAAAAGTTAGTGTACCCACAAGCATTCAAGACAAGATGTTATGTTCATGAGTGCTAGGGTTGATTAAGACCGTGGGTAAGAGTTGCAAAGGTTTTAATAGCCGACTCCACCCACAACCAATCTTGTACCTCTTTGATCTTCGAAAGGAGGTGCAACACATTGTAGACTGTGCAGAAGAATGAACAGTCACAGTGTCTAAGCTTACGGTGGGTTGTGGAACTGCGTACAGAGGAGTTAAAAACAACTTTATTGCATCAGTTGAATGTAGTTCAGACAAGTCATACCTGAAACAATGAAGAATTGCCCTTTGCTCCCAAAACAGAATTTCGGAATGGAAATAAGAAGCCATGCAGTTATTGTTCACTAGAGGAGAAGAGATGAACTTGATGTCCCTAGAATGTAAGGATCTTAAAGGGGGAATCAAGGAAAATATGTCAAAGACCTTTGTTCGATTCAACCTTGTGGGACCATGCTTCTGAATATTGAACACCCAGCCAAAGATTTTAGATGAACACGTGGCCGTGAGATCAATTGATGGTACCTGAGTGCCCGTAGTGTCTGACTGTTTTATTCTTAGTCAAGCTGAAGATGTAACAGAGGAACCTGGAACCATGACACTCAGGGCGTGATCATCAGGTAATTCAGAAGCCCTCAGAAGGTGTACATTAGTCAACTGGGCAAGGTGACCTTCTCTTACCAATTGAACTTCAAAGCCTGATGTCAAAGTCCTTCTTGGCACTGTTTCGGGCCTAGAGAAGATAGTAGAGCTGGATTTTGAGGACTCTGCTTGCCAGAAAAGTTTATTTTACTTGTTGAACTCTGTTCAGTTGTTCGATCGATTTAGAAGGAACAGGGGGCAGTAAATCAATAGGGTTGTTAGTTTTAGGCAATGACAGAAAAGGTGGGTCAGTGAGGTTATGGACGTCAGGACCAGTTCCCATGGCACTTAACCACACAGTAGGCCACAAGAATAAATTAGATTGACAGTTTAGATCAATAATGGTGTTTGTGGCCAACAGTTGATTTACATACTTTTTTAGAGGCATTGCAGATTTAGATTTTGGAAGAGGCTGGTTCTTGGTCTTTTTATCCCTATTTAGTCTTCTCTTTTTCCTCCTATTCACCTGATTTATGAAAGGGGGGAAAGAGGAGGGAGATCATCAGTCACAAGGAGGGATAAGTCTACATCAGTGGTGCATACTTCTCACTCTTGGTCCAATGAAGGAACAGGTTCTGTTTGGACTAGAGGTCTGGCTTCCCCCACCATGCAATCCACCAAAAGCGACAGGGAGTAAGGGGGTGTAGTGCTGCTCACGAGAGAAACCCCAATGTGGGCACATGCAAGTACTAGGGACCTTACTATATTATCAACAGGCACGTTGACAGACACCCCAGACTGTTTTACTAGCAAAAGATTGAAGTCCCGGAAGACGGTCCCCCTACATGAAAGCCCCCTCGTGAACCCCTCCACAAAAGAAATGATTTCATTCAGTACATTGAGAATGGCAGTATTAGATCTCACAGCACTTGACACCAGATCTTGTTGCTCTTATAGAGCCGTTAGTTCTTTGTTAATGTCTGCCTTGAAGTTCTCCCAGGTTAAACGTTCTGTTCTTCTATACAGGTCAGATGGAGGCGGCTTATTCCAGAAATCCCCAGCAGGAGTTGTTGCAACTTGCGTATGGGCTGTGTTTTGTACAGCCACTAGGTGGCCTGGAGGAGAGGTCAATTGAACGCCCCCCTTACTGGAAGAACTGGCAGCCAAGTTACTTGACACATGTTCAACCCTGCCAGGGTGCCCACTGTGGGCCCTCACATTTGTAGGGTAAAAAAAGGGGGAGGGAGGAGACCAGATCGAGTTATTTGTATATTTTCCCCTATTGCCACAAAACCCATTTCCCCCTCCCCATTTGGCCTACTCTGTAGAAATTCGTACAGATAATTTACCAGATTTACAACTGGATAGTAATTCCAAATCAATAATTTCCTCTGATTTGACCCTGTCTGCCATGGCTGAGTTTAGGTCCTTGTTCAAATTCAATGGACACAGTCCTGCCCCAGACTTTTCATGGAAAGCCTGCTCCAAATTAACCATCACATTGCTGGCGTCCTCCTCGCCAGGCCAATATCTGATAAATAAAAGAGTGTATCTGTTGTCACCCAAACAGAAAAGCGTCCGATTCTGGAGTGTAACAAGAGCAATTTGGGGTAGCACATTGGGGATGTTTCAATGACTCGGACGTCGATTTCAGCATGGCTGCCGGAAGTGCTGCATGAAAATGGACCTGCTTGCAGATTGGCGAGATGTTTGGGGCTGCCAGCATGGCCCGCCCTGTTTCAGCAGGAATGTTGCGAAGTTGACGGTCTGTGGACGGGACAGGAGTTTTTTCTGCAACAGTTTCAGAGCAGCCTGCATTGGTTCCGGGATCTTAAAGGTCAGTGTGTTCCCTGCAAGACCAGCCTCATGTTCACAATTCCCTAGTAACCCAGGCAACACCAGAGAAACCCTAACAGACTGATCAGTGTATGCTTCATTCGCCATATGTGTCTCAAGAGGCTGTGGTATCTTTTGGTTATCCGGAGCGTTAAATAACAATGAGGACGCAACATTCACTCCTGCAGTAGACTGCGGAAAAGGTTCCGCGCAACGCACTGTGCCCGACTGCAACATGCTCTGAGACATGTGTAGATAGGCCTTTCTATTAGAACACTCCGAAAATTAGTCGAAGGATGACTCAAAGTCGAGAAGCCCGAAGTCGTCGCCCCTCACAAAGATGCACCATGTGAACCCACTTTTTCTTAACAATAAAGGGATGCAGGTATCAATCAATTCAAGCTTTATTTTGGTTAGCCAACATCAAAGCATTCGTATAATTTTAAACAATCATAAACACACAACCACATATTACACAGAAGGTATTTGACAGTAACAATTTCATATATACTAAAAAAAATTCATATGCAATATAATACAGTTAATTTATTAAAATGCAGTTAAAGAAGGTGCGATCCTTTTTTAGCTAGAATTCCTCCTTAAGTGAAAGGCTTTTGTTAAAAAGGTAGAAACCACAAAGAGCAAAGGCATAGTAATGTTATTCTTTAATAGCGTGATAGCTCTAAGCCGAAACAAATCGGGACTGCTATTATTTATGCACAATGCAGTCTTCCTCTCAAATCTCCATCTAGCCTATAACACCAGTTGTCCACCTTTTCATACATGTGTAGACATAAGGATCTTACTATTTACATCATCAAAATAAAAGTAATGATATGTCAACCAAATTGCTGCTAACAAAAATGTCGCCCCTAATTCCTTTTAAATAATGTGACTTCTCATCTTGTTCCAATTTTTGAATACCTGGGGGTTTCCTTAAGTAGAAACTTAAATTGGTCTACCCCAAAAGAGAAGCGTGTCTTAATAGTAGCGAAACGAGGTGGTGCAGTGGCAAGCTCCCGTTTTTGGGGGCAAAACGCTTTCACATTACATAAGAGTCTATAGAGCTCAAGAAATCCCTGCTATAACCTACGGGGGAGATACATGGGGCCACACCCCATGTATGAAAATACAGGTGAGAGATAATACCATTTTAAAATGCATAATGGGTAGAAGGAATGACAAGGGGGAGAAAACACAGCCTTGTCTGACTCCCTTGTTGATATTTACTGGGTTAGAACATTTGCCATTTTGGCCCCATATTATCCTAGCATTGCTAGAATTACATATTTCTGTACAAAGATTGAATTGGATACAGCAAATTAGCCAGGACATGGGGCATTGCCAAAGGCTGTTTGTAGATCAATGAATGCCAAATGCAAGGTTTGGCCTTTCAGCATCCTTATCATTATGTTGAGATAATAGAGCACTCTCAACTTCTGCAGCTGAAAGGATTGGACAGTTGCTTGGAGGATATATCAGTGTTTCAGTAAATTCAACAGTGTTCACTATGGTGTTTTATTCACTCAGAATGAGGGTAACTCTTTAAGAGTGTAGGGTCTGATCTTGCCAGGCCTGCCCTGTGATGTTATTTAATGCCTCTCCTTTATCAGGGTTTGTACCACTGCGTATTATATACTATAAATCCCTGGCCTTGTTAAGTCTTGTTCCCTCAATAAGGGATTCCTAAAGAGCGAAATGTGATATGCCTTCTTTTTGTCAATTATAGATTAATGTGTACTCCTCTCAGCTGTTACAGCTGTTTTAACTCACCCTTTGCTGGATTTTAATTCTTGGAGAAATACATTTTTAGCTCTCCTGCATTAATTGTTAAACCACCTTATTTTTCTTTCTTTTGTTATTGACAGCCTAGTTAGAAAAGGGGACAGCCCTTTGAAGAGTTTGTCATAGAACTCAAGTTGAGCTATGAAACATTTGCTCATAGTGTCTTCTTCCAATAGGGGCAACACATTTTCCTAAAGGGATAACAAATCTAGCTCTTTTCCCAAATACCCTCCTTATAGAGTCCTTCGCTTGACCTCCTCTCTGCGGGTGAGCCATTTCTCCAAACACAGATTTGGGGGTGCATCCTTATCCTGTGAAGGTGCCTCCCTTTGGAACAGCCTACCTACCTCCTGTCTTGAGCCGGACCTCCTTAGGTTCTGTAAACTCCACAAGACCTACCTCTTCTCTTCCTCTTTCTCTCTCCCTCTCCCCTGCTAACCTCCTTTCTCTTTGCTTCTTTTCCTCTTCCTTTCTCTTCCCCAACCTGTGCAGTTAGCTGACTGATCGCCTGGTGCACCTCCAGAGCCTCACAGGTCCAGGCTCCCCTTCCAGTCCTGCACTTGCCTCCGGGCCACTGCACTCTCCTTGACACCACTGCAATATGCTCCATGAGAGGGGCTACCACTCTGCACTTAACCGAGTGCCTTTCCGGACTGGGCGCACTTGTCCCATTCCCCGTCCCTCGCTCTTCCTGTTCTGCGCACCTGCACGATCTTGAATGTACTAGGCCTAGCAAGTCTGTCTGTCCAGTCCTCCCTCTGTATCCCCTCCCTAGATTTGTCATGCTCGAAATGCTCATGCATAGGCACATTGGATGACCAACCACCAAGCAATCTGAAATGTCGCCAGGTCAGTACAGTAGTATATTGATCTGTATGTTCCCCTCCCCTCCTTATACACTCTTTGTCACACACTTCACTAGTAAAAATGCCTCTGTCCAAGTATGTTAGTTATTATTGTTAGATCATTCAGAATCTTCAAGGACTAAGAATGATAACGGTATCCCCTTGTTCCCTTTGAAGCACTCCACTTGTGTATAAGCGCTATACAAATAAACAATTACATTACATTGCATTACATCACATTACATTACATCACCTACGGTTTTCAAATTGGCCGATGGTTCTACCCTCGTTGGACAAAAATAGTTTGATCACAACCTTGGTTAGTGTAAAGAATATGCTTTGCATTCAACGGACCGTGATCGCTCTCTAAGAGCTGAACAACTTTAAAGGATTTAAGTACCCTCCAATTTTCTATATTTATCAGAACATAATCAATAAGAATCTACTGGGATGTGATCTAAATGTTGGGTGTGCAGGAGAGTCTTATGGAGAACATCTGTTACAAAGCTTTAGTCTGTTGGAATGCACAACTGCAGTTACTGTGGTAGTTAGAGGATATCTTTGTCGTGGAGAGTGAACAGAGAGATCTGTTATGTCTGAGATCTCATACTCCAGCTTAACATCCTCTAGTAGCAGATCATTAGGTTCAAGCTGGCAATTCATATCACCAAAAAGGAACCTAGATTTTATATTAGTAGTGGGTCAAACAAAAGTGCTAGGGCTTGTTCAAGGTCATTTATTGCCATCTTGTAAGGTCTTAAATGTGTATTCATAATTACTACTGTACGATCAAGAAGTATGCATAATAGATCTGGGGACTCCAGTTATATCATTTTACAAGAGGACCCTATACTGACATGGACCTATGCAATGAGTCCATCTTTTGAGCAACCCTTTTGTTTTCTTTCTGGTCTGGACTTTAGAGATGGATTCAGTCAGCCAGGTTTCCTGTAGGCAAATTATGTTGTTGTCTTTAACAAAATCTTGCCACTCCAGGCCAATATCTTTACTATCTAACCCACAGATATTCCACGCAAGAATACAGAAGGTCACCTGGTTTCCTCACAATGCATTTTCGTTCCTATTTAGACGAATAGCAGTGTCTTCAAGGTCATTGTTTTCTCAGAACAATGGATTTGTGGATTTGTTCTCTCTCCCGGGTTGGTAAATAGTTGTATCTCCACACTCCAAATCCCTTGTAAGTTCTAGGATATCATAATTCGCTGACACTGGTCTTATGATAGGAACCTCCCTACAGGGAGTGGATGGGCTGAAAGACCACAGAATCGAGGCTTACTTCAAAGGAATGGAAATAGCGAGTCACAAGGTTCAAGAATGCATTTATTCACAACCCGGGCTGGGGTCTCAGTGCCCCACGATGCATGCGTACAGACACTGTGGCGGGAGAGAGTGCTGAACAACCAGAGTTACGTACATTTATTCAAAACAGAATCACATTTGAAAAACTTGACCAGCCCCCTCATGTGACAGGGTCCATAGGGTTCAGGACCTTTCCACTTAAGTAATAATTCAAAAGTAACGAGTTAGCGTTTTTCCCCGGCCTATTGACAATTTACTGTCTGGGAGCAGGGCAAAAGAGTGCGTGGGGGCATATTGTGTTCCCTGTTGCAAGGTAACATTTTCTGTACAGCTTATCTGTATTGCTCCTGCAGCCTAAGGTCAGTATGCTCTAAAGGCTAGGAATATAGTTTTCCTTCTAGAGGAGTATGTAGTAGCTGCACATTAGTACATTTTATAGGACAGTGGAGGAAACATGGTTGAGACAGGCGGGCACCTAATTTATAGATTAGAACTGCTTCTACAGACACTTCAAGGTTCTACAGTGTAAGACAAACAAAACGCTCAGCAGAATGTGCATTCCTGTCTCACAATTAACATGGGGTTCATGCTGCGGCCTTCCACCACATTCAGAATGAGAAAGGCAGAATGAGCAGGGATTTGAACTGAACATTGTATCCAAAATGGCGAATTAAACAAAATGGCAGCGTGGCCAGCATTAGTATAACAATGAGTTCGTAGTGCAATGCGAATGTGCTTAGGCCAATATGCATACCTGTAAGACACTGAAACTAAATATATTTTCTCAAACCCTCCTTTTGGCCTAAGCCAAGGGCATCATCCAAACATAGCATTCTGAGACGACCAAGTCGGAGAGTCGTCATCAGAGAACCCCGAGTCATCACTATCAAAACATTTATGGCCATAAACTCCTTTATAGCAACCTCCTTCATGACCAGTGCATTAGTGGCGTGTACTGGTGGATGTGGGTTTGGTTTCAACTTGACTAATGAACGAGCACAGCAATCCCCTATCACGGAAGCCAGGACAGGTAGGCATTGAATGCAGCAACAACAACATAAAACTATACCAAGGATTATAGCCAAGACAGAGAATATCTTCCAAACCCAAGTCTGCAGTAGATTCCCAAGCCATGAGCTAAGGTCCCAATCACCTATGGGAATGTGCAACTCTGAAACCAAAATGTGTAAACTCTTAATCTCTTGGAAAATGGTGGGGGCGGAGTCAGGTGTGTAAACGCAACACGAAGACTCGACTATTTTTCATGCACCACCACTCTCAGCCAGAATGACGTCTAACACCATCCTGTTCTGAAGGGCCACTAGTCTGATGGCCTTTTGTTCCAGTGTCATATTGCACATGATTTCGGTAGTCTCATTGATAGTTTTCTCTAAAATCCTAGCCAGTTTTCTAATATCTTGAGAGTTAAATATTTGTCCCCAGATTGGGACCATGGATTTACTGATGTCCCCCAGTACCTGCAGGGGAGTCTCACCTTCAATTTCCCTTTTAGGACGATCCTCAGGATATCAGCTGTTGAAGTGATATATACCCCAGGTAAAAGTATCCCCAAATAACACGTACCCTGCCAATCTTTTGGTAACCAAGGGTAAGCTTCACTCCAACAGACAAAATAGATTGAGCCCCCGATATACAGACAACTATCCTCCTTCACTAGAACCGCTGTGTTCGTGCATTTATTATACAAGCCCATAGGTCAGGAACCTTCTTTCCTGATACAGAATGGGACAGAGTCAGGTTCATGATTGATGGTGTAAGATGGTGGAGCAACCTCCTTATTCACTACTGGAGTCATTTTAAAGGAAATCATGGATTAGTAAGGTCTGGAATATCTGTCAGAGTGTCTAATAGTTGCAGTATTGAGTGTACATTTGTTTGCAAATACTGAACATCACAGAGGCAATAGTACTAATCGATCAAATTCATTTATATTCGTTCCATCAAAATTACCAGTGGCACTGTCGGTCCATCGCCCAAATAACAGTGCTCTAAATGCAGCATAACATGCAGTAGACAGAGGGAGAGGATGAATATACCAACCTATCCCCTTCTCACCATGATGTGGTAAGTGTGTGCAAACCCATCAGTTGGTTTTTATTCAAAATAGCATGAGTTGCATTCATAATCATCATGAGGGTGTTGTTATGATAACCCCCTCTATGTTTCAGATTACGTGGACGAAGAGTGTGTGCGTACACATGTAAAGGAGACATTGTATATGTACTGACAGTTAGCAATAGTGTATTGAATGGATGCACACTTTCCAAATACCTTAGCACTGATATCAACGTGACCATAATACAGGTTATCACCAGAATTATCATCCATTTTGTCCTCCGGGACCATAGCCCTTGATATACAGGTCCATCGAACTGCAAATGTACCATGTCCTCATTCAAGCGAGCAGCCCCAAATGCAGGCATAGTCCTTCAGCGTCTGTTAAGAAGCCTCACTGATAGGCTTGTAAGTTCATCTGTTGGTGGCACCTGACCATGTGGCCAATCTTGATTGCAGTATTCTTTGCCGTTCCCTGCCACTTAGCTTGTGCATAGGGGAATGACGAGGAAATGGCACAATGTTGGTTTCTTCGTTGGTGCAGCAATCCTACCACACTTTCCTTCTCTTTTACAAAATGTAATGTCAATCCCTGAAGTAATTCTGATTTCGTGGTCGGAGGTTGTACCTGAAAGCTCCAGGTACTGAATGGTCGATAAACAAAGGGTCATCAGTTTCTGAAGAAGCAATGTCAGATGATTCAGAAGAAAAATATACTTTTCCCCCAGGCCACACGGACCCAGGAAGCGGTTTCTTATCACTTTTGGTGCCGATCAAAACAGGCATATGTTGATTGACCTTCTTCTTGTCACACTCATAGAGAGCAAAGGCAGTGGCACTTGTTTCACGTGCGTTGCGTGTATCCAATGTTTCTTGCCAGACACATGTGCCTCTGACTGTGTAGCCAAGAGCACTTGGTAAGGCCCCTTCCAGTGTGTTGCAAGACACGTTTTCCTCTTGAAATTCTTCAGCAGAACATACTCCCCAGGCCTGATTCGATGGCCTGGGCCCGTGTATTTTCCAGGCAGGGCTGCTCAAACCTGTTTGTGAATCAAACGCAAGTTTTGAGTCAACTGGTCACAATAATGGATACTCAATGTCTGCCAATTTTCTAGGTCTCTGTGCATTCCATACATTTGCAGGCCTTCCCATAACCATGTCCGCATTAAGAGCAAGGCTATTGCTAAAGCGTCAGGCCACTTAAGATTTCTGTGCACACACACTTTCGCTAGTTTATTCTTCACGATTTTGTTGTGGCATTCCACCCGAACGGCACTCTGAGGGTTCTCGCTGAGTGAAAACATTTATCGATCTGTAATCCCGTCCAAATTTGCAGAATGACCTCAGCGAAAAGGTGCGGCCCGTTGCCGGACCAAATGACTCTCGGCAGACCAAACCTAGGAAAATATTCCTTTAACATGGCTTTGGCCATCGGCAGGGCAGTATTGTCTTTCAGGGGGAAGGCTTCAACCCATTTGCTAAAGGCACAAATCACGACCAATACATATCTGTAATTTTGGCAGCGTTCCATCTCAATAAAGTAAAAATGAAGTACTTCAAATAACATGGAGGGAGGACCGAAACTACCTTTTGGTGTTGCTATGCCCTTCCCAATGTTGTGTTGCAAAAATATCATACAAATCTGAACTAAATGTTCTGCAATTTTCAGAATATTGATATTGTACCAAACGTGGTCCAAATGCTGGCATATCTTTTTCGCACATATGTGTGTTGGACCATGAGCCATAGTGATGACAGTGGTGACATAAGCATTGGGCAGCATCCATCTTTGCTTTTCATTGTCCACTCAAGTCCCTTCTAAGTCTAATCCCGCCAGACCATTTCCCCATTGTTTGATCTGTTCTGCTGTAGCTTCAGCCTGAATTTCCTTCACACTATTGACCCCTTCTTCCATTGAAGCAGTGTCAGTAACCAATTTAGCCCCATCTATCACATACATTCCTGAGTGTGGATCGGTGGCAGTCTGTTTGGCAATTCTGTCAGCAAAAGCGTTTCCTTTTCCGATGTCGTCCATCACTTTCTGGTGTGTGGTGCATTTCATTATCGCTAACCGTGAAGGACGCGCTAGTGCTGACAATAATTGTACTATCAGAGTACCATGTTGAATTTTTGTGCCATGCAATGTCAAGATCCCCTCTCTGCCCACAATCGCCTAAAATTGTGAACCACTCCACAGGCATACTGGCTATCGGTAAAGATGTTTACACTAAATCCCTCAGAGAGTTTGCACGCTCTAGTTAATGCAATCATTTCTGCCACCTGGGCGGAGTTATGCGGTATCCTTCTGCTCTCAACGATAGTGTCTAATGTGGTAATTGCATAAGCCGCAATGGAGGTACCATCCGGTAGCTTAAAACAAGAGCCATCACAAAATAGTTCCCCATCCTGGGACTTCAAAGGTGTATCGCTCAAATCAATCCTCCCTTGTGTTTCTTGTTCTGTAACATATAGGCAATCATGGGGCATGTCATTAGTGTGGTCATCCTCTTGTGGAGACGTCAAAAGTTCAGCCGGATTCAAAGTACAGCATCTCTTAATTTGGATGTGTGGTGCAAATAAAATGAACTTGTATCTCGTTATCGAGCATTAGTGAGATGCTGTGTTTGTGTTCTGTTTAATAGAACATTTCCAGAGTGAGGTACAATCACGGTTAAAGAGTGACCTAAAACCATACCCTCACTTTGTTTTACTGATGCAGCAGCCACAGATCGCAAACATTTCAGACAAAGCGCACGCAACAGGGTCTAACGTGGAGGAAAAGTAGCCGCACGTTCTGCCCTTTCCCCCATGTTCCTGAGTCAATACAGCCAAAGCACAACCTTCACGCTCATGCACATACAAAAAAAAATTCTTCCATAATTTGGTGTGCCTAAAACTGGCGCTCAGCACAACACAGCCTTATGCAGATCAAAAGCGTTCTGGCAATCCATGCCCCACGGCAAAGGCAAAGGAACATCCTTGTTTGTCAATGCCAACATAGGTTTAATCAGAAGTGAAACATAAGGGATCTTCTGTCTACAGTAAGAAGCCATGCCAATCAGGGCTCTGACTTCCTTCTGCGTGTTTGGAACAGACATGCCAGGGATGCTCCGTATACATTCAGGTGTCAGTCTTCTTCCTTCCTTTGACAGGAGATAGCCTAAGCTTCCTTCTTTGCAGATGAGATTTCTACCTTATTACTAGATAAATCCAAAACTAACTCGCAAATCATTCTCTAGGAGATCTAAATTTGGCATTCCATGACCTCAATGACCCTACCGCCATTGACCTTGCTAATACTCTAACCGACTTCGGATTTACTCAGCACATCCAAGAACCGACCCACATTAAAGGAAGGACACTTGACTGGCTAGCCGATACCAATTGTAACATCAGTGTACTTTCCAATGCACCTTGCTTAAGGTCAGACCACCATATCATTACCTTTAATATTGAAGCAGCTTCACGCCCCCTACCAATGATGGCTCCGGCCTTCCCAACTAGAAATAAAAGGGTCATAACTAGAGAGAAATTACTCCCTCTTTTACTCCCCTCCCTTAACAAGGTCACACACTCCTGCTCTGATCCTACAATACTAGCAGACACTTACAACCAAGCGATGCTCTCAGCTCTAAACTCTATCGCCCCCATTAAAATGAGAAAGCCTAAACCTCTTGCGCACCTTAAATCCTGGTTTACACCTCAGTTAAGAGTGCTACGCAAAGCTAAACTTTGCACTGAAAATCGCTGGAGAAGTCATCAGTCCGATGCTCACAAGGATGGCCTTATCCTAGACACCCTTAACTAGAAAGAAGCCATCTACCATGCCAAAAAAGAGTCTTTTAATAATCGCATCATGCAAGCAGACTTAAATACCAAAGAACTATTCAAGATCCTAAAGGAACTCGAATCTCCTGCCACACCTCCTGACACCTGTATTAAAGATAGCAAATGGTGCACAAATATCCAGACAGCCTTACTGAATAAAATCTCTTCCCTCCGATCTAATATTGAAGATAAACAAAATGGACTGAAGTTGGATAATGGTCAGCCCACTCCATTAATGACTGTTCCCTTGGCTTCAACTAAGATCAAACTGTTTGCCTTCTCTCCACTCACCATTGCTGAAGTAGAAGTCATCATCAATAGAATGAAACCTTCCAATTGTCAAGGTGATTCCTGCCCTGCCTCCATCATCAAGGAATCGGCTCATGACCTTGCCCCTTTTATAACGGCTTTTATCAACTCCTCCTTCAAAGCAGGTATTGTTCCTGCCAATCTCAAGGATGCTTGGGTGATCTCACTGTTAAAAAACCCCCCTTAGACCCGAGTATAACAACCAATTACAGGCCCATCACAACCGTCCCGGTCATGCTCAAAATACTTGATTGTGCGGCCTCCCTGCAGATTCAAGTCTATCTGGAATTTAACAACCCCCTTGGATTAAGACAATCCGGCTTCTGTCCCAGGCATGGGACTGAAACGGCTCTGATAGTTTTAAAAACTTCAATCAAAGTCCTGAAAGATAATGGGAAACTAGCCTAGCTACTACTCCTAGACCTGTCCGCCGCCTTTGATTTGGTCAATCACAAAATCCTGTGCCAGCACCTCCGCTCTGCCGCCTACTTCTCCAATCCAGCCACTGCGTGGATCAGCTCCTTTTTCAGCAAAAGACACATGAGGGTATTCTCTCCATCAGCAGCCGCTGACCCAGCCCCTATCCAATGCGGGGTCCCTCAAGGCTTGTGTGTGTCACGTACACTTTACAATGTGTTTACCAAACCACTCTTTGATGTTCTTGATTATATGGGTGTCTCTTACACTAATTATGCTGATGAAACCCAGATACTCATCCTCATCATAGGTGACCACATTGTGGACACCAAGGCACTGAATGAAGTATATGTGGTAACCCAGGCTTGGATGGCCCAACACAAACTTTGCCTCAATGATGATAAAACGGAGCTTCTGATCTTGGGCTCCACTCAACGGCTTAATAAATTAGATCACTTTTATCAGTCCTTCATAATTGATGGCAATGTCATTAAAGTGTCCAAGGATACTAAAACCTTGGGCATCTATCTCGACTCTACCCTGCCCTTGACAAGAAAAAACCAACGCCGTCAGATCAGCATCGGCATATTCCTGCAAACTCATCAAGGCCTGCCGACCTTTTCTGTCCAACCCCAATAGCATCACTCTAGATAGAATGCTTATCATGTTTAAGTTAGACTACTGTAGTGCCCTTTATCTGGGGACTAGAGAGACTAACCTTAACAAACTGCAAATCACCCAGAATAACGCCATTAGAGCGGCCTTAAATATTCCAAGAAATGAACATATTTCTGATATCGGGACTAACCTGCACTGGCTCCCTGTCAAACAGAGAATTTCATTGAAAATACATGCCCTTACTCACAAATGCTTGACTAACAAGGCCCCCCTCTACCTATCCAACCGCCTTTCCCTCCACACTTCCTCCCGACCCCAAAGAACTGCTCAGACACACAGCCTATCTCTGCTGAGATTTAAACTTCAAAAAGCTGGGGGTGTGAGCTTCCCTGTTCTGGCCACTAAGCTCTGGAACACTCTTCCGTCCACTATCAGATCTGAGCCCTCATTCAATTCCTTCAAACTGAAAACGAAATCATGGCTCCTCGCTCAAATCTGATTCAGCCTTCTGCTTGTAGCAATCACCTAGAGTTATCTGCCACCACTAAATGTTGTCTCGCTTAAATTATGTTCCTATGATAAACTGCCTAATGTGATTGTTTATGTAAAACGACTATCCAATGTACCCACTACTGTATGTATCTGACACTACGCTCAGCTTGACCAACCCTACGTTCTGCTGTATATTTCTGTGCTTCTTGTAAGTTTACGCTTGGCTGTTTATTCTACTGACCTCTGTAATTATGTCTATTATAATATACCTTATATACAATTGTTGTACTCTACTGTAAATCTACGCTCTGTTGTATATCTTGTATATGTTGTTCATTTTTGTAACTATGCCTATTAAGTTTTTGCGCCCAGATGCCTATGGGCCTGGTGCGCTACAAATAAATAAAATACAAATATAAATAAATAGGTGACCTCCTGTCGACAATACTGAAACTTCTTCAGCAAAGCTTTGTGTCCATGTGTAGCCAAATGAATAAGCAATAAAATGGTACCCTCTTTGCAAGCGTCACCAGAATCTGTGGCAATGAGCAAGTTGTCAATGTACTGCAGCAATGTGCATGTTGGCAGCTCACCATATTAAGTTGTTCTTTCAAGGCCCTACTATATGCTCGGACTTTCAGTGTAACCCTGAGGAACGCGTGTGAATGTGAAAGAGCGTCCACCGTAAGTAAACACGAACAAATACCTACTGTCTTCATATACAGGAATGCTAATGAAAGCATTCTTCAAATCAATAACACTAAAATGTGTGGCCGTAGCCGGAATCATAGTTAAGATAGTGGTAACATCAGGAGCAATTGGAAACTGTGGCGCAACAAACTTGTTAATTGCAGGCAAATCAATAAAGATTACCCCTGCTAACTGTGCAGTGAGTATTAATTCTATTAAAGACTAGGAGGCGAGCATTATGCTTCAACTTCATTTATTACTACTCTTCAGCAGTTTCAACAAACTATACCAAAACAACAACAAAGAAATGTCCCATGTGACTTTCACTTTTTAAACTACAAATCCCATAGTCTCTGTAGTCCTTCTCACTCCACCTCAGCTATGACCACTTCCTGTCCCTGAGCTCCTCCTCTCTTTTACATGCTCTGAAAGTCATTAAACCATAAACTTTTTCTGTCCTGCCAACAGAGCGAAGACTTCCTGAACTCCAACTGATTAACAAACCTTCTGGCTGTATTCTCGCCTTCTTCTGGCTAGTCGATTCCTCAATTATTCTTCTGCTCTTCCCCTACGGAAACATAAAATACATATCAGGGAGGAGTCTATCTTATTATCATATCATCACAACATCCACAAATCCACATACAATATGATTAACAAATAGCCTTGGGTGGGAACTAATGCTCGCCTCCTAGTCTTTAATAGAATTAATACCCCCTACGCAGTTAGCAGGGGTAATCTTTATTCTATGACAAGCCTGGAGGCGAGCATTATGCTTGTTCAAAGCTGTTCCAACACTGTACTTGCTATACTCTCAGCTGGCTTAAAGTAAAATTCTCTGAAGGTACGATCATTCGCCCAGTCTGCAGCTGACATAAAAATCCTGCAATGGAACTCCTGTCCTATATGCTTTGGATGCCATGGCCCCTCTTACGGAATGCGCTCCATAATTCTGTAAATCAATCCCGCTGCTTGCATTTCTTCTCTGACCCATCTAGCAATAGTAGCTGTCTTTATCGCATGGAAAGACTTCCTACACGCTATTAGCAATTGCGTCGTACTTATTGCTCTATTCTCCGCTGTCCTAGCTTCATACTCTTTGATGCAGCTTGCTACGCACCATTTGATATTATTCGGAAAATACGGATAGTGCGCTGAAGATGTGCTTGATTTTGTCCTTTGTACCACTACAAAAGTCACTCCTTCTGGCCCAAACGTCCTCCTATTAACCTCTAATGCTTTAATATCCGACACTCGCTTACAAGATATGAGACATAGCAGCATCGCTAGCTTGCCAGACAACTGCTTGAGAGATAGATATCTATTAACTGGCCAACTTTGTAATAACCGTAGTACTACTGTTACGTCCCATAAGACTGTATATCTAGGTTCTGGTGAACTTTAAACTTAGCTTCTCTGATGAGCCTACAAACTGCTCGGTGTTCTCCTGCTAGCACTCCTTCTATTGGTAAGTGCCCCGCCGAGATTGCTGATTTGTACACTCCTATAGTGCGGAATGCTTTCCCATCTTACAGAAGCTGTGCTAGGAAATTCAAAATCGCTACTACAGGTGCTGAAATGGATGAATATTTCCCCCTCTGCACCAACTAGTCCACCTGGCCCAAGCAGTGTCGTAGCTCCTCTTAGTCGATGGAGCCCAGGATTCCGCAATGAGTTCTGCAGCCTGCATCGGAATGCCTGGCAGCTCCCATCGTCTCCTGATATCCTGCACGCGATGAGGATGACTCTGCCCGGCTGGGCCCGTGAGCAGTCGCTCTCCTTCTGGGAGGACTCTTGGCAGGTCTATCAAGCGTTCCATCAATGTCGGGACCCATACTTGAGCTTTCCACAAAGGCGTGACTAGTACTAGCTCCGCTCTCTCCCTCCGACATTTCGCTAGCACTCTGCTCAGCATCATGAAAGGAGGGAACGTGTAATGCGGTCCGGCTTCCCAATCCTGCAGGAATGCGTCTGTACCTTTTGCGTCTGGGTCTAGCCTCCAGCTGAAATAGCTGGGTGTCTGCGCATTGAGGCGAGACGCAAACAGATCCATGTGTAACAGGCCCCATCTCCGATCCAGTATCTGAAATACTGCTGGATCCAGCTTCCAATTGCTGGAGTCCGTGAGGTATCGGGAATTCCAGTCCGCTACCACGTTCAGTGCTTCGGGCAAATACTCTGCTGTCAGTGATGTCCCTGTCTGCAGGCAGTAGTGCCAAAAATTCTTCGCCAGCTCTGCTAGCATCCTGGATTTCATCCTGCCTAAGTGGTTTATGTAACGCACTGCTGAAATGTTGTCCATCTTCAGCAGGACGCACAACTTCACTTTGTCTCTCGTGAAGGTTTTTATCGCGAAAGAGGCTGCCAGAAGTTCTAGGCAGTTTATGTGTAAATTCAGCTCTTCTTCGCTCCATTTGCCTCCTGTCTGCAACTCTCTGCACTGCGCTCCACAGCCCAGGCGACTGGCTTCTGACTCTATTATCAGATCCGGGAGGTCTCCGAATATGGCACGCCCATTCAAGGCATCCATATTCTGCAACCACCATTCCAGCTCTGTGATAGATTCCTGATCCAATGGTATCGATTGATGATACCTCAACCCTTGTTGAAGTTGCCTTATCTTCAACCTTTGCAAGGCTCAATAGTGTAAGGGACCTGGAAAAATGGCCTGTATGGAGGCTGCAAGGAGGCCCTCTATTCTCGCTAAAACTCTCAGTGAAATCACTTTCTTCTGCAAGCATGACCTGATCTCTCTCTTGATATCTCGAATCTTCCTTGCTGGCAGTTCTAATGTGGCTTTCCTCGTGTCTAAAATGAAGCCGAGGAAATCTAGTCTCTGCGGTGGTTTGGTATCTGATTTTTCTAAGTTCACTAGAAATCCCAGCAACTGTAATAGGTCTAGGACCCACTTCATCTGATACTCCAGCGCTCCTCGATCCTCTGCTAGAAGCAACAGGTCGTCTAGATATATTATTAATCTTATGCCTTCCTCTTGAATCGCCGCAGCTACGGGTTTCATCATTTTCGTGAAAGCCCAAGGCGCTGACGCAAGCCCGAATGGCATCGTCTTGAATTGCCAGAGCTGTCTCTTCCAGTGAAAAGCTAAGAATACCCTGAAATGCTTGTGTACTCGAATCGTCAAATAGGCATCTTTCAGGTCTAATCTGGTCAGCCAGTCTCCCTCTCTCAGGGAATCTCTGAGCTGGTGGATCCCTTCCATTTTGAAGTGATGGTAAACTATCCACCCATTCAAGTCCTTTAGATTTATTACTGGAAGCACTTTCTCCTTCCTGTGAACGAGAAACATGTTGCTTATGAAGCTCGGGGCCTTGGGACACCTTTTCTATGGCTCCTTTCTTCGCTAAAAGCTCTAACTCTGCATTTAGGGCTTCCTGGTCTGCTTTCGCTACGCGCGGGCGCTGGGGTACTCGGGACTGCATTGGTGTTTGTATAAATTTTATCTGCAGACCTCTGATGGTTTGCAAAATCCAGGCGTCGCTGGAAAGTGCGTGCCAGTTTACCCAGAACATACTGGTCCTCCCTCCTACTGGTGGGTAGGTTCTCGCCCTTACCTGGTGTAAATCCTTGTCCCCGTCCGAAGCCTCTGCCTCTGCGCCCTCTGTTGTTGCGACCTCTGGCTGGAAAGAATGAGTCCTGTTGTCTGTTCTCCCAGTACTGGGCTCTGTGATTAGGGGATCTTCTCCCTCCTTGTTGGCGACCGGCCGAGTGACCCCTGTAACGGCCGGTCCCGGCAAAAACTCTCTGCAGGAAGATCTTACGGATGGATGCCTGCGCCTTCTTCAGTGATGTGTACGTGCCTACGAAGCAGCCCATTTCTTTCCCGAATGTTTCGCCAAACAAGAGTCCTTGAGCTGCTTCTCCAGCCTCATAGGATGCCAGGTCACTGAGTTTCGAGTCTATCTTTAGCAATAGCTCTCTTCTTCTTTCCGAAGCTATAGCGCAATTCGCATTCCCCAAAAGGCAAACTGCTCTTTGCGCCCAGCCTGCCAGGGCCTCTGGGTCCCCTTCTTCCCCTGTGTCTCTCGCTCTTTCGGTAAAGTCCATAATGTTAGTAAGAGGACAGGCCAGATATAGTATTTTCTCCTGGCAACTTTTCTATGATCTATCTATCCCTTTCCGGGGGTCCTTACTGGTTTTTGAGACAAAGGTGAGTATTTTGGGTTCCAATTCGGGGGCCTCTGCTACTTCCCCGGCAGGTCTGGTCAGGGGCATTCTCCCTTATCTAATACTTTCCTCAGCCTCGCTGTCATATAATGAGCCACTCTTGGGGATGGCTGCCAGTTGGAAGATCTCGGATTCCTAATACTCTCCGGATCAAACATGTCGTCCTGCTCCTCTTTGGGTGCTTTTTCCCCCGCTGGGCTTAGCCCATTCTTCCTCGACTGGCTCCTCCGGCTCTTGGGGGGATAGGTCCCCTTCTTCTGGCTCCTCTTCCGAGCCCAGGTCTCCATCTCCTTCATTGTCTTCCCCAAGAGAGGGGATCGTGAGGTCTGGCACTGCCTGATGCTGCAAATATGCCTTCTTCAACTTCGCGAAGGCATCGGCGACCTCCGTGGCCTTGTCTTGCACCCCTTCCATAGGACCCTGGGGGTCTGCAGAGGCATTCCTCTTGCGGGCCTGGATACCCTTCTTAGACCCTGCTCCAGAGGGTTCAATGGGCAAGCCGTGTGTCCTCTTGGTGCTTTCTTTAGGCTGGTGGAGCATCGCATCCAGCGTCTCAGCCTTTCTTGCAGGGGTTTCATCCCTTAAGCCTCTGCATCGACTAGGGAATTTCCCAGCACCTCCTTAAAACTGGCGGCTAAATCTAGAGGCTGCTCCTCCTCGCTTCATTCGAACTCTGACATGTTTAGGGTGCTGTGTGCCTTAGTACCTGTAAGAAGGTGTCTTTGCTGCCCACTTCCTAGTAGATGCCTTGGGAGGTAGATCTGTAGTCTCCCCTCTTTTTTTTTCTTCTTTTTTTTCTTCTTTATGTGGCTGCACCGGACTTTGTCAGTTTGTTATGCCTGTGCTGGCTTATGGTCTCTTTTTCCTGCTGGAAGGCTACTACCTCGTGTGTGTGTGCTTGTCACCAGATCTTCTTCGTGAGCAGTGCTCTTTGTCCTGCTTCAGCATCCGTCTCGAGAGACTGTGCCTTTCTCCACTTGGTCCCATTTTTCACCCTGTGAAACGGGAGAAATTTAGGTTCTTTAACTTCTTTGGAGCCTTTCCCACTCGCTCCTACTCCTATGCGCTCCCAGAAAATGCCTGAGCCGCGTCGCAGAAAGAATGCGATGCAGCGCAGACATCCGGCAAGCTCCGCCCACGCGAGGGTGGGGGCTGGAGTGCTCAGTGAAGGCCCCTGCTCGGGCTGAGCGCACTCGGTGCCTGACTCCGCCTCCGCAAGGGAGGGGGCTGCGAAAGAGCGTGCCCGCTCTACCCATAAGGGAGGGGGTCTGTGGAGCGGACAATGGAAACAAGCTCCGCCGTCCAATGGCGAGCCCCTGAGGTGTCGGATATGCGACACGGGGCCTAAGGACGCTGACGGAGCACCCGATATTGAAAACTTAGTCAGTCAGTGTCTGCGCAACGCTCCAGTGCTTCTGTCACAAACTTAGAGTCCTACCGCGGCATAGTTGCTCTAAACGCGATGCCTGAGGCTGCGCTGCTCGCTCTATGCACAATATCTATCAATCAAGTTCTAATCCATCTAAGCTGTAAGATAATGCTATCATGGCCCTCTAGGCCCACATATATATGCACTCTGAGTCATTATCTACAGCAAGTGTACATTAACTGTGAGGAAAAGAAAAATACCACTTATCTGCTTGAGGAGCAGTAAAAGAAGAGAGGAGGAGCTCAGGGGCAGGAAGTGGTCATAGCTGAGCTGGAGTGAGAAGGACTACAGAGACTATGGGATTTGTAGTTTAAAAAGTGAAAGTCACATGGGACATTTCTTTGTTGTTGTTTTGGTATAGTTTGTTGAAACTGCTGAAGAGTAGTAATAAATGAAGTTGAAGCATAACGCTCGCCTCCAGTCTTGTCATAGAATTATAAAATGGTAGGGTAAGACATTATCCCCTTTCCTATTTACAAGTAGAATCAGGCTATTACACACACTCCCAGAAATTTCTTCAATCACACCTCAGTGTATAAAGACTGAGACAATACTCTTAAATGCACGCTCACGCTGTACTGAGATTTTGTACTGTCGAATACGAGGCAGCACAATACACTTTTTCAAAATTATTCGTACTTACTCAACGTTTAGAATGCCAACATCATTATCAATCACTGCCCACAAGCGTGTTGGCACCTCACTGAATTTGCTTGGCAAAGGCATAGACAAAAATTGCAAAGTGGAACTTTGTTGGGCGGAAATCGTCAAGTGCACTCCATCCGCAGAACAATAAATCACAGCATTCAATTTCTTCAACAGATTTAAACCCAACAAATTTTCACCGCAATTAGTTGCCAGCAAGAATGGACATGAATCGGTAAATGATCCCAATGCAATCGGTACAGGCCGAGAGACCGGACTAAATATTGGTGTACTGGAGAACCCTACAGAAACGTTGTTCTGCCCTGAAAGTGGGATATCTGGAACCCGCATATGATCAATGGAGCACTTCTGTGCCCCGATATCCACCAGATAGATATGCTCCCTATTCCCCACCTTCATTTCAACGTAGGGCCCCTTTTGATCTATGGGAATAGGTATTGGTTCCGGACTCTGCTTCAGGCTGTACTAGCGAAACAGCACATCATCCGATTTGAAGTCTTGAGTGAAATATGTGTGGGTAGGATTATCAAAAACATTCCCATTATTCGTATTTTGTGGCTGTGGCTGTCCCTGACTACCCACATTCGTATCTTGTGGTTGATTTTGCTGATTCATTGCAAATTGGTATCTACCAGGAGCTGTAATTCTGGGGTGACCCCTTGATCGCCTGCTCATGGTGCCATATGGGTCATTTGCATGTTTTTGGAGGGACAGACACTGTGCCCTCCAATGGCCCTCCTGTCTGTAATACGCACCTTGATTCATATGTGGAGGACCCAATGCTGCTCCCATTTGTGGTACAAAGTGACCTCTCGATTGCGTGTTCCCACCTGTTGAGCCCCGTGCTATTTGTTGTATAAGGACTTTAGACTTTAGATCACCTTTCTTCTTTTCTACCTTCTCCCTTTCCGTATTCACCCTATTCTCACAATACTGGGCCATGTGTAATACGTCAGATTGCGATTTTGCTTGCCATGCACTTTCAGACATCATTATTTGAGTTTGAATGTCAGGCAACAATACTCCTACAAATTTGTCAACAAATAACCTCTTACCTGGTTCCGTACTCAAATCTTGCCCACTAAAATCTGAGAACACTTGTTCGAATCTATTAAAAATTGTGGTCACACCCTTGGTCTTTCCTTGCCTGCGTGCTGTCAATTTATCCCATATAATTCTCTTTTCGGGCACTAAAGTTTTCAGTTTGGTTACTATATTATTTGGCAGCAACAGTATGACCTGTGGCAGTTTCTCACCTGCATTTCTAGCCCCATCAGCTCGTGTTAAGGCATCCCAAGTGTTGCCCATTCCTGCTGGGTCATCTATGGTCCTAATTTGCTTCCATAAATCTGCGGGAAGGATCACAGGGAATATCAAGTCAATATCCCATAAGGTGAAAACTGACAAATACAAAACTGACGCTATCTCTTTATAGAACCCTGTGGGGTTTTTCCTAATGTCTGGAATGGACTGCTTAATTGTATTTACTTCCTTTCTGGAAAATGGAACGTGAACAAACTGTGAGATGCAGTGCACTGTGATAGTAGAGGCAAGTGTCTGTCCCACTGCTGGAATCTCTCCTTTTGGGACTAGGGTCGAAGGAACCTCTCTCATGGGTAATTGTGGAGTAGGAAGTTCTAAATGCTTACTAAGCAATAGGGTCGAATCGAGTGACAAAGAGGTTAACGCAAACTTCTCTTCATGTATTCATCTTGTAAATACTCAATCATTACCAGAACCTTTTGTTGCATGGCCAGTGTATACTGACTAAATGTGTCAAGTGCTTCAATAGGGGGAATAGTAGCATCTGAAATCAATCTATGCGCATCCCTCGTGCAAATGCGCATTTCTTCACAAATGGGTTTCAATGTAGGCAAGAATCGCTTTTGTACAAATGATGTGCGTTGCTTATCCCTATTAAAGTCATCTTTTTGTAAGCGATCAAGTTCGCGGTATCCCTCGAAACAGACACAAATTTCAAATCCTGCAGTTCTTGTGGAATATCTGAACCAGTCAAATCACTCCATATTTCAACAAGATTTTTTGTTCTATCAACACTTTCTGTTCAGGAATACCCCTATGGTCAGACATTGCACTTACGGAAGCAGTTTCATCACCCCCTCCATATACGTTTCAGCCCACTCAGGCAGCTCCTTCTTTTTCTCTGCAGATATCGTACTACGTGTCACTATTCTTGATTCCATGTCAATCACTGGTAGGGGAGTGGAAGTGGAGGTAGACGGCAAAAAAAGCAGAAATAAGTCATGTGCACTCGGCGGTCGATGAAAGGCTGATGCAGTGGAAACAATGGGTGTAGCGGGAGCTGTTACAACTTGACTGGGTGCAGATGCAGTGAGAGGTATATAAGGAGGCGGTGTAGTTGAATCAGCTCCTGAATCAGAGCTCCGCTCATTCAGTAACTTATTCAACAACTAATCTGACACATGCAAATCTTGTGATGGATATATTTTCTGCACATCTAATTGAAAGGCCCGATCCATGCTCCTAATGGCCTCTGTTTCTGCTGGTCATGTACTAAAGCTTTCTCTGCATTTGTCATATGTCTACGTGCATGCTTCGCTTATTTGCTTCCTTCGTCCAATCTCTAACAGCGTCAACCGCAGCTGGTCTAGCCTTCTTACGCAATAATACAGACTCTAAATATTCTATTCTCGCTAACAGTACTGGCCACTGAAGGTCGGGTGCATGTCTGTTTTGTCGATGCCTAACGCCATTAAATACAATCTCGCTTAGGCCATACGAAATATACATGTCATACGCTGCCGACTTCGCAGGTGGAGCAGGTTGACTGTTTCAAATTCTTAGATCGTCTTCCTCGGCAACAAAACATTGCAAAACAGGATGACAACTTACCAGGCATACTAAAATCACAGTCTTACCTGGTCAACAATATTTGCGTGCAAATATACTACCAATCAAATTCAAAATCAGCAGGTCGTTTCCTTTCTGAAACATGCTCATCTAATTTTCAAACAAGTCCCCATGACAGTCGTTGTGGCTGGCAATTTCCCCAAGCGGCAGAATGAGCCTCGATTCTGGAACCCGCGCTTCGATGTCCCTTCGGGGCTGCGATCGGCCAGCGATCAGTTGTAGCATTCTGCGAGGAAACACGTCTCTTGTGCAGGGGGCCCTTTTTACTCACTGATCGCAATCCGACAGCCTCATCTTCCTCCAACACAAATGGAACATTAACGGGTGGGTCCCTGTTTGGGCACCGTCCGAAAGACCACAAAATTGAGGCTTACTCCAAAGAAATGGAAATAGCCAGTCACAAGGTTCAAGAATGCATTTATTCACAACGTGGACTGGGATCTCAGCTCCCCACGATGCATGCGTACAGACAGTGTGGTGGGAGAGAGCCCCGAACAACCAGAGTTACATA
This sequence comes from Ambystoma mexicanum, assembly GCF_040938575.1. Lineage (NCBI taxonomy): Eukaryota > Metazoa > Chordata > Amphibia > Caudata > Ambystomatidae > Ambystoma > Ambystoma mexicanum. The sequence goes on along the minus strand of NC_090922.1, from coordinate 650,158,433 downwards.
CATTTGTACAAACCAGAATCACATTTGAAACAATTGACCAGACTCCTCATGTGACACGGTCCATAGGGTTCATGACCTTTCCACGTAGTTAATATTACTAAATCAATGAGTTAGCATTTTCCCCTGTCCTGCTGTTGACAATTTACTGTCTGGGAGCAGGGCAAAACAGTGTGTGGGGACATATCGTGTTCCCTGGTACAGGTAACATTTGCTGTACAGCTTATCTGCATTGCTCCTGGAGCATAAGGTCAGTCTGCTATAATGCTTGGGAATAGAGTATTCCTTCTAGAGGAGCACGTAGCAGCTGCACATTAGTACAATTTATAGGACAGTGGAGGAAACGTGGCTGAGACAGGCGGGCACCTAACGCATAGATTAGAACTGCTTCTACAGACACTTCAAGGTTCTACTGTGTAAGACAAACAAAACGCTCAGCAGAATGTGCATTCCTGTCTCACAATTAACAGGGGGTTCATGCAGCAGCCTTCCACCACATTCAGAATGAAAAAGGCAGAATGAGTAGGGATTTGAACAAACATTGTATCCAAGATTGCAAATAAAACAAAATGGCAGTATGGCCACCATTAGTATTACAATGAGTTTGTAGTGTGATGCGAATGTGCTTAGGCCAATATGCATACCTGTAGGACACTGAAACTAAATATATTTTCACAGGGCATGTTTGCAGTTCTATTTTGGAGTGCAAAGGAGGTAGTGCACAATACTCTATTGAGGGTAAGCCATCCACTAAAACTTCAGTTGTGAGCACAAGCTGAATGTAATCAAATGATGGGTTAGTCAGGTCTGGGCTATATTTGGCATCAAGTATATCTGTATGTATAACTACCGGGCACCCTTTTGTATGGTGCAGCCAGTGGAAGGCTTTGTTTATCAATGACTCTATCTTTTCATTATAGTGGCTACTTCATTTCTTCACTAAAGTCATACACACTTTTCTATTTTACCCACATGATTTAAATGGTACAGGGTCAGAATTTGGTTTTGTCAATGGGATAGATGGTGGAAGTTGGATCTAGTAGGCATAGACGCTCTAGAACACTATATGTTTCATCATTAGTTAAAGGATTATTATGAACATATGTGTTTACACTTGAATACAAATTTGTCTTTGTATAGGGAGATTATCCCTTACAGAATTAGAACCCTCTATGATTTATTCCTGAGTTGGAAGCATCATTGGTTAATTAAATGGTTGTAGGAGGAATACTTTGGGATGCTGAAACAATTACATTAGGGAACTAGTAGATAGTGGTGCTGGGACTGCTACACTAGATTGGCTATCAGTCTGGGATGGTTGGTTCCCTAGTAATGTGGTAGTAGGTTCAGCTCCCCACATATGTTGATGCTCCCCGCAGCTGTTATTTCTCACATTATTCTTTTTATGAGCTGGTGAACCATTTTAGGAACAACACCTTCAGATTTGCAACCCTCCTGTTTTCTACTCCCAGAGGAATCTCACTCATGTCAGGTGCAATTAATTCCTTAAAAACATGAACTGGGGGGTTCTGAGGTTTCTGTGACTGATGACTTGTTTCAATCTTTTCTCTGCTGGTGAAGATTAAGGGCTGATTTTGCACTTGGGTTGCTTCAGAGATATGTTATGTTATTGGCCATTTGCATAGCACCTTTTTTGTATGATTCCAAAGTGCTGTGGGTTCAACGCTCTCGGGAACCGTAGTCCAGGTCAGTGGAGATACTAGACTAGTAAAATGTTTAGGTGCACTCGGTATGTGTGCAGCAAGGGTGGATAAGGTGGTGTGTAGGGCTTACAGATCTCGGGCTGGACCAAATTATCCACGCTCCAACCCTTATATTGGGTCACACATTGGACTGGATCTCAATTACTAATGTGTCTTTTCATGACATCCTGATCTCTCCCTATCCTTGCTCAGATCATGCCTTTGTGCATTTCTCTTTCACAGTGCCATTTCCAATTAGAAACAAGCATAAGAACTCCCATGTTATTCTGGTACGGAACTTGAAACAGCTGACCGTAGAAAAAATTGAACCTCTTTTGGAGAACATGCCTGTTCTTGCAGAATGAGGCTCACCGGATTCCATGTCTTTTAATCTTACAGCCACTCTGGATCATGTGGCAAATACGCTGGCCCTTCTGAAGTAAAACAAATATAGTTTGAGGAAAAATAAATTCTTGGTTCTCTTCCGAACTTCAAAATATGAAATCGTGCTTGCTTAAGTTATTCTATTCCTGAAAAGCAAATCCAAACCCCATAGCTCTCGAGGCCTATAAAGGGACCTCCAAAACGTATAAATTGGCTATAGTAATAGCAAAAAAGAATTGACACATTTTAAGGATCTCTCACGCAATCTCAGATACAAAAGAGCTGTTTAAAATTTTGAAAGAGCAAGAGATCACCCCCCAGCCGCTGGCCTCTACACTTACAAAAGATTCTAATTGGTGTCAGCAAATCCAATATGCCATGCTACAAAAACTTATGGATATTCGAGATGACTTTTCCCTTAAAAAATACCCTCCTTGCCTGAAAACCTAGGCATTAGCGAGCCTAAAGTCTTTGCCAGAAACCATTCTATCCCTGTCTTCAACTTTAGCCCTATATCAGTGTAGAAACTTAAGAACGTGATTATACAACTTAAGGCTACCAAATGCAAGAGTGACCCATGCTCTTCCCTCATCATTAAAACCTGCCCACCAATTCTATTGGAGGTGATATGTAAATTAATTAACTCCTCCCTTATATTGGGTATCATACCAGACGACCTGAAGCAGGCATGGATTACGCCCATTTTGAAAAAAACAGGACAGGCACAAGATAACCCATTAAATTACAGGCCCATAATGAATATGTTCTTCCTCCTTAAAATCTTAGACTGCATTGCCAATATTCAGATAGCAGAGCATCTGAACCAATCCCCCATCCTGAACCCTCTTCAATCTGGATTCAGACAGGGTTTCAGTACAGAATCCTCCTTATTGGAGCTGAAGTCCAGGCTATTGGGTCAAATTGACAAAGGCTTCACATCCCTTCTCATTTCTCTCGACCAATCTGCAACATTCGATCTGGTGGATCACGCCATTCTTGTAGACAGATTGCAGGACGTGGCTAACTTCTCTCCATTTGCAGTGCATTGGATTGTTGGATCAGATAATTTCTGGCAAATAGGGCAAGCAGGGTTTGTGTGGATGAAGCAATGGTCCCTCCCATTCTAGTGCAGTATGGGGTACCGCAGGGAGCCAGCACTTCCCTGTACATTTACAATATTTGTATGGCCCCGTTCTTTGCACATTTGGAACAGGAAGGGGTCCTATTTTCCAACTATGCCGATGACAATCAGTGTGTAATCCCTCTTGCAGGTTCCCATTCTGAAAACAAAATTGAACTCAACAGAATATTTACCATCATAGAGAACTGGATGATGCGTAACAACCTAGCATTACATAGAGGGAAAACTGAGCTCATGATCGTGGGCTCGCCAGTGACACTGGCTAAGATTTGACCCTGCCTACATGCATTTTGAACTGGGGAAGGTGACCATTTTGCCTCAACCCAAAGTAAAAATTCTTGCCGTAACCCTTGACCAGTGGCTAAACATGAAATCCCATGTGGGGAGTATGGTATCAGCAGCTATCTATTATGAGAAATTACTGGCTCACCTCAGACCGTACATCTCATAAGCCAACGCAGAATCAATTGCATGTGCAATAATAGGGGCAAACATTGTTTACTGCAGTAGCCTTCTTGTAGGAGTCAGCAAAGTAGTTATTAACAGACTCCAAGTGGTACAAAATGGTGCAGTCAGAGTTGTTATCAGGCTTACCCACCATGCCCAAGTCTCTGAGGCTAGACGTTTATTACAATGGCTCCCCAGTGGAAGCACACATTACATTTAGACTTTTAGTCATCACCTTCAAATGTAGACTGGGGTGTATGCCCACCTACCTGCAAGATCATATCAGGGAGAAACCTAATTGTAGAAATCTTAGAGTAATCAGAACTACCTTTTCTTGCCAAGGTGCAGAACTAGGAAGGTACTGATGGGAACCTTCTTTAGTGCTGCACCCTTGACATGGAACTCGCTGCCTGAGGCCATTCCTCACTTTCTCTCTTCAAGAAAGAGCTTAAGACCTTGTTGTTCCATTGATCATGGCATGGGGCCTCAATCTGTCCTCCCTAGATTTCAGCATATTCCTCAGTGGTCATGGCCTGTATCTTATGTTACTTGTTTCTGTTAGTCTCTGTCTGCGCCCTCACGCATAAGGGTTCATGGTTGCGCACTACAAATAAACTAAAACAAAAACAAAGTAAAAGTAAAAGTAAAGTAAAGCAAAGTAAAAGTAAAGTAAAGTAAAGTAAAGTAAGGTAAAGTAAAGTAAAGTAAAGTGTAGCTGCATTCTAGTGCAAGGCATGGTGCAGTGGTTGTGTGAGATCATTAGAATATGTGCAGCAGGCCAGTTGGACCTGGGTGGCTGCATTCTGGCTGTGGCAGAGTTTGTGAATGGGATTATGTGTGCAGCTAGGCCAAACTAATCGAGGGGTATAGCTACATTATATTGTTTGTTGGTGCAGAGGGAAGAGTTTGTGTATTGTTCTGTTTGAGTGTTTGTGTGGATTTGAGGGGGACCCTGTTCCTGGTGAATTTCCAGTGCCTGACGAGGGGATGGTAGCACCTTTGGGTTCGGCTATTATGCTAGGTTCTCTGTGTGTCTTGTTGTGTCAGCAATTGTTATTAGCATTGTCTGTTGGATTTCTGATACCCAGATTCGGCCCAAATTATATTGTTTCAATATAGGTGCTGGAGATGCCCTCGGTCGGTAGTTCTGCCAGATACTTTCCCAGATAGGATATGATTAGCAAAGATACAAGACCTAATGGGCTCTCTGTATGATGTTTTGCTGAAAGATTTCCAGATGAGTATGATCTGCAAGGATGGGTATCTCCTGGACTGATCTGAAGGGAGTGATTATAATGCTCAGCCATCACATTCGTACATAAGTGCTATTAGTTAATGGGTCATGAGTCTGACACAGTCGGCCCATATAGTTGGGGACAAAATCTCTTGGCATCATAGCATAATGTATACCTGAAGGGGGAAGCCCATGAGTCAACTTCGTCATCTTGGTAGTACATAAGTGCTGCTACGATTTCCAAATGGGTAAAATTGGCGAGATTGGGCCTCACTGATAGCGTAGTGAGTATCTGGAGTCATGCCATGGTACATAAGTGCTATTACTGCTTCGGTTACGAGTCTAGCACAGTCGATCAAGATAATTGGAGATAGATTTCTCTTGGCCTCCTAGCATAGTGTATGCCTGCTGCAGTTATGTCCAGGCCTGATATATAAGTGCTACTTCGATTGAGGTTTCACGACTAGGGCACTGGCAACCATTGAGTTGGAGTTGGAGAATAGATATCTCCTGGCCTGAGAGCCCATTGAGGGCCCGTATTGAAGGGTTTTCAAGCTGGGTGGTCAGGGGGTCCCTTGAGATTTAGGGGAAGATCCAGGTTTTAAGTGCCTTCTGGAAATCCATGTAATCTTGGCTGTGTCTAATGCGCAAAGGCAGTGAGATCCACCAAGTTGGCTGCAGGGTTTAGTGGCGGACCTGCGATCCAGGCTGAATTGGAGGTGGGGACCACTAGGAGGAGGGCTCTGCTTGATTTTAGGGTGCAAGTAAGTTGGTCAGGCTTAACGCTTTCTTGTAGGTATGTGAGGCCTGTTTTGTGCACTGCACAGGATTTCTTTAAGGTGGCGCTACGTCCAATTGGGAGCCAGTGTAGGGTGTGGATGAGATGTGATCCCTTCATCCTATTTTTTGTAGCAGTCTGGGAGCCGAGGTTTGGATTCTTTGGAGTTTATTTGGTAGGCCGGTGCACCCAGGTAGAGGGAGTTTGCATAATCAAGTCTGGACATGATGATGGGCATAATTGCAGCCAGTCTGTTGGGGTAAGTGAGTTAAGGGAAGATGAGTTTCAGAAGCCTGAGGTGGAAATGACAGGATTCTGATGCATTGTTGATGTAGTAAGACAGAATTAGGTTGGTGTCCATAGTACAGCCATGGCTTTTGACAGTGGTGGTGTTTGGAGAGGAAGGCGGGAGGACTAAGTGAAGGTGGCCAGGGTTGGGGGAATAGAGAAGTGTTGCCACACACCATGATCTCTGTTTTCCCAGGGTTTAGAAGGAGATGATCAGTCATCATCACTGTCAGTGAGACATGCAGCTAGGTCAGGACGAGGATCGGTGGTCAATTTAAGAATTCTCAAGATGGTTTGTGTGTCATCTGCATAGTTATAGCATGTGAGGTGTGTAAGCGGATGATCCTGGGAAGAGGGGTTAGGTAAAGTTTGAAGAGAAGGGGTGAGAGGCAGGCGCCTAGGGGTACTCCAGTGTTTACTGGTTGTTCGGTGGAGTGGAAAGGTGTGGACAGTGATTTGCTGTCGGTTAGTGAGGAATGGGCCTATCCAGGTGACCACTGAATCTCATATTCCTAGGGAGAGCAGTCTGTAAATGAGAATTGTGTGATTCATGGTGTCAAACACTGCTGAAAGGTCAAGCAGAACAAGTGCTGTACATCCTTCTGTGTCTGCAGTGATTTTGAGGTCATCACAGAAAGAGATCAGTGTAGTTTTTGTTCCGTGGCACAGACAGAAACCTGATTGCACAGGATCAAGGATATTGTTTTATTCCATTATGCAGTGGAGTATGCAGTATGCAGTGCGGGCAATGAGTTTTGCCAGGAATCGGGTGTTGGAAATGGGCCTGTAATTGAGTGGTTGGAGAGGTTCGAGGGATGTTTTCTGATAAGAGGTTTTATATGTGCAGTTTTGAAGACTTCTAGGATGTTGCTGGAGGTGAGGGAGTCATTACGAATGGACCTTGTCTGTTCTTCTGCACAAGTAGAGGTGAAGTTTTCTTTGAGGTGAGAGGTGGGACAATGGTCGAGGGGGAAGCTGGAGGGTCGGTTGGCAGATGGTAGTTTTACAAACTCCTCCCTTGAGATAGGGTTGAAATAGCAGAAAGACGGGTTCTCGGGTGGTCGGGAGATTGGTTCTTGTAGAGAGAGTGTAGGGCAGGTGGATAGGTTGGAAAGTTTAGCGTTGAGCGTTGCCATTCTGTCTAGCGCTGTTCTGTGGAAATGTTCAGACAGAGAGTTGCCGAGCGTTTGAGAGGAGGCAGTCAGGGTTGGCCTACCGTTCAGGAATTGTGATGATCTTGTGGAACTCTTTGCTGTCACTACATCAGGTCAGGATCTTTTTATTATAATAGGCTTTTTTGGAATTTCAGATCTCTGATTTTAAATTTCTGTAGTGGTGGGCAAATACTGATTTGCTTTGCAGGGTTCTGGAAGCTCGCCATTTGCACTCAAGGCATCGTTTGTGGTTTTTTAGAGTCTTCAGGTGTGGGGGGGGTGATCCATTTTGGGGGTGGGTCCTTTGCAGGAGTGAGCAGGCTCAGAAGGGGTTAGGGGAATGAGAGAGTTGTTTAACCAGTAGTCGAAGAGCTCTATGAGTAAGGGTCTATCTGTGGTCAGGAGTGGGTGGAGGGCACGTAGCAGTGCCTCAGCCAGGTCCAATAGTATCTTGACATTGTTCCCCGCACTGAACTGAGATGTGAGGGTAGAGGAGGACTTGGGGGGAGGTGGCCGTGTGAGGAAATAGAAAGGTATGGCAGAGTGGTCTTTCCATATGAGGGGTTGAGGGGTGGACATGAAAATGAGGTCAGAATGATCTGAAAATGGTGTCAAGTCAAGGGTGTGGCCAGCAGTCTACATGAGTCCTGTGATATGTTGTGTGAGGTTCAGTGCTTCTAGGCTGTCGACCAGAGGTAAAATCTTGCAGAGTTGGGCACATCAAACCCTATATTAAAGTCTCTCAGTAGGGTGAGTGGAGGGTGGTTAACTAGAGTGGTTGCTAGTGAGTCACATAGGCAGTTGTCAAAGTGACTGTCATATCCGGGGGACCTATAGCTGAGTACGAAGCAGTGTGTGAGAGTGGATAGTGCAGAGTTTTACTAGACGGGATTTGCAGTTAGCTGTTCTGGGTTGTGTTTCAGTGAAGTTGATAGAGATGTGAGGTTTGTGGACAATCGCTAATCCGCCTTCTCTAGAAGGTCTCTTGTGGGTGATGAGTGAGTAGTCGAGTGGGAATGCTTCGTGAGCGATAGGCTTGAGGTAGTCCAAGAACAAGGTTTCCATGATGAAGATAAGATTGGGGTTCTATGATGTTAGGAAATCAGAGAGGTTGTGTCCATGTAGCGGGTGTTGAAAAGGAGGCAGGTGACTTTGTGGGAGGTATTGGGGGCAGTGTTTTTCCGCGTGTCCTGTGTTAGCCAGACTGGGATAGTCAGAATTGCTGGTAGGTTGGTGATAGTGGCAAGGAGAGGGTCGATTGGGTAGGGCAGTGAAATTGGACAGAAGTAGGAGATCAGGGTGAGGGATAATGTAATTTGGAGCATAGAGGGTAGTGGGTGGTTCAGAACCGGGATTAGAGGGCAGACAGTCACAAGTTTACAGCAGAGTAGTGGTGTGAGATGGGCAGTTAGGTTGGTAGCGAATGGCTCAGAGGCTTGAGGCATGGTGGTGAGAGGTGCTGGGTTGTTCAGAGGTGTCTGGCTAGCTGTTGTTATGGTGATAGGAATGGGGGTGAGGATGTGGTTTGAAGGAGAGGGAAGGGGGAGAGGCTGTCTTCATGGAGGGAGTTCTGAAGCAGGGATTGCAGAGGGGATATGGTAGGGGCTATGGTAGTGAGGCTAGGAAAGAAGAAAGGGATTGAGGGATGGGGAGCTGGCAAGGCATGCAGAGTTAAGGTTGAGGAGCATCATCTACATCTGAGTTTTGTGTGTTTGGGTGCTGAAGGAGTGTGCAAGAGGGTGGGGGGTCTGTAGGGAAGGGGGTTGAGGTGATGGTTTGGGAAAGGGCAAGACTTACCAACCTGAGAGAAGGGAAGGGTGGCCTTCTAGTAGTGGTCGGTGTGATGGAGACGGTGGGAGGTTGGTGGGCAATGCTTGTCAACGGCGGAGTGGTCGGGCGAGGGAGATGGGGGTAGTGCTCAAGTTGGTGGTGGGGTTGGGCAGGAGAGGTATTTGGCATACGCTGTCCCAGCATCCCCAGGATTCCTCTGAGGTGATTTCTGAGAGATTGTGGGACAGGTCGGGAGTGTGTGTCAGGGAGGGTGTGTGGATGGATAGTGCTGGAGGAGAGGAGGGGCATGTGAGCTGAGGGGGACTCCACTCATTCAAGAGATAGACTGAGATTGACGTATGGTGGTCCCTGGGGTTGTAGCTGTGTGTGTGAGGAACAGGGGTGGGGTAAGAGAGGTGCAGGGTGTGTTCCCAAAGGTAGGCGCAAGTGTTGAGCTGGTGGTGGGGCAATGTTTTTTGGAGCACCAGTGGGCTCCTGTGGTCTGACAGTTGGATGATGGGTAGTGGGAAACTTTGGGTGGGAGAAGGCCTTCCTCCTGGGGCAGCAGAGAGGTGAGGAGGGTGAATGGGAGGTGGTGGCCAGAGGTTGTTGAGAGCGGTGCAGAGCCGTTGTTTCAGGATGCACCAGAGTGCCTCTCTGGTCCCCGATTGGAAGGGTGGGTGCTGAGTGGATGTGGGAGGCTGTGGGTTCTCTGGGATGATGAGCAGGAAAGAGGGTTAGGAAGTGAGAGGGGAGTCAGCAGAGGTATTATGGAGGGGGCATGCAGTGGGTGAATTATGGTGGGCCAGTGAGCTCCTCTGGTCAGAGAGTGGAGGGTGTGTGGAGAGTGGTGGTGGTGTTGGGTCAGTATGTGCATGGGTTTCGAGTGGAAAGGTCGGAGGAGAAAAGGTTTTGCATGGTGTAGTGTGGGTTAGGAAATGAGGGTGCGAGGGTGAAGGATATAGGGCAGATGGGGTGTATTCAGTACTGTCTGAGAGCTCCTTGTGTATGTGAATACGGTATTGTGTGGTGAGAGGCAGTGTTTGAGTGAGGGATATTGGATGCCTGAGGGAAAAGGTTCAAGAAAGAGTGAAGGATGAAGAATGGATGCGCTGCATTCTGGATTGTCTGAGAGTTCCTTGTGTATGTGAGTAAGGAAGTGTGTGGTGATGGACGGTGGGTGTGTGTACATAATTCTGGGTGAGGGTGGTCATGGGTTTGAGAATTAAGGGTCATGGGTGAGTGGTGTAGGGTGGGTGTGGTGTATTACAGGATGCCAGAGAGCTGCACTTGTATGTGGGTGGGAAGGTGTGTGGTGATTGGCTGTGTGTGCATGAGTGAGTCTGGTTGAGTGAGGTAGTGATGGACAGGAAAAGGGGGTGGGGGTAGAGATCTAGATTGTCCATGTGTCCAGCTTGAGTATGTACTGGTTGCCAGGGTCATGTTTGGGTGTGGCTGAAAGGTGGATGGGTTGGGTGTGTTTGAGGTTGAAATACTACCATAGATGGGAAGGCTAGATTTATGAGAGTCTGACAGTGCGCGGAGACACCAAGGTTTGGGGAAACAGCAGCTAGTATAAGCAGTTCAATTAGACACAGCATTAATAAGTATAACTGTTTGATTACTGCTGAGAAGGTGCCCACATTTGAGACAGCAGCACTAAGTGTAAATAGTCAAAGGTGAGACTGCATCAACAACTTTAATAGGCTGGTTTTGGGCTACCCAGCAATTGGGATATAGTCCAAATCGTAGACGAACAGAAGCAAGAGAGAGAAACAGCTACATTACACAGACAGCAGTAAGTGTACCAAATTGGGACTATAGCAGTAGGCACATGCGCTGCCAAAATTAGAATAGTTGGCTATTTGGAGAGGGCTCAAAAGGTGAGACACACATGGTGGGTATAGACAGCTAGATTGTTAGGTAGGGTCACAAGAGTGCTATGGTTTTAAGGGATATAGGACTGGACAGGGAAACAGCTAAAAATTGAGGCACAACAGTAAATGCAGTAACACCTAGATTTGGGACACGTGGATAGAGGGAGAAAGTGCCTAAAAATGGGGGTACAATCGTAGATGCAGTAACACCTAGATTTGAGACGCCTGGATAGAGTGAGAAAGTTCCTAAGATGGGGGCCCAATAGTAAATACAGTAATACCTGGATAGAGGGAGAAGGCACCTAAAATGGGGCCCAGCAGTACATGCAGTAGCACCTAGATTCAAGACACCTGGATAGAGGGAGAAAACACCTAAGATGCGGGCACAACAGCAAATGCAGTAACACCTAGATGTTGGACACCTGTATAGAGGGAGAAAGCGCATAAAATGGGGGCACAATAGTAAATGTGATAACATCTTTATTTTGGACATCTGGCTAGAGGGAGAAAGCCCCTAAATGGGGGGACAATAGTAAGTACAGTTACACCTAGATTTGGGACACCTCGATAGAGGGAGAAAGCACCTAAGATGCAGGCCCAACAGCAAATGCAGTAACACCTAGATTTAGGACACCTGGATACAGGGAGGAAGTGCCTAAAATGGGGGCACAATACTAAATGCAGTAAAACCTATATTTGGCACATCGGATAGAGGGAGAAAGCCTCTAAAATGGGAGGACAATGTAAATGCATTACCACCTATATTTGGGACATCTGGATAGAGAGAGAAAACCCCTAAAATGGGGAAACAGTAGTAAATGCAGTTACACCAAGATTTGGGACAATTGAATAGAGGGAAAAAGCGCCTAGGGGCACAATAGCAAATGCAATAACACGTAGATTTGGGATACCTGGATACAGGGAAAAAGCACCTAAAATGCAGGCACAACAGCAAATGCAGTAAAACCTTTATTTGGGACACCTGGATAGAGGGAGAAAGTGCCTAAAAAGCGGGCATAATAGTAAATACACTAACACCTAGATTTGTGACACCTGGATAGAGGGAGAAAGCGCATAAGATGCAGGCACAACAGCAAATGCAGTCACACCTAGGTTTGAGATGAGCTCCTGCAAATGGGGACACAAGAGTTAATTAAATGGTAATTAGCGGTTTGGATGTAGCAGTGATAGGACTGTAACTTACAAGCCAGCAAACCTTGGTAAGCAATAATATTAAGGTCAGAGGAGAGGTAGGGCTTTCCATAAAACAGTAATTGCTGTATTCCCCACCCAAACCGCTCTTACCTTGTCTGTTGCGCTGCTGGTTGATGGCTTCAGGTTTCACAGGTGAACACGGGCAAACACGCCATGGAGCTGCTTCTTCTGGAGCTGCCATTTGCCTTGGGTCCCTTAGCTGGAGGGGCTGCATGGACAGGGGGCTGACCAAGATTCTTGACTAAAGAGGGAAGCAGGCCCAGTCAGGAGCTCTGTGGGTGGGACGGGAGGCGGGCAGGGCTGCCAACCAGGAAATGGCCTGCTGCAGGGATTATTTTAAAACAATTTGGTGCTGGGGGTTGCTGGGCACACTTAGTCCAAGCCAGGTGCTGCAAAAGTTGCTCTGGCAAGGGAAAGCTGTAGCCCAGGGCTGCCTTTTTCCCCAAATGGGGTGGGGCCAAATCGGGAGCTCTGTGGGTGGGATGGGAGGCTGGTAGGGCTGTCGACCAGGAAATGACAGGCTGCGGGAGCGGGAACCCGGGCACAAACACAGGAGTGCACAACGGGAAAGAGGATTATTTTGAAACAGTTTGGTGCTGGGGTCTGCTGGGCACACTTACTCCAAGCCAGGCACTGCAAAAGTGGTTCTGGCAAGGGGAAGGTGTAGCCCAGGGCTGACTTTTTTCCAAATGGGCTGTGGCCCAATCAGGAGCTCTGTGGGTGGGATAGGAGGAGGGTAGGGCTTCCGACCAGGAAATGACCTGCATCGGCGAGCGGGAACCGGGGCACAAGCGGGGGAGTGCGCACAATGAGAAAGAGTATTATTTTAAAACAATTTGGTGCTGGTGGCTTCTGGGCCCACCTATACGATTAACATCTTATCCATCAAGGCATACAAATGGATTTAGAAAAAATGGGTGCTAGGTTGGGACAGGAGAGGTCCTTAAGCATTTCAGTTTCCAATATTAGGACATTCACTTCTGTTGTTGGTTGGGTGAATACTGATGATTTCTTATTAGATTGTTTGGGGGATATATCATGGGGCGCTTTCCTCTTAGATAATACAGGGACAGTTCAATATAATGACATTCTATTAAAAACAAAAACAAAATTAGATACGATAAAAACACTTTGTAAGACACTTAAAAAGTAGGGGAGAAGAACATATAAAAAATATGCATATGATCAAAGCCACTATAGTTAAACATTACTCTAGATGCACACAAGTTAAAATGCAAAATGTAATATATATAAATATAAGTCCACTGATGAGAGTCACATCTGATTGGCTCAAGAGGTATAAAGTCTATGTTAGATCATGCACACTTCATGTTTGATTTGGGGCAAAGTGCCTTATGTTACCAGATAAGGGTAAAAAATAAAAAATAACAACAGGGTTTAATGTGCTACAAAAGCCGCAATTACTAGTGCCTTCCCTAACCGTTCCCTAACTGCTAAGAAACTGTTCTGGTACACAAAGGAACGGTTCTTTAGGAGAAAGAGTACATCTGCGGATTGGAGTCAAATCAAATGATTGTTGAAACTTTATGGTAAATCACAAATGGAAAAAACAAGACAATGAGCTAATCTGGCCCTCAGGAAGAACACCCTAGCCCTAGCAGGGGTGCGTGTCCGTAGACAGCGGATGGTGCAACGCCTATCTAAGAGGGATAGATCAAGAAGCTGTCCCTGACTCTATACAATATGTGCAGTTTAATGCTGTTAAAACACACTTGGTCTTGGAAAAATAGCCAAAAAGGCAACCACCAAAAGTAAAGGTCCCTACGAGAGTGTGATTAGATCTCGTAGAATAGACTGGGCTGTATCAACTAACATGTGGTAGCTGGGGTCATCAGGATTTTCTCTGAATGTTTAATCACCCTAATGGCTCCTTTTATCTGCATGTTGGTGGTTGTAAAAACAAGGAAGGAAAACAAAACGAATCTTCTTTTAAAACACAAAGCCCAAGACTATAGGGCTTGCTACAAAGAGGGCTCACTCTATGTGAGTCTAATTTGTTTTCACTGTGCCCCCTGTCCGTATAGGTGTATCTGGTTATGTTGTGGTGGAGCCACAACTGGTATGGTCGACCGGTTTCAATGGTGCGCTGGTAATCTGACCATCTTCTTCAAGACGAAAATTCTTCCAATGTAAATCTAATACGTCTTCCTGCTGGCCTCTGAATCGAGCAGCATCGGCAGGCTGCTTATAATCCTATGAGGAAACACAAGTAACATGGCAAGAGGTGTATCAGTCTACCTCGTACTGCAATGTCAGATTGTAATAGCTGGAGTACAGCCAGAACCTACTCATAGTCTAGTCGCAAAGCTAGTTAATGCTAGGGACAGATTATGCACTCTGAGACAGCAAAGAGCATAGCCACCATTTTGAGTGGCATGGCGTAGACACCGGAGCCCATGGGTAAATGTGAGGAACATTTTGGCTGCCAGAATGGAGGCAACCGTGAAACAGGAATGTGTGCCCACCACCTGATGATAATAGACACAGTCTATCATGTATGCCCACCTGGATAAAAAATGTAGTCCATTAAGAGGCATTTGTTTTGACTGCTGTGAAGTCAGGATGGAATTACTGGCTGCAAAGAGATATTAGCATATTGCTGGAGTCAATACAGCGGTCGCGTGCTGGCAAGACAGAATCTGGCAGGGTGTGCAAATGTATGTACCTGAGGAGGGTCTTTGTAGATGACCTCTGCAAGCCGGTTCGCGAGCGGAAGACACGGTTTGCAATGCGAACGGCTGCAGAAACAAATACTGACTTCCACGTGCATGACTGGGGGGGCAGGGCCTGTGGACTTGGGGCGCGTGTGCTTGGCCAATGGGCAGGCGCATCATGGAGGGTGTGTTGCATCCCGCCAATGGGCAGATACGGCAGGAGTGTTGTGTGGCCTCCAGAGGGTGGGGAGCGGGCCTGGGATGCGGGCCCATAGCAAGTGGGAGGCCGTGGGTGCCAAGGAAATGCAGCCGCAGGTGACGCTGCTGATCCGAGGCAGTCTGGTGTTGAAAAGGGCCAAAAGCGCCATCCAGGGGTTGATATGAATACATAATGGTGAATAATGTAAATGAAAAACCAAGCGATTGGTGACTGCGGAAAAGGAAAAGGTGTAATTAAGTGGCAGATAAAAGTAAGATATAGCACGATATAGCACGTGGGTCTCTATCAATGTATGTGAGCCAGAAGAAACAAAGCGCTACCAGCGTTACACAGAGTGTGTGGACGACTGGGTCGGCACATGGAAGCAATTGTGCGAATACGGGGGTAGGGGGGAAGACCATTCATAGGTGGGTTTTCACAATACTGGGCACACACATGCCTGGATGATCCTAGATGGGCCTGAGTGAGCCAGATTAAAGGGGGGGGTGGCAGATGGGTGAGGGGGCGGCCGGGGCGGGGCCCGCAAGATGGCCACTGGCCCTTCAACTGCCATGGTGTTGAATAAAGGATGGCAGACAGCAATTATGGTCACGGCAGCGCCGGGGGCGGTAATACCTCCTAAGATGAAAAGGCTGAAAAAGGAAAAGGACGCAAAAGGGAGACTCCTTAGCATTGGAGTACAGCCAACTCCTGCCATTGTATTGCCTCTTTGAGGCCTTTTTTGCATGTGTCTAAACGGAGATCCATTTTTGTTCTTGTGTGAAGAGTAAGTCATGGTAGTTCCCTCCTTATTTGGGCTACTTGATTTTCGCTAAAATGGTCCATCTGAAAGTATCCGCCATGTGTCCCTCGGCCACAAAGTGCGAGACATGGAGATCTGTCCATTTTTTTGTTCTGATGCATGATCGATGTTCTTCATTCGTTTCTTGACCTCACATGCTGTCATGCCTATGTACCTCAAATTGCAGGACATGTAATCATGTACACCACACCCTTGGTATTACAGTTGGTGAACAGTTTTTGGACCCATGGGGTCTTCCAAACTATGTCTATCATAGTGCTCTGTGTTGTCTGGGTGCACATTAAGCGTTGCCCACATGGGCTATGACCAGTCGGCCGATTGAGATTCCACAGTGTGCCTTGGGTGTTGGGTGGAATGGCTGCATATGCTCGTACGGTGTTTACCAGAGCATCTCTCATGTTATGTCTCCTTTTGAGGGCGAACCGGGGTGGTGGTATAGTCAGTGGGCCTGTGTTCAGGATGGGCCACAGAGACTTGATCTCTTTTTGATTTTGTTAAGGAGCAGATAATAGCTTTATACAGCTGTAATCAAAGGGCCATCGTTGTTTTTGTCATGTTGTTCAAGCGTGCACGTGTGTGGTATGTGTCTGGCACTTTTGCATGTGTTATTCAAAATTCTGGATGGATAACCATGCTGGATTAGCTGCTTCTTCAATATGCTAGCCTGGGCAGTGTAATCGTTGGTTCTACTACAAAGGCGACGATAGTGCAAGAACTGTCCAAAGGGCAAATTGTCCTTTAGGGTTTGCGGGTGATAACTCAAATATGAGAGCAGTGAGTTCTTGTCTGTCTCTTTACGATAGACCTTGGTAATTAAGCCCATATCTGATTCTGCGATGGCTAGATCACGAAAATGAGTCTGTCTCTTGTCCATGTCCATTGTAAATTGTAAATGGATGTTCTGCATATTGAGTCATGCATCTAAGGCTGTGAGTTGGTCCCTGGTACTTCTGAAGATGACAAAAATGTCATTTATATAGCGGCGCCAGAAAAGCAATTTTTCAAGAAAGGGATTGGTTTGGGGATATATGTGTTTCTGCTCAAAAGAGTTAAAATATAAATTGGCCAGGCTCGGCGCAAAGAATGCGGCCATGACTGTGCCATAATCTTGCTGGAAATATTGGTCATTGAACAAAAAATAGTTCTTGTTAGTGCTATCTCTGCCAAGGAGGATATAAAGAAGGATGGTACCTCGTATAGATTGATATCTGAATCCCAGAGTTGGCTGAGCATTGTCAAAGTTTCTTGCTGCAGAATCTTGGTGTAAAGAGATTCTTTATAAATGGTCACTAACCAGTCGAGTTCTGGATCGAATGCCAAAGAGTCAAGTAGGATTAGCATGGCCGTAGAGTCTTTGATGTAGGATTTCATCTTGGGAATTCCCTTCTTGATAAAAAAGTCTACGTATTGTGACAGGGGTTCCAGGATGGACTGAATCCCTGAGACGATGGGTCGGTCGGGTGCGGGGAGGATGCCCTTTTGTATTTTAGGCAATGCATACAGAGCTGGAATTCTTGGATGTGAAGCGGTCAGGAATGAAGCTTCCCTGGAGCTCAGATAGCCTTCTGCCTCTGCTTCTTCAGTGGTAGGTGTGATCAGTGCCTGTAAGAATGCTGTTGGATCACTGGGGAGGACATGGTAGCTCACACGGTCACTGAGGAGGGCTTCTACCATCTTAATGTAGTCACTGGTGTTCGCCCCTCCTGTGTCCGCAGCTTTGATGATGATGGTGGTATTCATTGCCAGAGCGGAGAGTGCCTTGAGTTGTGGTTTAGAGCAATTGTTGTGGACAAAGGGGATATCTGCTTCGAATTCTAGTCATTCTTCATGAGAGCCTGTTCTAACGTGATGGATTCTGCTGTGTGCGAGCAGGAGGGTAAACAGAACTGAGAAGCGGGACATAGCCCAGTGGTATCTCATTGGTCATTGGTTTTATCGGCAAAGAATTGTTTTAGATGAATCTTCTGTAGCAGTTGTGTACATTCAATGCAGGTTTCAAAAGGATCGTACTGGTCCGTGGGTAGAATGAGAGACCCTTTTTTAAAATGTCGTCTTCTGGTTGTGTCAAATTGTAGGATGACTGATTGACAATAAGGGAGGCGGTTGTGGTATTGACGCCTGACCTATACTGTGTGTGATCATGGATGATTGTTGCTGTGTTTGCCATTTGGGCTTGCTCTGCCCTCTGCCGCGTGAGCCTAAAAAAGCAACGCAGGAGCGTTGTATTGAGAGAGAGCTGAAAAATGAACTCACTGGTCCTGGCGTCCATAACTACCAGAGCTGTTGCTGGAATTTGTACTGGAGTTTGACCATGTCCTGTTCAGACCTCTCTGAGAGTTTTGAAAATAAAGTTGCGCCACATCTCTTCCTGCTTGTCTCTCTTCTTCCATGAAGTACTCATCTACGACGTATGGGTAAACCTTTACGTGGGTGAATGACTGTAAGTACTTCTTGAGTTTAAGGATTTTCCTATTCAGGTTAATGTCTTTAAATTCCTTCTGAGATGTTTCTAGAGTGGCAAGTTTCGCTGTGTATATGTCTATAGCAATCTTGGTTTTTAAAGAGTCGCTCTTTATGGTGAGTTCAGATAGTAGTTTGTCTGTAACTGATTTGGCCGTGTTGATAATTATTACTAGCCATTCTCTGGTGCATATATTAGCTATAAATGACCAATCTTTCCTAAATTGGAGATTGTCAAGGAATATGTGTGGTTCGATATGTATTATGAGACCGTTCGGTGCGGCGTGGACCCTTAGCTACTCAGTCATCAATGCTCCATGGAGCTCTGAGTGGATGATTTTCTTTTTCAGAATTTCTATATCATTCCATTCTTTGGTGTTCCTGCTGTTGTTTTGTGCTAAGTCCATCCCTAACAGTGACAGGTTAGCCAAAATCCCATCATCAGGTTCTTCTGCTAAATAATGACCTTCTGCCATCTTGTTTTATAGGCTGCTTGTGTTGCAAGACAGCACAATCCAACTGGAGCGGGGAGGGGGGAAAGAATGGAAGAAAAAAAGAGGAGAAAGGGTGGGGGTGGGTGTCTAACACCTAGAGTTGACAATGATTGCCGAAAGGAAGGAGGTTGGTCCCTTTTTTCTGATACTTGAGTAAATCAAACCCAACAACTTGGATAAGTTGAACGAAGAACAAAAAATAACAACAGGGTTTATTGGGATACAAAAGCCGGAAGTACTACTCCCTTCCCTAACCATTAAGAAACAGTTCTGGGACACAAAGGAGCGGTTCTTTAGCAGAAAGAATATATCTGCGGATTGGAGTCAAATCAAAAGATTGTTGAAGCTTTATGGTAATCACAAATGGAAAAACAAGATAAAGAGCTATTCTGGCCCTCAGGAAGAACACCCTAACCCTAGCAGCGGTGCCTGTCCCCAGACAGCGGATGGTGCAATGCCTATCTAAGAGGGATAAGTCAAGAAGCTGCCCCTGACTCTATACAATATGCACAGTTCATTGGAGTTAAAACACACTTGGTTTTGGAAAAACAGTCAAAAAGGTAACCACAAAAAGTTTAGGTCTCTACGAGAGTGTGATTTGATCTCGTAGAATAGACTGGGCTGTATCAACTAACATGTGGTAGCTGTGGTCATCAGGATTTTCTCTGAATGTTGAATCACCCTAATGGCTCCTTTTATCTGCATGTTGGTGGTTGTAAAAATAAAGAAGGAAAACAAAACAAACAACAAATCTTCTTTAAAAACACAAAGCCCAAGATTATAGGGCTTGCTACAAAGAGGGCTCACTCTATATGAGTCTAATTAGTTTTCCTGTCTGTATCAGGAGTATCTGGTTATGTTGTGGTGGAGCCACAACTGGTATGGTCGACTGGTTTCGATGGTGCTCTGGTAATCAGGCCACCTTATTCAGGACGAAATTTCTTCCAATGTAAATCTAATACGTCTTCCTGCTGGCCTCTGAATCGGGCAGCATTGGCAGGCTGCTTATAATCCTATGGGGAAACACAAATAACATGGCAGGAGGTGCATCAGTCCACCTCGTACTGCAATGTCAGATCGTAGTAGCTGGAGTACAGCCAGAGCCTACTCATAGTCTAGTTGCAAAGCAAGTTACTGCTATGGACAGATTATGCACTCTGAGACAGTAAAGAGCATAGCCACCATTTTGTGTGGCGTGGCGTAGACACCGGAGCCCATGGGTGAAAGTGAGGAACAAAGAACATTTTGGCTGCCAGAATGCAGGGAACTGTGAAACAGGAATGTGTGCACACCACCTGATGATACTAGACACAGTCTATCATGTATGCCCACCTGGATTAAAAAATGTAGTCCAGTAAGAGGCGTCTGTTTTGAACGCTGTGAAGTCAGGATGGAATTACTGGCTGCAACAAGATATTAGCATATTGCTGGAGTCAATAAAGCGGTTATGTCCTGGCAAGACAGAATCTGGCAGGGTGTGCAAATATTTGTCAAAATGTGCACTGCGTGCAGGGGCACATACCTGAGGAGGGTCCTTGTAGATGACCTCTGCAAGCCGATTGCAAGGGGGCGACACAGTTTGCAATGCGAATGGCTGCTGAAATAAATACTGACTTCCGTGTGCATCAGTGGGGGTGGGAGGGCAGGGCATGTGGTCTTGGGGCGCATGTGCTTGGTCAATGGGTGGACACGTCATGGAGGGTGTGTTGAGTCCCACCAGATAAGGGCAACCAGAAGGTACCAGGAATGATGCTTGACTGGATGCATCATGGGTAGAAGGCGAGTAGGTAAAGTCTGCTGTGCAAAGGAACCCCTGAGTGGTATGAGGGGCTTGCACATGTCCATCCCCACCTTTGGACAGCTTCCAACTATACTGTAGGGGGGAACAACCAATTGTTTAACAGGGTGGAGCATAGTGCAACACCCTGCCCCCGTACTAGTAGTAACAAAGATAAGTCCTTGGGTGACCCGAGAAACACTATAGGGTCCAATTTACCGGATAACCTGGATCTAGCACCCTGCATCCTCCCCTCTCCCATCTTAAATAAGAACCTTAGGGGGCACTGTTGTGCGCCAAGGAAGATGGCTGCCTGAAGTGATTGCTCCGTAACTTCAGAGATCCTGAACAAGAAATCCTGCGCTTCAAAGCGTGTGTCGGTGCATATGTCCACAGCACAGCAACCTGCACCTCCCAAGGCACTACTGGGTGAATACTGGGTGCAAATCGGATCCCTGAGGACCCACAACAGGCTGTAACGTCTGGAGCTGCGACCGGCCCGTCCTGCCGTATGTGCGCCAAAACCTGCGGCGCAGTGGGTGACTCGACGGTCAGCAAAGCAAGACAGCGCTGTAAGCCACGGACAGCATACACCCACAGGGCCAGGCTCGGCGCTGCAGAGGTTGCATATCAGCAACCCAACGTCCAGTACCTGATCCTGAAGGAAACGGCAGAGCCTCCGCCATTGGTACATGCAATGTGAGCCCAGCTACCTGCAAGCCCGACGTCCTGCCGTCAGACAAAACAACGGATGGCAGCAGAGGCCGCAGCCGAGCCGAGTAGTTGACAATCACTCAGCAGCACCATCAGCCCGCTCCGCTCCCCCCACCGTCCTGCACAGGGTCTTGTGGGGCCCACCGACATACTGAGGCAGCTGGAGCTCGCCCTCCTGAGCGGAAGCAGTACGAGAGGGTACGTGCCAGATGCGGGGGTCGGGAGTGTCAGCAGGGAGACACGCCCTTGGAGCGGGAGTAGACGGAGACTGGAGTAGCGACCTCCCTGCCCGTAACAGGAACCCCCAGCGGTGCAGATCACTCCCCGACAGCAGAGGTGAGCATCTCTGGGAGCGGGCGGCCCGAGAGACCCAAGTGGGGAGCACTGGGATGATGCCGGTCAGCAGGAGAGACCACCCCCCTCCCCTGACGTGAGGGTAGGAGAGATACGCCACGGGAAGGCGCCCAAAGGGATAGAAGCAGAGCAGGCCCTACACAGGATACCTCCCAGCACTGGAGAGGGCCCACACACCACTCGGAGCAGAGGGGGACCGCAAAATTGCAAAGGAGCGTCCGGCGGACTACCCAAGGGTAAGGAGCGCTGGCCAGCACAAACGGGCCTATGAACCGGGCCTTGAAACAAACGGATTCCCAAGATCCGAGACAGAGCAGCAGTGGGATAGCACACCCTCTTCTATCGCCTGCTGGCGGACGTATGCTAGGACATTAAAGTGAAGCTTTGGCCACAGGAGTGTGGGAGCCCAGATCCACAGTGGATAAAGGGGTGGCCCTCAAGGGAATACAGGTCCTGGGGATAAACGAGGCCACAGAGGGACCCAAGGGTCCTATTACCAAGCATCACCAGGCGCAGCGACGCAGGAAGCAGGGCTCCCGCCACACGAGGAGCGACTGCCTTGTGGCCATATAGGAGGTGGACTGAAAATCCTCCCGACCTAACTCTCAGGACACAGTGAGCGAGCCCACGGCTGCGGAGAGGGAGAACGGCGGGACCACTGGGGAGTTGTAGGAGACATAGGGAGGACTCTATCACACCAGAACGACACAGGATCGGCGACCTACTGCTCCTCCTGTAAGGTGGGCGCCGCCTGGCCGATGTGAAAACTCCCTCCCCAGACCTCAATGGCACGCACCATAGGCAAATCTGCATATACCCTCAATCTGCCCTAACCCCCCATTCCCATACTGCTGGCACTCCAGGCGGACCTGTCGAGCGCTAGCGGTCAGCGGGGAACCTATGGAAGTGAATTCCAGCAACCACGCAACTTCAAGGACAATCGGTAAAATGCGCTTAACGAGAGTATAGCAGCAGATTCAATGAGTCATCCCCCTAGACTTCCGAGTAGCACTGACTTCTCCTGACGGATCAGCCCTGATGCCAGGGGTCAGAGGAAGAACTGGACAGTCAAAACCAAGAATCCAAGCCAAAACTCAAGTGGGCCAAATTGAAAAGTGCTGGGCTCAATGTCGACGAGAGGAGAGCCAGTCACCCCCCCTACTGGTTGAACATACAGTAGAAACAATACCACCCACAATGTCGTCAGATAAGGAGGAACTTCTGAACTGTCTGAAGGGGATGGAAGCCCGATTCACGAACTCGTTCCACAACCAGCTGAAACAGATGAAAGAAGAATTGAAATCCTCCCTCCAGGAAGTAAGCAGAGAAATGACAGACCTGGGAAACAGAGTAGATATAGTCGAAAATGGACTGCCAACTGTTGCAGAAGAATCTAACCAGAACAGTGTCCTCCTGGAACAGCTGACCAGCGCAACAACCAACTTAGAACTACGAGCAGAAGACCTTGAAAACCGCTCAAGAAGATCCAACCGGAAACTCAATCAGACCAAATCGGCTTTGACCGTATACATCGAGTAGGCCAAAAACAGAATGACCCAGGTGCAAGACCCAGAGATGTGCTAATAGCAGTAACGTCCTACTGTCAGAAAGAAGACATACTGAGAGCAGCAAGATCCCACAATGACCTCACAATCAAAAGCTCCCACATTCAACTGTACCAAGACTTGGCACTCATCACGCTCTGCAAAAGAAGAATGATGCAGCCAATTACAAAGGTACCACAAGCAAAACAGATACGATATAGATGGACTCACCCTTTCGGCCTCTCATTTATGTGGTAGGGCAAACAGCAGAAGATTACTACTTGTGAGGAGGGCGGTGCAGTCCTGCAGCTAGAAGAAGTCCAGGAACGACCGATTGCCCGAACACGTCCCAATTCCCTAGACACTGCAAGTAAACCATGGGAATGGTCAATTGAGAAAAAGCGTAAACCAAAAAAAACAGATTCGCCCAAAATCCAGCAACAGAGCCAGGAATGACAAGATGCGGAAGGACGCTCGAAGAAGCAGCTAACCAGGGGTGTAGAGCAGCAGAACAATGATGGAGGTCTACAACACATCAAAACATACAAAAACTACACAGAGGAGCGGGGGCAGCACACCCAGAAGGTGGGAGCTGAGAGGGAGAACTGGAAGGCTGCGAGAAGACCAAAATGAATCAAAAACTACAGCAACAGCACAAACTCGAGCCCTAGGGCACCAAAAAGTAAACGTGGAAGGCACGGACGCAGCTCAATCCCAGCTTGTAACAGCGCAACCTCTCCTAAACCAAAATTGCTGAGACAAGAGTCATATCTCTGAATGTACAGGGCCTGAACTCAACAATAAAATGCCAGGTGATACTAGACAGGATGAAATCAATGCACAAGGCGATTGGGCTCCTGCAGGAGACACATCTCCTCCCCAAAGACGAAAAGCGCATGAGCAGTCGGTGCTTTCCACAACAATACTTTGCTTCAAGTGGTGAGAAAAAAAGAGGAGTGGCTATACTAATTGGGAAGGGCCTAGACTTTAAAAAACTACAAATTCGCAAAGACAAAGAGGGCAGATACTTGGGGCTCAAAAGGCTGATAAAAGGGAAATTGTACACAATCATAGCAATTTACGCTCCAAATAGCCGCCAAGATGTGTTCATAACGGACCTGCTGGGCAGACTTGGCAGCTGGTGTGAGGGCAAACTGGTAGTGGGTGGGGTCTTCAACTGCGTTATGGACCCGATGCTGGACAAGACTCTTCCCCCAACTACCACTGATCAGAAAAACAGACAAGCCCTGGGCCGGTTCTACAGAGAATTAGAGTGATTGAAACCTGGCGATTCTTCCATGGAGACCAGAGAGGGTACACCCACTACTCAGCTGTTCACCTCGGTTACTCCAGGATAGATATGATCCTAGTATCGACATCATTATTTCCGCAAACAACAGAAGTGGAAATTGGAGTGGAATATCACTCAGACCATGCACCAGTGATGGTGGGTGTAGACTGGGGGGTGGAAGGGAACAGAGTTAAACCTTGGAAATTGAACAAAATCCTCCTAAAAGACATTGCGCTAAGAGCCCATATGGAGACCGCCATCAACAACTACTTTAAAGAAAACGATAAACGGGGAAACGACCTGGGGGGTAATATGGGACGCAGGAAAGTCAGTGATCAGGGGAGAATTCATGTCACAAGTAGCGGCATACCACCGCGAAAGAGCACTAGTGTCAAACCAACTAGAAAAAGAGGTGAAAGCTGCAGAAGCCCAACACAAGACTCGGGGCTCAAGGAAAACCTTAAGAGCACTACGGAAAATCAGAGCTCAACTGGAGAACCACACAGCGGACCGGGTGACCCAGTTGCTGCTAAAAACAAAACAATCCTACTACATACATGGGGGCAAGGCTAATCGATTCCTGGCAGCAAAACTGAGAAAACAAAAAACCCGGAACTACATAGTGCAGCTAAATGACTCCCATGGTAAATCCCACACAGCAGAGTTAGACAAAAAGGAAATAATTAAACGATTTCACGTAGAACTATTAAAGGGGGAAGATCTAAACTCAGAACATCAACTCACCTATATCAACTCTCTCCAGCTACTCCAAATTGCAGAGAAAGACAGAACCAATCTTGGGAAACCAATTACGGCCCAAGAAATCAGTGACGCTATCACAGCACTACCATCAAATAAGACTCCAGGCCCAGACTGTTTTGGCAATGGCTATTACAAGACATTCCGTACACAATTGCTAGGTCCATTGTCAAAACTATTCAATACAATTAGAGAAGAGGGGAAGGTCACACAAGATATGGGGAAGTACATAACTATACTACCGCTAAAGCTATGCAAAAAATCACAAAAACTGTGCAAGCTATTGGCCTGTAGCACTGCTGAACACAGATGTAAAAATCTACAAGAAAATTTTAGCAACTCGTTTAATGGAAATCCTTCCAAACATAATACAGGATGACCAAGCAGGGTTCATCGCCGATAGACGCACACAAGACAACGTCAGAAGGGTAGTGGACGTTATAGATGTTGGGCGACGTACACAACAATCATTTGCAGTAGCAGCTCTGGATGCCACCCGAGCCTTCAACAGCATGGACTGGGGCTATCTGAGTTTGATTTTGGAGCGGTTTGGTTGCGGTCCAGAATTTACAAAAATGGTGCTCGCCAACTACATGCATCCATCGACAAGTTTCAGGATCAATGGTCAGGGCACAGATTTTGTGGAGATCAGAAGGGGCACACGACAGGGCTGCCCTCTCTCCCCTCGAATTTTTGCAATGGCAATTGAACCATGTGCAATGCAGATCCGCCAGGACGTCAGTATCAAGGGAGTTAGAATAGATCAGGAAACCCACAAAATAGCCCTATATGCGGATGACAATATGCTCTTCATGGGAGACCCAAAAAATACAATGCCCAGAGCTATGGCCCAGTTGGAGGAATTCAGACAGGTCTTGGGGTTCTCCATAAATTTCTCCAAATCGAAAGCTATGAACATAACGGCAAGGAGAAAAGATATCGAGACATTGGCGAGATCATTCCTGATGTGCTGGGTTGAAAGAAAACTGGGATATTTAGGAATTCACCTTACCAGCGATCCACACAAACTATATCAGACAAACATAACGCCGCTGTGGAAACAATTACAGGAAGACATGCGCAGATGGGACTCCCAGGAGCTGTCATGGCTCGCCCGCATCACAGCGATCAAAATGACCGTTCTCCCACGCCTCCTCTATGTAGTAAGCTCAGGGCCAGTGCCAATACCACCAGCCAAGATCCGAGAGTTGCAAGACGTGATATTCAAATTCATATGGCATAATAAGAAACCTAGAATACAGAAACAAATCCGAATGCGCTTCCCTCTTCTGGGCGGTCTGGGAGTTCCAGAAATGGACAGATACATTATGGTGGCACAATTAGCACCAATGCTGAGATGGGTGAAACCAGAGGATCATAAAGGATGGTGCAGAATCGAACAAACAGCCTCATGCATCCCCCTAATAGCCCTTCTGAGCCTGAGCAAAGAAAACCGAAACAACAGAGAAGCCTTACTAGAAAAGACGAAATAGTCTCTACTAAGTTGGGACAAAGCCCGGAAAAAGAAACGCATTCCTGGTGGAATGGGTCCATATACGACACTGATGGGCAACCCAGATTTCACAACGGGTCTCCAGCGAGGATATTGGGTGGGCTGGTCAGGGGCAGAAACGACGCACCTGAAAGACATGTACAAAGACCGCGCTCCATTGCTCTTCACAGATTGCCAGTTGAAATTCAATATAGCGGAAAATGAACGCCATAGATATGCGCAAATTAGGCACTGGATTACCCACCCAACAGTGAAGAAGGTGGGCATGAGAACGCCAACAGGCCTAGAACTGTCACTTCAAGAAGGCAACACGGCGAAGGGGGTCTCTAGACTCTACAAACTCCTCTCCAACGAACAGCCAACCGACCATCTCGCATACAAAACGAATTGGGAAAGAGATATGCAAGAGTCACTAACTGAGGAGGAATGGTGCCAAATATGGGCACGTGCACACAGCAACTCCAGATGCACTACAATAAAGGAATCAGCTTACAAATTGTACCTAAAATGGTATATGTCCCCGAACTGCATTCACAAAATTACAAAGTCTTACTCACCAAACTGTTGGAGGAACTGAGGTGAGAAGGGTGAGCTGTTCCACATGTGGTGGACGTGTCCTAAAGCAGTCGACTACTGGAAGGAAATACTAAGCTACATAAAAGACAACTCAGGGGTGGACCTGCCGAGATCTCCAAAGACAATTCTCTTAGGAGTCCCTATAGAAGGGAAATACGCAATGTCAGGAGCGATAGCCAAACTTATTACCCATCTACTATCAGCAGCCAGAATTACTCTTGCATAAAATTGGAAAAGCAAAGAAGGTCCAATCTCAGCATACTGGTGGGTTAAGATCTGGGTGTGATGGCTATGGAGAAGATATGCGCCATCAGCACTGGTAAATACCTAAGATTCCTAACTACATGGAATCCATTTCATGAACATGTACGGGACAGAGAAGCCCATTTCTTCAAACCCTGCTTGCTCCGAAACACACATGTAACTTGAACTCCCTCAAAAACAAAGATAATGAGACGCTGAGGTTAAGAAGGGGAAGAAAACTTTAAAAGTCTAGAATCTGAAATGTAAAACAATACTTACAGTTGGGGGGAGAGGATCTTATAGAGGTTAAGAGGTTAATACAAAGAAGTGGGTGAGTAGGGGAGGGGGAAGAGGGAGGGAGAGAACTGGGAAAATTTGGGGTAATGCGAATTCTAACGATCTGTAAGACATGAACATCAGTAAAATGTAGAGCATAAGAGTTTAATGTTGTCAAATGCTATGTTGTAATTGCTTATATGCCTGCGAACTAAAAATAAACATGGTTAAACAAAAATAAGAACCTTAAGTTCCTTGGTTGGAACTCTAGTTGCTACTGCAGGTTTAAAGCTTGCAGCTGTACTTACAGGTTTCCATTAGCATAATCTGTGGCGATAACAAGCATGGGTGGTGGCAAGCAGAAGGTCTAACCAAGGACAAGTTGGCCAGATACCTCTAATTCGGGATTGATATGATATGATATGGGATTTATAACGTGCCTATACACAAGTGTTTCAAGGTGTGATTCATTATATTTTGTTGTTTTTTGCTGTTTGGCTGGGTAAACCTGATTGACTTGGAGGTAAAGGGTAGAAATGCCAATGGCATGGGAGTGGAAGTGATCTCAGAGCACTGAGGAACTCCAGAGGACACTGCCAGCTATTGCAGATATCAATTAATATTATGAACACCAGCCCAGGGCAGCCATGCATAGTCTTATCCGCCTCAGCCGCTTCATAGAATGCAGCTTCCTCCAAACCTCCAAGCCTCCAAGACTCTATGGGTCCTAAGAAATGGCACTCACCAGCTAGACATCAAGGAGCAGGCAGCATATGGAATAACCCAAAAATGAGGGGGTGAAAAACTCTTGCAGACGATATGAGGGAGCTGCATACAAATGTTGGCAGTGAAAGGCAGGTTGAACAGGAAACAGCATGCAACAACCTGCACTGCCAACCCGCTCTTCTCCACTGGATGAGGCCTTTAATTAGTGGCCTCCATGCATGTCGATCCAGCATCAGCTAGATCGCGAGGACACTGAGAAAGAAATCAAGGGACCGCCTGTGGATGAACAGCAATGATGTAGGTAATCGATCTCAGAAAGGGTGATCTGCTGAACAGACACACTTTCAGAAAGCTCCAGGACAAAAGCATAGTCAATGCCTGTACCCTGCTGCATCAGTTTCCTGATGTGCAAGTCCTGCTCTTCAGTGGCACAGGGCAGGTTCAAAGGTCACAGGGGACCTGTTTGACAGCTGCTGTAATAACAAAGTCACTGCAAACAGAGAATGAATTTAAATCTGCACCTCAGGTCCAAAACCATGATAAAAGAATAATTCATATCTTGGTTTTTGTATGTAACTGATAGTACATACAATTATATATCAGCCCTGTGAGAACATACCAGCTTTGGAAAGGCTATGTGGATGTGTAGACAGGCTGCCTGTCTCTGCTGCAACCAGAAGTACAAGGTTCAAAAAGGCAGATAGAGCACAGGAAACTGGAGCAAGGGCTCCTCCTGATTGTTTTTTTTGTGGGTTTCTGTTTCCTGTTTCCTTCCTGTCTATTACACTTTCTGAAGAGCAGAGCACTGTGAGAATGATGAAAGAAAGCAAGTGTCACTTGGCACCTTGTCAGGGATTGGACCCTTTAAATCAGACTTACTTTAATCTTAGCCTGTCATCTTTTTACCTTTATAAGGAAGGTCGCTTCCATGTATTCCCTGATTACTTTTGAGCCTTCAGGACAAGAACAATTAATTGGACCCTGTTGTGAGAGCAGTCCTGCCAGTATTCATATCCAATGAACTTTGGGGGTGACTACCTGTGGACCATGACCTGCACTCTCATAGAGCTGCACTGGTATCAAACATACTCATCGGAGGAGAAAGACGCCTGCAGGCGCCAGCTAGCTTCTAGTGACTGAGAGTTAAGAGGAAAATGATTTATCTTGTCCCTGGGGGTCCTGGAGTGAGAGTAGCCAAAGCAGCTGTATTCCTGCATTCTGCCACTTCATACTTTCTTGAGAAAGAGTCAACCATAATCCTTTGCACCATCCGCGACCTGTGTTGCTGGCTTTGGAACTCTCTTCGAAAATCATACCTCTGTGTTACTGCAACGAACCAGTCTGCTTCTGAATCATGCCAGAAGAGCATATCACCTGCCCAGCTCAAAAAAGAAGCTTGCCCCTGTGGACGTCGTTGAACAATGCATCAAAAAGCCTGGATCTTTGCATTGAGTGTCAAACCAACCTGAGTAGCAGCATTGAACTGCAGTGCTCAAACGCTGCATTAAACCTCTCAGAGATTCATATCAATCCCGACTCAATGCTGACTCGCAGCCTGGATCACTGAGAGTCCCCACATTCAAACCCAGTTTGAACCACATGCACAGTGCTAAGACGCCCATTTTGATTCTGGCAATTCACCAAGAAGAGGCTTAGATACTTTTCTGATATTCAGCCCCCATGATCCACCTTTACAAGCCTGGAGACTGATAATCAGCTATTTTGCACCTTCCTCTAAAAGACATAACCTTTGCAACGTGGCATTTTTGCAATGTCTTCCTCTTCAGCCCATCTGCATTACCCAGTTTGCTTTCATCTTCATGTTCTGCATCTGCTGTGTTCTGTATACAGAAGTGGGATTTTGCTAATGTTTTATAGTCTGTTAGCTTGCAAATTGGTGTGCTTATTTAAACTATATGAATATTTTTGTTCACAAATAGCTTGTTGCTAGATCCAAGAAGCATCCCTATATAATCAAGGGTGCCATCTTAATCTAACAAAGAGAAATTGAACCAGGGCACTCAGTTGCGCTAAAACACTTTTGTACTTTCGTTAAATCACAAGTGCATTGAAAACACAATTTATCACAAAGAGGACAGACAGGGTCTTACTGAGAATACAGGCAGTCCTGGAGTTTGCACTCCATGCTCACCACGCGTTCCGTCCCCGAGCAGGAACTTCGTCAGGTGCATATATTCATCATGCTACCAGCCAGCATTTATAGCAGAGTGGGATTTTTTATACCACCTTCATCTCTATCGTTACGGAACAATATGATATGGCATTTATAACGATATGATATGGCATTTATAACGCACCTATACACAAGTGTTTCAACAATCTCATGATCTTATGAAGATGTCATGGCCACAATGTTAAAATAGCAGCTATCTTGGAACATATATTTCCCTATCACTAAGGTAGTGGATTATTGTTTAAAACTTTACAATCATGTACGTAATAGCAAGTAAAGGTTGCAAATTAGATCCCATCATAATTTTAGTAATAGATTCACCCGTAAGCTAGTAAAATACAATTCAATAATACATACTTGAAAATGAACGGATCCCTAGAGGTGTAAGAATTCTTACTATACCCACCTATGAGGAAATAGATCCAGAACTCATTCAAGAATCTACGGAACATACAAACACTTGCTCTTTTGCAATGATGACAACTCTAATAAAATGTGCTAAGCTGGACAGAAGAAAACTCATCATGGAAAGTGAGAAATTAGAAGAAGAGCTCTATAACTCACCGGAAGGTGATGATTGCAAAAGAAAAGTCAATAGGATGGAAGAAAATCTAGAGAGATGTGAAGGAGAGATCAGATTAAGAAAGCAGCAGAAATTCCAACGGGACAAAAAATACTATGAACAAGGGCGTATCTATACATTTGCTAGAAGATTTGTGCAACCTATCAAGGATCAGCTAACAAAAAATCTGATTGGAACAGGAAAACCAACCACCAAAGATGCTTCTTCATCAGATAGGGAAATTTCAGATCACAAAGCCCCAGTATCTAAATTGAATTTTTTAGATGAGTTTCGGCTCCTATATCTGAACAATATGGTAGAAAGGAAACCAAGGACATCCACCCCTAGGAGGAAGAGGAGGCAATACAAGCCAAGGAGGAGAGGGGGCAAATTAGATCAATCAGTGGGTGGCATGATGTGTGTGTCCATTAATTGGATGCTCATAAGTTTGAGGTGTGTCATATTTTCTGAAACAGACGCATGTTGGATCTGCAGACAGCCACGGGTGTCCGCGGATAGCGAGGTGGGGAAAAAGTCTGGAATACACATTTGGTGTTATTTGGTGGTCCAAAGAGGGCCTGAAAAAGGTGGGGGGTGGAATAAAGTTGATATTGAGCCGTTTTCATAGGGGAAACAATGGTGTGCAGGTGCCACTGAGTCCGCAGCCAATTGTGGTAAATTTTGGCTCCATGGGGTTGAGGGCGAGTCTTGTTATGTGAAGTTGTATTGTACATTCTTGTTATATGGTTTAATTCTATTGTGGGGGTTGTGGACATGCCCTCAGGAATCTGGCCAATGGGCACACACACTACTATAAAATGTGTACAGTAATTATAGGTATGGTAGGGGGAGTACACAATATTTGTAATATGTTGTAATGATATATATGGTATTTATCATTGTAGTACAGTTCAGGATAGTGCTTATGGGATAGGTTTTTGTTTCTTTGTGAAGATAACAAATAGGCTAAAACTTGGTAGGATTACTTAGTTGCATACAGTAATAACACTGGAATCTGTGGTTATTTTTCTGTGAAATAAACAGAATTATATGTTAAGCAGGATCATTTAAAAGCCTTAATTGCATACAATTGAACACATAGAGGTTATATGTAAGGTGAAGTGTAAGGTGAAGTGTTGTATATAGATATTTTGGCGGTATAGACATATGTATGAGCAGGTAGAGAATGGTAGTAGTGTAAGGGATGTAATGAGTGAGATTGGAAAGTGTGACGTTTATATATAATGAAAAATGGAAAATGCTGAGTGAGAATTTTCATGAAAGTTAAAAAGTGCACATGTGGATTTGTAGCAGTATTGTGCGTAATGTTGCTGTAAAAGAAAAGAAAAGCAGATGGAAACGATTTGTAGAACATTTTTAAGTGGCACATGTTGTGTGGAAGTTTAGAATGGTGACAGTACATGTTTATGTGTGAATATGATGCATTGTGGGTGCTTATTAAATCCTGTTTTTTATCTTTTTTATGGTTTTTATGGTTTACATTTTCAGACTCAGTGTCAAATTCCACATAAGAATATCGTTTTTCTGACTTTTTTGGATGAAGATGATTATTTATATTTAACTCCTTGTTAATATGCACATTTAGAATTTACCAGAATCAGACTTTCAAGGTATCACTTCACATAACTGTACTTCACTGATAATGAGGGACCGCAATTGGTCTTCCAAAAGGTCATCTTATGGAATGTTATGCACTGTTTATTTTATGTTATGTTGCTTAGCAATGTAAGGAAGTGTCCGGTTTCGTCTCCCTCTCCTCCCCACTCTCCTCACCTGATCGGTAATCCTCCAATTCTTTCGTCTTGAGATGCCGACGTGAGCAGAAATCTCTCTTCGTGGTTGAAGATACTTGCCTACCACGAGAGGAAGCCACAGTGAATGCTTGAAACAAGCAGTCCTGGGACTCCTCTCCCGTAGTGGGCGACAAGGGAAAAAGCCTGGATGGCAGAAAAAACCCTTGCAAAGAATGAAGCCAAACCGGAGTCTTCCAAGGATAATGATGAAGCGTAGTCTGTAGTAGTAGAAGAGTAGGTTTCCGGCTAATATGGATTTGAGGAGGAGGATGACAAACGATGATGGCAGAAACAAGGCAGAAAAATGCCTTGCTAGAAGGAGTAGTGAGAGAGACTGTAGCCGGCGGCAAGATAGAGCCGCAAAAGCTGAAGAAGGTAAAGCAAAAGGGGAGAAGGGAGAGAGAGAGAGAGAGAGAGAGAGAGAGAAAGAAGCCTCGCTCGAAACTAGGAGAGGCGAAGGAAAAGGCACGGACCAAGCCGTGTAAGGGAAATACTAGCATCCTCACCCAAAGCAGGAAAACAAAAACACTATGGGGGTTGCAACGCAGAGATTGCCGGGAGTGAGATACTGAAATACTTCCCGGCGACGCCATCTTGCCGGAGAACTAGACCGCGGCTGCACGTAAAGAAAGCAACATGCTGGAACTACGGTCTGCGCCGGAGCCTCCAATGCGGAAGTATCCGCCAATCGGCCCGGCTGCGCATGACAGGAAGGCATGGTATCAAACAGTAAGACAGACACAAGTGACCACAGTTCAAGGGTGTTTATTGAACTTCAGTTGGGTTTGAAAAATACCTATCCCTAAATCTAAAGATGCGAGCAAGCTATGACCATCAAATAATAATAATGTAGTCCTTGTAGAGTCTTGTCAAAATAAAAGGGCCTATACTAAGAAACCTATTGCTAATCCTTAGCTCTAAATACAAATAGTGTGGGAAAAAATGTTATGCAAAAGAAAAGTGTTCAATAAATGATATTTCAGGACTTCTGAGCCGTTAGCTCCCCTTCCCCATGTTTTCAGCACAGGATACCGTATCTCACCATCCGGTTCCCACTTCCACTCTCAGAAGACCCCTCCACCCGGTAATCTTCCTGCACAGGAACTGGATCCAAAAGCGATGGCTGTGACCTGGCCACCTGGATGACAGATCCCTGAGGACTATTGGGTGAGACACCTTCTGGTTTCTCATAGCATGTATGCACATTTGGAACATTATTTTTAAGATGTCATTCCTTTTCAGTATATTTCACTGACTGTGGGTGACTACATTGGGAGCAGTAACATTTTGTATTGTAGCATGCCATGTGCTATTTATGTTGTGTTCTGTAAAGCTGCTCAGATGTATGCACCTTTTAAACCTCCCAAATCACTAATTTTAGGTTGTCTTTGCTTGTGTGCACACTTCACTGAGATTGAGGGTCTATCTCTGCACATCTAAAAGGTCATCTTGCAGAGTTGTATGCACTATTTACATTACAGTACCCAGTTTATACGCACACTTGAACTTCCCCGTATCTCACTTTAAGGTGCTGTTACATATTACTATAATTTGCTGGTAGTGAGGGACTAAATTTGGACCTCTAAAAGTTAATCCATAGAGCTTCATGCAGTTTTTGTTGTGTTAATTTGGTTTTAAATTTCATAAATTTATATTATTTTATGTTAATTGATATTTGGATACTGCACTTTTCCATAGGCATGGACTGCAAGCACTTTATATTGTCTGTGAGTTCCTCCGATCAAAGTCTGGAGATACATGATTATCAGAACATTAAATTACATGAGACTGGCAATGCTTTTTAGTTTAGATTTAGTTTGCTGCAACATGCAAATCACATTTTTTTTACAGCAGAGATGAATAGTTTTATTTAGTAGATGTGTATCTTGGCTGTGGAGTGCTGTTTGATTTGCTATGTGAAGTTAGTGTTACGCTCACCTGGTCTCTGCGGGGGCGTTGGGGCACGGTTGCAGCCCTCCCTGAACTTGAATCACCCCCTTCAGGCCTCTCCCTCAGTAGAAACCTGTGAGCGATGGTATGTGGTGATACTGCTCCTGCGTGGAGATAAGAGTGTGTGAGTGCACCAATCTGTGATTTTTGTACCTCTCGAACCCTTCACCCCAAAGTACTGTTTCTGTGAGCATACGCCGGCCCATACAGCTCAACTGTGAATTATGGAAGATTAGCTCTCCGTCCTGCTACTTCTGGCAGGGGCGTGTCGAATGGGATCTAGTTCCTTCACTAATCCCTGATAAGGATTTGTCCAGTCCAGCTGCGACTATGCTTCTCATTATGATTGGTGATTGGTAAGTCTTTCTTGAGCTCTTGTGATGCTGTTTGTTCTGTTTAATGTCTTTATATGTTGCTCCTATTTATGCCCGCAAAAATGTCTCTCTTCTGTTTTCTTCCCTTAGATGGAAATGCGGCCTCAATGCAGCTGTGAGACGCGAGACACGGCCAGATGGAAGATGGATGCTACCACAATGTTCGACATCAGGTAAGTAATGGTTTAAGGAAAAGCGCAAAGTATGGCGAAGGGCAACCTTAAACTGACTGTTTTTTCGATGTCTAACCTTGTCTTCTGTTTTTCCTTGCAGGTGCTGCTGTCGACGATGGAGAGTGTTGTGTTGCAGTGCCAAGATGAAGATTTTGGCATTTCAGAAAGTGTAAAGATGAATTCTTGGTTTGCCGAAGAGACAGCTTCCCCCAGTTGGTAAGTATGCTGGCAGGAAACAGGATGACCAGGAAGCAGGATCTTCAAAGGTAAGTCTGACCTCAGGCGACGGTGAGCGTTACGCTGCTTGCAAGTGCAGAATAACGCGAACTGTCTGTCTTGAGGATCGTGGCAGCTTCTATAGCTGAGATCGTGGGCATGCCCATTAGGGCCGGCTTACCAGCCACACCCTGCCACTCCTAGAGAGTGAGCACGTGCAAAGGCAATCCATTAGCAGCTACACCCAATAATACACTTGGGTCTACTTAATGGATGGAATGTTCAAGGTTAATGCATCCTGCTGAATGGATGGAATGTTCAAGTTAATGCATCTGAAGTGTTATGTCCATAATAAAAGCTTTTTGGTGTTAAATGGATGTTCTTCTTTACTTTTGTTCATGAGCCTGGTGCCAAAGGCGCCAGGAGAGTGTCCACCCAAGTCTCCTGTGCATGCGACCCCTGCATGCCTGTGCCCCTGCCTTCATGACCATGACAGTTATCCAGCCTCGAAAAGGGACATACTACAACCAGCATGTACCTATAGCCATTGCAGGTCTGCAGCATATCTAAATAATCTATGTGTAGATGCTGGAATGGTCCATTTGGTCTGGGAATTACTCCTTTCACAGTACGCAAAGTGTGTCCGGCTGTACATTTTTGGTACACAATACAGTTGATAATGAACTGTGCTACAAGTTCAACTAGGTTCGGTACAAACCATTCTTCTGTAATTGTAGCAGCTGGACTCTCTCACATCACATGCAATGGGTAGTGAAGATATTCCAACGCTACCCTCAATAGTGCCAGAGGCAGAACTGGCTTTACAGTGCTATCCTGTCTCCAAATGGACTCCGCAGTGGACAGAGAACATCCCTGTTTTTTCCATAACTCTTTCTTCCTGCAATGCTTGTCCTTGTGAAGAGAGGGTCCCTGGAATTCTCCCCTTGACCCCCATAAGCATGACAGCCCGAAGAGCACGAAATGCAAGATGGCAGTCAATGTTTGGCCAACCCTCAGGAGGGCCAGTGACATACAGATATGCAAACAGATATTCTCTCAGACAACCATTCAAATCTTATCCAGCTGACATCTTCCTGGACATAGGTGCCGCATTGATCATGGATGGAGATGCCTCAGAGGACTTGATTGACTAATGTCAAATATCTAACTGTGCTGACATCATTAGAGACACTATGACATAGTAACATTAGCCATGAAGCAAACTCGCATCCACGCACAAAGTTAAACTAACACACACGTGCACATAAAAAGAACATGCTTAAACAGTTCTGTAGATAGAGGACAGCCACATATACATACTGTCGAAAGCCTTTATTATTTTCTCTCATTAGCCAAATGCATAAACGCAAGACAACAAGAGATGCAGAGCCAGCTTGCAGACGCTTGTTGCAACTAACCATATGGTACTACAGGATCATAAAAAGAACCCGGTAGGACCAAGTATCACTAACCTATAAGGAACCTAATTTAATATAGACATATAGAAGTCTTAGCATAACCATAGTAGAATTACATGAAGCTGCAGGCTTCAGGATGAGAAGTGAAGAAAAGCAGAATTAGGCTGCATGAAGCAGTAGGCCAGGGCTTGCAGCCAAGGTCAGAGTTGAGCAGAACATTCCTAAACTCAAGAGAAATGGAGACACCCTCAAAAGAGCAGAATAAATCATCACTAATTGCAGACCAGAAAGCTCGATTTTGTTTTCTTCACCCTCGTGGTGCAGCCGAGCTGAACAATGGCCATTCACCCGCAGTGGGAAAAGGAGCAGTTCACAGCTAAGCAGACATCAAGTGATACATGTGTTGTATTTACAACATTGCAACCCTGCAGGCACTCGCTAAAGCAAAAGTGGTTATACTGATGTCAACAATGGGAACACATAGTCTTTCTCATCACCTCGAAAAGGTGCATGGAACATTGGGAACAGAGCTGAGTCCCAGGACTGGGGATAACAGCTCCAGCCTATCAGGAGACACAAACCCAGGGGTGGGTGGCAAAGGGCAAGGGCCAATGGTAACCCTGCAACAATGTAATAGATAGTTTCTGGGGACGGCTCAGGCAAACCCACCTGACATGTAAGGGCCAGTTCGATAATCTCTATATGTGCCATCTATAGGTAATAAGACCCCAGCCACCCAATCACTGGGCTCTTAGGTATTTGGGGAAGAGTCCATTTTTGTGATGACCTTAATTAAAGCCCCTGACACAGGCTCAGGAGCTGTGATTGCTGCCGATTTCTGTTTTTCCTGTATGATCCCTCTCTGTTATGGAAAATAAAGGAAGGTTCTGACTTGTCCTTGGCTGAGTCTTCCATCTGTATACCGGGGGTAGGGTTTGTTGGGCCCTGGGTGGTCCTCTCTAGTCTACCTAGCAAACACTTGTATTTCATAACTGCACAATGGACGTTATGTTAAATCCTGCCTTAACCAGCATGCATTGCCCGGTTGCCTGCCTTATATTCTCTACTACAATCTCAAATGTGGTTGGGTAATAGGCTGCTTTTTTGGCCTCTTATTCTGTTGCTTTGTTTACGTGAGAAATTAAATGTGTTCTCTTTGAATGGGCTATGCATTTTAAAATTGCTGTGGCTTTTGGGAAACTTAGTGCTTCAATATGTTTTTCTGATAATCCTGTATGTTGCACTGCAGATCCATCTGCATGGATGATGCTTCTCCTT
Organism: Ambystoma mexicanum; assembly: GCF_040938575.1. Classification (NCBI taxonomy): domain Eukaryota; kingdom Metazoa; phylum Chordata; class Amphibia; order Caudata; family Ambystomatidae; genus Ambystoma; species Ambystoma mexicanum. The sequence goes on along the minus strand of NC_090922.1, from coordinate 650,120,042 downwards.
TTCCAACATGAAAAGCCTGTGTGCACAGTTGATATTACGCAGGTGGAGTCAGAGTACACCATCACTTCCTCATCCTCAAATCCTTGCAGCGCGTCAATAAGCACGGCTAATTCTGCAGCTTGTGCTGAGAAATTTGGGGACAATCTCCTGCTAAATCATTTCCTCAAAGTTACTCTCTTGGTTCAGTTTTGCCACTGCCGATCCTGTATGTCTCACCCCAGCCTTTTGATCAATTCTTGATGACACACCAATGAAAACCACTTCCCCCCTCCCTAGAGCATTTTCTCTAACTTGAGGAATATCATAATAGCACTCAGTATATGTTTTACAATTAATCACATTGTCATATTCTCCCACTGGTTCAGTTATAAACATTGCTACACCTAACAATTTAAATTGCAGGGTTTGAGATAATTACCTCATACCCTGATGCTCTTTGTGTGGTCAATGTGCTTTTAGTTTTTTCCAAAAATTGCAAATAATGCATGTTCTACAAACAATGTCACTGAAAACCCCATGGTCATGCTTGAGGCTTTTTCAATTTAAAGGCACCTGCTGACAATGATTGCTCACAAGTATAATGTATTTTCATGACTGGATCTAAGATACCTGTATAATAAGCCACTATAATTTGGAATCCCTATCACAGGCTCTATGCTGATCGCCTTTTATTAAGGGCATGGCTACCTCCATACTCGTAGTGAGGCCCAAAGTCTTGTCCAGCGACCGCTGCGGTTTAAATACAATTCTTTTGACAAAGACTCAAACGGCTCTGCCGTAGCTTCAAGAACATCAAAGTTCAAATACACTGCTCAGTTTAAAGCAACACTATGGTTTCAAACTAAGCCAAACGCCTAAAGCATCATTCAATTGGACAAGCAATGCAATTCAATAAAAGCCAATCTCAAAATATAATGTAAAACACAATTCACTGCATCAATCATAAAATAATAGAACAGAATTGGAGAACATTATTCGGTCACACAGCACCATAGCAAAATTATTCAAAGGTACTACTTAAAAGCATGGACCCCCTGCTTTCTTTCTGAGAGGGTCTTTAGCATAACACCATCTCCGCAAACCAAAACTGCCCCCTGTATGGACTGGCATGGCGTATTGATAAGAGCCTATTGTGGAAATTCCCCTGCCATCAAAAATGCTTGTCCCTCAGCTTGTAATTCAAAGCTCTCTAATATGGACGTTACTTCCTTCCCCATATGTTGTATGTAGGTAAACAAATTAATAAGCCCTTCTCCTTTAGTACAATGCTAAAATATCAGCATTTAGGATGTGGTGAGACTATCAGTTCTTCACAAGTTACTCTGAAGCGTCTGGCCATTTTATCACTTCTTAGTAAGTTGCTCTGATAGCAAATCGCTCTGAAGAATCTTGCAGAAATATTAATGTAGACCTTAAGTCAAGGCTTCTGTGTCATCTTTTCTGTGCCGGATTTGATTTTACACCTTACTGGTTCAGTATGTAAGCATATGGGAAACATTCACTGGCCTGGTGTTTGCTGAAGTCTGCCTATGTTGACATGTGTGCATGCATGCATGTATGAATGTGATGTTTTAACTGTGAAGTGCTTTGCTATAACTGGATGCATGAGGCAATGAAGGAAAGGTAATGCATAAAAACACACTTCTCACTACAATCCTAGGCACATATAGGCTTCTAGGGGCATAGAGCACTTTGAGTATTTTCTGCTCTTTGAAACTCTACGTTGCTGTTTATAAATATTTCATATTTCATTATTGACTGCTCTTTAAGCATATAGCACATAACTTGCTTACTTGCTTCAAGGTACTACTTTCTAGCACTATCTTCTACTAGGCCTTCTCAAGCCAATGCTAGTTTTCTTATATGAGGGGATTTCTGACAGGAAATGGTATCTTGTGTGCTGCTTTCACCCCGCACGAGTAGAAGGTGTGAATTTCCTTGACATCACTCTCTTTCTCTTTATCTCTCTTTTTCTTTTTCCATCTCTCATCATCTCTCTATATTACACATGACACACACACACAAACACACACAATGAGGCTCTGTGATTTGGCAGATGAGGAATGGGAGCAGTCTTTAGACTCCAAATATTAACATATGTGAGATGCTGAGGGTTATGGTATGCTTGAACATTTGTTCCCGGGAAAGGGTGCCTGAGATATGGAAAACACAGGTCTCCTTTCACCTTGAATAACATCTTAGTTGGCATGGTCAAAGCCATCTCAAACCTCTCGTGAACTTGCCCAGGTGCACTGCTCATCAGGATAATGAACCTAAGCAGAGGTCAGATTCCCCTTTGATTTCTCCCTGGAATATTTCCTGGTGTGTCCAAAAAGCCTCAAACCCATCTTACACATGCACACAGCCAGGGGTCAACCATGGATTACCTCTCATTCCTCACCAACTCCCATTACCTGGTGTTGAGCTGAATCTATTTCCTTTATTTCAAAATTATGATACAGCCCTGCAGACAGTCCTTCAAGGGGAGGTCAATGAGATGAGGAGCAGGAAATGTACAGTGTGTATTCCTCACCAAGATAAGTGTGATGTTTCTTATCCACCATAGTCAATGGCTCACAATGAGTAGTTAGGAAAATGAGTGCCAAGGCTCTTCCGTTGAACTCTATTGTAAGAGGGGGATCTGTGAATCTATCAGGAACAACCATGGCAATGGGTTGTAAGGAGTTGTGTCAGTTACTGACGTGCCAAGGTCCAGTTGACGAGTGGCAGTGCTGTGGGCGAAGCTGCCATTGGCAGTGCTGTCAATGAGATAGTTGTTATGAGGCTGGTCATAAAGGATGTTCTCAGGGGCTAACAGTTAGGTCAGGCAGACAGGTTAAAGAAGAGATTGTGTGGGTATTGTGATCATTGATAAAGGTGTAGAGGGGTGTATGTCCCAAAAACACAGGCAGTGCCCATAAAGGGTGCTGGATGGCAAGCCATGGAATGCCTGGGTGAATATCATAGTCATCGGCTCTACATGCTCAGGCACTTTCTTGACAATCTGCCTCATCACGAGTTTGGCGGTAACCCTTAAATGCAGCAGTAACGCTATTACTGCCACATTTAATGGTCTGCCAAATCACGGGTTTGGCAGATTTTCCCCCAGCTCTGAGCTGGGGCAAATCCGCCGCGATTTTGCCAATTTTCGGCGCTATTACCACCAGCGGTAATAGCGTCGCTGGTAATAGCGCCGAACATTCCCCATTGGGCCCAATGGGGAATGGGAAATTCCCGAATGGGCCCAATGGTGAATGGGGATTTACTGTTCTGCCAAACCTGTGATCTGGTGCTAATAGCGCTAGGGGGTTTGGCAGTAGGGCTAATAGCATTACCGCCGGGGTTAGCGCCCAACTCGAGATGAGGCATATTGAAAACCTTTGTAGCCAGTCAAGCTTGCTTCTTATGTAATTCCCACTTTAGCAGGGGCCCATTGTTCATAGTACAAATACTGGTCTTGGATGCAAAGTTCTGAATAAATTCTCTTCATTACGGAGCGTGGGGTGCACTGGCATCCTTGAATGTGCTGAGATTTTGTGTGGCTCACAAACCTTCTTCCTTATATAGAGGACATTCATGTACTTGCTGAACATCGGCCTGACATCAAGATCCCCTCTTTGCAACCCCACACTGCCATTGAGATAGTAGGGCTGTTGGTCTGGCCCTTGACCATTGTCTCACTCAATGGTGTCATCCAGCATAGCTGAGCTGTTGGCACTAAAGAAAATAAAGATTCAACACATTATCGTCATGTTCTGTCAAAAATCAGTAGAATACAACAGCCAGTATGGTTCCCCTTTTCCTGAAATTCACATTTTTGTTGCTGTTTCCTAATTGTATATGGCCAAGTTCACAAAAACCAGAACACAAGAACAAGCATATTGACAAATACCCCCCTCTCACCCAACCCCCCGGCAGCATCCTAATTCTATATATATATTGTTACACCTTTGTTGCACTGCCTGTGTCAGCCAGGCTACCTCTTCATTATTATGCTTCCCCTGCCAGCTGGTATTTCGTGAGGAACGGCAGCCATATCTCATCTGTGTTTTCTCTTTCCATATTATAAATGTACTGGACTTTCTGTAACCATTCCCTCTTTGTGGGAATCTGCAATCTGTTCCAATATTGGGCAACACATCCCCTTGCAGCTATGAGTAGTGAGGCTGTCATGTGATTCAGTGAGTGTTCCTCATCGTCCCCCTCACCTACCCCCCAGAGGTCCAATAGTGGGGATATGTGTCTTGTTATATCATTTAAGACCTTCACCCATACCAAGTCCACCTTCGAAAACCTGTGGATGAGCCCACACACCCACCACATGTGACCATAATCTCCAATCACCTGGCAACCACTCCAGCATTTTGGATAGATTTGCTGGACTGAAGTGTCATCTATGAAGGAGCCCAATTGCTTGCGTCTTGTATTGAGTGGCTATAGATGGTTTATGGGCCTTCCTGCACATGAGTGCCCACACTTGTCAGAGACTTCCACCCCTAGATCCTTTCCCCGTGAAATTGCATATTCAGATGGATTTGCCATCAGTATTTCCCTATAAGGAGATGAGATGAGGACAGGATTAGCTTTTCAAACAATGTCATTTATTTGCAGAGGTTGTAACCCCATTTTAGCTCTGTCAGCACCCCATTGAGCTGGAGAAAGAGGAAAACTGGCAGGTTGCCCTCATTCAACAAAAAGTGTCTAAACTTAAAGACACTCCCGTCCCCTGCACACCTTACAAGCTGAAATAAATCAGTCAAATTTCATAACATTTGCACTTTTATATATAGAAAGAATTGTCAATTTAGAACATAGGTAACAAAATATCTTCATAAAAGTACAGAAAAAAGGTATCAACTGACTTCCAATATGGCCAGCATGAAAAACAAATCAAACCAGACAAAGAAATAAGCTCCCAATTTTGAACTGCAGCTTCAAACTCTACGCGTTTCGGGGACTATCCCCTTCTTCAGGAGCAAAAATATCTGCAAGTATAGATATATATACAATTAGAGGACATCTCACATATCATTAAAAGTTTGGACAAACTAAACACATTAAATAAAGAGAATACATTAAATAATTATGTACACATAAATCCAACCACAATTCTACATAACATACACAAGTGGTTGTATATTCACAGTGGTACAACTGGTATGGCTCCAAATGTAAATCTCAAAATGCATTAAAACCTAAAACACTTATTCGTATGTACCTCACAGTGGGAATGTTGTCAAAGAAAATAGAGTCTCTGTCTGTGCATCTGTCTGTGCACGACGTACACAGAACCAGGATCCCTGCGAATACTCCTGCCGTCCTCAACAAGTGAAATGTGATTGCCAAACTCTGGAATACCAAAGCATATCTATCAGCTCCAATTACCCGTAGTTAAATCACCAAACCTTAATGACTAAACAACTAGTTCAAAAAACACCTATTACTCATTGGCAACTAATCTGTGCAGCTCAACGATCACCAAAATCCACAAACTTGTGCCACCACCTCATCTTTGTGCCAACACATCAACTAACACAGAAAGTTAAAAAGCCCAAATCCTCAAAGAAAACCCAAAATTTAAATTGTGCAACTCTTCCAACATATATTATTTACCTAAGGCAAATCAATAGCCAATCCAATCCAAATTCAGGACTTCCAGTACCCCGCATCCAATGTAAAGCATCCTGCTGATTATAGAAATGTATAATGCAACTAAAAAACAAACACAAAATATACCATTTACAAACTAACACCACCTTTCCAATACAAACATAAATAAATATAAACACATCCACACAGCTTAAACTTACTTCCAGAAGCGCACCTCTTCACCTCAGATTCAACGGCTCCTCTCCAATTCACACGTAACAGATCCCAACCCACAACACACTTCCTGGCTCATTTTATACTGTTTCCTGGTAGTCACATGATAAAGTCACGTGACCCGCCGGCACTGAATACTAAAAGAATACACAAAGCTCCCTGCAACCTGCCAAATACACAGGTAATGCTAACTAAGCACACAGGTACTGAGTGAGTAAATCAAACAAAATAAAAAAGACACCAAAGATGAATGTGTGTGTATTTAAAAAGGAGATAGACATAGAAGAAAGACTGCATTTTTGAAAAAATTAAAAAAATAATAAATAAGTGCCTTAAAACTATTGCTGTCCATCAACCATACTTAACTAGGCGGCAAATTCAGAAATAACCACGTAAACTAGTTATGTACTAAAGATAAATGTGTGTGTATTTAAAAAGAAGATAGACATAGAAGAAAGACTACATTTTTGAAAAAATAATGAATAAGTGCCTTAAAACAATTGCTGTCCATCAACCATACCTAACTACGCGGCAAATTCAGAAATAACCAAGTAAACTAGTTATGTACTAATTACTCAAACCCAATAACTACTATTCCATACACCTCTACTGGAACAACCAGTATGTAACCCCCGGAAAACACAGATCCCTCCATGTGACCTCAAACCCATATCAATTTATGCATTATGAACTACGCGGCAAATTCAAAAATAACCAAGTAAACTAGTTATGTACTCATTACACAAACCCAATAACTACTCTTCCATACACCTCTAATGGAACAACCAGTATGTAACACGCGGAAAACACAAATCACTCCATGTGACCTCAAACACATTTAAATTTATGCATTATGAACGACTTAAACCATTCACCAACCATACCTCGACACCTACACAAAACAATTCAAAGAGAACTCTTCATTGAGCCCTCTTGGAGATAAAGTCCCCAAGAGGTCAATCCAAAACATCTCTCTCTGGGCTAATATTCTCAAAAAGTCACCTCCGCTGGGTGGTTTCTTCACCACTTCCAAAACATTAAACCTCAATTGTGCAATTTTATGTCTAGACATATTAAAATGCCTAGCAACTGAAGATTTCTCATTTTACACCGTATTTGAGGTTGATACCTACCTACTTAAGGGATACAACTGATTTTTTATTGAACATAAATGAAATTGTTTGTCTATCCTCAGAATGTATTTTGTTTTCTATGGATGTATGTAGCCTGTACACCTCGATTCCCCACCAGGAGGGAATTGAGGCAGTAGAGTGGTTACTACTACAGTCTGTGAATGTAGAATGTGATCCACAGTTGGTGATTGAGTTTATTACGATTATTTTACACAACAGTCACTTTAGGTACCAAGACTCATATTTTGCACACATTTCTGGAACATCAATGGGGTCAGCGATGGCCCCTGCATATGCTAATATCTACATGTACTGGTTTGAAAAACAATTTGTACTAGACAATGTTGAATGGTCCAGTAAGATAATTGTCTGGAAAAGGTACATCAACGACATTTTTGGTGTGTGGTGTGGCTCCAAAGGTGAACTCAAAGTGTTTTTTGAGTATTTAAATACTGTTCATTCACGGATAAAATTTACTTTGGAAATTGGTGACCCCAAGTTACACTTTTTGGACGTTCAGTTAGAAATTGTTAATAATCAGGTCAAAACATCACTTTTTCATAAACCAACTGATGTTAATAATTTATTGCATTTTGCAAGTTTTCATCCAAAGCCAATGATGGCTAGTCTGCCATATAGTCAGATATTGCGAATTAAGAGAATTGTTATGGATACTGATGAATTTAAAGTTGAATGTGAGTCGCTCTCTAAAAAATTCTCTGAAAGAGGGTATCCAGTACAACTTTTGAATGAGGCCCAGAACAGAGCGCTCCCGATTACAAGGGAGCAATTGCTTACACCTAAGGTGAAGAATGAGTCTGATGCAATTTTGCATATTTCCAAATTCTCTCGACAAAGTTGGCATGTTAAAAGAATCATACATAAACACTGGTCGATTCTCCATCATGATCCTACACTTCTGGGATTGTTTCCATCTCCACCAATGATGGTGTATAGAAGAGGTAGGAACCTGAGAGATAGGGTTGTGAGAGCCGAAAGAGGCCCGAAGGAAATTCAGATGACATTGGTGACTAAAAAAAAGGGAACATTTCCTTGTCTGTCGTGTAGTCATTGTAACAATGTGGCTAAAGGAGAATACATTCTTCACCCACAGACGGGCAAAAAAAATCACTCTTAGAGATTTTGCCACATGCAGATCCACAGGGGTGATTTACAGCATTAAGTGCCCGTGTGGATTAATGTATATTGGACAGACAGCCAGATACGCACGTGAAAGATGGACTGAACATAAATCTCAAATACGGTGTAAAAATGAGAAATCTTCAGTTGCTAGGCATTTTAATATGTCTAGACATACTATTGCACATTTGAGGTTTAATGTTTTGGAAGAGGTGAAGAAACCACCCAGAGGAGGTGACTTTTTGAGAATATTAGCCCAGAAAGAGATGTTTTGGATTGACCTCTTGGGGACTTTATCTCCAAGAGGGCTCAATGAAGAGTTCTCTTTGAATTGTTTTGTGTAGGTGTCGAGGTATGGTTGGTGAATGGTTTAAGTCGTTCATAATGCATAAATTTATATGTGTTTGAGGTCACATGGAGTGATTTGTGTTTTCCGGGTGTTACATACTGGTTGTTCCATTAGAGGTGTATGGAAGAGTAGTTATTGGGTTTGTGTAATGAGTACATAACTAGTTTACTTGGTTATTTTTGAATTTGCCGCATAGTTCATAATGCATAAATTGATATGAGTTTGAGGTCACATGGAGGGATCTGTGTTTTCCGGGGGTTACATACTGGTTGTTCCAGTAGAGGTGTATGGAATAGTAGTTATTGGGTTTGGGTAATTAGTACATAACTAGTTTACTTGGTTATTTCTGAATTTGCCGCGTAGTTAGGTATGGTTGATGGACAGCAATTGTTTTAAGGCACTTATTCATTATTTTTTCAAAAATGTAGTCTTTCTTCTATGTCTATCTTCTTTTTAAATACACACACATTTATCTTTAGTACATAACTAGTTTACGTGGTTATTTCTGAATTTGCCGCATAGTTAAGTATGGTTGATGGACAGCAATAGTTTTATGGCACTTATTTATTATTTTTTTAATTTTTTCAAAAATGCAGTCTTTCTTCTATGTCTATCTCCTTTTTAAATACACACACATTCATCTTTGTTGTCTTTTTTATTTTGTTTGATTTACTCACTCAGTACCTGTGTGCTTAGTTAGCATTACCTGTGTATTTGGCAGGTTGCAGGGAGCTTTGTGTATTCTTTTAGTATTCAGTGCCGGCGGGTCACGTGACTTTATCATGTGACTACCAGGAAACAGTATAAAATGAGCCAGGACGTGTGTTGTGGGTTGGGATCTGTTACGTGTGAATTGGAGAGGAGCCGTTGAATCTGAGGTGAAGAGGTGCGCTTCTGGAAGTAAGTTTAAGCTGTGTGGATGTGTTTATATTTATTTATGTTTGTATTGGAAAGGTGGTGTTAGTTTGTAAATGGTATATTTTGTGTTTGTTTTTTAGTTGCATTATACATTTCTATAATCAGCAGGATGCTTTACATTGGATGCGGGGTACTGGAAGTCCTGAATTTGGATTGGATTGGCTATTGATTTGCCTTAGGTAAATAATATATGTTGGAAGAGTTGCACAATTTAAATTTTGGGTTTTCTTTGAGGATTTGGGCTTTTTTAACTTTCTGTGTTAAGTTGATGTGTTGGCACAAAGATGAAGTGGTGGCAGAAGGTTGTGGATTTTGGTGATCGTTGAGCTGCACAGATTAGTTGCCAATGAGTAATAGGTGTTTTTTGAACTAGTTGTTTAGTCATTAAGGTTTGGTGATTTAACTACGGGTAATTGGAGCTGATAGATATGCTTTGGTATTCCAGAGTTCGGCAATCACATTTCACTTGTTGAGGACGGCAGGAGTATTCGCAGGGATCCTGGTTCTGTGTACGTCGTGCACAGACAGATGCACAGACAGAGACTCTATTTTCTTTGACAACATTCCCACTGTGAGGTACATATGAATAAGTGTTTTAGGTTTTAATGCATTTTGAGATTTACATTTGGAGCCATACCAGTTGTACCACTGTGAATATACAACCACTTGTGTATGTTATGTAGAATTGTGGTTGGATTTATGTGTACATAATTATTTAATGTATTCTCTTTATTTAATGTGTTTAGTTTGTCCAAACTTTTAATGATATGTGAGATGTCCTCTAATTGTATATATATCTATACTTGCAGATATTTTTGCTCCTGAAGAAGGGGATAGTCCCCGAAACGCGTAGAGTTTGAAGCTGCAGTTCAAAATTGGGAGCTTATTTCTTTGTCTGGTTTGATTTGTTTTTCATGCTGGCCATATTGGAAGTCAGTTGATACCTTTTTTCTGTACTTTTATGAAGATATTTTGTTACCTATGTTCTAAATTGACAATTCTTTCTATATATAAAAGTGCAAATGTTATGAAATTTGACTGATTTATTTCAGCTTGTAAGGTGTGCAGGGGACGGGAGTGTCTTTAAGTTTAGACACTTTTTGTTTTATGTTTAACACATGCTCCAGTGTCAGGGCGTGTATTCCTCCACAGCACCCAGAATTGTAATAAAATTTCTCTAAATAGTTATTTAGTTTTTGAGTAATTAGGTGTGCTCTGATAGATACTTCTTTTTGTAATTAGGTTGCCCTCATTCAGCAGTGCCTTCAAACTATCATGTGCCATAAAGTCCTCACTCACCCATAATTGTCCATCTTTCTCTAAACGGCATCATACCAAACCTGGAACCAGCCAGACTCCTGAATATGGTCTCTAATCTGGAGCGCCGGGCCAAGATAAAGCTGATTGGGGAAGGCCACGTTGTGAGCCATCGCATGCCCCCTCCTTCCCAAAAGAGTTTCTTCAATACTGTTAGGACTGGGTGATTTATTATCCTCCTCAGGATCTTTTTCTGTGGAACCCACAACCAACCCCCTTTGGACACCAGGTCCAATAAGGAATTTTCTATTTGGACCGACTGATTGGCATTGTTTTTGTCAAGGCAATCCATAAGCACTCTCAACTCTGTGACCATGTAGTAAGTTTATGTCCAGAAACCCACCACCTAATTTTTCCTTGTGGAGACAAAGCATCTCATATTCCATTCTTGGTTTCTTGCTTTGCCATAGGAACCATGTAAGGACCTTTTGTGCCATCCATAGAAAGTCCTGGGAAGCTCAATGGGCAACATTTGAAACAAGAATAAGATTTTTGTAATTATCATAATTTTTATTGTGTTCACCTGCGCCATTCATGAGAGCATCCGTCTCTCCCATTTGCATTTGTCCCGTTGGTTTTGCTCCCATATAGGCACATAATTATCACCAAATAGCTTTGAGATATCGTAAGTAATTGTTATACCCAGATATTTGAAGTTGTCCACCTTCATAAGAAATGGTAGGAGTTCTAAATCACAAGGCTTCCCACTCGAACAGCTATGGATTTAGAAAAGTAGATTGTGTACACTGATAGCCTCCTTTAAGTCTGAAGCTCTCCCAATATATGGGGGATGGATTCCCAGGCGTAGATCACATAGAGCAACATGTCATCGGAAAAAAGGCTCAACCTGAAGATATTCTCCTTTATCTCCACCCCCTTGCTGGTTCATTGGCCTGGATATTCACCACCAAATGCTCCAACAGTAGAGCTCAAAGAAGGAGAGATAAGGGACATCCCTGACGTGCCTCCCCCCTCAAGTCAAAGGGCTGCAACCCCTAACAATTAACCCAAACTTTTGTCATGGAGCTAGAGTACAGGGCCCTGACGCACTCCATCCAGGACCTCCCGAAACCCATTCTCTCCAGAAAGCGTCTCCATGAATGTCCAGCTCACATGGTCAAAGGCCTTTTCTGCTTCACGGGAGAGCATCATCATGCCTGTTGTTCTAACATGTGTGGAGGGCATTAGGTACCGTCTCTTCCTTAAATTATCAGAGCCTTGCCTATTCAGGACAAAACCTAACTGCTCCCCATGGATCAAGCCTGGGAGGGCTGAGTCCAGTTGAGAAGCCAATACCCCAGTGAACATATTTGAATCCAGTTTTAAGAGTGATAACGGGTGGTAGGATGAACATTTTGTCCAAACCTTCCCTGCTTTAGGCAGAACTGTGATTAGCGAATCCAGAAATGAGGATGGAATACCCTTGCCACCACTGATACTGTGTAACACTCAGACCAAGTGGCAGGCCAGAATGCCTGAATAGGTTACATAGAAGGCCACTGTAAACTCATTTGATTCCAGTGTTTACCCACTTTCAGGTGTATCATTGCTTCAAGCACTGCTTCCTTGTTGATGTGGTGTCTACCCACTCCCTGTCCCTGGCTGTTAATGTCTGAAGATCCATGTTTTCTAGGTAGCTTTCGAATTCCGACATGGGGGCCTCATCTCCATTCCAGTACATGTCTTATTAGAAGTCTGAAAATTCTGTGGCAATATCCTTTCGGTCTTTCTGGACCCACCCACTTGTTCTACTGCACGTTCCACCCATTTTAAGCCTGTGTGCCAGGAGCATTCCTACCAATGTCCACTTTCTCAGCTTCTTTATTTCCTGGGTTTTCTCTTAATTGCGAGTGCTACATGCTATCTGCTCATATGCTTACCACTGGAGCCCACCCCCTGCAAGCTCCCCTCCAGGACTGCCAGCCCTGCTTCCAATGTATTCTCTACCAGGGCCCATTCCCTATGTTTCCTTGCCCCATCTGCAATCAGAAAACCCCTAATTGTAGCTTTTGCTGCTTTCTACATATAGTTCAACGCCACCTCATCCATGTCACTAATCTCAAAAAAATGTGTCATTTGTTCCTTCAGCTGGTCCCGGAACGCCTTATCCACCAGCAGTCAGTCATTGCAATACCATCTTGATTTACCCGTGTATTGGAAAGCCCACACTAGGGTCATAAGCACCATGTTGTGGTCCAGCCAAGCGATCCCCTCCATTGCGACATCCTTAAGCAATGAGCAATGTGTCAGTCCAACAATAAATAGTAAATTCCTGTGTGGGGGCACATGTGATGGCGAATTAAATGTATGCCCCCCTAACCTTGGGTGCAGGTGCCTCCACGAATCACACCAGTCCAGTGGCACTCTTCATGCGTTGCCCTAGTTCCACACTGATGTAATCTCTGTCGCTATACTCCCTGCCTAATAGGGACTTCCAATACGTTTTGGGGTCACAAATAAGGTTAAAGCCTCCCACCAATATTGTGGTGGCCCCCTACCACTCATTCCCAGATGATCAGCAGTTTGTCCCTCTGGAAGGTGATCTGGTCTGACTTCAGAGCGTACAGAGTAGTGTAAGGGATGCATGGTACCACAAGTATGACGCTGATACAAAAAAGGTACTTTGCTATAAAGCTAAAATGGGAGTAGTATCTACCATCAATTAATAAAGAAAACACAGTCCTAGTCAGTCTCTGTCAAATCAAAATTGCCAATACTAGCAAAACCTAATGCCTGCCCTATCTCTTATACAAAATGTTTGCAAATGGGAATATGTATGCAAAGGAAAATCAGTGTTAGAATATAAAGAATCGAAGTGGCTGAGTCATGTCTACTCCCCATGTTTCGCAGCACAGGGTAAGGTGGTCCCCATAGACAGGATGACACACTTTGGCACAGGTTCTCAAAACAATGCAGTTCAAAACTTGGGTCGATGCCCACTAAAGTATAAAGTTCACGTAGTTCTCCCTCTGTTGGGCTCGGACCTCTCAGAGTATACATTTCACATAGGTCTTCCTCTGTTGGGCTTGGACCTCTTAATCAGAGCACTTGTAGTGGTTCCCTTTCCCTAATTTATCACACTTCTGGTGTCCCCCAGTCGGGTGCAGACCTTTCCTGATGTCGAAGACTTTCAATTGTGTGATGCTTTTACTATAGACCTCCTCAGGACCACTTTGACTTTCCCTTCAACTCACACTCTTGTGTTATTTGCCCCAGCGTTTCCTGGTCTATGTAATTCAATATCATAAGCACAAGAGTTCAATGTTCACTTTCCACTTCTCCTTTTGCCATAGTCACTCTAGATCATTACGCTTTTTAAAGTTAATTCATTTCATGGCTTTAGAACAAAAATGTCACCTTCCGCAAAAATACTTCCGAGTGGGCTACTTCCTTTCGCTGGACCACTCCGCTACTCTGTATCACAGGCTTCACAGTTATTGGTAATTTTAAAGTTCACCACAATCACTGGCTGTGTGCATTTCTTGTCATTGCATTTTAATTCACGAGTCAAGGTTAATACCACAGGCCTGGCCTCACCTCCCCAACACTGTCGTTCACACCGGGAAGGACGCTTGCGCCTTTGAAACACAAATCAGTGTTCTTGTCTGAGATTGGACCTTCGCCACGCATCTCTTATGGTTATTTGGAGGCAACAACCTCCTGCAGGGAAATCCTGGGATCCTTTACCCTTGGTTCTCATCCCTCACGCCATTGCCCTGCTCAGTAGGTTTGCCTTCACCCTGGAAGTTCTGCTGCTTCTTGTGTACCACCTTGCTCAGAGTGTGTCTCTATGTTTCACCTTTTATCCGTGTGGGCAGAGCTAATGGGTATCAGATGTATATGATTTATGCATTTATTTATTTATTTTTACATTTATAAAGCGCACCTAACCCTCAGGCATCTAGGCACTTGTACTTATGAAATTGGTTACATTGGCTCAGGCATCTGAGCATGTCTACTTAAGAATTCGGGTACAAATTACAGGAGTTACATACATAGGTTCAACAATTCAACAGTACAATCTTTGCATACATAGGTTAAATGGTGGTCAGATTCATAGGACAGTGCATCATGTTAGAAAGCAGTTTCGCTATCATTTCCCCAGGAGTGTAGTGGTTTATTGGGAGTCTTGGTTAAAGAGCCAGGTTTTACACCGAAGGACCAGAGAGATGGGTCTACTCTTAGTTCTCGGGGCATGGCCTTCCAGTATTTGGCTGAGATAACCGGGGAGCTGGAACTTCCTGCTTTTTGTTGTTTGAATCTCTGGGTGGCTAAGTGACCTGTGTATATTGGAGATTTGTTTTGTCAGGTATAACGGTGCAGTGTTGGATAGACATTTGTGTGTTAGGGATAATATTTAAAATGTGATTCGATCCCGCACTGGTAGCCAGTGGATGATTTTTCTCAGTGAGGATATGTGGTCTTTTTTTTGGGATATTGAGGGCTGCTGTAATTGCGTTATTCTGTACTATCTGGAGTTTATTAATGTTTTTAGATGTGTATACCCGGCAAAGCGTAAGTTGCAATAATCAATCCTGGAGAGAATTAGAGCTCTGGCAAGTGTGATGCAATTGTCATGGTTAAGAAGGGTCTGCAAGAAGTAATACATTTGGCAGTGTAGGCTGATGCCGATGTGATTGTGTTCACTTGTCTAGTTCGGAGAGTGACGAGTCCTGGTACACACCTAAGGTTTTTACTTCTTTGGCTAACGTAATGTTATTGCCGTCAATGTCAAAGGATTTGTAGGCTGGTGGTAGGTTCTTTAGCCTAGGTAGGCTGCCAACAATGAGGAGTTCTGTTTTATCGTCATTTAGACATAGTTCGTGTTGCGCCATCCAGGCTTGGGTGGTTAGGTAGATAGTGTTCAAGGACATGGTGTCAATGTCATGATTTCCAGTGATTGGAAGCAGTATTTGGGTGTCATCCGCATAGTTGGTATGCGTGATACCCAATTTGTCAAGGATAGCCAAGAAAGGTTTTGTGAATACATTGTACAACGTAGTGGATACGCAGGAGCCTTGTGGGACTCCGCAGGTAACCGGGTTGGGAGAGGCTGTGGTGGAGAAGACTCTCATGGTGCAGTTAGAGAGAAAGGATTCAGTCTAGTTTATGGCATTCTTCAAAAAGTAGGCAGCCCGAGCTAGGTGTTGGCACAAGATGTTGTGCTTTATGCAGCGAGAGGTCCAGGAGGAGGCGGATGGCTAAGTCGCCTCTGTCTCTGATTGGATCAATTTGGATTATTAGGTCCAATAGGGCCATTTTAGTTCCGTGGCCTGGGCAGAAACCTATTGGCAGAGGCAAAGAAGGTTATGGGTTTAAAGGTGGTTTTGTATTTGTACGTATGCTACTCTGGCAATTATTTTTAGCAGAAAAGGGTACTGTTGTAATAGGCCGGTAATTGGTAGGGACATTAGGGTCTAATGTAGGCTTCTTTAGCAGTGGCAGTACCCATGCTTCTTTCAGATTTTCCGGTTGTTTGTTAGAGGCAAAGAATTATTGATCAGAGTTGTGATAAATGGGGCTGATTGTCCGCACAGTCTTTAATGAGTGTGGCCAGGCATACGTCTCCTTGGCATCTCAAGGGCTTTAATCCCTTTATGATTTTGATAGTTTCAGCTGTGGTGATAGGTGTGAATTCAAACCTCGCATACGAGGTTGGTGGTGATGAATCTGGGGCTGTAGGCTGGACCGTCGAGGCGAGCTCAAGTTTTTTTGTTTTGATCTTGTTTTGTAATAGGGTGATCTTGTCAGTGGGGGCCTTTTGTATGTTATCGCACCATAGCTGGTCTTTGGTGCAGTTGTCTGGGTACTGGTATAGTGATTCCAGTTCTCGTAGAATGGTAAAAAGTTCTCTAGTGCCTGAGTTGGCGTTCTCAATTCTCGTGTTGTATGCATTGCTCTCAGCATGGATGGTGGCTTCCTTGTATTCTATGGCTAGTGTATTGAATTGCTGTTTATTGTCATGAGTGTGCAATTTTTTGTCACTTGCTCAAGGCGTTTCTTTTTTTGCTGCGTAAATCTTTGAGACTAGTGGTGTGCCAGGAATTGGTAAATGCTTTCGGTTTGGCTTTGCGGTTGCCCAGGGGTGCCACTTCATCGATGGCTGCCTCAAGAGTTTGGTTATAAAGAGCCACTAAGGATGTAGGATTAGCGGAATGGTCCAGGTGGGTGGTTGAGATGAGGAAGAGTAGTAAGGGGAGCACGTTGTCAGGTGTGAGGTTGCAATGGTTGTGGGTGAGTGCCACTGGAGCAAAAACGCTGTGCTGTGAGGGAGTGCTGATAGTGAAGGGTATAACATTATGGTCTGACCAAGGGCAAGGGCCTTTGTTGGATATATTGGTGATGCAGTTGAGGTCAGCGAGCCAGTCCAATGTGCAGCCTTTAATGTGAGTTGGGTTGGTAATGCGCAGGGTGAAGCCCTGTGCTTCAATAGTGTTAGCTACTGTGAGGGCTTGGGTGTCGGTGATGTCATTAAGTCCTAGGTTAAAATCCCCTAAAATGAAAACTTTGGACAATGGCTTTATGTCTTTTGCTAGGAGAGAAGCTATGTCTTCTTCGTATGAAGCAGTGGTCGAAGTGAGCGGGAGCGGTGCTCCTCTACTTTTTTAAATGACCTTTTACAGCGCTTATAATTTTATTTTAAAAAGAACCTGTTCCGGAATTGTTTCGTTTTAAAATAAAAGTGTAGGAAGAAGTTGAAACCTTCACTTTCAATGCGCTGCACTGAACGTTCCCTTAAACAGCAGGTGCACGTTTTGGGGTGGGGGGGTGTATTGTGTGTGGGAGGGGTTGTGGTAATGGGGTTTGTGGGGAGTGGGTGCAGGCCAGCAGGGAACATAGTTCCACTACTTCATTTCGTACACTTTGACCACTGGTATGAAGAGGTAGGCTCTGGTGGTCTGTAAATGAGGTGTAGATGGAGGGATGATGTGGCCGATAGGGCAAGTATAGTGGACAACAATTCTCCTGCCAGGAAGGCCTGGTTGGTTGTTTCTCTGAGCCCAAGGTTTGTTTTGGTGATGATTGCAACTCTGCCTCCTTTAGAGGTCGTCCTATCTTTTCTGAGGATGGAGTATCCTTCGGGCATGACTAGCGAGAAGGCAGGGCCGGCAGCGGGGTGCAGTCAAGTTTCAGTGATGGCAATGAAATCTAAGTTCTTGGAGGTGATTAGGTCTGCAATGACCAGGGCGTGAGCTTGGGAGGGATTTGGCATTGATGAGAGCTCCCTTGATATGTGTTAGGGTGGCTCTTTCTCTGTCACTATTGATGATTAAGGTGGCTTTGCTAAGGTTCGGTTTTTGAATTTTGTTCATTTCAGCTATAGGTTTGGCTATGCAGAGTGAATTACCTTGGGTAGCTTTGCGTGGGTCTATTAGACTGAACATGGTTGCGTTAGCTATGACTCGCCTACGGAGGGGGTTAGACCTTCTGAGCTGGCACAAGTTTCTAGAGGATGGAGAGGCTATCGTCCTGTTATTAAGTCTTTCATTTCTCTGGGCGTGTGGCCTGGGTGGTGGTTGTACGTGTGTCAAAAACGTAGGCTGCTGGGTGGTTAGAGGTGGATTGTTCAGCTGTGTGTTCTGCAAGGCTAGTTTTGTTCATGAGAATGGAGCCTTTGTGGTCATTGCTCAGCCTGGTGGAGTAGGCAGAGGTTAAGTGGGTGGTGCAGTGTGAGGCTGAAGATTCGTGGGTGATGCTGAGTATAACCAGTTCCAAGTTGTTAGCTTATGTGGAGGTCATGTTGGCAGGGGGTTTGGGAGGTGGTTGGAAGGGATGCATCTGAGGGAGGAAGAAGGAGGGTCGTATGGTGAGTGGGTAAGGGAGTATCTTGGCCATGCACATTATGCATGGGTATTTCATCTGGGGGAGCGGGAAGGTTTCTTTGCATGCTGGTGTTTCTGAGGTGAGGGCAGGCATGTTGGGATTCCGGCTGCAACTAGTGATCATCGCTCGGTTTGTTTGGGTACATAGCTCATTGGTTGCCATATTTTTTTCGTGGTCAGCTGTAAGCCTGGGTACATTGTTAAGTATAGCAAGTGTCGTATCAGGATGTCATAGGGGGTATGGGTGTACAAGGTTGTGGCAGGCTTGTACAGTGGTGCTAGGAACCAGTGATCAATAAGGCAAAACAGGCAAATATAGGCTGAGGTGGTCTTATGTGGTGAGGCTAAGATCTGGGGAACCACAGGGCAGGGACAGGCTGCAAGGACAGGTACTGCTATGATGGGCGTGTGCCATAGGGCTGGGATGCTGTGTTCAACAAGGCATGTACAGGCAGAGTGACATGGGTGCATCAGATCCTGTGACTGTAGTATACAGTGGGGCTAATGAGCGCCTATGGTGTGGAGAACATCAAACAGGTCTTATAACAGTACACAACATGTAGGCCACGGCCTCTGCCAGCTGTGGTCCACGAGACTAAAACGTAGCTTCTCCAGTGTAAGCTGGTGTCTGTAAATTTAATTAATGGTTGTGCTAGGGTATTATGATCCATGTGACTGTGGCGTTGGCTACAGGCCGCAAACACCTACCATTACAGTAAAACATTTTGCCATGTACCTTTGGGCTGTGTGACAAATACCGTTGGAGTCAACATCATGGGGAGTGTGTTCGGCCTGAGCTACATATACAGTTACAGCAAACATTATGAATAGTACATCAATGGGTGCAATGAGGACCTGGCATACAGAAGTCTTGTAACCGGTCGTTAGGACGTGAAAAAGGCCTTTCATGTGACTATGAACAGTATTCAGGGTAGCAATAAGTTTGGTGTATCCAGCATTTGTCTCTCACGAGAGGCAATAGTTTGAAGATCAGACTAGGCGTAGATCGTGGGTTAAGACAGATGAAGGAAACAGCTGGGCTAAGATTAGAATGGGCAGGCGATTCACATATCGGGACGACTGCAGACTGCAGTCTTGTGTCAGAGGCAGCCGGGGACTTACACTATTCCAGTGATGGTGATCAAGGTGTTGAAATAGGAGCCTCCAAGGAGGCGGCATGTTTATTTATGGAAGGCGATTAGTGCTCAGAGAGGGAGCAATATAAGCTGTGTCTCTGGGAAGGAATGGGTGAGTGGGAGAAGGGTGGCGAAATTGGGTTAGAGTCCATGAAGAAGATGTAGGGTACTTGGCACAGGTGTACTCACTTGTGGGGCCTTCAAATGTGCCCAAGCGACTGGCTGGGTGGCGAGTACATCTGTACTCTGACAGGCTCAGACAGTAGCCTTACAAGAGGAGCCTTGGATTGAGGGCTGGCTTTTGCTTACCGCTTCGCTGGTTGGTTACAAGTAGCCTCAGAGATTAAAGGCAAGTGCCTGACTGTACCTGACTTGATTAGCGACCATTTCCAATGAGATATGTAAGTGTTAGTCTTGTTACTCACATTTGACATCTTCCTCTGCCCAGTGTTTGTGTAGAAAAGGGGGGGGGAGTTGGGACTTCGTAGAATCCTATGAAATAGGAGGGGTCATGGGTATATGAAAGGGTGGAATACCGCCTCTCACCATCGGTTGCCTCACCCCCACTCCCGAGGACACCTCACCCAGGTGATCCTCCCGCAGTGGTCCACCCCAGGGTCTGGATCCAAAAGTGATGGCCATACCCTGGTCACCTCAGAGAGAGAGATCCCCGGGGACTGGTAGGTGAGACACCCATTGGTTTCTCACATGCCCTTCTGCTATGCGATGTTGCTGCACCTGTTTCACAGGGAAACCGGGAAAGGAAATTGATGTTCCCCTGTTCCTTTACCTTTTTGGTGTTACACAGTGAAACAGTAGGGTTTCAGGTCTAAGAACCATCGCATGACTCAAGGGTTAGAGTCCATTCATTGGCTTATACACACCAAATGTGAGTGGTTAGTGATGAGTATGAATTTTCTCCCTAGAAGGTAGTACCTAAGATGGACAATTGTCCAATTGATGGCAAGGGTTTCTAGTTTAAACACAGATTAGTTATTTTCATGGTGGAAGAGTTTACAACTAGTGAATAGGATGGGATGTTCTTATCCATCGATAGTCCATCGACAGTACTACTCCTAACCCTGTGAGGGAGGCCTGGTCTGTAATGCAAATTCCTTTTAGATTTCTACTACTTTTAATATTGGATTTTGGCATAAGGTTTGTTTCAGTTTAGTGTGACAAGCACCATCCTCATCGGTCCAACAGATTATCTGTGGATCTCCGTTTCTTAGCTTGTCTGTTAGTCTGGCTGTTCTATCAGAAAAAATGAGGATAAACCTACAATAGTATCAAATCAATCCTACGAATGTCATGAGGTCTCTCTTGGTCTTGGGCGTGGGAGCATATAGAATAGCTTTCACTTTTTATTGTTGGGGCTCAACACTGCCATTCCCTACAAAGAAGCCTAGGTATTTCAATGCCGACTGAGCCAGTTTACATTTTGATGTATTGGCAGTTAAGCTGGCCTATTAGAGGGTTCTCATAATAATGGACAGATGGAAAAGATGGTCTTCCCAAGTCTTAATATAAATGACTATGTCGTCAATATAGGCCCCACAGAAATTGGAATAAGACTGTAATATCCTGTCCATTAGTTGTTTGAAAGTTGCTGGGTCCCCATGCAATCCAAAAGGGAGGACTTTGAGTTGGAATAGTCCTATCGGCGTTGAGAAAACTGTTTTTTCCTTATCAGGTCCATTCACAGGGACCTGTCAGAATCCTTTGCTTAAATCGAGGGTTGACAAGAATGTGGCATTTCCAAGTTTATCTATTAAATCATCGATACATGGCATAGGATAGGCATCGAAGGTGGAGATGGCATTGACCTGCCTAAAGTCTATGCAAAACTTCCAAGAGTGAACTGGTTTTGTCACCAATACAAGAGGGATAGACCATGTGCTCGAAGAGGGTCTGATGATGTTTGTTTTAAAAACATGTTTAAACTCATCAATCACTACCTGGTTTCATGCTTCTGTGAGTCTGTTTGGCTTCAAATGGACCACTTTCCCTTTTGGGGTTCTGATTTAGCGGTAGGTACCATGAACTCTCCCTGGTTTTTCACAGAATACACCACGGAATGCCGTAATAAGGTTGCTCACATTCTCTTGCTTATGTTTAGATAGATCTTGTGGAATAAGTTCAGAG
Source organism: Ambystoma mexicanum (assembly GCF_040938575.1). Lineage (NCBI taxonomy): Eukaryota > Metazoa > Chordata > Amphibia > Caudata > Ambystomatidae > Ambystoma > Ambystoma mexicanum. The sequence goes on along the minus strand of NC_090922.1, from coordinate 650,098,258 downwards.
TTGTCTATCTCCTCGGGTACCAAACAAGACAAGAAGAAGAGGTAGTAGCGGAAGGATTTTCTTTCCACTCTTTCAGGAGATTTACATGGTAGAGATGGGTCTTTTGGCTGTTGCTGGGTTTGGTCTATTTTATAGGTACAGGTTCCTGCTTGCTCTAGTACCTCATAGGGCCTGTGCCATTTTGGAACAAGTTTATTTTCAGAGGGAGGTAAGAAGACTAACACTTTCTGCCCTACTGAAAATGATATGAGATTTACCTTCTTGTCGTAGGTACATTTTTGTTGGGCTTAAATGCCAGGGGTAGCGGAAGTGACATCACATGACCCTTGACCTCTGATGACATCATAGGAAGTGATGTCATTTGACCCCCACCCCGTGGTGACATCATGGGAAGCGATAGAACAAGACATTTCCCCTCGTAACATCACACAGCATTGTTTATAAGTACACTACAAAAAATATGGGTACAATATCACTGTAAAGTGATATATATTTCATACAAGAATGGATCACCATATGTATCATTAATATCGGTGCGTATAGGCCCATATTACCAAATTACTGTGAATGCAAACAGACGTTCAAGTACAAACGATAATGATGTGTTATTATATAGCATTTACGCTTAAGCGCTGCATATAGAACAAACAGACATACAATATTACCCAACCTGTGTTGGTACTCATTTATCAACCTCAGCAGGTTGAAAGGCTGAGTTGAGCTTGCCAGGACCCGAACCAGCAACCTGCAGATCACACACAGATTGCAGCAATGAGTGCTCAACCGACTGAGCTATCTTACCGGCTATAGCTATCAGAAAACCAGCCACTCCAGAAATAAAGAGCCACAGGCTGCTGGCCACAGCCCAGGAGCCTGAATTTAAAAAAAAGAAAAGAAAAAAAAAGATGTCTTTTCCTTTTTTAGGGGCAGCAAGGGAGACCACAGAGGTAGCAAAGGAGACCCCAGGGGTCACAGGTGCAACCCCTGGCACCCCCTAAATGACGTCCCTGCTTGAGCTTTCTCCATATGAGTGTCGACTAAACTCCAGACGAGTCTCATGTGCTCCTGTAATTGGGTAGCTATTTGTGAGAGGGGGATTGACGCCTCTTCTATTGTGTCCCAGGTGTCCTGGAGCATGTTTAAGACATCTCTTGGCACTCTCTCATAGAGTAACTTGAAAGGGGAGAAACCAGTGGATGATTGAGGGGTCTTTCTAACTGCAAACAGGGCCCACAGGATCCTACAATACAGTCCTTCCCATCCTCATCTAATAACTTTCTCAGAATCATTTTGAGGGTCTTATTAAATCTCTCTACCAATCCGTCCGTTTGGTTGGTAAACTGAGGTTCTTAAGGTGGTAATGTGTAGTAATTCCTTAACTTCACCCATATGTTTACTCATGAATTTGGATCCCAGATCCATTAGAATTTCTTTAGGGAAACCAACCCTAGAACAAAATGGCAACAGGTGTTTTAAAATTTGCTGGGTTGTGTTGTTCCCCATGAGGAAGGCTTCTGGGTACCGGGTAGCGAAATTAACGATTATGAGAACATATTTATTACCCAGTTTTGAAGTTTACAACGGTCCAATGATATCCATCCCGATTCTAGAGAAGGGGACTTCTATTATCGGCAATGGGTTAAGAGGCGCAAGTAGGAGAATATGTGAGCAGTTTTGTTGGCATATCTTGCATGTTTCAATGAAGATCTTCATGTCAGCATGGATACCAGGACAATAGTATTTCTCACTGATGTGAGCTTAGGTTTTACATTGTCCTAGGTGTTCCCCTGCCAAATGAGTGTGCAATCTCTAGCACAATCTTGCGATGGGTTTTGGGTATTACTAATTGAGTCTTACTTAGGCATTCCCTGGAAGTTTCCCTTCTATACAGTAATCCTTGTTTCAGAAAGAAAAAAGGGACTCCCCTTTTCTTGTCCTTCTCCCTCACAAATTACTTTTAAGAAAGCCTCTGTGAGCACAGGATCATTTTGCTGGACAAAGGCTAGGTCGGAAAGGATGGTAGTTTCCTCTTGCTTTTTATCCTCGATAGTACATATCTCATCGGCCTCTCCAAAGCCTAAGTTACCTCTATCGGTTTCCTGTGGATCTAGTTCTCCCTCGAAACGGGGAAATAGAACTTTCTCAAGAATTCACAGTGAAATTTTCTCCCCAGGACTTATTTCAAAGGGGATCTCGCCATGGTTCTGTAAGAGAAATGTTATGTCTCCCCGAAGGTTTGGTTCTATAATGCCTGCTAGGACATGTAGACCAAATATCCAGGTTCTCAAAACAAAGCCGTTCAAAATGCAGATCGAGGCCTGCCTGGCCTTCCACGTTAAAGTCACTTTTCCAGCTTTCCAAAAAGTTCCTTAACAGTTCAACAAAGGGGTTCACAGTTCAACCAAATTTTCACGCAGGTCTCCCTCGATCGGGCTCGGACCTCTCAAAGTAAATGTTCACATAGGTCTCCCTCTTTCAGGCTCTGACTTCTCAAAGTGCAGAGTTCATGTAGGTCTCCCTCTGTTGGTCTTGGACATCTCAAAGTATAAAGTTCAAGCAGGTCTCCCTCTGTCAGGCTTGGAGCTCTTAATCACATAACTTGTAGGGGTTCCCTTCCCCAAGCTTTTTTCACATTCATTAGGGATTACCTTCCCCTAACTTATCACATGTCCGGTCTCCCTCGGTCGGGCTCAGACCTTTTCTTGATGTCGAAGACTTTCGAATGTGTTAGATTTTTACAATAGACCTCCTCAGGACCACTTTGACTTTCCCTTCAACTCACACTCTCGAGTGTATTTGCCCCAGCGTTTCTTGGTCTATGCAGTCCAATATCATAAGCACAAGAGTTCAATGCTCACTTTCCACTTCCCCTTTTGCCAGGGTCAATCTTGATTATCAAGCTTTTTAAAGTTCATTCACTTCCTGGCTTTAGAACAAAATATTTCACCTTTCACTGAGACTTTCGAGTAGGCTACTTTCTTTCGCTGGACCAATCTGCTACTCTGTATCACAGGCTTCACAGTTATCAGTGATTTTAAAGTTCCCCACAGGTCTGCCTTTCTTCGTGTCTCATCCACATGTGTGCAGCCTTCAATTGTAAGATATATTGTTGCCACTTCAATCTTTCCTTAACACACACTGGTCTTTCATCCTGCTTGCCAAATCATTGTCTGTGTGCATTCCTTTCTTGTCTGTACCTTTTAATTCATGATTCAAGGTTAATACCACATACCTGGCCTTGACTCCCCAACTCTGTCGGTCACCCGGGCATGTTGCAGATGCCTTTGAAAAACAATGCAGACTTTTTGGCCTTCTCCACGCATCTCTTATGGTTCTTTGGGAGCAACGACCTCCTGCAGGGAAATCCTGGGTTCCTTCACCCTTGGTTCTGGTCCCTCGATCCGTCGCTCTTCTCCAGTAGGTTCGCCTTCGCCCTGGAACTTCTGCTGTTTCTCATGTTCCACCTTGCTCAGAATGTGTCCCTATGTTCCACCTTTTATGCATGTGGGGAGAGCTAATGGGTATCAGATATTGGACCTATACTGTATTATCTGTGAGAAGTAGCTTGTGGCTTTAGCCCCAGCAGGCTCGGGGACCCACATATGGGCGTACCCGGCCCAGTCAGGTTGACGGAGTAAAACAGACGAGGTGATGGCTGGAAGGTTTATTATTCATCTTGACTTCTGGCATAGCTCTGGGCAACCCTCTAGATCTTCTTTTTTCAGCCTGCCAAAGATGAAATGATATATACATTAACAATATACAAACACAAAACCCCTTACACCCAGCAATGTTGACTCTACCTGCTGATAAAAGGACATTGTTGAAGCGGTTTGAAATCTGTTGCGCAATTGATTGAGGAGTTCATTCAATTCATGAGAAGAACCAGTTTTGAACCCTGGTCCCCAGTTAACAGTTACACTTTGTAGTCACTAAACATTGCACCCGCTAAGATTAAAGGGAACAATGGGTACCTGATGTCCTCTATGCTGGAAAGGAAGTCACACTCTCATCCTTCTCACAGTGTGTTTGTGAATCGAGTGAGGGCATGCAGGTGTTGTGAGAATACAGAGGTAAAATGATACACAACATTTTAGAAGATTGCACTTCTACTTATTTTGACCAGGAGCAGTCAAAATAAGCAGAAGTGTGAAGTGGAAATGAGGCATGGCAGAGACACACTCACTCACATAATAAAATTCATTAATATGAGCATTCTGACAGTAAAGGCAAGAAACATTAGAAGACCAATGTCAATATGGTAAGCAATGTAAAAACCAGACTTAAAAGCAGACTTAACATTTTCAATGGTAGAAATATAACTAAGAGGTCAGTGTAAATACCCTTGATGAAGCTGCAGTAAGAGGACAAACATGTGTTGTGTGTATTAGTATCAATATATGAAATAAAGGTGTTAAGCGACATTTTTATACAAAACAGAAAATCCGGAGTCAAGAATATATTTAAGCAATAAGCCCTGATCTAGGGGCATTACCACTTCAGGTAACTCCCCGGGGCCCATAGTTGCAGGCCTGAGCAGATCAAGGGCCTTAACACAGGTTTTGGAGCATTCCCTGAAGCGGTAAGGCCCCTCCCCCTCCTTCTTGGAGGAAGTTGTAAAATGCTGATGGTGTTTCCCAACTGAAAAAAAAGAAGGAGGAGGGAGAGGAAACATAGAAAAAGGGGATGGGGTCTGGGGGAGGGGGAAGGGGGCACAAGGGTCTGAGGGAGGGGGCACAGGGGTAGTCCACCCATACCGTGATCTGAGGAGGAAGATGGAAGCCTCCTGCTCTGAGGAGGCTCTGATGGGGGGGCTATACCATGCTGTAAAGCCCCCCCCCCCCAGCTTCCTCATTGGCCTGGAGCCCTAAACCACACCTCTGCTGGGTACATATTTGCAATACCACATGCAGGATGGTATTTTAAGAACACCTGGCAGTAAAGATGTCTGTGTAGTGTTTGCATGATATTTTGTTGAATAACCAAATGTTTAAATGGCTGATGAAAACAGGAGATCACTAATGGTCAATTTCTACGTGACATTACTTTTTGCGAGTCCTGTATCTCCGACGAATGTCCACGTTATTACTCCAATCACGATGGCCTTTCACCAGGTTACTAGGTTACCAAAATCCACTTTACCATTGCCATTTTGAGCAGTGGGCAAAGCACTGAAACTTTGGTCATCATTCAACAGTGGTACACATTTGTGACTTCTACAATGCTTTCAATCTTATTTCAACCTTATGCATTGGCAGGTCCATGGTTGTCTCTTTTCTCGCCCACTTACTATATATTGCGGTGACACTTTTCAACAGTCAATGGGAGACTCCAGATTCCATGACTGGTATGGCACCGAACATCATATACCCTTTGAGCCAGTCCTTATGTGCCGAAATAAGATAGGAAAATTGCACTAATATACCGACCACTGTGCTCACCTGATACAATTAGACTCTAGACATGCCGGAATAGCTACACGAACAGAGCAATGAAGGGAATGGCTACTGCATGAATTACCACTGGGCATTGTTTGGTCACCACCTTATATACAGTTCCGTGGCAATAACACTATTGAAGAATGTCTGTTCTCCTCTGCAACATTAGGAAAATTCCACTGGAAATTTAGCCTGTTTACTTAGCAAAGTGGTACCACTGATGTACCTTCTGAAATCGGAACTTCCCCACATCGAAAAAGAGCATGACTTGCTTGTTGGAAGAGAAGTGGCTCGGTGGGTGAGGAATCTACTCACATCATTGTGGGGTGAGCCAGACATGGTTACAATACAAGGAAACAATGAGTTCTTCCTGCCAGGATTCTGCATCCCACACCGTTAAGTCAGTAAAGCAACTTTCCAGCACAGCAGAATGTAGAGGAGAAGGGCTCAGACGCAGAACAAGAGATGTTCGCCATCTGGAAGTATGCTCGGATGAGTCATTTGCATGAACCATTGCCGTGGGAATGGGTGTAAAACACTGAAACCCAGCCCAAAACATCAGTAGCCCTGGCCCCTTCTCATTTCCAAAAGACACAGATTCAGATTCACTGCTGGAAGAAATGCTGGGACGCACTCTTTCCAAGTTAGGCTCTGTCACAAAACACTAGTGTGTGCCTATCACAGTGCCAATGGTGTATGCCTACCTATTGACATATGTCATTTGGGAATGGATGATGACCCCATATCGTTTTAGCTGAGTATGTGGTTCATGGGTTGGCAAATGTGTGCCTGATTGTCTAAAGAAAGCCTGAACGTCCCCCGGCCAGTATACAATGGGTGCGAGTTTTATTTTTATTTCTTTGCTGGGTCTAGGTGACTATGCCAAGTTATCCCTGACTCAACTTTTAGGATAAGACACTGGTCACACTACCAATTCAGAGAATTACATTCAGCTACCTCGTACACGTGGGTTGTAGACAAGTGGAATGACTATCACGTGAAAGGTTGGTGATCGCCTTTATTTACTTGGACTCAGAAATGATTTCTCACGGATATTAGTAGTTCCTTCAATATTCTTGGTTGGGTGTCCAAGCCACAATAACCAGAATGAATCCAAAATATCTCTAGTCACTGTCGGTTCCCTTTGATTTAAAGACCAATAACGTTGACACTTCACTAGCAGTAGACAATGCACATTACTTTCTTCATGTTGTGAGTCTTAAAAGTACTTCCATGAGCATGTCACACAATTAATGCCTATGATTCTGTTCAATTTGAGCTCTTAGTTGAATTTATATGCACCGAATGAAGCATAAATGACTTGTGCAACTTCTCTCAGGCTTTGGCTGGTATCTTGAACCACATGTACCAGCATGCAACGTGAATTATTTGTTTCAATTATCGTAAGCTTGAGTTGGCAATTGAATCAACATTTACCAGCATACAGCATGCCTTGAGCTGGCAACCAGGGCCACGTCTACCAGCATGCAAAGTGAATCGCTTATTTGACTTTAGCTGAACATAAATTACCTTATTGTTTGCTTGCCTTAAACTTGAACACAAGTGTCATGTTTCATTTCTATAATATTTTCATAGATAAATTTAGAACAGAAGTGGCACTTCGTACGAATGTGGTTCTCTGTGGGCCAACCTAGCTCTTCCTCATTACTACAGTCCAACCATTTGCACATGTTCACACACTCCATACACGCAATAAAAAGAAATAGGGAACGGATGGAGTAGAACATGCTGAACATGTCTTACCACAGTGCGGGGCTGCAGCAAAATGAGAGAGCACATTCTAAACTACACCTGGAATGGTAAAGATGTCTCATGCCGTGTGTGTGGGGTGGGTTCGAGATCAGGGTAGAGCATAGGCCCATGTCTCCAGTTGTTAATGGGAGCATTAAAGGAACCAAATGATGATCCCATCATAAAAAATGATGGGAGAGAGCAATATAGAGAATGGTGCGTTCTGAAACAAATGCAGCCAGGTCCCTATCATGGAGAAAGGGAACATTCTAGGTCACATGTTAAAATGGGGAGAGTCTCTTAAGCTTGTGAGGAGAATAGGGCTGAACATTGAGCAGCGGAAAGGGACACTGAGAAGGTTCCCTTTGGGTGTAAGCATAGAAGGAATGAAAGGGTGGATAGTACAATCATGTAATATGTGCAGCCTAGGGGGAGGTTGTGCGAAAACATGAGAGGAAGAAAATGTTATCTGATATCCCCACTATCTCTACTTTCATTTCACTTCAGCCCTGCAGGGAGGTTCGAAATGTTCAGCACACTGTCCTCCATAATATCCCATTTCATTTTAACAGTTGTATGTAATGTGTGAACATATGTGAATGGCTGGACTGTGAAAATGTGGTAGTGCCTATACATTAGTTTTTAAACAACCTCATCTGGATGAACTACCAATTCTGCCCACAAATGTGTATGCGGCGTAACACAAAATATGGGGGCCGCCCTGCGAGTCATGCTGAGGGAGCCCCCACCCCCAACTCGGCAACAAATCACGTGTCGTGCCACACTCTGGGCCGCCCTAGATTGTCATGCTTGTGCAATACACACGAACATGCTGCTGGAGGGTTATGCCACACACTGCACTAGGAGAAAGATATAAATATGTGTTTTGATGCAATATACAGCACACTTTCTGAGAAAAATTGGCAATAAAGCCACAATGTTTGCAATTGTTTTGTAGGGTAACACCAATCCAATACATGCAGGTCACCAACAGTGCACAGGAACATTAATGCTTTGCTATTAAAAATGCCATGCCACAATGCAAACATGTCCAACTGGCTGCACAATGTAGACCAGTGTAGACACGTAATAAAATTACAGTAACGCGTGCCAAGCCACATTTAGACATACCTAGACTGGTTGCACCAAAATGCCAGTCAAAGCAATAACACTCATCAAGAAGAGAGCACACATTAAAGCATGCGTCTCTGAAGCCTCTAACAACACGGCCGAAATCTTTAAAATCTGCAAGGAACTGGTCAATTCTGTTGCGGTCTCTACCTCTCCTGTTCCCTCCAAGGCCCTCTGTATGGCTTTGGCCTCTCACTTCTCTGTTAAATCTCAGGACATCCTGTCCTCTAGCTCCTCTTCCTCTCCCTCTTCCTCTCTCAGCCCCCTGTGGCCATCTCTACCTCTCCTCCTCCTTTTTCCTCTTACTCTCTGACAACACCTGACAAGGATCTATGAAAGTGTTGTCCAAACAGGTGCTCCCCTGCCCCTCCAGAACCATCAAGGACCATATTGACAACCTTGCTCCAGCCTTGGCCAATTTCTGTAATCACTCTTTAGTCACTGGAATGTTCCCCTCTCCCCTTAAGCCCTCCCATGTGCACCCACTCCTCAAGAAGCCGTCTGCTGATCCTACCTGCCCGGCAAACTATTGCCCAATCTCAATCACCCCTTTCTTGGGCAAATTCTTGGAAAATCTTGCCATCTCCCAGCTTACTCTCCACACTGAATCTGTTGGTTGTCTCCATGACCATCAGTCTGGCTTCAGAGCTGCCAGAGGCATGGAAACTGCTCTCCTGAACACCCATGAAGATCTGCTCTCTAACCTTGATACCAGCATTCCTTCTGTCCTTACCCACCTTCTTTCCTCTGCTTTCGACATGGTCAACTATGCCACCCTGATCAATTGACTCTGTGAGAACCTGGGCATTACGGCTCAGGCACTGGAGTGACTGACCACCTTCATCTTGGACCACACCCCCCTCCCAGATCCAACCTGGTCCCATTCTCTCTGCCACCTCTCTCTACCTGTGGCATTCCCCAAGGCTCTATATTCTCACCCTGGTTTTTCAACCTCTACTTGGCCCCTTTGGCCCACCTGATCTCTACCTTCTCCTCTAACTTTCAGTGTTATGCAGATGACTCAGCTTTCCTTCAGGCTCCCATCAGCTTCCTCTCCTCTCGCTCATTCCTGACTATCTATCCGCGATTCAGGATTGGTGCGCCTCCAACGATCTCTCCCTTAATGCCAGTAAGACAGATATCCTTCTCATTGGGACCCCGGCACCTGCTTCCCGTTTCTCACTCTGGCCATCTGCCTTGGGCCCTCTTCCTTCCCCTTTCTGCGAGGCAAAAAATATTGGTGTCATCTTCAATGCCACTCTCTCTTTCTCTCCTCACATCACGAATGTCGCCAAGAAGTTCCATTACCAGCTGCTCATCCTCAATGGGACTCTTCCTCTCTTACATTACACCCGAAGATCACTGTCTCCAGAGCCCTGGTTCTCTCTAGGCTGGACTACTGCAACGGCTGCTTTCTCAATCTGCCTTCCTCTACTCTCCGTCATCTGCAACTAATCCAGAACAGGACTGCAAGACTTATCCTTGGCCAAAAGCCCAGGGAGCGTATCTCTCCAGCCCTGAAATCTCTCCACTGGTTCCCGTTGGCTGCAAGCATCAAGTTCAAGACCCTTTGCATTGTCCACAAGGCTTTCTGGGGACGGGGCCCGCACTACATCCAACGCTCTCTTCCAAAATACCTTCCTTCTCGAGCCCTTCGCTCAGCTATCTCAAACTCACTACGGGTTAGGCGCTTCTCCAGGCAGAGAGTGAGGGGAAGAACTCTCTCCTCTGCTGGTGCCTCCCTCTGGAATGGCCTCCGTGCCCCTTCAAACGTGAGCCGGACCAGCTGAAGTTTCAAAAGCAGCTCAAAACTTTTTCTCCTCTGCTTTCCCTCTCTCCCTCCCCAGCTGACCTACCTGTCTGCTGTACCAACCGTTTGCTTGGATGCCCTCAGAGTCTCTCTCTCTGAGTCCAGGCTCTTTCTTGATCAGTCACCCTTGCACTGTCTCCGTGCCTATCATGCACTTAGGGGCTGTAACTGTAACCCTGCAGCCCCTTGTTCTCCTTGCACTACCCATAGCCGTGCTGCCCTGGCTGCACTTACTCAGAGCATTGCAGCCCTGTTTTCCCCTCCCGTCTCCCTTGCACTTCCCCCCTCCCTTTCCCCTTGCACGTCTCATCCTTGCAATGAAACAAGGCATAGTGAGATCGTTTTTCTTGTCCTCCCTCTATCTTCCCTCCCTTGTCTTGTTGCACAGAGAAACACCTGTGTACAGGCGTGTTATAAATTACTTATATCATATCATTTTATCATAGATGCCCAGAAAAATATACAATGCTGCAGTAAGAAATGGCACCCAAATGCCATCTAGCCGGGTAATTACACTTAGCAGGACTGCTTTATTAGAAATTCCCAGTTAAAAGAATGACTAGACTGAGGAATTACTAGACTGGTTGCACAATAATGTTTCTCTAGCCACGAATACCGCATATCATGCCTGCTTAGCCTGGGCATGGACAACCATTATGATTTATCACACAATCCTGCCCCCCCACACATCCCCTCTCCATCCAACCCTCTAACCCAACCTCCAAAATATGCTCCTTGGCCAAGAATTACCTCCATGTCCCCCTTCCTTGTCCCAGAGCTTACGTATGAGGCACCTTGCCTCATAGGTAAGTACTGGGATGAGGAAGAGTGGGACTGGGAGTAATGAAGATTACAGGTAGTTAAGTCAGGCATTACCTGCATGTACCCTTACCTCATCCAAGTACTTGTGTATGAGGCAGAGTGCCGCCTACACAAGTACTGCCTCATACATAAGTACTGGGACGAGGAAGAATAGGGCTAGGAGTAATCAAAGCATTAAACACAAGTAATGGCGCAACACCATTGAGTTGAATGGGCTTCGGCACTCCCCACCCTGAAATTTTGGGCTATGTTGACTCAACCTAACTGAACTTTAGAGCAGTTGCCGGACAGAACAGGACACAGATGTTATACGGCACCTGGGTTTTGCTGTTAATAAGGGCCCAGCAATGACCAACGTAAAGCATTTCACTGTTAGTACCTACATTCAAATGCCACATTTTTTAGGCAATTGAAATTGCGATGCTGGTCTAGTACTTGCATTCCAGAGGAGTGATTGGAACGGTAGAGAGGGAGTAGGAGACTGTTGGGTGCCCTGACCCACGTTTGGACTATTATGCTGCAACACTTGGTGCTGTGGGCTTAGGAAATCCAAGAGGGCGGAAAAGCCCACATTTGTGCCAGAATCCTGGAGAACTGTGCAGTTTTGCGCACAGCAAAATGGTTCCCTGACCTGCCACCCATCAGTGCTAAGGAATATGGTGCTGTTCAAAATCTGTTGTTATTAATGTCAAAAATGGATGCAATACTGGTGCTCACCACTACCAGAAAGCCGGCGTTTTAAAACCACCAGACACTTGTGTAAAACTGAACAAATGAACCAAACCAGGCCAAAGAAAGACTTACTAAGAGGTGGATACAATGTAAAACTATATTCTGAAATGACTTGAAGGAAGTAATTGTCTAATGTATGTATTGGAAATAGCTGGGGATGTCAGCAGCTTAAGTGAATTTGGGTTTAAAGCCACTAAAATCATAATGTTTAGAATAAATGAGTGACCTACTTTTGAGTGTCACATAGGTTGAAATTGTTTAAATGTCATAGTTTTGAACTTAGAATCAGTGTTCTAGCTGCATGTGTAAAAATTGCAAGTTTGGTTTGAATGTAGAAAACTGGGAACCAAAGTGACATTTAGCTGAAGCCTGGCTTAAAGAGATTGAATTCTGCCTGACAACTACCGTCAACAGGAGTTGAAACTTGATCAGCAGCTGTGTTCCCAGGCCTGGCTGCATTCTGCTGCCCCTGCCAAAAGCAGATGACACCTCTCTGATTGAATCAGGGGAGGAGCACCTAGGACTGCAGGAAACTGAACAAAGCACTGTCTTGGGCTCAGGCAAATGTTATATTGGGGGGGTCGTAAAATAGCTTCCTCTTGGGAGAAGTGGGAGGAGAAGTGCCTCTGTGAGCAAGCTGAGCTTGGGGGAAGTGGACAAACCAGAAATTCCACCATGTGCTTTGGATAAAACCACACCACTTTGGGGCCAGAGCATAATTTTAAAAAGATGGATAATTCATAGTGCAGACTTATAAAAATTATATAAAAAATATCATCATTCTTGTGATTTTTCTGTGCACATTTTAAGAGGTGGCAGGACTCTGTGGTATGTTCTGGGGAGTAGTAGCGGAAAATAAGGTTGTTGCTCCAAATGTATGCATGTTAAAAATCTGACACTATCATCTGAAACCCATATCCTTTGTGCATATTTGTGTAAAATCTGGAAAAGTTTAGAGGTCGTTATCTGGATGAAAAGGGCAGAATTCCGTCAAAAGTGGACACGACATCTTACAAAGACAGGGATCGGATGGTTTGGTGCTACAGAAAATATGTTAACTAGACATATACTATTAGAAAAATGGTACATAGATAAATGGGTATTTGGATCAGAAATAGATTTGTGTGCAATTTGACAAGGGGAGGATCCTCTGACCATAAACCTACCTCATCACTCTGACTCACTGTTCCCTTCTCAAATCAGGTCAAAGAGAAATCCTTAAACTATCAAATCGTGAGTGGGTTGGGCAAAGAAAGTTAGCATCCACACCCATTTTCAAAAGACATAAAAAGAGCCACTGGAAACCCAGGCAGGGACATTCACTTTCCACTTTCTTGCAGGACGCTTTGCCGGGAGACTCCAGACTTCAAATCCATCAATCTCCAGAGACCAGAACTTAACTCCAGAACTTAAGGCAGAGAGGCCTGGACCACCAGCTAAATCCTTTTTCAGCAGGCCTTCAGAATCCAGCAATCCAACCAAACTATTCTACAGCCGGGCGAGCTGTTGAATTCTTTGCCAAGAACTTTTGCCAGAACCGGTAGCAGACCCAGACAGAAGTGCCGATAGCAGAACCGCAGACCAGACCCAGACCGCTGTGAGCAGAACCGGTGCCTGATTGACCCACCGTGCAGAGAGAACCGCAGCTAAACCTATTGACCCGATCCGTGACGAAGTCGCATTCCTGTCCAAAATATAGTGTGAGTACTCAGCCAGAACTGTGCAAAACCAATCTCTTAGTTTAAAATAATCTAATTCAAACTATTTTAACCTATTGAGAACTGCATCATAGAAATCCTGTCCCTCCTGTTGATTCAAAGCTGCAAAACTGTCATCTGTCATTCTGAGCTTTACTTTTATTTTGAGAATCTACCTTCACAAAATCGTTGGTATCTCTTGAACCGTTTGTGATAGAAGCGAGATTTAACTTTTATTTTAAAGCTGAGATTCTAAGCTTTCTAACAAGCTCTGAACCGCTACTCTGTATGGTTCCTCCGTAATTGCACTCGACGCACGCGACTAAATTGCCGCAAATTGACATTTTGCTTCATTTCAGCCACGTGTAAAAATATTTGTCTTTTGCTTCCATTACGGAATTCCGTTTTCAACCTGATAACCATTCCTGAATCATTGATAGGGCTGGCCTGAACTGATTTAAAGTAGCTATCACCCACCCTGAATCTCTTATAGGGAATTAAAATCATTTTTAGCCTATTTTTCCCTTCTTTGCATACCACATTTAAAGTACTTTGCCTGTGTTTAAAATCATCCTTGTGATCTATGCTTGCTAGGGGGGAACTGAATTGGGATTGTACTGTGATTGTATTCCTGAAGACTGTGTGTGTTACTTCCATCTCCTTACATTGCATAGAGTGGGAGTGAATTGTCAGAGAAAAGTAATCATATTATCTTTTGCTGAAGTCATATCAAATTATTTCTGTGTTGCATTCTGTCCCACTTTGCATTTCCTTAAATCATATAAAGCATTCTCTGCTACCTTAGTCCTCTGTTCTTATTCATAAGTAACCAAGAACTGTGCCACTGTAGGATTACCTATTGCTGATTGCTGCTCATATTCACAAGTGTGATAACAATTATCAATTTATTTATAAAAGTGTGATATATATATATATTGTTTAATTATTCAATAAATCTTTTAAATTGCAAAACAAACCTACTTCTTGGCTCAGTGAGGTCAGGGGAATTCAAAGAGAGGGGCGTTATATAAGGGTTTATCATCCAGAGTATAACGTGTCATAAAAATATATAAATAAGGGCTTCCCTTGAGCAATCCCAGACAAGGCACTGACCTAGTGGGAATGCTTGATTGGAGTCATTAACAAAGTGGGGGCTCGTAGCCGGGGATTCTGGATTAGATCTATCACTTGTGCAGATTAATACAGTGTGCTAACTGACAGAATATATAAATTCTGTTGGATCACCACGCCGTGTTACACTGTAAAAACACCCCTCAAAGGAACGCTCTAAGGAAACGGTCTGTTTTGCAAAATAAAATACAAAGTTCTGTAAATCAGGAAGGAAATCAAGTTCCAGAATGAAGACCTTGGTAGATATCAAAATAGCCAGAGAACACCTCTTACATAAGCTATTTGTGAGAGGTGAGTGGGCTCATCAGGACCAGGCGGTCTGGTTGCAGGCAATCGCACCCCAGATCAATGAAACAGGGTCAGATATATGGAGAGGGTGGTCGGTCATTTTTTCGAAAAAATAATGGCGAATGACAATTTTTTCGAAAAAAAAATGTCGAAAAAAAATGTCGAATTCCGTTTTTTTAAATTATATATTTATTTTGGGGTTCTGGATTTAAAAAAAATGGGTAAAACAAAACAAACAAATTAAAAAGGGGGGTTGGGGGGAACCCCCCATTTCGAAAAAAATGCATTAAAAAAAATCGACATTTGTTTTTCGACATTTTTTTTTTCGAAAAAATGACTTTCGACATTATTGGTTTCGAAATTATGACTATAAACCATATGGAGAGATCAGGGTCCCTTACATGTGGCCCTGAGTGAACTATATATGGCCCCTAAGGCCAAGGATGAGCACAACAAGATTGCCAGGGTAGCGGCATATTTATATTTACATATGGGAGCCATACAGGACAAATGGGCTGAAGGCCAAGATCTGGCAAATAGGCAACTGATGGCATTAGAGAAGGCCCGATCTGACCTGGTCTCTTCTGAGCAGAGGCTGCAGAGGAGCCAGGAGTCAGAAAATGATAGTAGGCAGTATATTATTAAAATAAAGGAGGAAATGGATATCCTGCAACAGGAAAAGTCTGACCAGGATAACAGATTTCTGGCCTTGCAGAAGGAGTACCAAGAAGGTTTGGACGCCCTACTGCAGAGCCAGAAAAAGCTGGAGCAACAACTGGACTTCAATAGGGCATGCGCAGAGCAGGTAGTCACCCTGCAAAGCCACCTAGATAGAGAGAAAGAGGAAAGCAATACATTGATTTTGAAAGACCTGGATACCCAGGCAGAGTTTGATCAAGAAGGCCAGAAAGCTGGTTCCTTTCAAAGGCAGAGGGACGACCTGGCGGCACAGATGCAGGCTCTTAGTCAGGAAAGGGACACCTTAGGCCAGGAAGTCTGCCAATTAAAAGAAACAATTGAAGGAAATCACCTGGCCCTCCAGGGGCTGGGTGACCTCCAAAAAGAGCATCAGAACTTGTTAGAGCACAACAGGAGGGTGGAAGATGCTCTGGCAAGAAAGGAGCAGGCCAGTAGGGATGGGACTCAGGAGGTAACACTCCTCAGCAAAGACTGTCCCAGTATTCCAGGACCAATCAGGAGGCACAGAGAGAGAATGAGGCTCTCTGTCAGCACAATGATAGGCTCCAGCAACAGGTAGCCATGCAGGAGAGACTGATAGAGTCTAGTAAGGCCTTAACTGAGGAACTGAAAGCACAGGCTCTTGCATTGCAACAGGGAGCAGGGGCTGACAGAGATGAAGTTCGCTGGGAAAGGGAAACACCTGAGCATAACCTCAGGAGCCCTAGTACCAGAGGCCTTCATCTCTCCCAGTCCTTGGACTCTGCCACCCCCATGTCCCCTGGCGCACATGAGCACAGGGCCACAGGGAGGGCAGATTACCATCCGGCCAAAAGTATGGGGTTCATAGGCCAGTACATCCCAGGAATGGATGGGCGGACATCCGGGTATGGGCACATAAGCACAGTGCAATTTAGTGGGGAACCCCAGGAGAGTAGGCCCACTAAGGGCATCCTAAAAACCTCTGCCCAGTTAGGTCAGTGGGGGGGTACCCATCAAATCCTGGCAGCAAGGAGGGATCTGAAGACTCCTCTGAGCGGCCCAGGACACAGGAGACCAGGTCCCCACATTCTGCCAGCCATTCCCAGGCTCGCAGAATCCGGGAGAGCCTGGAAGATCAGACGGGCACCTCTGGGAGCAGTGCTTCTGAGTCAGAGGAGGAATGGACCAGGGTTACCTGAACCAAAAAGGCCAATAAGGCAAAAAGGGCCTTGCTTAAGGACCCGTTAAAGCAGATCAAGGAAATAAGGAGTGTCATCACCCCTTATCACAAGAACTCCAAGTATTCTGTTTGGGAACACTTGGAGTTCTTCGAGCAAATGATGGAGACTTTCCATTTGAAGGACAGCAGTAGCTGCATTCAGTATGTCAAATGGACATTCTCCCCAGAATACTCCAGTTTCTTTGCGGGGCTGGAGGACCAAAACCATTCAAGATGGTCCACATATAAGGCGGCCATCTTGAAACATTTTTCTGTTCACCGGAATCCCCAAGAGGCTCGCAAGGCAGACTACAATTTGCAATGTGGGGAGGATCAGGCCCCACAAGAATTTGTGCAAGAATTGAAGCGTGCCTTTGCGCAGACCACCAGAAGGGTGCGCACGGACAGCAGAGAATTCATCAACACATTTTCCATGCACTCCCCAAATACATAATGTCCCAGCTCGTGAGAGATTTTCACGAGAAAAGATCTTTAGACTGGGTCATTGAGCAAGCCACCCGCATCTATGAGTTGCAGAAACCGGTGGAAAAAAAGAATCAGCCCAAAAACCCCAAAACCAACAGTACCCCTGCTGCTGCCAAGGTGGCAGAGGTAAAGGTTGCCCCCGTTTTAAATTTGGAGTTGGGGGGGGCCTAAAAACCTGCCTGCACTGAACAATTCACAGCCCAGAAGGCCCTCGGGCCAGTCACAGACAGGGAGTCAAGGAGGTAATCCCACAAATGGTGTCCCTTGCTCCCCTGACTATGTAAGTCCCCGCTACAAGGGAAACAGACCAATCCTGGGTTGTGTGTGGACTCCTCCAGCCCAAGGGGGGGGATCCAGCCAAGCACTTGACCCAGGGAACTTCCCTCCTAACTTTCCACAGGAGGGCAGAAATTCCCCAAACACTGGGCAGAACTTTTTTCCCAGGTATCCACCCAATTTACAACCCCAAAACCATCCATCCTTCTTTCCCCAATTCCCTGAGCCCAGACAACCTAATCCGGCAGAGGGGAGGCCAAGGGTGGAGTGGTACCCAAATCTTCCCAACCCGGGGCACTACCAGAGAAGGGATAGCTACCCTTCCCGGGATCAGCCCAGGGGAGAAAACAGAACCCCGTATCAGCCTGAGCGGGGTTTCCCAACTTGAGCGCCAGGTCCAAAATATGGCACGGGATCTGGGTCACATACTGAGGGCTTAACAGAACCCTCAGATGAGTATGCCACCGCAGAATGCCCCAAACTCTGGGCCTGGAGCTCCAGAACAATGACGGGGGCAACACCCCGATAACCCACTGGTTCCCAGGGAGGAGGCACAAGGGGAAGGGGGGTGTAAAGCCTTGGAGGAAGCTTCCTTCCCAACTTGTAAACAGCCCCTGGAAAACCAGGAACCGGAAACAAAATCTCCTACCCCTGAAAGTCTGCCACCCAAGGAGCAAAGAGGAGGTAGGAGAAACAAAGGACCCAAACAGACACATTTTGTGGAGGAGCTACATGTCTTCCAATTTGAGGGAGAGGGATCCCAAGAGGATCCTGGGGAAAGGATCTTCTCCTTCAGAAATGGGAGAACTCCTCCCAAGGAAAAATGGGTCCCAAGGGATTTCAATCCAGACTGGGTAGATGTGGGGATCGAGCTGTTGCCGCCCATCATCCTATCCCAGAACCAACAATACCAAAAACCCATGGTTCAAACCCATCCTGATGACTGCCTCCAAAAAGGGGGGGGGGGGGGCGGCCCAGAACCGGAACCAGGGGAACCCGAAACCATTTCCAGTTGCCAACTTTTTCTTTCAGATTCCCAAGGCCCAAATTTCTTCTCTCTCAATGTCCAAAACCAGAAAGTTAGCCCACCAGTTGTCCAACAATGTGCATTATCTGTGCCCCCTTGAGGAGAAGGAGGGAAGATACTATGCCCCGGTACAAGTACAGGGGCAGGGTACAATTTTGGCGCTGGTGGACACTGGATCTCAAGCTAGCCTTCTGTCCAGAAGGGCCTTTGATGAACTGAATGCAGGAAGGGGGGAGAATTACCGTATTCCTCTCACCTCTCTTCCTGGACAACTCCAGCACTTTGACGGGAAGGAAATTCCAGTCAAGGGGACTGCAGATTTTGACATCAAAATTGGGCGTCACAAGGTGAAACACCCGGTCATAGTAGTGACTCCAGAGGGCACCCCTTGTTTACTAGGAAATTACCTCCTGAGAAGGTTGTCACCCCTAATAGATTGCATAAACAAGGTCCTCTGGACCCAGACTAGCCGACCAATAAAATTAAAACAGAGCGTCAACCATGTCAGCTTAAACGGCACCTGCCACATGGTTGAACAACAATCTGACCAAGTAGAATTTCACTTCCAGAACAACCAAATTCCAGATGTGACAGTAATAGCAGCAGGACAACAGACTGGTGATGGGGGGTCCTCTCTATTTCTGAAAATCAACCTTCCTCCCAGTTTAAGGTGGTATTCCACACTGGAAGGAAACACCCTGACATTCTTTACTAATCCACAATCAGACATTTCCACTCTGATAGTCCAGAAAGATGTGAAATCAGCTCAGAGCCTGGCTGATATTCAGCAAATTGGAGAGCAGTTGTTCATCCCTGTTCAGTTAAATGATGGGAAGGACTCTGTTCTCGGCCGAGTGTGTGTGAACAACGGTAAGAGCTTCATCAGCGAAGCAATGTTCCGCCAACTCCCAAAAGATCCAGCCACTCCCACATTCAAACTGATAGACAAATGGGAAATGGATCTGGAAACACCCAATTCCAAACATCTCCTGCCAAGCAGGTGTATGCTCAAAATCTCCATTGGCAACAAGAGCATAGTCCATAATTGTTGGGTCGTGCGAGACGTCACTGCCGCCTTTTACTTAGGCAGTGAAATTCTCAATCGCTTTGCCATTAGTTTGGACCTAATAAACTTCAAAACTTGGTCCCGATTAGCGGATAATCCCATGGGCTTTGATGATCCAGAAAAAGCATTTAGGTCAGCTCAATTGCTACCTTATGCAGTTGAAATTCAGGTTAAAGAGGAAGTCACCATCCCAGAAAGGACCCGACAATTCTCCCTGGAAGTGAAAGTTAAAAGGGGACAAAAATTGAAAAACCCTGATGCTTATATTCATCTAAATGCTTCTCTCCAACAGCAAGGGTTGGGGGTAAACCCAACACCATTAGTCAACATAGAACATGACACCATTCAAATAGAGGTGGATAACAGCGCCTTACAGAGTATTACTCTAGCCGCAGGCACCATTATTGGAATGGCGGTTGATGACTGACATTTCTCCATTGATTTAGGAAATGAACTGTTAGGACCGATCCCCAAGGACTGGTTTGACAGTGACAGTGATGACAATACAACACCAGACAGGATCTTTACCCGGCATGGGGGGAACTTCCTGGTGTACACTTCCTGCCCTTATGGTAAGGAAGACGTGACTTGTGACTTCAGAAGGGATGCTGTGATTTTCCAGGTCCATGAGGGCTGCCTTTCCCACCTGAAGCCTCCAGTCCAAATCAGCACTCTGACCAAGGACTTCTCCACCCAGCTGGAGGAGGCCGTTGAGATAGCAAAACCAGAAGTCTTTCCAGGCTTCAGGCAGATGGTGGAAGAGATAGTCAACCTAGCTGATGCCTGCGTGACTCTGGAACAGAAGCAAAAGTAGAAACAAGTTTTCTTGGATTTCCAAGATCTCTTTGCGGTAGTCTCATATGACTGTGGTCGCACCGACATCCACACAACAATTCCCACGGACCCAGGCATGACTCCAGTGTTTGTGAAGCAATATCGTTTGCTCCTCGCATCCATGGAGTCCCTTACTGAAATAATTAAGAACCTTGAGTCCCGGGGAATAATCCGTCCAGTCCACAGCACCTTCAATAATCTGGTGCTGGGAATATTGAAGCAAAACGGCCAGTGGAGACTCTGCGCCGACGTTAGGGAGCTCAACAAATGGGTCCATACTTCCCGATGGCCTCTGCCCTACATTGACCAAGGGCTGGCCCAGATTCAGGGGTCACAGGCATTCACTGCAATAGACCTGACCAATGGATACTGGACCGTGCCTGTCAGTAGGGAGGACCAATACAAACTGGCTTTTACCTTTGGGGGCCAGCAGTACACATGGACCCGGACTCCCTTCGGATACCTCAACTCCGGCAATGAATTCAACATTTTCCTAAATAAGGCCATGCCCGACCTGGTTGCGAGGGGTAACCTGGCTTATGTAGATGATGTCCTCATCAAAAGTTCATCTGTGGAAGAACACATAGCGGAGATCCGTTATGTTCTGACACAGTTGTGGGCCGCCGGAGCCAAACTTTCCTTTCAGAAAGCACAGTGGTGTAGAACCCGTGTTAATTTCTTGGGGCACAAGATTACTCCTCAGGGTCTCTGTCCCCAAGAAAAGAAAGTGGAAGCACTTCAGAAACTGAAAGACCCCACAACTCTGCGGGAACTAAGGAGCCTCCTTGGACTGACTAATTACAGCAGAAAGTAAATTGAGGGCTACGCAGAGATCACCAGACCCCTGATTCATCTCTTGAAGGGCGGGGTCAAGTGGGAATGAGGTCCAGAACAATCCGAGGCAGTAAGACAACTCAAAAGAAGCCTCTCACAAGCGCCTCGCCTAGCTTACCCTGTCAGAAACAGGAGTTCTTCCTGGAGACAGGGTTCTCTAATACCTGCTTGACGGCAGCATTATACCAAAAGCATGACAAGGTCAATAAAGTAATCTCCTATGCGAGCAAAACTTTATCCTCTGTGGAGGAAAAATTCAACGATTGTGAGAAGGCACTCCTGGCAACGGTGTGGACATTGAAGAATTATCGCCCGTTCATCCAGGGGGAACACATCATAGTGGAGACTCCACACCAGCCTCTGCAATACCTCCAAAGTGACAGAATCCGGGCCGGAAATGAGAGTAATTCCCGAATTACTTCCTGGATTCTGTCAATGCAAGGCTTTCCTGTGGAGGTCAGATATGGCCAAAACAAGAAGAGTCCCCTCGCGCAAGGTCTGGCTGACTTGCATGATTGTGCCAGAGAAAACTGTCTCGAGGACGAAAGTCTAAAAATCAAGAACAACATGGAGGCATACCTTAATTCCCCACACAAAGTCTTTGAAGAAGACAAGTTTGAGGGAATGCCCACTGTCTATGTGGATGGATGCTCTTACCATGTTGACAACAACGGGGAAAAAGAACTGGTGGCCGGCGTAGGGAATGCATGGGTGAATGAGTCCCCAGAACCCTCCGCTGGGTACAAAATTGGTCCCCGAAGTAGTCAGGTAGCAGAGTTGATGGCTGTGCATCAAGCCATCCTCACTGCTGTCCAACATCAACTCCACAAACTGGTCATAATCAAGGATTCGGATTATGTACGGAACGGGTTCGTGGAGCACCTGGTTAATTGGAAAACCAGAGGCATGTTATGTGCTAATAACAAACCTCTGAAACATGGGAAGTTAATCCAAAATATTGATGATCTGGTCACATCGAATGGGATGACCATCTACTGGAAGAAGATCAAGGGTCATTCCAAAGTAGAGGGACCAGACACAATTGGAAATGACTTAGCTGATCAGCTGGCCAAAGAAATGGGGCCATCCAAGGGGATCTAATAGAAATAGAGTCCCTGTTGGGGGAAATCCAGGTCACTGCTATCACTAGGACCCAGACAAATGCTCACAACGATCTTTCAACTGCACAATGGAGTAAGGAGACCCCTGATGCTGATTTAATTACGGCTCAGAAGGGGGATCCAATAATTGGTAAGTTTAGCAACACATTGAGGACCCTGAGAACTTTTCCCTGACGGATACCAACTACGTTGGGAAAGAGGACCTAAGAGTGTTGATGAAATGTCCAAAAATGTTCCGAATCCAAGACGGTTTGTTGGTAAGGAACTCCCAAGCTGGCCATGATCACTGGCTGGTTCCTACCTCATTCCGAAGCCTGTTGTTAAGTCACGCCCATGATGCGGCCACTGCCGGTCATAGGGGGTTTCACACAACACTGGAAATCTTAAGAGAGGTTGCATACTGGCCACACATGGGGCAAGACCTAGACCAATACTTGAAGGGGTGTCTTGTGTGTGCACAATTTCAGCCAACATCCCTCACACACCGGGCGCCTCTCCAAAAGAGGGGGATGACACTGCCATGGTCAGATTTGCAAGTAGATTTCATTGGGCCCGTGATTCGCTCCTCTAGGGGAAATAAGTACATGATGTCCGTGACATGCTTATTGACTAAATGGGTGGAATGTCTCCCGGTCCCAAACTGCAAGGCAGAAACAGCAGCTGCCCTGATGATCAAGCACATCTTTTTGCATTTTGGACTACCCCAAAGGATCGAGTCAGACAGACGTAGCCATTTCACCAGCGAAGTAATGACAAAGATGTGGGAGAGACTTGAGGTTTAAAGGAAGCAACATATTGCTTTCCGGCTAGCCTCTAGTGGTGCAGTAGAATGATACGACAAAACCATTGTGAGCATATTTAAAAAAATTGTGGAAGATTCAGGGCCAAGTTGGGATATTCGATTACCTCTTGTCCTAATGGCCATCAGATCTACCCCTTCATCTGCAACTAAAATGTCACCATTTGAGCTGATGACTGGACGCAGGATGGTGCTTCCCCAGCATCTGCTCTACAGGACCCAAGAACAGACATTGATCAATGCCTCCACAACTCATGAGTATGTTGAAAATGTAAGAAAACACCTTCAACAGGTTTTTGCGTGTGCTCAGCTAAATCTAGAAAGATCAGCCGATAGCATGAAGACCCACTACGACTTAAAGACTACCAGGAAAGAATACAATGTAGGAGACCGGATCTACTTATCCAATTTCCAAAGGAACCAGGCCAAACAGCGAAAATGTCTGCCTACCTGGAAGGGACCTTTTGAAATTGTAGACAAAATCTCACCAGTCGCCTACAAGATCCGCATCCCCAAAGGCAGTTTGGCAGAAGGGGAAGATAAGTGGGTCCATATTAATCTATTATCTGTATATCACAAATCATATGCGACTTCATGTTGAAGCATCAGTTGAGTTAGCAGAATTGCCTGTTCATTCATGCTTGCTTTAAACACTCATCATGTTTTTTTCTTAGAGACCTCATTCACTGAGAACCAACAAAAATGTCCGGACATGCAGGCCTCTTTGTACTATTAATTAATATGTTACATCTATGTCTAAAACCATATGCGACTTCATGTTGAAGCATCAGTAAATCGCGATAATACTGTTGTTCTATTCTCCTAATGGATGCCATAACGAATGTCCGCAGTCCATGTCACTAAGTACACTGCCTGCCATGGACACCCACTACATATTACATTTGACGCTTTCGAGTGCTGCCGGTTATCCTATAGACTACTAGTCTTCTCGCTCTACCACTAGTAAGCATGCGCGGGCTCTGTAACGCTACCCGCTCTACACATGCGCCATATGACTGCGCTCTCAAATCAATTGGTTCTATACAATGCATTATACGCATGCGCGTGATTCAGACACCACCGTCAGTTACCGACACAGCTTGATTGAATAGGTAAACTTTGCTATAGACCGCTCCCATTTTTTAACAAACTATTGGCATCCACCAGCCACAGTAGTTTTAAAAGCTGATCGCCACCACTAACTGCTTTTACATCACGGTAGCACCAACCATCACGGGACCCCGGTTCGATCTTCCTCCACAACCGTAACTTTCTCCTACATGGGCATCGGTCCTTTGAATCCCTAGTTTTACTATCACTCAGGCCGCAATAAAAGATAATGATCTCAGGCACCAAAAACCTGTCAACCACAGGCACTCGATACCAATTGTAAAACTGTGCACCAGCACCATGATATTTGTAGCCTGCACTAGTATGCCTTACCACCACCTTTTACCTCTGCAACTAGCTGCTTAATATTAATAGGGTTTTTTTCTCAACATTTTGTCTACAACAGACCGCGGCCTCACTCCGCGCTCTAGATAGAGACATCTTCCCATCTAGTATCACCTGGGTCCCAATTCTTCGACCAGACCAGGTAAATCTTTTCAAACTTCAGTTGACTTTCATTGCACATTGCAATTCATTGCATCTCAACCAACTCAGGTTTCCAACTTGTTTCAGAGACATTGGGTCCATTTCATGGACCAATCCACTTGCCAGCGATTCACCCAGTATCTGGCTCCCTACTAAACTACGCCAGCCATGACGCTCCCACTACCCTAGGTAGGTTTCTTTTTCGCAGTGTCTCCCAATGAACACTCCTTGCATTTTAATTTTCACTTGATAACACTACATCCCTTGTTTCACCATTTTAGGTGCCTGGCACTTAACAAGCACTCCTGTGCTCCAAGTTCCCCCAGTCCGGAAGACAGTGCGGTGCATCCACCGGCAGGTTCTACACTCTCAACCGCTGGCTGCTCCGTCTACTCACTGTACTAGAAACACCTGAACTTTATGTGTGTCGACAATTTTTACGTACTGCCTCAACATTAGCAGTACATGTAATTACAGTCACCATTGATGTACTAACCCACCTATATACACAATTATTGCATGATTTGTATATAAAATGTTTTTCTGTGCCAAGGATGGCATATGTCGCTGTTTTTAAAACATCTATTTTTGAAAAATTAATAAATCACAACTTTTTATGTTTGTAAAGAACCCAACTTTCTTGTGTTCATGTTAAGAGCTGATCGATATGTGCTAAATTAGCTCCACTGTTTTTCTAAATTGCAAGGGTAGCTGTTGACTCCACTCTTTTCTCAAAAGTTATATTTTAAGGCAAGACAATTTTTAGACATTGGGTTTAAGAGATAAAGTTTCCCACACTGTGCTTTAAACAAATTCCACACCTCTCCCTGAACAAAGGAAACTTCCCGCTGCCCTTGGCTAAGAGATTGACAGGCTGGTGTGAAAAGGAGCTAGGAGGGGCACCCTGGCCTGTTGCTCTGAGTAAAGCCAATGGAGTCCTTGGGCGGAATAGGAATGCTAATTCGGGTGTGACTGACAACAAACTGCTGCCAGGAAGAAGGACATGTGACCCTCTGAGTCAGCCTAGCTCTGGAGGCGGACGAGACTGAAAATGTGGATTTGACATTGGATTAAATATATGTTTAAAGAAAATACTTCTAAAATATTTTACCGAACTGACAAAAATGTGAAACTTTTAGATTGTTAAAATGAAAAATCCGCTAATAGTTTAAGACTAAGCTGGAATCCGTGCGATGTTCTGAGAGTAAACCCCGGAATTTATTCATATTGTAGCTACTGTGTTTATGCTAGGAACATGAACAATTACAGAAATGTGCTCAGATGGGATATGCATGTATAAAAATTGGTGCAGAACTAATAATGAGAAACCCACCAAACGCGTGAAAAAAGTTGTCATTTCTGAACCAAAGCTCTTAGGAAGATGAGAGTTGAACAGAAATGTACCTTAATTAATCTGTGATGTGTATATGTAATATTAACAAGTTGTGTATATTGTAAATATGTGTTTTATAAAAAATAAGATATACTGTACAGAGACAAAGGAGCGGGTTTTTCCCCTAAGCCATAAACATGACACATGATGACACAGGATGACACACTGCTCCTTTCTCCAATCAGGGGACAGGGAATCCTATGACCTATCAGATCCTTAGAGCGTTGGGCATAGAGAATCAGCTTCCCCACCCACTTTGGAAATACATAAATAGGGACTGCTGAGGCAGGCAGGACACTTTTTCCACTCCTTAACTGATTTCTTGGCGAAGCACCCTGCAGGAAGATCCAGACTGCAGACTCCAGATAGATCCAGACTCCAGACTCTAGAACCAAACTCTAGAACTTTGGAGCAGAGAGGCCTAGCCCAAGAAGCTGAACCCTTTTTCAGCTGGCCTCAGAATCTTTTGCAACCTGATTATAACCCCTAAACTACCATGGGGCACCCCACAATATCCAACAGCCTGGCTTTGCTGTTTTTCTGTCCTAGCTAAGGACCTCGTGCTAGAACCAAGATCCAGACCTATAGAGCAGAGCTGTATCCAGAACCCGTCAGATCCAGTCCAAGAGGCCGGGCAGACACGAGTGCCGTGCTGAGAGCAGAACCCAGTGCCTGAGACCTGTCCAGTGGCAAGAAAACCCCAGCCAAACCCTTGACCAAATCTTTGACGTATCCATTCCATTCCAAAGCCATAGGAGTAAGTATTTAGTCTAGAACTGTCCATAGTCATCTCTTAGTTTAAAGTAATCCTATTCAATCCATTTCAACCTATCCAGAACTGCATTATAGAATCTTGTGTCCATCCTGACTTTTTCTCATTATATTGTCTGTGATAATTGTTGCAATAATCATCTATGCACTGATATTTTGACGGACAGAGATCAGAGCGGAGGCGCCGCAATTCTGGTGGCTGCCCGTTGAGTGTCTTGCTTCTTCATAGCCCATTAGTATAAGTCCATATTGATTCCGAATCTTTAAAGCGCAATCTTTCATTTTTGAAATCTTGACTCTGTTTCTGAAATCTCTACCTTCACTAAAACCTCTGTAAGTTTTGAACCGCACGTCTTAGTGTCATTTTTAAGCTAAGATCCTCAGCTTTCAAAGGAACCCAAAACGACATTCCAATTCCTTATAGTCTTTCCGCAATCGCATTTCCCGCACATGGAAAAGTTGCCACGATTTGCAATTTGGCTCAATTTCATTCCATAGAAAAACAGCTGTTTCTTGTTTTCAACTGCTGAATTTCGTTTCAATCTGATAATCATTCATAAATCATTGCTAGTGTTGACCTGAACCAATCCAAACCACTCTCACTAGTTCTGAATCGTAGTTAGCGAATTAAAGTCATTTTTAGCCTTTTTCCATACATAACATATCACATTCAAAAACATTTTGACCTCTTTTTAAAAGCATTCCTGTTCTCTCTAAGCTTGCTGGGGGAATCGGGATTGAGCTGGATTATTGACTGTTATTCCTAAAACCTGTGTGCCCTCTTCCACCTCTTCATATTGCATAATGGGGGGAGTGAGTAACAACAGGGGGAAAGAGATCATATTGACTTTTGATTGAAATCCTATCAAGTCTTATTTCTGCGCTGCATTCTTTCCTATTATTGCATTTCCTTGAACCATACAAAGTATTCTCTGCTACATTATTTTTCCATTCCTACTCCTATCTGATTAAAGAGATTGTTGATATTGTAATATTACCCATTGCTGATCATTGTTCATATTCATAAGTGTGATATTCAGACATTATCCATATTTATAAAAGTGTGATATATATATTGTTCAATTCTTCAAATAAATCTTTTAATTTGCAAAACAAACCTTCTTGGCTCAGTGAGGCCGGGGGGATTCAAAGAGAGGGGTGTTACATAAGGGTACATCATCCAGAATTAAAAGAACTTTGACATAAAAATATATAAATAAGGGTTTCCATTGGGCATCCCATACTAGACATTGACTTAGTTGGAGTGCTGGATTGAAATCACTTACACCAAACTTTGCAAAAAAATATATGGCCCGTCTGAATTTTTCTGGCAAGTTTGGTGAGGTTTCGTCACGGTGGGGCAAAGTTATAGGGGGGGGTTCCAGAATGTCTGTTTTTTCCAGACGCAATGGAAAAAAGAATTTGCTCACGTGTATAGCCCAAACTGCTGGATGGATTTTCAACAAATTTGTGGCAGGAGTGGCTGCTTGGTCCCAAAAGCATGCTTTTGTAAATTCGGTGTAAATCCATCCATTAGTTTATTTTAAAAATGGCTCAAAATTAGGTACAAAAAGAATTACTGATATCTGGGTTCGATCTGCGGACCCACTTCCCTGTACGGTCCGTGTGCGTGAATCTGTTTGTCCTAGAGGGTGACATGATGTCCTCCGACATCGGATGTGCCCACTGATTGCATGGTGAAAAGCATGAAATGCGTCATATTTTTGGAAACGCCCACCATGTTGGATTCGCGGACAGCAGATGGTGTCTGTGAACATCACAGTAAACACAGGTTAAAAAACACAACTTGTCAAACATCAAACAATCTCTGGGGAGGTGAGGGGTGATGAGGAGGATGGGATGGGATATGGCCGTAAGAAGCCAAAAAACAGGTGTTTTTCATCCCGAAGTCCACAAACAGTCCAAATGTTCAGGGGCAGTCCTGTGATGTTCACGAACACTTCAGATGTTCGGGACAGCTATGCCTATTTCTGCATTACACAGTTGGTGAAAAGCAATTTTTGGATGGCTTATAACTTTGGATCTAATTAATGAAACTGCAAGACATTTTGAATTTGATTGTAGACCTAATTCTGAATGGTTTCTGAAAGTGTGCCACTGTTTTGTCAAGAGGGAACACAATTTGGTGGTTGGGGGGGGGCAAAATATTGTAAAGGCTTATAAATGTGCCATTTCTTGAATCTGCACAAAAGTTTGCAAAACAATCTTAAATCTAGATGTAAATGTGTTTACAAAGTTTGGTGGGATTCTGTCAATAGGGGGCAAAATTAGAGGGGCGGTCCCAAAATATTGTAAAGGGTTATACATGTGGTGCCATTTGATGAATCTACACAAAAGTTTGACAAACGATTTTAAATCTACATATAAATGTTTTTGCAAAGTTTGGTGTGATTTTTGTCAAGAGAGGGCTACATTAGTAGGGGGTCTCAACATTTTTAGATGGCTTATAACTTTGTTGCCATTTGACGAATGTGGACACAAGTCTTTAGAGAGATTATAGACCCAACCTTGAATGTCCATGTAAACTCTGAATGAATTTTGTCAAGTGGGGGCTAAGTTATATGTCTGTTGTATGTACTTACATTTTGACACTTTTGAAAAAATAAAACATGGGCAGATTTCTAGCAGACCCGTGTAAGGAGCATTGGCAAGGACCTTAAAGCATGGTTTTGCAAATGAGCTTGTGTTTTATATTTTGACAAGTGTCATAATGTAGGTACACAAAATTGAGATATAATTTTGGTGACTGAGGTATAGCCTGTGACCATCGGCAGTGGGCAGATTGTCCGGGTAATGCATAAGGTCATGACCCGGACAATGTGGCTACTGGCTATGACCGCGAGGGATGACAAATGGGGTTAAAGTGGCCATGTCCACATGAGACCAGTTATGTGGCAAAGTTATTCGAAAGTGGGATAGGTCTGAAAGGGAAAAAAAAACATGTGATAATATGGTCATAGGGTTCTCTCTTTGCCTTCTGCAAGTTGCCATGGAAAGGCAAGAATGGCTCTGTAGGTAGCCCCACCTTTCCTTTCCATGGTGGCCATCTTGGAAAAGTATTTTCCTTCCTACAGCTTTGGGAAACAGGGGTGCTAATTGCCTTCATCCCCCATTGCAGGGGCTGGAATCGGGGATAACAGTCCAGAGCCCTCATTTTTTATTTATTTATTTATTTATTTATTTATTTATTTATTTATGTATTTATATATAACCCGCCGAAGCCTGCAGGCATCAGGGTGTACAGAGATACACTTCGCTTGGGCCGATAACGTGGGCTGCAGGGACGTTATCGGGATGAACGCCACATTAATTCCATTAGCATAACACAAATGGAAATGTTGGAAAATCTTATTAAGTCTATGTACTTTACTGAGAAATGTAAAGTAGATGGAGTCTATACGATTTTCTTTTTTAGTTCTATTTTTTAACTGTGAAAGGTGGTTCCTAAAGAAACCTTTCTTTTGTTGTTTTTCTATGTTTTTCTTTTTTTGCAGGAGAGGTTAGAACGTACTTTGGGGAGGGAAAGGAGGGAAGAGGCACCATGCAATAATATGGAGGGGCAGGTGCACAGGGGAAGACGTTGTGCGTGTGTTCCTTCTAAGGTATGAGGCAATGTTTCTCATGCTCCTGGATTACAGCTTCAAAAGCACTTTGAAATTGCTTCCCCCTGCAGAGTGGTGTGTTGCAGTATATACAGAGGACTGTTGTCTTCGAAAGATATGGATCAACAGCCTCTTTTATTGCTTGCAAGGTAGCTGGTGGGATTTTGGGTCCCACAGAAGTAGGCTGTGTGGTTACAGTATTGTTTGAGGAAGATGATGTGGAGGATGACAGCCTACTACTTGCTAAGAAAGGAACAACCTTTTTGAGAGGATTGCGGTGGTTGGATTTGGTGTGGCTGCGCATGGAGGTAGTCCCGTATGAGTAATTTCCAGGTAGTGCGTCACTGAGTACACTCAGTGCATTTCACTTTTGGAGCTTTAGCCTTTGGTACATTCCCAACAGTGGAAAATAACTGCCACACCCAGGATTCTCTCTGGGTGCCAGAGGTAGGCACTTCCTCTACCTCATCTTCTTTGGTCCGCTTCATGGTCTTTGGAAGTACAGTGCTTTTTTTGTTGTGTAGACCCTCCAGCTGCTGGTGGTGGTGGCTCTTTGGGAGGAGGGATGGCAATAGCTGATGCCATTTTTATGATAAATAGCAGTTTTGCTAATATTTTTCCAAGTATGTGCTTTGTACAAGATTTTTAATTGATAATGAGTAAGAATAGGTGTAGGAGCTTGAAAGTTCTGAACTGTCTTCAAAGCACGGACCTGATCGCGAAGTGCAAATGCCTTTGTGGACATGTCATCATGCCGCGTCCAAGCGCATGGTCATGTGGCACTTTCCGTAAGGTCCACGATGTTGTCAGACGTTCACGGACATTGACTGATGCAAAAACAGTGAAAAAAGTTGCAAAAAGTGTATAGAAGTGATAAAAATTATGTTAGGAGGTGGGAAATGCCAGAGTTTTAAGGTGAAACTTTGTAAATTGGACAAAAATGTTGCTATATTGGGGCAAGTATGATATTAGTAGTAAGTTGTAGGGAAACAGCATGCACTGGTAAAAACCCATGAAATGCACAAAAACAATTGTTAAAGGGACGTTATAGTTAAGTTGCACTAATAAAAACCTATGGAATTCAATGAAAAACTTTGATAAAGGGACATTATGGTTACAAGTAAAACCGAAAAACCTTAGAAATTAGCCGGTTATGGTAAACTAAGCATCGTAACTCGTGCCACCACAGTACACTGCTAATACTAACACCCAGCACATAAAATATGACATCACAAATATCATTGATGACATCACTGATGACATCACATGTGAAATAAATTTGATGAAGAGTCCCTGCAAGGGGATGTGTTCATGATGTTGGTAACAAGATGTCAGGGGTGATCGGGCGACCTATCATGAACTTCTTAATCTATTAAAGAATGTACTCTCCTAAACAACATTGTATTGAAGAGTTGCTGTTAATACAGGAACCTAATCACACATGAACATAGGCAATGACTTTCAGCAAGCACCATAGAAGTACAATATTTATCATCTTGTAATTTTTGATAGTAAAATAATGAATGCTACATTATCAGAATTTTGAGTAATGTTAAACATGTAATAACTAGCTAACAATTCAAGACGTACTACACACTTGTGCTAGTACAAACAATACATGTGAAGACCACAATGCATACAAATCAGAGGCACATACATGGAAACTAAAGTAAGGAAGAAAGAAACAGCATCATCAGAAAATATTAATAACATAAAAGTTTATCTTCATGTATACAAATGCATTGTGTGTTTGAGGCCTGCTTATTGTCCCATGTATGTGCACCATGAGCTGAGACCAAACCCTCAGGAAGGTACTTTAAGAACATATGACAAGGTTAATGTCTAGATATATAGCACCTTTTGAATTTTTATATTCTGACTGTCAGTGAACAAAACCATCTGGCCTAGATATGTCAGGGAACAAAAATAAGTGGCCCAGATATGAGATGTCATCAGTGATGTCATCAATGACATTTGTGATGTCATCTTTGATGTCCTGGGTGTTATTCTTAGTGGTGCACGGTGGTGGCACGAGTTGAAATAACTGGCGAATTTCTGAGTTTTTTTCGGTTTTGCTTGTAACCATAACGTCCCTTTAACAACTTTTTTTCATTGAATTTCATAGGTTTTTATTAGTGCAACTTAACCATACAGTCCCTTTAACACAGTTTTTTCATTAAATAGTTATTTAAGATAAATGATCCAATCATGATCGATTCTATTTGTGGGGGACAAAACAGCATTGCACACCATCCTCATCGGGATAACCCAAAGTTATTGAGAATTTGAGGAAACAGCTGCACACATCATTTGAATCAACTTTTCAATGCTAGACTGCCTTCTTTCAAATGTGGTCAATTCTTTATGTGCCTTTTATCCTACACTTGTCTAGGTGAATATTCCTGGGCCCATTATGCAGTACTGTAACACGCATCAAATTCAGTTCACTTTCAAATACTTCATTTTCTCTAACAAATTATCCATTAGTGCATAAACCTCCTGGATATGTTTTTTTCTAAAACTGCATCTAGGTTCTCTTTATTGAATGGTTGCCACCTGCACAAAGGGCACATTTTATCGTGGGTGCATCACAGGAGCTACATGTCCTCTTAGTGATGTTACTTGCATGTTCGCTAACTATGGGGGTGAGAACTCTACTCTCGGCATTCTCTCGTATACATGAACATGTCCAGCATGTAGATACAAGGCGTATGATTGCCCCTGCACATGCTGTAACATTAAAGCATGGTCAGGTGGTATCAAGCCTGGGCATCTGTGCCAACCAGGGGGTGGCACACATACCTAAATAGTGTTCTTCTGAAGACAGAAAGAAAATCCTAGGCATCTCTTGTTGTCCTGACAGGGGGCTACATTGCAGAATTAACCCTGGTAGAGAAGTACTATACCCCTATTATATCAGCCCTTTCTAAAGCTGTCCGCATAGCAAAATCCTGTTGGCAGTTTCAGCAAGGGGAAAAGGCTCTTATCCACCATGTCTGCAGTGTGCCAGGTGAGGCCTGAAGCTTTGTTGATCATAGCAATTGTAATCTTATTGGACAAACCCTGAAACACTGTTTCACATTTTGCACTTGCTTCATTCCTTGTTGGGGATCCCTCATTGGGGATTCAAATGCAATTTGAAATCCTGGAGAAAAAGCACAAAAATGTATTGCCAACAAGTCAGTACGGTTGAACGTGAAATATAATGTTGTCAACGTGACTTTCATATTTCTGAAATGAATAGTATCCACCTATGGAATATTTTCATCCCAAAAGTACATATTCTCATTGTCGCTGAATTTGAAATGTTAAGTTTTAATTTAACTATTGTTTGCAACTCACTGCTAAAACCACAAGGTATCTAGCAATAGAGATGAAACAAGAGAATACTATGGTGGTGATTTGGCACAGTGTACAGAATTCATAACATAAAAGCAAATTGAAAGGTTACCTTGAGGTTCGTCGAAGAGATGCATTATCAGAGCTTTTTCGAATTACATGGAATTACATGGTTAATCACGTATGTGGGGTATTGGTGAAAGGTGTTCCCTAGCATCACCCCTTGCAGTTTGAGCATTTGCCTTTCATCTCCTGAGAAAGGTGGCTCTTAAGAGCGCAAGGTAAGTTAAGTTAATGTTTGAGGAGTTCAAAGGACGCAGTTTCCTGTTGGCAGTAATGGGATATAGGACATAATTGGAGGGCATTTTGCTGAGGGCTTTCTCAATAATCACCAAACAACTTGATATGGTATTCTTTCTGTTTTTCCCATCTTTTAATCTTATTTAGATTTTAAATTAGAGAAATAATCACATCCACACATAAGATTTATAATGCAAAAAAAGTTTATAACGTGATAGGCAGTCAGCATAGAAAAATGAAGAAGGATTTTTAACTAGTGAAATAATAGTACAAATGTTGGGATATGATTAGCGTGAATGAAACATGCAAGATTGCATGGGAGTCATTTAAGTATGCTTATGACATGGGAGTAGTTCAAACATTGCGCTCTCTGTAGACTTGGAAAAGGAAATAACAGTGAAAATTTGAAGAGGAATCAAGAAAGTAAAACATAGCTAGTGGGGACATTTAGAAAAACATAGTGTTCAGGAGCAACACCCAGCT
Source organism: Ambystoma mexicanum (assembly GCF_040938575.1). Classification (NCBI taxonomy): domain Eukaryota; kingdom Metazoa; phylum Chordata; class Amphibia; order Caudata; family Ambystomatidae; genus Ambystoma; species Ambystoma mexicanum. Next base: position 650,063,630 of record NC_090922.1, on the reverse strand, counting down.
CTGGATTTCATAATAGGAAATATGATTACAAAAATTTAACCAGATTTCATTGAACAAAATCATCCTAATAACGTAAATTGTGGCTATGTGGTTGCACCTGCCATTGATGGATTTGAAGTTGATGCCAATGATGATGTTGCAGTGTATGAAGTATAGGTTATTTTGAAGTCTGTAGCTTTATTTTTCCTGGGGCGACCCGGGACAAATGTCCAGAGGCGGTATCGATTGAAACAGTCTTAAAAAAAAAGAAAAAAAAAGACTGATTTAGAAAGACCGCTCTGCACATTCACAGAGCAGTCTTTCGAAATCTAACTGTCAAGCCCCTGCTGCACACAGGTGCATACAGGGGCTGACAGGCTGATCGAGATGGGCCGGAGAAGATGGAAGTGGGAAGAGAGGTAAGTGTGTGTGTGTGTGTGTGAGAGAGCTATGTTAGTGTGGGTAGGAGGTGGTAGAAGGTGTGTGGGTATTAGTGTATTTGTTAGGATATATTTAATGTGTATGGGGTAGCATATGATATGATATGATAGGTTATTTATAACGCGCTTAATACCCAGAGGTTTCTAAGCGCGGACCCGGGGATAAAACCTGCGGTGCTCCATATCGTCTTGCTTCCAAGCATAGGGACGGAGATGGGGTGCAGGAATAATGGAATAGGGTCTTGGGGGGTGAAACCCCTGTTTTCAGAGGTGAGGGGGTAGGGAGCGGGAAAATATTGCGAATAATGAAGGCCACAGCAAATCGATTGGAAATAAATCAGCCTTTTTTGTTTGCGACCTTCAATATTTGACATTATCACATAGAACACCAGGAGCAGATATATTTCTCCATAGTCACTTTAGGCTAGGAGAGGTTTATATAAATTCAAGTTTAAGGTTCCGCATAGGAATCAATGGGACAAAATCAGTAGGCACAACCATAGTTATAGGTAAAGAAAAAGGTACGTTGCTAGTCTACCCACCGCAGGGACAACAGAGGAGACTCTCTTAAAGTGCTCCAATTCCCGTTTTGACACCAAGCAGCCCAAAGAAGAAGATAAGCAAAGCAGGATGTGGGCGAATAAATGTCTATGGCAAAACTTGGTAGAAGGATGCCTACAGGAAGATTCTGCCATTGGCCAAACAAAAGCCATGTCAATTATGTAAAATAACCCAACAATCTAGGGCCTAAAGGTAAGTACTCATACTGTTAGTCCACACTTTTCATACATTAAAAAATCATCTCTGAGTACAAGATTGTCTTTAAATGGAAGTGTACAGTATGCGCAACATATACAATGGCAAAAACCATTTCCATTTACAACTACTGTAATCTTATGTACAACACAAATTTAAGATGTGCCCTCATAATTCCTATTAATTGATGCAACTTCAATCTTCCATTTTGTAAAATCACAGGCTTTTATTTAACATGTAGATCCAACGCATTTCAGAACATGTCCTTCTTCAGGGATCTGACTGTGCTAGACCATATCAAAGGGTCTCCACCATATTCAAACTCACCTATGGGGACTTCTTATCTCAGCTCTCAAGTAGCAATTACTGCCCATGAAAAGTGCAGCGCAACTACTGCTCGTTGTTAACTTCTCATTTTAGGCAGAAATGTTTCTGGAGTTGCGGTTGGTACTTTGGTCAGAGGATAATTGCCTAGCATTTTGTGCTGCAATAGCCCTGTGGGTGGGATCAGACAGACATGAAAATGGATATTACTCTTCTGAGACAGGTACAGTAAGCAAAAAGTCATGGAGGTAGACACCCTGGAGTAGAACCATCCCAGGAAACAGGTTAATTGGATGTTTACATTCTCAGTTAAGAGGCTCCCGCATTTGTGGAAATGTGTTAAGTTTGGACCTTCACACTTAGATAGAAGGGTAATCCAGGCGTGGAAACTTGGCTCAATGTGCTTAGAGAGGCACAGCTTCACCCAACTGATGATTCTGAACAATTCAGAAACACATCTCTGGAAGTGTTGTTGTTACTCTTGTTCAGAGGAGAATTGCCAAGTATTTTGGTGCTTGACTGTCCTGTGAGTGGGACCAGACTAATATAAAAATAGTTAGTTATAATCTGTGAAAGGTATCATGAGTGAAAATGTGGTTGTAGAGAACAGTTTATTTGACTGTTATGTTTGAACATTGGTACCATATTGAAACCTCAGTTAGAGAAATGACTGACAGTATTTTTAGAACTCCTGGCTTTATAATGTAATGACTTTGAAGAGAGCATTAAAGAGGACCAGCATAGGGTAACAATGGTATTTGTTTGGTTTTGATATCAAAGTTTGCAATGAAGGTTATTATATTGCAAGTGTATTTTTTAAGGGGCGTTGCCTGAGGACATAAATGAGTCGAAATGATTTACAAATGAGCATGTGGGTGGCCAGGCTTCTGTATTTTCAATTTTTTGTTGAGGAGTACACTAAGGTAAATGATTAACTGGTTGGGGATATAAGTACTGTGCATGAAGGGAAAGCTAACAGGCTAAGTGGGCATCAAGAAAGTAGCAGTGATAAAAATGGGTAAAGTGTTCATTTACGAAGAACCAGTTGATGGAGGGATGTGTTTCACTGGCTACTATTTGAAGATAATGGTTACGGATCTTGTGATTGAGGGTACCAAATGTTGTGGATAGATCAAAACAAATCAACTAGTCAGATGCATTATAGGCCCTAAGAAAGGGGGTTGTCAGCTATGGAAAAGCTATCATTTCAGTGCTGAGAGAGAGAGCTAGGATCCAGATTGCAGTGTGCCTAGGAGGAAGTAAGAGTTTCATACTTTTGTGAGAAACCTGAGGGTGTCCTCACATCTACTCCCCTTTGGGCTTCTATGCAGGTGGCCAGGGAAGGGCCATCGCTTTTGGATCCAAACCCTGGGGGTGGACTACAGAGGGAGGATTACCTGAGTGAAGGGTCCTTTGGGATTGGAGATGGGATGCATTTAGGTGAGACTCAGTATTCCACCTTATCCTTTCCGGAAGGAGACCCTATCCCAGAGGAGGTTATGGGATATTGTTCCCTATGTCCTCTTGTCACTGAGAAGAATGGGAGATAATGGCAACCCAGACATACTAGAAAGAGGAGAAGAAGGATTGGGAATACATTCCTTTCGGACAAAACACAGGATCCGCCTTATCCTCATAATAACCAGCCTAATCCTTCCCTGACCTTTATGGGTCATTATAAGGCGGTTCAGTTTTATTCCCCTCTTGGGATATCCAAAAGTAATGAGATGAGGAAGAAACAACCGAGAGTTAGGACCATCGCACACTTTCCCCATTCAAGTACTGAGACCAGGAGAAACCAACTAAGAGTAATAGATACAACTTACTCTCTCCACTTTGGTACTGGGACGAAGAAGATATATGAAGGTCAGGCAATTCTTTGTAATCAGAGTGAGGCACCCTTAATTAATGGAACACAGCTGCAGACCATTGAAGCACCACAGGCATATAAAAGCTGGACTGCAGATGTATTGGAGATAAACAGGGGAATAGAAAGACACAGCCGAAGATGCCGTGAGAGAATCCGAGACGCTGAGATGCCGAGACGCCTATCCAGATTCCCGGAGCTCAGCTGGTGGGATTCTGTAGGAAGGAAATCCCTTGAAAGGTATGGTGGGCAGCATGTGCTGTCAGAGAGCGGAGGCAAAGCTGCGCAGAAGAGCCAGTGCATGCTGGACAAAGCACCTGTCGACAGGCTTTCCCGTAAGGGAAAAAGCCACTCAGAATGGAGCTGCCGCTCCGGGTAAGTGTCAAAGACACAGAGATACAAGAAGCACCCAAGCGCTCCATGGTTCTATACAAATATAGACTTTTAATTACCATTAAAAATGTAAATAACTAACTAAATACAAACACCCACCCATGTAAAGGAACACAGAAAATTAATTCTGTTATAGAATACCACTCTGGGTAGATGAAAGGGTTGTTCAGGCACTCAATGGCCACAATGTTAATGTTCAAGAAGTTGACTTGTAAGAAAAAGACAGAAAAGGGGGTCTTAAAAGTCACCATGGTCCCAAAGGTGAACAAGGGGAACACAGCCACTGCACAAAAACGTATTTCTTTCTCTGGGGTGCTTGAAAGCATAAAGCTGGGTTTCTATGCGATTTCCTTCCTTGAAGCCGAAGTCAAGATGGAGCAAATCCATTGATCCAGTCGGTATTAAGTCTGCCTCGAGGCAGCGCTTGGTGTGAAATGAGTCAGCAAAAGAGATGTTGCGTATAAAAGAGTCGCAACAGGATTGAGTTGGTGGTTAAATTGGGTGGAGTTGATGCTTGGGCTGGGTCGAGTTGTCAAATGACACCATGGTAGTTGAGTGAGGTTGAAACAAGGTTCTGTTGCATCAATTCACTGCTCAGATTGGCGAGTTAGATACTTCCACAATGCTGAGATAGCACTCAAGTGGAGGCAGCATTCATCTACACTGGTGTGAGATGGCAAATAGGCAGTTCTAAGAACCAGGGAACCAGCTCGTAGCTAGTGGCTTGCCAAAGGCAGCACGGTCGGTCCTGTGTGTACACACAGCTTGTAGATGGATCAAAGTGGTGAAACAGGATTCCACCTACTCCCGGACTTCTGGGTTGCTGAGAGTTCCAAATCAAGAGGTTCAAGGACAAGCTGAGTTCTGCTGCAATCCCACTCCAGGGAACTTGGCTGGCACCTCTAGGCATTCCTAAACGTGCCTGCTAGCTTCAAAGGAACTCCAGTCATCAGTGCACTGGATTGATGGTGGTTTGTTATATCATGGCTGCCTCTGAAGCATCATTCCAGCAGACATCCTGTCGGAAGATGTTATACCCTGGAGACGTTATTATACCCTTAGGGAAAGATTTTACCCTTTCTGCTGAAAATTCCAAGGGGAAAGCATCCAGGCTATTGGTCTATTATTTAGTTGTATGTCCTTAGCGGTCACATGTCACAACCATGCATGGTTTATATTTAAAGATGCATGTGCCACCAGACTGTTTAGAGCATACAATTATCAGATTTTAGATCAGAGGTGCAGATAGCTAAATTGGCACTGTCACTTCTGCTTGCTTGGACTGGCCGTTCCTGTAGCACAGGTGACCTTTGAACCTGCTCTATAGCACAAACGAGATTGTGCTATAGATGTAGTTAGACTGCTTAGCTCACCACAGTTTACTCTGCTGGTTCATTCCAGAGCTGTTATTTGGTAATCCATGTTTCCTGAATTAAACTTTTGTATCACTTTTCGCTATATTCACAACAATTAAATTTAAAATATAGGGTCTCTCAGTATACAGTTTACCACACGTAACCATATACTGATGATATGATAGGTTATTTATCCGCAGCACAGCACAGGGCAGGAGAACATAGCTTTATTTATTTCGTTATTTTTATGTGGGAAATGCAAAGATTAGTAGTACCAAGTTATTATTTTGTGAAGAAAAGCTAAGACTAATAGAATGAAGTTAATATATTCATTGTGTTGATTTGTCTAAAATGGTAATATGTAAGTGTTGTAATGTTAAAAATAAACGAATAGGGGGGACATATCTAGAAAAGCCCAAACTGTTGGTTTTGCTAGTTCTTGTTTACAGAGGAGAGGTCATAGCTGGGCAATGATTTGCAGGAATTCTTTAGGCCTAGTAAATGATTCTAAGTTCTTGGTTTTAGCCATGCCCTTTTCTGTGCATCTGGGAACTGTCATTGAATCTATTTTTTCCCTCCAGATGTTAGGGCAACGAGTAGCTAGCTTCAGTGCAATCGTCAGACAATTAAACGAAAAAAGAGGTCATAAAAAACGTAGGGACATTTCACGAGAAGTAGACATACATTTGCTATTTATCGTGGATCTAAATGAAAGGCTGGTTTCACTAGATGCATTCGAGGATAACGAGATGAATAACATTATAAATAATGCTTGAGAGCATGCAACGACACACATGAAAGCTAAAATGCTTAACAGTAACAAACCATACGAGTCTCGGGAGTTGAGCGGAAAATGGGAGTGGTCTGGGAACAGAGAACAAACTTAAAAGTCGTCAGACTTTAAAAATACCATGTCTGGACGCGATTAGTTAAAATATAGAGCTTGACGTCTATAAATAGGACCTCTACGTGCTAATTATGGCTGGTGTACACAACTTCGACCATTGCTATGTTTGAAAAGTATAGGGTGAGCTGAAACGAAAACCCATGGTGTCTGTCTTTCCCGGCCCTAATATGAAACATTGTGGGAACGGCTCAGATGCATTGCTGGCACTTGATGCATTTTAAAGAGCAACACTTCCGCAGGGCACATTGCAGTTTCTTCAGAATGGATTTGTAAACACGAGTGCATTCAATGCTTCTTGAGAATGAATGGATACATCTTGAGCTCTTTCTCATTGGCAGTATGATTGGTTTGCAAAAAGCTCTGAAATGTATTGCTGTTTGAGTGACACTGAATACACGGACTTCTCACAGAGAAGCACACAGGACCAATACAAACCGTCCAGTATCTTGCATACCCTCAACCACCTCAGCAGATACCTGAAATCACTACACACCACACACACACTATACGACACCCAACTAATCCCAACACACTGCAGAAAATTAAAAACCATAGGCACACAAACCACCCCATACACAATCATATACGAAAACACTGCCAAACTGTTACCAACTAAAAGCAAACCCAGCACACAGTGACCTTTTTTTTCCAAACTGAAGCTACCAACAGCACAACAAAGCTCAGTTTTGCTCTCACTCTCCATCCCATTAACTAACCCTCCCATACCTCCTTCCCTTTCAAATCCGCCAGAGAGCCTAGAGACTTTGAAAATGCAAGCAGTGAATCACAATAACCTAACCTATATATTACACGCTAAGAAAGAAGCAGTGGCATTATGAAATGCTTGCAGTTGAGGCCTGTGCTTTAAGTGCCACTGAAAAATTAGCCAGGGCTCATCAAGGGGGTGTGGCCTAATGGCAGGGGCGGGGGTAGGGTGACCTGTGGGCTCATTAGGCCACTTGACAAGCCCCAGCTCAATGGGCTACAGGCACCCCAGGGGCAGCGCCTCGCCTTTTCAGCCTTAATGGTGGCAAAACCCTTTGCCAGTTGGGGAGGGGAAGCATCACCAATGAGTCTGAAAAGGTGAGGCGTCTGGAAGCAGAAATCTTTTTTTTTTTAAATCCTGAGCTCCCGCTCATTTGTGGGAGCTTCAGGATTTTGAAAAAAAAGGCCTCTGCTTCCAGCAGTCTCACCTTTCTCTCAATAATGGCATCCGTGGCACCACCAATAAGGATGAAAGGCATTTTATTCTGAAGCCTGAATCTCTCGCACATGAGCGAGAGTTTCAGGCTTTAGAAAAAAAGCCTTGTCCTGTAGCAGCCGAGCTGCCAGGGGGGATTAGTGAGCCCCAGCAGGGCACCGCCTCAGAACAAGATTTCTGAGCATGCCTGGGCTGGGCCAAGCCACTTAAAGCCCTTGTTGGGGCTCAGCACAAACAACTCTTTCTATTGACCTTTGCAAAGCGTAAATGTTGTTATAACACAAATACCCCTTAAAGTGTGTGCTGCGAGCAGGTGCATTGACATGCAACATTTTTGCAGAGAAACGTTGAATGTGCATGCGCATAATGTTCACATAGACACACTGCTCAGTGTTCTTCTACACATGCTCCTGCAAATGACACACTTGAGGCTGGCACAGAAATGGGCAAACACGTTAATCTTTACATCAGCAGCAAAAGTTCCTTAATGCCACACAAAGTTTCTGAGATATGAAAATATATCAAATGAAAGAAGCTCAAAAAAGTGGTTCCCTCTTGCTTTCCAAATTGCCTGTGAGCACCATGTTAAAACAACTCAGCACATTCACCATAGGACCTTGTGACAAATTGGATTCTTCCCTGCACGAGTACACGGATGAGTAGAGGCTAAACCTCCTACTCAGCCCTCACATTTCTACAAGCCAAGTGCCAACAGAATCATTAATTAAGGTAAAACAGGCACAGTTAAGAGATATACCTTCTTCACCTTTTGTGGTAACGTGGGCCGAGGGAAGGCTATACTCTGAAGGGGGATGGGGTGTGGTTCAGTACCAACCCAAACAGTGAAGTATAACAGTCCAAAATGAAGGAATGTCCAATCAAGGTTTTATAAAAATATATGTACTTTAAATAAACTTACCATGTACAATAATAACTAACTAGAAAAACACTACCCAAAGCCCACACCTGATGTAAGAACACAGAATAAGCAAAGATAACAATATGAGGCATTCTGAGTAATGAATCAGAGGTGTAAGGCAAGTCATAACACCAATATTCTTTAAAAGGATATGTTCCTGGGTGCACCAGGTATAAAATAAGCCTTACCAGTCTCGAAGGCCCAAAGATGGACCAAGGGAGAATTTAGTATTCAATAGTATCTTTTTTTACAGTTAATGGTGGTGAGGCAGTGCCAAACCAATCTTCTTGGTGCTGGGCAATCAATTGGAAGATCCGGAGAGTGCAAAAGGCAGCAATGGAGGGGCCTGGTGGTTCAAATGCATCAAATGGTTCTTGAAAGATGGTTCCAACCAGTGCGATGGTGAAAAACATTGGGATCCTGGCTTTCTTGGCTCTCAGGGTGCTGTGTGTCCCGATTAAGGGACTCTAGGAGAAGATGAGCCCTTTTCGTGTGCTCCCAAACACGGGGGCGACTGGCAAACAAAAGCAGGGGTCCTTCATCACTGTGAGGTCCTGGGTACTGCTGTGACTGGCAGAGAGGCAGGTCTTGCTTCAATAGCTGTTCACTCCTCAGGTTGCTGTGAGTCTCACTCTAGGGACCCAGGGACAAGATCTTTGGGTTCCCAAACATTGGGGAAGCTGGCACACAACTTTAGGGGTCCTTCAACATGGTTAGGTCCTGGGTCCCTCTATCGCTGGCAGTGAGGCAGGTCTCTTTCCAGAAGCAAATTCATCGCCAATGCTCGCTGGGGATGGTTAGGGGACAGAGCTTGCCTCTGCCTTGGACACTCTGTACCCACCTTACTGGTGGAGGACCTTGGAGATATCAACTCTCCCAACAGATGTCCATGAAATCTTCTTGAAGGTTTGGAGTCCACAAGATGATTCATAGAAGTGGTGTAAGACTCCTCCTTTATTTAAAGTTGCATGTACACCAATGATTGGACTAAAGCTAGCCTGTTTTAGGGGTCCTATCCCTGTTCTTGAAAGAAGTGGACTTTGCCCTTCTGACATCACATCAAAAGTGTGTTGTGCTAGATGAAGTGGAGTGGACAGGAAGGAGAAGAGGCAGAGAGAAGATGGTGGAAACCTCCTTCAACTGAGCTCTTCCTGTCTAAATTAATGATTGAGATAAGTCAATTATAACGTGCCTGTGCATAAGTGTTTTAGGTGTAATAACACAAGGAAGGGAAGACAAAGGGAGGACAAAACAAATGCTCTTACTAGGCTAGTGTCATTCAGATTGTGCAAGTCCGATGATCCAAAGTGCAAGGGGGAGAAGGAGAAGGAGAGGGACAGGGGAAGTGCAATCAGAGCCACATTGCTCTGAGAAAGTGCAGCCAAGGCAGCATGGCTCTGGGTAAGTGCAAGGCAGCATGGGACTGTAGGGTTACAGTTACAGGTCCTGAGTGCATGGTGGGCCAAGATGCAGAACAGGAGCGAATGGTCATGGAGAAGCCTGGTACCCAGTGAGACTCTGAGGGTATCCAGGCCACCAGTCAATGCAGCAGCCAGGTAAGTCAGCAGAGGATAGAGAGCAGAGGGGAAAAGGGAGGTCTTGAGCTGTTTCTGGAACGTCAGGTGGTCCGGCTCAAGTTTGAGAGGGACAGGGAGGCCATTCCAGAGGGAGGCACCTGCAGAGGAGAAAGATCTACCCCCACTCTCTGCCTGGAGATGCATCTGGATGTAGTATGGACCACAGCCCTAGACAGTGTTGTGGGCGATGCAGAGGGCCCTGAACCTAATCCCTGCTGACACTGGGAGCCAGTGGAGAGATTTCAGGGCTGGGGAGATATGGTCCCTTAGATTGGGGCCAAGGACAAGTCTTGCTGTCCTGTTCTGGATTAGATGCAGAGGGCAGAGGGCAGAGAGCAGAGGAAGGCAGATTGAGAAAGAAGCTGTTACAGTAGTCCAGCCTAGAGAACCAGAGCTCTGGAGACAGTGAGCTTCTGGGGGAAAGTGAGAAAAGGAAGAATACCTCTGAGGAGGTGCAGCTGGTAGAGGGCCTTCTTGGCAAGGTATGTGATGGGAGGAGAGAAGGAGAGAATGGAGTCGAAGAATACACCAAGGTTTTTTGCCTCGCAAGAAGGCGAAGGAAGAGGGCCCAAGGAGGGCAGCCAGAGTGAGAGAAGGAAAGCGGGAGCATGGGTCCCAATGAGAAGGGTCTCAGTCTTACTGGAATTAAGGCAGAGATCATTAGACGTGCACAAATCCTGAATCGGGGATAGACAGTCAGAAATGAGCAAGAGAGGAGAGGAGGCTGAGGGGAACTTGAAAGAGAGTCTGGTGTCTTCCTCAAAACACTAGTTAGAGAATAAGGTAGAGATCCGGTGGGCCAAAGGGGCCAAGTAGACATTGAAGAGCCGGGTGAGAAGTTAGAGCCTTGGGAACACCACACATGGAGAGAGAGGTGGGGGAGAGAAAGGACCGCAGTTGGACCTGGAAGGAAGGGTACAGGTGGAAGGAGGACAACCACTCCTGGCCCTTATCCATGATGCCCAGGTTCTCATAGAGTTGGTTGATCAGGGTGGCGTGATTGACCATGTTAAAAGCAGATGAAAGGTCAAGGAGGATGAGGACAGAGGGAACGCTTGAATCAAGATTAGTGAGCATATCTTCACTGGTGTTAAGGAGAGCAGTTTCCATGCCTCTGACTGCTCTGAAGCCATACTGATTGTCATGGAGACAACCAACAGATTCAATGTGGAGAGTAAGCTGGGAGATCGCCAGATTTACCAGGGGTTTGCCCAGGAAAGGAGCGATATAGATCGGGCAATAGTTTGTCAGACAGGTAGAGGGGAGTGCTTGAGGAGTGAGGGGAAGATCCAGTGCAAAAGAGTGATTGCAGATATCGGCCAAGGCTGAAGTGAGGGTGTCAATGTGGTCCTTGATGGTTCTGGAGGAGCAGGGGTGCACTAACACATCCAATTTCCTTCTCAATAGGATCAAAGGTCTTTAGATATGCAGCCCCATGGTAGTGATGCCAAACCTTTTGTCAATGGGTGTGCCCTTTAATTCCTGTTCCCAGGCCCTCTTCCTGTGCAGTGGTTGCCCCGGGAAAGGGTGAAACCTGCCCTTACAAAGGAACAACGAGTGGTAATACCCCAGGCTCCATTCCTGCCTGCAGGGCAAGGTCCAGCCTGTTTGGAGAGACAATACATAACCCTTCCACAGTTGAACTTGGCCTAAAGGGCTTACACATGTGTGAGATGAAATTGATGTTTCTGCAATGATTGTATGCAATACCATGCACCATGCCCTAGGCTGACATTTAGAGTTTACCCTGCCACCCACATGGTCCACTAATAATCCTGAAACTTTGGTACAGGGGTGCATATCTTAAATGCCACCTCTTGCACCAGTGACTTTGGCTATCACCTCAGCTGCCAAAAGGGCACCTGCAACATGAACCTGCTCTGTGCCACTGTAGGGCAGAAGCTGAACTCAGGCTACTGACACAGGAGTGCACAAGTGTTCACTAGGCCTATGAAAGGGAAACCTGATCAGCAGATTACCATTCCGTAGATGGTATTACCCGCACCTGGGTAGGGAGATTATATGTTTCAACATTCCAGCTTGCTTATGCATAATTTTATGATTCATTTTTTTTGCATTTGAAGCTTACAGACATCATGGATATAAATCAATATTTAAAATGTGCTTTATTGTGTTACTCACTTTAATTATCTTGGTAGCAGACACATATTTGTTAGGCAACTTGAGGACTGTGTGTGGGGGCGTTTCATCAGAATGTCCCCCATCCTTTTTCCAATTGACTAAACATCCATGCCTAAGAGAGGCGCTGAACTGGTAACAAAAGGAATATTTGGGAAAAATAGTAATAGAGAAGCATGTGTGAGGGTGCTTTTTCTTATCTTGTTTTTTTCCTACTGAAGGCAACTTTGAAGGTGAGCAGGTCTCTTGAGCAATGGTCCAAAATGGGAGGTGGCTGCAGCCATTTAATTAAACTGCTGTCCATTAGCAGCACAGTAGCAGAACAAAGGCAAGTGTGATAACCTTGCTGCAACTGACAGCAGAGAATGAGTGGCTGGGACGCTTTCTTCCAGTCGCAGGGGCGTTCTTATGAGGCAGCAGCTGGGGGAAACGGCTGTCTCTGAATTGTTCCTGTTTTAAGAACTGTGGAGTCCTGTGGAGAGGCAAGCTGCCTGCCACTCCCCTGCAGTTGGTACACTACAGCCCATTTCCAAAATATATTACAGGGTCTGCGCTAGCGACCCTATAGTTATGGAAAAGTTTGTCAACTCATAGAAAGAGCAGTTATTGGGTGGCTTATAACTTAGGCGCAGTTTGACAAATGCTCACAAAACTTTCCAAAATAAATATACAGCCATCATATAATTATTTTGAGAAGTTCGGTGCGATTTCAACAAGGTGGGGAAAATGTATAGAGGGGGGCGTAAAACCGTTGAAATCCAGAAACACATCAATGGAAAAAAATGTTGCTTGTGGCTAGAGCCGAAACCACAAGATGGATTTGCACGAAACGTGTGCGAGGAGCGGCAGCCTGCTCCCAAAAGCATGCTTTTGCTAATTTGGTGATAATCCATCCAGTAGCTTTTCATTTAATTGTGAAAAAGTAGGTACAAAAATTTGTGATCTCTCATTCCCGTCTGCGGACTCATTTGCTGGTTTGGTGTCCGCTGGCGCATTTCGACCAATCAGGAAAGGGCGTGATGTTCACAGACATCATACGAGCCCGCTAATTGGTTGATCAAATGCGTGAGGTATGTCAAAACCTTTGAAATGATTTCCATATTGGGTCAGCGAACCAAGTTCTTTGTCTACGGTCAGCGCCGTAGAAAATCACTTTGAAAAATATATGTGGAGTTATTTTGAGTGTCTGGGGAGGGTCGGGGAGAGCGGAAAAATGGGAAAAATAAAGCATTGTTGTGGTTGAAAAATGTCTGTGGGGTTGTTGCAGAGTCCATGTTTTTTTTTTTACCATCCGTGACTGTCACGGACACAAATATTGCTCTGCGGCCCTATTTTTTATGATACGGACACAAACACATGTACACTGACTTTGTTGGGTTGACAGTGTTGTTAGGGTTATGACACAGCAGGGATTACTTTTTATTTTATGGATATCTAATGAAAGTGTGTGTGACTGATATTTATGTGTATTTGCAATAAAATGTATATTTCTGTGGATATGGAAATGTACAGAAGGTTTGTGGCCATGGCCAATGTCCAGATTTTTGGGGTATGGCCGGCCACCATGAATCTTGACACTGGGCATGGCCACAGTAACAATTTAGGTATGTAATGTGTGTGAATATTTGAAAATTAATAATGTGGTTATTGGACTTACATATTGTAATACGTGTCACACTGGGCTTGGGCACAATAATGTTGTTATGGATGCATACATTGTTAATCGAATAATATGGATATTGGGCACATGTATAGTAATACGTTTTTTGGGTTTAATGGGAGCAGCAGTGTGGCTGCTGCTCAGGGATAGAATAGTGCACTTAGATATTGTAGGCAGGCTATAATGTGTGCTTTCTTCTCTGTAAAGAAAAGAAAATATAGTTAGCTATCAAACAGTTTGAAAAATATAATTTGTTACTGTTTTACACATGTATTTGCTTTTTGAACCCTTATAAGTAGAACATTTGATGTGCTATGTTGTGCATAACATGTGTATGTGATACACTGTTGTTGTTTTAACATGTAGTAATCATTGCGACATTGGTAAACAATCCAAGGTGGATTGAAAAAAAACATTTTATATATTTACTGTTTTATACATTTACATTGTTTTTAACTTTGAGTGCTACATTTATGAAGAGGAGACATTTTCTATGTGTAGAAAGTTGTACTGTGGTAATTTGGGTCAACTGAGTCTGAACAATAAACCAATATTACAATGCAAATTGCTAAAGGCCACTGGTGCCAAGCATACAGTTGTAGAGTTGCACAAGCTGTACGTCATACAACAAATGTGAAATTATTTGCTTCCATTAGTTAAGTAGTATACCTTTTACACTTTTTTGTCCATAATCATGTTTATCTCAAGGAGTAGTGTCACCAGTAAGGAAATCATGGTGGCAACAGTAAAGACAGGCACAAGTGATCACAGTTCAAGGGTGTTTATTAAACTGTATGCATGGGTGGTAAAACACCCAATCTAAACCTAAAGCTAAGATGGGAGCAAGCTACAACCATCAAATATTAATAAGGCAGTCCTAGTAGCATCTTGTCAAATGAAAATGGCCTATACTAAACAAAAATATTGCCAATCCTTACCACTAAGTTACAAAACAGTGTTGGATAATGTTCACCAGAAAAGAAAGGAGTGTTCACAAAGTTATGTCCCAGCCATACCAAGATGGTATGGCTGGGACAAGGCAGAACTTCGGAGAACAGCACACTCCTGGGCCTCTCCAGCATGAAGCTCTGAATTCCATTCAACGTTAACAGAACCTTCAGGGGCCAAATCTCTTTTCCACAAATTATCTTGCCTTTGAAGACCTGCTGGCTCAAAAAAACAAACAAACAAAAAAAGTTCCTTCGGTGGTCTTGCACCTTGGGCGATTGCTCTTCCCCTTTCAGATCTCCCTCCACCGGGCTCGGATCCTCTTCACAATGTGGGCCTCTGCCGGGTTCACTACAGCCTTTCACTTTCAATATCAATACTATCACAATGCATAATTTACTTCTCTTAGTTTCCCCTTGTCATTCCTCCATCGGGTTCACATAGCCATCTTTAACACAGTTCATGAATTTCTAATACAGTTCATGATTTGCTTCATCTGATCAGAAAGCCTGGTTTCACTTCTCAGAGCTCTCTCTTGCCAATGGGTCAAGACTTTCGAGGGTACAAGGGATTTGCCATGACCCTTGTATGACCACTCTAACACCTCACGCCGCCCTTTCCTAGAGTCTTCTGGTACTTGCAGTTTCAACACAAAGCAAAAGGGGCCAGCGAGAGACCTTCAAAATGGCCCTCCTGTGGTACCTGAACTCTCTACAGCTGGCCCTTCTCTGAGCTTTCGCAAAAATTAAATCACAAACAAGTTCTTTGTTCTCAAGTTCCTTGCATTCATATATTGTTGCCACTTGCAACCTTGGGCTCAACACTGTTCAGTTTGCTATCAGCATCCTCCGACTCACCGGTTGTGCTAAACCCATTGGCTTGTCTTGCTTCTGGAGTCAAGGACGGTACCACGGAAGCCAGTGTCCTCTCCGCCTGTGCTATGAATGCAGGAGGCCCCCATGCACTTTTGACATCTGTTACTCCACACGTAAACTGTAAATCCCGGTCTTATGATTTCCCTTTCAGAGGCTTTGCAGGCCTGAGTTGAAAAGGGCAAGGGCAGTTCCCCCTTCATTGGCCCTCCTGGTCTCACCGCCTTTCTCTTCCGTTTGAACTGCTGGTTCGGTGTAGCTGTTTCGTCGTGTGTTCGGCCTTGCTCGTAGTGTGCTCTTGCGCTCTGCCTTTTATCCTTGTGGGGAAGGTAAAGGGCCATCAGGTGAGAGTGGTTATTGTCTCTGCCTGATCTGTGTGTTGGGACATGTCAGGTAAACGGATCTAGTGTTAGTCTGTTGTCTGTCGCGGTGTAAGAAAGTGTTTGTGTTGAAAAAGGGGGAGGGGTAGAGCTTCAACATATCCTACAGGTTTAGGATGGGGAAAAGGTGTTACAATGAAGGGGGTACCATGTCTCAACCTTCAGTGCCCCACTTCCACTCCCTGAAGACCCCTCATCCAGGTGATCCTCCCCACTGTTCCACCCCCAGGAACTGGATCCAATAGTGATTGCCGTGCCCTGGCCACCTGGATGACAGATCTCCGGGGACTAGCGGGTGAGACACCTTCAGGTTTCTCAGGTTTCTCACACACTTCACCTGTATCTCTTGAACCCAGAAAAATGCAAAAAGAGTTGATAATGAAGTAGAGAAGTGGAGAGATTAACCCAGAGTCTACTTTACATCAGGTTGCACATATGTAGCATATGAAGGTAGAATTGAAAAGAGTTGTTGCTACAGGGAATGTTTTTGGAACTTATTTTGCATTGTGGTGTAATTTATGGTGTGCAGTAGAAAACTGGTTTGGGCTAGAATAAGAAAGGTGCAAAACCTACTGCCTTTAACATTGTCCTTGGTGACCGTCTCCAATCTGAAGATCCTGAGAAAAATGTTTCAGACATTTCAGGCTCTTCCTTTGATTCTGTTAACCCAGTGTCTGTGATTGAAATTACGTGCCAAAGATTGATTATGAGAGTACAAATTTAGCATTTGAAAATATTTCAAGAGCTGTAAAGGAGATATTTGAAAAATTGTTCTCAAACCACTTGGAGTATGAAAGCTGCTGCAGCAAATTGTGTGCCCTTGTGAGAGAAACATCTGTCAAGCAATTTGAAGTGGTGGAATTAGGCACATGAGATTTGAACTACTGTCAGCTTACTTGTTACAATGAACGTTTATTGCATGATTCACATTCCATTGTTGTTGCAAGATGATTTCTACTATGCTACTTTTATTGACAGTTTCTAATGTTCCATAATAGAGAAGCTGACATAATAGGAAAATCTATATTTTGTGCTGGAACATAATACAGGTTGTTAATTCTTAAACTTGATATAAACGTTCATCTCGAGATTAAAGGTGCTGCTCAAATGAAGTCACAGCTGCGCCTTAACCCACATGTGCACCCAGGGAAGAGCACTCAGCCAATCAGGTGGCTAGAACACCGGGTGAGAATACAAATTCTCCATCTGCTGTTCCAGGTATCCGAGCCCTATTCTTGGTGGCACCATTGTTTTTTCTTTTTAAATGTGGAGAGGCAAAGGAAGCCTTTCGTGGTTGCCTCCCTACCTCTTCACATCCCCCAAAACAAAAAGAAATAACCATCATCTAACTTGTTAATTTTTACACAGGATTTAAACTTTAATCTCAATTAAATCAATTTCCCAAAGGTGTTGATAAAATTAAGTTACGGCTGTTTCTTAACCCACATTCAAACCTGTGGAATGTTGCTCAGTCAACCAAGAGGCCAGAACAGCAGGCGAGAATACACATTCTCCGTCCGCTGCTCCAGGCACCAAAGGCCAATCCCCAGGGTGGTCCCATTTTATTTTTTATTTTTGAATGTGGGCAGCAACAGGGAGCTTCTTGCTGTTACCTCCCCACTGTCTCCACACCCCCTATACCAAACAAAACCAGCATCATCTACTGAAGTGGTTGTGGCACCAGTGTTGTATATCATGCCTCCCGTTGAGAAGGTTTTCTTGTTAAGAGATACTTGGCCATGTGTAAAAGTTAGTGAGTTTACAGTAATTTTTAGTGCCATCTGCATTGTATCTTAAAAGCATTAATATTAAATATTGGGCATGTGAATCTATTTTTATGTTGGATAGATTGTCTGAATTGCAGAAGGTGCCATGGTTTGCAATTTGCAGAAGGTGTTGAAATTAAATTGAATCACAATTTGGTAAAGATACATACACATATCGTTCATTAGGGATGTGCTCATGGTTGTAGAGAGTTTATGCATGTTTTCATGTGTCTGAAATGTGCAAGATTTCATTTAAAGGAATGTTCTTTGTTTCTAGCACTTGCAGTATGCCCCTTTGGAATTCTTGTGGATCTTCCTGTGTGTTTATGGTAAATTTAACCCTTCCTGTATATAATTACAATTCTTGTCTTATTCTTGAGACACTGTAGATAGTGTCAGGGATGTTAGGGTCATTTCAGTGTAGGATGAGCACTTGTAAACACAACTGGTCTGAGCTGTTTCAGTAAATATTTTGGCCACACTTGGTGGCAATTGGAAGAGAAGACTGATTACTGCTTTTGAATAGCATTTCACTCAAGTTGTGCTGCTGAACTTAAACGGGCCAAAGAATGTGGTCTGTTTCATTTGATGATGCTGCATTTTCAATGTATTTGTTGTGATTATGGGGAGATCTGTTATGGCTTCTTTTTCTAATAGTTGTCTTTTTAAATGTTTTCCTTTTTGATGTACAGGGTACATATCCAGATATACAGTGCATAGTGCATGCAGCCTGTTGTATTCTAGGAATGACAGAGTTTACTTTGTTTGCATCAAAGTTAAGTAAGAATAGACTATTGAGTGTTCAAAGACCTGAAAGTGCTAAGTAACTCATCCATTTTTTGAAGACTATACTGGCATTGTCAACAAGAGCATGGTCGAGTGTTAGACCTTGTGACTTGTAAATAGTGACAGCGAATTGTTCTCTGCACACATACAGATCTTTTAAACGAAGGAAATGTGCTGTTGTGCAGGGGATTTTTTGGTTCTGTAATTTTGTCTAAATGGATGTTGACAAACTGGATAGTGTTTTCATTTGCATATGTTTGGAAGCCCTCAACTGTTCCAGTTTCCCCATTGACTAAACCTTGTTCTACATCAAGTTGCGTTTTAACACTACTCTTCAGTTTAGACACATAGTTAATCATTTTTCCAATCCAGCTGTGCTTGCGATATATTTTTCTAGGCTATTAAGTCATGCTGTTGCCTGTTGACACATAGGGAGTGTCATGCCAGGCACTTCCTATTTGTCTGTGGAGGTGATATGCACTATGGGTTGCATCTCTTTTTTCAAAATGGTGTTGTTGAATTGGTTACAGCTTGCAAGAGTTGACATTGAGCATATGGACTTTTGTTGTTGTTGACTTTATTATTCCATCACATCAGGGGAATATGTGATTGGTTCATTCAGTTCATGAGTTGATCTACGTGTTAAGGTATTTTTGCGTCTTCAATAAGGAGATCAGTTGTAATGCTTTTAAAAATGTGAGTGTACGGTAGAGCTGCAGACTGATGCACGTTTTGTGCAAGTTCTCTGTAGCCAAAATGACACCCCAGATTAACATTGCCAATGTTGCCTGAGTGCATTACGGCATTCTTTGTTTACTAATGTTTTGAATATGTGTTGGCCCTTGACTGCTGTTAACTGTAGGAGGTTTTCAAAACCAGTAATGTGTTTTCCTCCAAAATGTTCTTCGTAACCAGTTTTTAGGACTTCCTGCATTCTTAGGTGTATTAAAAGAAGCATACGTTTGGAAACCATGCTTACTTCATCTACTAGGGGGACTTTAATTCGTTGTAGAATTGGGCGTACTTCAGAAACAGCTTCTGCTGACAATTTGTAATATTCTTATTTGTTTTGGTGTTCTATTGGGAGGAGGAGTAGTCGGTGCAAAGTTACATCTCCTATGTTCTAAGAACCCTAATATGTGGGGGCTGTCACAACAGCTGTGAGGTTGTTGTTTGTTTTTTCTTCTCCAAATTTCCTGAATGTTTTAATTAAGAAGGTTTTGCCAGAACAAGCTTCAACACTTACCTACAATAGCAGAGGTTTGCCATTTTTGCAACTGCAAGTTGTATTTTCATGCTTTAGTTCAAGGTAGATGGGTGAATGCTGAGCTGTTTATTGTTTAACTGTGATTTGAGCACTGACAAATCTTCCTTAGATTGTTTGGATTGATACATGGTGTTTTCTACCTCATTCATTGCTTTTTCTGCTTCATTTTGAATGAGTGTTTCTCCAAGTGGTTCTTGGCATCTCGTAAGAGCTGGTTGACTCCCAACAGGACTGTCTTTATCTAATGTTTCCATTTCTTCTTCTTGTTGGCGTTCATTATCCAACATTTCTTCTTACAAATGTCATCTGTTAAATGTCTTTCATTTGCCTTGAATGCAGCTTTAAATGAATCATGGTCACCTAACAATTGTTCCTCTTTTCTCCAAGGTCTAAATAGTTGCAGTAGGTCCATGTAAATTGGTCTCTATGCTCTGTAGATTACAATGATAACTTTACATGGTTAATTAGGCTGGGTTTTGAATGACTTACAAGACTTCCTGCACAATTTAACACTGAAGGCCCAATCCATGGTATATTTGCCCGGATCACTCAGAATTTGCACTGCTGAAAAGTGACTTTGCACTGCTGACACAAACCCTGGGCAAAGTCTGGGCACAATCAGTGCATAGTCATTTTTCCAGTTCAAAATGACTTTGCCCAGACTTTGCATGGCAAAAATATACTTTGCACAGTTCCATGAATAATAAATTCGCTTTGAACTGGGCAAATATTCCATGAATCGGTCCCAGAGTTTTTGCCAGTTGTCTCATCTGACATAACACTACTTTTGTAGTAATCGTTTTGGGCTATTTCAAATAGGCACATGTTTTCTAAAGCAGTACTTTCTGCTTGGAAAGTATGCGTCAATCAGATTGTTTTTCTTTAAATATCTTGGCTGTTGGGATCATTTGTGGCTATCCATTCAATTTATTGACAAAATTTAATTATTATTTTCATAATGAAGCTGGACCAAGGTTGATCCAGAGAACATTTTCAGATTTCCCATGCAAGGCTATACCTGTTAAACAATCTGCAGCTTCGTAGGACACCCATTCTCTGTGTGACAGAATTTTAATACCAAAGTTGTACAAGTTTTCTGAAAGGGTTTTGTTGGGTGACATGTCATCCCAAAAGTCTTCTCAGCTTTGGTGAGATAGGCTGTGACATAACTGGCAAAAGCAGTTGAATTGTCTGCAATGATTTGAATGTCTATATTAGCATTCCACAAGAGGGCAATTGTAGTACTATAATCATTGATGTAGTTGGATGCAGCACTGCCGTTTCACACTGCCCCTAACTGAAGACATGAAACGATTTGCTTGACCTTTGGTGAAGACTGGTCTATGCAATCCAAAGTAGCATTTGGTGAAATATTTCCAATTGTTTTTATATATCAATGTCAGCAGTATTTGCCACACTCATGACTTTGTAAATTTACATTTTGTGTGTGTAGGTTATTATGTATATTTTCTGAAGGGATGTTGCAGGTCATTTTCAATCACTGTCATGGCCGAATATGGGAACATGTTTAATCCACAAAAGCATGTGGATGTCTGGTGCTCCTATGGATTGCTATTGTTTTCTCCCAAAAAAGTGTTCTACTTCTCCTAGTGGAGGACATTTTTATTTTTATTACAGATGCAGTATAACATGGGAATTAAATGATGGTGACAGTATCTTGAGACATTGACTGGATCAAGAGAACAGACTACTCCTGCACTTTTTTTATGTCTATTTCTTTATTTTGTGGTTTGCAGTACGTAGAAATTCATTCAAGTAAACCCATGAAATTCTGTACAACTTAAAGTAACAAACCATGTGGGTAGACTTAGGTTCCTTAACATCCAACTTACTTCAGCATGATGCAGGAACCAGTACTTTTTTGTACTACTCACGTTTGCCAAGAGAGTTGTAATACCTGACTGCAACACTTCATCTTTGTCTTTTATCTTTTGATGGCATTGAGTAGCAGACATGTTCAGGAGATGGATGTCTGTTTTTAGTGTGTGTACGACTCTGTAACATAGAGTTATAGTTCACTTTAGAACAAGAGGTGGAAAATGTATTCTACATTTTGCTGGTTTCTTGGATCTTCAGAATCCATTCAGAGAGAACAATATTGTAACACACTGGTTTATATGAGTCTTTCCTTGTGTCTTTCTACTTTTCCTGTTGGAAAAAGTAGTGGAAAACAACAAGCTTCTAAAGTTTTTTCCAATATACTAATTGAAGAGGCTTTGGCTTGATGCATTTTATGTGTTTCTACTGTGGTGTTGCGGAAATGTAGTGGGTGAAATGTATACTGGTCTTAAATATTGCCAGTAGTGATAGGATCAACATGTTAAAATTGGGCAGTCGGTGGTGTATTGTCATATATGTTGGTGCTTTCTTTTAAGTTTTCTTCTATGTTTATATTTTTGTAGTATTCATTGAGCCTCATTAGGAGTTCGTCAATAACCCACCGGTGCGACTGTGGAGTTGCAGCCGACCCCATAACATCGGATCGCCACCTGGCTTGCGGCACCACCGGAACTTCACAAGTTCCGGCAGAGAGGAAAGACAGGTGGCACATCTTGTAAGTCCCAATTCCCATTGAGTCCAGTAGGACTATATGGGAATAGGGACATGGAAGCAATGGCACCATTGCTGACGGTGCCAGTGCTTCCATGGCAACTCTGCCTGCCGAGGCCACTGTGCCCGCCAGGGTCAGACCTGCCGGGTGTTGTGGCCCAAGCAGGCAGATTCGTAGTCTGGTGGTCCAGATACAAGGGTGCTGGTAAGCTTACCAGCACTCTTGTTTCCAGACCGCCAAACTTGTAATGAGGCCTATTGTTTTGTTTAAGATATTCTAGGGCTTCTTTAACTTTTTTAAGTCAACTAGTTGTTTCCAAATTGTTTTGTTTTTTGTTGGCACACCATTGAATTGAACAGTTAAAGATTGTTGTACTGATCCTTGTGATGAATCCGATGGTGCCATCACTTCTTTCCCGGTGGTTACCCCTCCCCATGCGGCCATGGGACGTCAGCTGCTACCTGATCCTGAAACTGTGGTGGCTAAATGAGGGAGGATCACATGGAAGGGGCCAACCTCCAGGAGAATATCATAGTGCCATCTGGTAAGACATGGTATCCCCCTTCTTCTTTTGAAGATGCCTCCATCCCTACCTAGTGGCTTAATGCATACTGTAACACCTCTCATCATCCACCTAGGAAGGATGCTGAAGACCTTCTAATGAGAGCTGTATGTAAGTAATCACAATCTGACATACCCTCTAGAATTTAGGAAAATACCTTCTCTCCTTCTACTTACCAGTACTCTACAACTGACTTACCTTTAAAGAACAATTAGCCAGACTTTCCAGACTTTACCTATAGAAATTCAAGAATGAATCCATTCCCATACCTACCAAAGAACTGCAATGAGGAACATGAATGGAGGAATACAGATAGAGGAAGGCCAGGAAAATAGGCTGCGCTCTAGCCAATGTGAGTGCATACCTGTGCCCTGGAGACTTAAACTAGTGGAGCAGGTGACTAATGAGAGCTGTTGGAGAGAGAAAGCTGCTTCTCTTGGAAGAAGCCAAGAGACTTTGATGCTGGAGAGAGGGCCGTGGAGCAGACCGGCTGGAGAAGCGAAACCAGGGAAGCTGGCTATGAAACTAAACATGCTGCAGGAACACCAGAATCCAACCCACGGTTCCCCGGCATTTACCGGAGCCTGAAGATATGAAGCAGGAGAGCCAAGCAGAGACATGGCTATCTGATATCACTGCCTATAAAATAGCATAATCTATCTATATATATATATTCAGTAAAAAAACTTTGTTAAAGGGACGTTATGGTTAAGTTGCGCTACTGAAAACCTATGAAATTCAGTGAAAAAAATGTTGTTACAGGGACTTTATGGGTCCAAGTAAAACTGAAAAACCCCTGAAATTCGCCAGTTATGGTAAGCTAAGCAACCATAACTCGTGCTACCACTGTGCACTGCAAGGACTAATGAGATCAAAGATGGCATTGCAAATGTCATTGATGACATCACTGATGACATCACAAGGCTGGCACCCTCTTTCTTAGTTTGGTGAGATATGCACACTAGGTGACTTTCTTGACTAGTAGTGAGGCATTGCAAAGTGAGTAGGTACTACATTTGTACTTACCGTTCTTACATGTTCTTACACTGCTTTCCTTAGGGTTAAGTGTAATCATATGCTACATATATATATATATATGGGATGAAGAAAGCCTGAAATGCAGCACTTATTTCTGTGCATTAAAATAATCAGTTAGGTTATGAACACTTTGTGGTAGTACTGCTACGTTTTTGCTTACTTTACTTTCTTTGTATATTCTGCTATTGGTGTGCGTTGTGCTATCTTTCATTTTTGTGTGCAGTAGTATATTTATTCAGTAACCGATGGATTGGTAGCTACTTAGCACTTGTGTAACAGTCCACAAATGTCTAACAGCAAAGCATGCATCATTTCACTATGCAACATGGGAAAAATGTGGATATTGCTCCTGTATTATGCATGCTGCACACACTGCTTACATTTTTACATGAGTTTGGTCTTGTAATGGAAAGAAATGTGTAATGCAATACTGTTCATAGCAATGTCTTGTGTAATTACCTACGTATGTAATGAAAGTTCTCCCCATGATGTCTGATAGTGTTATAGCAACATAACAAAGACAATACCTTCTGGAGGCTTTTCATGACAACTACATATACATGTGATGTAATCAGTGATGTCATCAATGACATTTGTGATGTCATCTTTGATGTCAATGGTGTTAGTCCTTGCAGTGCACAGTGGTAGCATGAGTTATGGTTGCTTAGCTTACCATAACTGGCGAATTTCAGGGGGTTTTCGGTTTTACTTGGAACCATAAAGTCCCTGTAACAAAGTTATTTTCACTGAATTTCATAGGATTTTAGTAGCACAACTTAAACATAACATCCCTTTAACAAAGTTGTTTTACTGAATTTCATAGGCTTTTAGTAGCGCAACTTAACCATAATGTTCCTGTAATAACGTTTTTTCACTGAATATAGATATATAAATAATGTAAATTTGATAAATGTTTACTAGGGAGCCCTTAGTTTATATACATATAACATAGAGCATACTGAACCCCCTACCTGCGCTAGAGGGAATGATATCCGCAGACCATGCACCTGTTCGAGGACAGACTCGGACAACATCAACAATATCCAAAAACGTATGGGGTATCTTACATTGTTATATCATCAAAAAAATAAACACTAAACATGTTCAAAAAGCAGCACATACATAAATAACATTCAACAATAAAATAATAAGAAGTGAAACTTTGTATGTAAGACACTAACCGTCCAATTACATAGCATATGCAACATAGTGGAATATACCAAAACAGAATTAAACGCCTCCAACAGAATTATTCTGTTTCTGGGCTTCCAGGACACAGACTGCTCCTTGTTGCATTGGATTGCTCGCACTCTTTGAAATAGCTGCCTGATGCATCCATGGCTGCTGCTGGTGCTACTGCTGTCTCAGCAGCACCCCCACCCTCTCCACCACCAACACCTCCTCGAAGGCCTTCAGAGGGGAACAGCCATCAAGATACAGAGGAGAGTGATAAAAAGGATGAGAAGGATGAGGTAGTGGAAGTCCCTACTACTAGTTCTCACCCGTGAATCTTGGGTGTGGAGGTTATTTGCCACTGTTGATGGAGTACCAATAGCATGTGCACACAAGGTGACCTGCAATCAGTGCAAGATGGTGCTGAGTCGTGGGAAACCGGGTTTGTACAGCTATGGTACTACCTCAATGAAGCGATACCTAAAATCGTTCCACGTTGGGGCTATTCGTAAGGTTTTACCTTGCGAAAAACGTAGTAGATTGAGTCCCCCTGCAGCATTCTCCATTTCCACTCCTGCCACCACAAGAGACAATCCTGTGGGGCAGCACATCCCTCCAGCTGCCTCGCAGGCCATACAAGATGCTGTTGATCCTTACCTTTCGAGGGTCACAGTATTGTGCATGTACTGCGATGCAGTACTATTCAGGGGGGAGAACCTTCAAAGTGCTTTTGAGACTGAGGTCAAAGAGCATGAGAAGAACTGCTACCTACCTGAATAAGGCCCACCCTACAACTTTCTCTCTCCACCTGCCCTTTCTTATCCCCGTGGTTGGTGTCCCTTCCTTACCCTTCTTTCCCTTCCTTTCCTTGTGAGTCGTGTTTACAAAAACAAAAAAAGGCTCTTTTCAGAGCCGCCTTTCACAGTTCAAAAAGAGAAGTGTCAATGAAATGTGCAGGGCCCTGTGCATTTTTAGAAGTCTGCAGACTGTCCACAGACCTCTAAAATCTTTGCAGTGCTGTCCTGTCACAACCATTGCACTTTTCTCTGGGAGGAAGTGGTGGCTTTGAAAAGAAACCTATTTGTGGTGTTTTTGTGTTTTGAAAACTTCAAATGGTCAACATCTACTGCAAAATGGATTTCTGTAATTCCAAAAAAGAATGCAATGTATTTTATATATTTCGCAGAAAAATCTGATTGCTGGCATAAGTAAGATGTACTCCATCTCTGCAAAAAATGTGCGTACTACGAAACATAATGTTTTCATTGTGAAAAGAGTACATACCAACATCTCTCAAAAAGGCACAGACAGCTCTGTTAACATTGCACCTTGCTTTCTCCAGTTGTGGACCAAATGAAGAAGAACGCAGCTACACTTGTCTCTGTGCAATACAGGAAAAAATTACTCTGGAGTTTGGATACATGGATACATGTCCATGACTTTCCCAAGTACTTCTTTCATTGCAAATTGCAAAGAGATTCCAGACACACACCCTAAACTGTTCCCTCCATAATGAATAATAATAATGTCTGGATGACACTGTGTCATCAAAGTAGCACAAACAGGTATAATCCAGCCACTTCAATCCACGCACTCCATGCCAGTGCACTTCCACATGAGGGAATTCAAGATGTACAGCCACTCCACAGCGATCTGCATGCAACCAATTTATCCATGAAGTTCCCAAAATCCAGACAATCTGCTTTCTGAAACACACAGCCATAGCTATCTCCTCTCAGGAAAAAGACTTTCTGACAAACTCTCTGCTCACACATCACACCCAGTAAACCCTATTGACCAATCCCTTGCTGTGCTACGTCTCATTTGCATCCCTCTCAACCTCAAAAATCCCGTATCTAATACATGCGGTCTGCAGACAACCATGGTGTCCGCAGACAAATCGAAAAATCTGAGCGTGAGGAATTAAAATTTAAATAGTGTGCCCCATTTCCCCTTTGAGGTTGGCTCTGAAAAGAGCCTTTCTTTGTTTTTTTGCAGATGCTTCAGAAACACCTTTTATTTTGTATTTTCTTTTCTAATTTTCCTCAAAAAATTTCACATTACCTTCTCTAAAGCAACCCTTATGTTTCAAAACAGCATGGCATTTCCCATAAAAGATAAAGTCATGCCATCTTCTTTAAAGTAATCAACATTACCAGAGCCAATGTTCTCATTGTTGCAAAAGAACATGCCAGCTCTAGTCATAAAAACAAACATGCCTCATTGATTAAGCACCTATCAACATTTTGCTGTGTACAAAAAACAGAACTTTTGTCCCACATTGGCCTGGGTATCAAACCAGAAAAAATAATCTTGGCATTTGGAAGTAATTTCATTGCTTCCTGAACCGAGTTTCGCAGATCTTGCAACAAAGCAGGGGCACTGCCATAGCCCAAATGCAAAGCACCACATTGCAGGACAACCACATGTGAACTATTATACCTAGCCATGTCCTGACAAACCACTAGCATTGCCTGCAAATTAAAACCAGGCACAGTGCACCACACCACCTCCACTGCTTTTGTGTCAAAAATGTTAGCCACATTCCTAGATTTAGCATACTGCTCCAAACCATTCACAAACATATCTCCAAGCAGCACCACTCTGACTTTCTCCACCTCCGCCATCTTCACTACACACAGCCTCTCTCAATACAAATCAGAACCTCAACACCTGATTGGTTAATCCTCAAATTACATTCCCATTTCATGGTCAGAAGCCCTGTATGTGGCATGTCCTGTCTGTGTACAGCTGCACTGTCCACAGAGCGCGTAAGTAACACTGGGGCAGCCCTTCTACCCTTTCCACTTCACTCTCTGCACCATTCCCTCATTGGCTACTGTTAAGCAGTCACACAACCATCCACCAATCACATGCAAGACCTCTACATCTAACTCCATCATCACAATTCAGCACTTTAGATGTACTGTTGATCACTCTGAGTACAATTACGCCGTGACTGCAAAGCACTTACAGCAACTACTAGTAAACTCTCCAACATTTCTACTTGCAGATTGATGCACATTCACATGCATGAACACAAAGTACAGGTATGAATTTTTTTTGCACAGTACATCATACATGCCAACATTCTGACCCACCTGGGAGGGAAATTTCCTCCAAAAAAAATCAGCAGACAACATTTGTGTCATAAGAATGCATTGGGCAAAGATGTATTTTCGGCGGGAGAACGTGAAAAATAACAATATTTTTCACAGAAAAATCGTGAGTCTCCCACCAAAATAGGGAGGATTGGCATGTATGGTACATGTACACCTCTTTTTTAAATGCATATACACAGACTAACTGCCACTTACCCTGTGTAACCTGTAAAACAAGCTTACTGTCATTTCTCCCATCTACTATGATCAAGTGTCACTTGAAAAGTTGTCTGCACTCGAAATGTTTATTTACCCATATTGTTAACTCCAATGTGCAAACTGTTATTTTCTTCATTCATTCTATCATTTCTGTAACCACTGCCACACATTTAACCACATTTCAACCATTATAGCATTTCATGCATTATAGTGCAAAAGATGTACATAAAATGTCCTTTCTATTCATTCTGCATATTTCACATACATTCTATCATTTCAACTTTCTTTACAAATGACTATATTAGTAATCAGACACAACACACACAGCTATCTAATAAAGTGTCATTTCATGTTAAAAGATGGGAGAAATAACAGTATAATTATGGAAAAAAGGCTTTCTAGTGTGTTAAAAAATTACATGCAGCCACGATAAGTACATGCATCTTTATTTATGCACACAGATAGCCAATATCATTTGAATGGATCCCAGCTGAAACAACACCACTGCACCTACAGCTGTTATTCCAATCTACACAGTTCTCTCATTCCAGCTGGTTGCCAATTCCGTTCTAGATTTCACAACAGCATTCAACTATGCACAGGTGCATTCATATCTATCACATCATCTGCAACCATGTACAGTGTTGTAAAGCAAGACATACATCCCCATCCCTTCAATCTGCAACACAAACACCATATCCTTCCTTGCAACCTTTACTTTATTTCAGACTCTCCCATCTCCAAGCACCACAGAATCACCAAGTACTTTAGTAATCACCTACTGAGTAATAAGCTGCTGACCTCATCAAATCCTTCTGATGTATTTCCCACACCTTCACAAATACATATATTGCATACTTTTCCATACAGTTCCTGCCATTTACCCTGTAAATATAGCAAAGCATACGATTATTTCTTCTATCTATCAACATCCAATAACACCATTTTACGAAGCCAAGCTTGCTCTGTGCGCTTACTATTGTACTCATTTCTAAAGCACATTCAACTAACAGATTCTAAATAAAATATACAGAATGCACATAGTCAAAGAAAAGTGCATGTACACGCTATTCACAGTTATCAGAAAGACACAGTTATCAGAAAGCGCTACTACTGCAAAAACAAAGAAATCCATGTCTACATTAACAACAGTGCTATTAACACACATATTTACTAACTTCTTTCTTTCACAATTTCAGTGAAAATCACTCTCCTGAAAAGCAGCAGCGTCTGAAGTACGAATGAGAACTCAGAACAAACCTACTCTTTCCATCCAAAAAAGTAAGTGCAATACTGCCATAATGTTCTGTTGCTCAAACACTGTAGAATTCTAGTATTCTAGAACATACAATTGTATTAACCCTGAAACATTAGATTCTGTATTAGTGCTTCCCCTCACCAGCTGCATACTTTGTATTGTCATCTGAACACCAGTATAGTAACACACAAATACAAGAATAGCCTTCCCAACCTGAAGTAGCAGCCCATTGCACAATCACACAACTCTACATACATCCTTACCATCATACTCAGACACGCATGCACAAACCACACACACACTGCACAAGATCGCAACCCACACTTTCTTTTTTTCTCCAACAGACCCCAAAGAATGCCTACCAAAAAGCAACTCTGTAGAAAGCAACAGAAAAGTAAACAGAATCAAACTAAAACTCTCCAAAATAAGCATCCACCTCTAGCAGAATGTGTACAAAAAGTTCAAACAAAACAGCTAATACAAACATTAAGCGAAACAAAACAAGCTTCCAGTACAGAAACTTTCCCTCCTCTTTCAAATTGTAAAACAAGACAGAAAGTGATTAACAAGACTGCAGCTACCATTAGTGCTAACACTGCACCTATAAATCTTGATGTAGCGGCAAGTAAGCATACCAAAAAAAATCTTTTACAAAAAATGTTCCACCACAGAGTCCTTCAGAACCTTATAAAAACAGGAGAGAAATCATGCACAACCCTTAAAACCTACCGTAGAAAATGAATCCTAGAAGATCTCATAGACAGTGCAATCCTCTCAAAAGGAAGTTATTTATTTTTGTTTTAAACAGAATGAAACCACTAAAAAAAATAACTACTATACTGTTTGGTATTATAGGTGTGTTATGCTGCAGTGGTTGTGGCCAGGACCTAGAGTCTTGGGTGCATGGCCGAAGGCCATAGGCCATAGGCCATGCACCCCAGACTCTAGGCCCTGGCCAAAACCACCGCAGCATAACACACCCATAGAATCAAACACCCATCAAATATCCACAACCCAAAAGTTTGTGTACTGTTTCATTTGTAGAGTTTGTATGTGAAGTTTTGGCTAGGTTATGCAGTTAAGATTGTAGATTTTGTAACAAGAAGTGCATTGTTTCTGAGTTTATTTATTTGCTACTTACTGGTTTAGTTTTCTGTGGTTGCATAATAGACATTTCTGTATTTTTTTACCCCCATATTTAGTACTTTACAAGTATTACAGTTCAAACCAGTGTACTGCGCAATTTGCTCAGTTTCTGCATTTGTTTTCTAAATCATTGGGTCTGTGGGGAAGAAAATCCATGCTGGATAAAAAAACAAACTTCTATGGTGTGGTAGAATACATTTCTTTCATTGTTTTACTGTTTATTTCTTGTTTCTTGCTAATCTTCTATCTTTGGCTTGTTGTAGATTTGTGGGGCAATTAGATACCTGTTGGCGTATTCTAATTGTTTTTTTTTTTACTTTTATGCTATTCATCTATCTGTTGGGTTGTTGCATATTTTTTGGGGCAGTTAGGTACCTGTTGGCATATTCTAACTGTATATTCCTTGTTTGAGTTTAGTGGTATTTATTTATGTGTTTGCGTGTTGCAGAATCTTGGGGCACTTAGATACATGTTGGCATATTCTAACTGTGCATTATTTTGAAGTTGAAGTTTTGCTTATGTTCATACACAGATTACGTATTACATTTTGGTTTTAAGAATATTAAGTAAAAGTTTACAAGATTTGCTGGTAATCTCTGCTTTAGAGTAATGGTACTATCATTACATTCGAACCATCCACAATTCTTTTTTTTATATATGCAGTGTAGTGACCTGCTTGGGTTGTGGCTCTTGCGTGGTAGATCATACATATTGTTGTGAAGGTTTTCTTACCAAGAGATACTTGACCATGTGTGAATCCAGTCAGTTTACAGTTGGTTTTGGTACCATTTTAACATAAAAGCATTAGTATTACATATTTACTATGTGTATGTATTTGTAAGGTGGATCCATTATCTGAATTGCAGGTAGTACATAATCTGACATAGTTTGCATATTGTACATGTTGCTGAAATGGAATGGATTCACAGTTAGATATGGATTCATACACAAAACGTTCATTAGGGACTTCTTCCTGTGCCACATAGTTGCAGGGAATGCATGCATGTTTCCACATGTATGAAATCTGAAAGATTTCATTTATAGGTATGTTTTTGTTTTCCAGTACTTGTAGTAAGTACATTAAAAATTCTTGTGAATCTTCTTGTGACTTTATAGTGAATTTGACAATTCCAGCACAGTAGTCCAATTCTTGTCTTATTCCATGAACACTGTAAGTTTTGTCAGGATTGTTGGTTGCATTTCTATGAAGGACTAACATTTGCAAACACAATTGGTCTGTACTGTGTAAGTAAATGTTCTCAATAATTGGTGGCAATTTGAATAGAATAATTATTGCTACATTTGCGTAGCAATTTACAGCAGTTATACTGGAAAATTTGAATGGACCTGATAGTTCTTTGTGGAACTCATTTGTTTGTAGTGTGTGTTGCTTCTTTGAAGAAGTAGTTGAGTTACTTTGACCACTAGATTCTTGTTTGATTGTGGTACTTGATGAAGTATTAGTTTCTTTTTTTTTCTTTGGAGGTATTGTAGTGATATCCTGTATCGTTTCAGTTTGAAGTAGTTTTCTTTTACAACGTTTTCCATGCTGTGGAACAGGATAGGTTTGCAGATGGGGTGTGGAGTGAATGCAGCCAATTGTATTCTAGAATGCAAGGAATATCAGCATTTACATTACTTGCATCAAAGTTGATTAGAAAT
The DNA here is from genome assembly GCF_040938575.1 of Ambystoma mexicanum. Classification (NCBI taxonomy): domain Eukaryota; kingdom Metazoa; phylum Chordata; class Amphibia; order Caudata; family Ambystomatidae; genus Ambystoma; species Ambystoma mexicanum. The sequence goes on along the minus strand of NC_090922.1, from coordinate 650,031,363 downwards.
AGCCTTTCAAGTGTACGTAAGTGTGAGAGTGCTATGTAGCCCATGCCTTCTTTAAAGACTGTGCTACCAATATCTATTAAGGCTTTATCTAGGGTAAGACCTTGTGATTTGTGAATGGTCACTGTGTATGCTAGATTTAGTGAAAATTGTTCTTTCTCTGTGTACATACATGTCTTTGAAAAGAAGGAAGCGGGCTGTTGAGCATCCTATCCTTTTAACTTCTGATAGTTTGTCAAAGAGAATATTGACAAATTGAATGTTGTTGTCATGTGAGTATGTTTGAAAGCCAACAACTGCACCAAGTGCTCCATTAACTAGACCTTGCTCCACGTCAAGTTTAGGTTTAAGCATTATTTTACAGTTTAGAGATAATGTTAATATTTTTCCAAACTAGCTGAGTTTTCTAGTATATTTAGTCTTGTTGTGGCTTGTTGACACATGGGTAGTGTCTTACAATGTACATCCAGTTTATCTGTGGATCAAATTTCAATTATTGGTTGCATTTCTTTTTTCAACATTGTTTCATTGAATTTGAAACAGCTTGCAAGAGTTGGCATCAAGGACATACAATTGACATTTTTGTGTGCTAATTGTTGCATGACATCAGTAGCACATGAGTTATGGCCATAGAGTGCATGGATGTGCCTGGTTTGCAATATTGATTGTGCTTCTTGAGATAGTACACCAAATCTAATACGTTTTAAAATGTTGGCGTATGTGAGGTCTGCAGACTGACACATGTTTTCAGCTAATTATCTGTATTGGAAATGTTGCCAAACAGTTTTACGGCACAGTTTGTGCCCTAAGGTTTTAAAAATAGGTTCAACTTTCACTGGTGTCAATCGAAGAAGATCTCCAAAAACAATAATGTGTTTTGCTTCAAAGAACTGGTAGTAGTCTGTTTTGAGGACCTCTTGTAATCTGAGGTGAATCAAAGCCAACATTAGGCTGGAGACCATGCTTACCTCATCTATTAGCAGCATTTTTATTTGTTTGAAAACTCTGCATAGTTCCATGGCAACTTCTATGGAAAGTTTGTAATAGTCTAATTTGTTTTGGTGTTCTACTGGAGGGAGTAGTAATCGGTATAAAGTGACACTGCCTGTGTTGTAGGCAGCTAAACCTGTGGGGGCAGTTACATCAGCTAACAGTTTGTTGTTTGTCCATTTTTGAACAAACTTGCTGATGATTTTGATTAAGAATGTTTTGCCTGAACCAGCTTCACCACTCACATATAGCAGTAGAGGTTTGTAGTCTTGGCAGGTACCGTTTTTATTTTCATGTTCCACACCATGTTCAATTTGTTTTGTTATTTCTTGGAACATGCTACACTGCTTATTGTTCAGTTGTGATTTCAGTACAGCAAAGTCTTCTGTAGCTTGTTCATACTGACACATTTGCTATCAGTGGCTGTCCAAGTGGTTCTTGTCTTCCTGTTACAGAAGGTTGACTACTGTCGGGAGTGTCCACTTGTAGTTGGGCCTGGAGTTCTTCTTCGTGTTGCTGTTCATTGAGTAACATTGTTTGGTACTGTGTAAAGTTTACGTATGTTATAGTGCTTTCATTTGCTTTGAAAGCGTCTTCACAGGAGTCATATGTATCCAATAACTCTTCTTCTTTTCTCCATGGTTTAAAAAGTTGTACCAGGGACATGTAATACAGTTCTTTATGTTGAGGAGTTTTTAATGACAATTTGATATGATTAATTAAGCTGCATTTGGTAAGTTTCACTAAGCTGCCTTCACAATTTACCACACAGTATCTACCTTTCTTTCTTCTGGTTAAACATTATTTTTGCATGTGAAGTTTTGGGATACGAGGTAGAGACACATGGTTTCCAAAGTGGTAGTATGTGTCTAGTAAATTGTTTTTCAAAATGTCTTGGCTGTTGGGATCATTTTTGGCTATTGTTTCTATGCCCTCATATGATTTGAAAACTATTTTTCTAGATTCTAGATTTAGCAGGACCAATACTTAGCCATACTATATTGTCAGATTTTTCATACAAGGCAGTACCCGTCCGGTCTGCAGCTTCATAGCAGTCACATTCTCTATGAGAGAGCATTTTTATGCCTAAGCTGTACAATTTCTTGATAGTGTTTTGTCAGATGATATGTCATCCAAAGGTCGTGAAGCTCTGTTTTCTCTGCTTTGGTTAAGTAGGCTCTGACATATCGTGCAACTGCAGTGATATTATCTGCAATGTACTGCACATCTATGTTTGCATTCCAAAGGAGGGCAATGATTTCATTCTAATCATTGATGTATCTTGATTCTTCTGTTTTTATGTACTATGTGTTCTAAGGTGATTTACCTTTGACACTATGTCTGACTGAAGATATGAAGTTGTTTACTTGACCTGTTGCTGAAACTGGTCTATGCAAACCAAAGCTGCATTTGGTGTAGTATTTCCCTTTTTTATATTTGCTATGGCAATATTTCCCACTTTTGTGTCTTTGAAATTGTAAAATGTGTGCATGAAGGTCACTATGTGTTGTTTGTGAAGGGATTTCACAAGTGACATACTTTTGGATGAAGTGCAAAACAGTGGCATCACTGTCCTGAACACATTTAGGAGCATCTTTAATCCATTATAGCATGTGGATGTGTGGTGCTCCTCTGGCTTGGTATTATGTTCTCCAAAAGAAGTGTTGAACTTCTCCGAGGGGAGGAACAGTCTTATTGCTAATAATTTGTAGCATAGCAATGAAGCGATTATGGAAATATCTTGAAACATTTACAGGATCTAGCGAGTTCTCCTGGTGTTTTTTTTATTTATTCAGGGGTGCGTGGGAAGTTCCACACATGATTGTCCTGGGTATGTGTTTTTTGGGGTGCGCGTGAAGTTTCACACGCAAATCCTGCAGGGTACGTTTATTTCGTGGTGCGCGGGAAGTTTCACATGCAAATTCAGCAATGTACATGTATTTCAGGGGTGCGCGGGAAGTTCCACACGCGATTGTCCTGGGTACGTGTATTCCAGGGGTGCGCGTGAAGTTTCACACGCGATTCCATCAGGGCACGTATATTTCAGGGTTACGTGGGAAGTTCCACACGCGATTGCCCTCGGTACGTGTATTTCGGGGTGCGCGGGAAGTCTCACACGCGATTTCAGCAGGGTACGTGTATTTCAGGGGTTCCGGGGAGTACTACACGTGAATTGGCCGTGTGGGTCCTCCCAGGTGTTCCCTCTATACCCTTCACGGCCCCTGCAGGCAGCCCACACCACAGGGGACTACCCTGCACCCCTGCTCATGTCCCACATGCAGCCCATCCACCATGGGCATGCCCCCCAGCCAAGCCACATGTCACCTTGCACTACTGATCAACAGCGCATGTCTCCCAGCACCCCCACCCCCCAGCACTGTGGGGCACCTGCCAGCAGGCCCCCACACGTCCAACTCATGTCCCCCTGGACCCCCACCCCCCAGCACTGTGGGGCACCTGCCAGCAGGCCCCCACTCATGTCCAACTCATGTCCCCCTGCACCCCCACCCCCCAGCACTGTGGGGCACCTGCCAGCAGGCCCCCACACATGTCCATCTCATGTCCCACTGCACCCCCACCCTCCAGCAATGTGGGGCACCTGCCAGCAGGCCCCCACTCATGTCCAACTCATGTCCCCCTGCACCCCAGCACTGTGGGGCACCTGCCAGCAGGCTCCCACTCATGTCCAATTCATGTCCCCCTGCACCCCCACCCCCCAGCACTGTGGGGCACCTGCCAGCAGGCCCCCACTCATGTCCAACTCATGTCCCCCTGCATCCCCACCCCCCAGCAGTCAGGGGTACCCTCCACCAGGGCCCCACACATGTCTCCCAGCACCCCCACCCCCCAGCAGTGCAGGGCACCCTCCACCAGGCCCCCACACATGTCTCCCAGCACCCCCACCCCCCATCAGTCAGGGGTACCCTCCACCAGGCCCCCACTCATGTCACCCTGCACCCCCACCCCCCAGCAGTGCGGGGCACCTGCCAGCAGGCCCCCACTCATGTCTCCCAGCACCCCAACCCCCCAGCAGTGCAGGGCACCCTCCACGAGGCCCCCACTCATGTCTCCCAGCACCCCCAGCAGTCAGGGGCACCCTACACCAGGCCCCCATACATGTCTCCCAGCACCCCCAACCCCCAGCAGTCAGGGGCACCCTCCACCAGGCCCCACTCATGTCCAACTCATGTCCCCCTGCATCCCCACCCCCCAGCAGTCAAGGGCACCCTCCACCAGGTCCCCACACATGTCTCCCAGCACCCCCACCCCCCAGCAGTCAGGGGCACCCTCCACCAGGCCCCCACTCATGTCCCCCTGCACCCCCACCCCCAGCAGTGCAGGGCATCTGCCAGCAGGCCCCCACTCATGTCTCCCAGCACCCCCACCCCCCAGCAGTGCAGGGCACCCTCCACCAGGCCCCCACTCATGTCTCCCAGCACCCCCACCCCCCAGCAGTGCAGGGCACCCTCCACCAGGCCCCCACTCATGTCTCCCAGCTCCCCCACCCCCCAGCAGTCAGGGGCACCCTCCACCAGGCCCCCACACATGTCTCCCAGCACCCCCACCCCCCAGCAGTCAGGGGCACCCTCCACCAGGCCCCCACTCATGTCCAACTCATGTCCCCCTGCATCCCCACCCCAGCAGTCAGGGGCACCCTCCACCCGGCCCCCAAACATGTCTCCCAGCACCCCCACCCCCCAGCAGTGCATGTCACCCTCCACCAGGCCCCCACTCATGTCTCCCAGCACCCCCACCCCCCAGCAGTGCAGGGCACCCTCCACCAGGCCCCCACTCATGTCCCCCTGCACCCCCACCCCCCAGCAGTGCAGGGCACCTGCCAGCAGGCCCCCACTCATGTCCCCCTGCACCACCACCCCCCAACAGTGCAGAGCACCTGCCAGCAGGCCCCCATACATGTCCCCCCAACACCTCATGACGATCCATAATCATGGCCCCCATGCCCCCTCAATACACTGCCTACGCCACCCCAGTCCGAACACACCACCAGGTATGACATCCACCCCACAAAGAAATCACCAGCACATGATGCATCCCAAATGGCTAGTCTGCACATCAACATATATCCGTCAAACCCACACAATGACAGCCTGTGAATGATAAAACACAAATTGTGACATGCATGAAACCAAAGAGAGAATACCACACATTGAAGTACCACATTATTATGTATTAAACAGAAAAGCAAGGCAATGAAATGGAACAGAAGAAAATGGAAATAATAAATGAAATCCAGCATGTCCAATTAATGAAAAAGATGCATGAAATCCAAATGAAAAGCATTCCAAAAGCAAGTCTCCAAAGTGTCAGTCTGAGAAAATAAATCCAAGGTGCAAAAAATAATAAAAAAACCATTGATCCATGGGAAAAAAATCAACAATCCAAATCCATTGTCAAACTATGTACAAAGTGAACATCCAGGGTCTATGTGCCCAATCCTTTAAATGAAACCTATAAAATAAAATCCTACCTAATGAAGAACTATATACAAGAAGTTGGGGTATTGTCCAAGCGCCCCAAAACAAAACAAAACCGAAAGGAAACTTAACACTAAAGAACTATTTAAAAGGGCAGTGGGCTAGTCCGACGGCTCACTTCTCGATGTTCTGGGCCAGAGCATCATTGAACTCCTGCTCAATGTCCCGGAGGCGGTCCTCTTCCATGGCCCAGAGGGTCCGCAGGGATGACGACATGTTCTCCTCCAACTCCCTGCGGATTTCCTCGAGGCACTCGGGCCGCCTCAGGGCCCTCCGCATGGAGTTCTCCGCCCTGACCATCGAGAGCCGTGCCTCTTCTGCCCGCTGCCGCTCCGCATCTATGACGTGGCTGCCACACGGAAGACACTTCCCGCCCTGGGTCCTCCTGCCCTCCGGCCGATGCCTGCCCCTTCGATGTCGAAGGCCCCGAGCCATCATGGCTCCCACCTCATTGCTGCTGCTGCTGTGCCTGTACCCGTGCCCTGGCTCCTGCTGCCTGCACATCCTCCACCGGCCGGGGTGCAGTCGTTGATGTGGCCACCCGTGCTGGATGTCCGACTCCCGACTGTGGCAGGGATTTGTCCTCCACCAGCCTGGCCGCACCGTCAGAGGCAGCTCCACAGGGCACCCAGGTGACAAATGGGTGGAAAGATGGCATGGAGGACGACTGGCGCATAGGGTGTTCAGTTGAGGAGGGGGTCGGAACAAGCTCCAGCAAATGGAGGAATCTGGCCTGGGTGACCTGTCCCAGTAGGCCGACGTGGTAAACGAGCCATTCGAGATGACGTGCAATCTCCTCATGAAAAGACTGCAGGTCACCTCACATGGCCCGTTGACGCAACACCACACCAGTCAGGACAGGCTCAACCCATACCTGGATAGCCACATCCGCAGGCAGAGGAAGGCCAGATGTTGTAAGCTCATCCCCTGCCTGAAAACGGGTCTAGACGTAGGCATCCCTGCTGGTGCAAGATGATGCAGTGACAGGATCAGGGACAGGATTGCACACAGGCACCTCCGTGGCGGCCTGTGCTGCCTCCTGTCCCTGGTCCTGCACTGCACCACTAGCACCAGTGGAATCCCCACCTCCAGACCCCGTCTCTGTCGCTTGCACGGCCTCCTCCTCCACCAAACCCCCCCATCAACCTGGATGACTCCATGCCATCTTCCCCCGTTCGGCCCTGTGGGGTCCCAGCTGCCCATTCTGCTGCCGAGGAGTCCAACTCCGACCTCCGCCTCTTGGACCTCCCCCCAGCAGCTGCGGCCTGGGACGTGGCACCGGACTCCTCACTCCCCGACGAGATGACAACCTGGGAGGGGAGCCAGGCCTTGCGTCTCCAGCTGGCGGTGCGATCCCTGCCGCTGTGCTCCACAGCACCTTCTCCGCCCTCTTCATCAGTTGACGCTGCAGACAGGGAGAAATAAAACACAGGCATCAGGCACTGTACAATGGACACATACACACATGACAGTTGTACATGAGTGGCATTGGCAAACCTCAGACATGGCATCACAATCACCAACACACATGTCATTTCAACTCGCACACATGAGCCATACCACAGCCATATCGCAAAGGCCAGCACCATCCATACACATACAACAGCATGAGCAGGCAAAGGTGAGCCAGACATCACATGCAACACAGGGAGTGCACTACACATGCACACACACCACCACACTTGCATGCATGTGTACACCTCTACCAACTGTCGCAGTGTTGAGATCGGCATCCATGTCACATCTGCCAATCAGTCTTCCACATCCCGGTGTCACATGCATCCATGTTGCATCACTGTTGCACCTTTGTCAAATACACACACATGCACATGTACACAGTGCAGATACATGCAGCTGAAACCAACATCCATGTGTGACATCACGAACATGCCTACTTACATACACATTCATTCAAACATGTGTGCCCACACATCTGCATTTGGCATGCAAGCCTACACACACAAGCACCATCCATGTCTCACACATGAGAGCCCTCGCATGTGTTAGCCTCACGGCCCTGTACACCCCCCCCCATAATTGGCCCCATAAAAACATATGTGCAACCTGCACACTACTGGCAAACCACCACACGCACAGCTTACAATCAGGATGCATGTACACTTACCGCTCGACTCCGGATGGGTCTGGCTCTCAAGGACCTGGACATGGAGCGCTGGGGATATGCGTTCCAGGACCCTCATCTGATCTTCCGACAAGTGGCCCCGGCGCCCCTTGGCATCCGCTGCCTTCAAGAGGCGCCGGGCCTTGTTGAGGGTCCTGGACCTGAAGTCCTCCCAGCGCTTCTTGACATGATGGAATAGTCGGACTGCCACCCCCTCCACGTTGATGGCAGTCACGATGTCCGTCCAGATCGGAGTCCGTCCTTCCTTGTCGGCGTTCAAACTTCCGAAGAGGGCATTATACTGCCCCAGGACTTGCTCCACCAGGACACCAACTTCGGTGGCAGTGAAGCTGGTGCCCCTCTGCCTCTCTGGCCGGGGGTTGCCAGTGGTTCCAGATGTTGCAGTGCCCGACATGACAACCCCAGAGGCAGGAGTGGGTGGGCAACTGGGTCCTGGGACTGGTCTGTGGAGCGATGGAATCCCAGTCGGGAGTCTTCGGTTCCAGCAGGGGTAGTCACAGCAACAGCACCCCTGGCTGATGTGCAGGCAGCAAATGGCAGGGCACATGTGCAGCAGGCAGTCAGGCAGCAGCAGATGGCAGGTGGGAGCGTGCTCGGGGCTCTGGGCGGGCAGTAATTCGGCCTTCTGGGCAGGAGCGTGGTCTTCCGTGTGCTTACGTGTGGCCAGCTTGATACGGAGTGATTTGGCACGTGAAAATCCAGCACGTCTGCGTGTAATTCGAGGAAAGGGCTTTAGCGCGTAAGCGCGTCAGCACACGTACACGAATTCATTGGCCCAAAGGCCCCCAGCGTGTAGGCGCGTCTATGACGTTACGCGCACGTGCGTTTTCCATGGCGCGTAGAAAAAATAAGCACGGCAGAGTGTCATATCGTGTAATTGGTGGAAAGGGCCTCAGTGCATATGCGTGTTTGTGACGTGCGTGCGCGGGCGTTTCCCTGTACATGGGTGCATGTTACACGTCCAATGACTGCACGTCAGAGTGTCAGCTCGTGTAATTGGAGGATTGGGCCTTAGCGCGTACACGCGGAAGTGACGCTGGACGTGTGGGCATGTTTAAAAGGTACGTGTAGAACGCCATTTCCTTGTACATGCTTTTCGTGGAGAGCGAGTGGGTGAAATCTGTACTTCTTGTCGGTTCACACGCGATTTACTTCACGGCGTTCCAAGTTCGTACTCCCTGTTACCTCTGACAGCTTTTTCTCTTTTTGTATTTTTCCTGGGCCTGTTTCCTCAAACAGCGTTCACTTCATCTGTTGTCCTGTCTCCTCAGACAGCGTACAAATCTTCTTTTGGCGGGGGTGTTGCCAACGCGCACACGCGTGTCTTTTTCACGCTATTTTTCCAGGCAGACGGTGAGTCGCGCACGTATTTAACATCTGTGCTTGCCGCGTGTGTCGCGTACCCCTTCAGAGGTCATTCTAGGCTGCGTGTGACACGCATACGTTCATTTTCTGGGTGCCTCAGCGTAGTGCAGGTTTATTTTTCCACGCACGTGGTCTAGGAGGGGTTGCGTGCACATTATCTCCCTTTTTTGGGGTGCCTGTGTGTTGCGTGACCTGTCATCTTCCCCCAGGGGTCACATACAGCCTTGCTAGAGCACTAGGGTACGAATTCCATCTGGTACCCTACCCCTTTGACCCCCAATTGCCCAGGACAATAGTTAACTGCAACTCCCATACGCACAACAACATCAGTGCCATGGTTGGGAGGCGAGCACGCGGTAAGGGTGGCAAAGGTGGCCGAGCCTCAAGAGGTGGGCGTGGTGGATACGGTAGGGGATGTGGCCGGGACTTGCTGGGTGCCCCTAGTCCCCCATGTGTGGATGACCAGTCAGGGACACCCATGCCCCCCCCCCCTGGTTGAGGGTAACGTGGCTGACACCATCCCTGCTCAGCCCTTGTTGGACCAGCCCATTGTGGCACCAGACCTGGCACAGGGTGACTCCATGGCTGACTTCCAGGTCAGCATGTCTAGGCCACGTGTGGCGGTGCACGTTGGTGTCACCAGGCCACATGGATCAGGGGCAGCTATGTCATCTGCTGCCCCAAATAGGCAGGGTGGGGAGGCTGCAGGGGCAGCTGCGGCTCCATCCACAACAGCTCTGAGTCTCCCAGCCAGGACAGTGTCGGTCCCAGTCCATACTGCTGATGTTCCCCCTGACTACATCACACTTAAGCTAATGCCTGCACCAAGTCCCATGGTGAGGTTTCATTCCCACACTCCTAGTCCACAGTCCACCGGGGCTACTGCCCCTAGTGTCCAGAGCGGTGTAGGACACTCAGGATCCCCACCACCTTCCAAGCGGAAGAGGAACAGTGCTCGTCCAGTACAGGCTGATGCCCCAGACACGGCTACACAGTCCGGCCCGCCAAGGAAGCCCAGCTTCAATCAGGCCGAACTTGATGCACTTGTGGAGTATGTTTCCGCACATGACAGCGAAATGGTGATTACTGCAGGATGCAAGACCACACCTGCACAACGTCTGGCACACTGGCAGACCATCGCGGAAATCATAAGTGCCCTTGGATTCGTGAGGCGCTCAGCTAATGATTGCTACAAGCGCTGGAATTACCTGAAGCGCAGGGCAAAGAAAAAGCTGGCCTCAAGTCATGCCGCTACTCTAGTGACTGGAGGTGGGTCTCCAGCAGAGGACATTGAGTATGTTGCTGGGACCTACGTCACGGAGGGACAGATCCAAGGCGTGGGAGACCTGCCAGATTACGAGGCATTGTCCGGTGAGTGCACATGCATGTGTGTGTCATCCATGTGCATGGTGTGTGTGTGAGGGCTTCTGATTGAGTGCCAGGTGAGGGTGTGTGTGCCTGAGTGGTTTGGGTCACCCATGTGCTTCATCCAATACATTCTGCGCACCAGGATTTGGGTATTGCAGTATCCCTTCTGGCAACAGTAGACATTTAGCCCAACCTCACGCCAGTTGCCCTTGAAGTGTCATCTTGCCACAACATTGTTGCGTATTATTCTGTGTTCATTCAGGCTGATTGTTTGCATTCCACCACTTTCACTAGGCATTTCTCAGTCCTATTGTCACATGTGTGACATGGCTATGGTACATGCCATCTGTGTGATGGCATGTGTCATGTATGTGTATTGGACATGCCAATCACAGGCCAATGTGTGATGGCACTGCTAGCCAGCATGCAGCAAATGTGTTGGTCTTCCAACTTGGTGTCATCAATGTGTGCCATTTGCCTCCCCTTCATACGCAGTGACGGTGCATGCATGGGAGGGTTAAAGTCATGTGGGACATGTGTCAATGAAGGACTGGTTCTGTTGCTTCTCAGCCCTAATTGTGTGCCATGGTGCTAATGCCTGTTCCCATTTCTTTTCTTTCATGTCTTTGCAGGGGATGACGCACTTGATACTGCTGGGGTTGTGGAGATGGTGCAGACCCAGGAGGGGTCTCAGGCCCGACCGGGCAACAGTGAGGGATGTGGTGTGGTGGTGGGTGAGAACGCACACTTGCTGCAGACCATTCTCTCAAGGGGTGTCTCTGGGTGCACCTCCCCCAAGCTCTATTCAGGTGTCGATTTGGATGATGAGACCTATGTGCCGTTGCAGGTAAGTGTTTCTGGGAGGGATTCTGTACGGTCCAACCCACCTGCACCAGGGGTAGAACCCTCAATGGGGATGTCAGTGTTGGTAGGTCTGCCTTTGGTGGTTACGGATGCAGGGTCACACTCCGCAACATCTGATCCTGTTCCTGGGCCAGCAGATCAGAGGGGGAATGCAGTCCTGCAGCCTCAGGCAGTGCCGGCACAGCAAGGCGCAGTTCGCCTTGCCCCAGACAGGTGTGGTGCCCGCCGACGTGGTGGCCGTATGCCACCTGGCAATACCGCATGGGAGCAATCCATATACGGTATGGCAAACCAAAAGGCAGCATCATCTGAGATGATGGCTCAGGCCATGGATAGGGTGGCCACTTCCATTGTCCCCCAAGAAAGGCTGATGGAACAGCTACAGCAGGCAACAGACTCCATTTGCCAGTCATACAGGGAGGACATGTTGGCGTCCAACAGGGACAGACGGGTGGCACTGGAGACTCTGCGGGAAGCCATTTCTATTGAGTCCCAGGGCCACAGGGAAGCCCTGAGGGTGGAACTCCGTTAGCTCAGGGTGACTCTTGTTGAGCTTGAGGCTTCAACTGACACGAGGACAGAACAGCAGCTGGAGTGGCTCACACGTACGCTGTCAGCTGAGATGCAGGCAACTAGTGAGGAGGTCCGGGCATCCCGTGAGTTGTTGCATGGGGACCTCCGCACGATTATCCTCCAGAACCAGACCTTCCCCACCCGCATGCTTGCTGCCATGGAGGACCAGACTAGGGCTTTGCGTGGGCTGCCTCCCATAATACCACCACCTCCTGAGATGCAGCTGCAGAGGGTGAGGAGATCGACAGCAGCGATTCTCTCACAATAGGGTAGCCGTGCAGGCCATGAGACCATGGAGGTGTTTTTTTCCCCAAAATCCACACAGGTGGGTTTTGGTGTGCACCCTGTCCTCGGACCTCCTGGGTGGTCTCCCCCACCCCCACTGGCCCATACATGGCCATTTTTTATTTTTTATTTTTTATTTTTTTTACAGTGTGTTGCCTTGTGTGGCTCCCGTGGGCATACGCTGTATTGTGGCTGGGCACATGCAGGCTTGTCCTGAATTCGGGTTAGATGCCTGGGTTTGTGTGACACACACCCCTCCTGCTTCCCGTTTCCATGGGCTTGCAAAGGGTGTGCCCAAGTGAAATTGACTTACACAGTGACGTTGGACTCCCATTTGCTGTGTGGGCAGTCTGTAGTCAATACTGTGTACACATTCCTAGTGCATATTGTTGTTGTATTGTACACTGCATGGTGTATTGATATGTGCCTCTGCATCCATCTCATCCTCCTAATTTGCAGGTCCATTCCTCATGTCTTCACAAGGCGGTCTACTTTGGAAATGGAGTCCATGTTGTAAGTAGTGCACCTACACTTTTGCGTGGTGCTAACACTGTACAGTTGGAAGTGGTCGAACTGCTGGCATTATCAGGTAGTGAGACTACCAATTTTTTAAATCCGTACTGTCATGTTTATGGTAGGTTTGAGGTTGTGTAGGTGATTTGTATTATTGCTAAATATTTGGTAATGTGTTTTGTTGGTCCTGCATTACTGTGAGCATTTCATGTGTGGCCAGTTTCCATTAGGGACAATGTACTTTGTGACACTTGTGTCATGTTGTGGGGATTACTTTGTTTGTTCTCACAAAGCATGACATGCCATGGTGTGTTGTGTGGCGGTGCCGGGGAGGGGTTGGGTGACATGGCACTGTTCTCATGTTGTATTTTGCAAGTGGGTATTCATTTTTGCTGCATAGAAGTGTGTCTTTTGATGACACTGCATTGGTGGTGTTTGTGTAGGCAGGGACGCACACATCTTGACACTTCCAGGTGAACAATCTCAGGCTGCTATGGTTCTGACAGTTGACTGTCCCTTCATTCATCATAATTGTCTGATTGAGTCATCATTGATTGTCAGATGGTATGTGCCAGGGCTGTGTGCACTCCACAGGGGTGTGATTTCTATGTGAAGTAATTAGCTACCAGCTGTGTATGGGCTGCCTCACCCCGTGTTCTTTCCCCTCCCATGCGCAGCGGGCGTGCATGTGTTTGGGGATGTGGGGGCACCACCATGTCCACAGCCAGGCCCCAGCGTGTTGGAACATTGTGCAGGACACATGCTGCCACTATGATCCTGCACACTACTGGGGGAGCGTATAACAGCTGCCCGCCAGAACGGTCAAGGGAGCGAAAGCATGACTTGAGCACTCCGAATGTGCGCTCCACTATGCCTCGGGTTGCAATATGGGCTGTGTTGTATCTTACCTCGAGTGGCGTGATGGGGTTCCAAATTGGCGTCATCATGTGGGTGCTCAGAGGGTAGGCACTGTCCCTTGGGGAGGTGGTGATGGGTATCATTACTCTGTATCTTACATGCATGCATGTGCTGTGGCATTTATACTCACCAAGCAGCCATGCATCGCCATGCCGCCCAGCTTCCATGTCCCGGTTTAGGGTTGACATCATGTAAATGAAGCTGTCGTGGGTGGACCCTGGATAGTTGGCATATACTGAGGTGATGATTCCCTTGGCATCACATACTACCTGGAAGTTGATGGAATGCCAGTGCTTGCGGTTTCTATAGATGTGCTCAGATCCCCTGGGGGGACGTAGAGCCACATGGGTGCAATCAATGGCACCTAGCACTTTGGGGAATTGTGCCACCCCGTAGAAATCCTGGATGACAGCCTGCCTTTCTGCAGGTGTTCTGGGCAGGTATATGTGCCTGCGGACTGATGGGCGTGCAGTGATGATGGCCAACACCTGGTGTAGGCACCGTGACTGCGTGGCCTGTGACACCCCCCCCACTATGGCACTTGTCCGCTGAAATGATCCGGTAGCCAAGAAGTGCAGTATATTGAGGACCTTCTCCAGGGGGCTGAGTGCTTGGGAGCAGAGGGTGGGTGATCTGAGGTCATCCTCCGACTCACTGACCAGGTCGAGTATTATGTGAGGTGGAAACCTGTACCTCCCATACACCTGGTCATCAGGCATACCAAAAAGGCTGGTTCTGGGTGTAAAGATTCTGGCCCTGACTATCCTCCTCCTCCTCCTGCGGTATCCCATGGCCACTGCTGCTAGGAACGGTATATTCATCCTGGCGTCTGAGCTTGTTTGTTGTTTGCGCTCCCTTTTATGCTGCGCGGGTCGACGTATGCCTGCTTCATGCGAGTCGACATGCGCCTGCTTCATGCTGGCGTACGTGTTTCCGGATTGGACCGTCTTTTTTGGCGCGTTGTAGGCGACTGTGTAAATCTTCCCGCACAACCCAGGAATACACGTAACACGCTCTCCCAGGCCCAGTCGCGTGTAAATCTTCCCGCCCACCCCAGGAATACACGTACCCCACTCTCCCAGGCCCAGTCATGTGTGGAAGTTCACGCGAATCCCGTAATACGCATACCCTGCTGATATCGCGTGTGGAAGTTCATGCAAACCCCGTAATACATGTACCCTGCTGATATCGCGTGTGGAAGTTCACGCGAACCCTGTAATACACGTACCCTGCTGATGTTGCGTGTGGAAGTTCACGCGAACCCCGTAATACACGTACCCTGCTGATATCATGTGTGGAAGTTCACGCAAACCCGTAATACACGTACCCTGCTGAAATCGTGTGTAAAACTACCCACGCACCCCTGAAATACATGTACCCAGGCCAATCGCACTGCTGGGGGGTGGGGGTGCTGGGAGACATGAGTGGGGGCCTGGTGGAGGGTGCCCCTGGATGCTGGGGGGTGGGGGTGCAGGGAGACATGAGTGGGGGCCTGGTGGAGGGTGCCCCTGACTGCTGGGGGGTGGGGGTGCTGGGAGACATGCGTTGGTGGGCAGTAGTGCAAGGTGACATGTGGGTTGGCTAGGGGGCATGGCCATGGTGGATGGGCTGCCTGCGGGACATGTGCAGGGGTGCAGGGTAGTCCCCTGTGGTGTGGGCTGCCTGCAGGGGCCGTGGAGGGTGTAGAGGGAACACCTGGGAGTACCCACACGGCCAATTCACGTGTAGTACTCCCTGGCACCCCCGAAATACACGTAGGCTGCTAGATTCGCGTGTGGAACTTCCCGCGCACCCGAAGTGCACGTACCCTGCTGAAATCACATGTGGAACGTCACGCGCACCCCGAAATACACGTAACCTGCAAATTTGCGTGTGAGACTTCCTGCGCACATTGGAATACACGTACCCTGCTGAAATCGCGTGTGAAACTTCACGGGCACCCCGGAATACACGTACTAAGAACAATCGCGTGTGGAACTTCCCATGCACCCCGAAATTCACGCACGCGCTATTTTTCACACAGCGGGTGTCCGTGTTTGTTGCGTACCCCTTTGCACCTCATTTGTCCTAGAGGGCCACAGTATGGATCATTCATCATAGCTGTATATAGGTGCTTTTTGTTAGCGCACATTTATTTCAGGCGCAGGGACGCTACCGCCTGCTTTCTTGTGGCGGACTTGTTTGGCCCTGTGCGCGTCTTTGCCCATGCGCTGGTTTTCCCTATTCGATTCCATGAATACGAGTTGTAGGCGAGCTTGTGGGCGTTCCGCGCACTTGCCTCCTGTACTTCCCCCGTGACGCCCATATTTTCACGCGTTGTTCCCCATTCCGAGTGTTACGCCCCGTGTTCCGCCTACTTTTGTTATGTGCGCCACGCTATGTGCGATTTCGCTGTGGCCATGGCGCACGCCGTTGGATGACCTGTGCGCCGCGTGCGCCGTGCACTTTTTCAGAGCACATCCAATATTTTTCTGGCGCACGGACTTCCATGAATCGCTGTGCGCTGGTTTCCCTGCGATTTTCGCACTTGCACTGCGATTCGCACGTTTTGGCACCTCTGACCGTCTTTTTTGGCGCGTTGTAGGCGACTGTGTAAATCTTCCCGCACAACCCAGGAATACACGTAACACGCTCTCCCAGGCCCAGTCGCGTGTAAATCTTCCCGCCCACCCCAGGAATACACGTACCCCACTCTCCCAGGCCCAGTCATGTGTGGAAGTTCACGCGAATCCCGTAATACACATACCCTGCTGATATCGCGTGTGGAAGTTCATGCAAACCCCGTAATACATGTACCCTGCTGATATCGCGTGTGGAAGTTCACGCGAACCCTGTAATACACGTACCCTGCTGATATCATGTGTGGAAGTTCATGCAAACCCCGTAATACACGTACCCTGCTGATGTTGTGTGTGGAAGTTCACGCGAACCCCGTAATACACGTACCCTGCTGATATCATGTGTGGAAGTTCACGCAAACCCGTAATACACGTACCCTGCTGAAATCGTGTGTAAAACTACCCACGCACCCCTGAAATACATGTACCCAGGCCAATCGCACTGCTGGGGGGTGGGGGTGCAGGGAGACATGAGTGGGGGCCTGTTAGTTGTTGCAGGGTTTTTGTAGTGGGAATAAAAAGTTATTTGTGATAGCATGTGAAGGTGTTTGGTTGTTATCAAGTTTTGCAGTGCAGTAATTGCAAAGTATTAAGGGGTCTGTAATGTCATATTTGTTTTCTGCTATAAGGTAGAGAGCTAATTGGAACCATTTCAAATCTTCATTGTCTTCTATTTTGTACGTTATGGATTTTGTGGTACTTTTATAAGAAGTTCTGCGGCAACACACATACACATGGTTTGGTACTTCAGCGAAGGTACTTTTAAACTTTAGCATTTCTTTTTTGCATGTGTTTAATAGAAGGTTGCTATTTGTACAGTAGTTGCTAGTTTGTTGTATATCTTGCAAAATATTTCCTTTGGATATGCTCTATTTCTTTGAGTAGTTGCTTGGCTGTACCATGCAGAAGATTGTTATTTAAATGATTTCTTATAGTTGAATGATGTGCTGATATCATTTTGATATGATTGAAGGTGCTTTTGCAAATAGGTCCTGAAATACAGGCTAATGAATGTCCTTGTAGTCCTGTGTATTTGTGCACTGGACAGGCATCCATATTTTGTAGTAGTTTCATTTAGATTTTGTCTTTGCTTTTTACATACTGATTGAGGAACTGCCGAAAATATTTGAAAGATTTTTTGGCAGTGTTACACATTGATGTGCACAGCCATTTGTAGACTGGACGTTTTGGTTGAGTAGAATGGGGAGGTGATTCTGAGTTTTCTCTGGGATATTTTTGTTAGCAGAGTTTCTTGTTCCATAATGGTGTTATTAAGTTTTTCATACCCTCGTCCATTGCTATGTATGGCAATTGGGTTTGTTTGCTTTTGTTTATATGCTTCGTCATCAAAATATGGTTCTGTGGTCGTGGTGTGACTCCATTCACCTCCACAGATGTTTAAGAAGCTATTTTTGTTGATATTCTGTTTATTGAGAAGTCTTTTTTTATAGTTTATTAGTTAGTTTTGTTATTGGTTGCATCCTGTTTATAACTAAAATAAATGACTTCCTTTTGAGAAGGATTGCACTGTCTACGAGAGCTTCTAGGATTAATTTTCCATGGTAGGTTTTAAGGGTTGTGCATGATTTCTCTGCTGTTTTTAAAAGGTTCTGAAGGACTCTGTGCCGAAACATTTTTTGTAAAACATTCTTTTTGGTAAGCTTACTTGCCACTACCTCAAGATTTATAGGTGCATCATTAGCAGTAGTGGTAGCTGAAGTCTGGTTAATCACTTTCTGTTTGGTTTTACATTTTGATAGAGTTCTGTACTGGAAGCTTGTTTTGTTTCGCTTAATGACTGTATTAGCTGTTTTGTTTGAACTCTTTGTACAAAATCTGCTAGAGATGGATGCTTATTTTGGACACTTTTATTTTGATTTGCTTTACTTCTGCGTTGCTTTCTATGGAGTTGCTTTTTAGTAGGCATTCTTTGGGGTCTGTTGGAGAAAAAAAGAAAGTGTGGGTTGGGCTGTTGTGCAGTGTATGCATGCTTTGTGCATGAGTGCTGAGTATGATGGTAAGTATGATTATGGAGATGTGTGATTGTTCAGTGGGCTGCTACATCAAGTTGGGAAGGCTATTCTTGTATTTGTGTGTTACTATCCTGGGCTTCAGTTGACAATATAAAGTATGCAACTGGTAAGGGGAAGCACTAATACTGCATCTAATGGTCTAATGGTAAAGGGTTAATATATTTGTTTCTTCTACAATACTAAAATGCTAGTGTGTTTGAGTAACAGTTTGAACATTATGTTAGTTTTGTACTTACTTTTTTGTATGAAAGAGTAGGTTTCTTCTAAGTCCTTGTTCGTACTTCAGACACTGCTGCTTTTCAGGAGAGTGATCTTCACTGAAATTGTAAAAGAAAGAAGTTAGTGAATTTCTGTGTTTATAGCACTTTTGTTAATGTACACATTGTTTTGCACTTTGCTTTGCCTATGTGCATTCTGTATATTTTATTTAGAATCTGTTAGTTGAATATGTTTTTGAAGTTAGTATAATAGTTAACGTATAGAGCACACTTGTTTTTTTAATGTTATGTTAATGGATGTTAAGAGATAGAAGAAGTAATCATATGCATTTTTTGCTATTTTTACAGGGTAAGTGGCAGAGAATGTGCATAAAAGCATTCAATGTATG
This sequence comes from Ambystoma mexicanum, assembly GCF_040938575.1. Lineage (NCBI taxonomy): Eukaryota > Metazoa > Chordata > Amphibia > Caudata > Ambystomatidae > Ambystoma > Ambystoma mexicanum. The sequence continues at coordinate 650,012,593 of NC_090922.1, read as the reverse complement.
GCTTTGTGAAGGAGTGGGAAATAAAGCAGAAAGAATTCATATAGAGGCAGTGGTGTTGTTTGATCTGGGAGCCTTTCTAATGATATTGTCTGCGTGTGTGCTTCAATGAAGATGTATGTACTTATCCTGGCTGCGTGTAATTTCATAATACACTATACAGTCTTTTTTATAATTATACTGTTATTTTTCCCATCTTATAATATGGCACAATATCTTTTTAGATAGGTGTGTGTGTAAACAAAAATTTGGAGAGCTGAAAGGTGCTTTTGACACTTCATCATAGTAGATGGTAGAAATGACAGTACGTTAATTTTACAGTTTATACAGGGTAAGTGGCCGTTACTCTGTTCATATTTTTATTTATTTTATTTTACATTTTTAAAGCACTTACGCAGCCAGCGGGCATCAAGGTGCTGATACAGGAATTGTTTGTTTTTTAGTTAAGTAATTATTTTGTCTTAGTTGCGTATTTATAACGCACTCAAACATCCAGAGGTTTCTAAGCAGGGACCTGGGGATCGAATTTCTGTTGCTTAATGTTGTTTTGCTTTCAAGGCGTGCACGTTGCTGCTGAGCTATGCTCTCGGGAAGTATTGTATTATCAGAAGAGGTGTACATGTACTGTGAGGGAAATATTCATACCTGTAGTCTGTGTTCATGCATGTGGATGTGCATGAATCTGCAAATAGAAATATTGGGGAGTTTTATAGTAGTTGCTGCTGTAGATCCTTTGCAGTGACATCCGAATTGTACTGAGAGTGATCAATAATACATCAATAGTACATCTAAAGTGCTGATATGTGATTACAGAGTTAGATGTAGAGTTCTTGGATGTGATTGGTGGATGATTGTGTGACTGCTTAACAGTAGCCAATGAGGAAGCGGTGCAGAGAGTGTAGTGGAAAGGGTAGAAGGGCTTCTTCAGTTACATACACGCTCCACGGACAGGACATGCCACATCCGGGGTTTCCGAGCATGAAGTGGGAGTGTATTTTGAGGATTAGCCAATCAGGTGTTGAGGTTCTGCTTCGTATTGAGAGGGACTGTGTGTAGTGAAGATGGCAGAGGTGCAGAAAGTCAGGGTGTTGGTGGTTGGAGGTATGTTTGTGAATGGTTTGGAGCAGTATACTAAATCTGGGAATGTGGCTAACCATTTTGACACAAAAGGAGTGGATGTGGTGTGGAGCACTGTGCCTGATTTGAATTTGCAAGCAATTCTAGTAGTTTGTCAGGATGTGGCTAGGTTTCATAGTCCACATGTAGTTGTCCTACACTGTGGTTCTGTGCTTTTGGGCTATGTCAGTGCCCCTACTTTGTTGCAAGATCTGCAAAACTTGGTTTAGGCAATCATGAAAGTCCTTGGAAATGCCAAGGTTATTTTTTCGGCTTTGTTACCTAGAGCAGTATGGGATAATAGTTGTGTTTTTTGTCCTCAGCAAAATATTGCTAGGTGTGCAATTAAAGGAGGCATGTTTGCTTTCATGGTTAGAGCTAGTATGTTCTTTTGTAATAATGAGAACATTGATTCTGGTAATGTTGTTTATTTTAAAGAAGATGGCATTTCTTTATCTTTTTATGGGAAATGTCATGCTGTTTTGGACCACAAGGGTTGCTTTGGAGAAGCTAATGTGAAGATTTTTGAAGGAAAATAAGAGAAAAAAATACAAAATAAAAGGTGTTTCTAAAGCATCTGCAAAACAAATTAAAAAAAGCTCTTTTCAGAGCCAACCTCAAAGGGGAAATGGGGCACACTATTTACATTTTCATTCCCCATGCTCAGATTTTTCGATTTGTCCGCAGCACCAGAAGTGAGCTGTCATGCATACACTCCCATATGGTATAGGTTATAGGACTTGTTCCACATTAGGGAGCTAAATGCCACCACTTGCGTTTCCTATGGTTAGCCCCTAAAGACACCCTTTGTTTAGGAAGTGCAGTAAGCTATGGCAACATGAAAGGAATTGCTCTGCATCACACATTTCAAATATGGAGAATGTACACAGCCAGCCACATATAGTTGTAGTTATGTAGAACTTACTTTTACGGACATGGAGACATGCTACTACCTTACGCATGGTTCAATGAATGTACAGCTGCCACAATATGTAAATGTACATTTATGGGCCCTATGTACTCTTTATGTGTGCAGTGTCTTACAAATCAACGGCGTATGTTGGCAGACTGTGTGTGCAATGTCTGCGCATACGTGGGTGGCATGTCCATCTTACGCACTTTAGTGCCTTTCAACAAGGAGATTTTTGGCCCTCTCATTCATGGAAGGAAACAAATTACTTTACAACTCCTTCAAAGATTGTACGTAATTTCTAATGTATGCAGTACAGTGACATGAAGTGGTTGTGTCACCTCCATGGTATATTATGGCTGTTGGTGAGAAGGTTGTGTTGGAAAGTGATACCTGTCAGTGTGTGAAGGTTGTAAGGCTGCAGTTATTTTTGTTTCCATTTACATTGTATGTTGAAAGCATTCATATTGCGTATTGCCTGTGTGATTGTATATGTAAGGTGGAACGTTTATCGGAATTGTAAGGCTTACACAATATACTATGGTTTCCATTTTGTTCCACTTGCTAAAATGGAATGGAATCACAGTTAGGTATAGATACATGGAGACAGCATTCGTTAAAGACTTGTTTATGAATGATATGATTGCCGAGAGTGCATGTATGTTTTCACATGTAGGAAGTCTGAAATATGTCATATATGGGAATGTTTTTGCTTTCCAATACTTGTACTAAGTACATTATAACTTCCTGTGGATCTCATGTCTGTTTAATGTGAATGTATCTTTCTAGGACACTAGTCCAATTCCTGTCTTATTCCTGAGAATCTGTAACTGTTTCTACAATTGTCTGCAGCATTTGTGTGCAGAACTATTGTTTGTAAACACAACTGGTCTGAGCCATTTACATAAATGTTTTGAACAATTGCTGTCATTTATAATACATCTTTGATTGCTACATTTGCACAGTATTTTACACCACTTGTATTAGAAAATTTGAATGGAGCAGGCAGTTTTGTGTTTGAGTACTTTTTGCTTACTACACTTTGTAAATTAGATTTTTGACACTACAATGGTGTTTTGCTAACATTTCAATATGGTGGAAGGTATGTTTGCAAGAAGGTCCAGAAATGCAGGTTAAGGAATGTTGTGGTACTGTTGTTTATTTGCACACTGGTCAGGAGTTTATAGTTTGTAATATTTTCCTTTCTCCTTTCTCATTGCCTTTCACAGGGTGGTCAAGGAACTGCTGCAACGACTTGATAGAGGTGTGGCGACCATTGCAAATTGATGTGCAAGGAATTTGTAAATGGGCCTTATTGCTTCAGTACCATTTATAGGGGCATCTAAGTTTAATTGGGATATTTGTGGAAGCAGTGTATTTTGTTCCATTATGCTATTGTCTCCCTTTTCATTCCCTCGTAAACTGCTATGTATGGCAATTTGGTTCCTTTGCTATTGTGTTTCTATGATTCTATATTGAAGTATGTCTCTGTGCTGGTGGTGTGACTCTATTCACCTGTACAGCTGTTTCCAAAGCTATCTATGCTGATATTGGGTCTGTTTAGAAGTAGTGGTTGTAGCATACATAATTAATTTTGGCAGTGGTTTCATTTTGTTTACAATTAATAGAAAGAATTTTGATTTCTATAGTATTGTACTGTCTAAAAGACCTTCAAGGATTACTGTTCTGTGGTAAGGTTAAGGGCTGAGCGTCATTTCTCCCCTCCACTTATAAGCATAGAGAAATCTATGGAGGAACATTTTGTGTACAATTACTTGCTTGGAATGCTTCATTGTGGTGCCATTAGCATTTATACATGCTCTACTACCAGTAGTGACAATTGGATTCTTTTTACTACCTTGCTTTTCATGTTTAGATTTTGATAGACACATTACAATCTCCTTACTGGAAGGTGCTATAGTTTTCGTTTGTGACTGCATTAGCTGTTCCCTTTCAACTTTCAGTAGAACATCTTCTTGAAGTGGATGGCTACTTTCTATGCTTTTAGGTACAGCTGGTTTATTTGTGCGTTGTTGTCTACTGAGTAAATTCTTGCTAGGCATTCTGTAGCAGCTGTTGCAGAAAAAAGGAAAGTGTGGGTGTGCAGATTTTGTGATGTATATGTGTGCAGCTCTGCTTGAATAGATGAATGTGAGGGTAGGACTATAGATAGTAGTGTGTGATTATGTAATGGTGCGTTAGTGTCCGGTGGGAACGCTATAATGCTATGTGGGAGTTAATATAATGGCGTCAACATGATAACACAAAGTGCGGAACTGTTGAGGTGCAATGCGTAACAATGACGCAAACACCAGTGGGTTGATGCAATTCTGTACCAGAAAATACAAGATCACTGCACAGTCTCAGTAAGAGGTGACCCTGTACGGTAGCATTGCACTTTGTTGGCTGTTGAGAGTCGGTTTACTCTGGGTTGCCCTATCAAGTGGACACACCACTGGCTTTCAGGACAGAGGTGCTTACTGCAACTGCGAAAGAAGACAGTAAGAACATATGTTGGTTAATGGCTTACTGAGTGCATTTGGAGAATACATTACTTAAAAGGGTAGGGGATGTGTTGGCAGGAAGAATTAGTGTGTGTGTAGGTTGATGTCTTTGTGTATGAATGGGGACTTGGGAACAGCAGCATTGTTGGTGAGGGGGTAAGTGGTTCACTTGTAAGTGTGCTGTACGACGTGCGTGCAGTTTAGCAAATGTGTGCATTTGTGTAGGGTTATTTACTTTGCAAATGCTTTAGCCTTAGTTGTAGAAGGGTGAGAAAAAGGTCTTAAAAGGTGTACAACTTGGAAAGGAAAATGTTTTTGTGTGTGAAATTCTATTACCTTTTCTGTGCATAGATGCCTTCAACATGAGTGGAGCAATTATTTCACTTGTTGGTTTTATTTGTCCACAGGTACGATTGGTACTGTTGCCAATACACACATACATTTTTTTGCTTTTGTAAGTAATGTCACGTCTGGGAAGTGTGTAAGGTAAGTGGCAGGCACCCTGTTCTAATGCATGCAATGTATGTATTTGGTTTAGATTGGTAAGAAGTATTCAGTGGTCCCTTGCTGCAACAATTTTACAAATTATATAGGAGATGTGTTAGTGCGGAAAAAATTTGTACAATTTTAGAAGAAAAGAAGAGAATAACTGTTTGGCTATTGCAATGGCTGATTTGGGTAAGTGGAACTTTCAAGGCCCATGCCGTTGCAAGTGGCATTTGAGGGTTGGTGATGGGAGAAATGACTGTTTGCTTCGTGAGAACGTTATGGAGGTTTAGTGGCAGGTAACTGCTCAGAGGCACTTATAACAGAGTTGCAAAAGTACTGTATAAAATATATTGATAACTGTACTTTGTGGTGATGGGTGACGATGTGGATGAATCTGGATGCAGAAATCTTGCATAGTTTCACAGAACTTTCTACTGGAGGTGCTTTACAAGCACACAAGACTTGTATTCTGAGTGTGTTGTGCAGAAATGATAGTTTTGGATGCAGAGGTGTTGGATGTGATTGGTGGATGCTTGTGTCATTATTTAACAGTAGCCAATGAGGGAGTGCTGTAAAAAGAGTAATGTAAAAGGAAGAAACACTGCCCCTGTTTTAGAAGGGCGCAGTCCTCGCAGTAGTTGGGGAAGCGCACTTGTCACAACGTGTACTTCTCAACCTGCTTGTTATGAAAATGTGGCTGGGGGGCCTATCCAATCAGGTGTTGAGGGTGTGCTTCACAGGAAGGGGTGGTAATACTTTTTTTCATTGTTCTGTGTAGTGAGGATGGCAGAGATGGACAGACGCACAGTGTTGATTGTGGGTGATGCCTTTGTGCAAGATCTGCACAGGTATGCCATGGAAAGAGGCTTTGATGGCAATTTCACTTTGGAAGGAGTGGAGGCTTTGTGCTGCAGTGCTCGTGAGTGCAGTTTTGGCGCTGTGGTTGCACTGTGAAGAAATGTGGCCACTGTCGCTACTGTTCACATTGTCATGGTGCATTAGCATTATGGTGCACTGCACTTGGGTTACATGCCTTGTGCACGTTTGCTGCGTCAACTGAAGGAGGTGCTGAAAGCAGTGAAGCATATTTCTCCCACTGCCAATGTGCTTTTCTCATCCATACCACCAAGAAGAATATGGGGATATCTGAATGTAATTTGTCTGCAGCCAGAGGTCGGAAAGTGTCTAATAAACAGAAGCATGTTTGAATTTCTGTGCCCTGCTGGGATGTTTTACTGTGACAATGACGTCCTTAATTCTTGAAATGTGTTCTTTTTCCATGCAAATGGCATTTCTTTGACCGCCATTGGAAATGGTATTTTGTTTTACAATCTGCAAGATTATTTGAAGAGGTTCCTGTAAGAATGTAAGGAGGAGAAGAAAAGAACCCCTGCCAAATAAAAAGTGTTTGTTTGCAAGTACCACAAAAAATTAAATAAAAAGGTGTTTGTTTGCAGGCACCACAAAAAAAAAGCCACCACTAAAGATGAAATCCCCTACCCTGGTTGAAATGTGTTCACCCACTCCTGTACACAGCACAATATGTCCACGGATATTGCGATATTTGCAGGATCGCACGTGCCACATCCGAGGCTTTTGAGGATACCAGCCATGGAAATGGTACTGTGTAGGCTAACAGATTGGCCAATACGTTTTCTCGGTGTGGTGTGTAAGCAGAGAGTGCAGTGTTGTGAGCTTGGCGACTTTCTCGCTACGTTTAGTGAGAAATCACAACCCCTAGCGACTTTTGTACTGTAAAAGTGGCTAGCGAAAAATCTATCTACTTTCTTCCATTCGTTTGGAAACGTACACTTTTTTCTATAGCTTTCCAATCCAATTGAAAAAAGGTGCTACATTTCTTGCTAGCCATGCGGCTAATAGTTGACTATTGTTTCTGAATAAATTCTGTGTAAAGTGCACAATTTGCATCACATTTCATCAAAAACTCACAGTTGCATAGTATTTAAAAAAGTCTGCCGCAAAAAGAAGGAAGAGCCATTTGCAACTGTCGCTCACTTTTTCATTGGTGCCCGAGACAATTTTATTCCCAGTCCAACTGTCACACTGCTCTAGTAGGGGTTTGGGCACATCAGAAGCAGGTAAGTGAGGTGCTTTGGTAGAGCAGTGCATTGGTTCACTACTGGAACTGTGAACTTTCGGGCACTTTAAGGTTCCTACAGCATTGAAACCTGTAGAGCTATGTAGGACTGAAATAGTTTCTGGTTTGGAAGCAGACAAGGGCCCTGCAGAGGAATTTTACAAGTTTGTACCTTTTTCCTGCAAATCATAAAGAAGCAAAATATAGTTATTACCATTTCTAATTGCTATTTACTTCTGGCTATGAAATATCGACATGCATGCTGTACTGCACTTATGCATTATATTATGTACTGTCATCTGTAGGTAATCAGACCATGCCCCACTTATACTTAGGCAGCTAGCTGGTTGATAAATTAAATCAGAGGCTATAACAACCATGCCCTCGGTAATTACCCATCAGACAAATTGGACAATTATGCAAATTAGGGGATGATGTTATTTAACTACTTCTAGCTACTTTTAGGACAGCCAATAGCTACTTTCAGTACTGAGGAGTTGGCAACACTGAGATACTGTGGCAGAAGGTCTGTTTGTAGAGAAGAATGCAGAAGCATATGGTTATGGTTGTGTGCTTCAGGAGGCTGAGTGTATGGGTTTTGGGGGACTCTTAGATACATTTGTTGGAAGTGCATGCCCTGGTATGGAGTAAGTGCAATGAGATGGCTGATTTTGGCTCCTCTTTCTGCCACTTTGGTGATGCTCAATTATCCAGCCATTCTTATTCTTTATTGTGGAGAAATAGTTTAATACATGTTACCGGAATTTCTGTGCAATTTGCGATGACCGTGGCTAGTTCATGGGTATGTTTCCAAACTCTTCACTTATTTTTTTCTCCCATTGTGCACACAGATGTGGCTACCTTCTTCTTGCTTTGGTGCATAAATGGAGAAAGCGAAGTACAATGTCAAGAAGGCTATTTGTTCATTTTTGCGAGATGTTGCCATGCCGTACTTGCACAATACCAACATTGCATTTAGTAGCACAACCATGTTTCCCACAGATGGAGTTCATCTTACTGATGCTGGTAATCAGCTTTGCCTGCGAAATATGACAAACGCATTGCTTACCTTTTTGAAAGTACAGCAAGTATTTTTCTAGTAGGTGTTGCTCATTTCAACCCTTTGAAACACACTCAAACATCAGCAAAAGCCTCTTTTTAGAGCCAGGACTCTCTCCCCGAAATGACTACAATGTTTTTGACTGACCTACCACTCCCATTATTCATCGCGCAATCTGTAGAGCTTATCAGCAGTGTCAGCCTGCATCATTTCATTGGAAATTCTATTTTTGAACTTTGAAAGGTGGCTCTGAAAAGAGCCTTTTTTTAAAAAAGAAATATATTTTGGTTGTCTTGTATCTTTCTTGGTCTTGTAACACACGATACGGAAGGGAAGGGAGGTTAGGGAAGGGGCACCAACTACAGGGATAATGTAAGGCACATGCACAGAGAGGAAAATGTTGGGTGTCCCTCAGTTAGGTAGGGGACACTCATTTGCATGCTCCCGGACCGACACCTTGAACACACTTCGAAGTTGCTTTCCCCCTGCAGAGTAGTACGTCACAGTACATATATAATCCAATGACCTTTGAAATGTAAGGATCTGCTGTGGTGGATATAGCCTGCAAGGCTGATTTTGGGATCCATTGCCCCACAGGAGTGTCCCTGGTGGTGGCAGGAGCAGATGCAGAGGATGCTGCAGAAGAAAGTAACCTACTGCCTTGTTTGAAGGGCACTAATGTCTGAACTGCTGCATTCTGGTTCGCTTTGAGATCTTGTTACATTGAGGTGGTGCTGTAACAGTACATGCCAGGTTTTCTGCAGCTGAGTGAGTGCATCTTACCTGGTTAGAACCACATTTTGGCACATCTCCCATGCTACTAAACAGTTTGCACACCCAGCACTGATGCTGCCTGTAGGTATTGGGGATTTGCCCTACTTCATTCTCATTCTCCTCTTGATCTATATGTACATCACCAGGTCTGTTCCCTTGTCCAGGCCCTTCGGAAGGAGTTGGTGGTGGTGAGGGTCAGGGTGTGGGTGCTGGTGACTTAGAGGCAGTAGCAGCAGTAATGGTTGCCATTAGTTGCAAAGGTAATATAGCACAGTAGAAATGATGAGAAAGCAATTCCAGCATGAATCAACGTGGCCCGCTATTCTGCTCTGCAAGCACATAAACTGAATGCTGCGCACCTCTGCAGTGTGGCTTTTGTAGGGCTGATGTGCAGTACTTGGAGCCAGAAAGTGGGCCTAAATCATTTAAAAAATAGTTACATGCATCGTGGCAGAGTGTGGGACGTTTGTAAGCGTGTACTTTCATAATAACACTCCTTATATTGCAGAAAACACTACTTTTCCAATCCCCAGGGGCTCTGAGTGTGTCCAGAAAATAAGGAAATAAGGGTCTACGTGCAGCGTGGATGCGGTCACATACTGATGTTGTGAATGTTCTCCACTGGTACGGCTATTTGTAGGACCTCTATTGGGTGGAATACTTTGTGCACATGTGCAAAGGTATCCTACAAACAGGCTTGTCCTCCCCGGACTTATTAAAAGTGCAACACATAGCCGGGGACCATTTTCGCACAAGATGGTTGTTTGTAGGCTACAGTCAGTGCCATTTTCGTGTGCACAGCTGTCCGTAGGACATGGTTGCTTCGAAGTACTGAAAGTACAACACAACTTTTTCCTATCATGCTGCACAGGGCCGGTGTTACAGGACACAGAGAACGACATATGCATGTGCATGCTTTGGGACGGACAGACGTGCGCTCCCTCAACTAATTAAAGGTGCATCACAAGATGCGGACATGAGGCCACTACTGGCGTGCTACTGATACCTGCATTGTGATTGCACATACGCTGGGCAAGTGCGGTGTCCGTAGGAAACATTCATTTTGCTTAACTACAGCCATCCCGAACAGTACTGTGTGCTACAGACTTATAATGGAATTTTAAAATAAAAGGAAAAGCCACTCACACCCAGCAACACTTTACATCAACACCTTTAATTTCTGACATACATAGACACTATTAGGAAAGGGAAGGGGTACCTCAAATGGATACATACACAGGGGTATTGGGGATTTGTACAAGGTCATCGTAATGACTGTGGTCACAGGGATGTTGTTGGGGATGGTGCACTGGGAAATAGGTAAGGGGTACATGTGCAGGTCGGGCAGAGATATCTCATTTTTACCATTTTATGCCCTTGTAAGACATCTTTTAAGGTGGCTAAATTGTTTAGCGATTGTTCCATTTTGGGGTACAGTCTGTGTAGACTGTTACTTACAGAGATTCCTTCCTTTCGTGTGGCCATATGTTGTTGTGGAAGAGGTGCCGCTTGTGGTGCATTCTTTTTATTTCCTCTATGTCCTCTTAAAGATAAAAATATTTGTTCGGTATATATGAACCAATACATATTAACAGTCTTACTTTTCAGACTGTGCTGCATACAAATGGGGTTACTATTGTTACTCACTTCATCATGAGGGAAATTCTCTTCCAGCCATTCCAAGGTGCTTGGTATGGTGTACAAAAAAAAACCTCATGGTTTTCCACTATTGTACACTGCACAAGCTGTGTAATTATAGAAGAAACTTCAGTGTACTTACTCTGTTGGAGTGATGTTCTGCTGTCAACACTTTCCAGTCCTTACTGTGCCATTTGCTTCTTCGTTCCCATGTACAGTCGCAGTGCGATAATATAGTTCCACGCAGACGTTATTTCCCTTATTGGTACAGTCCATTATGGTGTATACCCTATGCATTTGCTTTGTTTGTTTCCATAGTACCAACTTTGCAGACCTACTCTGTTTTTCCTTGCAATGCACGCACATAGTGCTCTTTGTATATGTTCCTTGTCTTTGCTGAATGGTTCCACTATGTAAGAGAACCCTTGCCTTTTCCAGCAGTTTGATTGTTAGCGGCTATCCATGCACAGATGCATAGTCCACGGTTACTGTGCCCTTCAGTATGCCGACATCCATTTGGTATGCAGTATGGCACATCTATACAAACTAAGGGTATCCTGGTAAAAACCTATGAAATTCATTGATAAAATGTTGTTAAAGGGATGTTATGGTTCAGTTGCTCTAAGATAAACCTATCATATTCAGTGCAAACATTTTTTTAAAGGGAAATTATACTTACTTTGCACTAATAACAACCTATCTGCATTATGGTTTCAAATAAAACCAAACAAAACCCAGAAATGTACCAGTTATGGTAAGCTAAGCAACCATAACTTGCGCTACCACTGTGCACGGCAAGGACTAACACCCATGACATGAAAGATGACATAAAAAAATGTCATTGATGACATCACTGATGACATCACATGTGCATTTAATTTTCATGAAAAGCCCCCACAAGGGATTGTCATTATAATGTTGGGAGAAATGTATTAGAGATCACTGGAAAAATGATCATTAGATACATAGTTCATTAACCAATGCATTGCTATAAACATGATTGCATTAGAGAGTTCTTTCCAGTACTTGAACCAACTCATGTAGAAACATAGGCATTGTCTGCAGCATGCACCACAGAGATGAAATATTCAACATCTTCCCATGTTGGAAAGTAACATGATGAATGGTTTTGTTTTAGTTTTGCCTACTGTGAAACATGTACTAAGTAGCTAACACTGTCTCACTTACTACATAATTGTAGTACTACACACAAACCATAAAGAGACCACAACACATACAAATATGACAATTTACAGGAAAAGTAAAGTAAACAAAAAAGCAGCAGTAATACCAGAAAGTGTTCATAACCTAACTGATTATCTTCATGCACAGAAATGATTGCCATGTTTCAGGCCTGCTTCTTCCCCTATGTATATGTATCATATAATGTGACTGACTCATAAGGAAAGTACTGTAAGAACATATGAGTAGGGTACAGTCTACAAATATAGTGCCTTTTGAATGTTCAGTTCCTGACTGTCAGTGAAGAAAACCATGTGGTGTAGATATGTCAGTGAAGAAAAAAAGAGGGAGCCAGACATGTAATTTCATCAGTGATGTCAACAAAGACATTTGGGATGTCATCTTTCATGTCATGAGTGTTAGTCCTTGCAGTGCACAGTGGTAGCGCGAGTTATGGTTGCTTAGCGTACCATAACTGGCAAATTTCATTTTTTTTTGGTTTTATTTGTAACCATAATGTGGATAGGTTGTTATTAGTGCAAAGTAAGTATAATGTACCTTTAAAAAAGTTTTGCACTGAATTTGATAGGTTTTTCTTATAGCAACTGAACCATAACGTCCCTTTAACAACATTTTTTCACTGAATATATATATATATATATACTATCGTGAACAAGCGGTCAGTTGATCGCGAAACGCGTCGTTGTAACTTTCAGGTTCTCCTTTGAAATGCACTTTTTACTAATAAAGAACATTTTGTGCTGCCTGACTTTTGCATTGAAGCCCTTCATTTGCTAAGGACTGGATTCTCTGGACTTGGCTGCTCTTGGGAGTGCATTCCGCAGGTTTCGCCCTCTTTTGGGCTTAATTTTCATTTGAATATATATATACATATATATATATATGCAATTTGTAAATTTTTGCATATGTGTGTTTCTGTTCGAAATGTTCAGCATCATTCCCAACATGCTACACACCTGAAATTGTGCATGAGAGTAGCTTCCATGGTGTAGACAATGTAAAAAGTATAAAATATAAATTTGTCTTATTTTTGCGGTCTGCAATGCTTGAATATGTATGTGTCTATACATTTTTCTATGTTTTGTAAATGTTTTTTAAGCGGTCTGCAATGCTTGGATATGTGTGTATGTGTGTATGTGTGTGTGTGTGTGTGTGTGTATGTCTGCTCGAAATGATCCTCATACTTCCCAATATACTACAAAACTGAGATTTGACATGTGGGTAGGTTCCAAGGTGTAGGCAATGTAAAAATTAAAAAAATATACATTTTTCCAATGTATTTCTAACAACATACTTCCTAACATGCTACAAACCTGAAATGTTCATCTTACTTGCCAGCATGCTACAAACTTGAAATTTGACATGTGGGTAGGTTCCATGGTGTAGACATTGTAATAGAATATACCTTTTTCAGATGTATCTATTTTTTAAGCAATCTGCAATGCTTACCCCTTCCATATGGCTCTTCACGCCATAGTTCTGCCTTAGTTCTACGTTCATTTGTTCCTACAGTTCAGCAGTTCATTAAAACTTCAGCAGTTCATTGTTCCTAAACTTTCCACTTTCCACACTATCAGCATTCTAGCTGACATTAGCGGCACTCGCTTTTGAAGTCATGTGGGTGAGAAAATACAGTGCTTTTGTAGTAATGCGGGTGACAGGAAATGGAGCATGTCTCTTCAATAGTGTCCGCAATGACATTGTCCATCACATCGTGGTAAATCTCTCATGACAATGTACAGAAACTTCATTTCCCATTGATGTTTATAAATGATTGCCATCTCAATATTAAGAAGCTTACATGCTTCAACCGTACACGTACAGGTACAGCACTTCAAGCTTACGCGCTTCAGCCCTACACTACAGCAATAAAGGTGACTTTGCTGTTGCCTCTGCTGTAGATCAGAACACCAATAATGTTCCTGAGCAATCTCAATGCTCCAACTCAAAGTATCTGGAACCTATTTACGGGATTCATGCTTTTCTCATGATCGACTTTATGTGACTTGCCACAAAATTGGAAACAAAGACAATTTGTTCACACTAGCTCTTACAGGAAACGCTACCAATATTGTCTACAAGTGTTTACTGCACCAATTAAGACATTAACTCGCCAGAAACTGATCTAAAAAAACACTAACAGCCACTTAACAAGTCATTTTGATGTCAATGTGTGATTAAAGCAAGCTTAAACACTTAAAAAGAGGGATTAGGAAAGGCAACAGTATATAGTGTAATGCAATAGATTGGGCCTATAGGTGCATTAGCAGTGCCAATATTTTTACATTTTTAACAAAGAAGGAAAATACACTTGACAAACAATCACATAATACTATTAACTGGCACTTTATGTGAGCAGGAGCAAAATGAAGTCCATGGCCATCTGATAGCACTGTCTAGAAAATAGCATACCCTTATACATATGTTAAAATTGCTGCCATCTGCAATACTGCTTTTTAACAGCAGTTCACTAAAAGACACACATATTTCTAAAGAAATTCACTTTGTTTGGCTTGTGCATAAGTTTTAAGCTTTTGCCAGGCACTGTTATTAGATGCCTTTTGCAAGGGAGGAAGGGTCATTTTACCTCCCCCCTGTATATTTGGCACAAAAGAGACTGAATACTCATGCAATAATAGGGAGACATCCTCCTTGTTCTTTCCTGGTTACAGTGGAAGCAGGGCTACTGCAAGACACATTAGGACTCCATTTTGTGCATAACTTGACTAAATTTTTGGACTACGCCACATCTTGAGCCCTGCAAAGCCTCCTCTCTCCTTTTGCAGAGCCGCACACCACGCACAGAGATAGCCCCCACCTCCTCCTCCCGTTTCTGAGCTACCCAGGCTTCTTTCTCACAGATGCTCTGGTGCGAATTGTTGCAAACAGAAACTCTATTCTTTTTTCTTCCTATGAGCTCATTGCCCTGTGTGTGACCGGGGATGAATTTCAATTGTGGCCCATTCGTCTCCACAAACCTGCTCTTGCTCCTTTCACCCCCACCTTTGGATGTTATTGCTGGTTCAACATTTTGCCCCTCCATGGTTTCTTTGATGTAGCAAAAGTGTGACCCTTCCCCACTGACCAACCTAGAGTGCCCCCAATATAACTAGTCTTATGTCATCATATATCCTGCCTAAAACCAACACCTATCAATTCACTCACTCAAGCACTGGGGCTCCATGGCAAATAAATCTTAGATCAAGCCCACTTATAACGCACCTGGGGGGCAAGGCCCTCGTACTCCTCACGACTACAAAGACCTGTGGCCAGAATGTGTAAATATGTGTGTTCATTTTTTAGGTGTCCCCACATACCAGCTCATATTTCATATTCTGTATTATTCATTGCATGTCAGGAGATAGCATGTTGTTTAGCTTTGACAGAATGACCTCTTCTCATGGAACCGACCTGACCTTCACACCACCCAGATGAGCCCAGCTGACCACTTTGCACTCGAAGTAACAGCCCTGCACCAGCCAATTATCTGGAGCTGGCCCATATACTGCCATACTGTAACTTTCGCTGTCCACCAATCGCAATGCAACTTGATGTACCTATAGAGAATCTATAATGATTTTTCTAAGTTTACCAGCAACGTAAGACTTGCCAATGTACTTTTAGTGTTTAGTGTTACCACCACACACGCACGCAAGCAGTGAGCAAAGTAGAATCATGGGCACAAATACACCTTTGATACATATCTGTCAACACCTCCCTCTGTACAGTGAAAAGATAAAAAAGTATCATGACCAGTGGCTTACTGAGATTAAGGGTGAGGGGTCGTCCCAAGTGTGGCCGGAAGGTGGATCATTTTATAAAATGGTACTCGATCTTGGGACAACATATTTGTTAGCCAAATACAAGGGGAAACAACTCCAAAATAGCAGAGAGTTCCTAGATCTCTGGAGGATGTTAGAAGAAACGCCTCCTGCAACCCGCACAGGAAAGGAAGCACCACCTGAGGCGGTATCTGGCCCAAAAGTAGGGGAGGAATAAAGTGAGGGAGGGGAGCCCAAAAAATGTTACCCCTTGCTAAGTAGGCCTGCAGAAGGGTATAGTGACCCATCAAATTTACCACAGCCAAGCGCACCCACAACACCCGTGGCAGCACCCCGCCGCCTTATGATCGTAGAGGTTTGTACTGTCCCACATGCGCACCACTGGTAAGAATTGTCAATGCTGGCATCTGTTGAATGTCATGAACCTCAGAAAACAGCAATAAGAGGGTCAAACCTGAACAAACCTGGTTATGTTAGTCTGCTTTTGCTCTTCATTTTTAGTAACAATTACCAGTTTGCTGCTGTGACTCAGGTCAGAGAATCGACTATTTCAGATTTACACTAATGTCATTCGTGTGACCTCAAACATTTAGCCACTCTTAAAAGGTGATGAACTGGTCTTGAACAGTGTTACTCAAACCTCCAAGAACAAGCACCAGCAACATACCCACCGATAGCTGTACAAGCGTGTCTATCTCAGCATTAAAATACATGCATTTATGCAACATGCTTTCATCAAATATTTCATGGGAAGTTAAATATATTTAGGAGGGACGCACATAAACAATATCACTACTCCATGTGAGTAGTAAAGTCTACTTTAAACATATGCAGAGAGTTAACATGCATGTACAATTCAACATAGCTCCCAATGTTAATGTTGGAGAGGTGGCGTTCTAAAATTATGACATTACAATGTGGACTTTACATTGAACACACTGCCGTGCATTACCGCGGCAGAGAAATGGCAGTTGGAGTATTGGGGTTTGTTTAGCTCATGCTTGTGAAGACTCAAAATTCTTAAATGTTTCCTTCGTGATCACTCATTTTAGCTCCCGACAGCACCATGAAGCTGTAAGATTGCAAAGAAAAATGATGTCTACCATCCCAACATAAAAACAAAAACAATAAAATTCTTAAAGGGTGGAAGATGACCTTTTCTTGGGACTCGTTAAGTTTACTTTTTGAAAATTTCTAGTCGCGTGCTGCTTGAATAACAGCGGCCCTTGCACATTGTGCAGTGTATACACGAATTTCATTTCAAGGGACTTGGAGTACTACGGGCATCAGGGGAAGCATCTCCAGTGTACCCCAAGCGTAGTGCGCTTTGCCATCCACCCTCTCCCTCCAGCCTTGCAGCCCTGCGCTTTTTCTCATTCTCCCTTACGGTAAAGAACATTGTCTCGAGCTTTGGAGAGAAATGGACTATGCAGAAGGAGCTGCCTCACCAGGTGTGTTTAGCTGCTGGTGTATCAAATGTAGAAATGGGTGGCATCAAGAGCCCCACGCTCTGAAACATCTTTTGCGCACTGGTTGGTCACACGACAGAAAGTGTGAGCAGGTGATTCCCCAACACTTCAACCATTCTTTAGAGATCTGGCTTTGATTAATGTGGCGTTAGCTAGTCATGGCCATTTCCCAGCGTTTGTGTTAAAGGAAATCGGAAGCTGCACCGTGCAGGGTATTTTAAATGCTATGAATTGGAAAAGTGAAGCATGCATCCTGCAAGTCTGGGTATTTGCATTATACGGAAGACGGGCCAACCATCCACGGAGACGATTTCTACTGTAGTTGCTGAGTCGCTTTCCCAAGCCAGCTGCTGTGCAGACTTCGCTCAGCTTTTGGTCCAGTGCCTGCATCTATCCTTCACACCATCATTCACAAGGCGCGTTCGTGTAGTTGTTTGTTACCTCGTTAGACTCCTTGATTGCTATTCCAAACAAAAGAAGCACAACGACAAAGAAGAGTATAAGACAAGTCTGAGCGAACCGTGAAATGTATGAAACTCTTGCACTAAAATAAAGTCAGCAGTGTGTGGCCAGGAAAGAGGGAACGACGAACAATATGCTCAGGAGTGGGACCTAGGGGGGCGTAGTAACCCCAAACCGGCCCAAGCGTGGTACCGGCCCCCAGGGCCTCGCCCTCGAAGTGATTTTGGCCCGGCCAACAGACCGACCAATCCAACCCCGCTGGAACGAGCAACTGTTTAAGATATGCTGACGGTGACACTCTGCCCAGGTCTTCCGAGAACCGGCCTTTTGATCTCCTGAGGAGAGTCTACCACCAGTGCTCGCTTCCTTTTTCATGACTACTTGAGCCTTGACAATAGTGTCTAGCTTTGTGGCCTCCAGAGGCTGTTCTTGGATGTGCCAGTCATCTCCGCAATACCATTTTAAAATAAATAAAACGCCTATGCAGCAATAGGCCTCACCTGCGAGGACAGGAGCAGGAGGAAAGAAGTGTGCTTGCCTCAGCAGGCTGTAGTTACTGCTGGGTTTTCTGAAACAAGTCCAATCAGCGAAGACAGGATGCAGCAACTGTTTGTATTTGCTGAAACTGCTGCTGCTTGGCAGTGTGTGCTTGTGATGGGAACAACTTTAGGATTTAGTGACCCACTCGCTCCTCTTTTCTGTAATGGCCGGGGCCGACAACACCAGCCAGCCCCAATCGATCCACACTTCAGTGTCAGTGCGCGCCCATAGCCTGGAGGAGGGCACACCGCACGTGCGCCCATGGGCCTGGCGTCACCAGCGCCGGGGCCACCCGGGGACGGGGGATGGTAATAAAGCAACAAATGTTGCTAATTTATATGCCAATTGCCCTGCCCTGCCTGAGGGCCGATGCCAGGCCCGTTACTTGGGCCGGGCGAGGTGGGCAACTGCCTGGGCACAATAGCCGCAGGGGGCGCAATTGCCCCAGTACCTGAAGGGGATCGAATTCCCCAGTTTGTGGGGCGGTGCATTGACATGGGGAAAGTTCTGCAGTTCAGGTGCTGGCTCTGCCCCTTCCGACTGTAATGACACGTAAGTAGAAAAGTACTACGTGACATTACAGAAGTCAGAGGCTCTCTCTGACCACGTTCGCGCCACTTGGGGTGGGAGGCATAAGCACACCAATAAAAACACTTTAGGTCCCCCTGCAACTAAGACCAGCCCCTTCCATCACAATGCCGGCAGGAAACTGCTAATGATGGCCCATTAGGCACTAAATGGTTTTGTGCTGGCATTGAGATGGGAGGGGAGGTGCAGTGGGCTGTGGGGAGTGGGCATGCCTTGCAGGGAAACACCGTGGGCCCCGATATGGTACAAACGGAGACCCTTTTGAGTCCATGGTGCGTCCCTGCAAGCCCAGAAAATGGTCAAAATAATAGTTTAAAGCAGCGCTATTTCTTTCATGCCGCTTCTTTTCCAAACTATATATCAATTACACTTTAAACCACTTCCATGGCACTGGTGATGAGTTACTTCACTATGCAGATAATAGTTTTGACCAGTGTTGCAGAGTAAATATTCTTTAAGCTGTAAACTGGTTTGTTTATTTATTTATTTATGCAATGTTTGTCGGGTACATGGAGACGTATAATTTATTTATTTATGCAATGTTTGTCGGATACCTGTATCCGACACACATTACATGAATAAATAAATATGCAGGTACCCGACAAACATTGCATGAATAAATAAATAATCCTTGTCCATGTATCCTTACAACAGTCAAGTCTTTACTGTATCACAGCATACACTTGATTCCCATTCAAAGAATGTTAAAGTGATTGTTTATTGGGTGCAGGTGTCTCCTTGTCATTGCCATTTTGGCTTAGGTTGCCTCCAAACTCCCTTCAGCATCTTGTGCTCTTTGTTAGTTGTGTATACTGCATCCTGTGCCATATTCATGGTCTCTTGGTTGGTGTGCCCAGTCCTCATTATCTGCAGCCTAAGTTGGATTGGGGCATAAAATTGTCTTGGGCACCAGTGAAAAAGTGGGCCACTGTTGCAAATGGCAATTAATTCCTTGTGTGACGGACTGTTTGACTTTGGGTAGGAGTTCCTTAACGGTGTAGTTTGGGAATGGCACGCAGGGTGTGGTGGGAGTGGTGCGCGGGGTGCGGCGGGAATGGAGTGAGGGGTGCGGTGGGAGTGGCGCATGGGGCGCGGGGGGGGCGCATTCCTAGTGTTTCGCCCTAGGCACCAAATAGACTACAAACTGCCCTGGCTGAGGCCTGCAGCAGTGCCAGTGGTAGAATAACGTGTAACACGTGTAACACGTTTGTTTCCTAACATTATAAAAATTAACAGGTACATTCATTTTTATAATGTTAGGAAACGAACGTGTTACACATGTATTCTAGCACTGGCACTGTGGACTGCTGGTGCAGCGCCCCCTAGAGGCTGACTGACGTCAGGCAGCCGCCTGGGCAGCCTGATGCAAAGACCGTCCCTGTTCCCTGACACCCGTGACTTACACTCTGTGATGCAATGCACAATGGACGATGAGGTAGATGCTGCGCAGTACATTCTTTGGGTGCAGGACATGTGGAGAGTAGAGACAGGCACCGCTTGGGACCAGTCGACCTCCCTTTTTTACTTAATTATTAAAAGATCGCACAAAGAAGGTTGGCAGATGAATCAAAACTTGTGCAAAATAAGCTGGTGAAGGTCGCGGCGGTAAGAGGAGGAGTGGTCAGTAGCTTTACAGGCAAGGATGGCAGCAACGTGGGCAGAAAACGGACCAGAGCAATGGACCGGAGAGAAACAGTATGGGGGAACCAATGGCAGGGAAGGCCTGGAAGAGGAAGAGGTGGGTACAGAGGACAGAGAGGAGGGTATGGAGTTCAGGGGCCTTGTGGAGGGAGACAAGGTGTATGCTGGACCTTTGGGAGGTGAGGCCATTTTTCAAGGGAATGTTGCACTCAACTGATGGGGTACTATCAAAACACACATCGCTTTGGCAATGAGCAGCAGTTCGACACCCCCACCCAGGCAGTCCATATGGGTTGCCAATGGGAGGAAACAGACAACAGGAACAATATTATAGCAATTACCAACCAGGCCCTCAACAAACACAGCAAAGACCACAAGCAACACAACCAGGGATACAACAGAGACTGACACATCAAATACTTATTGGGGAACACACACACACATCTGTTTGTCACTACAGTGAATGGTGCCCCAGCACCATTTCAGGGAACAGCCGTTGGTTGTGGGAGAAAGCATTTTCACCTTCCCAGGGACAAACAACCATCCAGATTAGGACAGCCCACGGAGAGCACTTGTGTGTCCAGTCCTATCAACTACCCTATGTCCAGACGAGGAACCACTGGTGGGGCGGAGATAGGAAACAAATATTCATCTTTATGGTGGACTCAGGGGCAGAACAGCGTGCCTCATGGAAGGACGGTTTCCAATGTCGGGAAACATTTGCAGGGATTCTCTGGGGCAATTTTAAAGGTTCCCTATAATAAAGATTTAGATGTAACGGTGGGAGGAACAACGGTGTGTGCACCCCTACTTTACCATGAAGTCTCGCCAATAAATTTGCTGGGGAGGGACCTCCTTAGTAAGCTGAATATGACATTTCTTTTACCGAGAGATTCATGGTATGCTAGCAGTATGGGGTACCTACGAATGCAGACATGTTCATCTATGGGATACAGGTCTTAGCGAGAGTGGTCCCAGAAATAGCACAAAAGAATGAAGGGTACCTTCTGATTTTATTTTCCGCCCAGTAGCAGCCCTAGAGATTGTGCCTGGTACCGTCCTTTCTATAGATCTACAGGGAGTGCAAGTGTCACCTAAACGTATTTTGGCAATAGAACTGGACATGCATGGATGTGAATGGAGGACAGTGTTATGCATAGACCCAGACATAGCACTGCACGATTTAACTGATGAAGAGCTGTTCACTGACGATGTCAATGACGGGGAGATTATAATGGAAATTTGCATGCCATGTGACATAATGA
The DNA here is from genome assembly GCF_040938575.1 of Ambystoma mexicanum. NCBI lineage: Eukaryota > Metazoa > Chordata > Amphibia > Caudata > Ambystomatidae > Ambystoma > Ambystoma mexicanum. The sequence continues at coordinate 649,991,057 of NC_090922.1, read as the reverse complement.
TTCAGAGTAGACAAGTAACTAACCCCCTCATGGCCATTTTCAGTGCACCACCATCAATATTTGATGATGTTATGCAACAGGTTCCCGTAAGTTTATGGACCACAGGTCCCCACGATGTAGGGCTCTTACAGGAAGTAACACCAGTAAAAATCAAACTCAAACCAGGAGCGGTGCTGCCCTGAGTAAAACAATAGCCCTTATCTAGAGAAGCGGAGGAGGGGATAAAAGAGACAATACATGCGTTACTAGAGCAAGGCATCATTGTACCATCAAATTCACCTTGCAATATGGCAATTTATCTGATTAAGAAGGCAAGGGACGGGGCTTGGAGAATCATACAGGACCTACACCCACTTAATGACGTCATACAGAAGGAGTTCCCCATTGTCCCAAACCCGACATCCATTTTGTGTAGTATCCCTAAAGAAGCCATGTGTTTCACAGTGGTAGACTTGAAAAATGCATTTTTCTCGGTACCACTGGACCCCAGTTCCCAATACCTGACAGCATTTACCGAGGCGGGAGAAGATATAAACATTGCATATTGCCCCAGGGCTATTGTGAGAGTCTGAGTATTTTTGACAGAATATTGCATGAACATCTTGGCAACATTGATGTCAAAAGCGCAATAATACAATACATAGATGACCTTCTGATTTGTAGTGAAAGTGAAGAGCAGTGCCGAGCAGGCTTGATAACATTGCTGAACTTATTGGCACAGAAGGGATACAAGGTGGACAAAGGAAAGCTGCAGTGAAGTCTGGCCGAAGTGTTGTATCTGGGACAGTTAATATCTAAAGATGGGAAACAAATAATTCAGATAGAGCAGCAGCAATACGTGCAACTATAATGCCCAAAACTGTAAAAGACATGTAAATGTTTCTTGGCATATGTAACTATTGCCGTGCCTGGATACTTGACTATGCAGCACTCACCCGCCCCCTACTTCAGGCACTCAAGGAAGCACAAAGGGAGAGCACAGCACTTAAATGGACACAAGAGTTGATCACAGCATTTTACCAATTGAAAGATCTCATTTCAACAGCACCCATCCTGGCGACCCCCGATTATGATCAGGAATTCTATCTATTTTCGCACTGTAATGGCACAGTCATGATGGCAGTACTGGCGCAAAAAACATCAATAGTTCACAAGCCATTGGCCTACTACAGCGGCAAACTCAATTCTGTGATGCAAGGACACTTCGCGTGTGAAGAAGCCCTCGCAGCCGCTGCCTTCGCAATTGGAAAAAGCGCCACTATAGTGATGGGGTGCTCAGTGACACTATTTGTTGAACATTCACTGTTTGCCATACTCGAGCGATCGAAACCACACTCACAACGCAATGGGCTACAGCATATGAAATAATAATTTCAAGCTCAAATATGCACATGGTGCGTTGCAAAACAGTAAACGCACAGTAGAAGACATGCAAGATGTTTGTGCCACATACGAGGGGGAGGGGGACGACATTCCAAAGGCAAGCGAAAACGCACAAGGTGAAGTATACTTTGTGGACGGGTCGGCATCGATTGACCCAGAAACAAGTGAGAAACATGTTGGTGTAGCAGTGGTAAGGTTGGAGGGAGAAGAATGCAAGATCATAGTGCAGAAAAGGCTCTCTTCACATTATTCAGAACCAGCAGCGCAATTGATACTACTAACTGAAGCGTTACACACAGCGAGAGGGTGTGCAGTGACAATCTACTCAGATTCGGCGTATGTGACAACCACAGTACACGCTGGTTTATCTCGATGGTGGAGAAGGTGTTTCATGAGGGCAGACGGATCTCCACTACAACACGCACAGTTATTAAATGACCTAATAGAAGCATTAGCAGAGCCCTCAGTAATCGCTCTGGTAAAATGCCAAGCCCATACCAATAACAGTGATGTCATCTCATTAGGAAACACGGTGGCCGAGGCAGCCGCAAAACAGTCAGCATATTTTGACAAACCCCAAGCGGCCGAATGTATACTCATAAATAACACACAAGAAAACATGGAAGAGGGATATAACTCAGTACCCATTTCACAGATAATTGAGCTACAAAAACATGCACCAAATGAGGAGCAAGAGATATGGATCAGAAGAGGGTACAAACAATCACCAACGGATATCCTCTGGCAGCTAGAAATAACAGGAAATGTAGTAATCCCTGTAGAGATATTACACCTAGAATTCCAGCAGCTCCACTTCCCGGCACACACCTCAAAGCAGCACACAGCTGCAGTCAAGAAGAGTGGTTTGTTCCAAACCTTCAGGAACATCTGACAAAAATGACAATAGAGTGTATCACTTGCCAAACATACAACTCAGGGATGACACTCAGAACCTGAGTTATGTGTTTGGCACACATTCCCTAGCCCCAGTGGACCTCACATAGATTATTATAGACATGGGAGAAAGATGTAACTGGGTGAGGTACCTGATAGTAGTAGTTTGTCCTTTTTCTCGATGGGTGGAAGCAGGTCCTTGTGAACACCCAGACGCGAAATGTGCGGCAAAATCTTTGGTAAGAGAAGTATTTCCACGGTGGGGAATTTGGAACGTCATACGGTCAGATAATGGGACCCATTTTGTAAATCACCTTTTGAAAGAAGTAACATCCCTGTTAGGAATAAAACACAAACTATGTTTGATTTACCACCTACAAGCGAATGCGGTGGTCCAGACAATAAAAGGCCTCCTTTAAAGTAGACTGTCCAAACACTGCCACACCCTAAAGAAAAATTTGGTGTATTGTCTGCCCCTGGCTCTATTTCAGTTGAGAACTCAACCATCATTTGTCCCCTCACAAAATCGTGACACAGAGACGTATTCAAACACTATTGTCCGCAGTCCGAAGGGTGTCTGACACTCATAGAGCAGCCACAGTGCTGGGGGATGAGTTCAAAGAATATCTGACACAACTCACAAGGGCAGTGCGAAGTATAGCAAAGCAAATATCACCTCCATTTACATGTGAAGAGGAAAACGACACCAATACCCCAGCACCAGTGGAGTTTGCACGTGTGCACAGCTTTGTGCGGAGATGGAACTCTCCAAGATTTCATGGACCTTATAAAGTAATATACTGCAACCCTTAGGCAGTAAAGGTCAAGGGCCTGAAATATTGGATATACCTCTCTGATGTGAGAAAAGCACAGAGCAGCACAATGCCTGAATGTAAACAGTCACAAGAACAAGAAACAGCTGTACCATAATGAGAAAATGCTAACAGAATGAGTGTAGAAGTGACAATCAGTAACAGAGGAAGACATGTAAATATTATCACAGACGTAAAGGTTCTAAAATATAGAAAGTAAAAAAGTAATTAAATATGCAATCCTCTCTTTCTTTCTCTCTATCTCTCTCTGCTCTTCTTTCATTTCTATTAACAATATCGTATAAAGAGAAAAGTATAAAGTATTTTAATGCTTGTATGTGTACTTAATCCATTGTATTGCCCTCTTCAGGTTCAAACATGGTGGAAGCGAGGGCCCTCAATGACAATGACACAGAAGTAGATAGCAATAGGGGAAATGTTAGTGCTATTAGAGCATGTAGCTATGATTGCGGGTTGTATTTTGTTGCAATAGTGTTTTCTATAATGTTACTCTGTCTAGGGTTGTACTGGAGCCTGACTTTTATCCTTGAGGGTATAAAAGAGGGAGGGGGGCGTGGAGTAAAATTGGTACAAGAGGGAACGCACCTAATTTGGAATGGTTTTAAAGTAATCTGGGCCCATAATGCCTCCACAGATCTTAATTTTGCCTCTTTGTACAAGAATCACACTGTTAGAGCCCCACTGGTCACCTATTCTGAAATGAATTAACATGAGAATGCTTTGAATGATTATAATGTTGACAGTTCAATATTTGATATATCATTATCACTACCTGCACAGACGCAGACAACCAACGAACCTACCTCAAATGGCGAGTACATGCACTTTATATCCCAAACCCCGACCCCACAAATGTATACTATTCCACAATATTCCACAATATTCCACAACCTTGGCAGAGCACTACTGAACGTAACAATGAAATGTGGTCAGGCATTTTTCCCATTCGGAAAAAGGAGGCAGTATATAAAAGGTACAATGCTTATTGTAAGGATCTGGGCTTCTCCTGCATCTTAGTGGAATCTGGAGTAAGTGTTTTGATTGACATTGGAACGTTACTGGTTAGAATGTTTATGTGTGACTGGTGTTCTCTTGAAGGCAGTTGGAGATGCAAGCCTGAGAGAGAGGGTGCTGGTGCTTGCCTATGTAACTGGAATCTACTATCGTGATCAATATGACTCTAGAAACTGGATGTTACACTTGGAAACCTAATAAAGAAGTTGCTCATCCACACCATGATGTCAGAGTCATCATATATAAACCCAGATTTCCACACTTATCATGGCCTGGGATTAGATGAAGTAGAAGACCCCCACCACCCAGATCAGTCCAACAGATGGTACTCTGATATGAGCACCATGGCTAAACAGGCAACTAATGAAAGTTGCTATGTCTGCACTTTAATACCCCACGTGTCTGGGATGCTGAAGGTCCTCATACCCCAAGAAGCTCCTTTAGCGGATGCCCAATGTCTTGTTCATTTGACTCCTTGTAAAATTTAAAGTACCTTCCAAGCACACACAGTAACGTTACAGGTGCTGCAAAATGAGAAAACCTGTCACAGCAAGCCTCAAGGAGTAGTCTGCGTGAAGGAGCCGTTTTTCGTTATAAAAGGGACAATGTTTGCAGAAAACAACGGCAAGAAGAAACAGTGATGTGCAAGGCGGAAGCACTGCAAGGACTATCAGATGAAACATTTCAAAGGGTTGAAAAAACATGCACTTCGGCCTGGTCTCAGCACATCGCCAAACTGGCATGGGTCACAGCTCTCGAAAAACCCATCAAGATTCAACGTGAAGTGCAATATGAACTTTGCTTCCACGGCGAAGGGAAAGTGCCCATGGGGTCAATCAAACTCTGCAATAAAACACTTACCCTCCCCGACATGAAGAAAGGCACAGCCGCCTTAATGAACACTTACTGGGTATGCAGCAAACAAGCGTACCTGCACCTCCCACCGTCATGGAGAGGTACCTGCGTCCTGGCCACACTGCATTTGTCCCTAATGGTGATTCTGGAGATCCATGTCCAGGGGGAGAGTGTACCTGCCAGAGCGTTTCCTACACCCCAGTCAACAACAGAAGAACCCCCCACATATGACATCCTGTTGGAGGATGAGTTGCAGAAAAGAGTGTCTTGCAAAAGGAGAGCATCAAACTACATTTCCAAGGACTCCTCAGAAATGTTGGCCCGAATTCCGGACCAGTACAAGCTTTTCAACACTGCAGAGACATTTTTTGCATCACTTGTGCCAAGTATCTAAGCGCGAGCAAATGCCAAATTGCTCCAGATCGTCTGGTGGGAGCTGATCCAGTTGGCAAATGACACTGAAGAGGGGTTCAACGTCATCACGGTGGAACTAAGAGCCCTGCGGTTGATGACCATGCAAAACCGCTACATCCTGGACATCCTCACAGCTATGGACAACAGTGTTTGCCGAAAAATTGGGAGTGCATGTTGCACATTTGTGCCTTCTGCTGACGCCGAAAATGGGACGCTCTCAAATGTGATAAGCGCAGTCTGCAACCTCAGGGAAAGGATGAAGAAAGAAGGTGGAATACAGCCAAGCGATTGGTTGGACACGATTTTTGACTGGGTCCCTTCCTGATTCAGAACTGCCATGAAAATACTTGTGCCAACTATAGTATTTTGTTGCAGTTTTTTTGTGTGTGCCAGGTAGGCATTCGATGCTGTGCAAAATCCATGCCTAGAAGTCAATGATGATGAAGACAATGGCCAGTCCAGTAAAGGTGCAGACAATGAAAGATGCACAAATGCAGTCAGGAGATAACCCTGAACCAACATTTCGTATGACAGCAGTGTATCGCAACACCCATGATAGGGTGAACAGCTTGTACCACACTACTATCAAAGAACTCCAGGAATTGCAATGGTATAAGGAGGAATGGGTGGACCTGGATGGGGTTATATCCATGATGTGCACTCCTGATAAGTACGCCAGGTGGGGTCAGAGTCTAAGGGGGGTGTGTAGATCCTGGATACCTATAAAAGGAACCCGCACTTGGGACGAAGCGGTGAAAGAGGCGGAACACGGCGAGAGCAGCAATAATAATAAAAGCAATTTGTTACTTTAGATGTATTGAAAGGGGGAATGTAAGGGAGGAAGGGTCGATTTGCCCCTCCTGTACATTCAGCACAAAAGAGACTTAATACTCATGCAATAGTGTAGAGATGTCCCCCTTGCCCTTCCCTGGTTACAGTGAAAGCGGGGCTACTGCGAGACACATTAGGTCTCAATGATGTGCATAACTTGACTCCATTTTTGGACTAGGCCACATCCCGAGCTCTGCAAAGCCTCCTCTCCTGTTTAGAAGCGCTGCACACCACACACACAGATAGCCCCCACCTCCTCCTCCCATGTCCAAGCTACCTAGGCTTCTTTCTCACAGATGTCAAATAAATCTTAGATCAAACCCACTGATAACCCACCTGGGGGGCAAGGCCCTCGTACCCCTTACGACTACAAAGGTCTGAGGCCGGAATGGGTAAATATGTGTCTTCAATTTATAGGTGTCCCCACATACCAGGACATGGTTTATATTCTGTATTATTCATAGCATGTCAGGAGATAGCATGTAGATTAGCTTAGACAGAATGACCTCTTCTCGTGGAACCAACCAGGGGCCAGATTACTGAAACTTTGCACCGGTGCAAGTGCAAAGTTGCACGGTATTAGCACTAGGGCAAAGTTTGCCCTATTTTTAAAAACAGTGGCCCACACTAAAAAACTATTGCACCATAATAAGTGCAGTTTGACATATTAAAAGAACCAGGGCAAAAATTGCCTTAGTGCTAATACCATTCCGTATTAGCACTAGGGCAAACTTTGCCCTGGTGCAAAAATGTTGTGAAAATGCATCTTTTTTTGCACTAGGGCAATTTCTGCCCTGGTGCTTTGAATATGTCAAACTGCCCATGTCATGGTGCAATAGTTCCCTAGTGTGTGCCACTGTTTTTAAAAATAGGGCAAACTTTGCCCTAGTGCTAATACAGTGCAACTTTGCACTTGCACCGATGCAAAGTTTCTGTAATCTGGCCCCTGACCTTCACACCACCCAGATTAACCCATCTGACCATGTGCCGCTCGAAGTAACAACCCTGCACCAGCCAATCATGTGGAGCCAGCCCATATACATACTGTAACTTTGTTGTCCACCAATCCCAATGTAACTTAATGTACATATAGAGAATTGTCACTAGTGACAATTCTAAAGCATATAATGTCCTGTATTCTGTTGTTGATCAGAGCACTCTTGAGGCAGCAGAGTCCTCTGCATGCACATACCTTTATAAAACTTTATCCTCCTCACAACCAATCTCCTGGTCTCATTCCCTACTGGGGTGTGTCCTTATTATTTGTCTACAATTGTATTTTGGGGATGAGCACCTTCACCATGTACTGGCAACAGTTAGCACCTACTATTAAGAATGGATGGTTAATACTGTTTGAATTGATTGCATGGCTAAATGTATGTTTAAATTAGTGATTGGTGCTGCAATTAAGTATTTTTTGCAGCAAAGTCCAACATTTGTTATTTAAGCTATAGTATTAAGAAAGGTTGTACAAACAATACTTTTGAAAATGAAACAATACATGTAGTATGTCATCTTATATGTAGATTGTGGAATGTAGATGTTGAATCTGCAAACCAAAATCTGTAAAAGTTTTATCTCTACTTTGTGATAGAGGAGGCTCTGAATCACAGACAAATGCACTCTCTGAGTTGAAAAGTGCATCTGAAGTGTTGAACTGAGGTGACAGGGTTACATGTAGAGATTTTGAATGTGATTGGTGGATGGATCTGTGACTGTTTGAATGTAGCCAATCAGGGATTGTTACTGGGATAAGGTAAAACGTGTAGAAGGGTTGCCCTGTGTTTAGATGTCAGCAAAGGTATCGTACATGCCATCTGGGCCCTTTCATCATTATGCCCTGCATGGGAAGGCGAATGCGCAGGCTGCGGACATCATGAATGTCTGCGGGTGGCAGGAGGCTCAACCAATCAGGCTTTCTCTTTGTGAAGGAGGAGTTCAGCTGCAGAAGATGATCGGGTAGGCAGTGTTTCATTTCTTGATTGAATAATAGGAGATTCATGAATTAATTGGGTGAATATATATGCAGACCAAATTGGCATGTCTGATATTCTTATATTAGAAGAAGTGGAGGTGGTAGGACACGTAGTTTGTGGAATGAAATGGAGTGAATTTTTACCCATGTGTGAAAATATGCTGCATTTGAAATATTCAGAAATGATTGTATTACATTGTGGAGGCAATAGTTTAGGATGTGTAACTGCAATATCTGTGTAGTATGACATGAAATATACATTCAGTGGGCTAATTGACATTTTCCCACGCACAAAGTTTATTTTTACACAAATTCCTCAAAGGCCAATGAGGAAGAGATACATACTCAGCTTCCTCTTCCCCCTGAAGCTCTTCTGCCACAGCACTCCTATTTCCCTGCACAAGATTTCATGTGGTGTTTGTTGGTGATGGCCTCTGAGGAGGAGGGATGGCCATAACAGATGCCATTTTTCAACTGAACGTTGTCTGCTGTATCTCCCAAAACAGAAAATCATGTCAGTATCTCTGCCAGATTGATAATGAATAAAGAAATGGGTGGGTCCCCTTGGAGGAACCGCCTGTGGTCTTTCCTCCTGTCCGCAGACATTGGAGTTGAGAAAAGGCTGTTAAACGTTACAAAAAGTGCAGCCAACAATTAAGAATGCTACTATTTCGGAAGGATAACTTTACAACTTCAAAGTGGCTAAAGTAGCTAAAAATTGACTTTCAAGATGTCCGCAAAGCACAGAAATAATTTCCGGACACGTTATCATGCCGCACGGGCACAGTCACGTCATGATGTTTGAGAGCGTCCGCATTTTCACATGTTCACATACCTTGGAGAATTAAAAAGTGTGTAAAATGTGTTAAAAACTACAGAGAATAACTAAGAATGGTAGTAGCAGTTGTGGAAGAGCAACGTTTCAACTTCAAAGTTGAGAGAGTGGCCAGAAATTGAATTTGATGTCCACAAAGCTCAGACATCGATAGCAGATACGTCATTATGTTGCAGGTCACATGATGACATTCGCAAGTGTTCACAACCACAACACGACTTTCGTGAACCTTAATGCATCCCTGTGATGTTACATGTATGCAATGCAACATTCGCGACTGAGCATTGACAGTCACAAACTAATTAAAAGTGCATCACAGACTTACAGACATGTCCATTGCTCTTGAATGTTGTTGCATATAGTGACATCACACAGGGCCCCTAATGAGACTGTGAACAAGCACCAACATCCAAAAACTAATTTCATTTGTTCGATTGGTACTGTGAACTCGACAGTGCATTTGCGAACGTCAGAACCCTAGTGACATCACCATAATGAGATTGTGCAAACACAAATATGTATACAGTCCGCAGACTTTAAATTGACATTTTAAAATAAATTACATTTGAACATATTTGCATGATATTTACATTAATGTATGTTCAGTAGGGATGGATCACAGTTGGAAACAAAAATAGGGATATTGGGGCGTGGTGTATTATCATGATTGGGTGAATTAGGGTTAGAAATCTCATCAAAATGTTGATGAATAATATTTTCAGGGAATGATTGGCGTGATTTGCGTGATTTATGGGGCAAAGTGTCACAGGTGAAGATAAGGCAGGACAAATCAATAGTTTGTATAATTTCCGGACACAGGCAGGACCCCCTGCCCTGCTACTGCACGACAGAGGGATGGAGAGAAGAGAAAAAAGAAAGGAAACCACGAAGGAACGGGCAGCCCACGAAGGCGCCGCAGATCACAGATAATGCCAAACTTACCCCAGAGGGAGCATATGTGATAATGCCCGGCACCACAGAATTGTAGTGACCCATGGAATGGAACCCCTACCGAAAAGGCACCAGAAACGCGTGCATAATAACCATGCTACTTCTTGGCTGCGCAGCTTCTGCAGAGGAAACAGTGCCCTGCCTGAGAATTAGCCTAATCCCCTAGTCCTAGATAAATGTCCCCCAAGGGGGCGAGATCCAAACAGAAACAGACCACCATGGAGACATACGCAGAAGGAGGACCACCAAAACCAGAAGCCAGCACGGATCCTTAGACGTGGTGGCAGAACCAGGCAATTCACAGATCCTGGAAGCCATCAAGATGCTTCAAACGACAATGGAGAGCAAAATTGATGCAGTAGCCATAGATCTGGGATTATTGCGGCAAGATGTCCGCACTATCGTTGGCAGGACCAAAGCACTCAAAACCCAACTCCGAGAAAACACTGAAGCCAAAATGCAGCTCCTGAAAGATGTAGACGTTCTAGTGCAAAGAGTAAAGCACTTGGAAGACAGGGCTGAAGAAGCAGAGGGGCGGGCACGCCGTAAAAACATCAGAATTCTAGGCCTGCCAGAGGGCACAGAGGGAACCGACCCCACAAACTATGTTGAGAACCTCCTGATACAGGAGATAGGAGCTGAGAAACTTTCACAGGGCTTCACCATCAAAAGAGCTCTCACCAAAAGGCCACCCCTGGGGGCTCCGCCTAGGCCACTGATAGCTAAAGTGCTCAATTATAAAGACAGAGAGACAATTCTAGATTTATCAAGATCGGGAGGCCAAATCCAAAGGGGATCTGAGAAGATAGCCATATACCCTGATTACACATTTCAGGTCCAAATGAAGAGAGCACAATTCATCTATACAAAGGCAAGATTGAAAAAATCAGGCCTGCGCTATATACTCTTATACCCGGCAAGATTGAAAGTGCTACGCAACAACAAAGCCATTCTGTTCGAAGCTAGAGAATGGATGGATGGTGAACAGATCCAGGACCTTGAAGTAAAACGGCGCAAACCACGCTGAGCCACAGGAGGAGCAGCCAAAAGAAAAGACCAGCTCTCAATCAGGGCACACAAAAAACTGACTGAATACCTACCTAAGTGCAGCGAGATTGATTTACCACAGGAGCCGTAACGGAGATGGACTGCTTCCATCTAAGAACAGACTAAGTAAGTACCTTCTGCCCCCAGAAGTTTTCTATTTTTGGGTATATTTAACCTGCCCGTAGGGCACCATGAGACCTGTATATGGTCAAATGGAGCAGAAACGGGGTAGTCATAACGGGGGAAACCCGGCCGGACAGTTCTTGTTACAGGGAAGTTTGACGTTCAAAGGGGGAGGGAATCTGGGAGTTGCTATTAGTATGGGGCTACCACACAAAGAAAAGACAAGACCACCTAAAACTGTATTAACCGCCAAAACCGGAACAGATACCGCCAGAGATGTCACCCTCATGAACACTTGGACACTTAATAATCATGGCTGACAAGATTAGAATTATGACATGGAATGTCAGAGGAATGAACAGCTTCGTAAAACAACGCCGAATCCACACGCACATAAAACAGAACAAGGTTGGAATCACCCTGCTACAAGAGACTCACCTGGACACACGCAAGCTTGAAGCCTTAGCCAAGTCCTGGAGAGGAACATCAATAGGCTCCACCTACTCCTCCTACACTAGAGGGGTCCTGATCTGGATCAATCCAACCATCCCCCTCAAAATAATAAGCACTAAAACAGACAATGAAGGCAGGATGGCTGTGGTACACGGAAACCATAGAGGGAAAGGAGGTCTGCCTAATCAGCCCATATGCTCCTAACAACATTGCCACAACTTTCTTCCACTCACTATATATCAGACTTAGCCCTTACAGAGACAGCACCCTAATTTGGGGGGAGATCACAATTGCACCCTAGACCCACGCAAAGACAGATCAGACAATAAACATACCCGCCCATCCCCACCTGCCAAAATATTAACTGCACTGACAGAACACCTCAAGCTCAAGATATATGGATGGAACACCACCCAGAACAATGGGAACACTCCTTTTACTCCCATCCGCATGCGGTCTACACCAGGCTAGACTATAAATTTGTTAGCGAAGAGCAACAAGCTGTGTTCGGGGACACACAATACATACCTACAGTGATATCTGACCACTCCCCACCTGGACGGTGTTCGCACCTAGACCTCCCATACCCACATGGAGGCTCAGAAGCGAGGCCCTACTAGAAGCAGCTTTCTGCGACCAAATAAGGAAAAGCATGCAAGACTTTTGGCAGGTCAATGAAAACAGCATACAAAACTTCGGCACAATATGGGAGACATACAAAGTGGTCATGAGGGGAGAAATGATTGCAGCGGTGGGGGGAGCTCAGAGGTCCATAGCGGCCTCACTAGAGCATACCAAAAAGGAGCTGAAGGAACTAGAAGTGAAGGGCAACTCTAGCCCGGAACTCTTACAAAAGGAGGTTGAGCTCAAGCAGGCCTGCCTTACCTACTGGCATGAACTGGAGAAACTCAGCTACATGAAACACATTGAAAGAAGCCACGCCCTGAGTGACAAATCTGGGAAACTATTAGCCTGGCTGTACAAACGCGAAGCCTCCAGAATACCCGTATGCCGTATTCGCAAATTAGACGGCTCAGTGGCACACACACACACAGAAATAAACTCTGCATTTTCCGGGTTCTATCAGGACCTCTACACCAGCACCCCATCGCCCACAGACACCGAAATTGAAGACGTCCTCGACGACATCAAGCTCCCTAAACTAGACAAGCAAGCAGCGGAGGCCCTGGATGAGCCCATCACCCCTGAACAAATTATAGTAATCATCAGATCCCTGCCAACCGGGAAAACCCCAGGCACTGACTTCTCCCAGGGGAGTTTTACAAAGCGTACGCAGACATTTTGGCACCACTCCTAGCCCAAGCGTTTAACGAGGGAGGAGTACGGAGTGGGCACCTTCCCAGAAACCATGACAGAGGCAGTGATCACCCCCCTATAATAGCCCGGTAAAGACGGTGACAAGTGTGGCTCATATAGGCCCTTATCCATGTTGAACTCAGATAATAAGATCCTTACGGTGCTACTAGCGAGAAGACTGCGTAAAGTAGTCCCACTATTGATCCACCAAGACCAGACAGGATATGTCCCAGGGCGTTCCATTACTGAGAATCTGCGCAGACTACACCACGTTATCCACAGCACTAACAACAGACCCGAGAAATGTGCAGTGGCGTCTCTCGACGCCACCAAAGCTCTCGACTCGGTCAGGTGGGACTGGTTATACGCCACCATGACAAGAATGGGGATTGGACCAGTCTTCCTGAAGTGGACCAAGCTCATATATACTAACCCCACTGCCAGAGTGCGCACAAACAAAACATACTCTGATAAATGGCAACTCCACAGAGGCACGCGACAGGGATGCCCACTTTCCCCCATGTTATATATCATAGCCACCAAACCTGTAGCTGCCTACCTACGACAGGAATACGGGGATGGGGGCATAGTAATATACGGGGTGGCCCACTTAGTATCAATGTACGCTGACAACACACTACTATACTTAAATAACCCAGAACACATATTGCCATACATACTAGAGACACTGGACGGGTTTTACAGATACACAGGGATCCAAATTAACAAAGAAAGTTGAGAGCCTCCCCACCATGGCCTTCCAGTGGAGGACCACCTCCTTCAAATATCTGGGAATTACTATCCACTGTAACCCCAAAACTGAACACACCCTGAACATGGTAAGAACCAGAGAAAATCTGGAGAAGTCAGTGGACTTCTGGGGCAAACTGCCGCTCTCAGTGGCAGGAAGGGCTGGACTTTTCAAAATGGTGGCACTGCCTCGACTCCTGCATTGCTTCACCAATGTCCCGTTCATCATCCCCCCACCAGTTCTTTAAAGACCTAGAAAAACTCTGTAGACGATTCCTCTGGCAGGGGGGGAGACATAGAGTCACATTAGAAGTGCTACAAAGACCCTACGAAAAGGGAGGCCTGAAAATCCCCCATCTAGAACTGTACTACTTGGCAAGTCAACTGATGCATGTAGTGAAATGCATGTCAGATGAGACTACCACAGACACCCGACTCCTACAAATAGCCATCCCCCAGATGCTGCTCAGAGATCTACTCTGGCTCCCAGTAAACGCAACACAAAATAGCCCATACTTAGCAAAACTAGATATTCAGATTTGGAAATGAGCCTGCAAGACGGTGCAGATACATGACCCGTATTCTCCCCAGTCCCCATTGCTGCACTCATGGCAGGTAGACCCTGGGGGCAAAAGAGGTACGAAATGGATGGGAGCCCTACGGAATAGCCACACTGAGAGACCTAATAATTGACCAGGGGATAATAACGTTCACCAAACTGTACAAAACTACGGTTCTAACACCAGGACAGTTCCTGCTTCATGGAGCAGTGGTAAATAGGCTCATGGACAGATGGCCAGAGGTCAAGAACCCGGACCCCGAACATGAGGTCATAGAGGACATGCTGGCTGCAGCCGAAGGAGGACATGAAACATCGAGGCTCTACGAAACATTACTAGACAACACAACCAAACAAGAACTCAAATGTAAAACGAAATGGGAGGGGGAGTTGGGCATAGAATTTGAGGACACAGAATGGGAAGCCATAACCCGATATCACAAAAAGATCTCCAGGAATGCCCGACTACAGCTCATACAGTTCTATATCATCAACAGAGCGTACCTTACACCGGAAGTGATCTCCAGGTTTAAAGGAGGGGGAGCTCAAGAATGCCCCAAATGCAAAGAACCCAGAGTGGGAATGACCCACATGTTTTGGAAATGCAGGACGATACAATCCTTTTGGACACAGAAAGCAGCAAAGGTAGCAGAGGCAGACATCGACCTAGACGTACAAACACTGATGGCATGCATTTTGGGCAAATACAACAAAAGCAAAAAGAACAAACCCCTAAAAACGCTGAAAGACCTGATATACATATCAGCAAAAAGATGCATTGCTATGGGATGGAAAAACGCAAAAAGCTCAAGCGTGGCACTCTGGTGGGAAGACCTGCGCAAGTGGGTGACAGCGGAAACAGGAGCATGGGAGAACGCACTGAGAGAACAAAAACTAGACGTCAGCGAAGACTTACACCAATGGGTGGCTGTTACGGTGCCACTATTGAATCCAATAGAGGAAGACTCCACCTTGGATGACGCAAATAGCTCGAGAGTGAAGACCGGTGAAGGCAGAACTGAAGTATAAACAGTGGTCTTGGGAGGGGGTGGAGGGCAGGGAGGGTAGGGAGTTCCATGTGCAAATCATATTCCATGCATTGATGATGTAACCAGTTTGGTTGATGTTTAAAATCAATAAGCATATTTCAAAATAAACAAATAAATGAAGTAGTCCTGACTGACAGCCTCATCAATGCCCAGCTCAAACCGTTTAACCTAGGAACGTGACATTTGGAAGGTACATTGTTTTCTTGATGTAGGCAACCATCAAAGATGGATTTTGGGAAATTCTGTTACTAAGTGGATGAAAAGCAGGGGTGATTCTTTTATGAGGACACCCATATCTCAAAAACTGAACATGTTACAGATGTGAAATTAATATGTGTTTTACCATTTTCTGAAAATCCAGTTAAGGGAGGTGGAAAAGGAGGGTGAATTTATTTTGAAGGATACCATATCTCTCAAACCGGAGATGTTAGAAAGGAAAAATTGACATTTCAAATCTTCATTATAAAGTTAGTTTACGCGCCAAATTTCTTGCTCCTAACATCAGTAGTTCTCAAGATATGGCTATCACTAACAAAAATTAATACTCTTTTCACATCTGACAATTGAGTCATAATATAGCATTACAATTTAGTATTATACTATTTCAATTCACTATTACAGTAATTGAGGCTATGGTGCTATGGTGCTAACCGGTTCTGGCCTGGGGGAGTCCTTGTTCTTACCATGAATACCTCTTATACCTTCAGAATATATATTTGAACTCAAAATCCCCTTAAAGGTTTGTTTCGTCATGATCATCAACAAATCTCAGGGGCAGACTTTAAAGACAGTGATGATTGACCTAAGGGAAGACTGCACACCAAACTCTCTTGTAATCCAAGCATCTGAAGGGAGTACCACTAACATAGTATGCAATGAAGTTCTCAACTCGTTTTTCTTTGGTTGGTTGCAGATGCCAACTATGTAATTTTCATTTTTTTGTCTGTCTCATTGTCTGTTTGTAATTACAACACAAAACAATTTCTTGACGCACATCAATGGAACAACCTTTGTTTTGTAGCCAATATGCCCCAACTAACGTCTGTAGTAACCAATGCTTATTACATTAAGACATCAATCTGTAAATTATATTGTGTACCGTTTGAACAACATACTCATGTGTCTTTTAAAAATAATTGTACCAAATCCCCAAATCCATGTGAGCAAAGCCCCAGGCAACAGATCGTTTATATAAATCCACAGATGTCTGACTTTTGTGAATCGCCTTAGAATGTATTACCCACAATGCCTGGAAAGTAAAAAATGTAGGGAAAAAACACAATTTTCAGACATTTGCCACCAGGAAACCACCGAAACATGGCAGCAAGAGCACATGTCCTATCTTTCCACATTTCAACAGGTGGCCCAATGAAAATGGTATCTCACCTGGGAGCAAAGGGAAAAGGCTAAAACACTGGTATCCCAAAGGATTTGGGAAGAGGCCATTTTTCAAATTTTGGTCTTGTGGACAACCTACAGATTTGAACCTGGGGTGTCGCAACCAGCAAGGAAAACAGGTAACCCCATGCATTTAAAAAAAGAATACACCCATGGGAATCTAAAGAGGTCTGAATTGCGCGAATTACCCTACAATTTATTACCCACAATGCCAGGCAATTTAAAAATGTGGGGGAAAAAACACAATTGTCAGACATTTGACAGCAGGAAACCAGCAATACACGCTGAAAACAACATATTTTCTACCTTTTCATGTACCCACAGGTGTCCCGATGAAAATGGTACCTCACATGTGTGGATGCACCTACCTGGGCGCAAAGGGAAAAGGCTAAACCACTGGTAACCTAATGGGTTTGGGAGGAGAACATTTATAGGATTTTGGTCCTGTGGACAACCTACAGATTTGGGCCTGGGGTGTCACAGCAGCAAGGAAAACAGGTAACCCCTTGCATTTCTGAAAAGAAGACACCTGTGGGAATCCAAAGACGTCTGACTTGCACGAATCACCAAAGAATGTATTACCCACAGTTCCCAGCAACGTCCAACATTTAGGGAAACAACCACAATTTTCAGACATTTGCCACCAGGAAACCACTGAGGCACGACGGCAACAACACATTCCTTCCTTCCCATGTTCCAACAGGTGTCCAGATGAAAATGGTACCTCACATGTATTGGTGCACATACCTGGGCGCAAAGGGAAAAGGCTAAAACACTGTTATCCCAAAGGATTTGGGAAGAGGACATTTTTCGGATTTTGGTATTGTAGACAACCTACAGATTTGGGCCTGGGGTGTTGCAGCCAGCAAGGAAAACAGGTAACCCCATGCGTTTCTAAAAAGAAGACACCCATGGCAATCCAAAGAGGTCTGACTTGCGCAAATTGCCCTACAATTTATTACCCACAATGCTCTGCACATTTCAAAATGTAGTGGAAAAAGCTCAATTTTCAGACATTTGCCACTAGCTAAACACTCCTACCTTTTCATGTACCCACAGGTGTCCCGATGAAAAGGCTACCTCACATGTGTAGGTGCACCTACCTGGGTGCAAAGGGAAAAGGCTAAACCACTGGTATCCCAAAGGGTTTGGGAAGAGAACATTTTTAGGATTTTGGTCTTGTGTACAAACTACAGATTTGGGCCTGGGTTGCCGCTGCCACCAGGGAAAACAGATAACCCCATACATTTCTGAAAAGAAGACACCTGTGGGAATCCAAAGAGGTCTAACTTGCCTAATCGCCCTAAAATGTATTACTCACACATTTGCCACCAGGAAACCACTGAAACACACCGGCAACAACACATATCCTACCTCCCCACACTCCCACAGGTGTCCTGATGAAAACGGGATGGTTGGAGGTGACATCTCCAGCCTTGGGCACCTGTCTCCCATGTGGGTCAACCGTCCGAAAGTCCAGCAGCCGTTCTCGGGAGCTCCTGCAGGGTTCCCATTCTTCCCCAGAGGGAAAAGCTGTAATGCAGCCCAACCAGAGCTCCAGGCTGGGCTTGGGGATGGTCGACTCACATGGAAGACAACCGCCCAAGGCCAGGGACATGACCCTCGACTATCCAGGTGCTCTGGTTAGCCTGTGTTACAGCTTCATCCTCCAGTAAAGGGAGGGAACCCTGCTAGGGCTCCCAGGAATAACCACTCGACTTGGTGACAGTCGACCCACATGGGAGACAGATGCTCGAGGCCGGAGACATCACCTGCGACCATTCTGGAATTCTGGCTGGCCTGCATTTAACCTTTTCCCTCTGAGAAAGGACATGGACCCTGTCGGGGCTCCCTGGAACCACCGCTGGGCTTGGGGACGGTCAACTGCCCAAGGCCAGGGATATCACCCGAACTATCTTGGCACTCTGGATAGCCTGGATTACAATTTCCCCCTCTGGGAAGGGACAGGGGCCCTGGCAGGGCTCCCTGGAACCGCCAATGAGCTTGGGGATGGTCGGCCCACATGGGAGACAGCTGCAAGGCCAGGGACATCACTCCTGACCTTCCTGGAGATCTGGCTGGCCTGTGTTACAGCTTTTCCTCAGTAGGGAGACCCGGCAGTGTGCCAATAGCTCCCCGGAGGGAAAAGCTGTAACGCAGCCCAGCCACAACTCTGGGATGGTGGGTTTGAATGCCTAGGCCTTTGTAACTCGTATGCTATGTGTGTCGCCCATCTCCAAGGCCAGCCTGGAGCTATGAGAGGGGTGCATTACAGCTTTTCCCTCCAGGGACTAATGGGACCCTGCCGGGGCTTCCCGGAACTGCTGCTGGACTTGGGAATGGTAGACACACATGGGAGACAGGTGCCCAAGGCCAGAGACTCACCTCCAACCATCCTGGAATTCTGGCTGGTCTGCGTTACGGTTTTTTCCTCTAGGAAAGGATGGGGACCCTGCCGGGGCTCCTTGAAACCACGGCTGGGCTTGGGGATTTCAGCCCACATGGCAGACAGCCGACCAGGGCCAAGGATATTACCCCCGACCATCCTGGAGCACTGACTGGGCTGTGTTACAGAATTTCCCTCTGGGAAGGGATGAGGACCCTGCCAGGGCTCCCTGACACCGCTGCTGGGCTTGGGGACAGTCAGCCCATATGGAAGACAGCCGCCCAGGCTATCCTGGACCTGGACTACGTTACAGTTCCCCCTCCAGGAAAGGTCATGGACCCTGACAGGGCTTCCTGGGACTGCCGCTGTGCTTGGGGATGGTCGACTCACATGGGATAAAGCCGACTAAGGCTGTGTTCCCCACCCTCAACAATTCCCAAGCCCTGGCTGGCCTGTGTTACAGCTTTTCCCCTCGAGGGACCGCCAACAGTATGTCAATTCCTCCCCAGAAGGAACAGCTGTAAAGCAGACCAGCCAGAATTCCAGGTCAGTTAGAGGTGATGTCCCCGGCCTTGGGCATCTGTCTCCCATGTGGGTCTACCGTCTTCAAGCACAGCGGCAGTCCCAGGGAGCCCCTGCAGGGTCCCCGTCCTTTTCCCCTGGGAGAAGCTCTAACACAGTCCAGCCAGTGCTCCAGGATAGTCGGGGATGATGTCCCTGGCCTTGGGCAGCTGTCTCCCATGTGGGTCGACCATCCCCAAGTGCAGGATCAGTTGCAGGGCAACCCGGCAGCGTCCCCATCCCTTCCCACAAGGAAAATCTGTAATGCAGCCAAGCCAGAGCTCCAGGATGGTTGGCGGTGATGTCATTGGCCTTGGACGGCTGTCCCTCATGTGGGTTGACTCACCCACCCCCAGTAAACACAAATGTACCCCTTCCTAGGGGCATATTGACAGATTACACTGCCAATCTGCCCCCAGTGAGGGCTACATGACATGCCTCCCAATCCATTATGTGTAGGGGGAAAGAGGGCCACCCCCTATTTCATTATTTCATATTAAAAAAATCCCTGGTGGTCCAGTGGGCACCACCCCCCCAGAACAATGCCAACAAAAAAAGTGTATTCATTTTTATTTACATTTTCATTCGTTTTCCCCTTCACTAGGAGCAGATGAGCACATTAGTGTGCCCATCTGCCCCCAGGGTGGGCTATATGTACTGCCCTATGCTTTAGGGGCAGGAGGGGGCCAATTATATACTAAGTGCTCCCTTCATCCCCCACTTCAACAAAGGGTCGCTTGTGGTCTAGGGGCATTGAAGGGCGTGGATATAGCAATCCACACCACCCAGCAACACTTCAAGGATGGTGTTGTTAAAAAGGGGTGAATCTGCCCTTTTGAAACAACCGCTCCCTCGAACAAAATGTCATAGAAATGCCAGAGATCGAGGGAGGAACGTACCTTACATTTCAACTCTGCAGCAGTGAAATTTACATTCAGTCTCACATCAATGCGCATTATGCATGCTGACGTGAAACTGAAAGAAATCCAACCCCCAGGCCGTGAGCAGGAACCTCCTCCTCACATAGCACGGGGGTTGCATTTCCAGTTTGTGCAACACACACAAGCAAAAGTGCTAAAAAGGACACGCTACCTCATCCTCAGCACTGCAAACGTAGTGCTGAGGACGATATATCTCGTCCTTAGCAGTAACCTATGAAATTCAATGAAAAACTTTGTTAAAGGGATGTTAAGGTTAAGTTGCACTCATAAAAACCTATGGAAGTTAGTGAAAAAAACTTTAGTTAAAGGGACGCTATGGTTAAGGTGCACTATTCAAAACATATGAAAATCAGTGAAAAAATGTGGTTAGAGGGAGATTGTGGTTGCAAGGTAAAATCGAAAAACCAAAGAAATTTGCTACTATATTAAACTTTGAAACCATAACTAGCACAACCGCCATGCACTGCTAAGAGTAGCAGCCAGGACATCAAAGATGACATCACAAATGGTACCATCAGTGACATCACTAATGGCATCTCATATACGGGGAAGTTGTTTTGTTCACTGACAGTAAGAATTATAAGCAGAGGACATAATCTGGTCATTCTGCATTGAAAACATGATATACATGCTCTAAAGGATCTGTGTATGTAGACTTTAATCTTGCAGTATATTCTTAAGGTTCTTTCCTTGGGGTTTAGCCTGTGCTCATGGTGCACATACATGGAATAATAGCCACGCTCCAGATAGATTATCATATTTTTAAAGATGATGATGGTCTCTGATATTATTTTCATTTTCTGGTCATAGTATTTGTTTCCACCTTACAATATTTTTCCTGTATGTGCTTGATATTTGCAATCACTGATGTGTTACTTATACTCTATATATTAACACATGTGTGCAGTAATTCTTGTATTGTAACTGTTGACTCGAAGTTGAACAATAATCAATATTCTTATATGCTTCAATTTAAGAATGTACTAGCCAAACATACCATATTAAGATTATTCTACTTCTCTACTTCTATTGTCCATGCTGCAGTCATGGTCTCTCTTTCTGTATTATTGGATTGCTGTATTAACAAAGAAAAACGTCAGCAGAACGTTTCTGTTTGAATAAGTGCATTGTGTGATACATGAAATAGTTCATTAGATGCCTACCAATCACTCTTCATATGCTGCCAGCAACACTCTAAACGGGACCCATTATATGGACTTTCCTTTAGGATTGTTACAAAGGAGTAATGTCATATGTGATGTCATTAGTGATGTCATTGATGATGCCATTCCTGATGTCATCTTTGCTATCCTGGGTGTTAGTCTTAGAAGTGCATGCTGGTGGTGGTAGTCATGGTTGGTGAATTTCTTTGGTTTTTTCGATTTTACCTTGCAACTATAACGTTCCTTTAACTACATTGCTTTGATGAATATATATATATATATATATATATATATATACATATATATATATATATATATATATATATATATATATATATATATATTCAGTAAAAAAACTTTGTTAAAGGGACGTTATGGTTAAGTAAGTTGCGCTACTAAAAACCTATGAAATTCAGTAAAAAAACTTTGTTAAAGGGACGTTATGGTTCCAAGTAAAACTGAAAAACCCCTGAAATTCACCAGTTATGGTAAGAGCTAAGCAACCATAACTCGCGCCACCACCGTGCACTGCTAAGACTAACACCCAGGATATCAAAGATGACATTACAATGTCATTGATGACATCACTGATGACATCACATGTGAATTTACTTTTCATCAAAATTCTGTACAAGGGATTCTTATTATAATGTTGACAGAAAAAGTGTCAAGGATAATTGGAATAGATATCTTGAGCTATGTAGTGCATTAGGCAATGCATTGATATAAATAGCATTCTATTATGAAGTTCTTTACAGTATACTAAGCTACTCAAGTATAAATATAGGCATTGTGTGCAGCATACATGATAGAGGTGCAATATTCATAATCTTACCATGTTGAATAGTGAAATGATAAATGCTTTCTTATTAGAGTTTTGTGTACTGTGCAACATGTAATAAGTAGGTAATAAAAACCACTTACCACATAATTTCATTATTACATACAGAACACAAAGACACAACAACACATACAAATATGAGTATATATAGAGAAAGTGAAGTATGCAAAAAAGCAGCTGATTATCTTTATGCACAGAAAGGGTTGCTCTGCTTCAAACCTACTACTTCCCTATGCACAAATATCACATTATGTGACTGCACCCTAAGGAAACTAATGCAAATACAAATATGAGCACATCCAGAGAATGTACAGTAATAAAAAAACTGCAAAACAATAAGAAAGTGTTGATAACCTTACTGATTGTGTATTTTTCCTATGTATATGTTTTATATGCTGTGAGTGGACCCTAAGTTAATTATTGTAAGAACATATTTAAAGTATAAGTCTATAAATATACTACTTTTTGCTTTTTTTGGTCCTAACTATTACTGTCTAAGATATATCACTTAATGAAAAAAAAACACAAGTCTTTTAATTCAATCCTTCGTGTCTTATTTTTTTTATAAGTCAGTTGGGGTGTCCGCGGACAGCGTGCCTGTCTGCAATGTTCTTAATCAGCCAAAATGGGGGTGTCCTAAGGACATTATACCTGTCCGTACCATCCGCAGGCAAGTTGAAACTGTCCTAAGAACACGTGAGGTGTCTGGGATGTCCGTAATTAAACAAAATCGAGGTGTCCTATGGACACTTTACCTGTCCGTACAGTCTGTAGAACATCTACGCACATGCGCTCCACACCCATAAATCCTGCGAACATCGTGCCTGTCCGTAACTGTCCGTCTCACTTGTGTCGCACTTTTAATTTGTTGAGGACCCGAACACTGTCCGTAGAACACCCGCGTGCATGCACGTGAATGTTCCTGTGCATTTGGTGTCCTGCGGACACCCGTTCCCTTCGCGGACATGTTCCTGACGTCATCATGTGACCGCACCCACGCTTAGCGTTTGTTCTGATTTGCGGACACTGTCCGGTTCCCCAACATTTTAAAAGAAATTTTTCAGACAATCCAAATTATTTTACAGTAAAAATTCACCATTGCACATGTCCCAGACAATGACCCTGGCTTTCCACATACTTTTTGGAATTTTTTGAACCTTTTTGGGTGTGTTCGATCTGTCCACGAAGCTCACCCCTCCACCCCTATAAAAGGTTACACCCCAGAGCTGATCTTCATTGTGCTTCTGGCTGTTGCAGATTGACTTTTGCTGCCTTTGCTGCTCTTGCTGAGATTATATCATCAACCCTGATGGCATCCATGGCTGCTGTTGCTACATCTGCCTCAGCACCACCCCCAAACCCTCCACCACCACCACCTGCCCAAGGACCTGTAGAGGGGAACAGGTGTGAGGATGTAGAGGATGAGGATGAAGAGGATGAAGAGGATGAGGTAGAGGAACGTCCTACTACCAGCACTCACCGGGAGTCGTGGGTGTGGCAGTTGTTTACCATTCATGTTAACGTACCAAAAGCACGTGCGAACAAGGTCACCTGCAACCAGTGCAAAATGGTGCTGAGTCGTGGGAGACGTGGTTCGTACAGCTTTGGTACAACATCCATGAAGCGACACCTGAAGTCATTCCACGGTGGGGCCTTTCGCAAGGTTGTACCTTGTGATGAATGTAGTAGGTTGAGTTCCTCTACCACATGCTCCGTTTCCACTCCTCTCACCACAAGAGACACTCCTGTGGGAGAGCGCATCCCTCCAGCTGCCTCGCAGGCCATTCACAATGCTGTTGACCCTTACCTTTCGAGGGTCACAATACTGTGTATGTACTGCGACGCAGTACTCTGCAGGGGGGAGAGTCTTCTAAGTGCTTTAGAGACTGCAGTCACGGAGCACCAGAAGTCCTGCTACCTACCTAACTAAGGCCCACCCTACATCCTCCTCTCTCCACCTACCCTTTCTTATCCCTGTGGTTGGTGTCCCTTCGTTACCCTCCTTTCCCCTCCTCTCCTAAATACAAGAACAAAAAATAAAAAAAGGCTCTTTTCAGAGCCGCCTTTCACAGTTTAAAAACAGAAGTGGCAAATAAACAGGGCAGGGCCCTGTGCACTTTTTAGAAGTCTGCAGACATTTCTAGGACATATGAAGTTTTAGGGTGCTGCCCTAGCAAAACCAATGCACTTTTCTCTGGGAGGAAGTGGTGGCTCTGAAAAGAGCCTTTTGGTGGTGTTTTTGTGTGTTTGAAAAACTTGACATCGTCAACATCTACTGCAAAATAGATGACTGTAATTCCAAAAAAAGATTGCAATGCATTTTGTACATTTCTCAAAAAAATCTGATTGCCAGCATATGTAAGATGGACTCCATCTCTGTGAAAAATGTATGTGCTACGAAACATAATATTTTCATTGTGAAAAGAGGACATGCCAACATCTCTTAGAAAGGCACAAACAGCCTTATTGACATTGCGCCTCGCTGTCTCCACTTTTGGACCAAATGAAGAAGAATGCAGCCCCATTTGTGTTTGCTCAGTACGAGAAAAAATTACTTGGGAATTTGGAAACATGTCCCTGACCTTCCCAAGTCTTTCTTTCATTGCAAATTGCAAAGAAATTCCAGACACATGTCCTAAACTGTTCCCTCCACAATGAATTATAAATATGTCTGGATGATGCTCTGTCTCTAAAGTAGCACAGAGAGGTACCAAGTCCAGCCACTTCATTCCACGCACTCCATGCCAGTGCAATTCCACATGAGGAAATCCAAGATCTGCAGCTACTCCACAGCGTTCTGCATGAACCTCCAACCAATGGATCCATGAGTCTCCCAAAATCCAATAATCTGTTTTCGGAAACACACAGCTATAGCTATCTGTTCTTCTCTCACGAAATAAAACGTTCTCACAAACTCTCTCCTTACACAACACACCCAGTAAACTTTACTGACCAATCCCTTGCTCTGCTCATTCTCATTTGCATGCCTCACCACCCAAACCCCAGTA
Source organism: Ambystoma mexicanum (assembly GCF_040938575.1). Taxonomy (NCBI): domain Eukaryota; kingdom Metazoa; phylum Chordata; class Amphibia; order Caudata; family Ambystomatidae; genus Ambystoma; species Ambystoma mexicanum. The sequence goes on along the minus strand of NC_090922.1, from coordinate 649,965,476 downwards.
TGTGAAATGCATTGTCAGCGGACTACCGCCATGTCTGCGGACATATCGAAAACCTGAGCGTGGTGAACGTAAAATTAAATAGTGTGCCCCATTTCCCTTTTGAGGTTCACTCTGAAAAGAACTGTTTTTTTTGTTTTTTCTGCAGATGCTTGACAGACACCTGTTATTTTGTATTTTTCTGGTCTTTTTTTCTTTACTACTAAAATCTTCACATAATCTTCTCCAAAGCAACCCTTATATTCCAAAACAGCATAGCATTTCCCAAAAAAGATAAGGAAATGCCATCTTCTTTAAAATAAACAGCATTACTGGAATCAATTTTCTCATTATTACAGAAAAACATATCAGCTCTAAGCATGAAAGCACACATGCCTCGGTTGATTGCACACCTACCAATGTTTTGCTGAGGACAAAAAACAGAACTATTGTCCCATATTGCCCTAGGTAGTAATCCAAAAAAATTACTTTGGCATTTGAAAGGATGTTCATTACTGCTTGAACCAAGTGTTCCAAATCTGCCAACAAAGTAGGGGCACTGACATAGCCCAAATGGAAAGCACCATAGTGCAAAACTACCAGATGCAGACTTTTCAACCTGCCCATATCTTCACAAACCTGTACAATTCCCTGTACATTGCAATCAGGCACAGTGCTCCACACCACCTCCACTCCTTTAACATCGAAATTGTTTGCCACATGCCTGCATTGAGCATTCTGCTGTAAAGCATGCACAAACATATCTTCAAGCTCCAACACCCTGACTTTCTCCACCTCTGCCATCTTCACTACACACAGTCTCTTTCAACACAAATCCACAACCTCAACCTCTGATTAGCTGATCCCTACAGTCCCCTTTCCATGCTGGATTTGCTGGAAAACCCCGGATGTGGCACGCCCTGCCCACGGACAGCCGTGGTGTCTGCAGAGCATGCAACTCTTAGCCAGCCTTTCTACCCTTTCCACATCACTCTTGGTGCCATTCCCTCATTGGATACAGCTAAGCAGTCACACAACCATCCACCAATCACATCCAAGACCTCTACATCTAACTCCATCATCAGAGTTCGGCACTTCAAATGTACTGTTGATCACTCTAAGTACAAGTCTCATATCATTGGAAAGCACCTACTACAAAACCTACACTACAAGTCTACAAGATTTCTACTTACAGCTGCATGTATATCCACATGCATGAATACAAACTAAAGGTATGCACATTTTATTCATAGTACATGTACAACTCTTATGAATGCATATAAACAGATTAATGCCACCAAACCTGCATAAACTATAACATGAACTTATTGCAATTTTTCCCATCTAATATAATCAACTGTCACTTCCAAACCTGTCTGCTATATACAACACAGCTTTAAAAAACCAAGTGAATTTCATACACTTAAAATTCTACTAATTTGCAAACCATGTTGAACTAACATATTGTAAATAAAATATAAAGGCTGCGCATAGTCAAATGAAATGCATGCACACACTATGTTCAGATATCAAACAAGAATACTACTGCAAAAACATAAAAATCAACGTCTAAATTAACATCAGTGCTATAAACACACACAATTCCTAACTTCTTTCTGTTACAATTGCAGTGAAGACCATGCTCCTGAAAATCAGCAGCATCTGAACTGCAAACAACATATCCGAAGAAACCTACTCATTCATCAAAGAAAGAGTAAGTACAATGCTACCTTAATATTCTTACTGTTACTGTTATTCTGTGTAGTTCATTCATGTAATTTGCACACCAAAAAACAGAGAGTTCGGAACTATTCTGCCCACATATCCCCATTTATCAAACAGGGAATAGAAGGCAGAATGGCACACAAATACCTGTTTTCTGGAACACAAATAACATAACTCAACCCCTATAATGTTAGTATTACAAAAAAAAGAACTGTTTTAATTTTATACCATTAGATTTAATATTAGTGCTTCTCCTCACCGCTAGCTCAGTTTCTACTGTACTATATGAACCACAGTATAGTAACACACACATAGAAGAATAGCCTTCCCAACTAATTGTAGCTGCCCAATGCACAATCACACACTGCCACATACATCTTTACCATCATACTCAGACACTCATGCACACAGCACACATACATTGCAGACGGCCCAACCCATACCTTATTTTTTTTTCAACAGACCCCAAAGAATGCCTACCAAAAAGCAAGTCCGTAGAAAGCATCACAGAAATAGAGCAGATGAAAATAAAAGTGTCTAAAATAAGCATCCATCTCTAGCAGAGTTTGTAGAAAAAGTTTAAACAAAACAGCTAATAGTCATTTAGCGAAACAAAACAAGCTTACAGTACAGAAACTTTGCCTCCTCTAAAAACAGAAGACAAATCATGCACAACCCTTAAAACCTACCGTAGAAAATTAATCTTAGAAGCTTTGATAGACAGTGCAATCCTTATCAAAAGAAAGGTATTTATTTTAGTGTTAAACAGAATGAAACCACTAACAAAACTAACTACTAAATCACAAAAAAGACTCCTCAATAAACGGAATGTCAACAAAAATAACTTCTTAAATATCTGTGGATGTGAATGGAGTCAAACCATGAGCACAGAACCATATTTTAATGAAGAAGCATAAAAACAAAACCAAACAAACACAATTGACATACATAGCAGTGGACGAGGTTATGAAAAACTTAATAATACCATAATGCAACAAGAAATACTGCTTACAAAAATATCCCCGAAAACTCTATTACCTCTCCATTCAACTGAACCAGAACGTACAGTTTACAAAAGGCCATGCACGTCAATGTGTAACATTCCCAAAAAATCTTTCAAATCTTTACGCCAGTTCCTCAATCAGTATGTAAAAGGCAAAGACAAAATCAAAATGAAAGTGCTGAAAAATATGGATACCTGTCCAGTGCGTAAATACTCAGGACTACAAGGACATTCATTAGCCTGCATTTCAGGACCTATTTGCAAAAGCACCTTCCATCACATCAAAATGATATCAACACATCATTCAACTATAAGAAATCTAGTCCATAAACTGTACTGTGCTAAAAGTCCTGCTTTAGCCAATTTAAATAACAATCTTCTACATGGTACAGCCAACGACCTACTCGAAGAAATCAACCATATCCAGAAAAATATATTTTGGAAGTGGAAGCCACTTACAAAATGCAATAGCTTTACAACAGACTAGCAACAATTCTATACATGGCAAACTTCTACTACACACATACAAAAAAAATACTAAAATTTAAAAGTACATCCGCTGGAGTACCAAATCATGTGTGTGTGTTGCTGCAGAACCTTTTATAAAAGTAACACAAAAACTATAGACGTAACATACAAAATAGAAGACAATGAAGATTCCAAATGGTTTGAATTAGCTCTCTACCTTATAGCAGAAACCAAATACGAAATAACTGACCCCTTAATAATTTGCAGTTACTGCACTACAAAACTTGATAACAACCAAACTCCTTCACGTGCTATCACAAATAACTTGAAATTATTCCCACTACCAAAACCCCTCCAACAACTCAATTTATATGAGAGCATAATATATGATGGACCTACATAAGTGGTATACCTACAAAAGACAAGAAGAAAATGGCAACAACTCGTAGACTTACATACAGTTAGACAAGCCTTGCAATATCTAAAACACAATCATGAATACTACAAAGAAATAAATATTGAAGAAAACTTAAGGGAAAAAACTGAAATAATTCAAGAGTCATCAGAAACTGGTCAATTTGAACTTCTAGATCCTGCTACAGTATCCAATATTTTAGACCATTACACTCTAATGACACCATGGATGATGCACTAGAAACTGGCAAGGAGGAAGGCATGATGATAGACCGATTCAGATAACAGAATCAGAATACCATTCCACCTACTGAAAGTGAACTAGCAACTCTATGTTACGGAGTTGCACACACATTGAAATCAGGAACCCACTTTCAAAATATGTCAGCTACGCAATTAATACAAAAAGTGCAAGAAAAAGATGAGGTTTTACAATCAAGCATTACAAATCTGTTAGCAAACATGAGTCGTATGAAGGAGTACTGGTTCCAACGTCACAGAGATGTACGTTGTATGATAAGAAACCTTGGCCCACCCACTTGGTTTGTTATATTAAGTTGTGCAGAATATGCATGGGAAGATTTACATGATTTCTTACGCATATCAAACAAAAACAAAGACAAAATAAACATAGATATATTAACACCTCGATACCTTTGCTCTCTAGATCCTGTTAATGTTTCAAGATATTTCCATCATCGTGTCAATGCTATGCTGCACTTTATTTGTAATAAAACTGTTCCTCCCCTCGAAGAAGTGTAACACTTCTTTTGGAAGTACCAAAAAGAATACCAAGCCAGAAGGGCACCACATATCCACATGCTTTTATGAATTAAGATGCTCCGAAACTTGGTCAAGACAGTGATGCCACTGTTTTACAGTTTATCGAAAAAACATAGATGTGCAGTACATTGCAGACAATTCCATTGCACTTGCACGATATGTTACAGCCTACTTAACAAAAGCAGAAAAAACAGAGCTTCAAGACCTCCAGAATGACCTATCATCGGACAAAACACTATCTCAGAAATTGTACAGCTTAGGCATAAAAATGCTCTCTCATAGAGATTGTGGCTTCTATGAAGCTGCATATCGTTTACCGGTACTGCTTTGTATGGAAAGTCTGAAAATATAGTATGGCTAAGTCTTGGTCCTGCTAAATCTAGAAAAAGAGTTCTCAAATCATACGACGACATAGAAACAATAGCCAAAAATGATCCCAACAGCTAAGACATTTTGAAAAACAATTTACTAGACACATACTACCCAAACAGGAGTACCACTTTGGAAACCATTTGTCTATACCACATAGCCCAAAACTTCACATACAAAAATAATATAAAACCCGATAAAAAAAAAGGTAGATATAGAGTGACAAACTGTGAAGGCATTTTAGTGAAACTTACCAAACAAAGCTTAATAAATCATATCAAATTTTCATTAAAAACTCCTCAACATAAAGAACTATATTACATGTCCCTACTACAACATTTTAAACCATGGAGAAAAGAAGAAGAGATACTAGAAAACTCTGACTCCTGTGAAGACTCTTTCAAAGCAAATGAAAGCACTATCACCGATGTAAACATTACACAGTACAAAACAATGTTGCACAATGAACAGCAAAACGAAGAAGTCTCCAGGCCCAACTAGATAAGGACACTCCTGACAGCAGTCAACCTTCTGTAGCAGGAAGCCAAGAACCACTGGGACAGCCACTAATAGCAAATTAGGCAGAATTAACTATGACAGAAGTAGAGAACACCATGTGTCACTATGAAGAAGATACAGAAGACTTAACTGTACTACAATCAAAATTGAACAAAGAGCAGCGTACCATTTTTCAAGAAGTAAAAAAAGAAATTGCACATGGTGTACAACATGAAAATAAAGAATGTACCTACCAAATTTACAAACCTATACTACTATACGACAGTGGTGAAGCTGGTTCAGGCAAAATATTTTTAATCAAAATGATCAGCAAGTTCCTTCAACAATTGACAAATAACCAACTGTCAGCTGTTGTAACTGCCCCCACAGGTTTAGGTACCTACAACATAGGTGGTGTCACTTTACACCGATGACTACTCCTTCCAGTAGAACACCAAAACAAATTAGAATATTACAAACCTTCTACAGAAGCTGCAATGGAACTACGCAGAGTGTTAAAACAAATGGAAATGCTACTAATAGATGAAGTGAGCATGGTCTCCAACCTAATGTTGGCTTTGATTCACCTCAGATTGCAAGAAGTACTTAAAACAAACTACGAAGAGCTGTTTGGAGGAAGATCTTCAATTGACACCAGTAAAAGGTGAACCTATTTTTAAAACCTTAGGATACAAATTCTGCTGTAGAACTGTTGGCAGCATAGGAAATGTCAACATTTGACAACATTTCTAATACAAAGAATTAACAGAAAGCATGTGCCAATCTGCAGACTTCACTTACGCCAACATTTTAAAAAGTATTAGGGCTAGTCTACTATCTCAAGAAGCACAAGCAATATTAAAAACCCGGCACATCCATGCAATTCATGGCCATAACTCATGTGCTACTGATGTCATGGAACAATTAGCACACAAAAATGTCAATTGTATGTCCTTAATGCCAACTCTTGCATGCTGTTGCAAATTCAATGAAACAATATTGAAAAAAGAAATGCAACCAATAATTGAAATTTGCCCCACAGACAAACTGGACGTACATCAACAAGCCACAACATGGCTAAATACCTTAGACAATTCTATCTCCAACTGGTTCGGAGAAAATATTAAAATTATCCTTAAACTGTAGAGTAATGCTTAAACATAACCTTGAAGTGGAGCAAGGACTAGTTAATGGAGTACTGGGTACAGTTGTTGGTTTTCAAACATACCCACGTGACAACATTCAGTTTGTCAATATTTTCTTTGACAAACTTTCAGAATTAAAAAGGATAGGGCGCTCAACAGCTCAATTCCTTCTTTTCAAAGACATGTATGTATGCATAGAACAATTTGCTCTAACTCTAGTATACGCAGTCACCATTCACAGATAACAAGGTCTTACCCTACATAAAGCATTGATAGATATTGGGCATGAGCTACGGAGCACTATCACGCTTATGTACACTTGATGGTCTATTTCTAATCAACTTTGATACAAGTAAAGTAAACACTGATATTCCTTGCATTTTAGATTACAATAGACTACGTTCACTATACATCCCCCATCTAAAAACATATCCTGTTCCACAAAAAGGAAAACGTAAAAGAAAACTAATTCAAACAGAAATGCAACAGGATTTCACTGCAAATCCTCCAAAGAGAGTAAAAGAAGCTAATACTTCATCAATTACCACAACCAAAGAAGAATCTATTACTCAAAGTAACTCAGGAACTTCTTCAAAGAAGCAACACACACTCCGAAAAAGTGTCTTGGACACAGAACTATCTGCTCCATTCAAATTTTCAAATATAACTGGTGTAAATTGCTACGCAAATGTAGCAATCAATATTCTATTTCAATTGCCACCAATTGTTGACAACATTTACTTACGCAGCACAGACCAATTGTGTTTGCAAATGTTAGTCCTTCATAGAAACGCAACCAGCAATCCTGACAACACATACAGTGTTTATGGAATAAGACAATAATTGGACTACTGTGCTGGAATGGTGAAATTCACTATAAACCCACAAGAAGATCCACAAGAATTTCTAATGTACTTCCTATAAGTACTGGAAAACAAAAACATACCTATAAATGAAATCTTCCAGATTTCATACGTGTGGAAACATACATGCACTCTCTGTAACAATGTGGCAGAGGAACAAATCCCTAATGAGCGCTTCGTGTATGTATCTATATCTAATTGTGAATCCGTTTCATTTCAGCAACTTCTACAAAATACAAACCATGGTAGATTATGTACTACCTGCAATTCAGATAATCGCTTCACGTTACTAATACAAACACATAGTAAATACGTAATAATAATGCTTATACGTTACAATGTAGATGGTACCAAAAACAACTGCAAGCTGACAGGATTCACACATGGTCAAGTATCACTTGGTAGGAAAACCTTCACAACAATAGGTATAATCTACCATGCAGGAGACACAACCAATGCAGGTCACTACACTGCATACATAAAAAAGAAATGTGGATGGTTCGAATGTAATGATAGAACCGTTACTCTAAAGCAGAGATTACCAGCAAATCTTACAAACACTTATTTAATCTTCTTAAAACCAAAATTTAATAACTAATGTGTACTTAAACATTAACAAAACTTCAATTAGAAAACTATAAAGAGTTAGAATACGCCAACAGGTATCTAACTGCTCCAAGATTTTTCAACAACCAAACAAATAAATCAATACCACTAATAACTAATCTGTGCATAAACATTAATAAAACTTCAATTAAAAAACTATTACCAGTTAGAATATGCCCACAGATATCTAACTGCCCCAAGATTCTATAACAACCAAACAGATAAATCAATAACAATAAGTTATAACAAGAAATAAACAGTTAGAATACGCCAACAGGTATCTAACTGCCCCAAGATTCTATAACAACCAAACAGATAAATCAATACCACTGAAAAATAACAAGAAATAAACAGTTAGAATACGCCAACCTGTATCTAACTGCGCCAAGACTTTGCAACAACCAAACAAATAAATCAATATCACCAATAACTGTGCATAAACATTAATAAAACTTCAATTAGAAAACTATAAACAGCTACAATACGCCAACAGATATCTAACTGCCCCAAAAATCTGCAACAACCAAACAAATAAATCAATACCACTAAATTATAAAAAGAAATACACAGTTAGGATACACCAACATGTATGCAACTGCCCTATGAATCTTCAACAACCCAACAAATAGATTAGCAATTTGAGAATATAAATAAAAAACTATAACAAGTTAGAATTCGACAACAGATATCTAACAATCTGAAACAAGCCAACAGATAGAACATTAGCCAGAAACAACAAGTGAACACTGAAAACAAACAAACAAATTACTGTAGCATAACAAAAAAAGTTTTTTTTAATCCAACATGGATTTTTTTTTCACCACAGACCGAATGATTTAAAAAACAAACACAGAAACTGAGCAATTTGCACAGTACACTGGTTTATAAACTACTAAATATGAGGGTAAAAAAAGCTGAAATGTCTATTTTACAATTTAATAAGTCTTTATAAAATACCTACACTAACATGATCTTTTCTTTTATCACCGAAATTGAAAAAGAATATCTGCTCCTGGTTCCCAACTCATATGTGTTTTACAAAACAAAATGTTGGTATTAATTTATGAATAATAAACAGCAACCATGTCTGGCACTTCCAAAATGTGTTTGGAAATGGTGTGCTTTAGTAGGGCAGGAACCCATGCTGGTTCCATGCTGTGATATCATATATTGTTATACAATGTACAGGCATAGGAAGATGAAAAATGGATCAGAGCCAGGCTGAGGGGGATCCAGGGGTGAAGAGTCATCACCCAACGTAAGAGAGTATGGAAAAGATCTTTTGTTTTGTTATTCTTGGCACATCAGGCCCTCAGAGGCAAGAAACGTTGTATGAAAGCGACTTGGCCACAGAAGGTCCTGATATTGCGAAAAGAATGGTAACCTCGCTTCTTGAGTAGCCCACTTGTTTGTTGTGCTCAGCAGTCCCGCCTTGTCCCGTGCTAAAAACGTGGGGAAGGGAGAACCCAGCTATACCATCCTGACTTATCATTTTGTGAACACTTCTTTCTTTTCTGGTAAACATTATCCAACACTATTTTGTAACTTAGCAGTAAGGATTGGCAATAGTTTATTTTAGCATAGGCCCTTTTTATTTGACTAGGACTGCCTTATTATTATTTGATGGTTGTAGCCTGATCCCCTTTTAGATTTAGGTCAGGTGTACTCCGGAGACCACCGGCCGGCCCACAGAGCCGAGGTTTGCTCCAAAAGTACTTTAACACCAGATAGCTGCACCCTTGAGATGGATGAGGGTGCACATTTATTACTCCAACAACAATCAATAAGGACAACTCAATGGTTTGGCAAAGGGAGTCCATTTAATGACAAGTACAAAAAATAGGGAGTCATGGAAATCAGCAGTGATGCAATCGTTCTTCTCGCTTCAACTCCAATGAGCTTCATAAAAATCATAGCATTTATACTGAAAACTCATCATAATTGACGTTTAACACTCAAAAGTTAATATGCAATTCTATTGGTTAGGAAAAGGTAACTTTAATATAGGTACTATATCTGTATATGGTAACAGAGTGAGGGGATTGGGTAAGGTGGGTGTCTTGGCCTCAAAACTGTGTGGGCTGATGCCAAGCATAGGTGTGAACTCATGCTTCTCCTCGCTCGGCTGGTCATGTGCTACCCACACTGTGAATTTGTCTAGTTTCTCTTAATTTGTGCATTTGATTATTATTCAGCTTTCCACCTGCCTACACCTCCATATCTCGACCTTTCAGAGACAGGATATTCTGTTCTTAAGTTTCAATTATATGTAGCTACTGTTCGTTCCTTCTATTAGTATGACCTTGGCTCTCCTGGCATGAGTTGCATCTGCCGAGTTTCGATTCAGCTGTCTCTTCTCGTTTTGCTAGAATAGGAATCTCTGCTCATTCAGCCTTTAGTAACCTTGGTGTCACTCTCACCAGGTCTCCACGGGGGCGTAGCACGTAGCCGCACGAATGATGTCTGCACTGGTGTTGCACAGCTTGAGTGATGATGCATGCCCATGTCTTCTCCCTCGTTATCACCCCAGGAGGCATTTGCCTGCAATGTCGAAACAAGATATTAGCTAACTGAGTGGAGCTGGATTGGTTCCACCTCCTTTAACCTTCTGATGCCCCTTCTCCTCTTCTGTCTCACCTTGGAGTTCTTAATGGTAGGCTCTCCGTCCTGCAATCTCTAGCAGGGGCGCGGTATGCACAGTCTTTCCCAGGACCAAGTTACTTCACTGATCCTGCAGGGCTGTTGCGGAGTTTTGAATAGCTGGATTAAGCAGGTAAGTCTCTATGCCAATGGATGCTTGGTATAGTTGCTTAATGTCCTTATAGCCCAGGTTTTAACCTGTGTTTCTCTTTTCTTTCAGGCGCGGTCTTGAGCGGTTTTCGGATGAAGATTAGACTCTTCCTTAGATGCTGAGCAGATTTCCTGTAGGTGAGTATTAGCGCGGGTGAGTGGTGCTGAATGTCTGTAGAGCTGTTTCTTTTCCATGTGCGACTAACCTGCTGTTTCTTTTCCTTTTCTGCAGGCACGGAGCGGCTCCAGGACGGCGATGGGAAGAACCGCTTCAACGAAATTCCTGAAGAATGCAGACCCCGGGTGAGTATTGGGTGTCCATGCAGATACCTTCTTCTCTGCAGGTGCGGCGGGCCAGAGAGCAGCTGAAGGCGCGGCCGATTGGATAGAATACTGCATGTAAGGCCTTTGTTGCTGTAATAACTCCTGTTCTCTTCTTTTCCTTCTCTCAGGTGCCGCTGGATCGGGATCTCAGGACGGGCGTGGCTGGAGAAGTTCGAGTACTGAGCAGACACAGTGAGCGTTACGCTGCAGGAGTGCAGAATAACGCAAAGCGTGTTCTGCCTGTAGGGTGTGCCTTAAATAGACTTGTAAGTAGTTACAGATAAAATAGTCCCTCAGCCACACCCTGCAATCTCAGGTAAAGTAGTCCCTCAGCCACACCCAGGGTATACAGACAGGCTCAGCCCTATTAGGCTGTGAATGTGGTCCCATGAAATTAGCACATGTTATGAGCCTGGGGCCAACGGCGCCAGGACTGAGTCCAGGAAATCCTAGGACACACTTTTGGGGCTTGATAAGCCCCTAAGGTGCCAGTGACTGGGGTTGGCCCATAAGCTCCAGAGGTTTGGGAGTTTGTACCATGACAATTGGTAGATTCTTCTTCGTTTTCAAAGTGGAATAACACTTATAATACTGTGCTTCGTTTTGAGGTAGATTATGTATAATGGCGCTTGCCACACTATTCTTCTACTTAGCATTGTAAACCGCATTGTTTTCTTAGCTTTCTTGCAGTTCCAAGCATATATAGTGTTAGCTGGTTGAAAATCTTCATCCTGTTTACAGCTTAAGCTTCTTTGTATTTCAACATCGTTCTCCCCTTTTAGGTTCACGATATCCTTATTCAAGGCGTTTCGTCTCTGAGTGTCATTCTCGGGTTGTCATTTCTTTTACTTGTACATCAGTCCGGGTCCTCGTGAAGTCATCATTCATCTTCCATTAAGACCTTTTTGGTTTCTATCAGGACTGTACTTAGACAATCTTCATTTTGTCTCCTTTGCTGGTAAGGTTTCCTTAATGGATGCCTCACTGTCCATGGTTTTCTTGGTATCAGTGCTTCAATAGGTGTTGCTCTCTTAATAGGTACTGGGCAGAGCCCTACTGTGGCTCTCTGCTGATTTATCTGCTCATCATACGTCACATATTTTAGTGTGAAAGTTCCTGGTACTTCAAAATGGGCGACTGGAGTGCAGGATTTATTTGGGACCTTCCTCTACACAGGCATTTTTCTCACCCATTTATACAGTTTAATAAAAACACCCTTGAACTGTGATCATGTGTGTCTGTCTTTACTGTTGCCAACATGAGTTCCTTACAGTGCATAGTAATTCCTATCATCAAACAAGCAGCGTGCCTCTACCCTTGAACATTATTGCAGCTGTGTTTGTGCTTTGAAGTTGTCTATCAAGCTATTCCCTATGATCCCATATTAGTAGCTCCTTTTGTGTCAGATTGGTCGAGGTGTTTGAATGTGTCTTTAAATATGACACGTTTTATGATGGAGAGCAGCTGATCAATACTAACATAGTTAGATTGCTGGCAAACGTTGTTTTCCTTATTTGAGGTAATTCAAGGATTCTGCCATTTTACAGGGAAAGTTCATTTGAACTGGTAAGTTTCCAGTGAAGATTTCTTCTTTTGAGAAGTGGTTTGAGAATTGTTCTCTGAGATTATGGCTACCGTATGCCAGGTATTTCTAAGGAAATGTTTACTGGGATGGGGGCAAGGTGTATATTGATGAGGTTCAATAGGGTAACTTTCTGGGGATGCCCAAGGCACTTGGCCATTCAATTCCTAGTGAGATTGGGGATGGGCAGTGGTGGAGGGACACACATATTGATGTCTTTTGTAGAGTTGCAGTAGTAGATATTAGTGTGTAGGTGAAATGTAGGATAGCATGTCAAGCCATTGACCCTACGATACCTGAATAGGTACAAGCAGGTGGGGTGCTTGTCTGTGCAAGTCCTTTGACGAGGACACCTAATGAGGATTGATTAAATAGGTGGAGTGAGGAGTAAGAGAGTGGCAGTGTCCGGTCATGTGGCCAGCAGCCTTTTCAATGCTGTGCTTCCTTCAAATTTCTGGTGAAGGAATGCCCTTTGCCCAATTTGCTGACATACCTCTTATAGATTAACCTTATATGATTGGAGAAAGTGTGTGAAGGATTGCATCTAGTTTAAATAAGATGAGCAAAGTAGAGTTTGAATGGATGGTCACTGAGTTGCTCAGTTTGTGATGCGTTTGTGGTTGGTACAGTACATTTTCAAGATTGTAAGCCTGAATGAAACCTGAGCTAATTGTATATATCATAGCGACCATTTGTTTTACAGCCTTAGAATTCATAATCGATGTACATATGATGTTAAAGCTATGCACCAACTATGGGATTTTTCAGGTTATACTTATAGAAAAAGAAGCAAGGACAGTAAAATATGGAAACCCCTACTTTCCAAGTAATACCTATAAACTACACTAAACCACAAAGCTAAATATACAGAATACATTTTATATAAACAACAATTCATATTATAGATTTAAAATATAAAAGAACTTAGTCACTGACCTTCGCCATCCCAAATTCTTTCTTTGCAACTTTTTTCTAAGATGGCATCACACAAGCAAAAACAACGTGCCATAAGGAAGAATTGTTTGCAGGGAAGTAAAGTTTTACAATATATTTCAAAAAGTAGTGTTCTCAAATCTGTACATTCAAATATTATTGATTATACAACAATGCCTGTTATCGATAATACTGAACAAATGAATGGTACCCAGAATGTTTTTAGTGATAGTAATAAAAGAAAAAATATATCAAATCCATAACAAAACGAAACATTTTTTGAAGCAAAGATAGCAAATGTGCTATCAATTTCAAACAGGAGTACAGATATTTATGGGAACATGTACCACTCTTGAGTTTTTACAAATCTTTGGAGAAGTGTGAAACAGAAATCTAGATATGCTGTTAAGTGTTTTTTGCAAAAGAAAATTAGAAGAAATAATTGTAAAAGCTTTTTCAATTTTTTCATTGAATAAACATAAGAAATTGCTTAAGGTTACTATACCATGCCATAGAAATATAGAGACAGTTAATATACTTTTGACAACTTTTGTGATGTGCTTGGAGGAGAGTGGAAACACACTTCTCATACAAAAAGTTATTTTAATGAGGAGAGTTACATTCAAGGAAAGAATGTGCCTCTTGCTATTGATGAAGAGTGGGCGTAGCTATGAAGTCCAAAACTATGTGATTTCTAATCTAAAAAAGAAGGAATGCTATGGTCTGATAATACAGAAATTGAAAGTTTAGGTCAGTCTAGAATAAAACTTAAAAAGCAAAGTGAGGTATGGACCTGTGCAATAGTGATACATTTTCTTGTAAAGTCTTAAAGAGGTTTTTGCAAGATTGGCAAACAAATAATAATGTTCAAAGACAGATCAAGATGATACATAGAATAGATGACTGAAGTTCGAGAAAAAACAGGTCTTCTGGGTCACTCTCGGGCTTGTCTTTATAAAAGTAGATGTAAGAGTCAGTTTCAACATATATGGACGTTGGCTGTACATCATTCGAAAATTAGATAACAAGTACATTTAAATCAAACACATTTAACTGGAACTGTAGAAGGTTTTGTTTGTAGACTGCAAATGATAAATATAATGCATTTAAAAGAGTATGGGCGAAAATGGAGGTAGCTCTGTTCCGGGATTCATTACCGGGTTCCTGCAATGGGGACTTACCGGGTTCCTCCGAGATAGGAGGACCCGGTAATTCCTCCATGCAGGAACCCATCCTCATTCCCATTTGAGCCCCCATAGGACTCAATGGGAATGGGGAGGGAGGTAATAACGGGCATATTATATCTTGCCCGTTATTGCCTCCCTCTTCCCCTAGCGGGACCCGGATAGCACGCCTGGTCCCGCGATGGGAAGCTTGTAATCGGCGCTTCTGGAATGAATGGGGCCGGTGCTGTACCGGCCCCCTTCATTCCGGGAGCGCCAGGGTCGTAATGAGGCCCTATATGTATATAGATGAAACACTTACAGGAAATGTAAATGATAATCCTATGCTTTCAAAGAATCTGATTTTTCAACAGTATAAAAAAAGTATTGCAATGTTGGAGTTGTCTTCTACTGAAAGACCTGACAATGTGTGTGTAACTTGTCGATGCACATTTATAAGTCACAAGTGCAACTAGTGCAACTAGTGTACATTGAGGAGAAAATTAAACAGAGTGTAGAAGATGTTTGTATAGAACTGTATTTGCATTTGTTTGTAGAAGAACCATTTGACACAAATGAGCCACTTTATGTTTGCAGACACTGTGTTGGGTTTTATAATCAAACAAGTAGTCCTGCAAGAAGTATATTGATTGACATGGTAGTGCCTGATAAACTGGTTGTGCTTCAAAAATTGAACATTTTTGAAGGGATTGCATTGCAAACTGTTCATCCTTTTCAACCTATTGGTAGATTGCAAACAATGTCAAACTTGCCTAATAAATCATTAGTGCAAGTTGTGAGAGGCAAAGTTGTGTGTTTAAATCTCAATTTGGAAGAACCTGTCAACACTCTAGAGGTGAAGTGTGACATTGCAGATTCTTTGTTTTAATGGTGTTGCCACTAAAGATAAGAACATTTGGCAACAGCGTATAGATATTGGAAAGGTTCAAAATGCATTGGCGTTTCTATTGGAGTACAATGATTTATATAAAGGCAATGTGACTGTACCCGACTTGTCTATGCTTGATGTTGAGTCAACAAACAAAAAGCATTGAAGGTCAGTTCCAACATCTATCTGTTGCAGAAGGCAATAGTTTGTATGACCATTACACTATTCATCCTCTACACTCATGCAACGTCATGGGCGACAGTTTAGAATTGTATCAAATGAAAGCAATGAAAGGTGCACCAATCAGTGTCTGGGAAAAGACGTTAGAAGGTTGTTGTTTCCCTAAGCTTATTCCTACTGGTAAAGGAGGCAGATTGGATGATTGGAAGGTAACAATCTCTTCTTCAGAATAGCGTTGTACAAGAATGTATTCTGAAGATTCCCCATTCTGCACCAATGTTGAATATTTTTTTACTTATTATATCAAAGTGATTTCTGAACATTATGTTATGCTGTTGCTCATACACTTCAGACCGGAACTAGATTTCAAAATCTTTCTGCATGTGAGATGCTGCAACAGGTGAAAGGAAAAAAAAGAAGTTTTAGAGTGCAAACCTACCAATATTCTTGCTGCAATGAGAGGAACTAATGACATTGGTATAGGTGACACTCTGAGGCAAGATGCATGATCAGAAACTTGGATTCTCCAAATTGGTCTGTGAATTTAGGTTGCACTGAGTATGGTTGGCATGATCTTGCAGAGTGGATTTGTGGAGCTAATCCACAGAAAGAAAAAATAGAACATATGACTCCAGCGGAATTGTGTTCCATGGACCCTGCAAGAGTATCACGGTTCTTTCATCGCAGATTTTTTGCCCTGTTACACTTTCCCGTCCACCTGGTGGCTTCCTGGTTGTCACTCTTTTTCTCTACTTAAGCAGTCCTCCAGTCTCTTTTCCTTTGCAGATGTGGAGCAGGTGCAGTGGATCTAGGTCATCAGAGGTTTTAACTCTGTAAGAATCTCCTGACCTAAATCATATTGTTTTGAGATAGACACAATGTAAGGGCTACCACAACCACATCCACAGTCCCACCAACTCACCAGAACTTTGACAGTGAATGTGGACGTTTTTCTGGCAGGTTCTCAGCCAAGATATCTGTGTAAGGAACCACTGTAAGACGGTGCCGCCTGTGGTCATGGAACAGAGTGGTGCAACAAACAATATGCACATTTGCTGTAATATTGTATCTCTGAATGCTATTACTCAGTTTTTATACTACTTCAGTGATCCAGATAATACAGTGTAGTAAAGAAATGCAAACAATACTGGAGCTGTCACCAACACCTTTAGTGCAAGCAAGAACACATTTGCAGCAATGTTTAACTAAAGCAAAGAGTTGGCTACTTAGTTTAACTGAAACAGGGAAGGTGAAGGACCATAGAGCTGGTAGGGAATGGGGGTTAGTGTCTGCCACTAGTGTCAGCAGCCAAGTGCAGTAAGGGTTTGTGACTCCAGATGGCCTGAATTATGTGGTTAAGACCCTGTGAGCACTATGCTGACTGCATTATATAATGTTTTATGAGATGCTGGAGGGGGCATGCCATTGAGGACATTGGTTTCTGCATAGAGGTTGGAAGGTAATGTGAGCATGATTTTAGTGATTTAGCCTTTTTGGATGTCAATAACACTGCTTATGCGTGTGTTCTTATTGGTTATGCCTTCTGATGCAGATGCTGGATGGAATAAGGTGAAGGTGTATTTATTTTGAGTTAAGGGCCACATTTCAACTAAGAAAAAGAGGGTTGTGTCTAAGCTAATAATAACATGAAGCTGCGGATGGAAAGGGCATGAGGGATGGGTAATCTTTTTGAGAACTTGAAATGTGACAGAGAGAGATCAATAGAAGACATGTAACACTTGTACATAGATCAACAATTTTATTAGTTGCACCTACATTTATTGGGTTGGAATAACACCCATGTTTCTGAGAGGTATTCTCCAATTGGCTTGCTTCTGTAACAACATATGGAACAGGAAAGGGCTGCTATTGTACTTTGACAGTGTGTGGGATGTGACTAAATGAAAATGTGTGAATTTGCGTAGTTCTCCTAGTTTCTCCAACATTTCTATGGTGAATAGGACAATCTTTTACATATTTGGCCCACCTTTCCAATGACCTTAGTTTCTTATTGGTTACAGGAATAGTAAATGGCAAAAGGGCCTAGGGACTGCAATTATAACTTAACATTGGATACACTATGTTCTGGGTGGAGAGCTGAACACATAAAAGTTTGCCTGATCCAGAAATGATCACTCTATGTTTGTTTATTTATATAGCACACCTAACACTGAGGTATGTGGGCACATTGCATATGGTTTCATAGTTACAGGAATATATTATATTACAAGTAAATGCAAGGAAATACATCAAGTTATACAGAAGCAAATATGACTATGTGTAGTAAAGTTCCATTTTAAGTTCCTTAGTGTCACAATTGCTTACTAGCAAGAACTTCTTACACCCCATTGCCCAAGGGATAACTTACCAGCAGGTATTTTGTTCCCTGCTTTTATGTTATTGCCATTACTTTTACCAGCAAGTATGTGTTCCCCCATTCTCAGGGTTGTTGACAAGATGAAATTATTGTCACCCATAAACTCTCCTGTGATTGAACCCACAGCTGTCTGTTTCTTCACCTTTCTGGTTTCTAGCATGTAATAGGATCTATGCCATCTTCATTAGGATTAACATTGAAGATACTGGTTCCTATCATAGTGTTCCTGATGCTAAATTTCTGCATGTGCCAGATGGCCCTTCGATGTTGCACCAAGAGTCTCCCAAACAATTCAATGATGATGGTATCCATAAGGGCAGGTGGAGCTCCTCCTATCACAAAACATCAGTATACCCCAAAATACTGTCCAGATGGACCACATATGCTGAGAATTGAACATCCCATAGATCCCCCTGGGGAAATTAGCTTTCTACCCACCAGACCCAGAACATTAAGTGGAACACTGGGATAGCGGTTTTCTTTACCTTACGTGTACCCCAGAACAATATGCCCAAGATGGGGTAAGTTTACGACACGTATGTAGGGTATGGGTGTCCAAGGATGATGATTAAAGGAAATGGGAAGCTGCTGGGCTAGTTAATGGAGGATTAACTAAAGGGGGAATGTTGGGATGCACATACAGTTTTCACACAAGGCCAAATGATTCAGGTTAAGAAACATCTATTAGCGCATGTGAAAGTGGTGGGAGCGTGGCAGGAATGCATTTGGGAGCAGCACATGTATCTTTAAAAGTGTTTTAGAATATTGGGTAGGTCCAGGTAGAGAGCATAGGTGACATTGTGTAGCAATAGTGAAATATAAGTTTTAACAATGGGGATGTAGACATAGTGCTTGGGTGTGGGAAACACTGAAGCATTGCCATATTGGAAGTGATGCCTTGCATTTTGTATTCTCTTTTGGAGGTGTAACAGTGTGAAGAGTTTAAATCCTTTCCCCAGTCCCAACCCACAGGAGCAACGATGAGAATAGTGGCATTCACACTGAATAGATAATGGTTTAATTGTATCAAGCTGTAGGCCAGAAAAATCATAATGGAATGTGAATGGCAGAGCAAACCCTTTGGAGCCAGTGTAGAGTTGGTGAATTTCCAACATGATCGCTTTAGATTTAGGGCACTAGCACCCCCACACCCAGAAAAATGGCCATCCCAATTGGATTGCCAGACAGTTTAAAAATAGAGTACATGAATCCATCAGAAGTGGGCCCACGAATGTTGTCCTCGAGAGAACAACAAAGTTACCAGGGATGGGCAACTGATAAGGGGGGAGTGAGGAGCATAACATCCCATGATTTCTGATACAATGAGCAAGAGATGATGCCAACAAATCTAGTCCCAGGCTGGGAAGGAATGGGTGGGTGCTGGTTTGTATATTATCAAGAGGAACACACTATTATTTCAAATGGCATATTTGACATCAGAGATGTCCACTGAGCTCATGCTAATGACCAGGTGCACACCATGTGACTAGGCCGGTGGTGCAGGTAGCATTCTAGGTAACTCGCCAATACAGTAGTGCAAACCAACGTGATGGATTTGGGGTACCATGTGTTAGAGGGCAGGGGTAGATTAGGATGTGGCCGTCAAGGGACTATAGGGGACTGGTAGTATGTATATAGGTGGTAGCCATGAGGGTGGGGATTAACACTGTATATTGTTCACGTTATGATTCACAATTTCTCTCGTTAGGACCTGGTAATTGCTATTGAACTATCAGAGAGCTCTGTGTCAGTTTGGTTTTGTGGGACCTTCTGATATCTTTTCTTTTTTGTATACAAAATAATCTTGTTTTCCTTTGCAAAGCGGTGCATCAAGCCTTTTTTCCCTAGAGGAGTGTTTTTATTGTCTGGTTGTCTGGAGGCCTTTCCTTATACAATGAAGGAAAAATCTAAATAGCTACCATCCACACACATTTCTGGAATGTCTAGAATGTTCAGGAGAAACACCTCCAACTCCCATCATTGCAGTTGCATTTGGACTGAATAGAATACAATGAAAATACACATAGAAGGACCCACATCATGTGCTGATCCCAGACATTTAACTGTTTTCCTGTCTGCCCTTCCACCCTTAAAGACATGTTGCTCAATGCTCACTCCCTCTTCCATGGGGAGTCACAGTAGAACTATTTTTTCTGTTATACTTCTACCACTAGTATTTGCAAATACCATCTGTTTTCACCAACCACAAAATGAGGAGGTGTTTCATATTTTCTGCTATTGTATAGAATACTGCATGCAATACACACCTCTCATTATTGGTTTAAACTCCCCCCAGGTAGCAGCAGAAAATGTCCAAATACTTCATCTCTTCCCTTCCAACACAGGGCATCGGGGGAAGAAGTCACCTTCCAGCACTGCAGGAGCAGTGCACTGCCCTTGGGAATGAAGCTGGAGATTCCTCCCATACAGAGGTAGGCCAGTGGGCTCTACCCACCCTAAATCTGTAAAGTCGCTTATGGAGGAAATAGCATGGACGAGTGCGCTCTATCATCTCCTCACAGAATTATTATTGGCCCGATCTCCACCCTATGTTCTTCAGGGATGATTCATAATTATCTAACGTGATCCCACTATTGAGGATCCTGCGGCCGCCATTCAAAGATGGCTGCCAGCCTGTTGTGGTCACTCTGCCTGGGCTGTTTAGGCCCTCCCATGCTGCCAATGCCCTACCATTGGTCGCCTGCTCACTGAAAAGACCAATCATCAGCCGGCAGGCGCAGCCAGCCTATATCACGAAGTCCGGCACAAAGGTGAACTTCCTGTCCTAGCCTTTCCCCGGCCTTCTCAGCTGTCAGGCAGGACCCCTATTTGTGTGTTCTGGAACTTCCTTCGCTCTCCCAGCTACGCAGAGCTAAGGTACTTTTACACATTAACAGTTCTGCTCAGTGCATTAGCCATGTGCTATCCGGTCCGCTGCACTTGACAAAACTTAATAGTTCTCTGTCTTGCCTGTCGCCATTCGTCACTCACCTGTGCTTGATTTATAATGCTCAGCTACCATACCTAACTCTGTATGTCTCTCACTGCGAACCCAGACCTACGCTGAACTAAACTGTGTACCATTGGCACTACCGGCATGACCGGCAAAGTTTTGCATTATACCCTCCTACTTCTCGCAGTATCTTGCAACCGCTACTTAGCAGAGCACATCCTGTTGAACCACTAGTGGTGCCCACATGATTGTTGTTTGCACCTCAGCAACTGCCACTTAGCATGACCTCTGCCTCCCTGTAAAAACTGCTGCTAGCTGCCAGTACATAGTGCTATAACCTACATAGGGTAACTGAACTGTTGATAACTGCTACATAGACATAATTGTTATTTCTGCTGCAGCATGGAAATTCGAATCTATGTGTGCACACAGCCTTAGCCTGCTATAAAGACACAACTATGATTTTTACAATTGTGATTTCTGCTGTATTACGGAAAATCAAATCTAGGCTACCTAGAGATTGTGATATAGACACATCTATGATTTTTACTGTATTATGGACATTCAAATCTAGTTGTACATACAGCCTGTGAATGTTATATAATTGTGATTTCTGCTGCATTAAGGAAAATCGAATCTAGGCATTCTAGAGACTGTGATATAGGCATATTTGTGATTTCTACTGTATTATGGACATTTGAATCTAGGTATACATACAGCTTATGAATGTTATATAATTGTGATTTCTGCTGCAGTAAGGAAAATTGAATCTAGGCATTCTGGAGATTGTCAAATAGAGACAACTGTTATCTCTACTGCATTATAGAAATTAGAATCTTGGTGGGCACACAGCTTAAGATTAGACAATAGCCTAGACAATTGTCCAAATAATTCTGGACTCTGCTGCATAAGCACTCCTATAGCCCTGATTCAAGTAATTGCTTTATTTGAACTTATCGACAATGTACTGGTGACCTGCTACTCTACTTGCCTAACACTAACAGCCTAGTCAGACCACTCACCTAGACTTACTGTACATCACACCTCATACAATGTACCTAATACTGACCAACCTAGCATACCTGGGCACTTTACTCACACTAGTGTTACTTCACGCTATGTCGTCCCCATCAGGAATTACAACAGACACCTTCAATAACCACTTATCGCCTCCTACACCAGTTAGCCAACAGCATAATTTACAACAGCTAACAACACAATGTAACTTAGCCTTGAGAAATGCTAGACTACGTGCACGACTACCTAGAATCTTTGATCCTCTTATCAAACATGAAACTAACACCCGCCGAACAAAAATGGCCTCTGAACCTATTCTCAAATCTAACTTTTATAATTGTAAAAGGCATAATAACTCTCAAATAAATAGAGACAGAATCATTAGCCCTACAGTGCCAATAAGTACACCTCACTTCCTCCAACCAAATCTATACTTAAACTCAAAGGCACCTTAATAAACGCCAGATCACTAGTCACCCATGCTGTAGAAATATCTGAAGTTATCTCCACTGAAGACTACGACTTTCTAGCCATTACTGAAACATGGATCCATGAGGCATCAGGCCCTGCACTGTCCCTAGCCGTTCCAAACAATTACACTATCCTTAGAATGGATAGATGTGAAGCTCGAGGCGGCGGAACTAGCCATCATTGCCAAAACTAAGCTTAGCATGAGACTTTCTCCCTCCCTTTTATCGAATCCTGGGAAATAATATCTACTAAAATACCCAAAGCCAATTCTCAAACTCTGAACATCCACTTGATATACAGACCTCCTGGTCCCATCAAGACCTTCATAGAAGACGTATCCACTATTCCCTCAGAAAATCTAAAAGACACTACCCAAACATTACTACTTGGTGACCTTAATATAGGCTTTAATGACATTAATGATCCACAAGCTACGGCAACATCTAACATTCTGACAGAATTGGGCTTTTCCCAAAGAGTGAATGAACCTACTCACATCAAAGGGAGAATCTTAGATTGGGTTGCCGACCACAACTGCAACATTTCTACCCTAACGATCTCACCTCAGATCTGGACAGACCATCACCTGATATCATTCACATTGGATACAAAAACACCCAAACCATAACAACTCAGAAATAAAAAAAACATGACGATAGACAAATTACTCCCTGGTATCTTGCCTACTCTAAATGCTCTACCAGACAATTCAGATCCTAACTTCCTAGTTGAAGAATACAACAAAAGTGTGAACACAACTCTTGATAATATTGCCCCTTTAAAGCTTAGAAACAGCAAACCACATAGTCATCTGAACAATTGGTTCACCCCCCTCCTAAAAAACCTTAGACTAGAAAAAAGAAAATATGAAAACACTTGGAAACCATACTCCAGAAAATGAATTGAAACTAATCAAGATTTCATCATAATATAAGAAGGAGATCCTTTCAGCAAAGCCAGCGACACACAACAACAGAATTACAAAATCAAACTCAAGCATGAAAGAGTTGTTCTCTATACTTAGATAACTGGAAAATCCAAAAACTCCTCAAGACAACTGTCTTAAAGATAAAAAATGGTGCTCTGAAATCCAGCAAGCATGATCCAACAAAGTCCTCAACCTCCAAAAAAAAATTGAATTAAAGAAAGAGTCACTAGCCACCTCTACATTGCCCAATACAACAACACTTCCCAAAACTAAACCTTCCACCCAATTCTACTTCTATAAAGTCTCTATAATAGAGGTGGAGAAAGTAATACTTGGACTGAAACACTCTAACTTTAAAGGAGATCTTTGCCCAGCACAATTGGTCAAAGATGCTGCGCGGGACCTAACACCATTTATCACTAAGCTGATCAATGCCTCCTTTACCACCGCACTATCTCTAGCAACCTAAAGGAATCATGGGTGCTCCCACCCCTCAAAAAGCAAACCTTAGGCCCAGATATACCTACCAATTATAGACCGATTACAACTGTGCCGTTTCTGCTGAAGATCTTGGATAAGGTGGCATGTATCCAAATTCAGAACTTTCTAGAACTGAACAAGCTACTAGGCTCTCGTCAATCCGGTTTCCGTCCCTTACCTGGCACCGAAACTGCACTTAATGATCTTAAAGCCCAAATAGATAAACTACGAGATATTGGAAAACCGGCACTACTCCTTCTATTAGACCTATCTGCAGCATTCGGCCTAGTGGAGCACAAAGTTCTTTGCAACCACTTAGATACAGCAGCACACTTCTCCACTGAGGCGATAGTGTGGATCCAACCATTCCTTAGTGACTGCACCCACCATGAGAGTCTTCTCACCAACAGCAGCTGCAGACACCATCCCCATCACCTGTGGCGTGCCACAGGGCTCATGTGTTTCACCAACGCTATATAACATCTTTACTACCTGTTTGATGACTTGGACCACCTGGGTATCACCTACAACAACTATGCAGATGATACCCAGATCCTCCTTCCACTTACCGGGGACTATGATGAGGACGTAGCAATGGTGAACAGAATCTACAGCCTCGTACAGGCATGGATGGCCACCAGTGGCCTATGCCTGAATGATGATAAAACAGAGCTTCTCATCTTGGGAACCACATCCCTCCTCAACAAACTAAGCACAAACTACTCCTCCTTCACTATCGGTGAGAGCTGCATCCAAGTAGCTAAGGAAGTAAAAACTCTAGGTATATACCTTGACTCCACCCTATCATTCACCAAACAGGTAAATACTTTAGCCTCATCAACAGCCTATACATTTAAACTAATTAGAGCGGGCAAACAATTCTTATCCCAGAACAGTTGCCTAACTTTAGCCAGAGCTTTGATCATCTCCAAACTAGACTATTGTAATGCCCTGTATATCGGAGCGACTAAATCTACAATCAACAAAATTCAGATACAGCAAAACAATGCACTTCAAGCAGCATTGAACATTCCTAAGAGAGAACATATCTCGGAAACAAGAAAGAAACATAAATGGCTCTCCACCTATGAGAAAATTAGACTTAAAACTGCGTCCCTCACATACAAATGTCTAAACAACAAAGTCCCACAATACTTAGCAGACAGATTCTCTAGAACTACATCCACTAGACAAACGAGGCTGGCAGACACCAATCGCCTTCAGGTATCCCGATTCAAACTCTCCACCATAGGCGCAACTAGTTTCCCAGTCAAAGCTGCCAAATTGTGGAACGAGTTACCCGTCACACTGGGAACAGAACAATCCTTTACTAAATTCAGGCAAAATGTGATCAGTTGGTTTATAGCGACAAATGTTAAATGAATGCACAAATCTGCTCCCACCTGCTTTTACCTATATTCCTGCCACAATTGCTATCTCTTTACTGTTTATTTTACTAAATTGTTAGATTGTTAATCCTTTCACATTAATGACACCCTGTAATCTGCCACCTTGCACCAAGCTGTATGTTTTCTTACCTCCTGCGCCCTCATACCCTAGGATCTGGTGCGCATAATAAATACTAAACAAACAAACAAACAAAGTACATAAAAGGCATGCAATGGGACACTAAATCAGGTTGAGGACATTGGCATCTATGATGTCCACCTTATCAGGCTCTTTTCAAGGTAATGGACAGAACAGGCTGCTGATATGCTAGCCTAGTATTTGTTTTACAAAATCATAACATTTGTATACCTTTTATTGGACTGAGAATGTTATGTTGCAATGGAAAAAGCATTAGCTTTCGAAAGTCCCAAAGACTTTCTTCATCAGATGTTAACAGGCAGAAGTCCAAGGTAATGCAGCAAATTCAGCCTCTTATTTGCATTCTGAAAATAATGTGGAGGATCAGAATGATGGGCAACTGTTCACAGCCTATGGGCCTCTTTCCAAGTTGGGCGGTAAGGGATACCGGGCACCGGTAAGGAGACCGGTGCCGATAATTCCTTACTGCCCTACTACAAGGTCCCTTAGCGGGTCCCTCCTTTAACACCTGGTCGGACCTGGCGTTATGGACGGGACCCGTTAAGGGACCAGGGTGCAAATAACGGGCTTGACATACGCCAGCCCGTTATTTGCGCCCTCCCCATTCCCATTGAGCCCTATAGGGGCTCAAATGGGAATCGGGAATGGCATTTTCAATGGGGATTTACCGGTCCCGCAAAGGTCGGACTACACCGGTAAGTCCCCATTGAACTAGACCGGTACCGGACCCGTTATTGTTGGCAGTCATGGCGCAAATAGCACCATGACTATCACCAACCTCGGAATTAAGCCCTATGTATTCCATCGCTCATCCTCGAGGGTGGAAACGGTTAAAAAATAAATGTGTACGGCATGTATTATAAAGGGGCAGATTTCAGGAATGACCCCATGGGGTAAAAGTTATTACCACATGTGATAATCACAAAGAGAAGTCCTCCAAACTCATAATGAGACGTTTCAGGTGCTCATGATGAGTTTGACGGACTTCACATAGTTCTGAGTTGTAATGCTAATATATTTATTTGCCCCAATAATGATGGAAATTTAATATCTCAATGCTTGCATTAGAAGCCATGAAATATTTCTACCGTCATTTGTCACTATTTTGTGCCATCACTCTAGATTTCATGTAGAAACGTTTTCAGCAACTTAAATAATGATATTAGTAAATGGTATTCAACATTCAATGGTATTTAATATTTCTGTCGATAGTTGCATTCTCTGTCCTAAGAAACAACACTAAAAAACAATGTGTGATTTTGCTTGGTCCCTTAATTTGTGTATTGTGCTAATTGTAAAGCACGTGGTATCTGAAATGCTGTATCACCTATTGTTAAAATACTGCCTAACTATGGTTCGAGATCTAACCCGATCGGCAGGGTATTTTTACCCAATTCAGAACTGTCTATATACCCATTGCGGAAAATATTTCATGTGATCCCAAATCTTAATTTGGTGGCCAAATATGAGGTATTTAAAATACCACGTGTTTACATTAGCAATTTACTTATAACTCTTCATGCCATGTTACTCCAACGACAGCAGAAGGGTACGTTCTGTTCTACAGAGCATCTTCAAGTCCAAAGCCACAAACCGTGAATTAACTGCCCGAATAGCTTTTTGCAGCATTTAAGTTGGCTTAGTGATTTTTATAAGTATGAATAATAGATTTATTTTGCAAGCTTTTTCTTTTACAACGTACACAATATCAATAATTTAGTTCCTCTGTTCTGATTTTCTCCATTTATATTTTTCTCTTAAACATGTTCCATCTGACATAATTTCTATCTTAAAAGAGGTTGTAGTTGCCTACTATTAGTTACTGTATGTTATTATTAGTTACTGCATGTAGAGTTGCAGTCTGTTCAGAAGCATGTTACACTGGCGGAAACAATGAGGCACAGTAATGCGTACATGTACGTGTACAATGAGACTTCAGGGGCCAGATCACAGAAACGTTGCACTGCTGCAAGTGCAAGTTTGCACGGTATTAGCACTAGAGCAAAGTTTGCCCTATTTTTTAAAACAATTGGGACACAACAGAAAACTATTGCACCTCGACAAGTGTAGTTTAGCAGGGTATACGCACCAGGGATAACAATTCCCCAGGGCAAAAAAGATACATTTTCAATGTGTTGTTCACCAGGGCAAAGTTTGGCGTAATGCTAATACCATTCCGTATTAGCTCTAGGGCAAACTTTTCCCTGTTGCAATAACGCAGTGAAAATGCATTTTTTTTTTGCCCAAGACCAAATTTTGCACCGTTGCCTATACCCTGCCAAACTACACTTGCAATAGTTTTCTGATGTGTCCCATTGTTTTTAAAAATAGGACATGTTGGTATGCAGTGATTTTAATGAAAATAACAAATTAAATGATAACAAAATAATTATTGAAAAATATATATATGGGGGTTGGGTAAAGGGTTAAAAGGTGTGTGGGGTTTCTCAGGGAGGTTGGAAGCATGGGGAAAAAGGAGGTGTGTGTGGGTTTGAGCGCTGCCCCCTCAATTTAAAAAGAAAAGAAATTCGACATATCTTTTTTCCATCAAAATATAATTCATAAGTTTTTCATTTGTTCAAATCACATGTAACCATACATGTTGCACTAAAGGGTCTTCATCTGTGTCCACTTTACATGTTGCAACTACTACGTTTCTGAGGGTCCATAGTACAGCTGTTTTGAGATTGTGGCTAAAAGGTTTTTTTGTCATGACCACTGTGAGGGCGCACAAGTTATGCCACAAGCAGGCTCCCACCAAAACCCAGAGGGCCTTAAAACCACTGCAAAAGTGCTCCTGGAGCCAGTCCTGGCGCCTTTGGCACCAGGCTCATATGTAGGAAGGAAGGGCTGTTCAAACTAGGTCCCATTTATGTACATGGGCCTTTAAATCCAACATGGAAGCACTCACACAGTCTAGTTCTAAGAACTAAGCCATGCGGTCTATGTTTTGGGTGTGGCAGGCCTGGAACTACTTTCCCTGGTACTACTTTACCTGGGCTATATAAACCACACCCTGACTGCAGAACATGCTTCGTGTTATTCTGCAACCAGCAGCGTGACGCTCACAGTGTCCAGCTCCTGGTCTTCAGCATCTTCCTGTAATCCTGCAAGAACAAGATTATTCTGTTTTACCTGAGAAAACACCATCCAGCACTCAGCATCTCAACTGGGCTGCAATCTGTGGAAACGTAGAGAAGAAGAAACATCACTCACCTGTGAGTACTAGCTTAAGGACTTCCGCTACCACAGCTGCTGTTCGAACATTGCAACCTGCAATAACTAGAATGGAAAACCAGTATTAGAAAGTGCACTTCCAAAACATTGAATTCCATCAGTCTTACCTGAATTCCATCGCACTACACCACGCTTCCTTCCGGAGCACCACAGCAACATCTGCAAAGGAAAAGAGACATATTCAGGTTCGCTTTCAATATTAAACAACCGCACAGCGCTGTACTTACCTTAACGGATTCTGGGGGCCTGTTTTTCATCGCGCTCTCATCCACTCACAGCACCACAGCGGCCTGTGAGGAGAAGAAGAAGAAAACACAGGTTAGCTTTAAAAGACAATAAAGGCGCTGCGCTTCACGCTTTCTCTTACCTAGAAACGTGCCTCTCCATCCGGCATGCCAGCGGCAAGACTTTTGCACCTGAAAAGAAGGAGATAAAGACATTAACAAATTCCCACCATAAATAGAACAAAGACTTACAATTAACAAACCTACTTGCCTTGGGTCACAGCAGACCTGAGCCCAAGGAAGGCATACTGCACCAGTGAAGAAACTCGGGCAGCTCGCCAACAAACATCAAGCGCCCCTGCACAAGAAACGCAGGATGGATAGCTCACCCTACAAATAACTAAGATTCATTATTCAGCACTGGGCAACTACGCGTCCAGGGTTCAAGATCTCAGAGCCTTCCAGACGTCCCCAGGGATATCAGGTGAGCGTAACACTTTTCTATTTGCCATAACAAGGTATTTATACTATTCACCATATTGTCACCACTGTGGGGTGTTGTCACAGACTAGGGACAATGTGCCATGAGCTTTTTGAGTTTGGTGAATAGGGGAATGTTAAAGCAAAGAAAGGTTGCATAATGTACGGTTTTCTGGACCCAGGCATGCTGGCTTCTTCGGAACTGTGTTGCACACCCATGTTTAAGAAGTGTACCAAGTGCAACCATCTCCCTTTCAAATGACTTGCATTCTTTCCCTGCCGCCATCCTCTGGCCACTCCCTTTACTGCTTTTATTTATTTATTTTTAATTTTTAAAGTGCTCACATAGCCCGCAGGCACCTAGGGGCTGTTACGGGAATGGAATTGTTTGTTTTTTAGTTGCGTAATTGTTTTTTTTTTTTTGTCTGTCTTAGTTCCATATTTATAATGTGCTTAAATACCCAGAGGTTTCTAAGCACGGACCCGGGGAAGGTACCTGTGTTGCTTCGTGTCATCTTGCTTCCAAGGCGAGCACATTGCCGCTGCACCAACAACCTGTGCCTCTTCCTGAAACCCAATCTCAAACTCTTTCCTATTTCTGGGCTACATTCTTCTGCTGCCTGGTTTAGAGATGTTAGGCTTTCTGCACTTGGTGATGTGATTGTGAGTTGGGTGCTGAGGAATGAATGGACCGTTGGAAGGGGCATTCCTTTGTGTGGTGCCACAGAGATCAACATATATTTACATTTATTTAAATACCCTTCTGGTGCAAAATGCGTTAATTGGACTGCCTCTTCCGTTGTACCCTGCATCCTATGGTTTTTAATAATAAAACAATACTTTATTACTGTATTATGGATAGTGTCATGTTTTTGTATCTCCTGCCATTTGGGTATGGTCCGGCCACGTCTTCGCTGCATTTTCGTCCTAAGCCACCTTAACTTCGTGCCCCGTATTGTGTAGTCTATGACCACAATGGTGACTTCACAGATCACTTCACTGATACCATCACTGGTGACAACACTAATTACATTGTATATAACTGATAACATTAATAATGAAATAAGACATGACATAATTTATAAGTTAGCTAATGAAATGTTTGATTACCTTAATTACAATTTGGGCCGTGGACTTGGCCATGACAAAGGCTGGGGTCACCAGCCAGCACCAAAGTCCATAGCTAGTCCATAGATAGTGGTTGGTTAGTGTTCAAAAATACCAATGTGCAAGGTTAAAAGCCATGCCTAGTAGCCCATCACTGCTTTAAAATATACAGTAAGCAGCATTGAAAGCTGCAGTCAGTGGCCATGGCTAAAGGCCATAGCTAGTGCCCATTAATATTTTAGAATATATAGTTAGCACAGCCAATAGTGGACACAGTTGAAGGCCTTCGTCTTAAGTCAATGAATCATTTTTTGAAATACAATTTAAAAAAACGATTTAGAAAGGCCACTTGTGACCACACAGAGAGGTCTTTCTTAATCGAACTGCATGCAGGGGCTGCCAGGCACGCCAGGATACGGAAGCGCAGTCGGCGTAGAATGGGTTAGTGTTTGTGTGTGTGTATATTCGTGTCTGTGTTGCGTGTATGTGTGTGTTTATGATGGGGGATTTAGGGGTTGAAACTCCCTGATTTCAAACAAATCCCTCCAGGGAGGGTGGGGTGGGGTGGGGTTGGGGATGGCAGAATGGGGCCATGGGAGGTGAAGCAATGCCACCTTTTCACTTTTTGTAGGCCACCTAAAATTGGCCGAAAAATATCAGTCTTTTTGTAAGGCCTACAAAAAAAGAAAAAAGGACATAGAACTGAAGGATATAGCTAGTGGCTAGTTAGTGATGTATAATATACAGTGGGCAAAAGTTATACAAAATGCTCTAGAGCGAAGGCCATGGCTTGTGGCCCTTAATATGTTAGAATATACAGTGGGCACAGCCAAAGATTGTGGCCACTGGTCAGTATTGTGCTAAAGCCCATGGCTAATAGCTGATTAATGTATATAACATACAGTGGATACTGCTGAAAGCTGTAGGCCCTAGTGAAGGTCAAAGTCCACAGATGGTGGCAAGTTAGCATTTTGAAATATTTATAATGTATTTATTTATTAATGTGTTTCACATTATAAGATACATAATTATTGTCAACAAATTAGGTTTACATTTACTAAACCTTATGACTTAGGGCCTCATTACGAGTATGGAGGTAGCCACGGTGCTATTAGCGCCATGGCTGCCTCCATACCGGGCTCCAATACCGGGTCCCTTCAATGAGGAATAACCGTATCATTCCAACATTGGAGGACCCGATAATTCCTCCTTTAAGGAACCATTCCCCATTCCCATTTGAGCCCCCATAGAGCTCAATGGCAATGGGGAGGGAGATAATAACGGGCACGTAAATAACGGCCCGTTATTAGCTCCCTGTTCCCCTCGCGGGACCCAGAAAGGACGTCTGGTTTTCCAGATGTCTGTTCCGAGTCCCACAAAGGGAACCTCGTAATAGGCGCTCCCGTAATGAAGGGTGCCAGTCCCGTACCGGCACCCTTCATTACGGGAGCGCCAGGGCCGTAATGAGGCCCTTGGTGTTTTGAAATAGACAGGGCACATGTTGAAGACTGTGGACAGTGTCCATGACTAACGGCCATGATTAGTACCCACTAATGTGTTAAAATGTGTTTGGCATGCTCTCTGGCCATGGTTGAAGGCCATCCTTACTGCCGATTACAGTTTAATGCAGTTAGTGATGTCATCATTGGTGTGATCTGTGATGTCATCATTGTGGTCAAAGGCTGTGCAATAGGGGGTGCAATGTTAAGGTGCCTCGAGCTGAATTTCCAGGGTTTTGTTTAGTTAAGTTCTTACCTTAACATCCCTGCAACTAAAGATTTTTCCTTGAATTTCAAAGGTTTTGTTATTCCATAAACAATTGACATTAATACTACAGACAATTGGGCTAATGAAAAGGATATTTCATACATGTGTAGAAATTAAAATTAAAATAAATTGTGCAACCACATTCCCCCCAAATAAACCTGTTCTTAAAAAAAATGTGTTTGCATATTTACTTAACTTTTTATATGTACTGTTGATGAATAGAAACTTATTAAAGTGTTACATAACTGTGTACAACGACTACACTCAATGTATCCTGAAATACATCTTTATAAGACTACTGCCCACATATATATGTACATATTTTACGTTTTAAAAAACAGTTGTCTTGTTGCTGCTACCAAGATACAGGTGCGGTTAAGTGCAGCAACGACTGGGGGGCATTTACCCGCGGCGTCCACAGATCATGACTGCAGCTATAATGAAATACAAAAGGGTGTGTACTTAATTTTTTCACACTCTGTATTGAAAGTATCAATTAAAGGCGTTTGATCCATATACACAGTGTGTGCTTTTATTGTCTTTTTTTTATAACTGAAAAACTGGCGCTGTAATGGACCGTTTTGGGGAATAAGGAAAAAAAGAGGTAGGAACTGGAAGGGAAAAACACTAGGATTCATAAATATAACAAGCAATAGGGTTTTAAAAATGGACACTTAAAATATATCTAGGGTTGGTAATTGGCCGTATGTTCCAAAAGAGCCCTATTCAAACCTTCTAGAGTGTCATCTCCCATATTGATCAAGCTGTAACAGGTTTTGCACATCACAATAAAGTTTGAAAGATCAGGTGCAGGCAGGATGGATTGAGGTTGGGTGTTAGATGTTGGAAAATCGTTAGTAATCGTGAAGTCTCTGGCACAGATGACAAATACTGATGTGCTGATCTAGGTCCATGTGCTTTTACCTTATGTTTTACATGAGCCGTCCTATAGGATTTATCCATTTCATCTTAATGAACATGAAGAAGATGTTGGATTAACACCAGTATCCCCAAGCTTTGCAATGGCTTGTGTGTTGGTCCTTTACACAGAAATATTGCCAACTGTCAGCTACGTTTTTGTGTGCACATATCTTCTTCCATGGTGGTAGAGCTGAAGCCACCCACACCACATCATCATCACTGCTGGTCATACTCATATTGAAATGCAGTACCGTGGAGGAAAAATAAAAACTATAAAAACACAGAAAGGAATCTGCCACTTAATATCAAAAAGCTAAAAAAAAATAACAAGTTAAAAAACAAAAACGAACAAACTACAAAGCACAAGACAAAGGACAAATGTGTGGGAAGTAGAAAGGTAAAAAAGGAATGGATAAATCAAGGTAGTGCTTTTAAAAGTTCCCAAAGGCTCAGACTGAAGTTTACCCACCAAGAGACAAAAAGCAATGACAGAAAACTTGAAAAAGGTGTTTGGGCAAGGGTTGTAACCACGGTTACGTGATAGAGGCAACCAAATTATGTTTTCTATACATGCGGGTAAACCCAAGTGCAATGACATGTTTGCGCCTTAATTATTGACCAATCACATCACTCAATGAAGGGTCACGCCTAAACGTGGCAGTAGCCGCATCAATGGAAGGCCCAATCACATTGAAAGTTACGTTGATGCATTATGAGCTGCGGTACTCTTCTAGCCACGTCAAGAAATGAGCTAATGACCCATTGCAATGCATTGACGTGGCTACGCCTATGCTGTTTGACGAAACTCGACTGTGCAAAATGAGCCAATAGAACGTTGACCCCTTTCAATGCGGATACACATCCTTGCCCATGATGCACCAGCCAATCATATGATGTGCTGTGGCTCTGCACCTACACGTGACTCCTATGCACGTCAAAAAAATGTCCAATCACATGTTGCAATGTATTGATGTGGATATTCCCATGCCCCTCGACGAAACCCGTTTGTGCGAAATGAGCCAATAAGATGTCAACCTCCTTAAATGTGGCTATGCATCTTTGCGGCTGATGTGCCAGCCAATCATATGACACAATGTGGCTCGGCGCCACCACTTGACTTATATCCACGACAACAAAATGTCCAATCACACGTTGCAATATATTGATGTGGATATTCCCATGCCCTTCGATGAAACCCGTGTGTGCGAAATGAGCCAATAATACATCAACCTCCTTCAACGTGGCTATGCATATTTGCGGCTGATGTGCCAGCCAATCATATGACGTGATGTGGTGATGTGCCAACATGTGACTTATATCCACGTCAACAAGATGTCCAATCACACGTTGCAATATATTGACATGGCTACGCCCACACCATATGAAGACATCTGCATGTTCAGAGGTGTCCAATCAATGTGTGTGGCAGTGTGTAGCTGCGAATAATCAAACAATCTGGGCCCTCATCCTGCTCCTTCCTGTAAGGCTAAGAACCTTGGTGTCATCTTCGACTCCATCCTCGCCTTCTCTCCTCACATCTCTGACATCTGTAATATGTGAAACTATAAGCTGCACCTCCTCAGATGTATTCTTCCTTTTCTCACTTTCCCTAAAAAGCTCACTGTCTCCAGAGCTTTGGTCCTTTCGAGGCTTGTCTATTGAAACAGCCTCTTTCTAAATCTTCCTGCCTCTACTCTTCGTCCATTACAATTTATCCAGAATAGGATGGTAAGAATCGTCCTTGACCTCAAGCCCAGGGATCGTATCTTTCCAGCTCTGAAATCTCTTCACTGGCTCCCCATGGCTGCAAGGATCAACTTCAAGACCCTCTACATTGTCCACAGGGCTTTCTGGGGCGTGGGACCACTTTACCTCCAACTTTCCCTTCCAAAACATCTTCCTCCATCCACCTCCAAATCTCTGACGGTTGGATGCTGCTCCAAGCAGACGATTGGGGGCAGATCTATCTCCTCAGTCGGGGCCTCACTCTGGAACAGCCTTCCTGCCTCTCTCAAACTTGAGCAGAACCACCCCCTGTTCCAGAAGCAACTCAAGACCATCCTTTTCACTTTTGCTTTCTCTCTTCCTCTCCCCTGGTGATGCACCTGACTGCTCCGCGCACTGGTTACCTGGTCACCTTCTGAACTCGGGCCCAGACTCCTGGATGTCCAGTTGCCCTTGCACTGCCTCCAGGCTCCCCAGCACTTAAGGGTCTGTATATGCAACCCTACAGTCCTTCTCTCTACACTTATGAGACACCCGCTGGCTGCACTTGTACTTAACTGCACCTCCCCCTTTGCCTCCTACCTGGCACTTCTCCTCTTCCCTCTTCCCCTCACTTGTGTGATCTGAATGACAAAAGGCCTAGTGAGATTGTTATGTTGTCCTCCCTTATTTCCCCTTCCTTGTCTTGTCACATCTAGAAACACTTGTGTACAGGCGTGTTATAAATGCCACATCATATCATATCATTATCATATGACACCACCCACAAAAAAATGTATATTCATCATTGCTATCAGTGCTTGTTAGTGAAAGGTTATCCAAGTGACTGCAGGAACTTTTGGATCTTTTAACCTTTAACCTTCCTTTTTACCCACTTTTCACCTAATCTTCTTTTCCCTTGTCTTGTGATCTGTTCAATGTGTCTATTTTTGTTTTAGTTTTTCTTTTCTTTATTTTTTTTTTTATTTTTTGAGGCATTGTCTTTTTAGTGTTGTCATTTTTATTGTTTTATATATTACTCCACGTTGTACATTCCAACATGTTCAACCATGATGGAACCAGCAGTGACAACAATGTCACTTGGGTCCTCAATCTGTCACAACCCAGAACAAAAGCAACTGGAATGAAGACTGTTGCAGACAGTTGGCAATGCATCAGGGTGAAATAACACTGTTCGGAAAAAGAGGTAGAGGACATAGTATGCACAAGAAAACTCCACCAAGGGGCCCTTCTAATGTTAAGTCACACAGCTTAGGAACATCAGTAATGATAAACCTGTTGGTGCGAGTCCACTGGGATGATATGGATGATGCGTATCGAAAATCACACAACCACCACAATATAAAAATGCAAGGAGCTCATTCATTATGAACACAGACATCAGCACCACCTGCATCCACAAGTGGGACTTCAGCGACACTCAATGAAGCATCAACATCAGCAGCAGTGTCAACTGCACAAGCTACAAGGTTACTGGCTCACGATCTATCACTGATGAGAGTCCTGTGTGGATGATGCCTCACATGGGTAGCCGTGGGAGGTGCCAGAACTATGGAATGGGAGAAGTTAATTGCTGAACACCAGTTAACTGTCATCCTTTGTTTTGTTTTTTTAAATGGCAATTTATGTTTCCCTTTAAAACAAAAAGAGAAAGAAAATACCCAAAAAATGTATGTTTCATTTATTTTCATTCCTTTTGTTATATGTTTCATCCTTATGTGTTTTCCTCCCCTGTTCCACCCCCCTCGTTGCTTCCCCCAAAATGCCCTTTTAAGGGCCACTCTTCATGTTACAGAAATAGATGAAATTGAACACAGACTGCAAAAATATATTGCAATATCTATTGTTATTTATTTTATGCAGTTTGAGTGCCTAAAACCCCCAAAATGTTTTTTTGTAACTGTGGTTACAATGTTAACAAGTGAGCCATTTAGCCATGGATAGAACTACTCCAGTCAGTGCTCGCCTTAGCCACGGAAGCATAATCCTGAACCACAGTGGCTGATCCTGTAGCCAAGCCTAGAAATAATAATATAAAAAATATTCAAAACTGTGTCAATACATATGTGCATTGCATACATCACATGGCCACGGTAGTGGCCATGTAGTTATGGTTAAGTTGCTGTTTCCATAGGAAGAGCACTTTTTGGGAGGCTTATAACTTCGCTCTCCCTGGACGGATCCTCACCAAACTTTGCAAAGTTTGGTGAGGATTCTTCCAGGGGGGGGCAAAGTTATAGGGGGGGTCCCAAAACTTTTTTTTTCCCATAGACTGAATGGGAAAAATGTTTTGCTTGCATCTACAGCCCAAACCGCTGGACGGATTTTCACCACATTTGGACCAGGAGCAGGGGCTTGGTCCCGAAAGCGTGCTTTTGCGAATTTGGTGAAAATCCGTCCAGTAGTTTTTTTAAAAATGACCAAAAAGTAGGTAAAAAAAAATTAGTGATATCTGTGTTCGGTCCGCGGACACACTTCCCTGTTCGCTCCTCGGACAGTGTCCTGATTGGCCAATCGGCTTGCATGATGTTCGCGGACATGCAACGTGTTCGCTTTTTGGACGGCGTGGAGCTTGAAGTGCGTCAGATTTTCGGTAGCGCACGCCATCTTGGATTCGCAGTCGTCCGCGGACAGCGCGGTGAAACTTTGTTCAAAATTTGTATTTAGTAGAGTGTGTTGGTGTGCAGGAGTGTTTGGGGAGGGTGGGAGTGTATGAGATAGGATGAAAGTTGTGTTTTTTATGTGTTAGACGTTCTTTTTGTGTTCGATTTGTTTGCAGACATCACGGGTGTTCTGAAATGTTCTAAATAAACTGAATGGGGGGTGTTCTGAGGACTCGATATATGTCCGTTTTGTTCACAAGCAAACTGAAACTGTTCTAAGAACACTCGCAGTGTCCTGAAATGTTCGCAAATAAACAAAATGGGGGTGTCCTGAGGACACTGTCTGTATTGTTCGTTGTCAAGTTGAATATGTTCTAAGAACACTCGCGGTGTCCTGAAATGTTCGCAAATACACAAAATGGGGGTGTTCTGAAGACGTTGTCGAACACTCGCTGTGTCCTGAAATGTTCGCAAATATGAATGGGGCTTGTGGCTGTCAAGTTGAATGTGTTCTAAGAACACTCGCGGTGTCCTGAAATGTTCGCAAATAAACAAGATGGTGGTGTTCTGAAGACGCTTCTAAGAACACTCGCGGTGTCCGGGGAATGTTCGTAGGGGGTGTCCTGAAGACGCTGTCCGTATTGTTCTCTGTCAAGTTTAATGTGTTCTAAGAACACTCGCGGTGTCCTGAAATGTTTGCAAATAAACAAAATGGGGGTGTTCTGAAGACGTTTCTAAGAACACTCCCGGTGTCCTGGAATGTTCGTAGGGGGTGTCCTGAAGGCGTAGTCCGTATTGTTCGCTGGCAAGTTGAATGTGTTCTAAGAACACTCGCAGTGTCCTGAAATGTTTGCAAATAAACAAAATGGGGGTGTCCTGATCACGCTGTCCGTATTGTTCTCTGTCAAGTTGAATGTGTTCTAAGAACTCTTGCGTTGTTCTGAAATGTTCGTAGGGGGTGTCCTGAAGATACTGTTCGTATTGTTCTCTGTCAAGTTGAATGTGCTCTTAGAACACTCATGGTGTCCTGAAATGTTCACAAATAAACGAAATGGGGGTGTTCTGAGGGCACTGTCCGTATTGTTCGTTGTCAAGTTGAATGTGTTCTAAAAACACTCGCAGTGTCCTGAAATGTTCGCAAATAAACAAGATGGTGGTGTTCTGAAGACGCTTCTAAGAACACTCGCAATATCCGGGGAATGTTCGTAGGGGGTGTCCTGAGGAAGCTGTCTGTATTGTTCTCTGTCAAGTTGAATGTGTTCTAAGAACACTCGCGGTGTCCTGAAATGTTCGCAAATAAACAAAATGGGGGTGTTCTGAAGACGTTTCTAAGAACACTCGCGGTGTCCTGGAATGTTCGCAAATAAACAAAATGGGGGTGTCCTGAGGACACTGTCCGTATTGTTCGTTGTCAAGTTGAAAGTGTTCTAAGAACTATTGCGTTGTTCTGAAATGTTCGTAGGGGGTGTCCTAAAAACGCTGTCGTATTGTTCGCTGGCAAGTTGAAAGTGTTCTAAGAACACTCATAATGTCCGCGGACATTAAAAGTTTCCATAGACCATAGTTGAAATGTTTGACTCTATGGATGTGATATGCTGCGGTCGTTGGGGCATAGAGTCTAGGGTGCATGGCCATCTGGCCATGCACCCAAGACTCTATTCCCTGGCAACAACCACCGCAGCATATCACATTCATATTTGCTTATAACTTTGGGTGAAAAACAAATGTATAAGGAACAAAGGTATTAGATACTATGGATGTGATATGCTGCCATGGTTCTCCTTATTATTGTATACTTACTGTTTGGTCTAGTAACCGGAGTACATGTATTTCTTGTTAATTTCTGTGATAAAAGAAAATAGCATGTTAGTATTAGTATTTTTTAATGACTTATTACATTGTATAATCAATATACTTTTTTTTTTTGGACCCTCATATTTAGTAGATTACAAATCAGAGTACTGTGCAATTTGCTCAGTTTCTGTATTTGTTGCTAAAATCATTGGGTCTGTGAAAAAAAAAATCCATGTTGGATTAAAAAAAACTTTTTCTGTTATGCTACAGTTTATTTGTTTGTTTGTTTTCAGTGTTCACTTGTTGTTTCTGGCTAATGCTTTATATTTTGGCTTGTTGTATTTTTTGGAGCAGTAACATATTATTTATTTGTTTTGATATTATAAAATTTTGGAGCAGTTAGATACCAATTGGCATATTCTAACTGTCTATTTTTTTATATATTTTAGTGGTATTGATTTATCTATTTGGATATTGTTAAATTTTGGAACAGTTAGATACCAATTGGCGTATTCTAACTGTGTATTCTTTGGTCTAATTTAGTGGTATTCATTTATCTGATTAATTATTGTAGAATCTTTGAGCAGTTAGATAGCTTTTGGAGTATTCTAACAGTTTATATTTTTTAACACAAGTTTACTTAGGGTTTAAATACAGTTTAGTTATCAAATTTTGGTTTTAAGAACATCAAATAAGCGTTTGTAAGGTTTCCTGGTAATCTCTGCTTTAGAGTAATGGTACTATCATTACATTCAAACCATCCACATTTCTTTTTTATGTATGCAGTGTAGTGCCCTGAATTGGTTGTGGCTCCTGCGTGGTAGATTATACCTATCGTTGTGAAGGTTTTCTTACCAAGTGATATTTGACCATGTGTGAATCCAGTCAGCTTGCAGTTGTTTTTGGTACCATCTGCATTGTAACGTAGAAGCATTAGTATTATGTATTTACTATGTGTTTGTATTACTAACGTGGAGCGATTATCTGAATTGCAGGTAGAGCATAATCTACCATGGTTTGCATTTTGTACAAGCCGCTGAAATGGAATGGATTCACAATTTGGTATTGATATATATATATATATGAAGCGTTCATTGGGGATTTCTTCTTGTGTCACATTGTTGCAGAGAGTGCATGTATGTTTCCACATGTATGAAATCTGAAAGATTTCATTTGTAGGTATGTTTTTGTTTTCCAGTACTTGTAGTAAGTACATTAGAAATTCTTGTGGATCTTCCTGTGAATTTATAGTGAATTTCACCATTCCAGCACAGTAGTCCAATTGTTGTCTTATTCCATAAACACTATACGTGTTGTCAGGATTGTTTGCTCCATTTCTGTGAAGTACTAACATTTGCAAACACAATGGGTCTGTACTGTGTAAGTAAATGTTGTCAACAATTGGTGGTAATTGAAATAGAATATTCATTGCTACATTTGCATAGCAACTTACACCAACTATATTTGAGAATTTAAATGGTCCAGGTAGTTCTGTATCTAACTGCTTTTTTGGGAGTTTGTCTTCCTTCTTTAAAGAAGTACCTGGTTTACTTTCCCTAATTGATTCTTTTTTGCTTGTGGTACTTGATGAAGTATTAGTTTCTTTTACTCTCTTTGGAGGATTTGCAGTGACATCATGTTGCATTTCTGTTTGATTTATTTTTCTTTTATAACGTTTTACTTTTTGTGGAACAGAATATGTGTTTAGGTGGGGGGTGCATAGTGAGCAAAGTCTATTGTATTCTAAAATGAAAGGAATATCAGCCTTTATTTTACGTGCATCAAAGTTGATTAGAAATAGACCGTCAAGTGTATGTAAGCGTGATAGTGCTACATAGCTCATGCCTTCTTTAAAGACTGTGTTACCAAAATCCTCATTGCTTTGTCTAGGGTAAGACCTTGTGATTTATGAATTGTGACTGTGTATGCAAGAGTTAGAGAAAATTGTTCTCGGCGTACATACATATCTTTGAAGAGAAGGAATGTAGCTGTTGAGCATCCTATCCTTTTTACTTCTGAAAGTTTGTCAAAGAGTATATTGACAAACTGAATTTTGTTGTCGCGTGGGTATGTTTGAAAGCCAACAACTGTACCCAGTGCTCCATTAACTAGTCCTTGGTCCACGTCAAGGTTACGTTTAAGCATTATTCTGCAATTTAAGGATAATTTTAATATCTTTTCTAAGCCTGCTGTGTTTGAGATTGATTTTTTCTAAACTATTTAGTCTTGTTGTGGCTTGGTCACACATGGGTAGTGTCAAACCATGTACATCTAGTTTGTCTGTGGCGCTAATTTCCATGATTGGTTGCATTTCTTTACTTAGCATGATTTCATTGAATTTGAAACAGCTTGCAAGAGTTGTCATTAAGGCCATACAATTGACATTTTTGTGGGCTAATTGTTCCATACCATCTGTAGCACATGCATTATCGCCATAAAGTGCATTAATGTGCCGGGTGTTCAATATTGCTTCTGCTTCTTTAGAAAGTATACCAACTCTGATACTTTCTAAAATGTTGGCATAAGTGAGATCTGCAGATTGCCGCATGTTTTCTGTTAATTCTCTGTATTGGAAATGTTGCCAAAGGTTGACATTGCCAATGCTGCCAACAGTTTTACGGCAGAGTTTGTGTCCTAATGTTTTAAAAATAGGCTCACCTTTTACTGGTGTTAATTGAAGCAGATCTCCAAAAACAATAATGTTTTTTCCTGCAAAGAGCTCTTCATAGTCTGTTTTGAGTACTTCTTGTAATCTGAGGTGAATCAAAGCTAACATCAGGTTGGAGACCATGCTCACTTCATCTATTAGTAGCATTTTCATGTGTTTCAATACTCTGCGTAATTCCATTGCAGCTTCTGCAGAAAGTTTGTAATAGTGTAATTTGTTCTGGTGTTCTACTGGTAATAGTATTAATCGGTGTAATGTAACACCACCTATGTTGTAGGCAGCTAAACCTGTGGGGCAGTGACAACAGCTGACAGTTTGTTGTTTGTCAATTGTTGAAGGAACTTACTAATGATTTTGATTAGGAATGTTTTGCCAGAACCAGCTTCACCACTGACCTACAGTAATATAGGTTTATAATTATGGCAGGAACATTCTTTATTTTCATGTTTTACACCATGTGCAATTTGTTTTGTTACTTCTTGAAAAATGCTACTTTGCTCATTGTTTAGTTTTGATTGTAGTATAGTTAAGTCTTCATACTGACACATGGTGTTTTCTACTTCTATCATAGATAATTCTGCCTCATTTATATTAGTGTTTCTCCCAGTGGTTCTTGGCTTCCTGTTACAGAAGGTTGACTACTGTCAGGAGTGTCCTTGTCTAGTTGGGCTTGGAGTTCTTCTTCGTGTTGCTGTTCATTGTGCAACATTGTTTTGTACTGTGTAAAGTTTACATCAGTTATAGTGCTTTTATTTGCTTTGAAAGCATCCTCATATGAGTCATAGTTATCTAGTAATTGTTCTTTTTTTCTCCATGGTTTGAAGAGTGGTAGCAGGGACATGTAATATACTTCTTTATGTTGAGGAGTCTTTAATGACAATTTGATATGATTAATTAAATTTGGTTTAGTGAGTTTAACTAAGCTGCCTTCACAGTCTGTCACTTTATATTTACCTTTTCTTTTCATCAGGTTTCATATTATTTTTGTATGTGTAGTTTTGGGCTATGTGGTATAGACACATGTTTTCCAAAGTATTACTTCTGTTTGGGTAGTATGTGTCCAATAAATTGTTTTTTAAAATGTCTTGGCTGTTGGGATCATGTTTGGCTATTGTTTCTATATCTTCATATGATTTTAGAACTATTTTTCTAGATTTAGCTGGACCAAGACTTAGCCATACTATATTTTCAGATTTACCATACAATGGAGTACCAGTTAAACAATCAGCTGCTTCATATGATCCACAATCTCTATGGGTGAGCCTTTTTAGACTCAAGCTGTATAATTTCTGAGATACTGTTTTATCTGATGACAGGTCATTCCAGAGGTCTTGGAGCTCTGTCTTTTCTGCTTGAGTTAATTATGCTGTGACATATTGTGCAACTGCAGTAGAATTGATTGCAATGTACTGCACATCTATGTTTGCATTCCATAAGTGGGCAGTGATTGCAATATAATCATTGATATATTTTTCTTTTTCTTTTCTTTTTATGTAATATGTATTTTTAGATGACTTACCTTTAACACTATGTCTAACTGAAGACATGCGGTTGTTCACTTGACCTGTATTTGTAACTGGTCTAGGGAAACCAAATCGGCATTTGGTGTAGTATTTCCCTTTGTTTTTGTATTTCCGACGACAATATTTTCCACATTTGTGTCTTTGAAATTGTAAAATTTGTGCATGAAGATCACTATTTGTGGCTTCTGATGGAATTTCACAAGTGACATATTTTTCAATAAACTGTAAAACAGTGGCATCACTGTCTTGACCAAATTTAGGAGCATCTTTAATCCATAAAAGCATGTGGATATGTGGTGCTCCTCTGGCTTGGTATTCTTTTCTCCAAAAGAAGTGTTGCACTTCTCCAAGGGGACGAACAGTTTTATTACAAATAAAATGTAGCATAGCAATGAAGCGATGGTGAAAATATCTTGAAACATTAACAGGATCCAAAGAACAAAGTTCTCCAGGTGTTAGTATATCTATGTGTGTTTTGTTTTTATTTGATATGCGTAGGAAATCATGTAAATCTTCCCATGCATATTCTGCACAACTTAATGTAACAAACCAAGTGGGTGGGCCAAGGTTTCTGATCATACAACGTACATCTCGATGACGTTGAAACCAGTA
This sequence comes from Ambystoma mexicanum, assembly GCF_040938575.1. Taxonomy (NCBI): domain Eukaryota; kingdom Metazoa; phylum Chordata; class Amphibia; order Caudata; family Ambystomatidae; genus Ambystoma; species Ambystoma mexicanum. The sequence goes on along the minus strand of NC_090922.1, from coordinate 649,921,330 downwards.
CTCTTTAGTACCACACATATTTGCTAATAGATTTGTAATATTTGATTGTAAAACCTCATCCATTTGTTGCAGTTTTTCTAATAATTGTGTAGCTGTCATATTTTGAAAGTGTGATCCTGATTTTAATATGTGTGCAACTCCGTAACATAAAGTTGCTAGTTCACTTTCAAAGAGTAGCTGGAATATGTATTCCACATTTTGTCTAAATCTGGAATCTTCAGAATACATCCGTAATGAGCGGTATTCTGAAGCTGATATTTGAATAGGTTTATCATTATACCTTCCTCCCTTGCCAGTAGGAAAGAGTAGAGGAAAAGCATGTGCTTCTATACTTTTTTCCCATATGCTGATTGGCGATCCTTTTGTTTGACGCATTTGGTAAATTTCCAGTACATCTTCTACGGTGTCATTACAGTGCAAAGGATGAATTGTATAATGGTCTAAAGTATTTGATATTGTAGCAGGATCTAATAGCTCACATTGACCAGCTTCTTGTGTTTCTTGAATTATTTCAGTTGTATCTTTCAAGTTTTCTTCAATATTAATTTCTTTGTATTATTCATTATTCTCTTTAAGATATTGGAAGGCTTGTCTAACTTTATATAAATCTACCAGCTGTTGCCATATTTTTTTGTCTTTTGTAGGTACTCCATTTACTAAGGTAATTAAAGATTGCTGCATTGGACATTGCACTCCTAGAGTATGCACATTTTCTTTTAGATCTAATGGTAAATAAACTACTTTTCCACGAATGCCTTTTACCAATTCAGAGGGAGGTAATTTTGCTGTTTTTGGTTGAAGGCGTATTATTGCTTGAAGTGGGTGTACTGTTTGAAATATGATGCTCTCATATAAATTAAGTTGTTGTAGGGGTTTTGGTACTGGGTATAATTCCAAATTATTTGTGATAGCACGTGAAGGAGTTTGGTTGTTGTCAAGTTTTGTAGTGCAGTAACTGCAAAGTATTAAGGGCTCAGTTATTTTGTATTTGTTTTCTGCTACACGGTAGAGAGCTAATTCAAACCATTTAGAATCTTCATTGTCTTCTATTTTGTATGATAGGTCTACAGTTTTTGTGTTACTTTTATAAAAAGTTCTACGGCAACATACACATGAATGGTTTGGTACTTCAGCTGATGTGCTTTTAAATTTTAGCATTTCTTTTTTGTATGTGTTTAGCAAAATGTTGCCATGTGTAGAATTGTTGCTTAATTGGTTTAAAACTATTTCATTCTGTAAATGGCTTTCACTTCCAAAATATTTTTTCTGGATATAGTGAATTTCTTCAAGTAGGTCTTTTTCTGTACCATGTAGAAGGATGCTATTTAACTTTGCTAGTGCTAAAGCAGGACTTATAGCAAAGTACAGTTTATAGACTAGATTTCTTATAGTTGAATGATTTGTTGATATCCTTTTGATATCATGGAAAGTGGTTTTACAAGTGTGTCCAAAAATAGGAATTTGTGGGCCATTCTGGCTGTAAATCGCTGTTTAAGACATGGAGATTTTTGGACAAAATGGTACACAATCTCTATTTTTAGGCACCGAAATAGCTTGTATTAACGTTATAGTATGTTTGATTAATAATACAAATATTATGGTGATATTCTACTTAAATTAACAGGTAACATCTTAGTTCTTCTTTGTTCTTCGAATTCGGCTGCTTCTTTTCAGGGGACTGGTCTTCACTGCAATTGTAAAAGCTTCAAATTAGTAACTTTGTTTGTATATAGCGCTGTTTTTAATTTAGATATTGATTTTTTTTAATTGAAATCCTCAGTGCCTTCTTTAAAACTAATTTATTTACATAAGATACATTGCATCAGTTCAGTACATATGATATGTTCTTAATGAACAAATTGTATTGAATGACTAACTGAAGCAAAAAAAATATCTTTACTATGTCTTGTGAAATTTATAATATATCAGTGAATACCACTATTTCTGTAAGTAAGCTGTTCTAGGTAATAGCGGCTCAATGTCATGTCTAAATTAAAGTAATTAAGTAAATAAATAAATAAAACCAAAAAATATGAAATTGTATAAGTATTTTTTTAAAGAGTTAAACATAGATTGTGCTTGCATGCAATTTTATTTGAATATATGTAGTCTATATATTTCATTTAAAAAATGTTAGTTTAACATGATTTGAGTGTGTGTGTATAAAGAAAGTAAATAGTATAAAGGTTTATAAGTGATAGTTGATTTTAGGAAATTGAAAAAATACAGTAAATTCATTTTACAGATTACACAAGCTAAAAGTCTGTTTGAAAATGTGTTCATCTACTGTACAGAAAATATGCATACCTGAAGTTTGTGTTCATGCATATGGATATGCATGGAGCTGCAAGTAGAAATCTTGGAGACTTGTACAGTATTTCTGGTAGATGGTGCTTGCCAATGATATGACACTTGTACTCAGAGAGATTCACAGTACATTTGCAGTGCTGATCTATGATGATGCAGTTAGATGTAGAGGTCTTGAATGTGATTGGTGCATGGTCATGTGATTTCTTAGCTACATCCAATGAGGGAATGGCAGAGAGAGTGAAGTGGAAATGGTAGAAGGGCTGTTCATGTTACGATATGTCCGCGGACATGGCGGTAGTTCGCGGACATCAGGAGTTACATCCTGGGATTTTTGGGTTCAGAAGTCATGCAAATGAGAATAAGCACTGAAAGGGATTGGTCAGGAAAGTTTAGTGGGTGTGTTGTGCCAGGAGAGAGTTTCTCAGATACTCTTTTTGCTGAGAGAACAAAAGATAGCTATGGCTGTGTGTTTCAGAAAACAGATTGTTTGGATTTTGGGAGATTCGTGGATACATTGGTTGAAGGTGCATGCAGAAAGCTGTGTAGTAGCTGTAGATCTTGTATTCCCACATGTGGAAGTACACTGGCATGGAGTACGTGGAATGAAGTGGTTGGACTTGCTACCTCTCTGTGCTACTTTGGAGACAGAGCAACATCCAGACATAATTGTAATTCATTGTGGAGGGAACAGTTTAGGACATGTGACTGGAATTTTTTTGCAATTTGCTATGAAAGAAGGACTTGGGAAGGTTATGGACATGTTTCCTAATTCTCAAGTGATATTTTCACGGATTATGCAGTGACAAATGTGGCTTCGTTCTTCTTCATTTGGTCCACAAATGGAAAAAGCAAGGCGCAATGTTAATAAGGCTGTTTGTGCCTTTCTAAGAGATTTTGGCATGTCCTCTTTTCACAATGAAAATATTTTGTTTCGTAGTACATACATTTTTCGCAGAGATGGAGTCCATCTTACTTATGCTGGCAATCAGATTTTTCTGAGAAATGTACAAAATGCATTGTGACCTTTTTTGGAATTACAACAAACATTTTGAAGTAGGTGTTAAGCATTTATAATTTTTGACTTACAAACACCACCCAAAGGCTCTTTTCAGAGCCACCACTTCCTCCCAGAGAAAATTGCAATGTTTGTGATGGGGTAGCAACCCAATTTATTAAATGTTCGCGAACTGTCCGCGGACTTATAAAAAATACAAAGGGCCCTGCTTCATTTATTTTCACTTCTATTTATTAACTGTGAAAGGCGGCTCTGAAAATAGCCTTATTCTTTTTTTGATTTTTGATATTTTGTATTTTTTTTGGTTTTTTATACATGACACACTAGGAGAGGAGGGGAAAGGAAGGTAAAGGGGGGACACCAACCACAGGGATAAGAAAGGGCGAGCTGAGAGAGGAAGATGTAGAGTGGGTTTTATTTGGGTAGTGAGCAGATCTTCTCGTGCTCTGAGACGATAGTCTCAAAGCACTACGAAGTCACTCCCCCGTGCAGAGTACTGTGTCAAAGTACATACATACAACTGTGACCCTCGAAAGGTAAGGGTCATCAGCATTCTGTATGGCCTGTGAGGCAGCTTGAGGAAGACGCTGTCCCACAGAGGTGGTCCTTGTGGTGACAGGATCAGAAAAAGAGGATGAAGTAGAGGAAATCAACCTGCTACATTCTTCGCAAGGTACAACCCTGCGAATAGCCCCAGAGTGAAATGACCTCAGGTTTCGCTTCATAGTAGTGGTCCCAAAGCTGTACTTACCGTGCTTCCCGCGACTGAGTATCATTTTGCACTCATTGCAGGTAACACGGTTTGCATGAGCCTTAGGAACATTCCCATGAATGGTAAATAACCGCCACACCCAAGACTCACGCCTAGTGCGGGTAGTAGGGTTTTCCTCTACCTCATTCTCATCATCATCATCCTCTTATTCCTCCTCTGCATCCTCACTCCTGTTCCCCTCTTCAGGCCCTTGGGGAGGTGGTGGTGGTGGAGGGCGTGGGGGTGGTGCTGAAGCAGGTGCAGCACCAGGTGGCAGTTCTGCAGCCAGGGATGCCATCTCGATGGTGTAATCAGCAAGTTGCTGGAGAAATAGCTGTGCTCTGAAGAATAGCCAGAAACACAATGAGAATAAACTCTATGGCGTGGTCTTTTATAGGGGTGCTTGTGCGCGGTCCGCGGACATGCGCACTGTCCGCGGACAGATCGAACACAAAAAAAAGTTTGAAAAGTTTCAAAAGGTATGTAGAAACTCAGGATTACTATGTGGGACTTGTGCCATGGTGAGATTTTATTGAAAAATATTATGGATTAATTGAAAATGTACTTTTAATTTTTTCGGGGACCCGAACAGTGTCCGCATTCAGAACACGCGATCAGCGTGGGCGCGGTCATATGATTCGTTCTCGAACAAGTCAGCGAAGGAAGCGCATGTCCGCAGGACACCAAATGCACAGAGATTGGCTAGCGCATGCGCGTTGATGTTCTACGGACACTGTTCGGCTCCTGAACTAATTAAAATTGCATCACACGTGAAACAAACATTTCAGGACACTGCGTGTGTTCTTAGAACAGTTTAAATTTACTAGCGAACAGTAAGGACAGATATAGTGTTCTTCAGGACACGTTCAATTTCGTTTATGTACGAACATTTCAGGACACCAATTGTGTTCTTAGAACATTTTCAACTTGCTAGTGAACAGTATGGACAGGTATAGTGTTCTTTAAGACACCTCCATTTTCGTTTAATTACAAACAATTCAGGACACCGCGTGTGTTCTTAGAACAGTTTGAACTTGCCAGCGAACACTACGGACAGATGTAGTGTTCTTTAGGACACTTTAATTTTTTTTTTTTACGAACATTCCAGGACACCGCGTGTGTTCTTAGAATAGTTTCATCTTGCTAGCGAACAGTACGAACAGGTATAGTGTTCTTCAGGACACCTCCATTTTCCTTTATTTACGAACATTTCAGAACACCTGCACTGTCCGCGGACACCTACATTGTTTTTTTAAAAAAAAAATAAACTGTTTACAACACAATATGAAAATTAAACTTTATTTAACATATATTAATAATTTATGACAGAGAAGGTGAGGCAGAAACAGAAACAAAAACAGGAGAATTAGGGGTTTCATCATGATTGTTATTAGGTGAAGAAGGGATGGAAGTCTCATCAAAACGTTTTGGGTTATGGAGAGGGTTTGGGGATAATTGACTGGGATATGGTGAGGAGGGACAAGTACATGTGGGGCAATGGTACAAGGTTTTTGGTTTAAAATGATCTTCCACAAAAGTTTTCAAATTATTAAAATTAGTCAACAATAAATCCATTTTTTCGTCTATACTGTGAAAAGTGTTATCCATAACAGGTTTTTCTGAAGTATTTTCTATTTTGGTATGCTCTGTACAAAATATATATATATATATATATATATATATATATATATATATATATATATATATATATATATATGTTAAATGTATACCAAATATTAATAATTAAATGGTTTATATTATAAAGTGTTTACCATTAGTTTCACTATCTTGTGACATTTCTTCATGTGCGAAATGTTCCTCTAGCCATTCCAGAGTACTAGACATTTCTGTGAGAGAAAAAAAAAAAGATAATATATTTTTTTATCTAATACAGAAAGTTTATAAATATATGAATAAAATTAAGTACACTTACTATTTCAGGTAAGATATGTCCTATGTACTCAGTGGGTCTGCTCTTGTTCGCAGTTCTGTCGTGTTTGTGAGGTAATTATGTTGGAAGCCAATTTATTTTCTTGTGGTATATTCCATTTTAGAACATAGTGCATTTAAATGAATGGTTAGTGTGTTGTATATATGGGTCACATTTCTTATGTATTAGTACATATAATGTGTTTGTGTGCTTTTTTTTAAATTTGTTAAATGTTCCTATGTTATGATATAACAATCAATCATACCCCCCCAGAGTTTTTAGGTAGTGGTACTATTCTTCGAACATGTCTGCGACCATTAAATGAGTTCAGTAGAAGAGATTCAGTCAGTTCCATATGATATGTATATAAAGTGAAAGTCATTATTGTTAAGTTGCACTACTAAAAACCTACGAAATTCAATGAAAAAACTTTGGTAAAGGGACGTTATGGTTAAGTTGCGTTACTAAAAACCTATGAAATTCAGTGAAAAAACTTTGTCATGGTTCTAAGTAAAACCGAAAAACCCTTGAAATTCGCCAGCTATGGTAAGCTAAGCAACCATAACTCGTGCCAGCACTGTGCACTGCTAAGACTAACACCAAGGACATCAAAGATGACATCACAAATGGCATTGATGACATCACTGATGACATCACATGTGTATGTACTTTTCATGAAATATGTGTACAAGGGATTCTTATTATAATGTTGCGAAACAAGTGTCAAGGATCATTGCGATAAATATCATACCCTAATTAGTGCATTGAACGATGCATTGATATAAATAGCATTCTATTATGGGGTTCTATCTAGTATACTAAGCTACTCATACAGAAACATAACATTGTGTGCAGCGTACAAGATGAAGGTATAATATTCGTAATGTTAATATGTTGAATAATAAAATGATAATTGTTTTCTTAATAGATTTTTGTGTACTGTGAAATATGTAATAAGTAGCTAATAAAACACATGTATTACATAATTGCATTACTATAGACAAAACACAAAGACACAAGAACACATACCAATATGGGAATATAGAGGGAAAGTGAAGTTAGCAAAAAAGCACAAGTAGTAGCAGAAACAATTCATAACTAACGTATTATTTTCATGAAAAAAAATGATTGCTCTGTTTCAAAGCTGCTATTTACTCTAGGTATATGTATTACTTGATGTGATTGGACCCTAAGGAAAGTAGTGTGAGTACAATGTATACAAATATGACCATATACAGGGAAAGTACAGCCATAAAAAAAAACAGAACTATCAGAAAGTGCTCATAAGTCTATTGATTATCTTTATGCACAAAAAGATTGCTGTCTTTCAAGCTTGTGTCTTCCCCTATGTATATGTTTCATATGATGTGACTGGACTCTAAGGGAATTACTGTAAGAACCTACTTGAAGGATACGTCTACAAATAAAATAACATGTTTAGTTTCTGACTGTTACTGAAGAAATCCATGTGGCCTAGATATGTCAGCAAAAGAAAAAAGAGTGAGCCAGACATGTGATGTCATCAGTGATGTCATCAATGACATTTGTGATGTCCTCTTTGATGTCCTGGGTGTTAGTCTTAGCAGTGCACAGTGGTGGCGCGAGTTATGGTTGCTTAGTTTACCATAACTGGCGAATTTCAAGTGTTTTTCGGTTTTACTTGGAACCATAACGTCCCTTTGACAAAGTTTTTTCACTGAATTTCATAGGTTTTTAGTAGCGCAACTTAACCATAACGTCCCTTTAACAAAGTTTTGTCATTGAATATATATATATATACATATATATTTATATATATATTGTATTTATCAAATGTCTTACCCAATACCTTAATAAGTGTTGTCTTCTGTTTTCAATATTACTAACTCTGAAACAGAATAAAATGTATTTCATAATAAAATAAAAACAAGAATATTCATAATGGTACTAAGTGAACACTGAATGTACTCCCAGTACACAACCAATAAAAGGTTGTATTCATTAATCATATAATAGAGGAAAAAAACATCGAATTGGAGAGAAAAATACCTCTATTCAGTTATTTAAAATATTTTACAATAACTATAAATACATATACAAATTATACACTATCTCACTTTCTACGAATATATCTATATAAAATGTGAAATAACAATGTGAACAATTTTATAAAATAAACATTGTATCAAAACAAACTTTAAAAAATAACACTTTGAAAAGGAAAGTGTTGCTACAGTATAGAATAGAAAAATAATGTTGTAAGATTACCTCAACTATACTAACCATTTAGGTAACTACGAACTTAGTTTTGAATAAACAAATTCTAAAAAGAATTGCCCACAATCTCGATAGGTCATGCACATATAAAGGCATCTCACTAAAACGAAGATGTGTTGAAATACTTCAAGTAAGCTATTTTCATGTTTTAATTGAATTGGAAACCATTTTTAAAACAGTGTGTGCGTATTCATTTTCACCACCTACACACATAACAAATCCACCACCTACACACATAACAAGTAAACACAGTATATCTACATTCTTCCCTAAAACTATTATTAGTAGTTATATCTCATTTATTTTACAGACATTGCACTTTATTGTTTTTGTATATACAACCTAATGTTTACTTGTTTCATATGTAAACAGTCATGACCTTCTACACTCCCTAACACACAAAATAATGTACATGAAACCAGTTATGTAACATAGCACTTATAGGGAACACATGTGCATATTAAAATATACACTGTTTTACGCAATACAACAAAAGTAAAAGATTGCAGAATGCTGTTTTCTCTTCTAATTTATGTTATCTTCAGACTTTTACCTCTACATTTATGATATACTGTTTTTAAAATACATACTAGTATCAATCCATTTTCTACTTAACACTTATTACCCTAATCTTCCATTTCAAACTTTTATATTGCATATTCACAAAGAATACAAAACATACATTTTAAAACTTTGGTTCTAACAACATTAAGTATGCATGATTTAAATCCTTTGGCAATCTAGCTTAGTGTGTGATTATAGAGTCATTAAAAACAAGCCAATCTACTTCTGTATTCCCCCATGTTGTGAAATGTCCAGAGTGAATGGGTGCCTCCTCATGAAAAATAGTTGCACACGTCTTAAAAGTTGTCTAACTAATGGAAACTTAACTATTTACAAAAATCATTACTGAGCTATTCATTTTCCATTTTACCATCTACACTGCATATTTGAAACATAATCAATACATACTTATTAAAACTAGATTTTACAGTGTTGATTGTAAATTACAACCACTGTTACTGCATTGCATGTCATTTAATGCTTTAGTTAGTAGATCAGTAAAATGGAAACATTTCTGATCAGGGTTAGGAACATATAAACATCTTTGAGAAACACCCTGAGTGGTTCAAAATTTCTTAAATTGTGGACAGATATGATTCCACTTGTAACTAATTCCTAAATACCTGTCTATACTAACACTTCCCTGCACTAATAAATCGAAAACAGTCATTAGAAATTCTTGACTATGTTCCTGTGTATTTGTATAAAATGTTTGATGCCCACTTGTAACATCTATTACATTTCAGATTGACATTGCAAAATATGTACTGTGTGGTTTTTCATCTACAGATATTTTAAGAAATGAAAGTTCCACACATAGATGCTTCTCTGCTGTGGAGTCATTTGAAATAATATACACAAAGCTGCATTACAGTAGCATTCAACTGTTTCCATACTGAATCTGCAATGAGAGTATGTTGTAATTGAACAACTCTCCAACTCTGGTAGCTTCCATTGTTTCTTATTTTTAAAAGCAATGATTTCATTTGCACATACTTTCACTGACTCCTTATGTTTCCTGACTACGGATTTAGCAGGTACAGGTATAAGGTTCAACATACATTACACACAACCTATTATATTCTTTAACGCAAGAAATGTCAGCTATAACTTTTCTTTCATAAAAGTTTATTCAAAATAAACCTTCTATATTTTTCACACATGACCAAGCTATATGTGACATTCCTTCTTTAAACACTGTACGACCAATGTCAAAAAGTGCTCCTTCTATATTCAACCCTTTGGATTTATAAATAGTTATTGCATATGCAGAGCACACTGGAGATTGTGCTATTTTCAAAAAGGTTTCCAAAACCAGTGGAGATAATCAGGGGTCAGGTTCCAAACCATACTGACCACAAGTTGGAATACTGGAGGACAAAAGAAGACCCAGAAAATAAACACCCCGCCACGTACCCAGACCCACCATAACCAGGCACTTGACAGTAACAAGTCTCCAAAAAAAAGTGCATGCTTACCTTCAAACAAAACGTTGTAGTCAGTCTTCAAAACCTCTTGCTTTCGCAAGTGAATGAGATCTATCATCAAGTTAGATACCATGCTTACTTTGTCTGCAATCAAGGTATTTAATTTTCTAAGAACATTTGCTACTACTTGAGCTGCACTTGATACACCTTTTCAATACTCCAGTTTGTTGTCATGCTCCACTGGTAGCATCAGCATTAGATGTAAAGTAACACCTCCTACATTAAATGCTGTTAAACCTGTTGGAACACTTACAATTCATGACAAGGATCAGCAATCCATTACATATTGGATCATATCTCTTATTGCAGGAATTAAAAAAGATTGATCTGTTTCTGCTTGTCCACTAACATACAACAATACAGGTCTGTATTGAACACAAGAACATTAATGCTTGTCCTGCTGTTAACCATGTATGAACATATCTTTAATTTTATAACAAATTTGTATTTGCTCTACATTAAGCTTACTAACTATTTAATTACAATTCGCATCTGCAACTTTAGTTTGCTGCATTGCACTTTCTACTTCTTTGATGGCAAGCTCAACATCAAATTGAATAATTGGCTCACCAAGCAAATTCCTGCTGCAGAATCTTGACTTCCCTCAGGAGTCTCTTTTGCCAATTCAGCTGTCAAAAGTACTTTTTGACATAGTTCTTTCTCCAGTAACTGCATTTTGGATATGTAATTAAGGTATTTCTTTTTAGCAAACAATACTTCTTCAAAAGGTTCAAAACTTCTAATCAAATCACTCTCTGCACGCCATGGGAAGAACAACTGCAAAAGACAAAAGTAAAATTATTCCCTTTTCTCTACAGTTTGGCAAGACAGTTTCATGTGGTTGCCTTCACACGTCTCACAAGATAACCAGTACATCCATGTACTTTAAACATCTGCTGTCACTGTTTGCTTCAATATTTCAATATGAATAGCTTTCTGCTGCTTTAAATAAACAAAGATTCTCCAACGCTACAGATTGATTTGGATAATATATATCAATCAAGTTGGTTTTCAGAATCTCTGTACTGTCAGGTACTGCTTCAGCTAACTGCTGAATTTCACTCAAAGGCATCACTACCCGATTTCTAGTACTTGCTGGGCCAAGACTTCATCAAAGTACATTAACACTACGTCCATAAAGAGGTAAACTAGTTAGCCAATCTGCAGCTTCGTAGCTACCACACTCTCTATGTGAGAACATATAAAGCTCAGAAGATTTTGACTAAGACTTATATCTGCTGATAAATCTGTCCATTCCTCAGCTGCATTGTTCTTTTCAGCTTATGTCATGTATGCTTTAACATAACGAGCAACAGCTGTTGTATCATCAGCAATATACAGCACATCCGTATTTGCATTCCAAAGCTGAGCAATGACAGAATTGTAATCATTAATGAACTGGCATTCCTTATTTCTTTTTAAATTATATGTATTTTTTGGTGATTTACCCGTACCCTGGTGTCAAACAGATGACATCAAACTATTCACTCAACCAACTGGTGTCACAGGCCTTGTAATGCCAAATCTGCAGTGAGTGAAGTACTTGTCTTTACTTTTTCTCTGACAGTACTTTCCAGAGGGGTGCCTTTGAAACCTTTCCACCGTATTCTGTAGATCAGTACTCAAATGCTGAGCAGGAATGGAACAAGTAACATATTTTTCTATGAACTCCATCACACAGCCATCCCTTTCTTTACCAAACTGAGGAGCATCTTTAATCCACAACAGCATTTGTATATGTGGATCCCCAGGTGTCTGGTACTCTTACCTCCAAAAGAAATTTTCCACAGTGCCAAATGACCCATTGTCTTTGATTTGATTTTGATTTGATTTAATTTTTACATTTGTAAACCGTATTGCAGCGCAGATGATATAACACATTCATGTAAAAAAAGAGCCGCGCCCTAAAAGAGAGCAATAGAAGGAGAAGATTCAAAAAAGGCTACTTGAACAGTAACGTTTTAAGGGCCTTACAAAATTGATATAATGATTTAATGGTCCTTATTTCAATTTGAAGCGAGTTCCACAATCTAAGTCCAAAAACAGCAAATCTTCTGTCTCCTCTTGTTATGTGTACTGAATGAGGAATCGACAGGAGATTGCAATCTCTAGATCACAATTCTCTTGTGGGTTGATAAGGTTGAAACAGTTCACTCAATAAGCTGGGACAAGCCCATTCATGCATTTATAAAACAAGGCAAGCCATCTTAAATCTTATTAGATCTTCCACTGCTAGCCAATGTAGGGTACGATGAGATCGAACCCATGGGCAGTTTTGCCCAACTTAAAAATTGTCCTGATTGCCGCATTTTGGCCCTTTTGGAGTCTCTGAATTTGTTTGGACGGAATGCCCATCAACTGACAGTTGCAATAGTAGGAAGTACCTGTCTTAAAACTCTCAAAATATAATGTACTGCCTGGACCTTTGCTCCAACATGGCCTTCACTGCCGAGATCATCCTGCCACACACAACTCAGATTTCGTACCTACAAGGGTCGGGACATGTAGATTTTTAGCAGCGATAAAAAGATTTCTTGGACCGAATAAAATCAATTCAGTTTTGGCTGCATTTAATTGCAGTTGATTACTGGAAATCCAGTGATCAACTTCATCCAAGCACTGCCATAGCTTACCAAATGCTTCATCAAGTTTAAAAAATCTGATGAAGATAAGGGTGTCGTGTGGATAGGAATGAAAACATGTCCCATAGCGACTCAAAATCTCCAACAGAGGACACATGTACAGGTTAAACAATAAGGGCGAGAGCGATGACACCTGTGGAACTCCACATGTCAACTTGATCGAATCTGACAGAATTCACCCTATATCACCTGCTGTTGACAGTCCATCAGAAATGATTTAAGCAAGCCAACAGCATGTTTAAAAACCCTTCCCACCACCTGCAGTCCATCTAAAAGAATTGAATGATTGACCATATCAAAGGCCGCAGACAGGTCTAGCACCCCCAAAATTCAGCAGCATCTGACGTACAAACAAGGACTTAGAAGAAACCTACTCTTTCCATACAAAAACGTAAGTAAAATACTAACATAATGTTCTAACTGTTATTCAAACACACTAGCATTTTAGTATAGTAGAAGAAACAAGTGTATTAACCCTTTACCATTAGATGTAGTATTAGTGCTTCCCCTTACCAGTGGCATACTTGATTTTGTCATCTTAAGCCCAGTATAGTAACACACAAATACAAGAAGAGCCTTCCCAACTTGATGTAGCTGCCCATTGCACAATCACACACCTCCACAATCATCCTTACCATCATACTCAGACACTCATGCACAAAGCACACATACACTGCACAACAGCCCAACCCACACTTTCTTTTTTTCTCCAACAGACCCCAAAGAATGCCGACCAAAAAGCAACTCCATAGAAAGCAACGCAGAAATAGAGCAAACCAAAATAAAAGTGTCCAAAATAAGCATCCATCTATCTTGCCGTTCAAGTGGCACAACGAGTAGAGCGCTCGCTTTGACATCCGTGCAGAGCCTGCTAATGCAGGTTCGAATCCCGGTGGGGCCAAACTGAACCTTTCATCCTTCCGAGGTCGATAAATGAGCACCACACACCGTGGGTAATAATAAGCAGCACTCAGATACCTGAGGGTTCGTAGCGCTATATAAATGCCAAATTATTATAATCTCTGGCTGATTTTGGAGAAAAGGTTCAAACAAAACAGTTGTTAAGCAAAACAAAACAAGCTTCCAGTACAGAAACGTTCCCTCCTCTATCAAAATGTAAAACGAAACAAAAAGTGATTAATAAGACTTCAGCTACCACTACTGCTAACGCTGCACCTATAAATCTTTATGTAGGGGCAAGTAACCATTCAAAAAAAAATATTTTACAAAAAATGTTCCGCCACGGAGTCATTCAGAGCCTTACAAAAACAGGAGAGAAATCATGCACAACCCTTAAAACCTACTGTAGAAAATGAATCCTAGAAGCACTCATAGACAGTGTAATCCTTCTCAAAAGGAAGTTATTTATTTTAGTTTTAAACAGAATGAAACCACTAACAAAACTAACCACTGAACTACAAAAAAGACTTCTCAATAAATGTAATATCAACAAAAATAGCTTCTTAAACATCTGTCGAGGTGAATGGAGTCACACCACGTCCACAGAACCATATTTTAATGAGAAAGCATATAAACAAAAGCAAACACACCAAATTGCCATACATAGCAGTGGGAGAGGGTGGACGAGGGTATGAAAAACTTAATAGCACCATCATGGGACAAGAAACTCTTCTCAGTGGACGAGGGTGGAGGAGAATATGAAAAACTTAATAGCACCATTATGGAACAAGAAACTCTTCTCACAAAAATATCCCCAAAGAACTCAGTATCACCTCCCCAATCTACTGAACCAAAACGTCCAGTTTACAAATTGCCGTGCACATCAATGTGTAACATTGCCAAAACATCTTTCAAATATTTATACCAGTTCCTCAATCAGTATGTAAAAAGTAAAGACAAATTCAAAATGAAACTACAACAAAATATGATGCCTTTCCAGTGCGCAAATACACAGGACTACAAGGACAATCGTTAGCCTGCATTTCAGGACCTATTTGCAAAAGCACCTTCCATCATATCAAAATGATATCAGCACATCATTCAACTATTAGAAATCTGGTCCAAAAACTCTACTATGCTAAAAGTCCTGCTTTAGCACTAGCCAGTTTAAATAAAAATCTTCTACATGGTACAGCCAAGCAACTACTGGAAGAAAGAGAGCATATCCAGAGAAAATATTTTGGAATTGAAAGCCACTTACAAAATGCAATACATGTACAACAAACTAGCAACTACTGTACAAATAGCATCCTTGATGCCAACTCTTGCAAGCTGTTCAAAATTCAATGAAACAATGTTGAAAAAAGAAATGCAACCAATAATTGAAATGTGCTCCACAAATAAACTGGACATACATGGTATGACACTACCCATGTGTCAACAAGCCACAACAAGACTAAATATCTTTGAAAACTCTATCTCCAACACAGCTGGTTTGGAGAAAATATTAAAATTATCTTTAAACTGTAGAGTCATGCTTAAATGTAACATTGACGTGGACCAAGGACTAGTTAATGGAGCACTTGGTACAGTTGTTGGATTTCAAACAAACCCATGTGATAACAACATTCAATTTGTCCATATTCTGTTTGACAAACTATCAGAAATGAAAAGGATAGGACGCTCAACAGCTCACTTCCTTCTTTTCAAAGGCATGTATGTACGCAGAGAACAATTTTCACTAACTCTAGCATACAGTTACATTCACAAATAACAAGGTCTTACCCTAGATAAAGCATTAATAGATATTGGTAGCACAGTCTTTAAAGAAGGCATGATCTGTGTAGCACTATCACGCTTACATACACTTGATGGGCTAGTTCTAATTAACTTTGATCCAAGTAAAGTAAATGCAGATATTCCTTGCATTCTAAAATACAATAGGGTGTGTTCACTCTACACCCCCATCTAAAAACATGTCCTGTTCCACAAAAAGCAAAATGTTGTAAAAAAAAACTACTTCAAACTGAAACGAGACAGGATATCACTGCAATTCCTCAAAAAAAAAGAAATGAATACTTCATCAAGTACCACAACCAAAGAATAATCTACTGGTCGAAGTAACTCAACTACTCCTTCAAAGAAGCAACATACACTCCAAACAAATGACTTTGACACAGAACTGTCAGGTCCATTCACATTTTCAAATATAACTGCTGTAAATTTCTACGCAAATGTAGCAATAAATATTCTATTCCAATTGCCACCAATTATTGATAACATTTACTTACACAGTACAGACCAATTGTGTTTGTAAATGTTAGTCCTTCATAGAAATGCAACCAACAATCCTGACAACACTTACAGTGTTCATGGAATAAGACAAGAATTGGACTACTGTGCTGGAATGGTCAAATTCACTATAAACTCACAAGAAGATCCACAAGAATGTCTAATGTACTGACTACAAGTACTGGAAAACAAAAACATACCTATAAATGAAATCTTCCAGATTTCATTCATGTGGAAACATGCATGCACCCTCTGCAACCATGTAGCACAGGAACAAGTCCCTAATGAACGCTTCGTGTATGTGTCCATACCTAACTGTGAATCCTTTCCATTTCAGCAATTTGTATAAAATGAAAACCATGGCAGATTATGTACTACCTGCAATTCAGATAATCGCTCCACCTTACAAATACAGACACATAGTAAATACATTAAAGTAATGCTTTTACGTTACAATGCATATGGTACCAAAAACAACTGTAAACTGACTGGATTCACACATGGTCAAGTATCACTTGGTAAGAAAACCTTCACAACAATAGGTATAATCTACCACGCAGGAACCACAACCAATGCAACCAATGCAGGTCACTACACTGCATAGATAAAAAAAATTGTGGATGGTTCAAATGTAATGCTAGTCTAAAGCAGAGATTATCAGCAAATCTTGTAAACGCTTACTTAATATTCTTAAAACCAAAATGTAATACATAATCTGTGTATGAACATTAGCAAAACTTCAACTTCAAAACTATGCACAGTTAGAATACGACAACATGTATCTAGCTGCCACAAGATTCTGCAACAAGCAAACAGATAAATAAATACCACTAAAATGTAGCAAGAAATATACAGTTAGAATATGCCAACATGTATCTCACTGCCCCAAGAAATCTGCAACAAGCCAACAGATAGATGAATAGCATAAAAGTAGAAATAAACAATTAAAATATGCCCACATTTATCTAATTGTCCCAGAAAATCTGCAACAAGCCAACAGATAGAAGATTAGCAAGACACAAGACATAAACAGTAAAACAATGAAAGAAATGTATTGTACCACAATATAGAAGGTTTATTTTTTTTAATCCAGTATGGATTTTTTTTCCCCAAAGACCCAATGATTTAGAAAGCAAACACAGAAACTGAGAAAATTGCGCAGAACACTGGTTTGAACTATAGTACTTGTAAAGTACTAAATATGACGGCCAAACAAATACAGAAATGTCTATTGTGCAATGCAATTACTCATTATGAACTACCTACTCTAACATATGATCTTTTCTTTTATCACAGAGATCGAAAAAGTATGCTTGGATCAGTTACCCACGTCATGAAAAAACTACATACAACCAGAAAAAACTCAACCAGTAAGTATAAAATAAATAGACTCACACACACCGCTGCATAACACACCCATTCAAGCAAACATCTAACCATACACCACAATCCAAAATGTTTACTTCCAAGGGTATCTTATGACGCAGTCCTTGTTACAAACTCTACAATCTTAATTGCGTAGCCTAGCCAAAACGTCACATACAAACTCTACAAATGAAACAGTACACAAACTTTTGGGTTGTGGATATTTGATGGGTGTTGATACTATGGGTGTGTTATGCTGCAGTGGTTGTGACCAGGGTCTAGAGTCTTGGGTGCATGACCTACGGCCTAAGGCCTTTGCCATGCACCCAAAACTATAGGCCCTGGCCACAACCACTGCAGCATAACACACCTATGCTACCAAACATTTTGACTGCGGTATGTGGGCTGCTTACAGGGGATATTAACTACAATCACTGCTCTACTAACAACCCAAAACCAACATCATACTGAAGTAAAATAACCAGTAGTGTATTTATTATATCCGCTGACAGTCGCGAAGATAATGGACATGGCAAACACATCAGGGGCACCTGCCACCTAAACAAATACAGTATTTGACCCATCTCTTACTCCCCAACCATCCCCAAGCACTCCTGCACACCAACACACTGCCCAAAATTGCATTTTCCCTCTGTTCGCCGCCGCGCTGTCGGCAGATCCACGATGGCAGGGGCATCGAAACAATGTGACGCACTTCACGCCTCACTCCAGCCAATCGCCAGACACGTTGCGTGACCATGGACATGACACAAGTCGATTAGCCAATTGGTGTCCGGTCTGCAGAGCGAACAGGGAAGTGTGTCCGCGGAGCAGACATAGATTTCACACATTTTTTTGTCTTACGTTTTGGTCATTTTTTTAAAAACTACTGGACGGATTTACACCAAATAAAAAAAAGCACGCTTTCGGGACCAAGCCGCCACTCCTGCCGCAAATTTGGTGTAAATCCGTCCTGCGGTAGCGGCCGTGTAGTTATGGTTAAGACCACATTTTGGGTGGCTTATAACTTTAACTTTGCTCCCATGGAGGAATCCGCACCAAACTTTGATTTAAAAAAAGTATATGGCCCGCTCTGAATTTTTTCAGCAAGTTTGGTGAGGTTTCGTGCGGGGGGGGAAATTATATATATATTTTTTTCCATAGACTGAATGGGCAAAAACTTTGCGCATGGCTACAGCCTGAACAAATGGACAGATTTTCACCAAATTTGTGGCAGGAGCAGGGGCTTGGGTCAGAAAGCATGCTTTTGTGTGTTTGTTGGGGACACGATCAGTACTTTTGTTGCAAACAACTGAAATGTACATCTCTAAAAATGTGTGATATCTGGGCGCGGACCCATTTCCCTGTTCGCTCCGCAAACAGAAGTGTCTGTTTGTTTGTTTATTCATTTCTAATGCGCACTAGACCCGGGGTATCAGGGTGCAGCAATTACAGGATACGCAAGGCTTAGGTTAGGAGGTTACAGAGAATGGACAGGAACAGTACACATACAAGACAGGAACATGTCAATAAATATTTTGAAGAGAGTATACAGATACATTTCAAAAGTGTACATCACACACACAAACAGGCCTTAAAGGTCGGCAGTTTTGAGCCAGTTAATGTAGTTACGTCTGAAATTCAAGTAGAGTTGAGCTTCTCGGATAGGGCGTGGCAGGGAGTTCCAAAGTTGGGCCGCTTTAACGGGGAAACAGCAGCCACCAGCCTTAGAGAGCTTAAATCTAGGGATTTTAAAGCAATCAGCGCTGATCAGTCTCATGAGTCTAGTGGAAGCTCTCCTATGGAATCTATCCAAAAGATAACTGGGGGCAGCATTGTTCAGTGCTTTATGGGTAACGGAAGCGTGTTTTAACTTGATCTTGTTATAGGTTGAGAGCCAGGTGTTTTGGCCCCTAATCACATAAATATGAGATCTTCTAGCAACACCAAGTGCCGCTCTTAGGGCATTGTTTTGGAGGATTTGTATCCTCTGGATGATTGATTTGTTGGCACCGATATAGAGGGTGTTGCAATAGTCTAGCCTAGATAGTATGAGGGCTCTGGCCAGGATAAGACAATTGTCATCCGAAAAAAAGGTTTGCGGGTTCTAATGAGCTTGCAGTGTAGGCAGTGGCAGAGGCCATGGAATTCGCTTGTTTGGCAAAGGAGAGAGTAGAATCAAGTTAGAAACCAAGGGTCTTTACCTCCTTGGCCACCTTGATGAGGTTGCCATCAATTATGAAGGATGAGTAATCCTGGCCTAGTTTCTTGAGGTTGGTATGGGTGCCCAGGATGATGAGCTCGTTCTTGTCTTCATTCAGGCATAGCTTGTGGGTTGCCATCCATGCCTGGATGATGAGGTACACTCTATTCACCAAGGCCAAATCCTTGTCGTAATCCCCGGAAAGTGGGAGGAGAATCTGAGTATCATCTGTGTATTAGTGTAGGCAATACCCCGAAGGTCCAGATCGTCGAAAAGGAGCTTAGTGAATATATCGTACAATGTAGGGGAGACACAAGAGCCCTGGGGTACCCCGCATGTGATAGGGATGAGGTAAGCCGCTGCTGAGAGAGAAAAGACCCTCATGGTCCTGTCGCTCAGGAAAGACTCAATCCAGATTATAGCCTCTTTGGAGAAGTGGGCGGCTGAGTCTAAATGGCTGCATAAGGCCTTGCGGCCGGGAGGTCAAGCAATAGGAGGAGGGCTGTTTTCCCTTTGTCTCTTAACTCATCGACCTGTGTCTTTAGGTCGATGAGGGCGGTTTCCATTCCATGTTGGGGGCGGAAGCCTGATTGTCGCGCTCCTAGGAGTTTATGGAGTTCCAAATATTTTTGCATTTGAAAGTATTTTTAACAGAAAAGGTACTGTCCCGATGGGACGGTAGTTGGTAGGTATGAGTGGATCAAGGGTTTGTTTTTTTAACAGTGGGAGCACCCAAGATTGTTTGAGGTTGGTTCGGATAATGGCGGATGCAAATGACATACTTGGCTGGGTTTGGCTTGTATTGGCTTGCGGTAATGCGTGCTGTCAGAGAAATTTGGATGCGACCGGTGGTTGGCTGGAGGGAAGTGTGCTGTGTGTCAACACTTTTTGGCTAACGCTGCCATGGCGTATCGGAGGACAGTGCTCTGGCAGAAGGGTCTGGAAAATATATCGCACACCATGTGTTGGCAGCAAGAATGGAGGGAAAGAGTGGGTGAGTGAGAAGGAGTTCATGTGACATAAGTAAATAGGTGGAGAAGATGGAGGAGTGCCTGCAGTATTTGTGCGTACTGCGCCAATTCGCGAATACATAGACAGGCAACTACTTTGGGTGGTGATTGGAGGCAGCTGTCGTAATGGCCAGATAGCTTATGCTACAACCTGTTTGCAGTGACCTCTTTCTGTGGTGAGTGGTGACAGGCGAATTTCAGAAGGGAAGTGAATTACACATGACATACATGACATAGGTTGGGTGGTAGCACGGGTGGCTGTGCTCTGCGAATGGATTGCTGTAGATGGGCACATGGTGGCATGCATGGGTGCATGAAGTTGCAGTGGGTCTGTTGAAGGATTAGACTATTGGGTGCATGGCTGAAGGCCGTAGGGCATGCACTCAAGAGCCTGGGGCTTCTGCACACCCACCACAGCAATGCATGTCCTACTCTGCATCCGATAGAGGGTGGTGCTGGCATAGTGTGGTGTGTGCAGATTGGTTGAAGTAGGGCCAGTGTTGCAAACAGTATGTGGGTAGGTTGGCAGTGACACAATACTTTGTGAAAGCAAGTGGGTTTGCCCACAGTATGTGAATTAAATTGCACAGCAGTGCAGGAGACAGTGTTTTATTTCTACATTATGGTAACTGTTGTATTTTTTTGCTGCATAGCTCCATGGTGGTGCGCAGCTTGGGTAGGAGTGCTGGTGGCAGTGGTGTGTATGTGGATTGTCGTAGTTGGTGACATGGTGACATGCATGGGGGCATTACATTGCGGTGGGTGTGTTCAAAGCCTAGACTATTGGGTGCATGGCCAAAGGCCATAGGCTGTAGGCCATGCACTCAAGAGCCTAGGGTTTTAGCCCCCATGGCAGTAATGCATGTTTGACTCTGCATCAGTTAGAAGGTGATGACTTGTATGGAATGGTTGTGGAGCAGCAGAAATAGTGCAGCAGAAATGAGCTGCCATGCGTGTAGGTTTGGTTTCGCAGGTGAGGTCACTGTTGGAACATGGTAAAGTTTTTCATATGTGCTTGGAGATGGTGCAGTGAAAAGTCACGCAGTGTGGCCACTGGGTGCAGTGTTTGCATGCTGTCAGTATGGAAGAGGGTATGGTTGAAGTACAGCTTTTATGTGCGTGGACAGTGTGCTGTGTGCACATTGCTTGGAGCAGGGGCAATGTTTTGAACATTTTGTGAATAAGTTGGCAGTGGCCCAATACTTTCTGAGTGGAAGTAGGTAAGACCATAGTATGTGAATGAAAGGGCGTAGGGGAGCCGGAGACAGTGTAATGTTTGCAGAGTATGGTGACTGTTGCATTTTGCACTGTACAGCTCCATTGCGGTGCTGAGGTTGGGTAGGAGTGCTGGTGCCAGTGGTGCGTATGTGCATGGTGGTAGTTGGATGACATGCTGATATGCGGTGTACATATGTGGTGCATGGCAGGAGGTGGTGCATTGAGAAGTTGTACAGTGTGGCCACAGGGTGCAGTGTTTCTATACTGTGAGTATGGAAGAGTGTATGGTTGAAGTTCAGCTTATATATGCTTGGTTACTCTGTTGTGTGCAGATTTATTGAAGTAGGGCCAATGTTGTGAAGTTGTGCTTAGGTTGCCAGTGACACAAAATGGGTGGTGCAGGCTGTCGTATGTTTGTGGATGCTGCTAATTGTGACACTTTTCGGGAATTAGTGTTTTTTATGATGTGGGGGACTTGGGTAGAAGTGCCGCTACGTATGTTATATTTGTGCATGATGTTAGCTGCCCACATGGTTGCATGGTTGTAGATTATGGTGACTGTTGCATTTTACGCTGTATAGCTCCATTGCGGTGCAGAGCTAGGGTAGAAGTGCTGGTGCCAGTGGTGCGTATCTGCATAGTGGTAGTTGGTGACATGCTGACATGCTGGTTGCATTACGGTGTGGAGAATGTGTGCAAGCAGCTCACCCACTGCAGCAATGCAGGTTTGACAGTGCATCAAGCACAGGGTGGTGATCTTTGGAGAATGGGTGTGGAGCACATTGTAGACGTGCTACAGCAGCACAAGTGAGTTAAAAAGCATGTATTGTGCATGCTACAGCATGTGGTGTACGGCAGGGGATGGTGAAGTGAGCAGTTGTGCAGTGTGGCCACAGGGTGCAGTGTTTCTTTACTGTGAGTATAGAAGAGGGTATGGTTGAAGTGCAGCTTATTTGTGCTTGCTTACTCTGCTGTGTGCAGATTTATTGAAGTAGGCCCAATGTTGTGAAGATGGTGTGCTTAGGTTGCCAGTGACGCAATACTTAGTGAATTGCAGTGGGTAGGGGTGGTGCAGGCTGTGGTATGTTTGTGGAATCTTCTAATTGTGACACATTTTGGTGAATGGGTGTTTTATGGTGTGGGGGAGTTGGGTAGAAGTGCTGCTTTGTATGTTACATTTGTGCATAATGTTAGCTGCCCACATGGTTGCATGCAGGGATCCATAGTGTTGTGATGGGTATGGCCAAGGGCTGCACTTTTGTGTGCATGTCCAAAGGTGTGCTGGGTGCACCTCGGGATCTTTGTGGATGCTGCAATTGTGCATTCTTTAGCACAAGTTTCTGGTGGAGGGGCTTTGGAATCAACCGGAATGTGCACTGGGAGTGTTTAATGGTAAATATGAGTGGTGTGTACAGAAATGATAGTGTGCAATGCCGAGATTTTGTTTGTGATTGCTGCATGCGTGTTTGACAATTTCATAGCACCCAATGAGGGAGTGCTGCAAAAATGCCAGTGCAAAGGGAAGACATATTGTGTCTGCAGTACTGGGCCATGGCCCTCACTGTAGATGGGAAAGTGCACGTTTCACATCCTCACATTGGTGGCCATGGAAATGGAATTCTGGGAAATTGGCAATTAGGTGTTTAGGCTGTGGTTGACAGGAAGGGGCAGTACCAATTTTGTTCCCAATACTGTGTCGTGAGGTTGGTAGAGATGGAGAGATACGCAGTGCTTATCGTCGGTGATACCTTTGTGCACCATCTGCACAGGTGTTATGTGCAAAGAGGCGTTGCTGGTAATTTCAGGTTGGAAGGAGTGGACGCTTTCTGGGGCTGTCAGTATGACTGCAGTTTTGGTGGTATGGATCGCCTTTGTAGATATGTGGCCTCCATCACGAACGTTGACTTTGTTGTGGTACATTATGGAAGTCTACATTTGGGTTACATGGTGTGTGGATGTTTAATCCGTCACCTGAAGAGGTTGCTGAATGCAGAGATGCAGATTTTTCCTACTGCCAAGGTCGTTTTCTCTTGCATAACACCAACAGGAGTATGGGCTCATGACGGTGTAATTTGTCTGAAGGTGTGTTATAAACAGAAGCATGTGTGAATTTATGCAGACTGCTGGCATATTCTCCACCCACTATGAGATCATGAGATCGCAAAATATGCAGTGGTTCTGTAGAAATTGCATTTATTTGAGCGCCATGGGCAATGCCATTTTCTTTTACACTGTGCAAGAAGCATTGAGCAGAATGTGGTAAAAATGTGAGGAGAGGCAAACAGAAATGCATATAAAGAGAAAAAATGAAAAAAAAGTTGCTTGCACGTACAAAAAAAACATTCTACATCTACAATGGAAGACCCAATACCCTACCCAGCTTGATATTGCTTCCCCCGCCACCCTCCCCACTCACTATCATGAAAAGATAGCAGATTCCGCAGTACTTTCAGGATTACACGTGTCATATCCTGGGTGGCCATATGGATGTATGTCGATGGAGAAATCGTGCATACTTTTAATAAACTTTGTAGTGGACGTGCTTTTGAATGGCACTAAACTTGTACTGTGAATGTATAATGGTACATTTGAATTGTTGTACAGGAGTGACAGTGTTGGATGATGGTGGCTTTGATGCCATTGGTGGATGTGTGTGTGCCTATTTACGGGTAACCCAATGAGGTAGTGCTGCAAAAGGAAGAAGGACTGCTCCAGCTTTACAGGGGTGCAGCCCTCGCGGTACTTTGGGAAGCGCACATGCCACAATCTGTCCATCTCATCATGTTGTCCAATTGACATGGCACTGTGGGGATTATCCAATCAGGTACTGTGGGTGTGGTTCACAGGAAGGGGTGGTCCAACTATTTTACATTATACATACTGAGGCTGGCTGACATGGCAAAAGGCATTGGGCCTCATTACACGGTAGGCGGTAAGGGTTTACCGGTACCGGTAAGGACACCGGTACTGGTAAACCCTTACCGCCTTACTACAAGTTCCCTTTGCGGGACCTGACCTTAACAGCTGGTTTTACCAGCCGTTAAAGTAGGGTGCCGCAAAGGGACCTCGGTGCTAATTACGGTACCGCAATTTGCGGTACCGTAATTAGCACCTTCCCCAATCCCATTATGCCCTATGAGGGCAAAAATGGGAATGGGGAAGGGCCTTGGTGAATGGGGAATTACCGCCCCCGCTCACCTTGGAGTAGGGTGGTAATTCCGGCATCCACCAAGGCGGACATGGTAAAATACTGGCGGCAACCATGGTGCTAATGGCGGCAACCATGGCGCTAATAGCGCCATGGTTACCGCCTATTGTGTAATGAGGACCATCGTATTGACTTTGTGTGATGCTTTTGTGGTAGATCTGCACAAGTATGCCCTGGAAAGACACTTTGATGGCAATTTAGGTTTAGAAGGAGTGGAGGCATTGTGGTGCGTTATCGATGTCCGCAGTTTCGGTGTTGTACTTGCGCTTTGCAGAGAAATTTCCACTTTTGCTACTGTCAATGTTATCGTCATCCACTACAGCAGCATGCATATGGGTTACATTGCTTGCTAGATTTGTTCCGTCGACTGAGGAGATTGCTGGATGTCGTGAAGGCGCTTTTTCCCACTGCCAAGGTACTTTTCTCATCCATAATACCATGAAGAGTATGGGCCACTGCTCATGGATGTTGTTCCAAGCCAGACACAGGAGGGTGTCTCATCAACAGAATCAAGTATACTTTTGTGTCCGCTCGTGGAACGTTCTTCTGCAACAATGACCTCATTAGTTGTGGAAATAAAGAGTTTTTCCAAGAAAATGGCATTTTGTTGTCACCCATTGGCAATGCAGTTTTGTCTGCCCATCTACAGGATGTGGTGAAGAGTTTACTGTAATAATGTGAGCACAAGAAAACACAAAAGCAAATAAAAACCGAAAAGCTGTTTCTCTAGAAGAATCAAAAGAAAAATGCTCTTTTAAGAGCTGCCCCTTACCACAAACTCCCCCTACCATGGCTGCAAGTTATTCCCCCATGCCCACATGCAGCACAAAAGCAACAGCCATGGATTTTGAGGATGGCAGCCATGGAAATGGGACTGTGGGGACTGTACAATCAGGTGATATGGGGTGTGCAGCAATAGGAAGAAGGACTCCTGCTTCAATCGGGCCTGGCCCTCGTGGTACTTGGAGAAGCGCACGTGCCACATTCTGCGCTTATCACCATGCTGGCCTATGGAAATGGGATTGTCCTATCAGGTGCTCAGGGTGTGCATCACAGGAAAGCGCACCAATAGGAAGGACTCCTCCTGCTTTACTGGGGCGCATCCCTCACTATACTTGGGAAAGTTCACATGTCACAATCTGCGCTTCTCACCATTCCGGCCAATGGAAATTGGACTGTGGGGATTGTCCAATCAGGTGCTCAAGGTGTGCGTCACAGGAAAGGGCAGCAATATATTTTCCCATTACTCTGTGTTCTGACGGTAGCAGGCAGAGATGGAGAGACACACTGTCTTGATAGTCGGTGATGCCTTTGTGGAAAATCTGTTCCAGTATGCCATCAAAAAAGTCTTTCATGGCAATTTCGATTTGATGGGAGTGGTGGTTTTGTGGTGCTGTGGCGATGTGTGCAGCTTCGGCGCTGTGCTTGCAGTATGTCAACATCTGGCCACTTTACTGTACATAGTGGGGTCATGCACTATGGAGTGCTGCATTTGGGTACCATGCCTTGTTCCCATCTGTACCGTCAACTAAAGAAGGTGATGAAAGTAACGCAGCATATTTTTCCCACTGCCAAGGTGCTTTTTAATGTATACCACCAAGATTACTATGCACCTCTTCCAATGATTGCTGTCACCAGCTAGAGGTCGAAAGGGGTTTCATCAACAGAAGCATGTATACTTTTTTGTCCATTCGTGGGATAGTCTTCTGCAACAATGACCCCATTAGTTGTGGAAATGCAGAGTTGCTCCAACTAAATGGCATTTTGTTGTCGTCCATTGGTAATGCAGTTTTCTTTGCTCGTCTACAGGATGTGCTGAATAATTTACTGTAATAATGTGAGCATAAAAAAACACTAGAAGCATTCTCTAGAAGCATCTACAAAAGAAAAAGCTCTTTTCAGAGATGCCCGTTACAATGAACTCCCCCTACCCTGGTTGCAATTTATTCCCCCACACCCTCACGCCGAACGAAAGCCACATCTGGGGATTTTCAGGATGGCGGTAATGGAAATGGGACTGTGGAAGCAGAGGGATTGCGCAATAACGTTTCTGGGCATGGTGTGTATGCAGGGGACTGTTGTAAAGAACTGATACTGATACTGTTACATGGGGAGATCTTCAATGTTATTGGTGGATGCATGTGGAACTTTTTAACAGCACGTAATGACAGCGTGCTGGAAAGAAAACAGTGGAATGGGAAGAATGAATGTTTCTGCTTTATGGGAGCGCGGCCCTTGCCGTCCATCGGGAAACGCAGGTGCCCATACTCCCGGTGTCAGCTTGCTACCCATGACATTGGGACAGAGGGAACTATCACACCTGCGTGTGTGGGTCACAGGAAGGGCTGTTCTGAATTTTTTGGTACATTACTATGTGCACTGAACCAGACTGACATGGCTGCAACTAGTTGTAAACACAATGTAGCACAGCACATTTGGTCCAACATCACTAACACGCCAAACCTATGTGGCCTCCTCTTGTGTTCTGAAAAGCTGCAAACAGATTGCAGAGCAGCTTTGGGGTGTGGCCTTTTGTAGGGCTGCTGTGGAGAACCTACATCCTGAAAACAGGCCTACATTGTTAAAAAAACCTACATACATGTACAACAGCCCTTTGTGGTGCGTTTGTAAGCATGTACTTTCTGAAAAACACTCCCTACGTTCCTCAACAATTTTCTTTGCCGCTGTCGATGGGTCCAGATCATGTCAGCGAAATAAGGTCCCACGCGCAATGTGGATGCGGTCGCATGGTGATGTCACCACTGCTATCCTTTCGAACGTCTGTCTGCAGGACACGTTTTGGGTTGAATACATTGTGCACACGTGCATACCGTTGCTACTTCTGTACAGAATAATAGGGTGCCATTCGTGTGCCGAACATTTTGGGAGACGCTGCCTGTTTATAGGGTATAGCAGGTGGGATGTTTACCTGTATATGTACCTGTAGGCCGGGGTGGGTACCGCGACCTAATTAGCGTTTGTTCGCATATGCTACACAGTAACAGTGTTACCAGGACACAGAGGAACAGATACACATGCGTGTACTTGCACAATGACCAAATGGCCCCTCCCACACATAATCATAGGTAGAGGAGATGCGGACATGCAGAGCATGCTGGCATCATACAGATGCCACCATTGTCATTGTGGATAGGCCAGGAAACTGCGGTGTCCGTAGGTTGTGGTCATTCCAATGAGGACTACGTGCCACTGAGTGAGAACAGCATTTCAACAAAAAAACAATATTGCACATACACTCAACAACCTTTCACTTATTAACGTTTAGCTTGTACACATTCATACACACCATTAGGAAAGGGAAGGGGGAGAATAAGTGGATACTTATTGTAGGAAATTGGTTATTTCCTCAAGTTGGTTGTGAGGGGAGGAAGACATTCAGGTATCAACTTGACCTCTCCCACCATACAGATTATGAGGGAATGGCGCCTTTTGCCATGGGGAAGGGGTACACGTGCAGGTCTGCAAGTGCTGTTTCATTTTGTCAGTAATACACCCTTGTATGCAACCTTTCAGGCGGCACAATTCTTCACCAATTTTTCCACTTTGGCTTCCAGCCTGTCCTTTTTGCTATGGCCAGAGATTCTTTCCTTTGTTGTGGCTGTATGCTGTTTTGGAAGGGTTGCTGCTTGTGCTGCCTTGCTTTCCTTTCCAATATGTTCTCTCACAGAAAAGAAAATGTGTTTGGTGTGCATATAGCAATATATATTACGTAATGTACTCTTCACAGTACTATGCGTACCAATGGCATTAGTAGTGTAAGTCATTGCGTCATGAAGGGAATTCTCTTCCAGCCACTCAAAGGTGCTTGCCATTGCTCTGTAATAAATGAAACATTATGCTTCTTTAGTATTGTTTACTGCAGCATCTGTGCAGTTAGTAGACGAACTTCAGTGTACATACTACATTGTAGTGATGTTCTGGTTTTGGTACTTTCCAGTCCGTACTCTCTGAAAACACGTTGTTAAAGGGACTTTATGGTTAAGTTACGCTACTAAAAAA
Organism: Ambystoma mexicanum; assembly: GCF_040938575.1. Lineage (NCBI taxonomy): Eukaryota > Metazoa > Chordata > Amphibia > Caudata > Ambystomatidae > Ambystoma > Ambystoma mexicanum. The sequence goes on along the minus strand of NC_090922.1, from coordinate 649,892,159 downwards.
CGATTGCCTTTACTGAAAACACTATGCTAAAGCAATGTTCTGGTTACAGTGCCCTACTAAAAACCTATGAAATTCGCTAACAAAAAACGTTGTTTAAGAGACGTTATGGTTAATTTGCACTAGCAAAAACCTATAAAATTCAATGGAAAAATGTTGTTTCAGGGACGTCATGGTTACAGGTAAAATAGAAAACTGCCCGAAATTCGCCAGGTAAGCTAAGCAACCATAAATCGCGCCACCAGTGTGCAATGCAAGGACTAACATTTATGACTTCAAAGATGCCATCACAAATCTCATTGATGCCATGGCATCAGGTGTGTAGGGTTGCGATATACATGTGGTTTGGACAGTACATTTTTTGAATGATAATACTAAATGAAAAGTGAACTAATCTTATACGCCACAATGCCCATTTATTTCATAACCTGACAATTAATGATAATGCATGCAGAAATATATGCATAAACAATGTCATTTGCAAACTCATACCTATATAGAATGAGTCAAACACATGTTATACATTATTGCATACAGGCTGAGACGCAAAATATCAGACCCTACCCACTTAGCCACTCTGCATTCACCTTCTTCACTTTGCTTCATAATTTCTCAGAAAACATGTGCCTGCTGTATTTTGCCTGCAATGCCAAAATACTGCAATAATACCTGCCATACTCTAGCCATAACATCACAGTACAATTCCCAAACCACTCCTCTGAGAAAAAATGCTCACTCTAAACGTTCCAGTTCAAACTAACTTTCCCAGTAAGCTAGCAGCATGCACACATCTCCACAAATACGATATCAACATTGTCAAACATCATAACCAATTTAGCATTTGTCAAGTGCACTGCCTCATACAACTTCTCAAATTTAAAAACACATTCAAATACTTCCACACTCCTAACAGTGTAGAAATCCACCAAAATTGGGTCACAGAAAACACCTTAATATCCAACTGCAAAGCACATACACAGCTGCAATATATGTCAAGGGTAGAGCTATGCTGCATGGTTGACACTAGGGTTTCTTTTGCACCTGCATTCATATCACATATTCCAATGTCAGTGAGAAACAACCTTTAAGTTTAAGTGCAAATATATTTTTTGTCATACATAGCCCTTTAGCATGACATATGACACTGCTTCATCACTCTTCTAAAAATACTGAACTAAAATATGGAAAACCCTACTTTCCAAACAATACTTATGAACTTGACTAAATTAGACAACTAAACATACTCAATTTATCTTAGAAATACAACAATTCATAATATACATACAATAAAGATAAACACACAATCACTCAACTTCAGCTGCTCCAAATAATGAATAGATCTTCACAATAGCCAAACACAGAACATGTGCAAACTCTGAATTCTGCAATCAGAATGTGAAAAATTCACAAAAAGGTCACTTTCATAGCTTTCAGAAATCAATAGCACAAAACGAGGACTGTAGAAAGCAAACAAGTAAAATGCATGACACTTTTTTATTATAACCGATAACAGTCAATAAACCCCAATAACAATCTTCTAAAGAATACTTTGAAGAACATGTACAAACACAATTTTAAAAAAAACGTTATTTTTCTTCTTAATTTGACAAATTACATAAACAAGGCTACAACCTTGGTTACACAGCACAGACTCTCCTATAGACGCTGGAAAACACATATTGCAAAGGATTGAAATTTAAATCACACATGCCTTGAGGTGAGAACATCCAAACAGAAACACATTTAACAATCTGTGCGAAAACATCCATGAAATAATATGATTTCCTTGGACCAAAATAAAAACACACATAGCCACGGAAACAATGATCAGGTGCATGCTTGCGGCTACCAAAGCCCACCACAAGGTGCGACATACAGTTGGAGCATTCATAGCCGCTGATCGAGTCAACCGCCTGTACTCACAGCAACCCATAACATCTTTACAGATTCGAAAAGACATATTAACAAGGTGCAAAAAGTCAAACAACATAAAAGAACAAATGAGGGCATAGAATCAGGAACACATGTAAAATTGTGCAGTGTAAAATCAACGAGAGAACATGATCAAAGCACAGAAATTGGAATCACCATACCTGTGGCTTCAGCCATAGTCATAGACACCTCTATACTCACCACAAATACATGACAACCAATTGGCTTAGTGGTAGCTGTGGTTATAATCAATCTAACAGGGAACTACATTCCATTGGCTGCTGTCGTAACCACAGCTATTTTTTTTATAAGGCATTAAAGGTATTTTCCTTTTCCAATATACTTAAAACATTCTCTGGGTGGCTCTTAAAAGAGCCTTCTACGTTTTTTTTTACCAATATATAACCAAGCATATATTTTCATTCAGAGAAATTCTCTTCACCTCTCTTACAATTAAAGACGTCTTGAAACATTTCTCTGTGCTTTTTCTTTAGGTGTTTAATTTTCTTTTCCCAAACAGAAGAAACCCTGTGCTCCCTGTCAAAAATATTTTTCCACAATTGCAACATAAACCTCTCATTTCAAACACTTCATCTAAAATAATATTATAGAACCAAAAACGCTTTGTAAGGCAATGCTTTGACAACACATCACCTATATCCTCAACATCACTATGAACCCCATATTCACAATTTTCAAATTCGCCACAGTCTTCTGAACAATGAAAATCCTCTACTTCTGAAATTGGCTGCATGTTTGAAATATCCAATTAAACAATGCATTAACCCCAACAGTAGCAAAATTTCCTAGAACTACAGATCAGTCTCATGCAATATAAAGGTGCTATGTAGAACAATGCCTAATACAATGAAACAATATAATCTATAGTTCATTGGGAAATATAAACATCACTCAAAAAATAAATTCTCTAATAGGTTCAACAATTCACCAGCGTTTGAGGTATTTGACATCCTATTGGCAGCCACCTACCACACAGACAATGAACAACCAATCAGAAAGTAGATAAAACATTCCACCTTCTCTCCACATGTATTCTTCCTCTGTTGCTAATTCTAATATCTGAAGTAACAAATAGTATTTCCTTCTAACACAAAAAATGGAAAACTACATGGAATGGCTGGAGGCCAATTATCCCACAGAAGAAAATACAACACATTCAGGATTGTGCCCTTTAATTATTTTAATGTAAAATGAGACTAACAATAATATTTTAAGGAACAATATCAGTCACCAACTTCATCTACCTACTATAAAATGTCTATAGATACAACACAAATATTTTTAAAGTGTATTATATCTCCAATTGTTTAAAAATATTTCAAATATTTTCAAACAAATGAAGAAATTATTCAAGTATCAAGAAGAATCAAACAAGAAGCACCAGATCAAATATCCACAACATGAATCATGGATTCATTAACATAATTAAAACAACTACTAATTAATATTAAAAAAGAAGTACAATCAATGAAAAAGGACATTGACAATTTAAGACAAATCATAGACAGATCATTTGGCTAATGAAGATGTATTATGTGTTCCAATGGAAAGAAACAGAAACCCACAACAACATCCCACCAAATAAACCTGTTTTCAACAATCTGTTTGCATATTATCTACCTTTTTCAAGTATGTACACTTATATGTATCATTAATGAATAAAAACTATTTCAAATGTTACAATTACTGTTTCCAAACACTACACTCAATACCGCCCACATGTAATTCTTTTTTTCAAATATTTTCCATAGCCGCGGCTACCAATTCAGCATATGGGGTGTGTTTTGGATAGCTGCAGACAAACACCCCCCAGTCATTGATACTCCTAGACGCGATCATGAATATACCAATGGCGCCCCATCTGGCTATAGGATTGCATATTTTTTTTTTTAAACTGAGTATAGAATATGAATAACAAAAGACACTGCAAAAAGAGTGCACAAAAGGAGTTATGTAAAGTACATAATAACTCATCACTCATAGCCATGGCTAGAGTTAATTGGCTCTTTAGATAGCTGCGGTTACAATATGAAACTTTTGCGGGTAAATCACATACATTTTTTATAAATATATGCATCAACGATCATTATTAGAAAGGACTCTGCCAGGTGCAAACAGCATGCCTTTTTGCACATTGACGGATATAGCCATGGGTATGGTCCAACTAACCCATGGCTACGAACCTGCCCAGTCATTTCTGCGATTAGCCACGCCTCCAATACTCAACAACCCAATGGGCTACATTGTAGCTGCGATTATTCATCTATGTTTAAAAATAAATTATAATAACCTTCTATCTGAAAAAGGAAAACATAATCTGTTAAAGAATGCACACACTTTAAGAAACACAATTTAATACACACGTTTTTATGACCTTCATATCTTGTATGCGGTGCATCACATACACTATATTATATACATTTGTGCATACAACTCTGTTGTTCTCTTTGCACATACTAATCATGGGTCATTGGGAGACAAATCCAACTTGCATTAAAAAAAAAACATACAATAATTAAAAAAAAACATAAGACAATACCAGTACAATAAACAAACAGGGATATATACATTGGGTAAGAATAAACAAAGGACATTATACTGGGTGGACAGAGGTTTAGATAACAAGGGAGAAAAGGTGGGATAAGTAAACTTGAGAACATGGGATGGAAAACAATCAAACAGGTAGAAACACAATTACTTAAAAAAATGTTTTTTTTATATTTTGTGGCAAAACATAAATGGAGATAATCCAATGCAACTTGCGCAAAAAATACAAAGACATGAACCTTCAAATGTTTCTAGCTGGTCTGGCCCATACTTGGCCTACATGTAGTCTTCCCTCATCACTCGAGCTGTAAGCGGTGGTGGTGCACAATCAATGAGCAAACATTAAAAGCGCTGCCACCACAAGCCAGAGTCTTAAAACACCTGCAGCACTCGAGCACTCCATTCGAAAAATCATCAGAAATGCTAAAAGGTTCACAAAAGAGGCTTTTCATTAACTGACTACAGAAGTACTGCTCCCATCTAAAGCAGTACTACTATGTTTTGAATGTAAGTTGAAAAAAATGATAATAAAAAGCACCTGATAGCAGTGCTTCACATAGCTAATGCATATACACCTTCAAATATATAAATATTTATTAAACCTTACTTTCACATCAGCCAGCCTCCTGCCATGTGCACAGTGAGAGTTGTGGAATCAAAAGTATAAAACTGCTGAAAATTGTAGCTTTATACTTTCCAAAATGAATACCAAAAAGAGGAGTATATACCAATAAAACTTCTAAAATGGACGACACATTTTTACTTCAACCAATCACAAGGAGCTACACAAATAGAACAGTAACAACAAACAATAACAAACAATGAAACTCACAGAAATAGTTCTTGTATTAAAAGGATAAAACTGCAAAAAATCATGGCTTTTATACTTTCCAAAATGAATACCAATAAAAGAGGACTATATACCAATAAAACTACTAAAATGGATGACACATTTTCACTACAACCAATCACAAAGAGCTGCACAAATAGAACAGTAACAACAACCAATAACAGACAATCAAACTCACAGAAAACTATTTTTCCCCCTCCGAGCTTCTTTCATAGCCGTGACTATTCGACACAGCTGCAGACCTTGCTTTGTATCCGCGGCTACACATACATTTTTCTGCAAGCTCAAAATCAAAGTAAATGAGCCTTTAAACCTTCAAATGATATAAAATAACACCTACGATAAAGTAACACACACATACAATTCTGTACTGTATCATCCACATAAAAATATGATTATTGCACAGACAATGTATAGTTTATAGATGTGACTTTAAATATATCTGTGCCTACCCATACAAGCATTAAACTGATGAAAACCATTGCTGTGCCTACACACGTGTTTTTAAATAGATGTGGGAACAGAACAAAAGCCCTTCATGGCCGTTTGCTGTTAGTCGTGGCTATACTAAAAAAGCTACAAAGAAAAACAACATATTTTCACTCCCCCAAACACCAAACAATTGCCTCTTACATGCCTACCAGCCCGGCTCATCTCCCCATGGTCCTCCTCTACTCCACTGGTGTCCTCCAATCACCCAAAATGCTCAATGCATCTACAATGCTATTTCACACAAAATGCCGGATAGCTGCGGCTAGCACACGTCCACAAGAACATAACATGCCATTTGCCACAATTTAGCCATCGCTGCAAAGGGTACCACATCTACACGAGGGTAGCAATGCCATGCACTGTGTGGCTGCTGGATAGCCGCAGATAATTACAACAGAACAATCAACAATTCCAAACTCAAAAACACACACATCATACTTACCCTGCTCATACAAATTGCAAGAATTTGAAACTAGGAATCACTGCAGATATCATGGCTTGTTTGAAAACTGTGTGGATGATCGAAGAAAGTTGGCTGTTTTGGTTGCTGGCTTTTTGTGAGAAAATAAAGAGGCCGATTCATGGAACGTGAAAAATCCAGCGCATGCGTGCGCTAGTTCTGCGCTATTTTCTATGAATTACCCCCTAAATATTAACATGGACATAGGTTTTAGAGATTTTACAATTAAATGGTTTGGATTGCGGGGAATGCATTGGTTCCAAGTTTTTCCAAAAGTGTTAAGTCTAAGATGTACAGGGCAGCCAGATCTCATACTAATTCATTGTGGAGGCAATGATTTGGGGAATGCATGAGGTGTGTCCCTTACTTTGATGATGAAACAAGACATGGGAAAACTAATGGAACTATTTCCTAACGCCAACTTTATCTTTTCCAATTTGACTCAGAGACAGAAATTAAGATGGACCACCAGATTTAATGGTAAAATTGAAAAATCACAGAGAAATGTTAATAAAGTAGTTTCAGCATTCATGAGAGACCATGACCACAAACAATTATGCATTTCAAACAAAAAGATACACCTCTACATGGCCAATTTCTATAGAAATTATGGAGTACACCTTATCAATGATGGAAATGCAGCATTCCTTCATAACATCAAAACAGTACTCCAAATGTACAAAAGTCTAAAAACACACAGCAAACATAGATATGTGTCCCAAATACCTACTGTGTCACTGGCCATTGCCTTGGCAACAAACAGTGAATTTTTACCCCTGATGTTACTATACTTAAAAAAAATACTTTAAAAAAGAAATAAAACCCTGAAACGCCAAAACGTATAGCAGTGGGTACTGAACTACACATACCCTTGGCTATCAGAAGTCCTTCATAGCCTTGGATAGCCACAAATATCAGAAAAACAGGAAAAGAAAATGCTTTCCTGCCCCCCCAGGCCATCACCAAGTGTCCCCCTCATGTGTGCCAGCTCCATTCACTTCCCAGATGGCCTCCTCACCTCCCCTGCCCTCTCCCTGTTCCCCCACAATGCATGCTGTTTCTGTGACACAGTTTGCTTTCAGATGTCAGCTATTTGAGGCTATAGCCGAGGCTACAGAAAGCTTTGTGTTGCAAACTCAGCACGTAGACCTCCTCCAACTCCCAAATTTCGCTTGGTACCCTCTAGAAACCCCCCCACCTCTAGCCTGATGGTATTTGCATGTTTTTGACCAGATAATATTGTTTTCCCGTGTTTCATTCTCACATATCCTCAGATTTAGCCGTGGATATCTCTCACATAAAAAGAACAAGATGGTGGCTGTTTCATTTCCAAAAAGAAAACGGTTTTGGGAAAATCCCAGAGATATAGTTATCTATTTTTGAGAAGGTGGCACCTGTCCTCTCCCAAATGTTTCAATAACTACTGCACGGAACAACGCCAATCCATGTATGGATCACAAGTCAATGCCTCATGCCCAAGTTGTTTCAGAGTTTGTCCAAATCTGTCCAACGGTTTGGGATGTGGCTTTGGCAAAAACTGACCCTGTTTGTCTATGGGAAAATGAATGGGAACTAAGCCGCACTTTTGGGCAAAAAAAATATTTGATGCTCAATAACCTTTCTATTTTTTAACAAATCTTTACAAAACGTTGCAGTCTCGATGGGCACCTGATTCCTTAATCACTCTCAAAATTGCGGTCAAATCTGCTACTAGAATCAAAAGTTATTAACAATAGAATTTTGAGGGGTTCCTATGGGAGTCCGACTCAACTTAACTATAGGGTGGCTATCGGTGCCCTATAATGTACATTAAAGCAAGTTTATAACCTGCATTCCTTATAAAAAAATCTTTAGCATAAGCACATTTAACAATTATATACATAAACAGAGTACATTTAATAAATACAATAAAACAAACCAACACATTTCAATAAAACAGAGAAGAGCCCTATTACAGATATTATGACATTGTTATCCGCTATCACATCTTTTGAGGAGAGCACGTTTGCAATCTCTTTAAAATATTTTTGGCTATTACAGCGGTCAATTCCCTTTCAACTTCATCTCAATAGCCATACCCCATGCACATACCTAGCAGACGCAAAAACAACTTTCCTGTCAAATGAACAGGTAAAATAAAATGCATAGCTTTGTTAGCACTACATAGCCTTTGTTCAATGAGAAACGTTTTGAAATACAGCCGCCTTAATGCCATGATAACAGGGCAAAATAGCAGGTAGTGCATGTTTAATTCGTAGCAACAGCAGAGTGGGCATAAACCTGACCTTGTGAGTGACCATGAACGTGTATACCATGCAGTATGCAGTATCCCCAACCGCATTCATGCATACAAGCAACGTTCATAAGGTGGATGAATTTCATCCTTTCACTAGGCAAAAACTCTGGGGCATTCTTCAAAGATGCCCTTTTGCATAGATTTCCTCTTGACAATTGATTTAACATCTGCTTTTGAGGTCTTCTTAGTCATCCAACAGGGGTCCTGTGTCCCACAAAGCCAATGACAATTTTTAGCTCCCTCCAACCTGAGAAAGTTCCTCAAAGCCTCCTGATACACTACCATCCCCAGCATAGTCCAGGGTCTAACCCACAATAACATGGGTTTGAGGGCAATCCGGTTGGCTATAGGGAGAACAATAAGGTCCATTAGAACCAACAAAGTGGATGACACTTTTAGGCAACAAAAGTAATTTTTTCATGAACGTGTTTTCAGTTTTGGACAAGGGGGCCGAGTTAATGTAACCCCACAGTTCTGATGCATAAAGGGCTGCTGGCAGAGCTTGTTTGTCATATGGGTTCAAAGCTGGTGAAATCTTCCCACTGCCATGACTAGTGAAAAAAGAACATATATCCCTGCTGTATTTCCCAAGACTAGTCTTGGCCTTGACAAGTTGCTCAGACCATCCCGCTGATTCAAGGAACCTAATTACTAGATTCTCATCTATTACTTTTCTCAATGGGTGCTCTTTGGAAACGGAGGTTTAAAGACCATGACCTTGTTTTTTATAACATTCAGAATTACTGCATCACCTTCAAAAAAGGGCCGACAATCTCTTGGCCGCAATTCAAGGTGCATCAAGAGTGTCCTCTTCCAATGCATCTATTAGGCCCTGTATATTGATTGAAAAGTGGAGGGGCGCCAACACAGTCCTCGTGCACCCCTCTATTCACAGCTAATGGTCTTGATTATTCCCACACATGCCATAGTGGACAGAAGCCTTGGTTTCTGACTACATCATTTTGATGGAGTTGACTAATGGCACAGGTGCACTACGTTCAATTAGCACCCGCCAAAGAGTGTTTCTTGAAACTGTGTTGCATGCTGTCTTCAGATGGAGAAAAATGACGTACAGCTTAGTCTTTGCCAACATTAGATACTTTTGAATTAATAAGAACAAAAGAAAGCAGTGATCCACAGTGCCTCTCCCGGCATGGACGCCAGCTTGTGCGTCAGTGATTACCCCTGCTTCATTTGCCAAGTTTTGTAATTTAGTCAAGATAATCTTAGCAAATGTTTTCCCCGACACAGTCTAGTAATGAAATTGGGTGTTAGTTCTTTGGTTCACCCTTCCCTCCTTTCTTATGAATGGGGACTATAGTCACACCTCTTCAGTTCTTTGGGACCTGTCTGGAGCGAATTACAGCATTAAAAACCTTTGACAGAATTTGAGCCCATATCGATATTTCATTTTTATAAAAGTCCACAGGTATCAAATCCGGTCCTGCCACTTTGCCTGATTTTTGCAAACTCAGGGCTTTTTCAACCTCTTCCTTGCCATTTCCAGGCAGGGTCAGTCTTTCCATGTTTTTCCTGGGGCATTCCCTGCTGATGTTTCAGCACTTGCATACAGTCTGGAGAAATGCCCCACCACACATCCACAGGGATACAACATTGTAAAGCCTTTTCTCTCCTGCAGTGACCACTTTCTCCTTTCTTCCCATCTCACCCTCTCTACCCCTCAGGCAAAGCTAACCCCATTGACCCATGAAGCGTATTTCAGTTGAGGCTGTCGCAGCCACTTTCTCCACCCCTCCCCCCTTGGCTGACTTACACCCTGACACAGCCCTTTCCAAGCTCCCCTCTGCTATACCTGATACTCTTGATGTTCTTGCCCCTGTCATGAGGATCCATTTGAAGCTCAAAGCTAAGTGCAACTTTTGGTACAACTCAGACCTCGTCACTTTTAAATGCAAGTGCAGGGTGACTGAGAGGAAATGGTGTGCTTCTGGTACATCCTCTGGCAAACTGGCCTGTCACCTGCTCCAAAGGCAATACCAGCTCTCTATCTGCACCAAGAAGAGGGCCCACATCCAAACTCTCATCTCCGTGGCATCTAACAACTCGTCCAAACTCTTTAAAATCTGCAATGAGCTGGCCAATCCTGCAGCAGTCTCTACCTCTCCTGTCCCGTCCCAGGCCCTTTGTACTGCCCTGGCTTCTCATTTTATCTCTAATACTCAGGACATCCTTTCCTCTCTCTCTTCCTCACCTCCTCCTCCATCTAGTCCCTGCTCTTCCTCTGGCCCTTCTTCAGCCACCTCTCTTCCCTGCTTCTCCGAATTTCCCCTGTTCCCCTCAGACAAGGTGTCTAGACAAGTCCGGACTATGAAAGTCTTGTCAAAGCCGGTTCACCCCTGTTCCTCCAAAATCATCAAGGACCACATTGACACCTTGTCTCCCGCTCTGGCTGATTTCAGCAACCACTCCTTCGCTGCTGGAGTTTTCCCCTGCCCCCTGAAGCACTCCCTTGTGCACCTTCTTCTTAAGAAACCCTCTGCTGACCCTTGCTGCCCAGCTAACTATCGTCCATTCTCCATCACTGCTTTCCTGGGCAAACTCCTGGAAAAGCTGGCCATCTCCCAGCTTAATCTTCACTTTGAATCGGTTGGCTGTCTCCATGACCATCAGTCTGGCTTCGGAGATGCTAGAAGCATGGAAACTGCCCTCCTGAACATCTGGGAAGACCTGCTCTCCAACCTCGATTCCGACACCCCCTGTGTCCTCATCTTACTTGATCTCTCTTTTGCCTTTGACACGGTCAACCATGCTATCCCACTCAACCGTCTCCGTGATAACCTGGGTATTACCGATCAGGCCCTGGCTTGGCTGACCTTCTTCCTCCCCGATCGACCCTCCCAGGTCCAACTTGGGTCATTCCTCTCCTCTATCTTTACCTGTGGCCTTCCCCAGGGGTCTAACCTCTCTCCCTGTACCTGGCACTTCTTGCCCACCGCATTGCCGCTCTCTGCCCAAACTTTCAGTGCTATGCGGATGACACTCAGCTCATTTTCAGGCTCCCATCAGCCACCTCTTCTCCTTCTCTGATCTCTGACTGTCAGTCTGCCACCCAGGAGTGGTGTGTCGCCAATGATCTTTGCCTTAATGCCTGTAAGACTGAGATTACCTCCTCGGCACGCCTGCTCCCTCCTTTCCTGTCACTCTCTGGCTGACCTCTCTTGGCCCTCTTCCTGTTACCACCTGTGAGGCTAAAAACCTTAGTGTCATCTTTGACTCCACACTTTCCTTCTCTCCTCACATCTCTGACATCTCCAAGAAGTCAGCTGCACCTCCTAAGGTATTCTTACTTTCCACTCTTTCCCCCAGAAGCTCACTGTCTCCAGAGCTCTGGTTCTCTCTAGGCTGGACTATTGCAACAGCCTCTTTCTAAATCTGCCTGCCTCGACTCTCTGCCCTCTGCAACTCATCCAAAACAGGACTGTCAGACTTGTCCTTGGCCTCAAGACCAGGGATTGTATATCTCCAGGACTGAAATCTCTGCACTGGCTCCAGAGGCGGTGAAGATTAAGTTCAAAACCCTCTGAATTGTCCACAAGGCCTTCTGGGACCTTGGACCTCAATACCTTCAACTCTCTTTTCCTCAGTATCTTCCTTCTTAAGCTCTTTGCTCATCCACCTCCAACACCCATAGGGTTAGCTGCTTTTCCAAGGAGCGAGTTAGTCGTAGATCTCTTTTTTCTGCTGGGGTCTCCCTCTGGAAAAGCCTCCCTGCTCCTCTGAAACGTGAAGAAAACCATCTCTGGTTCCGGAAGCACATCAAGACCTTCCTGTTTGCTTCTGCTTTCCCACCTCCTCTCCCCTGCTGATCTCCTGGCTGAATTTCAACCTGCACTGGTTACCTAGCTACCCTCTGATCTCAGGCCCAGGTCCCCCCACCAGTTGCTCACCTGCACTGCCCCCTGTCAACCCTTGCACCCAGGGACTGTTTCGGTATCCCTATAGCCCCTCCTAGCACTCGACACCTGATGTCTGCACTTACCCTTGCCACCATCTGGCTGCACTTTTATTTTCCTATTGTTTTTGTTTATTTTTACTGTTATCCTATATACTGCACTGCCCGGTCCCGTTTCCCTTTGCACTTTGCACTTTTCCCCCTTCCCCATTCCCTGCACTTGCGCAATCTCAATGTCACATGGCCTATTGGGATCGTTGTCTGTGTCTTCCCTCTGTTTCCCCTCCCTTGCCTCGTTGCGTTTTGAAACACTTGTGTATAGGCACGTTATAAATGCCATATCATATCATATCATATCGCCACCCAACCTATTTGTTGCTAACAGCCTCCAAAAGCCAGCACTATTTCCCTGTGCTAATGCCGTGTACAGAGGTTCCCACCATGATTGTACGTACTATTTTTTTTCCTGGCTATTAGGGCCTGATGTACTGCTCTAGTGCAGCAAAGCCTATTCTTATCAGGACTACGCCAGAGCTTGTACACAGAATCAAAGCTTTCTTTGCCCTATTACAATCCTCATCGTACTAGGCATTTACCACCATCACCCTCTTTTTTGGTTTACTAACTCAGTCAGAAATGGAATTTGTTTCCTGCCTAACAATTCAAATTGTGCAATAACCACACTATCTGGCAGGTTATTACTGCAGATTCATACCCAATTATCTTTATTTGTAGCATACACTTTTGGGTTTACTGCCCTTTTTTACCCATTTGGCCCATTTCCATGTTATTCTGACCAGGTCAGTTTCCGAAGGTGTTACTAAGCCCCTGCCGGTAAATTTAAGTACGAGTCGGTTATGGTCATTCTCTCTTCTGTCTACCACTTCAAAATTGAGAGCCTTATTCCAGCTACTGCCTATAATAAAAATATAATGAATACATGTCAACCGGTTACAACAATTAAATGTTGCCTTTTCTGGCCGGTTACAAAATAGCCTGCTATTGCAAGCCCTTAAGTATAAATTGTCAATAGCGCAGGCTGATTCTACCGCCTGCTTATGTACCCTTTTCGGTGGGGTGGCCATTAAAGTGGGTGTAGACCAAGCTATATCCTGGTCATCCTTTAGTTTGTCAGTTACTTCCAGAGTTTCCAACTGGATGTTCAGATCTCCTGCCACTAAACAAAATGTGCTTTGCAAGATCACTGGGTTGGTTGAATTGAGCATGTACCTTCAATTTTGTTAGCACCCCCTTACTCAGTGCCAGATTGGGTCTATTATAAAAATGAATTATCAAGAAATGTTTTCCTCCTCTTGGTATCTCTGCCAACAACTGACGATCTGCAGAGTCAGTTTCAACATTGACCAGATTCCAGTCAAGCTTCGCATCAATCCACATCTACAGCCCTTCCAAGGGCCTACCCCTTAAGTCCTTGGTGGCTGGGATCATGTAGTTTACATAACCATGTAGTTCAATCAGATTTAATTACCATGTTTTCTGCAGAAGTAACACCTGATGACCTCTTGCACAGGAACACCAATCCAGGTGAGAGGATACTCTCCTGAGGCCTGCTATATTCCAAGAAATAGTTTTTAATGCAGATGAACCCATCTTGGCAGTCCTTTTCCCTTCCGGTCAAACACCTTGTTCTAAATTACCAGTAATAGGCCACAGGCCACCTGTTACAGACCCAATCCTACACCCGCTCCCACTCCCATCATAACACACCGTCAGTTAAAGCCCTAGATTTAGCAATTTGCCTGTACAGATGCACAACAAATATGCGAGGCTAGTTCAATAAGGACCCAGTTTGTGGGGCTACCCCACTTGGGTAACTCCACACACCGTAAATCGCTGCTCTTAATTGAAGAAAGCCATGGAATGTTTTTCCGTCAGATTGATTCTGCGAAGTTTGGTGATGTTTCGTGCTTGGGGGGTAAAGTTATAGGGGGTTCCCAAAATTTGTGGAAATCCTCATAGACACAATGGAAAAAGAATTTAGATCACGGCTACAGCCAAAACCGCTGGATGGATTTTCACCCAATTTGCAGCAGGAGTGGCGACTTGGTCCCAAGAGCAGGCTTTTGTAAATTTTATGCAAATACGTCTAGTCGTTTTTTTTAAAACAGCCAAAAAGTAGGTACAAATAAATGAGTGATATCTGGGTTTGGTCCGTGGACTCACTTCCCTATACGCTCCGTGGACAGTCCTCTGGACTAATCAGGGGGCAGCGTGATGTCGCCAGACAATGGACGTTACCGCTGATTGAATGGTGAAAAACATGAGCTGAGTCAGATATTTTGAAACAGTCGCCATATTGGAGTTGCAGAAAGCCACCGTTGTCCATGGACATCATGGTAAAACATAAAAAAACACAACATTTCACTTGTCAACCTAATGAAACAGTCTCTGGGGAGCTGATGGGTGATGAGGATGGGAAGGCATATGGTGATAAAAAGACAACAAACTGGTGATTTTTCTACCTCTGTAGTACGCAAATATTGCAGATGTTCTGGGAAATCCATTCCTATTTTGAATTACAGGGATGGTGAAAAGCAGTTTCTGGATGGCTTATAACTTTGGGGCCACTCAATGAAACTGCATGATATTGTACAATATAATTCTAGACCTGACCCTGAATGGTTCTACAAAGTCTGCTGCTGTTTTGCCAAGAGGGGGCAAGACTAGAGAGCGGTTCCAAAATATTTGAAAGGCTGATAAATTTGGTGCCATTTGACAAATCTACACAAATGTTTGCAAAAAGATGTCAGACCCAGATTTGTATGTTTTAGCAAATTGTGGTGGGATTTTGTTGGTGGGGCAATATTAGAGGGGGTCCTCACAATTTTTAGATGGCTTATAGCTTTGTTGCTGTTTGATAAATCTGCACAAAAAAAGGTTTTCAGTAAGATTATAGACCCCCCACCTGGAATGTTAGTGCAAAGTCTGAGTGGAGGATAGGTTATATGATAGGATGATATTATGTACGTACATGTTGACACTTTTCAAAAAATAAAACATGGAAATATGTACAGCAAACTTGTGCAAGAAGCATTGGCAAGGAGCTGAAAGCATGGTTTTGCAAATGTGGCCCTGTTTTATTTTTTTTAAGTGTCATGTAGGTACAACAAATTGTGATATACCTTTGTTGAATGAGGCAGTGGCCAGACTGTCTGGGTCATGGCCAGATGCCATGACCTGGACAATCTGGCTACTGGCCATGACCACAAGGGACCAGCAATGGGGTTAAAGTGGTCATGACCACCAGGGACCGGCTATGTGGTAAAGTATTTCAAAATCGGGATAGGTTTGAATAGGAAACTAAATTCTGCTTGTGGCTACATCTCAAAGTGCTGGACAGGATTGCAGAAAACATTCACGAGGAACATCAGCAAGAACCTTAAAGTATGATTTTGCAGATCTGTTGTGTGCTTTATTTGTTCTAAAATGTCAAAATGTAATTATACAAAATGGTGTTATAACTTTGGTGATTGGGCAGTGGGCCTGGTCCTTAGCAAATAGAAATGTCTAAGCTGATTTGCCTATTGGGGAATGCGGTATGGCCAAAGTACATGCCCCATGGATTGTAGAAACTGGCCATGGCTGCAAGCCGTGAGCACTGGCCATTGGTCACATTATGAGGGTAGAGTGGACACTGAACTAGGATGCAGGGTAGGTGCAGTGGATAACGTGGGTAGTTTGGTGGGGCTGGCGTTATGGTCGAGCGTCATGCCGTAAGCAATTCAATGATCAGATGGAGCATCCAGAAGTGGTTAAGACTTGCCTATTTAGAGATGTTTGGGTCGAGACGTTGGATGGTGTATCCTCTCACGCAACGTATGCTGAATATTCAAGGCTTACACACGCTAGAGAATGTCTACCTCTTTATGTTCAGCGTTTCCCATGTGAGAAAATACACACCACCCATTTGCATTTCATACTCAACAAATTTGATATTGCCGAGAGGATCAAACACTGGAAAGCATACACTATATACCAATGTAAAGATTCTGGGGGTAATTCATAGAATTCAGCGCACAAGTGGCGCACGCGACTGGCACACAGTGTGCGCGTGCGACTTTCTGCGCCAGCCGCATGCGCTAAAATCCATTTCCGTGCACAGCGTATTCATGGATTTTAACATCCAAAACCAGCCGTGGCGCAGAGTGGCGCAGCGACCCTGAAGCAGCGCCAGTTACGCCCCAAACCCCTCCCCGTACGCCATGTACAGCACACAAATCCCGTACATGGCGCACAGGCTCACAACCACGAAAACGGCTGTAAAACTCCCAGCGCACCCCTCCGAATACACGTACTCTGCTGCACAGGTAGTCTCATACGCGATTGGGCCTGTGTGAGTGGGGTACGTGGATTACTGGGGTGCGCTGGAAGTTTCACACGAGATTGGGCCTGTGCGAGTGGGGTATGTGGATTACTGGGGTGCGCGGGAAGTTTCACACGCGATTGGCCCTGTGCGTGCGGGCTACGTGGATTACTGGGGTGCGTGTGAAGTTTCACATGCGATTGGGCCTGTGCGTGAGGGGTACATGGATTTGGAGGGTGCGGGGGAAGTTTCACATGCAGCAGGCCCTGTGTGTGCGGACTACGTGGATTACTGGGGTGCACAGGAAGTTTCACACGCAATTGGGCCTGTGCGAGCGGGGTGCATGGATTACTGGGGTGCGCAGAAAGTTTCACACGTGATTGGCCCTGTGCGTGCGGGCTATGTGGATTACTAGGGTGCGCGGGAAGTTTCACATGCGATTGGCCCTGTGCATGCGGGGTACATGGATTACTGGGGTGCACAGGAAGTTTCACACGCGAGTGGCCCTGTGCATGCGAGGTACATGGATTATTGGGGGGCGCGGGAAGTTTCACACGCGATTGGGCCTGTGCGAGCGGGGTACGTGGGTTACTGGGGTGCATGAGAAGTTTCACACGCGATTGGGCCTGTGCGAGTGGGGTGCGTGGGTTACTGGGGTGCACGGGAAGTTTCACATGCGATTGGCCCCGTGCGTGTGGGGTATGTGGATTTGGGGGATGCGCGGGAAGTTTCACACGGGGCAGGCCCTGTGTGTGCGGGCTACGTGGGTTAAAGGGGTGTGCAGGAAGTTTCACACGCGATTGGCCCTGTGCGTGCGGGTTACGTGGATTACTGGGGTGCGCGGGAAGTTTCACACACGATTGGCCCTGTGCGTGCGGGGTACGTGGATTACTGGGGTGCATGGGAAGTTTCACACGCGATTGGCCCTGTGCGAGTGGGGTACGTGTATAACATGGTACGGGGGAAGTTACACACGTGCTTTTGCTGTCAGAGCGGGGTACGTGTATCCAGGGGGGTGCGCAGGGAGTCCCACACGTCAATTGGCAGAAGGGGCTCTCACAGATGTCCCCTCTACACCCACCATGGACCCTGCAGGCAAACCACACCACAGGGGACTACCCAGCACCCTGGTCATGTCCCGGAGGCAGTCCATCCACCATGGGCATGCTCCCAGCCAGGCCACATGTTACCTTGCACTAGTGATCACCAACTCATATCCCCCAGCACCCCCACCCCCCAGCAGTGAGGGGCACCTGCCAGCAGGCCCCCACTCATGTCCCACTCATGTTCCCCAGCACCCCCACACCCCAGCAGTGAGGGGCATCTGCCAGCAGGCCCCCACTCATGTACCCCAGCACCCCCATCCCCCAGCAGTGAGGGGCACCTGCCAGCAGGCCCCCACTCATTTTTCCCAGCACCCCCACCCCCCAGCAGTGAGGGGCACCTGCCAGCAGGCCCCCACTCATGTCCCCCAGCACCCCACCCCCCAGCAGTGAGGGTCACCTGCCAGCAGGCCCCCACTCATGTCCCCCTGCACCCCCACCCCCAGCAGTGAGGGTCACCTGCCAGCAGGCCCCCACTCATGTCCCACTCATGTTCCCCAGCAACCCCACCCACCAGCAGTGAGGGGCACCTGCTAGCAGGCCCCCACTCATGTCCCCCAGCACCCCTGCCCCAGCAGTGAGGGTCACTTGCCAGCAGGCCCCCACTCATGTCCCACTCATGTTCCCCAGGACCTTCACCCCCCGGCAGTGAGGGGCACCAGCCAGCAGGCCCCCACTCATGTCCCACTCATGTCCCCCAGCAGCCCCACCCGCAGTAGTGAGGGTCACCTGCCAGCAGGCCCCCACTCATGTCCCACTCATGTTCCCCAGCACCCCCACCCCCCAGCAGTGAGGGGCACCTGCCAGCAGGCCCCCACACATGTCCCACAGCACCCCACGCCCCAGCAGTTGGGGCACCTGCCAGCAGGCCCCCACTCATGTCGCCCTGCACCCCCACCCCCAGCAGTGAGGGGTACCTGCCAGCAGGCCCCCACTCATGTCCCCCAGTAGCCCCACCCCCAGCAGTGAGGGTCACCTGCCAGCAGGCCCCCACTCATGTCACACTCATGTTCCCCAGCACCCCCCAACCCCCAGCAGTGAGGAGCACCTGCCAGCAGGCCCCCACTCATGCCCCACTCATGTCCCACTCATGTCCCCCAGCACCCCCACCCCCAGCAGTGAGGGGCACCTGCCAGCATGCCCCCACTCATGTCCCCCTACACCCACACCCCCAGCAGTGAGGGTCACCTGCCAGCAGGCCCCCACTCATGTCCCACTCATGTTCCCAAGCACCCCCACCCCCAGCAGTTAGGGGCACCTGCCAGCAGGCCCCCACTCATGTCCCACTCATGTCCCCCAGCACCCCCACTCCCCAGCAATGAGGGTCACCTACCAGCAGGCCCCCACTCATGTCCCCCTGCACCCCGACCCCCCAGCAGTGAGGGGCACCTGCCAGCAGGCCCCCACTCATGTCACCCATCACCCCCACCCCCCAGCAGTGACGGTCACCTGCCAGCAGGCCCCCACTCATGTCCCCCTGCATCCCCACCCCCAGCAGTGAGGGGCACCCGCCAGCAGGCCCCCACCCATGTCCCCCTGTACCCCCATCCCCCCAGCAGTGAGGCGCACCTGCCAGCAGGCCCCCACTCATGTCCCCCCACCCACTCACCCACCCAGCAGTGACATGCCCATCTCATGACACAAACCAAAAGTCAACTATGTACATCAACACATGTCCGTCACACACACACACACACACATACACACACACACACACACACACACACACACACACACACACACACACAGGTTGCCATTGATTGAGTAAACCCACATGTCAACATGCATGAACCCAATGAGTGAATCCCACACATTGAAGTAAAAGATCAAAATGTATTAACATGAAAACCAATTGAAAGTACGTAAAGCATAAAAATAATGGCAAACATGAAATGGCCAAAACTCTCTGTCCACCAAACGAAATCCAAATGAAACGGAAAAAGGTACATCCATTGATCCATGGTGAAATGAAATCAAAATGTCCAAATAAATCCAACGTCCAACTATGTACAATCCAATTTTCAAGGGTCCATGAGACCAACAAAACAAATGAAACCTATCTAATAACCTACCTAACAAAAAAACTATATACAAAAGTGTGGGGCATAGTCCAAAAGCCCCAAAATAAAAAAAAGGAAACCTAACACTATAAACTATTTACAATGGCGATGGGCAAGTCCTGCGGCTCACTCAGTGATGTTTTCGGCCAGGGCATGATCGAACTCCCTGTCTATTTGCTGGAGGCAGGCCTCTGTCCTGACCCCAAGGTCTCGCAGGGAGGCACTCATGGCCTGTTCCGACTCCCTTGCGAGTCGCCTCGCGGCACTCTGCCCGCCTCAATGCCTGACGCATGGAGAACTCCGCCCTGACCATGGTGAGCCGCGCCTCTTCCACCCGCCACCGCTCCGCACCTATACGCTGGCCCAACCGCAGGCACACGGAGGACACACCCATTCCAGGGTCCTCCTGCCCGCTGGCCGATGCCTGCCCCCCTGATGTCGATGGCCCGAGCCATCATTGCTCCCACCTAGAGCCTGCTCCTGCTGCTGCTGTCCATGTGCCCTGTCCGATGATGCCTGCACTTCCTCCATCAGCTGGTCTCCAGTTGTGGTGTCCACCCCTGCTGGACCGCCGACTCCCGACTGTGGCAGGGATGGGATCTCCACCAAGCTGGCTGTGTTGGTCAGGCCAGGTCCACAGGGGGCCCTGGTGGAATCTGGGCTGGAAGACGGCAGGGAGAAGGACTGGTGCATAGTCTCCACAGAGGAGGAGACATCCGCTAGAGTGCGCGTCACATGTAAGAACCCACCGACCAGGGCCCCTCCCAACAGTGCCACGTTGCGATGCTGCTGTTCATGATGGCGTGCATTTTCTGCCCAGGAAGAACGCACGTCATCACGAATGTCACGCGTGCGCAACGCGACACCAATCAGGACGGAGCCCATACGTTCATGGGACCCCTCATCCGCAGGTAGTGGAGACGCAGATGACATGGCACTCTCCCCTACCTGCGGACAGGCCTGGGACGGGGCATCCCTGCTGGAGCATGGTGATGCAGTCACAGGGTCAAGGACAGCGACATGCACAGGCCCCTCTGCGGTGACCTGTGCTGCCACCTGACCCTGGCCCTGGACTGCACCACTTGCACCAGTGGTACTAACCCCACCAGGCCCCATGTGCGGCTCAGTAGCGGGCTCCTCCTCCTCTGTGGAGACCACCAACCTGGATGTCTCCACACCATCTTCCGCCATTGCAAGCCCCTGTGGGGGCTCACCCGGACCTTCCGCCACAGCTGTAGTGGCAGACGCAGCACCAGCCCCCTCGCTCCCGGATGATGGCAAGTCCTGGGAGGGTGGCTGGGCCTTGCGTCGCCGCCCGGTGGAGTCATCCCCACCGCTGGGCTCCACAGCGCCATCTCCGCCCTCTTCTTCTCTTGACACTGCGTAGAGGGAGACATAGAACACAAGCATCAGGGTACAGTACAATATTCCCCTAGACAGGAAGCAATAACAAATGAGAGGCAGTGTCAAACGTCACTTCCATCCTATCCCTCCATGACACATGGGTGAATGCAAGCAACACACATTCAGAAACAGTCATGGCGCCTGCAATCAACATCAGCATCCATGTACAAGGGCCTCTATTAACCAAAATTTTGCCTTAAAACTCACAAGCATCATGACTCACACTGATCCCATGCACAAACATCACCGGAGGGTCATGCATCATGGCTTGTACACCACGGACACAGTGGATAGACACAGTGCATACAACGGTGACAACACTGCATGAGTGAATGTACACATCATCACGGACATTTGTCATGCATCCATGGTGTTTCAAAGTCACACACACACTTCTCAGACACACACACATGTGCACCATACATGTGCATGACAGCAGCACCCATCCCTCACACCCCCTCCATGTCCAAGAACAGACACTGGCATGCTTTCATGTGTGCATTTGGCATACAGCTCCCCATGTTGCATTGTAACACATGCACCAACCATGTAGTTCACACATTACTGGTCACACATGCATGACCATGATGTCCCTGCACACACACATCCATACATGGCCTATGTCACACATACATGCAAGTATCAGACCACCAGTACACTGCAACATTCCCGGTCTCACACAACAATGCTTCGCCACTTCCGCTCAACTCCAGACGGGTCTGCCTCCTAAGGATATTGGCGTGGAGTGCTGGGCATACGTGTTCCAGGGCCCTCATCTGGATGTCACACATGCTGACCCGGCCCCCCTCTGCGAGGCGCCGGGCCTTTTAGAGGGTCCTGGACCTAAAGTCCTCCCAGCGCTTCTTGACGTGCTTGATGTCACGGGTTGCCACACCCTCCGCGTTGATGGCAACCACTACGTCATCCCAGATCCTCTCCCGTCCTTCCTTGTTGGTGCGTGATGTTCTGAAGAGGGCATCAAAATGCCCCAGGACATGCTCCACCAGGACACCAACTTCCTTCGCACTGAAGCTGGTGGCCCTCTGCCTCTCTGGCTGGGGGTCGCCAGTGGTCTCAGATGGTGTTTGCCCCAACATGGCGACCCCCGAGGCAGGCGTGGGTGGGCAACTGGGTCCTGGGGCTGGGCTGTGGAGCGATGGTATCCCAGTCGGGAGTCTTCTGTTCCAGCAGGGTTGGACACAGCAACTGGAACCCTGGCTGACGTGCAGGCACCAAATAGCAGGGCATGTGGGCAGCAGGCAGGCAGCAGCAGATGGCAGGTGGGAGCGTGCTCGGGGTTCTGGGGGGAAGTAATTTGGCCTTCTGGGCAGGAGCGTGGTCTTCCCTGTGTTGTCGCGTGGCCAGCTTGACACAGAGTGATTTGGCACGTGAAAATCTTGCACGTCTGCGTGTAATTCGAGGAAAGGCCCTTAGCGCGTAAGCGCGTCTGTGACGTTACGCGCACGGGCGTTTCCCTCGAGACGTTTCCCTCGTGACGTGGGCATAGTGGTTCAGGGCGCGTGAAAAAACTGCACGTCCATGTGTGAATGTGTGTAATCCGAGGAAAGGGCCTACGCGTCTGTGACGTGACGCATGCGGGCGTTTCCCTCAACACAGGTGCATGTTCATCGTACATGTCCAAAAACTGCATGTCCGAGTGTCAGCTCATGTAATTGGAGGAAAGTGCCTTAGCGCGTATACGTGTAAGTGACGGTGTACGTGTGGGCCGGTTTAAAAGGTACGTGTATAACCCCATTTCCTTGTACATGCTTTTCGTGGAGAGCGAGTGGGTGAATTCTGTACTTCTTGTCGGTTCACACGTGATTACTTCACAGCGTTTCAAGTTCGTACTCCCTGTTACCTCTGTCAGCGTTAATTTTTTTTCTTGGGCCTGTTTCCTCAAACAGCCTTCACTTCTTCTTTTGTCCTGTCTCCTCAGACAGCGTACAATTTTTCTTTTGGCGGGGGTGTTTCCAACGCGCACATGCGCGTCTTTTTCACGTTCTTTTTCCAGGCAGACAGTGAGTCGCGCACGTATTTACCAACTGTGCTTGCCCCATGTGTCGCGTACCGCTTAAGAGGTCATTGTAGGCTGCGTGTAACACGTGTATGCTTAATTTTGTGTTCCTGGGTGCCATTGCATAGTGCGGGTTCATTTTTCCATGCACATGGTCTATGAGGGGTTGCGTGCACGTTATTATTTATTTTCGGGGTGCCTGTGCGTTGTGTGACCCGTCATCTTCCCCCTGGGGTCACAAACAGCCTTGCTAGAGCACTAGGGTACGAATTCCATCTAGTACCCTACCCCTTTCACCCCAATTGCCCAGGACAATCGTTTACTGCTACTCCCATACGCACAACAACATCAGTGCCATGGTTGGGAGGCAACCAATCGGTAAGGGAGGCAAAGGTGGCCGACCTCCAAAAGGTGGGCGGGGTGGGTGCGGTAGGGGACGTGGCCATGATTTGGGAAACGTAGCTGACACCATCCCAGCTCAGCCCTTGTTGGACCAGCCCATTGTGGCACCTGAACCGGCACAGGATGACTCCCAGGCTGGCTTCCAGGTCAGCAAGTCTACGCCACGTGTGGCGGTGCAAGGTGGTGTCACCAGGCCACGTGGATCTGGGGCAGCTATGTCATCTGCTGTCCCAAGTAGGCAGGGTGGGGAGGCTACAGGGGCAGCTGCAGCTCAATCCACCCCAGCTCTGAGTCTCCCAGCCAGGACAGTGTCGGTCCCTGTCCATCAAACTGACGTTGCCCCTGCCAACATCCCCCTGCAGCCAATGCCTGCACCAAGACCTATGGTCATTGTGCATTTGCACAATCCTAGTACCCAGTCCACCGGCGCTTCTGCCCCTACTGACTAGAGTGGCGCAAGCCACCCAGGATCCGCACCACCTTTGAAAAAGAGGAAGAAGGGTGTTCTGGCACTACAGGCTGAGACCCCAGACACGGCTACACACTCCGTCACGTCAAGGAAGCCTAGCTTTAATGACGCTGAACTTGATGCACTGGTGGCCTATGTGTCGGCCCATAGCCGTGAAATGGTGGTGACTGCAGGGTGCAAGAGCACACCTGGTCAACGTAAGGCACACTGGCAGACCATTGCGGACATCATTAGTGCCCTTGGATTTGTGAGGCGCTCAGCTGATGATTGCTACAAGCGATGGAATGACCTGAAACGCAGAGAAAAGAACAAGCTGGCCTCAAATCATGCTTCTACTCTGGTGACTGGCGGTGGGTCACCACAAGAGGACAACCAACTCACTGAACATGAGTCTGTTGCTGGAACCTTCATCACAGAGGAACAGATCCAAGGCGTGGGAGACCTACCAGATTATGATGCATTGTCCGGTGAGTGCCCATGCATGTGTGTGTAATCCATGTGTATGTTGTGTGGGTGACGGGTTCTGATTGAGTGCCAGGTGAGGGTGTGTGCACCTGAGTGGTATGGGTCACCCATGTGCTTCCTCCAAAACATTCACTGGCATTGGATTTGGGTATGACAGTATCCCTTCTGCCCACAGTAGCCATTTAGCGCCACATTACTGCAGTTGCCCTTGAACTGTCATCTTGCAACAACATTGTTCAGATTTTTTCAGTGTTCATTCTGGCTGATTGTTTCAATTCTCCCACTTTTGCGACACATTTTTCAACCCTATTGTCACATATGTGACATGCTTCTGTCATTGATTACACCCCACATTGGCCCACATTGATGTTTGGTGCCTGTTTGAATGTGGTACTTGATAGTTGTTTCCTGTGATGTTTAAGTGACCAACCATTGATGTGTACATCTGCCTGCAATCACTGTATTCTTGTACACTGGATGTGTTGCATTGAGTGGCACATGCATATTTTGTCACACTATGTAGCATTGTTCATCTATTCATGTCCATCTCACATGGATGGCTGACAGTACTCATTCACTGACAAATGACTGTACTTGTCAAATGTACCATGGCTATGCTACATGCCATCTGTGTGCTGGCATGTGTCATGTATGTGTATTGGACATGCCACTCACAGGCTAATGTGTGATGCCAGTGCTACCCAGCATGCAGCAAATGTGTTGCTTTTCTATCTTGGTGTCATCAGTGTCTGCTTTTTGCCTCCCCTTCCAACTCAGTGACAGTGCATGCATGCCAGGGTTATAGTCATGTGGGACATGTGTAAATCATGTACTGGATCTCTGGCTTGTCAGGCCTATGTATGTGCTATGGTGCTAATGCCTGTTTCCATTTTTTGTGTTTCATGTTTTTGCAGGTGATGACGCACTTGATGCTGTTGAGGTTGAGGAGATGGTGCAGACCCAGGAGGAATCTCAGGCACGACAGAGCACCAGTGGGGGACGTGGTGTGGTGGTGGGTGAAAACCCTTTCGTAATGCAGACCATACTGTCCAGGGGTGTCTCTCGGTGCACCTCCCCAGACCTCTATTCAGGTGCTGAATCGGATTATGAGACTTATGTGCCATCGCAGGTGAGTGTTTTTCTGGCAGAGATTATGTTCTGTCCAACCCACCTGCACCAGGGGTAGAACCCTCTATGGGGATGTCAGTGTTGGTAAGTCTGCCTTTGGCGGTTACGAATGCAGGGTCACATTCCACAACATCTGATCCTGTTCTTGGGCCAGCAGATCAGAGGGGGAATGCAGTCCTGCAGCCTCAGGCAGTGCCAGCACAGCAAGGTGCAGATCGCCTTGCCCCGAACAGGTGTGGTGCCCACCGATGCGGTGGCCGTACGCCACCAGGCAATACTGTATGGGAAAACTCCATGTACGGTATGGCAACCCAACAGGCAGCATCAGTTGAAATCATGGCTCAGGCAATGGAGAGGGTGGCCACTTCCATTATCCCCCCTGAAAGGCAGATGGAGCAACAACAGCAGGCAGCAGACTCCATTTCCCGATCACACAGGGAAGACATGTTGGCGTCCAACAGGTACCGACGGGCGTCACTGGAGACTCTGCGGGAAGCCATTTCTATAGAGTCACAGGGCCACAGGGAAGCCCTGAGGGTAGAACTCCATAACCTCAGGGAGACTCTTGTTGAACTTGAGGCTTCCACACATTTGAGGACAGAACAGCAGTTGGAGCAGCTCACACGTTCACTCTCAGCTGAGCTGCAGGCAACTCAGGAGGAGATCCGGGCATCACAGGAGGCCATGCGTGCAGAAATGCAGGCAACCCGTCAGGTGCAAAACAGAAGAGTTGATGGCTGGAAGGTTTAGAATAAATCTTGACCTCTGGCATTGCTCTGGGCAACCCTCCAGACCATCGTTCTTCGCCTGCCAAGCCATTACAAAAGGGGAAAAACCATATGCAAATCAGGCTTGGTCCCACCCCCAAAGGGGTAGTCCAGTCCGAACTGCTAGGTCACATCCCTTTTGCACGAGACCACAAGCATCCCCAGACATGTTTCAGCCTTGTTGGGCGTCATCAGTGAGGAGTAGCTTGGGTCTCTAGGCCCAGCAGGCAAGGGACCCACATCTGGGCATACCCTTCCCACTCGGGGTGACAATAGCAAAACAGAAGAGTTGATGGCTGGAAGGTTTAGAATAAATCTTGACCTCTGGCATTGCTCTGGGCAACCCTCCAGACCATCGTTCTTCGCCTGCCAAGCCATTACAAAAGGGGAAAAACCATATGCAAATCAGGCTTGGTCCCACCCCCAAAGGGGTAGTCCAGTCCGAACTGCTAGGTCACATCCCTTTTGCACGAGACCACAAGCATCCCCAGACATGTTTCAGCCTTGTTGGGCGTCATCAGTGAGGAGTAGCTTGGGTCTCTAGGCCCAGCAGGCAAGGGACCCACGTCTGGGCATACCCTTCCCACTCGGGGTGACAATAGGAAAACAGAAGAGTTGATGGCTGGAAGGTTTAGAATAAATCTTGACCTCTGGCATTGCTCTGGGCAACCCTCCAGACCATCGTTCTTCGCCTGCCAAGCCATTACAAAAGGGGAAAAACCATATGCAAATCAGGCTTGGTCCCACCCCCAAAGGGGTAGTCCAGTCCGAACTGCTAGGTCACATCCCTTTTGCACGAGACCACAAGCATCCCCAGACATGTTTCAGCCTTGTTGGGCGTCATCAGTGAGGAGTAGCTTGGGTCTCTAGGCCCAGCAGGCAAGGGACCCACGTCTGGGCATACCCTTCCCACTCGGGGTGACAATAGCAAAACAGAAGAGTTGATGGCTGGAAGGTTTAGAATAAATCTTGACCTCTGGCATTGCTCTGGGCAACCCTCCAGACCATCGTTCTTCGCCTGCCAAGCCATTACAAAAGGGGAAAAACCATATGCAAATCAGGCTTGGTCCCACCCCCAAAGGGGTAGTCCAGTCCGAACTGCTCGGTCACATCCCTTTTGCACGAGACCACAAGCATCCCCAGACATGTTTCAGCCTTGTTGGGCGTCATCAGTGAGGAGTAGCTTGGGTCTCTAGGCCCAACCCGTCAGGTGCTGCATGGGGATCTCCGTACTATCATCCCCAGAACGAGACCTTCCACACTCGCATGCTTGCTGCCATGGAGGACCATACCAGGGCTTTGCGTGGGTTGCCTCCCATAGCACCACCACCTCCTGATGCAGCAGCAGAGGGTGATGATAGCGACAGCAGCACTTCTCCCAAAGTAGCGTAGCCGTGCAGGCCATGAGCCCATAGAGGTGTTTTTTTTCGCAACATCCACACAGGTGGGTGTTGGTGTGCACCCTGTCGTCGGACCTCCTCGGTGGCCTCACCCCCTGCCCCCCACATGGCCATTTTTTTTTTGGTTTTTTTTACAGTGTGTTGCCTTGTGTGGCTCCCGTGGGCATTCACTGTGTTTTCCAGCTGGGCACATGCAGGCTTGTCCTGTGTTTGGGTTAGATGCTTGGGTTCCTGACACACACACCCCTCCTGCTTCCCGTTTCCATGGGCTTGCAAAGGGTGTGATCAAGTGACAGTGACTTACACAGTGACATTGGGCTCCCATGAGGTGTGTGGGCTGTCTGTAGTCATAACTGTGTGGACATCCCTAGTGGGGTTTGTTTTTGTATTGAACACTGCATGGTGTATTGATATGTGCTTGTGCATCCATGTCTTCCTCCTTATCCGCAGGCACCTTCTTCATGTCTTCACAAGGCCGTCTCCTTTGCAGATGCAGTTCATGTTGTATGCAGTACACTGACACATTTGCCTGACAGCAACACTCTGGAGTTTGAAGGGGTCGATGTGCTGGCTTATTGAGGTTGTATGACTTACATTACTTTGAGTTTGTACTGTCATATTTTGGCGAAGTTTCATGCTTTGTTGCTGGATTGTGTTGCTGGTAAGTATTTGGTCATGTGTGCTGTTTGTTATTGATTACTGGGAGCATATTGTCTGTGGCCTGTTTCCATTTGGGAAAGGGCACTTTGTGACACTTGTGTCATGTGTTGTGCATTCCTTTGTTTGCTTTCAAATTGCAGGACATGCCATGGTGTGTTAGGTGGCGGAGATGGGGAGGGGTTGGGTGACATGGCGCTATTTTCATGTTGTGTTTAGCAAGGGGGTAGTCATTCATGCAGCATAAATGTGTGCCTTTTTGTGACACAGCATTGGTTGTCTTTTGGTAGGTAGGAATGCACACAATGTAACACTTCCAGGTGACCAATCTCAGGCTGGTATGGTTGTGACAGTTGACTGTCCCTTATGCCATCATCATTGATTGTCAGCTGGTATGTGCCAGGGCTGTGTGCACTCCAAAGGGGTGTGATTTTAGGTGAAGTAATTAGCCACCAGCTGCGTATGGGCTGCCTCACCACGTGCCCTTTCCCCTCCCATGCGCAGCGGCCGTGCTTGTGGTTGGGGATGTGGGGGCACCACCATGTCCACCAGCAGGCCCCGGC
This sequence comes from Ambystoma mexicanum, assembly GCF_040938575.1. Lineage (NCBI taxonomy): Eukaryota > Metazoa > Chordata > Amphibia > Caudata > Ambystomatidae > Ambystoma > Ambystoma mexicanum. The sequence continues at coordinate 649,862,892 of NC_090922.1, read as the reverse complement.
GTGTTGCAACATTGTGCAGGACACATGCTGCCACTATGATCCTGCACACTACTGGGGGCACGTATAGCAGCTGCCCACCAGAGTGGTCAAGGGAGCGAAAGCGTGAGTTGAGCACTCCGAATGTGCGTTCCACTATGCCCCGGGTTGCAACATGGGCTGTGTTGTAACTTACCTCGAGTGGTGTGGTGGGGTTCCGAATTGGCGTCATCATGTGGGTGCTCAGAGGGTAGGCACTGTCCCCCGGGGAGGTGATGATGGGTATCATTAGTGGGGTGTGATATTACTCATTATCTGACATGCATGCCTGTGCAGGGGCATTTATACTCACCAAGCAGCAATGTATCGCCATGCCACCCAGCTCGTAGGTCCCGGTTTATGGTTGACATTCTGTAAATGAAACTGTCATGGGTGGACCCTGGATAGTTGTCATATACTGAGGTGATGATTCCCTTGGCATCACATACTACCTGCACGTTGATGGAATGCCAGTGCTTGCGGTTTCTGTAGATGTGCTCAGTTGCCCTGGGAGGACGTAGAGCCACATGGGTGCAGTCAATGGCACCTAGCACTTTGGGGAGGTGTGCCACCCTGTAAAAATCCTGGACGACAGCCTACCTTTCTGCAGGTGTTCTGGGCAGGTATATGTGCCTGCAGAGTGATGGGCGTGCAGTCATGATGGCCAACACTTGGTGCAGGCAGCGTGACTGCATGGCCTGTGACCCCCCCCCACTATGGCACTTGTCCGCTGAAATGAACCAGTGGCCAAGAAGTGCAGTACATTGAGCACCTTTTCCAAGGGGCTCAGTGCTTGGGAGCACAGGGTGGGTGATGTGAGATCATCCTCCCACTCACTCACCAGGTCGAGTATTATGTGAGGTGGAAACCTGTACCTCCCATACACCTAGTCATCAGGCATCCCAAAAAGGCTGGTTCTGGGTCTAAAAATTCTGGCCAAGACTATCCTCCTCCTCCTGCGGTATCCCATGACCACTGCTGCGAGGATTGGTATATTCATCTTAGCGTCTGAGCTTGTTTGTTGTTTGCGTGCACTTTTATGCTGCGCGGGTCCACATACGCCTGCTTCCTGCTGGCGTACGTGTTTCCGGATCAGTGCGTCTTTTTTGTTGCACGCGTTAGCCCCGTTCGATTCCATGAATACGTGTTGTAGGCGCGCGTGTGGGCGTTCTGCGCATTTGCCTCCTGTACTTCCCCTGTGACACCCACATTTTCACGCGTTGTTCCCCATTCCGCGTGTTACGCCACGTGTTACGCCTACTTTTGTTGTGTGCACTGCGCTATGTGTGCTTTCGCTGTGCGCGTAGCGCACTCTGTTTGAAGACGTGTGCGCCAGAGTGCGCCACACAGGATTTTAGCGCATATCCATGAATATACACGCGCACGGACTTGCATGAATCGCTGGGCGCAGGTTTCGCTGCGATTTAGCACTTGCGCTGCGATTCACACGCTTTCGCACGCTTGCGCGGAAATTTTCAGCGCACATTAATTCCATGAATCGGCCTTTCTGATTCTGTCATAGGAAAGATACTCTTGAAACTCTGGAACACTTGGTTATGGTATGTCCATACTTTGCTAATATGTGTTTCCTATGCTTTAAAGAGCAAGGATGTGGCTCGACCGAGTTGTTTGGGAATTTGCTTTGGTGTCGTTTTGTGTGGGGTACCAATATATCACTAATTTTGGCAGTGAATAACTTTTTAAATTTTGTATCAATTGAACTGGACATAAATAATTGAACAAGTAATGTATGATTTTGCGATATGTATAGAGTGCAATTTGGTAGGTTTGCTTTGTAAATTGTTCTTTTCTTGTTAGTTCTAGTTTCGTTTTAATGTTTTTATTCTTTATTATCTATGATCTTTGTTAATTTTCTCTCTTTGATTTATACTGCTGTGTAAGGTTTCCTGTAAAACGCAACTGCAACAATAAAAAGAAATGCAAACATTCAATGATGATTTGCATCCCCAGCATGTGCTTCTGATAACAACACACATAAGTATGTGTTGCAAAAAAGATGGTTGTTAAAGGAGTTTTATAGTTCTTTCATATATGTTAAAAGTTGAATTATTAATAACTTATATACAGTGATGTAACATCATAAAACATTTTCACTTATAAAAACCTATTAAATTGACAGAAAAAACATTGTTAAAGGGACGTTATGGTTATGATGCACCCCACCCTTTGGACTCTGCCCCAGCAGTTAGCCAGTGGCATCATACCTCAGCAGCCCTTGACACTTCCCTCCTGAGTTCCCATGAGCTCTTGCCCAGTCGTACTGCCCTTTCTATGTATGAACTTTTCTCATAATGCATATGTGCCTTTATAGGAGCACTTTGTACTATTTGTTTGTATAAGTAGGGGCAATGCAGATGCACAAGATTTGTACTTATTATTAAGTGGCACTTGGTGTGTGGAAGTTTAATATGTTGATAGGATTATATGTAGAGTTTTTGGAAGTGATTGATGGATGGATGTGTGACTGTTCGAAAGCAGGCAATGAGGGAGTGTTACAGATATAAATGTAAAAAGGGTAGAAGAGCTGTCCTGTGCAATTGTGTGCACATGCCATACAGGTTCTTTAATGATGCATGGCTTGTAAAGGAACCTTTTTTGTGTTTTTTGTTTTTGTATGTTTGTTGTTGCAGGAGTGGCCAGGAAGGGAAATGAGGGAAGGGGCACCAGTGCAAGATGCGGGAGGAGGGGGAGGAGGGGGACAGGGAAAGATATTGTGTGTGCCTAAAATCTAAGGTAAGGGCCATTGTTTCTCATGCTCTTTGATTGCAGCCTCAAAAGCACTTTGAAACTGCTCCCCCTGCCGAGTGATATGTTGCAGTGTATACTGAGTACTGTTGTCTTGGAAAGATATGGATCAACAGCCACTTTTATGACTTGCATTGTAGATGGTGGTATCTTCTGCACCACAGGAGTAGTCTGTGTGGTGGCAGTATTGGTTGAGGAAGATGAGTTTGAGGAAGCCAGTGTATTGCTTCCCAAAAAAGGAACACGCTTTCTCAGAGCCTGCCAGTGGTTGGATTTGGTGTGGTGTCGCATGGGAGTGGATCCGTAGGAGAACTGCCCAGGTTGTCCACGACTGAGTACAATGTTGCACTCAGTGCATTTAACCTTTGTAGCCTTAGCCTTTGGTACACCCCCAACATTGGTAAAGAACTGTCACACCCATGATACTCTCTGGGTGCTGGAGGTAGGCATTTCCTCTATCGCATCTTCCTGGTTTTCTTGATTGTTTTCAGCATCATTGCACTTTTCTGTTGTGGAGGCCTGCAGGTGTTGGTGGTGGTGGCTCCTGGGGAGGAGGGATTTCATTTTCCTAATTTAAATAGCAGTTGTGCTAATTGTTCCAAGAATGGGTGCTCTCCTGGATTGGAAATGGAAAATCAGTAAGAATAGGCCTAGTAGCTGTGCAAAGGTACATGTTCAGCTTAAAACTTCCTAGATCAGCTGAAAATGTAGCTTTCAAGCTGTTCGTGAAGCAAGGACTAGATCCTGAAGTGCAGATCGTTCACAGACACTTCATCATGCCACACACATGCGCGGTCACGTGACACTGTCCATAACGTCTGTGATGACGGCAGACGTCCGCCATCGTTGGCGAACAGGAAATGGTGCTAAAATTTGCAGAAATGTCATAGAAGTGTTAAAAATGTTGCTAGGTTGGTGGCGAATGGCACAGTTTTTGATTGAAACTTTCTAGATTGGCTGAAATGCTGATATATTGGGTTGAGGTATGCTATTAGGAAATTGTAGCACTTTAGGATGCACTGGTAAAAAATATGAAATTCATTGAAAAAACATTCTTAAAAGGGACGTTATGGTTAAGTTGCACTAATAAAACCTATGAAATTAATTAAAAATATATTGCTAAAGGGACGTTATTGTTACAAGTAAAACTGAAAAAAACAGAAATTCACCTTTTATGGTAAGCTAAGCAATCATAGCTCAGACCACTGCCATGCACTGCTAATACTAACACCCAGGACATCAAAGATGACATCACAAATGTCAATGATGAAACCAGGGGTAAAGTCTGATGTTGACGGGAGGTGGTTCCAGAGTCTTGGGGCATAGACAGAGTAGGCCTGTCTTCTGGTCCTGCACATGGCAGAGTTCAAGTCTGCACATGTCCTTACTTGTGTAGTATGAATGTTTGGTATACATAAGAGAATGTATCTGGAATGATAGGCTAAGTAGATGTGTGAGTTGACCTCTATTTGTAGAATTAGTTATATAAGAAATATGATGTGAAAAGGCATATATATGCTTTGCTTTACGCGTATGACCAATTATGTGGAACGAATGAAAAAGGTCTATGTCTGCAATACTCTGGTGTGTATGACTGAGTTATGTTTACAATGTGAATCCGATTTAACTGTAAATGGTGTGATCCTTGGTAATAATTGTTAAAAGGACTTGAAGTAACCCTAGACAAGCTACTTTGACTACAAATCAGGGCAAGGGTTTGCGAAATATCCAGTAGCAATGAGTCATCTTGAAGAACACGTCTGGTATGTTAAGTTCTCATTCGGACACTCCCTCAGGGGGCCGAGGCGGGGAGGTAGAAAAGTTTTATATTTAAAAGAACATTACACAATTGTTATTAAACTGAAAAATAGCCCATTTTCATAATTAATGTTCTATAGGGTGAACATGTTTGTGATGCATAACTCTGTAGTTTTGCTGCCTCAATTAAAAGAGCTGGGGCTTTGGCTTAAGACCACATAATACATGTTTAACTGAGACTATTGTGCTAAAGTGGTAATGTCAGATAACAACCAGTTGATCAGCTGCCACTGGGGGTTCCATTCCTACCATGAGAAGCATTTTACCAATAGAAATATGCAGATTGATGTCCTTAATACACAAGACCATAAGACCTAAGGCCATTTACATTATATTTTAAGCATCTTTGGAGTTGGAATCTTTCCCCTGTGCCCTTATTACTTGAATCAGGTACGAACTAAGCATGCCCACTGATAAGGAATTATATATTTAGGGACAATTTTCCCGGAACTGACGGTATAACCGATCCATGTTCATATGCCCACACCTCCTTACAATGAAGAATACACCCTAGTGATTTGCTGATATCCAGTTTCATGATTACATAATAGCATCCAGAAGGTCTTCTGTTCAGACGTGTTTCAGATGTGGTAACGGTATGGTTGACTGTTCCACTGATCTAAAGTCCACGGGTATTCTCAAAAACACTAACATTCACAGATTGTTATCTATAGGTCAGGTACAATAGGTCAGGAGAAACAGTCAATGGCCAGTTCCTATTTTTTTGAAGGGATCCCAACAGCAGATGGAACATGATAATAGCATCGTGGTCGTTCATGTTTCCTTATCAGGTATGCAATGTGGGCATTGATGTTTTGCATTGCATTTTTACACCTTAATAACTCTTTCTTCTTTATTTAACATAGGCTGTCACTTGTGAAGATTCCAAGGACATAAATTCAGAGGTAGATGTCCCCCATCTTGTGCCATATTTTGAGATTTGGAATCTTTAATGGGATTTGTTTAACCTCTTCTAACCCGAGTCTTCACAACAATTTGTTTGTTGATATAGAGAACAGTGTCATCATACTGTAGCATTAGTGTTTCAATTTTGGATGCAAAACATTCAGTGCCAGGAGATTGCGGATACAGACATACAGGCCGATTCATGGAATAATTAGCGCGGCGCAAGTGGGCAAAAACGTGCGAATCGCAGTGGAATAGCGAAAATCGCAGTGCAAGTGCGAAAATCGCACGAAAAGCAGCGCACATCGATTGATGGAAGGCCGTGCGCGAGAAAACCAGCGGATGTGCGATAAAAAAGTGCGCGGCGCACGTTGGCGCACAGGCCATCTAACAGCGTGCGCCAGGTCACAGCGAAAATCGCACAGGCCACAGTGAAATTCGCACATAGCGCGGCGCACGCAACAAAAGTAGGCGGAACACGGGCGTAACACTCGGAATGGGGAACAACTTGCCAAAACGTGGGCGTCACGGGGGAAGTACAGGGCACAAGTGCGCGGAACGCCCACACGCTCGCCTACAACACGTATTCATGGAATAGAATAGGGCAAAAAAGCGCACGCTCAAACCAGCGCACAGGCACAAACACGACCGCCACAAGAAAGCAGACGGTAGCGTCTCGGCGGCTGTAAGAAATGTGCGCCAAAAGGTGCGCCAACAAATAGCACCTATATACTGCCATGATGAATGTCCTATACTGTGGCCCTCCAGGACAAATGACGTGCAAAGGGGTACCCACAAACACGGACAACCGCTGACAAAAAATACGTGTGCGTGTATACCGGGGTGCGCGGGAAGTCTCACACGCGATTTGGCCGGGTACGTGGATTTCAGGGGTGCGCGGGAAGTTCCACACGCGATTTCAGCAGGGTACGTGTATTTCAGGGGTGCGCGGGAAGTTCCACACGCCATTTCATCAGGGTACGTGTATTTCAGGGGTGCGCGGGAATTTCCACACGTGATTTCAGCAGGGTACGTGTATTTCAGGGGTGCGCGGGAAGTTCCACACACGATTGGGCCAGTGCGAGCAGGGTACGTGTATTTCAGGGGTGCGCGGGAAGTTCCACACGCGATTCCAGCAAGGTATGTGTATTTCAGGGGTGCGTGGGAAGTTCCACACGCGATTTCAGCAGGGTACGTGTATTTCAGGGGTGCGCGGGAAGTTCCACACACGATTGGCCCAGTGCGAGCAGGGTACGTGTATTTGAGGGGTGCGCGGGAAGTTCCACACGCGATTTCAGCAAGGTATGTGTATTTCAGGGGTGCGCGGGAAGTTCCACACACGATTGGCCCAGTGCGAGCAGGGTACGTGTATTTCAGGGGTGCGCGGGAAGTTCCACACGCGATTTCAGCAAGGTATGTGTATTTCAGGGGTGCGCGGGAAGTTCCACATGCGATTTCAGCAGGGTACGTGTATTTCAGGGGTGCGCGGGAAGTTCCACACACGATTGGCCCAGTGCGAGCAGGGTACGTGTATATCAGGGGTGCGCGGGAAGTTCCACACGCGATTTCAGCAAGGTATGTGTATTTCAGGGGTGCGCGGGAAGTTCCACAGGCGATTTCAGCAGGGTACGTGTATTTCAGGGGTGCGCGGGAAGTTCCACACACGATTGGCCCAGTGCGAGCAGGGTACGTGTATTTCAGGGGTGCGCGGGAAGTTCCACACGCGATTTCAGCAAGGTATGTGTATTTCAGGGGTGCGCGGGAAGTTCCACATGCGATTTCAGCAGGGTACCTGTATTTCAGGGGTGCGCAGGAAGTTCCACACGCGATTTCAGCAGGGTACGTGTATTTCAGGGGTGCGCAGGAATTTCCACACGTGATTTCAGCAGGGTATGTGCATTTCAGGGGTTCTGGGGAGTACCACACGTGAATTGGCGGTGTGGGCCCTCCCAGGTGTACGCTCCACAACCTCCACGGACCCTGCAGGCAGCCCACACCATGGGGGACTACCCTGCAACCATGATCATGTCCCGCAGGCAACCCATCCACCATGGGCATGCCCCCCAGCCAACCCATATGTCACCTTGCACTACTGATCAACAATGCATGTCTCCCACCACCCCCACCCCCCTGCCACCATGGGCAGCCTCCACCAGGCCCCCACTCATGTCTCCCACCACCCCCACCCCTAGCAGTGCAGGGGCAGCCTCCACCAGGCCCCCACTCATGTCTCCCACCACCCCCACCCCCCAGCAGTGCAGGGGCAGCCTCCACCAGGCCCCCACTCCCCAGCCACCAGGGGCAGCCTCCACCAGGCCCCCACTCATGTCTCCCACCACCCCCACCCTCCTGCCACCATGGGCAGCCCCCACCAGGTCCTCACAATCCCCAATCATGTGTGTAATGGACAGCCTCCACAGCCAAAAAGCCCTACCAAGTAACCCATTCACCCACATGGAAATGGAAATCACATGTTACACCCCCAATGTTCATGAAGCTAATGAACCCATGTCCGTCACACACAATGGTTGCAATTGAATGGGAAAACACACAACATGACATGCATGAAACCAATGAGATGATACCACACAGTGAAGTATGCAAACAAAATTGTATTGAAAAAAATAAAGATGCTAAAGAAAGAAAACAAACTACAATGTGAATGAGAAAAAAAAACCTGCATGTCCGTATAAAAACACAAAACTGGAAATCATAATCCAAAAAATATTTGGCCAAAGTCAAAATTAAAAAAATCTCCATGCAATAAAGAACTATGTAAAAAACTACCATGGGTCCATGAGCCCAACTGAACAAAGGAAACCTATTAAAAAACCTACCTAAAAATCAACTATATACAAAAAGTGGAGCAGTGTCCGTCGACTCCAAATCATAATAAGAAAGAAAGGAAACCTAAAACTAAAGAACTATATACAAAGGCGGCGGGCAAGTCCAGCGGCTCACTCCGTGGTGTCCCGGAGGCGGTCCAGTTCCATGACCCCGAGGGTCCGCAGGGACGACGCCGTGTCCTCCTCCAACCCCCTGCGGATTGCCTCGAGGCACTCGGCCCGCCTCAGGGCCCTCCGCATGGAGTTCTCTGCCCTGACCATTGTGAGCCGCGCCTCTTCCGCCCGCCGCCGCTCCGCACCTATGGCGTGGCCCAACCGCTGCCACACGGAATACACTCTCTGTCCTGGGTCCCCCTGCCCTCCGGCCGATGCCTGCCCCTCCGATGTCAAAATCCCCGAGCCTTCATGTCTCCCACCATGTTGCTGCTGCTGCTGCTCTGCCTCTGCCCGTGCACTGCCTCCTGCTGCCTGCACATCCTCCGCCGGCTGGGGTGCACTTGTTGATGTGGCCACCCCTGCTGGACCTCCGACTCCCGACTGTGGCAGGGATGCCTCCTCCACCAGCCTGGCCGCACCGTCAGAGGCAGCTCCACAGGGCACCCAGGTGACTGATGGGTGGGAAGATGGCACAGAGGACGACTGGCGCGTAGGGGGTCCAGTTGAGGAGGGGGTCGGAGCAAGCCCCATCAGACGGAGGAATCCGGCCTGGGTGACCTGTCCCAGCAGGCTGACGTGGTCAACGAGCCATTCGAGATGACGTGCAGTCTCTCCATGAAAAGACTGCAGGTCACCTCGCATGGCCCGTTGACGCAACCCCACACCAGCCAGGACAGGCTCAACCCGGACCTGGATGGCCACGTCCGCAGGCAGAGGAAGGCCAGTTGACGTCAGCTCATCCCCTGCCTGAAAACGGGTCTGGACGTAGGCATCCCTGCTGGTGCAAGATGATGCAGGGACAGGATCGGGGACAGGATTGCACACAGGCACCTCCGCGGCCGCCTGTGCTGCCTCCTGTCCCTGGTCCTGCACTGCACCACTAGCACCAGTGGGATCCCCACCTCCAGACCCCGTCTCTGGTGCTTGCGCGGCCCCCTCCTCCACCAAACCCCCCACCAACCTGGATGACTCCGTGCCATCTTCCCCTGTTGGGCCCTGTGGGGTCCCAGCTGCCCCTTCTGCTGCCGAGGAGTCCAACTGCAACCTCCGCCTCTTGGACCTCCTCCCGGCAGCTGCAGCTTGGGACGCGGCACCGGACTCCTCACTCCCCGACGAGATGACAACACGGGAGGGGAGCCGGGCCTTGCGTCTCCGGCTGGCGGTCGGATCCCCGCCGCTGTGCTCCACAGCACCTTCTCCGCCCTCTTCATCAGTTGACGCTGCAGACAGGGAGAAACAAAACACAGGCATCAGGGCACTGTACAATGGACACACACACGCATGACAGTTGCACATGAGTGGCATTGGCAAACCTCAGACATGTCATCACAATCCCCAACACACATGTCATTGCAACTGGCACACATGAGCCATACCACAGCCATATCGCAACTGCCACCACCATCCCTACACATACAACAGCATCAGCAGCCAAAGGGGAGCCAGACATCACATGCAACACAGGAAGTGCACCACACATGTACACACACCACCACACTTGCATGCATGTCTACACCTCTGCCAAGTGTCGCACTGTTCAGACGGGCATCCATGTCACATCTGCCAATCAGGCTTCCACATACCGCTGTCACATGCATCCATGGTGCATCACTGTTGCACCCTTGACAAATACACACACATGCACATGTACACAGTGCTCATACATGCAGCCGAAAACAACATACATGCCTGACATCACGGACATGTCTACTTACATACACATTCATCCAAACATGTGTGCACGCACAACTGCATTTGCCATGCAAGCCCACACACACAAGCCCCATCCATGTCTCACACATTACAGCCCTCGCATGTGTCAGCCCCACGGCCCTGTACACCCCCACCCATACTCGACCCCATACAAACAGATGTGCAACCGGCACAATGGCGAATGATCACCACACGCACTGCTCACAATCAGGATGCATGTACACTCACCGCTCGACTCCAGACGGGTCTGCTTCTCTAGGACCTGGACGTGGAGCGCTGGGGATATGCGTTCCAGGACCCCCATCTGTTCTTCCGACAAGTGGCCTCGGCGCCCCTTGGCATCCGCTGCCTTCAAGAGGCGCCCGGCCTTGTTCAGGGTCCTGGACCTGAAGTCCTCCCAGCGCTTCCTGACATGTTGTAAGTCCCGGACTGCCACCCCCTCCGCGTTGATGGCAGTCACGATGTCAGTCCAGATCCGAGTCTGTCCTTCCTTGTCGGCGCGGGAACTTCCGAAGAGGGCATCATACTGCCCCAGGACTTGCTCCACCAGGACACCAACTTCGGTGGCACTGAAGCTGGTGCCCCTCTGCCTCTCTGGCCGGGGGTTGTCAGTGGTCACAGATGGTGTATGCCCCGACATGACAACCCCAGAGGCAGGAGTGGGTGGGCAACTGGGTCCTGGGGCTGGGCTGTGGAGCGATGGAATTCCAGTCGGGAGTCTTTGGTTCCAGCAGGGGTGGTCACAGCAACAGCACCCCTGGCTGATGTGCAGGCAGCAAATGGCAGTGCACGTGGGCAGCAGGCAGTCAGGCAGCAGCAGATGGCAGGTGTGCGCGGACACTTACACACGCAAGTACGTCAGCGCACCTGTATCCCGGTGTGCGCGGCAATTTCCACACGCTATTGGACTGGGTACTGGATTTCAGGGGTGCGCGGGTCACACGCTCGCCTACAACACGTGCAACGCATTAATTTGCGCGCTAACAAAATAACTAGCTCAGACCCAGGATGAACATACCGTTCCTAGCAGCAGTGGGCGTGGCCTACCAAAGGAGGAGGAGGAGGATAGTCAGGGCCAGAATATTCACACCCAGAACCAGCCTTTTCGGGATGCCTGATGACCAGGTGCATGGGAGGTACAGGTTTCCACCACACATCATACTGGACCTGGTGAGTGAGTGGGAGGACGACCTCACATCACCCACCCTGTGCTCCCAAGCACTCAGCCCCCTGGAGAAGGTCCTCAATGTACTGCACTTCTTAGCCACTGGATCATTTCAGCGGACAAGTGCCATTGTGGGTGGTGTATCACAGGCCACCCAGTCACGCTGCCTACACCAGGTCTTGAACATCATCACTGCACGCCCATCAGTCCGCAGGCACATATACCTGCCCAGAACACCTGCAGAAAGGCATGCTGCCGCCCTGGATTTTTACGCTGTGGCACGATTCCCCAAAGTGCTAGGTGCCATCGACTGCACCCATGTGGCTCTACGTCCCCCCAGGGCATCTGAGCACATCTACAGAAACCGCAAGCACTGGCATTCCATCAACGTGCAGGTAGTATGTAATGCCAAGGGAATCATCACCTCAGTATATGCCAAATATCCTGGGTCAACCCACGAGAGCTTCATTTACCGAATGTCCACCCTAAGCCGGGACCTAGAAGCTGGCCGGCATGGCGATACATGGCTGCTTGGTGAGTATGAATGCCAAAGCACATGCATGCATGTCAGATACTGAGCAAGGTCACAACCCCACCAATGATACCAATCACCACCTCCACAGGGGACAGTGCCTACGCTCTCAGCCCCCACATGATGACGCCAATTCGGAACCCCACCACGCCACCACAGTTAAGATATAATGCAGCCCACATTACAACCCGGGGCATAGTGGAGCACACATTCGGAGTGCTGAAGTCACGCTTTCGCTCCCTTGACCGTTCTGGCGGGCAGCTGTTGTACGCTCCCCCAGTAGTGTGCAGGATCCTAGTGGCAGCATGTGTCCTGCACAACGTTGCAACACGCCGGGGCCTGGCCGTGGACATGGTGGTGCCCCCCCATCCCCAACCACATGCACAGCCGCTGCACATGGGAGGTGAAAGGGCACGGGGGGAGGCAGCCCGTACACAGCTAGTGGCTAATTACTTCACATAGAAATCACACCCCTGTGGAGTGCACACTGCCCTGGCACATTCCATCTGACAATCAATGATGACTCAACCTGACACTGATCCTGAATGTCTGGAGAAAGAACCGTGAAAACCATATCAGCCTGAGATTGTTCACCTGGAAGTGTCACAATGTGTGCATCCCTACCCACACTGACACCACCAATGCAGTTTTGTGAAGTTACACATTCAAGCAGCTAAAATGAATACCCACTTGCAAAATGCAACAAGGTCCGAGGACAGGATGCACACCAGAACCCACCTGCGTGGATCCTGGGAAAAAAACACCTCCATGGGCTCATGGCCCACACGGCTACCCTATTGTGGGAGTATCACTGCTGTCGCTATTATCACCCTGTGCAGCTGCATCCGGAGGTGGTTGCACTATGGGAGGCAGCCCACGCAAGGCCCTAGTCTGCTCCTCCATGGCTGCAAGCATGCGGGTGTGGTAGGTCTGGTTCTGGAGGATGAGTGTGCGGAGGTCCCCATGCAACAACTCACGGGATGCTCGGACCTCCGCCCTCATTGCCTGCATCTCAGCTGAGAGCGTACGGGTGAGACGCTCCAGCTGCTGTTCTGTCCTTTGGTGTGTAGAAGCCTCAAGCTCAACAAGAGTCGTCCTGAGGTGAAGGAGCTCCTGCCTCAGGGCTTCCCTGTGGCCCTGGGACTCAATGGAGATGGCCTTCTGCAGAGTCGCCAGTGCCGCCCGCCTGTCCCTGTTGGACCCCAACATGTCCTCCCTGTGTGACTGGCAGATGGAGTCGGTTGCCTGCTCTAGTCGCTCCATCAGCCTTTCAGGGGGGACAATGGAAGTGGCCACCCTATCCATGGCCTGAGCCATCATCTCGGATGATGCTGCCTGTTGGGTTGCCATACCGTAAATGGATTGCTCCCATGCAGTATTGCCAGGTGGCGTACGGCCACCACGTCGGCGGGCACCACACCTGTCTGGGGCAAGGCGAACTGCGCCTTGCTGTGCCGGCACTGCCTGAGGCTGCAGGACTGCATTCCCCCTCTGATCTGCTGGCCCAGGAACAGGATCAGATGTCGCGGAGTGTGACCCTGCATCCGTAACCACCAAAGGCGTAGCTGCCAACACTGACATCCCCATTGAGGGTTCTGACCCTGGTGCAGGTGGGTGAGACAGAACAGAATCCCTCCCTGGAACACTCACCTGCGACGGCACGTAGGTCTCATCCGAATCAACACCTGAGTACAGCTCGGGGGAGGTGCAGCCAGAGACACCCCTTGAGAGCAGGACCTGCAGCACTTGTGGGTTCTCACCCACCACCACACCACGTCCCTCACTGGTGGTTGGTCGGCCCTCGGACCCCTCCTGGGTCTGCACCATCTCCACAACCCCAGCAGTATCAGGTGCGTCTTCCCCTGCAAAGACATAAAAACAAAGAAATGGAAACAGGCATTAGCACCATGGCACACAATGAGGACTGAGAAGCAAGAGAACCAGTACTTGTTTGACACATGTCCCACATGACTAAAACCCTCCCATGCATGCACCCTCACTGCGTATGAAGGGCAGGCAAATGGCACACACTGATGACACCATGATTGAAGATTAACACATTTTCTGCATGCTGCCTGGCAGTGGCATCACACATTGGCCTGTGATTGGCAGGTGAAACACACATGCCATCACACAGATGGCATGTACCATTGCTATTGAGTGAAGATGGAGAGGAAGGCAGCACCTATTCATTCTGTCCAGTTCCCGCATGTAATAGCTTTTCTAATTCAAACAGGTCAGATTCTTCACCTGGAGCTGCCAGTCCGAAATGGTGCAATTGCACAGGGACATGTTTGAACAAATGATATCCAGGTAACAAAGTCACTCCACTTTACCATAGCCATGTCAGACATGTGACTAGAGGACTGCGACATGCCTAGTAAAAGTGGTGGAATGCAAAAAATCTGACTAAATGAACAGTGGAAAATTTAGCAACAATGTTGTGGCAAGGTGACACTTCAAGGGCAACTGGCGTGCAGTTGGGCTAGATGTCTACTGTTGGCAGAAGGGATACTGCTATGGCCAAATGCAGCTGCGCAGGATGTATTGCATGAAGCACATGGCTGACCCATACGACTCAGGCGCACACACTCTCACCTGTCACACAAACAGAAGCCCTCACACACACCATGCACATGGATGACACACACATGCATGTGCACTCACCGGACAATGCCTCGTAATCAGCCAAATCTCCCACGCCTTGGATCTGTTCCTCCGTGACGTAGGTCCCAGCGACTGACTCATGTGGAGTGAGTTCCATGTCTACTACTGGAGACCCACCTCCAGTCACTAGAGTTGCGGCATGACTTGAGGCCAGCTTACTCTTTGCCCTGCGCTTTAGGTCATTCCAGCGCTTATAGCAATCATTGGCTGTGCGCCTCACGATTCCAAGGGCACTTACGATGTCCGCAACGGTCTGCCAGTGTGCCTGGTGTTGTGCAGGTGTGGTCTTGGATCCTGCAACAATGACCATCTCATTGTCATGTGCGGACACATACTCGACAAGTGCATTCAGTTCGTCATCCGTGAAGCTGGGCTTCCTGGACGGGCCGGACTGTGTAGCCGTGTCTGGGGCATCAGCCTGTGCCGGACGAGCACTCTTCCTCTTCCGCTTGGAAGGTGGTGGTGATCCTGAGTGTCCTGCGCCGCTCTGGACACTAGGGGCAGGAGCCCTGGTGGACTCTGTATCAGGAGTGTGGGATTGCACACTCAGCATGGGAGTTGGTGCAGGCATTGGCTCTAGTGTGATGGTGTCAGGGGGAATATCAGCAGCATGGACTAGGAACGACACTGTCCGGGCTGGGTGTGTGAGGGCTGGGGTGGATGGAGCCGCAGCTGCCCCTGCAGCCTCTCCGCCCTGCCTACTTGGTGCAGCAGATGACCTTGCTGCCCCAGATGCACATGGCATGGTGACATCAACGTGCACCAGCGCACGTGTCATAGGCCTGCTGACCTGGAAGTCAGCCATGGAGTCAGCCAGGTCTGGTGCCACAATGGGCTGGTCCAACAAGGGCTGAGCATGGATGGTGTCAGCCACATTAGCCTCAACGGGAGGGGGGGGATTATGGGTGCCCTTGACTGGTCCTCCACACTTGGGGGTACAGGCTCACCCTGCAAGTAACGACCACGTCCCCTACCGGATCCTTCCACCTTTGCCACCCTTACGGAATCCTCGCCTCCCAGCCATGGCACTGATGTTAATGTGCGTATGGGAGTGGCTGTAAAATATTGTCCTGGGCAATTGGGGGTCAAAGGGGTTGGGTACCAGATGGTAATTGTACCCTAGTGCTCTTGCAAGGCTGATTGTAACCCCTGGGGAAAGATGACGGGTCACGCTACGCACAGGAGCCCCAAAAAAGGGAGATGACGTGCACGCAACCCCTCCTAGACCACGTGTGCAGAAAGAAAAACCTGCACTACGCTGTGGCACCCAGTAACACAAGAATGAACGTATGTGTGTCACACGCAGCCTAGAATGACCTCTGAAGGGGTAGGCTACACACGGGGCAAGCACAGATGTTAGATACGTGCGTGACTCACTGTCTGCCAGGTAAAAGAGCGTGAAAAAGGAGCGCGTTTGGTTGGCAACACCCCCGCCAAAAGAAGATTTGTACGCTGTCTGAGGAGACAGGACAACAGTAGAAGCGAACACTGTTTGAGGGAACAGGCCCAGGTAAACCAGTAAAAGAGAAAAAAGAGAAAAATCTGTCAGAGGTAACAGGGAATACGAACTTGAAACGCCGTGAAGTAAATCGCGTGTGAACCGACAAGAAGTACAGAATTCACCCACTCGCTCTCCACCAAAAGCACGTACAAGGAAATGGTGTTCTACGCGTACCTTTTATACAGGCCCACACGTCCAGCGTCACTTACGTGGCGTCTACGCGCTAGGGCCATTTCCACCAATTACACGCTTTGTCACTTATGCGTGTAGGGCCATTTCCACCAATTACACGCTTTGTGACTTATGCGTGTACGGCCATTTCCACCAATTACACGCTTTGTCACTTCTGCGTGTACGGCCATTTCCACCAATCACACGCGATGACACTCTGACGTGCAGTCTTTCCACGTGTGCTCTGTCATCACGTGCTGTGTGGGAAACACCCGTGCGGGTCACGTCACAGACGCGCTTACGCGCTGAGGGCCTTTGGTCCAATAGAATCGCGTATGCGTGCTGACGCGCTTACGCGCTAAGGGCCTTTCCTCGGTTTTCACGCTGACGTGCAGGATTTTCACGTGCTAAATCACTCCGTACCAAGCTGGCCACGCGTAAGCACACGGAAGACCACGCTCCTGCCCAGAAGGCCGAACTACTGCCCCACAGAGCCCCGAGCACGCTCCCACCTGCCATCTGCTGCTGCCTGACTGCCTGCTGCCCACGTGCACTGCCATTTGCTGCCTGCACATCAGCCAGGGGTGCTGTTGCTATGACCACCCTGCTGGAACCGAAGACTCCCGACTGGAATTCCATCGCTCCACAGCCCAGCCCCAGGACCCAGTTGCCCACCCACTCCTGCCTCTGGGGTTGTCATGTCGGGGCAAACACCATCTGTGACCACTGACAACCCCCGGCCAGAGAGGCAGAGGGGCACCAGCTTCAGTGCCACCGAAGTTGGTGTCCTGGTGGAGCAAGTCCTGGGGCAGTATGATGCCCTCTTCGGAAGTTCCCGCGCCGACAAGGAAGGACGGACTCGGATCTGGACTGACATCGTGACTGCCATCAACACGGAGGGGGTGGCAGTCCGGGACTTACAACATGTCAGGAAGCGCTGGGAGGACTTCAGGTCCAGGACCCTGAACAAGGCCCGGCGCCTCTTGAAGGCAGCGGATGCCAAGGGGCGCCGGGGCCACTTGTCGGAAGAACAGATGGGGGTCCTGGAACGCATATCCCCAGCGCTCCACATCCAGGTCCTAGAGAAGCAGACCCGTCTGGAGTCGAGCAGTGAGTGTACATGCATCCTGATTGTGAGCAGTGCGTGTGGTGATTATTCGGCATTGTGCCGGTTGCACATCTGTTTGTATGGGGTCGAGTATGGGTGGGGGTGTACAGGGCCGTGGGGCTGACACATGCGAGGGCTGTAATGTGTGAGACATGGATGGTGCTTGTGTGTGTTTGGGCTTGCATGGCAAATGCAGTTGTGCGTGCACACATGTTTGGATGAATGTGTATGTAAGTAGACATGTCCGTGATGTCAGGCATGTATGTTGTTTTCTGCTGCATGTATGAGCACTGTGTACATGTGCATGTGTGTGTATTTGACAAGGGTGCAACAGTGATGCAACATGGATGCATGTGACAGCGGTATGTGGAAGCCTGATTGGCAGATGTGACATGGACAGTGCGACACTTGGCAGAGGTGTAGACATGCATGCAAGTGTGGTGGTGTGTGTACATGTGTGGTGCACTTCCTGTGTTGCATGTGATGTCTGGCTCCCCTTTGGCTGCTGATGCTGTTGTATGTGTAGGGATGGTGGTGGCAGTTGCGATATGGCTGTAGTATGGCTCATGTGTGCCAGTTGCAATGACATGTGTGTTGGGGATTGTGATGACATGTCTGAGGGTTGCCAATGCCACTCATGTGCAACTGTCATGCGTGTATGTGTCCATTGTACAGTGCCCTGATGCCTGTGTTTTGTTTCTCCCTGTCTGCAGCGTCAACTGATGAAGAGGGCGGAGAAGGTGCTGTGGAGCACAGCGGCGGGGATCCGACCGCCAGCCGGAGACGCAAGGCCCGGCTCCCCTCCCGTGTTGTCATCTCGTCGGGGAGTGAGGAGTCCGGTGCCCCGTCCCAGGCCGCAGCTGCCGGGGGGAGGTCCAAGAGGCGGAGGTTGCAGTTGGACTCCTCGGCAGCAGAAGGGGCAGCTGGGACCCCACAGGGCCCAACAGGGGAAGATGGCACGGAGTCATCCAGGTTGGTGGGGGGTTTGGTGGAGGAGGGGGCCGCACAAGCACCAGAGACGGGGTCTGGAGGTGGGGATCCCACTGGTGCTAGTGGTGCATTGCAGGACCAGGGACAGGAGGCAGCACAGGCGGCCACGGAGGTGCCTGTGTGCAATCCTGTCCCCGATCCTGTCCCTGCATCATCTTGCACCAGCAGGGATGCCTACGTCCAGACCCGTTTTCAGGCAGGGGATGAGCTGACATCAACTGGCCTTCCTCTGCCTGCGGACGTGGCCATCCAGGTCCGGGTTGAGCCTGTCCTGGCTGGTGTGGCGTTGCGTCAACGGGCCATGCGAGGTGACCTGCAGTCTTTTCATGGAGAGACTGCACGTCATCTCGAATGGCTCGTTGACCACGTCAGCCTGCTGGGACAGGTCACCCAGGCCGGATTCCGCTGTCTGATGGGGCTTGCTCCGACCCCCTCCTCAACTGGACCCCCTACGCGCCAGTCGTCCTCTGTGCCATCTTCCCACCCATCAGTCACCTGGGTGCCCTGTGGAGCTGCCTCTGACGGTGCAGCCAGGCTGGTGGAGGAGGCATCCCTGCCACAGTCGGGAGTCGGAGGTCCAGCAGGGGTGGCCACATCAACAAGTGGACCACAGCCGGCGGAGGATGTGCAGGCAGCAGGAGGCAGTGCACGGGCAGAGGCAGAGCAGCAGCAGCGGCAACATGGTGGGAGACATGAAGGCTCGGGGATTTCGACATCGGAGGGGCAGGCATCGGCCAGAGGGCAGGGGGACCCAGGACAGAGAGTGTCTTCCGTGTGGCAGCGGTTGGGCCACTCCATAGGTGCGGAGCGGCGGCGGGCGGAAGAGGCGCGGCTCACAATGGTCAGGGCGGAGAACTCCATGCGGAGGGCCCTGAGGCGGGCCGAGTGCCTCGAGGCAATCCGCAGGGGGTTGGAGGAGGACACAGCGTCGTCCCTGCGGACCTTTCGGGGCCATGGAACTGGACCGCCTCCGGGACATCGAAGAGGAGTTCGATGATGCCCTGGCCCGGGACACCACGGAGTGAGCCGCTGGACTTGTCCGCCGCCTTTGTATATAGTTCTTTAGTTTTAGGTTTCCTTTCTTTCTTATTATGATTTGGAGTCGACGGACACTGCTCCACTTTTTGTATATAGTTGATTTTTAGGTAGGTTTTTTAGTAGGTTTCCTTTGTTCAGTTGGGCTCATGGACCCTTGGTATTTTTGTACATAGTTCTTTATTGCATGGAGATTTTTTTACATTTGACTTTGGACAACATTTTTTTGGATTTGGATTTCCAGTTTTGTGTTTTTATACGGACATGCAGCTTATTTTTTCTCATTCACATTGTAGTTTGTTTTCTTTCTTTAGCATTCTTTATTTTTTTCAATACAATTTTGTTTGCATACTTCACTGTGTGGTATCATCTCATTGGTTTCATGCATGTCATGTTGTGTGTTTTCCCATTCAATTGCAACCATTGTGTGTGACGGACATGGGTTCATTAGCTTCATGAACATTGGGGGTGTAACATGTGATTTACATTTCCATGTGGGTGAATGGGTTACTTGGTAGGGCATTTTGGCTGTGGAGGCTGACCATTACGCACATGATTGGGGATTGTGAGGACCTGGTGGGGGCTGCCCATGGTGGCAGGGGGGTGGGGGTGGTGGGAGACATGAGTGGGGGCCTGGTGGAGGCTGCCCCTGCACTGCTGGGGGGTGGGGGTGGTGGGAGACATGAGTGGGGGCCTGGTGGAGGCTGCCCCTGGTGGCTGGGGGTGGGGGTGGTGGGAGACATGAGTGGGGGCCTGGTGGAGGGTGACCCTGGATGCTGGGGGGTGGGGGTGGTGGGAGACATGAGTGGGGACCTGGTGGAGGCTGCCCCTGCACTGCTGGGGGGTGGGGGTGGTGGGAGACATGATTGGGGGCCTGGTGGAGGGTGACCCTGGATGCTGGGGGGTGGGGGTGCAGGGGGACATGAGTGGGGGCCTGGTGGAGGCTGCCCCTGCACTGCCGGGGGGTGGGGGTGGTGGGAGACATGAGTGGGGGCCTGGTGGAGGGTGACCCTGGATGCTGGGGGGTGGGGGTGGTGGGAGACATGAGTGGGGGCCTGGTGGAGGCTGCCCCTGCACTGCTGGGGGGTGGGGGTGGTGGGAGACATGAGTGGGGGCCTGGTGGAGGCTGCCCCTGGTGGCTGGGGGTGGGGGTGGTGGGAGACATGAGTGGGGGCCTGGTGGAGGGTGACCCTGGATGCTGGGGGGTGGGGGTGGTGGGAGACATGAGTGGGGGCCTGGTGGAGGCTGCCCCTGCACTGCTGGGGGGTGGGGGTGGTGGGAGACATGAGTGGGGGCCTGGTGGAGGCTGCCCCTGCACTGCCGGGGGGTGGGGGTGGTGGGAGACATGAGTGGGGGCCTGGTGGAGGCTGCCCCTGGTGGCTGGGGGGTGGGGATGGTGGGAGACATGAGTGGGGGCCTGGTGGAGGGTGACCCTCGATGCTGGGGGGTGGGGGTGGTGGGAGACATGAGTGGGGGCCTGGTGGAGGCTGCCCCTGCACTGCTGGGGGGTGGGGTGGTGGGAGACATGAGTGGGTGCCTGGTGGAGGGTGACCCTGGATGCTGGGGGTTGGGGGTGTAGGGGGACATGAGTGGGGGCCTGGTGGAGGCTGCCCCTGCACTGCTGGGGGGAGGGGGTGGTGGGAGACATGAGTGGGGGCCTGGTGGAGGCTGCCCCTGCACTGCTGGGGGGTGGGGGTGGTGGGAGACATGCATTGTTGATCAGTATTGCAAGGTGACATGTGGGTTGGCTGGGGGGCATGCCCATGGTGGATGGGCTGCCTGCGGGACATGGGCAGGGGTGCAGGGTAGTCCCCCGTGGTGTAGTCTGCCTGCAGGGGCCGTGGAGGTTGTGGAGCGTACACCTGGGAGGACCCACACGGCCAATTCACGTGTAGTACTCCCCAGAACCCCTGAAATACACATTCCCTGCTGGTATCGCGTGTGGAACTTCCCGCGCACCCCTGAAATACACGTACCCTGCTCGCACTGGGACAATCGCGTGTGCAACTTCCCGTGCACCCCTGAAATACACGTACCCTGCTGAAATCGCGTATGCAACTTCCTGCGCACCCCTGAAATACACGTACCCTGCTCGCACTGGGACAATCGCGTGTGCAACTTCCCGCGCACCCCTGAAATACACGTACCCTGCTCGCACTGGGACTATCGTGTGTGGAACTTCCCGCCCACCCCTGAAATACACGTACCCTGCTCGCACTGGGCCAATCGCGTGTGTAACTTCCTGCGCACCCCTGAAATACACGTACCCTGCTCGCACTGGGACAATCGCGTGTGCAACTTCCCGCGCACCCCTGAAATACACATACCTTGCTGAAATCACGTGTGGAACTTCCCGCGCACCCCTGAAATACACGTATCCTGCTGAAATCGCCTATGCAACTTCCCACGCACCCCTGAAATACACGTACCATGCTCGCACTGGGACAATCGCGTGTGCAACTTCCCGCGCACCCCTGAAATACACGTACCCTGCTGAAATCGCCTATGCAACTTCCCGCGCACCCCTGACATACACGTACCCTGCTCGCACTGGTCCAATCGCGTGTGTAACTTCCCGCGCACCCCTGAAATACACGTACCCTGCTCGCACTGGGACAATCGCGTGTGCAACTTCCCGCGCACCCCTGAAATACACATACCTTGCTGAAATCGCGTGTGGAACTTCCCGCGCACCCCTGAAATACACGTACCCTGCTGAAATCGCCTATGCAACTTCCCGCGCACCCCTGAAATACACGTACCCTGCTCGCACTGGGACAATCGCGTGTGCAACTTCCCGCGCACCCCTGAAATACAAGTACCCTGCTCGCACTGGGACTATCGCGTGTGGAACTTCCCGCGCACCCATGAAATACACGTACCCTGCTCGCACTGGGCCAATCGCGTGTGTAACTTCCCGCGCACCCCTGAAATACACATACCTTGCTGAAATCGCGTGTGGAACTTGCCGCGCACCCCTGAAATACACGTACCCTGCTGAAATCGCGTATGCAACTTCCCGCGCACCCCTGAAATACACGTTCCCCGCTTGGCGTTTGATGTTTGGCAGCACGGTGAACTGGTCCAGGGTTCGCGCAGCTCTTTGCGATGATTTAGCGATTTTGATGGCTTTTCCTTGCGCGAGGGCGTTCTTGGGGGCGTTACTGGCGCTGCTGCAGGGTCGCTGCGATTCTCTGCGCCACGGCTGGTTTGGGAGCCTGCAATCCATGAATACGCTGTGCGCAGAAATCGGTTTTAGCGCACGTGCCTGGCGCAGACAATCGCACGCGGACACTCTGCGCCAGCCGCTTGCGACACTTTTCTGCGAAATTCTATGAATTACCCTCTTAATGTCATGGTGGTCAAAGAAAGATGTACCCGTCATCGTTCTACTGCCTCATTGGAGAAATTGTCCTTTTGGTGTAATAAGAGCCTATGGCCGTGTCACTGGACTTCGTGACTTTCACCTCAATTGTACACGTGGAATATAATTCTTGAAAACACTAGTCTATGGCTTCGAGACAGCTCAGGCAATTAATATGGCCAGCTCACATAAAATATGAGTGCAGAATGCGAGGAGCACACACCCCCTTGTGTTTTTCTATTGCATCACCATGTATGCTCATCACTGATTCAAAACTGGTTTCACATTTGAGTTGGGGTTGTCTGTGTGTATAAGTGACCCACTGCCATCCCCTCCATGTAGATTTAAGCAATATCCATGTCTTCACAGCTAGGTATGGTTTGGGTGGGGGTTGGGGTGAGCTCCCTACACATGTGGGTTGATGGAGCACACTTCTAATGCTGGGCAGTAAAGGTTGGGAGCATGTCCCTTTTGTGAACGTGGGATGCACTCTAAACTGTACCAACCACCTTTGCGTCATGACTATTGCTACAAATGTTGCTGGTTTGGAGATTGTGTCTTTGCTAAAATACTGGCACAGATAGATTTCCCTTTGTGAATACTCTTAGTAACGTGCCTGCAAAATGCAAGAGTTTTTCCTGACTAGTGTGTGCACTTTTTGCGAAGCAAGTCCATAGTTTTGCAGATTGTTTATTATTTTTGCATTACCTACCCTAAACATGGGATGTATCGCTCAACTAAGGAACCGATTTATAAAAAAATATATAATTATTAAAAGAAAATGGGCCTCCTTATAACGTTGGCGGCAACGGTATGAACGGTGCCGGTAAGGCACCAGCACCATTCAAACCGTCCCGCCACATTACGAGTTCTGCTTGCGGGTTCCTGACAGCCGGTCTTACTTGACGGGCCATGCGTCACCCTCGAGCAGAACTCGTGATTGCCCCAGCACCATTATCAACGGTACCGGTGCAACCATGCTCCCCACCCCCGTCAATACCGCCACCCGCAAACTGACAATTACTGGACCATTCAACTCTTAATGGGCTGGTTATTGTCCAATCGCGGGTGGCGGGGCCGGTAGAGAGCATGCTCGTAATGAGGCCCAGTATGGATGCATCAATGATGATGCGCTTGGTTGATAAAGGCAACATATGTGGTCTACTGTCTTCTATAAAAAAAAAAGCTTGGTGACATTCAAAGTGTATTTATTGTATGTATTTATTTAACATTTGTATGTCACGGAAAATCCTGAGGAATATATACCTGAGGCATATATACCGTCACTCTTCCTCATCACAGCACTTACTTAGAAAGGTGATTTCCCTTCTGACAGTAACTTTTCCCACATTTTGTATATCCCCTACTCCACCCAACCTAGGGAAAAACACCTGTCATGTCCCATAATCCTCCTTTTTGACAGTGAACCCTCGAGAGGGAAGCTGGGCCGGTCTCTTGTTTTTCCAGAAGTGTTGTCCTCACTGTTGTGCTTGGTAGGTTTAGGAATTCTGTTTTGTTATTTCTGTCTATGTTCCGTTGGGCTTGGACTTCATGGTGGCAGGGGGGTGGGGGTGGTGGGAGACATGAGTGGGGGCCTGGTGGAGGGTGACCCTGGATGCTGGGGGGTGGGGGTGGTGGGAGACATGAGTGGGGGCCTGGTGGAGGCTGCCCCTGCACTGCTGGGGGGTGGGGGTGGTGGGAGACATGAGTGGGGGCCTGGTGGAGGCTGCCCCTGGTGGCTGGGGGTGGGGGTGGTGGGAGACATGAGTGGGGGCCTGGTGGAGGGTGACCCTGGATGCTGGGGGGTGGGGGTGGTGGGAGACATGAGTGGGGACCTGGTGGAGGCTGCCCCTGCACTGCTGGGGGGTGGGGGTGGTGGGAGGCATGATTGGGGGCCTGGTGGAGGGTGACCCTTGATGCTGGGGGGTGGGGGTGCAGGGGGACATGAGTGGGGGCCTGGTGGAGGCTGCCCCTGCACTGCTGGGGGGTGGGGGTGGTGGGAGACATGAGTGGGGGCCTGGTGGAGGGTAACCCTGGATGCTGGGGGGTGGGGGTGGTGGGAGACATGAGTGGGGGCCTGGTGGAGGCTGCCCCTGCACTGCTGGGGGGTGGGGGTGGTGGGAGACATGAGTGGGGGCCTGGTGGAGGCTGCCCCTGGTGGCTGGGGGGTGGGGGTGGTGGGAGACATGAGTGGGGGCCTGGTGGAGGCTGCCCCTGCACTGCTGGGGGGTGGGGGTGTTGGGAGACATGAGTGGGGGCCTGGTGGAGGCTGCCCCTGCACTGCCGGGGGGTGGGGGTGGTGGGAGACATGAGTGAGGGCCTGGTGGAGGCTGCCCCTGGTGGCTGGGGGGTGGGGATGGTGGGAGACATGAGTGGGGGCCAGGTGGAGGGTGACCCTGGATGCTGGGGGGTGGGGGTGGTGGGAGACATGAGTGGGGGCCTGGTGGAGGGTGACCCTGGATGCTGGGGGGTGGGGGTGGTGGGAGACATGAGTGGGGGCCTGGTGGAGGCTGCCCCTGCACTGCTGGGGGGTGGGGTGGTGGGAGACATGAGTGGGGGCCTGGTGGAGGGTGACCCTGGATGCTGGGGGGTGGGGGTTAGGGGGACATGAGTGGGGGCCTGGTGGAGGCTGCCCCTGCACTGCCGGGGGGTGGGGGTGGTAGGAGACATGAGTGGGGGCCTGGTGGAGGCTGCCCCTGCACTGCTGGGGGGTGGGGGTGGTGGGAGACATGCATTGTTGATCAGTAGTGCATGGTGACATGTGGGTTGGCTGGGGGGCATGCCCATGGTGGATGGGCTGCCTGCGGGACATGGGCAGGGGTGCAGGGTAGTCCCCCGTGGTGTGGTCTGCCTGCAGGGGCCGTGGAGGTTGTGGAGCGTACACCTGGGAGGACCCACACGGCCAATTCACATGTAGTACTCCCCAGAACCCCTGAAATACACATTCCCTGCTGGTATCGCGTGTGGAACTTCCCGCGCACCCCTGAAATACACGTACCCTGCTTGCACTGGGACAATCGCGTGTGCAACTTCCCGCGCACCCCTGAAATACATGTACCCTGCTGAAATCGCGTATGCAACTTCCTGCGCACCCCTGAAATACACGTACCCTGCTCGCACTGGGACAATCGCGTGTGCAACTTCCCGCGCACCCCTGAAATACACGTACCCTGCTCGCACTGGGACTATCGCGTGTGGAACTTCCCGCGCACCCCTGAAATACACGTACCCTGCTCGCACTGGGCCAATCGCGTGTGTAACTTCCCGCGCACCCCTGAAATACACATACCCTGCTCTCACTGGGACAATCGCGTGTGCAACTTCCCGCGCACCCCTGAAATACACATACCTTGCTGAAATCGCGTGTGGAACTTCCCGCGCACCCCTGAAATACACGTACCCTGCTGAAATCGCCTATGCTACTTCCCACGCACCCCTGAAATACACGTACCCTGCTCGCACTGGGACAATCGCGTGTGCAACTTCCCGCGCACCCCTGAAATACACGTACCCTGCTCGCACTGGGACTATCGCGTGTGGAACTTCCTGCGCACCCCTGAAATACACGTACCCTGCTCGCACTGGGCCAATCGCGTGTGTAACTTCCCGCGCACCCCTGAAATACACGTACCCTGCTCGCACTGGGACAATCGCGTGTGTAACTTCCCGCGCACCCCTGAAATACACATACCTTGCTGAAATCGCGTGTGGAACTTCCCGCGCACCCCTGAAATACACGTACCCTGCTGAAATCGCCTATGCAACTTCCCGCGCACCCCTGAAATACACGTACCCTGCTCGCACTGGGCCAATCGCGTGTGTAACTTCCCGCGCACCGCTGAAATACACGTACCCTGCTCGCACTGGGACAATCGCGTGTGCAACTTCCCGCGCACCCCTGAAATACACATACCTTGCTGAAATTGCGTGTGGAACTTCCCGCGCACCCCTGAAATACACGTACCCTGCTGAAATCGCCTATGCAACTTCCCGCGCACCCCTGAAATACACGTACCCTGCTCGCACTGGGACAATCGCGTGTGCAACTTCCCGCGCACCCCTGAAATACACGTACCCTGCTCGCACTGGGACTATCGCGTGTGGAACTTCCCGCGCACCCCTGAAATACACGTACCCTGCGCGCACTGGGCCAATCGCGTGTGTAACTTGCCGCGCACCCCTGAAATACACATACCTTGCTGAAATCGCGTGTGGAACTTGCCGCGCACCCCTGAAATACACGTACCCTGCTGAAATCGCGTATGCAACTTCCCGCGCACCCCTGAAATACACGTTCCCCGCTTGGCGTTTGCTGTTTGGCAGCACGGTGAACTGGTCCAGGGTTCGCGCAGCCCTTTGCGATGATTTAGCGATTTTGATGGCTTTTCCTTGCGCGAGGGCGTTCTTGGGGGCGTTACTGGCGCTGCTGCAGGGTCGCTGCGATTCTCTGCGCCACGGCTGGTTTGGGAGCCTGAAATCCATGAATACGCTGTGCGCAGAAATCGGTTTTAGCGCACGTGCCTGGCGCAGACAATCGCACGCGGACACTCTGCGCCAGCCGCTTGCGACACTTTTCTGCGAAATTCTATGAATTACCCTCTTAATGTCATGGTGGTCAAAGAAAGATGTACCCGTCATCGTTCTACTGCCTCATTGGAGAAATTGTCCTTTTGGTGTAATAAGAGCCTATGGCCGTGTCACTGGACTTCGTGACTTTCACCTCAATTGTACACGTCTAATATAATTCTTGAAAACACTAGTCTATGGCTTCGAGACAGCTCAGGCAATTAATATGGCCAGCTCACATAAAATATGAGTGCAGAATGCGAGGAGCACACACCCCCTTGTGTTTTTCTATTGCATCACCATGTATGCTCATCACTGATTCAAAACTGGTTTCACATTTGAGGTGGGGTTGTCTGTGTGTATAAGTGACCCACTGCCATCCCCTCCATGTAGATTTAAGCAATATCCATGTCTTCACAGCTAGGTATGGTTTGGGTGGGGGTTGGGGTGAGCTCCCTACACATGTGGGTTGATGGAGCACACTTCTAATGCTGGGCAGTAAAGGTTGGGAGCATGTCCCTTTTGTGAACGTGGGATGCACTCTAAACTGTACCAACCACTTTTGCGTCATGACTATTGCTACAAATGTTGCTGGTTTGGAGAATGTGTCTTTGCTAAAATACTGGCACAGATAGATTTCCCTTTGTGAATACTCTTAGTAACGTGCCTGCAAAATGCAAGAGTTTTTCCTGACTAGTGTGTGCACTTTTTGCGAAGCAAGTCCATAGTTTTGCAGATTGTTTATTATTTTTGCATTACCTACCCTAAACATGGGATGTATCGCTCAACTAAGGAACCGATTTATAAAAAAATATATAATTATTAAAAGAAAATGGGCCTCCTTATAACGTTGGCGGCAACGGTATGAACGGTGCCGGTAAGGCACCAGCACCGTTCAAACCGTCCCGCCACATTACGAGTTCTGCTTGCGGGTTCCTGACAGCCGGTCTTACTTGACGGGCCATGCGTCACCCTCGAGCAGAACTCGTGATTGCCCCAGCACCATTATCAACGGTACCGGTGCAACCATGCTCCCCACCCCCCGTCAATACCGCCACCCGCAAACTGACAATTACTGGACCATTCAACTCTTAATGGGCTGGTTATTGTCCAATTGCGGGTGGCGGGGCCGGTAGAGAGCATGCTCGTAATGAGGCCCAGTATGGATGCATCAATGATGATGCGCTTGGTTGATAAAGGCAACATATGTGGTCTACTGTCTTCTATAAAAAAAAAAGCTTGGTGACATTCAAAGTGTATTTATTGTATGTATTTATTTAACATTTGTATGTCACGGAAAATCCTGAGGAATATATACCTGAGGCATATATACCGTCACTCTTCCTCATCACAGCACTTACTTAGAAAGGTGATTTCCCTTCTGACAGTAACTTTCCCCACATTTTGTATATCCCCTACTCCACCCAACCTAGGGAAAAACACCTGTCATGTCCCATAATCCTCCTTTTTGACAGTGAACCCTCGAGAGGGAAGCTGGGCCGGTCTCTTGTTTTTCCAGAAGTGTTGTCCTCACTGTTGTGCTTGGTAGGTTTAGGAATTCTGTTTTGTTATTTCTGTCTATGTTCCGTTGGGCTTGGACTTCAGAGGGGTAGGACAGTCCCAGGCCTTGTCTTTCTGGGAAACGCTGGGAGTTTCTGCTATGCTGAGCCCAGGGGTGCCCAGGCTTCTGGGTGGCTGTGGATGGACTGTTTACTTCCTGTCCTGCCAGGCAGTGCAATTTAGAGGGCCAGCTATCCTCCTGTAGTGATTTACTGAAGCTTTCAACCCACTGGTGGACTTGGTGGGTCTAAGAACAATGTTATCCTCACATTCAATCGCTGCTGGGCTTGGACTTCAGGAGTAGAGGGCCGCCCCAGGCCTAGTAAGTATGAGGAGTCCATGGTGTGTTGGCTGGGCTGAGTGGCAGGAGTCCCCAGGCTTGTGGGCGGCTGCAGCTAGCCTTCCGTGGCCCAGCAAAGGCAAGGCACTGGAACTCAGCAACAGAAGGCAAAAGCACCCTAGGTCACTTGGCCCATGCGTTGGCCTTGACTCAAGGAAGGAGCACTACATGGGAATCTGTGCATTGCCTATGCCCCTCTAAGGAGTCTGGTGGTCAGAGATAGTAGGGAAGTGTAGGTCTCTGACCATTGAGCTATTCTCTATGTCACATGCACATTGCCAAATATACTGTCTCTGTGGTCTAGAGATTCCCCAGTCTCAGGTTAGATGCTGATAATGCCCCTTGTATGTTCTACTGGCGTTCCTAGTCTTTTAGGGATGGTACACATCTGGACACTGCCCCCTCTGCAGCAATGGCTGCTTGAGCACTGACCATGACATAGGGGGCGAGGGACATTTTAGCTGTAAATCCTCCCAGAGCACAGTAGACATGATGCTGGTGCTTCGGGGAAAATCCTCTCTCCAACCCCCACCATTTCACTTGGGGCTTGTAGTATTGTCTAAAAGAACAGGGTCTAACAGGGAGACTGACTTGAATTATTTTCCCCTGTCTCACCCTCACTCCCCCGTTGTTGTATCTGTGTTTTTTGCTGCCAGACCCATCTTGATGTGGATGAAAAGAGGACGACAGTGTAGGTTCACTACAGTGCACCATGATAAGGAATGCAGATCCTAACAGCAAAGAGAAGCTGTACTTTTCTTGCTGGCCAGACTACCTGTATTTGTGAATTAATTGTATCACTGGTTACTACGGAATTGTGACAACACCAACAGCTGAAATGTGTCTGTGACTCAAGCTTTCTTCCACGCAGAAAGACAGATTAGGTTCTATTCAATATTGATCAAGCCAGTTTTCGTGTTACCTTTTCCATTTTGCATAAATCTGTTTGACTTCAAAACACATTTGGTATCAGTCAATACATGTTTGCAAAGGAAGATCTTAATGGGATACAAGTAGGAATGTCGAATACACGTCTTGTTCCCATTGAGAAAAGCTTTTACAATTACATTTAAATTGGATACAATATTCATGTAAGTTATTATTTTGGCTGTTGGTAGAACCAGTATAGGAAAATGGTTAGAGTATTGACCTATGACTCCAACACATGTGAGTTCGGTTCCCAACACAGAACTGACCCTTGAACTTGTTTTTTTTGCATTTTTGATTCAGTTAAACTAATCAAATTAAGTCTACGAGGCATAAAGTTTGGTATCTACCTGTCATGTGAGGAGCTCATGAATGACAACGCTACGAGGCCACAGTGTCTCTGGAGGGACATTGCTGCTTCACCTGAAAAGTGGCAGCATCTTCTTGGGAAAGGCATTGTGTACAGAGATTTCAGGAATCTCTGAGTATGTTTTACTAGTAGTAAGGTGCCAAGGAGCTTTTGGCAGGACAGTCCTCTCCTCTCCTGATGGCTATTGTATCATGCTCCTATAAGTTCTCAAGGCTTTAAGATTGTTTCAACATTCAGACATATGTCCAGGGGTGTGGCTCTATGTTCTCCAAACCCCAACAGTGGCAGGGATCTGTTATTATATTAGGCTTTACTGCAGGGTCAGGGCAGTCATTTGGGTTTGGTTGAACCCTGTGAGCACTACATGAGGTCCCTTGTTCCCGCAGACATGGTGAGGGTGGTTTCAGGCCTGCTGCAGGAAACATGTACAGCCTGGTGTAGATACTGTGGCTGAAACAATATGTGCCATAACATGCTGAGCTCAGAATTGTCATGAATGGTTGTGGCACAACGTTGGGGATCAAATCAATATTAATAGTGCTATACTACCCTATCCCAGATCAGTATAACTCTGCACTGATCTAGTCAGATAGTTAATTCCATCTTGAAAACTGTGAACGCTTGCATACAAGGTGTGTTTCCGCCTTGACACACTGAAGCAACACTATTCATTATACATTGCTCAGGTGCTGCTCTGTGAAGCTGTTTTGCTGAACTACGCCCACTTAGAATTGCACTGTTGCATACTAGCTGAAACTGTTTTCAGTCGAAATTAGATAAGCAATGATAAATAATGTACAATTTACAGCTGTAAAATGACATGTGCGCTGCTACACACTGGGACAGGGAAACAAACGAGTTAGAGCATTGAAATTATTTTAATAATCCAGAAACCAAAATAGTGCTCCTTACGAATTCCTTCATGAATGTGTAAATTCACGCATCTCTCATAGGTTTCAGTGTATTGGAACGTGTATAAGAACTGCTGCCTTATGGGAGGGTCAGAGTTTTGGGATTTTGTCTCTGGGAACCTGTCCTCCTGAAGTACATTTTGCTGCTATGAAACATTTTCCAAACTTACCTTGTTCATCATTTGGATATTGTGTCTGCATTTTCCAGCTAAAATGTTATGTTGCTGCTTGCCTTTATTTCAGCTGTCACCAAGTGCCTGCTGTATTTCTGGCAGGTAACATCTGTGCCTCATTTGCAGTCAAGGAATGAAATTTCCCTTCATATTTAGCCATAGGTACCCTGTTAGGTTGAGTATACTGGCTTCACTATGAATTGCTGCAAGGTAAGTGGGACAGACTTGAGTGTTCTTTGGTTCAAACCCTGACCTTCTCCAGTTCCTGACCACAGTGTTAGGTGGGGTGTTTGCTCCACTCCCTCTCTGGTTTGGGTGGTAACAGGAGTGTGGGAGAGGAGTTGCTTCTGTCTGGACCAGAGAGTGTGTCTCCTGGAAGTTACACCAGTGGGGTGTGAGTTTGGCAACCTTATGGTCTCAGTTCTGCCAGTGGGTTGGTAAGTCCTACCTGGTAGTGGTAACTGATCCGGGTTGAGGTTCTCAGAGCAATTCCAGGGCCCAGGTCTTCTTCCATTCATACACCAGAGTTCTGCAATTGCCTAAGAGTTAGGGCATTTGGCCTGTGCCACAGCATCATCTGACTTCTTTGGATATTGACTGAACACTGCTCATGGGCCACACATGTGACATTTTCTAGGCATGATTTATAAATAATTGCATGCAACCTTTTTTAGAGGGCGTCTTGGTGTATGGGACATATGTGGAGGTGGCCTAGATGGTTCAACCAGGTCCTGGCTTCATCGTGAATGCTATAATGTGTAGGTACTAGTCAGTTGTTCATAGTAGACCTGTTAACATTTCAAGTTGGATGGTGTGGGGATTGTGTTGGACCCTTAATAATGTATAGCCTGATAAAGACATGTGGCTTGTTCTTTGCAGTGGGTCCTGTGTGGGAACAGTGGAATACCATTTTGAGGGATGTCCCTGTCAGACCTCTGACACTGTTCTGTTAGTGGTGGTGGTAAGCCAAATTTGCACTGGGTGTGTGGTGATTGCCTCATTGTGTCTGTGGATTTGTCCTGCACTGCATTCTGTGTCTGCCGGTATGCTTTTACAGGTCTCGCTCTCAGCTGACTACATAGGGCCTTGTGTTGTAGGTGTCAAGGTACACTGTCTTCAGCTTGGACTTGCTAGGGGCAGTTTCTCTAATGCAGGTTGAGAATCTCCATGTGAGGGCTGTTGTCTTGCCAGGCCCCTGAGGCTCTTGAGGGATGTTGGTATGCTGCATGAGTGATTCCTGCATTTTCAGGAGTGCCTTTTCGGCATTAGCCTATGTCCTAATTTTCCTCCAAACCACACATCCTTTGGGTTCTGTGGTAACAAGTAGGATCTGCTTGAGCATAATTTTAAAAGTTGTGGATGTGAGTGTGAATGTGATTGCTTTGGCACATGGTTCTTCCCGTGAATCCATGCTTGGACTACTGCAGGCCAGTAGTTACAAGGGGTAATCTCGGATAAGGCAGCTTTCTGGAGTGCTCTTTGTGATCTTCTTGCTCTGGGAATTAAGTTGTGGCTTTTGCCCTTTTAAACTGATGGGCGTGCTGGGCTGCCATCTTAATTGGTTTTGATCCGTGGGGCTCCTCGAATTGGAAGTGGGCCTGGGGGTGAGTTTCTCCCTGGTCATAGCCTGGGAGCTCTGTGATTCGCTTGGGGTCCCTTTTTTTGATTCTCCAGGTAGGTCACTTGGCTTACCTGAAATAGTCCTTTTGAGAAACCAGTATGTGTTTATCCACAGCCCCTGCATTTGCCCCTCCCCCCCTTTGTTGGTCTCTTTGAGGGTTTCCTCCACACTCATCTTTCTCTCCTCAGGGGAGGAGAGTTGGTAGTGACTATCCGTGTAATGGTCCCTCCTCCCATTGTGCAATTCCTTTTCAGTCACAGCCTTGTACAGGTCTGATCCTTGGATCTTGGGTATGTTTTGTAAGTAGGTACTGTGACAAGGAAGAGGGATATTGAGGTAATGCTCTGAATACTTACTGGTAATCTTAATTGCTCTTAGTCCTCGCACCTCTCCCAAACCGTTGGTAAGATTTTCAGGGATCTGTGGGTATAACACTGAGAATTATAGGACATTTCCAGTGCTTTATACCCCAGGATGGGATGGAAAAGAGCTATACAAAATTTAGAAACGTGTTATGATGGAAGGTGAGTGGGTATTATCAGTAAGTACTGTGACTAAGAATAATGGAGATTAGCGTTAAGTAGTCAGAGCATTACTGCATTTGGTATGTAGATGGCGTTTTTAGATCTATGAGTTCAATGTTTATTAGTTTCTTCGTTAAATGAGTCGATATTATATCATTGTGGGTGGAACACTCAAACCTCTTCATAATAATGAAAAAAAAACGTATGCATTCACTGAATGTGTGAAGTAGACAGTTTCTAGAAAGACTGTTTCTGTTTTAGTATGTCACTATTTAATGTACTCTTCCATTTACTAATCTGTATTGAACTAACCTGGGGGTAACTCTTCCCCTCCCTCCAAAAGCTTTTGCAAAAGAAGTGGCATCATGGGGCATGTACAGTTCATACTATAACATGTAAATAAGTTGAGTGAGGCTTGGTTCCTGGACTGTTTCCTTAGTAGGTCTAGCTAAGGTGGTTCAGCAGAAATAGTCTACTGTTTTGCAAGGCTGCTTGGTTGGACGGTGGCAGAATAGGAAGTGGCTGTTCAGTGATGATTTGGACTGTGACAGTAAATGTGTCCACACACCAGTGCCTCAATTTCATTCAGAATGTGGCCACACTGCCTTGACCCATTCTCCTTCTGACCTCTGTGACAGCGTTTCAAAGGACTACTGGCGTTTTCCTGGAAGGATCAGGCATGCAAGACAACACCTCATTTTCGCCAAGGAGATGATGGTTGATGGGGAACCATGCGGATGGTGAAATCATGCTGTGTGCCCATTTCATCCGGGGCAATGGTGCAGCTGCTAGTTCAACCGGAGCACTGGTGCAGCTGCTAGTTCAACCGGAGCACTCATATGCCTGCCTTCAACACACCCTCCACGAGTTAGTGATTCATGCAGCATTTACACAGCAGCAGATTTGGTAACGTCGAACCTCTGGCATCAGAATGACCCCACTACTAAGCACAAGCTGTGCCGCACTGACAGTCTTCATTGTGCCCTGCCACGGGGCAACCGCATTGCTGAGCACCGACTCCGCACTGCGCTGATAGTCTGCACTGTGCCCTGCCACGGGGCATCCGCATTGCTGAGCACGGACTCTGCGCTGATAGTCTGCACTGTGCCCTGCCACGGGGCATCTGCATTGCTGAGCACGGACTCTGCGCTGCGCTGATAGTCTGCACTGTGCCCTGCCACGGGGCAACCGCATTGCTGAGCATGGACTCTGCGCTGCGCTGATAGTCTGCACTGTGCCCTGCCTAGGCGCTTCAGAATTCCGTATAATGAATAAAGAGCAAGTAAAAAGAAGCGGTTGTGGAGCAAGCTGTCTAGTTAACCAACATGTGCATAATAAGGAGGCGCATAAGGGAGCACGCGGTGAAGGGTAGGATGACGAAAAGAAATGGACATGATTGTCAGTGTTGCCTGGATGCCAGGGCTGTATTTCTGATGAAAACATGTATGTTTTATTACCTCATGTTTGGAAAGAGTCCACAAGCATATCAATTAGATCAGTCTTCTTTTATCTTCTGAACAATGTAATTATTGCAAAAAGGTTTGTGACGGTATGAGCCGTTTGCGGTTTTCTTCACCTTTTACCACTTTTTTCTACAACTTGCTCTTTCGAATATTGAAAAAGTCAAAAACTGCTTATTTCCTTAAAAGAAGACACTTCTGCAATGACAGTTCATGTGGGCCAGTTTTTATACCATATCAGCATTGGTGCCAACACTGAGGGACAAAACGTGCCAAAAGTTATTGCTTATATATCCAGCAGGGCACCGCGAAATGTGCTTTTCTAATTACCATAGGAAGCACCATAAGGTAATTAGGTAAACTTCATTGGAGCACATGACAATTACTTGCCTTTGGCGCCATGCCAATTGGCGCGGAAAAGAATGCGCATGTAGCATTTTGCCATTTGTTAAATGTCCCACACTCCTTGCGGGCGGCACCCATGAAGCACATTATCCTGTGTGCAGCACTCAAGAGTTCAGTCATTGTTGCCCCTGAGAGGTCTCGTGATGCACAGCCTCTGGTCGCTCTCTCTCTTGTCTCCCACACAAGGAGTTACTTCACATGCAGTCGCTGTCACCTTTAGGCTCTTTAACTTCTGTGTGAAAATCCTAGAGTAAGGTCCAAAAGCTCTAATTTGTTAATTGGGGTTCAAAAGGAAAGATGCAGAGGGCCTTCCTGCCACAATCTGAAGTGTAACATTCTACTGATTTCATCCTTTTCCCCCCTCTCATTCGAAAAGAATTTTAGATTTCAAACCGTTTGATCTAAAATGGAGTATGAAAGTGAATGGAATGAAAGCATTCGTGTTCTTGTATAACCCAGAAGGTAAAGATGGCTGTGAATAAAACATGTCTCTTGCCCCGAAGGGCAGACATATGGAGAGTAAAGTGATTCTGAATGCTCACTGGCACAAACCTAATCTCACAGATATCCTGCATGCTTGAGGAGAAAGCTATCTATTAAGGGGGAGGGGGAGGGGGCAACGGAAGAGAATCATGGAAAGCTCTGTTGCAGGAAAGGTATCCACTTGTCTTCCTAGTTGCCTCATTACGATCATGATAGACTCGAGGCTGAGGCATTGCTGTGTTGTGAAACATCACTGTCAAAACTCTAAGTAAGCCTGACAGTTCTCCACAATTAGGTGAAGTATTACGCCGAGATTTCCATTCAGTTCTCTGTGAGCTCTATATATAGCTCATTGGCATGCATCATGCATGAATTGATGAGATGTTTTTATGATTTGAGTACAGAATTGTGACAGATGAAACTTTGTGGGAAAAAAAGCCTGTGTTAAATAAAATGTGCCTCATCAGAAGTTGGGCGGTAATAGCGTTACAGACATGACCCGTGGCGCAAATAGGACGAGGTTTCACAACATTGCAGGCACGCACATGAGGTTATTTGCGCCAAGCGGAAATAGCACCGGAAACAGGCTACTACTGCCGCAAATAGAGCTATCGCCTGTTGTCTGCGCTATTAGCGCCGACGGGAAACACGTCACTGCCGAAAGGGGAAGCACTGTGGTGGCCATTTTGAAAATCACAATTCATTTAATATCAGCGCTCCCAGTAGCCATCTAGACCAGCAAACCAGACAGCATGTCACAGGAGAGGATCAGGGGCAAGGCTGCCCAAGATCGAATCCATAAACCCAAATTCAGTGAGGAGGAGCTGCTGGTGCTAGCTGATGAGGTGGTAGCACACCACGATGAGCTATATGGGTCAAGGCAGCGAACTAAATCTGCAAAGCGCCGGACAGCCATCTGGCACATGATCCGCGAAAAGGTGACATCGATGTCCAGCGTCCCTCGGGACGGCGAACACTGTCGCACATACTGGAATGACCTGCGGGTCAGCTTCTGGGGACTGCTTTCCCAGCACCAGCAGAAGAGCATGGCCACTGGCAGAGGGACTGTGGCGCCACTTCACTAACCACATGGAGAAGTATAGCTCTGAGCTGCACATGGAGGCCATGAGGGAGTTGTAGGTGCAGGGGCGGGTGCCAGCAGCCGGGAGGCAGAAGGTGATTCAACCCCCCCAATACATGTGCATACAACAATGACAGCCTAGTGCAGGATGCTCCAGTGGACAGACCCATGAGCCGAGCATTCCGACAGGGTGCTGTGAGTGGGTGCCACATCAGCGACCTACCGCAGCATCCATGTGCCAGTGCACCAAGGGCACCCCTGGGTGTCAGAGCAGTGGTGAGGGCAGTCAAGTGACCCATCCAAGTGCCATGCACCACACACCCATCCCGGGAGCACACCAGTGCCCCATATGGACCTGCCAGTGCCATGTACCCCGTCGCACCCCCAATATGAATGGCAGCCGCAGAGACAACGTAGGTGCATGGGGATCAGAAGCATGCATGCCAGACAACAGCTGCCGCAGCACTGACATCTTGCCATCCCCGCACACAGGCCAAATGCAAACACCACGTATGACACCCCCACCATATCTGCACCCATCACCATCTGTCACAGTTTTATTACACGCCACACTCCAGTGAGGGACTCCTTCCCCGACAATGAATGTGGCGTACAATAAAGCGCTTTTTATTTTCAATAAACTACGGGTTCTTTTATTTGAGTAGGCCTCCAACCGGTCTTGCAAATAACCTCCAGACACACCTGTGTCACAATGGACCAGTAATCAGGCCGCTGATGTATTCATTTATTATTTAATGGAAAAGGAAAATCAAACCATTTTACACCCACTACTGTTGTGGTACACAATTGCACTAATCTCTAGGAAACAATTTAGTGAAGATATACTGTTACAATTCTCACAATCTTTAATGGCAACACAGAAAAAGAGAATTTTTTAGAAATAGATAACCCCTATGGTTTAGCACTCCCCCTGCAACACTCACCCCCAAACATTAGCTAATTCGATTCCTTTGAATGGAAGGCAGTGGCAAGGAGTAGGGATAGAGAGAGCAAATCAGATTTTGAGTAAAGCCCACCATCCCAGGATGGGAGGCCTGCTAATAAAGCAAAACGGCAGAATCGGATTTTGATTATTACTCACATGGCTACTCACAACTGCTATGGGACAGAATAAAAGGACATTTGTGTTGCTACAGTTGAGGAGATAGGTAAGCTTAGAGGCTACTAATCAGTACACCAGGGCAACATGGAAATAAAGTAGGAACATCAATTTTGGGGTGAAAGCAAATACAAATGGAAAAATGTAAACGGCAAATGGAAATTAGTTTTACGCTGGATGGACAGAGACATATGACAGATTCGTAGGCAAAGGGATTGCTCTCAATGGGACTACGGTTTGGGGTTTTCAATGGGACAGATGCAAATAGGAATATGTGGGTAATGCACACAATACACGGGCAAATTTGGTTTTCAGTTACAAGGATACTAATTCTTTTGAGGCTATACTTTAATGGCTATAATTATTAAAGAAAGACACTAGGGCAAAAGGGGGTTAATTTCGAATTTTAACCAACTTGGACCGTGAATTTCAAAGGGTGAATTAATTGATTTACTTAAGAATATGCTAAAGATTTACACAGACACTTGAGGTTTAACAAAGAGAATATGCCACCATACACTGGCTAAACACAGATTCTCCTATGGGAAGGTGACTGAATTACACTAGCAATGTGAGGTTTTCAATTGGGTTTTCAATGGGTCTTTCTGCAGGTTTTTCAATGGGGGTTACTATGGGTTTTCAATGGATGCAATGCTACAAAAAGGAAGGCCTTATGCAATTTAGGGCTGGGGTTATTTGCTATTTACAAAGTAAGCCTTGGTTTGGGATTCTGGAAAGCCAGCTGGATCACAGGACCCTCTGGACAGCTAGACAAGGGGTCTTGTCACTGCACTCTCCTTAGTTTAGGATTCTTGACAATCAACTGGATCTCAGGACACTCTGGACAGCTAGGCAAGGGTTCTGGTCACTGCACTCTCCTTGGTATGGTTCAGCTGCCTCCTCTCCATCCTCCTTCTCCTGTCTCCCTGGATTCTTGTATGTCTATCCTAGTATAGTGCCCCTTATATAACCCAAATGACATCATTCACTTTACAATCTAGGGGGAATACTTTTTATTTACCCCTATCCCTCGGATAGGACAGTTTACCATTCCTCTCTCCACGCCCTGGCATGATTGGTCCAAGGGAAGAGAGCACATCTGTCTATTGGCATTTTATTACATTCTTTGTTCTCTTGGCCACTTTTGGACAAAAACCCAGTTATTTCTCATAACGTCATATTTCTACGAGCCCCTGACATATGTATTAGATAGGCAGTTCGAGGGGGTCATAGGGAATTAGGTAAGCCGATCACCAACTCAGTACAAGGTAGCATGGCCCTTTGGAACATTTTTGTTGTTTTCTTAAAATATATAATAGTTATGACTTTGCGAATGATCAAACATATTCCTAATTTCACCTTGCATCTTTCCATCAAATCTCATACTTGTTACATCTTCCGAGCAAGCAGAAACTAGTGTTAACTGGCCATTTCAGGACTAAAGTCCTAGGAAAAGGCACTGTAGCTCTTAAAAACCGCCTGCAAATTACATAAAAACATAGCATAAAACAAAATTATTTCTCATTCTAATTATTACAAAAATACCTAAAAATTGACTCAATCCTTTAATGTCAATTTGGAATATATATTCCCCTCTGTGGGAGGAGTGATTTATTCCCCCTCAGCCGGTGACCAGAGATTTGTATTACCCCCTTTGAAGTTGTCAGTTTGTCCTTGGTAGTGGGTGCAAGAGGAACTCACACCTCCCAATCAGGCTTTTAGCCACACTTGCTTTCCTTGAAGTCCCTGAGCCCCTGCCTTCAAGTCTGGCAGAACAGGGAATCATAACGCCCTCAGTACATCACATGTCCTTGCAGGCTGAGTCACTACTAGGTGAAAATGTCAGTGGGGGGCAGGGCTTTCAATAAAGAAGCTTCCTGCCTGAGCCCCAAAACAGTTTTTCCAGTATTGTGAGCCTCTTCCAAGGTGATTGAGGTCTTGTGGGTGGGAACATAATTTACATCGCTTAGTCAACCCCCACCCCACTTTTTCACTGAGATTTCTGTGCCAGTAAAGCTATCCTTCCACAGTGACTTTTTAAAGTAATTTCTTTATTTTATTTTACAAGTGTGGAAGCCATTTCTGCCTCTGATGTTTGACCTCCTATCTTGTATGTCACATGATTCTTTAATTTGTCCTTTTTGTGTGAGTTGGCATTTCCACAGGGTTCTTTGATGTGACACTGAATAAAAGAAAAAGCCACGCCATTTTTGATTTGCAATGTTTTAAAGGGCAGATGTTCAAGTGAAATGGAAAGCAAAAGCTGTGTCTCGGTGTAGGATTGCAATTCTTGCCCCTCATGTGAAAGAAAAGTACAATAAGGCAGTTTTTGATGCAGTGCATGACTTCATGTCATTCAAGTGAAACAAAAGCAATGCAGGGCCGTTTTTGGGTTGCAGGGTTCAACTGCCTGCCACTCATGTGACAGGGAAAGCAAAGCATAGCTGTTTTTGGTGAAGAGTTCCAATGTGGTTTTCCAAATGAAAAGAGCTTTCTGTCTAGGGCCTTAAATGCGCTCCACACATCATTGTGTACCTACTGGAAAACGCCCCTTCCCAACCCTGTCCATCAGCCCCAATGCCTGGGGCCCTACCCATCATCATGTGTTGAATGCTGTGCATGCCAAAACACGTGGGTGAATGAGACCTGACGCCATCTCCTATGTCCCCTACAGGCAGACAAGCAACGCCAGAGGTGTCTGAGGATGAAGAGGTGGGTGGCCATCTGTGAGTGTGATGTCCCGGCACACAGACACCCCCACCACCACTATCCAAAAGGGGCAGACACACCGTACAAAGGCAGAAGTCATGGCAAGACACATCACATTGCAGCAGGAGCAGGCCCACCCCCCTGCCCAGCCCACCAGGAGCATGCCAATCCCGGCCACACACACCTCTACACCTGTGGACACCGCCACAGAGGACATGCCATCCATGCCTGGAGGCACAGGGAGACTACAGCCCTGTTGCAGTGCCGCCAACCCCTGGGCACAGTCTCTGCAAGCAGACATCCACGACACCTGAGATCCCACCACGCTGCTGCCACATGCATATGCCAGAACCAGAAACGGACACACCCTCACTTGGGTCCCCAGTCAATAGCCCATGCAGACAGCACACCCTCTCGCCACAACAGCCTACACCTACAATCGCCATGCTGATGCAGGGGCCGTGGGACATGGAACAAAGACAGAGGGAGATGGAGTCAATCGGTCACACCCACTCCAGACATTTGCAGGTAATACGTGTTAGCATACATGGGGTAGCGCACAGGATGGGGAGGGACAGTGCAAGGACCCCGAAGTTCACAACTGCCAGTACAGTCGCACTGACGGCATTTGGGCAAAGAGTATGGGAAATGACAGAGCTCTGACGCCAATTTTGGTCTGCTGCTTCACTATGCATATGTGGTGGAGATTGTAATCACCCACTAGCCATGTCTATGGTCTTCTGTGCCTCTCCATGTACCCTGGCAGTGTGCTGTTGTGTCGGACTATGGAGTCGTGGGTTGAACCTGGGTAGCAGGCACAGCCGTGGGTGATGAGGTCAGGGCTGCAAGTCACCTGCACGTTGAGGGAGTGGTAGCACTTCTTGTTCTTGTATGAGCCTGGGGTGCAACCTATGCTACATGGGTGCAGTCACTGTCTGCAATGACATTAAGCAGTTGTGCAGTGGCATACGACCGTGCCTTGATGTCATTGACCTGGGCTAGGGTGGTGGGCAGTGCGATATGGTGGTTCAGATGCTGCAAGAGGGCATCAAGCATCTGGGCCAGGACTGCACAGAATGTGGTCTGTGCCATGCCATGCATCATGTGCTGGAAGGTGCCTATACCCAGGAACTGCAAGACTGCCACCAGCTTTACCAGTGGGGGCACAGCAGTCCGGATATTGATCCTGCTAACAATCTCTTCCTGGATTGTGGCCAGAAGTTAAGTGACGGTCTCCCTGTTGCAGCGGTACAGGCTGACAAACTGGGTGTCGCTGAGGTTCCCAGGGTGATGTCCTGACCCTGGGAATGGGTGCTCACCTTGCTTGGGCAGTTGTCCTCCTCCTCCTCCCCATCCTGTACTCCCTGTGCCCTGGCCTGGTTGTGCAGCATCTCAAGGTCCAGGTGCAGCATGAGCAGCTGCCTGTCCCAGCTTGCAGTGAATAATGACAGCATGGTGATGGAAACAGTGTTTGGGGAATAGATCTGTCTTATGTAGCCCTCTGGTGTGCATTGTGTGCCTCTGTGGCTTCATTTCTGTTACCTGGGTTCATTTACCTCCAGCTGGAGGTAATTCCTGGGTGTATTAGCACCAGTTTTTGGTGATAATACCACTGGACATGCACTTGGAATATGGATGTAATTGCTCTTTGTGTTGTCGGCGCTATTAGCGCCAGCTGTGATAGGGCCCGCTGTAATAGCACTGGCTGTAGAACAGCAGTATGTTTTGTTTCTGGTGGTAATTGTGCCAACTCGTAATCCGGTGGAGCGGTATTGGCAGCGTTAATTCCCTTACCACCGTATCTAAGGTCTACCGCCCAACTCCTGATGAGGCCCAATATATGGTTCCTTTAATACTGATGTGGGGGAAGAGGCATCAAAATATATATTGAATCTTATTTAAAGCTGTCACTTGTTAGCATACATTTGAACTAATAAAGTCCTTTGGTGTATTCAGATCATATCAGCAAATTGTAGACTCTTTCAGAGTATTGAACAGAATCCAATGAAAAACACCTATTCTGTCACCGTGAACACCCGGGAGGATAGCACAGCGGCAACGTGCGCGCCTTTGAAGCAAGACGACACGAAGCAACACAGGTTCGATCCTGGGTCCGCGCTTAGAAACATCTGGGTGTTTAAGTGCGTTATAAATACGCAACTAAGAGAAAAACAATTCTGCAACTACAAAACAAACAAT
Organism: Ambystoma mexicanum; assembly: GCF_040938575.1. Taxonomy (NCBI): domain Eukaryota; kingdom Metazoa; phylum Chordata; class Amphibia; order Caudata; family Ambystomatidae; genus Ambystoma; species Ambystoma mexicanum. The sequence continues at coordinate 649,819,690 of NC_090922.1, read as the reverse complement.
TCTGCAACTACAAAACAAACAATTCCTGTAACAGTGCCTCGATGCCTGTGGGCTGTGTGAGCACTTTAAAAATGTAAAAATAAAAAATAAAAAAAATATATAAACGTGCACAATCTGCCACATTCTCACTTTACTGTCAACATGATGCAAAAACGCACTTGAACATATGGATAATATGATCCACTAATGTCAGCTGCTTATTAGGAAGTGCCCATAATAAGATCCAATGCTATAGATCTTGTAGAGTTGCTAGTGTGTCAATTGCAAAATTGTGGAGGCAGGAGAATAACTTTGCAGCACATTTTTAGCCAATGACCAATTTTGCTCAGTGGATTAAAAGGAAATCTCTGTTTCTCACCAGGGACCTGGAGGTCATGTATGACCAGACCACGTTGGAGGAAATTCAGTTGTTCAAGAGGTTGGTGTTCAAAGGACATACCTAAACCTAGAACTGATGTCAGTCACCACAATTTCAATGGAGAGTTTTGCAAGGTCAGTGAATAACTTCAGAAAGAGGTGTCATTAACTCTATTTTTGGATATATTCTTACCTCTCAGAATGCTGGTGGGAGTCCCTGCCTACCAGTGGTACACCACTGCAATTGAGCCACTTCACATGAGAGATGAAGGCTAGGAAACTGCACAACATAACCTGCTGCCACCTTTGAACATTGCCCTTTCGTATAGCCATATAGAGACAAATATATTGTGACTGTGAGTGATCTTCCCACTGTCACTTATTCTCTGACTTGTGTTCATCTCAGTTGCACGATTTAATGTTGCCAGTAGTTCTTGTTGGGTTTCAAAATAAAAAATAAAGAAAAAAACAAAATGTCCTGAATTACAAATCCGCTGTATTTTGTATGGTGACTATGTAATTTTAACCAACTGTATTCTTAGAACATTAATGCAAACATGGATCTGGCTCTAAAGGCCGCTCACTGAAAGGCCCTAATAGTGGTCAGCCCCCCATATCACCTTTGCCTCCCATCAGACAATTAACCACTCTCAGGAGATCCCCCTCATTCCACTCTCATGCTCTGCTCCAAGACCTGCCATATCCCTCCCCTTATCGTGTGTACACTTATCTGCACCACACTTAAATGGCTGCCTCTTCTTGTGACATCCTGTCATTGGCGTACTTCTGGTAGCCTTGTGCATGTTGCCCTTCTGCCCTACTGCTTCCAAACCGTAATAAAAAGAAAATGACTCTACATCACAAGTTCAGATGCTAGTGGGCCATGACAAGCAATGCGTCAGCATAAGGCATTAACTACTAGCATGCATGCTCCAGTGACGAGAATTCTTCTATATGCGCTTGGAAAGTTTCCTACTTATCAATGATGACCTCAAAACTTGAAGGTTACAGCCACCTTATCCAAACATAAGTGTAAAAGATGATTTTTCTTACTGTGGTGGGCATTCTTGACACATACCCTAATATATGGGATGATGCTACCTATTTCAGACATTAATGATATGTGTATATTTGTTTAATAGTGTTTTGTTTACTACAGATGAATGGCACTAAGATAAAGCACCCCGCTATAAGAATCCTACAACACGATATTGGACAAGAAACAGTTTTTTAATTTTTTTTTTTATTAGTAAAGCTCAGGTGCTCCACTAACCCATACCACTTGTGTAATCACCTCAAAACAGTACAATTTAATTCAGACTGCAATACAACAAATTACCTCTGGAGCCTGCCTAAGTGTGCCTCACTATTTTATTTTTTATCACAACATGAAACGCAGGCTGAACTTTGCAAATTCACACAAAAATGTACACATTGATAAATAGATATACATGACTATTCTATGTAATGGGCTTAGATATTTAATTTTGCAAGGCAATCATCATAGATGTTTATGTCAATGTAAATTGAATGTCTAAATAGAAACAATTGACAATTATTATTTCAAACAAGCAGTTGAAAATATGAGTGAAATTGTTTTTTTGGCTGTGCAAAATAAATGAGATCAGAGCATACATATATTGGATTCAGAACCTAAAAAGAAATGCAAGTTTCTTAAATTTATGTTTGAGAATGAAATGGCTTTCTATTCAAAACACAAGAAAAACATTCAAAAGGGATTGCATTTTCGATTTGTGAGCACATGAAAGTGATATTTCATTTAGTGGTGCTTTCTTTTTGAAAAGGGGAAATAACACGTTTCTAAAATTCTAATTTCCACCCCCCCTCCCTCAGGCCCCACTATTTTATATATGGGGAAATTATTTATTTTATGAAATTTCATTATATAGAAATGGCTTGTTTTTGTCGAGCTTTTTAATTCCTCTGCCAAATTAGTATATGAAACCACAGATGATACTAGATCCTATGTTTCTGAAACAAGCCTGTGCAATTCATTCTTTACCTACATTTACCTACATCAGGTGGGAAAAGGGACAATGAAAACAAACCTATTGTGTAGATAAGTGAGTATTGAGTTAAAGGAAAATGATTGTGAAAGTAGGGGTGCATACGTAATCACAGGCAATGCATCAGAGCTGAATACTGATATAGAATACAGGGGAAACACAGCATCTCATGTTAACATGCATTTCCAAGTGGAGGCAGTACAGAAATGAAAGGACGTTCAATTGTCTGATGGCACCAAGATGAGCTTAGAGAGTGTGGATTTCATAATTTGCAGTTAGCGTGTTTTTAGGCACTTTCTGAAAACCCCAGATATATAGTGTGGGGCCGCTTATTAGCAACAGAGCAAAGGATTGGCTGTTAAAAAAGGTGAATGAGGGGAACCACCGTAGGTTATAGGGAATGGTGCAGATGAAGTGATAAATCACACTCCAAAAGCCATACTTGCATGGCCTCTCCCTCTGGTGAATTCGCTTTGGGAGGGCTAACATGTAGAGTGTTAGTGTATAGCCAAATGGCTTGGTGGTGTTCTAGAGCTGGAGCAGTTGAAGGCAATGATTACGTCAATATTTAATTGTCTTAATTATAGTACACTGTGAGACAGTGGAGAACATTCATACAGTGTTGTAAGTATCATTTATTCATATATCAAAAACATACTGGCTCTGAAAGTAGTCCCCCATGCCAACTCCACAGATCACTACATAAAAAATGCTCTATCAATTTAAATAAATATATACACTGCAATACATTTCCCATACCATCCCAAGAGCACTTCTCTTGACCACCTGAAGCTGCAGGGCGCTGGAGCCCCTGCCCCACCCCCACCTCCATCGGGAGATGGAACTCTTCTCCCACAACCATCGGAAAGCAAGGTAAGCCTCATGGCTTGGACAAATGAAAATGTGTGCTCGTTCACGAATTTTGAAAAAATGCCTTTAATATTCTACCTTCACCAAAGCCTGCGCTGTGCGAGCGGATCTGCGCTGTTTTGTGGTTATTTGCTGGATTTGAGGAACCCCAGTGCCTTTCCTGATTGATTTGTGGTCCCGCATCGCCATTCCAAGATGGCCGACCCGCATGCACCGGAGTGCCTCGGCTGTTGTTCTCCTGCCACTTTGCCCTTATTGGCTGATGCCTAGTATGTCATGGCCTATGTAAAAGCTGGCAGGCTTGGCTGGCCCTCCCTCCAAGGCCCACTCCTGGCCCTGGCCACCAGGGTATGCCAACCCACCCCCCCTTGGTCATTAGTGTGTGCATGCCCCCCTACCCCTCTGGTCATTAGTGTGTGCATGCCCCCCCCTTGGTCGTTAGTGTGTGCATGCCCCCTTCTCCCCCCTTTGGTCGTCAGTGTGTGTATGCCCCATCCCCCCTTTTGGTCATCAGTGTGTGTATGCCCCCCCCCCTTGGACATCAGTGTGTGTATGCCCCCCCCTTGGTCGTTAGTGTGTGCATGCCCCCCTCTCCCCCCCTTGGTCGTCAGTGTGTGCATGCCCCCCTCTCCCCCCTTGTTCATTAGTGTGTGCATGCCCCCCCTTGGTCGTTAGTGTGTGCATGCCCACCCCTCTCCCCCCCTTGGTTGTCAGTGTGTTATGCCCCCCTCTGCCCCCCTTGGTCGCCAGTGTGTGTATGACCCCCTCTCCCCCATTGGTCGTCAGTGTGTGTATGCCCCCATCCCCCCCTTTTCGTCGTCAGTGTGTGTATGCCCCCCATCCCCCCTTTTGGTCATCAGTGTGTGTATGCCTCCCTCTCCTACCCTTGGTCATCAGTGTGTGTATGCCCCCCTCTACCCGCCTTGGTAGTCAGTGTGTGTATGCCCCCCTGCCCCCTTGGTCATCAGTGTGTGTATGCCCCCTCCCCCCCCTTGGTCATCAGTGCTTGTATGCCCCCCTCTCCTCTTTGGTCGTCAGTGTGTCTCCCCCCCCCTTAGGCCCACCATGTTGCCTCTGATTTTTCAACACTATACACTGCATATTTGTGCCACCCTACAAGAACGGCTGGCCCTCATGACCTGCCACCTATCTTTGACACTATGCTGCCACCGACTTGGTGCTGGCCCTCATGTTCTGCTACCTATCTGGACACTAAGCTGCCACTGATTTTGACACCAAGCATTGTATGTTTGTGCCATCCTACAAGAGGGGCTGGCCCTCATGTCTTGCCACCTATTTTGCCACTATGCTGCCACCGATTGATGCTGGCCCTCATGTTCTCCTACCTATCTGGACACTATGCTGCCACCGTTTTTGACACTAAGCACTGTATGTTTGTGCCACCTTACAAGATGGGCTGACCCTCACGTCTTGCCACCTATTTTGACATTATGCTGCCACTGATTGATGCTAGCCCTCATGTTCTGGTACCTATCTGGACACTATACTGCCACCGATTTTGACCCTCAGCATTCCATGTTTGTGCCACCCTACATAGTGGCTGGCCCTTATGTCTTGCCACCTATTTTGACACTATGCTGCCACTGATTGATGCTGGTCCTCATGTTCTGCTACTTATCTGGACACTATGTTGCCACGGATTTTGACACTAAGAATTGTATGCTTGTGCCAACCTGCAAGAGGGGCTGGCCCTCATGTTCTGCCGCCTATCTTAACACTATGATCCAACCGATTTGACACTATGCATTGTATGTCATTGTCACCCTTCCTGAGGGGTTGGCCCTCATGTTTTGCCACCTTTCCTTACCATATGCCTCCAATGACTCTGACATTATGCATTGTATGTTTGTGGCCACCCCTCAAGAGGGATTGGCCCTCATGTTCTTATACCACCTATGATGACTCCATGCACTTATGTAACCAAGCAAGCTTTCTTAACAGTGCCACGATGCCCGAGGGCAGTTGTGCGTTTTACAAATGCAAATAAATAAATGAAATAAATAAATAAATAAATACCTAGTATGCAAACAATGTAAAGGGAATGCAACATGAACACGCCAATCTAACATGGACGTAGCGGTACAAAAGCAAAGGTGCACAGAGGAGAAAGGCATTACTGGGATGGGTCTGAAACGTGTTAGCAAAAGATGAATTTCTGGGGCAACACATTTAGCAGCCAGTAAATGAGGAAAGACATAGAGAGGGGTAGACAGCAACTGCTAGGATGTGGAAGGGTGGAGTGTGTATATAACTAGAGATGGCGTATTCAGGCTGATTCTCAGAGATGTCACATTGGCAGAGATGCCTCGGGGGAGGGCATGTGGTGTATGCATGTTGTTATACATTATGTAAATATCCTGCAACTCTCAATGAGAAATAATCTTTGATAAATCACCATGTTAATCGCTTGCCCTGACATCTGTGGTAATCCTACAGGACACAGGTCCAAATTCAGCTGAGCTGAGCCAAGCGTTCTTCCTTCTGCAGTGGATACATTAAGTTTTATTAAAAGGAATAATAATAGCACCTATTATTACAGTGATTAAACCATAGAGGCGTCCAGCATGATGTGCTGGATATAAATTTGATATTATTAGTACATGGCAGCCCGTGGAGGAAAATCCTTTGATGACAATAGTGTGTACTTTTTAGCAAATGTATCCACAAGTGTGCCCTTAAATGAATGTTCCCCACACTCACTGTCTCTCCATAAATCACCTGTGAGCCTGCTTCCCAGCACACAAGAATGATTTCCAATTATAATTCCCATTGAGTTTCACTTACTTTTACATGCCCTGGGCACTGCAACCTAGCTTCGATCTGCACGGCCATCTTGCCTTAGCAGAGAGTCAGGCTGGTTTGAGTTCACCTAGATTGTTCTCACAGCACAGAACTTAGCACTCTCCCATGCTGTTGGTGCATGCTGCCGCTCCACTTTTACACTCTGTCAAAGTCTTGATGCAATCACTTGTCGCCATCGAAATGTGGGAGATGCTTAGTCCTCCGAGGCATATCAATACAGGGTTTCTCATGTCCCACTTTCTTATCTGTGTGTATGATGGCTTGTTCTCATTATGGTGGATTGCAACCATTTTTAAGGATACATTTTTGCAAAACAGAATCTCTTTCTACATCACTTTGAAACTATAACATGTGCAAGGTTCCTCTCCATCAGTCACAGTAAATGTTTAAATGAAACATTACTGATGCATGGTGTATATGTACCTATGAATTGAGGGATGAATGGATTTCTAATTAAAATGTTTTAGTGCTGACAGCCTCTGCAGTTGCATGGCTGAATTTCACTCTCAGGCAACATGATTAAAAAGTAGGTATATATTTACAGTAATGATTATTTGGATTTAATGTGCAGGGAAATTAAGTGAGAAACACGTTGGCGGCATATCTCTGTTGTTTTTTCAAACATTGATGAGTAGGTTATGAGCATTTTCTCTATTGCATGGTGTATTTATATTGTTTTTTCTCATAGGTCGGCCACACGACTGAATTATTTTTGACATAGCAGTATCCTTAAAGCTTAGTATGAATGGTGTGTACATCTTTATGTTTGAACCCGTGTATAGGGATGCAGACACAGCAGCAAAACAGCTGGAAGAACTCCCGATGCTAGGGAGTGGCAACCACAAATAAAGTAGTCCTATACCTCAAGCCAGTCGTATGGTTGATATATCATTGTCAGAAGTGCTAACTGTTGCTCACATTACAAGGAAACATGCACATTTTAAATTGTCCATGTCATACTTATCTAGCAGAGAAAGATCTTGCACAACAATACATCATTCAACAGAAAGACATTGGGGTCGCTTGTCTTACCTGTTCTCTTCTACAAATGCTCATAACATTGGTGCATGAACTATGGGACACTGCCCATCTGCATATCCCACAAATGAGTGACTTTCACAATAAATAATAATATTACTGAAATATGAAAGTAATCTCACCAGCTTAGCAGGCAGTCATACATTGACATGTTACATTACTAACCACTATCACAGGGGTCAAGTCCGAAAAAAGAAAGTTGGGGTTCTCGTCAACATACCAATTGAATGTGGTGCCATCAGAAATTAGCATATAAAGGTGCCCTTTAAAAAAGTGGGGGAACCTCTGAAAAAAGTGGGGGGACACCGTCCACCTGCGTGTACCCTCGACTTGAGCCCTGCTCGATTATCATGCATTTGTCACACTTCACATACATCCACATTCACCTGCAGTATAGTCACATCTTAGTTTTGAATGTGAGGTTTTTAATTACTCAAAATTGAGCTATGTTTTTGGAGCATCACGCCGGGTTAGATTGAGGCATGCAATTGGCTCATCTTCCAGTGACAACGTGGTTCACATTCACAAATGACAATTCATTCCTTTTGTGGCAGAATATTTGAGTGGTACTCAAGGTGAAGTTATTTGGTGAAATGTGTTACAATGTGTGAATGCTACATAATATGTGTTCAGTGACTCTGGCCCGATGTACTAGATGCATAGCAAAGTCATTCACCAAACTGCCTACTTTGACCAACATAATTGCCAACACTAGCATGTTGGACCCGCACAATGGGCATTGCCCTATTGCCTTACAGAACTGTCTGAGCCCAGGGTGGTTTTCAGTCAGGCTATATGTGATGCCTAGAAAGGGATTGTTGCCATGACCAGTATCAGGTCTTCAAGCGATTATTATCACATATTTGACTCTAATTAAATACATTAACATGTTTGTGACTCTGGAGGGTACCATCTGGTTGTATGCCAAGCATACATTTGGTGGATTCACAGCTGACGTGGAACAACATTGCATCGAGTGATGCATACATGCATTGCACATTCCATCTGCAAATAGATTCTAAGCTTTTTTGACTGTATGTATATTTTAAGAGTGTACAAGACATCCAAACAACGTGGAGTCTATGCCAAGAAGATTTGAAAGGATACAGATTATCTTATGTTTGTTATTTTTATAAGTGATTTTAAAGTCTCAGTATTGATTATACTGCTATTAAACATATTTAAAGTATTATTTAATCATCTTGTTATTCATCCAAAGATTTCTGCCTTTTTAAAATCTCTCCCAATGATAAAACACAATCTAAGCTTCCAATATGTCTAATGAGTATTATTGGTATAAATTGCCAGATGTACAGTGCACTTACACATAACACAATCCCTAATGTCTTCTCACTCTCAGCAGATGCCGAGGCACTCTGTGTACTTCCCTATTAACTGATCTAGGCCTCCCAAAATCCCACTCAATTTTGTGCACAGTCTAGTACTTTTGAGAGGTGATGAGCACCATTCGCATGGTGTTCAGACATGTCATTGAGTGTCCCTTCTGAAATGTTTGTATCCACTAATTGCACTGTCAGAAGCAGCCCTCTAGATGTTATCAAATCTGTGACAGATTCAGGCCTGTTGTTATAGGCGCTCTTAGGAGGTGTAGGGGGGTTCTGGAGCAACTCAGAGATGGATGTGTGCTGAGAACCAAGGGGGCTGACTTTTGAGGGGGTCAGCCTGCTTCTGCTTTATATAAGGACATCACAGAGGAGTGGTCACTGTAACCTACAAGTAGTTTCCACAAAAAAGATCTCAATGTGGCCTTGAACTGATGTGCACATCTTACTGGATAAATATTTAGGATTTGTGTTCCAAGCATGCACAAGAATAGTTATATTTTGTGAGTAGGTCCTGTTATCAAATGATAATTATTCAAAAAATGATTTATGTGTATTTGGAATTCATAAGCTTGAAAGCCTGTCTGTGAGAACCGTGGTAGCCCAAAACTCTGGTAGTGAGGAAGAGAAGCATTGTGAGGGGTTCGAAAAATGAACATAATGTCCTTTACTAAGCTGTTTAATGGTTTTCTGATGTTGTGTCTGGATGTTGGAAGACGCCAACATCCGGATGGGGTGCAGTAGGGTGGGGTGGTGAGGCCAGATGTTTCCATGGGGGTTGTAAGAGTATTTAGCATTATTTTATGCAGCACCACTTCATGGGTTTGGTGCATTGCTATAATGTGGTACAGCAAGGCATGTGTTGCCAGTGTGACATGGACATGTAAATGAAAACAGACTATTCAGTCAAAAACAATTTCTACATTTAAAATGCAAATAATTTTTTTTCACAGTTAAAAGCATATTTTTTCCACCTGAAATTCCTCTGTTGCAGGAGACACATTTGAGGATTAATGAACTAACCTCATTAACAATACTAACGATTCTAACTCATTAATAATATCATTTTTTCTCCAGTGCAAAATGAGATGGAAAAGACAGGCTCTGAAAGTCATTATAAACGCGCATCCAGATTTTTTTTTTCTTTGCTTCTATCTGCGCTCTGTCCACAGTATTTGCAGGAAGAAAAGACTTGAATAAGCAGGAAATCAGTTTGGTTACAGTTGCAACTGTATAAGCCAAGCCATTGTTAAAGAAAAGGAGGGTAGGACATGATAGAATTTCATTGGTTGAACTCATTTGGCAGGCTGTAACAGAGCTTTGCTAATGAATCTCGGGGAAGAAGAGGGAAGAAGACATTTTACACAGCTGGGAGAAAGACCTGGCTGGGGATTTTCCTGATTGAAAAAGCAGATCCCAGTGCACTGATCCAGAGACTGGGAATTCCAGTCAATAAGCCCCGGTTTGAGTGACGGCAGATGCTCGTCCTTGCTGGGGTGATTTAAGAATTCATTGAACCACTTCCAGAAGGCGATCAGCCGACGAATTTCACATGCTGGACAGGCCTGGTAATTATATTACAGAGTGTGGGGGCAGTGTGTATGTGTGCGAAACTATTCAGTTAGCGTGGAAGAGGGAACTCCAGTGTTTTATCAACATGTTTAATGTTGCAAATTGAATATGTTCTTGCCGCTCTCTTCTCATTTTGTTACAGATAAGGATGTTACTGTGCAATTTCCATTTATTTCTGTAAAAAGAGTAAGATCGTGTTGAAATGCAATTTTTATAATACACCAAAAAATATCTGAAAGCAGACGGATAGTGTGTTTTATTTTTCTCTTTTATTTGTGCATCTACCATTACAGTACTGATAATATGGGGAGAGGTTTAGACAGTGCAATTGTCATTTTTAAGCTAGCTAAAAATAAGACTTAGAGGTAGCTGTGCGCATGACTCCATTCAGTATATAAGTGTATGTTTTCTGAACGGAACATAATAATAATATAATGAAATAGACTGCTGCTGGAGGTACATGAGTCAGCAGAAAGAGAGGCCCTGGACATAGTTCACTGATGTAGATAAGTTGGTGATAAATACCACATGTTAGCTCGCTGTCGTAGATAAGTCAGTGAGGACAGTCCATGGTGGCACTCCAATTGAAAATGTGGTGTTCCTGAAATATAAGCCTGAGGCCTCTCTAGTGATCACACGAAAACAAATAAGGCAAAAATAAGGGGTTCTGGATATTGGGGCCACATATAAAACAAAGGAATTATGCTCACCAGAAATACCACCAATAACGCATACCAACATAATGTATACCACTAAATGTATCTGTGTGCTGAAATAATGTATGTATACTGTAGGTCTATATACCAAATCTAATCTGAATGCAAAGAGTGATTATTACTGAATTATTTTCATATTGGCGGTAAGAAAATACCGCAAGGCCCCAAATCTATACAAAATACCCTACATATTTATGGTGCGTTGCAGGCCGGGAAAGTGATCATAGAGCACCTACTGGGCGTGGCAAGTGTGTCTCACACTGCCACCTTACATTAAAGGGAACCCATTTCATAATAACAGTGTCTCACTAAAAACGAATTTCAGAATGTCACAAAGGGAAACCACATTCTCAGACCTAGTGCAATATTTAGAGGCAAAGTTGTTTGCACATGGGACGTGGTCATCAAACAGTATCTCACAATGGCATGACCTCATTCAGGGTGAGGTGCAGAAAGAAAAACTAGACAATATTTTTGCAGAAGGCAGCATAATTCAGGTCTGCCTTACAAGGTTATTGAATGCAGCCGATAAAAGTGCAGAGAAAGACTGTTTAATACGGCTATGCGCCAAAATATGGTTTATTTTGAATAGGTCCCTGCGAATGCAATAAAATGATACCCAGCTAATTAACAGGTTAAAGACTGACTTAGATGGGGCAAGTAAAAAAGAGGAGATGTTAAGAACAGAATTAGAAGGATGTCAGAAAGACATGCAATTAAAATGCAGAGATTTTGATATTCAGTTGTCCAAAAGCAATAAACAGTTTGAAGACAGTGAGCAAGAATTGGTACACTTAAAAGCCTTAGTGGATCACATTAGACAGGATAAAGATGAGATTGTTTCAGAAATGCAGGTTTTACAAAAAGAAAATTTTGAAAAAGAAAGTGATCTCCAAGGTGCAGAGCAAGAAATGGTTAAAATGATTCAAGAAAGAGACAAGAGAAACAAAGAATTCAATGAATGCCAAATGCAAATGTGCGACATGCAGGAGGTAATAAATAAAATGAGTGATGAAAACAACTATCTGCAAAATGAAGCACGCAGGCTCCTTAAAAAGTGCAAAGACTTAGAACAGCAAATGTGCATTCCCAGGTCCCAGGAGAGGCGGCAGGGTACTACATTCAATGGAGTGCAGGTGAATTCTAGTTCTGCCCAAAGAGCTAGTGCTCCAGTGACTGGGCCGGTGACTGAACTTGGTTGCAGCGCCCTTGGGGGATTTGATACTCCCATTGGGGGCAGCCACCAATCCCATACACCTGGAACCAGGATTGAGTCACCAAGTAGTGCAATTCCATGCATTGCAACAAGTAGCCCCATAAAAATAATGAAATCTATTAAAGCTCTGATCAAACCATTTAATAAAGGAGGGGAATGCTGCATTGAGGATCACTTAGAAGTGGTTAATGACATTTCTAAAGCACTCCAGATACCTAAGGAACAGTACAGACAATATTTTCATTTAACTTTAGATGCTCCGACGGCCAGCATCATAAGGGGATTAAATGAACAGTAGAATATGACATGGGTGGAGTTTGAAAAAGAAATGAAGCGTCATTTTTCTCCTTTCCCGTCATTACAGGAGGCAAAGAAAGTTGCTTACACACTTACTGCTGGGCCTAATACATCCCCTCCCAGTTTTTACAAGACTTAAAAAGAGCATTTTCTCGCTTTGACGTATCTTTTGACCCCAATTCTAATGAATTTAAAACCGCTTACTTCTATGGGCTACAGAAAGAGATCATATCCCAATTGGTTCGTGAATTTGATCGTGACAAGTCCCTTGAGTGGATTGTGCATCAAAGCACAAAACTATATGAGGTACTCTATTGTCAGGGTAGAGAAAGTGATAAAATGAAAGATACTAGACCTAAATCTAAAGAACCCTCAGCAACAGTGATGGAAATCAGGTCAGCCAAAATGTCCCTTGAGTCTGCTCAAAGTCCAGGTAAAAATAATTCGGCACCTGAACAAAGGGTTAATCAACAAAGATCATCACACTCTGCACCAATGTTTCAATCACATGATCCTAGTAATAGGGAGAGCTACATCAGTCCTAGGTATTTAGGAGATAGGCCCCGGGCAGGCTATCCGCCTGATACTATAATCAGAGACAAAATCAAGATCAAAGAAATGATGGTCCCTGCCAGACATTGGGGACACAGAGCAAATTTGATCCCAACGCCATGATATATTGTAATCAAGATAGACCCTGGTATGTGGATCGATTTGCTGATAATGGGAATCAACATAGGAGTCAGTACCCACAACATGAGAGACAGGACATGAGACAGAACATGAATTATACTCCACGTCAGTACAATGATTCCCCACCAGGGGACTACAACCAAAGGATGGGTGCACCGCGCTCCCCTCCACAAATGAATCAAGAGTTCAGAAACTATCCCAATAGAAATCACTCACCCGAGAGGTATCAGAATAGATCCAATCAGGGAGAAAGCAACCAATATCGATCTAGGCCACAGAGGGAGGATTCTAGAGAGATGGAAAGGTTCCAGTGCCTTGAGGCCCAAGTGAAAATGTTAGCTGAACAAATAGAGAAGCTTTGTACAGCACAAAAACAGTCATCAAAGGAGGGGGCTGATGGCCATAGCAATGACCGGGGGGCTTCTTCTGAAAAGTGACTAAGTACTCATGATACCTACAGCGCCGAAAAGACAGATTACTCTGATGTAATTTCGCATAATGACTCTGAGATGTCTAATGATTTAAAAGTGAAAATGCCAGTAAATGAACATGTAACAGAAAGTGCAAATACTTCTAAAAGAGAGGTATGGTTTAACCTAGAGCTAAATCAAACATTGGAGATTTGTACAAATGAAATAAGAAAACCTGAAACTCCAAGAGAACAAAGAGACAGATTTAAGAAAAATGACTCATGCATGGGGAATACCAGTAAACAGGGAGTAAGTGGGGATGCTAGGATTTCTTCCCTGGGCAGTCAAAACAATGACCAAACACAGGCAGAAAAAGGAAATACTCCAAAGGAGGGCACATGCCAATCACCTGAAGAATTCTTTGAGCCACATATTTTTGAAGAGGCTGAAAGGGCTGGTACCACACTAAATGATCACAAATGCACAGAATTAAACAATGACAGATTGCTGAATGATGTTGTTAAACATGTTCAGTTGGAGGGTTGTAATGTGGCCTCTGATGATACCTGGATGGATAGGCGAACAGTGGCCACACGCCAAAAAACCTCTGAACATGGAGAAATGAATGAAGTCTCTCGCGCAGAAATGGGTAAAAAGGAGGGAAAAATGTCTTTCCATTTACCAATGTGCTTAGCCAAAAGTGAAAAAGGCCTGAGAAAGGTGAGTCCCGAAATCAGTAAGAATTCACACTTCTTATGTGTATTAGAGGAAGTTGAGGACAGGTATTATGCTCCCATCACTGTAGAAGAAAAATGCCAAACATTTGCAATGATTGACACTGGCGCACAGGCCACAATTATGTCCAAGGAGCTGGTAAAGAGTATCAATGAAGGGAGATCCCCACAGAATCAGATCACAGTGAAGGAAAATCAAGGGCAAGTGCATAACTTTAATGGGGAAGAGGTGCCCATCAGAGGTGTAACTGAGGTTGACATAAAAATAGGAAAGCACAGAATGAAACAAGAGGTATTGATCACATCTATTTGTGAAATTCCATTTCTGATGGGGACAGATTGCCTGAAAAGTTTGTCTCCTCTCATAGATGGGGTGAATGGAGTGCTGTGGTCCTTAGCCAAAAAACCATTGAGACCTAAGAAACTAAAATCACAAAACAGCAACATAAATGAATGTCACACCGTTGCCAAAACTAATGATGCTGTGGAGGTATATCTCCAGAATAGTTGCATGCCTAGTGTCACTGTTATATTAATGTGTCAAGACAAAATGCAGAGCGACAATGAAAAACTACCTGTACAAATATACTTGGACCCAAGGAAAAATTGGCAGACCGCCATAGATGAGCACACATTACGTTTTTATTTAAAAGAAAAGATATGCAAACAAAATATTACTCCTAAAGCAGATTCAGAAAAACACATTACCACTCTTGCTGAAATACACATGGAAGATGAGCAACCATGGGTTCATGTTGGTATAAATGACTGTTTTAAAACAATAAAAGCCACTTTAGCGCTTGAACAGGAGAGGAGCTTCATTAATGAGAAATTGTTGCAAAAAATAATGGAGAGGGAGGAAATCCCGAAATGTAGGATTAAAAACCAATATGTTTCTCGGTTGGACAGTCCAGACTTTGAAAACCAAATTGCAGGCAGATGCATGCTTAAAATTAGCGTTGGGCAGAAAACAATTTACCATAATGTATGGATAGTGAGTGGAGCACAAAATTATTTTTACATGGGCAATGACATCATGCACAGAATGTGTATGGTGTTAGATTTCCTTAATCAAAAAATATGGTCACGCCTAGGTGGGCCGGCACCTGAATTTGAAGACAAAAGAAGGGCTTATCATTGTGCACAACTGGTTCCTTATGCAATCAAACTACAAATGAGGAAAGATACTATTATTCCTGCATTTACAAAACAGTTTGCAATAACACTGAAATGCAAAAATGGACAGCAGATGAAAGACTCTGATGCATTTGTGTGCCTGAATGAATCCATAAAACAGCAAGGCCTGGATTATGAATACATTCCATTGGTAGATATTGGTGAAGGGCCTGTAAGAATTATGGTAAATAATAAGGGTTGTCAAGATATTCACTTAGAGGAAAACTCCCCATTAGGAATGGCTATACAAAAATCACATTATACTGCAGATCTAAATAACATGGTGATTGGAAATATCCCTGAAAAGTATGTAGATGCCAAGGGTGAGTTGCCAGAATACCTGGACTCTCAGCCAAAAGGAATATTTAAAATTCATTCTGTGTACCCTTATGATTCAAGTGAGACAGTGTGCTGTTATCAAGAGAGTTGTATAACATTTGATTTAAGTGAAAATGAAATGGAAAATCAGCCCATTGAAATGGAAGCTGTCATGACAAAACATTTAAAAGTGGCAGCTTTACAAAGAGACACAGCCACACAGCTAGAGGAAAGCGGCGAGATTCCACTACCAGAACATTTTCCGGAATTTTCCAAAATGGTAGAAGAGCAGATCTCCTTAGCGGATGCGTGTGACAACGATGAGTATAGAAACGAATTGAGGAAGATATTTATGGAATTTAAAGATGTATTTGCAAAAGATGCCTATGATTGCGGGTTAACTAATTTACATGTGGCCATACTTCCGGAAGGGTGCAGCAGAAGTCCAGTATTTGTACGCCAGTATAGACTACCGCTGGCATGTTTAGAATCATTGGCAGAGATTATTAAAAATTTAGAATCGCGAGGAATCATCAGGCCTATCCATAGCACATCCAACACGCCCATTTTAGGTGTGTTAAAGTCAAATGGTCAATGGCGGCTTTGTGCAGATTTGAGGGAGTTAAATAAAAGAGTACGAGTATCCAGATGGCCACTGCCATTCATTGATCAGGGCCTAGCTCAGGTACATGGTTCAAAAGTGTTTACCACATTAGATCTCACCTCTGGATATTGGTGTGTGCCATTGGCAGAGGAGATACAGAATTTATTTTCCTTTACATTTGACAGGACTCAATACGCATGGGTTAGAACTCTGTTAGGGTACTTTAATGGTGGGAGTGAATTTGGAATATTTTTGATGAAGGCCATGCCTGATGCAGCGGAAAGAGGAACCATAGTTTATGTGGATGATGTCCTGATAAAAATGAAAGCTTAAAAAACCATTTTGATGAAATAAGGCATGTGCTTGGCCAATTGCAGAAAGCAGGCGCCAAAGTGTCTTTACAAAAAGCACAATGGTGCAAGAAAAAAGTGAATTTTCTAGGCCATGAAGTAACTGAACATGGACTAAATCCACAAAAGAAGAAAATAGAGGCCACTAAAAAACTAAACGACCCTAAAAATGTGAAAGGGGTGAAAGGTTTATTAGGAATAACAGGCTATAACAGAAAGTTCATTGAAAATTATGCTGAAATCACTCAACCATTGACTAAACTGCTAAAACTAAATACGCCCTGGAAATGGGAGAAAGAGCAGTCTGAGGCAGTAGACAAATTGAAGGAATGTCTTGTAAAGGCACCATGTTTAGCATACCCCATAAAGGATAGGGATTTCTTTATAGAAATAGGTTTCTCTGAACATTGTATGTCAGCAGTGTTATCACAAAAACATGATGTGAATCACAAAACCATTGCCTATGCAAGTAAAGCATTTTCCCAAGTTGAAATGAAATTCAATGAATGTGAAAAGGCCCTATTAACCACTGTGTGGGCGCTACAACATTTCCGCCCCATTGTTCAGGGAGAAAAGGTGATTATTGAAACAAATCATCAACCTTTGCAATTCTTGGAGAGTAAAAGAATTAGGTCAGGTAATCTAGCACAGTCCAGAATCACTTCATGGACGCTAGCATTACAAGGTTTTCCTGTAGAAGTGAGATATGGCCAAAATAAAAAGAGCCCAATTGCTCAAAGTTTAGCAGATTTACACGACTGTGCAGCTGAACAAGCATCAAACGAAATGGAAATAGAACTTAATTTAGAGGAGTTTGAACAATCACCACACAAAGCTTTTGATGAAAAAACATGCAAGGACTTGCCAACTGTATATGTCGATGGTTGTGCTTTTCACATTGAAAATGACAGTAATAAACAATTAGTGTCAGGAATAGGAAATGTCTGGTTGAAATGTGAAGGTATCCCCAGCATAGGGATGAGAATTGGAGCTAGGAGCAGTCAAGTAGCGGAATTGGCAGCCATTTTTAAAGCAATTGCTACTGCAATTGATAATAAATTCAGTGAAATTGTCCTGGTGACTGATTCTGACTATGCACGAAACAGCTTTGTGGAATATCTACCTGGTTGGAAAGCGAGAGGCATGATTACATACAACAAAAAGCCACTTAAACATGGAAAAATGATACAAGCCATAGACAAATTAGTGTCAGAAAATAATTTGACAATATACTGGAGAAAAATACGTGGGCATTTAAAAACTCCAGAAGAAGATAAAGAGGGGAATGATAAGGCAGACCACGTGGCTAAAATTGGGACTGTGATGGGAGAATTGCTACCTATTGAACATTTACTGGGTGAAATACAGATTGATGCAGTAACACATTCTAAAGCACCAAAGGAGACAGAACAATCAGTGGTACAATGGAGTTACAACACTCCAGACCAAGATTTGATTGAGGCACAAAAGAATGATCGAATTTTGGGAATCTATTATAAACATTTGATAGATCCTGGACAAAACCCTTTAACAGAAGATGATTGTGTGGGAAAAGAGGAATTGAGGGTGCTATTAAAGAATAAAAAACGAATTGGACTACAGGATGGACTCATGGTTAGAGAGTCCATAATAGGACAGATACAATGGGTGGTACCCCTTTCATTTAGAGGGCTAATGCTACACCAGGCACACGATGCCATAACTGCAGGCCACAGAGGTTCACAAAAAACATTGGAAATACTAAAAGATTATGCTTATTCGCCACATATGTCCCAAGATGTGGAATTGTATACTAGAGGATGTCTAGTATGTGCCCAATTTAAACCTGCTTCACCAATGCACAGAGCTCCACTAATGAAAAGAGGCCTAACCCTTCCATGGTCAGATTTGCAAATAGACTATGTAGGGCCTTTAAAAAGGTTGGGCAGAGGAAACCGTTATACTTTGAGTGTGGTATGTTTGATGTCGAAGTGGATTGAATGTATTCCTACACCAGATTGTAGTGCGCAAACAGCAGCCACATTGCTAGTGAATCATGTGTTCTCAAGGTTTGGGTTGCCACAAAGAATTGAGTCAGACAGAGGAAGTCATTTCACAAGTGCTCTAATGAGCAAGGTATGGCAAATACTGGGTGTGAAAATGAAACTACATATCGCATATCGGCGGCTTCTTCAGGTGGAGTTGAACGGGGAAATAGGTCTGTTGTGGACATTTTAAAGAAATTTGTAGCTGAAGCAGGTTCCAGCTGGGATTTAAGTTTACCGTTGGTTTTGATGGCAATCAGATCAACTCCTGCCAAAGCAACAAGTATTAGCCCACATGAGGTCTTGACAGGTAGGAAAATAGTGTTGCCGCAACACCTGCTATACAGAACACATGAACAAACACTTGTAAGCGCATCTACAGTTCATGAATACATTGATGAGCTGAGGAAGCATTTACAACATGCATTTGCTTTTGTACAGAGAAATCTGGAAAGGGCTGCTGACGGTGCTAAAACATATTATGATAAAAAAAGTCAATAGTAAAGGAATATTGTGTAGGGGATCAGGTGTATAAATTCCATTTTGGAAAAAGTAAACAGAACAATTCCAAATTCCTAGCAGCCTGGCAGGGGCCATTCCGAATTGTAGATAAAGTCTCTCCTGTAGTTTACAAAATTTTAAAGACTGAAGGTGAAACAGCAACAGAACAGTTTGTGCATGTAAACCAAATCAAGCCATGTCATCCAAGACATGAGATAAAAAATCTGGAGCGTGTACAAACAGATAAAGTCCCTTGAACACAAAAAGGTAAAATAAATGGGTACAGTCAGGAGGCAGTGACAGAGAAGTTAAATAAAGATGGTTGATTATAATGGCACACAAACACTGTAATATATGTAAATATATATATAATATAAAAAAGAAGCTGAAGTTTATGGAGTCGGTGTGCAGAATGAAAATGCATTAAATATTGAATGTTGTTTTATGTATGCTCGTTCTCTATAACCTGTGATTAATTTCAGAAGGCGAAAGAAAAAGGGCGAAATGTTTTACAAAGCATGTTTTATTTTTGGCAAAAGGGTGAAGTTAGTATTGTGCTATATACTTAATCTGTTTCTTTTCTATTTGATTTAGAATATTAACATATTTGTACCGGAGGTCACGGGAGACGATGGAATCCTGGAGTCCCCTGGATGAAGATCTAATGATGCCTGCCTCCGGGTGGAGGTGAAGACAAAATAACCGGAATGCCAAAGAAAAGATGACTTCTATAGAAAAGGATCCAAGAGTACCAAGATGGAAGAACACCCGAATGAACCAAAAGATGTGACATCGCTGGTAGGGGCATATCAGAAGCAGACAAGTGTCCTGGCGTATGGAGTTCCACGTATTTATTATTTTAACTAATTATTTTAATCTGTTATGTTAATTCTTTGTTTTAGTTATTTGTTTTATCTTATTGTTTTTGATTGACTTCAAGTATAAAATTGAAGCACTGGACATTGGGAAGGAACATATGGACCCAAAGATGAATTTTGATATTATGTTGATTGGACAGTGGTTTTTCAACTTTTTCGTTTTTGCATGTGAATATTCATTTTGTTGGATTATTACATTTTAAAAGAAGGAAGGGAGCAAGTTGATTTTCCTCTAATTATGGCTTGGACTGCCAAATTTTCAGAAAAAAGGAGGGAATATGTAAGAGTATTTAGCATTATTTTATGCAGCACCACTGTATGGGTTTGGTGCATTGCTATAATGTGGTACAGCAAGGCATGTGTTGCCAGTGTGACATGGACATGTAAATGAAAACAGACTATTCAGTCAAAAACAATTTCTACATTTAAAATGCAAATAATTTTTTTTCACAGTTAAAAGCATATTTTTTCCACCTGAAATTCCTCTGTTGCAGGAGACACATTTGAGGATTAATGAACTAACCTCATTAACAATACTAATGATTCTAACTCATTAATAATATAATGTGTTCTCCAGTGCAAAATGAGATGGAAAAAGACAGGCTCTGAAAGTCATTTTAAACGCACATCCAGATATTTTTTTTTCTTTGCTTCTATCTGCGCTCTGTCCACAGTATTTGCAGGAAGCAAAGACTTGAATAAGCAGGAAATCAGTTTGGTTACAGTTGCAACTGTATAAGCCAAGCCATTGTTAAAGAAAAGGAGGGTAGGACATGATAGAATTTCATTGGTTGAACTCGTTTGGCAAGCTGTAACAGAGCTTTGCTAATGAATCTCGGGGAAGAAGAGGGAAGAAGACATTTTACACAGCTGGGAGAAAGACCTGGCTGGTGGCTGGGGATTTTCCTGATTGAAAAAGCAGATCCCAGTGCACTGCTGCAGAGACTGGGAATTCCAGTCAATAAGCCCCGGTTTGAGTGACGGCAGATGCTCGTCCTTGCTGGGGTGATTAAAGAAGAATTCATTGAACCACTTCCAGAAGGCGACCAGCCGACAAATTTCACATGCTGGACAGGCCTGGTAATTATATTACAGAGTGTGGGGGCAGTGTGTATGTGTGCGAAACTATTCAGTCAGCGTGGAAGAGGGAACTCCAGTGTTTTATCAACATGTTTAATGTTGCGAATTGAATATGTTCTCGCCGCTCTCTTCTCATTTTGTTACAGATAAGGTTGTTACTGTGCAATTTCCATTTATTTCTGTAAAAAGAGTAAGATCGTGTTGAAATGCAATTTTTATAATACACCAAAAAGATATCTGAAAGCAGGCGGATAGTGTGTTTTATTTTTCTCTTTTTTTTGTGCATCTACCATTACAGTACTGATAATATGGGGAGAGGTTTAGACAGTGCAATTGTCATTTTTAAGCTAGCTAAAAATAAGACTTAGCGGTAGCTGTGTGCATGATTCCATTCAGTATATAAGTGTATGTTTTCTGAACGGAACATAATAATAATATAATGAAATAGACTGCTGCTGGAGGTACATGAGTCAGCAGAAAGAGAGGCCCTGAACATAGTCACCGATGTAGATAAGTTGGTGATAAATACCGCATGTTAGCTCGCTGTCGTAGATAATTCAGTGAGGACAGCCCATGATGGCACTCCAATTGAAAATGTGGTGTTCCTGAAATGTAAGCCTGAGGCCTCTCTAGTGATCACACGAACAAACTAAGCAAAAATAAGGGGTTCTGGATATTGGGGCCACATATAAAACAAAGGAATTATGCTCACCATAAATACCACCAATAACGCATACCAACATAATGTATACCACTAAATGTATCTGTGTGCTGAAATAATGTATGTATACTGTAGTACTATATACCAAATCTAATCTGAATGCAAAGAGTGATTATTACTGAATTATTTTCATTTTGGCGGTAAGAAAATACTGCTAGGCCCCAAATCTATACAAAATACCCTACAGGGTCAAAGTCTTGCTGAATGCAACTGATGGCAGCAATCTATGTGCCAGCAGCCATGCCCTGAGTTAGACAGAGAGTAACATTCGCAGCTCACAAGCCTCCTAGCTCAATGGCCTCAGCAGCAAGTACCGGTCCAACCACTACTGGTAAATTGTGGGGAGCAAGCTCTCGGAGCAGAATCTAGCTGAGCTCTTCTTGGAATTATTATGCCACAGCGAGAAGATGAGAAATGTGAGGAAATGGTAAGAACAATGGAACAACTACACAAACTTCAGACCTATAGTCTCCCTTTTGTACATTTCCGGCAGGACAAATCAGAAGTGAGGGGAAGGGTAGGAGGAACAGATGCATTTGAAACCAGTGCCTTTTGGATCCCTGACTGATATGCTCACAATGCATCCATCCCCTCCCCTGCGGAGGGAGCAGATGATTTGCCCAATGCTGTACCTCAAAACACATATGTAAAATGTTACCCTACAAGAATAGTTAGCTTGGGGAGGGCTGATTCCTGACTTATTTATATTCATGACAACCCTGCGTATCCATGTTCATGAGTGTACATTGAGCCAACTGTAGGCAGCAACCTGTAGTCTCTTCATCACGCTTCTGGCACTACTGTTGTGCAATAAAAAATCATTAGTGAGTAGCTTAAATAAATGCATACACTGTTTTCTCATTTCAATAGAATTCGGAATCAGTTTTGAGCCAACCATATGTTTCTGGCACCACCCTGCACTATTTATTGCTCTTTCTGTATAATAAATCCAAACACTAACTCACACTCTTAGTCTAACTTTGGCATTAGTGAATGGTTTCAGTCTTATTCTAATCATAATTCAAAAAGTTACTACAAACTCCTAGCCTGACAACCAAATGTATTATGACCTTCATACAAGCCTCGCCTTATGGTACATCACATGCAGGAGATCTTGTCCTCTCTGCAGTCCATAGGAAAATGTGATCGAGTATGTCCAGAATGAGGAGAATATTAACAATGCACAATAACATTGTTGTTATATTTTTTTCATGTGTCATTATGTATTTTCTATGTAATAAATATGACACCATCAAGTTCATGGGTCAAGTTACTTTCTCTTTTGTTTCACAGATAAACTAAGCTGCTCTACCTGCAGGTCTGGCAAGATTTTAAAGATTTATTGAGGCCAGGTAACGGCCAATTAAAGCCTATATTTATATGTGTGACCCGCAGGTTGTTGTGTTGAATTCCAACAACCCTTACTCAGTCTTTCATACTAACTTGGTTGATAAATTGAATGGTTGCAGTCTGTGCTGGGAGAATTGCAAACTAGTCTTTCTACAGTGCTGTTTGAACAGAGGAAGTGTGGAGCGGCGCAGAGATGCAGCGAGTTGCAGTCTGTGCATGCAGGCATTAGGCTGGGGGCGTCTCAATGACCACACTGCTTATCTTGTGAAAATACTGTGGATTACAGGCTTGGAATCCTTGGCATGTCTTTGTTGGAACTACATGCCAGCCAGCGACAAGTAAGTTCAGAGCTGCATTGTTTTCTTAGATACTCAGCATGCCTCCTAATTACTCATTTGTGTGTTGATTTTTCTAGGAAGTCTATCATCTCTGGCCTAAGAAGGGTTGTTTGTCTCTGTTGGTCATTGGGTGTTTTGTATGTACGATCTTCGGAGTGGAAAAGTAAAGTGCCACAAGGTCTAAAATCCACTCATATCATGGATGCGGAAATGTTAGCTGCAGTAAATCTTCCACTCCCTTTATCACCAGTGGGGGCACCTCTATTGTGTCCAATACAAAGAACTGGGGTCTTATGGAACCGGTGGTAGTAAACAGTTAAAGAGTCCACCTGACTTGCCCCCAATCTTCAGAGCCAATGACCAGAACCCTTTATAAAAATATTATGCGCCTCATCACAAGTTTTCTGTTCCAGAAACATAGGTGCCGGTAAGCTCACAGGCACCCTTGTTTCCAGACTGGCAAACTAGGAGTATGCCTGCCGGAGCTGCTGTGCCCAACTGGTCTGACCCTGCTGGGCGCATAGGCCATGGTAAACAGATTGGTCACGGGAAGCGCCGTCACCGTTAACAAAGGTGCCGGCACTTCCATGTCCCTACTCCCATAGAGTCCTATGGGACTCTATGGGATGTGGACTTACATTTTACCGGCGCCTGACTTCCCGGGCTGCTGGACTTTGAATCTCCCGGTGGCACCGAGAAGGCAGGCACTCGAAATAATTTACGTGCCCAGTGACAACCCGCCAGTAGCACCGGCACGGTTACCTCCTGACTCGTAATCAGTCCCAATGTCTATTTGAAGAAGTCAATTCTCATATCGTCAGAAAAGCCCCCCAGCCTCTCACGCTCATTGCACCTATCTATTTAAATGCCGCATAAGGATCCTTGCCTATTTTGAAAAATTCTGCCTCTAATGTGCAGAGCTTTAAGGATACTCCACCTGATTTGGGGCAAAGATATGTTCCAGACTTTGACTCTTCTTTATCCTCAATTGCTTCTTCACCATCCATAGATCCCTTGAGGAGGTGTTCATCGATTGTGCCTCACAGGGAAAATATTAGGGGCAATGCAACAAATCAGACACTAGTAGAAATTAACCAGGTACTTTGTATTCTTGTTGCACTTTTTGAGGGCCTCAAACTGGAAACAAAATCAAACCCAGTCCTCCTGGAATCACTGCTGTTTAAGTTTGACAATAGTAAACTACATGTGACTGTTAAAGAATTCTTGTTTAATTAATACCTGTAGAAACAAGGGCACCAAAAGGGGAATCCAATACTAGAAATTAATTTGCCTAATGAAATAGTTAAACCCCCTACTATAAGGGCTTGCGATAAGTCCTCAGACATTTTGGACCTTAATATGAATTCAAACAGCCAGCTATGTTGTGTTAACTACTGAGTTACCACTGAGGGGGGGGGTAATGTTTTTGGTTTCTAATCAGGACGTTGCCCCAAAATGGTTCTTGTTCCTCAAATAGCCCTGTGTGGAGCATCCCCTGCCTAGGAGGTTAGAATAGTGGAAGATGCACACTCTCATCTGGAGGGACCGAACAGTGAACATCACCCAGGCCCTGGATTATTATCAGCCCTTGTCCCATCATTGCCTTGGAAAAAAAGGGGTCAGCAGGTGAAAAAACAAAAGAATTGCCTTACCCTGAAGATCAGTCAAGCGTCACAGTGATTTCTGCAGGCTTTATTAACTGAACCCTCTGTGAATGCATAGTGACTAAACTGGTTGTTAGTGAGGCCACCTGTGGGTCACGAGGGTCACAAGAGGTTATAATAATTCACCTCTCTCAAATATTATTTTAATATGCAGGCTATAACACAGGAAGCGTTGCAATAAGCTGTTGATAATTCTGATTGTGATACTGGTGCTCAATTGACACACTTAGTGCAACCTACTAACCCTGTGGAAGGAGCATTTAAGCATGGCTGAACCTTAGTTAACAATGTAGACGGGGTAATAACATTTTCTCTGTGCCTCAAGAGTCTGGGTCCAGGGCTCCCAACGTCTCACAAGAACCCGCGGGTGAACGATCTATCGTGGCTTCTTATGGGTATATTCACAACAAGACGGTGGATGATAGATTTCTCCATCTTGGGTTGTCTGCAGCACCACCTAATTATCCATCTTTTTCAGAGCCCAAGGGGAAGTTGTTGGTGAGCATCTAGATCGGCATTCTCTTGGCCCCAAAGCTCTTTTCCACAAATTGCATTCAGTATCGAAAGGTACGGCAGAATATTCAAACTCAGGGCAGACTTACGGATATGCCGGATGCTCCTGCCGGGCAGCCCTACATCATTTTATTTGAGTGTGTCCTTCTTGAAAATGGGTCAGTAATGTTAAATCGGTCAGCTATTCTGTGTTTACTCTCTGAGATCCCTACATTATCAAGCATTTAGTCGGGGACCTGAAAAGAGTTGGTTTTATAGATCTGTATAGAACTGACCATGCAATTGTTTATTTTAATTCACGTCTTATATTTGATACTGTTTTTTAATAAACGAGAGAACCTTAGAATCCTTGGCTTTGACCTCTCCCAATATAAGGATATTATAAGTCCTGCCTCTGAATTGAGGGGGATTGAGAAGGAAATTATTATTGGGGAGGTAATTCAACTGTTAAAACAGAAAATTAAGATGGGAGAGGAAACCAAAGATTGGTCTTGGTTATTGAGTGTGATGCACTAAGAATGTCATCCAACCACTAGCCACCGGTGCCTTAAAAGAATATAATTTCGAAATATTTTAATAGAAATGTTAGTACTCCATAGTTGTTATGTACAAAAAACATAGTTGAAACAACCTCCGTCTTTTGACGGTTATGCAGTCTTATTTCAGGCAGCTAAGCGGGAGCAATGGGTCGACCCTATGGTGGCCTATTGACGTTAGTGAAATCATGTAAGGTTATCTCAGTCATTGGGAATATTGATGTCTGCTTTGGTGCCCTGGCAACCCACATCACAATTTCAACTAAAGACTCTTCGGATGTGTTAATTATAAATGTACATTGGCATGACGGCAGGAGTAGTTTGGACTTCATAGATTGCCTCATTTGTTGTGTCAATGAATGGATAGATGTGTTTGTGGGTGAACCCATCAGCATTGTGGGTGATTTGAACGTTGACGGTATTAATATGGAATTTTGGGATAAATCTGTGTCTTCTCAACCTTGGAATAATAACAAGAGAGAAATTGGTAGAAAGTGTCTGGGGGGCATGGGAGGCCTTGGATTGTCACTCCTGAATGGTAATGTTAACAGTGATGGTCCTAATCGACTTACATGGTCTTACATGGCTGTTCGAACAGTGCATTTGTTTTACCATCTCCCCCTCTCGCTTTAGTCATCATTCAATGTTTGAGGTCCAATTCGTATGGGTTTGGTTTAACAGCACTGGGGACCAATGTAGCGGGTAACAGAATAAGCTGGTACGCTGTTACAACACTAAAGGTAAATAATTTCCTTGAGAACCTAATGTCCTTACACTAGGAGGAATGGAAACTTAACACCTTTATGGTGGATAATTTTGTGGTTTCCGGGTTTATCAGTTGATGCCTGGACCAACAAGTAGGAGAAAGCGGGAAGATACTTCTAAAACTAAGCATCTCCACATCTATAATCAGGACGTGACTACCCGGCAATGAGAAATGAGGAGGGCACTTAAGCTTTTACAGAAAAGGAATGATTTAACCCCTGTGATTAGGGAGCAGAGAAGTAAAACTATATGCCAGTCGTACAAGAATTGGCTTCACCAGAGTTGAGCTAGGAGATACCGGGAGGATGATGTTATGCTGTATACCATATGTAGTAAAAATGCTCATGCTTTTTGGCACCTAATTAATGACATAGCCTCTTGTACCTCTAGTAACCAAATGAACGCAGTAACTGAGAAGGATTGGGTGGTGCATTTTAGTTCACTGTATGCAACTTATGGGAGTGAATTTCAAATTACCATGTGTAGTTGAGAGTAAACCTGATTCCTATCCAGAATTTAGCCATGAGGAGGTGTTTGATGTTATTGCAAAAATCAGCTCCTCACAGGCCCCTGGCCCCCATGGGCTATTGAACTTTTTATTGAAATCTGACTACACGGCGTGGGCCTTGGATTATTCTATCAGTTCAAGGACATTATGAGTTTGAAATCCTTCCCTCCCACTTGGTCTACAGCATATATATTTCCTATACACAAAAAGGGTCTGTCATCTGACCCTGTTAATTATAGACCCATTGCCATACTAGATGCGGATAGTAAAGCTTTTGATACCTTGCTTTTAACGCAACTTGAATCTTGGGCAGTGGAGTTGGGCAGACTATCAAAATGGCAGACTAGATTTAGTAGAAATACGGAAACATCCCTGAATGGTCTCAAGTTGAATCGCATCGGACATCTAATTTGGGGTGGTGAATAGGAGTCAATATACATTGCCTCAGTTAACCTTACCGCGGCAATCGACGCAGTGGATCGCAACTTGTTGTGGTCCAAGCTTTTTTTGCGGGGTATTCCTGTGGGTCTAATCTAGTGTTTACAATGAACATGTTGAGAGGGTACAGGTGAGACCTGGTGCATGTGCAATAGATTAACAAGATATTGGTGAATTGCAATATGCATTAACCTTCACAAAACAAACAGCTGATTGCCAAACCAATATATAAAATATTGAACATGGAATTTATTCACGACATTGTAATATATATCATGGAAATGGAGAGCCATGGGACGGATACGGAATTATGAGGAGTGTGCTGAAGATGTGCCAAGAAACAGTGTGTAAAAAGAAAATACTTCTAAGTCTGCCATTGTCCTCCTACTTACTACCAAATTTAAGTGAAGATCTTGCATGCGCTGCTTTAGATTATTTTTCAGTAAATGGTTAAAATGATAGTCCGTTTGTGATCAGCTAATCATGTAATGTGTAACATGTTCACTGTTATACAAACAGTTTGTGCATTCACTATAACCAACTTATAGAATATTTGCACCTATCATTGGAGTATTTATTGAACATGTGCAATGACCAAAGTTAAAATACATATAATTGATAAACCCCAACATGTTCGCTTGGTGTATCAAGTGCACTTTATGCCGTGATCTGTATTCATGTGTTAGTCTAGAGTTGTAGCAGGGACTTCTTGAGAGGATGGACTTATAATATACAGCTAAAGGAGGTCATTTTACTTTATTAGGCCTCATTACAAGTATGGAGGTAGCCATGCTGCTATTAGTGGCATGGCTACCCCCATACCGGGTACTGGGTCCGGGTTCCTTGAATGGGGAAATACCGGGCCATTCCGACCTTGGAGGTCCCAGTATTTCCCCATCCGGACCCGGTACATTCCCATTCCCATTTGAGCTCCCATAGGGCTCAATGGGAATGGGGAGGATGCTAACAATGGGCCCGTTAATGACGGCCCCATTGTTAACATCCTGGACTGCTTGCGGGTGTCGCTAAGGATACCTGGTTTTACCAGGCGTCCTTAGCGAGTCCCGCAAGCAGACCTTGTAATGAGGCGGTAGAGGGTTAACAGGGCCGGCAGCTCTACCGGTGCCGTTTACTCTCTACCTTCTTCCTCGTATGGAGGCCCATTGATTTATTATCTTTAGCACTCTCACACCGGTGAGGCGGAAGTGTGAGCTTTTAACATCTAATGCATGATTTTAACTAAAATGTAAAAATAATCAGTTTTCAAAATGCCACCTTCAATTGTACAAAAACATAAAGGGACCCAAAATAATCTATTCTGAGTTTTTAATGCACGTAAAAATAATTAAACTGTACAATAAGGGCACCTGCTTGCAGTCCTTGTCTGATACAGGCATGAACATTTTTATAAATAAATGAAGCTTTTTTGCATGTTTTATCAGTTC
The DNA here is from genome assembly GCF_040938575.1 of Ambystoma mexicanum. Classification (NCBI taxonomy): domain Eukaryota; kingdom Metazoa; phylum Chordata; class Amphibia; order Caudata; family Ambystomatidae; genus Ambystoma; species Ambystoma mexicanum. The sequence continues at coordinate 649,790,385 of NC_090922.1, read as the reverse complement.
AGAAGGTCATGCCTCTCTCTACGTATATATCTGAATAAACTATATAGTTATTAAATATTGTCTGTAATCCACAATTGATTTCTTGGCTGCACATGTTTTCTGGAGGGTTACACATGTACTAAACTCTAAATATAAATTGATTGACAAGAAATGATTTAGTAAAACTTTTAAAGTATTATTGCACTCAAAATGAATGACAAATTGTCACATCATATTTTAGTGAACTGATTTCCTTTAGCAAGATATCAAAATAACATCACTAAAAAAGTTTTTCGTTTATCATTGTCTATCATTTGAACCTATTAGTAAATGTTACACATTGCTACACTCTTTTATTAATAGAAAATGAAGAATTTATAATTTTCAGAACACATTTATAATTAAATATAAAAAACATTTTATGAACTGATTCAACAAATTAATAATCAATTCAATGTTATATCATGACCTTGAAAATGTTCAATGTAATAGTAAAGAAATCCAGTGCTTAACACTGTGAAAGGCTTACAAGTAGGCAAAGGGGTGGGGGGGGGGGGCAGGTGGGGGGATAATTACTTCTGTTGAAACATAATTGGTAAAATTCACCAGCATTTCTGACCACTGGATGGGTGGTTTTCTACTGTTTCCACCATATTTGTTGGTTATTATCTTTGCGTGAATTTAATTTTCACACACAAATGTTATTTTTGTGTGGGTCTGAAACACAAAAAAAGCTAAATGTCATCAAAAAACGAAATTTAAGGATGAGATACTCTCAAAATCTCAATTGAAAAATAAAATGTTGGGCATGATAAAGCCACAAACTGCCAATCATGCTCCACAGGTGACATTTTCAAATTGGTTGAATTTTGCTTGGAATTTGCCAATTTTCCAGTGTAATGAATTGCGCAATCCCCCTCACCACCCATAATGAAAGTGAAGGTTTACAATTTTGTACAAAATTACTTCAGTGGTTTACAAGTTAATAGTTGTTCAAAGTGATAGCCAATTAGAAACCTAATAAACCTAAAGTGATTCTGGGAGATTCCTTACGGTGTTGGTTTGACGCTCATTTTCACGCTTGGTGGTCCATTCCTCTAGTGGTCTTGCACGTACAAACGGTTTCACTGGGGGTAGCCACAGAGGACTTTTCGCCGCTTGCAGTTCGTTTGTTATGCCCGAGGGGGCTGGATTTAAGAAGGTCGTGAGCTGACGGAAATGTGACTGACAGCCTGTCTTTGAAGTGCCCCTAAAGAGTGAGGTGAAAGATCACAGAAAGAGGCCCAGCAAGTAGTGGTTTTTCGCACCCACATTGAACTGCACAAAGTGGGCTGCTGGGACCGATGCCAGGAGTAAGCAGTAAATGGCATTGAGCTCCAACAGTAACAGAGCTTTCTATCCCCTGCTTTATACAGGCATATATTTCTTTCTGTGAGCCACTGACTGGAATTAAGAGACAGAGTAAAGCATGTTTGTAGCATATTGAGGCCGTGAAGTAGCCCTTCTGGGATTTGTTGTATTTGTGATTAAATATCAAATCCCAGTCCTCCTATCTCTGCAATAATGACATGCAAGAAACCAATGCGGAAGGAAAATGTGCAGCATAAACGCCCAAATCTATGTAGCGGTAATAAGTATGCAGTTCTAAAAAACTCAAAATGTGAACAGCCTACACAAACAGACATTACAGCATTTATTGGAGCCCAGGACAAGCTTTCCCATATATATTTGTCTAAAACAAGACACTTGGATAAGGAAAATAGCTTATCTGACACAATAGACAATAATAACTCATTATTGAACTTAGTTAACAACTTGCAAAGAACATCATTTAGGGGAGAAAAAGGGTTGCTAAATAAAAAAAGTGCTGAGGCTAACAAGGTCATTAGTCTGTCTACTCGCCAGATTTGTCAGTTTTTGCCTCACATTCGGAGTCATCGGACACATCTTTTTCCGAGAAGGCAACTGAGTCTGTTATGGGGGGAGAAACAACCAGGATTGATGACCTTGCATTAAAGAACCATCTGATGGCATTGGAAAGCAAGATTGACGCACAAGTGGTACTAATGTCTTCCATAAAGGAAGACCTATGATAAAGCCAAAAGCTCTCACTTAAGCTGTTAGATATAATAACAGCATTGTTAAAAAAAGTGGACACCATCTCTAAAGACAATACCAAGCAGACAGGAAGTAATCAAGGAAAGGTGGACAGTATAACTGGATTAAACAAAAGGGCAACAAAAGCAAAGAAAATGTGATTTAAACAAAATAAGAGCGGATAGTGAGCAATCCGATAAGGGAAAACCGGATTGGGATTTTGAGGCGGTACAAATATCTCCGCCCACGGAACTAAAGAATGTATTAAAATATAAACAAACGCCACAGAAATGTTTTGTTCTGCCAGCCTCAAAAACAGAAAAGATTGTTTGAATTCAAAGGTTTTGGTCAGAAGAAGAAAGAAAACTCAGGATCAAAGCACAATAAAGAGGCAACGTGGAAACATGACACAAATAACTAGAAATTGGTACAACGAGATGTTTCACCTAAAAATGATGTCAGGAAAGATAAAACATTGCCACTATCTCAGAAGCCTATAGATCTGGAGGGTGAGAGGACAGAACTGACAAAACGCGTGCATGCAGCACATAGTAAACTGCCATTGACTGAGGATGCTTATAAACTGCCAACTATCCACCCCGGTGCCTTTCTAGATGGGGGGACAGAGTCCATTTTTAAACCGATCTGTACTAGTGGCAATTTCTAAACAGCTGAAATACATGGATTATATTCAATCTAGGGACATCCAGAAAATCAAATTACCTAAATGGAACATTAAGACAAATTGGGCATTGATTGAGTTTGTGTCACCACTCATGGTGGCCCTACTGAAAACTCACTCAGAACTGCTCCAGAGAGCGGGTTTTACATTAATTGCTTGCCAGAAAACATCAGGCACAAAAGTTGTGCATGAGGATTATGAAGGGAACAGTAACACCAATTTAAGTCTACTAACAGAGAGAGAGGCGCTGAGAGCATTACAAGATCTGAACACATGGGCTATGCTCAAGGTTGTCACCTCCACTCTATGGATGCCTATGAATGCATGCAGTGGGGTAAACTGACAAGTGAAATTAGCTGGACAGTTGTCATGGACCTCTTGGAAAACAAGAGGACATAAATCATGTTTAATACATCCTTGGGGCCAGCAATTAATGAAGGAAGTGGATAAATTCTTGTTCCAAGACACTTGGTGCACCAAAAACGTCTATATCGATGGGTTCCAAGTCCTATACAAGAAGGCCATAAAACATAACAAGGGCAGGGCAAACTGGGGTCTTGCCATAGGAGCCAGGTCACATTTAAAATTGGAACCCTGGTTAATGACAAGTGAATCCCCAAATGTCCTAATGGGCATATTGCAATCCTCTAGTACACCTTCAGATGGTAAAATCCTAATTATCAATATTTATTATCTTCCGGGGGGGGCACACAAACTAAATAAATACAAGTGCTAATTACTGAGGCCATTACTAGTTGGATGGAAAACACCCCTACAGGAGGTATCATCCTGGTGGGGGATTTTAATAGACGACTTCTACACATTCCAAACGCCCTCATTGTGGGGAAAAAATACAGTTGGCAATCATTATTCGAATTGTTTTACTTGGATCCTATGGGAATGCAAGCTAGTGAGGAGACTGCACCAATATACACATGGTCAAATGGTATAGCCTCTTCCCGAATTGACTATGTGGTTATGAACAGGAAAATATGTGAAATATGCAACTTCATAACGGGCACTCATAGAGGAGCCAGTGATCACGGCATACTATGTTGGACGACCATGCAAACAGAAGGCCAGGAAGAATTGCAAAATTGTGCAAACATCTCAAATACCTCAGGGAATAGATTGAGATGGTCACATAGAGACATAGAACGGTTAAATCAAGCTCTAAAAACAAAGAAGGGAAACTTGAACAGCCTGTTTACCACAGTGGATTGGAATTTAGAAAACGAGAAAGAATCACTAAAAAATTAAAGCATTTGGTGCTCACTTGCCCGAGGCTAGAGTAAGAAAGAATACAAGAAATGGGACCTGTAATTGTGAAATATGGACCTCGATCAGCTGAGGAGTGGAAAAATGGTGGAAGACCCTTATAGAAGGAGAGAAAACTCACATGATACTTGCCTTGGCCAAACTTTTGTTATTAATATCTGCAAAACTGGAAGCATTGTTAATCAATTATTATGGTGCAAGTGTACATAGTTGAAACGGACTGGAGATTAATATTAACAATTGAAAAATGCCTCTGTTGAGTATAGTCAAACTGGACATTTCAGAGGAAAACTTTGTAAAAATGGACTATGGATATAACCTGCAACCTGTGTTTTTATGAAAGATGTATAATTGTGTTGTTTTGAGTTTTTTTAGTGTTCTTTCTCTTTCCTCTTTCTTATTTTTTTTTTTATTGTCGTCTTATATGAGCTCTCAAAGAGATTAGATCAATGTAAGTATGTTGGTTCTGATAATTTTTATGTGCATGCACTGACCGGACGTAAAGTATGGCTAAAGGTTTTCAATTCTGTAAACCATTTTAAGTCATTTAATAATAAATAAATAAAAAGACGAGATCATCAAAGAGATCATTCGACCATGTAATAAGAAAGGGATGCTTCAAAAAAACCAGGACAAAGAATACAAAATATTCGATGCAATTGTCCACGAAAAATAGAAAATATATCACCAACGAAAAGGCTGCGGTGAAACATAATCTAGAGCTATCATTAGAATCCAAAAAGAGACTAAAAAAACCTGGCCAAGAAATACAGAAACTGGCAAAAAATCCACAGAACATCTAGTAGGACGGTAAACTGGATACATTTGTTTACTTGGTTAAGACAAGACAACAAGGCCAATTTCAGGCAAAATGACAACAGTCTTAGAAATGTATCACCTAATATTGATTTAAATCGTATATCTGAGGAAGGCTGGGTAAAACATATCCAAAAGCTATACTGCCCAAACGGGGAGGTTTTGGTTGAGTCGAATGGTGGAGAGAAAATAACATAAAGCAGTATCGAAAAAAATGTAAGAGTAAATATGGAAGAAGAGTTCTCAGAAACTACTCCAGAAAGGCTAATAATAAAATCAAAAGCCTCCCAAGTGCTGGGATCAGACAGTATCCCAAATTTGGTCTAGAAAGGCGATCCTAGCATTTGGGCTTAAATCTTGGCATGTCAATTTGAGGAACTATTAAAGTCTGGTCTAATACCTGAGAGCTGGCGACAGTCCATGTTGGTCTCAATTCTAAAAAAAAGGGGACAGATTGATAACAACTAACTACAGAGTACTGGTGATAATGGACTCTTGTCAGAAACTTTTTGCTGGCCTACTTCTGGAACTGCTGAACACCTGGACAGTAAATAAAAATATATTGAGTCCTTTTCAAACAGGTTTCAGGAAGAGCTATGGGATAACAACCAACATAGCAGTACTGCAATTCTTGAGAGCTTTGCGCCCAAAAGGGGAAAACGCGTTATACTGCTGTTATGTGGACTTTTCAAACGCTTTCGACCTGATACCTAGAAGAAGATTATGGGTCAAACTAAAAAAATGGGGCATTGAACCTGCTCTCCTATATTTCATACAAAAGCTATATATGAATACTACGGTGGCCGTCCGTCTAAATCAAGAGGGGGTTTCACTAGTGAGGGCTTAAAACAGGGTTGTGCATTGGGGCCGATCTTGTACAACCTTTATACGCCAGTCATGGATCAAGCCTTCAAGGATACAAGAAACTTTCCTCCAACAATAAACGGCGTAAAAATGGTCATTATGGTTTACGCCGATGATATAATAATTCTAGACCAAACACAAATCAGTCCACAGTGCTCCCTGAACACACTAGATGTATATGCAAAAGAGAACTTTATGTTTATAAATAAAAGCAAGACAAGAACGATGTGCCTGAAAGATTCAAACAGAAAGATAAAAAAAAGATCTTGCTATTTGGATAATATAACATTGGAACAGGCGACGGAAGCATTAAATTTGGGTTTTCTCATATGGGCGCCTCCATCGGCTTTGCAATATAAAGACCATACCATCACGAAGATATGGAGGAGATGATTGGCAATAAAATCATGGATCAGAGAGGTGGCAGCAACATAGGAGGGTTTGTTCAAATCTATAAATCCAGTATATGCCCGTCGATTCTGTAGGCACTCAACATTGTCAGAAAAGGATGTTTTGGCTTCCGAAATTGGAAGGCAAACTTCTCTGGTCCATAACGAACATGCCTAGGGGAGTTCTGGTGGAGGCCCTGCGACTGGAGTATGGATTACAGCCTCTACTCTCCTGCTGGTCTGTAAGAAAAACTCTCTTGTATCTAAAAATGAATAAAACGGTAGCAGGAACAAACCAACTGTTACAGTTACGGGGCAAAACATCAAATGGTAATCATTCCAACTACTATATGAATGAGATGAGTTTCTTCACGGAAAGACTACTTGTACAAATTGGGTCTAAATTTTTACACAATATGTAAACGACAGGACTATGAGCTAGTGATTAAAAAGAAATCACGGGAGAGGGATATGGTAATGGACATAGACAATTTGAGTAAGCTCAACAGATACAAGAGAAGAGACTACTCCAATCAAAGCTTTAAGATTGGTAAACCCAAAAGCTGTCTACTAAAATGGTCCAATGCATCACTTAGGAGATTTACGATGCATTTAAGGTTTAACATACTGGGCTCTAAAGAATACACAAATAAGTGAAACAGAGCTGCCCATGAGGTCGAAGATGTAAGGTGTAGGCACTGTGCCACAGAAGTGGAAACAAATCGACATCATCTGACAGCATGCATCGTATTGAAACCCCTGTACATTAAAGGATATGGGGGTCATGTTTCATCCATAGATAGCATAAGCAGGGACCAATTTTGGTCAGAATTGATTGGGGTGAAATCAATAGTACATAACGCTGCAGCCTATCATATATGGCACATGGTGACTGTCTAGATAAGTATTCAATAATGGTCACATAAGATGTCATTATATGGTTAACTTAGGTAGTGAATATAGAAAAACATATATATTGGTGTTTCTTTTACCTAGACATTTGTGCTGATGATTTCCTTTTCCACTTTGTATGTAGCAGGTAATGCTATTGTAAATTCTGTGTTCTTTTTTAATGTACTCTTGTTTTCATGTGCAAAAGTTTGTTCATTGATTGAATGTAAACTAAATGCATGAATAAAAAAATGTAAAATACCTAAAGGTTTACAAAGTAGTAGTAAATGAATCCGGCGGTTTGATAAATAATAATTTTACAACATAAGACACATGGCCCTTGTTTTATGCATATAGCACTTAAAATTAAAGATTAATTTAGATGACAGAATTTGAAAGCTGGTTCTCATTTTTGATTGTCTATTTAAACATAAATTGTTTGTGAATATTGCAACTACAAGCATTCATTTTTTAAACTGTGGGATGCTGTCCAATGGACCTTGTGTCAGCTGTCTGTTCCCAGTTAATCTCTTGATTGAAAACCCTGTTATTTAGCAAATCACAGAATTCATTTGCTACTAAGTTGTAAAATGAGCACGAACATTGCCTTAACAACATGATTCCCACTGTTACCCTTGTCATGAAATATTGCTAGAGCTACCTTCAAAATGTGCATCCAAAACAGATCAAAACATCTTTCCATACTAACTCCACTAAGGATAGCAGAGAGGTTTCTCAGAATCTCATTGCTGAGTGGGAGCAAATTTGCAATATTATAATTTGTTTAAACTGTCTAATTACAAGAATTATTAACACATACTTAACATTGTGCCATGGACCTGTGAAGATCACAAGGAGATGGATAAAGAAGAAAAGGTTTTTGGAGGGGCTACTACTCTGATATGTAAGGATTTGCCTAAAGTCAACTCTGTGAAATGTTTCATTGCACCCAAAAAGAATTAACCCAATGGGATGGAATGTATTTAAATTTGATCAGTACAATTGATGTATGAGGTATGAGAAAAAATGCAGAAACCCTCCTTCATATATGTGACCACAACAGCTGTCAGAAATGTTGAGAGAAAAATAAAAGGGCACTGCATGTCACTATGGGGAAGCACTAACACATACATTATGATGATTTATAGACTGTATATTTGAAATAGGGATTGATGCAACCCTTCAATAATAGATGAGTCATAATAAGGATGTGTTACATAAAACTTTACGATTTTGATCCACAATATGTTTCAAATTTGCATGCATTACAACAATAGGATAAATATGTGCATAATTGTCTACAATTATGAAATCCTCATAGTTGGTCCGCGTTCCCCATCATGGGGAAATCCATAGCATTTCAAGAATAGAATCTGGGTAACAGATACAGAATGAATGTAATTTTTATTTCCGGCCAAATTATAATTTTAACCTGTTTAAAAAAGGCTTTGAAAAAAATGCTCCTTAATATTCAATTGTGTACAATATGACAAAATCAGGATATTCCATAAAGGGTAAGAGAGTACAATGCAAGAATGTTTCAAGGGGATTCTACACTATGCAGTATTCAAGAATTATATCTACAAAAATACATAAATACATATTTTATACAATTTTGCATATGGATGAATATATATTAATTAACATATGGAATTAAGATCTTCGTTTAGAAATTGATGAAACAATATGGGCTGGAAGACTGAAAGACCTTCATCAGCACATTTGAATATTACATTTACAAATAAAGTATTGCTTTACACATTATTGCTGTAGGTGAGAACTGGAGAACTTCCAGCCCTTTAAAATGGGTCACCAATAGATTTGAGAGGAGTGGGGATGCAGAGGTTACTCAAACATCAATAAACGAAACAACTCAGTAAGTTGGCAAAAAGATAACTTTCAATATCAATTATCTAAAACAGGGAACAAAACGAAAGTCATTGAATGTATCATAGTAAGGTCTCTCAACGAACTTCATAAAAAGCACACCTTTATACTAAAATCTCGTCACAGGTAACATACAACCTGCGTATTAATAACGTAATTTTACGTGGCAAACTACAAAAACCTACTGAAGAGAGTGATAGGGTCTAATGGAACATCTAAGTATACAATCCATACTCTTCTAATGGGCGTGAAAAGGGTGATAGGTTTCTTAACGTGAGATGGAGCAACTAAGCCCTTCCCTCAAAGCAGGTCACTATGAACATCACTAAATAAACAACGTCCTATTGGCTACAAAATTATAGGACCCCCAATCATGCAATCCTCTATCATTGGTTGGCTTCTTACCTCCGTCAGCATCCTTCAGCCCACACTAGCTGCACGCTGGCCAGACAAACATCCACTTCCCACCAATTAGAACATCATCCATCATCACCTCAGTGGTCGGTTGTCAATTAGGGCCTTTAAAATTGTCCTTGGGAGTTTTCTTTTGCTTTGGAAGATACAGGGGAGTAGAGGCACGCTCTGCCCTAATGCGTAGGTGTGACCATACTGCTCGTCCAACTCCTTCTCCCCACGTGACTGGAGACCACGAAATTGAGCTTTCAGTGTATTAAAAAGACTATTTTCCAATGAAGCTCTACCTTCTTCTTTGTTCTCTCCAAGCTTCTGAACAGGAGGTTCATTTCTTCACAAGATTGTAACTAAATTTTGTTCTTCTCAGCCGAATATGACCTTGGCTTAACCTCGCCTCTCTGAAATTCGCTTGTAATTCATGTGTTTTCTAACTGCGCCATGCTGAAAAAAGTGGCCTTTCTTCTTTCGCTCAGCTCTGCTTGTAGTTCACAATGGGATCATCCATTTTTTACTCATTCTTAGGTATCCATACATTGGCGCTTGCTGCAATCTATTCACTATACAGCTAGCCCCATGAAAACCTTTGTCTGCTTGCGTTACTTTGCATTTGTACTCGTGGGAACTGGCTTAATATCTTCATTGTTTCTTCAGCATAAGCCTCTTCATCTTGAACCCAAGATGTTGCTTATCTTTGATACTCTCTTGATGCCTTATAGAATATCTGCATTCTCTCATCTTTGCATCTCTTCTATGTATGTCAGCTCGACTCTCATATGATGTCACCAGTCCGCTTCATCAGTCAGGCGTCCTGCTTCTTCTGGGATTTCATTTAAACAGCCATCATACTGTCTTGAATGCAGGTATGGTTTTCTCAGCGGAAACATACCCTCCAGGATTTCCTTTGGCATCTGTCGTTTCAATTGGTCTGCATAGGTCACATACTCTGGTTTCCAACATACAGGCATCCTGGGTAAAGTGGTTGAGGTGGGGGTGGTTCATAGTGATAATATCGAATACAAAATTGTCGAAAGTCATTTTTTCGAAAAAAGAATGTCGAAAAAAAAAATCTAATTTCTTTTTCACTACGTTTTTATTCGAAATGGGGGTACCCCAGAACCCCCTTTTTTATTTTTTTATTTTTTTTTACCTTTTTTTTACTCGCGAAACACCCCAAAAAAGATATAATTAAAAAAATAAAGAATTCAATTTTTTTTTTCAACTTTTGTTTTTCAAAATTATTGTCTTTTGACATTTTTTTTTCGATATTATGACTGACCACCGGTGGGGGTACTTAGCTCCTTCTCTACAGGTGACTCCAAGACATACAACTGTAAAAGAAAAGAAAACTTATGTGATAGGAATGTGTGCAATCATTAAGCAATATTGGAGGCGTCTTTCTGAAGAATAAGTGCAATAGAGAACCAGCCTTAAGGGGATTAGATTTGATTTAACTGATCGTTTTCATTTTAAATGCATGAATTTGCATTACCACAGTTTATTATCATGAGAAATTGGGAAAGGGCATTTGTGCCAGTGATGACTAGTAGGATGAAATACTACACAAAACAAACTGGGTAGAAAATCAGTATTAGAGTAAGCAATATTTTATCAGTGGCCAGACCGAAAAAATTGAAATTATATGGGGATTATTTCATAATTGGACACAAGAGTAAGAAGTGGGGAAAACATACCGTCCGTCCCTTGCATCAATTTTCTGATATATTTAAGTAGAACATGCATATGCTATATAAATGTGCATGTGTGTCTATGCATGTATATGTTTCATTTACATGTATTTAAATAATGATTTTGTGCTTTTCCATCTTTGCTATCCTGCTGAGTAAATTGTACAATTAAAGAAATATTTTTCTTAAAAATAAAAAAAAGGAAACATAAGGAAGACACTTCTTTCCTGGCAGCCACTAATACCTGCCTTACATAGGTAACGAAAGGTAGAGAAAGAAAAAAAAGAATATTAGGTCAGGACCAAACACTTGCCTTATGGCTATTAGGACCAGGCTAGTAAATATTATAGAATTCATATAGGACCATGGAAAGGAAAGGGAGCCCGTTGGAATGTCTATCAGTGACGTCTGATGGCAGGCTCCTACATGCTGTCGTAGACCTACTAATTATGATCAAGAAGGATGCTGTATGCATGTTAAGCTAAAATCTCCCACATTTTGTAACACCATACAGTTGGTGCAAATCTTGCAAACAATCTGTCCTCTGTCATCCTCCCTCATACACTGAGGGCCTTTAAGCTCAGAATGCCAGAATGCAATACGCATTGAAGAAGATGTAATCGTCAAATGGTCATGGGCAAGGCCCCAGCCATGACCCCCTGAGTATTTCTTAACAAATGCTGTTCTTTACCCTGGTGGGCAAATATCAAGAAGCCCCCACCCCCCCAACCCTTGGGACAGTAATTGTGTAAGGCAGTATGAGGCATTTATGTATTCATGTATGTATGTATGTATGTATTTATTTGCCTAGGTATTTACTGATTCTGTCATTTTGATTTGTGAAAGAAAAAGCATTACACAAATGTATATTTTAGGTGTTAAAAAACCCAAAAGTAAATGACAAGTACTAGGCACAAGGGTCGAGTCTTAAAATATCTATCTTAAATCTAGGGGCTATACGATAGCCTCACAGTGGTGGGTTCCTATGTTATAATGATAAAAACCAGGGGAAATTAGGGCACAAGATACAAAATGGCTAGAAACATTGCTTTAGGTCATAGGTGATGCTTGCAGGATGCGTTGAAGTGCACGATGTTAGGGCCAGAAATCAGGATCTATGGATTGCCATGCCTAACTAACAGTTACTTAGATCTCTAAGTGTATTCAATGTTTTGCTGAAGCTCTTGAGGCAAGGGATTGATCTGAGCGCCAGTGTGACAATTTTTCACATGGTTGATCCTTGTGATATAAATGATCACTTACCGAGAATGGTCTTCTTCAGGCTTTGCGCTTGCAGCTTTTTATCTGCTGAGGGGCTCTAACTTTTATTTGGTTTAAAGAGTTTGAAATTACTATTTAGCTAGTTCAGAAGCTAAAAACTGTTTTGCAATCATTAAGGGGCTTTTACATTAGATTATTTTCTACCAGTATTTGACGAATTAAATGCCAGTGAAATGTGGTCATATTTCTTGGAGCTAAAATATTTGTCTGGCTGCCCTGTTCAAGACTAGTTACAACTTCTTCATGAGATACCTAGGTAGTCCCAGGTAGAGGGAGTTCATGCAGGCTACATGGATAATACTAGTGCTTGGACTATATCAGATTGTGGGTAATATGCAGGAATGGGGTCTTTTTCTGATTGTGTCTGCTTGGTGTTGGTGGTGGGTGTTTTAGTGAGGTCATTCACAAATTGATGGAAGCTAAGTCTCAAGTCAATAGTGATACCTAATTTCTTAACTAATTTTGCTGGGGTAGGTTGGGACGCTAGCACTTTTGGCCATGTGAATAGCATGTCGATGTGGGTATTCCGCCTGATATTTATACCAATGGTTTTATATGCATTCAAGCAGTTTTCTATCTGACATCAAGTTGTGGATAGGTGAGAGTCAGGTGGTATTTCCATTATCAGCATAGGGATCGTTCTCAACCATTACTTGCCTATCGCCCAGGTAGACCTGGATAGATGTTGATCCAGTCCTCTAGAGTCCTCTAGAGGACTAATCTAAGTATCAAACAGCCACAGGGATAAGAATGAGCACTGAGGCATACTAAAACTAAGGGGTGTATTTTGGAGAAGACATTGGGCCTCATCACGAGTCTGGCGGTAACCCTTAAATGCGGCAGTAGCGCTATTACCGCCGCATTTAAGGGTCCACCAGATCATGGCTTTGGCGGATTTCCCCCCAGCTCTGAGCTGGGGGGAAATCTGTGGCAAAATTGATGATTTTCGGCGCGATTACCGCCGGCGGGAAATCTGCCAGCGGGAATAGCGCGAATTTTCCCCATTGGGCCCAATGGGGAATGAGGAATTCCCGAATTGGCCCAATGGGAAATGGGCAATAACCCCTCCGCCAAACCCGTGATCAATGCTAATAGCGCCGGGGGGGTTTGGCGTTAGGGCTATTAGCACCGGCGCTAATAGCGCCGGCGTTACCGCCAAACTCGTGATGAGGCCCATTATCTATTTGTAGCTAACAGACTCTGTTATGGAGAAATAATTCCAGCCATTTAGTACAGTTTCCTTCAACATTCATGTGTGCACCTGTCATAAGCAGCACATAGATGGAAGAGAACTGCATCTGTCTAGGATATTAAGAATATTTTCCTTATTTTACAAAAGGGTTATGTCAGTACTCCGGCCTGGTCAGATCGCTGATTGTTTATCAGATGAGAGCTTAAGGATTTTGCTGTGTACCTGTAGTTGTGTTTTAGCTTGAATTTCTAGAAGCATGTCAATTGATCTGTAACTGGTATGTATCTCTTGTCATCTGTGTTTTCTGAATGGCTTAAAAGCTCACTTCTTTCAGAAGAGTAGCAATTGACCTAGATTGGAAGGAGGCATTATGAATGTTTGTGAGGGATAGGGATAATGCATGGATTTCCTCTCTCGCGATAGATGTCAGGTAGGGTGGACAGATTTCTGATGTTGGTCACAAATGATTATAGTGCTGAGTTGTTGAGAAGTGAGGTGCGGGGCTGACGTGGCATTCAAACGTTTGGCTAAATCAGGGTTGGATAGTATTGATTTTTATGTGGAAAACTGTGGTGCCATTGCAGAGCTACTGTTACGGGGAAAGCCTTGTGTTGAATGGCGCTGGATGCAACAGTATTTTAGAGATTGCTCTTGTTTTATTTTGGGCTCTAAAAACATTGTTTTACTCTCAATTATGAATATAACCCATGGCATTTCCAGAGCTAGCAGTCTCTGCTTCCTTATTCCTGGAGTGCCTCCCATTAATAGATTTCTATCCTCTTATGTTATCATGGTGAATTCAAGGTTGCACCTTTTCTTAGAACACAGGTTCTTAGCTTTCGGGTTTGTAAAAAATAGCAGGACTAGGGAATACGTATTTTTCCTGATTCTAACAATAAGGTTTGGGAGCCATGTCTCTCACCTTAAATGTCCATGCCATATTAGCACAGTATTTAGAGAAAGTAAGAGAGTTTCCAGACAACCACACACCCCTTCACTAGACAGAGAATACATAAGCACATGAACCTTCACACCATTCCTCCATCATTCCATATGAAATGTTTTGCTTTGCTGTTATGCTGTTTGATATTATGGCATGCAATGTTTGAAAATGCACACAAGGTTTGCAGGGTGTTTTGATACATGCAATGTCCTGCTATATATCGTACTGTGTGTGCTGTATATGAATGTATTCTGTGACTAACAAATACCTCACATCCTCATCCCAAACCAACACCCAAGTGCCAACACATTTGTCTTGGACCCATTGTGTTTTCATGTATTTCGAACACATTGTATGGCTTAGCAAGCTACTCTTGCCAGCCTGCAGTGGCTATTCATGTTTTGCTACCAAAGGAGCACATGTTCCCTACAGAGACAGATGAGAAAGGCCTGTGAGGGCCAGGTTACTTGTAAGGACGGTGATTTGAAGTCTCTTTGGTCGGTAATCTTGCTAAATATCCTACAAATGGTTATTTACCTAGTCTATTAACCAGTATTTGTGGTGTATTTGGGGGAGTGGTGTGTGAGTGGAAGCAGTCATTGCAGTCTCCAACCTTTTCACTTCAATTCCTGTGCAGCTGCCTTGATTTGGAGTCCTACCTTACTGTCTACTATTTGCTGGAGGAGAAGCAGTTAAAAACTCCTAGGACCGTGGAGCGGAGTGGAGTGTAAGTGGAAGCAGTCATTGCAGTCTCCAACCTTTTCACTTCAATTCCTGTGCAGCTGCCTTGTTTTGGAGTCCTACCTTACTGTCTATTTGCTGGAGGAGAAGCAGTTAAAAACTCCTAGGACCGCGGAGCGGAGCGGTGTGTAAGTAGAAGCAGTCATTGCAGTCTCTGCAGTCGACGGAGGCAAGGCTGGGAGCTTTGATTTGCCTCTCATATTACCAGGTAAAGCTGTTCTGAACTGAACTGTGGTCGCTATACTGCCGTGACATTTAATACCGGCAAACTGAACTACATTGTGGCCGTTATCTCTGCCGTTATCTCGGCGTAACATTGGAACATTGGTAGCACGCACAGTTCATTCTGCTCATCTCAACTGTAACCTCGTCTGTGCGGCTGCTGGGGCTCTTTGTTCTTGTGCTCCGAGTGATAATTGTTGTTATCGGGGGCGGCGTGCGCGGGGAGTAAGTGGAGCTCCGAACGGCGACTGCGGGCTTTCAGCCTTTGAGCCGCTCGGTTGCCACGCGTTTTGAATACACACACGTTGGAACTAACAGACGAGCATTCCTTCGTAAACGGGTGCTCTGTCTAAAAAAACCTGGGCGGTGCCTCTGGGCTCATAGCCTTTGAGCTGCACGGGTCCTGCTCTTTATCTTTTCCCCCCGTCTTCCTCCTCCCTCTATTTCTCTCGTCCCCCCTCGCCTTTCGGATCAGTGTGTTCCTTTTGGTTCATACGCAGGATCCAACTGCAATTCGTTACATGATGATCCCAGAGCTCCGGAATGGGAGGAGCCCAAAATAGCAAAGTGCCATTCAAGTATGGGCGTTAGAGGCCCTGTGGAGGACATCAGTGTGGGTCAGCCTATGGGGCTGGGGGTGCAGCAGACTCAGATTCAGGCTCTAGTGCATGCAGACACTTGTCTCCCCTCTGTTTCCACTCCGGTGAGATGTTTCTGGGTCCTGGGCACTGAATTATCTCTAGCTGACAATTGGAAAAAGGGACTTGAATACACAATAACAACAACAAAAATTCAGAAAAAAATCAAGGAGCACTTTGGGGAAAACAAAGTGGCACATGAAAGCGCAACTCACAGAGACATTGATATGTCATCAAGCCCCTTAAGGAATAATAGACAACCTAATGAGACCATCAAGCCCCCACTTGTTTTGGATATAAGTATCCCTATTTTGAGCAATTTGAATCTGTCGGGTATAGAAACCAATCAAGAATCTACGAGTCTGGTGCAGGTTGATCCGCCAACTGAAACATCATCAGTTATAATTGCAAGTGAAACGCAGGCAGCAATTATGGTTGAGGCTACACAGCCGAATGCTAACACATTAAGTGCGCTCAGTTATGTGTTGAATTCGCTGGTCTCTGTCTTCGAGCTTTTGAAAGCTGAAGTACAAATCAATGGAATGGTGGCTGCACTGGATGGCTCTATAGTGGGTTGTTGCAATGTTGTCAATTCAAACGTGTTGCCAAAATTACAGATAATGCAGCTGGAGTTTGTCAAACAAGGGCTGGATATCTCTGCAATTCAGAGGTCCATTGCAGACATAAATAAATCAGAAGAGGCTGATAGATCCCTAAACAAAGCTCTACTAGCCCAATTGCAATTGTACAATCTGAACCCACAAGAACAGGCGGTGCCAGAGCATAAAGAGGGAGTCCCTCAACAAATGGATGATACATCTCTCTTGGCGACAACTTTAGAAGAATTCATGAGATTGGCCAATGTGGAAGAGGGTCTTTTTGATGTGGTCCCAGTGGAGAAATCCCCCATGGTAAATATTGACGATCAGTTGGACCCCCAAGAGGGAGCAATTGAAGAAATCAGTTTCATAAGTCCAAACTTAGGTGGGAAAAAACTCCGAAAGAGGGAAGCAAGACGGTTAAAAAGACTCAAAGAAAAAAGATCTAAAAAAAAAAAAATCTGGAGAAAAAGTCAAAGAACCAACAGAGAGTAAAACAAAGTAATTCAGAAACTAACTCATTCCTAAAAAAAATTGGATCCTCTCATCCTTCAGTGGCAGAGGAGGACCAAGAAATTATTAAATTGGCATCTCCGGATAGACCACAGGTAAAGAAGGGGGGCGCAAAGAAGAAAGATATTCAAGAAAGACCTCTACAAGTTACGCACGAAGCCAAAATAAAACCCTGTTCCAACAGAAAAGAGGCGAATTACAGTATGTTCTCAAAAGGATCACAAACAGAAAAGCCTCTGATGAAACAAGATGTGGTCCAAATACTGTCAAATCCGAAGAAGGGAGTTACTTTGGCTCCTATTTTTCTGAAAGTTAGATCAAATACGGGCCCTAACACATCATCGAATGAGGTTGAGCTCGCGGTAGCACCAAAATCTAACATGAAGATTGCCCCAATCTTTGTGAAAAAGCATCCGGTGCAAAAAAACTTTTATTGTCAAATGATTCCGAGTTGAAAAAGTGTGCCCAAGAAATTTGTAACTCCACCTTATTCACCTTCAGATGCACTGGTGAATGAAATTTCGCAGGTCAAGCCACAGAGGTTGCAACATCAAACTGCAGTGCTGTAATTAGAACAAGTAATCTCAGTGAAAGTGTGGACACAACCCCAGACAGTAGGGAGGAGGCTAGGTCCCATAGATCTGAGATAAGGAAGGCAGTAGATGCCTATAGGCAAGGGCATTTTATTCCTCCACTTGAATTACCAGTTCCGACTACTTTGCCTTGCAGATCTATAAATAGTGACAACAAAATTGTGGGCTCTTGGGAGCAAGCCTCGAGGGACATTGAAACTGGGGGGACTGTCTCTGTGAACCCCGTAGTTGTGACACCTGACATTGCTTCTGTAAGTCCGGGAAGAGACCTTCCGGTGGTGGTCACTCCTGCGGCTGCTTCTAAATTGGCTTCACGATCACAAATGAGCTTACCTAATGATTTCTCTAAAGAAGTATTATCGCTCATCAAAGATGCTCTGGGTGAATTGGGTCCGAATTTGAAAGATAAGAGTACTGTTGCCTCTGGTAAGCCATTAAAAGTACAGGAGAGCATGGGAACTGAAAAAGTTATTCCTCGGCCGGCTTTGTGTTCCATGATTCTGAAATGTAGGTCCGCCCCATGCACTCAATATGATTTGAACCGAAGAGCCATTTTGGCAATTTCCTCTGATATTCAACTATTAGAAGATATTACATCTGCAGATTTGACTCTGGTTGAATTCACATATAATCAAAATGTGAATGCAGTACGGGTGTATTACAGTTCCTATTTACAAAAAAGGTGAATGTCAACTTCCGATGAGTTACCGTCCAATCTCCTTATTGGATGCTCGTGCTAAGATATTCTGTAGAATCATATTAAAAGAGCTTAATGAGTGGGTGGATAAAAATCAGCTAAGGGATCCTTTCCAGTCTGGTTTTGTGAAGGGCATGGGCACGATACCAAACATCTTGGCCCTGACAATGATACAGTCTGAACAAGTTGATGGTGGACTCGCTCTATACTTAGGGTTCATTGATTTTAAATCTGCCTTTGATTCTATAGATAGATCCATGCTCCTAGCTAAACTTAGGCAACATCAGTGTCCCACATCTCTAGTAAATCTAGTGATGTTACTACATTCAACCACATCTATGCGAGTGAAACTAAATATGGAAGGAAAATTATCTCCAGCCATCCTTACACATAGAGCAGTGAAACAGGGTTGTGCTCTCGCATCGTTCCTGTTTAATTTCTTCATCCTTGATTTAGGTCCTGCCTTAATGAACTGTGTAGTAGATGTGCCTCGTATAGGTTGCCAAAAGGTTGCCTATTTACTATACGCAGATAATTTGGTTTTGCTGTCTCGTACACCTATTGGCTTACAAAATATGCTAAACCAACTAGGTTCTTACGCTGTGGCAAATAACGTAGTCATCAATACAGCTTAATCTCAAATAGTAATTTGCAATAACAATATCTCTAAAAAATACCATTTAAAATGGTCTCTTCAAAACTGTGAACTTGCCAAAGTTGTGAAATACAAGTATCTTGGAGTGTACATTGAACACAAGAAAACTTTAAGCACTATGACTAGTGAAATTATGGGAAAATTGAGTGCCTTGATATCCCAATCGAAACTTCTCCTAAGAAAATTTGGGAAGTTCTCATTGAAACACAGTGTGTCTTTTTATAAGTCCAAGGTAATACCGATTATTTTGTATGGAGTTGAGGCGTTGGTGCTGAAAAATCGCAAGTTTTGGGACAGCTTAGAAGCTAGATTTCAATTATGATGCATTTGGTATTAAAAGATATGGTGTTATATCTGAGTATCTGTTGAAATTTCCGTCACATGCATGCCGACAGAAATATCTAAGATTTAGACTAAATCAGTATGAAACAAATGACATCTTGTTTAGAAGGAAAGTAATATCAAAGGAACTTCTGTCGATATTGTCAAATTAAGGACCAAAGAGAAACGTTACAACATCTTGTAATTGATTGCACTGCATTACATGATATGAGAGTTAAATGTTTTGGGAAAAAATTGTCTGTTCAGAGCAATACAGATCATACACAAATATGGAATCTTTTATTCTCTAACCCGAGAATAACTATACAGATTGCAATTGTACAATTTTTAAATATAATATTTCCTGAAACTAAAACTTGATAACTGTGAAGAGTAACCAACATGTGACATGTAAATTGAGAGAGACTGTGTATGCATATTTGTTGTCTCAATTTTGTACAATTAGGTTAAAGCCATTTGTAAGTATAGATGTCTGATTATGTTTTATGAAAATGAACGGAATATTTGAAAAGTTGGTTTACCAGCTATAACAAATAAAATTAAAAAAAAAAAACAAATTAACCAGTATTTGTTTTAATTCCCTGAGGCCGGAGCTGATGTGTTTGCGGTCTTTCCAGATCTTAGAGGTCTTTCCTCATGTCACGCGATCTGTCTTGATTGAGCAAACTTGCCTGTGTTTTTCAATGTTTTCTGCTATACTTCCTAAAATAATGCAACTGTAAGTCATGTGCGTTTGTTGCATGGCTTGTCTGATCTAGGGTCCATCTCTTTATTTTCAGCCTGTCTGAAGTAAGAAGTTCCATTTTTGTTTTCTATTTTTTTCAGTTGTATTTACTGTATACAAGACAACTGTGGTGCCTGAGCTAATTATGTTCTTGCTTGTCCTGATTTAGAGGTATGTCCTCGTGTGGAATGACTTGTCATGAGGCATGAATTGAGTGAATATATCTGTTAGTTTTTCCACCTGTTTTAGCGACATTTGTTGTAAAAAAAAAAACAACACATGTGAGGCCTGACTGGAAATGGTTGTTGCTTATCCTGAGATGTGAGGGACTGCACTTTCCTGTCCTAGTGGGGAATTCCACCAGTACTTCACAGGGACCTCCTGAAGTATTAATATTCCCCCTTTCTGCAATGGCCTTACAGTTTATATTGATTTTATTATTTTATTATTGTTGGTATTATTATTATTAATATTATTATTATTATTATTATTATTATTATTATTATTATTATTATTATTATTATTATTTTTCTTTATTTGTATAATGTGAGCTATCTAGCACAAATTAGTAACTCTTTTCACCGTACAATATATACTGATTATATACGAATTTAGGTGCTGTTGGAAGAGCCAGATGTTCAAGTCTTTTATTATCTGAAGGAGACATGCAGCAGACTGATAGCCTTAGGGGTGGAATTCAAATGGGCCAAAGAGCAGCATGAGAAGGATTGCTTCCTAGTTTTCTCCCTTCAAGACAGTCTAGTGACAGTCTTACTCCGAGATGACCATGTGCCACTTGATGTGTTTAGCTTTGCCCACAGGTAGGCTTTTGTAACAGCAATGGTTGCCTTGTATGTGAGGCACACCGTTTTGACACAGATCCCAGCCGGGGTGGGGAGGCATTGTAATTTGACCAAGGTGGAGGCAATGTGGTCACATTTCCTATTACCGGTGGGTGATGGTGACCTTTGTCCTGATGGACTGCTTTGAGTAGAACAGTCTGGAGCCCTTTGAGAAAGGCATTACACAAGTGGAATTGCAAGATCACTAAGGCATGCACCACCATTTGGAAATCATGAGGTGAGATGAAGGGCTTGATCTTGTGGAGTAGAGAGACCTAATACCAAAATGTTTTAGCCTTTTTTGCCACGTATTGTTGGGAAGGTAGATTGGTTATGATATGATATGATATGGCATTTGTAACGCGCCTATACACATGATGAAGAGTAGGGATTTTACTGAGTGGGTAAGTTAAAAGTGGAACCTGTCCAAGCATATTTTTATCAGCCACCTTTGAGTTGGTTCCTTGTGGGAGGGGTGTCCCAGGAATATAACAAATGTGTTCTTTGCGGGTTTAACCATTTAGTAGGCCCTTGTCATGCTCTCATTGTAACAATGAATGAGGTAACATCTTTTGAGCCCTTGACCTTTAGGTAATGGTATGTGCCAACTGCATAATGGTGTATCAGGGTTTTGGGGTCATCTAGGAGTGTGCCTAGCGGATCCATATAGAGATTAAAGATGACCGCCAATAAATTGGATAGCTGAGTGTCTCCTTAGGTGACAGTATTTCAGTCAGACATGAGGTAGCACATCTAGACAGCTTAGTGTCTGCCAGATATGGTTGATGGGTACCCTCTCAGGATGGTGCCAGAGAGGCCCATTCTTTATGCAAGGGCAGTTAGTTGTGTGTGATGGTCAGCTGTGTTTAATGTTGAATGCAGCTGAGAGTTCCAGGAGGACTAGCAGAAACACATTTCCTTTGCTGATAATCTGAAGGGTACTGTAAAGCACCTTGATGGTTGCTATTTCTGTTCTGCATTTGTGACAACATCTTGATTGGTAACCTCTGTGGAGAACGAGCTACTTGATTTTTTTAAGTAATTGGTTAGCATTTACATTCTTAATAAGGGTTGAACAGCAAATGGGGGATAAAGGGAGGGTTGTTTCTTGATGTTTACCCCTCGATGTGGAGCCTGAGGATATCAATCTTGTTGAACGTATTGATAGCCTCACACTTCTCCTGAGATACCATGAGTCTGGTGAGGGGGTTGCTCAGTGTTTGACTACTGTAAAAAGGCTTTGCTTCTGTTAGAGGTTGCATAATGGTGGTGGTGTAATAAGTAGCCTTGGCTTCAGATATCAGAAACGTTAGTGTTAAAACCACCCATTCAGCCATGTCATGCTTCAAATGACCATTTTATAATAACAGCTGCTCATTTATATATTTTAAAACTATACCCCAAATATAGTGATTTTGTTGGTAATTTAGCGTACATTTCCCTGTTAATATATAATATATCCTCAACAAAGCGAGCCCAAGTCAGTGGTTTTGCAGTGGTCCCTGGCTGATTTTGGTGGTGCGATAAGGAATTGCTGCAGGCTTATCTCTGGACACCTAAGCGGCAAGGAACAGTATTTATTGGCCTCTCACACACTCACGCATGCGCATTGACAGCACAGGGAGCCCAAGTGATTGGTTGTGTGGTTTGGTGGGCTCATAGACCAAGGGCAAGTGGCTCAGGTAGACTCCCTCGGTCACTCCTCGACTGAATGACTGTTCCTCACTGGTAAGTCTCACTATAAACCTCTACCGAACCTGTTTCAAAGTCGATTCGTTATTGTTTGGAGCAGTGAGAATAACGATACGTGGCCGGGCACCCAAATTAAACATCAGGAGTGCCGATTCATCCTAAGTATATGTACACTCTGAGACATTACTACATACGGTGAAGATTCCTACACGGATGATACATGAGTGCGACTGCGGGTTTACACCTTTGAGCACTGCATGATTTATATTTACTAGTGTTTCCCTTTCTGAACGCACCACGGTTCCCTCCTTTGCGCAGCTTGCAGTGCGAGTGTATACAAACGGCTTGTAAGATAATCACCTCATGGGGCTGCCACAGAAGGAAGCTAGTCGTGGCGTCTAAGTCTGCGTGTGCACAAGTGTATATTTCACTTCCACAGCTACTGCCACATTAGTTGCTTATTTCTGTATCTTCATGCCTCTACTCGCTGCATGCCTAAATTGCACAGCAGTAAGAAGTGGGAAAGAGAAAATTGTGGATTGGGACAAACACGAGGGAATACACTAGATCTGGAGACAACCCTAAAGTCATGCTAGTTGAGTGGAAGGTGCAATCAAAGAATACAGAGAATGTGAATCACCTGGATGCTGTGGTCAACCCAGCAGTATTAAATGAGCATAGCCTGACTATAAAAGCTGGGGACCAGAGTGACCTGGTGAATTTGTGGCCTCTACCAGCGTCTCCTCTCCCCGAATAATGCAGAATATCTCCTTGGAGTTTGGGCTTGAGCCGAGTCTAAAAATAGCAAGCAATGAGTTGGGCTTCTTAGCTCCTCCTCTACTCCCAACAGAGCTGACATAGTGTGTTCTTTGCTTGAAAGGGGGAGTGAGCAAGGAAATAAACAGGATTTTAGACCACTTGTGCTCTCTCCCCCTCTTGATGAAAAGACTTCAAATGGACAGAACACGAGCAGTACAACAGCCCAAGAGCATTCAGTACCTGCCTGCCCGCCTTTGTGTGAACCCTTTATTTTTGGGAATGAATCCCAGAAGAATTTGAAAGATTTCTTCCTAAAGTTAGGGGCAGATCCACCACTGAAAGAAATGCTCCCAAGTTGCCCTGCCATGAGCCTATGTTAGGCGTCTCAGACTGAAGCCTCCTTGAAGCCTTTCTGTCTACTGAAAAAGAAAGGCAGCCTGTGGGAGACCGGAATATCAATGTCACAGTAGATGTAACTGACATTAAGCAGGGTGTAGGGGCCGGAATTGATATGATGGGAGAACCATCCTCCTTTATAACAGAACACCTCACCTTTGATTCAATGGAAGGACAAAACAATTCTCCTTAGGATAATCTCCATGAAACACTGAAAGAAATGGATGACAAATTAAAGCTGTCATCACCTTCGATATCAGCATTGAATATACAGTTGAGTTCCTTAGTCAACTTATTTGAAAATATAAAAGAAACATACATTTTCTAAAACAGTGTATCAATCAGCAGAAATACAATTGGTACTGGAAATGATGAATGAGTCAATCAAGGCTGTAATAACACACTGTTTGTGACAAAAAACATTGATTACTTTAGATGGATTCATTTAAAAAAATGAAGAACTCAAGTATGCTAGAAACACAGCACTCTGCATGTATTAATAGACTGGCAATACCGGAGTCTAAGTCTATCTCAATGAGTGACACATGAGAAATCTTTCCAGCGAATGTCAAAGAAATATGACTGAAAATATTTCTGAGACTGAGAATGCAATAACCAAAAAGAGCAATATTGTACTGTGTCAAACGGAACAGTGCTCAAAGGACAGAGATTGGTTGTGGAAAAAGGGAAGGGAAATTACATGACTAAACAGACCCTAGAATTGGAAGTATTGGAGTGAAACAATACTAGGTTTGAGGAGAGGGGAATTGGGAAAAGAAAGATAAATAAGAAAAAGAAAAAGAAGCAAGGAAAAATCTCAAGGGATCAAGAAATTATATCATATTCATGGATCTATCTGAAGATATGAGAGTGGAAGGAGAAATGCCTATCTATGAAGAACTGAACGAAGTGGGGGAGAATGTGTGGAAAGAGTGAAAAGTAATTGTAGTGTCCTGAGGAAAAGTTTGGGAATAATTGAGTAATGGGAGGCTGTAAATGGGGGTGTTTTACAGAATTATCCAGTATCTGAAACGAATAACCCCCTAGATAAACCACATGCACAGGATTGTCAAGAGAACAAAGCAATCATAAATAAATAAATAAATTTCAATGTAAATGCTCAAACAGTTGGACTCAGAGCCAGGGCAGAAAGGTCAGACAACAATTGCCCAGCCTACTCTATCGTGGGAACAATGGGCACTGATCTTCTGAATGGGGGAACATAAAATAGAGTCAAATTCGACTGGGAATGACCAACTGCCCCTAAAACAAAAATTATCTTTGGCCCCTCTGCCGACTCAGGCTACGGTTCCTCTAACTCAATGTCAGGCAGTGGTTACATTAGCCCGGGATCATTTGATAGAAAGTAATGTGATGGACTCACCAGGAAATTAAATAAGTCAGAAAAAACTAGAGTTAACAAGTTTAGATGGTCGCTTGAACTCCTTTTATGAGTGCCTGCATTTGTGGATAGAACACACTGCTACTACTGAAGAACTCATAGTACTGAATCGACAATCCATCCTAAATATTGTAAAGGAAGTACCTGATTTTTACCGCTTTTCCACCTATGATATAGAATATATGAAAATACAACTGAAATAGTGGAAGTGGGTTTACAATAACGGTTGGGGGTAAACGCTCTGCTGTCAGTCGCAGGTACTTTCTTGAAAAATGGCTTCAAAATCCTGACTAATAAACCTAAGGGGCGGATAAATGTGATTATGGGGAAGGTAGATGGAAGTATGGTGGGGAATCCCTTAGGGCCCAGCCCAGCAGTAGCACATGGAAACAAAGTAAAGAAGTAGAGACCCCTCAGAGTAGAATGTGGGCTGTACTACCAGGAATCCTGTCACTAGTTCTTCAGAAACTAGATGAAAGTGAAGCTTTGCTTTAACAAATGAAGGAATTAATGTATTGTAATCCTGGTAAGACCAATATAGTGAGGATAGGCACCCGGACTAAGAAGGGACAGTCTCATAGATGGATGATGGAGTCAAAGGTTACTAAGCCCATTTTCGAAACCAAATATTTGGGTATCAGATTAACAGCATATGCAAATGTTGCTTTAATAAAAGATACATTGTGAGCTAAAATTGACCAACTAGCTGTGCAAATGAAGTACATCAAAATAAATGTTTGTACATTTCTTCTGACAACCATGATTATATTCTACAATGGTAAAGCTATTCGTACTCTCTTGTATGATATGCATATTGAGTCACAAGCTTGGGAACTTGATTGGG
Organism: Ambystoma mexicanum; assembly: GCF_040938575.1. Classification (NCBI taxonomy): domain Eukaryota; kingdom Metazoa; phylum Chordata; class Amphibia; order Caudata; family Ambystomatidae; genus Ambystoma; species Ambystoma mexicanum. The sequence continues at coordinate 649,764,328 of NC_090922.1, read as the reverse complement.
ATTACCTGGAGGGAGGGCTTCGGAAAAAGGCTCTGATGCTTCTGCTCTCCCTCCCGATAGTCTCACTTCATTACGAGCTGGGATTGAAACCATTCGGATGTATCTGGAGTGGAAATTGCTACAGTTATATAGGCTAGTTAACTGGCCCCAAGAAAATACATTGTTTTCAGACCTTTGTCAACAAGAAAGAAAAGGTACAAATGTTTTCATGAAAAAACTGACGGCCAAGGTGTTGTCCATCCTGCAGAGCCTCCTGAGAACTGAGGGTGAGTTAAATACCAATGCGAAGGGGTGTAAATGAATACTTAATTAAATGGACTGGATAAACACCATAAATGTAATCAGAGGCTAAATCTACACAGGAATCCATCTATTCAGGACAAATGCCTGGGAGCCCTCCCACGGTATCTCAGACAATTTCCGGATAGCGGAGGAAGAGATGCCCTGCTAAGATTACATTTAAATGTACTACCCACTGGAGAAATCTTATCAAGTAGACAGAGGATTAGACCTATGATAAACTTCTGTCCGTTATGTAAACTGGCAATGCGACAATCCTTGTTCCACATTATAATGGAGTGTCCCGATTTGTTGATGAGTCGCAAAGGCTAGAAACTAGAGTCTTTTGGCATGCCTGTCCTCGGGGCACAAAATCCTTTTATCTATCGAACTTGTGAAAGTTCTGAGGAGGCTTGAATTGTATGACAGAATGCTCTGGGGATTGGTTGGTTGATTTGTAAATGTTGTTCTCTTTTGTCTTGTTGGATGTTAACTATTATGGTTTTATGAGTTGTGAATAATGAAATGTTTTGTATTATGTGAAAAGTCAAATAGATGACTGTAACACAATAATAATTTAAAAAGTTAATATATCATACAAATGAAACTTGAAAATATGAAAGAAAGGAGTCAAAAGAAAGTGAAGAAAAGGTCATGGGAATCGGAATGAATTAATATGGAAGAGTCGCTACAGAAATATAACCTACAGAGATATAAATAGGGAAGAAAAAAGGTGAATGAACTTTATACTTAATCAAATTCACTAGTTCTGTTGAGAGAAACTTTTTTTTTTAAGAATAAGGATTAATCTATTTGCTACTAGAAAATTTGTGAAGGTCGAGAAGAGGACAAAATAACACCTGTTGCCATTTTTGCAACTCTAATGAGTTTCTATCACTATTTCATATCTGTGTTGAATGTATCTTCTTTGAACATATAAAAGAATATTATTTTAAAAAATGTGGTCACCACTTTAGAAAAAATAAGATTGTTTTCTGGTATCGTATTTTAGGAGGAAGAACAAATAGCATTATTTTTAACTGTCTTTCAATTTGTAAAATGGAGCTTTATTATATTTAAATGATTAGCTGACCATTTGAATTATTTTTTGCAGGATTTAATTTGTTAGGTATTGAATGTTAATTTAATCTAGTGGGGATGATTTTCTGATTCATGTTTTTAAAAATAATGTTGGTGTTGTGTAATGTTGAAGTTTTTTAATTTGTGCACAAAATAAAATACAATAAATAAATATATAACTGAATGTCATAGGAGTTAGTTAATGACTTCCTACCTTTGTAGTGATTATAGGGGGACATATTTTGCTTCCCCAGTCACTTACCAAATCAAGGAAGTTCAAATTGTGTATAACTCACAGAAATATAGCTTCAATATGAACAATCTTGTCACTCAAACAACAAATCAATCAATATTGGGATAGTCTCTCTCTCTCCCTAACACTTATCTTCTGCCTGTAACCTCATGTGTGTCCTCTCTGCATGCCCATCCAAGCGTATTTTTAATAATCAATCTTTCAAATCATATCCATAAATCAGGATGCTATTACTGTATCAACTTGTTGTAACTTGCACCAGATTTACACTGCTAGGTTTGTGGTTTGTAGAACTCAGCACATACTATGACAGAGTCTCCCACCACAAAGAACAATTCTGGCTCTAATGACATGTCCATGTGTGTTTATTTTTGATTTACAGCCTGGTGTGATGTTCAATGAAAAAAATGTTCCTGGTTCTCAGGGCTTGGGAGGATTTGGCGCTAGGGCCATCCCTCTCTGGCTCAACTTTGCCCGGGGTTTCCTCCACCCTAGCCCCGGAGTCCTTATCAGGGATGTTAATGCTTGTCAACGGTATCACATAGTGTCTGTTCTCTTTTTAAGACTGGTGGTGTTAGCCCTAATACAATGTCTAATTGACTCCCTAGGGATCTTCTAACTCTCTCTCACCTATCCCTTGTCACTCCTTTCTGGCCCTCTCGAAACAGACCCTTCACCATACTGGTCTTTTAAGTTGTTCTCCTTCCGCCACCTCACAGTCCCTCCAACCTCCTACTTTGCCATTCCATCTCCACCCTTCGATCTTACTGCCTTTCCTACTCCTGTTCTTACTAAAGTTTGTACCTCCAACTACCCCTCTGTGTCCGTTATCGTTTCTTCCCTCCTTCCTCTCCCTCTGTACCAAACCTATGTACCAACTTGCTGTTACTCTTCCCACTCTCTGTCTTCTACTTCTCCTATTCCACTTCTACCAATCTCACTTTACTACATTTACTCCTTTAAGACACCCTGGATATGGTACCCTGCTCACACTTCTACTACCACTCTACCTCTTATCTCCTGCACTCACTACTCCCACAGCCTAAGTTACCTATTCCCAACTGCACTCCTCCACTCCACCACTGCTCCTACTCTACCTCTAGGTACTCACACTCTCCTCTCTCTCACACAAACACTCCACAGACCTCCTCCTACACTTCCTCAATTTGATACATTTTCCATAATTCTAAAATAGCCAAGCTTTTATGTAACTTCTTTCCCTTGTATGTGTCATGCAAATATGTTGTCATATGTTGCAATACTGTTTTTGACAACAAACCCTCCTGAGGCCATGGCATAAGGGTCTTAATGGTTGTGCATTAAACCTACTTTGAATGATGCTTCCTTATCTTATCTGTGTAAGTTGGAAATGTCCTGCTCTATGCAACAATGCTATTTTTTCCTTCGTTTACACTTTCCATAAATTGTTAGTATCTCATTGTTTTATCACTGATATTTTAAGAGTCCATTCTTTATTTAATTTTTCAATTTCCTTTGATTCTTATCTGTCATGAGCGCTACTCCCGAGGAGCCAAGACTGGCCCAGCGTCCCCGGAAACAGGCTCATCATCCACACTCCCGGTTCCAGCAGACCCCTACAGGGGCCCTTTGGACCATTGTCCTGGCGCCTCTGGCGCCAGGCTCATAAGGAACAACAGTCCCGGCGCCATGGGCGCCGGGCTCATATTCTTAAGGTGTGCAGTAGTGATTGGGTGGACTTACCTGTGGCAGACCATGCTGCATACTCACCTAGAACAATCCAAGCTGGATGAAGTCCCAGCCACTGGCTGGGAGGGACCAATCCTCTGTTACAGGAACTCTTTTCTTACCTGGGTGGGGCTGATGCTAATCCTCTGACACTGGAACTCTTTTCTTACCTGGGTGAGGCTGGAGGAAGAATACGCACCAAAGCACTTCTCCACTATTTAAACCACGCCCGATAGAATTCACGTGCTTCGTGTTATTCTGCAACAGCAGCAGGACGCTCACCGAGTCGGCTCCTGCATTCCAGGTCCAGACACACCCTCAGCTTCTCGAGCAGCAACCTGTGGATGAAGAAAAGGCACAGGAACATCTACTCACCAGAATTCAGCCACAAGAGTCCAGTCTCCGACAACCTGCAAATAAAGACATAAAGTTAGAAAACGGGCAACACGCTCGCAGCTGCGCTCGCTTACCTTATCCATCCGTGATCACACCGGAGTTCACCGCGGCCTTCGCTTCGGCATCATTTCGGCATCTGAAAGAAAGGAAAAGACATTATTAGAGGTGCCCATTTTGACGTGGCCACAATTCAGTAATACTTACGCGCTTCTTCATGCGCAGCAGTGGCAGCATCGCCCTCAGCATTTCGGCACCTGAAAGGAAGGAAAAGACATTATCAGAGGCGCCCATTTGGAAACGGCCACAATTCAGTTATACTTACGTGCCACCGCACGTGCAACAGCGGCAGCATCGCCCACAGCATCTCGGCACCTGAAAGACAGAAAAGGACATTATAAAAGGGTGCTCCTTCAGAAGCGGCCTCAGATCTTCTATACTCACGAGCCTCTTCTTGCACAGCAGTGGTGGTGTCGCCAACAGCTCCTCGGCACCTGAAGGACTATTACAAGCCACAAAAGGACACTGAGCCTAAACACTGAAATCATCCAGTGACGTAACTGGATTCCACGCGCCCCTGCACCAGAAGCAGGATGGAGAGCTCGGCTTTACTAAACCAAAGGTGAGAGTTCGTGGAGACCAGACGAGAACCAAGAAGTGGGAAAAGCAGAAGATTGGTGGGAGAAGTTATCCAACCAGTTTGTAATTACCCCTTTTTCTTTCACCTGCAGAAGACTCTCCTTACAAGCCAGACAGTCAATATTCAGAGGTCCTGCCCAGAGCGTCTTCCGAGTTCTACGCCTCATCATAGTCATAGAAGCAACTGTAGCAGTCCAGTTTGGGTCAGCGCCTGCGTGGGAATCAGGTGAGTGTTACAGAACGCGAAGCCTACCCATAATCTCCTACCCAGGCGCTATGGAGACTTCCGACACAGACCAATTGGCCCAGTTGTTGGGGGAATTAAGAGCTGAAGTCCATGCTGCTCGCCAGGAAACGAACGCCCTTAAGAGGGAATTGATAATGTCAAAAGAACGAACTGACGATCTCGCCAGACAGTTATTACAGAGTCAAGCGGGGCGAACTCCTCTACCTAACTCAGGGGGGAATTATACCCCAGTTACTTCAACCAATCCTGTTCAAATCAACCTACCTGGAAATGTGCCATTGGCACCACCTGAACGCTTTTCTGGTGACCCTAAAAGTTTTGCATTGTTTATAAATCAATGCCGACTGCACTTTCTTTGTAGACCCGCAGCCTTTCCAACTGACCAGACCAAGGTAGCCTTTGTACTTTCGTATCTTAGCGGCAGCGCCGCTGATTGGTCGATCCCTCTGGTTACACAGGATGACCCAATTCTTCAGAACTTCTCAGCCTTCCAGGCGAGTATGGAGAGACTTTTTGCAAGACATTCCCAAGGGCAGGCCCTGGACAACAAACTCCTCTCCCTGCGACAGGGCAAGCAGGACCTCTTAGCCTACATTGCATCTTTTAATAGGTTAATCGTGGAAACTAGATGGCCCGAGGATAAAAGGATCATGCTATTTCACAGAGGTCTGCGTGGTGAACTTAAAGAAGTCCTTGCCCAGGTCGTGAATCCTCCTCAGGACTGTTCGGAATATATTGATTTGGTGGTCCAATTGGATCATAGGCTCCAAAACAGAAAGGCGGACCGATCCAGGTTTGAAACCCGAGTATTCACGAAAACACAAAGCAACGCCAAAGGGGTTGACACCGTTGAACCTATGCAGATTGGGGCCGTAAAGGGTCCCTTAACCCAGAAAGAGCGTGACAGAAGACGACAAATGCAATTGTGCCTCTATTGTGGAAACTCTGGACATTTTCTTCGAGATTGCCCGGTAAAACCACCTAAGAAGACAGTAGGAGCTTCTGACAAGAACTCTGAAAAGCCTGAGCCGGGAAACAACCTCGCCCGACAAGTGTAGAGGTCCGCTTGCCGAGCTTAAAAACCAGTTCTTTGACCTCGCACTTCATAATGCCTATGGTCCTCGTAAACCCAAAGCAACCAGAACGTTTGCATGCTATTAAGGCATACATTGATAGTGGAGCAATAGGAAATTACGTGGACCGCGAATTGGCTTCCAGGATGAACCTACCTCTTTGTCCAAAGGCGGTTAAAGACGTCATTACCACGGTGGATGGGACCGAAATTGCCTCCGGACCGGTAACCCATACCACTGCTGAAGTGACGTTATTAGGCCAAGACGGGCATCGGGAGGTAATTGTGTTCGACGTGATCAAGGCTCCTCAATTCCAAGTAATCCTCGGAATCCCTTGGTTGGAGAAACACAACCCTCAGATTGATTGGCGAGCAAAGACGATAATGTTCCCTGAGAGTGCACCAACCTGCTATCCACGACCCAGCATTGGCCTAGCGTCAGCAACGACTGACGGTCCACAATTACCTCAAGAGTATCGAGAGTTCCAAGATGTTTTTCAAAAGGAACAGGCTAACACCTTGCCACCTCACAGATCATACGATTGTCAGATAGATCTTCTACCCGGTGCAACTCCCACTTGCAGTAGGATTTACGCCCTCACCGAGCCTGAGAACCTTCATCTGCGACAGTATTTAGACCAGTATCTGGCCAATGGCTTTATCCGTCCGTCAAAGTCTCCTGCATCCTCGGCTCTGTTCTTCGTACCAAAAAAAGAAGGTGACCTCAGAACCTGTATTGATTACCGTGCTCTGAATCAGATAACAGTAAAAAACAGATACCCCTTACCTCTGATCCTGGAACTCCTCGACCAGGTGAAAAACGCCTGCATTTATACCAAGCTTGATCTCCGGGGAGCTTATCATTTGGTACGGATCAAGGAAGGTGATGAATGGAAGACGGCATTTCGCACTAAGTATGGGCTATTTGAATACCAAGTGATGCCCTTCGGACTAAGCAATGCGCCGGCCGCCTTCCAATATTTCATGAATGACGTCCTCAGAGAGCTCATTGATGTCTGTGTTGTCGTCTACATAGACGACATTCTTGTGTACTCATCTTCGGAAGCTGATAATCGAAATCATGTTAGGGCGGTTCTTGAAAAACTACGCCAACATAAACTCTTTGCCAAGCTCGAGAAATGTGCCTTTCATGTCACCGAGGTCGAATTTCTGGGATTTATTCTGACACCCAAAGGAGTCCACATGGACTCGAGAAAAGTTGACGCAATCCTCAAATGGCCATCTCCTACTTCCGTGAAAGGCGTTCAAAGCATGCTAGGCTTTGCCAATTTTTTCCGCAGATTTATTCCAGAGTTTTCACGAGTGGTACAACCCATCACATCCCTCTTAAGAAAAAATAAGCGCTTTGAATGGTCTGCAGAAGCTGAACAAGCCTTCCAAGAGCTAAAGGCCAAGTTCACCTTGGCACCAATACTGAAACACCCACGCCCGGATCTCCCTTACATCGTTGAAATCGACGCCTCCATCTTAGCAATGGGAGCAGTTCTATCACAAAGGGATCCAGAGACTAACCAACTGCATCCTGTGGCGTTTTGGTCTCGAAAGTTCTCGGCGCCTGAGATTAATTACACCATCACAGACAAAGAACTTTTAGCTATTAAATCCGCCTTTAAGGCCTGGCGGCATTATCTCCTCGGGGCCAAACATACCGTTACGGTGATCACTGATCATCGAAATCTACAGTATCTGAAAACCGCCAAAGCTCAATCCTCCAGACAGCTTCGCTGGGCTCTATTCTTTGCTGAATGTGACTTTGTGATCACTTACCGCCCGGGCAACAAGAACGGCAAAGCGGATGCTCTTTCCTGAATTGGAATGGGAGATAACATTGTCAATCCCGAACCCGTACCAATAATTCCTGAACAAAGGATCGTGGGTCTGATTTCTTCGCAATCCATCGAGGATATTGAGGCAAAAACTAAACAACTTGTGACCCCATCAGACTTACAGAGCTGGTTACAAAGAGGAGAGAACTTCACCGTAAACAATGACTTGCCTTATTTCCAAGGACGATTATTCCTACCACACGCCGATTTACAAAAACAGGTAATCTCCTGTTATCATGATTCATTAATGGAGGGTCACCCTGGCATCGCCAAAACCACAGAAAAAGTGAAGAGACACTTCTGGTGGCCTTCATGGAGAAAAGACATAAAAGAATTTGTGATGTCCTGTGGTGTGTGCGCTCAAAACAAGGGTCAAAAGAAAAGGCCGGCTGGTCTTCTGCAACCATTAGACATTCCACCGTGTCCCTGGCATACCCTTTCCATGGACTTCATCACAGACTTACCCTCTTGTTCCGGGTACAACACTATTCTCGTTATTGTGGATTTGTTTTCTAAAATGGCCCACTTCATTCCGCTAAAAGGCTTACCTTCAGCTACAGTACTAGCCAGAGAATTCCTTGAAAACATTGTCCGGTTACACGGCTTCCCATCGGTACTAATCTCTGATAGAGGAAGCCAGTTTATTTCTCACTTTTGGCGTAGTTGTTGTCGGTCAGCTCAAATCGATGTAAGACTTTCAACCAGCCATCACCCCCAGACCGACGGGCAAACCGAGAGAACAAACCAGACTCTCGAACAATATTTACGATGCATGCTACTACAGTCTGAAAGCAACTGGAAGGACACCCTTTGGATAGCTGAATATGCATACAACAATTCAGTTCATTCGGGAACCGGGAAGAGTCCCTTCTACATCTTGTATGGAATTCATCCTTGAACCTCCAACCTCGACCCACCTCAAGATCTTGGAACACCCGCCGTAGATCAGTTGCACTCTGTTATTACCCAAGCTTTCAAGGAAGCGACTGCACATCTACAACAAGCTAAAGAAAGGTACAAAAAAGGAGCAGACCGACACCGAAGCGATGCCCCTCAATACCAGGTTGGGGATCAAGTCTGGTTGTCCACCAAACATTTATCGCTAAAAGGACCTCGCACCTTCAACCCCAAATACCTGGGACCATATTCAATTACGGCCATAATGAATCCAGTGGCCGTTAAATTAGATTTGCCAACCCATATGAGAATACATCCTGTGTTTCACGTATCTCTTTTGAAACCCATGCAACCTGGAACCAGACTGACCAGACCTCCAGAACCCATTCAGGTGAATGGAGAGCCCGAATTTGAAGTCAAAAACATTTTGGACTCCAAGATCATCAAATCAAAACTATTCTACCTAATTGACTGGAAAGGCTACGGACCCCAGGAAAGATCCTGGGAACCCTATGACTACGTCCATGCTCCTCGTCTAGTCAGGAAATTCCACCGAACCTTTCCCGATAAACCAAAATCCCCTGGGAGGACAAGTTTGGGAGGGGCCTTGAGGGGGGGTGCTGTCATGAGCACTAATCCCGAGGAGCCAAGACTGGCCCAGTGTCCCCGGAAGCAGGCTCATCATCCACACCCCCGGTTCCAGCAGACCCCTACAGGGGCCCTTTGGATCATGTCCTGGCGCCTCTTGCGCCAGGCTCATAAGGAACCACAGTCCCGGCGCCATGGGCGCCGGGCTCATATTCTTAAAGTGTGCAGTAGTGATTGGGTGGACTTACTTGTGGCAGACCATGCTGCATACTCACCTAAAACAATCCAAGCTGGGTGAAGTCCCAGCCACTGGCTGGGAGGGACCAATCCTCTGTTACAGGAACTCTTTTCTTACCTGGGTGGGGCTGATGCTAATCCTCTGACACTGGAACTCTTTTCTTACCTGGGTGAGGCTGGAGGAAGAATACGCACCAAAGCACTTCTCCACTATTTAAACCACGCCCGATAGAATTAATGTGCTTCGCGTTATTCTGCAACAGCAGCAGGATGCTCACCGAGTCGGCTCCTGCATTCCAGGTCCAGACACACCCTCAGCTTCTCGAGCAGCAACCTGTGGATGAAGAAAAGGCACAGGAACATCTACTCACCAGAATTCAGCCACAAGAGTCCAGTCTCCGACAACCTGCAAATAAAGACATAAGGTTAGAAAACGGGCAACACGCTCGCAGCTGTGCTCGCTAACCTTATCCATCCGTGATCACACCAGAGTTCACCACGGCCTTCGCTTCGGCAGCATTTCGGCATCTGAAAGAAAGGAAAAGACATTATTAGAGGTGCCCATTTTGACGTGGCCACAATTCAGTAATACTTACGCGCTTCTTCACACGCAGCAGCGGCAGCATCGCCCTCAGCATTTCGGCATCTGAAAGGAAGGAAAAGACATTATCAGAGGCGCCCATTTGGAAACGGCCACAATTCAGTTATACTTACGTGCCACCGCACGTGCAACAGCGGCGGCATCGCCCACAGCATCTCGGCACCTGAAAGACAGAAAAGGACATTATAAAAGGGTGCTCCTTCAGAAGCGGCCTCAGATCTTCTATACTCATGAGCCTCTTCTTGCACAGCAGTGGTGGTGTCGCCAACAGCTCCCTTGGCACCTGAAGGACTATTACAAGCCACAAAAGGACACTGAGCCTAAACACTGAAATCATCCAGTGACGTAACTGGATTCCACGCGCCCCTGCACCAGAAGCAGGATGGAGAGCTCGGCTTTACTAAACCAAAGGTGAGAGTTCGTGGAGACCAGTCGAGAACCAAGAAGTGGGAAAAGCAGAAGATTGGTGGAAGAACTTATCCAACCAGTTTGTAATTGCCCCTTTTTCTTCCACCTGCAGAAAACTCACCTTACAAGCTAGACAGTCAATATTCGGAGGTCCTGCCCAGAGCGTCTTCCGAGTTCTATGCCTCATCATAGTCATAGAAGCAAATGTAGCAGTCCAGTTTGGGTCAGCGCCTCTGTGGGAATCAGGTGAGCGTTACATTATCTTCCCGATTGACGTCAATCTCTTCATTAAAAAATATAAGAATCACCTTAATTTTTTTACGACCATTTTATATCTATTATTTTAAACACTTTAGTAAATGTATCTCATCTCATTTTTACTCCATCTTGGAGTTTGATACACACTCTACTTGTTGGTCTTGCCTCAGGTATCCTTAACATCCCTATTTGGAGTCTTTTTAGTGCAAATTCTTCCATCCACTTGCAACTAGGAATGGAGGTATCTTCTTCTCTTCTTTATAATCCCCAACTATCGTCTTACTTTTATATATATATTATTTAGAACAAGGTCTCTTCCCCCGTATTTTTTGCCACCATCGATGTTCTACTTAAATCCACGGCTCAGCTCCAGTCTCTCTGTATTGACTCTCCCTCAACCGACCAATTTAAATTCCATCCACGGGGTACCTGCAGGATCTGGACAGAAATTACATCAAAGGGGGACCTGTCAACTGTATCTTCATGCATCTGCTTTTGTGCGTTGTTCTTCACAGGAAGCCCTATGGTCTTCTGGCTAATTGCAGAAGCAGTCGAGCATCCATGGATCTGGCTCAGGGCCTATGTCAATTAGACGTCAACCATCCACACTGCTACCAAAATGTGCTCTAGAACCTTGAAGCCTCTCTTGTGCTAGATGGTATTACCAATAAATATCTCAGACCAAATAACCAGGCAGACTCAGAAAATATAGCAAAATACTACTTTATTCTCAGTTAAATAAATCAGGGTAAACAGGCAGAGATTGGACTGATGCTCGTACACTCACAAAGAAACTTGATTACACAAAGGTCTTATACCCCAATATGCATCATCTATGATGTCATCCTACATGGTAAACTGGAAATCCTCTTGGTGGGAGGGATTGGTTAGGGGAACATATCTACATTGTTAATTGTCCAATACTTGGCTCTTGCAAATGTTTTTTCTTTTTTAATCTAAGAGAAATATGTCTCACATTCATGGCCTATCTGTCTGCCTCCCTTTGTGCTTTGCAACTATTCCTTGAAATAGCATCCTTGATCCCAGGCCAACTTAGACTCTTCTTTGTTCTGCACACAAAGCTGTTCCCAGCGTCTCCTGGCTCTGCTGCCCTGGTCTGTTTCTGAGGTAGCTGGAATAAAACTTTGTACAAACCGACATCTATTTTCCTTCAGGCCGTGCTTGCCATGTTGTATTTTCTATGCGTCTCATCACCCTTTCATTGCTGCACAATTATGATTATTGTGGCAACCTCCCCTGTTGATGTTAAGCTCTGCTCTCTGGCAGTTATAGGCAAAAGCTCCCAGTAGTATGAACAGAGGAGGATGCTTAATTTCACAACATGTGCTAAACAATGCAGACTTTGAGGCTTGTTTCACACACATTTTACATCGAAACCTTTTTAAAAAAACATGTTTTATATATATTTTTCATTGTGGCCCATCTTTTTAGCCATAGAGTTTTTAAGTGTACAACTCCTTTAAGCTCCACGCCATATTCTACATGATTTTGCTGTATTAGGGAATTTCTACGGTGATTTGGCTCTTCTCCTTTGCTAGTCTGTGGTCTATTTTGTGTTCTTTCTTCCAAAGATGGGGTTTTATTTCATATTCAATTGTTATTTTTACATTGATGTGTTTAATTAAAGTGTATATATTTTCTATGGAATCTTGATTGGACATTACTTCTTTTTGGACTGTTATATTTTGCTGTTTGGATCACTACTAGATCACATTCAGACATCTTCAGAGAGTATAGCCTTGCCTTGGCCCATGTTACCACAAAAGCCAAGGTTGTACCTTTATTACTGGAATCACTGTTGGTTTGTAGACATGTGGGGGCTCAGTAGGTGGTTTAGCCATTGCTCATGCTTATGCAGAGCAGAAGTCATTTTGTAACACTGGTGACATTTGAGACAGACTTTGCCTACAGCTTAGTTATGCAAAATAAAGGTTAGTGCAATTAACATTAGAAATACTGCAGGGCATTTTTGCTAACATGGAACTTGACATGAGTGTTGCACAGACTTTGGAAGCAAGAGTCTTAAATGCACGCTTTGAATAGGGAGGACTCCCTCATGTCAGAAATGTTAAGAGGCTGGACTGATTAAGAGCCTCCAAGATTTTTCAGGAAGCTGAGTGGGTGGAAGGTCCCTCGGGGCCAATCGTGAGCTCTTTCTCAGCATTCCACCCAGAAGGCGGTCAGTGTGTATCCCAAAGGTGTTGTGCATCCTGCAACTTGCAAGCAACCACGAGGCACCATGCTTTAGCCATGTCTCAAGCTTTCTTTCGGTCCCAGGTGATTCACATTACGGTAACATAACTGATAGAACACACCTCCCAAAAGAAAGGAAGGGGGCCCTGACTGAGAGAAGGCAAAAGGAAACACAATTCTGAGCAGAACAGAAACAGAGGTATGTTGTAATGATGCATAAGCTGGACTTTTAGGCCCAGAAGGTGGCCAACAAATCTTTGAGTGTGGTGGGAAGTGTTTCCAGCCGTGCCCCCAAAAGAAGTTCTATGCACCGTCTCCGTAAAAGACTTAGTCAAACCTTATGAAGAAGGGAAAGATATTTTTGATTGGTTTGAAAAGGTGGATTTAGCTTTCCACCTCCAGAGGTGGAAGTGAAGATGTGGGGTGCAGTCCTTGGGGCGCAGTCGTTATAAGTAGTTTACTGATGGCGGGTACTGATGTAAACATTCAGTTGACTCCTGTGGACAGACCCAACTATACTAAAATGAAGGTAGCTGTACCCAGGAAGTTCTGCAAGACCCCAGAACAATACCTTAATAACTTTAGAGAGAATCCCTAGAAGGGGAGTCAAACGTATGAGGTATTTGCACATAAATCTCTGAAATATTTGAGTGGATGGGTTAAAGTAACAGCATTGACGCTTTTGAGGGCATGTTTAAATGTATTGCTTGTGAACATATCCTTAAAAACTGTGAGATTGAATTACACCAGCATTTAGTGGATAAGACTTTTACACGACCTAGGAAGCTTGCAAAGGCAGCCGGAAGGTATGTGAATCCAGAAAAAGGCTTTAGCACCATTGCCCAAAACAGATGACAAGAGGCATGATAAGATTTAAGACCAAGGAAGCAGCACAGGAATTAGCCCTGGCAGCAATGGGTTGCTAGAGATGGTGAAAGAATAGCACTTCCAGTACTACCCAGTCCAGATCCAGAGTCCACAGTGGCACCAGCTCCTACCGGAGAGGGCTCAGTGGCCACTGAAGTGCCTATTGTGGTGGCACCAGACACAGCGATCTCAGGGTTGCCTACAGGCATAAAGCCGAAACCTGGGTTGGAGGACAAAGCAGTTTCTGACCACATAGGCCTATGAGAACTGAGTGACTTGTCCTCAGCTGAAGGTCCTATTTTATCCAGTCACTGCACAACGCGACGGCCCCACGCTATCAGATCTGCGTGATTGGGCAAACCCTTTACTGGCACTATTAAGTCAACATCAATCATTAGTTGATAATCCTAAGCAATGACAGAGTTAGGTGTCTATCCTATCTTGTCTTCCCCTAGTTGTGACCTGGCAGCTCTACTATACAAAAAATTGAATTCCGGTATTGTATGAAAAAAAGAAAACAAATTTTAAGTCCAAGCACATGAGTTAAAGATTTCGATTATTCCATGTAGGATTATATAAAATGTGGTCTCCTCTAGACCAAATCAAATCAATCAAGATGTTCCTTTGCTGGGTCAGTGTATAGTACAATGTTTGTCTTTAAGGCTCACATACAATCTTGACTACTGCAAAAACCATACGTACTGGAGGTTATGATTAGGGAGATAGAGATACAATTCTCTCCAAGTGGAAATGTGAGTTCCTAAGTACCTCATTCTTATTTGCATGATAGATGAACATTTTACCTTGACAGAGATAGGTAGCCTTTTTGGCAGGTTGATAGGCTGCCCTCTTTCATGTGGCTACGGATATTGTGGCTGTGACGTATCTATGGGAACTGTGAGAACTTGAACCGCTGGTTTTTAGGGAATTCTTATGTGTGACCCATGATCCACTGTCCTCCGATTACCATCACTTTGGGATTATCTTATAAGTCCACCCATTTTGTTCTCTCTAATACATGTGCATCACTCTGTTGCCCCCAAACTAGGTTCATGCTATGCAAAACATCAATACAAATACAAATAAGAATGGGAAATAAACAACTTGCCGTAATGCTTAATATCTTCTGCACTGATCCCATTAAGAGTGAAGTAAAGCTACTCACCCAGCTATTTCTAAACTGAATAGTTCATCACCCATCGTGTCATGTATGCTACTGTCTACGATGGTACATATGAGCAGGATAATTGTCTTGAGGCTCAGTTTACAAATATTGAAATCCTTATCATGTTGCTTGTTCTAACACATTCTTACCTCTAAAAGATGGGACTCCCGCATTGAGGTGGTTAGATATTGAATAACCATTTAAGTAATGAATACTTAGGGCCTCATCACGACCTCGGCGGTAACCCTTACATCCGGCGGTAGCGCTATTACCGCCGGATTTAAGGGTCTGCCGAATCAGGGCCTCGGCGGATTTCAACCCAGCTCTGAGCTGGTGTGAAATCCGCCGAGAATTCGCGCTCATACCGCCGGCGGGAAATCCGCCGGCGGTATGAGCGCGAAATTTCCCCATTGAGCCCAATGGGGAATGGGGCATTCCCGAATGGGCTCAATGGGGAATGCGGACTTCCAAGTCCGCCCAACTTGTGATCCCGTGCTATTAGCGCCGGGGGCTATGGCGGTCGCGCTAATAGCCCCCGCGCTAATAGCGCTGGCGTTACCGCCAAGGTTGTGATGAGGCCCTTAGTGTGGGACCTATTGGCGGCTTTGGTTTATATGCCTAGCACATAAGTACAAAGGGAGGTTAGTTTCTCCATAGTTCAGGGAGACAGATTTTCTTGAGTTTGTCATCAGTGCACTGGATTGTATGCAGCCAGGTTTACTTAACGAACCCTGCTGTTGTCAGCCTGCGGACCATTACAGCTAATGATGCACAGAGTCGGACAGCATCTCACTGTCTGGAATGTGGAGGCTGAGACATCCCTTTTCTGTGTCTCCATCTCCCAGGGGAACTACTTTATGTTTTGGAACATATAGGTTGTATTGCACATTGATGCAAGGACAGAAACTCATCCTGGTTTCTGTATACAACTCTTAATTTAACTACAATATCGAAATGACATGTATTATTTGGTTCCCACTGAGTGGAACAAGCCTTCTAGTGTGAGGCCAAACTGGTGGAGTAAAAGTCATATGTTTCCCCACTCCAATTTACCGGTTGTCAAGAATGTTGAAGGGTCAAAGACTGTAGACAGAATGAGAAAGCTGCATCCTAGTAGAGGTACACCATTGGTGAATAAGGGCAATGTTCTGCTGATTCGTCTCTGCGAGATCCCAAATTCTGAAGTCACACCACAGTACACTATCTTAGCATTTATTTTATTTATGTTTATTTTAGTGATCATTTGTAAGGCACTTTATACAACAGAATTGTTTCAAAGTACCACAAGGCTCCATGGGAAGGGAACATGGGAAATAATAACGGTGGCAAGAAACAAAAAGCAACAAAAATATATATGCAGTCATGATCCTACTATGCCTTATGGCATTCAGCCGTGCAAGTGCATTGATGAGAAGTGCAGGGGCAGGGGTATGGAAAGGGGGGAGGAGAGTAGTGGACAAGTGCCCAAGAGGGAAGTGCTAAGGGCAGCCGGGAGGAGTACCTCAGGCTAAGTGCTAGTACAGGCAGTTCTCAGGGGTGGTATGTGGAGCCACCAGGCAGAAGCCCCCAGGGCAATGCATGGGGGGTGGCTGCTGGTAATGACTGGAAGGAAAGGGCCTGAGAGACTGTGGGGTTCAGGAGGATCAGGTCACCAGTTGCAGGGGCAGTGGGGTGATTAGCAAGAAAGGGAAAGAGGGAAAGAGGTAATGAAGAGCAGAATTTTGAGCAGGATATGTTATGAAGGTGCACAAACTCAAAAGGCTCTTTTTCATATGGTCCAAGTTAATAACAGTGCCTCACACTAAGGGCCCGATTCATGGAACTTTTAGTGTGGAGCAAAGTGGCTTTGTAGTAGTGCAAAGTGACTTTGCACCGAGAACAAAGACCCTCATTCACAGAGCGGTGCAAAGTGTATGTGTAAAGTGCAAAGTCACTTTTTACCATTTTTGCACCAGTGCATATTGACACTTTGCATTACAGTACTACACTTTGCACTGCTCTGTGAATCAGGGTGTTTGTTGGCAGCGTAAAGCCATTTTGCACCAGTGCAAATTCACTTTGCACTGTAGTAAAAGTTACATGAATCTGGACCTAACGCTAAGTGACAACAATGTAAGAGCAAGTGAGGCATAGTCAAAGGTGAAAGGCGAATAAGCTGTCTGAATGTTCCTTCATCATCCTCTTTGCTAGGATTCCACTTTGTGGCATTCTACACTGTCATTGGTTCCACTCACTCTTTAGATGGCAAATCGTGTTTTGATCATGTTTAGCCTTTTGTAGTAAAGTCTTTTATTAGAGCTATTAATTCTCTGCAAAATGGTCCAATTAACATCTCCTTGCCTGAAGGCATTTTTCCAGAAAATGTTGGACAATCGGTACAGTAAGGAGTTGTTTCTTATAGCGCTCTTGTGTTATAGGAGTCTGATGTAGATTGAAAGTTCTGTTTTTCCTATGTTGTGTATATCACACAGGCATGTGATTAACTACCCCATCCTCTTAGTGTTGTAAGCATGTGCTTGTTACGTTTCCAGTGGTTTATTTATTTATTTTGTCATTTGTAGAGCGCACAAAACCCGAAGGCAATTATGCACTGGTTACAGAAAGCACTTTTAGTATTACCTTGGAGCACAACTGATATTAATACAGTTACAGTAGCACAAAGGCAACTAGTCGGTGGGTACAGAGGAGAAGTGATTTTAACTAAGACCAGTAGCAGTGTTAGTACAGGTACATTTGCCATTACTTGAAATACGTAACCAAAGTCTACTGCATTAACTAAACTGAAAAGAGGAATGGTGGGAGGTTATGCATCCTGAGAGAAGAGTCAAGTTTTGAGGTCTTTATGCAAGGATCAGAGTGAGGTTTCAGCTCTTAAATGAGATGGTAAGGCGTTCTAATATTTGGCCGCGAGCACCGGGTAGCTGCAACCTCCAGATTTTTGGAGCTTAATCTAGGTATGGATAGGCAGTGGGACTGGGAGGCTCTAGTTGGTTTGTTAGATTGAGATTTGAGGATTTTGTTTGACAGGTATTTCGGGCAGTGTGAGCCAGACATGTGTGTGTTAGGGTGAGGGTTTTGATCCCGGATAGAGAGTGAATGGGCATTTCTTCTAGCAACAGAAATAGGATCTCTTTTTGGGATGTGCAGTGCTGCTCTAAGGGCATTATTTTGAATTAATCGTATTCTTTAATGTTGCCTATAGTGGTTCCAGCGAAGAGTGAATTGCAATAGTCTAATCTAGAGACAATGATGGCCATGGCTATGGTGAAGCAGCTGTTAGCGGAGAAGAAGGGTCTGCCTGCATTGATGAGGCTATTTGTTTAGGCCGCAGATGAGGCTATGGCATTGACCTGTCTAGTTAGCATGAGGGTAGAGTCCAGATAGACTCCCAGGGTTTAAATTCTTTAGAGACTGTGATGAAGTTGCAGTCAATAGTGAAAGATGAGTAGGCACTGTTAAGTTTGTTTAGGACCTTTTGGGATCCGATGAGCACCAACTCAGTGTTCTCATCGTTCAGACACAAGGAGTGACATGGCAATCCATGGTTCGATGTTCTGATAGATAATGTTCAATGAATTGGAGTCAGTGTTATAATTACCTGATAAGAGCAAAAGGATCTGGGTATCCTCTGCGTAATTGTTGTATAAGATACCCTTTGAGTCCGGAAGGTCCAATAGCGGCTTTGTGAAAATATTGTAAAGCATGGGTGAGACACAGGAACCTTGGGGGACTCCGCATTTGACTGGGGCTGGTGGGGCCGAGGCTGTAGGTGAGAAGACCCTCATGGTTCTGTTGGACAAGAAGGATTCAACATAGGTTATGGATTTCAGGGAGAAGTGGGCAGCTGAAGCAAGGTGATGACAAAGTATTTTGTGATCCACCAGGTCGAGGTCTGCCGAGAGATCGAGCTGTAGGAGGAGGGCTAGTTTGCAAAGGCCTTAGTTTCGTCCATCTGTATTTTGATGTCGAGGAGAGCAAATTCTGCTCCATGACCAGTATGGAAGCCTGATTGCCGCATTCCTCGAAGCTTATAGGTTTAGGGTTATAGGTTTTGAGGTGGTTTTGGATCTGTAAGTACGCTGTTCTGTCGAGAATATTTAGGAGAAAGGGGACGGTTGTGATAGTGTGATACTTAGTAGGTATGCACCGGTTGAGTGTTGGCTTCTTAAGGAGCGGAAGGACCCAAGCATATTTAAAGTTGGTGGGTACCATTGTTGAATTATGTGTTCATCAGTGAGGCGATGAAGGTGGCTAATTTGTCTGAGAAAGTCTTTAATGACAGTGCCTGGACAATGATGTTAGTAATTACTGCATTAGAGACTTGAAGAATTCGAATAGGGGAATGATATGGTCATGATGGGTCACTGTTGTTAGTTCTGAAGGTATTCCATTGGTGATGATTTTTTTTTGTTGCTATGATTTTGTTTTGGAGTAGGGAGATGTTGGCTAGAAGTTCGTTTTGGATATTGGCGCACAAGGTGAAGTCTTTCATGCACGTGACAGGAGGGGCAACTGGTGATTCGAGTTTGTGCAGTATGGCAAATAACTCTCTTGTTCCAGATTGAACTTTCTAGATCATCTTATTAAAGGAGGCCTTTTTTTTCTTAGAGTATAGCCTGTTTGTATGTTATTGCCGAGTTGGTGTAGAGGGCTTTGTTGAAGTCTGAAGGATCTTTTTTCCCGATTGTCTCAACAGCTCATTTGGTGGCGTAAACAGATTTAAGCTTTGAGGTGATCTACGTGTTCACATGAGCTGGTGGTTTGGGTTTGCTTAGGGCCAGTGGTGCCACTCTGTCGATAGCTTGGAGGAGCGAATTATTGTAAAGGTTGACCATGGTAGAGGCATCACTACAGTGAGGTTGGGGGAGGCGAGGGAGATGAGTAGCAGGAGGATGTTGGCAGGTGTGATGTTGCATGTTTTTCTCGTGTGGATGGCAGGAAGCACCTGGGCAACTTGCATTGGTGAGTTGCTCACTGGGATGGAGAAGGAGATCACGTTATGATCTGACCGAGGGCACAACTGAGTAGCAAGAATCTTGATATTACCATTGCATTCTGCAAACAAATTTAAAGGGGGGCCTTTGTTGTGGGTGGGTTTAAAAATGCATTGGGAGAACCTAAGTGCTTCTAAGGATTTGGTTGGTGAGAGTGCATGGACATCTGTGGGGTCATTCAGACCTAGGTTAAGGTCGCCTAGGAGAGCAGATCTAATAAAGGGCTTGGCCTCTAGTGAAAGGAGTTGTAGGATGTCTTCCTCGAAGGGCAGTATTGGTCCGGGGGAGTCTGTAGACGAAGTAAAGATTAAGGGCCTCATTACACGGATGGCGGTAGGGATTTACCGGTACCGGTAAAATACCGGTACCGGTAAATCCTTACCGCCTTACTACGAGGTCCCTTTGCGGGTTGGGGGATTTAACGCGCAAAATTGCGGTGCCGTAATTACCGCCTTCCCCATTCCCATAGAGCCCTATGGGGCAGGAATGGGAATGGGAATGGGGAAGGGCAATGGCGGAAGGGGGATTTACCGCCCCTCCAACCTTGGAATGGGGCGGTAAATCCCCTTTCCGCCAAGGCGGTGCCGGTATTTTACCGGCATGAGCCATGGCGCTAATAGCGCCATGGCACACCGCCTACCGTGTAATGAGGCCCTAAGTGTGGCTGTGTGGGATAGGGTAAGTTTGATCGAAAGGAGTTCACCAGATTGGAACATTAGGCTGCTTGTTTCTCTAATGGTCAGTACTTTTTTCGCAATGATGATGGCTACTCCAACCCCCATCCCCTTTGGCTAAAGGTCTATCTTTAATGTAGATAGTGTAGTTGTCAGGGATAGCTAAGGAGAGTGATGGACCAGCAGCAGGATGTATCCGGAAGAAGTGCTGCCATCAGTTGATTGATTGATTGTTTATTTGTATTGCGCCTATACACAATTTGTTTCCAAGTGCTTGATTACTCTCTGTGCATGTTTTCTTTGTTTGGACATGACATAGTTGCCACATGGGCAATGGACTTTGGGAGATGGAAGCCTGAATTGCTCCATGATAGTTATGGGCATCTGCTCCTCTTTATGGTTATTTTTGATGATGTATTCCCTTAAGTAAACAATCCATTTGTATGCAAACATAAGTCGCTTGGCATAGCTTTTTGACACTGTCAGGCTCGACTGGCCCATTGGGTGATAGGGCAATGCACAAGTTATAGGGCTAACCTGCTAGTGTCAGGATTCTTAGGGTCAAAATCAACCACTTTTTGGCCAAAGTGGGCCACTTCAATGAGTTGCTTCACTTTGTAGCTAGTAAATGTGACCTGTGTTACTGAAAACATATTCTTTAAAATGCACAATTTGCATAATATTTTGCTATAAAAACTCACTCTTTGGTACTACTCAAGTAGTCTGTCAGAAAAAGAATGAATCACCATTTCAATTCTTGCCCACTTTTTCATGGGTTCCCAAGCCAGTTATACGCCCACATCAGAATGCGGACACTGTTGAAGGCATGCCCCTAAATGCTCACACCAGAAAAAATACAACCTGCTAGGGAAAAAGGCCCCTGAAACTCTTGCAAGGATAACACATGTTTATTTCTACAAAAATAGGTGCGTCAGCAAAGAACTCTGCTGCCAGGGAATGTTCTGCCCAAAAAGGGTACAAGCAGAAGCTTAAAATTAGGCAAAGTGTCATACATCACGTCATTATATACAGTGGAAACGCACGTGGCTGGTTGGTGCGACCCTATACATGGTCAGCCTGCTCCATACGGGATGCCAGGTCATTGGTCCCAGCCCAGACCATCCGTCTTCCATCACGCGGGATCTGTTGGGCTCATCATCTCCAGGAAAAAAGGCCGAAGAAGCAATTAGCTACATTTGTGAACAGTGCTAATCTATCATTATAAATGCACCTGGCATGCTCAAAGACTGGCACAGGGGGAGTCTCGAGGTCACACTAACCCACACACACTTAACTCATCCCAATTGCGTCTCTCAGCTTCCAAGGCTTCCACCCTCACTTTTGAACTATAATGTTTCCCTCCTTGTACCTTGCATTACAAATCGTGTCATTATAAAATAAAGGTGGGGTGATCATGCTGCTAGATCTTTTATGGTTGATTGGTTTATGGAGGGTGGTCTGGTGTCAACTGGTATCTCGGAATTCAGTGATCTTGGGACTAGGGCAGTTGTAGTGGCTATAACTTGAGGTTGGCTGGGTGGCGTTTGGAGGCCTGCTCCAGCCTGTTTGTGATAACACGTACACCAAGGCACCTGGTACTGTCTTGTGGCGTTGAAGGTCACATTCTTTCTAGAACAAACATATTGGCAATAACTTTAGAACAAAGAAGAGTTTCTCTGAAAGTTAACAGTGTGTGCTTTTCTCGTCGTCGCTTGGGCCTATTCAGATATACCCTTCAGGCTCGCGGCCGTTGTCTAACACACTAAATACTTAATGGCCGTGCAGGCCCAATGCTTCAACTATGACTATTTAATATCTGCAAAAGTATGTCTGCTTACATACGTGCACTATGTGTAAACTTCTAATTAGCGTAAAATATTATGATTGTGTGGGTACCTTTAGCACGCCCTCCTCCCCCCTTGTCTATTATTTATTTTTATTTTTTTTATTTGATTTAGCTGATAGATCAACCTTTCAAATACACTTATTACATTTTTCATATAACCACATAAACAAAACTATACAGCATAAAATTACATGATTATTTCATTAGCAATGAAACTATACAACATAAAATTACATGATTATTTCATTAGCAATGACTTATCTAAACATTATATACAGTATAGAATCCAGAATTATAAAACACATATTTCAATTTAAGAAGTAACGTCATTTTCTTCAGGAAAAATTGTACTATTGATTTCCATACAGTGAATTAAAGACTTTGAAAAAGCAAGATCCATATCTCTTTATCTTCAGCAGCATGAAAAAGATTTAACTTGTTAGATAAATGTTTCTTTCGTTGAGCATTCAATTGAGGACAAGAGATTATGACATGTTGTAAAGTTTCCTTTTCTGTTTGATTTTTACAAAATCTACAGAAATTCATATTCAATGGTAATATCTTTCTCCTCACAAGAATTTCTCTAGTGGGCCACTGATTTAGTCTGAAACCTAAGTATTTCTTCCTTATTATTGGAGATGGACATTTCAGCAAATAGGAATAGATACAACGTAAGTTTTTATGACCAAAGGTGTGAGTCTCAAAATCCTTGTATTTTAAACAGGTTTCTCTGTTTATCATCTAGTCCCAATAATGAAATTTACTTTTAGCACGAGTTTGATTTTCTAGCAGAAGTTTGATGGTAATATCTGCCTCAGTTAACATATTTAGTAACAAATTGCGCCATTTGTTTGGAAAATTAGATTTAGATTGAATTAATTGACGGGCTACCACACTCAACATATTGTTAGTTTCTAGGCCCATAAGGCATTTTCTGAAAGGGGAACACATTCGCCACTTGGCTCGAGTGGCTAGGGAAACTATACCCAATTCAAATCTTATAATTGGCATCGGGGTACAATCAGGAAGGAATAGCACTTTTCACCAAAAACGTGCCTCAAGTTTGTTCCATACATTATCAGTGAAATATAGCATAGATTAAATACCATAGGTTAGTATGGAAATTACCTTATGCTCATAATACAGAAGTAGATGTTTATAAGTGAATTTCCCAAATTTATAAATCAGAATTTTTGCTTGGGAAATTAAGGTGACCAGTTTAGATTGTGTATTAATAAGAAATACAGTGTTTGTTGTTGTATTCGGGATTTAATTCCTAAATGCTTGTATTCTTTTACAATTTCCAAGGATTTATCATACAGGGTCCATCTTTTCAAGGAGAACTTCTGTGGTTTCATTGAGTTCTTACATACCATAATCTGTGATTTTACCAAATTCACTACTAAGTTGTTTTTAGTGACATAGGATGTTAATGCTGTTAAGAGGTTTTGAAGTCCTCGTGGTGTCTGGGATATCAAAACCAAAACATCAGCATAAAGTAGCCAAGCTATGCGCTGTATTCCAAGTTTAGGAGCATCTGAAATAATATCTGCAAAAGCAGATCCCATATCCAAAATAAAAAAGATTAAACAAAATGGATACCATTATGCAACCCTGTTTGAGTCCTGAATAGGTGTTAAATTTCACAATGAAATAGCCTTCCATTGAGAGACGAACTTGCATTGATGTCTCGGAGTGTAGTTGTTTTTATCAAGGCCAGTAAGG
The DNA here is from genome assembly GCF_040938575.1 of Ambystoma mexicanum. Taxonomy (NCBI): domain Eukaryota; kingdom Metazoa; phylum Chordata; class Amphibia; order Caudata; family Ambystomatidae; genus Ambystoma; species Ambystoma mexicanum. The sequence goes on along the minus strand of NC_090922.1, from coordinate 649,740,337 downwards.
ACGAAGGGCAGCCAAATGATTTTAATTTCTCAAATAATAAGGTTCGATCTATTGAATTGAAAGCCATGCGGAAATCAATAAAAGCTAAATAAAGTGGTTGTTTGCAGGCACCATATTGTGATTTCAGTAAATTAATAGCAATCATATTTGGTAATGTTCTGAGACCCTGTACAAAACCTGACTGAAAGGGGTCTCTCTTGAGATTTAGTTTGGACCACTCATTCAGTTCTCTCAGTATAATACGACAAAATATCCTACTAGGGGCATCAAGCAAAGAAATTGGTCTATAACTTGCCGGGTTAGCTCGTCGCCTTTTTTATAAACTGGAATGGTGATTGAGTGCTTCCAAGAGATTGGAATTTGTTGCCTGCGGAGAATGTTTTTAAACATGATGTTTAGTATGTCTGCCCATAGTTCAGGGAATTGTTTCATAGCCTGATTTGATAATCCGTCCGGACCAGGAGCCCGTGATCTGCTAGACTGATGAATAAAATAAAGAATGTTGTCTCTCTCAAACTTCAGGTGTATCTTATCATCTCTCTCAATAATCGGACAAATATGTTCAGGGGTAGACTTGGAGTATATAGAAGAGTAATATTTAATCCATATCTCCTCTTTTACATCCTTCGTCTGAACAGCTATTTGATGTCCTGCTGTTGCCTGATTGATGATTCTCCAGGATTCAGTCAAATTCTTGGAGGCTAGTATTTTTAACATATTGCTCCCGTCAATTTGATATAATTTGGCGTTCATGCTCCTCAACCAATTCCTGTATTTAGTTTTGATTTGTATAAGAGCAGGAAGTTGGCTGGCTTTGGACAGTTTCAAAAACGGCTCTCTTTTCTGATAGAATTTGTGATTTTATGGTTCTAATATCATGATTATATATATGTAAATGCGGCACTTGTTTGACTTTATGTCTGATGGAATATGGTTGAAACAACTGCATAAGATCTGAATATGGAATGGAAGGAGCTTGAGAGTCTATTTCTGGATTATTCATCCGCAAGCTATAACAATCTTTGAATGCTTCGAGAGATTTTTCTGACCAAATTAGTCTAGTACGAGCAGTGTTAATGATTAGAGAACCATTTTTATATACATTCTGTTTTCTCCCTCCTCATTTGTCAACCCAAACAGTATTCAATTGATTGTGTTCGCTTACATTAGAATATTGTACCTGGAAAGTTTCAATTAAGTGCAGCCATTCGCTGTTTACATAAATGTAATCTATAATCGCACTACTATTTCCTCTATGCCAAGTTGGATTTGGTGGGAGATCCATCGAGCAGGATCCGTTCAACATGAAGAGATTTTGGGATTTTACAAAATCTGTCCACTTCATTAATCTGATCGAATTATTTTGTTTCCCAGGTGCTAGACAATGTAGGTTCAAATCACCAGCTATTATTAATCTGATAGGTTGTTTTTCATATGATATTAAATCCAGAGCCTCATTCATGCTTTTGAGAAACACCGCGTCAGAGATCCCAGAGGGATTCCAATACATATTTATCAGCACATGCAATATGTTATTTCTATAAAATGTAATCATCTGTACATACGGATTTGGTGCATACCATTGTTGTAAATTGGTAAATATACCTTGCTTAACAGCAATTAGTAGGCCTGAAACGGGTCTCCCTGCGATCCCCTTGATAGCTGGATTCAGAAAAATATCGTAATTGTCCCAAGATGGAGTAGACATTAACCAAGTCTCCTGCAGCATGATAATATTATGGAGCTGGAGATTTGAGCTTACATTATTAATTAAATGTGTGAATCCTCTTGAATTCCAGCTAATTATTGATAGTCTTTGTGTGTCAACTTGAGATAGCTAACATTGACCAGTTTGATGAATGCAATTACATGCTTTGTTGCTGAGTGATTGGTTTGATGGTAACGATTTGTTAGACGGTTTTGTTAACATGTTATTGTTCTTAACATCAGAAGAGGTCAGACCAGATAGAAGAACAAAGCCTAGGTCATAGAGTTCAGCTTTAACCGCACAGATGGTGTTAACAACTACATGGGAGTTAAGCCATAAAGTGACAGATGATCTGTTTGAAGCATAAGTAAATTCAACTTGTTCTATATCAATAGAACCTATGTCGTCTAGAGCGGGTAACTCGCTTAATATTGAGAGTACCGAAGCTCGGTTCAAATTGTATTGGATGACAGGAGGGGGATGACAGATTAAGGTTAAGGAGTAAAGCGCAGGGCATTTTGTTGTGGAAATGACAGGTTAACTGTGTTTATCCTGAACCAGTGAAACTTGGTTTGTCTCACGACTCAGGGTGGTATCTTTTGCTGGTTCTTTCTCATGTAGAATTTTAATTAATACAGATTGTATTAAGTTTTTTAATTCATTGTCAGAAGCTGTTTGACAGAGGTGGGGAGAGCTCACTTTACCGATATCCGAGTGCTCGTTATCACAGACCTCTTTAGAATGTGTGTCAGAAGGTTTTGGCCAATTCTCTTGAGGAGTGGGGGTTGGAAGTTTGAAATCTACCCTTTTCATTCGCTCTTGCAATGCTGCTGTTTGCAATTGTTTCTGAGCCGGGATGGTAGACATATACTCATCTACTGCATGTCGAATTTCATTACAGCACTCTATAAGTCTTAGATCTTCAGACGCAGACTTACAAGTTTGATGATCAGAATTGTCTTGAGAGGAAATTATCTCAGGCGACTGATTTGATACTGCTTCGAGCAACTTGTTAAGAGAACTATAAGATTCTATTTGTTGAGTTTGTGCTAGTGAAGACTGATTTTTTTTGGTGTAAGTTTGTTGCACATATTTTTTTGCTATTGCTTTGGACACTGCAATAGCAGCTGTCCTTGGATGAGTTAGATTTTTCACGAAGAGTTTCGTTTGCGATGAAGATTTTGTATTGCCTTTTATTTGATTTTTAGTCTTTTTCGCTGGATTAATTATGCTTTGTTTATTATTAGAAGGCAGTTCAGGAGCATGAGTATTAAAGACTCCAAAAATAGCATCATTTGTTTTTTTCTCCGGTTCACTCATATTTTTACCTCCAGTACATTGATTAGATTCTTTAAGATCACTGTGAACTAAATCAATTATTTGTTCTAATATCAAAGGAAGCCGATGTTCACAAATGTTGGAATCTGATGTTTGTTTTAAAGACTCATCAGTTTGAGTACTAGTTGAACGTTTAGTATGATAAGTAGTTGAATGGAAAACCTTAGTATTCACTTGTTTAGACAATTGTACCTGCCAAGCGGCAGTGTGGTCTAGCTGATGAGAATGTTTATCTGATTTGGTGTTCAAGGTCTCAAATAGTCTGGCTAGTGAATGAATCGCAGCATTCATAGATTTCAGAGCAATTTCAGTCATACCATTCTCATTACTTTCATGAGCATTTGATTCAAGAGTTAAATCATATTTCACTGGTTTACATGGTGTTGGGGCTATGAATGATAATTTTTCAATGGAATTTGAGTTTGTATCACTTATATCTATTTGAAGATTAGAAGATTTCAACAAATTTTCAGATAAGGTCTGTGAAGAAAAACATGAGTTATTTGCATCTGTATCAATACCTGCCAAGTTGTTAGTAGCATTCAGACTTGGGGGAGTAGAATCCTGTGCAACAGCACCTGTCAATGCATTGCATGACAATATGCTGTCCGTGACAGAGACATTTTCCTTAGCAAAAACAACAGATGGTTCCATAGCTGTATTTTCCTTCTCTGATGTAAATTGATCCTTTGAGGTTACACAATTTTCAGTTACAATATTTTCGTGCAGATGCTCAGTTGTAGTAGGCAAATGAGAAACTACTTTCAGTGTAGAAGGTGGTGTTAAGATAGAAGTAACGCCAACTTTGCTCGAATTAGTTTGCCCCAAGATTTGCTCCTTACAAAAGGGGCGAATATCCATGCAAACGGCTTTTTGGGGCTTCAAACATGATTTTGAGTTTGTCGCCCCAGGGCGAGGTGTTGAACTTAATCGCACTTTCTTATTTGGGCAGAGCAATGCATTGCCTCCAAAATTGACGCCATTAGTGCCATGGGCTAAATGCACTGATGGCATGCCCGTTTTTAAAGTTGGTAATGTTCTCTTCACTATTTTTTATTTTGGCAATAGGCACAAAAAGGAGAATTAGAGGCAAAATTTGAAACTAAACTCAAAACTATAAAGTGGGCCCGAAAGTAACCTCCTAAACTCGCCAACCGCGACAAGCGCGGCAAAGTGGCAAAGCGGGACTTTCCGGGGCTTCCACGGGTTTTATAGACACACCTCTCCAAAGCAGTGCCTAAACAAAGAGAACAATAATAATATTAGCTCAATATAGGCTGAAAGGCTAAAAGTCCTTTTAAAGTTCACTTTGGAAGTAGTGTTCACCTTATGGATGTTGAAGTTGTAATTCTTTTTCAATCCAAAAAACGAAGCAAGCAAATTCACAGAGGAGAGAAGAGCGAGCCGCGGCTAAGCGGGACTTTCCAGGGCTTCCACGGGTGCACGCGTGAGTTGTGCGCGCGCGCAGAGTTTTATTGACACACCTCTCCAAAGCAGTGCCTTTTGGATGTTGAAGTTGTCATTCTTTTTCAATCCAAAAAACGAAGCAAGCAAATCCACAGAGGACAGAAGAGTGAGCCGCGGCTAAGGGGGACTTTCCGGGGCTTCCACGAATACTTGAGATTCTTCTATTAAGGATGAGCTTCAAGGTTTGGGTCGCTTCTCTTGAACATGTACCAGCCGTCTCCTCTTCATCATCCAATGGGGCTCGCCTCACCCTAAAGCGTCTAGGGAGTGGGATGGGTTTGCTCCCTTTCCAAAACTGTTAAGAGGTTTATGAGTGCACACCTTCAGCCCAGATGTGTGTACCTTAACAGAGCTGTAAAAAAATGGAATCTGAACGTGGACATCTACATGTTTTGTGAATCCGGATGTGACAACACTGCTGTGTGTGCTTGGTGGCACATTTATATACTTCATTGTCTAAAATAATTCGATTTATTTGAGGATTTTTGCACATCCACCCTTGTCATTCCACAATGTCGACAATTAATATATTTTGCACGCATCATCTGTCACCTCTTTTTGCGCTTGCATTGTTCACCATTCATGTGTACTCTGTTTAAATGTATATGCACTCCCACTCGACAGCTAATGCAATTGCAGTTTGTTTTTACAAAAATAACAAGGAGATAGAGTTAGGTGTAAATGTACACCCATAAACACAGCTGTGGAAGGATAAATATTTCTTTTGCGTTTATTACCCGTTTGAGATTATGTACGAATGTGCTGGTTATCACAAAATGGCGGACTCTTACAACAGTGTTCGATGTTCTTCACGAAAAAGCTGATTGAAATTATGGTAGCATGTTTGTACCAGTTGTATTTTTTAAGAATAGCAAACCAGTGCTATCCATTCATGAGCAATGCAACGTTAAATGCTACTCACATAGAAATAACAGTTTGCCAAGCTGTAATGTAGCGCAAATAACAGTTACATTTATGCTGCGCAATATGAGTTGAGCATTATGAATCGAAAGAGCAGTTTCCACGAATGGCCCACTTCGTATGGTTATCAGGTTGGTTTTACCTCACGCAGTTTTCCCATCGGTTGCTCCAGGTGCTCCTTTGCCGGCTGCTTGTTATTTTTGTTTTACAAAACAGTGTACAGCCAGAGGTAAGAGTTCTTGAAGATTGTATCTGACCTAACAGTTTGTAGAAGACGCGGCCTGCGAACCTCACCCAGAGCGCAGTGCAGAAGAGAGGAGGAAGTGGTGAGCAACCGTTAGAGCAGTGGGTAAGCAGGTGAAGTCCCTGCGGGCACTGATGGGAAACAGTCGTTAGGGGCGAGCAGCATCACCGCAGCAAGCTGCACAAAGGTCTTTAAAGAGCTCTCTCCAGCTGGAGCGAAAAAGCTATCTGCATGCACCACTTTCAGGTAGGAGATATATGCCACCTCTCACGGAGTGCAGTGGTTGTTTGTGAGCACACACGCGTGTTATTTAACCATGCAACCATTTCTTCCGAATATTATTTTTTCAACGAAAAGGATAGTGAAGATTGACATGATAGATATGTGGCCAATCTATAGTTCACCAGCGGCCAGATTAAGGAAACCCTGCACTGAGCAAGTGGAATGTTGTTTGGCATTAGCACTAGGGCAACATGGACCTCACTACAAATAAATATTAATTCAATGCATATTTCCACCAGGGCCAAGTCTCTGTTAGAGCTATTTGGAAAGGGTATTAGTACTAGGGCAAACATTACCCTGGAGCATAAATGCGCTGAAAGGTGGGGCTGTTTTACAGAAACGTTTCACCAGTGCTAGTGCAATTAGCACTAAAGCAGAACTTTCCTGCAAGCGAAAAACGTCTTTCAGTGATTTTTTTTAATGCCGCAAAGGACTAGGATTAGGACTAGCATTCCTCTGATGCATACATGCATTGAAAGTATGAACGTATTACAGGCACTTCGAAGGTGCAATATGCACTAGTGCAGACATCAGCCTAGTGCAAACATAAAGAAACCATTGATGAAATGTTATGATATGATATGATAGTTTATTTATATAGCGCCTATACACAATGTGTTTCAAAGCGCTTCAAGGCAAGGGAGGGAACAAGGGATAATACAATGACATTCTTACAGGCCATGAACAGTAAGGATGTGAAATTAAATATCGTACTCGGCCTGGCGACATTTTAGATAGTGCAAGAGCTAAGACATAGATAAGGAAGGGAGGGGGAGAGTGGGAAGGTAATGGAAATAGACAGGCGACTACCGTACTAGGCCTGATGACATTTCTGGTAGAGCCAGAAAAAAACAAGAGGTGAGGGAGAGGGGTGCAAAAAAGGAGGGGAGGAACAAAATATGTTTGTTCTAGTCCCAGTCATCTACCTTGGTACAAAGATATCTATATGTGTTTGCACTGGGGCAGTTTTTGCTCTATTGCTAATTTATTTTGCACCAATGCAAATGTGCTTTAATATGCACCTATATATGTTTTCACTAGTGCAATGCCATATGACTCATTGCATTCGCACCAGAGCAAATGTTCTGTAATACCATCCCAATGTGTGTCCTATTGCTAATATCATGTAAAATTGCACTTGCACTGGTGCATGGTTTCTGTAATGGCTCCAGCTGGCTTTAACCATGGCACTTACTATTTAATAATAATCCACACGTTGTGGATAGGACTTGCAGCACGTTATCTAGGAGCATTTAAACAATACATGTCATGATTGGCATTCCCTTGATATGCAAAACATCAGAGGTTAGTCCTATTCTGTAGCTTTCTTAAATCGCAAACATTTTATAAATGCATAACATGTTTACGGTTAACCCATTCATGTTTGACTGCTTGATACAGCACTAACATTCTTGCTTCCAAATACCCTTTCTTTCACCATTCTTTTCTTGTCCTCACTGTATCCGCTGAAGACCCTGTAGACCAAGGGCTGTGCACTGAACACAGCGGGGTACATTGAGGAATCCACACTCCACTGTGTATGTTTCTGCTCCTCCCTTCACCTTGAGTGAAACCCTTACCAAAATACTGGTGCATTCTCAACACCTTGTGTGTCATGGCCTTTAGGGGGAGGGAGTATTATAGTTTTTGGACCTGCGGCTCTGTGCCCTGTTCTACAGAAGTGTGTTGCTTGTGGAAGAAAGCAGGAGAGATATCTGGGTGAAGCAAGAAGTGATTCTGGCTTGTGCGCCGACTGCCTGATGAACAGCTGACAAACACCTAGCACTGCCCCTGATGGGCAAAAGTCCCAGCATGCCACTAATCACAGCACCTGAGTATGTTAGAGTGAGGTTTGATAGCTCTCAGTCTGATGACCAACATATTGAGCAAGATTAAATGGATGCCTTTGGTCAACACAATTCGAGCAGACCTTTCTCTGAACCAGAATATCTGGCAAGCATTTCTTGTCTTCCAATGGTAATGAGTGGAGTTTCTAAACTGCAACCTTTCCCTTATCTGCAAAACACAGATGCTTGTTCTATCTGAAACAAACAGAGAGAGAGAGAAAGAAATAGGGAGAGAGAGGGAGAGAGAAAAGAATGAGTGGAAGAGAGGGATTGTCAGTGGTAATGTGAGATCGAGAAATGAGATAGGTATACAAGAGGCCAAGGCTAGGGTTAAGAAACTCACCTCTAAACTCTCCCCACACCTGACATTTCACACACAAATCCCCCACAGCCGGCCACCACAAACCTGGCCATTAACACATCAACACGAATTGAGCTATAACTAAGCTCTGCTCCTTAACCCTATTACACTCACTTACAAAAGTGGTTAAACAGGCCCACAGCACTGTAGTCTGTCGGATGTTGGATCCTCCCTGTTGCGGATATATTCCCAAGTCTCTCCTCGAAACACATAAAGTGCATATGGCATATAGGAATCAGCTACCTGCGACCTGCACCCATAAATACCATAGATTTTGCAGCTGCATCTCCAACTGTCCCACTAATGTCCCTCCCTTATTTGTAGGCCCCACCAGGGAGGCCACCAAAAGTAGCAAAAGGGTGCTACACAAGACGACTTAGGTTACATTACTTACTCCACCACTCGCAATTATCATTCATGTGGGTTTTGTTAGCCACCGTCAGAATATCTGGTTGGTTTTGTGTGAAAAAATCTTCCAGCAAAAATGCCTGTTCTATATGGTTAACAACTTTTTTTTTTTATGATTTTGAAAAATCTGTTTCCATTATTGGTGGTTCCCGTATATTGTGCTTCTTTAGTGCTCTTACTTGGTGCGCCTCTCTAAAGTTGTTTTTTGTTTTTCATCTTTCAGCACACTGCACGTTGTTCAAAATGTTTTTTTTAGGCCAACCTAATTAGAGTTGGGCCGATTTCAAAAGACATTATGCAGAATACATTTTCACATGTCACCCTACCAAGGCCCAACCTAGTGAACTGTCTGGAAAAAAAAGAAAACAGCGATATGCATCCTGCAAGGGAGTGGCCATGCGCTGTGACTGGGCTCAGATGAAACCCAGAGCATTGTAAAGAAGAAAGGGTTAACTCAGTCAGCTATTGCTTTTTTCCAGATAAAATACAGGTCACCCACACCCGTGTGCTAAAAGCTTTGCAACACCATTTTCAGAAGCACGGTACTGTACTGGTGCGGCTCTGAGGACGTCCCCTTGAAATGACCCGGAAATCCTACAGTGTTTGTAAATGGAGAAAATGACTGAAGTCTGGTTCCACGTGCCTGCATTGGCATTTGAAGCAAACAAATCTGGAAATATCCAATTGATTTTCTCCTCACAATGTATGTTTTCTGCGCCAGTGGTTTGCAAGGTTGTGTCCAGGATTCTGGGAAGATTCCATATCAGAATTGTTCCAAATGATATTTGCTTTTGTATTCAGCTGCAGTCTTTGTACATCATCTTTGACTCAATGAAAACATTAAGAGGCCGATTCATGGAATAATTAGCGCGGCGCAAGTGGGCAAAAACGTGCGATTCGCAGTGGAATTGCGAAAATCGCAGTGCAAGTGCGAAAATCGCACGAAAAGCAGCACACATCGATTCATGGAAGGGCGTGCACGAAAAAACCATCTGAGGTGCGCTAAAAAAGTGCGCTGCGCACGTTGGCGCACAGGCCATCTAACGGCGTGCGCCAGGTCATAGCGAAAATCGCACAGGCCACAGCGAAAATCGCACATAGCGCGGCGCACACAACAAAAGTAGGCGGAACACGGGGCGTAACACTCGGAATGGGGAACAACTTGCCAAAATGTGGGCGTCATGGGGGAAGTACAGGGTGCAAGTGCGCGGAACGCCCACACGCTCGCCTACAACACGTATTCATGGAATCGAATAGGGCAAAACAGCGCACGGTCAAACCAGCGCACAGGCACAAACACGACCACCACAAGAAAGCAGGCGGTAGCGTCCCTGCGCCTGTAAAAAATGTGCGCCAAAAGGTGCGCCAACAAATAGCACCTATATACAGCTATGATGAATGTCCTATACTGTGGCCCTCCAGGACAAATGACGTGCAAAGGGGTACCCACAAACACGGACACCCGCTGACTGAAAAATAACGTGTGCGTGTATTTCGGGGTGCGCGGGAAGTTTCACACGCGAATTGGCTGGGTACGTGGATTCCAGGGGTGCGCGGGAAGTTTCACACGCGATTTGGCTGGGTACGTGGATTTCAGGGGTGCGCGGGAAGTTCCACACGCGATTTGGCTGGGTACGTGGATTTCAGAGGTGCGCGGGAAGTTCAACACGCGATTTGGCCGGGTACGTGGATTTCAGGGGTGCGCGGGAAGTTCAACACGCGATTTGGCTGGGTACGTGGATTTCAGGGGTGCGCGGGAAGTTCCACACGCGATTTGGCCGGGTACGTGAATTTCAGGGGTGCGCGGGAAGTTCAACACGCGATTTGGCTGGGTACGTGGATTTCAGGGGTGCGCGCAAAATTTCACACGCGATTTGGCTGGTTACGTGGATTCCAGGGGTGCGCGGGAAGTTTCACACGCGATTTGGCTGCGTACGTGTATTTCGGTGGTGCGGGGGAATGCTACACGTGATTTGGCCATGTGGGTCCCCCCAGGTGTTCCCTCTACACCCTCCACGGCTCCTGCAGGCAGCCCACACCACAGGGTACTACCCTGCACCCCTGCTCATGTCCCACAGGCAACCCATCCACCATGGCCATGCCCACCAGCCAACCCACATGTCACCTTGCATCACTGATCACCAACACATGTCTCCCACCACCCCCACCCCCAGCAGTGCAGGGGCAGCCTCCACCAGGCCCCCACTCATGTCACCCACCCCCCCACCCCCCAGTCACCAGGGGCAGCCTCCACCAGGCCCCCACTCATGTCTCCCACCACCCCCACCCCCCAGCCACCAGGGGCAGCCTCCACCAGGCCCCCACTCATGTCCCCTATTACCCCCACCCCCCCGTAGTGCAGGGGCAGCCTCCACTAGGCCCCACTCATGTCTCCCACCACCCCCACCCCCCAGCCACCAGGGGCACCCTCCACCAGTCCCCCACCTATGTCTCCCAACACCCCCTACCCCCCAGCAGTCAGGGGGAGCCTCCACGAGGCTCCCACTCATGTCTCCCACCACCCCCACCCCCCAGCCACCAGGGGCAGCCTCCACCAGGCCCCCACTCATGTCACCCACAACCCCCACCCCCCAGCAGTGCAGGGGCAGCCTCCACCATGGCCCCACTCATGTCACCCTCCACCCCCACCCCCCAGCCACCAGGGGCAGCCTCCACCAGGCCCCCACTCATGTCTCCCACCACCCCCACCCCCCAGCCACCAGGGGCAGCCTCCACCAGGCCCCCACTCATGTCTCCCACCACACCCACCCCCAGTTACCAGGGGCAGCCTCCACCAGGCCCCCACCCATGTCCCCTATTACCCCCACCCCCCGCAGTGCAGGGGCAGCCTCCAACAGGCCCCCACTCATGTCCCCTATTACCCACACCCCCCAGCAGTCAGGGGCAGCCTCCACCAGGCCCCCACTCATGTCTCCCACCACCCCCACCCCCCAGCAGTGCAGGGGCAGCCTCCACCAGGCCCCCACTCATGTCCCCTATTACCCCCACCCCCCCGCAGTGCAGGGGCAGCCTCCACCAGGCCCCCACTCATGTCTCCCACCACCCCCTACCCCCCAGCAGTCAGGGGCAGCCTCCACCAGGCCCCCACTCATGGCACCCACCACCCCCACGCCCAGCAGTGCAGGGGGAGCCTCCACCAGGCCCCCACTCATGTCACCCACCACCCCCACCCCCCAGCAGTGCAGGGGCAGCCTCCACCACGCCCCCACTCATGTCACCCACGACCCCCACCCCCCAGCCACCAGGGGCAGCCTCCACTAGGCCCCCACTCATGTCACCCACCACCCCCACCCCCCAGCAGTGCAGGGGCAGCCTCCACCAGGCCCTCACTCATGTCACCCACCACCCCCACCCCCCAGCCACCAGGGGCAGCCTCCACCAGGCCCCCACTCATGTCTCCCACCACCCCCACCCCCCAGCAGTGCAGGGGCAGCCTCCACCAGGCACCCACTCATGTCACCCACCACCCCCACCCCCCAGCCACCAGGGGCACCCTCCACCAGGCCCCCACCCATGTCTCCCACCACCCCCTACCCCCAACAGTCAGGGGCAGCCTCAACCAGGCCCCCACTCATGTCTCCCACCACCCCACCCCCCAGCAACGAGGGGCAGCCTCCACCAGGCCCTCACTCATGTCCCCTATTACCCCCACCCCCCCGCAGTGCAGGGGCAGCCTCCACCAGGCACCCACTCATGTCACCCACCACCCCCACCCCCCAGCCACCAGGGGCAGCCTCCACCAGGCCCCCACTCATGTCCCCTATTAACCCCACCCCCCGCAGTGCAGGGGCAGCCTCCACCAGGCCCCCACTCATGTCTCCCACTACCCCCACCCCCCAGCCACCAGGGGCACCCTCCACCGGGCCCCCACTCATGTCCCCTATTACCCCCACCCCCCGCAGTGCAGGGGCAGCCTCCACCAGGCCCCCACTCATGTCTCCCACCACCCCCACCCCCCAAGCACCAGGGGCACCCTCCACCAGGCCCCCACCCATGTCTCCCACCACCCCCTACCCCCCAGCAGTCAGGGGCAGCCTCCACCAGGCCCCCACTCATGTCTCCCACCACCCCCACCCCCCAGCAGTGCAGGGGCAGCCTCCACCAGGCCCCCAACCATGTCTCCCAACAGCCCCTACCCCCCAGCAGTCAGGGGCAGCCTCCACCAGGCCCCCACTCATGTCACCCACCACCCCCACCCCCCAGCAGTGCAGGGGCAGCCTCCACCAGGCCCCCACTCATGTCCCCTATTACCCCCACCCCCCAGCAGTCAGGGGCAGCCTCCACCAGGCCCCCACTCATGTCACCCACCACCCCCACCCCCCGCAGTGCAGCGGCAGCCTCCTCCAGGCCCCCACTCATGTCTCCCACCACCCCCACCCCCCAGCAGTCAGGGGCAGCCTCCACCAGGCCCCCACTCATGTCCCCTATTACCCCCACCCCCCGCAGTGCAGGGGCAGCCTCCACCAGGTCCCCACTCATGTCTCCCATCACTCCCACCCCCTAGCCACCAGGGGCAGCCTCCACCAGGCCCCCACTCATGTCTCCCACCACCCCCACCCCCCAGCAGTGCAGGGTCAGCCTCCACCAGGCCCCCACTCATGTCACCCACCACCCCCACCCCCCCAGCCACCAGGGGCAGCCTCCACCAGGCCCCCACTCATGTCCCCTATTATCCCCACCCCCCGCAGTGCAGGGGCAGCCTCCACCAGGCCCCCACTCATGTCTCCCACCACCCCCACCCCCCAGCCACCAGGGGCACCCTCCACCAGGCCCCCACTCATGTCCCCTATTACCCCCACCCCCCGCAGTGCAGGGGCAGCCTCCAGCAGGCCCCCACTCATGTCTCCCACCACCCCCTACCCCCCAGCAGTCAGGGGCAGCCTCCACCAGGCCCCCACTCATGTCACCCACCACCCCCACCCCCCAGCCACCAGGGGCAGCCTCCACCAGGCCCCCACTCATGTCCCCTATTACCCCCACCCCCCGCAGTGCAGGGGCACCCTCCACCAGGCCCCCACTCATGTCCCCTATTACCCCCACCCCCCAGCAGTCAGGGGCAACCTCCACCAGGCCCCCACTCATGTCTCCCACCACCCCCACCCCCCAGCAGTGCAGGGGCAGCCTCCACCAGGCCCCCACTCATGTCCCCTATTACCCCCACCCCCCGCAGTGCAGGGGCAGCCTCCACCAGGCCCCCACTCATGTCTCCCACCACCCCCTACCCCCCAGCAGTCAGGGGCAACCTCCACCAGGCCCCCACTCATGTCACCCACCACCCCCACCCCCCAGCAGTGCAGGGGCAGCCTCCACCAGGCCCCCACTCATGTCACCCACCACCCCCACCCCCCAGCAGTGCAGGGGCAGCCTCCACCAGGCCCCCACTCATGTCACCCACCACCCCCACCCCCCAGCCACCAGGGGCAGCCTCCACCAGGCCCCCACTCATGTCACCCACCACCCCCACCCCCCAGCCACCAGGAGCAGCCTCCACCAGGCCCCCACTCATGTCACCCTCCACCCCCACCCCCCAGCCACCAGGGGCAGCCTCCACCAGGCCCCCACTCATGTCTCCCACCACCCCCACCCCCCAGCCACCAGGGGCAACCTCCACCAGGCCCCCACTCATGTCTCCCACCACCCCCAGCCACCAGGGGCAGCCTCCACCAGGCCCCCACTCATGTCCCCTATTACCGCCACCCCCCCGCAGTGCAGGGGCAGCCTCCACCAGGCCCCCACTCATGTCTCCCACCACCCCCACCCCCCAGCAGTGCAGGGGCAGCCTCCACCAGGCCCCCACTCATGTCACCCACCACCCCCACCCCCCAGCCACCAGGGGCAGCCTCAACCAGGCCCCCACTCATGTCACCCACCACCCCCACCCCCCAGCAGTGCAGGGGCAGCCTCCACCAGGCCCCCACTCATGTCACCCACCACCCCCACCCCCCAGCAGTGCAGGGGCAGCCTCCACAAGGCCCCCACTCATGTCACCCACCACCCCCACCCCCCAGCCACCAAGGGCAGCCTCCACCAGGCCCCCACTCATGTCCCCTATTATCCCCACCCCCCGCAGTGCAGGGGCAGCCTCCACCAGGCCCCCACTCATGTCTGCCACCACCCCCACCCCCCAGCCACCAGGGGCACCCTCCACCAGGCCCCCACTCATGTCCCCTATTACCCCCACCCCCCCGCAGTGCAGGGGCAGCCTCCAGCAGGCCCCCACTCATGTCTCCCACCCCCCAGCAGTGCAGGGGCAGCCTCCACCAGGCCCCCACTCATGTCCCCTATTACCCCCACCCCCCGCAGTGCAGGGGCCGCCTCCACCAGGCCCCCACTCATGTCTCCCACCACCCCCTACCCCCCAGCACTCAGGGGCAGCCTCCACCAGGCCCCCACTCATGTCACCCACCACCCCCACCCCCCAGCAGTGCAGGGGCAGCCTCCACCAGGCCCCCACTCATGTCACCCACCACCCCCATCCCCCAGCAGTGCAGGGGCAGCCTCCACCAGGCCCCCACTCATGTCACCCACCACCCCCACCCCCCAGCCACCAGGGGCAGCCTCCACCAGGCCGCACTCATGTCACCCACCACCCCCACCCCCCAGCAGTGCAGGGGCAGCCTCCACCAGGCCCCCACTCATGTCGCCCACCACCCCCACCCCCCAGCCACCAGGGGCAGCCTCCACCTGGCCCCCACTCATGTCTCCCACCACCCCCACCCCCCAGCCACCAGGGGCAGCCTCCACCAGGCCCCCACTCATGTCTCCCACCACCCCCCAGCCACCAGGGGCAGCCTCCACCAGGCCCCCACTCATGTCCCCTATTACCGCCACCCCCCCGCAGTGCAGGGGCAGCCTCCACCAGGCCACCACTCATGTCACCCACCACCCCCACCCCCCAGCCACCAGGGGCAGCCTCAACCAGGCCCCCACTCAATGCACCCACCACCCCCACCCACCAGCAGTGCAGGGGCAGCCTCCACCAGGCCCCCACTCATGTCACCCACCACCCCCACCCCCCAGCAGTGCAGGGGCAGCCTCCACAAGGCCCCCACTCATGTCACCCACCACCCCCACCCCCCAGCCACCAGGGGCAGCCTCCACCAGACCCCCACTCATGTCCCCTATTATCCCCACCCCCCGCAGTGCAGGGGCAGCCTCCACCAGGCCCCCACTCATGTCTCCCACCACCCCCACCCCCCAGCCACCAGGGGCACCCTCCACCAGGCCCCCACTCATGTCCACTATTACCCCCACACCCCCGCAGTGCAGGGGCAGCCTCCAGCAGGCCCCCACTCATGTCTCCCACCACCCCCTACCCCCCAGCAGTCAGGGGCAGCCTCCGCCAGGCCCCCACTCATGTCACCCACCACCCAGCCACCAGGGGCAGCCTCCACCAGGCCCCCACTCATGTCCCCTATTACCCCCACCCCCCCGCAGTGCAGGGGCAGCCTCCACCAGGCCCCCACTCATGTCCCCTATTACCCTCACCCCCCAGCAGTCAGGGGCAGCCTCCAGCAGGCCCCCACTCTTGTCTCCCACCACCCCCACCCCCCAGCAGTGCAGGGGCAGCCTCCACCAGGCCCCCACTCATGTCCCCTATTACCCCCACCCCCCCGCAGTGCAGGGGCAGCCTCCACCAGGCCCCCACTCATGTCACCCACCACCCCGAACCCCCAGCAGTGCAGGGGCAGCCTCCACCAGGCCCCCACTCATGTCACCCAACACCCCCACCCCCCAGCAGTGCAGGGGAGCCTCCACCAGGCCCCCACTCATGTCACCCACCACCCCCACCCCCCAGCCACCAGGGGCAGCCTCCACCAGGCCCCCACTCATGTCACCCACCACCCCCACCCCCCAGCAGTGCAGGGGCAGCCTCCACCAGGCCCCCACTCATGTCACCCACCACCCCCACCCCCCAGCCACCAGGGGCAGCCTCCACCAGGCCCCCACTCATGTCTCCCACCACCCCCACCCCCAGCCACCAGGGGCAGCCTCCACCAGGCCCCCACTCATGTCTCCCACCACCCCCAGCCACCAGGGGCAGCCTCCACCAGGCCCCCACTCATGTCCCCTATTACCGCCACCCCCCCGCAGTGCAGGGGCAGCCTCCACCAGGCCCCCACTCATGTCTCCCACCACCCCCAGCCCCAGCCACCAGGGGCACCCTCCACCAGGCCCCCACTCATGTCTCCCACCACCCCCACCCCCCAGCCACCAGGGGCAGCCTTCAACAGGCCCCCACTCATGTCTCCCACCACCCCCACCCCCAGCCACCAGGGGCACCCTCCACCAGGCCCCCACTCATGTCTCCCACCACCCCCACCCCCCAGCCACCAGGGGCAGCCTCCACCAGGCCCCCACTCATGTCTCCCACCACCCCCACCTCCCAGCCACCAGGGGCAGCCTCCACCAGGCCCCCACTCATGTCTCCCACCACCCCCACCCCCCAGCAGTGCAGGGGCAGCCTCCACCAGGAACCCACTCATGTCACCCACTACCCCCACCCCCCAGCAGTGCAGGGGCAGCCTCCACCAGGCCCCCACTCATGTCACCCACCACCCCCACCCCCCAGCCACCAGGGGCAGCCTCCACCAGGCCCCCACTCATGTCCCCTATTTCCCCCACCCCCGCAGTGCAGGGGCAGCCTCCACCAGACCCCCACTCATGTCTCCCACCTTCCCCACCCCCCAGCCACTAGGGGCACCCTCCACCAGGCCCCCACTCATGTCCCCTATTACCCCCACCCCCCCGCAGTGCAGGGACAGCCTCCACCAGGCCCCCACTCATGTCTCCCACCACCCCCACCCCCCAGCCACCAGGGGCAGCCTCCACCAGGCCCCCACTCATGTCCCCTATTACCCCCACCCCCCCCGCAGTGCAGGGGCAGCCTCCACCAGGCCCCCACTCATGTCTCCCACCACCCCCACCCCCCAGCCACCGGGGCACCCTCCACCAGGCCCCCACCCATGTCTCCCACCACCTCCTACACCCCCCAGCAGTCAGGGGCAACCTCCACCAGGCCCCCACTCATGTCTCCCACCACCCACACCCCCCAGCAGTGCAGGGGCAGCCTCCACCAGGCCCCCACCCATGTCTCCCACCACCCCCTACCCCCCAGCAGTCAGGGGCAGCCTCCACCAGGCCCCCACTCATGTCTCCCACCACCCCCACCCCCCAGCCACCAGGGGCAGCCTCCACCAGGCCCCCACTCATGTCCCCTATTACCCCCACCCCCCTGCAGTGCAGGGTCAGCCTCCGATAGGCCCCCACTCATGTCTCCCACCACCCCCACCCCCCAGCCACCAGGGGCAGCCTCCACCAGGCCCCCACTCATGTCTCCCACCACCCCCACCCCCAGCAGTGCAGGGGCAGCCTCCACCAGGCCCCCACTCATGTCACCCACCACCCCCACCCCCAGCAGTGCAGGGGCAGCCTCCACCAGGCCCCCACTCATGTCTCCCACCACCCCCACCCCCCAGCCACCAGGGGCACCCTCCACCAGGCCCCCACTCATGTCCCCTATTACCCCCCCCCCCGCAGTGCAGGGGCAGCCTCCAGCAGGCCCCCACTCATGTCTCCCACCACCCCCTACCCCCCAGCAGTCAGAGGCAGCCTCCACCAGGCCCCCACTCATGTCACCCACCACCCCCACGCCCCAGCCACCAGGGGCAGCCTCCACCAGGCCCCCACTCATGTCCCCTATTACCCCCATCCCCCAGCAGTCAGGGGCAGCCTCCACCAGGCCCCCACTCTTGTCTCCCACCACCCCCACCCCCCAGCAGTGCAGGGGCAGCCTCCACCAGGCCCCCACTCATGTCCCCTATTACCCCCACCCCCCCGCAGTGCAGGGGCAGCCTCCACCAGGCCCCCACTCATGTCTCCCACCACCCCCCAGCCACCAGGGGCAGCCTCCACCAGGCCCCCACTCATGTCCCCTATTACCGCCACCCCCCCGCAGTGCAGGGGCAGCCTCCACCAGGCCCCCACTCATGTCTCCCACCACCTCCACCCCAGCCACCAGTGGCACCCTCCACCAGGCCCCCACTCATGTCTCCCACCACCCCCACCCCCCAGCCACCAGGGGCAGCCTCCACCAGGCCCCCACTCATGTCCCCTATTACCCCCACCCCCCCGCAGTGCAGGGGCAGCCTCCACCAGGCCCCCACTCATGTCTCCCACCACCCCCACCCCCCAGCCACCAGGGGCAGCCTCCACCAGGCCCCCACTCATGTCTCCCACCACCCCCACCCCCCAGCAGTGCAGGGGCAGCCTCCACCAGGCCCCCACTCATGTCACCCACCACCCCCACCCCCCAGCAGTGCAGGGGCAGCCTCCACCAGGCCCCCACTCATGTCACCCACCACCCCCACCCCCCAGCCACCAGGGGCAGCCTCCACCAGGCCCCCACTCATGTCCCCTATTACCCCCACCCCCCGCAGTGCAGGGGCAGCCTCCACCAGGCCCCCACTCATGTCTCCCACCACCCCCACCCCCCAGCCACTAGGGGCACCCTCCACCAGGCCCCCACTCATGTCCCCTATTACCCCCAACCCCCCCCGCAGTGCAGGGGCAGCCTCCACCAGGCCCCCACTCATGTCTCCCACCACCCCCACCCCCCAGCCACCAGGGGCAGCCTCCACCAGGCCCCCACTCATGTCCCCTATTACCCCCACCCCCCGCAGTGCAGGGGCAGCCTCCACCAGGCCCCCACTCATGTCTCCCACCACCTCCACCCCCCAGCCACCGGGGGCACCCTCCACCAGGCCCCCACCCATGTCTCCCACCACCCCCTACCCCCCCAGCAGTCAGGGGCAACCTCCACCAGGCCCCCACTCATGTCTCCCATCACCCCCACCCCCCAGCAGTGCAGGGGCAGCCTCCACCAGGCCCCCACCCATGTCTCCTACCACCCCCTACCCCCCAGCAGTCAGGGGCAGCCTCCACCAGGCCCCCACTCATGTCACCCACCACCCCCACCCCCCAGCAGTGCAGGGGTAGCCTCCACCAGGCCCCCACTCATGTCCCCTATTACCCCCACCCCCCAGCAGTCAGGGGCAGCCTCCACCAGGCCCCCACTCATGTCTCCCACCACCCCCACCCCCCAGCCACCAGGGGCAGCCTCCACCAGGCCCCCACTCATGTCCCCTATTACCCCCACCCCCCCGCAGTGCAGGGTCAGCCTCCACTAGGCCCCCACTCATGTCTCCCTCCACCCCCACCCCCCAGCCACCAGGGGCAGCCTCCACCAGGCCCCCACTCATGTCTCCCACCACCCCCAGCCCCCAGCAGTGCAGGGGCAGCCTCCACCAGGCCCCCACTCATGTCACCCACCACCCCCACCCCCAGCAGTGCAGGGGCAGCCTCCACCAGGCCCCCACTCATGTCACCCACCACCCCCACCACCCAGCAACCAGGGACAGCCTCCACCAGGCCCCCACTCATGTCCCCTATTACCCCCACCCCCCGCAGTGCAGGGGCAGCCTCCACCAGGCCCCCATTCATGTCTCCCACCACCCCCAACCCCCAGCCACAAGGGGCACCCTCCACCAGGCCCCCACTCATGTCCCCTATTGCCCCCACCCCCCGCAGTGCAGGGGCAGCCTCCACCAGGCCCCCACTCATGTCTCCCACCACCCCCTACCCCCCAGCAATGAGGGGCAACCTCCACCAGGCCCCCACTCATGTCACCCACCACCCCCACGCCGCAGCCACCAGGGGCAGCCTCCACCAGGCCCCCACTCATGTCCCCTATTACCCCCACCCCCCGCAGTGCAGGGGCAGCCTCCACCAGGCCCCCACTCATGTCCCCTATTACCCCCACCCCCCTGCAGTGCAGGGGCAGCCTCCACCAGGCCCCCACTCATGTCTCCCACCACCCCCTACCCCCCAGCAGTCAGGGGCAGCTTCCACCAGGCCCCCACTCATGTCTCCCACCACCCCCACCCCCCAGCAGTGCAGGGGCATCCTCCACCAGGCCCCCACTCATGTCCCCTATTACCCCCACCCCCCGCAGTGCAGGGGCAGCCTCCACCAGGCCCCCACTCATGTCTCCCACCACCCCCTACCCCCCAGCAGTCAGGGGCAGCCTCCACCAGGCCCCCACTCATGTCACCCACCACCCCCACCCCCCAGCAGTGCAGGGGCAGCCTCCACAAAGCCCCCACTCATGTCACCCACCACCCCCACCCCCCAGCCACCAGGGGCAGCCTCCACCAGGCCCCCACTCATGTCACCCACCACCCCCACCCCCCAGAAGTGCAGGGGCAGCCTCCACGAGGCCTCCACTCATGTCACCCACCACCCCCACCCCCCAGCCACCAGGGGCAGCCTCCACCAGGCCCCCACTCATGTCTCCCACCACCCCCACCCCCCAGCCACCAGGGGCAGCCTCCACCAGGCCCCCACACATGTCTCCCACCAACCCCACCCCCCAGCCACCAGGGGCAGCCTCCACCAGGCCCCCACTCATGTCCCCTATTACCCCCAACCCCCCCGCAGTGCAGGGGCAGCATTCACCAGGCCCCCACTCATGTCTCCCACCACCCCCACCCCCCAGCCACCAGGGGCACCCTCCACCAGGCCCCCACCCATGTCTCCCACCACCCCCTACCCTTCAGCAGTCAGGGGCAGCCTCAACCAAGCCCCCACTCATGTCTCCCACCACCCCCACCCCCCAGCCACCAGGGGCAGCCTCCACCAGGCCCCCACTCATGTCCCCTATTACCCCCACCCCCCGCAGTGCAGGGGCAGCCTCCATCAGGTCCCCACTCATGTCTCCCACAACCCCCACCCCCCAGCCACCAGGGACACCCTCCACCAGGCCCCCACTTATGTCTCCCACCACCCCACCCCCCAGCAGTGCAGGGGCAGCCTCCACCAGGCCCCCACTCATGTCAACCACCACCCCCACCCCCAGCCACCAGGGGCACCCTCCACCAGGCCCCCACTCATGTCCTCTATTACCCCCACCCCCCTGCAGTGCAGGGGCAGCCTCCACCAGGCCCCCACTCATGTCTCCCACCACCCCCAGCCACCAGGGGCAGCCTCCACCAGGCCCCCACTCATGTCCCCTATTAACCCAACCCCCCCGCAGTGCAGGGGCAGCATCCACCAGGCCCCCATTCATGTCTCCCACCACCCCCAACCCCCAGCCACAAGGGGCACCCTCCACCAGGCCCCCACTCATGTCCCCTATTGCCCCCACCCCCCGCAGTGCAGGGGCAGCCTCCACCAGGCCCCCACTCATGTCTCCCACCACCCCCTACCCCCCAGCAATGAGGGGCAACCTCCACCAGGCCCCCACTCATGTCACCCACCACCCCCACGCCGCAGCCACCAGGGGCAGCCTCCACCAGGCCCCCACTCATGTCCCCTATTACCCCCACCCCCCGCAGTGCAGGGGCAGCCTCCACCAGGCCCCCACTCATGTCCCCTATTACCCCCACCCCCCCGCAGTGCAGGGGCAGCCTCCACCAGGCCCCCACTCATGTCTCCCACCACCCCCTACCCCCCAGCAGTCAGGGGCAGCTTCCACCAGGCCCCCACTCATGTCTCCCACCACCCCCACCCCCCAGCAGTGCAGGGGCAGCCTCCACCAGGCCCCCACTCATGTCCCCTATTACCCCCACCCCCCCGCAGTGCAGGGGCAGCCTCCACCAGGCCCCCACTCATGTCTCCCACCACCCCCTACCCCCCAGCAGTCAGGGGCAGCCTCCACCAGGCCCCCACTCATGTCACCCACCACCCCCACCCCACAGCAGTGCAGGGGCAGCCTCCACAAAGCCCCCACTCATGTCACCCACCACCCCCACCCCCCAGCCACCAGGGGCAGCCTCCACCAGGCCCCCACTCATGTCACCCACCACCCCCACCCCCCAGAAGTGCAGGGGCAGCCTCCACGAGGCCTCCACTCATGTCACCCACCACCCCCACCCCCCAGCCACCAGGGGCAGCCTCCACCAGGCCCCCACTCATGTCTCCCACCACCCCCACCCCCCAGCCACCAGGGGCAGCCTCCACCAGGCCCCCACACATGTCTCCCACCAACCCCACCCCCCAGCCACCAGGGGCAGCCTCCACCAGGCCCCCACTCATGTCCCCTATTACCCCCAACCCCCCCGCAGTGCAGGGGCAGCCTTCACCAGGCCCCCACTCATGTCTCCCACCACCCCCACCCCCCAGCCACCAGGGGCACCCTCCACCAGGCCCCCACCCATGTCTCCCACCACCCCCTACCCTTCAGCAGTCAGGGGCAGCCTCAACCAAGCCCCCACTCATGTCTCCCACCACCCCCACCCCCCAGCCACCAGGGGCAGCCTCCACCAGGCCCCCACTCATGTCCCCTATTACCCCCTCCCCCCGCAGTGCAGGGGCAGCCTCCATCAGGTCCCCACTCATGTCTCCCACAACCCCCACCCCCCAGCCACCAGGGACACCCTCCACCAGGCCCCCACTTATGTCTCCCACCACCCCACCCCCCAGCAGTGCAGGGGCAGCCTCCACCAGGCCCCCACTCATGTCAACCACCACCCCCACCCCCCAGCCACCAGGGGCAGCCTCCACCAGGCCCCCACTCATGTCCCCTATTACCCCCACCCCCCCGCAGTGCAGGGGCAGCCTCCACCAGGCCCCCACTCATGTCTCCCACCACCCCCACCCCCAGCCACCAGGGGCACCCTCCACCAGGCCCCCACTCATGTCCTCTATTACCCCCACCCCCCTGCAGTGCAGGGGCAGCCTCCACCAGGCCCCCACTCATGTCTCCCACCACCCCCATCCACCAGGGGCAGCCTCCACTGTTAGGGAGAATTCTCTGTTTAGGCTGAATTTCCTAACCTAGTGAGTCCCCCAGCAGCTTTGCTGGATTTCTGGGGTTTGTTTTTTCCCCTCCTGCCAAGAGTGTGACCCTTTTCCTCTCACTCTTGGACATGTATGTGTGGAATTCCTTTGAGGTGTCAATGTGTTCGATGGGCTATGGGGTCTTTTACTCCATAGGGTCTCATAAGTTTTTCTATGTGTGTCACTCTGCACCCTACGTGTCGTGACACGGGGGCGCCCTAGCAGGTCCACCCACCATAAACTCCATACCCGGGGACTGACTACTGTCTCCCCGGGCATGTAACGTCACCATTGGCTTTACTAGACCTAAATTTACTAACAGAACTAGTACCAACCATCTTATTGTGGACGTGCTAGTAGGGGTAATACGATTACTCCTGGATCTGTTACTCAAGGGGGCACTGTCCCGTCCCCCCTCGTCGAGTTTTGGCTGGTGGCAGTGGAAACTACTTGTTATGTTCGGCCCCGAGCATAACCCTATGGGATTCGTCCCATTGTTGAAGATTGATACTGTTTTTCGTTAATCTCCAACGTACCACCGATCTACTTATCTTAAATAAGTTTATCGAGTGGTATTTTCTGCCAGAACTCGGGTTGTAAAATGGCGTCTGTGTTTTTCTCTGTGACTCCGAAACCAAAGGTTGAGCCCTTTGTTCCACTTTTGGCGGGCCTCTGGGCAGAGACCCGCGAAGGTGGCGCCATTCTGTCTGGGTTACCTCAGGGGTGTGGGAGGGGGTTTAGACACCCTGGACCGAGTTGCCTTGCCAACTCAGGTCGCACTCTGGAGTGATTGGCCCAGGTGGTGAGCCTTCCCGCTCACCACTTAGCATGTGTTGATTGACAAGCTAGGCTGAATGAATGGGGGACGTCTGCATAAAAGCAGGGCCTTTGGGACTGGATCTTCAGGAAGTCGCCACTGGACCTAAAGAATCCGACGAGGGTAACGCTGAGCCGACCTGCACGACAAAACCTCCGGTGGAGCCCTGCGGAATCGTCTCACAATCTCCCGACGACAGAAGAGATCTCCCTGCCGGAGAGGCTCTTTCCCTGGCTGGTGGGAACAACCAGTCTTCTTCTTCTTTGCGCTTTTTGGTCGCCCAGGACGCAGTGGTCGAATTGCCCGTGCAGAGCACCCGGCAACCGGATAGCCACTACTCCTGCATCGTGACCGAAAGGTGGTGCCTTGTGACGAAGCACTCCGCGGCTGGTTTCTTCCCTGGTGGTGCACCGGACATCTTCTCTTCGACGACGAGAGTATCTCTTCTCTTGGCCAAGACCCGTCGTGCATCCACCACCAGGAACAACTGCCCCCGTCGGAGCTGTCTTCCCCCACAAGGTACCGTAAACCGCCTGGCTTCCCTTTTTGATCGGTTCGTGTGAGGTATCTGATTCCTCTCCGTTCCGTTGGGTTGCCTCCAAGCTTTATTCACTCTTTGTTCTGAACTGGTTCAACCTGTCGCTAAACAATTTGCTAAACAAGACTTGAGTGCATCATCCGTAGAGACTTTCCAGGACATCGTGCCTTGCCTCTCACCGAGTGGGCCTGGCCGCCGAACTGTATGATCTAGTGATTAATGCTTTCTTGCCTTGCATTTTTACCCGCTTCAGTACGAACCGTGTTGACTTCGTTACCTGCCTTTCTCTTCTCTCACTTCCTCACTAAAAATATTCGAGTGTCATCTGGGTTTAGGTATACACCTCTGTCTGAAAATAAGTGGTGCCGTAGAACCTAGAGTTGTCGATATAGTGTTTCGGGGGGTTGAGCTTTATTCCATCCTGCAGAGTAATTGTATTTTGATTTGTTTGCCGTGGTTCACTTTAGTATTTTTCGTAGACATTCTGTTATTAATAAATAACTTACTATCTTCATACTAAAGCCTGGTTGCGTGTTTACTCGTTTTGCTGCGAAGAATTACCCTATCTTGTATACCCCCTATACTGACCAACTTTTCTTGAGAGAAGTCTGACTGCTCAGCCACAGCTACCAATTGGATCTGTGTGGTACAGACTGCTACCAAGCGGGTTCATCGCAACACCTGTAGTCCTAAATCTTTTGCAGTGGTCCCAGAGGGAACTGCACAGGTTTCCGCCTAACACTGGTGTACAGCGGTGGGATTAGTATCGAGTATACAGTTTAGAGTGTTTTTCGACGCTGTAGGACGACTAACCACAAAACGTTACAAAAGCAACTTTCAAAAAACATGTCTACAATGGAAATGTACAGCCAAGAGTCTTTGTCGGATAAAAATACTGAGAGTCTGCGAGCTCTCTGTAGACAAGAGAATCTTCCTGTAAAAGGCAAGAAGTTAGAACTGATAGAGAGATTGCTGGCGAACCAAAGTCTGGGTACTGGTTCAGAGGAACCAAACTCTCCAGCAACTGTAGATAACAGTAATGGTGTTGATCTGAATCGTAATTCTGATGATAGCGATGAAGAGGCTGACGAGGACGGCGAGGCTAACGAAACTGTCTCACCTGTTCCTCTACCTGCCTTACCAACTGTGCCTACGGGGCCAATACCAGGTCCCACGAGTAATTCTGCTTATTTCGAACTTGAAAAAATGAAGCTCGAATTAGAGTACAAACGGTTGAATGCCCAGGCTGAGCAGAAACAAGCTGAGTTAAGACTCAGGGAAATAGAGCTTAATCATGAGTTACAAATGAAAAAGTTGTCTATGGAAAATGCTTCTCTCTCCTCTGGTTCCTCTAGGAGCTCCAGTCCCAAAAGACCCCGGATGCCGAAGGAATTAGTGGGTATGTACGAACCGAGATTGGATGTGTTGGATTGGTTGAAACTGTTTGAATACAATCATGGGCTCCAGGACATCACCGGGAATGCGTTGCTTCCCTGGTTGTTCTCTAGGCTTCCTCCTGTTGCGACTGATGTGGTAATGGAATTGGGGGAGGTGGATAAGACGGATTACGAAAGTGTGAAACTAGCTTTGATAGCTAGATTCGGGAAGACCCCTTCCCAGTATCTTAAGAGGTTTAGAACCCTCAAAAAGCATGATGGTACCCCTTGGGCTACCTGGGTGAGTGAAGGGTTGAAAAACTTAGAGGGATGGATTAAGGGTTACAAAGTTGACACTTACGAGGGTATGCGAAATCTTTTTATGTTGGAGTCGATTTATGATGCCTGTTCTCCTGAGCTCAGACAGCACTTGGCTGATTCGAAGGAATTAGATTCCAGGGCTCTAGCTAGGGCTGCTGACTTGTGGGTTGCCAACAGGGCTACTCACAAGGATTCTGGGGTAACTCAGAAAAAGGACGAGGGAAAACAGCCTAAAAAAGACTCAAAGGAGAATTCGAATAACTCACATTCCAAAGAGGGCCCCAAACAAAACCAGAAGGGTAAGCCACCGGGAAAACCACAGCAGAATAGTGTGTCTTCTGGTGCCAAACCGGAAGGAGGTCAGAACAAGCCACCATTCCAGAAAGCATTCGGGAAATGCTGTGTTTGTGGCTCGACTGATCACGTGAAAGGAGATCCCAGATGTAAGGGTAAACCTTCAGGGGTCCAGCTTGTCTCCTTAGCCTTCGCTCCAGAGGAGGAAGTCCAAATGGCAAGTGGAAACTTTCTACTGCTAGCTGACGAACCCATTGGAGTCTCAGCCAGCGTTTCTTTAGTATCTCTGGGGTTGTGGGAACAACAGAATTTAGACGTCTATAATTCTATCCCCGATAATACTAAAGAGTATTATAAGGACAGTGTCCAGGTGAATGGTCAGGAGACGCCTGCCATTAGGGACACTGGGGCCAGCATAACTGTGGTGGATAAATCGTTTTTTCAGGCTGAGGATGTTGCTAAGGCACCCAAACGCCTCACCAAGTTAGCTGGAGGGCCTGTGCAGATGCTTCCCCAATTACCAGTTCTCATCCAGTGTAACGACATGACTGTAAAGATACCTGTCAGCATACAGAGTGAGGTACCAGGACGCGTACTGTTGGGTAACGATTTGAAAACTCTCGGAGTTGTATCGCATACTCCCAGACCTCCTAGTAAACGGTTACAGGAGCTAACCAGACCTGCAAGAGAGAGGACCCTGCGCGGTACTCTCGGGGAGATGATGAAGAAAGAAATCACTCCTGCTCCATTGGAAATAGCGGCCGCTGTCTCTAGGAACACAGAAGTCAAAGGGAAACCTAAAACTTCTAAACCGAAACCAACAGCCCACATTCCGATGCAGCCGACACGGACTTCCCCGCGGTTGTCCCATGTCACACCCGTAACTCCACCTCCAGCTGAGGCTGAGGGGGAAGTACAACCCTGTATGGTAGAATTAGACTCTGAAGAAGAGCTAATGGAAGGCCCGGAACTCATTGGAGATCTGGATCCTGTTGACCATCCTGAGCTGCAGTCGTTACTGGCAGAAGGTGGACCCAGCAGGGCAGACTTCAGTAAGGGACAGAGAGAATGTCCAACTCTGGAAGGTCTTCGCCGTCAGGCAGAAACTCAGGCTGAAGGGCAAGAGCCTGGGAAACATAGGTTGCACTGGGAAGATGGCCTCTTCTATAGTGAACCGACCGAGTCTGCACCTGGAGACTACAAACGCCTTGTAGTACCCCAAGAGAACAGACCACAGTTCTTGCAGTTAGCCCACGAGATTCCTTTGGCTGGTCACTTGAGTTTCAAGAAGACTAAGGAAAGGCTCTCACTCTACTTCTATTGGCCAAAAATGGGGGCCGAAGTAGAAAAGCACTGCAGAAGCTGCCATACCTGCCAGATCTCTGGTAAGGTTGGGTCCAAGAATGTGGCACCGTTAGTGCCTCTTCCCGTTGTGGGAGTCCCATTTGAGAGAGTAGGGATTGATATCGTTGGTCCCCTTGATCCTCCAACCTCCTCAGGCAACAGGTTTATACTTGTTGTAGTAGACCATGCTACTAGGTATCCTGAGGCCATTCCTATGAGGACTGTTACAGCTCCGGCTGTGGCTAAGGCCCTCCTTGGTATTTTTACTAGGGTCGGATTTCCTAAGGAAGTTATCTCTGACAGGGGGTCAAATTTTATGTCCCACTACATGAAAGCCATGTGGAAAACCTGCGGAGTAACTTACAAGTTCTCAACGGCTTACCACCCACAAACCAATGGGTTGGTAGAACGGTTCAACCGAACCATGAAGAGCATGATAGGTGCTCTAGAAGAACCCCTTAAGCGTAAGTGGGACCTTCTATTGCCATGCCTTCTTTTTGCTTATAGAGAAGGCCCTCAGGAGGGAGTAGGCTACTCTCCCTTCGAACTGCTCTATGGTCATCCCGTCAGAGGTCCATTGGCCCTGATTAAGGAGGGGTTGGAGAGTGCTCCTTCCCCCAAGCCAGTCAGAGTGACTGACTACGTGATAGGTCTCCGGAGGAGAATGTCGCACCTGATGACAGAAGCAAGCGATAACTTGAAAGCTGGACAAGCATTGGTCAAGCGCTGGCACGATCAAAAGGCTAACATGGTTGAGTTCGCTCAAAACCAGCTTGTTCTTGTTATGATCCCCACAAGGCAGAGGGCCTTGCAAGATAAATGGATGGGACCCTACCGAGTAGTGGGTAAGCTCGGTGAGGTTAACTATCTGGTGGACTTGGGCAACCCCAAGGAGGCTCCGACAGTCTTTCACACCAACCGACTTAAAGCGTATGTCTCACGACCTGACGTAGGAGCGTTGCTTCTAGCATCGGTCGAGGAAGAAGAAGAGAGTGAAGCTCTTCCAGATCTCCTCAGAGGCCTACCGTTAGATGAAAAAATTGAAGGAGTAAATCTCTCCTCCAATCTGACACCCGAGCAACAAGAAGAGTGCAAGTCTATGTTGAATCAGTTTGCCTCCCTGTTCTCGCTCTCACCAGGCTTGACCCCTTGGGGCCAACACGAGATACTCACTGGTGACTGTCTGCCTGTCAAAAGCAGAGGATATCGCATGTCAGAAAACGTAAGAACCCACATCAAAGGTGAGGTCAGCAAGATGCTTGATCTCGGGGTAATAGAGCCCTCTACTAGTCCATGGTCTAGCCCAGTTGTGTTAGTACCAAAGGCCGGATCTAAAGAACTTAGATTCTGCGTGGATTATAGAGCTCTTAACGCAGTCACCACGACTGATGCCCATCCTTTGCCAAGAACAGATGAGTTGGTGGATAAACTTGGCGCCGCCAAGTTCCTCAGCACATTTGACTTGACGTCAGGCTATTGGCAAATAGCCCTGACCAACCATGCCAAGGAGAAAACTGCATTTTCTACCCCCGTTGGTTTATACCAGTTTACGGTAATGCCTTTCGGACTAAAAAATGCACCTGCTACGTTTCAACGGATGGTAAACCAGGTTCTAACCGGGATGGAGGACTTCTGCATGGCATACTTGGATGACATAGCAGTGTTCAGCAATTCCTGGGACGAACATGTAACCCACCTGAGAGATGTTTTGCAGGCTCTTGGACGAGCCAATCTGACCATAAAGGCGAGTAAATGCCAAATTGGACAGAGTAAGGTAGTCTACCTTGGGCATGAGGTAGGCGGTGGAGAAATAAGGCCTTTGCTCAGTAAGATTGAAGCTGTGCAAAATTGGACAACACCGACTACTCAGACTCAGGTGAGAGCCTTCCTAGGCCTCACCGAGTATTACAGGAATTTCATAGAGAACTATGGGACCATAGCTTCTCCACTGAATGTCATCTCCTCGCCCAAATTCCCTAAAAAGGTTAAATGGAACGAGGAGTGCAATCAGGCGTTTGAAAACCTGAAAAAGGCTCTTTGCCAAGCCCCAGTACTCAGAGCTCCTGATTACCGCCAACACTTCATTGTGCAGACAGACGCTTCCAATGTAGGGATAGGTGCCGTACTCAGTCAACTGGATGGGAAAGGTAGGGAGCACCCCGTTTGCTACATCAGCCGTAAGCTGAAGGATCCTGAAACAAGGTGGGCAACAATCGAAAGAGAATGCTTTGCTATCGTGTGGGCTCTGAAGAAGTTTAGGCCGTACTTGTATGGTTCTACTTTTGTTATTCAGACTGACCACCAACCCTTGAGATGGTTAATGCAAATGAAAGGGGAAAACCCAAAACTACTGAGATGGTCGATCTGCCTGCAAGGGTTCGATTTCACCATTGAGCACAGGTCAGGGTGTCACCACCAAAACGCTGATGGTCTCTCTAGGATGTATATCATCGACTAGAGGTATGAGATTCATCCAGGAGTGGATTAAATCCTCCTGTCCCTTAGTCTGGGGGGGGCGAGTGTTAGGGAGAATTCTCTGTTTAGGCTGAATTTCCTAACCTAGTGAGTCCCCCAGCAGCTTTGCTGGATTTCTGGGGTTTGTTTTTTCCCCTCCTGCCAAGAGTGTGACCCTTTTCCTCTCACTCTTGGACATGTATGTGTGGAATTCCTTTGAGGTGTCAATGTGTTCGATGGGCTATGGGGTCTTTTACTCCATAGGGTCTCATAAGTTTTTCTATGTGTGTCACTCTGCACCCTACGTGTCGTGACACGGGGGCGCCCTAGCAGGTCCCCCCACCATAAACTCCATACCCGGGGACTGACTACTGTCTCCCCGGGCATGTAAAGTCACCATTGGCTTTACTAGACCTAAATTTACTAACAGAACTAGTACCAACCATCTTATTGTGGACGTGCTAGTAGGGGTAATACGATTACTCCTGGATCTGTTACTCGAGGGGGCACTGTCCCGTCCCCCCTCGTCGAGTTTTGGCTGGTGGCAGTGGAAACTACTTGTTATGTTCGGCCCCGAGCATAACCCTATGGGATTCGTCCCATTGTTGAAGATTGATACTGTTTTTCGTTAATCTCCAACGTACCACCGATCTACTTATCTTAAATAAGTTTATCGAGTGGTATTTTCTGCCAGAACTCGGGTTGTAAAATGGCGTCTGTGTTTTTCTCTGTGACTCCGAAACCAAAGGTTGAGCCCTTTGTTCCACTTTTGGCGGGCCTCTGGGCAGAGACCCGCGAAGGTGGCGCCATTCTGTCTGGGTTACCTCAGGGGTGTGGGAGGGGGTTTAGACACCCTGGACCGAGTTGCCTTGCCAACTCAGGTCGCACTCTGGAGTGATTGGCCCAGGTGGTGAGCCTTCCCGCTCACCACTTAGCATGTGTTGATTGACAAGCTAGGCTGAATGAATGGGGGACGTCTGCATAAAAGCAGGGCCTTTGGGACTGGATCTTCAGGAAGTCGCCACTGGACCTAAAGAATCCGACGAGGGTAACGCTGAGCCGACCTGCACGACAAAACCTCCGGTGGAGCCCTGCGGAATCGTCTCACAATCTCCCGACGACAGAAGAGATCTCCCTGCCGGAGAGGCTCTTTCCCTGGCTGGTGGGAACAACCAGTCTTCTTCTTCTTTGCGCTTTTTGGTCGCCCAGGACGCAGTGGTCGAATTGCCCGTGCAGAGCACCCGGCAACCGGATAGCCACTACTCCTGCATCGTGACCGAAAGGTGGTGCCTTGTGACGAAGCACTCCGCGGCTGGTTTCTTCCCTGGTGGTGCACCGGACATCTTCTCTTCGACGACGAGAGTATCTCTTCTCTTGGCCAAGACCCGTCGTGCATCCACCACCAGGAACAACTGCCCCCGTCGGAGCTGTCTTCCCCCACAAGGTACCGTAAACCGCCTGGCTTCCCTTTTTGATCGGTTCGTGTGAGGTATCTGATTCCTCTCCGTTCCGTTGGGTTGCCTCCAAGCTTTATTCACTCTTTGTTCTGAACTGGTTCAACCTGTCGCTAAACAATTTGCTAAACAAGACTTGAGTGCATCATCCGTAGAGACTTTCCAGGACATCGTGCCTTGCCTCTCACCGAGTGGGCCTGGCCGCCGAACTGTATGATCTAGTGATTAATGCTTTCTTGCCTTGCATTTTTACCCGCTTCAGTACGAACCGTGTTGACTTCGTTACCTGCCTTTCTCTTCTCTCACTTCCTCACTAAAAATATTCGAGTGTCATCTGGGTTTAGGTATACACCTCTGTCTGAAAATAAGTGGTGCCGTAGAACCTAGAGTTGTCGATATAGTGTTTCGGGGGGTTGAGCTTTATTCCATCCTGCAGAGTAATTGTATTTTGATTTGTTTGCCGTGGTTCACTTTAGTATTTTTCGTAGACATTCTGTTATTAATAAATAACTTACTATCTTCATACTAAAGCCTGGTTGCGTGTTTACTCGTTTTGCTGCGAAGAATTACCCTATCTTGTATACCCCCTATACTGACCAACTTTTCTTGAGAGAAGTCTGACTGCTCAGCCACAGCTACCAATTGGATCTGTGTGGTACAGACTGCTACCAAGCGGGTTCATCGCAACACCTGTAGTCCTAAATCTTTTGCAGTGGTCCCAGAGGGAACTGCACAGGTTTCCACCTAACATCCACCAGGCCCCCACTCATGTCCCCTATTAACCCAACCCCCCCGCAGTGCAGGGGCAGCATCCACCAGGCCCCCACTCATGTCTCCTACCACCCCCACCCCCCAGCCACCAGGGGCACCCTCCACCAGGCCCCCACCCATGTCTCCCACCACCCCCTACCCCCCAGCAGTCAGGGGCAGCCTCCACCAGGCCCCCACTAATGTCTCCCACCACCCCCACCCCCCAGCAGTGCAGGGACAGCCTCCACCAGGCCCCCACTCATGTCCCCTATTACCCCTACCCCCCCGCAGTGCAGGGGCAGCCTCCACCAGGCCCCCACTCATGTCTCCCACCACCCCCACCCCCAGCCACCAGGGGCACCCTCCACCAGGCCCCCACTCATGTCCTCTATTACTCCCACCCCCCCGCAGTGCAGGGGCAGCCTCAACCAGGCCCCCACTCATGTCTCCCACCACCCCCACCCCCCAGCCACCAGGGGCAGCCTCCACCAGGCCCCCACTCATGTCCCCTATTACCCCCACCCCCCGCAGTGCAGGGGCAGCCTCCACCAGGCCCCCACTCATGTCTCCCACCACCCCCACCCCAAGCCACCAGGGGCACCCTCCACCAGGCCCCCACCCATGTCTCCCACCACCCCCTACCCCCCAGCAGTCAGGGGCAGCTTCCACCAGGCCCCCACTCATGTCTCCCACCACCCGCACCCCCCAGCAGTGCAGGGGCAGCCTCCACCAGGCCCCCTCACATGTCCCCTATTACCCCCACCCCCCCGCAGTGCAGGGGCAGCCTCCACCAGGCCCCCACTCATGTCTCCCACCACCCCCTACCCCCCAGCAGTCAGGGGCAGCCTCCACCAGGCCCCCACTCATGTCACCCACCACCCCCACCCCCCAGCAGTGCAGGGGCAGCCTCCAGCAGGCCCCCACTCATGTCACCCACCACCCCCACCCCCCAGCCACCAGGGGCAGCCTCCACCAGGCCCCCACTCATGTCACCCACCACCCCCACCCCCCCAGAAGTGCAGGGGCAGCCTCCACCAGGCCCCCACTCATGTCACCCACCACCCCCACCCCCCAGCCACCAGGAGCAGCCTCCACCAGGCCCCCACTCATGTCTCCCACCACCCCCACCCCCCAGCCACCAGGGGCAGCCTCCACCAGGCCCCCACTCATGTCTCCCACCACCCCCACCCCCAGCCACCAGGGGAGCCTCCACCAGGCCCCCACTCATGTCCCCTATTACCCCCACCGCCCCCGCAGTGCAGGGGCAGCCTCCACCAGGCCTCCACTCATGTCTCCCACAACCCCCACCCCCCAGCCACCAGGGGCACCCTCCACCAGGCCCCCACCCATGTCTCCCACCACCCCCTAGCCCCCAGCAGTCAGGGGCAGCCTCAACCAGGCCCCCACTCATGTCTCCCACCACCCCCACCCCCCAGCCACCAGGGGCAGCCTCCACCAGGCCCCCACTCATGTCCCCTATTACCCCCACCCCCCGCAGTGCAGGGGCAGCCTCCACCAGGTCCCCACTCATGTCTCCCACAACCCCCACCCCCCAGCCACCAGGGGCACCCTCCACCAGGCCCCCACTCATGTCTCCCACCACCCCCACCCCCCAGCAGTGCAGGGGCAGCCTCCACCAGGCCCCCACTCATGTCAACCACCACCCCCACCCCCCAGCCACCAGGGGCAGCCTCCACCAGGCCCCCACTCATGTCCCCTATTACCCCCACCCCCCCGCAGTGCAGGGGCAGCCTCCACCAGGCCCCCACTCATGTCTCCCACCACCCCCACCCCCCAGCCACCAGGGGCACCCTCCACCAGGCCCCCACTCATGTCCTCTATTACCCCCACCCCCCCGCAGTGCAGGGGCAGCCTCCACAAGGCCCCCACTCATGTCACCCACCACCCCCACCCCCCACCCACCAGGGGCAGCCTCCACCAGGCCCCCACTCATGTCACCCACCACCCCCACCCCCCGCAGTGCAGGGGCAGCCTCCACCAGGCCCCCACTCATGTCTCCCACCACCCCCACCCCCCAGCCACCAGGGGCACCCTCCACCAGGCCCCCACTCATGTCCCCTATTACCCCCACCCCCCCGCAGTGCAGGGGCAGCCTCCAGCAGGCCCCCACTCATGTCTCCCACCACCCCCTACCCCCCAGCAGTGCAGGGGCAGCCTCCACCAGGCCCCCACTCATGTCCCCTATTACCCCCACCCCCCCGCAGTGCAGGGGCAGCCTCCACCAGCCCCCCACTCATGTCTCCCACCACCCCCTACCCCCCAGCAGTCAGGGGCAGCCTCCAACAGGCCCCCACACATGTCACCCACGACCCCCAACCCCCAGCAGTGCAGGGGCAGCCTCCACCAGGCCCCCACTCATGTCACCCAACACCCCCACCCCCCAGCAGTGCAGGGGCAGCCTCCACCAGGCCCCCACTCATGTCACCCACCACCCCCACTCCCCAGCCACCAGGGGCAGCCTCCACCAGGTCCCCACTCATGTCACTCACCGCCCCCACCCCCCAGCAGTGCAGGGGCAGCCTCCACCAGGCCCCCACTCATGTCACCCACCACCCCCACCCCCCAGCCACCAGGGGCAGCCTCCACCAGGCCCCCACTCATGTCTCCCACCACCCCCACCCCCAGCCACCAGGGGCAGCCTCCACCAGGCCCCCACTCATGTCTCCCACCACCCCCCAGCCACCAGGGGCAGCCTCCACCAGGCCCCCACTCATGTCCCCTATTACCGTCACCCCCCGCAGTGCAGGGGCAGCCTCCACCAGGCCCCCACTCATGTCTCCCACCACCCCCACCCCCAGCCACCAGGGGCACCCTCCACGAGGCCCCCACTCATGTCTCCCACCACCCCCACCCCCCAGCCACCAGGGGCAGCCTCCACCAGGCCCCCGCTCATGTCCCCTATTACCCCCACCCCCCGCAGTGCAGGGGCAGCCTCCACCAGGCCCCCACTCATGTCTCCCACCACCCCCACCCCCCAGCCACCAGGGGCAGCCTCCACCAGGCCCCCACTCATGTTTCCCACCACCCCCACCCCCAGCCACCAGGGGCAGCCTCCACCAGGCCCCCACTCATGTCTCCCACCACCCCCCAGCCACCAGGGGCAGCCTCCACCAGGCCCCCACTCATGTCCCCTATTACCGTCACCCCCCGCAGTGCAGGGGCAGCCTCCACCAGGCCCCCACTCATGTCTCCCACCACCCCCACCCCCAGCCACCAGGGGCACCCTCCACGAGGCCCCCACTCATGTCTCCCACCACCCCCACCCCCCAGCCACCAGGGGCAGCCTCCACCAGGCCCCCGCTCATGTCCCCTATTACCCCCACCCCCCGCAGTGCAGGGGCAGCCTCCACCAGGCCCCCACTCATGTCTCCCACCACCCCCACCCCCCAGCCACCAGGGGCAGCCTCCACCAGGCCCCCACTCATGTTTCCCACCACCCCCACCCCCCAGCAGTGCAGGGGCAGCCTCCATCAGGCCCCCACTCAAGTCACCCACCACCCCACCCCCCAGCCACCAGGGGCAGCCTCCACCAGGCCCCCACTCATGTCCCCTATTACCCCCACCCCCCGCAGTGCAGGGGCAGCCTCCACCAGGCCCCCACTCATGTCTCCGACCACCCCCACCCCCAGCCACTAGAGGCACCCTCCACCAGGCCCCCACTCATGTCCCCTATTACCCCCACCCCCCCGCAGTGCAGGGGCAGCCTCCACCAGGCCCCCACTCATGTCTCCCACCACCCCCACCCCCCAGCCACCAGGGGCAGCCTCCACCAGGCCCTTACTCATGTCCCCTATTACCCCCACCCCCCGCAGTGCAGGGGCAGCCTCCACCAGGCCCCCACTCATGTCTCCCGCCACCCCCACCCCCCAGCCACCAGGGGCACCCTCCACCAAGCCCCCACCCATGTCTCCCACCACCCCCTACCCCCCCAGCAGTCAGGGGCAGCCTCCACCAGGCCCCCACTCATGTCTCCCACCACCCCCACCCCCCAGCAGTGCAGGGGCAGCCTCCACCAGGCCCCCACCCAAGTCTCCCACCACCCCCTACCCCCCAGCAGTCAGGGGCAGCCTCCACCAGGCCCCCACTCATGTCACCCACCACCCCCACCCCCAAGCAGTGCAGGGGCAGCCTCACCAGGCCCCCACTCATGTCCCCTATTACCCCCAACCCCCAGCAGTCAGGGGCAGCCTCCACCAGGCCCCCACTCATGTCTCCCACCACCCCCACCCCCCAGCCACCAGAGGCAGCCTCCACCAGGCCGCCACTCATGTCCCCTATTACCCCCACCCCCCGCTTTGCAGGGTCAGCCTCCACTACGCCGCCACTCATGTCTCCCACCACCCCCACCCCCCAGCCACCAGGGGCAGCCTCCACCAGGCCCCCACTCATGTCTCCCACCACCCCCACCCCCCAGCAGTGCAGGGGCAGCCTCCACCAGGCCCCCACTCATGTCACCCACCACCCCCACCCCCAGCGGTGCAGGGGCAGCCTCCACCAGGCCCCCACTCATGTCACCCACCACCCCCACCCCCCAGCCACCAGGGGCAGCCTCCACCAGGCCCCCACTCATGTCCCCTATTACCCCCACCCCCCGCAGTGCAGGGGCAGCCTCCACCAGGCCCCCATTCATGTCTCCCACCACCCCCAACCCCCAGCCACAAGGGGCACCCTCCACCAGGGCCCCACTCATGTCCCCTATTGCCCCCACCCCCCGCAGTGCAGGGGCAGCCTCCACCAGGCCCCCACTCAGGTCTCCCACCACCCCCCAGCCACCAGCAGTCAGGGGCAGCCTCCACCAGGCCCCCACTCATGTCATCCACCACCCCCATGCCGCAGCCACCAGGGGCAGCCTCCACCAGGCCCCCACTCATGTCCCCTATTACCCCCACCCCCCGCAGTGCAGGGGCAGCCTCCACCAGGCCCCCACTCATGTCCCCTATTACCCCCACCCCCCGCAGTGCAGGGGCAGCCTCCACCAGGCCCCCACTCATGTCCCCTATTACACCCAGCAGTCAGGGGCAGCTTCCACCAGGCCCCCACTCATGTCTCCCACCACCCCCACCCCCCAGCAGTGCAGGGGCAGCCTCCACCAGGCCCCCACTCATGTCCCCTATTACCCCCACCCCCCCGCAGTGCAGAGGCAGCCTCCACCAGGCCCCCACTCATGTCTCCCACCACCCCCTACCCCCCAGCAGTCAGGGGCAGCCTCCACCAGGCCCCTACTCATGTCACCCACCACCCCCACCCCCCAGCAGTGCAGGGGCAGCGTCCACCAGGCCCCCACTCATGTCACCCACCACCCCCACCCCCCAGCAGTGCAGGGGCAGCCTCCACCAGGCCCCCACTCATGTCACCCACCACCCTCACCCCCCAGCCACCAGGGGCAGCCACCACCAGGCCCCCACTCATGTCTCCCACCACCCCCACCCCCCAGCAGTGCAGGGGCAGCCTCCACCAGGCCCCCACTCATGTCCCCTATTACCCCCACCCCCCCGCAGTGCAGGGGCAGCCTTCACCAGGCCCCCACTCATGTCTCCCACCACCCCCTACCCCCCAGCAGTCAGGGGCAGCCTCCACCAGGCCCCCACTCATGTCACCCACCACCCCCACCCCCCGCAGTGCAGGGGCAGCCTCCACCAGGCCCCCACTCATGTCTCCCACCACCCCCCAGCCACCAGGGGCAGCCTCCACCAGGCCCCCACTCATGTCTCCCACCACCCCCTACCCCCCAGCAGTCAGGGGCAGCCTCCACCAGGCCCCCACTCATGTCACCCACCACCCCACCCCCCAGCAGTGCAGGGGCAGCCTCCACCAGGCCCCCACTCATGTCACCCACCACCCCCACCCCCCAGCAGTGCAGGGGCAGCCTCCACCAGGCCCCCACTCATGTCACCCACCACCCCCACCCCCAGCCACGCAGGGGCAGCCTCCACCAGGCCCCCACTCATGTCACCTACCACCCCCACCCCCCAGCCACCAGGGGCAGCCTCCACCAGGCCCCCACTCATGTCTCCCACCACCCCACCCCCCAGCCACCAGGGGCAGCCTCCACCAGGCCCCCACTCATGTCTCCCACCACCCCCACCCCGCAGCCACCAGGGGCAGCCTCCACCAGGCCCCCACTCATGTCCCCTATTACCCCCACCCCCCCGCAGTGCAGGGGCAGCCTCCACCAGGCCCCCACTCATGTCTCCCACCACCCCCACCCCCCAGCCACCAGGGGCTCCCTCCACCAGGCCCACACCCATGTCTCCCACCACCCCCTACCCCCCAGCAGTCAGGGGCAGCCTCAACCAGGCCCCCACTCATGTCTCCCACCACCCCCACCCCCCAGCCACCAGGGGCAGCCTCCACCAGGCCCCCATTCATGTCCCCTATTACCCCCACCCCCCCGCAGTGCAGGGGCAGCCTCCACCAGGTCCCCACTCATGTCTCCCACAACCCCCACCCCCCAGCCACCAGGGGCACCCTCCACCAGGCCCCCACTCATGTCTCCCACCACCCCACCCCCCAGCAGTGCAGGGGCAGCCTCCACCAGGCCCCCACTCATGTCAACCACCACCCCCAACCCCCAGCCACCAGGGGCAGCCTCCACCAGGCCCCCACTCATGTCCCCTATTACCCCCACCCCCCCCCGCAGTGCAGGGGCAGCCTCCACCAGGCCCCCACTCATGTCTCCCACCACCCCCACCCCCAGCCACCAGGGGCACCCTCCAACAGGCCCCCACCCATGTCTCCCACCACCCCCTACCCCCCAGCAGTCAGGGGCAGCCTCCGCCAGGCCCCCACACATGTCTCCAACCACCCCCACCCTCCAGCAGTGCAGGGGCAGCCTCCATCAGGCCCCCACTCATGTCCCCTATTACCTCCACCCCCGGCAGTGTAGGGGCAGCCTCCACCAGGCCCCCACTCATGTCTCCCACCACCCCCACCCCCCAGCCACCAGGGGCACCCTCCACCAGGCCCCCACTCATGTCCTCTATTACCCCCACCCCCCCGCAGTGCAGGGGCAGCCTCCACCAGGCCCCCACTCATGTCTCCCACCACCCCCATCCCCCAGCCACCAGGGGCAGCCTCCACCAGGCCCCCACTCATGTCCCCTATTACCCCCAACCCCCTGCAGTGCAGGGGCAGCCTCCACCAGGCCCCCACTCATGTCTCCCACCACCCCCACCCCCCAGCCACCAGGGGCACCCTCCACCAGGCCCCCACCCATGTCTCCCACCACCCCCTACCCCCCAGCAGTCAGGGGCAGCTTCCACCAGGCCCCCACTCATGTCTCCCACCACCTCCACCCCCCAGCAGTGCAGGGGCAGCCTCCACCAGGCCCCCACTCATGTCCCCTATTACCACCACCCCCCCGCAGTGCAGGGGCAGCCTCCACCAGGCCCCCACTCATGTCTCCCACCACCCCCTACCCCCCAGCAGTCAGGGGCAGCCTCCACCAGGCCCCCACTCATGTGACCCACCACCCCCACCCCCCAGCAGTGCAGGGGCAGCCTCCACCAGGCCCCCACTCATGTCACCCACCACCCCCACCCCCCAGCAGTGCAGGGGCAGCCTCCACCAGGCCCCCACTCATGTCACCCACCACCCCCAACCCCCAGCCACCAGGGGCAGCCTCCACCAGGCCCTCCCTCATGTCACCCACCACCCCCACCCCCCAGAAGTGCAGGGACAGCCTCCACCAGGCCCCCACTCATGTCACCCACCACCCCCACCCCCCCGCAGTGCAGGGGCAGCCTCCACCAGGCCCCCACTCATGTCTCCCACCACCCCCACCCCCCAGCCACCAGGGGCAGCCTCCACCAGGCCCCCACTCATGTCCCCTATTACCCCCACCCCCCCACAGTGCAGGGGCAGCCTCCACCAGGACCCCACTCATGTCTCCCACCACCCCCACCCCCCAGCCACCAGGGGCACCCTCCACCAGGCCCCCACCCATGTCTCCCACCACCCCCTACCCCCCCAGCAGTCAGGGGCAGCCTCCACCAGGCCCCCACTCATGTCTTCCACCACCCCCCACCCCCCAGCAGTGCAGGGGCAGCCTCCACCAGGCCCCCACCCATGTCTCCCACCACCCCCTACCCCCCAGCAGTCAGGGGTAGCCTCCACCAGGCCCCCACTCATGTCACCCACCACCCCCACCCCCCAGCAGTGCAGGGGCAGCCTCACCAGGCCCCCACTCATGTCCCCTATTACCCCCACCCCCCAGCAGTCAGGGGCAGCCTCCACCAGGCCCCCACTCATGTCTCCCACCACCCCCACCCCCCAGCCACCAGGGGCAGCCTCCACCAGGCCCCCACTCATGTCCCCTATTACCCCCACCCCCCCGCTGTGCAGGGTCAGCCTCCACTACACCGCCACTCATGTCTCCCACCACCCCCACCCCCCAGCCACCAGGGGCAGCCTCCACCAGGCCCCCACTCATGTCTCCCACCACCCCCACCCCCCAGCAGTGCAGGGGCAGCCTCTACCAGGCCCCCACTCATGTCACCCACCACCCCCACCCCCAGCAGTGCAGGGGCAGCCTCCACCAGGCCCCCACTCATGTCACCCACCACCCCACCCCCCAGCCACCAGGGGCAGCCTCCACCAGGCCCCCACTCATGTCCCCTATTACCCCCACCCCCCGCAGTGCAGGGGCAGCCTCCACCAGGCCCCCATTCATGTCTCCCACCACCCCCAACCCCCAGCCACAAGGGGCAGCCTCCACCAGGCCCCCACTCATGTCCCCTATTGCCCCCACCCCCCGCAGTGCAGGGGCAGCCTCCACCAGGCCCCCACTCATGTCTCCCACCACCCCCCAGCCACCAGCAGTCAGGGGCAGCCTCCACCAGGCCCCCACTCATGTCACCCACCACCCCCACGCCGCAGCCACCAGGGGCAGCCTCCACCAGGCCCCCACTCATGTCCCCTATTACCCCCACCCCCCGCAGTGCAGGGGCAGCCTCCACCAGGCCCCCACTCATGTCCCCTATTACCCCCACCCCCCAGCAGTCAGGGGCAGCTTCCACCAGGCCCCCACTCATGTCTCCGACCACCCCCACCCCCCAGCAGTGCAGGGGCAGCCTCCACCAGGCCCCCACTCATGTCCCCTATTACCCCCACCCCCCCGCAGTGCAGGGGCAGCCTCCACCAGGCCCCCACTCATGTCTCCCACCACCCCCTACCCCCCAGCAGTCAGGGGCAGCCTCCACCAGGCCCCCACTCATGTCACCCACCACCCCCACCCCCCAGCAGTCAGGGGCAGCCTCCACCAGGCCCCCACTCATGTCACCCACCACCCCCACCCCCCAGCAGTGCAGGGGCAGCCTCCACCAGGCCCCCACTCATGTCACCCACCACCCCCACCCCCCAGCCACCAGGGGCAGCCTCCACCAGGCCCCCACTCATGTCACCCACCACCCCCACCCCCCAGAAGTGCAGGGGCAGCCTCCACCAGGC
This sequence comes from Ambystoma mexicanum, assembly GCF_040938575.1. Lineage (NCBI taxonomy): Eukaryota > Metazoa > Chordata > Amphibia > Caudata > Ambystomatidae > Ambystoma > Ambystoma mexicanum. The sequence continues at coordinate 649,698,086 of NC_090922.1, read as the reverse complement.
CCCCACTCATGTCACCCACCACCCCCACCCCCCAGCCACCAGGGGCAGCCTCCACCAGGCCCCCACTCATGTCTCCCACCACCCCCCAGCCACCAGGGGCAGCCTCCACCAGGCCCCCAATCATGTCTCCCACCACCCCCACCCCCCAGCCACCAGGGGCAGCCTCCACCAGGCCCCCACTCATGTCCCCTATTACCCCCAGCCCCCCGCAGTGCAGGGGCAGCCTCCACCAGGCCCCCACTCATGTCTCCCACCACCCCCACCCCCCAGCCACCAGGGGCACCCTCCACCAGGCCCCCACTCATGTCTCCCACCACCCCACCCACCAGCAGTGCAGGGGCAGCCTCCACCAGGCCCCCACTCATGTCAACCACCACCACCACCCCCCAGCCACCAGGGGCAGCCTCCACCAGGCCCCCACTCATGTCCGCTATTACCCCCACCCCCCCCCGCAGTGCAGGGGCAGCCTCCACCAGGCCCCCACTCATGTCTCCCACCACCCCCACCCCCAGCCACCAGGGGCACCCTCCACCAGGCCCCCACCCATGTCTCCCACCACCCCCTACCCCCCAGCAGTCAGGGGCAGCCTCCACCAGGCCCCCACTCATGTCTCCCACCACCCCCACCCCCCAGCAGTGCAGGGGCAGCCTCCACCAGGCCCCCACTCATGTCCCCTATTACCCCCACCCCCGGCAGTGTAGGGGCAGCCTCCACCAGGCCCCCACTCATGTCTCCCACCACCCCCACCCCCCAGCCACCAGAGGCAGCCTCCACCAGGCCCCCACTCATGTCTCCCACCACCCCCACCCCGCAGTCACCAGGGGCAGCCTCCACCAGGCCCCCACTCATGTCCCCTATTACCCCCACCCCCCCGCAGTGCAGGGGCAGCCTCCACCAGGCCCCCACTCATGTCTCCCACCACCCCCACCCCCCAGCCACCAGGGGCACCCTCCACCAGGCCCCCACCCATGTCTCCCACCACCCCCTACCCCCCAGCAGTCAGGGGCAGCCTCAACCAGGCCCCCACTCATGTCTCCCACCACCCCCACCCCCCAGCCACCAGGGGCACCCTCCACCAGGCCCCCACTCATGTCTCCCACCACCCCCACCCCCCAGCCACCAGGGGCAGCCTCCACCAGGCCCCCACTCATGTCCCCTATTACCCCCACCCCCCCGCAGTGCAGGGGCAGCCTCCACCAGGCCCCCACTCATGTCTCCCACCACCCCCACCCCCAGCCACCAGGGGCACCCTCCAACAGGCCCCCACCCATGTCTCCCACCACCCCCTACCCCCCAGCAGTCAGGGGCAGCCTCCACCAGGCCCCCACTCATGTCTCCAACCACCCCCACCCCCCAGCAGTGCAGGCGCAGCCTCCATCAGGCCCCCACTCATGTCCCCTATTACCTCCACCCCCGGCAGTGTAGGGGCAGCCTCCACCAGGCCCCCACTCATGTCTCCCACCACCCCCACCCCCCAGCCACCAGGGGCACCCTCCAACAGGCCCCCACTCATGTCCTCTATTACCCCCACCCCCCCGCAGTGCAGGGGCAGCCTCCACCAGGCCCCCACTCATGTCCCCTATTACCTCCACCCCCGGCAGTGTAGGGGCAGCCTCCACCAGGCCCCCACTCATGTCTCCCACCACCCCCATCCCCCAGCCACCAGGGGCAGCCTCCACCAGGCCCCCACTCATGTCCCCTATTACCCCCAACCCCCTGCAGTGCAGGGGCAGCCTCCACCAGGCCCCCACTCATGTCTCCCACCACCCCCACCCCCCAGCCACCAGGGGCACCCTCCACCAGGCCCCCACCCATGTCTCCCACCACCCCCTACCCCCCAGCAGTCAGGGGCAGCTTCCACCAGGCCCCCACTCATGTCTCCCACCACCCCCACCCCCCAGCAGTGCAGGGGCAGCCTCCACCAGGCCCCCACTCATGTCCCCTATTACCACCACCCCCCCGCAGTGCAGGGGCAGCCTCCACCAGGCCCCCACTCATGTCTCCCACCACCCCCTACCCCCCAGCAGTCAGGGGCAGCCTCCACCAGGCCCCCACTCATGTCACCCACCACCCCCACCCCCCAGCAGTGCAGGGGCAGCCTCCACCAAGCCCCCACTCATGTCACCCACCACCCCCACCCCCCAGCAGTGCAGGGGCAGCCTACACCAGGCCCCCACTCATGTCACCCACCACCCCCAGCCCCCAGCCACCAGGGGCAGCCTCCACCAGGCCCCCACTCATGTCACCCACCACCCCCACCCCCCAGAAGTGCAGGGGCAGCCTCCACCAGGCCCCCACTCATGTCACCCAGCACCCCCACCCCCCAGCCACCAGGGGCAGCCTCCACCAGGCCCCCACTCATGTCTCCCACCACCCCCACCCCCCAGCCACCAGGGGCAGCCTCCACCAGGCCCCCACTCATGTCTCCCATCACCCCCACCCTCAGCCACCAGGGGCAGCCTCCACCAGGCCCCCACTCATGTCCCCTATTACCCCCCCCGCAGTGCAGGGGCAGCCTCCACCAGGCCCCCACTCATGTCTCCCACCACCCCCACCCCCCAGCCACCAGGGGCACCCTCCACCAGGCCCCCACCCATGTCTCCCACCACCCCCTACCCCCCAGCAGTCAGGCGCAGCCTCAACCAGGCCCCCACTCATGTCTCCCACCACCCCCACCCCCCAGCCACCAGGGGCAGCCTCAACCAGGCCCCCACTCATGTCCCCTATTACCCCCACCCCCGCAGTGCAGGGGCAGCCTCCACCAGGCCCGCACTCATGTCTCCCACAACCCCCACCCCCCAGCTACCAGGGGCAGCCTCCACCAGGCCCCCACTCATGTCTCCCACCACCCCCACCCCCCAGCAGTGCAGGGGAAGCCTCCACCAGGCCCCCACTCATGTCAACCACCACCCCCACCCCCCAGCCACCAGGGGCAGCCTCCACCAGGCCCCCACTCATGTCCCCTATTACCCCCACCCCCCCGCAGTGCAGGGGCAGCCTCCACCAGGCCCCCACTCATGTCTCCCACCACCCCCACCCCCCAGCCACCAGGGGCACCCTCCACCAGGCCCCCACTCATGTCCTCTATTACCCCCCCTCCCACAGTGCAGGGGCAGCCTCCACCAGGCCCCCACTCATGTCTCCCACCACCCCCACCCTCCAGCCACCAGGGGCAGCCTCCACCAGGTCCCCACTCATGTCCCCTATTACCCCCACCCCCCCGCAGTGCAGGGGCAGCATCCACCAGGCCCCCACTCATGTCTCCCACTACCCCCACCCCCCAGCCACCAGGGGCACCCTCCACCAGGCCCCCACCCATGTCTCCCACCACCCCCTACCCCCCAGCAGTCAGGGGCAGCCTCCACCAGGCCCCCACTCATGTCTCCCACCACCCCCACTCCCCAGCAGTGCAGGGGAAGCCTCCACCAGGCCCCCACTCATGTCAACCACCACCCCCACCCCCCAGCCACCAGGGGCAGCCTCTACCAGGCCCCCACTCATGTCCCCTATTACCCCCACCCCCCCGCAGTGCAGGGGCAGCCTCCACCAGGCCCCCACTCATGTCTCCCACCACCCCCACCCTCCAGCCACCAGGGGCAGCCTCCACCAGGTCCCCACTCATGTCCCCTATTACCCCCACCCCCCCGCAGTGCAGGAGCAGCCTCCACCAGGCCCCCACTCATGTCTCCCACCACCCCCACCCCCCAGCCACCAGGGGAACCCTCCACCAGGCCCCCACTCATGTCCTCTATTACCCCCACCCCCCCGCAGTGCAGGGGCAGCCTCCACCAGGACCCCACTCATGTCTCCCACCACCCCCACCCCCCAGCCACCAGGGGCAGCCTCCACCAGGCCCCCACTCATTTCCCCTATTACCCCCCCCCCCCCGCAGTGCAGGGGCAGCCTCCACCAGGCCCCCACTCATGTCTCCCACCACCCCCACCCCCCAGCCACCAGGGGCACCCTTCACCAGGCCCCCACCCATGTCTCCCACCACCCCCTACCCCCCAGCAGTCATGGGCAGCCTCCACCAGGCCCCCACTCATGTCACCCACCACCCCCACCCCCCAGGAGTGCAGGGGCAGCCTCCACCAGGCCCCCACTCATGTCCCCTATTACCCCCACCCCCAGCAGTCAGGAGCAGCCTCCACCAGGCCCCCACTCATGTCACCCACCACCACCACCCCCCCCGCAGTGCAGGGGCAGCCTCCACCAGGCCCCCACTCATGTCCCCTATTACCGCCACCCCCCGCAGTGCAGGGGCAGCCTCCACCAGGCCCCCACTCATGTCTCCCACCACCCCCACCCCCCAGCCACCAGGGGCAGCTTCCACCAGGCCCCCACTCATGTCTCCCACCACCCCACCCCCCAGCAGTGCAGGGGCAGCCTCCACCAGGCCCACACTCATGTCCCCTATTACCCCCACCCCCCCGCAGTGCAGGGGCAGCCTCCACCAGGCCCCCACTCATGTCTCCCACCACCCCCTACCCCCCATCAGTCAGGGGCAGCCTCCACCAGGCCCCCACTCATGTCACCCACCCCCCCACCCCCCAGCAGTGTAGGGGCAGCCTCCACCAGGCCCCCACTCATGTCACCCACCACCCCCACCCCCCAGCAGTGCAGGGGCAGCCTCCACCAGGCCCCCACTCATGTCACCCACCACCCCCACCCCCCAGCCACCAGGGGCAGCCTCCACCAGGCCCCCACTCATGTCCCCCACCACCTCCACCCCCCAGAAGTGCAGGGGCAGCCTCCACCAGGCCCCCACTCATGTCACCCACCACTCCCACCCCCCAGCCACAAGGGGCAGACTCCACCAGACCCCCACTCATGTCTCCCACCACCCCCACCCCCCAGCCACCAGGGGCAGCCTCCACCAGACCCCCACTCATGTCTCCCACCACCCCCACCCCCCAGCCACCAGGGGCAGCCTCCACCAGGCCCCCACTCATGTCCCCTATTACCCCCACCCCCCGGCAGTGCAGGGGCAGCCTCCACCAGGCCCCCACTCATGTCTCCCACCACCCCCACTCCCCAGCCACCAGGGGCACCCTCCACCAGGCCCCCACCCATGTCTCCCACCACCCCCTACCGCCCAGCAGTCAGGGGCAGCCTCAACCAGGCCCCCACTCATGTCTCCCACCACCCCCACCCCCAGCCACCAGGGGCAGCCTCCACCAGGCCCCCACTCATGTCCACTATTACCCCCACCCTCCCGCAGTGCAGGAGCAGCCTCCACCAGGCCCCCACTCATGTCTCCCACCACCCCCACCCCCCAGCCACCAGGGGCAGCCTCCACCAGGCCCCCACTCATGTCTCCCACCACCCCCACCCCCCAGCAGTGCAGGGGCAGCCTCCACCAGGCCCCCACTCATGTCAACCACCACCCCCACCCCCAGCCACCAGGGGCAGCCTCCACCAGGCCCCCACTCATGTCCCCTATTATCCCTACCCCCCCCGCAGTGCAGGGGCAGCCTCCACCAGGCCCCCACTCATGTCTCCCACCACCCCCACCCCCCAGCCACCAGGGGCACCCTCCACCAGGCCCCCACTCATGTCCTCTATTACCCCCACCCCCCCGCAGTGCAGGGGCAGCCTCCACCAGGCCCCCACTCATGTCACCCACCACCCCCACCCCCCAGCAGTGCAGGGGCAGCCTCCACCAGGCCCCCACCCATGTCTCCCACCACCCCCTACCCCCCAGCAGTCAGGGGCAGCCTCCACCAGGCCCCCACTCATGTCACCCACCACCCCCACCCCCCAGCAGTGCAGGGGCAGCCTCCACCAGGCCCCCACTCATGTCCCCTATTACCCCCAACCCCCAGCAGTCAGGGGCAGCCTCCACCAGGCCCCCACTCATGTCACCCACCACGCCCACCCCCCCGCAGTGCAGGGGCAGCCTCCACCAGGCCCCCACTCATTTCCCCTATTACCCCCACCCCCCCGCAGTGCAGGGGCAGCCTCCACCAGGCCCCCACTCATGTCTCCCACTACCCCCACCCCCCCCAGCCACCAGGGGCAGCCTCCACCAGGCCCCCACTCATGTCTCCCACCACCCCCACCCCCCAGCCACCAGGGGCAGCCTCCACCAGGCCCCCACTCATGTCCCCTATTACCCCCACCCCCCGCAGTGCAGGGGCAGCCTCCACCAGGCCCCCACTCATGTCTCCCACCACCCCCTACCCCCCAGCAGTCAGGGGCAGCCTCCACCAGGCCCCCACTCATGTCTCCCACCACCCCCACCCCCCAGCAGTGCAATTTGCCTGGGTACGTGTACTTCGGGGTGCGCGTGAACTTCCACACGCGATTTGCCTGGGTACGTGTACTACGGAGTGCGCGTGAAGTTCCACACGCGATTGTACGTGTACTTCGGGGTGCGCGTGAACTTCCACGAGCGATTTGCCTGGGTACGTGTACTTCGGGGTGCGCGTGAAGTTCCACACGCGATTGTACGTGTACTTCGGGGTGCGTGTGAACTTCCACACGCGATTTGCCTGGGTACCTGTACTTCGGGGTGCGCGTGAACTTCCACACGCGATTGGGCCTGTGAGAGTGGGTTACATGTATTCCAGGGGTGGGCGGGAATATTTACCCGCGACTGTGCCTGTGAGAGCGTGCTACGTGTATTCCTGGTGTGGGTGGGAAGATTCACACGTTCGCCTACGACGTGCCGAAAAAGGGTCCAATCCTGACACACGTACGCCAGCATGAAGCAGGCGTACGTCGACCCACGCAGCATAAAAGTGCGCGCAAACAACAAACAAGCTCATACGCCAGGATGAATATACCATTCCTAGCAGCAGTGGCCGTGGGTTACCAAAGGAGGAGGAGGAGGATAGTGAGGGCCCGAATTTTCACTCCCAGAACCAGCCTTTTTGGGATGCCTGATGACCAGGTGTATGGGAGGTACAGGTTTCCCCCACACATAATACTGGACCTGGTCAGTGAGTGGGAGGATGACCTCACATCACCCACCCTGTGCTCCCAAGCACTCAGCCCCCTGGAGAAGGTCCTCAATGTACTGCACTTCTTGGCCACAAGATCATTTCAGCGGACAAGTGCCATAGTGGGTGGGGTGTCACAGGCCACGCAGTCACACTGCCTACACCAGGTCTTGAACATCATCACTGCACGCCCATCAGTCCGTAGGCACATATACCTGCCCAGGACACCTGCAGAAAGGCAGGCTGCCACCCTCGATTTCTACGGTGTGGCACAATTTTCAAAAGTGCTAGGTGCCATTGACTGCACCCATGTGGCGCTACATCCCCCCGGGTCACCTGAGCACATCTATAGGAACCGCAAGCACTGGCATTCCATCAACGTGCAGGTAGTATGTAATGCTAAGGGAATCATCACCTCAGTATATGCCAACTATCCAGGGTCCACCCACGACAGCTTCATTTACCGAATGTCTACCCTAAGCCGGGACCTAGAAGCTGGCCGGCATGGTGGTACATGGCTGCTTGGTGAGTATGAATGCCACTGCACATGCATGCATGTCAGATGCAGAGTTATGTCACTACCCCACTAATGATACCCATCATCTCCTCACCAGGGGACATACCTACCCTCTGAGCACCCACATGATGACGCCAATTCAGAACCCTATCACGCCTCCAGAGGTAAGATACAACACAGCCCATATTGCAACCCGGGGCATAGTGGAGCGCACATTCGGAGTGCTCAAGTCACGCTTTCGCTCCCTTGACCGGTCTGGCGGGCAGCTGTTATATGCGCCCCCAGTAGTGTGCAGGATCATAGTGGCAGCATGTGTCCTGCACAATGTTGCAACACGCCGGGGCCTGGCCGTGGACATGGTGGTGCCCCCACATCCCCAACCACATGCACGCCCGCTGCGCATGGGAGGGGAGAGGGCACGGGGTGAGGCAGCCCGTACGCAGCTGGTGGCTAATTACTTGACATAGAAATCACACCCCAGTGGAGTGCACACAGGCCTGGCACATACCATCTGATAAGCAATGATGACTCGACCTGACAATTAAGATGAACAAAGGGACTGTCAACTGTCAGAACCATAGCAGCCTGAGAATGTTCATGTGGAAGTGTCACAATGTGTGCATCCCTACCTACACAAACACCACCAATGCAGTGTCATGAAAAGACACTTCCATGCTGCAGAAATGAATACCCACTTGCAAAATACTACATGAAAACAGTGCCATGTCACCCACCCCCTCCACGGCACGGCCACACAACACACCATGGCATGTCATGCAATGTGAGAGGAAAGAAATGAATCCCCACAACATGCCCCAAGTGTCAGCAGCTACAGTGTCCCTAATGGAAACCTGTCCACACATGAAATGCTCACAGTAATGCAGGACCTACAGTCCACATTACCAAATACTTACCAAGAATACCAATCACCTTCACAACCTCCAACCTAACTTAGACATGACATTACAGACTTAAAAATTAGCTAGCCTCACCACCTGATGATGACAGCCCTCCGAACACTTGCAAGTATACAGTGTAGGTGCACTGCTTACAACATGGACTCCAGTTCCAAGGTGGACCGCATTGTGAACGCATGAGGAATGGACCTGCAAATATGGAGGATGAGATGGATGCAGAGGCACATATCAATACACCACGCAGTGTACAATACAACAACAATATGCACTATGAATGTATACACAGTATTGACTACAGACTGCCCACACAGCTCATGGGAGTCCAATGTTACCATGTACGTCAATGTCACTTGGGCACACCCTTTGCAAGCCCATGGAAACGGGAAGCAGGAGGGGTGTGTGTGACAAAAACCCAAGCATCTGAACCAAATCCATGACAAGCCTGCATGTGCCCAGCCACAATGCAGCGTATGCCCACGGGAGTCACACAAGGCAACACACTGTCCCAAAAAAAAATAAAAAAATAAAAAATAAAAAAACTACAAAAAATAAAAAATGGCCATTATTGGGCCCGGGGGGGGGGGGTTGGGGAGGCCACCCAGGAGGTCCAAGGACAGGGTGCACACCAAAACCCACCTGTGTGGATCTTGCGAAAAAAAAACACCTCCATGGGCTCATGGCCTACACGGCTACCCTATTGTGGGAGTATCACTGCTGTCGCTATTCTCACCCTCTGCAGCTGCATCCGGAGGTGGTGGCACTATGGGAGGCAGCCCACGCAAAGCCCTAGTCTGTTCCTCCATGGCTGCAAGCATGCGGGTGTGGTAGGTCTCGTTCTGGACGATGAGTGTGCGGAGGTCCCCTTGCAACAACTCACGGGATGCCCGGACCTCTGCCCTAGTTGCCTGCATCTCAGCTGAGAGCGTACGGGTGAGACGCTCCAGCTGTTGTTCTGTCCTTTTTTTTTTTTTTTTGCGTTTAATTGTTTTACAATTTTTGCAAAAACTTTCTGTTGGCTGTTGTTTTTCCGACATTTCTATTGCGAATCCTTGATTGGTGAAATTGAAGTTCTCCCTGTTTCTATATTTCTTTCTTTAAAGTCCATGTTTTTTTTTGTTTTTCTTTGTTTACTCTCGACTTAGTTTTTCTTCCAGTTTTAGACCTTCGAAAAATTTAGCTGTTGCTACTGTCAATGTTGTGGATTCTCCACTCATTAGCATGTTCCACCAATCTTCATCACTGGTGGTAAGATGTTTCATTTTGTGTGGTCGTAGGTAGGTCGTTCTGAGACTATTTGTACCTGAGCAGTAAAGAAGTAGGTGTTGCACTGTTTCACTTTCTAGGGTGTCACAGTACCGACAGTTTTTATCTCGAACCTGTTTTCTGAGGTGTAAGATTTCTTTCGTCTTTAGAATATTCAGACGTGCTCTCAGAAAGATTATACGCAGAGGTTTGTCTGGAAATTGTTTTAGATAATTCCTTGTCTCGTCTATCCTTTGTATGTTGATTGTGCGGTGACTCTGTGATGTGTGTTTCTCTGCTTTTTCCAAGGTCTCGATCCAATCATAGATTTTTAATTTTTTCTTGATTTTTTCTGGGGTGCGTTCTATCTCCCATTCCGAACATCCGATTTTCTCTGAGTGCTGTAATAAGTTTTTGTACCATTTTGTCAGCATGTTGTTTTTTTGGTTCGTCATTTCTTGGTAGATGATATCCAGAATAATAGGTCGTGGAGTTCTTAAAATTTTTCCCAGGAACAGGGGTCCGTTTCTGATTACTACTGATTCCAGTGATTGAAGACATAGTTCTCTTCGGATTACTGCTGTTGGGGTTGAATTGGGTAGTCGCAAGACTTTGCGCCAAAACGCGCCTTCCAATTTTTTCCACAGTGTAGGAGGAAGATGAGGCATTGCTTCAGCCCCATAAGTTAGTGCTGGAGTGACTTTTGCTTTGAAAAACTTTAGTACTGGGAGGATGGTGAATTTTCCAAATTTCCTTTCCAGGAGTGTTGCTTGTGCAGCCAATGTTTTCATCTTTGAGATAAGGTGTTCTTGCATCGATAGTTCTATTTGGCTGCGGGATATTTTCACTCCTAAGTATGTGAAGGTTTTCACTGTCTCCAGCTTCTCTGAGTTGGCAAACCATTGTGGTCTTTTAGTTGGCCTGGATGATTTTTCTAAGATCATGATTTTAGTTTTGGCAGTATTCAGATCCAAGTCATTCTTCTTTAGATAGCTTACAAGACTGTCTAGTTGGCGCTGCAGTCCGATCGATGTTTGATCCAGCAGAAGGATATCGTCCGCATAGAGCAGTCTTGTCACTTTCGACTCTCCTATTTTTGGAGGGAAGGAGCGTTTGTCGATTTCTGCATCCATTATGTCAGCCATGTACGCCTTATAGAGGGCCGGAGCTAGAGGGCATCCTTGTTTGACTCCTCTTGCTGTTCGTATACTTTCTGATAGTAGGCCAGCTTCGTTCAGGCGAACTCTGATTGAGGTGTTACTGTACAGCGCTTTGATAGGGTTGAGGAGTGAAGTAGGGCACCTTTGTTTTTCCAGTTTGCACCATAGTTTTCTCCTGTTTACACGGTCGAAGGCTTGTACCAGGTCGATCGATGCTATGAAGATTGTTGGATAGCCCTCGGAGACTCTGGCCTTCAAAATACTAATCATCATAATGTTGACCGCGGTACCTAGATTTTTTTCAAAGCCTGTTTGTAGGGGATCTGCTGTGTGTGCCATTTTCTGCCAGTCTTGGAGTTTCTCTAGCATCAGGGATCCGAAGAGTTTACCCAGCACGTCCAATAGTGCGATAGGTCTATAATTTCCTGGATCATCCTTCAGCCCCTTTTTGTAAATTGGAACAATATTAGCTGTTCGCCATGTGGCCGGGATAGATTGTGTTGTCCTACATCTTCTAAAGATTTCTGCAATTAACGGCGCCCAAGTTTCCATCTCTTGTTTGAGATGTAAGTTTGTAATTCCATCCGGACCTGGTGCACGGGAGTTGTTTAATTTAGTGATTTTCTTTCGAATCTCTTCCTCCGTAAATGCCACCCATTTAGTTTTTGCAGGTTTTGGTGGTCTTTTTTCCGATGGCTCAGTTTCTGCAAATAGTTTTGTGAAGTGTTTTAGCCATCTGTCTTCTGGGACGTTGTTAGTGCTTGTTTTTGTTGGACCTGATAGTAGAGTCCAGAAGTCGTTCGAATTTCTTTTGCAGACTGCTCTAAGCATAGTCTCTGCGTCTTCTTGGTACAAGTTTCTTCTGAATGTTTGAAGCCACCGTTTATACTTTCTTTTTTGTTTGTTTGCAAGATCTAAGTTTAACTGTGTGGGGTATTTTTTGGCTTTCCTTAATGATTTTCGTAGCTCAGATTTCTTTGAGCGGATTTCGTCATTGTATTTATGCAGATGGTTTTTTTCTATTTTCCTTGCGTACCTAGTTTGAAGGTAAGGTATGAGCAACGGGCAGTAGTCCAGATTTTTCAATGTGTTATTGTTTTCTCCTAGCTCTTTTTGTTTGTAGGACTCTGTAATCGAGGCTATTCCCTCTTTTGTGATTCGTAGTCGGTTTCCTTGGGTATTTAGGGCCATCTTGGTTGACATGCTAAGTTGCGGGGGTTTGTTGGCATACCATGTCGCTTTGAGTAAGTTATGGTCACTCCGGGTGGATTCTACTATCTCAAAGCTTTTGATTTGTTGGTATAAATCCCTGGATACAAATATGTAGTCGATGGTACTTGCGTTTCCTTCTCCCTTCCAGGTTGGAGTTCTCGGTCTAGTTATCTCCAGGGAATTTAGATTGTACAGATCTCTGGATTCCATCAGCTCCGCCCATGCAAGGCCTCTTGCTGTTGATTTTGAGCAGGTGTTTATTTTATTTCCTAAAGTTTTCACATCTTCTACCATTGGGCAAGTCGAGTTTAGGTCTCCACATATTAAAATGTGGTCCACATTGAATGTTGTTGTAGCCAAGGTTAATATTTTTTCTATCTCTTTTAAAAAAGTGATTATATTAGTTTTGGCCGGGTTCCAATAGATGTTCAGCAGCAGGATAAGATCTTTGTTCTTTTTTCTCGTTGCGGTTTCTTCTTTTGCCCATTCTAGGACAATCGCTTGGATTAGTGTATCTGATACCAGGTTATGGACTATTCGAAGTGATCCGCCCATACGGACGGCTGTTAAAAGGCCCGAAGTTGGGCGACCTTTTTCACCTTTCTGGGCAGGAGACAGTTGGATCTCGTAACCATCCATGTTGGGTGGCAACTGCAGCCAGGTTTCTTGTAGGCTTAGTAGGTCGAATCCGCCTAAGTTTATCTCACCGGTTCTGTCAGATGGATGTGGCCTCTAGTGTTCCATGATCCGATAGTGATTGTTTGCTCTTTGTTGTACAGAGCATTTGCCATCTTTGTTTGATCCCTTTCTTTACCCGAAGGGAAGCTCTTTGACTGCTATTTTCCAGTATAGCGTGTTAATGCCTGAGGGAGCCATGTCTATATTTTTGAACTTTTTTTCGCTAGATCTAGTCGGTTCTGGGTTGAGGTTGTTTCTCTCATAGTGGTTTTTTCTGTTCCTGTACCCTCCTGCGGCCTGATTGGGCCGTTTATTTTTCTGGATTTGTTTTTTTCTGTATCCTCGTCATCGTCTTTGCGGTATCTTTTAATGTGATGATCTTCTCTTGAGATTTCTTTTCTTGTTTCTTTTGTAATTTCTGCCGAACTTGAACCCTTAAGTTTGCTAGTTGTTTCTCTCTCTACTTTTTTCGAATGTTCATAATTCCTCGGGCTTGCGGGATATTTTCTTTTTTCTTTCAGATTATCTTTTCTGTTCGAAGTATTCTTTATCCAGTCATTGGTTTTACTTGTTTTTTGGATCTTTTGTCCTCTCTCTTCTGGTGTCGTTTCTCGCAAGAGGTAACCCCGATTCAAAAATTCTTTTGTCATCTGAAGCAAGAGTTTTTTTACAGTTTGGGACGTGATGTGTAGGAAAATGCTGTCTGTCCGTCCCTTATGCGCAAATTCTACTATGTTTATGTCTATGCTTTTGATTTGATCTCCATTTGTGAATTTGTCCAGGAGCTTCAGCATGGTTCTTCTATTCAGGATGGTTTTCTCTTCTGAGGTGGATCTTTTTTCAAGTTTTAATGTTCGGGTCAAGTTACTTTTGCGAGTAAATATCGCCGAATTTCTAGTTCGGTTTTGCTGAAAAGACTGGTCTAAGGGTCTTTGATTAGACCTGTTTCTCTTATCTGAAGATTTATCTCTTCTTCTATTGTCGAACGTCTCGGTAGCTTGGCTTCTTCGTGTTCTTATCTCGCTTGCCTTGTCCTTCTGTCCTATGGGGGTCAAGTAAGTTTGTTGATATCGTCTATCACCTCTCTTTTCTTTTTCTTCTTGTCTCTCATTTTCGAACAATCTTTTGCTAGACTTTGGGTAAGCTTCCTCGTTAGATCTTTGTCTGTACTCATGTTTGTTAAGCTTTCTTTTTGATAGACGGAACAGCGTTTTTCTTTCTGGGGAAATCCGATCTTTTTTATGTTCTGAATCCTCTAGCTTTTCTCTTTTTTGTTCAGCATTTCTCATTTGTTTTTTATATTGGTTTTCCCTTCGGTTTTCTGCTGGTAGTTCATTTTCCGCAAATGATACCTTCCTTTTTTTTGTCATGGAGGGAGGTATTTCAGACTCAGAAGTTTCGATTGAGTAAGTGCTGATGTTAGATATGTCGATCGTGCTCTCATCTGGCTCCTGATTAAGATCTCCTTTTTGATTTATCTGAGTGTTGCTGTTTTGTTTCATGGATAATTTTTTGTCTGTGACTGTTATCCATTTTGTCATTAGTTCGTTTGTTTTAGTTGTTTTTTCCACTTTCCTCTGGGCCTGTTGTATGTTGGCGTTTTCCAGTTCTTGTGGAGTTTTAGAATGATCGGCTTTCCTTTCACTTTTTGTTAGTTGCTCGGTTACATTCAGCTGATCTCTCGGGTTCGTATGTTTTTTAATACTAGTTTGTTCTCGTGTGTCTCTCTTGGGTTTATCTTTGTTGCACTTTTGTGCTGATCTCTCAGCATGCTTTTCTAGTGCTTCTGGTGGCTCTTTTCCGTTAGGGATCTCACTTGTTTTCATCAGTATAGTTTGAGTGCTGTTATTCACTGATTTTTTCTTGAATTGAAACACGTCGTTCTTTCCTTGATCTGTTTTATCCGTTTGTGTTCCTTGGTTTCTTGTGCTAGCCTTCCACGCTTCGAGAGCCAGAATGTATCCTTCTAAGTGGGTCAGCTTTGAGTTTACAGATGCTAATATAGAGGTGTGGTCCTTTAACGTATCGTTGATGGTCTCATATAATTTACCGAATGGTGTTAGACCAACTGTTACTGCAGACATCACTAGTTGTAGGTCCGGCTTTTTTCCAGGTGAGTTTTTTTCTTTTATTTTTGTGGTTTCTTGTCCTGGTTTAGTTTTGTTTGGGGTCGAATAGAGTGGGCGCAGAGCCTCCACCAAGGAATCTTCTTTTCTTTGCTGGCAAGTAGGTTTCAAATCTGGATTCGATTCTCTGCGCCTAACCATGTTTTTATAGTTTAGTATGGCCTCTGTCAGCTGTATTTCTTCTTGACTTCTTTCACGAATGGTGTTTGGTTTCTGTATATTCTCATGGGTTTTTTTTGCCTCCGTTGTTGTCGTTTCTTGATTTGGTTTTCTAATTTCTTCAGTTGCAGGTTTTTCACTTAGCGTAGTTTTTTCCTTTGAAGATTCTTCTGTCAATGTGACTATTTTTTTGTTATTCATACATTGATTGTTTAGGTTATATCTCGTTTTCTGATTGTTCTCATTTTCTTTAGATGACACTTTGGGTTCCAAAATACTTTCTTGTTCCTTATTTTGAGTCATTTTATTTGCACTTGTCCAAGTTTCAGTGTCTAATTTTGATTTTTCTGGTTTATCTTGAGGGGTCTCAATTTGGCCGAAGTGCCATCGTAATTGAGGTGTCGGGGTTTCTATTGCCAGGGAATGCGTTGCTGGTATTTGTTTGAGTGGAATTCTTTGAGGGGATGGAGGGATTCCCTCTAGTATTTCCATATCAGAAAGTTCAAACCGATTCGTAGTTTTCCCTAACTTCTCAAAGAATCTTCCAATCGGGTTGTTTGTCTGGGGCGTCATTTTACTTTGTTTTTTTTTATGTGGTTTCAGCACGGATTTGGAAATTGGAGTTGATGAAAAAGTAGCGTCAGAGATACTGACTTCTGTTTTTTTTTAATTTCTATTATTTTCAAGATCTTTGGTTTTTAGTTCCTGAGTATTTTCTTTGCCCGTGTTGTCGTTTTGGTCGACACGTGAGAGGTTCAAATCCTTTTGGGACGGGATTTTATTACTTGGGTCTATGGCTGGGTATGTTTGAAGTTTGACCCAGTTGTGTTCTCTCAAGATGTTAGTGTCGTCAGTTTCTTGACCATCTTGATCTGTCAAGTAGGATATAGTTCCGTTCATTGAACAGTTTTCTCTCCAGTTGGTTATATTCAGTTCAGGGCTTGATAGATCTGCCCTGGCTGTTACTGGATGTATCTCTGTTTGAGTCAACATTTCAAGAATAGGGGGATACGTATTGCTCTCTTTTTGATTCTTGAAAGAGGTATGGTCTGGTAAGTTTTTTAAACTTTTTTCTGTGAGGAAAGTCTGTTGTAGTGGTTTAGCTGTACTGAAAGTATTAAGTTTCGGGTCGACCGAGATCCGGCTGTATTTTTCGCCAGTCTCTGTCTTATGGATCTTTACGGTAGTGGATACAGAGTTCGTTGTCTGTGGAACTCTGACGGGCCCGACCGATGTTTCCTCTTTTTCCACCTCCGTCTTGCCTCGTCGTGCCTCTTCTTGCTCCACAGATGGTCGCGAGCCCGGGAACTGTGCGGGTTTTTTATCTTGTGTAGGACTTCTTTCACTACCCGACGTCTCCCCTGGTTTTATATTCGAGCAACCTTTTCCTTCCCCTCCACCGGCTACCGCCAGCAAGGCGGTGCTGCAACCAGATGTGCTCCCTTCTCGGATCCCAGAGGGATCGTCAGCACCCGGCGTGTCCGATGAGCATGCGTCGTCACAAATAGGTAGGTTGTATCTGTGTGGGGATCAAAGAGGGGGTATTGGGGGTGACAGTATTGCTATGGGGTGTGTGATGGTCATTTCAGGCAGGTTTTTTATTGTTAAGAGGCCACTTCGTAGTATACGACCTGGTTCGTCGATGATGTTAAATA
Source organism: Ambystoma mexicanum (assembly GCF_040938575.1). Lineage (NCBI taxonomy): Eukaryota > Metazoa > Chordata > Amphibia > Caudata > Ambystomatidae > Ambystoma > Ambystoma mexicanum. Next base: position 649,681,476 of record NC_090922.1, on the reverse strand, counting down.
GGGGTTCTCCTGGGAGCGGGCAGCTGTCTTTGACACTCTGGGTAGCCGTCACTACCTTCTTCATGTTAGTTTGTGGTATTTTGGGTTTTTCTTTTATTTGGTTGTGCTGATTTTAATTTATTGGTGGATGAGTACAGGGTCGATTTGCCAGACCACACTCCTTGTATGATTTTATACAGCTGAAACACTGGAAGATATTTGAGTCATAATTTCTCAGCACTTACCCACGAACCGCCGGTCCCAGCCGAACAGCAGAAACAGTCGCGCCCTTTACTCCTGAGCGGGCTTCACGCCGCAAGGGTCGCGCTGTTCTGCTTTTATGCAGGAGGACTTCCTGGAGGTGTGGCCCAAGTAGTCACGTGACCGATGTCACGTGGGGATTCACAACGATGAGCCGCTCGCTTCAACTGCTGCCAGCCCCTGCTGACAGACTCACGCGAGTCGGAGCGGCTTCCTCCTGATGAGGTAGTAAGTTCAAGGTATCAAAATGCGGCAATGAGTGAATGACAGGGTCCCAGCCGAACAGCAGAAACAGTCGCGCCCTTTACTCCTGAGCGGGCTTCACGCCGCAAGGGTCGCGCTGTTCTGCTTTTATGCAGGAGGACTTCCTGGAGGTGTGGCCCAAGTAGTCACGTGACCGATGTCACGTGGGGATTCACAAAGATGAGCCGCTCGCTTCAACTGCTGCCAGCCCCTGCTGACAGACTCACGCGAGTCGGAGCGGCTTCCTCCTGATGAGGTAGTAAGTTCAGGGTATCAAAATGCGGCAATGAGTGAATGACAGGGTCCCAGCCGAACAGCAGAAACAGTCGCGCCCTTTACTCCTGAGCGGGCTTCAAGCATGGTTTGTTGAAGCCTCAAGCTCAACAAGAGTCATCCTGAGGTGAAGGAGTTCCAGCCTCGGGGCTTCCCTGTGGCCCTGGGACTCTATGGAGATGGCTTCCTGCAGAGTCGCCAGTGCCGCCCGCCTGTCCCTGTCGGACGCCAACATGTCCTCCCTGTGTGACTGGCAGATGGAGTCGGTTGCCTGCTGTAGTCGCTCCATCAGCCTTTCGGGGGGGACAATGGAAGTGGCCACCCTATCCATGGCCTGAGCCATCATCTCTGATGATGCTGCCTGTTGGGTTGCCATACCGTAAATGGATTGCTCCCATGCGGTATTGCCAGGTGGCGTACGGCCACCACGTCGGCGGGCACCACACCTGTCTGGGGCAAGGCGAACTGCGCCTTGCTGTGCCGGCACTGCCTGAGGCTGCAGGACTGCATTCCCCTTCTGATCTGCTGGCCCAGGAACAGGATCAGATGTCGCGGAGTGTGACCCTGCATCCGTAACCACCAAAGGCGTACCTGCCAACACTGACATCCCCATTGAGGGTTCTAACCCTGGTGCAGGTGGGTCGGACAGAACAGAATCCCTCCCAGGAACACTCACCTGCGACGGCACGTAGGTCTCATCATCCGAATCAACACCTGAGTACAGCTCGGGGGAGGTGCAGCCAGAGACACCCCTTGAGAGCACAACCTGCAGCAGTTGTGGGTTCTCACCCACCACCACATCACGTCCCTCACTGGTGGTCGGTCGGCCCTCAGACCCCTCCTTGGTCTGCACCATCTCCACAACCCTAGCAGTATCAGGTGCGTCTTCCTCTGCAAAGACATAAAAGAAAACAAATGGAAACAGGCATTAGCACTATGGCACACAATGAGGGCTGAGAGGCTACAGAAACAGTACTTGATTGACACATGTCCCACATGACTAAAACACTCCCATGCATGCACCGTCACTGCATGTGATGGGGAGGCAGATGCCACACATTGATGACACCAAGATGGAAGATGAACACATTTGCTGCATGCTGCCTAGCAGTGCCATCACACATTGGCCAGAGATTGGCAGGTCAAATACACATGCCATCACACAGATGGCATGTTCCCTAGCCATGAAGTGAAGAGGGAGAGGAGGTCACCAATTGTTCATTCAGTCCAGTTTGTTCATATGATTGATTATTTTCATTGTAATGGTTCTAATGTTTAACATGCAGCTGCCAGTCAAAAATGGTCCTATAGCACAGGGACATGTCCTAACTAATCATGTCCACGAAACTGAGCCAGTCCACTGTACCATAGCCATGTCAGACATGTGACAATAGGACTGAGAAATCCTGAGTAAAAGTGGTGGTATGCAAACAATCTGCCTGAATAAACAGAGGTAAATAAGCAACAGTGTAGTGGCAAGATGACACTCCAAGGGCAAATGGCGTGGTGTTGGGCTGGATGTCTAATGTTGGCCGAAGGGATGCTGCTATACCCAAATGCTGGTGCCAAGAATGTTTAGGAAGAGGCACATGGGTGAGCCGAACCACTCAGGCACACACACCCTGCCCTGGCACCCAAACAGAAGCCCTCCCACACACAACATGCACATGGATGACACACACATGCATGTGCACTCACCGGACAATGCCTCGTAATCTGCCACTACTCCCACGCCTTGAATCTGTTCCTCCGTGACGTAGGTCCCAGCAACCTGCTCATGTGGAGTGAGTTCTATGTCGTCTGCTGGAGACCCACCTCCAGTCACTAGAGTTGCAGCGTGACTTGAGGCCAGCTTATTCTTTGCCCTGCGCTTCAGGTCATTCCAGCGCTTGTAGCAATCATTAGCTGTGCGCCTCAAGATTCCAAGGGCACTTATGATGTCCGCAATGGTCTGCCAGTGTGCCTGACGTTGTGCAGGTGTGGTCTTGGATCCTGCAACAATCACCATTTCGCGGTCATGTGCGGACACATACTCTACAAGTGCATTCAGTTCGGCCTCATTGAAGCTGGGCTTCCTTGACGGGCCGGACTGTGTTGCCGTGTCTGGGGCATCAGCCTCTACTGGACGAGCACTCTTCCGCTTCCGCTTGGAAGGTGGTGGGGATCCGGAGTGTCCTGCGCCGCTCTGGACACTAGGGGCAGGAGCGTGGGATTGCACACTCAGCATGGGAGTTGGTGCAGGCATTATCTCAAGTGTGATGGTGTCAGGGGGAATCTCAGCAAGGACCGACACTGTCCTGGCTGGGTGTGTGAGAGGTGGGGTGGATGGAGTCGCAGCTGCCCCTGCAGCCTCCCCAGCCTGCCTACGCGGGGCAGCAGATGACCTAGCTGCCCCTGATCCACGTGGCCTGATGACACCAACGTTCACCGGCGCACGTGGCCTAGACCTGCTGACCTGGAAGTCAGCCATGGAGTCACCCTGTGCCAGGTCTGGTTCCACAGTGGGCTGGTCCAACAAGGGCTGAGCATGGATGGTGTCAGCCACGGTAACCTCAACCAGGGGGGGGGCATGGGTCTCCCTGACTGCTCCTCCACACATGGGGGGCTAGGGGCACCCTGCAAGTCACGGCCACGTCCCCTACCGGATCCATCATGGCCACCACTTGGGGCGCGGCCACCTTTGCCACCCTTACGGCTTGTTCGCCTCCCAGCCATGGCACTGATGTTATTGTGCGTATGGGAGTTGATGTGAACTATTGTCCTGGGCAATTGGGGGTCAAAGGGGTTGGGTACCAGATGGTAATCGTACCCTAGTGCTCTAGCAAGGCTGTATGTCACCCCTGGGGAAAGATGACGGGTCACGCAACGCACAGGCACCCCAAAAAAGGGAAGTAAGGTGCACGCAACCCCTCCTAGACCACGTACGTGGAAAAATAAACCTGCACTACGCTGTGGCACCCAGAAACACAAGAATGAACGTATGCGTGTCACACGCAGCCTAGAATGACCTCTGAAGGGGTACGCAACACACGGGGCAAGCACAGATGTTAGATACGTGCGCGACTCACCGTCTGCCAGGAACAAAAGCGTGAAAAATATGCGCGTGTGCGCGATGGCAACACCCCCCCCAAAAGAAGAATTGTACGCTGTCTGAGGAGACAGGACAACAGTAGTAGGGAAGCTGTTTGAGGAAACAGGCCCAGGAAAAAGAGGAAAAGAGAAAAAACTGTCAGAGGTAACAGGGAGTACGAACTGGAAAGGCCGTGAAGTAAATCGCGTGTGAACTGACAAGAAGTACAGATTTCACCCACTCGCTCTCCACGAAAAGCACGTACAAGGAAATGGCGTTCTACACGTACCTTTTATACACACGTCACAGACGCGCATACGCAATGAGGCCATTTCCACCAATTACGCGCTTTGACACTCGGACGTGTATCTCTTCATTTTTACACGCGCCATTCTCTACGGCCATGCGCGTGACGTCACAGCTGTGCATGGTGGTCTTTGGGCCAATGAAATCGAATATGCGAGCACACGTGGTAAAACTGCACGTCCGAGTGTCACCGCGTGTAATCGGAGGGAAATGAGCACACACGCGATTGGCCTGGGTACGTGTATTACTGGGGGTGCGCAGGAAGTTCCACACGCGATTGGTGGAAATCCACGTGTGATCTGCCATCACGTGTAATGAGGGAAACACCCGTGCGCCTCACGTCACAGACGCGCTCACGCGCTAAGGGCCTTTGGTCCAATGAAATCGCATATGCATGCTGACGTGCATACGCGCTTAGGGCCTTTCCTCGATTTACACGCAGACGTGCAGGATTTTCACGTGCCAAATCACTCCGTATCAAGCTGGCCACGCGTAAGCACACGGAAGACCACGCTCCTGCCCAGAAGGCCGAACTACTGCCCCCCAGAGCCCCGAGCACGCTCCCACCTGCCATCTGCTGCTGCCTGACTGCCTGCTGCCCACGTGCCCTGCCATTTGCTGCCTGCACATCAGCCAGGGGTGCTGTTGCTGTGACCACCCCTGCTGGAACCGAAGACTCCCGACTGGGATTCCATCGCTCCACAGCCCAGCCCCAGGACCCAGTTGCCCACCCACTTCTGCCTCTGGGGTTGTCATGTCGGGGCAAACAGCATCTGAGACCACTGACAACCCCCGGCCAGAGAGGCAGAGGGGCACCAGCTTCAGTGCCACCGAAGTTGGTGTCCTGGTGGAGCAAGTCCTGGGGCAGTATGATGCCCTCTTTGGAAGTTCCCGCGCCGACAAGGAAGGACGGACTCGGATCTGGACTGACATCGTGACTGCCATCAACGCAGAGGGGGTGGCAGTCCGCGACCTCCAACATGTCAAGAAGCGCTGGGAGGACTTCAGGTCCAGGACCCTGAACAAGGCCCGGCGCCTCTTGAAGGGAGCGGATGCCAAGGGGCGCCGGGGCCACTTGTCGGAAGAACAGATGAGGGTCCTGGAACGCATATCCCCAGCGCTCCACGTCCAGGTCCTTGAGAGGCTGACCCGTCTGGAGTCGAGCGGTAAGTGTACATGCATCCTGATTGTGAGCTGTGCGTGTGGTGATTTTTCAGTAGTGTGCAGGTTGCACATCTGTTTGTATGGGGTCGAGTATGGGTTGGGGTGTACAGGGCCGTGGGGCTAACACATGCGAGGGCTGGAATGTGTGAGACATGGATGGTGCTTGTGTGTGTAGGCTTGCATGCCAAATGCAGTTGTGTGGGCACACATGTTTGGATGAATGTGTATGGAAGTAGACATGTCCGTGATGTCACGCATGTATGTTGTTTTCAGCTGCATGTATCAGCACTGTGTACATGTGCATGTGTGTGTATTTGACAAGGGTGCAAGAGTGATGCAACATGGATGCATGTGACAGCGGTATGTGGAAGCCTGATGGGCAGATGTGACATGGATGCCCATCTGAACACTGCGACACTTGGCAGAGGTGTACACATGCATGCAAGTGCGGTGGTGTGTGTACATGTGTGGTGCACTTCCTGTGTTGCATGTGATGTCTGGCTCACCTTTGCCTGCTCATGCTGTTGTATGTGTATGGATGGTGCTGGCAGTTGTGATATGGCTGTGGTATGGCTCATGTGTGCAAGTTGAAATGACATGTGTGTTGGGGATTGTGATGACATGTCTGAGGTTTGCCAATGCCACTCATGTACAACTGTCATGTGTGTATGTGTCCATTGTACAGTGCCCTGATGCCTGTGTTTTATTTCTCCCTGTCTGCAGCGTCAACTGATGAAGAAGGCGGAGAAGGTGCTGTGGAGCACAGCGGCGGGGATCCCACCGCCATCCGGAGACGCAAGGCCCGGCTCCCCTCCCATGTTGTCATCTCGTCGGGGAGTGAGGAGTCCGGTGCCGCGTCCTAGGCCGCAGCTGCCGGGGGGGGGGTCCAAGAGGCGGAGGTTGGAGCTGGACTCCTCGGCAGCAGAAGGGGCAGCTGGGACCCCACAGGGCCCAACGGGGGAAGATGGCACAGAGTCATCCAGGTTGGTGGGGGGTTTGGTGGAGGAGGAGGTCGTGCAAGCAACAGAGACGGGGTCTGGAGGTGGGGATCCCACTGTTGCTAGTGGTGCAGTGCAGGACTAGGGACAGGAGGCAGCACAGGCCGCCGCGGAGGTGCCTGTGTGCAATCCTGTCCCTGATCCTGTCCCTGCATCATCTTGCACCAGCAGGGATGCCTACGTTCAGACCCGTTTTCAGGCAGGGGATGAGCTCACGACAACTGGCCTTCCTCTGCCTGCGGACGTGGCTATCCCGGTCTGGGTTGAGCCTGTTCTGAGTGGTGTGGCGTTGCGTCAACGGGCCATGCGAGGTGACCTGCAGTCTTTTCATGAGGAGACTGCACGTCATCTCGAATGGCTCGTTGACCACGTCAGCCTGCTGGGACAGGTCACCCAGGCCGGATTCCTCCGTATGATGGGGCTTGCTACGACCCCCTCCTCAACTGAACCCCCTACGCGCCAGTCGTCCTCCGTGCCATCTTCCCACCCATCAGTCACCTGGGTGCCCTGTGGAGCTGCCTCTGACGGTGCGGCCAAGCTGGTGGAGGAGGCATCCCTGCCACAGTCGGGAGTCGGACGTCCAGCAGGGGTGGCCACGTCAATGACTGCACCCCAGCCGGCGGAGGATGTGCAGGCAGCAGGAGGCAGTGCACGGGCAGAGGCACAGCAGCAGCAGCAACGTGGTGGGAGCCATGAAGGCTCGGGGCCTTCAACATCGGAGGGGCAGGCATCGGCCGGAGGGCAGGAGGACCCAGGACAAAGAGTGTCTTCCGTGTGGCAGCGGTTGGGCTACGCCATAGATGCGGAGCGGCAGCGGGCGGAAGAGGCACAGCTCACAATGGTCAGGGCGGAGAACTCCATGCGGAGGGCCCTGAGGCGGGCCGAGTGCCTCGAGGCAATCCGCAGGGGTTTGGAGGTGGACACGTTGACGGCCCTGCGGACCCTCGGGGCCATGGAGGAGGACCGCCTCCGGGACATTGAGCAGGAGTTCGATGATGCCCTGGCCCGGGACATCCACAAGTGAGCCGTCAAACTAGCCCGCTGCCCTTGTACATAGTTATGTAGGTAGTGTTAGGTTTCATTTTTTTTTCGATTTATTTTCGACCTTTCGGACATTGGCCACATTTTTGTATATAGTTTATTTTATTAGTCAGTGTAGTTAGATAGGTTTCCTTTCTTTTGTTGGGATAATGGACCCTGGCTTGTTCGTATGTACATAGTTCACTGTTGGATTGTATTTTTCTTTCGCATTTTCACCATGGAGCAATGGCTTTCTATTTTATTTCCCATTGGATTTTGTTTTCTGGACAGTGACTTTGGACACCATTACTTTGGATTTTTATTTTTGGTTTTGCTTTTTTTCACGGACATGCTTCTTTTCATTTTTGTACATTCCCATTTCTGTTTCTTTATTTTTGATTCTATTTATGTTTCCTTCAATACATATTTTTTTATCACACTTCAATGTGTAGTATCATCGCATTGGTTTAATGCATATCATGATATGGCTTTTGAGATTCACTGACACCCATTGGGTGTATGTGAGGGAAATGTGTTTGTTTCGGAATTGGTGCAATTGGTGTTCTGTCATGTAATTGCCAATTATGAGTGGGTGGATGCAATACTCGGGTGGGTGTTTTGCATTTGGAGGCTGACCATAGGGACCAGGGATCTAGATTGTGATGACATGTTGGCTGGGGAACATGAGTTGGACATGGGTGGGGGCCTGCTGGCAGGTGCCCCACAGTGCTGGGGGTGGGGGTGCAGGGGTACATGAGTTGGACATGAGTGGGGGCCTGCTGGCAGGTGCCCCACAGTGCTGGGGGGTGGGGGTGCAGGGGTACATGAGTTGGACATGGTGGGGGCCTGCTGGCAGGTGCCCCACAGTGCTGGGGGGTGGAGGTGCAGGGGTACATGAGTTGGACATGTGTGGGGGCCTGCTGGCAGGTGCCCCACAGTGCTGGGGGGTGGGGGTGCAGGGGTACATGAGTTGGACATGGTGGGGGCCTGCTGGCAGGTGCCCCACAGTGCCGGGGGGTGGGGGTGCAGGGGTACATGAGTAGGACATGAGTGGGGGCCTGCTGGCAGGTGCCCCACAGTGCTGGGGGGTGGGGGTGCAGGGGTACATGAGTTGGACATGAGTGGGGGCCTGCTGGCAGGTGCCCCACAGTGCTGGGGGGTGGGGGTGCAGGGGGACATGAGTGGGGGCCTGGTGGAGGCTGCCCCTGGTGGCTGGGGGGTGGGGGTAATAGGGGACATGAGTGGGGGCTTGGTGGAGGCTGCCCCTGGTGGCTGGGGGGTGGGGGTAATAGAGGACATGAGTGGGGGCTTGGTGGAGGCTACCCCTGCACTGCTGGGGGGTGGGGGTGGTGGGAGACATGGGTGGGGACCTGGTGGAGGGTGCCCCTGACAGCTGGGGGGTAGGGGGTGGTGGGAGACATGAGTGGGGGCCTGGTGGAGGCTGCCCCTGGTGGCTGTGGGATGGGGGTGGTGGGAGACATGAGTGGGGGCCTGGTGGAGGCTGCCCCTGGTGGCTGGGGGGTGGGAGAAATAGGGGACATGAGTGGGGGCTTGGTGGAGGCTGACCCTGCACTGCTGGGGGGTGGGGGTGGTGGGAGACATGGTTGGGGGCCTGGTGGAGGGTGCCCCTGCACTGCTGGGGGGTGGGGGTGGTGGGAGACATGGGTGGGGGCCTGGTGGAGGGTCCCCCTCACTGCTGGGGGGTAGGGGGTGGTGGGAGACATGTGTGGGGGCCTGGTGGAGGCTGCCCCTGGTGGCTGTGGGATGGGGGTGGTGGGAGACATGAGTGGGGGCCTGGTGGAGGCTGCCCCTGCACTGCTGGGGGGTGGGGGTGCACGAGGACATTAGTGGGGGCCTATTGGAGGCTGCCCCTGACTGCTGTGGGTTGGGGGTGGTGGGAGACATGGGTGGGGGTCTGGTGGAGGGTGCCCCTGACTGCTGGGGGGTAGGGGGTGGTGGGAGACATGAGTGGGGGCCTGGCGGAGGCTGCCCCTGGTGGCTGGGGGAGTGGGGGTGCAGGGGGACATGGGTGGGCGCCTGGTGGAGGGTGCCCCTGCACTGCTGGGGGGTGGGGGTGCAGGGGGACATGAGTGGGGGCCTGGTGGAGGCTGCCCCTGACTGCTGGGGGGTGGGGGTGGTGGGAGACATGAGTGGGGGCCTGTTGGAGGCTGCCCCTGCACTGCGGGGGGGGGGGTAATAGGGGACATGAGTGGGGGCTTGGTGGAGGCTGCCCCTGGTGGCTGGGGGTGGGGGTGGTGGGAGACATGAGTGGGAGCCTGGTGGAGGCTGCCCCTGGTGGCTGGGGGGTGGGGGTGGTGGTAGACATGGGTGGGGGCCTGGTGGAGGCTGCCCCCTGCACTGCTGGGGGGTGGGGGTGGTGGGAGACATGGGTGGGGGCCTGGTGGAGGGTGCCCCTGACTACTGGGGGGTAGGGGGTGGTGGGAGACATGAGTGGGGGCCTGGTGGAGGCTGCCCCTGGTGGCTGTGGGATGGGGTGGTGGGAGTCATGAGTGGGGGCCTGGTGGAGGCTGCCCCTGGTGGCTGGGGGGTGGGGTTAATAGGGGACATGAGTGGGGGCTTGGTGGAGGCTGCCCCTGGTGGCTGGGGGGTGGGGGTGGTGGGAGACATGTGTGGGGGCCTGGTGGAGGCTGCCCCTGACTGCTGGGGGGTAGGGGGTGGTGGGAGACATGGGTGGGGGCCTAGTGGAGGGTGCCCCTGCTGGCTGGGGGGTGGGGGTGGTGGGAGACATGGGTGGGGGCCTGGTGGAGGGTGCCCCTGACTGCTGGGGGGTAGGGGTGGTGGGAGACATGAGTGGGGGCCTGGTGGAGGCTGCCCCTGGTGGCTGTGGGATGGGGGTGGTGGGAGACATGAGTGGGGGCCTGGTGGAGGCTGCCCCTGCACTGCTGGGGGGTGGGGGTGCAGGAGGACATGAGTGGGGGCCTGGTGGAGGCTGCCCCTCACTGCTGGGGGGTGGGGGTGGTGGGAGACATGGGTGGGGGCCTGGTGGAGGGTGCCCCTGACTGCCGGGGGGTAGGGGGTGGTGGGAGACATGAGTGGGGGCCTGGTGGAGGCTGCCCCTGGTGGCTGGAGGGGTGGGGGTGCAGGGGGACATGGGTGGGGGCCTGGTGGAGGGTGCCCCTGCACTGCTGGGGGGTGGGGGTGCAGGGGGACATGAGTGGGGGCCTGGTGGAGGCTGCCCCTGACTGCTGGGGGGTGGGGGTGGTGGGAGAAATGAGTGGGGGCCTGGTGGAGGCTGCCCCTGCACTGCGGGGGGTGGGGGTAATAGGGGACATGAGTGGGGGCTTGGTGGATGCTGCCCCTGGTGATTGGGGGGTGGGGGTGGTGGTAGACATGGGTGGGGGCCTGGTGGAGGCTGCCCCTGGTGGCTGGGGGGTGGGGGTAATAGGGGACATGAGTGGGGGCTTGGTGGAGGCTGCCCCTGGTGGCTGGGGGGTGGGGTGGTGGGAGACATGAGTGGGGGCCTGGTGGAGGCTGCCCCTGACTGCTGGGGGGTGGGGGTGGTGGGAGACATGAGTGGGGGCCTGGTGGAGGCTGCCCCTGCACTGCGGGGGGTGGGGGTAATAGGGGACATGAGTGGGGGCTTGGTGGAGGCTGCCCCTGGTGGCTGGGGGGTGGGGGTTGTGGGAGACATGAGTGGGGGCCTGGTGGAGGCTGCCCCTGACTGCTGGGGGGTAGGGGGTGGTGGGAGACATGGGTGGGGGCCTGGTGGAGGGTGCCCCTGGTGGCTGGCGGGTTGGGGTGATGGGAGACATGAGTGGGGGCCTGGTGGAGGCTGCCCCTGCACTGCGGGGGGTGGGGGTAATAGGGGACATGAGTGGGGGCCTGGTGGAGGCTGCCCCTGGTGGCTGGGGGGGTGGGGGTGGTGGTAGACATGGGTGGGGGCCTGGTGGAGGCTGCCCCTGGTGGCTGGGGGGTGGGGGCAATAGTGGACATGAGTGGGGGCCTGGTGGAGGCTGCCCCTGCACTGCGGGGGAGTGGGGGTAATAGGGGCATGAGTGGGGGCTTGGTGGAGGCTGCCCCTGGTGGCTGGGGGGTGGGGGTGGTGGGAGACATGCGTGGGGGCCTGGTGGAGGCTGCCCCTGCACTGCTGGGGGGTGGGGGTGGTGGGAGACATGCATTGTTGATCAGTGGTGCAAGGTGACATGTGGGTTGGCTGGGGGGCATGCCCATGGTGGATGGGCTGCCTGCGGGACATGGGCAGGGGTGCAGGGTAGTCCCCCGTGGTGTGGGCTGCCTGCAGGGGCCGTGGAGGTTGTAGAGCGAACACCTGGGAGGACCCACACGGCCAATTCACGTGTAGTACTCCACAGAACCCCTGAAATACACGTACCCTGTTGAAATCGCGTGTGGAACTTCCCGCGCACCCCTGCAATACACATACCCTGCTGAAATCGCGTGTGGAACTTCCCGCGCACCCCTGGAATACACGTACCCTGCTCGCACGGGGCCAATCGCGTGTGGAACTTCCCGCGCACTCCTGGAATACACGTACCCTGCTCGCACGGGGCCAATCGCGTGTGGAACTTCCCGCGCACCCCTGAAATACACGTACCCAGCTGAATTTGCGTGTGATACTTCCCGCGCACCCCTGATGCACACGTACACAGGACAATCGCGTGTGGAACTTCCCGCTAAACACTGAACTACACGGTCCCCGCTTGGCGTTTGCTGTTTGCCAGCCTTGTGAACTGGTACAAGGTTAGTGCAGCCCTTTGCGATTATTTGGGGATTTTGAGGGCTTTTCCTTGCGCGAGGGCGTTCTTGGGGGCGTAACTGGCGCTGTAGCAGGGTCGCTGCGCCACGCTGCGCCACGGCTGGTTTTGGATGCGAAAATCCATGAATACGCTGTTCGCGGAAATCGATTTTAGCGCACGCGGCTGGTGCAGACATTCGCACGGGCATGCTGTGCGCCAGTCGCGTGCGCCACTTTTGTGCGATTTTCGATGAATTACCCTGTAAATTGCATTAAGGCATGGAGCTCATTTTCGTACTCTGCTCAGCTCATGAGAATGTTTGAAACAGTCAATAACTGCAATATTAACCTTTTGACTATTTTAGCAGTCAGCGAAACGTCACACACAACATTCTGGACAAAGTGACAGCTATAACTTTACCAATGGTGTCACTTTGTGCAGAGAAATGGTTCACTTTCACATCACACCTTATGTATGTTTATGCTCGAACTGCTCCAGTTAAACCAAGTTCAGTCAACCAAGTTCACGAAAAAACGTAACTTATGAAAACACTGATATTAAAATATTGCGAAATATAACGACATTTAATTTTCTATCCCATGTTCCTTACTTACTTTACTCAGCATTAACGAAATGTTACCAATCTGACACCTATATTATTAATATCAGCAGTTGCTAATACCCTTGTAGACATCAGTAGGGGTTGGTAGAATGACCTTTCACCAGCCAATCGCCAGAGGCGAAGGGGCAGATTATTACTCCACAATAACGACCATTAGTGGACTATGGGTCTGTTTAGTTAACATCACAAAATGACTTTTAATAACAATTGCAATCAATATATATTGACTATTCTATTAACGTGTTTATTGAACATAATATAACAACCACATTAGAATAATGTATTCCTTCCCTCACCAATAACCATTTAGTGAACAGACTATCACCAAACCTGATGCCAGAAATTCACACGGCTAGATACAATGAAGAGTTATGTGAGAGGCTAGCTATTGTATCACCAGTAGGTATCTACTTTCTTTTCAGTGGGTGGGAGCAGCAACACCATCCCCACTTCAAGTACAGGTACTTGCTACACACCTGCAACCATTAGTCTTAAAGTCAGGTCCACCTCTTGGAATCAAGCCCAATTCTTGTTATGTGGTTTAGATGAACAATCACATTTGTTTCAAGACTTTCTGAAAAGAAAGTCTTTGCTCCACTGCTCTCGTGGGCATCTCAATATCCCCACCAAACAGGTAGTGTGAATTTATCACAGCGTATACCAGGATTGGGGAAGTTACTTTTATTTAAAGGGTCATTGTGGCTGCTAATCTAAACGTTAGCAATACCCTGCCCATGGAGGATATGTGCTTTTGGAGAACCTGGGGGAGCTTCACATGACACATGACGTCGAGGCTACATTCCTGTATTAGACATGTCAAAGGGCAGAGGTCAGTCTATCCAATTTTAAACATTGTACCTCATTTATTTTCCAAGTCCCCAAAGTGTAAGTAAAGTTGACAAAATTTAGCATGTAGGTGTTAGGTCACTGTGATGAAATGACTTCTGCCCTGCAAGAGTAAAAGGGTGAGTAGTAGTCTAAGTGCCTACTCCGCCCTCAAACTGCTACAAACCAAGAGTGATCGCAATCATAAAGGTAAAACAGGCATAGTTAAGAGATATACCTCCTTTGCCTTTTGTGGTAACTTGGGTTGTGGGACTGCTATAGTCGCAAGAGGAGTATGAATGTGATTCAGTAGAAACCCAAACAGCAATAGCGGAACAGTGCAAAATAAAGGGAATGTCCATTGAAAGTTCTATAAATAACTTAATTGAACACACCATCTGGAAAAAATAAATTGAAAAAAACTGCACAAAACCCACCGTTAAGAAAAGAGCACAGAATATGCACAGATAGAAAGATGTAGCACTATGGGTAATGAATCAGTGGTTTAAGGCAGGTAAAACCCACACTGTTTGTAAAAAGTATGTGTTCTCGTAGGCAACAAGGGGATTAGTGATCTACCCAGTCTTTAAGGCCCAAAACTAGATCAAGGGGGCAGTTAATAGTCAGTAGTACCATCTTGTGGTTCTTGGTGGTTCCACATTGTCGGACCATGCTTCAAGCTGTAGTGCAAGTGGACTGAACCAAGTTCGAGGACTCTGCAGCGGAGTCAGCAAGTTACATGGTGGTGTTGAGTTGGTTCGACCGGTGCAAGTACCTTGGGCCAAAGGGCTTGGGTGCAGTGGCGAGAACAGTGGAGTAACTTTTCTGAAAATGTTGGGGGGGACATGACATCTGAAGAAAAGGTGCCCCAGCCAAATGAATGCACGAGAAGGTGTTGAACTGGGTCGAGAAGAAGTATGTTGCCGTTTGTAAACGCTGCTTGAAGGAGTGTGAATCGTGAGAGCTGTCAGGGTCGGTTTAACTGTCCAAGTGAGAGCGAAGATGCTGGTGACTGGATGTGCTGATAGTTTCGAGTGGTTCAATACAATATTCAAAGATCACAGTTCTAAGGGGTCCCTCATGGTCTGGTCGACTGTTGATTTCTATTGGCAAAGAATATTCTGGCGAATCAATGGTGGATCAAAGGTGGCGGCTACAATGAGGAGGTTCTGATTTGAGCCGAGACAATGATGTACTCAGCTGGTGCGATGAGGCAGTGAATTGCATTGAATTTGCAGTACAGTAGTCGGAGGTGAAGTGCCAAAATCAGCTCCAGAGGTTTATAGAGGTTTGAAGGCATCGAACAGGCATGCATCACAGTTCAACATCGTTTGACTAGAGAAACACGGGCTTCCTGGCCATCTTGGTCCTTTGGTTGCTGTTAGTCCCAATCCAGGGGCTCAAGGATAGGTTTAATCCTTGTTCTCGGCCTCCGACACACAGGAGAGGCTGGTCCTCAACTGTAGGGGTCCCTCAACATGGTGAGGTCCTGGGTACCATTGTGGCTGGAAGAGAGTCAGGTCTTGTCCCAGCAGCAGTTCACACCCATTGGCCCCTGGGGATGGTAAGGTGACAGAGCTCGCCTTTGGCTGGCTGAGATCTTTGGGAAGAACAACTTCCCCAACACAGGTCCAATGACATTTCCCTTAGGTGTTTGGTCCAATGTGAATACAGGAAGGAGTGGGATATTCCTTCTTTTAGCCTGCTTTAGGGTCAATGCCTGTTCTTATAACAAGTAGACTTTGCCTTCTGACATCCCACCCAAAGTGCTTCCTGCTAAAAGAAGTGGAGAGGACAGGAAGGAAAGATCAAAACGCATCTCTTCCAACTTCTTAATACTATTCTCTCTCCACGCCTGACACATCCCTCTCAGTCTTCTTCCCTTTTCGCTGTCGACCTTGCTGATTATTTTACAGTGAAGGTCTCCACTCTTCAGGCTTCCTTTGTCTCTTCACTCCCAGCTTTCTCTCTCGCCTACCCTTTCTCTTACTGTGGTTACCATCTACCGGCCTCCTGGTCAAATCACCTCATTTCTCTCTGAGTGGGCAGACCTCTCCTCATCCCTCCTGGCCTCTACCACTCAACTCCTCCTCCTCGGTGACCTCAATATACATTTAGACTCTCTTTGCTCCTCCTCTGTACTCTTCCGTGAACTCTGCGACTCCCCCTCCCTGTCCATCCTCCCCTCTGGCCCGATTCACTCTGCAGGGCACACACTCAATGTCTTGATCTCCTCTGACCTCCCCCTCTCCATCCCTCTGACCACTCCTCTCTCCTGGACCGATCACTCCCTCCTCTCCTCTCATCTCTCCCTCTCTTCCCCCCAAGCCAAGCCTACCCCAACACTACCACCTACCTTCTCAGATATCCGGCCCATGAAGCGTGTGTCAGTTGAGGCTTTTGCCGCCATTTTCTCTCCCATCCCTCCACCTTTGGCTGTCTCACATCCTGACACAGCCCTGTCTCTGCTCTACTCTTCAATTTCTCATACACTTGATGCTCTTGCCCCTGTCATGAGGATTTGTTTGAAGTCCAAACCCAAGTGCAATTCCTGGTATGACTATGACCTAGCTACACTTAAATGTAAGTGTAGGGCGGCTGAGAGGAAATGGAGGATATCCTGTTCATCCTCTGACAAACTGGCCAGTCGCCTGCTACAAAGGCAATACCGACTCTCTGTCCTCACCAAGAAGGGAGTCCACATTCAAGCTTGTGTCTCTGCGGCATCTAACAACTCAGCCAAACTCTTTAAAATCTGCAAGGAGCTGGCCAACCCTGCTACCATCTCTACCCCTCCTGTTGCCTCCCAGGCTCTTTGCAATGCCCTTGCCTCTCACTTCATTTAAAAAACCCAGGACATCCTGTCCATCCTCTCCACCCAGAGCCCTCCTCTCCCCTCCCCATCTGTGCTTGCTGACCCTCCTTTAGCCACCCCCCGCCATCCTTCTCGTCCTTTCCTCTTTTCTCCCCTGATGAGGTTGCTAGACAAATCCGATCTATGAAAGCCTCATCAAAACAGGTTCCTCCTTGTTCCTCTAAAACCATCAAGGACCACATTAACACTCTCACTCCGACACTTGCTGATTTTTGCAACCACTTCTTTGCCTCGGGATCCTTCCCCTCTCCTCTGAAGCACTCCTTTGTGCACCCTCTTCTCAAGAAACCCACAGCTTATCTTTCTTGTCTAGCTAACTATCGCCCAATTTCCATTACTCCCTTTCTTGGCAAAGTCCTGTAAAAGTTTGCCATCTCTCAGCTTAACCTTCATTCCAATTTTGTTGGCTGTCTCCATGACCATCAGTCTGGCTTCAGAGCTGCCAGAAGCATGGAAACTGCTCTCCTGAACATCCGTGAAGATCTGCTTTCCAACCTTGACTCTAACATTCTCTCTGTCCTCATCGTCCTCGATCTCTCTTCTGCCTTCGACATGGTCAACCATACCATCCTGCTCAACCGTCTCAGTGAAAACCTGGGTATCACTGATCAGGCTCTGGCCTGGCTGACCTCTTTCCTCTCAGATCAACCCTCCCAGGTCCAACTTGGGTCCTTCCTTTCATCTATCTTCCTCTCTACCTGTGGTGTTCCCCAGGGGACTAACCTCTCGCCCTGGCTTTTCAACCAATACCTGGCAACTCTCGCCCACTGCATTGCCACTTTCTGCTCAAATTTCCAGTGTTATGCTGACGACACTCAACTCATTTTCAGGCTGCCCTCTGCCACCTCCTCTCCCTCTCTCATCTCTGATTGCATAACTGCCATTCAAGATTGGTGTGCCACCAATGATCTTTGTCTGAATGCCAGCAAGACGGATATCCTCCTCATCGGCACACCTTCACCATCCTTTCCCCACACTCTCTGGCCGGCCTCCCTTGACCCTCCTCCTACACCCACCTGCGAGGCTAAGAACCTCAGGGTCATCTTTGACTCAACCCTTTCCTTCTCCGCCCACATCTCTGAGGTCTCTAAAAAGTCAAATTTCCGACTGCACCTCCTCAGAGGTACTCTGCCTTTCCTCTCCATCCCCCAGAAGCTCATGGTATCCCAAGCTCTGGTTCTCTCTAGCTTGGACTATTGTAACAGCCTCTTTCTAAATCTACCTGCCTCTACTCTCCACCCTCTGCAACTAATCCAGAGCAGGACTGCGAGACTTGTCCTTGGCCTCAAGCCCTGGGATCGTATCTCTCCAGCTCTGAGATCTCTCCATTGTATTTGTATTTGTATTTTATTTATTTGTATTGTGCGTCGGAGCCCTGAGGCAGCTGAGTGCATATCTTACATGTTGTACATTTACATTGTGCATCAGCAGATATCAACAGTTTCCAGTATCATACATCAGGAGAGGCGATAATTACATAGTAAACAGGTACATATATGCAGATGCAAATATAAAATGCCATAATAGCAGTGGGATAGCTAAATGGGGTTTTGGTTCCAGAGACCTGATTTGATCTTATTTCTAAAAATCGTGAATGAGGGCTCAGTTCTAGTGGTGAGGGGGAGTGCATTCAATTTTTTTGCAGCAAGAACAGGGAAACTAACTCCACCCACACTTTGTTGGTTGAAGCGGGGTATATTTACGCAGTGAGTTTGGGCTGTTCTAATAGGTCTTGCTGAAGTATGCCGTGTAAAGGTGTCGCAGAGGTAGGATGGCGCTTGATTGTGTAGGGACTTATGTGTTAATGATAGAACTTTAAGGTCAATTCTTTGATTAATGTTTAGCCATTTGAGGTATTGTCTAGTAGTGGAAATGTGCTGCTTCCTTGGGATGTTACAGGCTGATCTAACTGTATTGTTCTGCATTACTTGCATTTTATTTATGTTTTTTTGAGAGCTACCTGCGTAAAGCGCATTGCATTAATCTACTTTGGATAGCACTGATGCTCTTGCTACTGATATACAGTTATTTGTGGATAGGTAAGGGCGACAGGCTGTAATAAGCTTGCATGTATAAGCTGTGGCTGATGCAAGTGCGTTAGTTTGTTTCTTAAAGGATAGTGATGCGTCAACGTGTATACCCAGTGTTTTCACACTGTGTGCTACATTAATGGTATTGCCATCAATGATGAAAGTTTTGAAGGCAGTATTTAGTTTGCTCAATTTGGTAGGGGATCCAAGTAGGAGAAGTTCAGTTTTGTCGTTGTTTAGTATAATGCTGTAGATATCATTCAAAGTTTTGCTGTCTGCAGTGTAGTCACCAGTGATAGGGATGAGGATCTGGGTGTCATCAGCATAGTTAATATACGTAACACACAGATGGTCCAGAATATCGAATAGAGGCTTAGTGAAAACATTATAGAGTGTTGGTATAGAGTGTTGGTAATACACAAGATCCTTGGGGGACTCCACATGATACAGGTGGTGGTAAGGCTGAGGCGGATGGAGCAAAGACGCACATGGATCTCTTATTAAGGAATAATTTAATCCGCATGTTGGCTTGGTCAGAGAAGTGTGCAGCTGATGACAAGTGCTTACGTAATATATCATGGTTCACTAAATCGAATACCGCCGATAAGTCAAGTAATAATAGCAAGGCAGATTTACCATTATCTTTTAAAGCCTGAATTTTTAGATCAACAAGTGCTGTCTCTGTCCAATGTCTGGGTCTGAATCCAGATTGTTTTAGGCCTAGTAAATTGTTAAGTTCCAGATGATGCTAGATTTGGAGATAGGCAGCTCGATCCAGTATTTTCAACAGAAAAGGGTGATCGGCCGGTTGTTAGATGGGTTATTCGGGTCGAGCGTAGGCCTTTTTAGCAGTGGGAGTACCCATGCATCTTTTAGACTTGTAGGTACAGAGCTCGTAGCAAACAAAGCATTGATACATTTAGTAATGAACGGGGAAAGCACAGAGGCTGCTTCTTTGATTAAAGTGGCTGGACAGATATCGCCTTGCAATTAGATTGTTTAAGTTTAAGTATGATCTGTTCAACTTCTTTAATGGAGAGAGGTTGAAAGTTGAATTGTGGCAGTGCTGCCAGCAATGGAGTAGGCGTTTTAGGAGGTAGGGTGTTGTTAATGAGGTTTTTTTTCGCGTTGATTTTGTCGAGTAGCATTGTAATCTTGTTTTGGAGTGCATTTTGAATATTAGTGCACCATTGGGTGTCTTTGATGCAAGGGTCCGGTATGGGGGCAGGTGACACGAGTTCCTTTAGTATATTGAACAATTCCTTCATATTTGAGTTTGCTTTTGCTTGTGGTCATTGTAATTATCTTTCTTTGCTTGGATAATGGCTGTTTTGTAGTGGAATGACACTGCACTGAATATATCTTAATTCTGTGTGCACGGGTGTTTTTTCCAATTTGACTTTGCTGCCCGTTTTGCTTTTCTAAGAATTTTTAGGTGAGGTGTGTACCATTTGTTTATGTGGGCGAGAGGCTTAGCCTTCTGTATTTTTAGCGGGTTAAGCGTGTTGATAGCTTTGGTCATAGGCCCTCATTACAACCCTGGCTTTGGACCATGGTGCTAATAGCACCATGGTCCATGCCGGTAACTTACCGACTCCGCCATGGCGGAATGGGGAATTACCGCCCCATTCCGAGGTTGGCGGGGTGGTAATTCCCCATGCCGCTTTTGCCCTTCCACATACCCATTTTTGCCCCATAGGGCTCAATGGAAATGGGGAAGGCACTAAGTACGGTGCCGCAATTTGCGGCACCATACTTAGCACCAAGGTCCCTTTGCGGGTTGGATTTTAACGCCTGCAAAAAGCAGGCGTTAAAATCGCCAACCCGCAAAGGGACCTCGTAATCAGGCGTTAAGGGGTTAACCCCTTAACGCCAGGGTTGTAATGAGGGCCATAGTCTCATTACATAGCTTCACTAGATCAGAAGGGTCAGAATGTCTAGAATTGGTCTGAGTTAAAGGATGTAGTAGTGGTATCAATTTTTCTAAGGTGACTTCAAGATGGCCGCCGTGAAGAGAGGACGTGCCTGAGCGCGCTCCGGCTCTCCCCCTCCCGGGCCTATACAGCAGCCAGCCCACTAGCGGATCTCTCGATGAGGTAGTCGGAGGAAACTGTCCCCGGAAACCCGCAAACGAAGCCCCCCATATATGAGGGCCCACCGGTGCCATACACAACGGCGGTAAACCCCAACGTGGCCGGAATACTTCGGCGGACCCGCGGTTCCCTATCAACCCACACTCTGGGAGCAGCGGATGCGGACCGGGACCCGACATCGAGGCCGCCCACCGGTGACCCAGAACACGAGACCTGCCCCCCCGCGCCCACGGATTGAATCGACCGGGGAATCGCGGAGGAGGAGACACCCCCCCCGTGGGCCTCGGACGTGAGAAATACCCGAGACCGAGCACGGAGGCGACCCCAGCGCGGCTCCGCTTGGAAGGACGAGAGGAAGAAGCACCCCCAGAGTCGGATGCGGGGTAACGACCCTAGCCGGCGAATCAGACACACGCCCAAGCAGATCGAGGGAAGGGAGCGAGGGCTCAGCACGAACAACAAAAGGCACGGCGCCTGGAGCCGCCACACTAGCCTCGATCTCCCCCGCTCTCCGGGCCCCACACATATTGGGAAGAACGCAGCCCGAAGCGGACACTTTCTTAAGGTACGTGATCGAACTGATCGAGGGGAGAGAGCAAAAGGCTCACAACAAGAGTCATGGACCTCCGAAGCCGGGCACACTAACCGTAACCTCCCCCGCTCTGAGAGCCCCCTCACACATTGGCAAGGGCACGGCCCGTTGGTGGTCACAGGCCACAGGCAACGTACGGAGAGGAGAAAACGGATCCTCCAAAGCGGCAAGTTACACTCGGAATTGGGGAAGCTCCCCACCTCCACAGGGACCAGCCTCAGGAGCGGACACATACTGCCGTGACTCCCCCCGCTCTTAGGGGTAATAACAGGCGACCCCGGTCTGAGAACCATACGGAGCGGGGACAGATGACCACGGAAGATCAGCAGAGGCCGCAGACCGAGACTCACACCGAAAGGGCCGATCCCCATCGAGAAGCTTCCACGTGGAGGCATAAATGTCAAAATCCAGAGGGAAGCACGGATCATCCAACCCCTCAAACCAGCAGCCGAAGCAAGACCACAACTTGGCCCAATTCTGGGGGGGGGGCAAAGGAACCACGGACAAGACGAAAACGCCCAAACGATCAAATAACGACTTGGGAACGAACCCCCCCCACGAAGACATGGCCTCAAAAGAGGATCTGAAGATGTGGTTCGGGGAACTCCAAACACAACTCATGGACTCAATGAATGCGCATCTGGATGCTATGAAGTCCGATTTCAAATCGGCCATGCAGGAATTAAAAAACAGAAGTATCAGGCCTGGGAGAAAGAACAGACACCTTGGAGAAGATCGTGCAGAACATGGAGGAAGAGTCACAACAAGTTGCAGAAACACAGGAACACTTAGCCCGCCTAACGCACAACTTGGAAATCCAATGTGAAGACTTGGAAAACAGGTCACGAAGATCGAACATTAGGATAAAAAACGTACCAGAGATGGTGGAAGATAAAGATCTTAAGGCATTGGTCCAACAAGTTTTTTCAGACATCCTAGACCAGGACGAGGGAGAAGAAGTCCTGATAGATCGAATACACAGGGTGGGACCAAAAAGATCGTCTCCCCAAAACGACCGCCCGAGAGACGTTTTGGTGGCCCTCACCAGATACACACAAAAAGAGCGAGTGTTAAGAAAGGCCAGAACAATGGACTTCATTCGAATGAACGGGGAGGAAATACAGCTGTATCAGGATCTGGCATTGACAACGCTCCAGAAGAGAAGAGAAATGTCCCAGATAACGAAGGAGATGACAGCCCGCCAAATTAGATACAAGTGGACATTCCCATTTGGCCTGCTGTTTACGTGGGAGGGCACACAAAAAAGGATAACTTCACGGGAAGAAGGGCAAAGACTCATGAACCTGCAGGACCAAGACGAGGACCCCCCGCAGGCAAGCGGCTCTGGTCCCCCCGTTAAGACGACACACTCGAGATGGAAAACGATTAACAGGAGAGAGAGGCGACCAAGCAGGAGGAAGTAACGCACAGATGAACGTCTAGAATGTCGGATCAGAAGCAGGACACAGCAGCCATCGGGGACAGGACAGAGACAGTAAGAATCCGAGAGACCAACACACAGGTGCCGGGAGGGGGGGGGGAGAGACACGGAGGCCACTGAAGTCATGACGAAGGGTTTAGGATCCCCTTCAAAGTTATCCCTGAGTACAGTAGAGGGCGTGAGGCACGAGGCAACACGCCGAGGTGCTAGTAGTAAATCATGCCATCCTCAGGGCAGTTGGGGTAGGGGGGGGGGAAACACACCAGTTGGGGATTGCGTGACACAACGGGGGGCGGTAGGGGGAGTTGGGGACAGGGGAAACCCGGGGATAACTCTGGAATTGCAAAAGAGACGAGAGGATCTGTGGCACACTACCTAATATGGGAAGACACATGGGGATAAAAATCCTGACACAGAATGTAAGGGGTCTAAACTATCCAGTCAAACGTAAAAAAGTAGCACACTCCATTAAGCAGGGGGCTTTTGACATCGTAATGCTCCAGGAGACACATATAAGGGCCCAAGACAAGCATAAATTCCGCCTTAGGGGGTTCAACCAAATCTTTCAGGCAAACGCGCCAGAGAAAAGGGCCAGGGTTCTCAAAGCGGTCAGAGACTCCCTGCACGCACAAGTCAAGTTCTCATGGGGAGATAAACAGGGGAGAAGCCTAATAGTAATTATAACGATAGATGGCCGACCCCTGACATTGGCAACGGTATACGCACCCAACACAGGACAGGATGGCTTCATAAGAGAGGTCCTAGACAAAATAGATCAACGAGCCGCTGGAGAGGTAATACTGGGGGGGGGGACTTCAACATGGCGTGGGACCCATCCCTAGACAGATCCAGGCACAGGAAACATAGTCAAGATGCCCCATCGAAAAACCTAAAGCAAAAAATCACGCACCTTGGGCTTGCCGATGCTTGGCGCAATGCCAACCTAGAACGAAAAAGCTATACATATTACTCGCACGTACATAATACGGCCTCGAGGATAGATTACCTCTGGGTTTCACTGAGCCTCCTAGGTAAGATAAAACAGATAGAGATTGAACCTATCACGCTCTCGGACCATGCCTCTTTGTGGATGACCGTCATCTGGCCCACACATTATCCCAGGCTTTGGAGTTGGCGCCTCCCGGAGGATATAATAAGGGACCCAGTGACGGCGCAGAAACTCAGGGAACATATCACAGATTTCTTAGCAGAGAATGACCTCCCAGACACAAACAAAGACACAGTATGGGACGCTCTAAAGGCGGTAATAAGGGGACATCTAATAGCACTCAAAGCACAGAGAGAAAAATGAACCACCAATGGGAAAAGGAACTAGAAGCACAAATAGAGGCGATCCAGGCAGAAATGATCCAGACTCCAACTAGGAAAATCATGCGCACATTAAGACACGTGCAGGGGCAGCTAGAAGCCCTACGTACGAAAAAAGCGGAAAAGGCACTTCTATACACAAAACACTGGTACTATGTAAAGGCGAATAAAGCCGATAAACTCCTAGCAAAACAATTGAAAAGCATGCAGCAGACGCGAACAATAAAAGCTTTAAAAGATGAGTCAGGGCATCTGAGGACCCAAACCTCTGAGATAGGGCAAGTACTTGAAAGGTTCTATCAAAAATTGTACACTACGGATCTCCCAAACACAGATCACCAAGAAGACTTTCTCGCCGGGATTCAACTTCCCGTACTGAGGGAGGAAGAGAGGCTAAACTTAGAAAAAGAAATTACAATAGAAGAGGTCCATGCAGCAATACAGTCCCTCCCCATGAACAAAGCACCGGGCCCGGATGGATATACCGCCCTCTTTTATAAAACATACAAAGACATCCTCGCTCCTGTACTCACGTCCCTATATAATACCTTTGGGGGGAAGGGATCAGTGACCCAAACCATGAATGAGGCAAAAGTACTGGTGTTCCATAAAAAGGGGAAGGAAGAACAATGCCCCACCGCCTACCGCCCCATTGCCTTAATAAATCTAGACGCAAAACTGTATACTAAAATATTAGCTGCTAGACTGGCACCACTCCTCCCCACACTGATAAACCAGGATCAATCAGGATTCGTTCCCAATCGGCAGACACATGACAACATTCGTAGGGTCCTCCATTTGGTCGAAAAAATAGGCATTAAACAGACCCCAGCGGCACTGGTAGCCCTGGACGCGGAGAAAGCGTTCGACCGGGTGGAGTGGACATTTCTATTCCTGGTCCTAAAAAAAATGGGAATGGGTGAAGGATACATCGGCATGATCCGGGCTAACTACAACTCCCCGTCCATAAGAATAGCTGTGAATGGCGGACTGTCGAATAAAGTATACCTAGAGAGACGGACGAAACAAGGGTGCCCACTTTCCACCCTTTTATATGCTATTTATCTGGAACCCTTACTGGCAAAAATCAGGGATTTACCGGAGGTAAAGGGTATAGAAATGGCGGGACAGGAGCACAAAGCTGTGGCATATGCAGATGACATGCTAGTGGCTATAGGAGACCCGGGGCGGTCCTTACCGCATCTAATGGAAGTCATAGACAAATTCGGGGAGATCTCGGGATTAAAAATAAACAGGCAAAAATCAGAGATACTGATCCTGGCAGGTAACAAAGAAGAAATCCGCGCAAGTGCGACAGATTGCCAATTGAAGGTAGCAACCACGGGTATCAAATATTTGGGTATCACTCTCACCAGGAAAATTGATGAACTTTATGCTCACAATTACCCCTTAATCTTGGAAAATATTAAAAAAGATCTATTAAAATGGAACCCATTGGCGATTTCCTGGTGGGGTAGAATCACGGCGGTCAAGATGACCATACTCCCTAAACTACTGTACCTTTTTCAGGCCCTCCCGATAAGACCCCCCAGGGAGTTCTTTAGAACTCTTAGGAAGGAGGTGTCCAAATATGTTTGACAAAACAAAACCCCTCGAATCTCAAATGCGAATCTGACTGCGAATAGAGGGGAAGGTGGGTGCGCAATGCCACATTTTAAGAACTACTATGAAGCAGGCCAACTGTGGGTATTAAGGGAATGGATCCCAGAGCGAGGGGAAAAAATCTGGGAGAGGCAGGATAGAGCGGTGGCAAGGACACCCACCAGGCATATGCTATGGATTAACAATCGATTTTGACACGACAATACGCAAGTCAGTGAGATACTGAAGACTACGCTGGGGGTTTGGGATGCAGCTACGCAAAAAGAAACCCTGACTAAAGATCCCACTCCTTTTATGCCAATGTTTAGCAACCCAGAGTTCCCACTGGGAATGGAAATAGGCGCCTACAGTAAATGGGAAGAGGCTGGGTGCAAAATGGTGGGGGACATGCAAGAAAACCAACAGATAAGGTCATTTGCAGACTGCATTTCAACGCTTTTGAATCTAACACCAAAGGATCGATTTAAATATGAACAGCTCTGCCACTGGTTACGTACCCCACGAATAAAAGAAGCAATGCTTAGAGACCTGACCGCTTTTGAAAAGTACATTATGACGCAAACAGGCACCCTCAAATTTGTATCAAATACATACAAATACATTAATGCACAACCGGAACCAACCACATGACAATATATGAAAAGGTGGGAGAAAACCCTGGGCTATACCCTCCCCAGGGACAGATGGGAGTATATCTGGCGTCAGATTCCAAAATTGACGAGAGCCATCCAAAATAGAGAAATGTGGGTGAAAATAATGCTTCAATGGCACTACACCCCAGAGAGACTACACACGATGTTTGCCAACTCCCAAAACAGGTGCTGGAGGGAATGTGGGGGACAAGGGGATTGGCGACACATCTGGTGGGATTGCCCTAAATTGCGCACCTATTGGGGGGAAATCAAGGCCCAAATGCATAAAATGTTCCCGGGGACAGACCACCTGGGGGTCGAGGTATGGCTGGGGGGCCTATGGGACCCCAAGGACAAAACTCTCAACACCCCGCAGAAGAGGAACTTTATGGGTCTGTTGATAGGGGCATGGCTGGAGTTGGCACATAACTGGAAAAATAAAAACCCGCCGGCAGCAGTGGACTGGACGCGTAGGGTGTGGACACATCTGGCTATGGAACGGTTAACATATAACATTCAAGGAGAACATGGGAGGTTTAGAAACGATTGGGGACATGCGTTAGAATCCCTCCACTCGGACTACAAGGAACAATGGTGTCCGCACACAATAAGGATACTGGATATATTCTCGTGAAGACGAAGCACAACTCAGCGAGAACTTTACATGGACAGAGTTATCCCAGAAGGGGGGTGGGGGGTGGGGGGAGATGGTGTTCATTATGTTCTGATTGTTACTTCATGTAAAAATTAATAAAACATACCTTTAAAAAAAAAAAAAAAAAATGTCTAAGGTGAGGTTCTGTTTACTTCTTGCCATTAATGCTGGTGCCTTAGTAGGAGTGGTGTGAGTTACCGTTTGATCAATAGCGAAGGTAATTAAAGGATGGTCTGTCTAAGCTCAGGGTGTGTTTCCCAAAATCTTGATGGAGCAATAAAGATCTGCTAGCCAGTCTAGGGTGCGGCTCTTGTTGTGTGTTGGACTATTTATATGATGTGTAAACCCCAGCTCTGACATAGTGTCTTTAAGTATGGAGGCTTTACCATCTTTAGGATCGTCAAGACCTAAATTGAAATCACCTAGGATTATAACTTGGGATTTACATTTGGTCTTGTCAGACAGTAGTTGTGATATGTCATTTTCGAAGGTCGTCAGTAGATCAGGTGCATGGTGATAGTGGCTGTGGCAGAAGTGGATAATTTAATAGTCAATAGTTTTGCTGAGGTAAGGTGGCCATAATTAGTTATTCTCAGTTCTAGCATTGTTTTGTAGATGATAGCTACACCACCTACTTTACTTTGATTCGAGTCTCTATCAGCTCGAAGGATAGAGTAGTTGTCAGGTAAGGATAGTGCTAAGGCCGGGCCAGATGTAGGGTTCAACCAAGTTTCAGTTAAGGCAATGATATCTAGATCATTATCGATCAGAATGTCAAATATGTCCAGGGCATGGGCTTGGAGGGACCTGGTATTTATGCGTCCTACTTTGATTACATTAGGGATGTTGTTGTTGGGTTGGGTAGATCTATTACTTTTGTTTAACATTTTAGCTGTGGGCGTATCTAAGGTTGCCTTATAAGGGTGGTCTATTTTGTTGATCTGATGGATTTTGGGAGATAGGTGCAGTTGAGTTCTAGATCCTAATCTGCAGTTTCTTAGTGGTGTGTTACAGGGTTTAGTAATCTTCTTTATAGGTGGGCAGTACGATGTTGGGTAGTTGGACCTGCTAATATCTTCGAAGGGGTGAGCCTTGTGAAAGGTTTTTTGATGAGGAAGAATATTGCAGTATTTATAGTTGGTATTGGGTAGAGGGTGAGTAAAGTGGACATAGGGTGTCATGTCAACGCAAGGTTTTATGAACGTGGTTGGTGGGATGTCTGTTGAAGATGGTAGGTTAGATGTCGTTGTTAACTTAATGATCGGTGTGTTGGGATGCTGTTGGTGATCCATATTTGGATATTGGACAATAGTTGTGCTGTCCACTGAGTTAAGCGGGGTGGAGCCGTAGGCGGTGTTATAGAGGCTTAAAAGTAGTAATAGTTGAGGTGACGTTCTTGCTATGAATTATTTGTAGATTAGGAGCTAGGTAAAGGTGTAATACGGTAGTGTGGCTATCAGCAGAGGGCATGTTCATACAATCTTGGCATTATTAATAGAATTAGTTAGCATTTTTTTTGCCAGCACTAGAGTACTAATAGTAACACTTTGCACTAATTACTAAAGGGTAACAGATTAGTAACAGCACCTAGATTCGAAAGTCCACACATGAGCAAAAAGTACTAGCATTAACACTTTGCACTAATTACTAAAGGGTAACAGATTTATTACCTAGATTTGAAGGTCCACACATTAGCAAAAAGTACTAGCATTAACACTTTGCACTAATTACTAAAGGGTAACATATTTATAACAGCACCTAGATTCGAAGGTCCACACATGAGCAAAAAGTACTTGCATTGACACTTTGCACTAATTACTGAAGGGTAACAGATTTAAAACAGCATCTAGATTCGAAGGTCCACATATAAGCAAAAAGTACTTACATTGACACTTTGCACTAATTACTAATAGGTAGCAGGTTTGTAGTAGCGCCTGAGTTCAAAGGTTCATACGTGAGCAAAAACTGCTGGCTATAGTGAGCGTGGATAGGGAACTAACTAGAGGGTGAAGCTAGCCTATCAGAGAGTTAGTCCTATCACTATCATAGAGGTAACACTTAGTATTGGGCAATAGCAGTTGATACAGTATTTGCATGAAGTTAGTTCATTTCACTTTAACGTTCGTCTCGCAGAATGGTCACCTCACCTCAGTGAGAATATGGGATGTGGTAGTGCACGCAGTTGTGCTGATAGAGTTTGCTGTGCATGTACCTCTGCCAAGTGTATATAAGGCAGATGAGATCGTCATAGAGGGGTTCTGGGGCATTAATGTACAGTTCAGTTTTAGTGCGGCAAACAGTTATTTGGAGCTATAGTAGTAGACCCTGGAGGGTACTTACGCACTGTGACGATGGATGGCAATTTTTCTTGCAGACGGCATACTGGTCATGCACGGTGTCAAGGGTTTTGACCCATGTTGAATTATTAGGCCAGAACACAACTAAATCAATAGACCGGGTAGATGTGGGGATGAACTGTCGCCACCCAGCATTCTATCCCAGAACAAAACTAAATCAATAGATTGGGGAGATGTGGGGATTGAGCTGTCGCCGCCCATCATTCTATCCCAAAACCAGGAGAACCGCGCAGTTTTGTGCACACCAAAATGGTCGCCTAACCTGCCACCCACCAGTGCAAGCGTGATGGACCGGAAGCGCCAAGGGTGAAAGGTGGTGCCAAAGGAAAAATAGCAGTGCCTGTTAAATCAAAAGTGCCTTGAAATCACTGCTGTTTCTCTGAAGTGCATGCTCAAAATGTCCATTTCAATTTGTTCAAAATCCGTTTTTATTGAGGTCAACAAGTTGCTAAAATCATGGGCACAAGACCACTCTAAAGATTCAACCTTCTTGAGGGGGGTTCCACATCACCACTCTACTGTAAGGATGTCCATCAAAACAATGGCAGCAAGGATTAGAGCTGTCAAGCAAAATCCTCCTGTCAAATTCAACTCCTAAAAAAATAGCTGCAGTACCAGCTTTGGACACAAGCCGGCGCTAGCGGTCTAAACTCTGACAGTAGAACTTTACTTCAGGAGTTGCCAGCCTTCTGAGACAGCTGGAAACTTCAAAGCCTTTTTGGTTAATTAAGAATTTAAACACCTGCTGTTCCCTGAAGACAGGCTGATTCAATTAACATTGCAAGAGGCTGGGAAACCTTCTCACCTCAGAACTACACACAAGAAGCCAGGAGATCACATGGACATGCTAACCAAATGCAGAGTGGCCCCCTGGCCTGCTGACCTCAGCCGACACAATAAACTCTTGCAATTGAATGGGGTATGTTAATTTGGGTGTGGACGGTAAACAGAGCTCTGCCTGGCAGAAGAGACATGTGGTCCCTGACTCCCAAGTTTCTGGGGGTGGACCCAGACACTTTTTGTGAATTGAATTGAAGGCAAATATATGTTTTATAAAAACACTGATAACTAATTGTAACCAGATGACAGAAATGTACAACTTTGGGATCGTTAAATTGACACATTCACTCCCAGTTCCCAACTAGGCTGGTCGCTCTGTGATGTTCTGAGCCAAAACCCTGCTAATTATTAATACTACAGACACTGTGTTTATGCTAGAAACCTAGTAAATTAATGGAATATGGGTAGAAAGGCGGTGTACATGTGTGCCATTTTTGGTAAACGTCCGATATTGGTAAATCAACTAAAAATGAAAATAAGTTGTCATTTTTGAATGCAAGCTCTTAGGAAGATCAGAGTTGAACAAGCATGGACCATAAGTAATCTGTAATATGTACATGTAATGTCAAACAGCTGTGTATCTGGGAAATATGTGTAGTTATGAAAAATGATTTCTAAGGTAAAAGCAAAGGGGTGTTTCTTCAATAGATCGTAAATGGCTGACATCACTCTGACACACTATCCTTTCTCAAATCAGGGACCAAAGAATCCTTTGACCTATCAAATCTTGAGAGGGTTGGGCATGCAGAATTAGCCGACCCACCCATTTTCAAAACGCATAAAAAGAGCCACTGGAAGCCAGACAGAGACAGTCAATTCCCACTTCCTTGCGGACCACGCTGACAGACGACTTCACATCCAGAGATCCAGACTTCAAATCCATTGATCTCCAGAGACCGGTGCCTGACAGACCCAGAGAGCAGAGCTGACCCAGATCGCTGTGACTTCAGAACCACCCACCAGAAGTCCAGTCCAACCTGTTGACCAGATCCGTAATGAGGCCCAGTCCTTCCAAATTTTGGAGTGAGTATCCTTAGGACTGTGAAAAAACCCAATCTCTTAGTTTAAAATAATCTAATTCAAACTATTTTAACCTATTAGAACTGCATCATCAGAAATCGTGTCCATCCTGTTGATTCAAAACCTTCCAAAGCGCATCTTAACTGTCATTTTAAAGCTAAGATTCGGGGCTTTCTAACGAACCCAGAATTATTCATTATACTTTTTCCGTAATCGCGTTCGACGCACTCGTAAAAATGGCTGCGATTTGCGATTTGGCTCAATTTCTTCACGTGTCAAAATAGCAGCTCTTTGCTTTCCTTTGCTGAAATTCATTTTCAACCTGACAATCATTCATAGAGCATTGCTAAAGTGAGCCTGAACTGATGTAAAGTATCTCTCACTCACCCTGAACCTCCTATAGGGAATTAAAAGCAATTTGAGTATATTTTTCACTTCATTGCCACCACATTTAAAAGGATTTTGCCTGTGTTTATAATCATCCTTGTGATCTAAGCTTGCTAGGGTGGAACTGAATTCGGATTGTACTGTGATTGTATTCCTGAAGACTGTGTGTGTTACTTCCACCTCCTTACATTGCATAGAGGGGGGGTGAATTGCCAAAAGGGGAAAAGTGATTATATTATGTTTTGCTGAAATCATATCAAGTTTATTCCGGTGTTGCTTCTTTTCCACCTTGCATTTCCGTGTACCATATAAAGCATTCTCAGCTACCTTATCCTCTATACTACTCCTAAGTAATTAAACCAGCGTGCTAGTATCACATCATCCATTGTTGATCACTCATTGTCATATGTCTATGTGTGATATCAATTATTAATTAATTATAAAAGTGCGATATGTATATATATTGTTTAATTCTCAAATAAACCTTTTAAATTTGCAAAACAAACTTACTTCTTGTCTCAGTGGGGTCAGGGGGATTCTAAGAGAGGGGTGTTATATAAGGGTTGTCATCCAGAGTACACGAACTGGACATCAAAATATATAAATAAGGGCTTCCCTTGAGCAATCCCAGACCAGGCACTGACTTAGTGGGACTGCTTGATTGGAGTCTTTAACAAAGTGGGGGCTCGTAGCCGGGGATTCTGGATTAGATCTATCACTTGTGCAGATTAATACAGTGTGCCAGCTGACAGGATACATATCCGGTTAGATCGCCACGCTGTGTTACGCTGTAAAGCACTCCTCAAAGGAACGCCCTAAGGAAACAGTCTGTTTTGCAAAATAAAATACAAACGTATGTAAGTCAGGAAGGAAATCAATCTCCAGAATGATGACCTTGGTAGATATGAAGATAGCTAGGGAGCACCTCTTACATAAACTGTTTGTGAGAGGTGAATGGTCTGAACAGGACCAAAATGTATGGTTGCAGGCGATCACACAACAGGTCACTACAACTGGGTCAGATATCTGGAGAGATCAGGGTCCCTTACATGTGGCCCTGAGTGAACTATATATGACTCCTAAGGCCAAAGATGAACACAATAAGATTGCCAGGATAGCGGCATATTTGTATCTATATGTGGGAGCCATGCAGGACAAATGTGCTGAAGGCCAAGATTTGGCAAATAGGCAACTGATGGCATTAGAGAAGGCCCATTCTGACCTGGACTCTTCTGAGCAGAGGTTGCACAGGAGCCAGGAGTCAGAAAATGATAGTAGACAGTACAGCATTAAAATAAAGGAGGATATGGATATCCTGCAACAGGAAAAGGCTGACCAGGATACCAGAATTCTGGCTTTGCAGAAGGAGCACCAAGACAGTTTGGACTCCTTACTGCAGTGCCAGAAAAAGCTGGAGCAACAGATCAATTTCAACAGGGCATGCACAGAGCAGGTAGCCACCCTGCAAATCCAACTAGACAGAGAGAAAGAGGAAAACAATAAAAATGATTTTGAAAGACCTGGATACCCAGGCAGAGTTTGATGAAGAGCGCCAGAAAGCTGGTGCCCTTCAACGGCAGAGGGACGACCTGGCAGCACAGATGCAGGCTCTTACTCAGGAAAGGGATACCTTAGGCCAGGAAGTCTGCCACTTAAAAAGGAAAATGGAAGAAAATCACCTGGCCCTCCAGGGGCTGGGTGACCTCCAAAAAGAGCATCAGAACTTGTTAGAGCACACCAGGAGGGTAGAAGATGCTCTGGCAAGAAAGGAGCAGGCCAGTAGGGATGGGACTCAGGAGGTAACCCTCCTGCAGCAAAGACTGGCCCAGTACTCCAGGACCAATCAGGATGCACAGAGAGAGAATGAGGCTCTCTGTCAGCACAATGATAGGCTCCAGCAACAGGTAGCCATGCAGGAGAGACTGATAGAGTCTAGTAAGGCCTTGGTTGAGGAACTGAAAGCCCAGGCTCTTGCATTGCAACCAGGAGCAGGGGCTGATAGAGATGAAGTTGGCTGGGAAAGGGAAACACCTGAGCATAACCTCAGGAGCCCTACTACTAGAGGCCTTCATCTCTCCCAGTCCCTGGACTCTGCCACCCTCATGTCCCCTGGCGCACATGAGCACAGGGCCACAGGGATGGCAGATTACTATCCAGCCAAAAGGATGCGGCTCATAGGCCAGTACCACCCAGGAATGGATGGGCGGGCATCCAGGCATGGGCACCTAAGCACAGTGTTAGTGGGGAACCCCAGGAGAGTAGGCCCACTAAGGGCATCCTGAAAACCTCTGCCCAGTTAGGTCAGTGGGGGGGTACCCAGCAAATCCTGGTAGCAAGGAGGGATCTGAAGACTCCTCTGAGCATCACAGGACACAGGAGACCAGGTCCCCACATTCTGACAGCCATTCCCAGGCTCGCAGAATCCAGGAAAACCTGGAAGATCAGACGGGCTCCTCTGGGAGCAGTGCTTCTGAGTCGGAGGATGAATGGACCAGGGTTACCCGAACCAAAAAGGCCAATAAGGCAAAAATAAGTCAAAATGGGCCTTACTTAAGGACCCCTTAAAACAGATTAAGGCAATCAGGAGTGTCATCACACCTTATCACAAGAACTCCAATTATTCTGTGTGGGAACACTTGGAGCAAATGATGGAGACCTTCCATTCGAAGGACAGCAGTAGCTGCATCCAGTACATCAAATGGACATTCTCCCCAGAACACTCCAGTTTGTTTGCGGGGCTGGAGGACCAAAATCATTCAAGATCAAGATGGTCCACCTATAGGGCGGCCATCTTGAAACACTTTTCTGTGCATAGAAATCCCCAAGAGGCTCGCAAGGCAGCCTACAATTTGCAATGTGGGGAGGATCAGGCCCCACAAGAATTCGTGCAAGAATTGAAGCGTGCCTTTGTGCAGACCGCACAGACAGCAGAGAATTCATAAACCCATTTTTCCATGCTCTCCCCAAATACATAATGACCCAGCTCGTGAGAGATTTTCACGAGAAAAAGATCTTTAGACTGGGTCATTGAGCAAGCCACCCGCATCTATGAGGTGCAGAAACCGGTGAAAAACAAGAATCAGCCAAAAAAAACAAAACCAACAGCACCCCTGCTGCTGCCAAGGTGGCAGAGGTAAAGGTTGCCCCCGTTTTAGATTTGGAGATGGGGGGACCTAAAAACCTGCCTGCACCAAATAATTCACAGCCCACAAGGCCCTCGGGCCAGTCACAGACAGGGAGTCGAGGAGGTAGTCCCACAAATGGGGTCCCTCGCTCCCCTGACTATGTAAGTCCCCGCTATAAGGGAAACAGTCCAATCCTGGGTTATGTGTGGACACCTCCGGCCCAAGGGGGGGGGGATCCAACCAAGCACCCAACCCAGGGAACTTCCCTCCGCACTTCCCCCAGGAGGGCAGAAATTCACCAAATCCTGGGCAGAACTTGTTCCCCAGGTATCCACCCAACTTCCAGCCCCAAAATCATCCATCCTTCTTTCTCCACTTTCCTGAGCCCAGACAACCTAATCCGGGAGAGGGGAGGCCAAGGGTGGAGAGGTACCCAAATCTTCCCAACCCAGGGTATTACCAGAGAAGGGATAGCTACCCTTCCCGGGATCAGCCCAGGGGAGAAAACAGAACCCTGTATCAGCCTGAGCGGGTTTCACAACTTGAGCGCCAAGTCCAAAACATGGCACGGGATCTGGGTCACATATTGAGGGCTCAACAGAACCCTCAGATGAGCATGCCACCACAGAATGCCCCAACCTCTGTGCCTGGTGCTCCAGAACAATGACGGAGGCAGCACCCCTATAACCCACCGGTTCCCAGGGAGGAGGCACAAGGGGAAGGGGGGTGTAAAGCCTTGGAGGAAGCTTCCTTCCCAACTTGTAAACAGCCCCTGGAAAACCAGGAACCGGAAACAAAATCTCCTACCCCTGAAAGTCTGCCACCCAAGGAACAGAGGGGAGGTATGAGAAACAAAGTACCCAAACAGACCCATTTTGTGGAGGAGGTACAGGACTTCCAATTTGAGGGAGAGGGATCCTCAGAGGATCCTGGGAAAAGGATCTTCTCCTTCGGAGATGGGGGAACTCGTCCCAAGGAAAAATGGGTCCCAACAGATTCCAATCCAGCTGGGTAGATGTGGGGATTGAGCTGTCGCCGCCCATCATCCTATCCCAGAGAGAACAATAACAAACTTCCCTGGTTCAAACCCATCCGGGTGACTGCCTCCAAAGAGCGGGGGACGGCCCAGAACCGGAACCAGGTGAACCTAAAACCGAATCAATAGACTGGGTAGATGTGGGGATTGAGCTGTCGCCGCCCATCATTCTATCCCAGAACCAACAGTACCAAAATCCCATGGGTCAAACCCATCCTGATGACTGCCTCCAAAAAGGGGGGGGCGGCCCAGAACCCGAAACCATTTCCAGTTGCCAACTTTTTCTTTCAGATTCCCCAGGCTCTCCACAGAATTCTGCCCAAATATCTTTTCTCGCCATGTCCAAAACCAGAAAGTTAGCCAACCAGTTGTCCAAAAATGTGCATTATCTGTGCCCCCTTGAGGAGAAGGAGGGAAGATATTATGCCCTGGTACAAGTACAGGGGCAGGGTACAATTTTGGCACTGGTGGACACTGGATCCCAAGCTACCCTTCTGTCCAAAAGGGCCTGTGATGAACTAAATGCAGGAAGGGGGGAGAATTGCCGTATTCCTCTCACCTCTCTTCCTGGACAACTCCACAACTTTGATGGGAAGGAAATTCCTGTCGAGGGGACTACAGATTTGGACATTGAAATTGGGCGACACAAGGAGAAACACCCGGTCATAGTAGTGACTCCAGAGGGCACCCCTTGTTTACTAGGGAATGACCTCCTGAGAAGGTTGTCACCTCTAATAGATGCGTAAACAAGGTCCTCTGGACCCAGACGAGCCGACCAATAAAATTGAAACAGAGTGTCAACCATATTAGTTTAAACGGCACCTGCCACATGGTTGAACAAAAATCTGACCAAGTAGAATTTCACTTCCAGAACAACCTAATTCCAGATGTGACAGTAATAGTAGTAGGACAACAGACTGGTGATGGGGGGACCTCTCTATTTCTTAAAATCAACCTTCCTTCCAGTTTAAGGTGGCATTCCACACTGGAGGGAAACACCATAACATTCTTTACTAATTCACAATCAGACATTCCCACTCCAATAGTCCAGAAAGATGTGAAATCAGCTCAGAGCCTGGCTGATATTCAGCAAAGTGGAGAGCAGTTGTACATACCTGTGCAGTTAAATGATGGGAAGGACTCTGTTCTCGGTCGAGTGTGTGTGAACAACAGTAAGAGCTTCATCAGCGAAGCCATGTTCCGCCAACTCCCAAAAGATCCAGCCATTCCCACATTCAAACTGATAGACAAATGGGAAATGGACCTGGAAGCACCTAATTCCAAACATCTCCTGCCAAGCAGGTGTATGCTCAAAATCTCCATTGGCAACAAGAGCATAGTCCATAATTGTTGGGTCGTGCGAGACATCACTGCTGCCTTTTACTTAGGCAGTTAATTGCTTTGCCATTAGTTTGGACCTATTAAACTTCAAAGCTTGGTCCCGATTAGCGGATAATCCCATGGGCTTTGATGATCCAGAAAAAGCATTTAGGTCAGCTCAATTGCTACCTTATTCAGTTGAAATTCAGATTAAAGAAGAAGTCACCATCCCAGAAAGGACCCGACAACTCTCCCTGGAAGTGAAAGTTAAAAGAGGACAAAAATTGAAAAACCCTGATGCTTATATTCATCTAAATGCTTTCCTTCAACAGCAAGGTTTAGGGGTAAACCCAACACCATTAGTCAACATAGAACATGACACCATTCCAATAGAGGTGGATAACAGCGACTTAAAGAGTATTACTCTAGCCGCAGGCACCATTATTGGAGTGGCGGTTGATGACCGACATTTATCCATTGATTTAGGAAATGAACTGTTAGGACTAATCCCCAAGGACTGTTTTGACAGTGACAGTGATGACAATACAACACCAGACAGGATCTTTACCCGGCATGGGGGGAACTTCCTGGTGTACACTTCGTGCCCTTATGGTAAGGAAGATGTGACTTGTGACTTCAGAGGGGATGAGGCGATTTTCCAGTTCCATGAGGGCTGCCTTTCCCACCTGAAGCCTCCAGTCCAAATCAGCACTCTGACCAGGGACTTCTCCACCCAGCTGGAGGACGGCCACAGAGATAACGAAACCAGAAGTCTTTCCAGGCTTCAGGCAGATGGTGAAAGAGAGAGTCAACCTAGCTGATGCCTGTGTGACTCTGGAACAGAAGCAAAAGTTGAAACAAGTTTTCTTGGATTTCCAAGATCTCTTTGCGGTAGACTCATATGGCTGTGGTCGCACCGACATCCACACAACAACAATTCCCATGGACCCTGGCATGACTCCAGTGTTTGTGAAGCAATATCGCTTGTCTCTAGCATCCATGGAGTCCCTTACTGAAATAATTAAGAACCTTGAGTTGCGGGGAATAATCCGTCCAGTACACAGCACCTTCAATAATCCGGTGCTGGGAATATTGAAGCCAAACGGCCAGTGGAGACTCTTTGCCGACCTTAGGGAGCTCAACAAATGGGTCCATACTTCCCGATGGCCTCTGCCCTACATTGACCAAGGGCTGGCCCAGATTCAGGGGTCACAGGTATTAACTGCAATAGACCTGACCAATGGATACTGGACCGTGCCTGTCAGTAGGGAGGACCAATAAAAACTGGCTTTTACCTTTGGGGGCCAGCAGTACACATGGACCCGGACTCCCTTCGGATACCTCAACTCCGGCAATGAATTCAACATTTTCCTACATAAGGCCATGCCCGACCTGGGCGCGAGGGGTAACCTGGCTTATGTAGATGATGTCCTCATCAAAAGATCATCTGTGGAGGAACACATAGCGGAGATCCGTTATGTTCTGACAGAGTTGAGGGCCGCCAGAGCAAAACTTTCCTTTCAGAAAGCACAGTGGTGTAGAACACGTGTTAATTTCTTGGGGCATGAGATTACTCCTCAAGGTCTCTGTCCCCAGGAAAGGAAAGTGGAAGCACTTCAGAAACTGAAAGACCCCACCACTCTGCAGGAACTAAGGAGCCTCGTTGGACTGACTAATTACAGCCGAATGTTCATTGAGGGCTACGCAGAGATCACCAGACCCCTGATTCATCTTTTGAAGGGGGGGGTCAAGTGGGAATGGGGTTCAGAACAATCTGAGGCAGTAAGACAACTCAAAAGAAGCCTCTCACAAGCGCCTTGCCTAGCTTACCCTGTCAGAAACAAGGAGTTCTTCCTGGAGACAGGGTTCTCTAATACGTGCTTGACGGCAGTATTATACCAAAAGCATGACAAGGTCAATAAAGTAACCTCCTATGCGAGCAAAACTTTATCTTCTGTGGAGGAAAAATTCAACGATTGTGAAAAGGCACTCCTGGCAACGGTGTGGGCATTGAAGAATTACCGCCCGCTCATCCAGGGGGAACACATCATAGTGGAGACTCCACACCAGCCTCTCCAATACCTCCAAAGTGACAGAATCCGGGCCGGAAATGTGAGTAATTCCTGAATTACTTCCTGGATTCTGTCAATGCAAGGCTATCCTGTGGAGGTCAGATATGGCCAAAACAAGAAGAGTCCCCGTCGCAAGGTCTGGCTGACTTGCATGATTGTGCCAGAGAAAACTGTCTTGAGGACGAAAGTCTAGAAATCAAAGACAACATGGAGGCATACCTTAATTCCCCGCACAAAGTCTTTGAAGAAGACAAGTGTGAGGGAATGCCCATTGTCTATGTGGATGGATGCTCTTACCATGTTGACAACAACGGGGAAAAAGAACTGGTGGCCGGCATAGGGAATGCATGGGTGAAGGAGTCCCCAGAACCCTCCACTGGGTACAAAATTGGTCCCCGAAGTAGTCAGGTAGCAGAGTTGATGGCTGTGCATCAAGCCATCCTCGCTGCTGTCCAACACCAACTCCACGAACTGGTCATAATCACAGATTCGGACTATGTACGGAACGGGTTCGTGGAGCATCTGGTCAATTGGAAAACCAGAGGCATGTTATGTGCTAATAACAAACCCTTGAAACATGGGAAGTAAATCCAAAACATTGATGATCTGGTCACCTCGAATGGGATGACCATCTACTGGAAAAAGATCAAGGGTCATTCCAAAGAAGAGGGACCAGACAAAACTGGAAATGACTTAGCTGATCAGCTGGCCAAAACAGGGGCCATCCAAGGGAATCTAATAGAAATAGAGTCCCTGTTGGGGGAAATCCATGTCACTGCTATCACTAGGTCCCAGACACATGCTCACAATGATCTTACAACTGCACAATGGAGTAAGGAGACCCCTGAT
This sequence comes from Ambystoma mexicanum, assembly GCF_040938575.1. NCBI lineage: Eukaryota > Metazoa > Chordata > Amphibia > Caudata > Ambystomatidae > Ambystoma > Ambystoma mexicanum. The sequence goes on along the minus strand of NC_090922.1, from coordinate 649,641,724 downwards.
GCTGATTTAATTACAGCTCAGTAGGGGGATCCAATAATTGGTAAGTTTTACCAACACATTGAGGACCCTGAGAACTTTCCCCTGACGGATACCGACTACGTTGGGAAAGAGGACCTAAGAGTGTTGATGAAATGTCCAAAAATGTTCCGAATCCAAGACGGTTTGTTGGTAAGGAAATCCTAAGCTGACCATGATCAGTGGGTGGTTCCTACCTCATTCCGAAGCCTGATGTTAAGTCACGTCCATGATGCGGCCACCGCCGGTCACAGGGGGTTTCACACAACACTGGAAACCTTAAGAGAGGTTGCATACTGGCCACACATGGGGCAGGACCTCGACCAATACTTGAAGGGGTGTCTGGTGTGTGCACAATTTCAGCCACCATCCCTCTCACACCGTGCGCCTCTCCAAAAGAGGGGGATGACACTGCCATGGTCAGATTTGCAAATGGACTTCATAGGCCCTGTAATACGCTCGTCTAGAAGAAACAAGTACATGTTGACCGTCACATGCTAGTTTACCAAGTGGGTGGAATGTCTCCCGGCCCCAAACGGCAAGGCTGAAACAGCAGCTGCCTTGATGATTAACCACATCTTTTCACGTTTTGGTCTACCTCAAAGGATTTAATCAAACAGAAGTAGCCATTTCACCAGCAAGGTAATGACAAAGATGTGGGAGATACTGGGGGTCAAAAGGAAGCTACATATTGCTTACCGGCCAGCTTCTTCTGGGGCAGTAGAACGCTATAACCGAACCATTGTGAGCATCTTAAAAAAGTTTGTGGCAGATTCTGGGCCAAGTTGGGATATCCGATTACCTCTGGTCCTAATGGCCATCATAGCCCTTCATCTGCAACTAAAATGTCACCGTTTGAGTTGATGACTGGACGCAAGATGGTGCTTTCCCAGCATTTGCTCTACAGGACCCAAGAGCAGACATTGATAAATGCCTCCACAACTCATGAGTATGTGGAGAATTTAAGGAAACACCTTCAACATGCTTTTGCCTATGCTCAGCGGAATCTAAAAAGATCAGCTGATAGCATGAAGACCCATTACGATTTGAAAACTTCCAGGAAAGTATATAATGTGGGAGACCGGGTCTATCTATACAATTTCCAAAGGAACCAGGCCAAACAGCGAACATTTTTGCCTACATGGAAGGGACCCTTTGAAATTATAGACAAGGTCTCCCCAGTAGCGTATAAGATCCGCATCCCCAAAGGTAGTCTGGCGGAAGGGAAGACAAGTGGGTCCATATTAATCAGCTAAAGTGTTGCCATCCCAGGCACACTCTGCAGCAACTGGAGGAGTCCTCTGCAATCCCAGAGGGGACCGCTCCAGATTAATTCAGTTCCACCCTAAAATATTCCACATATAGCCTATACAATTCTACGATTCTTGAACATGTTCTGGCCTCCCGATTTAAAAAAAATGTATATGTTCATGTTTTTGACTATAAAATGTATATGCCGCCCCACTATATCAATAGTGGGGGAGAAATGTCTAGGAATGTGTATTGCCGCTTTGCTTTATCATCCTAGGAGATATGAAACCCGGAGACTGACCAAGGAGAACGACCCAGGGACCGGGAGAAAAGATCCGAGGGGCCCAGGGTACCGCCCAATATTCCCATCAGGACCGGCGAGGAGAACCGATCGATCCAACTGGAGGGAGGAAAAGATGCTGAACTGTGCCATCTACGGAATTGGAAGAAGATGATGCGGACATACCAGCGCGTCGATCAAAACATCTGTTGCACCCGACTCCTCCTCGACTCGAAATCAAAGTGCAGTCAGGCGGGGGGCTTGTCAAGGGTTTTGACACATGTTGAATTATTAGGCCAGAACAAAACTAAATCAATAGACCGGGTAGATGTGGGGATGAGCTGTCGCCGCCCATCATTCTATCTCAGAACAAAGCTAAATCAATAGATTGGGGAGATGTGGGGATTGAGCTGTCGCCGCCCATCATTCTATCCCAGAACCAGGAGAACCGCGCAGTTTTGCGCACACCAAAATGGTCGCCTAACCTGCCATCCACCAGTGCAAGCGTGATGGACCGGAAGCGCCAGGGTTGAAAGGTGGTACCAAAGTAAAAATAGCAGTGCCTGTTAAATCAAAAGCGCCTTGAAATCACTGCTGTTTCTCTGAAGTGCAAGCTCAAAATGTCCATTTCAATTTGTTCAAAATCCGTTTTTATTGATGTCAACAAGTTGCTAAAATCATGGGCACAAGACCACTCTAAAGATTCAACCTTCTTGAAGGGGGTTCCACATCACCACTCCACTGTAAGGATGCTCATCAAAACAATGGCAGCAAGGATTAGAGCTGTCAAGCAAAATCCTCCTGTCAAATTCAACTCCTAAAACATAGCTGCAGTACCAGCTTTGGACACAAGCCGGCGCTAGCGGTCTAAACTCTGACAGTAGAACTTTACTTCAGGAGTTGCCAGCCTCCTGAGACAGCTGGAAACTTCAAAGCCTTTTTGGTTAGTTAAGAATTTAAACACCTGCTGTTCCCTGAAGACAGGCTGATTCAATTAACATTGCAAGAGGCTGGGAAACCTTCTCACCTCAGAACTACACACAAGAAGCCAGGAGATCACATGGACATGCTAACCAAATGCAGAGTGGCCTCCTGGCCTGCTGACCTCAGCCGACACAATAAACTCTTGCAATTGAATGGGGTATGTTAATTTGGGTGTGGACGGTAAACAGAGCTCTGCCTGGCAGAAGAGACATGTGGTCCCTGACTCCCAAGTTTCTGGGGGCGGACCCAGACACTTTTTGTGAATTGAATTGAAGGCAAATATATGTTTTATAAAAACACTGGTAACTAATTGTAACCAGATGACAGAAATGTACAACTTTGGGACCTTTAAATTGACACATTCACTCCCAGTTCAAAACTAGGCTGGTTGCTCTGTGATGTTCTGAGCCAAAACCTCGCTAATTATTAATACTACAGACACTGTGTTTATGCTAGAGACCTAGTAAATTAATGGAATATGGGTAGAAAGGCGGTGTACATGTGTGCCATTTTTGGTAAACGTCCGATATTGGTAAATCAACTGAAAATGAAAATAAGTTGTCATTTTTGAATGCAAGCTCTTAGGAAGATCAGAGTTGAACAAGCATGGACCATAAGTAATCTGTAATATGTACATGTAATGTCAAACAGCTGTGTATCTGGGAAATATGTGTAGTTATGAAAAATGATTTCTAAGGTAAAAGCAAAGGGGCGTTTCTTCAATAGATCGTAAATGGCTGACATCACTCTGACACACTATCCTTTCTCAAATCAGGGACCAAAGAATCCTTTGACCTATCAAATCTTGAGAGGGTTGGGCATGCAGAATTAGCCGACCCACCCATTTTCAAAACACATAAGTAGAGCCACTGGAAGCCAGACAGAGACATCCAATTCCCATTTCCTTGTGGAACCCGTGACAGACGACTTCACATCCAGAGATCCAGACTTCAAATCCATCAATCGCCAGAGACCGGTGCCTGACAGACCCAGAGAGCAGAGCTGACCCAGATTGCTGTGACTTCAGAACCACCCGCCAGAAGTCCAGTCCAACCTGTTGACCAGATCCGTAACGAGGCCCAGTCCTTCCATAATTAGGAGTGAGTATCCTTAGGACTGTGAAAAAACCCAATCTCTTAGTTTAAAATAATCTTATTCAAACTATTTTAACCTATTAGAACTGCATCATCAGAAATCGTGTCCATCCTGTTGATTCAAAACCTCCCAAAGCGCATCTGTCATTCTGAAACTGTAATTTCAATTCTGAAAATCTACCTCCACTAAATCGTCAGTATCTCTTGAACCGTTTGTCCTAGGAACGAAATTTAACTGTCATTTAACTGTCATTTTAAAGCTAATATTCTGGGCTGTAAGATGATTCAATTCAACACTACAGCTAAGTCAATGCCTAGTCTGGGATACTGAATGGAAACCCTTATTGATATATCTTTATGTCCAGTTCATGAGTTCTGGATGACTACCCCTATATAACACCCCTCTCTTGGAATCCCCCTGACCCCACTGAGCCAAGAAGTAGTTCTGTTTTGCAAGTTTAAAAGGTTTATTTGATAATTTAAAAAAATATATCTATATCACACTTTATAATAAATTAATAATTGAATATCACACTTAATCTGAGCAGTAATCAAAAATGGATAGTCCGGCACTAGCACACTTCTTTATAATCAATGATGAGTGGTTATAGGATGGATAAGATAGCGACAATACTTTTATGGTTTCAAATGGATGCAATGTGGAATGAAATGCAGTACAGAAAATAACTTGATAGGATTTCAGCAAAAGAATGTAATCACTTTCTTCTGGCAATCCACTCCCCCCCTTTATGCAATGCAAGGAAATTTAAGGAAGGCACACAGTTCTCAGAAATGCAATCAATTGTAATTCAGTTCACCCCAGCAAGCTTAGACTACAGAGGTTTGAAACACAGGCCCAAAATGCTTTGAATATGGTGACAATGCAGTGAGAAATATGCTGAAAATGGTTTTAATTCCCTTCAGGAGGTTCAGGGTGAGTGGTATCTAGTTAATATTAGTCCAGGCTCACTCTAGCAATGATTCAAGGATGGTTCTTAAGAGGCAAACGAAATTTAGTAGTTCAGGCAAAAGCAGCTATCTTTTTACAAGTAAAGAAATCGGGCCAAATCGCAAATCGCGGCAAAATTCGCGGGTGCGAGAATCGTGATTATGGAGAAAGTATAAGGAGTAGGAAGTCGGTTCTAGGCTAGTTGAAAATCTGAGATTCTAAGCTTTCAGAGGAAAGTTCAACCAAGTTCCTAGCCCAAACGGTTCCAGAGATACTGACAATTAAATAAAGGTAGTTTTTCGGATTTTAAATTTTAAAAGTTCAAAGCGACAGGTTACAGCTTGCAGCTAGAAAATGATAGGTGACAGCTTTGCAAATGACAGGTGACAGTTAGGAGGCAGTTCTACTTAGATTAAAATAGTTTGGATTAGATTATTTTAACTAAGAGATTGGTTCTGCACAGTTCTGCTAGGTACTCACAATATATTTAGAAATAGGCCTCGCCACGGATCTGGTCAGGTTTTGGACTGGACTCCGGTTCTGGTCTCGGCACTTCACAGTGATCTGGGTCAGCTCTCTGGTTCTGCTAACAGCGGTCTGGGTCACTCTGGATCTCTGGCCTCTGGTTCTAGATACTGCTCTGCTTTCTCTGGGTACTGCTACAGGTTCTGGAGATTGATGGATTTGAAGTCTGGATCTCTGGATGTGATATGGTCCGGCAGCATGCTCCGCAGCAAATGGAATTGAATGTCTCTATCTGTCCTGACTGTCTGCTTTTATGTGTTTTGAAAGTGGGTGGAGAGGCTAGCTTTCTAGGCCCTACCCCTCTCCACTTGTCATTGGCCACTTCCTCCTCTTCCCCTTGATTGGGGGAATGAAATGAAGTGTCATCATGATGAGGTCTGTTTATGATACAGAGAACCCACCCCTGTCAACTTTACACACAATCTATATCTGATCCAAATACATACTTCCCCGATAGACAGTTGTTTGGCATTGCATACACACATCATGCATTTACTGATGGTAGCCCCTGTTCCAATTCTGTCGTTTCTAGGAGCTTGGGTTCAAAAATGGCAACATATTTCACTTTTTGGTCGGGTTACCAATATTGGATTTGTCCCCGCATTTACACAAATGTTCGCAAAGCATGTGGGCATTAGGTGGTAGAGTGTCAGATTTTTAACATACATACATTTAGAGTAATATCCTCTTTTCCGCTAAAAACCCCCCTGAACATACCACCGGGTCCTAACAAGTCTTCAAAAGTGCACAGAAAAATCACAAGAATAATGATATCACTTATAAAATTTTCACAAGTCCGCACTATGAATGATCCATCTTTTTAGATTTATGTTCTGGCCCCAAAGGGGTGTGTTTTCCCCCCAGCACAAGGTTGAATTTCTGGTTTTTCCAGTTCTGCCAAGCCAGCTTGCTCTCACAGGCAGTGCTCCTCCCCTTTCCTTCCAAGAGGAAGCCACTTTTATGACCCCCCCATAAAACATTTGCCTGAGTCAGGACAGGGCTTTGTTCAATTTCCTGTAGAGCCCAGGTAATTCAATCAGAGAAGTGTCATATCCCTTTTGGTGGGAACAGCAAAAGGCAGCTAGGCCTGGGAACACAGCTGTTGTGCAAGTCTCAACTCCTGTCGGGGGTAGCTGGTGGGCAAAATTCCCTCTCTATTTAAGCCAGGCCTCAGCTAAATGTCTCTTTGGCTGCCAGTTTTCCTGTCCAAATCAGACTTCCAATTTTTACGCATGCAGCTAGAATGCTGATTCTAAGTTTAAAACTATGACATTTAAACAATTGCAACCTATGTGGCACTCAAAAGTAGGTCACTCATTTCTTTTAAACATTTAGATTTTTAGTGTCTTTCAGTCCAAATGTACTTAAACTGCTGAAATCGACAGCTCAGCCAGTTTTGCTATGAACATTATTTTAGGCTCATCCTCTTTCCAGATTTTGTATGCCCACAAGACTTTATTCTGTCAAATGTCTGCTGGTGTTCAGTGAGATTGTTGGATATTCTGCAATGTTTGAAATGGGCATTCTGAGCTTGCCTTCAGAGAAACAAAGGGTGATTTTTAAAGTGCTTTCTAGCGAACAGGCACTGCTGTTTTTCTCTTTGGCACCCCATTTCACTCATGGCTCTTCTGACCCAGCACACCCGCACCGGGGGGTGGCAAGTCAGGCGACCATTTTGGTGTGCGCACAAACTGCGCGTTTTTCATAGATTCTGGCGCACATGTGGGCTTTTTCGGCCATCTTGGATTTCCTAAGCCCACAGCACCAAATGTTGTAGCATAATAGTCCAAACGTGGGTCAGAACACCCAACAAACCCCCCCGCCCGACTGCACTTGGATTGAGTCGAGGGGATGTCGGGTGCTAAGGATGTTGACCCACGTGCTGGGAGGTCCGCATCATCTTCTTCCAATTCCGCAGATGACAAAGTTCAGCATCCTTTCCTCCATCAGGGGTGGATCAGTCGGTTCTCCTCGCCGGTCCTGATGGGAGTATTGGGCGGTACACTGGGCCCCTTGCGTCTCTGCTCCCGGTCTCCGGATCGTCCTCCTTGGCCAGTCTCCAGGTTTTCTTTCTCCTAGGACGACAAAGGAAGAGCGGCAATACCTATTCATGGACATTTCTCCCCCACCATTGATATAGTGGGGTGGCATATATATTTTAGAACTCAACAGATATGAACATGCACATTTTTTTTTAATTAAGAGACAGGAACACATAAACTTGAGAAACACAGAATTTGATAGGCTATATGTAGGATCTTTTAGGGTTGGAATTGAATTACTCTGGAACGGTACCCTCTGGGATTACCGAGGACTCCTCCAGTTGCTGCAAAGTGTGCCTGGGATGGCAACACTTCAACTGGTTTATATGGACCCACTTGTCTTCCCCCTCTGCCAAACCGCCTTTGGGGATGCAGATTTTATAAGCTACAGGGGAGATCTTGTCTATAATTTCCAACGGTCCCTTCCATGTAGGCAAACATTTTTGCTGTTTGGCCTGGTTCCTTTGGAAATTGTATAGATAGACCCGGTCTCCCACCTGATATTCCTTCCTGGAAGTTTTCAGGTCATAGTGGGTCTTCATGCTATCAGCTGATCTAGATTCCGCTGAGCATAGGCAAAAGCATGTTGAAGGTGTTTCCTTAAATTCTCCACATACTCATGAGTTGTGGAGGCATTTATCAATGTCTGCTCTTGGGTCCAATAGAGCAAATGCTGAGGAAGCACCATCTTGCGCCCCGTCATCAACTCAAATGGTGAAATTTTGGTTGCAGATGAAGGGGTAGATCTGATGGCCATTAGGACCAGAGGTAATCTGATATCCCAACTTGGCCCAGAATCTGCCAGAAACTTTTTTAGGATGCTCACAATGGTCCGGTTGTAGCGTTCCACTGATCCAGAAGAAGCTGGCCTGTAAGCAATATGTAGCTTTCTTTTGACCCCCAGTATCTCCCACATCTTTGTCATTACTTCACTGGTGAAGTGACTACCTCTGTCTGACTCAATCCTTTGAGGTAGACCAAAACGGGAAAAGATGTGGTTAATCATCAGGGCAGCTGCAGTTTCTGCCTTGCAATTTGGGGCTGGGACACATTCCACCCACTTGGTAAATAAGCATTTGACCGTCAACATGTACTTATTCCCCCGAGAGGAGCTAATCACGGGGCCTATGATGTCGATTTGTAAATCTGACCATGGCAGTGTCATCCCCCTCTTTTGGAGAGGCGCCCGGTGTGTGAGGGATGTTGGCTCAAATTGTGCACACACAAGACACCCCTTCAAGTATTGGTTGAGGTCCTGCCCCATGTGTGGCCAGTATGCAACCTCTCTTAAGATTTCCAGTGTTGTGTGAAACCCCCTATGACTGGAGGTAGCCACGTCATGGGCGTGACTTAACATCAGGCTTCGGAATGAGGTAGGAACCACCCACTGATCGTGGCCAGCTTTGGATTTCCTTACCAACAAACCGTCTTGGATCTGGAACATTTTTGGACATTTCATCAACACTCTTAGGTCCTCTTTCCCAATGTAATCGGTATCCGTCAGGGGAAAGTTCTCAGGGTCCTCAAGGTGTTGGTAAAACTTACCAATATTTGGATCCCCCTTCTGAGCTGTAATTAAATCAGCATCAGGGGTCTCCTTACTCCATTGGGCAGTTGAAAGATCATTTTCAGCATTTGTCTGGGACCTAGTGATAACAGTGACCTGGATTTCCCCCAAAAGGGACTCAATCTCAATTAGATCCCCTTGGATGGCCCCGGTTTTGGCCAGCTGATCAGCTAAGTCATTTCCAGTTTTGTCTGGTCCCTCTACTTTGGAATGACCCTTGATCTTTTTCCAATAGATGGTCATCTCATTCGAGGTGACCAGATCATCAATGCTTTGGATTAACTTCCCATGTTTCAAGGGTTTGTTATTAGCACATAACATGCCTCTGGTTTTCCAATTAACCAGGTGCTCCACGAACCCGTTCCGTACATAATCCGAATCGGTGATTATGACCAGTTTGTGGAGTTGATGTTGGACAGCAGTGAGGATGGCCTGATGCACAGCCATCAATTCTGCCACCTGACTACTTCGGGGACCAATTTTGTATCCGGCGGAGGGTTCTGGGAACTCCTTCACCCACGCATTCCCTACGCCAGCCACCAGTTCTTTCTCCCAGTCGTTGTCAACATGGTAAGAGCATCCATCCACATAGACAGTGGGCATTCCCTCACACTTGTCTTCTTCAAAGACTTTGTGTGGGGAATTAAGTTATGCCTCCATGTTGTCCTTGATTTTTAGACTTTCGTCCTCGAGACAGTTTTCTCTGGCACAATCATTTAAGTCAGCCAGACCTTGCGCGAGGGGACTCTTCTTGTTCTGGCCATATCTGACCTCCACCGGAAAGCCTTGCATTGACAGAATCCAGGAAGTAATTCGGGAATTACTCACATTTCCGGCCCGGATTCTGTCACTTTGGAGATATTGCAGGGGCTGGTGTGGAGTCTCCACTATGATGTGTTCCCCCTGGATAAACGGGCGGTAATTCTTCAATGCCCACACCGTTGCCAGGAGTGCCTTCTCACAATCGTTGAATTTTTCCTCCACAGAGGATAAAGTTTTGCTCGGATAGGAGATTACTTTATTGACTTTGTCATGCTTTTGGTATAATACTGCCGTCAAGCACGTATTAGAGAACCCTGTCTCCAGGAAGAACTCCTTGTTTCTGACAGGGTAAGTTAGGCAAGGTGCTTGTGAGAGGCTTCTTTTGAGTTGTCTTACTGCCTCAGCCTGTTCTGGACCCCATTCCCACTTGACCCCCCCTTCAGGAGATGAATCAGGGGTCTGGTGATCTCTGCGTAGCCCTCAATGAACTTCCTGCTGTAATTAGTCAGTCCAAGGAGGCTCCTTAGTTCCCGCAGAGTTGTGGGGTCTTTCAGTTTCTGAAGTGCTTCCACTTTCTTTACCTGGGGACAGAGACCCTGAGGAGTAATCTCATGCCCCAAGAAATTAACACGGGTTCTACACCACTGTGCTTTCTGAAAGGAAAGTTTTGCTCCGGCGGCCCTCAACTGGGCAAAACATAACGGATCTCCGCTATGTGTTCCTCCACAGATGAACTTTTGATGAGGACATCATCTACATAAACCAGGTTACCCCTTGTACCCAGATCAGGCATGGCCTTGTGTAGGAAGATGTTGAATTCATTGCCGGAGTTGAGGTATCCGAAGGGAGTCCGGGTCCATGTGTACTGCTGGCCACCAAAGGTAAAAGCCAGCTTGTATTGGTCCTCCCTACTGACAGGCACGGTCCAGTATCCATTAGTCAGGTATATTGCAGTGAATACCTGTGACCCCTGGATCTGGACCAGCCCTTGGTCAATGTAGGGCAGAGGCCATCGGGAAGTATGGACCCGTTTGTTGAGCTCCCTGAGGTCGGCGCAGAGTCTCCACTGGCCGTTTGGCTTCAGTATTCCCAGCACCGGATTATTGAAAGTGCTGTGGACTGGACGGATTATTCCCCGGGACTCAAGGTTCTTAATTATTTCAGTAAGGGACTCCATGGATGTGAGAGGCAAATGATATTGCTTCACAAACACTGGAGTCATTCCAGGGTCAGTGGGAATTGTTGTTGTGTGGATGTCGGTGCGACCACAGTCATATGAGTCTACCGCAAAGAGATCTTGGAAATCCAAGAAAACTTGTTTCAACTTTTGCTTTTGTTCCAGAGTCACACAGGCATCAGCTAGGTTGACTCTCTCTTCCACCATCTGCCTGAAGCCTGGAAAGACTTCTGGTTTGGCTATTTCAGCGGCCTCCTCCAGCTGGGTGGAGAAGTCCCTGGTCAGAGTGCTGATTTGGACTGGAGGCTTCAGGTGGGAAAGGCAACCCTCATGGACCTGGAAAATCACCTCATCCCTCCTGAAGTCACAAGTCACATCTTCCTTACCATAGGGGCAGGAAGTGTACACCAGGAAGTTCCCCCCATGCCGGGTAAATATCCTGTCTGGTGTTGTATTGTCATCACTGTCAATGTCAAAACAGTCCTTGGGGATCGGTCCTAACAGTTCATTTCCTAAATCGATGGAAAAATGACGGTCATCAACCGCCATTCCAATAATGGTGCCTGCGGCTAGAGTAATACTCTTTAAGTCGCTGTTATCCACCTCTATTAGAATGGTGTCATGTTCTATGTTGACTAATGGAGTTGGGTTTACCCCCAACCCTTGCTGTTGGAGAGAAGTGTTTAGATGTATGTAGGCATCAGGGTTTTTCAAATGTTGTCCTCTTTTAGCTTTCACTTCCAGGGAGAATTGTCGGGTCCTTTCTGGGATGGTGACTTCCTCTTTGATCTGAATTTCAACTGCATAAGGTAGCAATTGAGCTGACCTAAATGCTTTTTCTGGATCATCAAAGCCCATGGGATTATCCGGTAATTGGGACCAAGCTTTGAAGTTTATTAGGTCCAAACTAATGGCAAAGCGATTGAGAATGTCACTGCCTAAGTAAAAAGCGGCAGTGACGTCTCGCACGACCCAACAATTGTGGACTATGCACTTGTTGCCAATGGAGATTTTGAGCATACACCTGCTTGGCAGGAGATGTTTGGAATTGGGTGCTTCCAGGTCCATTTCCCATTTGTCTATCAGTTTGAATGTGGGAATGGCTGGATCTTTTGGGAGTTGGCGGAACATGGCTTCGCTGATGAAGCTCTTACCATTGTTCACGCACACTCGAGCGAGAACAGAGTCCTTCCCATCATTTAACTGAACAGGGATGAACAACTGCTCTCCAATTTGCTGAATATCAGCCAGGCTCTGAGCTGATTTCACATCTTTCTGGACTATAGGAGTGAGAGTTTCTGATTGTGGATTAGTAAAGAATTTCAGGGTGTTTCCTTCCAGTGTGGAATACCACCTTAAACTGGAAGGAAGGTTGATTTTCAGAAATAGAGAGGACCCCCCATCACCAGTCTGTTGTCCTACTGCTATTTCTGTCACATCGGGAGTTTGGTTGTTCTGGAAGTGAAATTCTACTTGGTCAGAATTTTGTTCAACCATGTGGCAGGTGCCGTTTAAACTAACATGGTTGACACCCTGTTTTAATTTTATTGGTCGGCTAGTCTGGGTCCAGAGGACCTTGTTTACACAATCTAATAGGGGTGACAAGCTTCTCAAGAGGTCATTCCCTAGTAAACAAGGGGTGCCCTCTGGAGTCACTACTATGACCGGGTGTTTCACCTTGTGTCGCCCAATTTTAATGTCCAAGTCTGCAGTCCCCTGATCGGGAATTTCCTTCCCATCAAAGTTCTGCAGTTGAAGAGGAAGAGAGGTGAGAGGAATACGGTAATTCTCCCCCCTTCTGGCATTTAGTTCCTCAAAGGCCCTTTTGGACAGAAGGGTAGCTTGGGATCCAGTGTCCACCAGTGCCAAAATTGTACCCTGCCCCTGTACTTGTACCGGGGCATAGTATCTCCCTCCTTCTCCTCAAGGGGGCACAGATAATGCACATTTTTGGACAACTGGTGGGCTAACTTTCTGGTTTTGGACATTGCTAGGGAAGAGATTTGGGCAGAATTCTGTGGAGAGCCGTGGGAATCTGAAAGAAAAAGTTGGCAACTGGAGATCAGAGCCATTGTGGGTTCCCCTGGTTCCGGTTCTGGGCCGCCCCCCCCTTTTTGGAGGCAGTCACCAGGATGGGTTTGAACCAGGGGATTTCGGTATTGTGGGTTCTGGGATGAGATGATGGGCGGCGGTAGCTCAGACTCCATATCTCCCCAGTCTGAATTGACATCCTTTGGGACCCATTTTTCTTTGGGAGGAGTTCCCCCATCTCTGAAGGAGAAGATCCTTTTCCCAGGATCTTCTGAGGATCCCTCTCCCTCAAATTGGAAGACCTGTACCTCCTCCACCAAGTGGGTCTGTTTGGGTCCTTTGTTTCTCCTACCCCCCCTCTGCTCCTTGGGAGGCAGGCTTTCAGGGGTAGGAGATTTTGTATCGGTTCCTGGTTTTCCAGGGGCTGTTTACAAGTTGGGAAGGAAGCTTCCTCCAAGGCTTTACACCCCCCTTCCCCTTGTGCCTCCTCCCTGGGAACCGGTGGGTTATCGGGGTGCTGCCCTCGTCATTGTTCTGGAGCACCAGGTCCCGAATTTGGGGCATTCTGTGGTGGCATGCTCATCTGAGGGTTCTGTTGAGCCCTCAGTATGTGACCCAGATCTCGTGCCATATTTTGGACCTGGCGCTCAAGTTGTGAAACCCGCTCAGGCTGATACGGGGCTCTATTTTCTCCCCTGGGCTGATCCCGGGAAGGGTAGCTATCCCTTCTCTGGTAGTACCCCTGGTTGGGAAGATTTTGGTACCCCTCCACCCTTGGCCTCCCCTCTCCCGGATTAGGTTGTCTGGGCTCAGGGAATTGGGGAAAGAAGGATGGATGATTTTGGGGCTGGAAATTGGGCGGATACCTGGGGAAAAAGTTCTGCCCAGGATTTGGAGAATTTCTGCCCTCCTGGGGGAAATTAGGAGGGAAGGTCCCCGGGTCAGGTGCTTGGCTGGATCCCCCCCTTGGGCTGGAGTAGTCCACACATAACCCAGGATTGGTCGGTTTCCCTTGTAGCGGGGACTTACATAGTCAGGGGGGCGGGGGACCCCATTTGTGGGACTACCTCCTCGACTCCCTGTCTGTGATTGGCCCGATGGATTTCTGGGCTTAGGATTATTAGGTGCAGGTAGGTTTTTAGGCCCCCCCATCTCCAAGTCTAAAACGGGGGCAACCTTTACCTCTGCCACCTTGGCAGCAGCAGGGGTGCTGTTGGTTTTGGGGTTTTTGGGCGCATTATTTTTATTTTCTATGGGCTTCTGCACCTCATAGATCCGGGTAGCCTGTTCAATGACCCAGTCTAAAGATCTTTTCTCGTGAAAATCTCTCACGAGCTGGGCCATGATGTATTTGGTCAAGGCATGGAAAAATGTATTGACAAATTCTCTGCTGTCTGTGCGCACCCTTCTGGTGGTCTGCGCAAAGGCACGTTTCAGTTCTTGCACGAATTCTTGTGGGGCCTGATCCTCCCCACATTGCAAATTGTAGGCTGCCTTGCGAGCCTCTTGGGGATTTCTGTGAACAGAAAAATGTTTTAATATGGCCGCCCTATAGGTGGACCACCTTGAATGATTTTGGTCCTCCAGCCCCGCAAGAAACTGGAGTACTCTGGGGAGAATGTCCTCTTTACATATTGGATACAGCTTTGGCTGTCCTTCAAATGAAAAGTCTCCATCATTTGCTCATAGAGCTCCAAGTGTTCCCAAACAGAGTACTTGGCGTTCTTATGATAAGGTGTGATGACACTCCTGATTGCCTTAATCTGTTTCAATGGGTCCTTAAGCAAGGCCCTTTTTTGCCTTATTGGCCTTTTTGGTTCGGGTAATCCTGGTCCATTCATCCTCTGACTCAGAGGCACTGCTCCCAGAGGTTCCTGTCTGATCTTCCAGGTTTTTCTGGATTCTGCGAGCCTGGGATTGGCTGGCAGAATGTGGGGACCTGGTCTCCTGTGTCCTGCGCCGTTCAGAGGAGTCTTCAGATTCCTCCTTGCTGCCAGGATTTGATGGGTACCCCCCCACTGACCTAACTGGGCAGAAGTTTTCAGGATGCCCTTAATGGGCCTATTCTCCTGGGGTTCCCCACTAAATTGCACTGTGCTTGGGTGCCCATACCCGGATGCCCGCCCATCCATTCCTGGGAGGTACTGGCCTATGAGCCCCATGCTTCTGGCTGGATAGTAATCTGCCATCCCTGTGGCCCGGTGCTCATGTGCGCCAGGGGACATGGGGGTGGCAGAGTCCAGGGACTGAGAGAGATAAAAGCCTCTGGTACTAGGGCTCCTGAGGTTATGCGCAGGAGTTTCCCTTTCCCAGGGAACCTGGTCTCTATCCGCCCCTGCTCCCTGTTGCAATGCAAGAGCCTGTGCTTTCAGTTCCTCAGTTAAGGCCTTACTAGACTCTATCAGTCGCTCCTGCATCGCTACCTGTTGTTGGAGCCTATCATTGTGCTGACAGAGAGCCTCATTTTCTCTCTGTGCCTCCTGATTGGTCCTGGAGTACTGGGCCAGTCTCTGCTGCAGGAGGGTTACCTCCTGAGCTGTGTCCCTATTGGCCTGCTCCTTTCTTGCCAGAGCATCCTCCACCCTCCTGGTGTGCTCTAACAAGTTCTGGTGTTCTTTTTGGCGGTCACCCAGTCCCTGGAGGGCCAGGTGATTTTCTTCCATTTTTCTTCTTAAGTGGCAGACTTCCTGGCCTAAGGTGTCCCTTTCCTGACCAAGAGCTTGAATTTGTGACGCCAGGTCGTCCCTTTGCCTTTGGAAGGCACCAGCTTTCTGGCGCTCCTGATCAAAATCTGCCTGGGTATCCAGGTCTTTCAGGATCAGTTTATTGCTCTCCTCATTCTCTCTGTCTAGTTGGATTTGCAGGGTGGCTACCTGCTCTGTGCATGCCCTGTTGAAATTGATCTGTTGCTCCAGCTTTTTCTGGCTCTGCAGTAGGGAATCCAAACTGTCTTGGCGTTCCTTCTGCAAAGCCAGAATTCTGGTATCCTGGTCAGCCTTTTCCTGTTGCAGGATATCCATATCCTTCTTTATTTTAATGATGTGCTGTCTACTCTCATTTTCAGACTCCTGGCTTCTGTGCAGCCTCTGCTCAGAAGAGTCCAGATCAGATTGGGCCTTCTGTAATGCCAGCAGTTGCCTACTCGCCAGATCTTGGCTTTCAGTACATTTATCCTGCATGTCTCCCATATGTAGGTACAGGTATGCCGCTATCCTAACCATCTTGTCTTGTTCATCCTTAGCTTTAGGAGCCATGTATAGTTCACTCAGGGCCACATGTAAGGGACCCTGATCTCTCCATTTATCTGATCCTGTTTCAGTGACCTGTTGCGTGATGGCCTGCAACCAGACCATGCGGTCCTGGTGAGTCCACTCACCTCTCACAAATAACTTATGTAAGAAGTGCTCTCTGGCTATTTTCATGTCTACTGAGGTCGTCATTCTAGAGATTGGTCTCTGTCCTGACTTACAGAAGTTTGTATTTTATTTTAGCAAAACAGACCTTTTCCTTAGAGCGTTCCTTTGAGGAGTGCTTTACAGCGTAACACAGCGTGGTGATCCGACCGGATATGTGTATCTGGTCAGCTGGCACGCTGTATTAATCTGCACAAGTGATAGATCTAACCCAAACGTCCGGCTCGAGCCCCCAATTTGTAAGAGGATTCAATTCAAAACTACAGCTAAGTCAATGCCTAGTCTGGGATACTGAATGGAAACCCTTATTGATATATCTTTATGTCCAGTTCATGAGTTCTGGATGACTACCCCTATATAACACCCCTCTCTTGGAATCCCCCTGACCCCACTGAGCCAAGAAGTAGTTCTGTTTTGCAAGTTTAAAAGGTTTATTTGATAATTTAAACAAAATATATCTATATCACACTTTATAATACATTAATAATTGAATATCACACTTAATCTGAGCAGTAATCAATAATGGATAGTCCGGCACTAGCACACTTCTTTATAATCAATGATGAGTGGTTATAGGATGGATAAGATAGCGACAATACTTTTATGGTTTCAAATTGATGCAATGTGGAATGAAATGCAGTACAGAAAATAACTTGATAGGATTTCAGCAAAAGAATGTAATCACTTTCTTCTGGCAATCCACTCCCCCCCCTTTCTGCAATGCAAGGAAATGGAAGGAAAGCACACAGTTCTCAGAAATGCAATCAAATGTAATTCAGTTCACCCCAGCAAGCTTAGACTACAGAAGTTTGAAACACAGGCCCAAAATGCTTCGAATATGTTGACAATGCAGTGAGAAATATGCTGAAAATGGTTTTAATTCCCTTCAGGAGGTTCAGGGTGAGTGGCATCTAGTTAATATTAGTCCAGGCTCACTCTAGCAATGATTCAGGGATGGTTCTTAAGAGGCAAACGAAATTTAGTAGTTCAGGCAAAAGCAGCTATCTTTTTACAAGTAAAGAAATCGGGCCAAATCGCAAATCGCGGCAAAATTCGCGGGTGCGAGAATCGTGATTACGGAGAAAGTATAAGGAGTAGGTTCTATGCTTGTTGATAAGCTGAGATTCTAAGCTTTCAGATGAAAGCTAAACCAAGTTCCTAGCCCAAACGGTTCCAGAGATACGGACGATTAAATAAAGGTAGTTTTTCGGATTTGAAATTTTAAAAGTTCAAAGCGACAGGTTACAGCTTGCAGCTAGAAAATGACAGGTGACAGCTTTGCAAATGACAGGTGACAGTTAGGAGGCAGTTCTACTTAGATTAAAATAGTTTGGATTAGATTATTTTAACTAAGAGATTGGTTCTGCACAGTTCTGCTAGGTACTCACAATATATTTAGAAATAGGCCTCGCCACGGATCTGGTCAGGTTTTGGACTGGACTCCGGTTCTGGTCTCGGCACTTCACAGTGATCTGGGTCAGCTCTCTGGTTCTGCTAACAGTGGTCTGGTTCACTATGGATCTCTGACCTCTGGTTCTGGATACTGCTCTGCTTTCTCTGGGTACTGCTACAGGTTCTGGAGATTGATGGATTTGAAGTCTGGATATCTGGATGTGATATGGTCCGGCAGCATGCTCTGCAGCAAATGGAATTGAATGTCTCTATCTGTCCTGACTGTCTGCTTTTATGTGTTCTGAAAGTGGGTGGAGAGGCTAGCTTTCTAGGCCCTACCCCTCTCCACTTGTCATTGGCCACTTCCTCCTCTTCCCCTTGATTGGAGGAATGAAATGAAGTGTCATCATGATGAGGTCTGTTTATGATACAGAGAACCCACCCCTGTCAACTTTACACACAATCTATATCTGATCCAAATACATACTTCCCCGATAGACAGTTGTTTGGCATTGCATACACACATCATGCATTTACTGATGGTAGCCCCTGTTCCAATTCTGTCGTTTCTAGGAGCTTGGGTTCAAAAATGGCAACATATTTCACTTTTTGGTCAGGTTACCAATATTGGATTTGTCCCCGCATTTAAACAAATGTTCGCAAAGCATGTGGGCATTAGGTGTTGGAGTGTCAGATTTTTAACATACATACATTTAGAGTAATATCCTCTTTTCTGCTAAAAACCCCCCTGAACATACCACCGGGTCCTAACACGTCTTCAAATGTGCACAGAAAAATCACAAGAATAATGATATCACTTATAAAATGTTCACAAGTCCGCTCTATGAATGATCCATCTTTTTAGATTTATGTTCTGGCCCCAAAGGGGTGTGGTTTCCCCCCAGCACAAGGTTGAATTTCTGTTTTTTACAGTTCTGCCAAGCCAGCTTGCTCTCACAGGCAGTGCTCCTCCCCTTTCCTTCCAGGAGGAAGCCACTTTTACGACCCCCCCCCAATAAAACATTTGCCTGAGTCAGGACAGGGCTTTGTTCAATTTCCTGCAGAGCCCAGGTAATTCAATCAGAGAAGTGTCATATCCCTTTTGGTGGGAACAGCAAAAGGCAGCTAGGCCTGGGAACACAGCTGTTGTGCAAGTCTCAACTCCTGTCGGGGGTAGCTGGTGGGCAAAATTCCCTCTCTTTTTAAGCCAGGCGTCAGCTAAATGTCTCTTTGGCTGCCAGTTTTCCTGTCCAAATCAAACTTCCAATTTTTACGCATGCAGCTAGAATGCTGATTCTAAGTTTAAAACTATGACATTTAAACAATTGCAACCTATGTGACACTCAAAAGTAGGTCACTCATTTCTTTTAAACATTTAAATTTTTAGTGTCTTTCAGTCAAAATGTACTTAAACTGCTGAAATCGACAGCTCAGCCAGTTTTGCTATGAACATTATTTTAGGCTCATCCTCTTTCCAGATTTTCTATGCCCACAAGACTTTATTCTGTCAAATGTCTGCTGGTGTTCAGTGAGATTGTTGGATATTCTGCAATGTTTGAAATGGGCATTCTGAGCTTGCCTTCAGAGAAACAAAGGGTGATTTTTAAAGTGCTTTCTAGCGAACAGGCACTGCTGTTTTTCTCTTTGGCACCCCATTTCACTAATGGCTCTTCTGACCCAGCACACCCGCACCGGGGGGTGGCAAGTCAGGCGACCATTTTGGTGTGCGCACAAACTGCACGGTTTTCATAGATTCTGGCGCACATGTGGGCTTTTTTGGCCATCTTGGATTTCCTAAGCCCACAGCACCAAATGTTGTAGCATAATAGTCCAAATGTGGGTCAGAACACCCAACAGGGCTTTCCAACGAACCCAGAACACGTGTCAAAATAGCAGCTCCTTGCTTTCCTTTGCTGAAATTCGTTTGCAACCTGACAATCATTCATAGAGCATTGCTAGAGTGAGCCTGAACTGATGTAAAGTATCTCTCACTCACCCTGAACCTCCTATAGGGAATTAAAAGCAATTTGAGTATATTTTTCACTTCATTGCCACCACATTTAAAAGGATTTTGCCTGTGTTTAAAATCATCCTTGTGATCTAAGCTTGCTAGGGGGGAACTGAATTCGGATTGTACTGTGATTGTATTCCTGAAGACTGTGTGTGTTACTTCCACCTCCTTACATTGCATAGAGGGGGGGTGAATTGCCAAAAGGGGAAAAGTGATTATATTATGTTTTGCTGAAATCATATCAAGTTTATTCCGGTGTTGCTTCTTTTCCACCTTGCATTTCCGTGTACCATATAAAGCATTCTCAGCTACCTTATCCTCTATACTACTCCTAAGTAATTAAACCAGCATGCTAGTATCACATCATCCATTGTTGATCACTCACTGTCATATGTCTATGTGTGATATCAATTATTAATTTATTATAAAAGTGCGATACATATATATATTGTTTAATTCTCAAATAAACCTTTTAAATTTGCAAAACAAACTTACTTCTTGGCTCAGTGGGGTCAGGGGGATTCTAAGAGAGGGGTGTTATATAAGGGTATGTCATCCAGAGTACACCAACTGGACATAAAAATATATAAATAAGGGCTTCCCTTGAGCTATCCCAGACAAGGCACTGACTTGGTGGGACTGCTTGATTGGAGTCTTTAACAACGGTCAAGCACGGACAGGCACTGACAGGGTCGTACCTGTGCCTTGAGATGTGTGCCTTAGGGTGGGTGCCGGCTTGCTCCTTCCGGCTTGGTGTTGTGGGGGATATTGGCTTCCGTGAGCGAATCAGACACTCGCTCTGTGCGGCGTCGGGGTTGCTAGGCAACCGTATTAGCATTCGGGCCAGCAGCCATTTTATAATAATCCTTGTGGTGGGGAAAGGCTTGCGACCACGACTTCCAGGAAGGAAGTAGTAATAGTTGAGGCCATCTCTCTGAATTCCAACAGGAAATAAGGACAGAGAGCAGCAGGAGTGATAGTCTCACAAATGAAATTGCAAATTAAAAACAGGCGCTGAGGCACCCTGACCAGTCAGGATATGGGACAAAGCCCTCTGATCAAGATGAGATTCCCATCCCATCAGGGGCCTCAGTGCCATCATTTATAACCTCCCAGGCACAAATGGGAACTGACCTCATGTATGCCACCGACAAAGAATAGGGGAACATGAGGCAGTTGGACTTACCCATGTTTAGCCCGACTGATCCAGAAGGCCAGTCCTTGTCTGATAAGGATGAACATTCATCTATACCACACAGAAGGGAAAGCGGCTGGACCAGTGTGTCCTGTGAAGGAAGGAATAATATTGTAAGTACTTCAGACCATGTGAACTAATATGAGAATGTCAGGGAGTTAGATTGGCTGAAGATGCGATTACAAAAAGATCAACTGGCCCGCTCCACTGAAGGAGAAAAGTCAGACCCTCAGCCTAGGAAAGTCAATCTAAAAACTTCTGTATATTCAAGGTAAGGCTGGAATTCCACAGACTCCCTGGTAGGAGGGATGTGGAAAATGGTTTCTATCCTGGGCCGGAAAGGAAATCCAGGGAGAGTGGCACTGAGAGTTCACTTTAGTCCAGGCGAGAGGAGTGAAGAACCTGTGGTTCTGGGAGATATTCCCAGTCGCATAGAGATAGGGAGTGCCTAGAAAACAGGGAAGGACACCAGTAGCAGCTCTGAGTCAGAAGGTGAATGGACTCCGGTGCAGAAGAAGAAAAAGGCAGGGAAACAAAGAAATGGTTTTGTGGAAGACCCGATCAGACAGATCAAGGCCATAAAGAGATTCCTGACCACATACCACAAGAATTCCAAGTATTCGGTATGGGAGCACCTGGAACTTTATGAGCTGATGATGGCATCATTCCAGATCAGGAATGATGTGAATTGTATAGCATTTGCAAAATGGACATTTTCACCTGAGTACTCCAATTTCTTTGCAGGACTGGAGGACCAGGCACATTATGAATGGTCCACCTATAAGGCGGCCATTTTAAAACATGTTTAAACACATAGCATCCGACAAGAGGCCAGTAAGGTGCATATAACTTGCAATGTGGGGATGATCAGGTGCCTAGAGAGTTTGTGCAGGAGTTAAAGCAGGCCTTTGCTCAGACTTCCTGGCCGGTGAACACCAATAGTAGGGAGTTCATAACTTTATATTTCCATGGGCTCCCCAAATACATAATGACTCAGTTGGTGCATGATTTCCATGACCATAGGACCCTGGATAGGGTGAATGAACAGGTCACCAGCATTTCTTTGGTCCAGAAGCCTGCTGAGTGCAAAAATACAACCAAAACCCCCAAACCATCTAACACCCCTGCTGCTGCAAAGGTGGCAGAGGTAAAAACGACCCCTCCATTGTATCTGGAGATCGTGAGGGCCTAAAAGTAACTCTTCTGCCAACAAGCAAAATGGAGGGAAGAAGGGAACCCCCAACTTGGCACATTCAAATGGTAGTCAGGCAGGGGCCCCAAACAATGATACCTCAGACCCTACCATCTATATAAGTAATAGGTACAAGGGTACTAAACCAATCTTATGGTATGTGTACACTCCCCCTGCCCAAGGGGGTGGGAATTAGCTGGTAAGTACTGCCCCGGAAAACTTCCCTCAGGAGAGAAATATGTCTCTACCTACCAATCGGAACTTTTTCACAAAGTATCCCCCAAACCAGAACTTCCAAAACAATCCTCCTCTCTCTCCCCACCAGGACAATAGATCCCTGAACCCGGGATAAGGGAGATTCAGGACTGAAAATTATGGAGGAAAATCCCAGTATCTGAGCTCCCCGGAAAAAGGGACAGTTACCCTTTTTGGGAGCAGCAGAGGTATGACTTGAGACCTCCCTACGACCCAGACAATGTCTTGCAACTGGACCGACAGGTCCAGCAACTGACCGATCATCTGGGGTACATCCTGAGGGCTCAGTACAACCTGCAACCTAACCCTACTTCCCAGGATTCTCCATCATCCAAGGCTGATGTCGCAGGGGGTAAATGATGGCAGGAAACTTCTGACAAACCACAGGTTCCTGAGGAGGGGGCCCGGGTGGAGGGAAGATGCCAAGCCCTAGAGGAAGCTTCCTTTCTCACCCAAACAGAACCCCTGAAAACCTCTCAGCCTGAAAGAGTCTCTTCTACCCCCGAAATGTTAGAACCCAAAGAGCAAAGGGTACGTAGGAGAGGCCATAGAAGAAGCCACTTTGTGTAGGAACTCCGGATTATTTTGAGAGAGAAGAATCCCCGGAGAACTCCAGTAAGCACACCTTTTCTTTAAAAACAGAGGGATCCCTCCCAAAGAAAAATGGGTCCCAAAAGATTCTGAGTGGGACAGGGTAAGTATGTAAACATATGAGCCAGACAAAATAGAAACAGAGTGAGTGTCCTTTATCCAAAGAGGTTCATAGAACTGTCACCAGGTAACAGGGGTCAGCCAAGGAGAATTCCCCAACAACTCTCATTGCTAGTTGCAATGTTTTTTTTACAGATTCCTGAGCACCAGCACAGAAAATTGCCCAAGATCACACAGTTTCGAAGTTCAATATTAAGAAAATAACCACCCGGCTGTCGAATAACTCACACTTTCTTCGCACTTTGGAGGAGAAAGAAGGATGATTTTATGTGCCGGTCAAGGTGCAGGGTCAGTGTGAATTATCAGCTCTGGTGGATACTGGATCCCAAGCCACCCTTCTGTCCAAAAAGGCCTTTGATCAACTAAACTCAGTACGGGGGGAGGGCCACCACATTCCAATCATACCACTTCCCAGAAAACTACAAAATGTCATCAGGAATTATATTTCCGTCAAAAGGGCTGCAGAGCGGGAAATAAAAATTGGACTGCATCGGCTGAAACATCCGGAGATAGTTGTAACCCCAGAGGGCAGATCTTGTTTACTGGGGAACGATCTCCTGAGGAGGTTATCACCTTTGATCGACTGTGTAAACAAGGTCCTCTGAACTCAGACTAACCGCCCTATAAAATTAAAAATGAGTACCAATTATGTAAGCCTGAATGGTACATGTCACATAATTGATCAATGCTCTCAGAATGTAGAGTTCCATTCCAAGAATACCAAGCCCCAGACATCAATGTCATCTCTGTAGGAGAGCCCTTCTCCATTCTTGAAAATCAACCTTCCTGCAAGTTTTAAGTGGCAATCAACACTAGAAGGGAACACCCTAAAATGTTACACCGGTCCAAAATCAGAAGATACATTGACTCCTGTGAAGCCAGACAAGGAAGAACCCACTCAAAGTCTGACACACATTCGGAAAAAGGGCAAGCAGTTATTTTTCCCCATTCAGTTAAATGAGGGGAAGGAGCCGGTGCTCGCCAGAGTATGCCTGAATAATCGAAGGGGCTTCATCAGTGAAGAATTATTCAGGAAACTCCCAACAGATCAGATTATTCCTACATTTAAATAGATTGACAAATGGGAAGTCAGTCTGAAAACCTCAAATTCCAAACATCTCATGCCTAGCTGGTGTATGCATTGGTGACAAAAGAATACAGCATAATTGTTGGGTTGTGAGAGATGTCTCTTCCGCCTTGTATCTGGGGAGTGACATTCTCAACCGATTCACAATTAATTTGGACCTAATTAATAATAAAGCCTGCTTCCAACTGGGGGGTAATCCCATGGGCTTTGACAGCACTGAAAAAACATGCCTTATGTGGTTGTAGTTCACTGCAAGAAGAGCTTACCATCACAGGGCAGGTGCAACTATGTACTCTCCCTCTCTAAATTAAGCGAGGACAGAAACTCAAACAACAGGACGCATATATAAATCTAAATTCCGATCTCCAACAACAAGGTTTGTATTTAAATTGGACACCTCTAGTAGACTAAGAACACAACACCATTCGAATATTGGTGGATAAAGGCAACCCTTGAAGTATCACTTCGGGTGCAGACACTGTTATTGGAATAGCAGTTGATGCCCAACATTATTCTATTGATTTAGGTAATTAAATCATGGGACCAATCCCAAATGACTTTTTCGACCTCAGCGGCGGTATTCCTCCAGAAAAGATTTCTAATAAGCATGGGGGGAATTTCATGGTGTTCTCTTCCTGCCTCTATGGTGTGGAAGAGGTGACCTTTGACATTAGGAAGGAGGAGGTAGAGTTCAGAGTCAATTACCACTACCTCGAATCCCCTATCCAGGTCAACACCATCAAAAGAGGTCTCTCCACCCAACTGGAGGATACCACTGAAATTGCCAAGCTCCATGTCTTTCCAGGTTTCCAAAAGATGGTGGAGGAAAGGATCAATCTTGCTGATGCCTCTGAGAACGAGGAGCAAAGACAAAAGTTAAAACAGGTCTTCCAGAAATGCCAATATATCTTTTCAGTGGAGTCATATGACTGTGGACGCACATCCATGCATTCAACCACCATTCTCACAGACCCCGAGATGGCACCACTATTTATGGGAAAATACTGGTTACCTCTCGTGTCCATGGTGTCCATTTGTTAGTCCTAAAACAATTCCTACCATGGTCTAGCCCCATGTGGGAGACCATGCATCAATCTTAGACAATCTTAGACAATCTCCTAGGGGGGTGTGGATCACTATGCCCCCCTGCTTATGTATCTCAAGGCCTTTGTGCACTGTGTTACTTCTAGATTACTCCTATCTTACTATCTTACTCCTATGGACACAATAGCACAAGACACAAAGAAAACACATGAATCATTTCAATTATAACAATAGAATACATTTATTTATGCACAGCAAGGCATGATGCAAAAACTACCAAAACTATGCAAATCTCTAATTTGCACCTTTTATGCTTCTGGTGCAAATCTACCAGGCAGTGGATAACTATAAGTCTTACCGGCTTCTAATGCAAGCCTGTGATTAGCTGGATCTATCAGTGTCTAATGCAATATACATATAGCAAGTGCCAGCATTCAGCATTCCTCTCCAATCCACACCATACGTCACTCTCTCTCTCTTTCAGACAATCCCTGTCTGATTTCCCCTTCTCCAGACCCAAAGCTCTTTGAGTGAGCATCTGTTCTAATCAATCAGTTTAGGCCATGAACCATACTTTCCATTTGCATGTGCATCTCTCCCCTCTCCAGCTCTCTCTGCCAGGTCTCTCCTCTCCCGCTACTCTGCAACCAGCCAGTCAGGTCACTCGAACTGCCTCAAGCGTTTGCCAAGCTCTCGATCTCTCCCAAGCTGGTCTGCCAAGGCTGCATTACTGCCACACCAAAATGTCTCTCTCACATCGAACTCCATCAACATCTAAAAACTCCCCTTCTCTTCACCTCTGGTTATACTATTCCATGACGTATACAAATCCCTATGGTTACATTTGTTCTCTACTAAGAATGTCTCTTTCTCTGTCAGCATTTAGCAATACCTGAAAGTCTGTGTTTGCATGTACTTTCACTTCGTGTTCTTGTTGTGTTCTTTGTCAATGTGACATTTAAAAGCATATCTACTAGCATGGCCTTCTGTCTGCCTGAAATACACCATCTATTCCTTTATTTCTTCCACTGTTGGCTTCCCTCTTTCCATGTCTGTGTGCAAGGCTCTGCCTACAAAGGCGACCTCTTATCAACCAAACTGTTTACGAATTCCTTCTTCACAGTGTAGCATAACAACTTCTCAGTGCCGCAGCGCTTCTGTGTGTCTCCATTCAGTGGAATGGCTTTATAATGCCAGCTAAATGCTTTCTAGCGTTTACGCTTTCTCTTGCAAATCCAAGCGCTATCTAATGCAAACATATCTCTACATGCGTGTCTCTCTACTACATGCATACATAATACATATCTCTAAATGTGTAACTGCAAATATACCGTGTCATTCTAAATGGCTCTACATGTCATTTGAAATATGACAGTGTGTCATTCTACAAGCAAATTCATACAAAGTGGCAGTCTAATAATGTAATGTGGATAGTATAATGATGCTACTTCTGCATGTACTAATCAGAACTAAACAGGATGCAATGATGGAATGATGATTAAATACCAAAGAGTCTAATGATTCCCTACATGTTGTGTAATGATTCTATAATGATAACAAATCAGGCTTCTCCAATTATCAGTTTTTACACACTCACAGAGATTATTAAGAATTTAGAATCCCGTGGGATAATTAGTCCGATTCCCAGTACCTTCAACAACCTAGTACTAGGGATTCTCAAACCGAACGTCCAATGGAGACAATGTGCAGACCTGAGGGCGTTGAACAAACGGGTCCACATGTCAAGATGGCCCCTTCCCTAGATCGATCAGGGACTGGCCCAGATCCAAAGGTCAAAGGTATACACAGCCATTGACCTGACCAACGGCTACTGGACAGTACCCGTGAGCAGGGAAGACCAGTACAAGCTTACCTTTACCTTCGGGGGCCGCAGTACATGTGGACCCAAACCCCCTTTGAATACATAAACTCCGGCTATGAGTTCAACATCTTCCTACATAAGACCATGCCCGATTTGGGCAAAAGGGGAAACCTGGCCTATGTGGATGATGTTTTGATCATGAACTGTGGAAGAACATATAGTAGAAATCTCCTCTGTTCTTACAAAGTTGCAGAAAGCCGGAGCAAAACTGTTCCTTCAGAAAGCACAGTGGTTTAAAACCAGAGGGAACTTCTTAGGGCACAAGATCACCCCTAAGGGTTTTAATTCCCAGACGAAGAAGGTGAAAGCCTCATTGAAATTAAAAGACCCTACCAATCTGCGAGAATTAAGAAGCCTTCTTGCACTCACTAATTATAGTTAAAAGTTCATTGAAGACTACGCAGAGGTCATTCGACCCTTGTTCCATATATTAAAGTCTGGAGTCAAGTGGGAGTGGGGTCCAGAACAATCTGAGGTTGGTAAGCAACTGAAAAGAAGCCTTTCCCAGGCTCCTTGTTTGGGTTACCCCATAAAGAACAAGCGGTTTTTCTTGGAGACAGAGTTCTCAGATACTTGCCTAACAGCAGTATTGTACCAAAAGCATGACAAGGTCAACAAAGTCATTTCATATGCTAGGAAGACTTTGTCCTCTTTGGATGAAAAATTCAATGACTGTTAGAAGGCACTCCTGGCAACGGTGTAGGTGTTCAAAAATTACCACCCATTCATACAGGTGGAGGACATCATTATCGAGACTCCTCACCAACCCTTGCAACATCTACAAAGTGACAGAATCCAGGCTGGGAACATTAGTAATTCCAGAATTACTTCCTGGATTCTGTCCATGCAAGGCTTTCCTGTGGAGGTCAGATAAGGCCAAAACAAGAAGAGTCCCCCAGAGCAAGGGTTGACTGACATGCATGATTGTACACAAGAAAACTGTCTCCAGGACGACAGTCTAATGACCATCAACAACATGGAGGTGTACTTTACTTCCCCACACAAGGTCTATAAAGAAGACACGTGTCAGAGGATACCCACAGTTTATGTGGATGGGTGCTCCTACCATGTTGATAGCAAGGTGGAAAAATAAATGGTGGCTGGCATTGGGAATGCCTGGGTGAATGATACCCGGAAGCCTCTGCTCATTGTAAAATAGGACCCCAAAATAGTCAGGTTGCAGAAATGATGACCGTTTATCAAGCCATCCTCACTGCAGTGCACTACCAACTCAATGAACTGGTCATAATCACTAACTCTGATTATGTCAGGAATGGGTTTGTGGAGCACCTGGTTTACTGGAAGAATCGAGGCATGCTTTGTGCCAACAACCAACCCCTAAAGCATGCCAAACTGATCCAGTCAATTTATGATCTGGGGACCTCCAATGAGATGACCATATACTGGAAGAAGATAAAAGGTAATTCCAAGATAGAGGGGCCAGATAAGACTGAGATTGACCTGCCTGACCAGCTGGCTAAAACCAGAGCTCTGCAAGGGGTTTTTGCCTGCAGGGGGAAATCCAAATTGCTTCTGTCACCAGATCACAAACTCTTGCGAACAGCAAACTCTTATCTGCCCAGTGGAGTAAAGATACCCCAGATGCAGATTTGATCACTGCACAGAAAGAGGACCCAATCATTGGGACATTTTATCAACACATTGAAGACACTGTGAACTTTCCTTTAACAGAGTTTACCTAGAGGAGTGTGCTCAATTTCAACCCAGTTCACTCACACACAGTACTCCCCTACATAAAAGGGGAATGACACTGCTATGGTCAGATTTGCATGTCCATTTATTCGGGCCAGGGATTCGCTCGTCTAGAGGAAACAAGTACATGTTGACTGTGACATGCTTGTTCACAAAGTGGTAGAATGTCTTGCAGCCCCGAATTGTAAGGCGAAGACAGCTGCTGCACTAATGATCAACCACATCTTCTCTCATTTCAGACTCCCGCAAAGGATTGAGTTGGACCGAGGAAGCCATTTTACCAATGAGGTGATGGCGAAGATGTGGGAGATTTTAGGGGGTGGGGCGGTAGAGAGGTACACCAAAACAATTGTGAGTTTCTTAAAGAAGTTTGTGGCAGACTCTGGACCCAGTTGGGGCATCCAATTAGCACTGATCCTGATGGCTATTAGGTCTACATCATCTTCTGCAACAAAGATGTCTCCATTTGAGCGGACACAAAATGGTGTTACCTCAGCATCTGCTCTATAGGACACAGGAGCAGACACTGATAAATGCATCCTCTACTCAAGAGTACATTGAAAATGTAAGGAAGCACCTCCAGCATGCATTTGCATATGCTCAGCGTAATTTAGAAAAGTTGGCTGATGGAATGAAGACCTATTTTGATCTAAAGACAACCAAGAAAGAATATGAGGTATGGGACACGGTTTACCTGTACAATTTTCAAAGGAATCAGGCCAAGGGGCAGAAATGACTCCCATCTTCGCGTGGTACCTTTGAAATTGTAGATACTATATCACCTGTTGCCTACAAGATCCACATCCCGAAAGGAAAACAGACATAAGAAAAATGGGTCCACATGAATCAGTTGAAAAGCTGTCACCCCAGATATGCTTTACGACTGATTGAGGAGCCAAATGAAAGTTGAGCAGAGGAACCATCTGAAGAATGAAAAGGAAGGATTAAAAATCAGATGGAATCTGAGACATATATATATATATATATATATAACAGGGAGTAATTTACTTGGTGCTCATGGTGAAAAAAATTAAAATAAAAATAAAATGTGTTTTGTGAAATGGTGAAAATTTCTTTTTATACTTCTATGCTGTTTTGCTGTTGTTGTTGTCCATTCTATGTACATCTTCTGGGGAAATATGGGTGTAGAAAAGAACTGATCATTTTCTTCTTTCTTTTATTAAAGAACTGACCTCCTTCATTTCCAGCGTGAGGCAAGAGGGGAGTCCAGTGAGAGCCCCAGGGACCACAGAAAAGAAGGAAGAAAAGGGGGTGCCTTGCAACACCCCCCAAAGAGGGAAGGGGAGGCTGGACTGCCCACTCCCTAACGAAGGAAATAAGGGGGTGTCATGCCACTCCCTCCATCGCAAAGATGTGATGTCATATTTGATGTCCTGGGTGTTAGTCTTAGCAGTGGTTGCTCAGCTTAGCATAACTGGCAAATGTCTGATGTTTTTCAGTTTTACTTGTAACCATAATGCCCCTTTAACAAAGGTTTTCCATTCATTTATTTATTTCTCACATTTATATAGCACACCTAACCCTAGGGAATCTGGGCGCTTCTGCTTAAGAATATGGTTACAGTCAGTTACATTTGGATTTGTGCAACTTGGTTACATTCAGTTACTTTCAAACTTAGTCTTGCCCATGAGCATAAGGAATTGGTTACATCCAGTTACTTTCAAGCTTAGTCATAATCTTGTGCATAGGATTCTGTTACATCCGGTTACTTTCATGCTTATTCAAATGCAGAGTGCGAGTACATACAAGTCACATTCAGAATTTTAATAATCTTGGTCCCAATTCATGATGTGCATGTTTTAAGGGTAGCCTCGTCTGAGAGGGCTAGGAGAGTATTCGGGATGGACTAGTGGTAGTTTTTGATATCTTGGTTAAAGAGCCAGGTATTGAGTTTTTTGCGGAATGACTAGAGTGAAGGGTTAATTCTGAGCTCTGGGGGCATGGCATTCCAGTAGTTGGCTGCAATTACCGGGAAACTGACGCCTCCTGCGTTTTGTCTTTTGTATCTCTCAGTGGTCAGCTGGCCCAGGAAGGCTGATGTGGTAGGTCTAGATGGTTGTGCTTTGGTTATTTCGTTGGAGAGGTATCATGGAGCGGTGTTGGACAGGCATTTGTGTGTAGGTGAGAGTATTTTTAATTTATTTGTATCTAACTGGTAGCCAATGGATATTTCTGCTGGTGGTAGTTATATGAGCTGATTTGGGGATGCTGAGTGCCACTCGAATAGCACTGTTTTAGGCATTCTGAAGTTTGGAAATGTTTTTGACCAAAGAGCCTGAAAAGATGGCAGTACAATAGTCGATCCTGGTGAGGATCAAGGCTCTAGCCAATGTGATGCGGTTCTCTACGGTTAGTAGAGGTTTGCAGGCGGTGATGAGTTTTGCTGTGTATGCAGAGGCTGACGCTTTGGCGTTGACTTGTCGGGTGAGAGTTAATGCAGAGTCTAGGTAAACCCCCAGAGTTTTGACCTCTTTGGCCACTGTGATTATGTTCCCATCAATATCAAAGGATGTGTAGGTGGATGAGAGGTTATTCAGCTTGGTTGGGCTGCCTATGATCAGAATCTCATTTTGACAGAGTTCATGTTGAGCCATCCAGGCTTGTATGGCAGAGTAGATGGCATTCAGGGATTTGGAATCAGTGTCGTGATTGCCTGTTATTGATATTGGGTTGGTATGTGCTAGATGCAAGTATCAGGGCAGGCACAGTTGGTTCGCAAGTAACAGATTGCACAGTCAAGGTGCAGATAACAAAATTAGCACAGGCTAGATACACGTATCAGGACAAGCACAGTCAAGGTGCAGATAACAAAATTGGCACAGGCTAGATGCAAGTATCAGGGCAGGCACAGTTAGGGTGAAAACAACAGATTGGAACAGGCTAGATGCAAGTATCAGGGCAGGCACAGTTAGGGTGCAAAACGGATTGGCACAGTCAAGGTGCAGATAACAAATTTGGCACATGCTAAATGCAAGTATCGGAGCAGGCACAGTTAGGGCACAAACAACAGATTGGAACAGGCTAGATGCAAGTATCAGGTCAAGTACATTTAGGGCGCAAATAACAGATTCTCACAGTCAAGGTGCAGAAAACAAAATTGGCACAGGCTATATACAAGTATCAGGGGAGACACAGTGAGGGTGCAAATAACAGATTGGCACAGTTAAGGTGCAGATAACAAAATTGGCACAGGCTAGATGCAAGTATCAGGGCAGGCACAGCCAAGGTGCAGATAACAGCATTGGCACAGGCTAGATGCAAGTATCAGGGCAGGCACAGGAAGGGCGCAAATAATAGATTGGCACAGTAGGTGCAGATAACAAAATTGGCACAGGCTAGATGCAAGTATCAGGGCAGGCACAGTTAGGGCGCAAATAACAGATTGGAAAAGGCTAGATGCAAGTATCAGGGCAGGTACAATTAGGGCGCAAAGAACAAGTTGGCTTAGTTTGGATGCAAATACCAAAGTTAATAGTGGGTCTTATGGGTAGGGCACCACTGTTGAGAAGTCCAGTGCTGTTATTTTATGGGGAGGTATGCTGTTTGAGCACTGCATGGTACCAGGTACTTTTGGGATGACCAGGGGTTTCAGGGGCTTACCTCTGAGGTGGTGAGGGCAAGGAATCAGGGCCCCACCCGTCACATCAGCACAGACAGACACTAACAGGGGCCTTGAGTGTGGGCCTTTGGACGGGGCCGGCTTTCGCCTGCCAGCTCCCTATTGGCCCTTCTTAGGAGGAGGGATGGCCAATTGCAGCAAGAGCCTGTTTGGGCACGAAAATCAGGCAGGCATTCCAGTGCCAGATGGCACGACCGCC
The DNA here is from genome assembly GCF_040938575.1 of Ambystoma mexicanum. Classification (NCBI taxonomy): domain Eukaryota; kingdom Metazoa; phylum Chordata; class Amphibia; order Caudata; family Ambystomatidae; genus Ambystoma; species Ambystoma mexicanum. The sequence continues at coordinate 649,609,313 of NC_090922.1, read as the reverse complement.
ATCTTGGGAAGGAATTTGTGCTTGAGACGTTGCATGTGCTCAGGATGCAACAATGGCCTTACTGCTATAAGCAGGCAGAATATAATGGTGATTGCAGACTGCGATCATACGTGCATCATGTAGAATATTTCTGATGCAATTAGCGGTCAAATACAGATTTAGTGATAAACATTTTCCTGCGCATCAGTTATTCTGTGCGATGCCCCAGTGGGTTTACCTTCGCGGGATCGTGTGTTCTTTACTTTGTGCGGGTTCCATTGTCATGGGGAGGGTGTACACTCCGGTGCACGGTCGCTGGATTAGAATGGCAAATTGAATTAAATTTCATAGGTTTTATTAGTGCAACTTAACCATAACGTCCCTTTACCGTTTTTTCATTGAATTTGATAGGTTTTTATTAGTGCAACTTAACATAATGTCCCTTTAACAAAGTTTTTTCAGTGAATTCCATGGGTTTTACCAATGCATGCTATTTTCCTACAACTTACTAATATCATACTTACCCCAATATTGCAACATTTATGTCCAATTTACAAAGTTTCAGCTTAACACTCTGCCATTTCCCACCTTTTAGCATCATTTTAACACTTCTATACACTTTTTGCAATTTTTTCCACTGTTTTGCATCTGTCGATGTCCGCGAATGTCTGACGTCATCACGGACCTTCCGGACAGTGCCACGTGACCATGCACTTGCACACGGCCTGATGACATGTCCGCAAAGGCGTCCGCACTTCGCGATCGGGTCCGTGCTTCGAAGACAGTTTGGAGCTGTATTTTCTACTGATCCAGGAACGTTCAAGCTCAAAATGTACCATTGCACAGCTGACCAAGACTATGTTCATAGCCTTAGCCTACTCATTATCTGCTTGATTTTTTTACCCGGGCATGTCAAGATCTAATAGGCCAGCAGTGTCCTCCAGGTCCTGCTTCTTCATGGCTCAACGTAGCATTTGGTGAATCGTAGGCACTCTCCCAAAGCTGCTAAAACAGCTTCTTTGTAAAGGCTAGGTCCCGGTCCTGCAATAACAATACTGATGAAGTGAGCACACATTCATTAAAGCAAAGGAAGATTTGTTTCGAAAAACAATGTAGCAAATGGGACAAGGTTGGTATATATACTTTTTGCTTAGGCAATCACTTATAGCGTGCATGCCGCATAACCAAAAAAAGATGTCTTTTTAAACTCATCAAGCTTTCAGATTTCCATTAAACACATTAACCCCATTTTGCAATCTGAATGGTTTAAGAGAATGCTGGTAAAGTCAATAGTTAGAATGCACATTTGTGAAATATGTCTTTGTAAATGATAACAGGAATGTTTCATATGTGGATGCAGCCAATGTGGCTTGGCTTGGAGTTAAGAACTGTTCATATTGTAAGCATATAATGCAATTGATGGCAGTGTTGTCTGTGCAGATTCGAATGTCCACAAGAGTGGTCCTACTAACTTTATACGTGTAAGGACCCTTTGTCCACAGGGCACGCTCAATGTGATTGGTGACATCCTTCTTATGCAATGGTGACAAGAGAGTGCATATTGTAGACAGAACAGTAGGTGTGTGGTCCATTCCTTTACAGAATATCAGTTTTGCGTTGGTAGGCATGGAATTGGATGCACCATACTGTACCCTTTCCAGGTGTAATCATTTGGCCTCTGCGACCAGTGGATTTACATTACGTTTAGGCTGTAACTGCTACATTCCCTCACCATTGACAATAATGGCTGTGGTGGAAGGGAGTTTTGGGACTGTCTGTTCAAACTTTGGTTCATCCAAATGTTGGAATACCACTCTAATCAGCCGTAGGTATGGCAGCATAGACAATAAGGATGTATCATGGAAGTTGTAGTCCCAAATACCTGGAGAACCACAGCAGATGTTTAGTGGTGTCAATTAACATCCCATTTTGAATTTCTCACAGGTACAGGTCTGACAGCACAGTTCTTATGCTCACAGACATACCAGGAGAACACTAGTTTGTTTCTTTATTTGAAGGGATTTTGTTAAATAAACACACATTGAAAACTAAGTGCATGAATATAATAATAAAATAGTCCACATTCTTCAAGAGAGGGGGGTGTTTTGGGGGGGGGGTGTCTACGAGGAAGACATTGGAGATTTAAGAAATTGTGTGTATTGCTGAAAGGTAGACCTGCCTGATCAACACAGGCCAAAAAACGTAAATGAAATAATCATTTATTCCTGCCTCCTGTGTCCGCATTTAAACAGTTTCCAAATAAACCTGTTCTTTGTTTTGATTTCCAGGTTGTTACCTCAGTTGAAGTCAGAAACATTGTTTTAAACATAAAACATAACTCCTGCCCTGTAAATACTTACCCTAATTAGATACTCATGGGCTAGATTGATGAAATATTCCCAAGTTTTGAAGAATGTCATCAATAGGTTGCTCACGTATGCCGTTATTGTAACTACTGTTTACTCAACAATTACAGGCAAATTGTGACTACAACATTTCTAACCAAGATTCTAAAAAAAATGGTTACAGTTCAGAAACAATCCTTTGTGTTTAACCATTGACTGTTAGGTGAGTGTTAGAGGTGCTCATTTAGTCTGTTTAGGAGTGTTTAACATGTATAGTGGCACATAGCCATGCACATGGTTACTAGTGCATCTGTTGCTAAGTGCAACATTCCGTGTGAGAATCAGCTTGGCTGGAATGTGGATCATCAAGTTGCCGGTTCTATGTTCTATGTAATCTCAGTTGTGAACTGATTTCCTGGCTGGGGGTCGTTACTTCCCTGAGGCTTAAATAAAAGAGCCTTCTTTTATACTCAACTGCATGAGCACTATTTCTTTGAATCCTAACAGTGAGTGCCCGTTAAATTTCATGCATGGCTTCAACACTCAATCTGCTTTATTAAACATTAGGAAACTGCTATTGTGTAATATTGACAATCATAATGATTCACTTCTGAATGTACTGGATGTAAAGACTGCATATGACACCCTCGACCATGGGGCTATTTGCATTGATTGAACACTGTGACAGGGGTGTCTGATAAAAATCTTGAAATAATGTGGATTTTTCCACAGCAGTCTGACATATTGTATCAGCCTGGAGTGCTTTACGAATGAACCCATGCCTATGTTGAGTGGGGTCCCACAGGATTCGGCCCTGTTTCTATGTCAATACATGAATCAATGCATTTCATGATTTCTTATCGAGCCTGGAAGTGGAGTTGCTGTTGTAGCAAATGTGGCTATTCCTATGTGCATCACATTTGGATGCTATAGCTAGGGTAATTTTCCTTGTTGAAGTTGGACTGTATTGCTGCAATACCTTCTATATGGGAACCCCGTAGAATCTTATTTATAGGTTTCAAGTCCTATATCAATAATATTAGCAGGGGTATTACTAACTGTCCTTTTAGATCTGATGCCAATCCAATCCTGATTAATCTGTATTGGCTTCCAATTCATGCCAGAACACAGTTTCAAATTGTGACCATTGATCATGAATGTATTTGTGGGAATTCCTCTTTATATACAGCCACCCGACAGACTATTCTGTTTGTCAAAGGCCCTCATTACGACCCTGGCGGAAAGCGACTGACCGGACCGCCACAGCGTAAATAGCGTTTCCGCCATTGCACGATGGAGCAAAGTGCGGCCCATTCCGACCCATCGGGCACGAGCACCACGCCATGGCGGAAGTGCAAAGTCCGCGATGGCGGAAATGACCCCAAAACGGCCCACACCGCCGCCGTACGGCGCCCTAGGTGCAATACCGCCACCCATCATAGCGGACACCGCAGTGAGCGCCAACCGGAAAGTACGGCGACCGTAAATATACGGAAACGGAAGTAAAAACATGGGCCCGGAACGGGAAACAACACCCCGTACACCTATAAAACCACTAAATACACACAACCACTAAAAACACCACCCTGAGACACATCCCAACCCGTCATCCACCCTAGTGAAACCAAGAAAAATGGGAAAAGTAGCGAAGAAAGCGTGCGACCGCAAGCGGCAGGTCCACTTCTCCCGTGAGGAACTCACCGTGCTAACAGAGACCCTCCAGGAGAATGCCGCCGCCGTCTTCTCCACGCAAATGACCAGGACGGCACTTGCGAACAAGAAGGCCATATGGGCCCTGGTGGCACAGCGGGTAAGTGCGGTGGGGACCGCACCCCGCAACCCACAGCAATGCAGGAAGCGGTGGGACGACCTGCGGATACGCGTCCGTAGCATACTTTCTGCCAACCGCAACATTGCCACAGCCACCGGGGGAGGGTCGGAATCACCCATCAAGCTGACCCCCTGGGAAGAAATCTGTGCCTCCACCATTGGAATGGAGAGCATAGAGGGAGTCGGAGGGATGGAGAAAGGAGTGCAGACATCCGGAGAATCAGGTAGGTGGCCCAAATAAAACAATGCCAAAACCACAATGTACAATCATGTGAAGTACCACGTGCCCACATAGTGCAACAGAAACACATGGCCAGGAGAACGTCCACACACATTGGCCTGATAGCGCACTTTAAAACCACAATAAATACATAAATAATTAAAAACCCCAAAAACACCCACTACACGTGCAGCAGGCACACCCTAACTGCAGGCTGCCAAACAACTGCACCCTCACTCCACACACAAATGAAAGCACCTCCAAGGCCCCGACCCAAATCACCCTCAGGTACCACCCCAATGCATGTGATACATTGCCATTCCAATTCCCACAGACCCATTAATAACGCTCGCCCTCCTTTACTCCACCACAGGGTCCGATCCAAACGACGAGCTCCAGGACACCCCTACCAGCACACCTGCAAAGAGGGCCAAGACCGACGGCCAAAGACCCTCCACCTCAGCTGCACGCATCAAGACACGGCAGCAGCACATATCAAGTGGCAGCACACAGGAGGGAACATCAACAGGCACCCCAGCAGCCAGCATGCCCACAACAGCACCACCACAGGTCCCCCCAATGGATGCCACAGAAGGTACTGCCTCTGGTGGCAGCAGCACCATAGGTGACACCCCATTAATGGCAGCATGCTCCGACACAGAAGACGGGGATGTCGAAGTCAGATCCATCCATGACCTGTCCCAATCCCCCTGTCTGTTCCATCCCGTACACCATGAGGATACCACACAGGGGCACCCACAAGACGACGACTGGCCATCCCCCACAAGCCCTGTGGCAGGGCAACATGAGGCGAACAGCCCCTCTGTGACACCACCGCAAATGGCCATGGCCCAGCACAGGCAACAGTCCCTCGACCAGTTAATCGTGCAACAGCAGCAACTGGCCACGCTCCTCAAGGACCATGCCGATGGATGTGGGGGCACTAAGGCAGACATAGAAACATCAACTGAGAAACTTAGGGCACAAATCGAGAGTAGCATCGAGAGCCTGAGAGTCCAAATGGAGAGTAGCACCGAGAGCCTGAGAGTCCAAATGGAGAGAAGCACCGAGAGCCTCAGGGGGGAACTGCATGCGACGTCCAAAGACGTATGTGCCGAACTTGCCGCAGTGCGCCGTGTGCTCACTGAGCTCTCACAAACCCTTAGGGACATGCATGGACGTGAGCAGGCAGAGACATCATCCGTTGCAAGTTCCGTCCAGGGCAGCCCCCAACATAGATCTGGGAGGAACCTGCGCTCCACAGGCAGGGGTGCCCCTGATACCCGCAGAGGGGGCTTGCAATAGCGACTGCCCACTGACAATGAGCATCTTTGGACACTGGTGTTCGGGGGGGAGGTAGGAGGGTGGAGGGGGTGTGTTGGGCTCACTTGGGTGGCGGGTCGATAGGGTGTTCAACATGATATCACATATGCCATAAACAATGCACGATCAAACAATGAGATGTGTGGACAATGATCTTTGTGTACTAGGCCATCATAGGCGTACAGTCCATATTGTGCATGTACCAGACACACACAGTGCCACGAGTCCCGTGTCCATGTATCAGCCACCAGGCGTGAGTGCTAGAAGCATGCATATATGAGATGCTGACGAATTTCACGGCCCTCCTGTGCCTCGCAGACTCCTTGAGGTGCTGCCACATCCCCACCCTCATCATGACCATCTTCAGGTGCTTGCAGTTCTGCGTCAGGGGGCATGGTTGTAGTCCTCCTCATGCTGGTCCCGTGGGTTCCGGACTGGTGTGAGGAGCCATCTCTTCAGTGGATATCCGGCATCACCTGTATGTGGACGATAAACGAATTATGTGGAATGCCATTGCTACGTACGCACCCCCCCCCTTCCTGCCAGGTCATTGCCGCATCACATACCCCACATCATCATGCATGAAATGAGACTCACCGAGTAGCCAGGATCTGTTCCCTGCGTGTCGCTCCATGTAGCGTGGTATTGTAGAGTTCCTCAAGACCATAGGATCATGGGTTGATCCAGGGAATCGGGCACAACAATGTGTAATGATCCTGTTGGAGTCACACACCATTTGTACATTCAGTGAATGAAATTGTTTTCGGTTGCGGTACTGGGCCTCCATGGCATGTGGGACGACCAATTCCACATGGGTGCAGTCGATGGCACCAATGCAACCCGGTATGCCGCCAAGTGCATGGAATCCCACTTTTGTGTTGGTTATTTCCTGCTCTGAGCGTGGTAGAGAGATGTAGTCGTCTGCGTGCTGCAGGAGGGCATCGAGCACTTGCAATAGTGTCCGTGAGAACAGTGGCTGAGAAATGCCATGCAACTGTCCGACTGTGTGCTGGTAGGTGCCTGTGGCCAGGAAGTGGAGTACAGACACCACCTTCAGTAGGGGTGGGATGGCGGTTGGGCTATCTATCATGCTGACAAGGTCAGCCTGTGTCATGTCCACAATGGCGGCTATGGTGTCCCGGTCCAAACGGTAGAGGGTGTGGATCTGCTCAGCAGTGAGGTTGAACGGATGTGCTCGGAGGCGTGGGATTGCGGGCTGCCTGCGTGGTGGTAGTGGCTGTGCTGGCAGCCCTTGCTGGCCCTGCCTTACCCTCCTCCTCCTCCTGCGTCTCCTCCGTGCGGCCGGTTGTAGTTGGTGTTCGTCTTCTTCTTGGAGTTGGAGTACTTGCAGTGCTATCAGGTCCCCCAGGGCCAACATCGCGAGTCCTGCCGGTAGCATTTCGGAGTGGTTGTGGGAGGAGACTGGGCGTGCAATTTATGTGTTTTCAGGCTGTATGGCCTCCACCTGTGGTGATTCATTCCACCTGTGCAAGCTGCTCTCCTCTTTGGGCGAGCACGTCCCGCACACAACGCTGCAATTCGAGGAATGGCATCTTGCTATTACAATCATGTATTAGTACCCGATGGCCGTGTAACATTGGTTGATATGTTCATTCGGCTATGGTCCCATTGTTTCACATGCATTCTTTGCAGTCGCGAACAGACTTGTGAAGGGTCAGTGGAACGTAGTACTCGAGTAACGGTGGACCCTCATGCATCACTGTACCGAGGTTCACCGACGGGCGGGGCGTGCCATTTGTGAGTGAAGGCAGTTGCCATTTTCACACACAGCCGCACTAGATGGTTTAATTTGTGATTTCAAGCGGCCACAGATGCCTTTTCGACGTGATGTTGCAAATGAGGAATTCGAAGGGCGGCGCTTTCGGTCTTCAGCTAGCGGCGAGGAGATGCCCACAGGTCTGACTGCAAATATAACGTTCTATTGTTCAGTGTCCTTGGGACAGGGGCCATGGCGAGGATGCAATGATTGATATGAATAGTTTGGGATGCGCAATAGCGAAGTGGATGATGAGGCCGGACGTTCCCAAATACATGTTTCTTCACAACACTGGAATTACGGGCTGGGGCACAGTGGATTTTGCAGGCTGCATAACGCACAGACTCAATGGAATTCTCACATGTTATGTGAGTATGGTAACAGGCGTTCTCATTACGGGATGAGGGAATGATGAATGGATGCATGGGCAGATGATTTGATACGGTGTTTGCCATGTACAGGGCTTCTTAGAATCTGTCCGCCTCCCCTGCGCTATGTGATGCAGGGCTGCCATAGTGGGACCATCGTCTATCTGGCCTTGTTGAGCCCTCCCTGTCTCGACGCGCCTTCAGACACTTGTGTCCATGCACGTTACCAATCCCATCTGATGGATTCTGTTTTCACAGACGCATGCACAGGTACACTCGTTTGTGATGGTGTTTTCACCTCGATATGGATAGTTATGAGTCGCAAGTGGTTTTGGGGTGGTGATGATCCTTTGGAGTGGGCTTGCATGCATATGGCTGTGGATTTAGTGTGATCATTGAGGTGAGTTGTTCGGATGTAGTTCTGATGGCCATTCTATTCTTTTTCTTTTCTTTTGGTTGACAGGTATCTCCTCCCCTTTTGCCACTGCCATCTGTCTGCCACTCCTGCAGATGGCTTTTACTCCCGACACCTGCTGCTTCGTGTTAATCAGTGGAGCAGCATTACGATCTTATGGGACGATCGCCAATGGGCCACATGCCCTTACGCAGTACTAGTGGCTCGGAGCAACATTTCGGCCTTTCAGCTGGACTAGTGCCTCCCTATTGGGACGGCCCTGCGGTTCTAGGCGCTTCCATGTTGCCTTTTCGTACGGAATGTAGCCCCTGTGTACCATGAAGGAACAGGGCGTCACACAAGAAGTAGCTGGTCATTTCTTGCGGATGCAGCCCACAATGGTGAAATGTGTTTTGGAGTTCATGGCCTAATGGCTGTATGGGCTTGGTGAATTTGTTGTGCATTAAATTTCTATTCTGATATGGGCCGTGTAGCGTTCTTCTTTGCAAGTGATGTGGCATGTTCCTATTTGGGGAGCGATGTATTGTGAGGAGATCTGCATTGGGTTCCAGCTTCGGAGTATAGTTGCGTGGTACTGTGCTGGGCGCGTTTGCCTATGAAGCCCAGTGAGGTCAGGGGTGAGGGCTGCCAATATGACTGTTTGGATGATGTCATGCTCAGGGGCGGGGGATTAGGTTTTGTGTAACAGATGCCGGTCAGCCAGGTGGATTGGTGGAATGATGTGATTATCGGAATTATGCTGCCTGTGTTTGCGTGCGTTTCTTGGTGGGAGACTGAGGTCATGTCCATTGGTATAGCTTCTGTATTCGTGCCATCTGTGCCCTGCAGCTCCCATTGGCCCCTCTTGTGTTTCTTTTGTTCGTTGGCATGCATGGGTGACTTGTACATTTCACTGGTTGCATTGTGACTTCGTTGCACCTACGGGGAGTTGTACTATGTGGCCAGGGAGCGGTGTACAGGCACTCAGTGGGGCCGTTTACGGTTGATTCGCGATGCCGTACTTCTCACCATGGCGGAATGGTACTTTCCGCCGTGCTTGATGGCGTTAGGTACATGTCCGCTAGGGTCGGAATTCGCGTACCCTTGCGCCATGGTGCTAATTACGGTTTGGCATGGCGCGCGCGCGCGTACTTGGTGCAGTTAGCGTTGGCGTTCACTACGGTGTCGCTAATGGCATCGTACTTTACGGTGACGGGTCATAGTCGCACCGAGCGCTATTCGATGGCGGTATTGCATTTCCGCCATCGTTTTTTGCTTTCCGCCAGGGTCGTAATGAGGGCCAAAGTCTTCTAATATCACCTTTTCAAGGTTGACCTACTTATCTTGTGCAAGGTGCAATTTTCTCCATCCAAGACACACTGGTCTGGACTGAGCTTTCTGAATCTCTTAGAGCTGAACAGGACATTCTTCACTTCCAGAAGCAATTAAACACACATGTTTTTTTTCATTACGTTTTAGAAATGTGATCTCTTTGTCAGACTTTTCAGCGCTGTTTTTGATGAGCATTCTGTTTTGTATAACATAACACAATATTCTTCATCATGTTTAAATGTGGTGAAATGGTTGAACAGGATGTGGACCAACTCACGTACTGAGGGTTTGTAGATTCTAACAATGATCTTCTCACCCCTCATGGTAACAGAGCACAGTGGTTGGTTTGGCACCAGGCTCATGTACCCTTCTTCTTTGAAACCATGGTGGGGTTGTGGTTCTTTGTGATATTTCTGCATTTTGAAGGCCAAACACAAAAAAAGACGGATTTATATCAGCTGATTTTGTAAGGTCTCCAAAAGGCTGAAGTATCACACTCTGAACCCCACACCCACATAGAAGGTGATCGAGCCACCACCACCACCATCCCCCACACTGGTGGCATTTCTATTAAATCAGTGGTTTTACCTCCTGAGCAGCCCCTTTCATTCTCTGATGCCCCTCTTCACACCTCAACACATTCCTCTTCACCCTCCACCACTCACTCACACAAACACACATTTACTTGCTCACCAACCCTCTCCCTTCCCCACCACACACATTCCCTCTCCTCTCCCACACAGACAGATACACACATACACAAAATAACACTTAACTCACTCCCGCAACTTCCCGCATCTTCCCGTGCTTCTCAGCCCCTGTCCGCACTTGTGGCAGTTTGACCGGTCTCTAAGCCATCTTTCTGAATCGATTTCGTTTAATTTTATTGTTTGTAAAACGAATATTTTACTCAGTACCGGGGTTGTGGGATTTGGTTATCATGGGGAGAAAGAGAGACAAGGAGTTGCAGGAAGGGATCAGGTTTCCTGAGGTGACAATGTCCAGAACACAGTAAAGCAAAGTTTTAGGGGAAGCTCGGAAAGACGATGCTGTCAAGGAGATACATGTCATGCAGTGATTAAGACTTAGGTGGGGCTGGATAGGGGGTTGAGGAAAGAAATCAGGGGCACTTCAATGATTGCTAGAAGTGTGGCTGAGACTGTAGAAAGAAAATGATTCACAGGTACCTTTCAAAGTACTGTGGTGCTTTGGCAACTGTCATGGAATTATTGGATACAAGTTATGCTCATGGGCTCTTCATGCTGGGATTATTTCTCAATGATGTATTACATATCTATAGTAGACAGCTTCACATATGAGGTCCACTATATGTGCTCCTTTTGTATTATCTTTCTTAACAGTTCCTTGAGAGGTGCATATTCTGCTGCTTCGTTGTTTTGTGAAACCTTTCCACATCCATGAGTATAGAGTGTGGACAGCCCTGCAGGTGTCAGGCTTTTTGTTTGTGGTCACCCAAAAGCCCTTCTTCATATTAAGGACATTCCTGCAGATCCATCACTGATTTCGCGGGCAGGTTCTGATCCCAGGTCATTTTCCCACTTTGTGGTGTCATCCACTGGCTTATTGTGAAGGGCCTGCACCACCACTTTATTGCTGGGATCATGGGTGGGTTGCTCTGGCTCCTGACTATTCTCCAACCTATTGGTACGCAGTGGCAATGTCTCCTACAAGATGATGTTCCACACTGGTGGTGGCAGCCAAAGTGTTAGCACTATTGTCATTGTAAATAGAAGAACAAAACACACATTTATGTACCCGCAGACAATAGCAAACTGTTAGCAATGCAATGTGTATTGGTTATTTTAATCTTACAAATAAGAAAAACACACGGTACAAATATATAATTGAGTTACATAACATTTAACACGTCAAATACATATTAAGATGAAGAACTAAAATTTGTTTCCCACAAAGTTATAAAATTACCATATTTAAGTATGTTGTTTCCAAGTGCTTTGTAAGTTAATCAGGTTTAACTTATATAGAACCTTCACCACAGACGCTGTCAATGGGATGTTGTTACCAGAGAAAGGTCTTCCCCAGAAAACGCCTGCATTTAGCCATTCGGGATTGTGTACAAATCTCGAGAAGATTTCCATCCTTAAATTCTGAATCAAAGGGCACTTGATCCATCAATTTCCAATGTATTTTCACAATATCTACAGATATTTGAAGTTTACCTGGAATATTCATGATGCTAATTATTTCTCTCGTGGGTATGAGATTTAATCTAAATCTCAATAATACGTTCCTATGTCGAGCATCAAGAAACCCTCCCCAATATCCGGGAACACAGCCATATTTCATAGTCTCTGAAGCTATGGCAAAGTACAATTCAAATTGGTACCTTTGATCACTTAAATCACACCAGTCCCACTCACACACTTTCTTTATTCCTGCTATGTGGTTATATACCAAATCTTCTTGAGAAAGATTCAATTTGTATAGGGTGTCTTGACATTTTTACTTAAATGGCCCTAAAGCTCCTTGCCTCGTTTTCTCCATCTCAATTAAAAGATCGTGATACAGAGAATGTTTCGGTGCAAACACATTCTTATTAAAAATGTAGCAGTCTTCATAAACAGTGGGCATACATGGATAAGAGACATAGGGCCTCATTACGACCCTGGCGCTAAGCGTAAAACGATGGCGGTAAACGATTACCGCCATCGTTTTCCGCTAGGGCCGATTACGACCCCTGACCGTTAACTACGATGCCATTAGCGGCATCGTAGACAACGCTGCCGCTAACTGCGCCAAGGGCGCGTGCACGCGACCTCCCACACCGTAACTAGCGCCATGGCGGTAAGGTACGCGAATGCCGACCCAAGCGGACATGCACCTTACGCCATCACCCAGCCCGTAAAGTACCTTACCGCCATGGCGCTAACAACGCCATCGCGAATCAACCGCAAAGGGACAAGTTAAGTGAATGCAGCTGCCACAGGTGCACAGAAACAGCACAGGTGAAGGCAATACAGACACAGGAAGCACAAAAAGAGCACACCCCACCCCTGCCCACACCCAGTCACACACCACAATGCTACCGATAGGACTAGCAATGTTGGGGCTGGAGGACCTGATAGCAATGCGAGTGCTACAACAGCAACTACAACAACAACAACAACTACAACAACAACAACAACTACAACAACAACAACAGGCTGCACAGAGGAGACGCAGGAGGAGAAGGAGGGCAAGGCAGGCCCAGCATGCCCCACCAGCACAGCCAGTGCTACCACGCAGGCAGCCCCCAATCCCACGCGTCAGACCCAACCCATTCAACCTCACCGCTGAGCAGATCCACACCCTGTATCGACTGGACCGGGACACCATCACCACCATCGTGGACATGATACACAACGACATCGCCAGCATGATTGAAACACCCACCGCCACCTCCCCCCCTACTGAAGGTAGTGTCCGTGCTCCACTTCCTGGCCACAGGCACCTACCAGCACACAGTAGGGCACTTGCATGGCATATCACAACCATCGTTTTCGCGTACACTGACGCAAGTGCTGGATGCACTCCTCAAGCACACAGATGACCACATCTCACCACCACGGACTGCCCAGGAGATTGCCAACACCAAAGTGGGTTTCCATGCACTAGCTGGCATACCTGGTTGCATCGGTGCCATCGACTGCACCCATGTGGAATTGACGGTCCCACGTGCCCAGGAGGTACCGTACCGGAACCGCAAACAATTTCACTCAATCAACGTGCAAATGGTCTGTGACTCCAACAGTATCTTCACACATTGTTGTGCCCGATTCCCCGGATCAACCCATGATTCATTGGTCCTGAGGAATTCAACATTACCACGCTACATGGAGCAACAGGCAGGGCCCAGAACCTGGCTACTCGGTGAGTCCAATGTCATGGGCATTGAAATGTGAAGTGGGTGTGTAATTGACATACCAATGCAGGGGGGGGAATGATGCATACTCCAACTGGCGGGAAGGGGGGGGGGAATGATGCATGCTCCATCTGGCTGCGACTAGCATTAGCCACAACACACCCTGAGGCAGCACTCACGTCACCTGACACCTGCATACATGAGGCCTGACCTAAGAAGACCTGACATGTCAATGAAGGTGTCACCCAACCCTGACACAACCACCTACAAGTGCATTGACCATACCGTGACCACATACACTCCAAAGAAATGTACGTCCATGCACGTCACCAACAGCTCCTACTGAAAGGCCTGTTCCCCATGACTGTGCCCAAAGGAGGCACATGATGGACTGGAAGAACAATGCACCAAAACACAGACAGCAAGGCCCACAGACTGTCCCCATGGGCAACAGTCTTGTTCACTGGGGTAATGATGAGCCAGACTGCATTCCCGCTATCATGTGAATGCAACCCTCACGGGACACGTGCCAGGTCACCCACAGAACCAGCATGAGGAGGACTTCAACCGTGCCCATTCCCGTACGCGTGTAGTGATCGAGCAAGCTTTTGGCCTACTGAAGGCACGTTTCCGCTGCATCAGCAGGTCTGGCGGGGCACTCCTGTACCGGCATGAGAAGGTTGCAATGGTCGTCATGGCATGTGTCATGCTACACAATATGTGCGTCAGAAGAAATGTGCCCCTGCCCCCTGACGTAGAATTGCTACCACCTGACGATGAGGATGATGAGGGTGGGGATGGGGCACCACCTCAAGGAGGCAGCGATGCACAGGAGGGGCGTGTCATGCGTCAGACTCTCATTGACCAATGCTTCTAGCACACACAGCGTATGCGTGTCACATGGAGACGGCACTCGGCGCACTGTGTGTGTGTGGGACATGCACACTGTGGACTCTACAACAATGTAGCACATGGACGCAATAAAGATGTCAACACATTTGGTTTGTGGTAATGATAAATGTGTATTGCAACAGTGAAATCTTGTGACACACCCCCTGCCCCCTCCCACCTCCCCCCTGCACACCCCAACACCCCCCAACCCCCTCCCACCTCCCCCCTGAACACCCCAACACCCCCCCTCCCCCCTCCCACCTCCCCCCTGAACACCCCAACACCCCCCCAACCCCCTCCCACCTCCCCCCTGAACACCCCAACAATGGTGCAGTAGTGTCCGTGCTACAAGGTGCGGAGTAGTCCTGCTGAACAGGCAAGTCAAGGATGTGTATCCCCTCCCATGGCCCCTGGGGCACCCCTGGCCATGCTGCGGAGAGTGCGCCCAGATCTACGGACGGGGCTGCTCTGTGCTGAGCTGGTGGTTGATGAGGCTCCACGCCCCACATCCGGTCGCATGTCCCTGATGGTGTGCACAAGTTCACTGAGTTCATTGCGCACAGCCGCTAGCTCAGTGCATATACTCCTTGTGGAGTTCTCTATGGCAGCTGTGACACGGTCAGCTGACCGCTCCATGGCATCCCTTGGCCCACCACACTGTGCCACATGTGCATTGAGGAGGTCAGTTAGTTGTTGCTGCCGTGTTGCAATGTCCTGTAGTGCCTGCTGGTTCTGCTGGCCTATGGCCAGTGCCATTTGCATCTCCGGTGCGATGCCCACCTCAGGCTGGGGGGATGGGGTGGCTGGCCATTCGTCGGAGTCGGACTGCCCCTGTGTGGCATCCGCCTGCAGGGGGCTTAGGGAAATTGCAGGGGAATGTGGATGGGCAGTGGGCCCTTCAACATCAATGTCCTCAATGCTGCCTGGCCCGCTGTCAGAGTCTGCCGCTATGGCTGCACTCTCCCCAAGGGTGCTGCTTGCGGCAGAGGCTGTCCCCTCAGTGGCCACAACTAGTGGCATGTCTGCTGCTGCTGCTGTGTCTGTGTCAGCAGTAGTGGGGGCTGGCACTTGCCTGTCCTCTACCCCAGGCAGGGTTGGTGGCTGCCGGTGGGTTCCCTTCCGGACGGCTGGGGTGGATGCCTGCGGGCTGGCCATTCTGGAGGAACAGGATGCGGTGTTGCCCTCTTCCTGGGGCTCTGTGTCGGAATCTGTGGTGGAGCAAAGGATGGATGTGTTATTGATGGGTCCGCGGACATTGGACGTGCATTAGGGGATGACATCTATACAGTCGGTGCATGCAGCGCATTTCATACAGGTTTGGTGGCTTTTGTGTGGAGGTAGCATGGTGCTATGTGTGTTCCAGCAGTTAGGGTGTGCATGCTGCTTGTTTGCAGGGTGGTGTTGGGATGTGTCTGTGCACGTTCACCTGTCGATGTGTTGCATGTGCACTATGGGGCGACTGGGTACTTCGCACAGTGGGGCTTTGTTGAGTGTGGCATGCATAGCTCTGGCCACCTACCTGCGTCTCCTGGGGTCGGCACTCCTCTCTCCATGGCTCCGACACCTTCAATGCTCTCCATCCCTATGGTGGATGCGCATATTTCCTCCCACGCCTGGAGCTTGATAGGTGATTCTGAGCCTCCGCCAGTTGACATGGCTAGGTTGCGGTTAGCCGAAATGATGCTACGGACACGGAGCCTCAGATCGTCCCAGCGCTTCCGGCACTGCTGGGCTGTGCGGGGTGCGGCCCCCACTGCACTCACTCGCTGTGCCACTAGGGCCCATATCGCCTTCTTCTTCATGATAGCCGCCCTTGTCATCTGTGTCGAGAATACGACTTCCGCATTCTCTTGCAGGGTCTCTGCCAGCATGTTAAGTTCCTCCTTGGTGAAGCGGTCTTGGCGCTGCCTGTCACATGCCTTTTTTACAACTTTGGGCATGTTGGATGTGGTTTTGGGGTGGGTGATGGGTGTGGATGGTTATGGGGGCCGGATGAGGTATGGTAGTGGAGGATGGCGATGGATTGTGTTTTTAAAGATGGCCGCCATGCCATTTCCCGTTCCTGCGCGATGGCGCTATTTCCGCTTCCGCCTATTTACGGTGACCGCTAACTGCGGTGACCGCTAAGTACGGTGACCGCTATGGTGTGCGTGGCGGTAGTGCTCCATGGACGGTGTGCGATGGCGGTAAGGGCCGTTTTTGGCCCATTAGCGCCATGGCGTACTTTACATTACCGCCATGGCGTAAAGCATGTGCCCGATGGGTCGGAATTAGGTGCTATTTACGTCTTCGCTACTCGCCGTTAACGTAATTTACGCCATGGCGGTAATTTACGGAACTTACCGCCAGGGTCGTAATGAGGCCCATAGGGCCTCATTCCGAGTACGGCGCTAATCAATGGCGCTATTAACGCCTTGGTTGACGCCGTACCCGGACCGGCAGCGCCTTGGTGGATGGCGGAATTACCGCCCCATTCCAAGGTTGGCGGGGCGGTAATTCCCCATTCACCAAGGCTCTTCCCCATTCCCAAATGAGCCCCCATAGGGTTCATTACGGTCACCGTTATTGGCTTGGAGGCCCCTTTGCGCCCTCGACTTTAACACCTGCTCAAAGCAGGCGTTAAGGGCGAGGGCGCATAGGGAACTCGGAGTATGGCGGTAAGGGATTACCGCCACCGGTCTCGTTACCGGTGGCCGCTATCCCTTACCGCCATACTCGGAATGAGGCCCATAGATCGTATCACACAATTAGGATAGGCACACAATTAAGTGATGGCAGTGCTTTCCGACATATTTTTCCTTCCAATGGCCGATATTTTATGGAATGTGTTAGATGAGATATTTTCAGACCATACTTAACTGTCGGTAGAACTTTCGCTCTAATAATTCACTAGTGGAGTTATCGAAAATTGCCTTTTGATATATGTCCTTTCATTCACGGTGACACCTTCGGCAATGGGATATACCCAACACATTGTGATGTACCCAGATTCAATATCTAACTCCTCCAAAGCCAATTGCAAATGAATGTCACCCTCACAATTAGATATAACACAACCAGGAGTACTCTACCCCCACAGAAACTCATTAAATCTCACTGAACGCTTCAATAGGTTAGAGAGTCAGAGACATGAGGAAGAGATACACAAAATAGTGCAGCACCGTTCCCTGCATGTTAAAAAAAGGGGGTTTTCATCTTTGGAGACTCTGGAATTTTCTTGGCCTTTGGGGGACATTCCCCTTACCTTCTCTTATCACTTCCCTTGTCATGGAAGGCACCTGATGTCCCAACACTGGTGTATCGGTGAAGGAGAGGTGTTTGAGTGGCATGGCTTGGTTGTTGTTATAAAACCTGTTTGTCGCCATGTATAGATTGGTGTTGTCAATAGTTATTTTCAAACACTGTGTTCAAACATGAAAAGTCAGCAATTGTTCCACTCTTCTTCAGTATTAGGTGCTACACACACAGTTGTCACTTCAGAAGTAGTTCTATTATAGAAAGTACTTAGGGAGGACAGCTTAAGATGGACTCAGCTTTTAAATAACCTTATTCTGTTGCCCCTTCATGCATGGGGTAAGGTATTTCTCTGAGAAGGAAGCATCTCAGCGATACGTTTTAAATGAATTTCTGATTTTTGGAAATTGTGTCCAAAATCCGATTGTCAAAGAAGAACAATCCGATCACTGATCAAAATAAACACACAAAAGGTGACAGTGCAGACAAGCAATATTGGCAACGGGTTCCAGATAGACTTCACACTAGATCAATTAGCACACTCTCTAAAAAAGCTGATTGGGGATGCCCTGCACAACTCAACAGTTCAGGTCTACAACAATGGACACTCATGCATTGAGCTGGAGCCCTGTTTTAATAAAAATAAGATAATAAGGTGAAAAATGGCCTAGGCAATCAAGCTGAATGTTCTTGACGCTGCTTGATATAGGGTTTCATTGGCATGCATTCTACTCATAAGCATGTGTGTGAGCGGGCAAACAGCTGCATGCTGCGAACTGGCAACAGGACCATATAATACAATACATATGGTCGGTGGCCTCTACTGAGAAAAGTGACAATGGTTGTGTGAATCCCAATTAATTGAGAGGGTCACCTAACTTGGTTGAGGGATTCGCCACGGTGGAACTCTGCTTCACAGGTGATTGAGGGTCATAGTGTTCTGTCCTCAGATGCACCTGAGTTCCACTGTGCTCTCATAATGGTGCTCCCCTGTGTATCGGGGCCAGGGCAAGCAATTACAGTCACTGTGACCCCTACTGAGACATGCAGTGGCAAAATGAGTGGTCATTAGAGACTGTATTGGCCATGTATCGGCTAAAAATCGGAGCCAGAAGAGTGGGGAGATGATGTGTGGGTGAGATGAACATTCCTCGCGATAAAATGGAGAGATATGTACACATTTCAATCACATGTACAGTACAAAGAATGCACACAATCCGATAGTTCATACACACATGCCATTATCACAACCAAACAAAATAACCCATGTCAAAAGATGACAAACACAGCCATGTCCAAGATGCAGATTAGTTTTGTGCAATCATTAGTTATCCGTATTGTTCCTTTTATCTCAAGCTAAAGGCTATTTTATTTCTATTATAACTATCAATCTATTTGTCGGTCTATCTACGTTTCTATCTATCTGTCGGTGTATCTATCTCAAACATTTGGGAACCAAACAAATACCACTCCATTTTTCAGGATTGTCTCTTTAGTTCTGTTGTGTGCCATATAAAAATATAGTTACATCCCTGGACTTTTTCCAGGATGGCCAGAGACAGGTGGAAAGGGGAGCATTGCAGAGTGCCCCAGTGTGTGACTGTTACTCAAGGGAGACACAAATAATACACATATTTTGCGATTGTGAAAACACTACAAGCACACAGCTACTTTGTTCATGCCGTGCTAATGATGTGACGGTGCTCAAAAGCAAATCGTAGGTTTTTTTTCCCCACGTGTGCATTAATTTGTCACACACTAGGTCGCATTGCGTTGGAGGTTAGAAACCCCCAAACCACGTGTGAGTTTCAAGTTGCCATACCGTTATATTTTCAGAAATTACGGGTCACTAAAATACGTGTTTTGAAATGTTGAACGTGCTAGACCATGTTTTACCTCAACCTATCGTTTCCTAGCTTTTAAACGGGTGGGTGGTGACTTCATGAAAAAGCATTTATTGCACAACGGAGTTGCCTAACCTAAATAAAACATGTGTTGATCTGTCTTTTTTTAAAGAATGAAAGCAGAACCACATTTTCGATGTTATGCAAAATCGTGAGGAATCTGTGTCCAAACTGCTGGGAACCACTGTGCAATACGTGATGAGTGAATGGTTAGCATGCATGTCCTACACTAATGTTCCATGTGTCCTATAAAAGGGCAACCAACAGCGTCGTTGAAATATATGTTGGCTAGAATGTGTCCTGGCCACACATGATTGTCACATTCACTTTCCTATTTCACAAGTGATAACCACATCTCCCTTGGAAGCACATTCGTCGTCCCTCTCACGCGCAGATTTCTGCTATTATTTATGCCCGGAAGCTCGGCCTCAGTGCTCTGCACGCTCTAGTTACCTTACTCAGGGACTATGCGAGCCAAGCAAATGCAGCCGACTGTGTGTCATTCATTTCAAACAATGCATTAAACCCACTCACACTTTATCACGTGTCATTAATGATATACATTTCCAGAGCACATTTTATAATAATAATAATAATAATAATAATAATAATAATAATACAAATTAAAATAATAATAATAATTAAAAAAATGTTAAAGCATTCATCAGACTAATGTAATCCAAAGAAGCATTCTTTCTAGATTTGTGTGCCTAAACCGGGGCCAATCTCCTCAAACCTCCCCCTGCTAGTGATGACGGATTTGCAGACAATTCTTTGAGAGAAAATTTGTTGTATTTCTTTGTGGGTTAGGTTTGGCTCCAAAAAGGCAAGTCGAGTCAATTTTTGAGGGTTTATTTGTGATTTATTTTCTCTTTGGGGACTTGGTGTGTTATGTGGACTTCGAAAACCGCTTGTTTTTAACTGGGAAAACCTTTTTTATTTTCTTGATTACAAAGCCAATTTATTTGCTTTTTAATGATAGGAAGTCTGTTTATGTTTTATTTTCAAAACCTTAATTATTTTCTTTTTTTAGAGAAAGAAATCTTGTATTTTTGTTTTGTTTAGGAGAACAGCTTTTGTGTTGCGATAAAATACAGGGATCAGATGGAGAAATCTGAAATGGTGTTGTCTGTGCAGGAGGAGTACAGCAATCTGGATCCATGGGTACAATGTGGAGAGACACTTCAAAACTGAGTGTGTGTCCTCACCTTGTGCAAGATTTGTGTCTTTGACCCCACTCCTGCGAGAGTAGAGAGACAAACAAACTTGAGTGTGTGCCTTCACCCCTGAGATACAGGAGATATGTATAAAGTTAAGTCTGTGCTCTCACTCCTGAGAGACAGGAGAAATGCACAAATTGAGTCTCTGCCGCCATTTCTTTTAGAGAGGAGAGACAGAATGATTGAGCCTGTGTGCCCTCCTGTGAACAGGAGCAACATACATTTGTGTGTGTGCCCTTGCCCATTGCGAGACAGGAGAGACATAACAATTCAGACTGTGCTCCCATTCTTGCAAGACAGGAGAGAAGTAAAAATTAGGTTTTGGCCTCACCCCTCTAAGGAAAGACAGACGTGAAAAATGCAGTCTGAGCCCCCAATCCTTCAAGAAAGGAGAGAAGTAATAACTTGAGTGCGTGGCTCCACTCTTGCTAGGCAGGAGAGATGTAAAAATGTATTCTCTTTGCCACGCCTTCTGCAAGAGAAGAGAGATGTAAAAATGGAGTCGATGCCCTCCCCCTTGCAAGAAAGGGGAGACATAATAATTGAGTCTGTGCCCCCACTCCTGCAAGACAGGAGAGATGGTTAGGTGTGTGTCCTCACCCCTACAAGGCATTTTAATGTCCTAATTTCTATAGCACCTTCCACCATGGTTATGAGCCCAAGGCGCTCTAGGTTAAACGCCCTCAGAGGGACCGAAGTCCGAAGTATGAGAAAGTTAGGAGGTGCTAACATGCGTGTGTGCATAGTGGCAATTAAAGGTTATGACGGCTTAGCACAAGTCCCCGTTAGCCACCCATGTCTAACTGGCATGTGTTTGGGTGGAGAGAGGTACACTAGGGAAACAAGCTGGAGGTGTGTGTGTAAGAGGCTGTGGGATGTTTTAACCCACTTCTGCTCTGCTATGCTGCAGCACTGTGTTATGATGGTGCCAGAAACATCAAAATGACTGCAAAACCATTGTGTGCGCCAAAACCTCTGACCATCGTGCTTTGCAAAGCACAAAAAGATGTCTGCCCAATCTACCACGCAGGTTGACAGTTGTGGAACAGAGATCTCATTCCTGGAAAATGTCACTGGGCTCCATAACCTGTGAAAATGGAGTACAGAAGGAAAAAGCAGTGCTTTGCTAAATTAAACCGCAGAATCTTGCTTTAAATCCCTTTTTCTTTGTTGCTGAAACTGCAAAAGGTCGGTACAAAACACCCTCAAACATCCAAAATTCTTGCTGGGTGCTAAAATTCACTTAGTTTAAGAACTCATTGTGAACTTGCAAGGTCCTGAAAAGCTGAAAGCATAAAGGTATTTCCACAGCAAAAGTGGCCTGGCTCTGGATGTCAAAATCTCTGTGCAGCAGTGGACTGCAGGGATGACAGCTGTCAGGAAGCCTGCCTGATTAAACTTTAAACATGTATAAACTGAAATCAAATGTTTGCCATCTAAGAGGCCTGTTGCTGATAGTAACCCATATTGTAATTGTTTTGATTCCATGGTTTAAAATCTTGAATGAGAATTCTAGCGGCTATTTTGAAATCACAAGTTTGTTTTAAGCTAAGGAAAAATGCAACAGAATTAACAATTAAATCAAGCCTGGCTAAAGCTAACCAAACTGGAATAACAGGTTTCATCACAGAGGCCTTTTCCTCCAGCAGGAAGTCACACCTAAGCGATAATTATAGGGTTTGGAAAGAACCTGGTCTACAGAGGAAAAAGGGAACAATGAACAGCTACTGCTCAGGAAATGTGAGGTGTGAGGACAGTCATAAATGGCCTGTGCCAAGAGCAAACAGGGAGGAGGCTACTCCTGGACTGTAGGGAGACAGAAGGAGGCGGACCCAAACAACCATCTGTGGCTGAACCTTCACAAAGAACACTTTTTTAAAAGACTTATCATTTGCCGGTGAAAATTGTGAAAAATATAAAAGTTACAGATTTGTGAATCAAAATTTTGGCTGCACATTTCAAGAGGCGGCAAAATCGTGTGACATGTTCTGGAAAGAAACAGCAGAAAATATGATTTTAAACAAAATGTATTTCTGCTAGAAGTATGAAACTGTATACACATATGCCCATGGTAAACACGCACACTTGTAGAAATGTGTTTATAAATTGGACATTGTGTTCCTGATGAAAAGGGCACAAGTCTGTGAAAAGCAGAGTCAAGATTCCACGGCTACGGGGTTTTGAGGGATAGCTGCTATATAAAATATGTAATCTGTATATGTGATTGTTATAGAGGTTGCACATGTGTAAATATGGATGGTGCCAAAAGTAGATTTTGTGCTCAAGGGTCTAGGGGTGGATTCTCAGCCTCATAAAATCATACCAGAAAGGTGACACAATGTTTCTCTCCTCCTATCAAGGCAGAGAGGAGACTCTGACCCAATCGCCTGTCAAGGGGGCGAGCTTAGGATAAACCAGTCAGCACACCCTTTTATCATAGCATAAATAGAGACAGCTCACCGCTCAAAAGGACAGACAGCTTCATCCACTATCCTGATACTGGCGGAGCACCCTGCTGCAGAACTCTCCATCTTCCTTGCTCCAGACTCCAGAAACTTGGCAAAGCAGAAACCCATTGCATAGCTGAACCATTTTCAGCTAGGCCTCAAATTCCAGAACCAGAACCCCACAAGCATCAAAATACAGCCGGGCTGCGCTGTACTGCTTGCCTGTTGAAATAATTATCATCAGAACCAAGAAGGGTAGATCCAATCCAGTCATGTGCCATGCTGTGACCAGAGCGCTTTGCTGATTGCAGGTCCAATCCGATGTGCCAAGCAGTCTGTCCTAGAACCAGATACAATTCCTTGACCAGAATCTTGACGGACCAGAATCCTGACGGTTCCGTTTAAAAACATTTATAGTGAGTAACTATAGATAGACCTGTGTCACTAGCATATGTACCTTGCATAGTTAATCCCTATCTTAAATTCATCCCGTCTTGTATTTATAACCCATATTGTTAGGAGTTCTTTTGAATTTTCTGAACTCTCTATCCTATCCCTCCTATCTTCCTCCTGTACTAGTATTGCTAAAACTATATTTGCGCTGATCTTTTTTCATCTGAAGAAGGCAAGTCCTTGGCAGGCAGTCATTCTGATCAAGTGGCTGTGTTCCTGTGGGGTATTCGTTGTATTCATAGTCATCCTCTAGTGTAAGAAATCCTTTAGTCATTTTAAAAGTGCATCACTGTTTTCCATTCTTGCACATATCTTGAAAAAACGACCTCCACTAAAACGTCCATAACTTCCTCAGTTTTTTTTGGCATCCCAAATCCATACAATTCTCCCGTTATCGCGATTATTGCGCAGTGAAAAGTTTGCCACAAAATTCTTTTTTTGGGAAATTCTGACACGTGTAAAACAGCTTTTTATTGCTCCCCGCTTGCATTTTAAGATTTCAAATTGTTTCTTGGTACTAAATCATTGCTTGTGTTTGTGTGCAACTATCCAAAGCGGCTCCCATAAGAATGTATAGGAATTTGCGCAATTTTTACCATATTAGTGTTTTTGCCCAATCCATTCTCAAGATAACTTTAATAGCCATTCAGACAGCTTGACAGTCAATTCTGTTTTTCTCTTGTGTTTGCTTGGGGGGAAAGTGGGATTGATATTCTGTTGAATTCTGCCATTCCTGATAACCTGTTCTCTCCTCCTATCTCTTTACATTGCCTATTGGGGATTGAAGGGTGTGCAGGGGGAACCTTTAATCACAGTGCTATCTGATTTGAACACACACACAAAAGTATTACTTATATACTGAATAGTTTGTCTCACTATTACTCCTTGTGTATTAAAGAGATTATTCAGTGTTACATCACCCCATTGGTGATTATTGTGTACCCATGTGATTAAATTGTAAAAACATGAATAAATATTTTAACTTTGCAAACCAGCCTGATTCTTGGTTCAGTGTGACCGGGGGGGGTTCCAGGAGTGGGGCGTGATATGAGTGGTAGATCGTTCAGAATAAAGAACTTTTAGACAAAAATAAATAAGGGTTTCAGTTGTGCATTACACGCTAGGCGTTGACTTGGGTGTGTGCCGATTGAAATCACTTACAGCTTGGGGGCTCGTCACGAGATCCTGAATTAGACATACCACTTGTGACAGTCTAACACAGCGTGCTAACTGACAGGGTACATATACCCTGTTGGGCTACCATACTGTGCTACACTGTAAAAACACCCTTCAATAGAAATACTCAAAGGAGTTGGGCCTGTTTTGCAAAAGTAAAAGTAACCCTGAGATAAGTCAGAAGGAAATTAATATTTCTGGAATGGTGACCCTAGTGGAAATCAATATTGCAAAAGAACACCTACTGCACACATTGTTTGTCAGGGGTGAATGGGTAGAGCAGGATGAGAATGTCTGGCTGCAGGAAATCAAACAACAAATCACTGCCATAGAATTAGATAAATGGCAGGACCAGGGCCCATTACAAAAGGCACTTAGTGAATTGTATATGGCACCAAAAGCAAAAGAAGAGCAATGTAAAATTGCCAAAATGGCGGCTTACCTATACCTCCACATTGGAGTAATACAGGAAAAATATGCTGAAAACCTAGATCTGGCAAAGAGGCAAGTACAATCCCTAGAGAAAACCCAAACTGATCCGGACTCTGAAGAGCAAAGGTTGCAAAAGAGCCAAGATTCAGAGAGAGAAACCAGACAGTACCTGACAAAAGTAAAGGAAGATCTGGATCTCCTGCAGCAAGAGAAGGTAGAGCAAGAGACCAAATTACTGACACTGCAAAAAGAGTGCCAAGAAAGATTGGACTCTCTACAACAGAGCCAACAAAAGCTGGAGCAGCAATTAAGTTATAATAGAGTCTTCGCAGGGCAGATAGTTGCCCTAGAAAATCAGATTGATGAAATGAAGGAGGAATATAGTAAATTAATAGTGAAGGATCTCCACACTCAAACAGATTTCGATGAGGAGCGCCATCTGGGAGTGCCATTAGAAAACAAAGGGACGACTTGGCTGCACAGAGGGGTACTCTAATTCAGGAAAGGGACGCCTTAGGTCAGGAAGTCAGCTATTTAAAAACCAAGGTGGAAGAAAATCACCTGGCCCTTCAGGGACTGGGTGAACTCAAAATGGACTATGAAAAGCTGGTAAAGCACACCAGGAGGGTGTAAGATGCTCTGGCAAATAATATTCAGGCCAATCAGGATCAGACTCATGAGGTGAGCCTCCTGCAGCAAACATTGGTCCAATACTCACAAATCAGACAGGAAGCACAGAGAGACAATGAGGCTCTCTGTGAAAAATATGACAGGCTCCATAGACAGATAGACATGCAGGAACAACTAATAGAGACCAGTAAGGCCTTAATAGAAGAACAAAAGGGTTAGATTCTTGCATGCCATCTGGGAGTAGGGGCTGAGAGAGATGAGGTCAGATGGGAGATGGAAACCCCTGAGCATAACCTCAGGAACCCTGGTACCAGAGACTTTAATCCCTTCAATTCCATGGACTCTGCCACCCCCATGTCCACTAGCTCACATTAACCAAGGGCCATGGGGATGGTAGACTTCAACCCAATGGGAAATATGGGGCTAATAGGTCAGCGCCTCCCAGAAATGGATGGGCGGGCATCTATGTACAGGTTCCCAAGTGCTTGGGACATCTTCTCTGATCAGGGAGACTCCAGTGAGGGGAGAATCAGAGAAATGGATCCTCAGAAATATAATTTACCAAGAGATCAGGCAGTGAAATTTGGGGGGGAATTCCATGAGACTAGGCCCACTAAGAGCCTACTAAAAACCTCTTCCCAGCTAGGACAGTGGGGAGGGTACTCAACCAGTCCTGGGAGCAAGGAAGAGTCAGAAGACTCTTCTGAGTGCCACAGGTCCCAAGAGACTAGGCCCCCACATTCTGCCAGCCATTCCCAAGCTCGCAGAATCCGAGCGTGTCTAGAAGACCAGACAGCCACCTCTGGTAGCAGTGCCTCTGAGTCAGAGGATGAGTGGACCAGGGTGACCAGAATGAAAAAGGATAGCAAAGTTAAGAGGGCTTTACTCAAGGATCCCCTAAAACAAATAAAAGCTGTTAGGAGCCAAAGCTGTATTTAGTATGTAAAGTGGACATTTTCTCCTGAGTACTCCAGCTTCTTTGGGAGGCTGGAGGATCAGAACCATTGCAGATGGTCCACCTATAGGGCGGCCATCCTGAAACATTTTTCCATTCATAGGAACCCTCAAGAGGCTCGCAAGGCAGACTACAATTTACAATGTGGGGAATACCAGGCCCCACAAGAATTTGTTCAGGAATTGGAACACGCCTTTGCGCAGACCACTAGAAGGGTGCGCAATGACAGTAAGGAATTTGTGAACACCTTCTTTCATGCTCTCCCTCAGTACATCATGACCCAGCTAGTGAGGGACTTTCATGACAAAATATCACTAGACTGGGTCATTGAACAAGCAACGCGCATCTATGAAGTCCAGAAGCCGTTGGAAAATAAAAATATTAGTAAAAGCCCCAAACCGACCAACACCCGAGGTGAAGGTTGCCCCGATTTTAGATCTGGAGATAGGGGAGCCTAAAAACCTTCCTGCGCAGAATCCGACCAACCCTAAACCCAGAAGGCCCTCGGGCCAATCCCAAACGGGGAGGCAGGGCGGTAACCCCACAAATAGGACCCCCAACTCCCCTGACTACATCAGCCCATGCTACAAGGGAAATAGACCCATCCTGGGCTATGTGTGGACTCCTCCAGCCCAAAGGGGGGATGGAACCAGACAGCAGGAAACCTAGGAAACTTCCCTCTTCATTTTTCCCAGGAGGGAAGTAATCCCCCTTATGCCGGACCAAATTTCTTTCCCCAGTAACGGCCAAACTTCAACCCCCAAAAGAACGCTTCTTTCTTTCCCCACTTTCCTGAGCACAGACAGCCCAATCCGGGAGAGGGGAGATCAAGGGTGGAGGAGTACCCAAACGTTCCCAACCAGGGGTATTTTGCAGGAAGGGATAGTTACCCTTCCCGGGATCAACCCACGGTAGACCTGAGGACCCCGTACCAGCCAGAGCAGGTGTTCCAACTAGAGCGCCAGGTCCAGAACATGGCACAGGATCTGGGTCACATGCTGAGGGCTCAACAAAACCCTCAGATGAGCATGGCGGCTCTGAATTCCTCAATTAACCCACCGGTTCCCAGGGAGGAGGCACAAGGAGAAGGTGGGTGCAAAGCCTTAGAGGAAGCTGCCTTCGCCACTTGTGAAAAGCCCCTGGAAACCCAGGAACCGGAACCAAAATCTCCTGCCACCAAAAGACTGCAACCCAAGGAACAGAGGGGGGGTAGGAGAAAAAAAGAGCCTAAAAAGGCCCATTTTGTGGAGGAGGTGCAAATCTTCCAGTTTGAAGGAGAGGGGTCCTCAGAGGATTCTGGGATAAGGATATTCTCCTTCAGGGATGGGGGAACTCCTCCCAAAGAAAATATGGGTCCCAAAGGATCCAAATCCAGAGTGGGTAGATGTGAGGACCGAGCTAAAACCTTCCCTCATCAGTACCCTGAATGACCAGCATGGAAATCCCCTGGTTCAAACTTATCCTGGCGACTGCCTCCAAAAGAGGGGGGGGGCAGCCCAGAATCAGAACCAGGGGAACCCAAAACTTCCCCCATATCTAGCTGTCACCTTTTTCTTACAGGTTCTCAAGATCCCAAACAGAATCCTGCCCAAATAACCTCTCTGTCAATATCCAAAGCAAGTAAATTAACCCACCAGTTGGCCAAAAATGTGCATTATCTTTGCCCCCTTTAGGAAAAGGAGGGAAGATTTTATGCCCCGGTCCAAATACAGGGGCAATGTACAATTTTGGCACTGGTAGACACTGGATCCCAAGCTACCCTTCTGTCAAAAAGGGCCTTTGATCAACTGAATTCAGAAAGGGGGGAGAAATACCAAATTCCTCTCACCCCTCTTCCTGGATAACTTCAGAACTTCAAATGGAAGGAAATTCCTGTCGAGGGCACTGCGGATTTAGACGTTAAAAATGGGCACACAAGGTGATGCACCCAGTCATAGTTGTGACTCCAGAGGGCACACCGTGTTTACTAGGGAATTACATCCTGCGTAGATTGTTTCCCCTTATAGATTGTGTAAAAAAGATCCTCTGGACCCAGACTAACCGACCAATAAAATTGAAATAGAGTGTCAACCCTGTTAGTTTAAATGGCACATGCCACATGGTTGAACAAAATTCTGACCAAATTGAGTTCCACTTCCAGAATAATCAAATCCCTGACGTGACAGTAATTGCAGTAGGACAACAAACTGGTGATGGGGAGTCCTCTCTATTTCTGAAAATCAACCTTCCTTCCAGTCTAAGGTGGCATTCCACACTGGAAGGAAACACTCTGAAATTCTATACAAATTCACAATCAGAAAATCCCATTCCTATAGTCCAAAAAGATGAGAAATCAGCTCAAAGCTTGGCTGATATTCAGAAAATTGGAGAGCAGTTGTTCATCCCTATTAAGTTAAATGAGGGGAAGGACTCTGTTCTCGCCCGAGTGTGTGTGAACAACGGTAAGAGCTTCATCAGCGAGGCCATGTTCTGCAAACTCCCAAAAGAACCAGCCATTCCCACATTTAAACTGTTAGACAAATGGGAAAGGGACCTGGAAACACCAAATTCCAAACATCTCCTGCCTAGCAGGTGTATGCTAAAAATTTCCATAGGCAACAAGAGCATAGTCCATAATTGTTGGGTCGTGCAAGATGTCCCTGCTGCATTTTACTTAGGCAGCGACATTCTCAATCACTTTGCCATTAGTTTGGACCTAATAAACTTCAAAGCCTGGTCCCGATCAGTGGGTAATCCCATGGACTTTGATGACCCAGAGAAAGCATTTTGGTCAGCTCAACTGCTGCCATATGCAGTTGAAATTGAGATTTGAGAGGAAGTCACCATCCCAGAACGGACCCGACAATTCTCACTTAAAAGAGGACAGAAATTGAAAAATTTGTATGCCTATGTCCATCTTAATGCTCATTTCCAACAGCAAGGGTTGGGGTAAACCCAACACCACTAGTCAACATAGAACACAACACCATTACAATAGAGGTGGATAACAGTGACCTAAAGAGTATCACTCTGGGTGCAGGCACCATTATTGGAATGGCGGTTGATGACCGACATTTTTCCATAGATTTAGGTACCAAACTGTTAGGACCCATCCCTAAGGACTGTTTTGACAGTGATAGCGACGATGACACAACAGACAGGATCTTCACACGGCATGAGGGGAATTTCCTGGTGTACTCTTTCTGCCCTTATGGTAAAGAAGATGTGACCTGTGACTTCAGGCGGGATGAGGTGATCTTCCAAGTCCACAAGGACTGCCTTCCCCACCAGAAGCCATCGGTGCAAACCAGCACTCTGACCAGGGACTTCTCCACCCAGCTGGAGGAGGCCGCTGAGATAGCCAAACTGGAAGTCTTTCCAGGCTACAGGCAAATGGTTGAAGAGAGAGTCAACCTAGCTGATGCCTGTGAGACTCTGGTGCAAAAGCAAAAATTGAAACAAGTTTTCTTAGACAGTCAAGATCTCTTTGTGGTGGACTCATATGACTGTGGTCACACCGACATACACACAACAACAATTCCCATGGACCCTGGCATGACTCCAGTGTTTGTGAAGCAATATCGCTTGCCTCTCGCATCAATGGAGTCCCTTACTGAAATATTTCAGAACCTTGAGTTCCGTGGGATAATTTGTCCAGTCCACAGCACCTTCAATAATCCAGTGATGGGGATTGTGAAATCTAACGGCCAGTGGAGACTCTGTGCTGAACTAAGGGAGCTCAACAAATGGGTCCATACTTCCCAATAGCCTCTTCCCGACATTGACCAAGGGCTGGCCCAGATCCAGAGGTCACAGGTATTCACCGCAATTGACCTGACCAATGAGTACTGGCTGTACCTGTCAGTAGGGAGGACCAATACAAGCTGGCCTTTACCTTCAGGGGGCAGCAGTACACGTGGACCCAGACTCCCTTCGGATACATCAGCTCCGGCAATGAATTCAACATCTTTCTACATAAGGCCATGCCTGACCTGGGTGAGAGGGGTAATCTGGCCTATGTAAATGATGTTCTAGTCAAAAGCTCTACTGTGGAGGACCACATAGTGGAGATCCGTTATGTCCTGACCCAGTTGAGGGCTGCCGGAGCAAAACTCTCCTTCCAAAAGGCACAGTGGTGCAGAACACATGTCAATTTCTTGGGGCATGAGATAACTCCTCAGGGTCTTTGCCCCAGGAAAAGAAAGTGGAAGCACTCCAGAAAATAAAAGACCTCACAACTCTGCGGGACCTAAGGAGCCTCCTTGGACTAACTAATTACAGCAGACAGTTCATTGAGGATTACGCACAGATCACAAGACTGCTGATCCATCTTTTGAAGGGGGGGTCAAGTGGGAGTGGGGTCCAGAACAAGCCAAGGCAGTAGGACAACTCAAAAGAAGCCTCTCTGTCAAAAACAAGGAGTTCTTCTTGGAGACAGGGTTCTCAAATACATGCTTGACTGCAGTATTATATCAAAAGCATGACAAGGTCAATAAAGTAATCTCCCATGCGAGTAAGACTTTATCCTCTGTGGAGGAAAAATTCAACGATTGTGAGAAGGCACTCCTGGCAATGGTGTGGGCGTTGAAGAATTACCGCCCATTTATCCAGGGGGAACACATCATACTGGAGACTCCTCACCAACCTTTGCCATATTTTCAAAGTCACAGAATCTGGGCCGGAAATGTGAGTAATTCCCGAATTACTTCCTGGATTCTGTCAATGCAAGGCTTTCCTGTGGAGGTGAGATATGGCCAAAACAAAAAGAGTCTCCTCGCACAAGGTCTGCCTGACTTGCATGATTGTACCAGAGAAAACTGTCTCAAGGACAAAAGTCTTAAAATCAAGGACAACATGGAGGCTTACCTTAATTCCCCACACAAAGTCTTTGAAGAAGACCAGTGTGAGGGAATGCCCACTGTCTATGTGGATGGGTGCTCCTACCATAATAATAATAATAATAATAATAATAATAATAATAATAATAATAATAACCATGTTGACAACAACGGGGAAAAAGAACTTGTGGGCAGCGTAGGAAATGTATGGGTGAATGATGCCCAGAACCCTCCGCTGGGTACAAAATCAGTCCCCGAAGTAGTCAAGTGCAGAATTGATAGCTGTGTATCAAGCCATCCTCACTGCTGTTCAACACCAACTCTACGAACTGGTCATAATCACAGACTCAGATTATGTACGGAATGGGTTCGTGGAGCACCTGGTTAACTGGAAAACCAGAGGCATGCTATGTGCTAATAACAAACCATTGAAACATGGGAAATTAATATGAAATATTGATGAACTGGTCACCTCGACTAGGATGAACATCTACTGGAAAAAGATCAAGGGTCATTCTAAAGAAGAGGGACCAGACAAAACTGGAAATGATCTAGCTGATCAGCTGGCCAAAACAGGAGCCATCCAAGGGGATTTACTGGAGATAGAGTCCCTGGTGGGGGAAAGCCAGGTCACTGCTATCACTAGGTCCCAGACTAATGCTCACAATGAACTCTCAACTGCACAATGGAGTAGGGAGACCCCAGATGCTGATTTGATTACGGCTGAAAAGGGGGATCCAATAATTGGTAAGTTTTATCAACACATTGAGGACCCTGAGAACTTTCCCCTGACGGATACTGATTAAATTGGGAAGGAGGACCTCAGAGTGTTGATGAAATGTCCAAAAATGTTCCAAATCCAAGACAGTTTGTTGGTGAGGAGATCCATAGCTGGCCATGACCAGTGGGTGGTCCTACCTCATTCTGAAGCCTGATGCTAAGTCACGCCCATGATGTGGCCACAGCCAGTCATCGGGGGTTTCATACGACACTAGAAATCTTGCAAGAGGTTGCATACTGGCCACACATGGGGCAGGACCTCAACCAATACTTAAAGGGGTGTCTTGTGTGTGCACACTTTCAGCCAACATCACTCACACACTGTGCTCCCCTCTAAAAGAGGGGATAACACTGCCCTGGTCAGATTAACAAGTCGATTTTATGGGCCCCGTGATTTGCTCCTCTAGGGGGAAGAAGTACATGTTGAACGTAACATGCTTGTTCACTAAATGAGTGGAATGTCTCCCGGCCCCAAATTGCAAGGCATAAACATCAGCTGCCCTGATGATCAATCACATCTTCTCGCGTTTTGGACTACCCCAAAGGAATGAGTCAGACCGAGGTAGCCACTTCACTAGCGAAGTGATGACAAAGATGTGGAAGATACTGGGGGTCAAAAGGAAACTACACATTGCCTACCTGCTAGCCTCTAGTGGTGGAGTTGAGAGATACAACAAGACTATTGTGAGCATATTAAAAAAGTTTGTGGCAGATTCTGGGCCAAGTGAGGACATTCAATTACCTCTTGTCCTGATGGCCATCAGATCTACCCCTTCTTCTGCAACAAAAATGTCTCCGTTTGAGGTGATGACTGGACGAAGGATCTTGCTACCCCAGCATCTGCTCTACAGAACCCAAGAGCAGACCTTGATAAATGCCTCCACAAATCATGAGTATGTTGAAAATCTGAGAAAACACCTTCAACATGCGTTTGCCTATACTCAGCGGAATCTAGACAGGTCTACAGACAGTATGAAGGCCCACTATGACCTTAAGACAACTAAAAAAGAATACCAAGTAGGAGACCGGGTCTACTTGTACAATTTCCATGGGAACCAAGCCAAACAGTGCAAATTCCTCCCAACTTGGCGGGGTCCTTTTGAAATTATAGACAGAATCTCACCAGTCGCCTACAAAATCTGCATCCCCAAGGGCAGTTTCTCAGAAGGGGAAGATAAGT
The DNA here is from genome assembly GCF_040938575.1 of Ambystoma mexicanum. Classification (NCBI taxonomy): domain Eukaryota; kingdom Metazoa; phylum Chordata; class Amphibia; order Caudata; family Ambystomatidae; genus Ambystoma; species Ambystoma mexicanum. The sequence continues at coordinate 649,575,743 of NC_090922.1, read as the reverse complement.
GGGTCCACATCAACCAGCTGAAGAGTTGCCATTCCAGGCATACTTTGCTGCAAATAGAGGAGCCAACCGGAAACCCAGAGGGGGAAAGTCTGGATACCTAGAAGAATCCAACTGTTAAAACAATTAGTAAATACAGGCGGGGAATATTGTAAATTTTATTTTATGTATGCATCTGCCCCACTAAATGAATAGTAGTGGGGACATTTCCATAACCATGCTCTGTTCTGTCTCATAGCAAAGGAACCAAGAATTTCTAATTACCAAGGATGACCATTCGGGGACCGGGAGGAAAGACCCAAGGAGCCCGGAGTATCGCTCCATACTCCCATCCAGAACCGGCGAGGAGAGCATGTTGATCCAACATTGATGGGAGAAGCAGACTACTTTTTCACCTGGACCAAAGAAAGAAAGAACATCCCAATCTCCCGCCTTCCCCTTCACGGGCGGTCAAACTCAAGTCATGAGGGGGGGCTCTGTGGGATGTTTTAACCCACTTCTGCTCTGCTATGCTGCAGCACTGTGTTATGATTGACCCAGAAACATCAAAATGGCTGCAAAACCCTTGTGCGCGCCAAAACCTCTCAAAATCGCGCTTTGAAAAGCACAAAAAGATGGCTGCCCAATCTAACACGCAGGTTGACAGTGGTGGAACAGAAATCCCATTCCTGGAAAATGCCACTGGGCTCTACAACCTGTGAAAATGGAGTACAGAAGGAAAAAGAAGTGCTTTGCTAAATGAAACCCCAAAATCTTGCCTTAAATCCCTTTTTCTTTGTTGCTGAAACTGCAAAAGTGTAACGCTCACCTGGCTCCCACGGAGGCGCTGGTCTGGTCTGGGTTGCTGTGGCCTCTTCAAGCGTGATGCGCAGAATTCGGACCACCGATTGAACAGGACCCCCAAATCTTGCTTGTCTGGCCCGTAGGAATATCCTTCTGCAGATGAGAAAGGGGATTAACTGTCTGCTGAATAGTGTGCTTGCTCCCCCCTTTCCCCCTTCGTTCTTCTCTGACTTCCTCCAAAACCCCCGGTTTAAGCTCACCTTATGGTTTGGAAGGATTACCTCTCCATCCTGCTTCTGGTGCAGGGACGCGCGTTCGTCCAGTTACTTCACTGGTTTTCAGAATGGCGCTGGAAAATCCACTTGATTTTTCTGAGCGATACGCCATAAGTATGAAGATGCAAAAGTTGAAGTGTGAGCCTCCTTTTATGTTGTTTTTTTTGTCCTTTATTTCAGGTGCAGAACAAAGGCGATGCGTTGAGGGGTTAAATTGCCGGTGGTAAAATCAGGTGAGTTAGTGATGAGGGCGACTCCTCCAAATGTCTTTATAATTCCCCAGTAATGTCTTTTGTCCTTTCCCCATAGGGGCCTGGGTGCGGTACATGCCAAAGATGCGGCGCCGACCCGAGATGTGGAATGGTTCACCAAGAAAAGCCGGTAAGTAATATGGCTGAAAATTCGGCTTTCCTCTTGTGTTCCCTTGCTCACCTTTTGTCTCTTCTTCTCTCCCCTAGGTGCAGAGATGTGGCGACCGGTGCTGAGAGCCGCGATGGAGCCGGGCGGCGTCTCGGGAACAGGTGAGTGAAGCGCGGCGCTGCAGCGAGCAACGCGGTGCTTTTAAATGGAAGTCTTCCTTCAGGAATGCTGGCATGAAGATTCCGGATGCAGGTAAGAAGGTTGAATAAGTTCTTGGTTTTCACCTTTCTCTTCTCTTATTCCCTTACAGGTGTTCCAGGTTCGAGGCGGGCGTGGCTGGAGTCCAGGAGCAGGAGCAGACACGGTGAGCGTTCAGCTGCTGGGATGCAGAACAACGCGAAGCACGTGTGGCTGTCCGGGCGTGGCTTAAATAGCCTTGGAAGAAGTTCCAGGTGAGTATTCTTCCACAGCCCCACCCAAGTAACAAAATAGTTCCTTCAGAAAAATAGTCCCTCCTAAGCCTCATTTGGCTTGGTTCTTCATGCAGCATTGTCTGCATCAGGTGAGTGTGCAGCATGGTCTGCTTCAGGTAAGTGCACCAAACACTTCCCCTTATGAGCCTGGCACCTATAGCGCCAGGACTGATGTCCAACATGAGTCTGGCGCCAACGGCACCAGGACAGAGTCCAAAGAACCCCTATAAAGGGCCGCTGGGCTTTTACCCGGGGGCGTGGTGCCTGCTCCCGGGGGTGCTGGGCCTGGCCTGGTGCTCCAGGGGTAGGCATCATGATAGCACTCCCCCCCAAGGCCCCTCCCAAGGTCGTTTCCCCAGGAGGTTTCGGTTTGTTCGGGAAATTCCGATGGAACCTTTTTACTAGCCGAGGTGCATGTACGTGGTTGCTGGGTTCCCAAGATCTTTCCTGAGGCCCGTACCCCTTCCAATCAATTAGATAGAAAAGTTTTGATTTTGAGATCTTGGAGTCCAAAATGTTCTTCACCTCGAATTCAGGCTCCCCATCTATCTGGATTGGTTCTGGTGGCTTTATTAATCTGGTTCCTGGTTGCACTGGTTTCAAAAGCGACACATGAAAAACGGGGTGAATCCGCATGTTAGCTGGTAGATCTAGCTTGACTGCCACTGGGTTAATTATAGCTTTGATCGAGTAAGGGCCTAAATACCTTGGATTAAAAGTCTGAGGTCCCTTGAGCGATAAGTGTTTGGTAGCCAACCATACTTGATCCCCTATTTGGTATGGAGGCGCCTCCTTTCGATGCAGATCCGCATTCTTTTTGTATTTCCCTTTCGCATGTTGTAAGTGTGCAGTAGCATCCTTGAAGGCTTGAGTAATCGTAGAATGCAAATGGTCCACTGCGGGCATTTCGAGGCTCAAAGGTGAGTCCAAGTCTGAAGTACGAGGGTGATGTCCATATAGGATATAAAAGGGGCTCTGACCAGTTCCAGAGTGTATCGAGTTATTGTATGCATATTCAGCCACCCATAAAATATCCTTCCAATTACCCTCCGATTGGTGCAACATACATCGTAGATATTGTTCAAGGGTCTGGTTCGTTCTCTCCGTCTGACCATCGGTCTGTGGGTGGTGGCTGGTTGAGAGTCTTACGTCGATTTGTGCCAGTTGACAACACTTTTTCCAAAAATGAGAAATAAACTGGTTTCCCCGATCGGAGATTAGTATGGATGGGAATCCATGCAGACGGATGATATTTTCGAGGAATTCCTTGGCAAGAACAAAAGCTGAAGGTAATCCTTTCAACGGAATAAAATGGGCCATCTTGGAAAATAAATCCACCACAACCAGAATAGTATTGTATCCATTACAAGAGGGCAGGTCCGTGATAGAATCTAGTGACAAGGTGTGCCAAGGTGCTGGTGGAATGTCTAAGGGTTGAAGAAGACCGGCGGGTTTCGTTTTTTGACCTTTGTTTTGGGCGCAAACTCCACAGGACATCACGAAAGATTTAATATCCTTTCGCCAGGACGGCCACCAGAATTGTCGTTTAATTTTTTCCTCTGTTTTGGCAATGCCAGGATGTCCTTCCATCAGAGTATCGTGATGACGGGAAATAACCAGTTCTTGCAATTCCTTTTCTAGCAAAAAAACGTCCTTGGAAGTAAGGTAAGCTATCGTTGATTGAAAAGGCAGACCCCCTTTTGATCCAATCCTGCAAGGCTGAAGAGTCCAGGAATAGTTTTACCCGTGCTTGAATGTCTTCAAGGGTTTGTAAAGTGGTTATCCCCAAGATTCTCTGTTCGGGAATTATCAGCACAGGTTCTGAGTTTGTGTCCATTTCTCCCATTCCAATTCGAGATAGCGCATCCGCTTTGCCATTCTTACAGCCGGGACGGTAGGTGATTACAAAATCAAACTCAGCAAAGAATAAAGCCCATCGGAGCTGTCGTGAAGACTGAGCCTTGGCAGTTTTTAAATATTGTAAATTTCGGTGATCACGGTGATGCTATGCCTGGCGCCAAGAAGATAATGCCGCCAAGCCTTAAAGGCGGACTTAATGGCTAATAATTCCTTATCGTGATTGCATAATTTATCTCCGGCGGCGAGAACTTTCTGGACCAAAATGCTAAGGGGTGCAGTTGGTTGGTTTCGGGGTCTCTCTGAGACAGGACAGCTCCCATGGCTAAGCTGGATGCGTCGGTTTCGACTATATATGGGAGATCAGGACGCGGGTGTTTCAAAATAGGTGTGGACGTAAATTTAGTTTTTAATTCCTGAAAGGCCTGTTCAGCTTCCTCGGTCCATTCAAAACGTTTATTCTTCCGCAAGAGTGCAGTGATGGGTTGCACCACCCGTGAAAATTCCGGGATAAACCTGCGATAAAAATTGGCAAAACCAAGCATGCTTTGGACACCTTTCACCGAACTAGGTGATGGCCATTTGAGGATGGCATCCACTTTCCGTGAGTCCATTCGGACCCCTTTAGGTGTCAGGATGAATCCAAGAAACTCAACCTCGGTGGTATGGAAAACAAATTTTTCCAGCTTTGCAAACAGTTTGTGCTGGCGCAATTTCTCAAGGACGGCCCTGACATGTTTTCTGTGATCAGATTCCGAAGAGGAGTACACCAGAATGTCATCGATATACACGACAACACAGATATCGATGAGTTCCCGAAGGACATCGTTCATGAAGAATTGGAAGGCAGCCGGCGCGTTGCACAACCCGAAAGGCATCACCTGGTATTCGAATAGTCCATATTTTGTACGGAAGGCCGTTTTCCATTCGTCGCCTTCTTTTACTCATACCAGATGATAAGCCCCCGGAGATATAACTTGGTGTATATGCAAGCGTCCTTCACCTGGTCAAGGAGTTCAGGGATCAAAGGCAGAGGGTAAAGATTTTTAACAGTTATCTGGTTCAATGCGCGGTAATCGATACAAGTTCTAAGGTCGCCTTCCTTTTTTGGCATGAAGAACAAAGCTGAGGATGCCAGAGACTTTGACGAGCGAATGAAACCATTGGCTAAGTATTGATCTAAATATTGTCTCAAATGCAGGTTCTCCGGCTCAGTAAGGGCATGAATCCTGCTACAAGGGGGTTGTGCTCCGGGCACCAGATCGATTTGGCAATCGTACGATCTGTGAGGAGGTAACGTGTTGGCCTGTTCCTTTTGGAAGACGTCCTGAAAGTCTTGGTATTCCGGAGGTAGTTGCATGGAGACAGAGGTTACTGATGCTAGACTGATCTTCAGATTTTCTGGGTAGCAGGTTCTTGCACACTCCGGAAAGGTTATTCTCTTCGCTCGCCAATCAATTCGAGGATTATGTGTCTCTAACCAAGGGATTCCGAGAATAACCTGAAACGGTGGAGCCTTGATTACATCAAACACAACTGCCTCCCGATGGCCGTCCGGACCTACAAGTGTCACCTCAGCTGTGGAATGTGTTACCGGTCCCGAGGCAATTTCGGTTCCATCAACTGTGGTGATGACATCTCTGCTGGTTTTAGGACGCAGGGGGAGGTTAATCCTGGAGACCAATTCACGATCTACGTAGTTTCCTATAGCCCCACTATCGATGTATGCCTTTATTGCATGCAACCGCTTAGGCTGTTCCGGATCTACGAGGACCATTGGCACAGTGAAATGCGAGGTCTGAGAGTTTGTTTTCAGGCTCGGCAAGCGGACCCCTACGCTTGTCGGGCGGGGTTGTTTCCCGATACAGAGGTTTCATGGATTTTATCAGCGGCTCCTACCACTTTCCTGGGCGGCCTTGCCGGGCAATCTCGTAGAAAGTGTCCAGAGGATCCACAATAAAGACATAAGTGCATCTGCCGTCTTCTTTCATGTTCCTTTTGCGTTAAAGGTCCTTTAACTCCTCTGATTTGCATTGGCTCAGATGCTTCAGCCCCTTTGAAGTTAGCGTGGGTCTTGACTAACACCCGGGTCTCAAACTTGGACCGATCTGCTTTTCTGTTTTGCAGTCTGTGATCCACTTGGACCACTAAATCTATATATTCAGAGCATTCTTGGGGCGGATTTGCAACTTGGGCCAGGACATCTTTAAGTTCTCCGCGTAGACCTCGATAAAATAACGTGATCCTTTTATCCTGGCCACCTTGTTTCCACAAATAGTCTATTAAAGGTTGCAATGTAGGAAAAGAGGTCCTGATTGTCCTGTCGCAGAGATAGAAGTTCGTCATCTAGAGCCTGCCCCTGGGAGTGACGAGCAAATTACCTTTCCATGCTTGCTTGAAATCCTTGAAAATCACGAAGAATCGGGTCATCTTGAGTTACCAGTGGAACTGACCAATCGGCAGCACTGCCGCTGAGATATGACAATACAAAGGCTACCTTGGTCTGGTCATTAGGGAAGGCCCCTGGTCTGCACAGGAAATGCAAACGACACTGATTCATGAATACGGCAAATCGTTTGGGGTCCCCAGCAAAGCGTTCGGGTGGGGCCAGCGGCATGTTTCCAGGTAGATTAATCTGCACCGGGTTACTGGAAAGCACAGGAGCGGGGTTCCCTCCGGAACCGGGTAAAGGAGTTTGTCCAGCTTGACCTTGCAAAAGCTGTCTAGCCAGATCATCAGCTCTTTCCTTTGTTACAATCACTTCCCTCCTGAGAGCATTAGTCTCTTAACGAGCGGCGTGTACTTCGGCCCGTAATTCCCCCAGTAGTTGGGCCAACTGGTCAGTCTCTGAAGTTTCCATAGCACCTGGGTGGGAATTTGTAGGAAGTTTTCGCGTTCTGTAATGCTCACCTGGCTCCCACGGAGGCGCTGGTCTGGTCTGGGTTGCTGTGGCCTCTTTAAGCGTGATGCGCAGAATTCGGACCACCGATTGAACAGGACCCCCAAATCTTGCTTGTCTGGCCCGTAGGAATATCCTTCTGCAGATGAGAAAAGGGATTAACTGTCTGCTGAATAGTGTGCTTGCTCACCCCTTTCCCCCTTCGTTCTTCTCTGACTTCCTCCAAAACCCCCGGTTTAAGCTCACCTTATGGTTTGGAAGGATGAACTCTCCATCCTGCTTCTGGTGCAGGGGCGCGCGTTCGTCCAGTTACTTCACTGGTTTTCAGAATGGCGCTGGCAAATCCACTTGACTTTTCTGAGCGATACGCCGTAAGTATGAAGATGCAAAAGTTCAAGTGTGAGCTTCCTTTTATGTTGTTTTTTCTGTCCTTTATTTCAGGTGCAGAACAAAGGCGATGCGTTGAGGGGTTAAATTGCCGGTGGTAAAATCAGGTGAGTTAGTGATGAGGGCGACCCCTCCAAATGTCTTCATAATTCCCCAGTAATGTCTTTTGTCCTTTCCCCATAGGGGCCGGGGTGCGGTACCTGCCAAAGATGCGGCGCCGACCAGAGATGTGGAATGGTTCACCAAGAAAAGCCGGTAAGTAATATGGCTGAAAATTCGGCTTTCCTCTTGTGTTCCCTTGCTCACCTTTTGTCTCTTCTTCTCTCCCCTAGGTGCAGAGATGTGGCGACCGGTGCTGAGAGCCGCGATGGAGCCGGGCGGCGTCTCCGGAACAGGTGAGTGAAGCGCGGCGCTGCAGCGAGCAACGCGGTGCTTTTAAATGGAAGTCTTCCTTCAGGAATGCTGGTGTGAAGATTCCGGATGCAGATAAGAAGGTTGAATAAGTTCTTGGTTTTCACCTTTCTCTTCTCTTATTGCCTTACAGGTGTTCCAGGTTCGAGGCGGGCGTGGCTGGAGTCCAGGAGCAGGAGCAGACACAGTGAGCGTTCAGCTGCTGGGATGCAGAACAACGCGAAGCACGTGTGGCTGTGCGGGCGTGGCTTAAATAGCCTTGGAAGAAGTTCCAGATGAGTATTCTTCCACAGCCCCACCCAAGTAACAAAATAGTTCCTTCAGAAAAATAGTCCCTCCTAAACCTCATTTGGCTTGGTTCTTCATGCAGCATGGTCTGCATCAGGTGAGTGTGCAGCATGGTCTGCTTCAGGTAAGTGCACCAAACACTTCCCCTTATGAGCCTGGCGCCTATGGCGCCAGGACTGATGTCCAACATGATCCTGGCGCCAACGGCGCCAGGACAGAGTCCAAAGAGTCCCTATAAAGGGCTGCTGGGCTTTTACCCGGGGGCGTGATGCCTGCTCCCGGGGGTGCTGGGCCTGGCCTGGTGCTCCGGGGGTAGGCATCATGACAGCACTCCCCCCCAAGGCCCCTCCCAAGGTCGTTTCCCCAGGAGGTTTCGGTTTGTTCGGGAAATTCCGATGGAACGTTTTTACTAGCCGAGGTGCATGTACGTGGTCGCTGGGTTCCCAAGATCTTTCCTGAGGCCCGTACCCCTTCCAATCAATTAGATAGAAAAGTTTTGATTTTGAGATCTTGGAGTCCAAAATGTTCTTCACCTCGAATTCAGGCTCCCCATCTATCTGGATTGGTTCTGGTGGCTTTATTAATCTGGTTCCTGGTTGCACTGGTTTCAAAAGCGACACATGAAAAACGGGGTGAATCGCATGTTAGCTGGTAGATCTAGCTTGACTGCCACTGGGTTAATTATAGCTTTGATCGAGTAAGGGCCTAAATACCTTGGATTAAAAGTCTGAGGTCCCTTGAGCGATAAGTGTTTGGTAGCCAACCATACTTGATCCCCTATTTGGTATGGAGGCGCCTCCTTTCGATACAGATCCGCATTCTTTTTCTATTTCCCTTTCGCATGTTGTAAGTGTGCAGTAGCATCCTTGAAGGCTTGAGTAATCGTAGAATGCAAATGGTCCACTGCGGGCATTTCGAGGCTCAAAGGTGAGTCCAAGTTTGAAGTACGAGGGTGATGTCCATATAGGGTATAAAAGGGGCTCTGACCAGTTCCAGAGTGTATCGAGTTAATGTATGCATATTCAGCCACCCATAAAATATCCTTCCAATTACCCTCCGATTGGTGCAACATACATCGTAGATATTGTTCAAGGGTCTGGTTCGTTCTCTCCGTCTGACCATCGGTCTGTGGGTGGTGGCTGGTTGAGAGTCTTACGTCGATTTGTGCCAGTTGACAACACTTTTTCCAAAAATGAGAAATAAACTGGCTTCCCCGATCGGAGATTAGTATGGACGGGAATCCATGCAGACGGATGATATTTTCGAGGAATTCCTTGGCAAGAACAAAAGCTGAAGGTAATCCTTTCAACGGAATAAAATGGGCCATCTTGGAAAATAAATCCACCACAACCAGAATAGTATTGTATTCATTACAAGAGGGCAGGTCCGTGATAAAATCTAGTGACAAAGTGTGCCAAGGTGCTGGTGGAATGTCTAAGGGTTGAAGAATACCGGCGGGTTTTGTTTTTTGACCTTTGTTTTGGGCGCAAACTCCACAGGACATCACGAAAGATTTAGGGGGTAATTCATAGAATTCAGCGCACAAGTGGCGCACGCGGCTGGCGCACAGTGGGCGCGTGCGAATCCCTGCGCCAGCCGCGTGTGCCAAAACCCATTTCCATGCACAGCGTATTCATGGATTCCAGCCACCAAAACCAGCCGTGGCGCACAGTGGCGCAGCGACCTTCCAGCAGCGCCAGTTACGCCCCAAGAACGCCTTCCGCGCAGGGAAAAGCCATCAAAATCCCCAATCCAGCACAAAGGGCTGCGCTAACCCTGTACCAGCACGGCAAGCGGGCTATGTGTATTTCAGGGGTTCACGTGAAGTTCCTCACGCGATCGGGCCTGGGGGAGCGTGCTACGTGTATTTCAGGGGTTCGCGTGAACTTTTTCACGCGATCGGGCCTGGGGGAGCGGGCTACGTGTATTTCAGGGGTTTGCGTGAACTTTTTCACGCGATCGGGCCTGGGGGAGCGGGCTACGTGTATTTCAGGGGTTCGCGTAAAGTTTCTCACGCGATCGGGCCTGGGGGAGCGGGCTACGTGTATTCCAAGGGTGCGTGATAAGTTCCACACGCGATTGGCCTGGGCGCGTGTATTTCAGGGGTGCGCGGGAAGTTCCACATGCGAATAGCCTGGGCGCGTGTATTTCAGGGGTGCGCGGGAAGTTCCACACGCGAATAGCCTGGGCGCGTGTATTCCAGGGGTGCGCGGGAAGTTCCACATGCGAATAGCCTGGGCGCGTGTATTTCAGGGTTGCGCGGGAAGTTCCATACGCGAATAGCCTGGGCGCGTGTATTTCAGGGGTGCGCGGGAAGTTCCACACGCGAATAGCCTGGGCGCGTGTATTTCAGGGGTGCGCGTGAAGTTCCACACGCGAATAGCCTGGGCGCGTGTATTCCAGGGGTGCGCGGGAAGTTCCACACGCGAATAGCCTGGGCGCGTGTATTTCAGGGGTGCGCGGGAAGTTTTACACGCGAATAGCCTGGGCGCGTGTATTTCAGGGGTGCGCGGGAAGTTTTACACGCGAATAGCCTGGGCGCGTGTATTCCAGGGGTGCGCGGGAAGTTCCACACGCGAATAGCCTGGGCGCGTGTATTTCAGGGGTGCGCGGGAAGTTTTACACGCGATTTCAGCAGGCTACGTGTATTTCAGGGGTGCGCGGGAAGTTTCACCCGCGAATAGCCTGGGCGCATGTATTTCAGGGGTGCGCGGGAAGTTTTACACGCGAATAGCCTGGGCGCGTGTATTTCAGGGGTGCGCAGGAAGTTCTACACGCGATTTCAGCAGGGTACGTGTATTTCAGGGGTGCGCGGGAAGTTTCACACGCGAATAGCCTGGGCGTGTGTATTTCAGGGGTACACGGGAAGTTTTACACGCGATTTCAGCAGGGTACATGTATTTGAGGTGTGCGCGGGAAGTTTCACACGCGAATAGCCTGGGCGCGTGTATTTCAGGGGTGCGCGGGAAGTTTCACACGCGAATAGCCTGGGCGCGTGTATTTCAGGGGTGCGCGGGAAGTCCAACTCATGTCCCCCACCACCCCCACCCCCCAGCACTGTGGGGCACCTGCCAGCAGGCCCCCACCCATGTCCAACTCATGTCCCCCACCACCCCCACCCCCCAGCACTGTGGGGCACCTGCCAGCAGGCCCCCACCCATGTCCAACTCTTGTCCCCCACAACCCCCACCCCCCAGCACTGTGGGGCACCTGCCAGCAGGCCCCCACCCATGTCCAACTCATGTCCCCCACCACCCCCACCCCCCAGCATTGCGGGGCACCCTCCACCAGGCCCTCGCCCATGTCCCATCCATGCCCCCCTGCACCTGGGTCCCAACAATCCCCAATCATGTCCGTAATGGCCATCCTCCCCTGCCAAAAGGCCCAACCAACTATCACATCCACCCACATATCAAAGGCAATTACATGTTACACACCCAATGTAAATAATGCAAATGAACACATGTCTGTCACACACAATGGCTGCAAGTGAATGTCAAAACAACCAACATGACATGCATGAAAGTAATGAGATGATACGACACATTGAAGGATGAAAATAAAAATGTATTGAAAATCAACTAGAATGGAAATGAAATTAGAAAAACCACAAAGCAAAACAACAAAAAGAAGATGAATGTCCAAGGAAAAAAATCCAAAAAATCAAAAAATCCATAGAAGAACTATTTACAAGACAATCCCGGGTCCATGAGCCCAACCAAATGAAACCTAACTATGTCAACTAACTAAAAACTGAACTATATACAAAAAAGTGGCGCATTGTCCAATCGCAACCAAATAAAAAAAAAATAATTAAAAGGAAACCTACCACTAACTATATAACTATATACAATGGCAGCGGGCAAGTCCTGCGGCTCACTCTGTGATGTTGCCGGCCAGGGCATCATCGAACTCCATGTCGATGTCCTGGAGGCGGGACTCTGTCCTGGCCCCGAGGTCTCGCAGGGATAACCCCATGTTCACCTCAAACTCCCTGCGAGCTTCCTCGAGGCACTCAGCCCGCCTCAACGCCCGACGCATGGAGAACTCCGACCTGACCATGGTGAGCCGCTCCTCTTCCGCCCGCTGCCTCTCCGCACCTATCCGCTGGACCAACTGCTCCCACACGGAAGACACTACCATCCCAGGGTTCTCCTGCCCTCCGGCCGATGCCTGCCCCTCTGATCTTGATGGCCCCGAGCCATGATGCCTCCCACGTCGAGCCTGCTGCTGCCTCCGACGCCACTGCCTCTGCCAGCACGACGGCATCCAGGATGATGGAAACCACCGACGCCGTCGTGCACATGCCCTGCCCAAAGATGCCGTCACATCCTCCATCTGCTGGGGTCCAGTTGCTGTGTTGTCCACCCCTGCTGGACCTCTGACTCCCGACTGTGGCAGGGATGGGATCCCCACCGAGCTGGCTGCATTGGTCAGGGCAGGTCCACAGGGGGCCCTGGTGGCATCTGGGCCGGAAGACGGCAAGGAGAACGACTGGCGTATGGTCTCCACAGAGGAGGAGAGGGCCGCCAGATTGGCCGACACATGCAGGAAACCCCCGAACATGGCCGATCCCAATTGGGCCACGTCGGCACGGTGCTCTTCATGATGACGTGCGTGCTCCTCCTGGGAAGCACGCACGGCATCACGAATCACAGCCGTGCACATCGCGACCCCAATCAGGACCTTCTCCACACGGCCAGGGGTCCCCTCGTCCGCAGGTGGAGGGGAGTCAGATGACATGGACATCCCCTCTACCTGCGGACGGGCCTGGGACGGGGCATCCCTGCTGGTGCAAGGTGGTGCACCCACAGGTTCAGGGACAGCGACATGCACAGGCCCCTCCACGGTGACCTGTGCTGCCTCCTGCCCCTGCCTCTGGACTGCACCACTTGCACCAGCAGGGATGCCCCCATCAGGCCCCATGTGCGCCTCAGTGGCGGCCTCCTCCTCCTCTGTGGAAACCACCAACCTGGATGGCTCCTCGCCGTCTACCGCCGTAGCAGGCCCCTGTGGGGGCTCACCCACCCCTTCCGCTGCAGCCGTGGGGGCATCCCCGCCGCCTTGCTCCACAGCGCCGTCTCCGCCCTCTCCTTCACTAGCCGCTGCGTAGAGGGAGACATAGAACACAAGCATCAGGGTACTGTACAATGGTCCCCTAGACAGGAAGCAATAGCAGATGAGTGCCACTGTCAAAGTACACTTCCATTATGTCACACCACAACACATGTGTCAGTCCAGGCAAAACACACACAGTGACAGTCATGGTGCGTGCCATGGACATTTCAATGCATGTCCAATGGACTCTCGAATCATACAATGTAATGGGACTCACATACATCATGGGTCATGCCTATCACATGCACACACTTCACCTCAGTCACATCCATCTGGCCCCGTACACCCCAATCACAGTGCATACAAGGATGACTAGGCTGCATCAGTGAATCTGTACATTGTCACAGACATGTGTCATGCATCCATGGCACTCACAAGTCACAGACACGCAGGTCAGGCACACAGACATGGATACCACATATGTATCTGGCATCAGCACCCATCCCTCGCCCCCACCCATGTCCAGGAACAGAGCCTGCCATGCTCTCATGTGTGCAATCTGCACAGGGCTCCCCATGTCGCATTCAAACACATGCAACAACCGTGCGGTTCACACATTACAGGTCGCACATGCATTCCCATGATGTCCCTGCACACATACATGCGTACATGGCCTATGTCACACATGCAGGCAAGTATCAGACAACCAGCACACTGCAACATGCCCTGTCTCACACAGCAATGCTTGGCCACTTACCGCTCAACTCCAGACGGGTCTCCCTCTCAAGGATCTGGGCGTGGAGCGCTGGGTGTGCGCGTTCCAGGACCCTCAACTGGATGGAACTCATGCGGCCCCGGCCCCCCTCCACGAGGCGCCGGGCCTTCATGAGGTTCCTGGACCTCAAGTCTTCCCAGCGCTTCTTGACCTTCTGGATGGTGCGGGTTGCCACCCCCTCCGCGTTGATGGCAACCACACAGTCGGCCCAGATCCTCTCCCGTCCTTCCTTGTTGGCGCGGGACGATCCGAAGAGGGCATCCTACTGCCCCAGGACTTGCTCCACCAGGACACCAACTTCGGTGGCAGTGAAGCTGGTGCCCCTCTGCCCCTCTGGCCGGGGGTTGCCACTGGGGTCAGATGTGGATGTGCCCGACATGGCAACCCCAGGGGCAGGAGTGGGTGGGCAACTGGGTCCTGGGGCTGGGCTGTGGAGCGATGTTATTCGAGTCGGGAGTCTTCTGTACCAGCAGGGGTGGACACAGCAACTGGACCCCTGCAGATGGCTGATGTGCAGGCACCAAATGGCAGGGCACGGTGGCAGCAGGCAGGCAGGCAGGCAGGCAGGCAGGCAGCAGCAGATGGCACGTGGGAGGCTGCTCGGGGCACTGGGGGGCAGTGATTCGGCCTTCTGGGCAGGAGCGTGGTCTTCCGTGTGTTTTCGCGTGGCCAGCTTGATACGGAGTGATTTGGCACGTGAAAATCCTGCACGTCAGCGTGAAAATCGAGGAAAGGCCCTTAGCGCGTAAGCGCGTCAGCACGCGTACGCGATTTCATTGGACCCAAGGCCCTTGCAGCGTAAGCGCGTCTGTGACGTTTTGCGCACGGGCGTTGCCCTGGCAGGGCTTGGTGATCCCGCGTGCATTTATGTTCTGTACGTGCTTTTCGTGCGGTGCGTGTGTTTTCCATCCGTTGGGGTTCACACGCTATTACTTCACAGCGGGTGTTGGCTACGCGTTCTTCTACACGCAAGGCAGACAGTGAGTGGTACCCCGCTCCCCCAGGCCCGATCGCGTGAGAAAGTTCACGCAAACCCCTGAAATACACGTAGCCCGCTCCCCCAGGCCCGATCGCGTGAGAAACTTCACGCGAACCCCTGAAATACACGTAGCACGCTCCCCCAGGCCAGATCGCGTGAGAAAGTTCACGCGAACCCCTGAAATACACGTAGCCCGCTCCCCCAGGCCAGATCGCGTGAGAAACTTCACGCGAACCCCTGAAATACACGTAGCCCGCTCCCCCAGGCCCGATCGCGTGAGAAACTTCACGCGAACCCCTGAAATACACGTAGCCCGCTCCCCCAGGCCCGATCGCGTGAGAAACTTCACGCGAACCCCTGAAATACACGTAGCCCGCTCCCCCAGGCCCGATCGCGTGAGAAAGTTCACGCGAACCCCTGAAATACACGTAGCCCGCTCCCCCAGGCCCGATCGCGTGAGAAAGTTCACGCGAACCCCTGAAATACACGTAGCCCGCTCCCCCAGGCCCGATCGCGTGAGAAAGTTCACGCGAACCCCTGAAATACACGTAGCACGCTCCCCCAGGCCCGATCGCGTGAGAAAGTTCACGCGAACCCCTGAAATACACGTAGCCCGCTCCCCCAGGCCCGATCGCGTGAGAAACTTCACGCGAACCCCTGAAATACACGTAGCACGCTCCCCCAGGCCAGATCGCGTGTGTGACTTCCCGCGAACCCCCGGAATACACGTATCCCGCTCAATCGCGTGTGTAACTTCCCGCGCAACCCCGAAATACACGTGCCCCGCTGCACAATTGCTGTATGTTGCCACTTTTGTAATGAGCAGGGACGCTACCGCCTGCCTTCGTGTGGCGGACGTGTATCGGCTTGTGCGTGTCTTTCGCTGTGCGTGGCTTTGCCCTATTCGATTCCATGAATACGTGTGGTTCGGGTGCGTGTGGGCGTTCCGTCTGCTTCCCTGCAGTACATCCCCAGTTACGCCCTTGTTTTCGCGAGTTGTTCCCCATTCCGCGCGTTACGCCCCGTGTTCCGCCCACTTTCTGGTGTATGCGCCGAGGTTGTGCGCTTTCACTGTGCGCATCGCGCACGTCTTTTGGGATGTTGCAGTGACGTGTGCGCCATGCACGGGTTTGGCGCACATCCCGTGGTAAACACGCGCAGGGACTTCCATGAATCGCACGCGTGCGCGTGCGCCTGTTTTTTCCCGCTTGCGCCTGCTTGCGCCTGCTTGCGCCTGCTTGCGCGAAGATTTTCGGCGCACGTTTGTTCCATGAATCGGCCCCTTAATATCCTTTCGCCAGGACGGCCACCAGAATTGTCGTTTAATTTTTTCCTCTGTTTTGGCAATGCCAGGATGTCCTTCCATCAGAGTATCGTGATGACGGGAAATAACCAGTTCTTGCAATTCCTTTTCTGGCAAAAATAAACGTCCTTGGAAGTAAGGTAAGCCATCGTTGATTGAAAAGGCAGACCCCCTTTTGATCCAATCCTGCAAGGCTGAAGAGTCCAGGAATAGTTTTACCCGTGCTTGAATGTCTTCAAGGGTTTGTAAAGTGGTTATCCCCAAGATTCTCTGTTCGGGAATTATCGGCACAGGTTTTGAGTTTGTGTCCATTTCTCCCATTCCAATTCCAGATAGCGCGTCCGCTTTGCCATTCTTACAGCCGGGACGGTAGGTGATTACAAAATCAAACTCAGCAAAGAATAAAGCCCATCGGAGCTGTCGTGAAGACTGAGCCTTGGCAGTTTTTAAATATTGTAAATTTCGGTGATCAGTGATCACGGTGATGGTATGCCTGGCGCCAAGAAGTTAATGCCGCCAAGCCTTAAAGGCGGACTTAATGGCTAATAATTCCTTATCGGTGATTGCATAATTTATCTCCGGCGGCGAGAACTTTCTGGACCAAAATGCTACGGGGTGCAGTTGGTTGGTTTCGGGGTCTCTCTGAGACAGGACAGCTCCCATGGCTAAGCTGGATGCGTCGGTTTCGACTATATATGGGAGATCAGGACGCGGGTGTTTCAAAATAGGTGCGGACGTAAATTTAGTTTTTAATTCCTGAAAGGCCTGTTCAGCTTCCTCGGTCCATTCAAAACGTTTATTCTTCCGCAAGAGTGCAGTGATGGGTTGCACCACCCGTGAAAATTCCGGGATAAACCTGCGATAAAAATTGGCAAAACCAAGCATGCTTTGGACACCTTTCACCGAACTAGGTGATGGCCATTTGAGGATGGCATCCACTTTCCGTGAGTCCATTCGGACCCCTTTAGATGTCAGGATGAATCCAAGAAAATCAACCTCGGTGGTATGGAAAACGCATTTTTCCAGCTTTGCAAACAGTTTGTGCTGGCGCAATTTCTCAAGGACGGCCCTGACATGTTTTCTGTGATCAGATTCCGAAGAGGAGTACACCAGAATGTCATCGATATACACGACAACACAGATATCGATGAGTTCCCGAAGGACATCGTTCATGAAGAATTGGAAGGCAGCTGGCGCGTTGCATAACCCGAAAGGCATCACCTGGTATTCGAATAGTCCATATTTTGTACGGAAGGCCGTTTTCCATTCGTCGCCTTCTTTTACTCATACCAGATGATAAGCCCCCCGGAGATCTAATTTGGTGTATATGCAAGCGTCCTTCACCTGGTCAAGGAGTTCAGGGATCAAAGGCAGAGGGTAATGATTTTTAACAGTTATCTGGTTCAATGCGCGGTAATCGATACAAGTTCTAAGGTCGCCTTCCTTTTTTGGCACGAAGAACAAACCGAGGATGCAGGAGACTTTGACGGGCGAATGAAACCATTGGCTAAGTATTGATCTAAATATTGTCTCAAATGGAGGTTCTCCGGCTCAGTAAGGGCATAAATCCTGCTACAAGGGGGTTGTGCTCCGGGCACCAGATCGATTTGGCAATCGTACGATCTGTGAGGAGGTAACGTGTTGGCCTGTTCCTTTTGGAAGACGTCCTGAAAGTCTTGGTATTCCGGAGGTAGTTGCATGGAGACAGAGGTTACTGATGCTAGACTGATCTTCAGATTTTCTGGGTAGCAGGTTCGTGCACACTCCGGAAAGGTTATTCTCTTCGCTCGCCAATCAATTCGAGGATTATGTGTCTCTAACCAAGGGATTCCGAGAATAACCTGAAACTGTGGAGCCTTGATTACATCAAACACAACTGCCTCCCGATGGCCGTCCGGACCTACAAGTGTCACCTCAGCTGTGGAATGTGTTACCGGTCCCGAGGCAATTTTGGTTCCATCAACTGTGGTGATGACATCTCTGCTGGTTTTAGGACGCAGGGGGAGGTTAACCCTGGAGACCAATTCACGATCCACGTAGTTTCCTATAGCCCCACTATCGATGTATGCCTTTATTGCATGCAGCCGCTTAGGCTGTTCCGGATCTACGAGGACCATTGGCACAGTGAAATGCGAGGTCTGAGAGTTTGTTTTCAAGCTCGGCAAGCGGACCCCTACGCTTGTCGGGCGGGGTTGTTTCCCGATACAGAGGTTTCATGGATTTTATCAGCGGCTCCTACCACTTTCCTGGGCGGTCTTGCCGGGCAATCTCGTAGAAAGTGTCCAGAGGATCCACAATAAAGACATAAGTGCATCTGCCGTCTTCTTTCATGTTCCTTTTGCGCTAAAGGTCCTTTAACTCCTCCGCTTTGCATTGGCTCAGAGGCTTCAGCCCCTTTGAAGTTAGCATGGGTCTTGACTAACACCCGGGTCTCAAACTTGGACCGATCTGCTTTTCTGTTTTGCAGTCTGTGATCCACTTGGACCACTAAGTCTATATATTCAGAGCATTCTTGGGGCGGATTTACAACTTGGGCCAGGACATCTTTAAGTTCTCCGCGTAGACCTCAATAAAATAACGTGATTCTTTTATCCTCTGGCCACCCTGTTTCCACAATTAGTCTATTAAAGGTTGCAATGTAGGAAAGGAGGTCTTGATTGCCCTGTCGCAGAGATAGAAGTTCGTCATCTAGAGCCTGCCCCTGGGAGTGACGAGCAAATAACCTTTCCATGCTTGCTTGAAATCCTTGAAAATCACGAAGAATCAGGTCATCTTGAGTTACCAGTGGAACTGACCAATCGGCAACACTGCCGCTGAGATATGACAATACAAAGGCTACCTTGGTCTGGTCATTAGGGAAGGCCCCTGGTCTGCACAGGAAATGCAAACGACACTGATTCATGAATACGGCAAATCGTTTGGGGTCCCCAGCAAAGCGTTCGGGTGGGGCCAGCGGCATGTTTCCAGGTAGATTAATCTGCACCGGGTTTCTGGAAAGCACAGGAGCGGGGTTCCCTCCGGAACCGGGTAAAGGAGTTTGTCCAGCTTGACCTTGCAAAAGCTGTCTAGCCAGGTCATCAGCTCTTTCCTTTGTTACAATCACTTCCCTCCTGAGAGCATTAGTCTCTTAACGAGCGGCGTGTACTTCGGCCCGTAATTCCCCCAGTAGTTGGGCCAACTGGTCAGTCTCGGAAGTTTCCATAGCACCTGGGTGGGAATATGTAGGAAGTCTTCACGTTCTGTAATGCTCACCTGGCTCCCACGGAGGCGCTGGTCTGGGTTGCTGTGGCCTCTTTAAGTGTGATGCGCAGAATTCGGACCACCGATTGAACAGGACCCCCAAATCTTGCTTGTCTGGCCTGTAGGAATATCCTTCTGCAGATGAGAAAAGGGATTAACTGTCTGCTGAATAGTGTGCTTGCTCACCCCTTTCCCCCTTCGTTCTTCTCTGACTTCCTCCAAAACCCCCGGTTTAAGCTCACCTTATGGTTTGGAAGGATGAACTCTCCATCCTGCTTCTGGTGCAGGGGCGCGCGTTCTTCCAGTTACTTCACTGGTTTTCAGAATGGCACTTGCAAATCCACT
Source organism: Ambystoma mexicanum (assembly GCF_040938575.1). Lineage (NCBI taxonomy): Eukaryota > Metazoa > Chordata > Amphibia > Caudata > Ambystomatidae > Ambystoma > Ambystoma mexicanum. Next base: position 649,556,313 of record NC_090922.1, on the reverse strand, counting down.
TGACTTTTCTGAGCGATACGCCGTAAGTATGAAGATGCAAAAGTTCAAGTGTGAGCCTCCTTTTATGTTGTTTTTTCTGTCCTTTATTTCAGGTGCAGAACAAAGGCGATGCGTTGAGGGGTTAAATTGCCGGTGGTGAAATCAGGTGAGTTAGTGATGAGGGCGACCCCTCCAAATGTCTTTATAATTCCCCAGTAATGTCTTTTGTCCTTTCCCCATAGGGGCCGGGGTGCGGTACCTGCCAAAGATGCGGCGCCGACCCGAGATGTGGAATGGTTCACCAAGAAAAGCCGGTAAGTAATATGGCTGAAAATTCGGCTTTCCTGTTGTGTTCCCTTGGTCACCTTTTGTCTCTTCTTCTCTCCCCTAGGTGCAGAGATGTGGCGACCGGTGCTGAGAGCCGCGATGGAGCCGGGTGGCGTCTCGGGAACAGGTGAGTGAAGCGCGGCGCTGCAGCGAGCAACGCGGTGCTTTTAAATGGAAGTCTTCCTTCAGGAATGCTGGCGTGAAGATTCCGGATGCAGGTAAGAAGGTTGAATAAGTTCTTGGTTTTCACCTTTCTCTTCTCTTATTCCCTTACAGGTGTTCCAGGTTCGAGGCGGGCGTGGCTGGAGTCCAGGAGCAGGAGCAGACACGGTGAGCGTTCAGCTGCTGGGATGCAGAACAACACGAAGCACGTGTGGCTGTCCGGGCGTGGCTTAAATAGCCTTGGAAGAAGTTCCAGGTGAGTATTCTTCCACAGCCCCACCCAAGTAACAAAATAGTTCCTTCAGAAAAATAGTCCCTCCTAAGCCTCATTTGGCTTGGTTCTTCATGCAGCATGGTCTGCATCAGGTGAGTGTGCAGCATGGTCTGCTTCAGGTAAGTGCACCAAACACTTCCCCTTATGAGCCTGGCGCCTATGGCGCCAGGACTGATGTCCAACATGAGCCTGGCGCCAACGGCGCCAGGACAGAGTCCAAAGAGCCCCTATAAAGGGCCGCTGGGCTTTTACCCGGGGGCGTGATGCCTGCTCCCGGGGGTGCTGGGCCTGGCCTGGTGCTCCGGGGTTAGGCATCATGACAAAAAGGCCGGTACAAAACACTCTCAAACATGCAAAATTCTTGCTGGGTGCTACAATTCACTTAGTTTAAGAAATCATTGTGAACTTGCAAGGTCCTGAAAAGCTGAAAGCATAAAGGGATTTACACAGCAAAAGTGGCCTGGCTGTGGATGTCAAAATCTCTGTGCAGCAGTGGACTGCAGGGATGACAGCTGTCAGGAAGCCTGCCTGATTAAACTTTAAACATGTATAAACTGAAATCAAATGTTTGCCATCTAAGAGGCCTGTTGCTGATAGTAACCCATATTGTAATTGTTTTGATTGCATGGTTTAAAATCTTGAATGAGCATTCTAGTGGCTATTTTGAAATCACAAGTTTGTTTTAAGCTAAGGAAAAATGCAACAGAATTAACAATTAAATCAAGCCTGGCTAAAGCTAACCAAACTGGAATAACAGGTTTCCTCACAGAGGCCTTTTCCTCCAGCAGGAAATCACACCTAAGCAATAATTATAGGGTTTGGAAATAACCTGGTCTACAGAGACAAAAGTGAACAATGAACTGCTACTGCTCAGGAAATGCGAGGTGTGAGGACAGTCGTAAATGGCCTCTGCCAAAAGCAAACAGGGAGGGGACTACTCCTGGACTGCAGGGAGACAGAAGGAGGCAGACTTATAATTTGCCAGTGAAAATTGTGAAAAATATAAAAGTAACAGATTTGTGAATCTAAATTAGGGCTGCACGTTTCAAGAGGCAACAAAATCGTGTGACATGTTCTGGAAAGAAACGGCAGAAAATGTGATTTTACACAAAATGTATTTCTGCTAGAAGTATGAAACTTTATACACTTATGCCCATTGTAAACGCGCACACTTGTAGAAATTTGTTTATAAATTGGACATTGTGTTCCTTATGAAAAGGGCAAAATTCTGCGAAAAGCAGAGTCAGGGTACTACGGCTATGGGGTTTTGAGGGATAGCTGCTATATAAAATATGTAATCTGTATATGTGATACTTATAGAGGTTGCAGATGTGTAAATATGTATGGTGCCAAAAGTAGATTTTGTGTTCAAGGTTCATACATGGGCAGTTGTGCATGGCTCTGCTGCCCTTGGCCTACTGCTGAGAGCTGCAAATTCAACCGCCACCCAAAGAATATTTGCTCTATCTGCTACAGATTCAGTGACAGTCTCTTCAGCTGGCACCTCAACAGACCCCTACAGAACCTGGATATGTATGCTGGTTTGTTGCAACAACGGGGCATGGTAAACATCCCAACTTGTTACAGACTCTGATCTTAGGGAACTTGGGGTTTGTGCTAGCTGCTCTGAAGTGTCAGAAACAGCTAAACCTGATATGATATGTGACGGTCTTGTAGCCAACCCCACAACTGAAATTGTAATACTTGCAGTAAGTGCTGTAGCAGTGGTGGATGTACAACTTGTAGTCATCGACTGTTCTACTACCAAGGTTTTGAGCATCCACAGAAATTGCAGCAGTTACCTTTTCAGCAGTGACCCGTCAGCATTTCCATAACGCACCCCCCCACACACACTTGGCCACTGGAGCTATGGACATCTTAATTGGTGTTGCTTTTTGCCTCAAACACCAGAGACACTAGCAATCCCTTTTTAAAATGAAGGTACTTTTCTATGCCCTCACACCTTACCTCAACTCAGTTACTGAAAGTAGCTGAAATGTTCACTTGGGTTTAATCAGGTTGCGCTTGAATCCTACTGATCTCAATAAGTTGGTGTGTTTTGCTTCAAACAGTTAATTAATTTGCCACTAATGCCCAAAGGCTGTGCTCATCATGATGATGCACCATTTTTCTAGCACCCCCACATTTCTTTCTGTTCCTTCAAAGCAATGTAACCGCTTGTTTTGAATGTAAGTGTACCCATTCGAACTAGCCGGACCTGTGTAGATTCCTCCTCTGCCCTTCTGCTCAGTGTGCTAAAGCAGATGGGGTTTTGCATCACAAAGCCAATTAACTTGACATACATGCTTTTGTGCCCACTGACTGTGGTCAACACCACATCAAACACATTTTCCATCACCCCAAATATCTTTTTCTGTCCCCCCCAAACTATTCAACTGCTAGTTTGTTTTGTGTGTGAATGCATTCAAACATGTTTTCCCAGCACTGATTCCTCCTGCATCCAACAACACAAGCAGGTGTTGCGTTGCACCACCAAGAAATCCACTCGCCACTAATGCCAACAACATGTTACCACCACCACCTCACACAATTGTCCAGCACACCAAAATGTTTTTTGTTCTCCCAAAACAATGCAACTGCTTGTTTTATGTGTCAATGCATATGTTCAAACAAGCTGGTCGTGTACACATTCATTCTCCATCCTATTGCTCAGTGTGCTCAAGAAGGTTGTGTGTTCCTTCACATAGCCTATCAACCTGTCACTAATGCCCACTGCCTTTGATCACCATCACCTACAACAGTTTTTCCAGCTCCCCAAATGCATTTGTGTTCCTGTAAAACAATTCACTGTGAGTCAGTGCGAGCATTCAAACAAGCTGGCCTAGCACATGTACCTCCTCCATCCTACTGCTTAGTGTGCTCAATCAGGTAGTGCATTGTGATCCACAGCTTATCAGCCTGCCACTTATGCCACTAATGTCCACCACCTTTTATCACCACCACTTCTAAAGACCTTTGAAGCACCCCCACCTTTTACTGCTCACCCAAAACAATTCAACTGCTTGTTTTGTGTGTAAATGTGCCCGTTCAGAACAACTGAAACAGCACCGGTTTCTCCTTCCTCCTACTGCAAAATGTGCCAAAGCATATTGGGCCTCATTACGACCCAGGCGGTAAGTTACCGCCTGGGCCGTGACTTTACCACCATGGCTTAAACTACGTTAACGCCATGGTGGTAGGCGGACTTACCGCCCCATTCCGAGGTCGGCGGGGCGGTAAGTCCCCAATCCCCATTTACCCTTCCCCATTCCCATTTTTGCCCCATAGGGCATAATGGGAGTGGGGAAAGCGTTAATTACGCCACCGTAAATTACGGTGGCGTAATTAACTCCATGGTCCCTTAGCGCCATGGATTTTAACACCTGCCAAAAGCAGGTGTTAAAACCTCCATGGCGCTAAGGGACCTCGTACTCAGGCGGTAAGGGTCGGCGCTGTTTACGCTGCCGTAAACCCCTTACCGCCTGGGTCGTAATGAGGCCCATTGTGTGCTGTGTTTCAAAGCCAGTCAAACTGCCACTAATGCCCATCTCCTGTTATCGCTACCACCCCCAACAATGATTCCAGGACCCCCAAATATGTAATTCCCCAAAACAATGCTGCCTTTTGTGTCTGAGTGTTCACATTCAAACTAGCTGGCCCAGTACAAATGTCTTCTATGACCTCCAGCACAAGCATGCGTTTTGTTCCATCAAGCAGCCTATGAACCTGCCACTAATGCCCATTGTCTGTCATCACCCCAGCCTACAATGATCTTTACTGCGCCCCCAAATGTTATGTCAAATACATTAAATTCAACTGCTTCCTTCTGAGTGTGTGTTAAATCAAGCAGCTACATAGCATGTTTGCAAAGTAAAGTAAATTGGAATGTTTGGCAGAGAAAGTGAAATCTCTCTAAAACAGTCCCAAAGGTAAACCTGCCTTTCTGTAAAAAATACAGATTGCTTTTAAACGGTGTTTGCAAAAATAAAAAAAACAATGGGATTACGGTCTGTTGAGCACTGCTTAATATCACACTACACAATTTCCCTTCTATACTTTTAAATGCATAACATGCAACAGTGGTTTGTTTTAAAGTCCAAAAAGCCTTAACGAAAAAGGAAGTAAAAGTAAAACGAACGAGCTCTCAAACAAGCAACAGACACCCAACGCTTCTTTCCTTCTAATAGTTCCTTCTTTTTGTCTCTACATGTAAATATATTCAATGGACGGAATGCAACTATGTTTTGTTTTCAAGCCCTAAAAGCCTTACCTAGAAAAGTAAGCACAGTTCTACAACTCTCAAACAGGAACAGGCACCCGTACTACTGTCGCTTGGGAAGAGTTCCAGTGACTGCTGAATAGCTCTGACAGACTTCTTCTATGTATGCCCAGGAGGAGAATGTGGGAGACTGTGCCTGCAGAAACCCATTTACCTGAATCATTGAAAAGTTTTGGAAGTTCGGTGAATCCAAAATATTGTGAAAATGTGGGTGGTTTGGGATTTGTTCAAATAATTCAATCCGGCCTTTTTTGGGCATTATAATACATAAAATGTAACAGATATATCAGTAGCTTTAACCAGTGTTTTGGACATTCAACCATGATGATGTTGCAAGCTTTTGTATTGACATAGTTGCCTACCGATGCATGAGGGGCGGGGAATGCTGATATTCTAAATCTATCCACAGTGAAATAAGCCCCGGGTCCATGCAAACTATTCAAAGGGAAGCCCTTCTTTCTAATAACACCGACCATTAATTAACCAAAGAGATCTTATGGACTTCTTTCTGGAGTTCTCATAATGGGAGCATAGAAGCATAGATAATTTGGTTTGACTTTTTGATCAGTAGCTGGATGGTTTGAATAATCAATCAACAGCAAGAAGCTGGACATTGAGGTGACAGTATCCCAAGCACTCCCACAGGTACTACATGGAGTTCTAGCCATCTGGTCTGGAAAATCGGAGTATAGCATTTCAGTAGTATGTGCTGAATAACAATTCTGTTGTTGCATTACTTTTACATACAGCGCAGATATAAAGTAATATAAAAAATGCATTTAGGACATGGAGTGAATAACACACAATGGCAAAATTACTATAATTAACTTTTGGTATTAAGATACTTGCATACAGGTTGTGGTCACGAATGTCACATTTCATTTGATAACTTTTACTTTTTCAGATATACTGGCAAGATGTATGTAATCCACTTTCTTCCTGCTAACTCGTAGCATTGACCTGGCCTTCTTCTTCTCCTACCCGCCAACATGTGAGAGAAATCTGGTTTGCTGGGAACCTTCAGGCGGGTATATCTTCAGTCTGAAGAGCTATAGTAAGGTGGGGGAAAATGGGAGAGCATGTGAGTATACTTTAGTTGAATATCCCCTCCCATACATGGAAAACTCCCGCATAAGGCATTTAACTGATTTAGGAAGTCAACCCACTATGAAGGTGTGACTGTACAGTAGAGTGACTGCTATACTGTGACAAGACAAATAGAACAAGATGGCAATAGGTGGGGAAAGGATAGGAGGTGCTTTGCTGCATCCTCTTTAGTTGTTAATTACCTACCAGGTAATAGCGCTCCAGCAGCAATGGAAAATTAAATGAAACTAAATGCCTAGAACAGTAGCAGTCTGTGAGTTGGGAATATCCATCCGTACTGTACTCTTGGAGCATTGTGGAGTTCACCACCATACCAGTCGAATACCAGAACACAAATGGTGATCGCCACTGACACTTGTCCTTAAACTCTAAGGCTTAGAGTCTGGTGAGAGAAAACCTGATTGAGGATGGGTAGGGGTGCAGCATAGTACTGTGGTCCTTAGCGGGAAGCTTAAACAAAGTTTGTAGTTGTACAGCGGTTCCGGGCTGTAACTCAGGATCTTTATCCACATTGAAGGGATTGAAAGACGTGTGCTTGATGACGCAGATGTCTTTTATAGAAAGTCTCTAGGTTACTTCCTGGTGGTTTAGTTCAATGAAAAAGGGATTGCTGTTCAGGCAGCCATTTTTAAATGGTATTGGTTACTAGCACGGACCATATCTTCTAGTCCATGTCGGCTGCCAAAGTCTACTGGGCAACAATCGAGATCGAACACTCTTGGTTCTCGTAACAGGAGCGGAATTCCTGACACATCCAAAACATAAGGGCACACAATTTAAATTAAAAGCAATACTTAAGAGACTTAAGTAAGATCACCATATCACGTTTTATATGAATACAAGACATTTAAATATAGCTCTTGGTTCTTTATAACATATGAAAATGTAAATTCGTATTTATTTATTTAAACCTTTATACAGCACTGGCCCTACACATAGGATCTTGAGGTATTGTACAATGTTCAAAGGGAGGAAGCGAAAAATAAGTCACACATTTTCAGTACAGAATAGGAAGATCAGGATAGAGAAAGGATAGTGGTGGGAGATCTGGCAGAATTATGTGGAGGAAAGAACATTTTGTGGAATGTGATGGTGGTAGTTGCAGCACTGATATGCGGTGGGTAAGAGTTCCAGGCTCCCTGGTACCCAGTGTGTGTGCTGTTTTTTGTGTGCAGGTCAGCTTGTGTGTGGAATGAGTAGGCTATTTTGGACAAATTGTCTGGTGTATGTGAGGGTGATGTGTTCACGTTTACTGAGGTAGGGTTTCGTCATTCATTCTATTCTCCTCAGATGTTTCACCACGAAATGTCAAACAATATCAAAAAACGTCTACTTGCCACCTGTCCTGGTCTTGAAAATAAGGCAGCATTTTTTCAAGAGATCTCCAAAGTTCTTCCAAAAGCTTAGGTCATTTGCAGGTCTTGGCAAACGGATCAGACTGCTTGTATCCCCCTTTTCGTCAAAATAGAAAACATTTGTAAAGGACTGAATGGCAGGGGAATATTCAGGATTCAAGGCAGACATTTGAATAAAACATTTCCAGAGACAAATTAAAAAGGAAGAAAGGCGGCAATAAAATGGGGTGGAGTTTAGATTAGGGTAGTTAATGAGCATTTAGAGGAGGCACTCAAAGATCAAATAATGGGTGTGGTATATTTTTAAATCGTTATAATTTAAAACAGACCACTATGATGTACAGATCTGTGTCAACCCTGTAAGGGTTCTACGTGGTTTCATTGAAATACATTACTAGGGTAGGTTTTATTCTTTTTTTATTTTAATAGGGGATTCCCCCAAAACACCTTTCCACCCCTTATGCATCCCACACATACACATTCTCACCCCTCTTTTCCCCTACCCCTGTAGGGTAGAGGGTAAATACATCTATTTATGTTGCACCCACAAAGTAAATTACCAAGTGGTTAAAACTATCACACATTCATATATTTCAATGAAACCATGGTAAGTACCTGTAAGCACATGGACATTACGTAGAAAGAGGCATAATGTTGGTACAGTTGTTTAGGTAGACGCATTAACTTGTCTTTCATTTATGGACAAGGAACATTAAAGTAGAATTTAGATTAGATGTGCACCCTGCTGGCAGACAGTGTGCAGATAAGCAGACACTAATTCCAATAATGTCATTTGGCATCCAGGAAAAAAAGTGAAAACATTGCTGCATAAACTGAAAATGTACTTTCACATTAACGGTTTGACTTCTCTGATCGTATGGGCCACAGCCACAAATTGACATGACACCATGCTCGTCATTTGCTCACAGAAAATTAGTGTGGGAGCCCAAAATGGTTAGAAGAAATGCAGTTTTCTGTGACACCAAGTTCACTATTGATGGCACTCATGATTAGTAAGATATAGCTCCCAAAGACATACATATACAGCATTGCATTGCCTTTCTGATACACATGTTGAGGTAATACAACCATAAGAAACGACTCAACATGGCAATCTGCAGGTAGACCTTCTTGTTAGCCTATGCAATAACCCGCCCATCCTTCTGTGGAATGTAAGTGATGAATATACTAGCTGGAAAGACTTCCTTGTATCAAAGACCTAAAGAGACATGGGAAGGAACAAATTGCGTGCGTACAATGCTCTGGCAGAATCTGAAATGTGGAACACATGCACCTCAAACAGAAAATGATATCAGTATACCTGATGGTATTATGCACAAGAATTTCCAGATAGGACACCTTTGATGGTGTTGTGCATGAATGGGCTGGCGTGAGAGAGCAAACTAAGGCTATTTGTGAAAAATATAATAGACTTGGAGGTAGAACTAGAATGGTCAATGCCCGAAGAGTTTGGGGAAAAAAACTTAAATCAATCCTTTATACGAGTTTACATTTGCTGTGCATTTATTCACATCTGTGGGTTTACCACCTGCACTGTCTGTACTGTTCACTGACGATTATGGCTGAGCTGGGACTACAAGACTGTGACACATCCTGGAGATGTAAATAACCAGAAGGCAACCTAATGCATATTCCCACTGATTGCCAGAAAGTGGTGGGATTGTATGAAGATATGCAAGGAGCCATGATCCTAGATAGGAAGATAAATTGTTAAGTTTTGGGTGGTCTGTGCTCTGACTACCAAGCAAAGAAGTAAAGAGAATTATTTTAGAATTGGAAGAACAGAAGCGCCCTGAAGGTGTAATATTGGACAGAAGAAAAGTAGCAAATGGCGAGTCAAGAGGAGCACATTCTCTTTTAAGGGGAAGGAGGCGGTGCTGAAGGGTAACTGGACAAATTTCATGGGTCTTTATGCTAACTAAATCCTTTACCCACATCTATTCTGAATCTTGATTGATGGTCTATCCACTCTTGTGTGTTGTTTCCTTCTCTATCCTGTAACCTGTCCCCTTCTCGACCCTCCCCTGTGTTGCCTCATCTCCTCCATTTGAATTGTCTCTTCTACTCCAACATAGACTGTGCTCTGTCACTGTCATGCCAATCAAAAAGTAGTAAAACTGATTGACTAAATTTATATGTTTACCTAATGAACTGCTTTAAAATATACACTAGATGAGCTCTCTCATCAAAAATGTACCACTGTGTTATTCATCATCACTGTCGTTATTTGGATTTCCCTGCATCAAACATCACACAAATGTAAATACAAATAAAATAATCAATATAAATAAATAAATAAAATCAGATAATTAAAATGCATTGCTTCTACAACAAAGGCCACTAGTCATAATACAGTGACATATCAACGATGCAATAACAACACACTGATTCTTACTGTTCATTTCGATAAGGTTTTGAACTGTTTTGCTCTTATTTTTCAGGCACACATTAAAAATGGGACCATGCAGACTAATACAGTCGTTATCGAAATTGATTTGGTCAATGATAAAGCAGCATTGATCTTTCAAATAGTGACGTTTATTTCAAAGGCTTTAAGCATTGTTTTCTCGGCTTTGGGGTAGAGTGGAGTGGGCAGAGGAATATAAAATGTGTAAAGTATTCCGCCACTTCTCTGCAGATCTTACCTCTACTCAATGGACCATTCCCTTCCCAAAGATAAGTAAAGCTGAATAAAGGTAGAATACCCAATCAGTGCATACCATATCATCTCTTGTCCCTCTCCATATCATTCTCAAATTCATAAAAAGAATACACTCCAGGTAACATTTTAATAATTGTCTTGAGTCTCTATTGAGTATCCATCGTCTCAAGCACCAAAAGTAGCATGCTTTTTTATGAGTCTTGCTCCCTACATTAATAGAAGAACGATTGTGCCACATGTTACCACGGCCCAATGACTCAGATATGTGCTTCCCATAGCCAAACCAAGAAAATGACAATGCTCGTAGGAGGCAGCATAGTTATACCAGCAAGTGTCTATACTTACAAATATCAGGTGAATATCGAGATTCATTATCAATAAGTATCATATTGTGAACACATTTCCTAAAAAACAGACTATCTACCAGGACAAGATCTAAGCATATGCTTTATTGTCTCTTAAGCTGAAAGTTGAGTACAAAAGCAGCACAAAGGACTAGGAAAACTGATCTTATTTTCGATGCTCAGTATTTCTCTGGTGAATATCAAGTTAAACCTAACTAGCATACATTGCTGTCTCCAATTTCCGTTAGGCATTTTACTTAGATAATGTGGTAAAAGTCCCCTTTTGTTGTGCTCTTGGGCCAAATCCTGATGTAATTTACATTTGGATAACACTGCACGTGTGTTAATCCAATCAGAATCCCACAGTCATCCATTAACTATATTGTGTGACTGCACTATGGGCTTCTGAGAACATTCCAGACTTTTCATTATTACATCTTACTTCTCACTCCACCTCTTACGTTGTTCACTCGTGTTATTTGGAGGGATAACCTGTAGTTCTACAAATAAAGAATCACAATGAGGAGATAAGATTGTATTAAACAGCAGGAGAGAATTAATCTAACCTTTAGAGATAGTAGTCCAAGCTCGTATCGTATTAGAACCAATGGCAGGCTATTTGGAGGTTGTAATACTCCACGTCACAGATAAGCTTTCATCAGGTCCATTTCATTCTGGTTGAACTAAAAAATGGTTTCCATACCGTAAATTACTTTTCGTATTGCCTTTGCATTAAAAAAAATAACTAGCAGGTGTACCCATGCTTTGCACTGTAATTCCTACTTCACGCCTTGTTTGAAGTTAATTTATTGAACTAAACCATTGCTTCTTTGTAGACAATATTGCTAGTATATCCTGTATGAACTACTGTGAACAAATTGTCTTTGTTTCCAACTTTGGAGCAAGTCACATTAAGCTGACCATGAGAAAAGCATGAATCCTGTAAGTCAGTTCCAGCTACTTTGAGTTGGTCCATTGAGATTATGCAAAAACATTATTGGTGTCCCGATCTACAGCCGAGGCAGCAACGACATCAACAGACGTGCCGTACGTGTATGGCTGAGGCGTGTTAACTTGAAGTGCCATACGCATGAACGCTTTGTACTGTTGAGATTGAATACATTCATCAACTTCTGTGGAAAATGAAGTTTCTGTAATTATCATGACAGATTTGCCATGATGCAATGGACAACATCATTGCAGACAATATTGAAGAGACATGCATCATTTCTTGTCACCCACTTTACTACAAAAGCACTGTATTGTGTATTTGTATATATTTGTATTTATTTATTTATTTGTATTGCGCACCTGGCCCTGAGGCATCTGGGTGCATTCTTTAGATAGTACAAAGTTGCATAGTAAGTACACACATATTACTTGAACAGGTACAGGGTAAAAACAATGGACATACATTACAGCGAATGGAATATGGTGAATTACAGTAGGAGGAGGGCCTTATGTACAAGTTACATCTGAATGCGGTAAAAATTACATTATGAGTAAGATGCAGCAGAATCAAGTTCATGTAACCAAAGTTTGGTGTTGGTCTTGAATGCATAGAAGGAGGGTTCAGATCTGAGTGTGACAGGTAGAGTGCTCCACAGTTTAGCTGCCAGACTGTGAAGTTAGATCCACCGGCTGTCTTGAGCATGAATCTAGGTATGGTTAGTGAGTGGGATTGTGCAGATCTCAACGGTCTGGCGGAGATGTGGGCTGTGAACTAGTTGGCAAATTATGCCGGGGACACATTAGCCAGTGACTTGTGAGTTAGAGCAAGTGTTTTAAGGGAGATTCTGTGCGCCACAGGTAACCAATTTAAATTCCGACGAGTGTCAGATATGTGGAATTTCCTCAATAGGTTGAGGGCAGCACTAATGGCATTATTCTGGGTAACCTGTAGCTAGTTAATGTTTTTTTGGCTAGTCCCTAAGTAGAGGGCATTGCAATAGTCAATTTTAGCCATAATAAGGGTTCTGGCCAGGGTGATGCAGTTGGCCGAAGTGAGGAAGGGTCTGCAAGCAGTGATAAGCTTGCTGGTATAGGGTGAGGCAGATACTTCAGCATTGGTTTGTCTCGTGAGCGACAATGTGGAGTCAAGGTAGATGCCCAGTGTTTTTGTATCAGATGAGGCCTTGATGGTGTTCCCATCAATAATGAAAGATTTGAAGGCAGGGTTAAGTTTATTGAGTCTAGAGTGTGAACCAAGGATGAGTAACTTAGTTTTTCTCATCATTTAAGCAGAGCCTGTGATGCGCCATCCAGGCCTGAATGACTGTGTAAACCTCGTTAAGTACTTTAGTGTCAATAGTGTGGTCACCAGTGATAGGGATAAGTATCTGGGTGTCGTCTGCATAGTTTGTATATGTGACACCCAGATAGTCAAGGATATTAAAGAGTGGCTTTGTAAACACATTGTATAAAGTCGGGGAGATACATGACCCTTGTGGTACACCGCAGAGGACAGGTGACGGTTCAGCAGAAGCAGAAGGTGAGAAGACCCTCATGGTTCATTTTGCAGGAAGGATCTAATCCATGTAGTGGTTTCATCTGAAAAGTGGGTAGCTAATTTCAGGTGTTGGCAATCAGTTTGGTGGTTGACAAGGTCAAATGCTGCCGATAAATCAAGCAGCAGCAGGAGGGAAAGCTTACTCTTATCTTTTAGGTCTTCAATTTATGTTTTGAGGTCGATAAGGGAAGTTTCTGTACCGTGTCTAAACCAGGTTGTGTTCCTTTGTTTGCCGTCCTTTGGCGGGCTTCTGCCCAGAAGCCCTCCTTAGGCGCCTGGGTGTCTGGGTGAGCAAGATGTGAGGGAGGGGTTTGAGACCCTCTGCACAGGGTTTCCTTGGAGACCCAAGTCGCACTCTTGTTTGATTGGTTAGGTAGCTGCCCTGCCAGGACAGCCACCCTGCTGTGTGATTGACAGCCAGGCTGTGTGAATGGGCGATTTGGTGCATAAAAAGCCACTCTCTGGGACTGGAAGGCAGAGTCGCCACTGGAACGAGAGAACCAACGAGAAGCTGAAGGATGACGACTGCTGCAACTACTGGACACCTGGTGAAGCTCTGCTGCGGGTCCAAATCGCCTGAAACTTCAACGACTGAGGAGATCTGCAAGGAATCTTCTCCCCTTGAGCTTGGTGGGAACAACCAGCTTGCCAAACACCAGACAACGGTCCTCATTCTGGTCGAATTTGCTGTGCATTGCTGCAGTAGATCGGATAGCCAGTGGGAAGAGAACCAGTTTGGGTTTTAAGGAGCGCACCTTGTCATTTTGCTCCGCTGCTAGCTTCTTCCCTAGGCAGTGCAGGTCCCTCCAGCCATCCTCCTTCTTGTTAACACGACTGAAGCTTCAGGAACCGTGAGCCTGCAGAAACTGCCAGGAACAACTGCCTCAGCTACAGCATTCTTCTTCTTTTAAGGTACTGTGCAAACTCAGTCGTTCTTTCCGTCTGACTGTGGTAAAGTGCTTGAAATCTTTCGCCTCTCCGAAGGCTTGTCTTTCTCTTCTCCTTTGAGTAACCTTTCCTCTAACCAACTTTGTTTTGAACTCTTGGCAAAGACTTAACAGCAAATTACTTTGAACTGCGTGATCCTCTGCAAAGACTCTGAACCATTAACATTGGCCCAGACCTATTGACTTGAATCCTAGTTGTAGTAGCCTTTTCTAGATTGCTCTGCCTATAACTTGTTGGTGCTATTGATTTTGAATAACATTGTCTTTTCATCCCTTTTAAATTGCTGGAGTGCCATTTTGCTCACACTTCATTTTGAGCATAACTTGTCCAGAATTGAATAGGGGTTGTTGTAGTATATTAAGACTGTGATTTTCTGCTGATAGTGAATTGTTTTATAACTGATGGTGTAAATAAAAGTATATTATTTTACTCAGAAATCTTGAATCAGTGTTTGTTTGAATCATAGTAATTGTTGTCCTCTGTGTAAACTCTTGTACTGCTCACTTCACTCTTGAGATAAGTCTGGCTGCTCAGCAATCGATACCACTTTAAAGTCACCTGCATGACTTCGAAAGTGAGTGCCGCTAATGTCAGCTAGAACGCTAATAGTGTGGAAATTTTAGGAACAATGAACTGCTGAAGTTTTCATGAATGCTGAACTTTAGGAACAATGAACGTAGAACTACGGCAGAACTATGACACTAAGTGTCATATAGCAGGTGTAAGTATTGCAGACCACTTAAAAGAAAAAACAAAAAATGTATATTTTATACTTGCTACATTGTTTACACCATGGAAGCTACCCACATGCCACATTTCATGTTTGCAGCATGTTGGGACTTATGCTGAACATTTCGAATAGACACAGCCACTTATTCAAGCAATGCAGACCGCGTAAAAAAGAAAAATAGAAACATGTATATTTTATACGTTTTACAGTGTCTACACCATGGAACCTACCCACATGCCAAATTTCAGGTTTGTAGCATGTTGGGAAGTATGTTGAACATTACCAACATCCACACATTTCCCTTTTATGGACAGATAGATAGATAGATAGATAGATAGATAGATAGATAGATAGATAGATAGATAGACAGACAGACAGACAGACAGACAGACAGACAGACAGACAGGTAGGTAGATAGATAGATAGATAGATAGATAGATAGATAGATAGATAGATAGATAGATA
Source organism: Ambystoma mexicanum (assembly GCF_040938575.1). NCBI lineage: Eukaryota > Metazoa > Chordata > Amphibia > Caudata > Ambystomatidae > Ambystoma > Ambystoma mexicanum. Next base: position 649,541,151 of record NC_090922.1, on the reverse strand, counting down.
GATAGATAGATAGATAGATAGATAGATAGATACAATTAAGAATCTTCCCTGCTTAGCCTTCTATTTTCTAATTGTAAGCCCTACCATTTCACAGTTTTAGCACATAAATAGGCAATCAAAGTCATTTTTTTTAGGACAACTAATAACTGGTATACCAAGGTAAATGAAGTGGTCTGTAACTTCAAGGGGGATTTTATGTAGGGTCCAAAGCAAACCAATAGTTTCTCTGGTATATGACAGCCTCAAGACCTTAGTTTTGTAATACTGTGTTATTAATACTGACTAGCTCTGATTTATTTTTTGATTTATATCCCAATTGTGTTTCCTGCTACTCAGTAAACGCATTTACTGAGCAACAAGGTTTCAAATGATGATGATCAAGCACCTTATGTTGCTGACACAGTTTAAAAACTTTGCTTCTAACAAATGACGGTGAAGGCATGCTTTGGAGCAAGCAATTTCCATTGTGGACTCTAGGGTTGAGGGTGAGATCCAGCTCAAGCTCCCACTGTCAACAACAAATTACATTCATATGCTCCCACTGGTTGTTTTCTGGGTACATTTTTAGCTAGTCCAATCGCTAACAGGATGGCCTTGTTTATTAAATATGTTTTGCATTTTAATCAAATCAAAATATTGTTAGTTCTTTTCAGTATAAAAAAAATGCATAAGTAATTTGAAGGAGGATATGTGCAGTAATACATAGCAGGGTTCATATATGCAATATTTGATTAGTGCATTAAAAAAAAAGAAATGTGTTTGTTAGAGCAAACATGTTGCAGGCTCAATTCGAATCAATACTGCCTCTTTTTCGGGTAGTGTGTTGTGTTTTGAGATACCACAGAAGGATGACGATGGACCATTATCTGAGTGGAGAACACTGAATGATTTTTTCGACATGTGTGTAACTTGTGACGGTGTGTGTAACATATCTTTTTCAGTAAAGCTAGCAGGAGAGCGTGCAAGAAGTAGCAATGATGGCATTCTTAGGAATTCACAAGCTCTTGCCATGAAAGTAAAGTTAGTAAACGTTAGGGCATCAATGGAATAGGATTTGAGTCTGAGTATTTCTCCATGGAACCCGTGTACAGATAAAACGCGGCGGCTGTCCTATATTCATGAGCAAGCAATATATTCTAAAGAACAATCACAGCACGATTCAGAAGGAACACAAAAGAAAACCTTATATACTCATGCCTATAATAACCTAGCAATGCATTCTTACAAATGAACGTGTTTCCTTGGCGTGGCCATCAGTAAATAATGGAAAATGAAATCAAAGGCTCTAAAAGAAGCCGCTGTCAGTTGTTGACATAATGTGTATTTTTTCAGGTTTGATTCTTGCCTACAGTAGATTAGCGGCTTTTGGGAAAAGTGGGTCAGTGAAATAATTGCTGCATTGAAAATAATGAGCTCTGACAGCTTTGAGGTTAAGCTATATCCATAGGGCTGCAGAGAAGCAGTGAAGTGTACATTATACAGTAACAAAGGGCTGTTTCTCTTTTGGTGCATACAAATGAGTGGATGTTCAGTATGGGTCACGGCAGTGTGAATGATTGACGGAAGAACACGAGGAACAGCAACGTTTGTCCTGAAGATTTGATCGAAATGTCTGGACTTCCTGATAAACGAAAGCTGTATTTTTGATATGTTATCAGGTGCATTTCATTGAACCACAATTTAATTCACTTCACCATTCAGGCCACATAATAAAAACAGCAAGCAAAGTTGATGACAATGCATTATGAGTTCCCTTTTCTTGGGCAAGTCACATACACATCTAAGCAACCCAAGAAATGTAATGACAGTTGGCCTTCTGTTGACCAGATTGTATCTGTGGCAGCATGCTTCATTCTTTCATAATCACTACCCACTGCCAACTGGCTAAATAGGTGTCATTAGTCACATGTTTGCCTTTTGAAAAGCGCCCGTATCTTACGTAGAAATAGTGCTTTTATCATGTTGATATTGTTTTTAACCGTGTTCTTCAATGTTTTTATTAGAAATTCGCAAGAATTCATACTATCATCAGTAACTCAAATGACATCACAAGAATGTCTTGCGCAGCATACAAAAAACCTGGCTAACCAATTACACCTGACAAATCCCCAGTGATAGATAGACACACAGGCACACACAGCGGTGAAACATGCCTTCTTTTTTTTTTAAACTTTATTAGTGCCCACAAGCAAAGCACATACATTCACTTGTTCAAAAGTTACACATAAAGTATTTCACACAGTTATTCGGTGTCTGAATCTGGTCCTTCCGCTATGGCTTTATCTGCTAGGTACTGCTTGTAATGGGCCCATATATTTCTGGGTCTGGCGGTGGGAGGCACAGATTCTATATACATTTTTTCTGTATCGTTTGTCCATAACATGTCTCTATCCCAATCTGCATTAGTTGGGGGTGTTACACTTTTCCACTTCATCAGTATTGCCCTTTTGGCAATCAACAGGCTCAAATTCAGCAGCTTTCGCCACGTCGGGTTCATTTTCCCAACCGCACCCAGCAAACATAGCCTTGGTGTCCACATGACAGGTTGATCGGCCATTTCGTCAAGTGCTGCACAGACCTCCCTCCAATACTCTCTAAGTTTTATACATGCCCAGAGCATATGGTATATATTGGCGTCTTCACTATGACATCTCGGGCATGCTCCCGATGTGGAGGGGTAGATTTGTTTAAGCCTTGCAACCTGTGTACTATTTTATGTATTAGTTTATATCTGGAGTTACATGAAATTTGTTTGGTCAGTGTGCATATTTGTGTCCATTCTTGGTCATCTATTTGTTGCCCCAAGTCTTTTTCCCAGTTGGTTTTAGCCAAGTGGATCCCAGCTCGGCGTGTCTGGGTTATGATTCTATAGAGTGCGGAGGCTGTGACTTTCTGAGTTCCGCCTGTGAACATATAGCCCAACCCCATATTTATCTCTGGTTCTTCCAGGAAGGAGGGGCAAGCACTTTGTATTACAGCTTTAATGCGGTTATATTGCTGTTTATGTATATTTGTGTTCCCTACCATATCTTTAAGGTCATCCCATGTAGCAAAAAACTCATCCCGGAATAACTGCCCCCATTAAGCGATGCCTCTGGAATTCCAGTGCGTGGCCACCTCCCCATCCTGGGCAAAGGGTGTTTGTGGCTCCCCCCATATCGGCAAACTCGGATCATATAGTCCATCTTGACCAAATATATCCACAATCTTTGCCCAAGCTGTGGTTGTCACCTTTGCAGGGTCTAATGAGTTATGATGTTTAGGGGTCGGTCTTGTTATCTTATGCAATGCCAATATCGACTACCTTGCTCACTGGTCAGGTGGTTGGGGCCCTGATTTAAGGAAGTTTGTGGCCCAGTGAGCGGCATAATATGCCTGTGCTGAAAGGTAGCACAGCTCCAGATCTGGCGCCGTCAAGCCTCCCCGTTGGTATGTGTCGGTTAGTATCCTCCAGTTAAGCCTGGGGTGTCCTCCCCACATGAACATTGTGCAAGCACTTTTCATTTTGGCAAGTAGTGTGCGCCCTGGCCATACCGGAACTGTATGGACAGGTAGAAAGGTTTAGGCAGTATGATCATCTTGATGAGGGCTAATCTCCCCATTAACGAGATAGGAAGGGCGCTCCAGTGTTTCATTTTCGCGCATAGGGAGTCGGTCAAGGCATTGTAATTTAGAGCTTGAGACAATTGGGACGTTCTAGCTATATGTGCTCCCAAATAAAGTATGTGTGCAGGGCTCCACAAAAGACCATGCAAGTCCTGGGGTTTTGTTGTATTTTTTGTGAGTGGGAATACCTCCGACTTGTTGGGGTTGAGTCTCAATCCAGAGTACCCGCCAAACTTTTTCACTTCTATCAGAACCTTGCCCAGTGTGCCGTCTGGGTCCCGCAGATATAGTAAAATATCGTCGCATATAAAGTAATAATCTGCCTCTTGCCTTCTAGTCATAACCCATATTCACTGTAGCGTGCCCTGAGAATATCAGCTAGGGGCTCTATTACTAAGGCAAAAAGTAATGGCGACAGGGGGCAACCCTGACGGGTGCCGCCCAGTAGCTACAAGACATCCGTTAAAGTGCGGTTGATTCTAATCTTAGCATAGGGGCGAGCATATAATATATGAATCCACTTTGTGATATTGGGGCAAAAGCCATAATTGCGTATTACACCAAATAAAAAGGGCCAAAAGACCGTATCAAACGCCTTTTGCATATTTAGTGAGACCGTGACACCTTGAGTCTCGGGGGAGATTGTTGTGAGAATTTTGTGGCATTGTCTAATATTGGTTGCCATGGATCAGCCCATTATAAACCCTGCCTGGTCTGCATGGACCATGTATAGCATCAGTGGTGTCAATCTAGTTGTCAACATTTTAGCAAAAATCTTCGCGTCTGTGTTTATTAGTGATAGTGGTCTATACGACTCACATTCCCCTGGGGGTTTCCCCGGTTTAAGTGATAGTGTGATTACTGCTTCTCTCGTAGTGTCGGGTAGTTCCCCTTTATTCAAAGCCTCCATCCAGACTGCGTAAAGCCTGAGCACAAGGAGATCGCTGAATTCTTTATAGAATTCCACTCCAAGTCCGTCTGTGCCAGGGGCTTTCCCATTAGGCAGTGTTTTTCTTGCCTCTGCTATTTCTGCTTCAGTGATCTGGCTCTCAAGGGATTCCCTGGTTGCATCAGCCAGGAGTGTTGTTGGTATTTGGGAGAGATAATTATCAATCTCTTCCTCCGTAATGTCACACTGGGGGGAATACAATTTCTTATAGAAGTCATAAAACGTCTCCTTCACTTTTGTGTTCTCTGTGGTCACTTTACCATCTGGTAGCTTTATGCACAATATGGTTGCCGTGCCTCTCTCACCCCTTACCATTCTAGCCAGTAGTCTCCCTGGTCGTTCACTCTCCCCTTATCTACGTGCTGCGGCTGGCTTGGCAAAGTAGCGGATCTCTTGTTCCGCCGCTTCCTTATATTCCTCTAGCCTCGTTTTAATTTCGGAGCCTGTCTGCGCCAGAGGGGAGTGTACGTATTGAGCTTGTAAAGTGGCTATTTGTGTTTCTAAGCCCGTCAGTTTACTGCGGATGTCCTTGAAGATTCCACATTCAGTGGATATGGAACTGCCTCTAATGCAGACTTTGAATGCCTGTCACAATATTGCCTGACTGGGGACTGTTCCCTCATTGATTTCGAAATACTCCTGAATTTGCCAGACCATTGCGGTTTTATAGATCAGGTCCTGCAGAGCCTGGGGCTTGAATTTCCACAGTGGCCTAGTTATCGTAACGCCAGGGATCCGTATTGTTAGCTGTACTGGGGAGTGATCTGAGTACGTTCTAGGATAGATATGAGTATCTGTAACCCAACCCAATAGCTCACTGTCCACCAGCCACAGGTCTATCCGGGAGTGCATGTCGTTGACTGAGGAGTAAAATGTGATTTCCCTTTTGGTCAGATTTAGTGTCCTCCGTGCATCTTTCAGGTTTAGGTCAGACGTGTGGAGAAGTATTTTCTGTGCCGCCTTTGTTAGTGTTCTTGTTTGCATAGATGAGCTGTCTAAGTTTACGTCAAGGATGGTATTGAAGTCCCCCCTATAGATCAAATGGGCCGTCAGGTATTTTGCCAGCTTTTCAAATATTCCAGAATACAACTCTGGGTCATCCACGTTCGGCCCATACACATTAAGGAGGACTATTTCCCTGTCGTAAAGTCTGCCGTGGAGCAACACATATCTACCTTCGGGATCACATTCTGAACCAATACAGCAAAATGAGAGAGTCTTGTGAATAAAGATCGCTGCCCCCCTTGCCCTTCTCAAATAAGTTGTATAATATTGATGTGACCCCCAGTTCGGGATCAGTTGTCCTGCTTGCTGGGATCCTAGGTGTGTTTCCTGCAGGAACATTATTTTGGGACCCAGCCTGTTTATATGTGCTAGTATCTTTCTTTTCTTCTTTTGGGTTCCCAAGCCGAGTGCATTCCAGCTTAGAATGTTCATGCCGTCAGTGCCTGGATTAGCGATTATCTAAGAGTTGGTTACGACCATATATATGAGTGTTTTTTTCGATTGTGTACTCGATAGCAGTAGTGCTTGCTTAAAGCCTGTGTGCTTTTCATTTTAACCTCTTCCTTTTTATAACTGAAGCCCCACAACTTCTGCCCATCCCCTCCCCCCTCCCTCATAGCTCCCTGAACTTCAAATATGCGTGTAAATCCCTCCCATTCCCGATCCAACATTTTTACATCCACCTGCTACAGGGGGGGGCTGCAGCGACAACCAGTGCCTATGCACTGTGTGGCTGGTTCAATATTGTTGCTCTAACTCATGTTGACACACATGCGAGGTTGGACACGCCTATTTGATTTGCAAATTTAGTCATAATCCCCCCGCATGTGGGCCGCCCGGAGGGGGGCCTTCGCTTTCTGCAGTCTATTCTTTTATCGTTACCATGCTGGCAAATAACACCTTGATTTTTCACGAGTCTTCCTCGGTTCTGGGCAGCCCAGCCGGAGCGGGGACGTGTGTTTCGACAAAGTTTGCTGCCTCTTCGGGGAACGTGAAAATATATGTTTTGTTTTGGTGTTGTATCTTAAATCAGCCGGGTAGAGCATGGCGTATTTCACCTGGCATTCACGGAGTAACTTCTTCTTAACCCCGTTGAAGAGTTTCCTTTCTTGCTGTACCGCCAGAGTGAAATCTGGGAAGATGCGAATCGTGTTAGCCTCCCATCTCAGTTCTTGTTTTTCTCTGGCCGTTTTCAGTATCAGGTCCCTGTCTCTGTAATTTATCAGGCATGCTATAATAGGTCTGGGGTATGCTCCAGGCTTTGGTTTAGGGGCGAGTGACGTGTGTGCCCTCTCTTCTACGATAAACATTGCTGACCATCCAGGGTCTCCTAGGAGGCTTTGTAGGAGATCTTCCACTGCATTTTCCATAGACCCTTTCAGTGCTTCCTCCGGAACTCTGATTATGTGAATGTTATTTCGCCGAGATCTAGCTTCTAAATCTTCACATTGGACCTCACCGTCCCCAGTTCAATTGCCATCGTGGACACTGTGGTCTTCAGGGCCTCTAATGTGTCCTCCGCTCCAGATATTCTCGTCTCTGCCTCTGTAATGCGTGATGTAGTTGTGTCTAGCTGTGCTTTAACGTATGTGACATTAGCTGTTATTCCATCCAGTTTTACGTTGAGTGCAGCCAAAAAGACTGCATGTGGATCCATCATTGACACTGGTGATGCCGGTTGCTCTTGGGGGGATATTTCTTCAGACATCACGGGATCTGTTTCCTTGCTTATCGCTGTTGTGAATCTGTCAATGGTTCCTTTCCCTCTCTTGGGGCTAAAACCCTTGGGCATTATTTATACAGTGACGGTATACCCGGCGGAGGGCCGGCAATCTTCCTCTTCGTATGTCATTTACTTGTCAGATGTGCCGTAGTAATTATTCAGGGCTTGTGATTGGTGCTTCTAGCTCACCGTCTGGGGTGATTTTATGCGCTCACTGGTACTTGTATGGTGTATGACTTGGTTCTGTTGCCAGTCGCCACTCCTTTTAGCTGCCTCATGTTTCAATGTTGGACTTGTGAATCCACAGTGAGTTTTTTGGGGAGGACGAACATGCTGGTTGCCAGGCAATTCTTTAGGATAGCTCCCTCGCTATGTATGTAGAACTGTTAATCTTCTTGGTCTGCGGTACAGTCCTAGAGCCAGTCTATTTGCCCTGGTAGTGGTAAAGTGGCCCACAGTCACGGGGAGCGGGGGCAGTGTCTCTGTGTCCTTTCAAACCGCTGCACCCACTGGTCTGATAACCTCCTGTTCAATGTGTGGTGCTGTTGCTAGTTATGCCCGTAGGGCGAACCGCAAGCCGAGTGTAGGTTTCTCACTCCTGCTGGGGGGGGGGCGAAGATCACCCCAATTACCAGTGAACGCTGGTGTCGACAGTGTTTATGGCGCACCAGACCTTATGTCTCAGAGGACCGTTAGGCGTGTCCTCCGCAGGAGTGTCCTCAAAGGTATTGCCCAATCGTATGTACGTTGATGGGCCAGCCCATGTTACCCCGGCACTGGGCCACCCAGTTGCGGGGTATCCCGGGGGGCCGAACTCATCTGCACATCAATGTCTTAGGGGGGTGTGGGCCCTAGCTCTATGCAGTGTCTTTGGGTGCCTGCCAGAAGGCGAGAGAAGAGGGGATGTCCCCTTGCGCCAGACCCCCAGGGCACCAGTGTCCGCCGCCTCTTATGGGGGCCTCTCCAGAGCCCCTATCTCACCCCAGTCACGGGAGGCTCATCGACTGCAGGGAGGGGCGGCCTCAGCAGCAGGGCCAGCGGGGCCTGGGGGGCCAGCCGGGCACAGGCGCCCCCCTACGTTCGGGGCCACGGCCCCTCCACAAGAGCAGCCCGCTCCTCAAGGGTTCTGCTGCTGCACACCCGGGGAGGTCAGCAGGCGCTCGACGGCCTCCAGAGTGCCCGCGTCCTACACCCGGTGCTGCTGGGCTACGTCATTGCCTCTCGTTGCTCGCGTTATTCAATGCCGGGCTCATCCTCTCCCCCAGCGGTGCACCCCTAGTCCAACTTGGGCCTCAGGCGTATGATTTCTTCAACGCTTCGGTTCAGGCAGTTGTACGAGATTCGTGCTGAAACTTCGTATGCTTCTTACAGTGATGTTGGTGCACATTTGTAGCAATGTCTTTCAAATCACTATTTCCACGGCATAATGGCCTTGGTCGTCGCAGGAGCTCACACATGAGCGTCCATTCCGTCTCGTGCGCAACAGCACCCCCCCATGAAACATGCCTTCTAACAGCATTGTTTCTGATGTGAGGGTAAGTGACGCACAAGCATTTCAAGCAGGAGTAATTCTCATTCAAGAGCATTGAGGAGATAACCCAAGTGCTTTCGGACATACAAAGGGATGCTTAATTTGTGAGTTCTGCCACCTCGGAGCTCGGATTGCTGTTTGTTTTCCAGATAAATAGGATTACGTTTTTTGACACAATTGGTTCCTTTTGAAATCAACATTTTGTTGTGTGGGGACCAGCCTCGAAGATCACTGAGGTCAATACACAGAACCACAAAGAACGGAAAAGGTAAATGATCCTTTGGAGGTCCTTCCTTTTGATTGAATCTATGTGTGTTCCATTAAGATATTTGTATGTTTGGATACTGGTTTACGCAGATGTGACATGCCAATTATAAGCTCCCACTTATACAATTCCACCCCCACAATTCAGGGCAATGAACAAACAGTGATAGTTTCAACCAACTGGGTCACCAGCTTCATACAGGACACTACTGCAATATTGTATTTATGCACAATAAATACTTAAACAAAATGACATTGTACCTGCGTATATGAATCACACTATTGCAAGGCCACAACATAGCCACTTTCAATCATGCAGTCTTCATCTAAATATTATGGTAATCTAAAAGACTCTAGGCATTCTAACATTTCTTCTCTACATTGACTTATGTATGAACATCACACATTTCTCCTTAGAAGCATTTCACACAATGCAGGTATGGTTAAAACATTGGATTTTCTCCAGCATGAAGACAAGTATGAAATAACTTTACACTCCACAAAGCCCCCCTATGCAGGTATGGGATATGGAATGTAGGAGCTATATAGAGGCCACTTGACATATAGACAATGGATGATTAGTATGGAACTATATGTTAAGCCATGTACTTGTAGGTAATGTTTGTCGGAATCTCTATGTTCTGTTCTGAACCCACATGTATACTATGTTCCCTGAATGTGTGAGTGCAGCTCTATAGACATGCTTATGTGACTTACACTAAACATGGATGTGTTATTTTCATTTAGTGGTGCTTGTGTGTGTGATCAAGAACTGTGATCATGACTACTAGTGCTAAACAGAAATCAACACTCAATAAATGACATCTCTTTCCCCATTTGTTGTCACAATGAATATGTCTTTCAATGTATTTACTCAAAACCATTTTATCATCCAGATATTTACATTTGTTATATGTAGTTCACTAGACACCCAATATTATCTTTCTGAATACATGTGTATTCCCCAGTTCATACACATTTGTTCCCTACAGTCCAATTCACTGTCACTTCACTCATACCCTCAATCATACTTACAGGGCTACTAACATCATAAATCTACCATTACTAAACACACAAAACAAATCTAATCACTATATATATATATAATTGACATGGGTTTCAGTTGGTTCTCGTTAGTTGACTGTTAAAGCAAATTACTGCTCCAGCCTTCTTCAGGACAGGAATGGAAATTGATGTACCACTCCAGCTTTCATTGTGTATTCACAAGTGTCTGCAATCAAAACAAACAAATGGGTTTGAGTTTTTAACTGTTTGCTCTCTACTGTTTTAAATTGACTATATCAAATAACACAATTGTATCATGAATTCATCTCTTCTCAGAAGTGTCCCATACACTACTTCAAAAGGGCCAGTGAATTTCGGCTCCTGCCACTTCTGCACAAATTTACAGTATTGCGCCACCCAGATAGAGGGGCTGTGCTTGTGGGAATTCTCCCTGGCTGAATTGTCTTTTCTTCAGTATTGGTCAGCCCACTTGTTGAACATTTGAACCTGGTGGGAGATGTATTTGAGGTAATTTGTAATTTTCGCATTTTTACATTTCCTCTCGCAAAACCTGTGCCTGGGAGTTAACATCTTAAATTGAACATACAGGAGGTAAAGGTGCATGAATTCTTCTGCTAGTTACAATTTTGTGTGGAGCAAATGATGATATGCACTGGGTGTGTTGCAAAGAGCAAAAAACGCTAATGGGAGGTAATTCAGACAGTTTTTGTGCAATGACGTGGTTAGCTTTGCTAAGTGTTCTTTAAGCGAGCCATTTAATCTTTCAACAAGCCTGTTCGCTTGATGTCTGTCCACTGTGCATAGCCTATGTTTTATTCTCAAGAAGTGCGCTATCTCCTTAAAAAGGTGGTTGGCAAAATGTTGCCCATTTTCAGACCTTATCTCATTACATACCCCCATCTTGAAAACACCTCATGCACCAGGAACCTTGCAGCCGACTTTGCTTCATTTTGAGCACACGGCCCTGCATCAACAGTACATGAAAAAGGATATAAAACTGGAAGCATGTACCTATAAAAGGTACATCATCTTCAATGTCAATATAGTCGATATGCAAATGGTGGAAGGGCCCTTTGCGGCTCCAGCAATGTACCATTCACTGTTTTCAATGTATGACCAGACATAAATTGCTGACATACCTCATAATTCATAATAATAGTGCCTCCTTTCGATTTATATTGGCCTAAGCCTAGTTGCTCTGCGAAGAAAACTGCATTGCAAAGTTCCGATTTTAGATCGACTTTGCTGCCATTTAGAATCATCCACCATTTTGATTTCTGTCTGTATGATTCTCTGTTCTAAATTGATGGACTGTGTTTCTAACTTGCAACCAAGCCTTCCCAACCTTTGAGTTCTGTGAATGGTTAGACTGTCCGAGGGCCGATTGTTTAGACTAGGTAATGAGACCTTGTACTGTGAATTAACTGTTGTCCCAGGATTGTCTGTGCTAGCAAGCCTCATCCATGAATACACATTGGCGACAATGTTGTGCAAACGCCAAGCGTGGACACAGGTTGAACCACATTGTGAAGGGATTTAGACTAAGGCTTACTGCTGGATCCAAGAATATACATCGCCATTGTAACTTGATGGAAATGCAAACTTATGTAATCCTTCTGCATATTATTATATAAGCTGTATGTGAACTTGGCACAAACTCTAGACCACAGATTATTAACCTGTAGAGGGGCTGGACAATATTGTAGAAACTGTATAAAAACCTGAATGTTTAGATGTCCAGCCCTCTCCCTCCTCACTCTGACAGGCTGGTACTAATTGCGGGGTGTTGAGAGCCAGATTGCTATCTGTATCAGATCTGTGTTTCTTTGTAACTGCGCAGTATTAAAGATCTGTGAATCTTTATAGCCCGTGTTTGGTGTATTTCCTTTTGTGGTGCTCAGCATCGATATTTCCTTGCTTTTACAGATGGCACCCGAATAGGGACCCTCAAGATTGATGCCATATCATTGAAGTGTTGGCGCGGCTATCTGACCGGGATCAGACGGTGAGAAAGGGGGCCCCTTCTTGGATGAGATGCAACACCTCAACAGTACTGCATGACCCGATCCCTGGATGGTGAGCATGCGGTCGGAGACGGCATCTTAACGAGGGTCCATATATTGAGGCGGGCAGTTTTGCCGAAATCACCAACCATGATGGTCCTTAGTTGTCCTTTGTAATCCGATTGGACCTCCCTTATTTCTTTGATCAGTTTAGTCGTGACCCGATTCTTAAGTATCCTGATATTTGATTTGGTGTATTGTCCTCACGAGAACAATTATTGACCAGGTAACACCAGAATTCTGATATGCCTGAGAAATTGTCTGCCTGTTTCAGGGCATTATTCCGCAGAGACAATCTTTGGAATTTGGCCGTCCGGCACCACAGGAGGGGTCGCCAGCGTGTACTATGTACTGTAAGCACGGCATTGGTAGTATAGTGTTTAATGATATTTGGCACAAACTAGACATGCTTCCTAACTTCAGTGGCCAATCAATGGTAGCTTTGAGATTCCTCGTATAGAATATTTAGATATTAATTTTATTAAAGAAAAAAGCGAGACCTGCAGCATTTGATGTATTACAATTGGGAAAAATAAACTATGCAGCAACTTAAAAGTAGAGAGAAACATATGCGTCGACATATGTCAAACGCAGAGAAAGCATTGTTGTACGATCAACAGAAACAGTCAGAGTCAGTTAGAAATACGGACAGGGCTTTTCAACTTGGAATCCAGAAAATATACCCATCTAAAGGTTTTCATGTGTCAGATGAATGAATTGACAAGCTTTTAAATGAACGGAGGCCTGACGCCACTGCGTCACCTCCTTATGTACCTATTCCTGTTGCTTTACCTCTTCCTGCTGTCGTTCCTCCTCCCGTAGCAATTCCTGCTCCTCCTATCGTTCCTCCTATTGCTCCTCTTCCTCCGGTTATTGTTCCTCCTCCTATCGTTGCTCTTCCACCTGTACCTCCGCCTTTGCCTGCTGTTATGGGTCTGGTAGATTTGTCTCTTGCACCGGTAAAAGCACCTTTGTTAGCTAGTGTCCAAGATTTGTCTACTCTTTCTCTTCCTAGTGGTTCTTTTCCGCTTAAAGATGACAAGGGAGCGGAATCGAAAATTGTAACTCGTAATACAGTGTCTAAAGAGAGGAAGCGAGATTTGAATGCATGGGCTAGACAGTGCATGGAGAAGGGTGAACAATCTGATATTTTTGCTACACTCTCTAATTTAGAAAGTTTTCCTGAGAAGAATGTTTTTATTGAAGGACTGGGAATTCATTTATCTGTAATGTGGAACAGACTAAATGATGTAGATCTCCCACAAGGATTGAGGGATCTGAATGTTTTAGCATATTCAAGAGATACTGCGGAGAAAGTATATGAGCATGTCGAGAGGGTTTTTGAGTATAGAAGGGAGTTAGAAAAGTTACGGAATGAAGAAATAGATGGTGATAGTTTGGATGCTATTTTTGTACAGAAACGGTTCCTCCCTCTTTGTAAATCAATGAGTGAAGAAACGCGAATTTGCACAAGAGATGCACTTAGATGGATTTCAGACATGTCGATATCTCCCGTAGAAGTATATGACACGTATAGTCAGTATATGCCAGAAATGCAGAGGAAAGTGATACAGGTTATGGTAGAATACCTGCAGGATGAATGTATTAAAAGAAAGATTTGTTGTCCCACAGAATTATTGAATATCTATAAGAGAGCTTTTTCGTTTGACGTTCCTTCAGCTGCTTTAGCGCTCGATTTAGCTCTGTTGCTCAGTAAGCGTTTGGAGTTGCCTACTTCTCAGTTGCCTATGAGAGAGGTTCCTCCGACATCTGTCTCTAAAGTTGATGTTCCGGCTAATGCTGCAACGGGTGTAGCCACCCATGATATTGATGCACATTATGTATCACAGTTTGTTCACGTCCCGTTCTGAAGACAGGAAGTGAACACCATCAGACAATCTATTCCAGATATTAGAAAGAATCCGACAGGGTTCTATAAAGAAATGGAATCTGTCTTGCAGTCATCAGTATTCACTTTGGGTGACATAGATTTGTTATTTCCTGTGCTCCTACCTGACGATTTATGGAAATAGATTAGGACAGTAAATGATGTACCAGGGTTAGGGGATACATGGGATAACTTAGCTAGACAAGATAGAGAAAGGAAGGCTGGTGAGAGACCACCACAGCTGATACTGACTTTGCATGATAAAATAGTGACAAAACTGAAAGCCTTAATTCCTGATAGAAGGATTGTTTGGGACAAACTTACTGCTTGTGTCCAAGGAAAGTCTGAGGGTGCTACCGAATGTTTTAATCGGTTTGAACAAGTATTTTCGGATTTCAATGGACAAGACTTAATCACAGAGTCTGGAAAGCGATTATTTGTAGACACATTTGTGCGTGGATTGTTCCTGACATCCAGTCCCAAATTATGACTTCTGAGAGTGCTTGGCAAGCTAAGTCTCAGTCTGAAGTTTAACATATGGCTCAGTATTATGAGAACCGAGTCAATAATGAGAAGGAAAGAATTGAAAAGAAAAAGGGAGATTTGAAAACTAAGGTTTTGTTGCAGCAGATTGTTAGATACCCTAGAGGGGGTAGTACACAGTTTGGGGGACAGTATGTTCCACAAGGTAATGTGCTGTTGGGTCTTGTACACGTGGACCAATGTGCTTATTGCAGACAAGAGGGTCATTGGCGAGCACAATGCCCGATCCTCCAGCAGAGGTCGAACAACACATTTGGTATCATGGGTAGACGATCCAGAGGCCGCCCTGGGGCAGGGCATCCTGGTAGAAGCCAGTTTTCTCAGAATGCACAGTCTTTTGCGCAAGACAATCAGTCACCGAGTGTGGATAATAGAAACATTTTTGATCATCCTTCTGCTGCTTATCTCTCTGAAGACCTCCCCTTTGATGATATATTGGGCCTCATTCCGAGTACGGCGCTAACCAATGGCGCTATTAACGCCTTGGTTGACGCCGTACCCGGACCGGCAGCGCCTTGGTGGATGGCGGAATCACCGCCCCATTCCAAGGTTGGCGGGGCGGTAATTCCCCATTCACCAAGGCTCTTCCCCATTCCCAAATGAGCCCCCATAGGACTCAATGGGAATGGGGAAGATGCAAATAACGGTGACCGTTCATTACGTTCACAGTTATTGGCTTTGAGGCCCCTTTGCGCCCTCGGCTTTAACACCTGCTCAAAGCATGCGTTAAGGTTGAGGGCGCAGAGGGAACTCGGAGTATGGCGGTAAGGAATTACCGCCACCGGTCTCATTACCGGTGGCCGCTATCCCTTACCGCCATACTCGGAATGAGGCCCATTGTTTTGTTAGGATTGCCCGAAGCAAGGTTTGGAACCAACGCCTATTCCCGTTAATCAGAAAGGTCCCTATGTTGAAATGATAGTGGGAAATAGGAAACATCTATTTTTGATAGATACAGGTGCACAGAAGTGTTCCATTGAGCATTGACTTGTTCCAAACATTCCACTGTCAGAGCAAACTAACGTTTCTGTAGGGTTTTCTCGTACGCCAGTGGTTAGACCGGTTTCTTCGCTGGTACCGATTACACTGGGTCCATTCACGGATCACTGTCCATTTCTTTTGACATCAAACTGTGGTGAGAATTTGTTGGGGTTGAATCTGTTGAAGGAATTAAATGCGGTAATGCATTGTTCTTCGGATGGAGTGCGTTTGACGATTTCACCTCAGCAATTTTCTGCCTCACAGTTTCTGACTAGACCTTTACCGCCGGAATTTAGTGATGTTCTAGAGTGTCGGTGTGTTACAGATTGAGCCTGTTACAATAGTCTTGAAACCAGGAGTAAAGTTGCCACGTATTCCTCAGTATAAGATTTCGGTCGATGGTGAGCAAGCTTTGAAGTGCATACTTTCCGATTTTGTACACCGTGGGGTAATTGAGGAAATTACAGGTAGTGTGTGCTATAGACCGATTTTACCGGTGTACAAGAAAGGAGATAATGCAATTCCTTTTTATTTCATTATCGATTTACGTGCTATCAACAAGATTGTTGCTCCACAATTTCCTATTGTGCCTGATGTAACGTTGATTTTAACGATGATCCAAACTTCTGCTACTCATTTTAGTGTCGTAGATTTTAAGAATGCTTTCTTTAGCATTCCTATACACAAGGATAGCAGATACCTGTTCGCGTTCACCCTAGGGGGACACTCGTTTACATTCACCCGTGCGCCACAGGGGTACAAGGAAAGTCCGAGCATTTACAGTAGGGCTTTGAAAGAGCAGCTTGATACACTTGAGTTGCCTGCTACTTGTATATTGCTTCAATATGTCGAAGATCCTCTTTTAGCTGCAGATTCAGAAAGTGCCTGCAAGGAGGGCACTGTGCTATTGCTTATTCACCTAGCAAAGCATGGACATAAAGCTTCACTGAAAAAGTTTCAATATTGTCGACAGGAGGTCGCCTATTTAGGCTATCTGCTGTCAAAGGGGCGAAGAAGATTGACACCTGAACGGATTAAGTGTATTTCTAGCACATCCACCCCAAATACACAGAATGAAGTCAGAGCCTTGATAGGAATGGCTTCTTACTATAGGCAGTGGATCCCAAACATTTCGCTAGTGATCAAACCAATGTTGGCTCTGACAAGGAATGACATTTCTTTGCCATTGCCGTCGAACTTGGAACACCAGAAAGCTTTTGATCTGCTCAAGACTGCTCTGTGTTTAGCACCAGTTTTGGGCACACAAAATTATGAAAAGGCCTTCGAGTTGTAGGTGCATGAATGTGATGGATGTGCTTTGGCTGTATTAATGCAGGAACATGGGGGAAGAATAGGCCGGGTGGTTACTTTTCTTCCGCCCTTGATCCTGTTGCATGCGCTTTGCCGAGATGTCTGTGAACTGTTGCTGCTGCTGCTGCATTTGTAAAACAGAGCGAGGGTATGGTCCTAGGCCATGCTTTAACCTTGCTGGTACCTCACTCTGGAGAAGTTCTATTAAATAGAACGCAAACACAACACCTCACTTCCTTACGATTAGCGAGATACAAATTGATCTTGTTTGCACCGCATATACAAATTAAGAGGTGTTGTTTACTGAATCCGGCCGAATTATTACGTTTTCCGCATTGTACTGCTTGCATTGACGAAATGTCACATGACTGCCTTTATACCACAGAACACGAAGCTAAAGGCAGGATTGATCTGAAAGATACACCTTTGAACGATCCACAAGGGAACCTGTTTTGCGATCGCTCTTTTTTCAAACTTCCGGATGGTACATCCACTGCTGCTTATGCCATCACTACACTAAGCACGATTGTGGAAACCAAAAGAATTTCACATAACTCCGTGCAGGCCGCAGAGATTATTGCATTGACTCGCAGGCTCGGACTGGCCTATAGGGGAATATGCCCATGGCCGAACCAAAAACGCAAAAAGGTTCTGTGCAACATTTTTTTGGGTCAAAGTGGCCCACTTTTTTGGCCAATGTGGGCCAGTTTGACGAGTTACTTCACTATGCAGCTAATGGGTTTGACCAGTGTTGCTGAATAAATATTCCTTCACATGTACAATTTGCATCACATTTGATCAACCCCCCCACCCCCTTGGGTTCTATTCAAACAGTGTCACAAAAGGAATGAATTCCCCTTTTCAACAGTGGGCCACTTCGTTCGTTGGTGCCCAAGACAAATGTATGCCCCAGTCCGACCCTGTTGACTCGAGCTTGTGAACTTTCCGAAGGGCTTAAAGTAAACATATATACTGATAATCAGTATGCTTTTGGGGTAGTTCACAACTTCGGTAGACTTTGGGGCAGAACTAGGTTTCTTGACCTCACATGGAATGAAGATCCAATATGGCACCTTGATATTTCAGCTGCTCTCAGCGCTTGCGCTCCCCACTCAGTTAGCAGTGCGGTACATCAGAAAATCACAGATGATGTAGGAACAGGTAACGCTTTCTCTGACCAGATAGCCAAACAAACTGCTACTGATCTCTATTCAGATATGTATACTACAAGGGAAGCCACAAATGTCTGTACCATAGATGAGGGAATTGATTCTATAAAGAATATCCAAGCTGATGCCACTTTAGAAGAAACTAAGCAATGGGCTGAGGGCTTGGCGAGGTTGGATGATGATGGGTGTTGAGTGGATAACCTAGAGGGAAAATGGATGCTGCCAGACGCGTACATCACTATGATGGTCGCAATGGCTCATGGTCCCACTCACATCTGTGCTAGGAAAATTTGCAAAATGTTACAAACTGTCTGGGTTAATGTCAACATCCCAAAAACTGCTCAGTGTTTTGTCCAGAGTTGTATGGTCTGTCTACAGCACAATATGGGGAAGGGCACATTGACACCAAGGGGTAGTTTTGGTCCACCTTCTGTCCCTTTTGAAGTGATCCATTTTGACTTTATTGAAATGGAGCGTTGTAATAATTTCAAGTATGTTTTAGTTGTTATTTGCGCTTTTAGTAAATGGGTTGAAGCCTTTCCTGTAAAAGATGCCACAGCAATGACAACGGCGAAAACCATGCTTAAGGAATATTTTCCTAGGTTTGGTTTGCCAAGGGTCATCTGGTCGGACAATGGTCCACATTTTATCGCTGCTGTAATTCTACATATATATGCGCGGGATTACAGATCGATAAACGGTTCCATTCGGCTAGACACGCTCAGAGTGCTGGATTGGTAGAGAGACACAATGGAATCTTAAAGGACAAGCTCGCTAAGACATGCGCCGGCACCAATTTGAAATGGCCGGACGCCTTACCGATAGTGTTACTCTATATGCGCACCACCCGACAGACTAGGACTGGGCTCTCCCCATATGAGGTGGTGATGGGTAGGCCAGCTAACATTTGGAATCTACCTAAAACAAAAGTGTTGAGGGATGTAGAGCATGTACTTCTTTCTGAATACTGTAACCAGTTAACTAAAAATCTGTATTTGATTCATCAACAAGTGCGAGAAGCCCTCCCAGCAAAATACGAGGGGCCAGGTCAGAGTATCCGAGCTGGCGACTGGGTGCTTACTAAATCATTTGAGAGAGCATCCTGTCTCGCACAGAGGTGGAGAGGGCCCCATCAGGTCCTCCTGGCCACACAGAAAGCGATACGAGTGGCTGGCAAGAAACACTGGATCCACGCGTCCCATGTCAAGAGGATACCTTTCCCTTTGCCACACGTCAAGGAAGATAAGGAGAAATGTACCTGTTCTGTCTCCAGCGATCACAAAGCATTGAGCAGCACCAAGAGTGCTTTGGAGACACTCCCTGAGCCTGTGGGGAATAGGGAATCAGTCGCTTTGTCTCCACACTCTTCTGCAGTTCCTTTTTCCCCTCTGTCAGGGTCTGCTGCAAATTCATCACTTCCATCAGGAAGCAACGACCCACTGTTTGCAGATCACACTGTTCCAGGAGTCACAAGGTACAATCTGCGCCCTCAGAGCTAGATTTACTGTGCGGTTTGGCTGTGCCAACAGGAGAATAATCACAGGGCTTGTCCTTCGCCCCATCTTTCGCATCTGAAAGAAAGTAGGTGGCTGGGGATAGGGAAAGACTAAGAAAACACGTGATCAGGAGATCACCAGCAAACGGACTACAGAGTTTTCGATTCAAAGGAACAATGCCTGTAATTGCCTCCACTCGTACGGAACGAACAAGTGACTGTGTGGCCAACAAAGATAATGGACGATCAAATACATGGTCTTTTAAGACGTATTGTTTTCTTATAATTATGTTAACTGGGTTTATAGTACTAGTTGCCTTAGGATTTTGGTATATGGAAGAAGTACGTCCGTTCGAGACATTCTTGCCTACTGAGAATGTACCTACTGTATCTACACCTTTTGTGCATCTACACACTCTATGTCCTAGAGACTCTCAACATAGACAGAGTTACCACAACAATACACTACTGCTTATAATGAACGCAACTCATGCCATTTTAAATAAGACAGACTGCTGTGTGTGCTCTCATTTACCGCAACATGGGGAAAAAGGGTTGGGCTGGTATATTCATCCTTTGCCTCTTACTACTGCAAGTTATGCTTCTTTATGGGCACTATTTGTTGGCCGGTGGAATGATAGCATCTCGGGGGAACGTTGATGGAACGAATTTGAACGAGTTTCAAAGGCGAGTTCTAACGCCTCTGGGATGCTCACTCTTCGCAAATAGAAGCAAGCTTAATGTTGCTTCTACTAGGCCTTCTGATAGACTGTCCCGACCTTTTCAATCTTTGATCTCTTTCAAGATGGCTCCTATAGGCAATAGGGATGCCACGCCACCGTCCTATACTGTTAACCATAGCCCCAACTCAGTTTCCTTCTGCATACAAAGAAATGGCACTCAGTCAATGGGTGATTTCAAGGGATGCACCAATGTTGCGAACTTGACCAGTGAGGACAGATCTTTGTATGTAGGCGAACCTGTCTACTTTGTCTGCGGTAATGAAGCCTTTCCTTGGCTACCTAGAGGTAGGCAGGGAACCTGTTATTTGGGAATTCTGTTACCAGGGGTATTTATAGCTAGTACCACAGAAATCTCTAGGGCTCGTCCAAGGCGGGACAAGAATGGCAATACTTCGTTGCAAGTTCTGGGCAATGTCACGAAATCCTTTGTACCCTTTTGGGGTCAGATTATGAATTCCGAGGATATCAGAAGACTAGCGAGAGTACTGGAGAAAACATCAACTGGACCACTGACATACTCTATAACATGACTCTAGAGCAAAAAGCAATCAGATTAGTAGCACTACAAAACCGGATGTTATTAGACATCATCCTGGCTAAGCGTGGTGGAGTATGCAAATTAGTGGGGTCCGCTTGTTGTGTTTACGTTCCAGATTCCTCCCCAACCATCTTTAAGGCTATACAAAATATGCACGTCCTAAGCTCAGAAGTGCATGTTCCCGAGGGAAATTGGGATCTTAGTGCTTGGTTCTGGGACTCTTTTCGATCTTGGGGATGGAAGCTTCTTTCGGTCTTTTTGATGATTTTGGGTATTCTGTTGTTCTGCTGTTGCTGTATACAATGCCTTCGTGTCATATGTTCAGTGTTAGGGGGATGTTGTGCACAGACTATGGGAACATTAGGACCAAAGGTACACACACCGAAAATAATGACCAACGAATTCGCGTTGAAGGAAATTTCTGCTGCAGACCTCATGGCGATTGATATATCTGATGAATGTGATTCGGGTTGTATGGACATTGAGACGTGGAGCTACTCGTAAAGCAACTAGTTTTAGTTAGCACTTGGCTTAGGCCAAAAGGAGTTTGTTAAACGGGAAATCATATTAGTGCCTCCTTTCGATTTATATTGGCCTAAGCCTAGTTGTCTGCGAAGAAAACCGCGTTGCAAAGTTCCGATTTTAGATTGATTTCACCGCCATTTTAGAATCATCCGCCATTTTGATTTCTGTCTGTATGACTCTCTGTTCTAAAATGGTGGACTGTGTTTCTAACTTGCAACCAAGCCTTCCCGCCCTTTGAGTTCTGTTAATGGTTATACTGTCTGAGGGCCGATTGTTTAGACTAGTTATTGAGACCTTGTACTGTGAATGAACTGTTGTCCCAGGATTGTCTGCGCTAACAGGCCTCATCCACGAATACACATTGGCAACAATGTTGTGCAAACGCCAAGCTTGGACACAGGTTGAACTACATTGTGAAGGGATATAGACTAAGGCTTACTGCTGGATCCAAGAGTATACATTGCCATTGTAACTTGATGGAAATGCAAACTCATGTAATGCTTCTACATATTATTATATAAGCTGTATGTAAACTCGGCACAAACTCTAGACCGCAGATTATTAACCTGTAGAGGGGCTGGACAATATTGCAGAAACTGCATAAAAACCTGAATGTTTAGATGTCCAGCACTTTCCCTCCTCACTCTGACGGGCTGGTACTCATTGCGGGGTGTTGAGAGCCAGATAGCTATCTGTATCACATCTGTGTTTCTTTGTAACTGCGCAGTATTAAAGATCTGTGAATCTTTATAGCCTGTGTTTGGTGTATTTCCTTTTGTGGTACTCAGCCTCGATATTTCTTTGCTTTTACAACCCTTTGTTTATTTCTGCTGCTATGCGTTCTTTGGACAACTGGGCGGAAAGTGCAACAGCTCTAGTTCTATGCTCAACAAATTTCTTGGCATCACTGATTTCCATGTGCTATTTTGCCTCCGTATCAAATCTGTCAGGGGTCAGTGAGCGGCAACAACCTCTCTGTATCCACAAATCGTTTCTCCTCCTGTGAAGCTTCTCCTTGCAGCTCTATTATCTGTACAATGGGTATTGTGCTAAAACTTTCCCCTTTCTCCTGCTCATGACCCATTCTCTTCCCCTCTGCCATCATTTGTATTCTTTCCTTAGCACTTGGGTATAATCTGGTTGTCCGTTCAGGCAAGTAGGCCACTTTTTTGACTGCTCAGTTGGGCATTTCATTCCCCAATGATATTAAGTCCTGTTCACCTGTGTGGGCGGCACATTTTATTATGGCCACCTCCACTTCTAACTTCAATGCTTCCATCAGTCACCCAAGTAACTCGCCATGTTGTGCTGGGGACCTATTGCTTCTCCTGAACCCCCTCCTTTGCCATCGTGCTAGTACTGAATGTTTTGTGGACATGACACAAGCAGAGTCTGAGAACATGTTTGTTGCATGCCCTTCTATCATGTTCAACACGCTGATCATGGCCACTAGCTTTGCTGCCTGTGCTGAATAATGTGATGGTAACCTCAGCTGTGATGCGGCTACG
Organism: Ambystoma mexicanum; assembly: GCF_040938575.1. Lineage (NCBI taxonomy): Eukaryota > Metazoa > Chordata > Amphibia > Caudata > Ambystomatidae > Ambystoma > Ambystoma mexicanum. The sequence continues at coordinate 649,518,283 of NC_090922.1, read as the reverse complement.
TACTCCCTGTTCTTGTAGCACCCTATTACAGCCCCAGTATGTCTATTTCCTGGATTGGGATCTATACTTGAGGACCTGTCAATAAAGACCATGTCTGCCCCCTTTATTTCTTCTTCTTTTACCCTGATGTTCCCTTCCATTCTGTTCATATGGGCTGTACAGTCATGAATGTAATCCTCTTCCACTGTGGGCTCTGCTATGAATGTCGCTGGGTTGACCACACAACACCTCAATACTTTGATGGCTGGGTTTGTCAGTATTATTTCATACCCTGAAGACCCTTTTGTCATCAGTGTGCTCTTAGATTTTTCCAAAATGGCGAATAGTGATTGTTCTACGTACAGTACTACTGGACAACACATACTAATTGTTGCTGTCAACTCTATTGCAAATTCCGCAGCCACAAGTGCTTGCTCACAGGAAAAATGCCCCTGCATTACTGGGTGTAAGACACCACTGTAGTAAGCCAATGGCTTGTGCCCTTGTAGCTTCTTTTGTGTAGATGACTCTATTGCTGTCATCACTGAGCCATCTTAGTGTGAGAACAGATAGAATGTTTCTTTGTAATTAGGAGTATGCAGCACCGGTGCATGGGCCAATGCTTCTTTTAGTTCCGCAAGCTTCTCATTAATTTCTGATGTCTCCTTTATTTCTATTTTCTCTTTCTGCGCTTCCATAAGGGCTTGTAGTAGGGACTTTGTAAATGTGGAGTAGTTGAAAACCCATTCCCTGCAGTAATTGCACAACCCCACGATTTTCTGCATCTACTTCACTGTGTATAGATGTGTGGTCATGTGAATTGCTTCTACCCTCTCCTGTGTTATCTTAGATCCTACAATGGATATAATTTACCCCAAGTATTCAACTTCCTCCTGGCATTATTGCAGTTTCTCCTTGTCCACCTTATACCCTTTGTCTGCTAGTAGTGTCAGGAAATGCACTGAATCAGTCATACACTGCACCTCAGTGTCGCTGCACACCATAAATCATCAACGTAGTGTATGACTGTGCTTCAAACTTGTAAATTACTTAGGTCCATATGTATCACTCTTTGAAGATGCTGGGCGATTCACAATACCTTTGGGAGAGCCTAATGTGTTCAAATTGGTTTCCCCTATACGAAAGGCTGTCAAATATCTAGAATATGGGTGTAGTGGGATGGAAAAGAAAGCATTCTTTCGGTCGATGACCGTGAAGTACTTTTGCTTCTTTGGAATATTGCATGGTATTGTAGCAGGGTTTGGTACCAGGTTAAATTGTGCTTCAACCACGTTGTTCAGAGGGTGTAAATCTTGTATAAATCTCCACAATCTGCCTTTTGATTTCTTTATCTGGTATATAGCCATGTTGCACAGTGATGTGGATGTCTGTATTATGCCCTGCTGCCACAATGCATGTAACGTTGAGAATATTCCCTTATCTGCTTTTAGGGACAATGTGTATTGTTTTTCTTGGGGCAGCAGCACCCCTCCCTTTAGCTTTATCTTTACTGCCCCGACTCCTTTTAATACCCCTTCATCAATGGGCCTTTTGTCCATTGTATTTCTGGAACTTTTTTAGATCTTCGTCTGTGTGTCTGCTTCCACTCTTGACCAGTTGTATGAGTTTTGGCACCAGCTTTTCTACTACACTTACTAGGCAAGGTATTTGTAGCTGGAATACCACCCCCCTTCTCTCTCGGAGAACAGTTGTTAATCTGTTACTCCTGTAATTGTCAGTGTTAGGTCAATGCATAGGACTGTACGCCATTCCATGTTGTCATTATCCGTTCCGCATAGAATCACCATGTCTTTGCAGATCACTACATCTGCAAGCTGTGGCACTATTGTGGTGCCTTTTGTGTCTTCTATCTGGCACTGTGGTCAGAACAGAAACTCTGATGCCAACCAGAACACCTTTGCTTGTATGCCCAGGACTCATTCCACTAATATCTCAACCCCATACAAAAACATGTCAGGGTACATGGGTGGCTTCATAGTGTGCTTTGGGCATGTGCTGATAGAAGAAGCACAGCTACTCGTGAATAATAGACACCTGTTGTCGAGCACACCATTCCCTTTTCTGTGAATGATAGGGTGGCGTTCAGTTTGCTCATTAAGTCTCTACCCAGTATGTTGATAGGAGTGTCTTTGGAATACAGGAGGAGTGGTAAAATGTGCTGCATTCCTATTGTTAGTTCTAAGTCTTTCATTATTGGGACCATCTCCACCACCCCAGAGAAGCCATGCATGTACATTACTTTGTTTGATGGCGGGATTCCCCCCTCCCTTATACAAGATTTGGTGGCTCCGGTATCTATGGGAAATGAGAACTCTGTTGGTACTATTTATGCTGCTACCTCTGCAGGCCCCTATTGTTGCAGGTTACTCTACGGGAATAGGAAAGGATTTGCTCCAACAATGGTGGCCCCACTGTAGTGGGGTACCACGTACTGTTCTAACACTACTGTATTTCCCGCAGCTGGTACTGGCACTTGTGTTATACTCGTACTCGGAAGTGGCATTCCACCATCCGTCAGGCAACTTTGGGCCTGCTGTGACCCCTGGGACAGGGGTGGGTGCTGCTGCTGCAATTGTACCAGGTGGGTATGCACCTGCTGTGACAGCTGCTGTGCTGTGACAACCCCTTGTTGCTGTGCCATTTGTACTGCCTGTGCATGAGCTTGTTGCCCAAATGGACAAGTGTCTGTAAAATACCCCATGTTCCCACATATTAAGCACAGACCAAACACCCTTTATCCTACTCCCCTGTATCCTCCTTCTCTTGCTCGTTGTGGGTACCCAGTCCCCATTGGAAAGAACCCACCCGGTATGTAATTTCCAAGCAGTTGAGCTCCCCATTGTGGCGTATATATTGGTGGCACAGTCCCCTACTTGTGGGGTCATGCTCCCCACGATAACCCTGCCTCTTGGAAAGGCACCACGGTGGCAGCTTTAGGTATGAGCACTGCCCCTTCCATTGTGTACCTTGCCAATTTCTTTTGCACCAGCCTATTTTCTGCCTTTGTAGCATTTTATGCTACCTGCCTCTCGCTCGCTTGCTTCCTTTTACAACAGTTCACTATCGTTGCCTGTATCTCTGGCCAACCCTTAGCTTCTATTCCTACAATCTTGTGTAGAGAGGCCTGGGCATCCACTGTCAGTTCCTTGACCAATATGTGGTAGAACAAGGGTATGTATTCATACCAGAACTTCTGTATCTCCAACATCCAAAGGTCCTGGACCTGTTTTATATACTATGCTGGGTCCTCGTCAGGCTTCATCCTGTGTGCCATGACTGTCCCTAAATCTGGACTATCTAGGTACATTCTTCTCAGGACCTTCCGCACATGCACTCGGCAGTTGTTGAACAGAGCCCCAATGTATGCATTGCTAGTCAATGTCACCCCTTTATACCCTGCCTGCTCCCATATTTTATCCCCTTGCTCTCCTATTATGGCCATAAATAATCTTTTCATATCCCCTATTGCCAGCGCCACCCCGACTGTCTCAAGTGCATACATCAACTTGTTTGTCCTTGCCACAAGGGAAGGCAGGCTCCATATTAGGTGGTCTCTGTCCATTGTCTGCCATGGTATGTAGTGCGCATCGCCTCTCCCCTTCTGTAATAATGGCATCTGCGTCACCCAGGGTCCTGTCTCCCCTCCCCTCTTTGTCGCTTGTGCCAGCCCTATTTTTACCTTCTCCTTCCTGCTACAAAGGGAGGTTAACCAGTCCCTCCTGGACTCCTCACATTAACCTTCTTCTTTCCTTCCCTCCACTTCTCTTCTCCTTGTTGGGGGTACATTATTTGTCCTATTCATCAATTAAATCTTCTCCTATTTCTTCTTCCTCTGACCCTATATGATCCTTGTTCCCTCCTTCTGCCTCCTCCTCTCCCTCTTCTTCTTCCCCATGTTCCAGTCTGAATTGCATTCTTATCGACAACCATTCCTTCCCATCCCCCTAGTCCCCTCTCTGCTTAGTCTTCCTCCATACCTCCTGTTCAATCACCCTGTGTGCTTCATTATATAATGCATCCACCTGTTGTTGTGTGTTCTTCTCAATGTCCGCTAAGTATTTCCTTAGTCCCTTTTTGTGAGGATCATCCCGCTGGGTGTCTCTACTCTTCTTTTTCCCTGTCATCCCTCCTTCCCACTCTAGGCACTCCCGCTGCAGGTTGGTATACCCTGCTGCGAGTCATACCACCGGATAGGTGCTGTAGCGCAGGGGTGAAGCATGTGGCTGGACCCCTTGCATGGCCCCCTCTCCTTCTTTCTTCGTGGGCTCCCCCATCTTCTCATATAGTTTCCAGAGCCCCAACATATTCGGCTCGCTGTTTAACTTGGAGCCTTTATATCTCATTAATAAATGCAAGAACATGTTTTCTATTATTTTACTATCAACTGTTCCCTCTGTGGGCCAGGCCTGGAAACATAGAACTGTAGTCTTCTGGACCCACTGGAAGTTATACTTTAATACTTTAATGTGATATTGGGGTAGTTGGTCACAAATATGGTCGAGGGGGCTGTCTCAATAAGCCATTATCTCCCTCCAATCAGCTATCCCTCCCCTATACTCTAACTACCCCAGGCACCTCCTCCAACTTCTCTTTTTCCCCATGATCTCTCTTATTCCTGTCTTCCCCAATTGACCACTGCAACTCTCATTCACCCGTCTCTACTCACTTCTCCCTTTTGCTCTGGCCTTCTCCAGAGGCCCTCCCACACACTTTCATCAGACACACTAGCCTTCTCCCCAGGCCTGTCCACTCACTCTAGTTTAGTAATGCTACGGCCCGCTCCACGGGCTCACCTCTTCCTATGTTAATGTAGGCATTCGCCAAGCCACCTCTCCTCCTCTTGATCACACTCACCTCTAGAATGCCAAGATTGCTATTATATACCATGTACCTGTCAACAGTGACCCTTCCATCTTGGTCATTGCCATGAAGACAATATGAACAAGGCTTACACACGCGCGTCTCTCTCCACTCCTTCTCTGGGCTGATGCATTTAGGCATTGCATGGAGTAACTCATGTGTTGCAATGCTCAGTTAATAAATGTAAGGTTGTCTTTAGCGTGGAGCCCTTTAAATAGGATAGAGCAGTAATAGGTGAGGTAAAAAGGGTATGTAAAAGGCTGCAGTGTAATTGTTTCATTGAGTAATGGCTAACGTACAGACATTATGGCTCAAAGGAATTCTTCCTTTTCTCACTTTCCCCCAGAGGCTCAATGTGACCCAAGCACTGGTTCTCTCTAGTCTTGACTATTTCAATAGCCTCCTCCTGAATCTACCATCTTCTACTCTGTGACCCCTTGTCAATGGATCTTCAGTGGTGAGCCTGTAGGTATAACATCTTGAAGGAGAATCTTTTTGACAACCAATGCCAGAGATAACAGTTGGGACTGATGCCTAACTCACGGGGTGGGGAGCCCTTACCAGCGATCTGACAATCAGCGGCCGTTGGTCTCCATCAGTGTCCAAACTACATATCAACCTTTTAGAGCAGAGGGCAATCAGACCAACGCTGAAGGCCTTGCTGACATTTGTACGGGGAGGGAGTGTCCTGAAAATGACGGACAACACAGTGGCCATATATTACCTCAACAAGAGAGGAGGTGTAGGGTCACTACCACTGTGCAGAGAGGCAATGCAGCTCTGGATCTGGGTAATACAAGAAGGAATCTGTCGGCAGTTCATCTAGCCAGAGAGAAGAACACGATGGTGGACGCTCTGAGCAGGCAGAGCTCAGTCTCCCACGAGTGGGAACTAGCTCAGGAAGTCCTTGAAGAGATCTTCACCCTTTGGGGAACCCCTCAAGTGGATCTGTTTCTGACTGGTGCCAACAGGAACTGCGAGCTGTACTGCTCAAGGGAATTTCCCCCAAGGGGAGCTCTAGGAGACGCGCTCAGGGGAGGAGTGAGCCCGCACGGTATCCTTGGTCCCAAGAGGACTCAAGGATCTCTAGGATATGTGAGTGGATACGAGCAAGAACGCTCTGTATCATGGTTGCATGCCCACGGTAGAGCGAGGGATTGGATTTTATGGTGCTTAGGACACATCCTCAAGGTGGGAGGACGATTGGCCATAGAAGTAGTAGTAGATTTCAGTACAGGCCCCCATAGGGAGTGGACATGTGTGTGGGGGCACACCTGCATTAGTGATGGGGAGGTGTGTAGTGAGAGGCAAAACTCATTAGACAGGAGTTGCAGATAGTATCAGCGATTGTATAGTTGCGTCATTTAGGGAAGACAGGTGTTATTTTATCTTGCAGTTGTTGAAGCAGTTCTTTCAAAGGGGTTTTGGGGGAATCCCATATTAAAAGAAATAAAAGGAAATCTACCCTAGTAATTTATTTCAATGACACCACGTAGAACCCTTACAGGGTTGACACAGATCTGTGCATCATAGTGGTAAATTACAATGATTTAAATATATACCACACCCATTCTTTGATCTTTGAATGCCTCCTTTAAATGCTCATTCACTACCCTAATCTAAACTCCACCCCATCTTATTGCAGCCTTTCTTCCTTTTACAATTTTGCTCTGGAAATGTTTTATGCAAATGTCTGCTTCGAATCCTGAATATTCTCCTGCAAATCTGTCCTTGAAAAATGTTGTCTATCTTGACCAAAAAGGGGATACAAGCAGCCTGACCCATTTGCCAAGACCTGCAAATGACTTAAGCTTTTGGAAGAACTTTGGATATCTCTTGAAAAAATGCTGCCCTATTTACAAAACCAGTACAGGTGGCAAGTCGAATACTGACTGTATATTAGCAGTTTTAAGTTTTTTGATATTGTTTGACATTTTTTGGTGAAACATCTGAGGAGAATAGAATGAATGACGAAACCCTACCTCACAGTAAACGTGAACATATCACTCTCACATACACCAGACAATTCATCGAAAATAGCCTACACATTCTGCACACAAGCTAACCTGCACACAAAAACAGGCCTTTACACACACACACACACATTGGGTACCAGGAATTCTCCCTTTTCTCACTTTCGCCCAGAGGCTCAATGTGACCCAAGCACTGGTTATGCTTCACTATTGCAATAGCCTCCTCCTGAATCTACCATCTTCCACTCTGCGACCCCTTCAGCTTACCAAAAACAGAGCAGCGAGACATATCCTGGGCTTTAATCCAGGTACTGCATCCCTCCTGCACTAAAAAGTCTTCACTGGCTTCCGGTTCCTGCTCGGATTAAATTCAAATCCCTCTGCATCATCCAAAAGGTGGTCTGGGCCCAGGGACCACACTATCTTCAACTTTAACTTACTAAATGCTCCCACTCTAGACCACTACGCTCCTCTGCCTCTAAATTTATGTGTGTACATTTCTTTGCTAAATAGAGGGCAGGTGGTTGTTTACTTTCCTCAGCTTGCTCCCTCTATGGAACAGCCTCCCCCTCCCTCTTCACCTTGAGCAGGATCTTCTTAAATTCCAGAAACTCCTTAAGACTCTCCTCTTTACCTCCTCCTTCCCCTCTTCTTTCCCCTGCTAATCACACTGTTGCTGCGATTGGGTGTCCTGGGCCCTTATGCATCCTTGGGCCCTGACCTCCCTTACCCAATTGGCCCAGCTCCTGTCTATCTGCACTTGCACTTACACCCTCCCCCCTGGTGGCTCACACTTAAACCCCTTGCAGCTCCAGGCCGAATAGCACTCAACATTCCTAGCACTTTGTGGTTCACCCATGAGCTCAGACCCCACAGCACTGACCCCCTGCCTTTTACCTTGCTGCACTTGCATGTTCTGAATACTCAGAAGGCTTAGTAGGTTCGTACTGTCTTCCTCTTCCCCTCACTGCTCTTATTTTATTGTTTTTTAATGTATTCATGTATTTCCCTCCCTTTCCCTGTGGGTGTTTTGAAACAGTATTTTCTTATTGTATATGCATTTAAAATGTAAACAATAAATAAATAAATACATAAATTGCTTGGCTTACTCTTGCCATCACACCCTTTATCGGCAAGATCTTGGAGAAAATTGCCATCTCCCAACTCCTTCTTGTTATTGAGGTCAATAGGCTGTTGAACCACCAGCAATCACTGTTCAGGCCCCGAGAGGAACAGAGTCTACCTGCCTCTTTTTTTTTAGAGAGGAACTCCTACAATCTCCCAAGAACATCTGCCCGGGTTATCTTTAGCCTTCTAGACATTTCCTCTCCTTCTTCCTATGCGATGGTGAACTGGGTCAGTCAGGCTCTCTTCTCTGTCCTGCTTCTGCCTCTAACTGTGGGTTGGCCCAAGGATCCATTGTGTCAATATTTACACGTGGAGTGCGGCGAGTGTGTTGCATGTGTCTGTACCCCAGAGGAGCTGGAGCTACTGAGTATCTTTTCACTCTCTACTGGTGTGGAGGAGGAGCTTTCACAACAAATACTGCATCCACACGCGGAGCGTCACGGAGTGCGGCAAGTGTGTTGTCTGTGTCTGTAACCCAGAGGAGCTGCAGCTACTGAATATATTTTCACTCTCTACTGGTGTGGAGCAGGAGCTTTCACAACAAATACTGCATCCACACGCGGAGCGTTGCGGAGTGCGGCGAGTGTGTTGTCTGTGTTGCTTAGGGGGCGGGCCCCCCTTGCCACATGCGTGTACTAGCAATGCGTCAGGTCTCCGGTGCACGGCAGGTAATGAGAAGCTGCATTTTTCCATAAGTTTGATCATAAGTAAGCGGGTAGTTTAAAAACGACCTTACAAGCCATTCTGATGCCATGAAATGATCCACTTTTATTGATTGTTAGAATTTTCAACCTAATGTGTGTTGTGAACAGTCGGACGACTCCTGAATTAAACATAATTCACAAGAGGTAGCTGCGACTGCGGGGCTAGGCCCTTTGAGCAGCTAAACAAATTGTATTTAAACACAAATCTTGTGGAGTAGCTGCAACTGTGGGGCCAAGCCCTTTGAGAAGCGAAACAAATTGAAATCGAACACAAACCCTGTGGGGTAGCTGCGGCTGCCGGGACAAGCCCTTTGAGCAGCGAAAGAAATTGAAACCGAACACAAACCCTGTGGGGTAGCTGCGACTGCGGGGCAAAGCCCTTTGAGCAGCACAACGAATTGAAATTGAAAACATCCATTGTGGGACAATTTTGATTGAATGGCTTAGCCTTTGAGCAACACAATGGATTGCAATTGAAAACAACCCTCGTGAGGTTGTTCCAATAACGGGTTTAATCCTGCTAGCAGTTTATAGTAAGACCACTCAATAAAACCCTCTGAACAACATTATTCATGCAACACGGAGGATATTATCTAAGCTCGAAGATGGCAAAGAATCTCAAAATGTCTAGCACTTCATTAACATTAAAATCAACACCCAACAGAATTCCGACGGTTACCACTCTGAAAAGAAAAATACGGAACCAATCTCTGGACTACTGTGGAAAAAAAAACTGTGAAGGTGATATCCGTGAATTCTGCAAAGCCAAGTTATGTAGCAATGTTCCGATAGCTAAAAGCAGTGAGAATGTGACAGCTGAACTAAGTAGTAAAAAATACATTATTCCAATTAACAACTCAATAACGGACATACAGTTGCTATCAGTTGATGGACAGACTAAACTGAATAGTGCAACAAGCCCGGAAATACAAATTGAAGACTTAACTACACCAGAAGTGCAATCAAGCCCGGAAACTTCGAACTTAACAAAACCGGAAAGCTCAGAAAAAGACCAATTAGCAGACAAGGTTCAAGACACTCCAGCCTCGCCTATAGCTATTGATCTAGAACACCGAAGTGAGGGCTCAAGCATTAACCTAGAAAAAATATCGTTCATAACTTCCTCGTTTATGATTTAATCGAGGGATAATAGTCTATACCATTCACCAAGTCTTTTTGACTATTCTGTTCATACCGTACATATGTCATTGGCGGGTCTAGTGACGGAGGCCAATCGTCACACAGACAAAGCGAAATACCAATGCAGAACATCGACGCAGCGGATAAAACACAAACACAATGCAAATTACTGGAAATCACTTTGAACTCCATGCATATGACGGTTGTCACTTTAACTAAATTGTTTGAAACCCTAGACCATAGAATAACACTACAAGCAAAACAACTCGATCAGCTAGTACATTGGATGAACCAATTGACAACAACGCAAGGCTCTATCAACTGTTGCAATGGAATGGCATTAGCCAAAGGTTGTACTAGGGAAAGGGACTTTGCGAATGTTCCAGAAATAAACCATGTAATTGAGGAAATCCCTCCTGATAGTGCAAAATATTGACAACAGGGTGACCATAGTTCAAGCCGAGACTCTGGACGTTATCCACATACCACAACATGAGATGGGTTCAAATGCAGATATGAGTACTCTGGCTAAGATTGACAAGGCGCAGACTGTGCCAAAGGGGGTGGCGGGTTCATCTGCTGATGTACCAATGATATATGATCTATTTCAAAATCCAAATGCTATGAAAAATTACATTAAATGTGTTGCCACAAACAAGACAAAGTCTAAAAATCAAGAGGCCCTACCATTACGATCAAGAGCTAACATTAAGCATTTAATAAAATGGCTGATGCCTCAACTAAAAGAACCCAACAAATCCAGTCTGATGCAAAAGAAAATAACAAAAAGAGTGAAAAAAAACATGTGTACCATAAGCCCAGATCACCAAATCCACCATTGATGATTACCCACCATTAAACCAACCGATTGCAATGACTGAAGTAGCAGAGGCTCCAAGCAACAACCCAAGTCCATTAGACTCCAGCCTAATATGCCATACCGTTGATCAACTGGAGATACGGCAGGAAGAGGCCGCATACAAAACCAGTTCTAAAACAGGGGGGCTGCAGATGGTGAAACCTACTGGCAATGCAACCAACAGGTTGTCTGAAAAATCTAATGTTCAACCAGTTACCATGAGCAGTAACAACATGGAGAAATCAGATCTAAAACAAAATGGGGAAGAATTATCGATTTTAGCGGACGTCAAAGCCCAGATAGAAAATTCGATAAAGAAATATCTTGAACTCCAACAACTTGCTAAGATGCCACCTCAGAGCCTCATTCAGACTCGAAATATTGCTGCAGAGTCAGCAATAGTCACACAAATGCAGATTAATAATGAAAAAAGCACAACATAAAAACTACAACCTCAAAACAACAACAAGATACAGGTAGCACTGTACGAACAAGAGGTTCAACAACTACAATAAAATCATCCGCTCTCATATAAAGACCAGCAACAGAACACCCAACCAAGACTAATGACTGTTGGAAGTCAACCACAGCAGGAGGCCTTGGAGCATATGGACCTGTCAAGAGGTAATAGCTATTGTCATCAAACTAATGAGAGAGGGAATTAATTGTTTACATCAATACAACAACCAAAATCTGGTGAAATGGAAGATCAAATTGCAAGGGCAATTGAGAATAACTTGAAACTCAATATGTCCAAGCAGAGTCAACCAAATAAAGACATCCCAAAGGGAAATTGTGAACCAGCACTATGTTCACAAAATAGATTCAACATCTTCAACACATTGCACGAAAAAGACAAAAAGCAAAAGAGCAACATCAAAGGGCCATCACAAAGTAATGCTATTAGTAACAACTTAAGAAAAAAGTGGAATATGTATCATAGGTTAATCTTAAAATGTCAGCCAGCTCCATTTCCTGAATATGTGCTAAATCGCACAAGTATACTGGCGATCTGTGAATAAGTGGACACTTTACAAGACATATCCACCACTGACATTGAGCAGGTTGAATTCTTTAAAGAAAATGATCATTCCATAGTAAGGCTTTGGATTCAATCTAACTTAACTAGAAATGCTCTATGGCAAGCCAGAATGGAGATATTTGCATTAGGATTCATACTAGCCAGAGATCCTTTGTGCATGGATGCGGAGGTAAACATCATGATGGAAAAGAAGGACAGTTATCTCGATAAACAGGGACATGAACATAATGCCAACATAAACGACAACTTAGGCAGACCAATGATATTGCACTTACAGAACCAAGATAGAGAGTGGATCCCTAAGTTATAACCAGTTAGCAAACGAGAGAGGGATGCCATCTCCTTTATTAGCTGGAATACCTGTGGCCATTATCATTTGCTGGGCCCTAGTGCAAAAGTCTTAGCCCCCCACTACATCATAATTTTGCAAGAAACATGGCTATTAAATAGTCCAACCTGGGAAGACCATATTATTCTGTTAAACCCAGCTAAGCCAGCGAATCGTGGGAGACCATCATCAGGCCTAATGGTGATAATCAAAAATCATAGGAGATGGCACCTTTCTCCCTGACTAACTCCGAATCCTTTTTTGCAACTGGTTAGGTTGAAATTTCCAATCGAAATAATTGCTATACTAAATGTCCATAGAAATCCAAAAGGTATTCCTGATGATGTTTTTTTCTAGAGTTAGAACTATTACTAAATATCATCGTGGATTCCCCGGAGATTACGGCAGTGATTGTAGCAGGGGACATACATTTGCAACTCTTACCAGCCCATAACACAAAATTTAATTTAAGCTGTTTTAGGTGGACGCGCCTGATTAAAGATCGCAAACTGGTCATGTGCAATGGTAATCTATTAAGAGATATCACTCCCAATACAACTTGGGGAAGAGGGGCAGGATCCTCAATAATCGATTATGTCTTTCTTGATCCTGACACATTCAATAGAGCCGTGAGTTTTCAAACTTCTACACAGCCATATAGTGATCATAACATCTTGAAACTAAAATGGTATTTGGCAGATCTAGTCATTCAGGAGAAGAGTCAAACTTTCTCGCATTTGCTGACAGTAAACAATGCCCGAACAAGATTGAAGAGGAACATGCACACTCTGTCTGACTTCCAGGAAAAAATGGAATTCAGTGTGCAAGATAGTCAACAGACATTTACTGACTACACAACGTTTCTCGATCTTTATCATGTATCATACAGAGAGCGAAATTTAGATTTTTCCAAACCATGCCATGAATATGATGCTTTGGTACAAGCAAAAAAAACACTAGTAAGAAAAAAGATTAATTCTAAGTACAAATTGTTTAGATAAAAATCAGAAATAAATTAAAAACACTAAATTGCCAATATAAAAACTGGCTAAAAGCTCACTGTATCTATATGCTACAAAAGTATGGAGGGTCCATGCTAAGGAGTAATCTCAATAAAAATACGGGACAAATATGGGCACTGATTAATAGCAGCAATCATGCCACTCAAAAAGCAGTACAACTTAATGGGGTCAACAAAATGGATTGGGTTACATACCTTAGTAAAATTTATCAGAAGGAAGAGTCTCAATCGAGTCCAGTGTCAAGAGAATGTTCCAACTATTGGAAATTGAAGAAGAGGATGTTTTATATTATATAAACAAACTCTCCAATTCACGTGCTCCAAGTCCCGATGGGATGAGCAATTTCGTATTTAGACAAAACCCAATCCAATGGTCAAAGATCCTTACACTCATTTTTAAGCAGGTCATAACCAACAGAATACCAGCTACATGGAAGTCGGCGATAATTATCTCGATATTTAAAAAAGGGGATAGAAAGCTGCCTAATAACTACGGACCGATTTCATTGCTTGATGTGTCAGGCAAGCTGTTTTCAAGATTTATTCTTAGGGATTTTAAACCAATGGACAAAACAAGCCAGAGATCCTCTCCAAACCAGATTTGTTTTCGAGATGGGAACATGTGTCAATCTCTTGACGCTAACAGCAGTTATTGGAGGCAATCCTGATTAAGTCACCATCTATGCAATATCGAAATGACCTGCTTCGACTTCGACTCAATCGTTGGCCAACAAGACAAGTGACGGCTTGGCGAAAACTCATCAACAGAGGTCAAAAGAACTGTCGATTTTGCAACCACCAAGAGAGAGTCGAGACATTAAAACATCTGTTGACCGAGCGCGATGCACTTCTCACCCATCAAGTGAAATACTGTAAACGAATAACGGAACCATTTGGTGTATCTACATCTGACACATTATGGGGAACAATCTATTCTGGTATTTCTACACCTGTATTAATAAGACCGATTGCATTTCTACACAAGTTAAAACTACATGAACACAAAGTCAATGAAATACTACAAGTTTAGGATGCAATGAAAAAGGTTTAAGAACAAACATGTATTGCTATTATATGATTTATGAGATAAGTTTCGCTCCTTATTCTTTTTTCACTTGACTATTCTCTAGTTCTATTCTTGTTTGTTTAATAGATCATTTGTATTGTATTGTATCGCTTTCTAGTATTTTATTGTATAATTGTAGTGTATTAGACTGTATTTAATTTAGTAATTGTATTTCAATATTGAAAAGTTGATAAATATTAGCTATATCAATAAAAAAAATATTATTATTATTTACCTGTCGCCTCTAGCTGTCTTTTTCTCTCTATTCTCCTGCTACTTTCAGTGATACGCTAATGGCGCTCAAATTGCCTCCAGTCCTCAGCCTCCAGCCTAATTACACCCTGTGTCTCCCTTTGCCAGACCTGGACTTAAAACAGTGACTTGTGTCTTAATGCCTCAAAGAATAAAATATTCTATTTGGTTCTAGTGGGCATCACTCCGTACCTTTTCCCTGGCCCGCTTCCATGGTCTCTCCCTCCACATTGGTTCAGTCTGCTAGGAACCTAGGCATTATCTTTGACATATGACTCTTCTTAACCTTTCAAATACTTGGAGAATCCACTAAATCTCATTTATTTTCAGCTTCATTTCCTCTAGAGATTGACTACTGCAAAAGCTTCTACATGGGTCCCCCGAGTCCTCTCACGATTTGCTGTGGGTTATCCATTAGTCTAATAGGTTGGGAGGTATTGACCTTTGACCGCAGAATAATTGAGTGCAAAGTGCTTTTTTGTGAATTGTTGTCCAACCGTGATACCGATTGTGACAAGTGAGGTATCTCCTCGAAAGTCCTGATTTGTGCTTTTTAATATATGGCTCAGGTAAGGTCTGGGCGGTTTATTATTTGACCTTAGAATTGCGCACCCAAAAGTGTTTATTTTTTATTTTTGTTCTGCTGCCACTTATCACATATATATAAGAGAGGTGTTATTGGAATAGTCATGTTGGGTACTTTGCCTTGTATTCATCCAGTAGGGTGTAATGGGTATGACATTTGACCGTTGACCTTAGAATGAGCATTTGCAAAGTGTTTTGTCATTTCTCAGCAACCAATTATTTGATTTGGATGAGTGTGGGAACACTGTAATGGTTATGGTATGTACTACTCATCAGTGAGGCTGATTGTCAAAGGGCCTTTTCTTTTGTCATTTGGCATCAGAAAAATTATTCTACATGTTTTTTGTTATATTATCACAACTCTTGCACACATTTTGAAAAATGTGAAGCCAGCATTAATGTATTGCTGTATACTCTTCCATTTATTGGATATATATGTCAAGAGGCAATTATCGTTGAACTTTTAGAACAATCATTCTCAATGTGTTTTTTGCATTTGCTTTGTAACTGTGGAATCAATATATATTGTATTGTACTATTCATTTATATAGTGCCTTTTTCCCATTTTGTATAGCAGCAACGCGTTTTGTGGTAGGAAACCACTCGGGGATCGAAGTCCAGGTATGGGAACTTTATCAGAGGGGGCTTAAAATGCGTGCGTGCATTTGGCCAAGATAAGGATTTAGGAGGGCTGGCTACCAAGAGGTAAGGCATGCAGACGGGTGATGAGGGAGGTGATGACAATTTGCTAGTGCAGAAGACTCAATATGTACCAAGATAGACCAAAATTTGGCATAGGTTGTCGCTGTATTCTAATAGCAGAGGTGTTAAGGCCATTCTGGAGTTTCATTACAAAACTGTTATGTAACCAGTTAGACAGAATTTGTCATAGTCATAGCTGCATTGTAAATTGTGTGGATGAATAGCCCTGCTTGCTGCAGATGGCCACCAAAGTGGTACGTTTATAAATACTGTTAGGGAGAATTCTCCAGAATGGCTAATTTCCCTTACCTACTGAGTCCCTCAGCATCTTTGCTGGATTTCTAGGATTTTTTCTTTTTCACCTGGTAAGAGTGTGAGCCTTTTTCCCCACTCTTACATGTGTTTTGCTGTGTGTTTTATATTTTTGTGTTCATAAACTGTGGAGTCTCACCTACTCCATAGGCATAATCTTTTACTGTGTGCCACACAGGACCCTTAGTGCAGTGACACAGGGTTGTCTTTTTCAGACTTCCCACTTTAAACTCTTTAAACTCCATTTTCTGGGACTGACTACTGTCAGGGACTACTACTACATGTAAAGTTGCCATTGACTTTATTAGTCTTTTTAAATTCACAGACCCAGTACAAACTATCTTACATTGAGTACTGAAAAGGGTTAATAGTTATCCCTTTTTGTCTGTCTCTCCTGGAACATTGTTTTGTTCCCTTTTCATTATGATTTGGCTGGTGGCAGTGGTATCTACCCTATATTTCCTACCGCAGTTATTTTAAATAGCCTTGGTATTGTTTTACTTTTATTTGGTTCTGACTTGGTTTATTTGCCATTTCTTTTTGAAAAGGTCTTTCTCGTGTTTTACTCTGCATGCCAAACCGGCTTTTGTTCCTTTGTTCGCCGTCCTTTGGCGGGCTTCTGCATAGAAGCCCTCCTTAGGCGACTGAAAGTCTGGGTAGGCAGGATGTGAGGGAGTGGTTTTAGGACCCCTGCCATGGGTTCCCTTGGTAAACCAAGTCACACTCCTGTTTGATTGGCTAGGTGACTATCCCGCCAGAAAAGCCACCCTGCTGTGTGATTGACAGCCAGGCTGTGTGAATGGGGGAAAACTGCATAAAAAGCAGGTCTCTGGGACTGAGAAGGCAGAGTCGCCACTGGATTGAGAGAACCGAAGAGAAGCTGACAGAAGAGGACCTCTACCATGACTGACCCTCCCGGTGAAGCCCTGCTGCAGGTCTGAATCTCCACACTTCGACGACAGGGAAGATCTGTAAGGAATTTTCTCCCCTTGAGCTGGTGGGACCAACCAGTTCACCAAACTGCAAGCCAGGTCTCCCTCCTCTGGTCAAATTTGCTGTGCATAGCTACAGTGAACCGGCTAGCCACGAGGACCGGACCCTGCTTGGGTTTTAAGGCGCACACCTTTTATTTGTTACTTTGCTCTGCTGCTGGTTTCTTCCCTGGGCAGTGCTGGACCCTCCAGTCTTCCTACTTTGTGTCAGTCCGACAGTTGCTTCAGGAACCGTGAGCCTACAGGACCTGCCAGGAACTTCTGCCTCAGCTACAGCCTACTTCTTCATTTAAGGTACTGTTCAAATCCGGTAATTCGTTCCATCCGACCGCGGTAAAAGTGCTTGACATCTTTTGCCAATCCGAGGGCTTGTCCTTCTCTATTCTTTTAAAGTAACTTTTTGCCTGACCAACTTCATTCTGAACTGTTGGCAAAGACTTAATCGTGAACTATTCTGAACTGTGTGATCCTCTGCAAAGACTTTGGTCCATTGACTTTGGGCCAGGGCCCTTGATTCGATTTCCTCACTGTAGTTACTTTTTCTAGATTGCCCTGCTTACTTACTTGTTGGTGCTGCTCAACTTTTGTCTAACTTTGTCCCTCCCACCCCCCTTTTAAATTGCTGGAGTGCCATTTTGCTCACACTTCATTTTGAGCTTAACTCGTCCAGAATCTATTGGGTGGTGTGTAGTATATTAAGATTGTGATTTTTCAACTGCTTTACTTTGGTGAATTGTTTTATAACTGATGTGTAAATAAATGTATATTCTTTTACTCAGAAACCTTGAGTCAGTGTTTGTTTGAACCATAGTAATTGCTGCTCTTGTGTAACTATTGGTACTGCTCACTTTACTCTTGAGATAAGTCTGGCTGCTCAGCCATCGCTACCACTTTACTGTGTAGTAGAGGCTTGTACCAAAGGTGAATTTGTACTGCCACTTGTAGTCTTAATTGTCCATTTAAGTGCATTACTTTTCCTATCCCCAACAAACCATCTAAATGTAACACATATCCCACCCCCAAAGGTCGATCTAAATGTGTCACCTTTGCTAGCCCAACAATCCATCTAAGAGTAATTAATTTCCTACCCCAAACAACCATTAGGTGCAACTCATTTCCTACCCCCAAGAATCCATCTAAGTGCAATACATTTCCAACCCCTAATGTCTGTCTAGATGCATCGCATTTCCTACCACCATACATTTTTCTAAGTATGTAACCTTACCTACCCCCAACAATCCATCTAAATGCAACACATTTCCTAGCCCCAAAGGTCTGTCTAAATGTGTCACCTTTCCTAGCACAAACAATCCATCTAAAAGTAACTCATTTTTACCCCCAAAAATCCATTAAAGGCAACTCATTTCCTAGCCACAAATGTCTGTCTAAATGTGTCACTTTTCGTATCCCCAGCGATCCATCCAAGTGCAGCACATTTCTCTCTCCCAGAATACAGTTAAGTGCAGTACACAGATAACTCCCAACACATCTAAATGACTGGCCAGGAGGTGCTGCAGGCAATCTACACAGGGCTATAATCGTGTTGTAAACTGCAATTAAAAAAAATAAAGCCTAGGTTCAACTTTGACAGTTTAGTGAAATCCGTTACACGCAGAGATGGAAGTAAAATATGAATCATTGACACACTGTACCAGTAGTTTGTTTGCTTTTTACAGAGCGTGGCTTTAGTTCAAAGGCTCAAGGAACTAGTCCTTGCTCTTGTTTCTTTCTCCTGAGCCAAATATAGAATCGTCTCAGGCCGGACATTCAAGCACTGCCAGTTTCCCAAGTCACAGATAGGCAAACACACACACACACCGTTCGTGGCTATGCAGGTCATTAAGGTGCTCATGTTGAAAACACATTTCTTTTATCACTGGCAGATCCATCCTCATGATGAATATTTCCAAATCAAAGAGCTTGCAAAGCAAAAGTTATCTTGCAAATGTGTTATAGATAAAGGGAGCAACATAAAAAGCCCATTTAAAGATTTGTTTATATCCATGATGTCTACTATCTTGACATGCAAAAAACATTTTCAATAGCATGAATAACAACGTGCTGGAAGATTGTGACATAGAATCTGCACATCTACCTTTGTTTATTACACAACTTCTTTTATTACATGTCTTCAATCACTGAAAGTACAGTTGGACTAACTAGATTGTTCAGGATGGCATTATCTTGCATTCTGGGACTTATAGTTTAAAATTCTGGATGTGAAAATTAAAGCCACAATGATATTCGTTTTGCTTAACATATTGCTATAAGGATTTACATGTTGTCATGTGGCTTTATTATGCAATTTGTGTTTTTGTAAGTAACCTCTATAAGGCATTATGACTGTAGACCTTTAAATCCAACTATTTGAGTGAAAGTTTGTGATTCTGGTCAATGGACTCCACACCCCGCACTCCGTGGCCATCGGTCCGACCATCCCACGCCCTCCTTTTTGGATGCAGCCAGAGTAACAATAGTGCCTTTTTTCCACTTCCACCACTAGTTACGCAATTAGGCTAGATGCAAGGAGGTATGACATTTTAGGTGGGTAATAAGAGTGTTAGGGTTTTAAAGGAGACAGTAATGGCTGTACTCCCCGCCTACACCAACTGTGGCGTCATCTCAAATCCATGGTACATTAAAAGGTACATGTAAGTTGAGATGCTTTGGCATTTGACCTTTGACCTTTGACTTTAAACTCATTCACGAAAAGGTGTTTTTGTTCTGCTACCATATAGAACATTTACACAAGAGAGGTGTTGTTGGAATGGTCATGTCATGCACTGTGTCTTCTAGGCATCCAGTTGGGCATAAAGGGTAGACAATGGGCCTCATTACACGGATGGCGGTGGACCATGGCGCTATTAGCGCCATGGTTCATGCCGGTAAAATACCGGCACTGCCTTGGTGGAAAGGGGAAATACCGCCCTATTCCAAGGTTGGCGGGGCGATAATTCCCCCTTCCACCATTGCCCTTCTCATTGCCATTTTTGCCCCATAGGGCTCTATGGGAATGGGGAAGGTGCTAATTACGGTACCGCAAATTGCGGTACCGTAATTAGCTTCCTGGTTCCTTTGCGGGTTGGTTTTTACCGCCTGCAAAAAGCAGGCGTCAAATTCCCCAACCCGCAAAGGGACCTCGTAGTAAGGCGGTAAAGATTTACCGGTACAGTAAAATACCGGTACCGGTAAACCCTTACCGCCATCCGTGTAATGAGGCCCATGTGACTTTTGACTTTAAAATGAGCCTTTGCAAAGTGTTATTTGTAATTTATCAGCAACCATTCATTTGATTTGGTTGAGTGAGGTATCACCGTAAAGGTTATGGTATGCCAGAATGGCCATTTAATTTGACATTTCATCTCAGAACTGTGATTCTAAATATGATTTTTGGTTATATTTTCAAAACTCTTGAACCTTGTTGTGAAAAACAGATCTTGAAAAGTTACAGGTGACATTCTGGGAAAATGCAACAGATAATGCAGAAATATTAAATGTTCAATACCAGAGATGCCACAGCAGCGGGAAAAGCCAAAACACATTGTTGACGGACCAGAACATTCTATTCCTAGTTCTTAATATGTCCAGCCTTGGAAGGAATTGATGCCTTGTATCCACGGTGAAGGTTTATGTAATAGTAGTGTATGTTTGACTTTGATACTTAACTATTTTTACACCTTCTGTGTACGTTTTATTATTTTGAGAGCTCTTTGTGTGCTTAACTGAACCCTTCACCACTCTCACACCCTCCTAAGTCTAAGACTTGCTGTTCAGTAACACTGCCCTGTTAGAGTCTGGCAAGACATTAGTGATAGTGATTTTCATGATCATCAGAATAGGTCTCAGAATCTTTTCCACCGGGCTGATTCTGACAATCCATCCTAACACACACAATACCTTTCCTTTGATAACCCTCTTCCTCACACCATAAATGACAAGCTGCATGACTGTTCCTTACAACATCCGAAAGACTAGAGGAGATATTTCTCTAGACCATGTGTGAACAGCCCTCTACAATTTGGTACAATACTTTATGTTCACAAGGTCACTTGTTTCCCCTGTACCATTCGTGTCACTTTGCTTGCATGTGTTTATTATACATTAAATCATCACATACTAGTTATTATGTATCAAAAATATCTTTATTTTTAGTTTTGCTCTAAAGCATCGATTCATAAAACAATGCATACATTCCTATTATGTCTTAAGTATGTATACAAACATCTAAAACAAGACTCGCTTTTTTTACTTAATAACACTGTATTTTAACAATTCTCTGTGGTCTCTAAACTCGTCAACTCTTTATTTCTTCTGTTAAATAAATTCACAAATGGATCATTGATGAGGAAACCTTCTTCGAATAAGAAGGCCCACCTTAGTCCATATCCCTTAACTTTCTCAGTGCTCACTCAACTCATTCCAATCATTCACACTGCATTCAACCACACTCCCATCATTCACACTGCATTCAACCACACTCCCATGTTTCTTTCCTTGACCTGTAGTTATTATTTTTCGGAAATTCATCATGGGTAAAAATCACTTATAAATGTCATATACAGTAGGCTATTGTCTTGTTGGACCCAATGGGGGATCCGCATCTGGCCCCTTTCTTTGTTCCTATCTTCAAGCTAAGACACCGAATGGATATCTGTGGGAAACAAGTAAAGGACAATCGACTATTAATGTTCGATACATCCACGTTGTATTTTATTATTATTTACAACTTGCTATGTGTAACATCACAGCAGGAGGGAATCATTAACTTGTGAACTCCTCCTACCCATCTAACAATGACATACCCACCCTTGGTACAGGCAACAGGCCTTACATGATTAAGTCTCATTAATGATTCTATCTTCTCTCTTAACACTCTTTAGTATCATCTTTGCAGGTCACTTTCTCATTACAAACAATTGTGCATCTAGAGTTTTTTAATAAAAACACCAACAATCAATGCAGTATATTCTCATTGTATTTTAGTGATGCCATAGAGTCATAGATTTGGGTGGATCAACTCGCTAGCAGGTAATTGTCATCCAAAACCCTACAGATTCTCTTACCCGGGTGTTCAAAAAATTCAATTGCTTGGTGTCCACTTTGTTAGTTTCTCATATTCTCAATCATTGAGAGTTCTCATCTTCTTCGGATTGTATGCTTTTACCAATCTCCTTATTGCTGCAAAGGGCAACAAAACCCAAAAACACTCAGGTTCAGCTTTTAAGTTTAATTACACTTTTATGTTCTCAATCGAGACATTGGATTTTAATGTTCTTCTAATTAGACCAGGGCACCATATTTTTCCTAAAGTTAGCACACTCCAAGCGCAACTGTGCCTCTAAAGCATCTATCTTCTATCCTCATCCAAACCATATGCTCTTTTCCAGGGGAGGGATTCCAGAGAAGAATCATATTTTATATTGAACATTAAGCCCCTCCAAAAGATCAAAATATCATCCCACCTTCTCTCAATCTTGTTCCAACCTTACCACACTATTTTAAAAAATTAAAATGTAAAACATACATGGTGAAAATCAAACACAATGATTACTAGAGGCAGCCAGTAGTTTACTGATATATTTCGAAATGCATTCATTTATAAAGGACTGATAACTAATTTAGTGGGCAGCTCTGGTCTGCAATACTTGTATAGAGGAGACAATGCCAAGGTTCACCTGCAAGAGAAAGATGACTGCAGAGAGTTTAGTGTCAACCGCTGACCGGAAGTGTGCAAGGGGACAGTACTTAGTGCCCCATTAGTTGCTCCGATGGGCGGGTTGGATAGGCGAAAACTGCATAGGCCTAATTTAGTGGTGATCCCTATTCTGCTATGTTGGGCATAGCGGAAAGGGTGTGCGGGTCCACCTGCAAGAGAAATACAACTGCAAAGATTGTGCTGTCAACCAGCTGCCCAGGGGAGCACAATGGGAAAGAGAAAGAACTCAGTGCCCCATCAGGTGCTCCGATGGGTGGATTGGATAGCCGCAAACTGAATAGGCTTAATCTAGTGGCAAGCCCTAGTCTGCAGGTATCATGTAATAATGTTGTCATGAAAAAAGTTGGCAGGTTGGCAACTTTAAAAACAAAATGCATTAATGATGCACGCTCCAGGCTATCAAGATCTTTCCCAATTCTTCTAGGACTGGAGGCAATAATATATAATTATACCCCTCTTATATTATTTGGGGAAAGAACTTTGGTTGCTAGGAAAAAAACACATGAATCTGATGACCTTTTCATGGCGTCATTATTACATGGATTCAGTCTGCGATGATGGATGTAGAGGAGATGATGCCCGGGTCCACCTGCAAGAGAAAAACAGCTGCAGAGAATTTGCTGTCAACCAGTTGCCTAGGGGATTGCAAGGGGGAGACCTTACTGCCCCATCAGGCGCTCAAATGGGCAGGTTGGACAGATGCAAACTGAATAGGCCTAATCTAGTGGGGAGCTCTGGTCAGCGATGTTGGATGTAGAGAAGACGATGCACGGGTACACGTCCAAAAGAAAGATGGCTGCAGAGTTTGTGCTATCAACCAGCTACCCAGGGGAGTGCAAGGAGGTGGAACCTAGTGCCCCAAAGGCACTCCGATGGGCGGGTTGGATATACGACACAATGCATAGGCCTAATATAGTGGTGAACCCTTGTCTAAAGTTTCATTTTACATGGACGAGAATGCCTGGGAAAAGTGTTTACATTCAGAGCATGAAAAGTGCTGGTAATAAACTCGGATTCCTAATAAGTATACCATGCTGCTTTGAAAGTCACCACATGAAGCCCACAATGTAGGTATACATATCCAGTCAACAACTTACCTGGAAGTTGATTGCAATGATCCTCAACACTTGCCTGCACATTGATCTTGTAGTGTGCGTAGACATCCGCAGCCACAGTTCTCAGTGAAATAATTCCCAAAACATACAGATAAAGAAGCCAGTCATACAAAAGACACATAATGCTTCCCCGCACCAACTACAGCAGATTGCAGTTTTCCGATGTCCATGCCTCAGAAGCCTAACAAACAGTTCAGCCTATTACAAAGACACACCAGCAAGAGTCCTCACTATTCCTAAAACCCTACTTCTTCCCAACCAACTGACCCACCACCAAATCTCCAATTACTTTACGCTACACATAGCTACAGGCCACCTATGAATTGGGAATGCTATGTCTTCCGTATCTTCCAGTACCCGATTAAACTTTGCAGATCTAACTTAGAGAAAGGTAGTTGATGGAGGCAAAAGCATGTTGGAAGGTGTCAAGCGTGCACTGGATGGGAAACAGTGGACATGGGGTGTGGGAGAGGTTCCCTTGGATATCTATTCTTGATAACCTAATGTTTAATCATAATTGAGTAAAAAAAAAGATGATTAAACAAGGACAAGGGTGTCGTACAGAGACAACGCTGGAATATTAGCTCCAACGCTTTGGTACCACAGTGCAAATCTGAATGTCTAATCAACTTTTCCAACTATCGCTTTATGCTCTTCCTTAACGAGGCTGCAAAATGTGAACACCTCTCAACAAACCCACCAGACTGAGGCTATGTTATATTTTTCAACATACACTTTATGGGGCTGGTAGCCAGAAAGTTGCATCATATGTGTTATTTCATGCAATGTGTGTATACCGATTGACCTCAGACACTCACATACCTCAAACATCAAAACAACTCAATCTATATATATAAAAGAAGAAGCACTGACTGACTGACTGACTGACTGATTGACTGACTGACTAACTGGCTGACAGGCTCATCAACGACCAGCTCAAACGGTTTAACCTATGAACGGGAAATTTGGAAGGTATATTTTCAGGATGTAGGCACCCACTAAGGAAGGATTTTTGGAAATTCCGTCCCTAAGGAGATAAAAGAGGGGTGAATTATTTTATGAGGATACCTATAATTCAAAAACTGAAGATGTTACAGATGTGAAATCTGGTATTTAGATTCTTCTTCAAAAATAGAGAAACATGTGTTTTACCATTTTCCAAAACCCAGTTAAGGGAGGTGGAAAAGAGGGTGACGTTTTCTTTTTTTTTTATTAAGGATACCCATATCTCACAAACCGAAGATCTTAGAAAAGTAAACATTTAAATATCCATTATAAAGTAAGTTTCTGAACTGTTTCTTAAAATTGGTAACAGAGAGTATCCTGTATTTTAGAGCAAAATTGTCATCCCTTCCGACCTAGGCACAGTCGTCAATTCCATAGCAGACCTCAAATCACAAATGTATCCTGACATAAAAAATCTAATGGAGAAATCTACAGAACGGTTATGTGAGCATGCCATTTTAAAGCCAAAGAAAAGCATGGCTGCCGTAATCAATAAGATACTTGTTAATTCTTTCAGAGGACTCCAAATCAAATACAAATCTGTAAACTCAGTGGTTCAAAGTGATGAAGAAGTCCAAAACCCTGTTGAGTTCTTGAACACATTAAATCCTCCTGGTCTTCCTTAACACAAACTTCTTCTCAAAGTGGGAGCATCTGCAATATTATTGCAGAACCTCAACCATTAGGGCTACTGTGCTAATCGGTTCTGGTCAGGAGGAGTCTATGTTCATACCGCTGTAAGGAAGGCCTGGTCTCAAAGTAAGACAGACACAAGTGATCAAAGTTCAAGAGTGTTTATTGACCTCTTTTCAGGGGTGTGAAAAACTCCTATCCAACCCTAAATCTATGATGGGAGCAAGCTACGCCCATAAAATAATAATAATACAGTCCTAGCTAGTATTGTCGAATAAAAAGGGTCTATACTAAAAAGAACTATTGCCAATCCTTACCGATATGCTACAAAATAGTGTGGGATAGTGTTCACAAAAAGAAAGAAGTGTTCACAAAATGATAAGTGAGGATGTTAAGGCCAGAGCCTCCCTTCCCCAAGTTTTTAGCATGTGACAAGACGGGTCGCTTCAGCACAGCACAGTCCTGGCCTTCTCCAACACAAGGTCAATTTTCTGTTCACCAACATCAGGGCATTCTGTGCCCAAGTCTCTTTTGTGCAAGGTTTCTTGCATCAGCACGCCTGATGTTCCATAAACAATAAAGAAATGTTGCTCTCTCAATCTTCACGTTGGGTTATATACGCTTCACCCAGGATCCCCCTCAGCCAG
Source organism: Ambystoma mexicanum (assembly GCF_040938575.1). Lineage (NCBI taxonomy): Eukaryota > Metazoa > Chordata > Amphibia > Caudata > Ambystomatidae > Ambystoma > Ambystoma mexicanum. The sequence continues at coordinate 649,492,203 of NC_090922.1, read as the reverse complement.
GCTCCGATCCTCCCTCAGTCGGGTTCAGACCAACTACAATTTGTAAGCATCCCTCTGTCAGGTTCACATTTGTCACAACAATTTCTCGGGGGTGTTACTGTTCACCCTAGTTCACAGGCATCCCTCAGTCGGGTTCACAATTACCACAACAATCTTCTCGGGTGTTGTTCATCATGGATCCCCTTATTCCAGGCTCAGACCCTTTCTTTACAATTAGTCCCCCTCTCCCGGGCTCAGACCAACTTCAGTTTACAGACAATCAAAGACTTTTGAGTGTGCACGGGATTCAACGGAACCCGCTGCAGAACAACTTCAATTTTAAAGTTCACCAATTCTTCCCCGCTCAGATGGGGGGTGGGAGGCACCAAACAACGACCTTCAAGTGAGCACCCACGTGGCGCTGTACCACTCTGTATCTGGTACCTATTTCAGTTTTTAAAAAAGTCAATTGTATTTAAGTTCTCTTTTTTCATTCAATGTGTCCGCTTGCAACCTTGAGCACAACACAGTCTGGTCTGCTATCAGTTTCTCCAACTCACCAGCTGTGCTGAACTCGTTGGCATTTCTTTTCCGTTTGAGTCAAGGACAATACCACAGTGGCAATCGCTTCTCCCCGCCTTGGCAGTCAGTGTAGAAGGGCCGTGGGTACCGTTGACACATGCTACACCATCCGGCAGCTGCAATTTGCAGTCTTATGTTTCCTTTCCTTGATACTTCTTGAAAGTCGCAGTTCTGGGTTGAAAAAGGCAAGGGTAAATCAAATCAACAAGCTCTGTGGCAGGATATCTGAGGCGGAACACAGAATCGGAGAGGGGGAGGACAAAATCGCCGTACTTCAACGTGAGGTTACCTCTCTTCAACATATGGTGCAAAGAGTGGTGGCCAAGAACGAAGATCTTGAAGGGAGATCCAGGCGAAACAATATAAGGATCACAGGGGTGGCAGAGACCACCCGGATAGACAATATGGAACAGTTTGTGGAAAAACTACTCTTGGAAATCTTTGAAAATCCACCAGTCACAAACCTATTCATGGTGGAACCTGCCCATCATTCCCTGGTGATCAGACCAACTCCTGGGGACCCCGAGAGGACCATCATTGCCCACATCTTCAATTACTGAGACCGGGACATACTGTTACGGGCAGATAGAGAGAAGAAGGTCAGGGGTTCAGCAACGATACTCCTCTTCCCGGACTTCAGCCAGCAGGTGCAGGAGCAGAGGAAACTATTTCAGAACGCTAAGAATATCCTCGGGAAAAAAGCTGTGTGCTACGCAATGTTGTATCCGGCTAGGCTCAGGGTTGTCCATGATGGTAAAATGTTATTCTTCACATCCCCGGATGCAGCAGAGAGATTTGCCGCTGAAATTCCAGACCCTGAGGAAACCCCCCAGGGCTCCCCTGAACCGAGAGCTCGGTGAGCTGCGCAACATACTAGCTAACTGTATGGGCCCCCAGGGGGCTATATCCTTGAACCTCACTAGGTAATGATGGGCGTTAAAGGAATTATATGGTTGAAGAATGTCATCCAATGGATATGGTAAAAAAGCCTTGTGATACTGGGAGGCACAGCGGCCACCGGCACCCCCCATACCGGGTGACACAGTATACCTATTTGGTGTTTTTGGTTCAGGTGGGGGGTTAGATGATATGTCCAGTAGATTGCGGTTCCTGGCCTGGGTGGGAGGAGGGGGGAAGTTCAAATTCAGAGTTTATTGAATGTTACAAAAATAGTACACAGTGTTCTTGGGCCGGGGTAAGGGGGCACTTTCTTCCAAGACTCAGTTTATTTGTACACCCGACTCCACAATGCATCTAATATCATACATGCTATTCAGAACTATCAAGGTAGACACTCGAATTAATATTCCCAGTCCAGAATTGTAGAGACGCTTCACCACGGGGTGGGTACCCCCTCTAATATGAAAATCTCTCTTGTCACTCGGAACATTCGGGGGTTCACTAACGGGAAGAAAACACGCCTTATCACAAACTATGTCAGAAATAACCACGCAAACATACTATGTATACAGGAAACCCACCTGGGGAGGGAACACAAACTCCCAGCTCTGGCAGGGTGGTGTATACATAGGTATGGCTCCTCCTACTCATCCCATTCTAGGGGGGGTTGCAATATACATTAATCGTTCGCTAGAATTCAAACTGCATAAATTGGTATCTGACGCAGAGGGTCGATTTGTCCTAGTAGCTGGGGAAATTGCTGGGTGGTCCGTCCTATTCATAAACATATATGGCCCCAACTATGACTGCCCGGAGTTCTTCCAGACCTGCCCCGCGCACTTGCGCACTTTCCCAGGATACGAGGGGGTGTGGGCAGGGGACTTTAATATGGCCCTATCATTATCGCACAACAGGTCCTCATCAGTACAGCTGTCCCTCACCTGCGCAGCAAAAGAAATGTCATCTATTGCTATAGATTACGCCCTTGATCGACATATGGTGTTTCCACTATCCAGACAGACCGGAATATACCTTTTATTCAAGCGTAGATGAGAGTTCCTCCAGGATAGACTATATCTACATGTCCCCAGAACTGACCCGGGTGGCTACTAAAACGTTGATTTTACCACGAACCCTGTCCGACCACTGCCCACTCCTAGTGCAATTCTCGGGCCTGACTCTCCCTCATAAACAACTCTGGTGGAGATTCAGAGCTCGGGCACTGGAAGAATTAGCATTCTGAGAATATATTCGCCAGGCCATTTCAGAATTTTTTATAATAAACACAGACTCCGTATCGGATCCTAGGGTGGTTTGGGAAAAGTTTAAAGTCTATATGCGGGGCTGATGTAACTCCCTGGAAGGAGGCATCCTAAAGTGTATCCGTAGAACCATTGTATCCAAGGAAAAATATTTTAAAAACTTGGAAAACCATTTGGTGCAGGATGATTCCCCTGAACTACAGGCTAGTCTAGAGGGCAAGAAGCAAGAAATCCGGTCATTAATGGTCGATGAGGACAGATTCCTTGGGGACCCGATAATGGCTGCTAGATACGGGGAGGGAGATCCCCCAAGTAGGTCTCTGGCTTGGGCCATAAGGCAGGAAAGACACCTAAAACCTATAATAGAGGTCGAGACACCCGAGGGAGAATCCACCGGGGATACTGGGAGGATAAACAAAACTTTCTGCTGGTAATATGAGAAGCTATATACGACTGAGTGTACAGCGGGCCACAATGATATTGTGCAGTACCTAGATAGGATCGCCTTGGGGTGGTTGCTCCCGGAAGTTGGAGTATTGTTAAACGACCCCCGTATGGACGAGGAATTACTTAAAATAATTCACTCACTGCCGAATGGTAAGGCCCCAGGGACCGACGGTATTACCGCTAAATTATACAAAGCCTTCCCGTCCTTACTTATTCCACATTTGCGCTCCATGTTCGAGGCAGCCAGTTCGGCGGGGGTGCTCCTTAAGTCCACCAGGACAGCCTTGGTGATTGTACTACTTAAACCGGACAAAGACCCCAGACAATGCACATGTTATAGGCCCCTGTCATTGGTGAACACCAACAACAAGATTCTGATGAAGCTCCTGGCGGACAGGCTTGTACCCCACATCCCAGCCCTTGTCCTCGCAGACCAGGCCAGCTTCATACCAGGCCGCTCCACTCAGAATAACCTTCGAAGACTGTTCACCCTGATGCACAATGTGAATTTGGAGGTCCCAATAGCAGTAGCAGCATTGGATGCAGAAAAAGCATTTGACTCGGGCGAATGGCCATTCCTGTTTGAGGTCCTCCGGCGAGCAGGTATAGGCACCACGTTTCTTCACTGGATTTGACTTCTGTACATGGCCCATCGAACCTTGGTGTATACCAATGGTATCCAGTCCGTCCCTATCTACCCATCTCGAGGCACCAGACAGGGCTGCCCCTTCTTCCCCATCCTCTTTGCCCTGGCCATCGAGCTGGTGGCATGTTCCCTGCGGGAATATCACGCCCGTAGAGGGGTCACGCTTCACTCTCATGCACCCATTGTCTCACTTTACGTGGACGATATTTTACTATATGTTAAATATCCGCAAACCAATCTTAACCCGATGGTAGAGGAGATCTCCAAATGTTGTGCTCTGTCCGGCCTCCATATCAACTGGTCCAAGTCAGAGGTGCTCCCGCTCACCGCAGGGGTTTCCCCATGAGATATTGGGGATGCCTTTGCCTGGCGCCCGCAGGGAATCTGCTATCTAGGTGTCCGTGTGTCCACATCTCTGCTAGTCTGTACGAGGAGAACTACATCTAATCTATAGATCCATACACTAGGCGATATTGCCCCCGATGGCAGTTTCATATCCTGTGAAGTCCTTAAATCCAGGGGTGTTTGGACTCCCATCACGCAGCTTCTTTTTTTTCGACAGCAGGAGGTGTTGAAGGCCAGTTGGCCGGACTTCCTGAATGCTCCTCACACATCCTGGCATATATCACTGCCCCGACATCCATCAGGAATCTGATCTCGACCCTGTATGGAATGGCCCGAGCGATCAGGACCTCACCCCCCACCCACTACAGGGATAGGTGGGAGGGAGTCCTGGGGAAAACACTGCCAGAGGACCACTGGACCCGGATCTGTGCCCAGACCAAATCCATTTCTGCCAATAACAGATTCCGCCTGGTCCACTTTAAATTTCTTTACCAGATGTATTATTCTCCTCTTAGGTTGCATAAACTTTTCCCTCTCAAACCCCCGGAGTGCAAGAGGTGTCAACAAACCCCAGCTGATTTTTTCCATGTCGCCTGGCTCTGCCCCCCGGTTTACGCCCTATGGTCGAGCGTAGCAGAAGCAGTGTCGAGCATGATTGACAGTCCCGTCCCTCTTGCCCCTGAATTTTGGCTGCTGGCCCTTGGTGCGTCCGGATCCCGAAGTGAGAAACACCTAGTTGGTATGGCCTTAGCAGCTACGAGACTACTAGTCGCGCGCACGTGGTGAGCCACTGGAGCGCCTTCGTTTCAACACTGGCTCAATCTGATGTCAAATTGTGAACATAGGGAGACTCAATACAATCTGACGCTTCCACATACCAGCAAGCCTAAGGACTACTGGGGCCCCTACAAGAGCTACATGGCCAGGAAATATGACCAGGATGACAACTCCAATGTGCAATCCCCACTGACTTTGCCTTTGGATATTGTCGCCCCTGGAGGGCCCCCTTATTGCCCTCATGAGTTTAGGTTACCAGAAAGGTTAAACCCTGCGTTCTATAAATCGAGTTAATAGGTGACCTGTGGAGTGAACCGACTACCATAATGAAACTTTGGTGTTCTGTGTGCTAATTGAAACTGTTTGTAAATATTGGGAAGAGTCAGGGGGGTGGAGGTTGAGGGGGGTAGGGGTCCACAACCCCTTGTTGTTGTTGCCCTGTGTTTACTATGCATTGTTTAATGCGTAAAAGTTAATAAACACAGTTTAAAAAAAAGAAGCAGGATCCCAAAGTGGCTGCTGGTCTGATGCAGCCAAACACAATGCAGCAACAGGTAATATCTGTGAAAGAAGAGAAGAGGTCAAAAGAGGCAGGTCGGATAGTAGAACGTTTTTGTCTGTTCATTTTTCGGTAACACCACAAGGGCAGTACACCCTCTGCCTACACATCCCCACCCACACAGCACAGATTCATCAGATATCCATCGCCGGTCATAGTTTCCACCAGATTGCCCTCATTTACTCACACCAGGCATTCCCCCATTTTATATCACCAATGAAGGCTTGTACAACATAAATAATAAGTACATACATCCACACACCCAACTGGAGACCTGCTTACAACCATGCACCACAAAACTAGCAAAAACCTCCCATCACTGAATCAGACAAGAACAGGCAGACAACATGCACAGACCCACATTCACCCATCAATACTCAGGCTTATCTGAAAACAATGAGGCAGCAGAAAAGACACAGGACTGTTAGGACATGGAATTACTTACCAGACATAGGTCCATGGAAATGGCAGTGGTTTGCGGTATAAACCAACTTAACATAACATAAGTACCCTAAAAGAGAAGCACTACCCAAGGTTGCATATTGGAAGCAAGAATGAAGGTATTCATAGCAAAACATGGATATAGGTAACAAGTAAGTAGTTATTGGGAAGGTGGTTTGATACACATTATGCTGCCTAATGACCTCACCCATCTACCATTGTATGCTCTACAATGGGGACTGCCTCCCCAGTTTGTGTGGGGGCAGAGAGGGACTGGTGGAAAGGTGCTGAGGGAGATAAGGTCAGTGAGCGACTGATGGAGAGGTGCTGAGGCAAGTGTGGGTGTTGAGCGGGCTAATGGAGAGGTAGGAGGGCACTGAAGGGCTGATCGAAAGGTGCTCGGGGTGATGAGGACAGTAAGGGACTAAAGGGGAGGTACTGTGGCAAATACAGACAGCGAGGGACTGAAGGAGAGGTGCTAGGGCAAGCGGGGGCAGTGAGGGGCTGATGGAGAGGTGTGGGGGCATTGAGGGGCGGATGGAAAGGTGCTGGTTTCTGGGGGCATATGGACAGTGACGGACTGAAGGAATGTGCTGTGGAAAGTGATGGCAGTGAGGGGCTGATGGAGAGGTGTGAGGCTGCAACGGCCTAATGGAAAGCTGCTGGAGGAGATAAAGACAGCAAGGGACTGAAGGAGATGTACTGGGGCAAGTAGGGGCAGTGCAGTGCTGATGGGGAGGTGCAGAGGCTGCAAGGGGCTGATGGAAAGGTGCTGGCGAAAATGAGGACAGCCAGGGGCTGAACGAGAGGTTCTGGGGCAGGTGGGGGCAGTGAGGGGCTGATGGAGAGGTGTGGGGCAATGAGGGGATGATGGAATGGTACTGGAGGAGTTAAGGACAGCAAGGGATTGAAGGAGAGCTGCTGTGGCATTTGGGGGCAGTGAGGGTCTGACAGAGTTGTTGGCTCAGCAAGGGGCTGATGGAAAGATGTGGGGCAGCGATGGACTAAAGGAGAGATACTGGGGCAGGTGGGGGCAGTGGGGAATGAGGAGATGTGCTGTGGCATATGCAGACAGTGAATGACTGATGGTGAGGTGCAAGAACATCAGGGAGCAGAAATGCCCTGATGGGTAGCAGCTGGGGCAATGTGGGGCCAGTGAGGGGCTGATAAAGAGTTTTCGGAGAAGATGGGGGCAGTGAGGGAGTGGTGGTGCCATGCTGGGACAGGTGGAGACAGCAAAGGCCTGATGGAAAGCTACGCAGCAGGTATGAGCAGCGAAGGGATGATAGAAAAGTGTTAGGGCAGGGCAGGGTGGTGAGAGGCTTATAGAGAGGTGCAGGGGGGGAAAGTGGCAGAACAGGATAATGGACAGATGAAATGGAAAAGAATTGACTGTGGAAGACAAGAGTAAAAGCTCTAAGTGGCATTAGAAAATAAGACAGGTTTGAGTTCTTAGAAAGTGTGATAGCTGGGGCACGGTGGGAATAGAAAGCAGCCTGCCTTGCAGAGAGAAATTAAGTGAAACCAAGATGTGTGCATGTGAAAAAAACAACACAGGAGAAACAAGGAAAGCAGGAAAAGATATCATGCTTAGCCAGTCCTTGCACAGACTTACAGCATTCAGACATACCAGCATCATATGTCCGGGGTCTTTATCTCTAGGGCGCCTCATGTTGCTGCCTTTCCAAAGGCCTGCCGATGGGGCACCACAGTTTGGCATGAAGCATTTGGTACAGGCCTCTTTGCCACACCATTGTGGCCGCAGTGCCCCTTTTCGACACAGCCAGAGTGGCACAACAACAGGCTTGGTGCAGCTCATTTGCAGCGAGGGCTATTTTGGCACAGCAGTCAAATGTTGAAATTAGCAGCTGCTCCCAAAAAGCCCTTGTACCACATGAGAACTGTTTGAAGAACAATAAAATCATACGTGTGACCAAACATCAGCAGCACTTTCAACCATTAGATACTGTTATGGGGCAGCGCATGGGCAGACAGGCCGGCCCTGTCAGTGCTGAAGGGCCCAAAACCTTACTTTGTTGCTGGGATGACCCAGATTTATGGAGCTGCAGGGAGGACCCCGCTCTGCTGTGGTCATACAGACTTGGGATGCCAGGGCACCAGGGAATCTTGGAGGCTGCCAGGTGGGAGAGTGACCCACACAGACCCAGGTCACACATGCTGATGTGGGGGGGCCAAGGTCAGCAGTGCCTGCAGTAGTGTGATCACACAGAATTGGCCTGTAGCCCGGGGTAGCAGGACCATGTTCACAAAGTGGTTGCCTGCATGCTCCAAATGAGATATGGAGACAGTAGTTCCATTCTTGGAGTCTGCTGCCGTTCTGAGGAACGTGCGTGCAGGAGCTCCTTTTATTAGCATCCAGTCATGACCCAATCATGAAACAACTCAAAAGGGCGATACACATACCTAAAAGGGAACACCACAGATACCTCAATGTGATGTTAACTGGCAGCATCGCTGTTTGCTCAAAGGAAAATGGGGCACGCATGCACACGTTTAGCACCCGGCTGTACAATAAGCAGGTGAAACTGTGACACAATGTATTCCAAGAAAAACATTTCCGACATACAATTCACAGATCTTCTCTGGCACATGTGCACTGTTCACTTGAAATGGACATCCCCGGGTTTAAATGTGGGGTGCGCGCTCATTGCTGGCAATTAGCCCAGCATGCAGAGATTCAATAAAGTAACAGAGCCGATGACACTAGTGTGAAAGCACAGCCCCAGAGCGACAGGGATGGAGAGGCCATGCTAGGCCCCTATTGTGAGAGTGAAGCTGGATAAAGTGGAGTTCTGTTGAAATATAAAAGCCAGTACAAAACAGTGATTTTGACATAAGGACTAGGAAAATGGAAAGAAATTATGTAAAACTGCAGCAGTGCACGTGGAAAGAAAGAAAACACATTTGAAACACAGCACATTTGGAAGATAAAAAGGCAGAATGATGCAAGTCAAGTGACAGATTGTGTTTATCAGGAATAAAGAGACTTCATTTCCATCATATAAAATGACAGCCTGAAAAGAGAAAGGCCTATTTTGTTTTTGTGAAAGTGAACACTGGTTTCCTACGTTAACTGTGGCCTATCTGTGTGCATTAGATTGATAATGAATCTACCTCTGTTCTAATACAGTACAAAAGAATGATAGTATTTATGAACAGCAGGCCTAGATATAATAGTAAAATGTAACATTTAAGCACATTTTGTCGATTTATAGCTGTATTTTCTGAAGTATGAATGCAGCTGGTGTTTTCCCCACTGAACTGAAAGTCCGGTGCCTTAGAAAACCTGACCTCAAGCCCTTTATCTGAGGAATTCTAGGAGAAGAAGGTCTGGTTTTCAGTTTGAATGCTAAAATATACAGAGAAGTAGATCAAAATGATGGGATTTACAGATAACACAACCAGCTAAAAATACCTTTAAGGTCAGGTCTCCCTGTTAACTGTGCATTAGCTTCGAACAAAAACATGTGAAGCCCAGTAGGGGAGGGCAGGATCACATGGGCCAACCAGATGTCCTGTTCAGGTCATAGAAGAGAAATGCAACCTAAGAATGGATGGGGGCTATGTGGAACTAAGGGACTTGTGGTGCATTGCCATTGACTAACATTGAATACATTTTCTGGAATACAAAGTGCATTGTATGTCCCAGTCAGATCATCCCGGTCTGATGTTCAGGGGATAAAAAGCCCCTCCGGGCCATATAAAAACAAATTATGTGTGATGGATACAACTGGTGTTATGAGAAGAATTATGATTCCGCCCTTACCCATAATTCTGAAGGAATAGAAAGTGGTTGTTAAAATAGGTTATGTAAGTACGGTTGGAATCAGGAAGGGGCAGATTTGTGACTATTTCGGCTCAGGAGCAAATCGCAAAAAGCGGTAGCTCCACCCAGGAAAGGAATGTCAAAATAAAATCAGTATTTTCTGACACGCCATAAAATATAGAATTCAAAAATATGTATGGGCCAGCAATTATCTGAAAAATGTGGGTAGCTATCACATTGTTAGATTTTAAGGTCACTGAAGAATTTTATCCCACTTGTCATTTTGTGATGGTGAATATTTCTCCTCCCTCAACCTTCATCATTCACATCCCCTAAATCCTCCTATTAGCAGGCAATTGGCGTATTGGGGTTTGAAGAGGGATATAGCTGGCCAATCCACAGCATGGGAAACATGACAATAATGGAGTATCACTTGCGCTATAAGAGATAAGTTTACAATCTGAGAGAGACTGACTGGCTGATCTTTCTTTTACTTTCCGACTCTTGGGACATATCTTTGGACTTTTGATTTTTCCCTTTGCATTTCCACCCTCACAAAGCCTTAAACATTGCAGGGGAAACTGAGACTGGGAAATCTAGAAGCTAGCCGGGCCTGCCATTTGAGGAGCCAGAGGAAGTCTGGGTGCTGGGGATTACCCTTGACGGAAGCCAGTGACCAGATCTGTGCTGTCCTCAGAGCAGCCCTGCTGTTCCCTGGATGCCCCATAATCAAGGCCTCCTGTCTAAGTAGATTCATCTGAATGCCAACAAAATCATGGGGGGAAACTGCCAGCTTTAATCTCCATCTCACATTGCGTGTATGGGGGTGGAATTGGGGAGACCCGTGGCACATTTTTTTGAATTCAAGTAAAATTAATTCCACTATAGAACATCAACCTACCCTTTTAAAGTGAATTGTGTTGGGAACTGCCTGCCTTAATCCTTTCCATTAAATTGTGGGGAGTGAGGAGGCTGTGTAGATCCTTAGCGCATTGAACTGAAGTTAAATCAATGAATTCCCATATAGAAAATCACAGAATTAGTGTTCTTAGAGTTTGAAACTAACAAAGTTCATGCCCAGTGCGTTAGAGCCGGTATAGACAATATAGTACCTGGGAGACTCTAACTTTCTGAAACCCATGTCTTCTCTACCAAAGGGATGTGTTCATAATCCCAAAATAAGTAACTCTAAAATGCTGCTATTCAAGTGAGTGTAGCGGGTGCAAAACAAAATGTCCAATTTACTTAGTTGCATCCAAAAACGATTTTCCCAAACCCCTGCATTTCCGGCATTTTCCCATTGAGTGCCTTACCTGACTTTGCCTTTCGTGCAACTAAAAAGCCCAAAACGATTTTCCCTTTGAGTTCCTTTCTTGACTTTCCCTTTCAAATAGAGAACATTTAAACAGAACAATGTTGCTACTGTATTTCCACTCCCTATACCTTGCCTTCAGATCAGAAGGGTCACATCTTATTGATGCCTGGATAGTGGGGGTTTCTAGGAGAAATTAGTACTTTGCCAAACTAAGCAATCTCTCTGTGTTTTGTATGTTTCCTATAGGTTCATTTGCAAGAAATCTGATGCAAATTGTGACTGCCAATTTCACATTTTTACGTGTGTCATATTGTGACTGAAAGTCCTTTAAACCTGTGTTAGTCAATTGGTGCAATACATTTGTTTAAATATATGTTCTTACTATACACCGGCCTGGTTCCAAGCTCATTGGTGGTACATAGTGTATTTGTTGGGGTGGTGCGAGTCGGGTTGGAGGCCTCACTAAAGTGGAGTCTGAATGAGCATTTTGGGTGAGCGTCACCTTACTTGAGGGGAAAGGAACTCCAGGAGTTGAGAGTGACGCCTAATATATCGTGACACCAGGCAATTGATAAGAAATCCCCTTACCGCAAGTGAGAGCAGGGACACACCCACACAAGATAGAAGAGAGAAAAGAGAGGAGGACTTTGAGATGTCTTTTAGGTACTTTTAAAAAAAAAGTGCTAAATACCTGGCCCCTTCCATACCGTTAACTGAAATGTGATGGCTACAGACCTCTTAAATTTCAGGGTGCATCTGTGCTGCACCACTGCTCGCGAGGTTGTCTGGGTTTCCTCTGTAAAAACTGTTGAAAATGGCTTGTGCCTGAATCTCCTGCACTGGCCTGCACACATTAGCAGAAGTTTTGAATTGAACGCTACAGCGTTCAGTTCCTGCCTTCCAGAGTAATGCAACTTTCACATGAAAACGCTGCAAATGCTGGAGTTTGGGAAATGAAATTGGTGAGAAAATAACTCAGATCTCCCCTCTAAGACAGCATTTGCAGAATGGCCACAGTCTATAACTCAGTCACCAAAGGTATATCACTATTCTTGTACCTACTTTATGCCACTTTTCAAAAAATAAAACATGAACACATTTGCAAAACCATGATTTTCAGTCCTTGCCAATGCTGCTTGCACGAGTTTGCTGCAAATCTGCCATGTTTTATTTTTTGAAAAGTGTAAAAATTGTACATACAAAATATTAGTCAGAAAACTCAGCCCCCACTTAGCGAAGTTCATTCAGACTTTGCAAAAACATTCAAAGTTGGGTCTATAATCTTTCTGAAAACATTTGTGCAGATTCGTCAAACACCAACAAAGTTATAAGCCATCTAAAAATGTTGATACCCTCCTCTAATTTTGCCCCCTCTTCACAAAATCCCACCAGCCTTCGCAAAACCATTCAAACCTGGGTCTTAAATCTGTTTGCAAAATTGTGTGCAGATTCGTCAAGCAGCACCAGATGTATTCGCATTACAAATATTTTGCCCTCCCCCCGTCTTCCTCCCTTCTTGGGGAAACAGCACAAAACTTTGCATATGCATTTTGGTACAGGTTGTAAATGATATTTTACAGTTTTATTGAGTGGCACCAAAGTTATAAACCATCCAAAAACTGATTTTTACCGACCTTGTAATGCAGAAATATGCATTTTTATTTTATTTACTTATTTTATTTATTGTGAATTTGTAAGTCACCTATACAACAAGTAAATTGTGTTTCAAAGCCCCCACACGGTAACAGGGAGGGAACATGGGAATGAAATGCAAATATAACAATGAAAGATAGATAGAGGTGGTCCTACTAGGTCTTGTGAGCATTCAGAGCGTGCAAGTGCAGAGAGAGGGAGAAGGGATGAGGGGGCGTTAAGTGCTAGGAGTACCACAGGGAAGTGTTACTGAGTAAGCAGTTGTTAAGTGATTTAGTGAGTGGTCAACTGCCAATAAATCCGTGAAGGCCTTTGATAGCACAGGGCAATGGGTGCCAAGACAAGTGATGGGAGCGGAGGCTGAAGTCGATTGGGTGAGGGAGACCAGGAACCTGGTGGACATATGAGGGCTCTGGTCACCGATTTCAGCACATGTGGGATTTAACATAGGAGAGAGGGAGGGAAAGAGGAGGTGAAAAGAAAGGTATTGAGGAGCTTCCAGAATTAGAGGAGATCCGGCTCAAGATGAAGAGGAAGTGGGAGGCTATTCCAAAGGAGAGAGCCAGTCGAGGAAAGAGGACGTCCACCAGCTTGCTGTTTGCCAAAGTGCTTGACACACAGAGAGTTGGTGCTGGAGGAACGTAAACATCTGGAGGGAGAGTATTTAGTGAGAATCCGCTGTAGATAGTGTGGTCCCTGGCCCCAGACAGCCTTATGTATGATGCAGAGGGATTTGAAATTGATCTTTGCAGCAACCGGAAGCCGGTGGAGATATTTTAGGGATGGAAAGATGTGGTCCCAGGGCTTGAGGCCAAGGTCTAAGTCTTGCAGCCCTATTCTAGATTAGCTCGTGGGGTCGGAGAGATGAAAGGGTAGATTAAGGAAGAGGTTATTGCAGTAGTGTAGCCTAGAGAGAACCAGAGCTCTGGAGACATTGAGCTTCTAGGGGAAAGGACGGAAAGGAAGGATTACTTTGGGGAGGTGGAGTTGAAAGTGGGCCTTCTTGGCAAGGTCCTAAATGTGAGGGAGGAAGGACAGAGAGGAGTCAAAGATGACTCCATGGTTTCTGACTTCAGATGAAAGAGAAGAGCCCATAGAGGGTGGTGAGAGTGAGGGGAAGAAAGAAGGAGCAAGAGTCCCGATGGGAAGGATCCCAGTCTTGCTGTCATGGAGGCAGAGATCATTGGAGGCACACGAGGAATGGATGGCAGATATGCATTCAGGAATGATGGAGGAATTAAGGAGAGGATCAGAGGGACGTTTGAAGAAGAAATGTGTGTCATAAGCACAACACTGGATGTTAGGGGAGAAGGTGGGTATTAAGTTTGCAAGTGGAGCAAGATAGATGTTGAAGAGCCAGGACAAAGGTTGGAGCCCTAGGGGATGCCGCAGGTGGAGATAGAGATGGGGAGGAGAAGAGCCCAGAAAAACCTTGGATGGACGGTCATTGAGGAAGGAGGTCAGTCAGTCTGTGCCCGGTCCGAGATACCTAGGGTATTGTGGAGCCGTGTTATGAGGATGGAGTGGTTGACCGTGTCAAATGCAAAGGAGAGATCAAATAGAAGGAGACCAGCTGGAGAATTAGAATTAGGAGATGCAAGCAGTTCTTCACGGGTGTTCATAAGAGAATTTTATATGCCTCTGTATGCTCGGAATCCAGATTGATGGTTGTGTAGATAACCAACAAGTTCAGTGTGCTGAGTCAGTTGGGGAAAGACCAGCTTCTTCAAGAGTTTCCCAAGGAAGGGGGATATATAGATGGGGCAGTAGTTTAGCCTGACAAGACCGGTCTGCAGGAGGTTTTTTCAGGAATGGGTGCACACAGGAGTGCTTCAGGGATGAAGGGAAAGATCCAGTAGCAAAGGAGTGCTTGCAGACATCAGCAAGTGCAGGGGCAAGAGAGACAATATTGTCCTTTATTTTCTGGAGGAACGGGGGAGACCTGTTTGGAGGAGACCTTCGTGGAGAGGATAACTCTGGTGCCCTCATCAGGTGTGATAGGAGACAAGAAGGAGGGAAAGGCTAAGGGGGGATGAGAGGCCAAAGGAGGCAGGCATGGGGACAGGGGGGGAAAAGAGAAGCGAGGGTGATCAGCAGTGAAGTGTGTGGCCAATGCATTGCAGAGGGGGTGGGAGGGAAGAGGTGAGGTGGAGACTGTGGTTGGTTTGCCTAGTTCCTTTCAGATTTTAAAGAGTTCAGCCGTGTTGTTGGATGCACCAGAGATGCAAGCCTGGATGTGGGCCCTTCTCTTGGAGCGAATAGAGAGTCGGTATTGCCTTTGGAGCAGGTGACAGGCCAGTTTGTCAGAGGGTGAGCCTGAGGTCTGTCACTTCCATTCCAAGTGCAATGCTGTGTAATTTGTATTTGTATTTGCTTATTATTTGTATCGCGCTGCGAACCCTCATGTAAGTGGGTGCTGGAAAACTTAAATTTTACAGGCATAAATAAGTGATGACAGAGTTGAGAAGACTCATGGTTACAGATAGGTCTGACGACAGACATTCAAATGAAAGCGACAGTAGGGGAGACCAATGGTTACAGTTAGGTCAGGGGGACAAACATTACAAGCAAAAACATGTGAATTAGGCGATCCTAGGAGGGACAACCTAGAGGGCCAAAAAAGCATAGTGTCAGAGGTCGGTAGTATCATCGGAGAGGCTTGTCGTTAAGCCAGGTTTTTACACCAGTTTTGAACGCAAGGAGAGCTGGTTCTAGTCAGGAGAAGAGAGGCAGGGAGTTCCAGCATCTGGCTGCTTGGACTGGCAAACTGGCTCCTCCCGGAGTTTTTAGGTTGAACCTTGGTACTGAGATGCAATGGGTGTGAGCAGATCTGGTGGTCCGAGATGGTTGGTATATGCTGAATTTATCAGACAGATATTTGGGAGCAGTGTTAGACAGGCATTTGTGTGTAATTGCTAGAGTGCAAAGAGTAATTCTATCGCAAACTGACAGCCCGTTGGCTTCCCCGTCTGATACTTAAGATATGGCTGGATTTAGGTAGCTTAAGTGCTGCTCTCAAGGAATTATTTTGTAAGACCTGTAGCCTATTTCGATTCTGTCCAGTGGTTCCTAGGGAAAGTGTGTTGCAATAATCAATTTTTGACAATGTTAGGGCTCTGGCTAACGTTATGCAACTGCTAGTGGAAAGATAGGGTTTACAACTGTAGATTAAGTTGTTGGTGTAGGCTGTAGAGGATGCCACAGAGCAGATTTGTTTCTTTAGGGACAGAGTCGAGTCAAGATAGACCCACAAGGTTTTTATTTCCTTGGCGTCTTTGATCATGTTCCCTTCAATATTAAAGGCTGAATATCTCTGGTCTAGTTTATTTAGGCGAGCCTGGGTGCCGAGCAACAGGAGCTCTGTCTTTTCATCATTGAGACAGAGACTGTTGGTAGCCATCCAGGCCTGGATTTCTAGGTAGATTGCATTTATTAATTTGGAATCCTCATCGTAGCGGCCAGTGAGCAAGATGAGGACCTGGGTGTCACCTGCATAGTTGGTGTATATGACATCCATGTTACCAGGCGATCGAAGAGGAGCTTCGTGAATATATTGTATAGTGTTGGTGACATGCAGGATCCCTGAGGAACCCCGCAGAGTATCGGTATTGGGTTTGGTGAGGGTGAGAAAACTCTAGTGGTTTGATTGCATAAGAAGGATTTGGTCCAATTGGAGGCGGCGGTGGAAAAGGCTGCTGTTGTGGTCAGATGTCCAGTTAGGATTTGATGGTCAACTAAATCAAATGCTGCAAACAACTCTAGCAGCAGCGGGATCATGCGGGATGCATAATAACACACAAAAGCTGTTACTTTGTTCCTTATACAATTCAACACTGTTCCACCAATGTGCACCAAATTGTGCATAGTTACCTGTTAGGGCCCTCTGTATATTACTGACTACACAACATTTGGACAGCCCACCTCTTTCCCCAGATTTCAGCCCATTCACACATGAGACAGTTGCCTGAAATCGGCAAAACATCAATGTTGTCGTAGAAGGACCAGACAAAGCTAATTTTAAGCATTTTGAGGCGAGGAACAACATCGAAAAACCATGTTTCAAGGCTGTAAGACACACTGTTTCTGAAATATTTGCACCAAATGCACTGCACCGCGCCAGGGTAAGGTGACAGGTGGGGAGAGCGCAGAGAAGATCCCAGTATGCTGCAGCATGCTAAATCTCACCTCCCCTCCACGTCTGCTCCGGGGTATGTCAGCCGGCCATACAAACCGATTCTATATGCAGTTTACTTCAGAGTGCAAAGCACATCAAGTGATAAGCGACTCGGAACAGCGACCTACAGGATCACTGATTTTCAAAAACTGATGAGAGTTTCATCATGTCTGTCTACAGAACACATGCAGAGTATGGTTACCTTTGCTAGTACTTAATTTGCATGTTGGTTTCCATATCACAGTGCCAGGACACTGTGTATGTTATGAAGAAGGTAAATAGACGAGCACACCCCCTGTGAAGCATACAAGAGACAATTGTTGTTCAGATACAACTTTTCGTCTGAAAAAAGTTATTAAAATGAATCAACTAGAGACAGAAACATGCTTTGTCACTAATGTGTCAGCATAAACTCTGCAAATATTCATGAACATTGCTATCATTTGTAAAACTGTCGGAAAATAGCTGTTTAAAAAAATATTGTTAAATAAAAAAGTATAAAATAAGTTCCATACATAAATACCTTATGAAGAAGAATATTTAGTAAAGTCCTTGCCGTTAATAAGTTCCTTCATAAAGAGAATGAGTAACACATTTTTAAAAAATGTAGAATCGGGAGGACCTACTTTTTAGGATGCATTTAAAACTGTAATTGTCCAGAATTCCATAACAACACGGGGTAAATATTCCACTTGTCATAAGAGAATGGTTGCTAAGAACAACCGGTATTTGTAATATATTGCCTTTTTTTAAAATCCTGCCTTCGTCATAATGCACCCCTTACTGCGAAGGAAATATTCATCTCCTTATTGGACCCTCGTGAAATCACTTTAAAAATAAAAACGCTATTTAGTTGCACGACTTCACTCTAAAGCATGTTTTCATTTCACAGCTCAGACAGTCCACACACCTGGGGAAGCATTGAAAGATTATGAAAAGGGCCCTCAGTCCTTTCTTGACATATGAGCCCCTCCTGTTGACCTTATGACATTATAACCCTAATGCAGGGGCAGGGCAGAGTTGCGTAAACGTAATGTGAAGTAACTGCAAAAGAAGTTCTGAACACCTCGAAAACACGGCCTTTCTCACAAACATACAGGGTCTCGCACGCAGTTATTTTATGCAACCTAAAGACGCACACCAACTAGGAGGCATGACCATGCACAGGGTGGTTTAAGGCTTTAGTAGCTGCAAAATAGTTGAAAATTTAAATATGAATCTCTTGGTTTGAGGTGTGCTGCGGGAAAGCTGTGACTGAAATTAAGGGCTGCGTCATTTTTCTAGTTCCATTTCAAGCCGAACAGTTTCTAAACCAACACAGAAAGGAGATTCAAGATGCAGGACGAAACAAACAGAAGCGTCCCAACAATGGCAGCCGTTTCCACCGTTGGTCAATTGTTGGACCAGCCCATTTGTGCTTATATCAAAATCCAAAGCGTTGTGGCTCTAAATCACTGCCATGCCTAAAACACTGCTTTGTTTTCTGAATACATCGCAGTTTACCGATGTGCCTTGACAATCGTGTGAGAGATTTGCAAATGGGAAAATATTCATTCTAATCTTACTGGTGGTAATAATTAAGATGATTCACAGACTTGTAAAATTCGAACCACCACTGCCGCCTCGCCACAAGAATCGTCTTTTTCAGCACGAGATGGGAATCAGCAACACCGGAAAATACGAACTGTTGCGTAATAAACCAGGAATGCCAGAAAAAGCGTATTGAATTCAGCACCTGGTGAGGGATTCAGCAACAATAGAAAATACGAATGTTGCTTCCCTCGTGTGTTTGAGAGTACTTTAGGAATTAAGGGTAAAATCCTCATTTTGTGTGAGGTACAACAGTGTAACCAAGAGACTCATTACACACGTTTAATGGGGTGGGGGCGTTTGAAAATGAGAATATATATTAAGACAGATTTATATTCGAATGATTTTCAAGAATGCGCGCACGTATAATATTATTTCTGCAGTATTTCCCACATCCGCTTCTTTCCACCACAGACATAAGGATTGTGTGCGTGTGTTTTTCCACCCGGAAAAAGCAAGTGCACCTAGAATGCGCTGATTTAAATAACGGCCTCGCGGTTATTTCCAAACATTTCTCATCAGGAAGGTCAACGTAGATCCCAATATGGGGTACACCCAAATTCCAGCATGGAAAACAGTATAGTGACCCGTGGGAATACTTTAGGAAGTGCCCTCGCCATTCAAGCTTGCGAGGTCTGGTGGCGATTTTGTATCATCGAAAATATCTAAACATGGACAAATATGCAGCAACGTTAAAAAGTGTGTACAGTCCTGCTTGACTTGTGCCTTTCTTTCAAGGACAGATTCGTAGACACATATAGTTATTTTGCTTAACAAAATCGTTGACTATAAACTCGACTGCACGTGGTGTAGTTGTTGAAATTGTAACATTATATATTTTTGATACAGATCCCATAACGAAGTGACCTTCTCTGTTGGGGGTCGAGTGCCTGTCGCATGACGCATTCCTGCATGTGACGTCGTTTGAGTAAAATAGATCATTCAGCTAACATCTGTGACTAAGACCGCAGAAACAGGAGAGCCTTTCACTGACCCTTGAAGCAATACGCGACACAGAAATATTGATGTGCTCCTGGTTCTCACAGGAACGCTTACGTAGGCGGTGAATGGCGCTGCGTGCCCGATGGATAAGAACTCTCCCTTCCCCCCACCGGCCCTCTACATCCCTTTCTCATTGTCCGATCCCATCATCGCAGCATCCCGAGGCCTCTCTTGGCATTTGTCTGCAGAGGCTTGTCATGCGTGACCCCGGCCATTGTCTGCCCGGGCTGTAGACACAGAAGAGATTAAAACGGGGGTGTTACTGATTTTGAAAGCCTCAATGGAGACACGGCCGTGTCCCGATGGCAGGTCAGATGGGGTGACATGTGCTACAGATTGCTTTTTACATCATTGTGGCCATCTTTGTTGCTTTTCTGCTAATGACGGTGTAATTTCACTCAGATCACAAAGTTGGTTTACAACAAAAATAACCCTCGGATCTATCGAAGATGCTATAGGCCAGTACCCAAGTGGAAAACTACTAATGTCTGTTTGAGGGTTACCCGTTGAAATAGAATATTGATTTTCAAATACTGAAAAGAACCATTTATTTTGTGACTGTCAATATGATAACTCACGAAATGAGTGGTGCTTATGCCACGTGAAGCATGGGCTTAGCTGGTCATATAGCACAGCGAGTAGAGTGCTCGCTTTGGGTTCCTTGCAGAGTCTTCTGATATAGGTTCAAATCCCAACAGGGCCAAACTCAGCCTTTCATCCTTAAGAGATTGATAAATGAGCACCACACACCATGGGTAATAATAAGCAACCCCCATATACCTGAGGGTTCGTAGCGCTATATAAAAGCAAATTATTATTGTTATGTTATTTCATTTGTAAAGCACACCAGGTACCCTAGGGCTTAAGCGCACTGAAACAAAAAAAACAAAAATCCAACTAACTACCTATGCCATTACCACAAAAAGAACACTGATACATAAAATCATTATCTGATTTTTCAATTTGGTTTAGTAAAAAATAACCTGAGATTGTGCACAGCTTTCCTTATCTTAATCCACATTGTGCCTCTTTGACAATGAAAATCTGATGTTTTGGCAGCAGGAAATTCTCATTTTAAAAAAGGGAATACACAATGTATATAAATAACATTGACATAATAGTTGTAGAAATCCACCTACCCCTCCCTCCCTAAAAGTGTCACAAATATTCGTACAATTCCAGAAATCTGTGAACATCCCACATGGTGAGAATTTGAGGAGACAGTACATTTAGAGGGCCCGCCATATGACTTCACTTTGCATACCGCCTTGAGTGGAATATAGATGCAGAGTAAAACGAGGAGCAAGGCTGCCACTGAATTGTGCCTGCATTTGCATATTCTCCTGAGTGAGAGGGAGGTTGGCCTGTGGCGTCCCCCATGACCGTGTGAACAGTACATAAAGAGCCGGCATGCTGGATATACACGATGCTGCTGCCGATATCGGGATCATGATATCTATGAAGGGTTCCTGGGTTCCATTTAACCCCCCACACTGGACCAATTCCCCAGAACATCCGTTTGTGAGGCCATGATGACTCTTACACATTCTTCTTTTTAAATAATGACATACTTTGTGGCAATACACAGCGAGTGTGTTGTCCATGATTAAATTGAATGTGGACATTATTTCGGTGTGCAGTGCACCTGCTCATTTCCTCGCACACTCCACGCGCATCTGACACATCCCTGCGTTGACTCTTCAGGGCGCATATCCAAAGGGGGATACTGCAGAGTGTTCACTACTGGTGGATAATTCAAGGAGTCGCAACACTGAATTATCTCACAGAAAACTGAACAAACATAGAATAGTGTGTGTTTTAAACACAATCTGCATTGCTTTCTTCCCGAGACTCAATCCCCAGGTGGAATGTTACATGGGTTGAGTGCCTGGACACACGATGCCCTCCTGCGTTTGCTTTCTATTATAAAGTGTGAACCTTTCCCAATAGATGAGGCAATGCGCTGTACAAAACATACCAAAAAGAGAACACATATTCTGTATGTGCTGCATGCATATGCGTGCTCTGTTTTATGTACAGTGATATATGCTGGGAAGCAACACAGCGCTGAACAACTAAGGCATATAGTAACAGGGTGCAATAACGTGGACACTGTTAGAAGAATAGAGTATGCAGTGTAGCCCTGATAGGAAAAGGATGTTGGGGGCACAGGGAATTGCAGACTGCGGGTGGAGGTTAGAGGGGGGGGACATGGACCCCATCTTAAACACTTGACTGATGGATCTGAAGCTCTAATGGGTTTCATTCGACCTGACCCTCCTAACTTCACTGTTGTGTCTCAGCATTGCTGCGCAGCAATTATTCTTTGCTAGTCTACTGTGAGCTAAAAAGCAAATGGTGCTCCGTTTTTATCCCCCCCCCCCCAGCCCCTGAAGATGTAGTCATAAAGCAGCTTCTCTGATGCTTCCGACCCTTTTCTATGCCAATCTCTTCAAACAATTATTGGTTAAATGGGGTGGGGGGGTCATCAATAATGGGCAACTGGGAGGGACACCATTATACCTTCACCCGTTATAAGGCAGCACAGTGTAAATAAATACTGAGCGCTCTCACAGCTGTTTACTGCAGCTGAGGGAGCTATCCTGGGATGGCGTGAACTGTCAACGGGAATCTATCTTTCCCATTGACAGTTTCTGTTTCACAGTGTGCATGTCCAATGAACCATGCAAGGCCGGGAACTTTGCTTTCCCAGACTTGAATGGCCCATTGGGAAAGCAGCCTGGTGAACTGCACCTCTGAATGCGTGGGGGGACCATTCCTGCGCCTCTCAGTACATTCAGATGGCATGGGAGCGTTTTGGCTCCTTATCGCATGTGCAGGAACCAGGAAGAGCTGTTTTCCTCCCGGTTCCTGTGCTGTGCAGGAGTCAGACGGTTTTTGGAAGGCGCTGGCAGCAAGGATTTGATTCTGTACCGAGCCTGAAGGTAAGATTGATTAACTTTAATGTATGTTGTGTGTATTTATGTATGGATGGATGAATGAATGTATGATGCATCAGTGGCAGGTTGCACGTGTGGATGAGTGAGTGCATGGTACATGGGTGTGCATGTGAATGAGAATGTGAAAAGTGATGTGTGAATGAGTGAGGGAATGTTGGGTGAATGCAGGTTCACTTGTGTGTGTTAAATTGTGCCGGGCTGAGGTTTTGATGAGGACAGTGGCACAGGTGGTGGATGTGTGCAATAGCATTTGTAATGGAAATATAAGATAACTTAAGCATGATACATATTATTTGGCTAGACTGGCCTTTTGGTGCAATCTGCGTAGCTATTTCTTACTGTGGCATGGCTTTTTACTGGACGTCTATGGTAAAGCAAGCGTGATATGTGCTATTAGGTGGCTAGACTGGCATTTTGTTACAGCCAGTCTAGCTACTTCTTACTGTGGCATGACATTGTTTACTGGGAATCTACGGTATACCAATCATGTTATGGGCTATTAACTGGCTAGACTGGGATATGTTGGTCAGTGGTATATTTCAGTGCAGATAGCCTGGCTATATTTTCAACCCATGGTATGTAATTGTTTACTGGGCATTGAGGGTGAGCCAAACACTGAGGGGTGTAATCAAAGGCCCCAAACTGAAGGGCCATGTTAAAAAGGCCTACCTGTTATTAGCAAAGGAAAAGCAGCATTTTATTTCACAAAGGCAGAAGAAATTCAAAGGTCCCTTTCACATGAAAAACAGGATTTTTAAACAGTGACCGAAAAAAACGGCTTTGCATATGCATTTACAAGTTAAAGCAAGACATGAGAAAAATGTTCCCCAGCCAACATAAATATGTCAGGGAAAGACATGGTGTATGTGTTGATAAAAAAAGTAATGCATATTATCCTTCACATGCAAAATACAGGAAAACATTTGAAAAGAAAAGCCCACTTTATTGTCCTGAAAAGTTCATTTAGGCCCAAAGCAGACCTTGTTGGCTTGCTGGTGGTCAAACTTCACAAAGAATTCCCGCACTGCAAGCCTAGGTTTTACATCCTGTAACAGATTTTATGACACGGCACACTCCAGTCAGGGACTTCTTCCACTGACACTGAAGGTGGTGCACAATAAAATCGTTTTTTTTATTTTTACTTGATTCCTGGATTCTTGGCTTGAGTAGGCCCCAACCCGTCTCACACCCAACTTGACAAATACCCAGTGTCGTAATGGACCATGAACCAGGCCGGCGTGTAACAGTGAAATATGTATTCCTTTTTAGAATTCAATGAAAAATCTGAGCAAAACAAAAATTAGGGCAGCAGCCACCATGGTGTGGCAATACAAATACCAAATCTTATAACACAGTTAATTCAACATTCTAACATGATCTACATACACCTTTAATAAAAATGGAAGCAAAATCACTTTTATTCACACTCACAGATGACACATAGGCTAAGCACTCCCCCTGCAACACTTCCCCCAAACACCTGCTGACTAAATTCTTTGTGGATAGAAAGCAGTGGCACGGAGTCAGAAAGAAGAGGGAACATCTGTTTTAACATTCAACCCACCACCCCAGAATGGGAGGCCCGAAACCAAAATAAAAACCCTCAAAATGAGCAAAATGGCATACTCAGATTTTACTAGATCAGTTCACAATTTCGGTAGGATAGCTAGGACAGACATTTATGTGGCTGCACGGAAGATACACGGAAGCTTACAGGCTACTGAGCAGGGCACCAAAGCAATGTGAACACAGGTGAGGAAATCGATCTTGGAAGGAAAACAATGCACAAGAATACATACGCACCAGAATTGCAGTAAAAAAGTGGGATATGCAGTTTTTGGGTACTGGGTGATAGGCTACTTACAATGCCATCTTGAGTTTGGTAATTTGGTTACCCTGCCAGGTCTCTGCACAGCAGGGCCAAGGGATCAGGTCTGGTCACTGGATTCTCCTAAAGGGGATCGGCTGCCTTTCCTACTTTCTCCCTGGATTATTGGGTATGCCTGTATCTGAATAGTTGGCCCTACCTGGATCTAGATGGTGCTGCCTGGATGGGATCAGCTGCATCTGGACCTGGTTTTTGAGTTTTTTAATTCTTTGAATTTTGATTCTCTTGTATCTCTCTGTCTCCTGATTATATAGACAGAGTGACATGATAGAATTTTACAATCTGGGGGGAAGTACTCTGGAGTTACTCCTAACCTAGGATAGGCCAGGCTACTGGTGTTCCCTCCTCTCTCCAGGTTCATTGGTTCAAGGGAAGTGACATCATTTTATGTGTGTGCATTTTATGACTTCCTTTGTCTCACAAGCCTATTTTTTAAGAATATGAGTTATGGAGCAAAACCTAAAATCTATCCTAGTCACCATCATCAAAAACAGATATGCAGATTCCATATTTCACAGGGAATCAGTCCGTCCAATCACCAACTTTGTGCGAAGTAGCATCACTTTTGGGCAAAATGTTGCCATTTTTAGGACACACGTGATATTTAAAATTCTGCAAATGGCTACAGATATGCCCATCACTATTTTGCTTATTTCCATCAAGTTTTATGTCTCTATCATTTATACTTCACCCAGAAATGCATGTTTCCTGCCATTCCAGTTACCAGGTGCTAGATTGTTGTTTATAGCAGGCTGCCTTCTTTGGAAAAGAATTTCTTTCGTATTCAACGTATTTAAGCGGAAACGAAGAAATTGTTCCCGATAATGGCGATTGTAGCACTGCAGGAGGTAAGGTTGTTGACAGTTAAATTTTTTTTGAGCAATACCTAACTTATTGGAGAGTATTCACAGAACAGAACAGCATCGGTGGTGCCGTTCTGCATGCCGGTCATTTTCAGATAATTTCAAATGTAGGTAAAACAATGCAGAGCACTGATTTGAGTATCTTTCCACATTTATGATCAATGCCCAAGATTCAAATTTTCTTTTTGCCACTTTTGGGTGTGAGAACAGGTCGAAATTATTAATGTCAGCTGCTGCAATCCACTCTTGCACTCTTGAGCTCCATTGTGCCAACAGGTTACTAATTTTCGAATCATCAGAGGCGGTAAATATTCTATATGCTGGCGCACCACCCACTTCTCTCATCTTGCGCCAAAGTGAGATGGACTTCCAAACCACATTTGAAAAAAGAGAATTTAACGAAAGTTGGTGGCGTATTGCAATAATTGGAATACAATTTGGGAGGTTAAAAACCCGTTTCCAAAAAAGACCCTCTACAGTATTCCAATTTTGTTCACTGATGTTCCATCCCGCTTCTGCACCAAACGTTAAAATAGGAAAAACCTTTTGACGGTAAAACATTATCACCGGGGATAATGAAAATTTACCAAAGTTTTCATTGATCAGGGCTGCTTGCAGTGCCAGTCTTACTGCTTTCAGTTTCAACGCATTTAGCCATTGGACTTCCCCAATTGAACTGTTGAATTCGATGCCTAGATAGCGAATCGAATTAACGGACATTAACTGTTGACCACCTACCGCCCATTTAAATGCACGTTCTCTTCTACTCGTTAACGAACCAATCGACACAATTTTAGTTTTATCTGTGTTAATGGCCAATTCATTTGCAACTATATATTCATGCAGGCAATTTAGCAGACGTTGAAGGCCGATTTGTGTTCTATCGATCAGAACGAGATCGTCAGCATATGCAATATACCGAACTGGAGTTCCGTTTAGACGTGGAGGGAAACAGTGTGCTTGCTCCAAGAATAATGGAAGATCTGCCAATAATAGTTTGAACAAATCCGCGGCCAATGGGCAGCCTTGCTTGACACACCTTGTCGTTGGAATGCTGTCAGATAATATGCCTTGTTTGTTAAGGCGTACTCTAAAAGAGGTCTCCGTATGTAGTGCCATTATTGGGTTGAGAAGGGCCATAGGACATTTCCATTTCATTAGTTTGGCCCATAGCATCTGCCGGTTGACTCCATCAAAAGCTTGCCTCATGTCTATAAAGGCTAAATGCAATTTGGTTTTACTCTGTAATGCATGATATTTCAAAGCTGTCAAAATCGAAAGGTTGACTTCCACACCTGTACCCTTTGAAAATCCAGTTTGCTGGATGTCAAGGATTCCCGCCTTTTTAGCCCAACTCACCAATTTACATCTCAAATTGGAACCAAAGAGTTTTCCAATAGTGTCCAACAGGGCAATGGGACGATAATTTTCAGGTGCGTCCCAACAGCCTTTCTTATGGATTGGAATTACAATTGCTGTTAGCCACGATTTAGGCAAGCACTTGGATTTTGCGATTTTGTGAAACAAACACTCAATGAAAGGTGCCCAGATCTCTGGATTTTTTTTTAGTCTGACATTACTTATCATATCCAGACCAGCAGCACGAGAATTTTTTAGTGCCTTAATAGCGTCAAGGATGTCTGACAGCGACATCTGGACATCCCAGGAACCCAATCTAGCCACTGATTTCCATTTAGGAACCTTCAGCTGGCTATTGAAAACTGACCTAAAGTGTTTACACCAGGTATCCCCAGAAATTGTGTTCTGCGTAGAATTGGAACCGTTGAAGGGGCCCTTATTTAATATTCGCCAGATGTCGCGTGTGTTCTTAGTAACCATCAGTTTCATCATAAGCTCGGCAGAATCCTGTTCTACAATCGCTTTGTGGGATTTCAACCAGTTTCTATAAATAGCTCGTCTGGCCTTCACATTCTCCAACATTGTCTTAGGTGATACATTTTTTTCCATTTTTATTTTACGGACATCTTTTCTTAGAACTTTCTTTTTATCATCCAGCAATTTACTAAAAGGGTGGGTGTGCAGCTTATGTTGCTGAGCGCTGTCTTTGATCGAGGTGATATGATTCTGTAGCAGTGGAGTGTATTCCACAGCGTCAGTCAAATCACTTAGATTAGCCGTTAGGGCACGGATCTCATTTGCGCTCAGTCTCAATCGATTTCCACCCATGTTTACTTCAACTGCTGCTGGGTATGGGGACAAAGTATCAGACACCGCCAGAAGACATTTCACTTTCAACAGCGAATGATCGCTCTTAGTCGTTGTCAGTGATTGCAGTGTCAGAATCTTTGACCCCAGGTTACTAGACACCCAGAAATAATCAATTATACTGTGCGTGGATTCACGATGCCAAGTGGCCTGAGCTGGAATATCGCCACGCACATTGCCGTTCAACAAAACGCAGTCAAACGTCTCCATAATATCTGTTCTTTCTCGCCTAACTCTACATATGGAATCTGGCTATAAGCTTGATTGGGGAGATCGTATTTAAACCACGAGCCATTGAGGTCACTACAGCATATAATGCTCAAGTTATTGTGTTGCATGGCTGCCTCTTCCATTAAACAGCTGATCACTGTGGTAACATTTATTTTGGCCGGATTCCAGTAACAATTTATGATCAACAGAGTTGCAACTGTGTTTAGAGTATCTGAACATGCTTGCATAATTAAACCTTGGACGTAGGGATTAGGATTAAGACAAATAGGAGTAGACCATACTCGTGAGATTCGAACCATTGTCAAGAGTCCTGCCGAGGGTCGGCCCTGAGTATTTTGTATTGCAGGATTGATAAAAATATTGAAACCATCTCTAATTGGCGCATCAACTAACCAAGTCTCCTGCAGACAAATTACAAACACATCGTCCAATGGAATGTCAAAGTCCTGAAACAAATGTTGAGAGCCACGAGTATTCCATGATAGGATCGAGCAGATTGATTCCTGCGAATCCAATCATGGCTATTCCTGCTTCGGCTGTCTCTGATGCCCCAGGTGTTTCTCGGACCGACGAGAGTCTCCTTGACGTATTTCAGAAGTCATACTGTGGCGAACAGATGTCACAACTGTTTGTTTATTCGATTTTGAGCCATAAATTGTCTGCACCGGATTTAAGCTTCTCCTGGCCACGTCTGGTTCAACTGAGATGTCAAAGCCGAATAGCAGAAAATCTTCAGCTGCCTTGAGAAGAGTGTTACGTACCCCAGCGGCATCAATATGAAGGAGCACCGCATCAGAGGCGCTTTCTGTCACATACTCGACTATTTTAATATCATCTGATTCAATCAGTCGAAGAGGTGGAATGTGCTTAAATAACCGTAGAACATTTGCACGGTTGAGATTCAGATCATTATCATCCTTAAGTATGTTTTGCAGTCTCAACTTACACCTGTTATCCTTTGTGCGGTGCTGCAGCTGGTCCTGTGACCTCGGTGGGGAGCAGCGCTGTTTGCTACGTTGATTAGTTGTGAATTTTGGGTTCAGTTTTGAAGAAATAACCTTTGAGGACAGAACTTCCTTTTTCATGGTGGAGGCACGGCGACCTTGGACTACTTGCCACTCTGAGGGCGGGCAGCTTAGTCTAGTGTTGTCAGATTTCATAGGCAGATTTATATCTGTGGCTGTTCTTCAATAGAGTGTTGCAATGACTCCTCGTCGCTACGATGGGAATATATAGAAATGTCGCACAAATCATGAACCTCAGCTGCCACCATACTGGCTAAAGTGCTGTCACTCGAATTTAAACGTCTACGCTTGACACCATGGTTCAATGATAGAGACGGTGCATTATGCTGTGATGAGGGGGGCACCTTTGCTCCATTCGATGGGCGCTTGAACAGCCCCGGCATTGGTGGAGTCGACAAGTTTCTTATAAAGCTCTTTGTTACAGCATGAGTTGCTAGTTTTGTTTTCTTGTTTGTAGACGTCGCTTTGGTGGGCTTCACTTTCTCCTTCAACTTGGCAGTACCATTCGGTGCAAAAGATTTTGCCGTGCCTACAAAGATGCCAAATGTGGACGGGGCACCATCCTGAGAAAGAGCTTGTGTTGTTGCTTTGTGCGCCTGAGTAGCATCAGCTGAGGGCACCATTGCAGCCCCTATTGGCATGCCTATGTCAGAGGAGACATGTAAGAGGATGCAATCAGATGAATTAGCATCACAGACCACAGACGATGGTTTAGCGCTGTGACAGCTCGTCGATTGTTGTATTGCACCAACCGTTTGGCCTGTTGTTGCGTCCAGGTGTTCAGTAGTTTGCATCGTAGTCCTGGACCCCTGCTCAGAATTTTGTAATGGGGCGAAACATTGTACATCAGATTTGGGCCGGTTAGGACTATGACCTGACTTTAACAGAGGTACTAATTCGGACAGCACCTCTAAAAGACATTTTAGCTGTAAGTCATGTCGCTCTTGTTGCAGGGTCACTAGATCATTAAGACGAGATTGCCAGAATGAACTTAGGTCTTTACCAGCTTGAACATCGAGTTGGATGAGCTTGGTGAAAGACTCTATTTGATCCAATTTCGCCGAAAGATTCAGAATGAGAGCACCTTGGTCTCTTATAGACTCGTTTAAAGTCTCATAGAGCGTTACGAACGGAATCATCGCCTGAGATGATGCAGCAAGAACGTTATTGTGTAGTTGAATGGCTGCACCTGCAGACAAGTTTATTTTTGAGGTCGGTGTTTTCAGAGAGTCTTTACCCGGAGTTTGAATAAGTAGGGACTCATTCACAGAAGTTGTGCTTTTTGCAGGGGTGACTGGCGCTATTGATGGGGCATTCTTTTTTAGCAGGATATCAATTGCGTTGTGCCTTTTTGTGTAGCTGTTGCCTTCAGATAAGTTCACCATGCCTAGAGAATGATGAGCTAATCCTTGGTCCTGCGGTCCAGAGAGTTCCAGTCGTGATTTTGGTGATGGCGGCGCTGACATGATGGGAGACAAAAGCACCTGCTTTTTCTACGGCGGGCAGGACGGACTGGCACTGCTCTTCAGACGGTCACTGATCGAAAGCTGCAGCAAAGAAGTGTCTTGTGCTATCTTGTTTTGGGCGATAGCGCGAGCAAGCTTATCATTAGGAGACCGTGTTGAAGTAGTGCAAGAATCGCTAGAAGACGTTAGTTTCAAGTCTAAATCGGTCATTTTTAGCCCTTCAGGGGCTTTGCTCAAGGCACTACCAGCCCATGTCATCAGAGTTGACTTTTGTGAAATTATAGGGGCATTGAGCATGAGTCCAGAGTGACCGACACCTTCTTTGTTTATTAGACATGACACTAAACTTTCTGGAGACACACCAGATTGCTCCAACGAGGCCATTCCACTTTCCTGATGTTCACTAGGGACACTGAAAACTCCAGTGCTTACAGCACTAGGGACAGAGTCAGTCGAAGAAAGGCCTCCCATGGAGTTGGCGATCTTCTGCATCGGAAGGACAGCGCGTCCAGTAGTTTTGAATTGCGTAGTTGAAGTGTGCGCTCGAACCAACGGGCTCTCATTTACATAGAGCTTTTCCTGTGTAGCAGAAATCGCACTTATTATTTCTGCATCCGTCAAATCAAATGGCGAAAACATTTTGAAAGGATGAGAATGCGTGGCTGGAGCCACTTTTGATAACACGTGCTCCGTTGACGGCGACTTCAGCAGCGGGAGTGGCATCGGCGCAAGGTCAGCAAGAGAAAGCATAGTTAGTGGTTTTAACAAGGGCTTATGTATAGTCGCGCTAAGCCTATTGTGGTCCAGACTAGTGCCTGCGGACGCCGCTGTATCAATGGCATTGACCGCACAGCTTTCAACCAGAGAGGCAACGTCATGATGGACCTGTGCAGTTGTTTGTATCAATTGGACAGGCGCTGCCGAAGGATCCGGAAGCGCCGGGGGGGCCTCCTTCAAGCAAGTAGCGGGCTTACCTTGTGACTTCTGGCCGACCGCTGCATTGTTTGGCAGGGGAGTCCATGGATTAAGCATCCGACGCTGTAACAAAGTCTTGTGACGTGTCTGAGGCCCCCCCAACGCAGGGGCCTTCTGCATTGCAGCCATCGACCCTTGAATATAAAGTTGGCCCCCGGCCCTCGGACGCACTCGGGCGAACTGGGCAAACTGGGACTCAGCAAATCCACTAGTGAAAGCAGAAAAGGGACTCACAAGTCGCTGCAGCTCCTCACGGTATTACACACACAGAGTCTCTGGGCAAACTGGGACTCAGCCGGGACTCCGCGCCGCGCTCCGCGCGCCAATGCAGTCTTTATGCAAATCCACTAGTGAAAGCAGAAAAGGGACTCACAAGTCGCTACAGCTCCTCACGGTATTACACACACAGAGTCTCTAGGCAAACTGGGACTCAGCCGGGAGAGCTTCTGAAAATTACCATCTGACAGCTGTCAAGAAACACCAACAGGAGATTTTGTAGGGATTGCCTCTGGGTGGAGCATTCTTTTTCTGGGAAGGCCTAAAAGCTGGCTGGGTCCTATGGTGAAGTGCTCGGTGCAATACCTGAGAGGGGAGTGACCATACCCCTGCCCTATCCTCCAGGAGGGACCTCAAATGCAGATGGCTTTCCTGAACTTTAAACAGAGGCTTTCTATTTAAGTAGAACTGAGTCCTGGGAAACCAAAAGGTGTGGAATTCTGCTTGTCTTACATCCTTTCCCTTTATAGTGGGTGGGGGGGGCAAAACTGTGTATATTCTTAACCTAATTAAGTAAAAATATTAATTTCATTAATTCCCCTTTGCACAACATCACAGCGTGATTTTTGTTAAAATTCGAAATTAACAAAGCTCATTCCCTGTGTGCGCTGAAATCTATAGACTGTAATTCAATTGGTTGATCATATTTGTCCTGTTGATCCCAACTTCTTTAGGAAGTGGGGTGTCTTTGTCTGTAAACTAAAAAAATCCCCAAACAGAGAGCTTCCCCAACACAGGCGTTTAAGTGGAGGAGGGTCTGAGATCCCACATTTGCAAATCATCCCAATTTTTGCTATTTAACTTCCAGAACAGAGGCCTTTTAATTGGAGGGGCATCTGAAATCCAAAATTCTCAAATCACCCCAATATTTGCTGTCCAGCTTCCCCCTACACAGACCAAAGAAGGGGGGGCATCTAAAAAACAAACTGCTAAATCACTCTGTGTTTATTTTAAGCAGAAATCCGGTTGAAATAATAATTGCCATATGCATTTGCACAAATTTGTAAAACTAAACTGCTGACCTTTTAAGCATGCAGGAAAACCCAAATTGCACAGCACTGAGGAAATCTGTTACAAGAAAGAGATAATTGAGGCCAAAAAGCAGTACTTCAATAGTCAAATTATAGCAGCCGACAATGCATCAAGCAAACTATTTAAAGTCAATAGACAAACCAATGGCAATCTCGCCTCCCTTTAAACCTTCGCAACAGGAATGCGATAACATCCGGAAAGCATTTTTTGAGAAAATCGGAAAGGCTAGAGATAAAATTACAAAATCTCAACTAAATGAACCTAACAACATAAAAATGCCTTTAAAAAAGGCTTTTGAGAACACACAAACTTTTAACTTCTCGAATATCAAAGCAGAAGAGATGAAAAAAACACTTTCTTCCATGAAACCGACATTGTGCGCTGAAAACATCCTACCAGCCAAAATAATACTTGAATACTCAGATATATTCGCCCCCGCACTGGCTAAAATCGTCAATACCTTCTTTAGGGACCAGTCAGTCCCGCAAGCCATAAAAAGGGTCATTGTAACCCCCTCTGATAAAAAAGCCAGGCCTAGATCCTAGAGACCCAAGCACCCTTAGTCCAATCACGAACTGCAACTTCCTATTGAAAGTCATGGACAAGGTAGCCACAGCACATTTACAGGCACACACAGAAGTCTCAGACTCACTCCACCCACAACAGTCAGGGTTCACACAGCACCAAATCAGCCATGCTAGATCTTCAAACTAAGATGCTCACCATCATGGACAAGGTAAAGGCAGACCTCCTCATATTGTTGGATCTCAGTGCGGCATTTGATCTGTTAGATCATAATCTGCTTGAAGTAGCACTTGGTAAAACGGCTAACTGTTCACCAGCAGCAAAGACATGGATAATGTCCTTCCTAAAAAACAGGACTTTTCGAGTCCACTGGGGAGACAAATTCTCCATGGAAAGAGAGATACTCCGTGGGGTTCCTCAGGGAGCCAGAAAATCACCACTACTTTTTAATCTTTACATCAGATTTCTATGCTATGATTTAGACCATGTAAATGTCTTGTTTACTAACTACACTGATGATATGCAGCTAGTGCTAGAATTTAGCAGGGATCATAAAAAAGACAATGACAATTTATTCAGAATATATAATATCATTTAACAATGGATGGACTCAAACTGGATGTGCCTGAATGGCAAGAAAACTGAGCTGATGGTTTTTGGGTCCTCTCAAGCCAAAAACTCTCTCCAGACTACATCCATTTTCAGATTGAAGACACAAACATCAAAGTACTTGAGAAGGTGCAAACCCTAGGTATGATGATGGAAGCATCCCTAGGAGCCGAAGGCCAGACACAATACATAAAAAAAAACATGTAATTACTATCTAAGACTTCTCAAATCCATGAGACTATACCTCTCCAAGAACAACTGTGCTACTGTGGCCAGGGCAACTATTCTATCCCGCCTAGACTACAGTAATGCATTAATGATAGGAGCAAAACCAAAAAAGCGTACAGTTGTATTAGATAATTCAAAACAATGCGGTCAGGATTATCAAATGTGAAACAAAATCCGACCACATCAGTAAATCTAGGAAGGAGCTACATTGGCTCAAAGTGGAAAGAAGAACATACTTCAAGGCCCTCACAATAGCTCATAGATGCATTCATGGGAAGGCTCCAGACTACCTGAAATCCATAATTTACACATACGCTCCCAGCCACAGTCTAAGATCAATGGATCAAAATAAGATTGCAGTAGCTATACACAAACGCAAGCTGGGGGTGGGTAAATCCTACCCAGTCATCACAGAAGGTATCTGGAATAACTTGCCATCTAACATAAGGAAAGAACAGAATTACCTACACTTTCGTAAACTGGTGAAAACTCATCTTTTGAACTAAACTAACATGCCAAGATACCTCTGACACCTAAATCCTCCCCATAGAGTTGTCCTGTCATATTTGTCTGTTTGTCTCCTGTGTCCTTGTATCTGCACCCCGAGGTTTGCAAGTTACAGGCGTAATAGAAATGAATAAATAAATAAAAAATAAATATTTGTAATTGAGTTTGTTCACTGAGCAGCGCTAATTATTTCTTGAATTGAAATTGAAACAAAGTACTCTGATTTGTGTTTTTTTCCCCAATTAATTTTTGTTAATTATTGCTGTAATAAGAAGTTGATTGTGAGCCACCAAGAAGGTGGTATGTGTAGTTTAGTGTGAGTTATATTACTGCTAATTGAAATAAATACAAATATATTTCCTGGTTCTTGGCTCACTGTGGGCGCAGGCAGGAGATTTGTTTGACTCTATATGAGTCTTCAGTAAGAGCAGTGCCAAAAAATGCAAGTGAATATTGCAGGGCTCCTTGATTGGGGGTGGGAAGGAACTCCTTACGTTAAGGGTGGTATCAATATAACACAACAACATGATAAGTTTTATTATGTGTCTAGACTGGCCTGAACTGGTGCAGCCAGCTTAAACATGTTTTCCTGTTGTGGCATGGCCTCTTGAATGGTAAAGCCTACATGAGTATGTTCTAACATGGGGATTCTACCATATATTGGCAGAACCATGGTGAACATGTTTTCTAATATTAGCGTTACAGGCATTATGTGCAAAGCAAACATGAGTTTGCTCTTATATGGGAATACCAGCATATATTGGTACAGCCACCATGGAAATGTATATATACCTCCGGCATGACAATTTATTTTATACTGGCATATATTGTGGGCAAAGGCACCATGAACATGTGTTGGGAAATACTTCTGTGCACGGTTGTTGACTTGCATCTGATGGATCTTTTCATGAGTTACCTAACAAAATCAATTGTAAACTGTCTGTTTTTTACCCACTATTTCCACAGAAAGTGTGCTGTTAAATGCACCAGTTTAATCCATCATTCAAAAGTGTTCTAGGGGTTAGAACTGCCCAAACAGTCATTTAGTTTTCTCTGCACATGATAAGAATAAGAGTGTGAAGAATGCTCACCTCTTCTTGTTTGTTTATTTGTTTGTTTATATATTTGTAATGCGCACCTAACCCAAGGGTAGCCGGGCGCAAGAGCAACAAGAGGATTGTAGAACTTAGGTTACATTTGACGAGAATAGATGGAGTCCAGCTATGGTCACAGTGCTGGACACATCCGCATCATTGAGGACAGTTACAATAAAACAAATTTACAGTAAGTATAATCTACAAAATTTACAAGATATAGCTGAGCATGTAGGGTAGTAGATGATAAGGCAAATATGTTAGCTGTCGTGTTCCTTGATCCAGTGGATAAGGTTGGATCTAAATTGTGTGTAGGGAAGGTCTTCCCTTGGGGGTGGCGGTAGAGAGTTCCAATGTTGTGCAGCTTTAACGGGAAAGCTACTCCCCCCAGTCGTAGTGCGTTTGAATCTCGGCACCAAGAGGAGGTTAGAGTTGGCCTTTCTAGAGGAGCTGCAGGAAGTTTGTTTGGTAAATCTCTTTGTCAGGTAGAGAGGGGCAGAATGGTGGAGGCATTTATGGATTAAAGAGACAGAATTAAGGAAGATCTTGTCTGCTGTAGAGAGCCAGTTGACAGATCTCCTAATATCTGAAATATGGGCTGTCTTTGGGAGATTGAGGGCTGCTCTTAAGGCATTATTCTGCAAGATTTGAATCTTGTTTATGATGTATTTGTTACTGCCTACATATAGGGCATTACAATAGTCCAACTTGGACAGGATCAAGGCTCTAGCTAGGGTAATGCAATTGTTAGATGAGAGGTATGGTTTGGCTGCTCTGATGAGTTTGCAAGTATAGGATGTGGTGGAGGCCATAGAGTTTATTTGTTTTTTTAATGTAAGTGTGGAATCTTGGTGGAAGCCCAATGTTTTTACCTCCTTAGCCACGGCAATGGTATTATTATCAATTTCAAATGTAGAGTAATTCTGGCCAAGTTTGTTCAAGTTATCTGTTGTGCCCAGGATGAGGAGTTCTGTTTTATCATCATTCAGGCATAGACCATGGGAGGCCATCTATGCCTGTATGATGAGGTACACCCTGTTTACAAAGGCCAAATCCTTGTCATAATCCCCCGTCAGCGGGATGAGGATCTGGGTATCATCGGCATAGTTCGTGTAGGTGATACCCAGACCATCAAGATCATCGAAAAGGGGCTTTGTAAAGATGTTGTATAGAGTGGGCGAGACACAGGATCCCTGCGGCACACCTCAAGTTATAGGTGGTGGGTCCGCAGCTGCTAACGGGGAGAAGACTTGCATTTTTCTGTTATTGAGAAAGGACTGGATCCAATCGATTGCATCTTGGGAGAAATGGGCTGCCGTCTCTAAGTGCTTGCAAAGGATCCCATGGTTGATCAAATCGAAAGCTGCTGAGAGATCAAGGAGCAGCAGTAGTGGCGTCTTGCCCTTGTCTCATCAATTTGTGCCTTAAGGTCTACAAGCGCAGTCTCAGTACCATGACGGGGTCTGAAGCCAGACTGTCGGACTCCTAGGAGGTTGTTGTATTCGAGGTACTGTTGGATTTGAAGGTATGCTATTTTATCAAGGATTTTAAGTAGGAATGGTACTGTGGTGATAGGGCGGTAATTGGTAGGGATGGAATGATCTAGATTTAGTTTTTTGAGGAGTGGGAGGACCCAGGATTGTTTCAGGTTATTAGGTATGATGCCTGAGGTAAAGGATGCATTAATAAGTTTGGCAATGAAAGGGGAAAGTTCACAAGCTGCATCTTTTATAAGTTGCGCTGGGCACAAGTCATCATGGCAGTTTGAAGGCTTGAGAGTAAGGATGACTTTATCAACCTCTATAATAGATACTTTGCGAAAGTTGAAGTAGGGAATGGCTGCATAGGGTGGAATGGAAATTGGTAGCGGAGCTGTAGTATTGGTGATCCTAGAAATCGAGGTAGTGAGAAGAATGTCTTTTTTATTATTGATCTTGGTTTGTAAGGTTGAGATTTTATTGGCTAGAGCGTTTTGTATGCCCGTGCACCAATTTCTGTCCTTGAGGCAAGAGTGTGGGGTTTGGATAGGGGATTCTAACTCTTTCAGAATAGCAAAAAGCTCTTTGGTATTAGATTTAGCTTGGGAGATGCGGAGGTTGTAGGAGGTTTGTTTAGCAAGGATCATTTCTTTTTTATAGAGGGTAGCTTGTTTACGCAAGTTATTCTTATTAGTCTCGGATGGATCTAGTTTCCATATTTTTTGCAGCGAAGTTTCTCTTGTCTAATTACTTTTAGGTGTGGAGTGAACCATGTATTCACGTGTTTACGAGGTTTGCTCTTTCTCATTTTTAGTGGTGCTATGACATCAAGGGATGATAACGTCACTTTGTTGTATATATCTACCATAGTGAGTGGATCAGTATGGTCTGGGATAGAGTTGAGAGTGGGTAATATCAAAGGGAGGAGGTTTTCTGGGGTAATATTTCTTTTATTTCTAGTGGGGGCCGCTGGTGCTATACTGTCGATAAGCAGCGTAGCTGATGCCTCAAGTGAGAACATGATCAAATGGTGGTCGGACCACGACTGGGGCATAATGGATGTGACTGTGAATGGGCAGTTGTGCTTGGTGATCCAGTCAAGGGTTCTGCCTTTGGTATGGGTGGGAACTGTAATATTTTGGGTAAAACCTAATTCTTCTAAGGAGTTCTTGATTAAGGTTGCATTAGCGTCTAGGGGGTCACTGAAGCCAAGGTTGAAATCTCCTAGTATGATGCTTTGAGAGGTGTTTTTAAGGTTGTTGGACAGGATGTTGGTTAGGTCCTCTTCGAGGGATCCTAGAGGGCCTGGAGGTCAGCATATAAGGTGGATGGATAATGACTGCGTGTTGGATATTGCTAGCTTGGTGGTTAGAAGTTCACAAGAGTCAATATTGTAGGGTGGAGAGAGTCTCAGTGTAAGGTTGGTTTTAGCTATTATGGCGAGACCTCCACCTCGCAAGGTGGTACAATCTAGTCTTAGCAAGGTATAGTCATCTGGGATGGCTAACATAATTGCTGGACCAGCTGCGGAGTGGAGCCAGGATTCAGTGATTGCTAGGAAGTCCATATTTTCTTTTTGTATTACATCAGCTATATCTGTTGCATGGGCAATCATAGAGCAGCATTAATAAGAGCGTCCTTAATCCCAGGCTGTGCTGGTTGGGGCAATGAGGGCTGTATCTTGAGATTGCATTTCAGGGTAGAAGTGGGCTCTCGGACGAGGCTACTGTTCAGTTGGAGTGGGTGCTGTGGGTGGCTAGTTTTGCAGAGGCTAGTAGTAGCATTGCTTGATACTTTTTTAGGTAGGGGGTCATACAGTCTTGGGAGTCTTGCACGTAATTTGAGATTCCTCTGTAATGGGGTGCACGGTCTAGAGGTCATGTCAATCTGCTTAGGGAGATTAAGCACAGACGCTGGTAGAGGTGTGTAGTGTGTCATAGTCAGGTCTTGGAGGGTGATTATGTGGAGGAGTGTCCTTAATAGGACTGTGTAAAATGGTGGGAGGTACATGTTGTGATGGTATGCGTGGGGCTAGTTGAGGGTGACTCAGGGATAGATATGCTGTGTGGATAGCTATGATGGCAAAGTTCGTAAAAGGGACACAAGTCTATAATTTGGCACTGAGCATATGGCTTAACTTTAAGATGACGATGCACTAATGGGCTAGATGCAACTATCAAATTACATTGTAGAGACAGGCTAAATGCAACTATCAAATTACAGTGTAGAGACAGGCTAACTGCAACTTTCAATGGCAGTGCGCTTTTAAATGGCTAAATGCAACTATCAAAGTACAACATAGTAGCAGGCTAAATGCAACTTTCAAATTACAGTGTAGAGACAGGCTAGATGCAACTATCAAATTACAGTGTAAAGAGAGACAGGCTAAATGCAACTATCAAATTACAGTGTAGAGACAGGCTAACTGCAACTTTCAATGGCAGACATGTAAGAAATGTTCAAAGATGAGGGTATCAGTTGTGGGCCTGAGGGTGTGTGGGAAGCATGGGGAAGGATTAATCTTTCTAGGTACACTTGTAAAAATGGGTTCTACAAATTGACACTGCAGTTGGGGATCATGGGTGACTTCAAGTTGGTGACACTAAATGCAAAGGGGCTCAACTCACCACATAAGTTCTCTTTGTTATTTAGGGATTTTAAGCAGCTCCAACTGCCAGTTTTGTTTGTGCAGGAGACACACTTCAGACGAGGAGAAGAGTTCTGTCTGGGTGGTAAGACTGTGGGACAGTCCTTCTTGGCTACAGAAGGGGAGAGGTATGGAGTGAAGTGGGCATTATATTGGCAAAATGCCTGGTGATACTGACCTTAAAGCTAAGAGGGCATTTGAGGGGAGGATGCTTATGGTCAAAGGTTACCTGGGGGAACAGAGGGTGAGGAAATGGAAATGTCTATGTACTCTTTTATTTGCTACCTAGTAAATGACTTTAGATATCCTCCCCAAGCCTGCTCTATTTTCACACCCATGGTTCTCCTGGCCTCTGGCTCTTCTTCCCCTGCTTCTCTCCTGGCCTCTCAGCCTCTGCCCATACCTGCCTCACAGTCCCTCCATGTCCCTCTCGGCTTTTCTGCCCCCCTTGAGTCTGTGCCTGCCCCCCTGTGTGTCCCTCTGCACCGATCTCTCTCCCATTTTCCACCCACCACCTCTACCAGCCCCCCCATTTCTCCAACCCTTCTCTTTCTCCCTTGGTGTCCCTTCCCCCACCTTTGCATCCAAGGGTACTCCCCAGAGCGTGGGTTCCATGTTAGTGGGTGTGCCTAGCTAGTCCAGTGTGTCAAATTTATCCTGATGGAAATGAGTTTACTCCTCCTGTAATAAATCTGTTTCTGGTTTCTACAAAGATTTTGGTGCCGTCATTGTGTTCCCACTTTTCCATGTAACCTGCCTGTTATTACCAGAGGGGGACCCAGTCCGTCTGCATACACAACACACCCGCATCAGGCCTGTAGACTCCCTGGTCCAAAACTGGCGCTCTGACTGGGGTCTCCCGCACGGCCTCACCCATTTTGGCCTGCCACCCACATTTTTCTTCTGTTCACTCTTTATGTACGATATGCAAAGTACCTAAGATGCACTGGAAATCCAGAAGGGATGGTGCCGAGAAGGAGTGGGGCAGGGAGAACGAGGAGTTCATAAGTCTCATTGCAGACCACTTTTGGTTGGATGTTTGGAGGTCTCAGCATGGCCTGCGGGGTGGGAATACCTTTTCCTTTTTTTTACTGCCACACCATACGTTTACTAGAATAGACCTTCTCCTCTTTCCAAGGGGACAC
Source organism: Ambystoma mexicanum (assembly GCF_040938575.1). Taxonomy (NCBI): domain Eukaryota; kingdom Metazoa; phylum Chordata; class Amphibia; order Caudata; family Ambystomatidae; genus Ambystoma; species Ambystoma mexicanum. Next base: position 649,451,569 of record NC_090922.1, on the reverse strand, counting down.
TGGGGATCCATGAATGCCATGGTGGTGGAATCGATGGCCTGATCAGACAATGACATGGCGTTAATGACAATAAAACTTGGCGGCCAAAGGAATAGGTAGTGCAGGTAGTGTTGTAACGACTCCCTCCTCCACGATACAGTGTTCACGTGAGTTCCAGGCAAGGGAAATGGGGCACTCCTTTGAGACTAATTACATGGGTAGATTTCACTTTGATATGTTTGGGTGGCAAAACAAGCCACCTTAAGAAGACTCCTTAAAGTGAAGAGGGCTAGGAAAACAAGGAAATAAGCCATATAGAGAGTAACATAAAGGAGGACATTGCCCAATTGATAGCCAGCCTCAAAAGCGACCAGGGCGTTATGGAGGTAACCCTGCAATCTATTAGGGAGAAGAGGCAGGAATTGCATTCCTAGCTTCTGGGTGCTGTCCACAGGATACAATTTATAAACCAGAGATATTTTGAGAAAGTTGATGGAGAGTGGGGACTATTCTGTCCCACAGAGTTGCTCTGCTAGAGACAACTGCAGTGGATAAGAGATGTGGCGAGAAACGTTGACAAGAACCTAAGGGGATTCTCCAGATATTTGTGGAAATGTATAAGGCCCTCTGCACCGTTGAAGAGCTGCATCAGAGATTGAAGGGGCGTGGTACTTGAGGGGTATCATCTTTGTCATCTGAGGATAGGGAGTCCTTGGAGGCTGAGATCACCTTGAGCAAGGTGAGGAGGGCCATCCTGCATATGAAGTCTATGGATGGGCCCTGGTGAAGATGGCTTCACATCTGCCTTACACACAATGTTTATGAACCTCCTGGCTCCTTCACTAGTCGAGCTGTTCAATAGCATTAAGATGGAAGGCAATAAACCACCCTCCTTCCTTGGTGCCCTTGTAACAATGTTCCCAAAGGAGGGTAAGGATCTGAGCCACTGCTCAACCTACTGGCCAATATCTCTCCTGAATATAGATGCCAACATTTTCACACAAGTCTTGGTGTTGAAGTTGGAGGTCATCCTCACAAAATTGGTCCATCCGAACCAGGTTGGCTTTCTAGAGAAACGGCAAGGAGCAGATAATCTCCGGAAAACATTGGACCTGCATGCTTCAGCAGAGGTGAGGCGTGAGGGGCGGGGGTCATCATACTCTCCTAAGACGTTGAGAAGGCATTTGATTGGGTTAGCTGGTTTTTCATGAGAGCAGCATTGAGGAAAGTGGGTGTGGGAGGGGTGTTAATGGTCTGGCTTGGGGCACTTTGTTCTGTACCCTCTGCCAAAGTGCTTGTCAACAGAATGGATTTCCAATTCTTCCAACTGTATTGTGGTACGAAAAAGGGTTGCCCTTTGTTCCCCTTGCTAACTAGAGTGCCACAGTTCCATCTCTAGATATGCACTAGAGATGGAACTGTGGCACTCTAGTTTGAGGGTAGACCAGAATGTTCATGCTATCACAATTCAGGCAAAGGCCTGCAAAATGACTTTTTTTTGCAGACAATTCCTTGTTGCATGTGAACAAGCAGAAGAAGTTGATCACGTACCTTCTGATGGGAATGGAGGAATATGGCAGGCTCTCTGGATATAAGATAAACCTCACTAAATTGTTAGTTTTCCCAGCGGGACTGTTGCAGGGCGACAACTTGGAGTACCTTCAGACCCTACAATTTGTAATTAAAGAAGAGGGCTTCAAGTATTTAGGGGTGCAGATAATACCCTGAGATCTTAATGAGCTATTCAACATGAACTAATGGCCCCTCAACATGATCTTGAAAGATGTAGAATTCAGTTATGCTCATGGCTAGGGTAAAATGTATCAAAATGACTTTCCTCTGTAAATTCTTATTCCTATTCCACATGGGAGGAACACGCAATGGGCCTCATTAGGATTCTGGCGCTAAACCATGGTGCTATAAGCACCATGGTCCAATGCTGAGTCCGCCATGGTGGAATGGGGAATTACCACCCCATTCCGAGGTTGGTGGGGCGGTAATTCCCCTTGCCGTCATGGCCCTTCCCCATTCCCATTTTTGCCCCATAGGGCTCAATGGGAATGGGGAAGGCGCTAATTACGGTACCGCAAATTGCGGTACCGTAATTAGCACCAACGTCCCTTTGCGGGTTAACATCGGGTCCCGCAAAGGGACCTCGTAATTAGGCGTTAGGTCTTTAACGGCGCTGCAGTCTTTTACGGCGCCTGGGTCATAATGAGGCCCAATGGCTTCAATCCTGGCCCTCTCCACTTAGCTGCAAATGGGCCCTCCATTGTGAGATCTCATGAATGACATGCTCGGGTTTCAAAGGTGGTATGAAGCTGATCTGGAGAAGGCAGGGGGAAGTTGTGGGATGCAGGAACATTTCTCTCCATAGAGCAGTTGGGATAGTGTCTACAGATAGGTTCCCTTCCGGTATTCCGTCACATACCGCTGAAGGTAGAGCTCTATGACTCAAGATGGGAGGATAACCTCTGTAGGGGGAGCTGACTGCCTTTGAGAAAATCCTTCTTTGGAGGGGGAATCTAGGGGCCTGGTGTCCAGTATATAAAAGGAATTTCTGTTGGTCGAATCGCCGGGGAGGTGAGGGCTAGGGACAGTTGTGGAAGTCACTTCAACATGGAAATCTCAGATAGTGGGTAGTTTCAGGTGGGAGCGTTGGGGATTTTTGAGAAGCTACTGTTTAAACAATTATATTGCATTACTTGTGATCCTTCTGTACTCACCCTGAAAAGCTAATACAAATTTTAATTTTGAAAAAAAGTGGGTTTGGTCTGACACCCACGGATAGTTCTGTTGGAAAGTGTGAAGGTTCACCTTCCTGAAAGCTTTCATAAATCTTTTGGATCTTGCCAAGGAAAAAAGTATTCAATTCATTAGCCTGGAGAAGGTACACTTTTCTGGAATAGACAAGTGCTTCTTAGTTAAAGATGTAACAATAGCAAAGTGTTTTGCAGGCATGTTAATAGTTAAAAAGAACCTGATTATGGAGGAGGGATGGTTTAGCTTTTCCAATTGCTCATTTATGCATGAGAAGTGCTTCTCCAGCTTCTTTCAAATGAGAAGACTCTCAAGATTTTTCAAGATTTGCTCCTTTCTCCTATAAACTTGCTAAAGGGATTTTAGTGCTGGAGAGAACCAAGGATTCAGAGTTTTTTTTATGCGCATTGTTAAGAATAACATATTGTTAAAATGATCTAGTTTTATATATCACTACAAAACCACAGGTATCTAAGTGCTGAAATAACAGTTATTATTATCCCAATGTGTGGTGCTTAATTTATTGACCTCAGAAGGATGAGGGCTGAGTTGGACCTACCAGAATTCGCTATGCACAGATGTCAGAACGCGCGCTCAGCTTGCTCTGCTATCTGACTGGCCTTCAGAAGAGGAACCATGTGATCCACCCCCATTTGGAATGAGGCTTGGCACTGGCCAAAGTCCTTTTCAACATGAAGCTGACTATTGCACTGTTGCAGTAATGATGTGATGTCATCAGGCTTGATTTTTAGTCAGGCCTTTTTCGACCGAGGGGTCTCAAGAGAGGGACGACCGCTGTTAATCGAAGAGTGAAATAGCTTCATAGAAAAGAGCCTTATATAGTGACCGCTCCAGGAAACTGGAAGAATATTTTCTTTAGTGTCCTCAAAGTGATAAATTCCACAATCTGCAAATGTGCTATTTTAAGTCATTTCTGATCGAAATTGGCATTCCATTTTTCAGATCAATACAAATACAAATAAATACAAAACAAATTGCACATGCTGCTAAGGCTGATGGGAGTTGGTGTCCAACACATCCAAAGAGCTAAATATTGCAGATCCCTGAGTTAGTGTAACAATGTGTGCCTAAGGCTGCATCACATAAAAAAGGAAAACGATAGAACCTAATTTTTGGCTATGTTTATATAGATTTAGTTAACTCACCCCAGTCTGTGAATTCCGAGGCTTGATAACATGGGGAAGCAGCATGTTGCACTATGCAGTGGCCATAAACCTGCCTGACGGCACAACCGTGTTCATCTTGACTTTCAGAGAAACAACCTCAGTGTGCAGGAGAGTACTGATGGTTGTAATCACTGACTCAGTGGTTCTCAACTTTTAATGTGCTATTGCACATACAAGAAAATAAGTACTGGAGCAGCATCTGCTCAGAAAAAATACTGCTGTCTACAGATTAGGAAATGTGTCTACTCACTTTTTTGCTGAACAAAGCAACCTATTGCTTGTCTGGACCCCACTTTCTGTGCCCAGAGACGCTTGCTGAAAGCAGCTAACAAAATTTAATTAGGGATTTGAATGCAAACTCTTCGGGGGAAAGTGCAGATCAAAAGTAAAGAACAACACTTACATGAGACACAAAAGGGAAAGTGTCAGTCTGACAGCAGGCAGTGCCAGAAGGGTGGTGCACAGTCTTTTGCACCTGATAGACAATCATAAAGGGACATTACTAATGTCAATTCTAGGGGGTCATTAAAATCCAGTGAACATGCACCACTTTACCGTAAAGAGCAGTCTGAGAAGGAGAGGCAGTATAATTCAAATGTGGGTGATTGAGGGTGTAGTGGGATAACACGAGAGAATATCCAAAACGTGTTCTGCCTCCTCAGCTGTCCTATAGTTAATAATTCACAAGAATGGTACTGAATGTGTTGCCAATAGGGCAAAACTATAGGTGTACTGTAACATTTAACATGTAAGAAAAAGGCACTGGAAAAATGAAACATAATTGCCCAGATTATAGGTGGTACTGTTAACTTACTGTACTTGCCCTGGATTTTTGAAATATTGGCTGGCGCACAATACAGCCGCTGCCCTAATACAGAAACCTTTCTCTCCACAAGTGGTTTGTGGCAAGGGCCAGTACATGTAGGTGTGGGTGCTGGAGGTTGAAGTGTGAATCATCTCACAACCTGTGAGTAGTGTGTCAGCTTCAAACCCTGCTTCCTCTTTACTGGCATGAATACAGTTCATATAGTATGTGTACTGATGTATTTGATTTGGAGTTTATATAGTGCACATCCCCAATGGGAACCAAGCAGCAAACCGCATCTATGCGCAGATCTTATATAAAGTTGGATGAGACACACGTCACCACTCACATGGCATTATTCAAACATATATGTTTTTAGATATTTTCTGACAGCTGTCAGGGATTCTATCTTCCTTAGATAGTATGGTAAACCATTCCATGCACAGGCACCGGCCACAGAAAACCTTCTGTCCCCCGAGTGGACAAATCTGGAGGTGGGAAATACCAATTGATTTAGGACCATAGATATCAAGGATCTACTGGGGTGTAGATTTGAATCTTGGCCATTGCATAGGAAGGTGTAAGGTTGGGTATGCACTTAAAGACCAAACACAGTAACTTAAATTTCGATTCTTTGTTGGACCGGAAGCCAATGTAGTTTCTTCCTGCATTCCAAAACGGATTTTTTTCCACGGTTATGAAAACACTACGCATACTGCAGCATTCTGTGCTACTGCAAGGCGTTGCAGCTGATATTTTGGACATCCTGCCAGGAGGCCATTACAATAGTCCAGCCTGGCATTAACAAGTGAACCCACCACCTTTGCTCGATCGCCTTCTGAAATAAGATGGAGGAAAGGTTTCATTAATTTCAATAAAAGGACAGTGATTTAACCATTTGGTTCACTTGCCGATTATATCCCATGTAGACTAATAATGATAGAAGCACAACTGCACACTTGAAAGGTTGTATCTCGTAAATGCATGACATATTAACACCTCTAATTACAATATAACTACACAGGCCTGCTTTGTGATCAACCAGCTCACAAGACTCACATCGGTTTCAAAGCTGCTATTTATCAAAGGTAAGCTTTCAACACTGCCTCCCTTGCTGCAAGATAGAATGACGGGCACCTGAAGGCCTAACTGCTTAAGAGGAAGTCTCCTCCACATGACAGCATTTGTGGTCAGAGACAGCACATGAAGATGCAGGTGCTTCCACCCCATATAATGGCAAGGCACTACTTAGTGGTACAATGCAAAGCAGCATTTAGAAACGTTGTGCACAATGTGCATTGATAATAGACTATTTAATTGGTAAAGTTTCCATAATTGAAAATGGACTGTAACCTGTATGTTTACCATATCTAGATTACTATCAAATTCAGTAGTTTAACCGAACCACAACATTGTACTTTAATAAAGGATCAGCATGCCCAATTCCTGAATCAGTGGGTAAATGAAACTTCATCAACGTCTTCATAATAAGATCTTGAAAAGTATAATGAACCTCCACAACATTGCCTCTCCAATAACTGCCTGCGGCCTATTCCTGTAGCCCATGCCTGAAAGGTTCAATCTCAGGCCCATCACTACAGCTGAATGTGCTAACATCTATGCATCCCTCAAAACCAGCACATAAATGGACAACACCTTTCCTGCCACCATCATCAAATCAACCAAGGGACACATGTTTTTACCACTCCTTTAATCTTTGATGTATGGTCACTAAAAACAGGTTTGGTATGCCCACTTATAAAAAATAAAACATCAACCATGACCTTTGAAATTGTTGCACAATCACCATTGTGTCCATCCATTCAGATTCAAGCAGGAAACTGAGCTGTACAGTTGCACATACAAATAGATATAACAGGACCACCAATCTAAGCTTAGATCCAGATACAGCACAGAAACTGAAAATCCTGAAGTGCATCCAACCTAGCCCTGCCCAAGGAACTCAGTGCTCCACGCAGGGGACTGATCACCAATGCCAAGGATAACTACTACCAAAACACCATAGTAAAGGCCAATAATGAAAACAGAGCCCTCTTTAAAGCCATCAAGCAGTGCATCTACCCACTGCTCGAGCCTCCCGTACCCAGTGGTTGAGGTGGGTGGGAGCAGTTGGGAGCAGTGCTCCTTTACTTTTTTAATTACATTTTACTGTTTTTATACTTTTATTTCAAAAAGAAACTGTTCTGGAATGGTTTAGTTTTGAAATAAAATTGCGACTGAAGCACCCCTCCCATACCTGACAATCATCAACATCTCCGTACCTCAAGACAACTTCCCCTCAACCCTCAAGACTTTACAAATCCTCCCGCTTATCGTGAATGCAACACTGAACCCTGATGACCACATCATCTACCACCCTATCATCATCTTCCCCTCCTAGGTAAAATACTTGAGAAAGCAGTACCCATGAAACTCCTCCAACACATCAAAGCCAACAACCTCCTTCATTCATACCAATCTGGATTCAGATCAGGATGCAGCACAGAAATGACTACCATGAAGGTGATCAATGATATTCCTCAGTGCCTTAAGTGGCACTACAAATCGAGCCGGGGCCCATCGAGGGGGCGTGGCCTAACAACGGGGTCTTGATGGGCCGTTAGGCCACGCCCCCTTGACGAGCCCCGGCTCAATGGGCTACTGGCTCCCCTGCCAGGCAGCCTTTTGTAGAGATTAGCACCCTCTCCCCTATGGGGGAGAGGGTGCTGATCTCTGCATTTATTTTGTATAGGCTTGCCTGGCAGGGGACAGCGCCTCGCCTATTCAGCCTTAATGGTGGTGCTGCCCCTCGCCAGCTGGGGAGGGGCAGCGTCACCATTAAGGCTGAAAGGGTGAGGCCACTGGAAGCAGAGGCCTTTTTCCTAAAGACTGAAACTCTCGCGAATCCGCGGGAGCTTCAGTATTTAGAAAGCAAGGCCTCTGCTTCCAGCGGCCTCACGTTTCTCCATAATGGTGGCGCCGGCCCACGTGCATCCCTTGATTAAATGGATGCCTCGCAGGTGCGGTGCCACCATTATAGCTGAAAGGCATTTTTTTCTGAAGCCTGAAGCTCTCGCACACGAGCGAGAGCTTCAGGCTGTAGAAAAAAATGCCTTTTCGTGTAGTGGCCGGGGCTGCCCGGGGAGATTAGTGGGCCCCGGCAGGGCCCCGCCTCAAAACGAAATTTCGGAGCCTGCCGGGGCCCAGCCCCGGCAGGCATCGGCCCACTTAAAGCCCTGATATTCCTTAACATTCTTGATGATGGCCATCCTTGCCTCCTCATTCTCCTTCACCTCTCAGCAGCATTTAACACAGTAGACCCCCAGACACACATCAACAACATATATTGCTGCAGAGGGATCAGCAAGATAGTTCAAATCGTACCTTGCAAATTGACACCAGTTTGCACAAATGGATACCTACAGATCGCCAACTCTACTCATCTCCCTTGGAGTCCTGCAAGGATCCATAATCTTCCCTGTGACCTTCAATCCTTACACAGAACAGCTTGAAACCCTCCTTGCACCAAACTAACACCTACATCCACCGATACCTAGATGACCCACAGTTGTACCTCAAGACATCCCCCATTGAAGACATCCAGAGGCTCAAGGCCTGCCTGTAATTGATCATATTGTAGATGTCCAGTTCTTACCTGAAGCTCAACTCCTCGAAGGCTGAATTCCTACTGCTAACAACATCAAACACCCTGACACCAAGACCTTCCTCTCTGCTGTGCCAGGTGCCTTGGTTTTTACATTGACCGACACCTCTCTGTCAAACAGCTCATAGCAAGCAGACATAAACGGCTTGGTACAAACTTTCTCTCCTGTGGAAAATCAAGCCCTCCATCCCAGAACAGAACCTATGATATGCTGTCCATGGCATGGTCCTCTCCTACCTGGTTGGTGACAAATCCCTTTTAGAAGACTATCCAGCACCTCCCCTGCCTCCCTTGAGATGCCTCCTGCATGCTACAGCACGACTCAGCAAAGGACTTTGCAAATTCAACCATATCTCCCGATCCTTGTCGAACTGCTCTGGCTCGCGCTTCAAGTCCGTTTCATCATCAAATCCTGCTGCATCATCTACAAGTCTGCCACCCTGAAATCCCTAGAGTACCTCAGTGAGAAACTCAGCATCTCCTGAGGCCTCCATGTGCCAGAAGGACATGTTCAGACTTGAACTCCGTCGGTGCAAGAAGGAAAAACCAGAAGATGGGCCTTCTCTGTCTACGCACCAAGACTCTGGTTCCTCCTCCTTATCTGACTTTCCCCTTCACTTGTACAGTTTAGGAAGGAGCTCAAGACCCTCATCAAGGAATGTCTCCTCCCTAACACCTAGCTCCATACACTTTCCACACACCACGATACCTGAGAATGGGTGATCTGATCCCCACTGTTCCCTCTGCTGGTAACGTTTAGATCCATTGCTGACAATTGCCTTCACCCCCTTGTTCATAGATCCCCACTACCTTGTTTCCCTGTTCCCTAACCTTGTTCTTCCCCCTATGATTGTAAAGCCCTGTGTTTCCGCCAGAAGCTAGGTCAGTGCTCAATAAACAGCCTAATAATATTAATACGGTGTGGTCCAGAAAGATGCCATACACACACTAGATTATTTACTGATTTTATGCTGCACAAAAGATACCCACATGGCAATTGCCTATGTATAAAGTTCACAAAGGCTCAGGTCTCTTTGCTGTCCCTGTCTATCTCTGAAGACATTTTCTCTGGGTGTCCTCCAGTTTGGCTCTGGTAGATGGTGGTATACAATAATCTCTGGTTAAGTCACTGTGTCTCTGCCAGGAGCCGCACATAACACAACTTTTCTTAGACTTTTAGAAAGAACTAACCAGAGTTGTTTACCCCAGGATACACAAGTGCGTTTGAGAGTTAACTGCCACCTCCCTTTCTAATTGCCCTGATTTCTTCCTTCCCAACAAGCTCTGTAGACCTGACCATCCCCCACACCATATCACATGCTTGATCCTCGTTCCACCATGGGCTAGACCCTTTCAGATTGGGGTTCAAATTGTATCTTCTGCTTTGGCTCAAATATGCCCTCCTGTTCCTTTCTGACCTTGCTCGCCATCACCTTGCTAGTTTATTTCTCCTACTACTATATTTTAGTTCCGAGATCATCATAATGTTCAACTCCAACCCCTGTCCCAAACCAAGCAGCTCCTGATTTTCAACTTCACTGTTCTCATCCTGTCTCCAACCAACCACCTCATGATGTTTAACTCCAACGTCCCCCATTCTGTCTCCAACATCTCTTCTCTCCACTCTTCTTTTAAAAAACCCTCCCTTGCTTTCCAACTTGCCCCATTCACCTTCCACAAGTTCCTACTCCAAACACCTACACTGCCTAACTGGGACTTTGAGCTTATAGAGCCATTTAGCCCTTCCCCTCAGGTTGTGCTTCCAGTGAAGGTCATGAAGTAAGAGAGAGAGAAGAAGAAAAACACCTGTGAAAGTGATTTGGTCAGGGATTGTGATTGGCTCCTTTTAACTAATTACCCAGCGTTTGGCTTTGGTTTCTCAGGCCGAACCAATGCTTCAAAGTGGCGGATCCACAATTGTATTTCACTGTTCTAAATTGAGGGGATGCTGACGACCAAGACTGCCATTTGCGTTATTGTTTGGACTTGTTAGGGAGCTGGTGCCTGCGCTATCCAGGAGTATTATATCAGGTGAGAAAAATAAAATAAATTTTGTATTCAGCACCACTTTGCCACCTGACCTCACTAGCCGTGTACTTCCAGAAAATGAACACGGTGTTGGCCTGTCAGGCAGACTCTCTCTACAAAAGCCATAAAACATGGGGTGTGCTTCTGATATCTAGCCAGTTGTGCACTTCCTGTGTCATAGGAATTTGTACATGTTCCTTTGGTCTCATAGTTCCAATCTCAAAAAAACACAGCCAGAATCTCAAAACATTTTGGGTGCAAGTGATGAAAGGCACATGCGCATTTCATCACTTGTGGCACGACATAAATGTAACCTATGTACAAGGGGTATTTGAATGTGCATACATAGATGCAGACATTAAACTGCCTTATTTCCCCCTTTGTGCATTTGCGCAAATAAGGGGGAATTTCAGTGCATTTTAAGGTGCATTCAGAATCCAAACATTTGGTGGGGGATGTGCATCAGATGACCGGGCCATGCCCGCCCTTCTCGTGCATTTTTTAACCATTGCTGTGCCACTTGCATTTCTATTCCTCAAACAGGGATAGATATGTTTACTCATTTCACTTCCAGCCATCAACTCTTTTGTTTTGCTACTCATTTCACTGTGGCAGACCTGTTAGTGGCTTGTCACAGTGAAATGCAGTCCATGCACCCACAGTTGGCCCCGTTAGGGGCTTGTCACAGTTAAAAGCAGTCAGCCTGTAATTGATCAGTGTTGGGAGCATGCTTCTGGCACCAATGTATGAAATGGGGATGGACGGTGCATCTTTTGCACTGCTGTGTAGCATTACAGAAATTCACAGGTCGCCCTTGAGAATAAGTTGACCTGGGCATTTGTCAAACAAGTACATATAAAAAGGCACATCCTCTGTGTTTTATTTATTTTCACTTGCTTTTAAGAATCTGACCCACAGTGTCTAAAATTTCACCTACTTAGTGAGTACACTATGAGCTTATTTTCGCGGACAAGTCTTCAAAGTTACCAAATGTTGGAGCTGTCTACCTTAAAGAACAATATCCCTTGATTTCCGTATATGACAATGCTTTGCCTTGCCAGGGGACCAAAGGGGGTGACCTGAGGATCCTCCCCATACCATCCTGGGCCCGTCCTCTCCTAGTTTGGGGAGCAATCCAGACCCTTTTGTCAGCCCACTACATGTCGAGAGAGTTAGATACAGAATGAAACAATGTCTCACACTTATCCAGCGCTGGAATTCAAGAATCACTCTAGAGCTCAACCTCACCCAAACTGAATCTGTGCTTCCTGGAAACCAAACCAAGCACACAGTAATCAATGCATAACTATCCAATATGAATGTCAAAGTGTGTATGCCCCGGCTAGTTCTTAAAGCCAAATTACTATGTTTTTCTTCTTCTCTCTCTCTTACTTCATGACCGCTGTCAAAGTATTAGTATTAGTACTTTCACACCTGGTTAGAAAGGAGCTCCCTCTTTCAGGTGTCATCAGCACAGCCATTGCTCCACTCAGAAAAATGCAACACTCCACTGTCAAAAAAATCAGGGGTATCAGGAAATGGGAGCACTTCTCTCCATCTCGCAAAAAGCCTCACTGGCAGATGATTCCTGCCCAGATCATCTTCAAAACAGGCTGCATTATCATTAATTATTTATCAGCTCAAGCAATGCCTTACCAAGATGAACAAACTAGCCATTTCAAGTAGGCAGTGCCATTCCAGAACTGGCAACATTAAGAAACTATAAAAATAATAAATGTGGGAAAAGAAAACCAGGACACGTTTTTTTCTGTTACGCACAGCTGGTGTGGAACAACATACCACCCAACATCTGTACAACTACAGCGCTATGGTATTAATATTCAGAAATAATGGAAGACGCTGCTGTTTAGGTTGGTCCTCTTAGTATGCCAGAAACCTTAAAGAGCTGAAACACATTTTGAGGAGCATCATCAATGGATTGACCTGACATGTGAAATAAAATGAACAAAGCGTCTCGGGAGGATATCTCAAGGGCAGTGTGCTCGCCTTGGAAGCAAGATGACACTGAGCACCACAGGTTCGATCCCTGGGTACGTGCTTAGAAACCTCTGGCTATTAAGTGCGTTATAAATAACCTATCATACCTATCAAATACATACTCCAAATGATTTGAATCCATTTTGCCATTAGAAAATCACCAATGACACTCTTTAAACCTAACACCCTCTTCTACTGAGTTTATCAGCAGTGTCTTGAAGTGTCTTCATGCTTGTTGACCTATGGCCATTTTATCAATAGATTTTATTACAAATTCCACAAGTAGGGCAAAGGTACTCACCTTTTTTATCTGAAGAGGCTGTGCATATGCCAGATTATCCAAGACCAGGGCAACACCTGGCAGAGCACACACATACTGTACTTGTTGTACCTACGAGCATTGTACATCCTTACTAAAAAAAAAATAATACTCAACAACACCATGCTCATGTGCATTTCTCTTCATTCATGAGTTGCAATGCCCGCATACACATTTAAAGGGCACAAGGAACACGCTGGGCCTCATTACAGTTTTGCAGGTGCAGTAAAAGTGCCAGAATTATCGGCAATCCACTACATGGAGTCCCATGGGACTTCATGGAATAGGGAATTTACCTGCGTTTTCGCCACTTGGAATATGCCGGTAATTCCAGCATTCCAAATGGCAGAAACGGTATTACCGTCTTGGTGGCATCCCACTGGAATTACCAGCGGCATACCTCCAAAACTGTAAAGAACCCAATTGAATTAGGTATGTAAACTCATTATCTGTACTCCATGTGTGGGCCACCCATATAGCCCGTGAGATCCTTCAGTTCCTCATTATATGTGTACCCCAATGGGTGTACAGGGTGTGTGTCCCACCAACTGGGTAAAAGGTGTCTAATTACACATGTGCTTGTTTTGGAAATGCCAAGAATGGACTCAGTCAATCATATTCTCTTATTTAGATTTGAGAAAGAGGAGAGGAAGAGCTTAGTGAGGAAGAAGGGAGAGTGAATGTGAGAGGAAGAGAAAAAGATCAGGGAGGCATAAAGAGGGAGAAAGGCAAACATGAAAGGAAGAAGGAGACAGAAAAAGATGAGTGAACAATGGACAAAAGAAGGATAAGAAAAGGAAAGATGAGGGGTGGATATGAACGCATACTGGAGAAAATACTGTGTCACAGAAAGAGATGGACAAGGACTGAGGAAGATGATGGCAAAGAATGGATGTCAAGAGGAGAAGAATGAGGGACACAGGAAGTGTATGGATGAGCAGACAGTATGACTGTGGGTGATGGATGAGGGCTGTGGAGATACTGTGGTGTGAAGGGACGGTATGTTATTTGTGTTGTCATTGGTAATGGTGGTATATCACATACAGCAAGCCATAAAGGAATGTCGGAGTGTGCTACCAATCACCTTGTTTTTCACAACATGTGATTCCACTGAGAAGCCTGACAACTCACGCAACACATATTCCTCTATCATATACGTTAACATCCTCTTTATTGTATCTTTACATGAATAATAGGCCTGTCGGAATCTTTGACACAAAGGCTTTGTGGAGAGAAAACTGGTATTGAAATGATAACACTCTATTTACACTTCTCCAAAAATAGAGTGTTAATCAAATTGAAAGTGACAACAAAGGGTAAGTATAACCCCACCCCTTTCTTTTCCTTCTTAAGCTGCCTTCTATCCTCTGTAACTTCGGAGATGGGTAGCTGGTTCAATTTGAACTAGCCAGCCCATCTTCTAATCACTGAAAATTGTAGGGTGCTCTTTTCTTTAGCACCACCCCCTTTTTCCTATCTTGACTCTTACATCACAAGGCATTTTTCATAAAGGGGTCCAAAGTGGAGAGCATACAAAGGAAAGGCCAATTCATGTTTGGATCTGTAAGCACTTGGACATTACCTGAAATCCTGCTTCAGAAATCCCAGGTAAGCCAGCAACATATGCCCCATTCACCCTTCCCATTCAAATCCTCACCCACACAAACATATCCAGTCCACACCTTTTCGTCACCACCCACACTCCACCTCCAAAACACAACTGGAAGCTAATGCTCAACTATGCTCATTCCAAAGTACTTCATGCAGCAGGGATTGCCGACTTCATCAGGAGTCATAGCAAAGATGTTCTCTATGTCAGAGAGTTACAAGATTCAACATAATGGGCCTCATTACGAGGTATGCCGGTAAGGGAAAAACGATGCCGGTATGGTAATACCTGTAATCAAATAGGTACACAGGATCCTATTTATATGTACCACATCTTACTCCACCAATAGGAACATAGATTATATTATAAAAGAAGGATAAGATGGTAAACTTTCTTTACTTCCACCCCTCCTTCTCCCCCAACGATTAGACACCTCTGACAGATTCTCCGGCACTACAGGTCTTGACAACATAGACTGCGTGCAACATTCCAAATTTGTTGTTTTAGTGACACATTTAGGTTTTTTCTACGTACTGTGATATCTGATCTCGTCTGTGTCCATTTGTAAGTGGTTTATTTGAAATTGAGCTTTTTAGAATTTGTAGGTTTTAGTGGTAGTTTTGTACACTGTGTTAGGTGTGGGTAGTATCTTATGTTTTAATTTAAATATTCTGTATTAAACAAAAATGTTTTTTGAAATTTGGAATGTTGCACGCAGTCTATGTTGTCAAGACCTGTAGTGCCGGAGAATCTGTCAGAGGTGTCTAATCGTTGGGGGAGAAGGAGGTATGGTAATACCGGCATCATTTACCGTTCCGTAGCATTCCGACCTGGAACCCAGTATTAGCGGCATACTAAACAACGGTGCCGCTAATAGCGGCATAGGCGCGTACATGCGCCCCTTCAGGGAGCAAATACCGGCATGCCGGTAATAGGGGTTAATTCCAACCCACGCATACATGTAAATACCGGCATCGTGAAGCCAGTAATCACGGGCTGCACAATGCCGGCCATACAGACATCGCGGGCCACCCGCAAACAGCAAGCAGGATACAAGGCAGCTGCCACAGGTGCACACAAACCCACAGGTGGAGCCAATGGAGGCTGTGCCAGTATAAACTGAGCACACCCACACACCACAACGCCCCCCCCCACAGGTGTATGCAATTCAGAGTGGCCCAGTACAAAAGGAGCACACCTACACACCACACCCCTTTCTACACCAAAATGCTACCACTAGTAGTTGCAATCATGGCGCTGGAGGACATGCCTATACTGCTACAACTACAGCAACAACAGCAACAACAACAACTACAGCATCAAGAACAGGCAGCACAGAGGAGACGCAGGAGGAGAAGGAGGGTGAGACAGGCCCAGCAATTACCACCAGCGCAGGCATCTGTGCCTCGTAGGCAGCCACCAATCCCTCGCACCAGACCCAGCCCATTCAACCTAACCCCTGAGAGATCCACACCCTCTACCGGTTGGACTGTGACACCATCACCACCATAGTGAACATGATACAGAAAGACATTGCTAGCCAAATAGAAATACGCACTGCCATCCCCCCACTACTGAAGGCGGTGTCTGTGCTACACTTCCTGGCCACAGGCACCTACCAACACACAGTGTGACAGCTGCATGGCATTTCACAACCACTATTCTCACGCATGCTGAACCAAGAGCTGGATGCCCTCTTGAAGCACGCAAGCACCCATATATCCCTACCACAGACTTCCCAGGAGATAGCCAAAACCAAAGTAGGCTTCCATGCACTGGCAGGCATGCCCAATTGTGTTGGTGCCATCGACTGCACCCATGTGGAATTGGTAGTCCCCCATGCCATAGAGGCGGTGTACCGCAATCGCAAGCAATACCACTCCATCAATGTGCAAATGGTATGTGACTCCAGCAAGATCATCACCCATTGCTGCGCCCGATTTCCTGGATCCACACATGATGCCATGATACTGCGCAACTCAACGCTACCCTGTCACATGGAGCGACATGCTGTACCACGTGCCTGGCTGCTCAGTGAGTTGCACAACAGGCCCCTGTCCATGCTGTGGGGTACTAATGTGTGCGGATGCAGAAGGGGGGGACCTACTGCACCTGGGTGGGAAAGGGGGGGGAATAGTGCACCTGGGTTCCACTAGCCAGTGAGTGAAGAATGCATGCAGAGCTAAACACTCCTCCCCTATACCAGCAAAACAGAACACAACACATCGGTGGGCCACTTATCACAAATATTGCAGATGAATGACAACAAGTAAGAAGCACAACCAGGGCACCATTGTTATTGCAAGCAATGCATGAATGAATAGGATGGCAACTGTGGCAATGCGGCGAGTGTGACCATGCATATTAAAGAATATACAGCATGATTTGGAGGCCAAACATTTGTGCACTACCAAAGCACATCTGCCAGTGCATGCATGATTACACCCAGCGTCATCTATTGAACCCCATCCAGTGTACTACACCTCATTACAGTATACATTGCATCTAGGTGACTATTTTGTACACATACAGGGACATGTGCATGCCCACACCAAGTAGCTGCTGCCATGACTATGCTCCATGAAGGTGGCAGTTCTGTGTGACACACACCTATTTGTATCTGCTTGCAGGTGATGGGGGATATCCCTTGAGGCCGTGGCTACTTACCCCTGGGTGGAACCCGCAGAACAGCCATGAAGAGGAGTACAATCGTGTGCACACTCATACCCGTGTTGTGATTGAGCAGACCTTTGGCCTGCTGAAGGCGCGGTTCCGCTGCCTAAGCTGGTCTGGTGGGGCACTCCTATATCGGCCCGAGAAGGTGGCAAAGATCACCATGGCCTGTGTCATGTGCGTCCGAAGGAATGTACCATTGCCACCTGACATTGACATGCATGGGCTGGGTGAGGATGAAGGGGATGGAGACGGAGACGAAGGAGCCCCCCTGCCAGTAAGTGATGCACGGGATGGCCATGCTGTACGCTAAGCACTAATTGATGAATACTTTTGAAACGCATGGACAATGTAAGTAATGTGTCCGCGACACACTGAATCTGGACATGCACACTTTTTTGTTCGAATTACCCCACTGTACACCATCACACAATAAATGTACATGTACAAAAAGAACGATGTCCAGCCAATGATTTGCTTGCACAAAACAGTGTATTTTCAGCAGATGTGATATGGAGAACATAATCCCCTCACAACCCCCAGTAAACTCCCTCACCCACCCCACAAACCCCAGAAAATACCTCAGTAAACTCCCTCACGCACCCCACAAACCCCAGAAAATACCCCAGTAAACTCCCTCACCCACCCCACAGAGCCCAAATGTCCACATATGTCCAATTAACAGTGGTCCCTTCACCAATGTACTTTTTCTAAATGTCATTGCCTGTCCTGTTATTTCTTGGCAATTTATGGGTCTGGGGGTACCATGGTCAAGCGCCGTGCACTGCTCCGCATTAACCGCACAGGGCTCGATTGGGCCGAGGTGGAAGGGGTTGTTGCAGTGGAGGTGTCAATGGTCAGTCCCATGGCTTGCCCAAGGTGTGGGCACTGCATTTGTGGGAGATTTGCGAGAAGGGCCTGTGTGAGTGACCCCATACACTCCCTGAAGGCACATGTCGATGCCTCCGCAGCAGCATTATTGGCTGCAATGGCCGTGGCAATGGCCCTCATGGCCTCATTCCCAGTGTTCACCTGTTGCCGCATGAGTTCCAGCATGGACTCTTGTCGGGCCTCAACCCTTGCTAGGCGAGCCTCGAAAGAGTCGTCGGCTGCAGGAGTACCGGTGACAAGGGTGGTGGCTGGCAGGGTGGTGGCTGGCAGGGTGGTGGAAGGCACCTTCGTGGGGCCCTCGTCCAGGGCCATGTCCTCCTCAAAGATGCCAATGTCAAATTCCCCTAGGTCCGAGTCATGGAGGCACGGATCGTACATGTCCTCAGACTCTGTGGGGGGAAGGCTGGTGATGGGGCTTGGGGTGGGTGTGCCGGACATGATCTCTGCCTCATTATCCACCTCTGTAGACACAATGTCCGTGGTGGCTGGCGGAGTATCAATGGAAACGGCTCCCACAGTTGTGGGTGCCTGCTGCTGTTCTGTGGCTATAGGTGTCCCCTGCGGGGTTACTGCCTTGCGTGGCACACTGGCTGTTGCTGTAGGCATTTTCTTGGGCTGGGGGGTAGCGGTGGCACTGGTCCCTTTGCGTGCAGTGGATGTACTTGCACCTCTGTCTTGCGTTCCATCTTCCTCATCGGTGCCTGGGGGATAGAAGAGTTCAGGTCATCAGTGATGTTGTCAAATGGCAGCTATGATGTATTGTGGTGTGATATGTTCATACATTCAGGCATCATTTCATTTCTGGGGTGTGGCATTTCGTATTCTGATGGGGCATGTGGGCAATCAATGCATGGCTGGTGGCATGGCATTGGTTTGGTGTCTGTGTGGTGAGTTCCATGGGCATGGTTGGGTCATGTTGCACCGCTGTTGGGATTGGGATTGGCACTCAGCATGCGTGTGGTGCAGGGTGTGGCACTCATTCTTCAATGGCTATGTTGATTTAGCCTTGGGACATGCATTACCTTGCCTAGTCTCACTTCCACATCACTTGTGCCACATCATGGTTTAGTCTACATGGATGTGATGGTTCACTCACCTTCCTCTCTGGTAGTTGCAGCGCCAACCTCCTGGTCTCAATTTCCATCAATTGATTCTGGGTCGATGAAGGAACTTGCGGTCTCCTCCCATGCCGTCAACTTTACAGGGGAGTGTGGGCCCCCGCCTGTCGCCATTGCGGCCCTCCTGTTCTCCGCCAGGATCTTCCTCACCCGGAGGCGGAGGTCGTCCCACCGCTTCCGGCAGTCACGCACACTCCTTGGGGTGCTCCCCACTGCCGACACCCTCTGTGCGACCTCCTGCCAGACCTCTTGCTTTTTGGTTTGGGCCGCATGCTTGAGGTCATTGCTCCTGATCGTATCTGCATGCTGTGCAAGGGTGTTGGCAAGCATGGTGAGTTCTGCGTCTGAAAAACACTGCTTTCTCTTCTTTTGGGAGGACTTCTTGGTGTCCTTTGACATCCTGCTTCTGTTGTGGCACATAACAACATGAGAGAAGTGGTGGTTATGGAGGATGGCAATGGATTGTGTTTTTAAAGATGGCCGCCGGCCCATTTCCCGTTCCTGCGCGATGACGTAATTTCCGGGTCCGTTTTTTGCGAACACGGTAATACCATGCCGGTATTGCCATGCCAGTATTTAGGGGTTGGTATGAGGCGGTACCGCTATGTGCGGGTTCCGTGATGCCGGTAAAGGGGAATTGGAGGCCCTTTAGCAGCATGGTGGTTTTGCCACTACCGGCATGGGGGAACGCGCGTGCTCGTGCACTCGTAATCACCCGCTATTAGCGGGTTCATAGGAGCACAGACCCGCTCATTCCAGCATGCCGGTAATGAACCCGGTTTTACCGGGCAACTCGTAATGAGGCCCAATGACTGCAAAGTGAAGATTGGTAGACCTCTCAATATAATGCACAAGATTTCATGCACCTGCACTGTCCAGGAGCACACCAAACCCACATACATGGAACTCCTCACTTGCCATTTTCCGTTCACCCATGCTGAGAAAGCAACCTTCCACCTCAAACCAACACAGGGTTTCTCATTGAAATCCCTGACCTAATCACAACTGCACCCACCAACAACACAAATAACACCATCCTCAGAGACCTCAACCTGCTTATAACCCAAGCCACCAAGAAAACAAGAGAGAATATACTTGTACTGCTGGACACCATGGACATCAAGCGATTCATCAAAGAACTGACTTACAAAAAGTGCAACATACTTTGCCTCGGATTCACAACCTTTCCAGCCATCATATGCCTCCCCTCCCTTTAAACAGGACAGACCAAACAGCCAAACTTATCATGCTCCATCCCATACCTCTCATAGCCAGCCAAAAAGGACTAAGGCACCACACCAGTATTTGAAGAACTTTCCCATGGATGCACTGGAAGGGACCCTCGTCACTTTGATCTCCATTTCAAAATCCTTAGAGAATGTCAATTCCCAACCCAACACACTCCACTACACCCTATCTGAGAGCACAACCACCCATGCACCAATTCAACTTTGACCCTACGAACACACAGGAGCTCATCAAAAGCAAATTCACCACTGACAGGAAAGAAAGGTTCTGGAAAACATGCCACCAACTAGAAGCCCTCATCAATCTGACCACCCTCCATTCAGCATGCAGGGCATCACCACTACCAAAGCAAATGACTTCACAACTACCATTATCGAGGCATCCTGCAAGAACAGAGTGATATTTTAAGCCATGAAGCACTGCAATATTCGAATTCACAGGCAAATGCAATGCCATTAAAAGCTCCATCACAGAAAAGGGTATAGAAAATAAGCTACAGATTGGCAACTCCAATCATAATGCAGACAACCCACCAATACCAACCTACAACATATGAAGGTGGACCAATTTCAGGACATTTCCTCCAAAAGACCTAACCAACAATCTCGCAGCCCTAAAACCCACCAAATACGAAGACAACATGCTCCCATGTTACATTGTGTAGAACATTAAAGGTGAAGCACTCACATTCATTCTCAACATCCATCTATGCATCAGTCATGCAATGCACTTTCCCAGATGCACTGAAAATGGGACAGATTCCCCCACTTCTGAATATACCCACTCTTGACCTGGATGACACAGCCAACTGTCGCCCGGTCATCCATTTACCCTTCCTCTGCAAAGTGATTGAGAAGACCCACACAATCGAGTTTAATGAAAGGACCACTCAACTTAATCTTCTACAGGCCTCTAATCGTGTTTCAGTCCATGATGCGGTACAGAGCCCATCACAATGCAAGTTATTGGTGACACTCTACACATCCAATACAAAGGAGAACCATGCTGCTGACTTCAAAACTGCTGCCTTGCCTCAAACTCCTCAATGCATTCCAATCTAGTTGTTACCCCAATTCTGTCTCCTCTTTCTCTTCCCTCTTTCTTCCCTTCCTCTACTGCCTCTTGTGTGGTTGTTGGTGTTGGACATGGAGATACATGGATGGACAGGAGATATATTTGGTCCTTATTTTGTCAAACAGAATCCTACACAGATCAGAGACACAAGTATTGAACAAAGGTATCTCCTTTGTATCATAGACTGTTAGTGATTATGTGATCATTTAAATAGATATTTAAATCTGTTAGTAACATTTAAAAAAAAACTTCATAAAAAATTTCATAACTTTAAACGACACATTGTGGAACCTCCATACTTTCCAATAATTAGTCCACTGCCCATTAAGGATATTCTTAATACACCAGGCGGTAAGTTACCGCCTGGGTCGTACCTTTACCACCATGGCGTAAACTACGTTTACGCCATGGTGGTTGGCGGACTTACCGCCCCATTCCGAGGTTGGCGGGGCGGTAAGTCCCCATTGACCCATTTACCCTTCCCCATTCCCATTTTTGCCCCATAGGGCATAATGGGAGTGGGGAAGGCGTTAATTACGCCACCGTAAATTACGGTGGCGTAATTAACAACAAGGTCCCTTAGCGCCATGGATTTTAACACCTGCTAAAAGCAGGTGTTAAATCCTCCATGGCGCTAAGGGACCTCGGAATCAGGCGGTAAGGGTCGGCGCTGTTTACGCCGCCGTAAACCCCTTACCGCCTGGGTCCTAATGAGGCCCAATTGGTACTATCCCTAGAAAAGGACACAAGTTTACCATGTGCTGACATTTTCCAAGATCTAGGTATTGCATCTACTACTATGCTTGACAGCAATTTGAAACCATCTCAAAATGTACACCACAGATACAATAAGCGAATGCGAGTGACACTTTTCATCAGGCAGTGGTATAAGATGTCCATAGCATAATGGATAGCAAGGTTGGAAAGAGACATTTACATAACAACTTTTAATATCATGAGCAACAAGCACTGAAAAGACTTTATACATATGAGGATATCATTATAAAGTAAGTGGACAAGGGAGGAAATATTGTTGTTTTGGATAAAATAGATTATATTAAAATGGCAAAAGAGTATTTAACAACTCCAGGTTGCTACCAGCTTATAAAACATAACTTTATCAAGGAAGCATGTAACAACACCATTGAACTTATTATCAAATAGCACATTAAAGGATCACAGGCAGACGAGGAAAGGTCTTGTCTCATAAAGGAACAATCCAAAATACCTACCATATAGTTCCTTGCAAAAGTGAACACATAATTTCAAACCAAGGTCAGACAGATAGTGGCATTGGATGGTCAACAGATAATTTGCCTAAAGATATTGACATAATTTTAAGACTGGCATTCAAAGTTAACTCATATAGAAGGGACACCATGCATGTATTGGACAATTTTGAGAGAACTGAGTGGAAGGGAGAATTCATTCTAGCCACAATTGATGTGAAAGCTTTATATACTTCCATAGATCTTGACTTAGTACTGACGATCATTAATTAATTTTATCAGGACAACTCAGTATCTTATTTATTGCATATAGAAATGCTTAAAGAACTTTTGAAATATATACTAAAACACAATGTGTACACTTTTAATAATGTTATGTGTAAACAAATGAGAGGGAGCGCTATGGGACCTTATTTCACACCGTCCCTTGTTAATTTGTTTATGTGACCATTTGAGAAAATGCCGCTAATAGAGATCCGTTTTACTCAAAGAAAGTCAGCACATGGATGTGTTACATAGAAGACATCCTGCTTATTTGGAATAGAATTGAGGAGGAATTAGTACTTAACAATCACTATCCAAATCAGCATGGATTTGGTTTGCAATTCACATTAGAAAGCGCAGAGCCTATTACTTTCCTTGACGTATATACCAAAGATATATACTAGGACATACAGAAAAAAGATAGAGGTAAATGCAATTTTGTCATTGCAAAAGTACAATACATAATATACCTATTGGTGAATTTATTAGAGCCAGAATGAACTGTAGTGAACATGTCAGTTTTGAACAAGAAAGAACTGATTAAGGTAGATTTCTACAGTGAAGCAATCAACTAAATATCATCATGAATGCTCTAAAGAAACAAAACATTTCACACTTCATCGATTGCTTACCCCTAGAGAATGTGAAACCAATGAAGTTCATGATAACATCAAGATGATTAGTAAATACACAGAAGAAAATCAAACAATCCAGAAAATCTTTCAAATACACTGGCACATATTAAGTTTGGATTCAAATTTAAAACAATACATTTCAGACAATCGAAAATGTGTGTATACCAAAGCCGCAACACTCACATCTAAACTGAGTCCCAGTTTATGACTACCAAAACAAGAGAAATACAAGCCCAGATATTCATGTGACAACAGATTAAAGGTTCTACAAGTGCTCAAATTGCAATATGTGTAAACACGCTCTTAACAATGATCAGCAATATATTACCAAGGAACAAAATGTGACTCATATTCAGGATTGTATCAATTATCACACAAAATGTGTAGTATATATCACTGTATGTGTGTGTGTGTGTGTAATAAAACATATGTTGGAAGCACCATTAGAGAGTTGAGAGTAAGGATTATAGAGAACATGAATATGACAACGTCAACTGATCACAAGCTGCCTATGGCAGAGCACTGGCACAAGGAGCACCAGATGAACCGCAAGGAGGGAATCAAATTATTTGGCATCAAACACCTACCCATGGACCCATAATTGGGTGATTGGGGAGCAACTCTTCAACAACAGGACACAAGAACAATCTGTGCACTACGAACAACACAATTTGTTCTTAACAGCGATCATAAGATGCATGTGTTTTTAAAGGTGTAATTGCCAGTATATATCTGGGTATTTATTCAACATGATTGATGTATGTCTTTCGATATATCAGCAGTTACATGTGAATATGATCTATTTTTTGCATGCTACTTGAAACAGGTAGGCAGAAATGGCCAATTATTCATAGGTTCCACAAATGCACACATTCAAGAATTAGAAATGTATGGGATATATTTGTGGGTAAGCCATTGGTTAACTAATCACATATGTAATTACATATGTAATGCATGAATAGTTCCTTAATAATGAATACTATGAATGACCTACAGGTATAAATTTGTGATACACCAAGAATGGTGAAAACAATATATTTATTGAAGTTATGAGGGACATACACACAAATATGAATATGATTGTTTTGTTGAGTTAGAGTGACAACATTACATTTGTATTTGTATTTTGTATTTGCATTTTATTTATTTGTATTGCACGTCGGAGCCCTGAGGCAACTGAGCGCATATCTGAAATGTTATAACTTCACATTGTGCATCAGCGGATATCAACAAAAATTACAGAAGTTATGAGGGCCGTACACACAAATATGAATATGATTGTTCTGTTGAGTTAGATTGACATCATTACATGAAATGCGTATGACCGTACCACATTTTCATAAGTGCCACATGAGTACAAACTATAAAGCAATAGAACAAAAAAATGTTTGTTCCTTGACCACAATTTTTCAAGGATTCATTTAGATTTACATTCATAATCTTGGATTTAATATATTATAGATGCATTGCGTGCTGAAGAATGATGTTGGTCACACTTATAAAGATATTTTTTAGTTAATAATATTTGAGTCATACACTCAGTCTCGTTGGTATAACAATATTGGTAAAAGGAATAAGACTGCAACACTTAGACAATGGTTATTGCAACATAGTAATTGTTCCAGTGAGGAACATACAACTGACTAGGAATGGGATTGTTTTTATCCGAGTGATGTCATTACGCGCAATACACATGAGCTTGACACTCTTCGTAGCATCACACCATGAGTATAAATAATGTGGTAAGATTGCAACCACAATCACACATGCCGGACGCTGCCAGATTGAAATATAGAAGCAGGACTTAACACGGAAATCCAGGGTAAGCGGATTCAACATTTTGCTGGGATGTAGCCCGTAACTGAATAATCACAACTAGATTTTAAGATTGGGAAATTAAAATATTTGCAATATGATTATGTATAGGTAATTAACAAATAACGGAGACCAACGTGTTTATAACTACAGAACGTGCATATTGCCTGAATGCTCAAAATGAGCCAAATGTAATAACAGGAAAAAAAATGGTTCTTGTTACTTGTACGTGATGGGCCTGGCCCTCCGTACATAAATACATTTTTTTATATTGTTTCGTAGGTAACCACTATGTTGTGCTTCAATTCGAAATTGAATGACTGTTTGAATTAATACTTTGAAATGTAATTTTGAATAATGGAAATATTTGTTAATTGGTAAGGTCGTTGACATATGCAATATATACCTGAATTGAAAACGACTTTTGATATATGAAAATGACATCTTTTAATCATATTTCTTCTTGTCCTTTGTAATCTACCCTGTGGGTACAGTTAGAAAGGGACATTATTGTTCCAAATTGAAGAAAACTCAATTTGGATGAAGGGAGTTCTGTGTGAAATTGTTAGGAATGGTTGATATTGTCATTTGATTTGAATGAAGAGAACTTGTGTAATTTGTGTTTAGCCTTGATGAAACCTAGAGGGTGAATCACACACACGTGCACCAATAGGTTTGTGTCAGTGTTAAGGATTATCCATTCTTCATTAACCCTATCATAATTGGAATAGATTCTTTATTTTATGGTCCAGCGCATCACACCCATCGGTTTCCATTTTTTCTACCTTAAAGGGACGGTTGTGGGTCCCCAAAAAAAGCTACCCAAGAGAATTCTCCTACACCCAGTCTGGCATGGAGAGAGGGACGTGAAACAGGATGTCTTTTGTCATGACGTTCACCTCTTAGTGCCATTTTGGCCCATCTGATTAGCGACAAGTTTCCGGGCCACAGCAGATTCCAGATATGGTACGAGGGGGGCCTGAGGTGGGCGGGACAGTTATGAGGAATTTTGGTCCATGCAGCAGTTACAGAAACTCTTGAATGTCAGCTTGCTTGCAGTGTTTCTATATCTACAAATGCAGGGAATAATGTTGGACAAGGGTTGGCTAACAACTTGGCCAGGAAACTAACTCAGTTCGAACAGATCATGATTAGCCTTGACTCAGGATGAGGCTTGATCACGAGGCTTTGACAATAATCACTGCAGAAACAATGGAACTGCTTTGTGTCAGAAGCCAATGGGGTTTATTTAGAGTTGGGGTTAGATTTAGGAGAAGAATGTTGTATCCCGATCTGTAGGTCAGTCAAGAAGGTATCTGTAACACCGGGAGCCAGGCTGCGGGCTAACATACAATTACTCTATCAACAAGGTGCGCGGTAGATTGGGAGTCCCGACCCAGATAACCCCAACCAGCTGTAACACCAATATACAAGCTTCACGCTTTCGAGTTGCTACATAGAGGGCAATTTCCCCCAACAAAGCTAGCTAGGGTGTACCTGGAAAATAGTCCATATTGTTGGAGGTGGTGGGGCTGTCTGTGTACATACTGGCCCATGTGGTGGTTCTGCACACTGATTCAGGGCTGTTGGAGGGAGGACCTCTCCTGTATTGATGAACTGGATGGGATACAAAGGCCTTTGGAGCTTATCCTGGAATTGCCTAAATTAGGGAAGGTTGAGAATGGCCTCTGCAAACAGAGCCACATGGTACACAATCTGTTGAGGCTGCTGGGGTTCCCCTGGTGAGGTGCTGGAAAAGAGGCTATGTCCCATAAAAAGGGGAAAGTTCAAACAATGGTAAATTGCTGTTTGAAATGGAGTTTATGACGTACATGGTCAATGAAATGGGAAGCAGTCTTCAGCAAGAATGGCTTCCTTTTATATCAAAATTTATGCCTGTTTGGATATAGACCCTGGAGACTGGGGTAGAGAACAGTCCAGACAATTGGTTGATAGAAGATTCAATACAGTGATATTCCTGCTGAGAACATGGACACCAAGCTCATCCTCTAAGGGAGGAGGTGGCGGTTTATTGTGAGGATGTTTGCTTTTTGCTTT
Organism: Ambystoma mexicanum; assembly: GCF_040938575.1. Taxonomy (NCBI): domain Eukaryota; kingdom Metazoa; phylum Chordata; class Amphibia; order Caudata; family Ambystomatidae; genus Ambystoma; species Ambystoma mexicanum. Next base: position 649,424,215 of record NC_090922.1, on the reverse strand, counting down.
AGATGCTAGGACAAAGGCTCAAGGGGTATGAGACAGTTGTAATATCGATTTCCTGTGACATGGTTCCCACTACTTTCAGTGACCCTGCAACATAGGTGGTATGTTCAAAACTTTAAAAAACAAATTTGGAGAATGGTTAATCATCGTGAATCTAACGAATTGGCCTCAACCCTTGCAGCTCAATATTTCAGCACCAGTGTGTGATCTAACAAACAGCTTTCCTGATCATACCAGATCTAACAAATATCTCAATAAGAACATTCATGTTTGTAAAGTTGGGAGTTGACTAGCTGACTATGGGGTAGCTCCCATCTAAATAATTGTTCATAACTCATTGAAAATGGCTGATCTAACCTGAAAACATTACTATCTATTGACATTATGTTTTGTCAAAAATGTTGCTGAGGGTGGCTGCCCTACCTCCTTTGCTGTTAAATATTTCAGCACCTGTGTGTCATCTAAAAGCAATTGCCTGATCATACCGAATCTAAAGAATATCTCACAAATGATATACATTTGTATACTTTTTCTGATGGGATGGTTAACTACCTGACTATGGGATACCCCCTCTAAATAAGTGCTTATAACGAATGTTCTGTAGCAGAATATATATTGAAATGAATGGATTTTTGTCCAAGATTTTGTTGAGGAGGGGGGCAGTGCACACCCCTCCTTTGCAGTCAAATATTAGTAGTAGTGTAGTGGACCTAACTTTGAAATTCTTTGATCAAAGCAGATCTAATGAATATATATTGAAATTAATGACTTTTTTCCCAAAGATGTGTTGGGGGAAGAGCCCCTCCTTTGCAGCCACATATTTCAGCACCTGTGTGTGATCTAACAAAAAATTCCTGATCTTACCCAATCTAACGATTATCTAAAAAAATGATATACATTTTTGCACATTTTATTTATTTGGGGGGCTAACTATCTGACTATGGTTTAGTCCCTCTAAATAATTGCTTATATTTTATAGTTTGTAGCGTATTTAATGTTGAAAATGGTTACCAAACTGGATCTAACACATATCTATCGAAATTAACACATTAAAAAAAAAAACATTTGGTTTAAAGGAGCCAGCACCCATTTTGGAGCAAAATATTTCAGCACTTGTGTGTGATTTAATAAAAAAGAATGCATGAGCATACCAGATCAAACGAACAGCTAACAAATGACATACATGTTTGCACTGTTTCTTATTGATGGGGGCCAACTATGGGTAAGCCCCCTTCTAAATAATTGCTTATAACTCATGTTCTGTATCAGATCTCACATTAAAAATGATTGATCAGACCGGATCTGATGACCGGATCATTATTGAAATTAATGATGTTTTCCGCAAACGTTTGCTGAGGGGTGCCAGCCCCCTCCTCTGCAGCCAAATGATTCAGCACCTGTTTTTGATCTAAACAAAAAAAATGCATGATCATACCGGATCTAAAGAATATTGAACAAATGAAAAACATTTACTTTTACTTATTTGATTGAGGGGGGCTGGCTATGAATTAGCCACACCCTCCAAATAATGACCTATAACTCATGTTCTGTAGCAGATCTAACATCAAACTGGTTTATAAACTGGATCTAATGAATATTTATTGAAATTAATGACTTTTTCCGCAAACGTTTGCTGAGAGGTGCTAGCACCCCTCTTCTGCAGCCAAATATTTCAGCACCTGTGTGAAATCAAAAAAAAAAAATACCTGATCTTACTAGATCTAACTAATGTCTAACAAATGACATACATTTTTGTACAGTTTTATTATTTGAGGTAGAGCCAACTATCTGACTACGCATTAACTCCCTTTTAAATGATCAAACTGGATCTAATGAATATCTATTGAAATGAGTTGACTGATTTCCTAAATTTTGTTGATGTGGGCCACGCCCCCTCTTTGCTGCCAAATATTTCATTGTGATATACCAAACTAAATGCCTTATCATACCCGGTCCAACTAATAGCTCACAAATTACATTCACTGTAGCACTTATTTTGATTGAGGGGGGCTGGCTACGGTTAAGCCCCCTCCAAATAATTGCTTATAACTCATGTTCTGTAGGAGATCGAACGTTAAAATTGGTTGATCAAATTGGATCTAATGAATATCTAGTGAAAGGAATGACATTTCTTCCAAAATGTTGTTGAGTGCGTGACAGTCATCCCCCCCACTTTGCAGTGAAATATTCCAGAACCTGTGTGTGATCTCACAAAAAACCAATGCCTGATCATAACAGATCTGCCCAATATCTAACAAATGGCATACATGTTTCTACTGTTTTTAATTAAGAGAGGTATTTACCTGACTACGGATTTGCCCCCCTCTAAATCTGTGCTTATAAAATGTTTTATAGCATATCTAGTTTTTTTAAATGGTTGATCAAACTGAATCTATCAAATATGTAACAAATTACATAAAATGTTGTGTTTTTTTGATTGGGGGCTGACTACAGATACCCCCTCCCAAAAATGTGCTTACATCTCATGCTCTGTAGCAGATCTTAAGTTGAAAATGGTTGATTAAACTGGATCTAATGAATATCTGTTAAATTGAATGCTGTTTTTCTTTCAAAATGGTGTTGAGGGATCAGGGGGAATTATTCAAGCACCTGTGTGTGATCTAGCGAAATAAATGCCCATTCTAAAGAATATCCAACAAATGAAATACATGTCTGTACATTTTTTTTATTGAAAGGGGCTGACTAGCTGAAGAAGAATTACCCCCCTCTAAATATTTGTTTATAACTCATGTTCTGGTACCTGGTGGGTATTATCTTCTCTCACTGAGCATAACTATCAACAGTGGATGTTCTCAGAGTTGTGATCTCTGCTTCTCTTGCTCCTTCTTGGACCCGCATCAAAATGACTTTCTCGCTGTGTTGCTCTCATTCTCCTTGTGCTGCATATATGTTGCAGGTCTCTTCTTGATTCCCCTCCAAACTGTTCTCTGTCTCTACTGTCTCTTGCTCTCCATATTGTTCTTAATATTCTTCTCTTGGTTCCTCTCCGGATTGTTCTCTCCTTTCGGGTGTGCGTCTCTTGAACACAGCGACCCTCTCTAGATTTCACAGCTTTTCATCTTGGTTGTAGATGTGGTTTGTTCCCTTCTTTGACACCTCTATGGGTTGACTGTACTTGGATCCCATTACTTTATCTTTATTTGGCAGTTTTATTTTCACAATGTCCCTTTCTTTGACTTCCGTTCTTAGGGTTGCCCTTCCGGTTTCACCCTGCGCTTATATTCAATCTTTGTTCTTTTTTATTCTCCAGACCACATCCCTCATGTTTACGGTGTCATCCTGCCTCATTCCGGATAGCCAAGGGGGGGGGGGGTACCAAGTTGGAAGCTTCTCTCCTCTCCCTCAGAAGATCAGGGGTCAGGTGGTGAGACGCAATCGCCTCCTTGGATGTCTTGTAGGGATCCATCCCTGAAGCTGCAGACAGTTGTAGGGCTCCTTTTATAAACCTATTGGTCCTCTCCACTAGCCCATTTGCCTGTGTGTGATAGAGGCTGGCTCTGATTTGCTTGATGTTGTGCTTTCGTAGAAACTCTTCCATTTCTCTTGACTCCAGCTGGACACCATTTTCCGTTACTATTTCTTTGGGCAAGCCTTCACACTGGAAGATTGCTTTCAAAACTTTGATAACCGTGGTTGTGGTGATGTTGGGTAGAAATTCTGCCTCCCCCCCATTTTGACATATAGTCTACTATGACTATCCCATCCCTGGGGCTCCAGGGTGTCCAATAGACCAATAAATACAAGCACTTACTTGTCCCATACACCCCTTACACTCTTGGTGGGGATCATGTGTGCTTGCTGCACTTTGAGCTATTTGTCAATGCTCCTACACTCATGGCACCTTTTGATCATTAGTTGGATGTCCTGATCCATGCATGGCCATCAGTATGCCTCTCGCACTCTTCGCCTGGTCATGTTACTGCCCAGATGTCCTGAGTGTGCCCTGCATAAAATTACCTTCCGGATTCCTGCCAGTGGTATTGCTTAATCCCCTCTCATCACCAACCCCTTGGCATCGAGCATATCTTCATTAACTTACCATTATGGCCTTAATCCTTCAGGAATGCCTCTTTCACTGGGCCACCTATTCTGGGCCCACATGACCACTTTCTTCAAGGGCCATCCTTTTTTAGTTCATCATTCCAGTGATTCTCACTCATTTCCAGGAATTCTCAGCTCCTTAGATCACCCACAGATGCTACTACGCATTTGTCTTGGAGAAATGTGGTGGCAGCATTACCCTGCTCTAGCAACCATTACATGCAGCCCACCTCTGCAGTCTTTCACCCTGCTATATGTACGATTTTATAGGTGGATTCTTGTAGTTTGGCAGCTATCCATGCCAGTCTCAGTGTTGCAGTCTTCGTGCCTCCTGGGCTTAGCGTGTGGACTAGAGGTGAGAATCTCCTTTTCCACTGTCGAATAATTATTTTCCACCACGGACAGCACTTTGGATGCAAATGCAACAATTTTTTTAACATCACCTTTCTTCTGGGTGAGCGTCTCTCGCAGCCCATAGGTGCTTGCATTAATGGTGATGTACTTCCCCCATACTGGATTGAATGGCTTCAGGCACGGTGCACTTACTATTCTCATTTTGACTTCTTCAAAAGCAGCCTTTTGTTCTTGGCACCACAGATATTGTGCCCCTTTCCTCAGTAAGTCTCTTTATGGGGCCGTAGTCTCAGAGATCCTCGGGACAAATTTTGCATAGTACTTTGTGAGTCCCAAAAAGGATTGCAGCTCTTCCTTTAACTTTGGGGGTGGGACCATTACTATGGCCTTCAAGAGGTTTTTCTTGGGACTAACACCATCCCTCGAGAACCTATATCCCAGATATTCCACTTCTCCGTTTTTTATTACATACTTTTCATACCTCAGGCACATTCCTGCACTTGTAGTGTATCAAGTACTGTCCTCAATAGTCTGTCATGCATTGCGACATATTACTCATAGATGAGAATGCCGTCCCGAAAGTATGACACATTCCCCACATTGAGCAACAGGGAGTCGATCATCCTTTGGAATGCTGAGGCAGTATATGACAACCCAAATGGCATACAAGTGTGATGATAAGTGCCAAAGGGTGTGATGAACACAGTAAGCGGTCTTGAGTCCTTGTCCAGGTTTATCTGGTGGTAAACATCAGGCATTTCTAGCATTGAAAAGTACTTTGCTTCCTTCGTCATAAGAATGAGTTTGTTGATGCTGGGAAGGGGGTAGCCATCCATTATCAATGCCATGTTCAAGCTGCGCTGGTCGATACAGACTCTTATCTTGTTTGACTACTGCTTTTTGATAAGTACCACTGGACTCAACAACTTGGAGGACTCCACTCTCTCGATGGTACCTTCCTTGACCATTTTGTCCAGTTGTGCCTGCAAGGCACTTCTTGCAAATGCAGGCACTGACCTCACTTTGTGTTTAATTGGTATTGCAATGGGCTTGAGCCAGATTTTATGCACATCATTTTTAATTTTCCCTTGTTCCTTGAAAATTGGGCAGGAAACTCCTCCCTCAATACTGAAGCTCCTCCTGTATTTACCAAAAGCACTTGATCCTTGGTGCAGGGATACAATATTATCTTTAGCTTGTGTTTGCCGCCCCAACTCAACACTGCCGGCCTTCCTCTGAGAAGTAGACTCTGGTCATGGTCTGTCTATCTTTGAACACTATATTGGCTTTAAAGTACCCCAAAGGATCTATCAATGGTCCTCCGAAGACCTTTGGTTTGTGTTTGGTGCTTCTGACGTCTACCTCCTGACGTCCTACCATGTTCTTGTATGTTTGAATGGGCAAGATTGTTAAGTCGGAGCCCGAGTCGGCCATTACTAGGATCTTGATTTGGTCCACTTTCATTACGCAATGTGGTTTCTCTCTCCTTCCCTTTGCACTGTTCGCCATAATGACCATCAGCCTATCATCAGCACTTTCATCATCCTCACTTGGGCATTCCTCATCTCCAATGTACGTGACATTCCTTCCCCTCCACCTGCAGGCAATACCGAGGTCTCTGAACCTTCTGCAGTTTGAGCATTCTTTGTTCATCGCAGGGCAGTCCCTGTCATTGGCAAAGTGTTTGGTACTGTTAAACCTGTAGCACTTTAGGGGCTCCATCTTTTTCATACTCTTGCCATCAGGAACATTCCTCCTGGGCCTGTCCAAGTGTCCCTTCTATTGCACTGCATATACACCAGTGGTTGGCGCAGTTCCCGCCATTTCTTCTTCCTGCACAAGGACTCTTCTTCCACACTGGCAATCTGAATGGCTTTGTCTAGCTTCAACTCTTTCTTCACAATGAATTCATCCTGAACTTTTCTACAGTTGGTATGCACCACCAGCATGTTTCAGATCATGTTCTCTGCATTTTCTCCAAACCCACAGTGGGCCGCGATCTCTCTCATGTGGTTGATGTAATCATCCACCGGTTCCCCATTCTCCTGCTTCCTGGTGTAGAGCTTCAACCGATGTAATACAATGTTCTCTTTGTTCGACAACCTCTTGACGATGCAGCAAACAGCCTCCTTGAACACATTGTCATCATCTCCATCCACTGGCTCAGGTTTGAGACCTGCAAATATACTTTGCCCCGTTTGACGCCCATGACATTGAGTAACATCGCTTTTTTCCACCCCGCAGCATAGTCCAAACCATCCACGGCCCCCAGGTACATATTAAACAATGGATCCCACTGCAACCAGAGTATCCCAGGCCTACCTGTGGACTGGAGAAATGCTGGAGAGGGTGTAGCTCCTTGCATGCTGGCGTGACGACTTCCTTCCTTGATCCTCATCGCCAATTATGTAGTGGCGTAGTGATGACAGGCACATAGTGAGATTTAAATGTTTATTGATCAGTTTACATAAGAATGGGGGAACATAGTGCAAGTAAGATAACAAGTGTTCTTGTGGGTATAGCAGTAGTTGCTTCACTGCTGCATTATTGCTAAAAGCTCAGGCAGTCTAAAGTCACTGTTTATGGTGTGGTGGCAGGTCGCAGGCCTACCACAGGAGAAGTGCTGGAGAGGGGGCTCCTTGTCTCCCGGTGACTCCTCGCGCTTCCATGCCGCCCCATGCATGCGTTCTGTGTCCCATCTCACAAGGTCATGGTGGCTGCCGTGATCTCGCGAGGCTGATCCCCACAAAGCCACTCATTGCTTGACTCCAAATGAAAAATGATTAGTTATTTGGAATCAATCAAGCAATATGCAATAAAAAAAAAGAAAACAAATCTATTTTTCTTTCCATTAGCACCGAGGCAGGCCTGGGAGAAAATTGAGGACCCAGATAGGCCCAAAGCACAGGCACTTACGTGTGTGACAGGTTGTGGTACTGCTTTGCCCCCATCGTGCACATTGTGTGGGGGAACTCCACGTGTGCTCACATGTGCAGGCCCTGGATGAGCTACAGGTCTGCTCCATGCAGCCATACTTTGCGCTGAAGGTGGCAGCTTCAGAAGGACAGACAGGACTCTTAGAGAGGAGATTGTATCTGTCAAAATGTGAGCTGGGCTACCCTCTAAGTCAAGCAAGCAAAAGAGGCAGGTTCGTTCCAAATTGTAAATGACTATCACACACTCTGTCTGGTCTCTAATGTGGGGACAGAGATGAGGCGCAGGCTGAGCTTTGCATTTTTATAAAGCATGAATGCATCTTGCTTATGGAGAGGCCTGGCAGGGTGTGAATTAATGAGCCTTGGTTGGCTATCTCTTCCTCATGCCACTGATTGCATTTATCTTTGATCTGCTTCATGTGCACTTTCCCTTTCTGTGGGAGCAGGGATGGCATGAGGGAGTGCAATGGTCAGAGAGCTGCATTCAAAAAGTAAAAAAAGAGGCGTGCCCTTTATTCCTCGATAGTCTTTCTTTCTCATAGAGGAACGTAACCAGTTTTACCTGCTCGTGGTTCTTAAAAGTCAAGTGTATTGAAGAAACCTTACAGGATGATTTTAGAGAGACACTTTTTTGACATCTCTGCCCATAAATACCACTGGGGAACATCAAGGTACTTGTACTTGAGCATTTCATGGGCAAAGCTGTAACCTGAGTGAGGAATGCTAAGAGAAAAGTCTTCTGAAAGGGGCAGGTCTCCAGACCATCCTTCAAACAGCAGAGATGTTTTATTTGGACTGTGAGTGGGTGGAGTGGTGAATGGACACTTAGGGCTGTGATCCAGCGGAATGGATGAGGAACGGTGTCCAGTCACCTATGTATGAAACAAGGGTGCATGAGGAGATGTTGAGGGTAGTCAATGGGGCCAAGATCTCTAGGGCAGTTAAACGCTATATGCAGTTGTCTCTCATTTAAAAAGAATGCAGGCCTCCATCATTCACACACGTATATGATGTTTTCCTTCAATTAACATGATACATCAGGGCACTTGTCAATCTGCCAAGGTAGGAAATAATTCCATCACATTCTATGTACAATACATAGGTCTACCATTCGAGTTTCCAAGTTACAAGAACACATTTGTTACAGGGGTAGCATCTTTGTCCACTTTTTTACCGCTCCGCGACTATTTTTGTTTTGTAGCCACTGCAACAAATACAATCTTAACAAGATCCGGTCTTAATACATTGCTAGGCACATGTATCTAACGCAAACCAGCTTCAAGAGAGTCTTAAGAAATAGAATGCATAATGTATGTAAACTGACTGGAAAATGGCAGAAGGGGGCCGCATACATGATCACACAAATGTGTTTTCAGAGATGTGCTTTCAGAGATATGTTTCCAGAAGAGTCTGCTCACCTGACTCCACACGCAGGTGCAAGCTTTTTCGCCTCGCTTGGCTCACATGGTTCACTACACAGTGCCTGGAGTTGTCTGAATGATTTGGGTGGGTTTGGAAGGCTGACAGCAAAAGAAAATTGATCAACGCGAGATTTCGATATTTTACATTCTGGAGGCCTAATGGAAGTCTGGCAAGGTAGCTCATTGAGTTATGTAATCACAGCACATCCTGCACTCACAAATATGACTACACAATCAATCAATCCTCCTACTGAGAACAATACAGTAAACACCATTACATTGAGGAATCATATCACTCATGATTGTAATGCTGAGAAGCTGCAACAACCCTGCAGAAAGCACTATATAAAATCCGATATTTTCATAGAAATGTACCTGGAAGCCAATAAGTATGGACCCCAATTCCCACTCCTCGAGCACAAGCAACATGTGACCAGTCTTTCAAACAAAATATTTGCTAAAATGGTCTATCACATCATTTTATCATTGTTTTTGCCCTTTGTGGGGTGTATTTAAGGCCATAAACAGAAATCCCCTCCACCTGAAACATCGCATTTAAACCCTATCACCAAAAACGGCTGTGCTTTGCTTACCCTGTCACATGAGTGGCAAGCATTGGAATACTGCATCCAAAAACGGCCCTGAGTTGTTTAATTTTACCTGAATGACTAGAAGTATGAACTGCATCCAAAAACAGCCCTGTGTTGCTTTTGTTTCACCTGAATGACATGAAGTTGAACACTGCATCCAAACACGGCCCGCATTGTTTTATTTCACCTGAATGACAAGAAGTTAGGCACTGCATCCCAAAAACGGCCCTGCATTGCTTTTGTTTCACCTGAATGACATGAAGTCATGCACTGCATCCCAAAAAACAGCCCTGCGTTGCTTGTGTTTCATCTGAATGACAAAAAGTCATGCACTTCATCCAAAAACGGCCCTGCGTTGCTTGTGTTTCATCTGAATGACAAAAAGTCATGCACTACATCCAAAAATGGCCTTGTTTTACTTTTTATTCACATGAGGGGCAAGGATTTCAACATTTCAACCTGACACGGCTTTAGCTTTCCATTTGCCTTGAACAGCTGCCCTTGAAACACTGCAGAAGAAAAACGGCTTGCACAAATGTGAAAGAAAAAAAGAAAAAATACTTTAAAAAGCCACTGTGAACGCATTGCTCTGCTCGCACAGAAATGCCAGGGAAATATGCTGTGGTGGGGTTGACTAATCAATGTACATTATGTTTCCACCCACAAGACTTCAGTCCCTTTGAAAAGGCACATGATACCGGGAAAAAAACTGTTTTTGGGCTCAGGCAGGAAACTACTCAATTGAAATCCCTGCTTCCCACTGGAAGTCGCACCTACTAGTGAATCATCCCGCAGTGACATGTGATGTAGTGGGAGCGTTATAATTCCCTGCTCTGCCAGACTTGAAGGCAGGGGCTAAGGGATTTCAAGGAAAGCAAGTGTGGCTGCACCCACTACCAAGAACACACTGATAACTTCAAAGGTGGTCATCAAAATCTCTGGTCACTGACTGTGGAAGAGAAAGCGCCCCTCCCACAGACAGAGGGGGACAGATCCTCCCAATTGACATTAAAGGACTGATTCAATTGTTAGGTATTTTAGCAGCTATGAGAATGAGAAATAATTTTGTTTTATGCTATGGCTTAGGTGGTTTTTAAGAGCTAAAGTGCATATTCCTAGGACTTTGGGGACTGAAATGGACAGTTAAGACTAGTGTCTGGCTGCTCAGGACCTGTGACATCTATGAGATTTGATGGAAAGATGGAAGGTGAAATTACGAACATGCTTGATCATTTGCAGAGTCATAACTGTTAAACATTTTATGAAAATGACAAAAAATGTGCCAAAAGGACATGCTACCTCATACAGAGTTGGCGATCGGCTTACCTTATTCCCTATGAACCACTAAAAATGCATACATAAGGCCTCTGTCAGGGGCTAGTAGAATTAGGAAGTTATGAGACATAACTGTTTTTTGTCCAAAAGTGGCTAAGAGAACAAAGAAGGGAAATAGATGCAAATAGACAGATGGTGCTCTCTTCCCTTGAACCAATCATGCCAGGGGGTGGAGAGAGAAATGATAACCTGTCCTATTCGAGCAGTAGGGGTAATTACAGAGTACTCCCACTAGATTGTACAGTGAGTGATGTCTTTTGTGCTATATAAGGGCGATTGTACTAGGTCAAGGGACACAGAAAGAAATCTTGGGAGTCAGGAGAAGGAGGATGGAGAAGAGGCATCTGAACGATACCATCTTTGAGAGTGCAGTGACCAGACCCCTTGCCTAGCTGTCCAGAGTGTCCTGGAAGCCAGCTAGTTTTCCAGAATCCCAAATCAAGGCAGAATGCAGTGCCCAGACCGCTTGCCTAGCTGTCCGATGTGTCCTGAGATCCAGCTGGCTTTCCAGAATCCAAAACCAAGGCTTACTTTGTAAGTAGCAAATAACCCCAGCCCTAAATTGCATAAGCCCTTCCTTTTGTAGCATTGCACCCATTGAAAACCCATAGAAAATCCCATTGAAAACCCCATTGAAATCCTAATCGAAAACCTAATTGAAAACCCTGACTTGCCAGCATAATTCAGTCACCTTCCCATAGAAGAATCTGTGTTTAGCCTGTGTATGTTAGCATACTCCCTTTGGTAAACCTCTCAGTGTCTGTGTAAATCCTTAGCATATTTGTTAGTAAATCAATGAATTTCCCCATTGAAATTCACGGTAGAAGTTGGTTAAAATTCAAAATGAACCCCCTTGTCCCTGGTGTCTTTCTTTAATAATTATATTAATTAAAGTGCTACCTCAAAAGAATTAGTCTCCTGATAACTGAAAACCACTGAGTTTGTCTGTGTATTGTGTGCATTACCCTACAAATTCCTATCTCCATCTGTTCTGTTAAAACTCCAAACTGTATTCCCATTGAGAGCAATTCCTTTTGCCTACAAGTCTATCTGTGATGTGTCTCTGTCCGTGTCAATGAAAACCGATTTTCCTATTCTGAGCTATACCCCTTCCCTGAGCTGCTTGTCATTGTGATCCTGTGTAAACAAATTTCCATATGCCATTGTATCTTTCCTTCTGCATTTGCTTCCTTCCAAAATCGATTTCCTACTATTTCTCTATTGTTGCCCTGGTGTGCTGAATAGTAGTCTCTAAGCTTCCCTATCTCCTCAAGTGTAGCAACACAAATATCCTTTCATTCTGCCCCTAGCCATTGTGAGTAATAATCAAAATCATATTTGGCCGTTTTGCTCCAAAAACAGGTTTTCACTTTTTTTGCTGGCCTCCCATCTTGGGGTGGTGGGCTGTACTCCAAATCCGATTTTCTCTCTCTAGCCCTACTCCTTGATCTACCTTCCATTCAAAGGAATCAAGTTAGCTGATGTTTGGGGTTAGTGTTGCAGGGGGGAGTGCTAAAGCTTTGGTGTTATCTCTTTCTAAAATTGCTCTTTTTCTGAGTTGCCATTAAAGATTGTGAGAATTGTAACATGATACCGTAACCTAATTGTTTTGTATAGATTAGTGCATTGTGTTACGAAATTGTTTTATTTTCCCGTTTCATTAAATAATACATTAATAAATATCTTATTGATTCACACCGGCCTTATTCCTGGTCCATTGTGACACAGGGTGTTTTTGGAGGTTGGATGCGAGACGGGTTGGAGGCCTACTCAAACAGAAAAGAACCTGTGGTTTATTAAAAATGAAAAGTGCTTTATTGTACGCCACATTCATTTTCGGGAAGGAGTACCTGGCTGGAGTGTGCCATGTAATAAAACTGTGACAAAGTGGGGGCTCGTGCCGGGATTGAGATAAGTGTTTTCACCCATGGCAGTGCAACACAGCAAACAAACCCATTGAAGGTGGTGCGACTTTTAGTGGATGCTAAGCTGTCTTAACTGTGAAGGCGACAGCAAAATTTGTACCCTAGGTTTCAGAGCGGTGTGGCCAAATAAAATATTGTAACCATAAACTAGGCAAGAGCAGGGTGGAGAGATTGTCCTTGCATAGATAACCCACCAGCAGTAGAACACATTTCATAATGTGCACCATGGAAATGAATATGGCTAGACAGCACCTCCTATCAAAATTGTTCATCAGAGGGGAATGGGCAGAACAAAAACACAAAGCCTGGCAAGCTAGAATGAAGAGGTGAGCCCTATAATTATGGATTTGTGGCAGGACAGTGGCCTGTTATATCAAGCCCTAACTGACTTCTATATGACGCAGAACGTCAAAGATGAACAACTTAAAATGGTCCAACTCATTGCATACATGTACTTCCACATGATAGTCATGGAAGAAAGGTACAGAGAAAGTGTAACCTCTGTGCAAAATCAGACTGAGCTTTTAAATCAAACACAGAGTGAGTTAAGGCAGGTAGAGGAGAAAATGCAATAGAGACAAAATTCTGAGTTAGAATTAGGAAACCACATTAATCAGCTAAAGGAGGAGTTGGCAGTACAGCAACAAAATAATTCAGAGCGGGAGTCCCAATTATAAGCGCTAAAGAGGAGTGTCAAAAAAGGGTTGATTCCCTGACAGAAAGAAATAAAAGTGAGTCAACAAGTGACGTACAATAGAGCTCTACAATAGAGCCTGCTTAGACGATATGTGCACTTTACAAAATTAGATCTAGCATTTGGAAGAGGAGAATAGCAAGTTAATCACTAAAGAGGTCCATTCCATGTTTGACCAGGAACACCACAAGTTGGGTGCTATAAAACAACAGAGAGATAACTTTAGTGAACAGAATTGCACACTGTATCAGGAAAAAGATGCCCTATGCCAGGAAGTGTGCAAATTAAAAACAGACCTGGAGAGAATTGAGTCATGTTTTCAGTCACTGACTAACATAAAATTACAGAATGAAAAATGAATGGGACACAAATAAAATGTGATCTAGAGCAGACAATACAGACCAAAAATGTGCAGAATGAAGAGATGCATCTCCTGCAACTTAAATGGTCTGAGTACTCCCAGACAATACAAGAAGCACAGAAAGAAAATTAGGCCCTTTTTGAGTAGTAGCACAAGGGAAGGTCATAGAAGCCAGTCAGGCCCTGATAGCAGAGCACAAGGCTCAGGCCTTCGAATACTATCAAGAAATAGGGTCGGAGAAAGAGAAATTCGAGGGGTTACAAAAAGAGTGTGCCAGGTTTAGTAAGGACTTAAGGAACCCCAAACAGTTAGAGTGGCAGGGCAACCCCTGATCACAGTGTGATGCCCTCTGTACCAAGGGCCTCACTTACCACCCTATGTGCGCAAGATGCTGCTAACTTCATATCCACAGGTTCACAAGAACCGGGAACCATGAGAAAGCTGGACTCAATTAGGACCAGCATATGTGCATCAGAGATTGATGGGCGTGCATCCCTGTTTGGGTTCAAAAATATTGTAGCCAATGTATCTGACCAGGAAGACTCCTATGAAGAGAAAATCAGTGAGTTAGACTGGCAGAAACATCAGCTACAAAGGAACCACCTGGTCCACTTTGCAGATAAAAAGGAGTCTGAGTTTAGGCCCCAAAAGAGCATCTTGAAAACCTCCACCCAATCAGGGAAGTGGGAGGAGGTCTCCACCAACCACAGAAGAAGGGAGGAGTCAGATGAGTACTACCCTGTGTGAAAGAGGGAGTCCAAGGGACATGACCCAGGGAGCCCACAATGCAACAGGGGGGGAAGATACTATACCCATCATTCTGGGAGAGACTTCCAGGCTCAAAGAATCCGAGACCACCTAGAGGATAGGGATGGGACCTCAAATAGCCGCAGCTCTACGTCTGAGGGGGAATTGTCTCAGGTGCAGCGGAAAAAGAAGACTACCAAACAAAGAGTACTTTGGTAAAAGACCCCATTAGACAAATAAAAGCCATTAGAAACATCATGACCTTGTACCATAAAAATGCCAAGGGTTCAGTCTGGGAGCATCTGGAGCTGTATGACTAGATGATGACATAATTTGGCATGCTAGATCCATGGTAGCCCACGCCACCGATATTGCAGATATCCTAAGCAAACACATCCTGGACCTAGACCTACTTGCCATAACAGAGACCTGGCTCCACGAGGCAGCAGGACCTACCCTTATGATAGCAGTACCTGACAGCTACCAGATTCTCAGAGCTGACAGGCCTAATGCCAGAGGCGGTGGCCTAGCCATCATCTCTAAAAACCACCCTTCGCATCAGACTCGCCACCTCACCTCCTTGTTCATCCTGTGAAGTACTCACAGCTAAACTGCTGCTATCCAACAACCGCACGCTGACTATCCACCTAACGTACAGGCCCCCAGGGCCACTAGGAACCTTTGAAGATGACCTAACTACTCTCATAGCTAACAATACTAAAGACCACTCTCAAACCCTGCTGATGGGTGACTTTAATATTGGCTTTAACAATATAGACAACAAACATGCCCAATCAATAGAAACCCTACTTAATGACCACAGACTTACCCAAAAGGTCCTATCTACAACTCACATCAAGGGTAGGACCCTTGACTGGGTATCCGAACTTAACTGCAATATAGCCATCACCAATACTGTACCGCAACTCTGGACGGACCACTACTTAATTACCTTCACCGCTACACTTGATCTCCTCAGCTCTAAAACTATCATTATGGCACTCCCCCTCCCCACCAGAAGCAACAAGGACTCTACGGCAGAAAAACGTATCCCTCTCCTCCTTCCCGCCATCAATGAACTGGAAAGCAACGCTGATCCTGACACTCTAGTAAACACTTTCAACAACACTATGACTAAAGCATTAGTCACCATTGCACCAGTCAAACTGCGCAAAGGTAAACAGGAAGCTCACCTGAAAGCCTGGTTCACGCCCCAACTCAAGGATTTAAGAAAACAAAAAAGAAAGCTTCAAGCTATCTGGCGGAGCTCCCCCACTGATAACAACAAAGCCAAACTAACCCATCTATCCAAAATCTATAAAAAAGAAATCATCAACACCAAAAAAATATATTCAATGATAGAATCACTAAAGCCAAATCAAATACTAAGGAATACTTTGCCATCCTCCGAGAAATGGAATCCCCCATCCAACTGGTAGACACTGTCCCCAAGGACAAGATATGGTGCACTAACATACAAAATTCCCTATCGAATAAAATCTCCACTCTCCAACTTAAAATAGCTAACAGAAAGGCCACACTGCCCTCGTCTGAGCAACAAATACCACTGCCTACTGAGACCAGCACCATTCCGCGCTTCAGCTTCAAGACTATCTCAACTATCGATACAGAAAAAGTCATACTCTCCCTCAAACTCTCCAACTGCAAGAGTGACAGTTGCCCAGCGCAAATAATTAAGGATGCAGCTAGGGACCTAGCCCCCTTCATCTCGAAGCTCATAAACTCCTCCTTTAAATCAAATACTGTACCCACTAATCTGAAAGTATCCTGGGTCCTCCCCTTACTAAAAAAGCAAACCCTTGATCCTTCCATCCCAACCAATTACAGACCTATCACCACCGTGCCCTTCCTACTTAAAATTATCGATAGAGTTGCCTATTTACAAATTCAGGACTACCTGGAAACCAATCACCTGCTAGGCACTCGGCAATCAGGCTTCCGCCCCCTCCATGGCACTGAAACAGCCTTGCTAGACCTCAAGACACAAATAGAGGAATTAAAGGATAGTGGCAAAACAGCCTTGCTTCTCCTTCTGGACTTGTCGGCAGCTTTTGACTTGGTGGATCATGCAGTCTTATGCAGCCATCTCAAGACTGCTGCCAACTTCACAGGGGAAGCTATAGCCTGGGTCCAATCCTTTCTAGTTAACTGGACCCTGAGAGTTTTCTCCACCTCAGCCTCTGCCGAGCCCATCCAAATAACATGTGGAGTCCCACAAGGGTCCTGTGTCTCACCCACTATATATAACATTTTCACCAAGCCACTGTTTGACAAGTTGGACAGACTGGGCGTCATCTACACTAACTATGCAGATGACACCCAGATCTTCATACCCCTTTCGGGCAACTTCGATGTGGACTCGGCTTTGGTAATAAGATATACATCCTCATTCAGGCATTGATGGCATCCCACGGCCTCTGCCTGCATGATGATAAAACCGAGATACTGATCCTTGGCTCTGACACCAATTAAAAAAAATGATCCCCAAACTACGCATCCTTCAACACTGATAATAACATCATCAAGGTAATGCCTGTGGTAAAAACGCTAGGATTTAACCTGGATTCCTCTATCACCCTCAAGAAGCAGGTTAACTCCCTTTCCTCTACAACAGCCTATACCTGCAAACTTATCAGAGCCTCCAGACCATTCCTCTCTAGTGCCAACTGCATTACCCTGGCTAATGCTCTTATTATGTCCAGATTAGATTACTGCAACACCCTATACTCTGGAGCCAACAGGTATGTCACTGACAAACTGCAAAGCCTACAAAACAATGCCTTCAGAGCAGCATTGAACATCCCCTACAGAGAGCACATCACCAAATTCAGAAAAGAGACTCACTGGCTAAAAATAAAGGACAGAATCTTCTTGAAAAACGTCTCCCTCACTTCCAAATGTCTAAACAATCTAGCACCCCCCTACCTGTCAGAGAAAATCACTAGGAGAACAACCTCCCGACCTACAAGATCTGCTAATACATATATGTATTTAAACGGTCCACGGCTGGAGGAACTAGTTTGCCAGTTAAAGCTGCGAAATCCTGGAACACACTCCCACTTGATCTCAGACGACCACAACCTTATGCCAAATGTAGACATAATCTACACAAATGGCTTTGTATCAACGACTCATAACCTCCTCGACCCTACCCACTTCATTTGACCTGCCTGACATACCTTACGTCAACCACTGCACCTGACTGCAACTAAGGCTCCTGACCTTGCATCCCTTGTAGGCGTGCCCTTCCAAGCACACGCAATGTTAAATATTGTATTGTTATGTACATATGTATATCTATATCCTCTAATATCCTTGACATGTAAATTTGTATGCATTGTATTGTATGCATGTATGCACACGCATGTACCTGCCTGCGACAGGCAATGTAACTAAGCTTCGAGACTTCTTGTACTGCTGCACCCAGCTACCCAATGGTTTGGTGCACATTATCGAATCAATAAACAAACAAATACACAAACAAACAAACAAACAAAAAAATTACCAGAATTCTATGGAGTTTGCCAAATGGACATTCTTCCCAGAATACTTCAGGTTTTTTGCTGGCTGCAGGCTCACAATCATTCAAGGTGGTCTACCTATAAGGTGGCCATCTCGAAGCACTTCTCCATGCACCTCAACCCCCAGGAGGCTTGCAAGGCGGCCTACAACCTGCAATGCGGAGAGGATCAGGCCTGAGGGAATCTGTCCAAGAATTGAAGCGGGCATTTGCAGAAACCACTAGGCGTGTGCGCACGAACAGTAGGGAGTTCATCAATGCCTTTTTCCATGCACTCCCTAAGTAAATTATGATGCAGTTACTTAGGGACTTCCGCAATGAAAGGACCCTTGGCTGGGTAATAGAGCAAGCTACCCAGATCTATGAGGTCCAAAAGCCAGTAGAAAATAAGAATTCCCCCAAAAATTCCAAACAAACCAACAGCCCCGCTGCTGCCAAGGTGGTGGAGGTGAAGGTTAGACCTAGAAATGGGGTGGGGCTAAAAATACTCCTCCCACTGACCAACCAAACCAAAGGCAGAGAAGATCCTCTGACCAGTCCCAGGCAGGTGGTAGCCAGGCAGGGTACCCCACAAATGCGTCACCTGACTCTGCCACATACATCAGCCAAGGTGTAAGGGGAATAGACCCATCTTGGGGTACATATGGACTCCCCCGGCTCAGGGAGTTGAACCAACCAGGTAAGTTTGGCCCCAGGAAATCTTCCTCTCAACTTCCCTCCAAACTTCCCTCAGGAGAGCACTAATCTTCCACCATCTAGTTTAAGTTTCTTCCCCAGGTACCCCCAAAACCCCAACATTCAGAACAAACCTTCTTTCTCTCCCCACTTTCAGGAGTCTAGACACACAAATCAGGGAGAAGGGAGACCAAAGATGGAGGGCTACAAGGGAAACCTTCCATAGCAAAGTTACTCTGGGAGGAGGGACAGATACCCTTCCCAAGAGCAATAAAGTTTTGACCCAAGACCCCCATATCACCCAGAGAGGGTGTCACAACTGGAGCACCAGTCGCATGTTGAGGTCTCAGCAGAACCCTCAAATGTACATGGCTGATTCCAGAGGAGGAGGCTCGGGAGGAAGGGGGATGCAAAGCCCTAGAGGAGGCTTCCTTCCTCACCTGGGAAAAGCCCCTAGAAACCTCTGAACCTGAACCCAAATCTCCTAACCCTGAAAAGCTACAACCTAGGGAACAGAGGATAAGTAGGAGAAACCAAGGGACAAAGAGGACCCATTTTGTGGAGGAAGTCTGTGTCCTCCAGTTTGAAGGGGAAGAATCTTTGGAGGATTCTGGTTACAAAGTTTTCTCTTTCAAAGAGGGGAGATTCCTCCCAAAGAAAAATGAGTCCCACAAGACCACAACTCAGTCTGGGTAGTTATCGGGACAGACCTAGAACCGCCTATCCGTGAACCCTGGAAATGTAATCCTGAGAAATCAGAGATGAATGAGGGCTCCTCCCCCCAAATAGTTTCAAGTGACTGTCTCTGTGAAAAGGGGGATAGCACAGAATCAAGGGAAAAAGGGGATTCAAAATCCCAAAAATCACAGGATGCCAAATTTTATTTACTGATTCCCGAACTGCGACACAGAAAACTGCCCAAGATCCCACAGTGTCAGAGTACAAAATAAAGAAACTAACTGCCCAGCTGCCCCAAAATGCCCATTTCCTTTGACCGCTGGAGGAGAAAGAAGGTAGGTTTTATGCCCCCGTCAGGGTGCAGGGGCAGCGTGCATTTCCAGCATGCTGGATACCGGAATCCAAGCCACCCTCTTGTCTAAAAAGGCATTTGAGCAAATCAACTCAGGAAGGGGGAGAGTCACCAAATTCCCCTCACAACTCTTCCTGGACAACTCTAGAACTTCGACAGGAATGACATTCCCATTGAGGGGACATTGGATCTGGAGATCAAATTTGGGCAACACAAGGTAAAACACCCGGTCATTGTCGTTACTCCAGAGGGAACCCCCTGTCTCTTAGGGAATGACCTCTTTCCGAGGTTGTCACCACTAATAGACTGTGTGAAGAATGTCCTCTGGACCCAGACTAAACCCGGTAAATAAAATTAAAACAGAGCACCAACTATGTAAGCCTAAATGGCACATGCCACATGGTTGAGCAGCGGTCTGACAAAACTGAGTTCCATTTTAGGAACAATCAAGTCCCCAACATCACTGTAATTGCTGAAGGACAACAAACTGTGTTCTCAGGAAAAGATTTACAAAGAATTTACAACAGCAACAACTTGGAATTTTTATATGACATCAACTTTTTTCATTCTATTTTTTACAATAACACCAAGAGAATGACTCTGTTAGATATATATATATATATATATATATAATATATATATGTGTGTATATATATATATATATATATATATATTCAGTGAAAAAACTTTGTCAAAGGGACGTTATGGTTCCAAGTAAAACCGAAAAACCCTTGAAATTCGCCAGTTACGGTAAGCTAAGCAACCATAACTCGCGCCACCACCGTGCACTGCTAAGACTAACACCCAGGACATCAAAGATGACATCACAAATGTCATTGATGACATCACTGATGACATCACATGTGTATGTACTTTTCATGAAATATGTGTACAAGGGATTCTTATTATAATTTTGCGAAACAAGTGTCAAGGATCATTGCAATAAATATCATACCCTAATTAGTGCATTGAACGATGCATTGATATAAATAGCATTCTATTATGGGGTTCTATCTAGTATACTAAGCTACTCATACAGAAACATAACATTGTGTGCAGCGTACAAGATGAAGGTATAATATTCGTAATGTTAATATGTTGAATAATGAAATGATAATAGCCTTCTTAATAGATTTTTGTGTACTGTGAAATATGTAATAAGTAGCTAATAAAACACATGTATTTCGTAATTGCATTACTATAGACAAAACACAAAGACACAAGAACACATACCAATATGGGGATATACAGGGAAAGTGAAGTTAGTAAAAAAGCACAAGTAGTAGCAGAAACAATTCATAACTTAACTGATTATTTTCATGCAAATAAATGATTGCTCTGTTTCAAAGCTGCTATTTACCCTATGTATATGTATCTCTTGATGTGATTGGACCCTAAGGAAAGTAGTGTGAGTACAATGTATACAAATATGACCATATACAGGGAAAGTACAGCCATAAAAAAAAAACAAAAGAACTCTCCGAAAGTGCCCATAAGTCTATTGATTATCTTTAAGCACAAAAAGGATTGCTGTCTTTCAAGCTTGTGTCTTCCCGTATGCACATGTTTCATATGATGTGACTGGACTCTAAGGGAATTACTGTAAGAACCTACTTGAAGGATACGTCTACAAATAAAATAAAATGTTTAGTTTCTGACTGTTACTGAAGAAAACCATGTGGCCTAGATATGTCAGCAAAAGAAAAAAGAGTGAGCCAGACATGATGTCATCAGTGATGTCATCAATGACATTTGTGATGTCATCTTTGATGTCCTGGGTGTTAGTCTTACCAGTGCACGGTGGTGGCGCGAGTTATGGTTGCTTAGCCTACCATAACTGGCGAATTTCAAGGGTTTTTCGGTTTTACTAGGAATCCCTTGACAAAGTTTTTTCACTGAATTTCATAGGTTTTTAGTAGCGCAACTTAACCATAACGTCCCTTTAACAAAGTTTTTTCATTGAATTTCATAGGTTTTTATTAGTGCAACTTAACCATAACGTCCTGGTAACAAATTTTTTTTTTTGACTGAATTTGATAGGTTTTTATTAGTGCAACGTCACCATAACATCCTTTTCAATAGATGAAGACCACGAGCCTCTTAGGTCCTCAAAGTGGGAACCCCGGGTGGAAAAAAAAAAGATTTTCGTCCCGGTGTAGGAAGGAAAATCTTTTACCAAGATGGCCACCATGGATAGGGAAGGCGGGGTGTATAAAGAGAACACAACAGGGCATGAGCAGGGGGTGGGGGGGAACAGGGGAGACACATGGGCCTGAGCGGGGGGTGGGGGAACACGAGAGAGACACGGGGCATGAGCAGCGGGTGGGGGGGTCCAGGGGAGACATGGGGCATGAGCAGGGGTGGGGAGGAACACGAGGGAGACACGGGGTATGAGCGGGGGTGGGGAGGAACACGAGGGAGACACAGAGCATGAGCAGGGGGTGAGGAGGAACACGAGGGAGACACGGGGCATGAGCGGGGTGTGGGGGGGAACAGGGCAAACACGGGGCATGAGCGGGGGTGGGGGGAACAGAGCACACACAGGGCATGAGTGGGGGGCAGGGGGGAACAGGGCCCACACAGGGCATGAGCAGGGGGTCGGGGAAAAGGGCACACACGGGGCATGAGCGGGGGTGGGGGGACGTGGCATGAGCAGGGGGTGGGGGAATAGGGTACACACGGGGCATGAGCGGGGGTGGGGGGGAAGGAGAGAGACAAGGGGCATGAACGGGGGGTGGGGAAAACACGAGAGAGACAGGGGGCATGAGCGGGGGGTGGGGGGTAACACGAGGGAAACACAGGGCATGAGCGGGGGTGGGGGGAACAGGAGGGAGACACCGGGCATGAGCAGGGTGTGGGGGGGACAGGGGAGAGACACGGGGCATGAGCGGGGGGTCGGGGGGAGGGGAGAGACACACGGGGCATGAGCGGGGGTGGGGGGAATAGGAGAGAGACACGGGGCATGAGTGGGGGTGGGGGAACAAGTCAGACACGGGGCATGAGCGGGGGGCTGGGGGGAACAGTGGAGACACGGGGCATGAGAGGGGGTGGGGGGAATAGGAGAGAGACATGGGGCATGAGCGGGGGGTCGGGGGGAGGGGAGAGACACACGGGGCATGAGCGGGGGGTGGGGGGAAGGGGAGAGACACACGAGGCATGAGCAGGGGGTGGGGGAAGGGGAGAGACACACGGGGCATTAGCGGGGGGTTGGGGGAAGGGAAGAGACACACGGGGCATGAGCAGGGGGGTGGGGGAAAGGAGGGAGACACGGGGCATTAGCGGGGGTGGGGGGAAGGGGAAAGACACACGGGGCATGAGCGGGGGATGGGGAGGAAGGGGAGAGAGACACGGGGCATGAGCGGGGGGTGGTGGGGAAGGGGATAGACACACAGGGCATGAGCAGGGAGTGGGGGAAAGGAGAGACACACGGGGCATGAGCAGGGTTGGGGGAAGGGGAGAGACACGGGGCATTAGCAGGGGGTGGGGGAAAGGAGGGAGACACAGGGCATGAGCAGGGGGTGGGGGGGAAGGGGAGAGACACACGGGGCATGAGAGGGGGGTGGGGGGAAGGGGAGAGACACACGGGGCATGAGCGGGGTGTGGGGGGAAGGGGAGAGACACACGGGGCATGAGCGGTGGGTGGGGGGAGGGTAGAGAGACACGGGGCATGAGCGGGGGTTGGGGGGAAGGGGAGAGACACACGGGGCATGAGCAAGGGGTGAGACACACAGGGCATGAGAGGGGGTGGGGTTGAAGGGGTGAGACACACGGGGCATGAGCGGGGGGTGGGGGATAAGGGGAGAGACACACGGGGTATGAGCGGGGGGTGGGGGGAAGGGGAGAGACACACGGGGCCTGAGCGGGGTGGGGGGGAAGGGGTGAGACACACGGGGCATGAGCGGGGGTGGGAGGAAGGGGAGAGACACACGGGGCTTGAGCGTGGGGTGGGGGGAAGGGGAGAGACACACGGGGTATGAGCAGGGGGTGGGGGGAAGGGGAGAGAGACACGGGGCATGAGCGGGGGGTGGGGGGAACAGTAGGGAGACACGGGGTATGAGTGGTGGGGTGTGGGGGAGGGGAGAGACACACGGGGCATGAGCGGGGGGTGGGAGGGAAGGGGAGAGACACACGGGGCATGAGCGGGGAGTGGGGGGGAAGGGGAGAGAAACACGGGGCATGAGCGGGGGGTGGGGGAAAGGAGGGAGACACAAGGGGCATGAGAGGAGGGTGGGGGGAACAGTAGTGAGACACGGGGCATGAGTGGGGGGTGGGGGGGAATGGGAGAGACACACGGGACATGAGCGGGGGGAACGGGAAAGAGAAACGGAGCTTGAGCGGGGGGTGGGAGGAACACAAGGAGAATCAGCGAGGGGGGAACATGGGAGACACGGCCATGAGCGGGGGGTGGGGGAACAAGAGAGAGACACGAGGGCCTGTGCCTCACCGCCTTTTCGTGGCCGATGCAGCCCACATCTACACTGTGCAGGCAGCAGATACCGTTCCGATAAACAAAGATGGCGGGCATTTCTGAAAATAGACGCACTGCACGCTTCACGGCAGCCAATAGAAAAGTATGTCAGATGTCCGCGGAGATCATGCAAGCTGCTTACCCAATCACTGTCCTGTCCACGAAGTGAACATAGATATCACTAATTTTTTCTGACCTACTTTTTGGCCATTTAAAAAAAAACTTTTGGACGGATTTTCACCAAATTTGCAAAATCACGCTTTCGGGACCAAGCCGCTGCTCCTGGTCCAAATTTGGTGAAAATCTGTTCAGCGGTTTGAGCTGTAGGCACGAGCAAAACAGTTTTCCCATTCAGTCTATAGGAAAAAAAAGTTTTGGCAACCCCCCTATAACTTGGCTCCCCCTGGACGAATCCTCACCAAACTTACCCCCAATCCCCTGCTCATGCCCCGTGTTTCCCTCGTGTTCCCTGCACCCCCCCGCTCATGCCCCGTGTTATCCCCCCACCCCCCCGCTCATGCCCCGTGTCTCCCTCATGTTACCCCCCACCCCCGCTCATGCCCCGTGTCTCCCTCGTGTTACCGCCCACTTGCACTCATTCCCTGTGTCTCCCTTGTGCTCCCCCCACACCCTGCTCATGCCCCGTGTCTCCTGTTTCCCCCACCCCCGCTCATGCCCCGTGTCTCCATCGTGTTCACCCCACCCCCACTCATGCCTCGTGTTTCCCTCGTGTTACCCCCACCCCCTCCCGCTCATGCCCTGTGTCCCCCTTGTGTTCCCCCCACCACCTGCTCATGCCCTGTGTCTCTCTCCTTTCCCCCAAACCCCCACTCATGCCTGTGTGCGCCCTGTTCCCCCACCTCCGCTCATGCCCCATGTGCGCCCTGTTCCCCCCACCCCAGCTCATGCCCCATGTGCCCTGTTCCCCCCACCCCCGCTCATGCCCCGTGTCTCCCTCGTGTACCCCCTCACCCCCGCTCATGCCCCGTGTGTCTCCGGTTGCCCCCACCCCCGCTCATGCCCCGTGTCTCCCTCGTGATCCCACCACCCCCTGCTCATGCCCTGTGTCTCCATGGTGTACCCCCACCCCCTCACCCCCCGTTCATGCCCCGTGTGTCTCCTGTGGCCCCCACCCCCGCTCATGCCCCGTGTCTCCCTCGTGTTCCCCCCACACCCCGCTCATGCCCGTGTTTCCCTCGTGTTACCCCCACCCCCCCGCTCAGGCCCCGTGTCTCCCTCGTGTTGTGTTCCCCCCACCCCGCTCATGCCCCTTGTCTCTCTCCTTCCCCTCACCCACGCTCATGCCCCATGTGTGCCCTATCCCCCCACCCACTGCTCATGCCCCGTCCCCCATCCCCCACCCCTGCTCATGCCCCGTTTGTGCCCTGTTCCCCCACCTACTGCTCATGCCCCATGTGTGCCCTGTTCCCCCCACCCCCCGCTCATGCCCCGTGTGGCCATTTGTGATGTCATCTTTGATGTCCTGGGTGTTAGTCTTAGCAGTGCACGGTGGTGGCGCGAGTTATGGTTGCTTAGCTTACCATAACTGGCGAATTTCAAGGGTTTTTCAGTTTTACTTGGAACCATAACATCCCTTTCACAAAGTTTTTTCACTGAATTTCATAGGTTTTTAGCAGCGCAACTTAACCATAACGTCCCTTTAACAAAGTGTTTTCACTGAATTTCATAGGTTTTTAGTAGCGCAACTTAACCATAACGTCCCTTTAACAAAGTGTTTTCACTGAATTTCATAGGTTTTTAGTAGCGCAACTTAACCATAACGTCCCTTTAACAAGGTTTTTTCATTGAATATATATACATATATATATATATATATATATATATATATATATATATATATATATATATATATATATATATTCAGTAAAAAAAACTTTGTTAAAGGGACGTTATGGTTAAGTTGTGCTACTAAAAACCTATGAAATTCAGTGAACAAACTTTGTTAAAGGGATGTTATGGTTCAAAGTAAAACCGAAAACCCCCTGAAATTCGACAGTTATGGTAAGATAAGCAACCATAACTCGCGCCACCGTGCACTGCTAACACTAACACCCAGAACATCAAAGATGACATCACAAATGTCATTGATGACATCACTGATGACATCACATGTCTGGCTCTCCCTTTTTTCCCTTTACTGACATATCTAGGCCACATAGTTTTCTTCAGTAACAGTCAGTAAGTAAAAATTGAAAAGGTACTATATTTGTAGACTTAGGGTCAAGTCACATCATATGAAACATATACATAGCGGAAGTCACAGGCTTGAAAGAGAGCAATCCTTTCTGTGCATGAAGAAAATCATAAGGGTTATCAGCACTTTCTCATAGTTTTATTTGTATTACTCTACCTTCCCTGTATATGCTCATATTTGTATACAATACACTCACTCTCCTTTCCTTTGGGTGCAGTCACATCATGTGATACACATACATATGGTAAGTAGCAGCTTTGAAACAGAGCAATAGTTTCTCTGCATAAAGACAATCAGTTAGGTTATGAACTCTTTCTGCTACTACTTCTGCTTTTTTGTTTACTTCACTGTCCCTGTATATACTCATATTTGTATGTGTTGTTGTCTCTTTGTGTTTTTTCTGTAATAATTATGTATTAAGTGGGTTTTATTATCTACTTATTACATGTTTCACAGTACGCAAAACTCTAATAAGAAAGCAGTTATCATTTCACTATTCAACATGGCAAGATTATGAATATGGCACCTTCATCATGTATGCTGCACACACTGCCTATGTTTCTTCATGAGTAGCTTAGTATACTCGATAGAACTTCATAATAGACTGCTATTTATATCAATGCATTGCTTAATGCACTAATTAGCTCAAGATATTTATCCCAATGATCCTTGACAGTTTTTGGTCAGCATTATAAGAATCCCTTGTACAGAGTTTTTATGAAAAGTAAATGCACATGTGATGTCATCAGTGATGTCATCAATGACATTTGTGATGTCATCTTTGATGTCCTGGGTGTTAGTGTTAGCAGTGCAGGGTGGCGCGAGTCATGGTTGCTTATTTTACCATAACTGCAGAATTTCAGGGGTTTTTCGGTTTTACTTTGAACCATAACGTCCCTTTAACAAAGTTTTTTCACTGAATTTCATAGGTTTTTAGTAGCGCAACTTAACCATAACGTCCCTTTAACAAAGTTTTTTTACTGAATTTCATAGGTTTTTAGTAGCGAAACTTAACCATAACGTCCCTTTAACAAAGTTCTTTTACTGAATTTCATAGATTTTTAGTAGCACAACTTAACCATAATATCCCTGACTTTAAATACATGTAACATAGAACATACTGAACCCCTAGCTAGTGATTTCGATGTCCGCAGACTACCGCCATGTCTGCGGACATGTCGAAAATCTGAGCGTGGTGAATGTAAATTTAAATAGTGTGCCCCATTTCCCCTTTGAGGTTGGCTCTGAAAAGAGCCGTTTTTTTGTTTTTTTTGCAGATGCTTGACAGACACCTGTTATTTTGTATTTTTGTTCTTCTTTTTTTCTTACTTTTCTCCTAATATCTTCACATAACCTTCTCCAAAGCAACCCTTACATTCCAAAACAGCATGGCATTTCCCATAAAAGATAAGGAAATGCCATCTTCTTTAAAATAAACAGCATTACTGGAATCAATATTCTCATTACTACAGAAGAACATACCAGCTCTAAGCATGAAGGCACACATACCTCGGTTGATTACACACCTAGCATTTTTTTGCTGAGGACAAAAACTGAACTATTGTCCTATATTGCCCTAGGTAGTAATCCAGAAAAAATTACTTTGGCATTTGGAAGGATGTTCATTACTGCTTGAACCAAGTGTTCCAAATCTGCCAACAAAGTAGGGGCACTGACATAGCCCAAACGGAAAGCACCACAGTGCAAAACTACCACATGGGGACTGTTGATCCTGCCCATATCTTCACAAACTTGTACAATTCCCTGTACATTGCAATCAGGCACAGTGCTCCACACGACCTCCACTCCTTTAACATCAACATTCTTTGCAACATGCCTGCATTGAGCATACTGTTGTAAACCATGGACAAACATATCTCCGAGCACCAACACCCTGACTTTCTCCACTTCTGCCATCTTCACTACACACAGTCTCTTTCAACACAAATCCACAACCTCAACATCTAATTAGCTGATCCCTACAGTCTTCTTTCCATGCTGGATTTGCTGGAAAACCCCGGATGTAGCACGCCCTGTCCACGGACAGCCGCGGTGTCCGCGGACCACGTAACTTTTGGACAGCCCTTCTACCATTTCCACTTCACTCTCTGTGACATTCCCTCATTACATACAGCTAAGCAGTCACACAATATGGAGAACGTCCTCAGAACATCCCCATTTTGTTTATTTTCGAACATTTCAGGACACCGCGAGTGTTCTTAAGACACATGCAACTTGCCAGCGAACAATATGGACAAGGTCCTCAGAACACCCCCATTTTCTTTATGTACGAACATTTCAGGACACCGCGAGCGTTCTTCTGGCTCACTCTTTTTTCTTTTGCTGACATGTCTAGGCCACATGGTTTTCTTCAGTAACAGTCAGAAACTAAAAATTGTATTTTATTTGTAGACGTATCCTACAAGTAGGTTCTTATAGTAATTCCCTTAGAGTCCAGTCACATCATTTGAAACATATACATAGGGGAAGACACAAGCTTTAAAGACAGCATTATTTTCAAGCAAATAAATGATGATTTCTCTGTTTCAAAGCTGCTATTTACCCTATGTATATGTATATTGGTATATGTTCTTGTCTCTTTCTGTGTTCTCTATAGTAATGCAATTATGTAATGCATGGGTTTTATTAGCTACTTATTACATATTTCACAGTACACAAAAATATATTAAGAAAACAATTATCATTTCATTATTCAACATATTAACATTACAAATATTATACCTTCATCTTGTACGCTGCGCACAATGCTATGTTTCTGCATTAGTAGCTTAGTATACTAGATAGAACCCCATAATAGAATACTATTTATAGCAATGCATCGTTCAAAGCACTAATTAGGGTATGATATTTATTGCAATGATCCTTGACACTTTTTTCGCAACATTATAATAAGAATCCCTTGTACACATATTTCATGAAAAGTACATACACATGTGATGTCATCAGTCATGTCATCAATGACATTTGTGATGTCATCTTTGATGTCCTGGGTGTTAGTCTTAGCAGTGCATGGTGGTGGCGCGAGTTATGGTTGCTTTGCTTACCATAACTAGCGAATTTCTGGGGTTTTTTAGTTTTACTTGGAACCATAACGTCCCTTTAACAAAGTTTTTTTATTAGCACGCAAACAATATACAAAGATGGAGTGTAAAAAGCAATTTCTCAGAGATGGCTGAACACAGAATGTTGCAAACTAAGAATTTATGGTGGTTTACAGTGAAGGTCAGCTGCTTCTATTTTTTGCTCGCGTCCCGGAGAGACCCACGACTCGCACTATAAGGTTCTATTGTTTTTTTACCTTGACAGACAGCGATCGTGCTAAAAGACTTGTTTTGAAGGAGTGTTGCAAAAACGTAAGACATGATAAGGATGAAATTTCTGAAACGAAACCACTTTTATATATTATATCACTATGAGAAAGATCGTTGGCACAGACGGAGTCGTATTTTGGGACTGCACTACGCTTAGACAAGGGAAAATGCCAATATAATGTAAGTAACCCTTTAGATTATTTTATACCGGAATATAATAACAATAGCGTGCAGTTAAAGCCTGGTTAAGTTGTACTTGTTAGTTCAATGTGGCATAGTGTTTTCTACCGCGCACTATCACCGCCGAATTGGTCCCCTGTCGCTTAGAGGGCTCTGAAAAAGGCAGAGGACAGAGGGTGGGTTAATGGGAATAAGTTAACATACTCCATTGCACTATCCTCGCTAGCAAATAGTTTCACACCCTAATAAATAAAATGAATATTTTTAATGAAGATCGGCTGATGAGACTAATTTATGTTTTTTAAAACAGGTTTGTCCTTCCGTACTGTCAATGCCACGATTTTCAGACCCCGGCCAATGGATTTTTTAACTGCCAGGTGCAGCTACTTCTAAACAACTTCATGACCCTCAGCATTTTATGGGACAATCGCCAAGGACCAATATGCCCTTACACGGTACTAGCGGCTAGAAGCAACATACCAACCATTATGGTGGTCTAATGCCTCGTTGTTGGAACAGCCTTCCGATTATCAGTGCGACCATAGTGCTTCTTTTATCATAAATCAACACCCTGTGGACCGCAAAGGAACAGCGCGTGACTCAAGATGAACTTTTGCAGATCGACAGCAAAGACAAATGCAAATCGCTGAATATTCTCTAAACATTTGATGTCAAATAAAAATACTTTACGAAATGTACAATCTTGCTGTTTGCTTTTAAATCACAGTTTCATATTCCGAATTGTGGCGCGCTGTGTTGTTTTCCGGGTTCTGTGTAAAGTCGGGTAGGACTGGAGACGACTGGGCCTTAAGCGGTACTAGCGGCTAGAAGCAACATACCAACCACTATGGTGGTCTAATGCCTCATTGTTGGAACAGCCTTCCGATTATCAGTGCGACCATAGTGCTTCTTTTATCATAAACCAACACCCTGTGTACCGCAAAGGAACAGCGCGTGACTCAAGATGAACTTTTGCGGATCGACAGCAAAGACAAATGCAAATCGCTGAATATTCTCTAATCATTTGATGTCAAATAAAAGTACTTTACGAAATGTACAATCTTGCTGTTTGCTTTTAAATCACAGTTTCATATTCCGAATTGTTGCGCGCTGTGTTGTGAGATGATCTGTGTTGTTTTCTGGGTTCTGTGTAAAGTCGCGTAGGACTGGAGACGACTGGGCGCATTTGGCTATGCACCCTGTACCGTCATGGAGAGAGACCGGGAATATGAATGCTTTGATAATGTCAGGCTTAGGGGCGGGAGATATGATTTAGTGTTGCAAAAGCAGGTCAGCCAGGTCGATGGGGCAAGTGATAGGATTATCACATAATGTCGACGCACAGCAGCCTGATTTATCGTTTGTTTAGTGGACAAAAAGTCGGGTAAGGGCCATAGGAAATTGTAATGTCAACGGACATAAGGAGAGTTCTTAGAACACTTTCAATCTGACAACAAACAATACGAACAGTGTTCGCAGAACACCCCCATTTTGTTTAATTGCAAACATTACCTCCACGTCCACTCTTCCTCCTCCCAGTACTTACTTCATGAGGCCCCTGCCTCCGACACAGGGCCTTCTTCTATTTCTTCAAATTCCTATAACTCCTCCCCCAAATCCACATTACTCAGTTTCATATTACCAAGCCGGAGCATGGGACCTTCCCCGCAGGTAGGGTGAGGAGGGTCGTCAGTACTGTGATGAGGAAGAGTAGGACTAGGAGTAATGAAGATTACTTGTAAGTGATCAGAGCATTTCAGGACACCGTGAGTGTTCTTAGAACACATTCAACTTTCCAGAGTTCAATACGGACAGCGTCCTCAGGACACCCCCATTTTGTTTATGTACGAACATTTAAGGACACCGCGAGTGTTCTTAGCTCAATTTTAGCTTGCTTGCGAACAAAACGGACACATACTCTGTCCTCTGAACACCCCACCATTTAGTTTATATAGAACATTTCAGAACAGTCGTGTTGTCCGCAGACAAATCGAACACACCAAAAGTGTCTAGCATATAAAAAAAACAGAACATTGAACCTATCTCATACTCCCCCACCCTCCCCAAACACTCTTACACACCAACACACTCCACTAAATACAATTTTTAATCCAAGTTTCACTGCGCTGTCCGCGGTCGTCCGCGAATGCAAGATGGCGGGCGCCACAGAAAATCTGACGCGCTTCACGCACCACGCCGTCTAATCAGCGAACACGTCGCATGTCGCAGACATCACGCAAGCCGCTCGGCCAATCAGGGCACTGTCCGCGGAGCGAACCGGGAAGTCCGTCCGCGGAGCGAACGGAGTTATCAGCCATTTTTTTGCTTTACATTTTGGTCATTTTAAAAAGAACTACTGGACGGATTTACACCAAATCTGCAAAAGCACGCTTTCGGGACCAAGCCCCCGCTCCTGCTGCAAATTTGGTGTAAATCCGTCCAGCGGTTTGGGCTGCAGGCGTGCGCAAAGTTTTTTCCCATTATGTCTATGGGAAAAAACAAAAGTTTTGGGACCCCCCCTTTTACTTTGCCCCCCCTGGACCAAACCTCTCCAAACTTTGCAAAGAAAATTCAGAGTGGGCAATATACTTTTTTTGCAAAGTTTGGTGAGGATTCGTCCAGGCGGAGCGAAGTTATAAGCCACACAAAAAATGCTCTTCCTATGGAAACACCAACTTAACTACCGCGTCCATGTAATATATATATATAATATATATATATATTTACATACTTCTGTTTGATATTTCCTCCTTTCTT
This sequence comes from Ambystoma mexicanum, assembly GCF_040938575.1. Lineage (NCBI taxonomy): Eukaryota > Metazoa > Chordata > Amphibia > Caudata > Ambystomatidae > Ambystoma > Ambystoma mexicanum. The sequence continues at coordinate 649,391,595 of NC_090922.1, read as the reverse complement.
TTAATTCTTCGGCTGGTTCCTTCCTCTGCTCGCTTTTCATCTTGCTCATCAATCAGTCGCAAAGCGTGTCTGGGATGACCGCTTTTCAACTGATTGATGTGGACCCATTTTTCTTCTGTCTGTTCCCCTTTGGGGATGCAGATCTTATAGGCGACAGGTGAGAATTTCAAAGGGGCCGTGCCAGGAAGGGAGGAATTGTCACAACCCTCGCCCAAAACCCCCTCTGGCAAACCCATTGGCCAGGTGGAGTCAGGACCCGGGCCCCTAGAGCCTGGCATCCTCTTCAAAAGCCCTCATGGGGCTAGTCCTGGCGCCTATGGCGCCAGGCTCATACACCATGAAAAACAATGTGCTTGGGAACTACTTTATTTTATTGTCAGCCAACATGGAGGCATCAACATAAATTGGTTCCTAAGAACCAAGCAATGCGGTCTAGTGTTTTGGGTGTGGTAGCCTAGGGATTACTTTACCTGGACTCTTTTGTTGGGGCTATTTAAACCACACCCGAGCAAGACAACATGCTTTGCGTTACTTTGCAGCTTGCAACGTGATGCTCAACGTGTCCAGCTATTCCCTCAAACCTCGGAGAAGCAGAACCTGCAAGGAGACAAAAGGAACATCGTTAGCAGCAGCATCTTACCTGCAGTCTTCATCTTTAAACACTTGCTGCTACTGAGAACAGCTTCCTCAAATCTGCACGCCTCCCGGACAAATCGACCTGAAAGAGGAAGATAGAGGCAACATTAAAGAAAGCAGTAGAGACATTTACAAATTACGAACTGCTCAAAAGGCTTACCTGGCTGGGCAACCTCTCGGCTGGCACCACTCTGGACATTCCACTCGCGCTGAAGAACACCACGACCTACAAGGAAGGAAAACGCAGGTTAGTAAAGGCAAGACTTTGCAGCGCTGCGCATAGTGCTTACTTACCGCATCATAGCACTCTTAATGCACCATCATTTACCAGCAGGGCTCAACCAAGCCAGTTCACCGGGCTGGAGCTTGGCATACCTAAGGGAGAAAAAGGAGACATTTTAAACAAAGAAAGGCATGCAGCATAGCAACAAAACTAAAGAACAGCAATAAGACCTACCTGAACAAAATCAAACGGGCCGGCGTCAGTGAAGTAACTGGACCGCATTCGCCCATGAAAGACAACGCGCCCCTGCAAAGAAGGCAGGACGGAGAACATGCCTAATTCTACCAGAAGGTGAGGAGAGGGCGCCTGAGGGACTGAAATCATATGTGGTGGAGGGAGGATACTTACCCCAGTCGGTCAGTTTTGAACACAGTCCTCCTGTATTTTCAGGCAGAACCTTCCCCGCAGACCACATCAGGGCAAAGCTGAGAAGCATACCAGCGAGTAACCCAGCTGGGTGGCATCCCTGTGGATACCAGATGAGCGTAACAGGAATTTCCACTCCTTGGTCTGGTTCCTTTGAAAATTGTACCAGTAGAACCTGTCTCCTACTTGATATTCTTTTTTAGCAATCTTTAAATCGTAGTGGGTTTTCATCCACTCTGACAATTTTTCCAGGTTCCACTGTGCGTACACAAAAGCATGCTGCAGATGTTTTCTCAGATTCTCAATATATTTGTGTGTCATGGACGCGTTAGTTAGTGTCTGCTCTTTTGTTCTGTAGAGCAGATGCTATAGAAGCACAATTTTACCTCCAGTCATTAGCTCGAATGGAGACATTTTATTCTCAGAAGATGGTGTAGACCTGATGGCCATCAGGACAGGCGGTAGTCGGATGTCCCAACTAGGCCCTGAGTCTGCCACAAACATCTTAACAATGCTCACAGTGGTTTTATACTACCTCTCAACTCCCCCGCTAGAGGCTATGCGGTAGGCAATATGGAGCTTTCTCTTTACCCCAAGTATCTCCCACATCTTTGTCATCACCTCGCTGGTGAAGTGACTTCTTCAGTCTGACTCAATCCTTTGGGGAAGGCCGAAAAGCAAAAAGATGTGGTTGATCATCAGGGCAGCTGCTGTTTCTGCCTTGCAATTTGGGGGCGGGAGACCCATTTGGTAAACAGGCATGTGACTGTTAACATGTACTTGTTTCCTTTAGAGGAACAAAACACAGGTCCGATGAAATCTACTTTTAAATCTGACCAAAGCAGTGTCATCCCCCTTTTCTGGAGGGGAGCTTGGTGTGTGAGTAAATTTGGCTGAAATTGCGCACACACAAGACACCCCTTTAAATATTGACTGAGGTTCTGACCCATTTGTGGCCAGTATGCAACCTCTCGAAAGATTATCAAAGTAGTATGAAACCCAGATAACCAGCTGTGGCCATGTCATGGGTATGACTTAGCATCAGGCTCCTGAATGAGGTAGGTAGCACCCACTGGTCACATCCAGAGATGGATCTCCATACCAATAAACAGTCTTGGATTCGGAACATTTTGGGAAACTTCATCAACACCCGGAGATCCTCTTTCCTGATGTAATCGGTTTTGGTCAGAGGAAAATTCACGGGGTCTTCAAAGTGTTGATAACATTTCCCAATAATCAGATCCCCTTTTTGTGCCGTAATCATATCAGCATTTTGGGTTTCCTTACTCCACTGGGCAGGTGAAGGTTAATTTTGGGCAATTGTTTGGGACCTGGTGACATCAGCGACCTGGATTTCCCCCAACAGGGACTCAATCTCATGGAGATGCCCATGGATGGCTCTGGTTTTGGCCAACTGGTTAACAAGGTCATTTCCAGTTTTGTCTGGTCCCTATATTCTGGAATGACCCTTGATCTTCTTCCAGTAGATGATCATCTCATTAGAGGTGACCAGATCCTCAATGGATTTTATTAGCTTGCCATGATTGAGTGGTTCATTGTTTGCACGCAGCATGCCTCTGGTTTTCCAATTTATCAGGTGCTCTACGAACCTGTTCCGGACATAATCTGAATTAGTGATTAGGACCAGTTCGTGGAGTTGGTGTTGCACGGCAGTGAGGATGGCCTGATGAACCAATGTTAACTGCACCACCTGACTACTTCGGGGACCGATCTTGTACCCGGCGGAGGGCTCTGGGGCATCATTCCCCCAGGCATTCCCAACACCAGCCACTAGTTCCTTTTCCCCATTGTTATCAACATGGTAGGATCACCCATCCACATAACTGGTGGGCATCCCCTGGCACGTGTCTTCTTCATAGACCTTGTGCAGGAAATTAAGGTTTGCCTCCATTTTGTCTTGTGTTTTGAGACTTTCGTCCTCGAGACAGTTTTCTCAAGCACAATCATGCAAGTCAGCCAAGACTTGCGCAACTGGACTCTTCTTGTTTTGGCCATATATGACCTCCACAGGAAAGCCTTGCATGAACAAAATCCTGGAATTAATTCTGGAATTGCTCACGTTCCCTGCCTGGATTCTGTCACTTTCAAGGTATTGCACAGGCTGGTGAGGAGTCTCGACGATGATGTGCTCTCCCTGGATGAACAGGCAGTATTTTTTCAAGGCCTACAACCATTTTGTGAGAGTGAGAGGGAGTCTGGGTGTGCAGATGCAAGGGGGTGTGAGAATGAGTGAAGGTGTAAAAACGATGGAGGGTGTGAGACCCTACAAGGGTATACGTGCAAAGCTTGTCCAAGCGTGAGCAAGCAAGGATGTTAAGGTGTGAGGGTGCATGAATGGTCAGAATGCAGGAACGAGTGTGCAAAAGAGACAGAGAGGATATAAGAAACAGCACACGCAGATGAGGGTTGGAAGAGTGAAGCAAGCAGGTATACTGGGCTCATTACCCTGGACCTGGAGGCCAGACTATGGGGAGTGACACTGCCATGTCAGCAAAAGCCTGGCCCTGGAAGGAGACCTGGATGCTTTAGGGGGCACAGCACAAGTGTTCTTAAAATGCCACATACCGGCCTTATGGAGAGATCCTCCATGAGTGTTGGACTTACACTGACCGGAAGTGGGACGGGAACTCCTAGGGGTGTTGTTACAATGATGTTAGTGGCATTATTGGACAAAGCCAGAACAATATTGACATTGCACTGGCCGTGCTGGCCTTACTGTGCACAGCCAGAAGGAGTGTTCTTACAGTGTCAGAACTGCTCTTAATGGGCACGCACAGCACAAGTGTTTGGTGTGTGTTGTTGGGTGTCCTGACCCACATTTGGATTATTATGCTGCAACATTTGGTGCTGTGGGCTTAGGAAATCCAAGATGGTGGAAAAGCCCACATTTGCGCCAGAATCTAGGAGAACCGTGCAGTTTTGCGCACACCAAAATGGTCCCATGACCTGCCACCCACCAGTGCAAAGAAAGATGGTTTTGTTCAAAACCCGTTTTTATTAATGTCAAAAATTGCTAAGATCATGGGCCCGAAACCACCAAACAAAAATCCAACTATGGTTGAGTGTTTTACTTTACTCTACTACAGATCCACATCAATGCCATGTCAAGCAAGGATCATATACTATCAAGTAAAATCCTTTCCTTTTGAAATGTATTAATTCAAGACCGCTGTCAAAAATAGGTGCAGTGCCGGCATTGGACACTGACCGGCGCTGGCACTCCATATATCCTGACAGGAGAGCTGTCTTGCAGAACTGTGCAGTGAACAGAAGGGGGTTTTATGTAATTAAAAGTTCAAAAGACATGCCTTTCCTGAGAACTCTTAACACCCCAGAAACCCACACCAGGAGGCAGGATATCACATGGCCCTGTTGATTGAGAGGGAGGGACTTCCCTGCAGCCTGCTGGACCCAACACAATAGACCCTTTCAATTGAATGGAGTATGCTGATTTTGGGTGTGGACTGTAAACAGAGCTCTGCCTGAAAGGAGAGACATGTGATCCCTGACTCCCCCAGTTCCTAGTGGCGGGCCAGACAGGACTGTGGATTCATATTGCAGCAAATATATGTTTAAGTTAAATGCTTCTAAAATCTTGTATTAAGCTCACAGAAATGTACAATTTGGGGATCCTGAAAATAAAAAATGCCCTCACGATTTGAGCCCAAATTCCACTTTGTATGGTGTTCTGGGACCGAACCCCGCTATTTATTAATATTGCAGACACTGTGTTTAGGATAGAGACATAGTAATTTCCAGTAAAATGCTCAGGGAAGGGGTGCAGGCCTGTGTACATTTTGAGGAAAAACCAATATGGCGAAAGTCACTAAAAAGCACAAAATGTTGCCATTTGTGAACCCAGGCTCTGAGGGGGATCAGAGTTGGGCGAGAGTGTATCTTAAATTTATCTGTGAAATGTGTATGCAATTTCAACGACGTGTGTATCTGGGAAAAATTCATTTTTTAAGTAAAAGCAAAGGGGCGTTTCTTCAATAGACTGTAAGACTCTCACTCTGACACACTATCCCTTCTCAAATCAGGTCACAGAGAATCCTTGACCTATCAAATCATGAGAGGGTTGGGCATGCAGAATGAGACGACCCACCCACTTTCAAAACACATAAAAAGAGACTGCTTGGACAGGCAAGATTCATTTTTTCCATTTTCTTGCGGAGCATTTTGCCGGACCACACAACATCTAGAAGGAACATCCAGAACTTAGACTCCAGATTGACTACAGAACTTAAAGCAAAGGTCTAACCCACAAGCTGAGAACTCTTCTCAGCAGGCCTTCAGAATCCAGCAATCCAACCAAACTATTCTACAGCCGGGCGAGCTGTTGGATTCTTTGCCAAGAACTTTTGCCAGAACCGGTAGCAGACCCAGAAAGCAGTGCTGTATCCAGAATTCACGTGATCCAGACCAGCAGAACCACAGACCAGACCGCTGTGAAGTGCCGACAGCAGAACCAAAGACCAGACCAGAACCAGAGAACCAGTACCGGAAACCGCCCGGAGCCCAGTCCAAACCTGCTGACCGAAACCTGATGGCCTATTTCAAATTCAGAGTGTGAGTACTCAGCTAGAACTGTGCCAGAACCAATCTCTTAGTTTAAAATAATCTAATTCAAACTATTTTAACCTATTTAGAACTGCATCATAAGAAATCGTGTGTCCATTCTGTAAAAGTGTCATTTTGCCATTTTGAACTGTAATTTAATTTCTAAAAATCTACCTCCACAAAATCGTCCGTATCTTTGGAATCGTAGGTGCTAGGAATGTGGTTTAACTTTCATTTTAAAGCTAAGATTCTGGCTTTCCAACAAACTAAAACCGACTTTCTACTCATTATAGGTCCTCCGTAATCGCGATCGACGCACTCGGAAAAAAGTGCTGCAAATTGACAGTTTGCTTCATTTCAACCACGTGTAAAAATATCTGTCTTTTGCTTCCATTAGTGAATCCCAATTTCAAACTGATAACCATCCCTGAATCATTGGTAGGGCTGACCTGAACTGATTTAAAGTATCTCTCACTCACCCTGAACCTCTAGATGGAATTAAAAGCATTTTCAGCATATTTTTCACTTCATTGCCACCACATTTAAAAGGATCTTGCCTGCTTTAAAATCATACCTGTTTTCCTCTGAGCTCACTGGGGGGAACTGGAAATGTGTATTGCATTTGTATTCCTGAGAATTGTGTGCTCTCCTTCCATCTCCTTATCTTGCATAGGGGGGAGGGAATTGTCAAAGAAAAAGTGATCATATTATCTTTTGTTGAAATCATATCAAGGTTATTTCTGTGCTGCATTTTTCCCTCATTGCTTGTCCTTGAATCCATAAAAGTATTTTCTGCTACCTTATTCTTCCTATACTAACTCCTCATTGATTGTAAAGAAGTGTGCTAGTGTCGGATTATCTATTGTTGATCAACATTATATTCATAAGTGTGCTATCAATTATTAATTTATTATAAAAGTGTGATATATATATATTGTTTAATTTCTCAATAAATCTTTTAAATTGCAAAACACACCTACTTCTTGGCTCAGGGAGGTCAGGGGGATTCAAAGAGAGGGCCGTTATATAAGGGTTTATCATCCAGAGTATAACTTGTCATAAAAATATATAAATAAGGGCTTCCCTTGGGAGTCCCAGACGAGGCACTGACTTAGTGGGAGTGCTTGATTGGAGTCACTTAACAGTGTGTGTACACATACGTGCCTTTGGTGAGTGATAATGGAGTCCTCCTGTGTCTTTTCGGGTGTTCATGGGGCGGGTTGTGTGTATTTGGAGAATTATGGTGGTGAGTGACTTTATCAAAAGATAAAAGTAATGGCTGAAATGTTTATAGCTCTGGGCAACAGTTCAGATCACAATTTTTCAGACTGCCATGCAATTACAGAAGGGGGAGCATCATATACACATCAGGCTTCATCCCACCTCAAAAGGGGCAATACAGCCCAAATTGGTAAGTCTGGTAGTAGCTTACAACTTCAAAACATCAGTAATGTACCCCTGTGTGTATATCAATAGCTAAACTATACAGTTCAGTTACGTTTTCTTGTACCCTGTTAGCCAAGGGTAATATAAAAAATGTTCCAAAAAAGACAACAGGACAATACCTTAGTTAGGATAACAAAGGAATGTATTTGGAAGCATTAGTAATCTTCAGATTACTTCACCAGGCAGAGGAAGAATGAGGCTCTTGGAACAGCAGGACGGACACAGCTGAGGTTCTGTGTCATTAAACTATAGTACCCCAGCATATCTGCCCAGTGAGCCATGAAAGGCCAGAAGCAATTTGCTTCTACAGCCTTGCATGGCCTATTTAGTTTGCAGGCTGGATTATTGCAGGTTGAAGTATACATAGGGGTGCTCCTGCACCTCCATATGTATTTCTATGGCCTCTGGAGACTCGATGGTGGTGCTGTGGCTCCAATGCACATGCCAGGAACCAGGAAGTTCTCCATGCTTCCTTGTTTCCATCTGTGGCTTGAGTCATGGCTGGAGGGCCATTGTGGCAGCATGTGGCAAGCAGGGTCGGACTGGGATAAGAAATAGGGCTGGACACCCAAAAAAAGTGGCCCACCCCTCGCCTTAAAAAAGTGGCCCACCCCACGCCTCACGACCCTTGGCCTCTGATGACATCAACGGAAGGGATGTCATTTGACCCCACCCCAACATCCCGGGAAGCGATGAAACACGACCTTCCACCCCTTGACAAAACAGGAAATGGCATCAAATAGAATTGTTCCTAGGGACACTACGAAAAATATTGGAAAATATGGTTTTGCAAAAAAAAAAATACTCTTTTTTTATTTTATTTTTTATTTTTTCCAAAACCGGCGTGGCAAGAGTCTTCAGCATGAGCCCGGATAAGAAAAAACATTTTTGGTGTATGCATGGTATGTGCATGTGTGCTTTCAAGTACATATGTTATGCGAGGGGCAGTGGGACCTTTCGGATTCTTTTTCTTTCTGGCATTATGCCAACATTATGAGTGTTCTTACATAGTCATACAGGCATATATTGGTGCAGCCATCATGGACATGTTAGGGCAGAGCCAGCAAGTGTTTCTTTACACTTCATAATACTGGCATATATCATGGGCTAAGGCATCATCAAAATGTGTTGGAACATGCTCCTCTGCACTGTTGGTGACTTATTTAATGGACTTTTTTCATGTGTTACCCTACAAAACCGAATGTAAACAATGTTTAAAGAAAGTGTGCTTTAAAATGCCCTGTAAAACATTTTGTTTTCTTTTTGATCGCAGGGGTGAGTACCATACTCCCCCGCACCCTCAAACTCCTCTTCATTGCTTCAGGTTCCCCCACTAGGCTCCTCGGTCGCTCACACACATTGTTGGGAAATCTTTATGCCTCTCCAAATTAAAATAAATGGCACCTAACGGCTCTACTTGTGTGTTTAAAAGGGCACAATGTGTTGCTAAATTGCATACAAATGGACATCTATCCCTAAATGTCCAAAGAACGAAATATCTGGGGCCTTGGCTGGAGGGGGAGCTGGGAGGAGATAGGGGAGAGGAGACCTCTCCTGCTCCCAGGTGATGAAGTATTTAAAACGTGCAAAGTTTAGCCAAGTGGTAAAGTAGCTTCAGGGGTATAGAAACAGACAATTTATCAGTAAATAATAAAACAGGATCTTTAGGGGCGAATGTCCGAGCCCATTGTAAACATATAGCTTTATTAAAGCACATGTTTTAATTGCAAAATTACCTTCAATCGGATTGTAATCTGATTAACAAGGCATTTGCTAATGCCAAACCGCTGATATGTTCCATGGCGTTCAGCTGTTGTTCACCATTTCATTTCATACACGCACAATACTGCTCATTGGCCTCAATAGGTTGGGGATCCCAGCCCTAGAAAGTGTCAAGCAACCTCAGTAAAAACAGATACATGTGGTATGGTTTACTTAACCGCGTAGACGAAAAAAACGAAGTCAAAGAGGCTTTTAGATTTAAAAAATGGGGCTAGAGGTCGAGTCAGGTCAGACATTTGATTCCGGGGTCACTGCCCTGCAGTCTGAGAACGTATAACTTGGCGGGCTTATCTGTGCTCAGAGCAGTTTTTCAGACAAAACACACTCCGGTGTATCACCGCAGCCTGACCTCGCAGGGCAACATTGGAGCACTGGAGAGGGGGTTCCCGATTAAACAAGAACATGTTAGGCCCCATTGTTTACATTGTCCGTTTGTGTGATGAATGACATTAAAGGGCTACTTGAATGCTGGCCTCTTTCTTTCTAACTTCTTTAAAGAGGTGAACAAGGGTGCATTGTCGACAAAGCTCTGAAGAACTACATACTACAAAAGCATTGCGTTGGTGCAAGTGCAATTAGCACTAGCGCAAGAATTGCAGTGGTGCAAAAACATATACTTCCGGTACATGTTTTACCTTAGAGGAAGTGACTAGGACTACTGCCAATGTGTTACCCGGGTACAAAAACGCATTGAAATAATACGTTTTTCGCAGTACGATGATGTGTGCCCCAGTGTTCGTTGCACTTGCAACGGTCCACATTTCCAGTCCCCTTACATCTGACTGGACAAGAAACCTGTGTCTACACAATATAACTAGTCACAATGGCCTTAGTTTAGATGTAACACTGCAAAAGTACACAGTTTAGCTAACATCCTCCACTTCCTACTTCCGTATTCTTTAACCTCAATATGCCCGAAAAAAAACCTGATTATCTGGGGCGAGATGTGCTCCTGGCAATTTATTATTACATCTTTTTTTTCTTCAGGTTGATGTTTCGCTCGTTTATATATGTTTATATACGGTAAGTTGTCCTGAATACCGACAAGGCCTTACATTTCACGCCTACCCAACCCTCATAAGTATTCTAAAGAAAAAAAGACTGAATTCAGAATTCCCCAGTAAAAAAAAAGAAGCAGTCTTTTTTTTTTTTAACTGTTTTTATTGGCATTTAACTAATTATCAACATACAGCAATACATTTAAAATGGAACAATAACCCCCCTCACCCACCCACCTCTCACCCTTCCCCACTTCCAAGTTAGCAAAAGTTAGCACTGGATTATATAGAAACATCAATTGACCATGTTTTGTAAAAAATAAGCAGTCTTTAATATGTGACAGCGGGCAAGCTTTTTTTTTCATGCAAAGGTATTTATTGTATTGACAATTATTTGACTCTAGAGGGCTGTGCTTCCAGTCGAATAACCCTACAGTGCTAGGTTGACGCCAGCTATCTCCCTGGAAGGGCGGTATCCGGTGCCAGGAAAGCTTGCCAACATATTCAAATCATAGGCAATGCTCTTTCGCAGACCAGAGGAGCATTTACATTTTAGAGACGCTTTGACCCACAAAAGCCATTTTTTGTTAGATTGACGAGTTCACACACAGTGTATGGATTATAGCGCGTGGAACAGGAACACATTTTTTTTTCTGGACCCTTTCAACTATTTTAAGCGGAAATGAAACTGTTTGTTAAGGCACCTGGCCCAACTTTCTTTCAACAAAATATCTTTATTACTCGGGTAGTGTTTCCAGAACAAGCTATACACTTAAGTGCTGCAGGAGCATTTCACATTTTAATATGTTTTCATTGAGGAAATAATAAAATAAACAAATTCGGGAAAACAGAAGAGGCCTTTCAAGGACGCCTAAGAAACTGATGCAAAGAATCAGAACGTTGAGGTAGTTTATTTGGTTTATAGTGAAAAAACCGAATTACAAAATATCGAAAACAAAAATCTCGAATCCAAAATATCGAAAACAAAAATCTCGAATTTTTTTTTTAATACATTTTTATTTCGAAATGGGGGGGTTCCCCCCCAACCCCCCTTTTTTTTATTTGTTTTTATTTTACCCTTTTTTTATACTTACCTGAACCCACAAATACATATAAATAAATAAATAAATAATTCGAGATTTTTTTTTTTCGAGATTTTGGATTCGGGATTTTGGTGATTCGATATTTTGTTTTCGGTTTTTTGACCGACCACCAGTTTATTTTCACTCAAGGTAGCTTTCTTTCGTATCATAGTCCGTTCCCCCATATTTTATTACTAACAGCCCACAGGATGAAATATAGAGCAATGAAAAAGCAGCGCCGCCAAATGGTCGGGGCAATAGCACTTTTATTTCTGGAAAATTAATTTATATATTCTCCGTGACAGTATATCCATACAAGGAGGGGAGCTCAAATCGCCCCAGACTTGACCAGTGAATAATCGCAGATCACCCTTTATTTTGGTGAGCAGCGAGAAAGGATAAAAATCTATCAGCCCCATTCCACCCGGGGACGTAATTTCACCAAAATGCCACAGATAGCGGCAGTGACATCACAGGAAGTGATGCAATTTGACCCCGCCCCAAAATGACATCACAGGAAGCGATGGAACACAACTTTTCACCCCTTGACAAAGCAGATAGTGGCACCATATAGCATTGTTTCTAAGTACGCTACGAAAAATATGGTTATGAGTGATATACATTTCATACAAGAATGGATCACCATATGTATCGTTAATATCAGCGCATATAGGCCCATATTACCAAATTACTGTGAATGCAAGCAGACATCCAAGGACAAATGATAATGATGTGTTATTAGATAGCACTTACGCTTAAGCGCTTCATATACAACAAATATACATACAATGGGCCTCATTATTAGTTTGCCTGTCTGGAAACAAGGGTGCCGGTAAGCTCACTGGCACACTTGTTTCCAGACCAGCAAACTATGAGTCTGCCGGCCAGAGCCTCTGTGCCCGACAGGTCTGACCCTGCCGTGCACAGCGGCCACGGTAGACAGACCTGTCACAGAAGCACTGGCAACGTTAGAAACGGTGCCGGTGCTGACGTGTCCCCACTATGGCAATGGGGATTTACATTTTACCGGCGTCTGATTTTCAGGGCCGCCAGACTTGGAATCTCCTGGTGGCACTGAGAAGTTAGGTGCTGGTAACATTTTACGCGTCCAGCAGCAACCCGCCGATAGGACTGGCAGGGTTACCGCCGGACTCGTAATGTTGCCCAATATCACCCAACCTGCGTTGGTACTCATTTATCAAGCTCAGCAAGATGAAAGGCTGAGTTGACCTTGCCGGGAGTCCGACCTGCAACCTACAGATCACACACACACTGCAGCAGCAAGCGCTCAACCCACTAAGCTATCTTACCGGCGATAGCTATCAGAAAACCAGCCACTGGAGAAACAAAGAGCCACATGCTGCTGGCCACAGCCCAGGAGTCTCAATAAAAAAAAAAATGTTTTTCTCCCCATTTTGTTTAGGGGTAGCAAGGGAGACCTCAGGGGTCGCAGGTGCGACCCCCACCGACCTCTAAAAGAAACCGCTGATTCCACCTAATCCAGGGAGCACAAGTATGGCCCATAATGGCCTTTTATAGCCCCTGGACCACCCCCTGGCCAACAACATTTGGAAGTCTTTTAAAAAACAATTTTCAAGTAGGAATTTTATTTTCTTTTAAAAAACAAATACAGATCAACCCACCCCCTACTCCAAACATTACTCTCATAACGGTGCGGATTGAAAAGTATTTGCATTACTCAGACATTGCTCTGTGAAATTGTATTTAATTAGAAATAGCAGCCACATAGCTTCAATATTTTGATATGATTTGATAGTGTATTTATATAGCGCCTATACACAATGTGTTTCAAAGCGCTTCAAGGCAAGGGAAAATACAATGACATTCTTACAGGCCATGAACAGTAAGGATGTGAAATTAACTATCGTACTCAGCCTGACGACATTTCAGATAGTGCAAGAGCTAAGACACAGATAAGGAAGGGAGGGGGAGAGTGGGAAGGAAATGGAAACAGACAGGCGACTACCAAACTAGGCCTGACGACATTTCTGGTAGAGCCGGAGGGGGGTGGGTGGTAAGTTAAAAACCAGTAAGGGGAGGGACGAGGAGACAGACGAGGTTGCTATCATACTAGGTCCAGGGACAATTCTGATAGAGTAAGTGCATAGAAGAAAGTAAGGGGAGGAGATAGGAAAAGGGAGAAGGGAAAGGAGGAGAGAACAGACAAAAGAGTGGAGAAGCAAGAGGGGAGAGTGAATACAATTGCAGAAGTCAGTAGTAACACATAATGTTGCAAGCCAGGAAACAAGATGAAGATGGGAACAGCATGATTCAGGGCCACCATGAGTACAAGATGCAAAGGAAGTCCAGCATGAGAGTTCAGATAGGGTGACGCACCGCGAATCAATGAAGTCAATAAAAGTCAAATCCAGCATTGGCCACAAGACGGTGATGGTCAAACCAGAATTTATCAGGATCGACTCCTGCAGAAGTAGGATTGAGGGGGATAAGTGGGGAGCAGGGTAGAAGAATCAAGCAAAACAGGCGACACCTGTGTGCGAGAATGGTGGGGTACAAGGGAACATCACAGGGGGATCAGAGGGGGTGGGGATGGCCTGTGGGGACAGCGGGAGCAACACATGTTGGTGCATGCTTACCTGCTGTCTGAGCAGGGGGTCGGGCCCTGGGTCCTCCTGGTCCAAACAGGATTTGCCCTTTTCTTCATCTGTCCTTCGCTTAGGACGCCCGGGCGAGAGACGCCCTTGCTCTAATAGTTAAGAGCAGGAAGGCAGGGCTAAGAAAGTGGGTGCATGGCCAGGTGGCCTACATCCACTTGCACCTGCTCCCCATCTGCAAAGGAAAAGATGCTGGATGGCTCCTTAAGTAGGGAAAAAGAGCGGCAAGCAGGAAGGCACCAGGTGGGCGGGGCTTGCTAAGTGGTGACAAAGAGAGGAAGGCAGGAAGGCACCAGGTGGGCGAGGCTTAGGCCAGTTGACTTAGATCCACTTGCACCTGCTCCCCATCTGCAAAGGAAAAGAGGCTAATAGGGCTCCTTAAGTAGGGAAAAAGAGGGGCAAGCAGGAAGGCACCAGGTGTTGAGATTCATTCAGTAAATATGTCAGTCTTTTCATATTATAAATGTCTCAAACTCTACCAAACCACTACCTCTTTGTCAGCGCTTTCAGTCTGTTTCAGTGCTGTGCTGCACAGCCCCTTTTTGCTATCAATGATCACTGCACCATATGACCCATTATGAATTCCCCTTCCTCCTCTCACATTAAGCCCAACAAAAGTAATTCAGGCAAGAGGGACCACAGTGACCCTTCCACCTCCTTAATCCATCACAGTACTTTCCAGTACTTCTAGATTTCTGCACAACCCCACCACATGTGTCAGAAGTACACTGTCAGCTGACCAGACATTCAACATGCTGAGTTCACATTTGGGTACATTCTGGATTTGTTGGCACAGGGAGTTGTGCCACTGATGTACCAGTTTGATCACTTGCCATTTGTATTGTAAGGAAATGGAGAATTGAAATGACTTGCGACACATCAGGATCCATTCCTCGACCAAGAGGTCACTGCCCAAGTTCTCGTCCCATTGTCTACTAACCCTCAGTTGCTCCCTGGGCTCTACCTCCAACAGCGCCCTATACAGACAAGATATAAGGCCTCTCGAGTCCCTCTCCAATGGTATAATCTTCTCAAATGTTGTTAGATACCTGCAAATATTCTCCCCCCATTTTTGTCTGTTAAGACTCCTTTAAGTTGGATATAGGGGGTAACCAGTATGGGACTGGTTCCCAGCATTCCTTCCAGTTGTTCATGAGTCAAGTTTCATTCCCCCTGCTGCAGCTGTCCCTACCCTTTACAGTCCCACTTAGTACTATCCCAGGAAATGCAAGGGCTCATGAATAATGTTCATAATCGCTGCTGCTCAGATACAACTCTGGGGTGAGGGCCATGATGTCAGCCAGCGTGTATAACTCTCCCCTCCCTCCAGATATCCGACAGTACTGCCAACACCGGGTGGAAGAGGATTCTACGTGGGATCTTGGACTGGGGACCCAAAGTCATTCATCTAACATAGCAGGGTCTAGTATGATATTGTCTAGATGTACCAAGTAGAACCCCCCCGTCCCCACAAATAAACAGCAGAGAAGAGGATCCTACAAGAAAACAAATCCTGTATTATTTAGACTAACAATCTGAATCTGTTTTAACATGAAAATCAAATCTTATTTCACAGGTGAAATCGCACAGATTATTTAGCTACACCTTTCACATTTTGAATTAATCAAATATTCAATCGTTTTTCACATTTTTGGTCTCATTCATATTTCTATTGCAAAAAACACAATCACATACTAATGGATGTTTACAAAAATAAGCAATTAGCAAGCACCCATGTGTGTTGAGATGCAAGTTGAGAGTGACAAATAAATAAAACCTAACCTTGAAATACAGAAAATCCAAATTAAGTGCTCTAAAACCAGCGCTATAACATTACGGAATGTGTCCAAGGTCAACAGATATCGCTACATTTCGGCAGAGAGCGATGTACAGCCTTCTTCTGGACCACGTAAAAATAACAAAAAAGAGGGGGGAAAAAGGAAAAACATATTGCCAACTGAGCTATCACCTGACTATGACAGATTCCTAAAATAACCAACCACTGTGTATCTCACCAGATTCCTTAGAGTTCATAATGACCCAGTTCCAATGGTGCTAGTCATCTAATGGCTCACCCAAAGTTGTTATTGATATTCCTCTATGTATCAGTTCTAGGAAGAGGTGATATCTAATCGTGAAACCAGGGCAAAAGCGACCTAGTCACTTCATGAAAAACACATGTTTATGTATAAAGAAAAATAGCATAGCACACATACCCCTATAGGTTTGAAAATGCAGGTACCTGCTACAACACACAGTGCTTACTTTCTTTTTAAGGAAGCGTGCATGTGTCACCATAGGAATCCAAATATATTAATTCTATATAAATAAAATGGGATAAAAGCCCTTTAAATCCTATTGGAAAATAAACCATGCACAGAGAGATTCATGAAGGATGAGGAAGAAAAATGAGGGGCAGACAAATTCATCTTTACACTTACAGATGGAAGCTGCATCTCAGGTAGCTGCACACCCGTAGCTGTGTAGCATGTTACTCAGTTTAATGCTCAATTTATTTATTTATTTATTTAATGTATTTATTGTTCGCTTGTTAGGTGTTTATACAGGAAGTAAATCCTGTTTCAAAGCACCCACAGAGCAACAGGGATGGGACAAGGGATGAGAAACACATTACAATACATACAAAATAAACATAAGTACAGTGGGAAAGGGAAAACAAACATACTATGCCTTGTTAGTGTTCAGAAAGTGCAAATGCAGAAAGGGAGAGAGGATGGGATAGGTGCTGGAGTGCTCATGGTTGAGCAACAGCTGAAGTGCAATGAAAGGTAAGTGCGATCCTCCGAGGATGGAGGAAGAGCCAATGCAAGTGCAGAGGATAGATAGACGCTGGGGTGATTCGTTGTGGGAGGTCAGGGCAGAAAGGATGCATAAGGGTCATGAACACCAATCAAGCAACTGTGAATTTTTCAGAGGAGAAAGGTGGGGAAAGAAGAGGTGAAGAGGAAGGTCTTGAGGATCTTCCGGAATTTAAGAAAGTCCTTGCTCAAGATGAAGAGGGAGGGGGAGGCTGTTCCAGAGAAGGGAGCCAACTGAGGAAAGAGATCGACCACCCACCCTCTGTTTAGCAGAACGCTTTACACACAAGGAGTTGGTGTCAGAGGAGCGCAGATGTCTAGAGGGGGAATATTTAGTAAGAAAGAGTTGCAGATAGTGTGGTCACCGGCACCAGAGGGCCCTGTGGATGATACAGAGGGATTTTAATTTAATCAGTGAAGCAACCAGGAGCCAATGAAGTCTTTGCAGGGCAGGAGAGATGTGTTCCCTGGGCTTGAGGCCAAGGATAAGTCTTGCTGCCCTATGGTGGATTAGCTGGAATGGTCGCAGAGTGGAAGACGATAGATTCAGGAGGAGGCTATTGCAATAGTCAAGACTAGAGAGAACCAGGGTCTGGGTAACATTGGGCCTCTGGGCGAAGGTGAGAAAGGTAGAATTTCTTTGAGAAGGAAGAGCTGAAAGTGGGACTTCTTGGCAATGTCATGAGTGTGAGAGAGGAAAGAGAGAGAGGAGTCAAATATGACTCAGGTTCTTCTGGCTTCTGAAGAGGGAGCAGGAGGAGAGCCCGTGGAAGGAGGCCATAGTGAAGGGAAGAAGTCAGTTGCAGGGGTCCCAATAGGACAGATCTCCGTTATACTGGCATTGATGCAGAGATCATTGGAAATGCACCAGGCCTCTATGGCAGAAAGGTGGTCAGGGATGATGGAAGGTGCAAGGGGGCCAGCAGGAAGTTTTAAGAAGAGTTGTGTGTTGTCAGCGTAACACTGGAACTTGGGGAGAAGGAGGAGATGAGGCATGCCAGCAGAGTAAGATAGATGTTAAAAAGACAAAGCGAGAGAATAGAGCCATGGGGTACACCACAGGTGGAGAAGGAGGAAGGAGAGGAGAAAGTGCCCAGGATGACTTGTGAGGAGGAGTTAGTTAGGAAGGAGGTCTCGACTTACACAATGGCACAGGGCCCTGTGATTATTCACTTTTGGGGCACATTTTTGACAGAATCTGTTAAAAAACAAGAAAAGAAAGAGAGAAAGTTTCAGTTCCTAGAGAACTGTTTTTTGCAGAAGGCAAAGCATGGTTTGCATTTAAGGTGAACACTCAGACTGCATCGTCCACACAGACACACTTACTAGTAGGTTGCGGCCTGTTGTTAACCAGAGGCTTAGCGTTCTGTTCAGTCCTTATTCTTGGGGTTGCTATGGTCAAAACACTTCTGCTAGTGGTGTCGGCAAATAAACTGCTCTGATTTTGATGGGAGAAAATTAAGGAAAGCGGGACGTGCGCGGCATAGAATCCACTTCCTTATCCTGATATCATGTGAAAAATGTACGTGATGATACACCGACTTTCCCCACCACGTTGTATTAGATGGTCAACTAATACCTTCAACTGCATGGCTTTCTGTAAGGCCAACTCCTCCCACCTCCTAAGGGAGGGTTAATGTGTTGTATGCTATCCTGGGTCTATCCTCACACCAGAGCAAGCTCAGAGTGATTTTTGTACCATTCACAAAACTGGGAAGGTGCCCTGTTCAGCAGCATTTGGAACAAGAAGAGAAAGTGGAGCAGCATGAGAGAGACAATTTCCCCCATTTAGTTAGGTTCTCTTGGATCCTGACTCCCAGTGGTACATCATTCCTATCAAAGAGTTTTGAGAGTTCTTTGATGATGAAGATTCCCGGGTATATGATTCCTTCCCTTTGCATGTTGAAAGGCCTCATCGACAAATATTCTGCTTCCCTAAGTGGTAGGTTTCCTATGGGAAGGGCATTAGATTCATCGTACTTGCCCCTGAAGCCAGAGTGCTTCCCATAAAGCCTAACAGATTCTTCTATGTGCAGAAGTGTGTCTTGTGTGTCCCTGATGTAGAGTAGGACATTGTCCAAAAATAAACTAATCTCACATTCACTTTCCCATAACCTTATTCCATGTATATTGGGGTCAGCCCTAATGTAAGCTGCTCATGGTTCCATCACTAAAACATAAAGCAGCAGAGACAGGGACCACCACTGTCTTGTCCCCCTATATAGATCAAAAGATTCTGAACTGATTCCATTCACTGAGTCCCTTGCTTTTTGACTCGAGTATAGGTCTCTCATCCAACCCACCCATCTACGTCCCACTCCCAGCCTGTCCAGGACTCTGAACAAAAACGCCCAACTCACCCAATCAAATGCTTTTAGAGCATTGAACAAAAGCACCACTGCCCACTTGTGTCAGGCCTCTGCACTGTAGTCCCCATCAGATGTAGGTACTTACTCCTTGTCTTTTCCTCACATACCCTGCCTTATTGGGGTGTATTAAATCCAGTAAAAGCATCTCAATCCTTGATGACAATTCATTGGCAACAATCTTCTATTAGAGGTTAAATATGTAAATAGGCCCATAGGATGTACACTTCAATTTAACTTTCCCTTCTTTGGGATTGCCCACAATTATAGCTTCAAGAAAGCACCCAGGAATGGAGTTTGCATCTGTTATGATACTAAACAATTTCATCAGGAAGGGTAACATTTTATCCAGAAACATTCTGTAAAAAGTCTTGGCGAATCCATCCTCACCTGGTGCTTTCCTCCTGTTTGTGTGTTTCACTGGTACTTTAACCTCCTCCGCCCCAATGTCTGTTTACAAGCACAGTATTTTCTCGTAGTTAAGAACCCTCAGAGGTATCTCCATTACTTTCTCATCCCAGGAGTTCCCATTCTCCTCCATAGAAAGGGCGCAGCAGAATTCTGCAAATTCCTGTGTTATTTCTTCCTGGGTGGTCTTAGTCTCTCCGGTTACCGTTTTGTTTTCCCCCCTATCATATTAACTTTCATGGCCCTAAGTCTGTTTGATAGGAGGGTACCTAAATTATCCCCATTTTCATAGAATTTCTGTTTAGTTAATTTGGTGGGTTTCCCGCAGTAGGAGCCTATGCAACACCTGTCTCATGGCTCCCAATGCGGTGGTTAGCTTCATGTCAGAACCTGCGCCTTTCATGTCTGGCTCAATCAAGTTAATGTCCCTCTGAAACCCATTCTCCTGAATGCCCCTCTCTCTTGCCCCTCTCTCTCTTCTTCCTAGCACCTTCCTCAATGATTAGTCCCCTAATAGTGGACTTATATGCTTCCCACAACTTTCATTTCCTGTCCCAAAAACATCATAAACACTGAATGATTAAAATAGAATGATTGCAGTAGCACCTACACCCATGAGGTCGACATGGACCCAGATCCAGTCTGGCCTGAAGCATGTAATGGTCTGACCATGGGACAGCAAATGGTACTGAATCTAGAATAAGAACCTTGCTTTCTTTCCCCATTAGAATGTAATCAAGCCTCATGCATGAGTTGGGCAGAGCAGACAACAGGATATATCTGTGAGGTTCTGGAAGGCCCTTCCGCCATACATTGCACCAAGAATGAGTCTCAATATATTCTTTTAGGAGTGTGTCGTCACTGTGAGGAGTCAGGAATGCAACTCAGACACAGGTTAGCCAGGAATTTGGTTACTCTTCGATGCAGCAATTGCTGTCAAGTCGGAATGCCAAAGGAGAACTGTCTACAGGCCACTGGTTTGGTTACAACTGGGATTTTCGTCTGGTAAACAAACTGCTTATCAACACAGTTTCCCAGAAGCCCCATAATCCAATAGAGCATACGTGGATATGGAACTAGACCCCTCACGCCACGACGGGCTAACTACGAGAGACAGGAGTCAAGATGGTGACATAGGTGTCACTGATGTGTTCAGAAGGCTTTCAGTTGTTGTAGATAGGCTTGTTGCTCCCTTTTTTACCCGCAACAAGCCCTTTAGTTTCCGACCAGTTTGGAGAGTCTGAGTGGACATGATCCCGGTAGTGTCCGCCACCACCCCAATGCAAGCATAATTGGTTCTGCCATCGTCTCTTCTGTTCTGTTTCTGACAGGAGCCCACGTAAGGCACTAGGCTGCATTGGTTCTTCCAGAACATCCCGAAATGGTTGAGGTATGAGAATTGAGGACAACGAGGGCCGGGATGTACCTTCACCAGTTTTCTGTTGCTCCCCTCTTCTTTCAGTTAGACGGTGGTCTATTCGAATAACATGGTCAATCAGCCCTTGGAGTATTTCTGGCTCAGGTGAATGTACCGATTCATCCTTATATTCTTCTCGAAGTCCTCGTTGGAAAAGAGTATGTTGTTTTACCTCTGGCCACTCTGAATCCACGGCCATGCTGACAAAAACGCTTAAATAAGGCACAAGGTCCATGTGTCCCTGGTTCAAATTGAGAAGTTGATTTTGACCTGCGGCAGCAAGGTTGGGTGATTGAAAAACCACCAAGAATGCTTTTTTACATTCACCAAAGTCCTCCAATATTGGGCTGTGAGCTGAGATATATGGATCTAGCCAAGCCAGTGTGTCACCCATCAGGTTACTCAGTATAAAGCTGATTTTAGGTTTATCATGTTGAAAATGTTTTGTAGGCGAAAGCAACACTGGATCTTGCAGTGGTTACACAATTCTGCCAGTTTCTGTGGATCACCATCATATTTCAAAGCTGTGACATTGGCAATGGTAGCCTTGGCAGATGTTGACACTGGGTCCCTCTTCAAGGCTCCCCATAACAATGCATTCTCTTGTTTTACAGCCTCGAGCTCTAATCTGACAGTTTATAGCTAATTTCTTAGTTCTTGCACAGCCTACATTGTATCAGGGTTCTCTTGGCATGTTAATTTGTCAAGTACCTGATCATGTCAGGACTGGGTGTGTTGACAGACTGCTGCTTTCTTGGTTCTTCCCTTGCTTTCACGTATTCCAGCGGATGAGAAGTATGACGTAGAGGCCAACCACCAGGGCACCCCCCTGCAATAGTACTTCAGATCAGGTCACTGGGGGCCGACTCCCCATGCCACGAGACAGCTTTTCCCGTATTTACTTGGCAAAGGGACAGAGCAGGGTGCTGGCCAGGACAGTTGGTTAGTAATAGCGAATATCCACAAGGAAGGAGGCAGAAGACAAAAGGAAAAAGAAGACAAAAGGAAAAAAAGAGGATCAGACAATGAACTAATGAGAGGCAGAGCCAAACAGACGCTAAGCAACCCACTAGAACAAGCAAACATATGGCGCACATTAAGATGCGTCTGTTACCTTCATAAGGGTGTTTCAATAGACTGCTGCTACCGAGGAATATTCATCACAGCAGACGTTATTTCCATGGTGACATGGGATGCAATGCGCAGAGCTCTGATGTAGAGGAGTAGCATTCTGGTCCTGCGCATGCGCACTGGAATGAGAAATGGCAGCACCTGTTAAGCTGGATTTCTGAACTCTGACCTGGTGGGGCAGGGGTTCAGAAGGCCAGCCTAGTTTCTTGGAACAGGGTAAGCTCTGGACAAGCCAGACCAATCAGGGTAGCGATGGCGGCGGTCAAGACTAAGTCTCAAAAGGGGTGAGGGTGACGGAAAGACCTCAATGAGCACACAAAGCAAGGACACTTAGAAATTACTCCAGACAGGTGTTATATTAAAAATATAGACACATTTATTACAAGGCCTTTGTAACATCGACCATAGCAAAGAATCACAATAATACTAAAGTAAACCAACACATCACAATCAATACAATATATATACAAGACCGCGTGGTCTAAGGAGTTAGGAGCATGTAATATGTAGACCGCCTGGATGGGGAGGAAAGCAGGCAGTGCAAGTAATCATTAGACCCAGTTCGACATCCGAAATACACCTAACTAGGAGGAAGTCCGAGCCCTACGAAGAGAGGAGCCTTATGCTCAAAAGTACCTGCACGCGCTGGTGCCAATGGACAAAAGAGGGCCTCTTCGAGGATATCAGGCAGTTCAGGAAGGTGAATGAAGCGATGCAGAACAAGTCCCCACTACTCAAGCAAGGCCTCCACTTGTGGGCAGAGGCAGGGTGAGAGTGCGGGATAGTGTCGCTATTTCGCAACAGCGGTAGAAAAGAAACTGGCTCCTGCGCGAGGGGCCACCGGTTGGGGTATGGACTTCTCACTGGTCCCCGATGCAGGCAGACCCAGACTTCTCCAGTTCAGTTCACGTTGCTGGCAGGTTCAGCTGCGATGATCAGGACGTCTCGACACTGTGTAGATTCTGCGTAGCAGGATGCAGGGTAGAGGGTTTCCCAAATGCCGCGGATGTGCACAGGTTGTTACCACAGCAGGGCAACACGGCAACCGCGTTTACTCTGGTCCGGGCGCACTCGTCTCACTTCAGACCTGGGAATGCCAAGTGTATGAATTCGGGGTGAGGGTGCCGTTGACGCAGAGCAAGCAGTAGACCAAGTTTTGAGGGCTTCCCCGAAACGGCGGCGGTGACAGAGCAAAGCGTCCTGCGTAAGCTGGTCAGCCCACTGATTGGCCCAGAGACACTTCCGAAGAGGCTTAGTTGCAGGGTATGCTGAAGGTGCCGGGAATAGTTGATCCCACTATTCCAAAGGGTCGAAGCGCCTTCGCAGACCTTCTAGGATGATCAGATGCAGAGGGGTCTCGCAGGACGACAGCAGTTCAGGTTGCCAAACCTTCAGTGGGTCACCAGCGGTTCCTCGACTCAGATTCTTGTTGCAGGATACTTGGCTCCTTATCCCTTGTTCGGTGTGAACTCAGGAGATCGACACGGTAGTGGTGTTTTCAGCCTCCTCTTATCCAAAGTTTCCTTTGTGCCAAAACGGAGAGGGCCCAATGGGAGATCTGCTCACAAACACTCACACTTTACGTGGATCTATCACGGACCACAGTGGTTCCAGGCATTCAGGACACTCTAGACTCTCTGGCACCCAGGATGTGTACTGGGAACAGACATCCCAGCCCACATCTTGGAGGCACACACAAGGCATGCAGAAGCCCGCAAAAGCATTGTGTTTCGGGGGAAATTGCATGACCAAATAAGGACTGCCCCGGGTCGGCTTGACCTGGGGGAAGGTGAAGTGGCAAGATGGTAAGCAGACAGGACAAAGAACCTCGTGGCATGGCCATTTTGGAGCCAGGCCACTCATTTGTGCCAAACGCGGTAAGCACCGATAGCATGGCGAAAAAGGGTTCAAAACACACAAGGAACGATAGCTGCCACCAGTCCCATCCGTGACACACTTGCACAGTTCATAATAAGTCCAGCGAGAGTTTCTAGGGCCTTTGGAATGACTAGAGACCCAAGAGCGAGGTAATCTAAGTTAAGGTGCACTCTTGTTTCATGTTGCACAAAAGCTGCAACATGAGGAAAGGACTAAGGGAAACAGAGTCTCCCAGTACTGACTGTCTTAAGGGCATGTCAGTTTCCCCATAAGAATTGAGCAAAAGCCCAGAGGAGTGCGGCGGAAGGCTGCGCTTCTCTGGAAAAGTCTAGATCAGGGTGTAAAACAACAGTAAAAAGTTTGGGGGTTGCCACATGGAGGGAAAATTACATACAATTATGAAATCTTTCCTAACAGCACCCGCTAGGTAGTTGCCGCTGGGGTGCTGACTCCTTTGTTGCAAGTTGGGCATGGATCCATTGCTGGAAAAGCATCTGCCGTTTCCTCTCATCCCTAACTATCAACGCGGATAGAAGTGCCAGGTAAGCTGACACAGGCCACATCAGTGACAGGCCTGGGGCATGACACTGATCAATTATCCTATCCGGGTTTCCCATGTACTTACACTGTATACAGTCACATATTTTTTAAAGGGTTTGTTTGTAGTTTAATTTCCCCTTTAACAATATGTCAGTTTGTTTTTTCTCCTTCAGTTACGTTGTTCAGCATTATTTGTTTTTGGTGTGGTCACTGGGTGGACTCTACAGCTCTTCATGGCATTCCTGGGTTCTCTCACGGTCAGCCAGTGAAGGGTTCTGTCTGGTTCCTTCTCGCGACTGCTTCTAATTCACTCTCTCGTCTCTCGCAGCTTCCACTTGACACATCTGCTTTGTTTTTGGCTCCAATAAGTGAAGCACTGCCTTCTGTCACCTGGTACTCCGGCAGCGTGTTGTGGTGGAGCAGCTTCTTTCTTTTTCATCAGTGAACTGCCTGGCTGCACCACACTGGTCCCAGCCTTTCTGTCTTTCGTTCCTCGCAGAGAGGTGCAGCTCTCTCTCGCCAGTAGCCGCAGCAGCAGATCTCGACTCTCTGCTTTTGCTTTTTAAAATTCCCAGGCACAGATGTATGCAAGCAACAACTAGAACGCTCGCTGAGCTTGTGGCCTCCTTCACTCTGCACTGCTTGATCCCTCTTCCTCGTCCCAGTATTTTTGAGAATTCTGGGAAATGAAGTCCATGGTTGACAATTGACTCAAGGGTCTTGGATAAACATTTTCAAAGATTTTCAATGGCAAGTCAGTTCTTGATGCTTGATAGTTGGGACTGGAAAAGGTGGTTTTACAAGGCAGACCAAAGTTGGAAGGTTGTTATATAAGCTTGGTGAAAAGTTTATGAGAAGGAGTAGATGTATGACAAGGGAAAATGCAGGCTACCATGTCTCAGCCGATGAAGCCGTAACATCTCCCCTGAGGTTATCTCCTCCCATGTGATCCTCCCTCATATTGCCGCCCCCAAGGTCAAGATCAAGTAGTGGCTGCCGTCCCCTGCACTGCTCCACTGGATTTATCAAATCACTCTCTGTCCCCCTCTTCCCTGTGGAAGTACCAGATTTCCAGTTTAGGGCCAGGTCCATTATTAAGTTAAGATCTCCACCCACAATTCCAATTTTTTCTGCCCATGAGTGTATCAACTCAAAGGCCGCGTTTTTAAAAGGAATTTGCACTGAGTTTGGGGCATGAACCCTATCAAAGAGAACATCTGAGACTTCCAGCCTCCTTTAAGCATTGATAAAAACCCCTTCAAGGCACTCTTTACTAGCCGCTCATTCAGCTAGAAGGATCTAGTCAGGAATATGCCTACTCCCTCCTTCTTCCTACCCTGTTCTGAGACCGAGAGAGTTTGGCCTTCTCCTTTCCCAAAGTGAGTGCATTCTGCCCCCTTTTAAAATGAATTTGTTGCACAAATAATATGTTACGTGATGTTTCACAAAGTCCCTTGACACCAGAGATCTTTTCTGGGGGGAATTCAGACCCCTCACATTCAAAGTTGCAAGCTTAAATACATTCCCCTTCCATGTTATCCCATCCCTACAGTAACATATCCACACACGTCGCCAGGGGTCTCCCAAGGCTCACACAAACCAACACATCCATGATTGCAATAGATATCTGCCATTCCGACACAGTAAGATAACTGTCTCCTACTCATCCCTCTCCCCCACCCTTGTAATTCTCCATATAACATAATATGCAACCAACACTGCGAACATTTCCAGAAGAAAAATGTTATGAGACACCCAGGAAATCTTGGCCACCAGGTTATAAGGCAGTCGCACACCAGCATTTCTCCCAAGTTTAACATCTCAGCTTCATCACATCCTTGCCATAGCATCCCTTCAATTCCCCCCACCTCCTCCTCCTGTTACTCTCTGCCAGTAAATCTCCTGCTTGTGTGATCATTCTCAAAAAGCAACTGTTATATTTCACCTTGGCTTCCACCCCTCCAGGCTGTACCTTTCTACAATAAAATAACTGTAACGAGACTCTCTGTCACAGATGTCCTTTACCACCTGAGGGTGAAGCTGAGGACGTCTTCCTACATTTCCTCACTCCCGGTACCTTCTTTCCCACACCCGATTGCGAATAGGCATTTCGAAAATCTGTCTTGGAACATTTGCGATTCTCCCTAATCCGCTGGTGGAGCATTCCATTTCAGGTTTGCAGGAGTTGAGGGACAGTGTATGTTTCTTTAATAAAATGTTGCTTTCTCTGAAGTTCCAAGGATAAGCAGAAGGAGTAGCCCCATCTATATTGTATGCCTTCCGAGGTCAGCCAACTCGGGAGGAGTCTACATTTCCCCTTCTGCTTCAGCGGTAAAAAAGGACAGGTCTGGCTAGATCTTTATTACCACTCTTTCCCCATTCAAACAGGCCCCTTTTCCTTACCACCTGCAGTATTGCTGTCTTGGTCTTAAAATAGTGACATTTAGCGATCACTAATCTGGCCTTTTTCAGAGGACCACCACGTCTATGAACTCAGTGAACAAAATATTCAGAGCAAGGTGCGCTTCAACTTGTCCTCCAGCTGTTAATGTGTCTCTCCCTCAGGATGACTTATCCCCCAGATACCGAGATTATTCCTGTGTTCCCTGTTAGCAAAATCATCCAGCTTCATCTGGAATTCTTGTTCTTTCTTGCCAAGGTCCTTGATCTTCTCCTCCATTTTCAGTTCCAGGACATCTGCAGAGTGTTTGTTGCCTTCTAGAATATCAACCCTATCTTATATCTTGGTTTTTATGTATTGGGGTCTTGCAGCGCCTGTGGAGGTGTCGCATGCCGGTGAAGGTACGGAGAGTACCCCTTGCTCAGTGATAAGTGTACCAGAAAAAAGAAAAAGACTCCTTCACTTGTTACGCAGCGCCACAATAATTAATGCAAACACTGATTATGGTTTTCCTCAGTGCATCCTAATATATATTAGGTAAGTTGTCACATTCCTTAGTAATGTGTTCTGATTGCCCTTAGTGAGACAAGTGTTTCGGCAAATTCTATGCCTTTTTCAATCAGGGCTAATAGTCATTTGTTTTGACAAAGACAGTAACATTAGAAGAAAACAAATAATTGCACCTTTGGCAAAATCAAAATGTTAGTCAAGAATAATCATAGTTTGTAACATAAAAAACATTCATCATTTTAGTGTCCACAAAAATAAAACCAGATTTAGGTTGAATAACAGACAATCATATTTTTTGTTAGTGTTAGAATAATTCCGTACTTATTCTAGTGTTTCATTCAGTTCAGCAGCATTGCACAGAGTTCCGCAATTGCAAAGCAGTGAGAGAGTGCATCTGGCACTGGCCACGATATACTTAATTGGTTAGGCTAGCTCTTGAAACTTTCAGCCTCAGATGAAGAGTCGTTGATGACTCGAAACACGTCTCAGGCTACTTCGTTATTAAACTCATTGGACTCATGAGAAATCCCTCCTTCTTTGAATTACTTGGAACACCTGTCACTATTGCACTGTTCAGCGCAGTGAGACTGAGAACAGTCTGTGTTCATTGAGGTTCTTAACTGTGGGTGGCATCTGGCAGTGCTCCCGCACCCCTCAGCCACCTGCAGCTTTAGTGCTTCCCTAATTTCTTCAGTGTACACGCACTGTGGACTTTGACTTGTTCTGTCAAACCTGTGTGTTTCCTTGAATCTAGGGGCACTCCACATCTGGGTGTCCATTCTGCATGCTGCTAATTAAAGTGGAGATTTATGCCTAGGGGTGTAACCCACCCAATCACAATGGACTAAATAATCTAGGGTCCTATAGCTAGCAGAACCAATAAGACGTCGTACTTGTAGTGACGTCTATCACGAGTGATGTAGAGGGAAGGGCGTAGACGACAACCCGATAAGAGTTTTCCAATCCTCACGCTCTGTTACCATATACATATATAGCACCTATACTTAAGTTACCTTTTCCAACTAATAGAACTGCATGACAAAGGTTGAGTGTTACACGTTAATGATGACGAGAATGTACTATAACTATTGCTGTCTGTATGAAGAATTTGGAAGTTAAAGCGAGACAGGTGATCGCGACACTGTTGATTAGCATTTGTTTAACCTGTTTTTTGTACTTGTCATTAAATGGACTTACCTTTGCCAAACTATTGAGTTGTCCTTATTGAATTGTGTTGGAGTAAGAGAATCATGCACCCCATCCTCCTCAAGGTGCAGCTATCTTGTCTTACAGGTACTCGAGGGTGAGTTCTGACCCATGGCCCTTCAGAGGACGCTCTGCCCTCCTGTACACTTCGTAGCAGTGAGGATGGTTTTGACCATCAACTATTGATTAATTATTACTAAGATACCTATTGACCATTGACACGAAGTAACTCTAGGTCTTCAGCAATATCACAAGTCCTCACCATTCGGCCGAGTAGACTGAGAAGCTTCCCGTGGACAATGATAGTGTAAGTCCATAAAAAAACTGCAGTGGGGCTGAAGGAACCTAACTTACAAAGCATAACCCTTCTCATTCCTACGGGCAGCCAATCGGACGAAAAGGCTGAAGGAGGCGGTAAAAGAGGGGCGATGATCCCGAGGATCCAGAGAGGCAAGATGTGAAAGGTGAATGAAACAATAAATTCAACATTTTAGCAAATGTCTTGTAGGCATTAGAACAAGTAAGGGAAAGGTAACGGAAGGTGGCGGAAAATAAAAATAGTCAGAAGTAGAGAATACTGTATATATATATAAGGGGATAATGACTCGTGCATATTAGAGAAAATAAGTGGTTACCGGGGGGACACCCGAGAGAAAATAGTGGTTACTGGGCTAGACACCTGTGAGAAAATAGTGGTTACCGGGAGGACACCCGAGAGAAAACAGTGGTTACCGGGAGGGACACCCGAGAGAAAAAAACAGAGGATACCAGGAAGGACACCTGAGATTAAAAAGTAAGAGGATTCGCCATGTACCTGCGCTTTAATATAGCGGTCAGAAGAAACGTGAACTCAGAGCCCACATAATAGGGTACGATAAGCTACTGTGACGATTAAAGACGTCACAAAAGGGGTTCGTTTAAACTCCATGTCGGGGTATTGATTAGAAGGCAGGGATATGTGTGTCCAGCTGGTGTCCGTCTAGTCTGTCAAGTGTCTGTCGTGCGTGTTCTGTTATATGTCAAATGTAAAGAACTGTATCGTTGATTGTGTGAAATGAAGTTTGGGTTTTACGTAATTCTGTAACTAAGAGGGAATCGCCAATGGATTGATGTTCTTGAGTAAACTGATGATATACAATTTTGGCAGGAAAAGATTGGATTGGAACTTGCGTATGTGGTCCTCGCTCATATTGTTGGAAGTATTAAACGTGCATGAAAATACTGTTGGCAACAGAATTTAAGAATGGAGGAGATTACCCAACTTGCCCACTTATGTAAGCAGCTGCCCAAACATGCACCCAAGCTTAAAAAATATAGCACCGAGTGGGTCAAGGGTACCGCCCACAAGATGTTTATGCTGTGGCCACAGAATGGGTCCCTATCTAAAGCCGTCTTACAACACATGACGACTTATCTGCATGCCACATATAAAGGTAAAAAACGAGAGAAATGCCTCGCTGTTCTAGAACTGTGGAAAATGTTCGAACAGACGAAGGAGGATGAACCACCTGTAGACTGGATATTAAACGAATGCACGGAGGGGGTGAGACGCCTACCGCGCCACCAGCCCCGCCTGAGCCAGAAATTGAGGGAAGTAAGTCAGAGGGACTTTACCCGCTAAGGGATCTCAAGGCAGCCACGGCATATAGCAACCCCACATATGAGTCACCTACGTACAGTAGTGACAAAATCAAGGGGAAGGATCAGGAAATTAATCTTACCTCCGCAGTCCCGAGGGACAAGGAGAGAGGCGATGATGAAAGGAAGGACCAGGCACAGATTGGTGCACCTCTCGATAAAGAGAGAGAAGGAAAGAAGTGGAAAGGAAGTGAAGATAGAGCTGATGAGATAGCATTCGCAAAAGACAAATGGATGGGAGGACAGATATTATTGAAACTCAATGGAAAGGGAAGTGATGATGTGAGACCGAGAGAGAAGTCTGATGAGACACAAAGAAGATAAGGAAATAAGGGACGAAAGGATAAAAAGGAAAGATAGGCTGAGGCGAGAACAGCTATATCGCGAAGAGCAAGAAAAACAGCTTGTTCGCAAACAGAAGGCAGCCTATGACCTGTACAGACAGAATCAGCAAAGTTTGGAAGAAGAGCAAAGAGTACGTGAAAAAAGGATAAAGAGGTGAAAGGATGAGGAAGTTAGAAGGGTAAATGAACGTAGGAAAGAAAGAAAAAGGGAAGAAGAAAGGACAAGAGAAGACGCAAGGAGGTGCAAGGAAGTCAATGATGATATAGAACGCAAGCGTAGACGCAGGGCACGAGATCTCGAATATTTGGCTCGGGAAGTTAAAAAACCCAATCCTGTTGTAGAATGGGAAGACATCAAAGAATTCCTTCCTGCGAATGACTCAGTACCAGGCACGAGTGGGGCAAATATTGAAGATGACTTCGACACCAGAAGCATTGGGGAAATGATTGATAAAATATACGATGAAATGGGGTTGGAATAAAACTCCCACAGGGTAAACGAAGACGAGCGCTTGGAAAGCACTCAACTGTATGACACTGAGGATATCACCCGAAGTAGTGGGAGCAGGGGACTGTCCCTGGACAGGCTAGAAATTAGTAAGAATGACGAAGATACAAGGAGTTGCACGAATTCGGAACAATCAATGTCCGACTCCGGAGAGGAGACGGAGGAAGAGACAAATGAAGAAGGGAGACGGCGCAAAAAGCAGCTCCCAAGGGTCAAAGGGGTACGATGGTCAGACGCTAGCGAGTCCTCACCTAGGACATCAGAGTCTGTTGCGCAGCCTGACCGGCATAAAGGAACACCCCATGGTCAGAGGGGGGTGTCAGGACCTGCCTATGTAGACAGATTGAGGACATTGCCAGGTAGACGGCAATGCGGGAAAGCTGCTCCAGCAAAAGACAGGAGAGCTATGGGAAAGAGAAGGAAGATGCGCATTCCAATTCCTGCTGCTAGAAAAGGGGGGAGCAAGACCACAATATATTCCATGGCCACACATGGACAGAGAACCTGAAAAACAAGCTTCCAATGCTGACATTGGGAGCCGGGAAGTGGATACACGAGTTAGAGAAAATGACAGGGGGTGTCACATTAGCTATAGGGGACATTAAGGGTCTCCTGATCGCCATACTTGGTGAGAGAGCAGACGATGTGTGGAAGCGGGCAGGAAACCATGGCATAACCACAATTACCACTACCCATGACGGAGTGCCATTTAATAACTGTAGAGCCGCGGTGTGGAAAGCGCTATGAGTGCTGTACCCGGACACTTCTGATATGGGAGCTATAATGACTCAAAAAATGAAGGAGTCAGAAGATCCGTTGATTTAAATCCAGAATTTTCAAGACGCTTGGGTGCTCAAAACGCTTGAATCTTAGATTAAATCTATCCCTGTTTTCTACCATATATTGTGCCAAGGGTTGCCTGAACCGGTGCAAAAATAGCTCAGGAAATTGGTAGGAGTAGAAGCTAAACCATGGGCCAAAATACAGTTGACTATTGCACATTACTGTAGATTGTTGCAAGAAAAGAATCGAAAAAAGGAGGCAACTCGTAAGCGTGAGGAAGCGGAGCTGGTGCAAAGGAAATTATCAAAGTATGCTCTTGAAGGAGCTATGCTGACCAGCCCAGCTGAATCGAACGTAGAACAGGCGACTAACCCGTCACAAAATAACCAGGGTAACGCGGGATTTTACCCGAGGGGAAGAGGATGGCAGAGTAATCAGGGAGGGTTTCAAAGTAATCAGGGAGGTTTCCATAATAATCAGGGAGGCTTTCAAAATGTGCAGATGGGCAGTCCAGATATGCCAAATGGACAGATGGCCCGACCACCGCCAGTGTGTTGGCTGTGTTGAATGACAGGGCATGTGGCGCACTCGTGCAGAAGCCAAGGTGCATGGCAAAATGGTCAAGGAATGGGAGCAGGAACAGTGAATCCGCCTGCTATCCCACAACAGGGCGGTGCACAGAATCACACAGTGCAGCAGCAAGCGCCGGGCTTGCAGCAAGGGGCGCAGCAACGGGTTCAACCATCGAACCTGGGGAACCTGCCACAGGGGCAATCCCAACAGGCACCACCGCAAATGTCTCAGGGCAAAAACTCCGGAAGGGGAGGAAACCCTGGGAATGTAGAAAATACACAAGCATACAGTGGACTGAACTTATACACGAAATAGGACAGCTCGCTGGGAACCCTGATGTGTTATATCCTATCAGTGACACCAGACCCGAACAGGGAACCAAGGGTAAATGTCGTCATAGGGGGGAAAGAATATTCCTTCTTAGTTGACAGGGGTGCAACACGCTTGTGCATACGAGAAGGCTCTGGCCAGGCCATAGATACTCAGAGTTTTACAGGAGCTTACAGCAGAGTTCCCTTTACGGACAATCTGCCAGTCTCTGTAAGAGATTGTGAGATGAATGTACCTTTATTATATTCACGTCAGACCCCAGTAAACATTTTGGGTTGAGACTTAATGACAAAGTTGAATATGACTATCTCGTTCACAGAGGAGGGCATAGTATGCTCCACTCCAGGTATGCATTATTCGAATGTGTGCAAAATAATCAGAGCATACTCGGGACGCATAGCCATGAGAACTATACCATTAGAACCAGAAGTCTTTGTATATGGAGTGTGTGTGCTTATGGCGGGATTGCCAGGCCTCGCAGATAGAACTATGAGAACCCCTGATGAGTTCCTATTCAGACCAAGAATACCTATGCATGAAGAAGAGGGACAGGTATTTCCCTTGACGATACTAACCGCAGCAGTGTGAGGGAAAGTAGCATTAGTCGAAGGATACGATGATGAAGGCAGACAATGATGCGCAATTATCGCCATTTAAGAAGGGTATAGAGTGACTGACGTCACTGATGACGATCTGTTCGGAGAACACCCTGACTTGGAAGAGACGAGGGTGGAACTAAGTCTCATATTCTGGGTCAAAATGATCAAACGAGAAGTGCCACAGAGAATGATGTTAGCGCTGGTCCGTCCAGCATACTTTGATGACGACATGGCCGAGGTGCCTGTCTCAGTATGGACTACAGGACGTTATGACGTAGGCCTCCTGAAAGCTGAAAGAGGTAGGAGAAGTGAAAATTAAGCTAAAACCAGGAGCAATTTTACCAAGAGCGCAACAATATCCCATGTCCAGAGAGGAAGATGAAGGGATCGCGAAGACAATTTCCGCCATGATGGATTAGGGCATCCTAATGACATCAGAATCACCCTGTAACACAGTGATTTACCCTGTCAAGAAATCAAAGGGAGGGTCTTGCCATTTAATCCAAGATTTAAGAGCATTAAACAATATTGTCGAGGCCGAGTTCCCTCTAGTCCCTAATCCATCTACGATCCTGTGTAACATACCGATCGAGGCGAAATATTTCACGGTGATTGACTTGAAAAATGCCTTTTTCTCAATCCCGTTACACCGTGACTCGCAAGATGTGATGTCATTTACTTTCAGACAGATGCAGCTGAAAAGTATGAGGTTGCTACAGGGGTATTGTGAGTCCCTGTCTATTTTCAACAGAGTACTGCAAATGGACTTAAGTAATATTGCAGTAGACAGTGTTGTTTTGCAATATGTGGATGACATTCTGATCTGCAGCACCACTGAAGAGCAATGCAGGCACAATTCTGTCCAGCTACTGACTATACTGGCTGAGAAGGGATATAAGGTTGACAAGGAAAAGTTACAATACTGTCAACAAGAGGTGCTTTTCATAGTCCAGCTAATCTCACATGAAGGGAAAAAGGTAACTCCAGAAAGGGCTGAAACTAACATGAACACAGCTAAGCCGCTCACGATAAAGCAAATGCAGAGCTTCATAGGCCTGTACTGTATTATTTAAGAGCATGGGTCTTCGATTACAGCTCGTATACCAAGCCCTTGCTCCAGGCCCTAAAGAAGGCCCAGGCAACGAAGGGAAAAATTGAGTGGACTGAGACAATGGACAGAACTCAAAAGAGTGATTTGTACAGCTCCTGTTCTCGGGATTCGTAATTATGCAGAGGAATTCTACCTGTTTTCACACACAGATGGCAGCGTTATGACGGCAGTACTCGCTCAGAAAACCTTGTTGGGGTACAAGCCCCTGGCATATTACAATGGGAACCTGGACCCAGTCATGAGAGGCCAGAATTTCGAGCTCTTGTTGGTGCACGAATACCATCTCATTATTCAGCACAGGCTGCAGAACTATTGGCGTTGATACTCGCCATTGAGAATCATGTAGACCAGGAAGTAACGGTGTACAGTGACTCCGCCTATGTGACGTCCACCGTGCATGCAGGACTAGCACGCTGGAAAAGGAGGGGTTACCTCCGAGCAGACGGCATGCCAGTGCAGCATGCAGCCTTACTGGACAGGCTGATAAAGGCACTACAGCTCCCAGTGGGCATAGCGGTCGTGAAATGTGCTGCCCACAAAGGGGACAGATTTCGTGTTACGTGGAAACCATGAAGCAGACACGGAAGCCAAGCATATGGCATCCAAGAGTGAGACGATCATGGAGGTATAAGTGGCATGCACCCATGAACGAATTATGGTAGCTCAAGCCACACCAGAGGCCTACAGTAATATGGGGCAGACTCAACTGATGGAGCTTCAAGGGGAGGCACAATAGGACAAAAATAACCAGTGGAAGTGTTGAGGTTGTTCTTTCAACCCCTCAGATGGGTTGTGGTGGCAAGACAGCACTGGTAAACCAATAATGCCTGTAGCCCTAGTAAAAATAGCAATGGAACAATTGCATTACCCATTTCACATGACAAAATAAAATCTAGCTGCAACGCTTGCAGAAGACTGGTTCATACCGAATTTAGCTGAGCATTTTGCATTCTTTATGGTGAACTGCATAATCTGTCAGCAAGTCACTGCTGGGCACACATTAAAAGTAGTGAGAGAATCATCCCCCGACCAAATGTGCCTTTTCAGTACTTGCATGTCGATTATGTCAACATGATTCAAGTGTGTAACGGATACAGGTACTTAATTGTAGCGGTGTGTCCATTCTCTAGTCGGATAGAAGCAGGTCCCTGTACACACACAGACTCAACCTGTGCTTCCAAATTCCTGGTGATGGAAGTGTTCCCTAGATGGGGGTATGGGAGGTGATGAGGTCAGATAATGGGGCTCATTTAACGCAGTCTTTGAGCAGATCAGCTTGCTGCTTGGCATAAAGCAAAGGTTCTCGTCGGTGTATCATCCGAAGGTAACAGGAGTTGTGAGGGGCTCAACGGCTTGTTAAAGTAAAGGATAGCCATGTCAAAGCTTACTCTAAAGAAGGGATGGCTGCACTGTCTACCACTGGCATTGTATGCACTTCGGAACCAACCAGGC
The DNA here is from genome assembly GCF_040938575.1 of Ambystoma mexicanum. NCBI lineage: Eukaryota > Metazoa > Chordata > Amphibia > Caudata > Ambystomatidae > Ambystoma > Ambystoma mexicanum. The sequence continues at coordinate 649,355,771 of NC_090922.1, read as the reverse complement.
TCCAACTATCATCTTACACCAAACGAGATAGTCACGGGAAGGAGAATAAGGACAGCCTTTACGCCTCGAGATGTGATGCCCAGCCAACCCGAGAGGTCTTAGGAGCCAAGCTGAAGGAGTACCTGAACTGTATGACATCCAGTCTCACTGTAATTTCAGGACCAAATACAGCAACGACGAAAAGGGTACAGCACAGCACAAGACACAGCAGGATGCACTGAAACAGATGCAGTTCAAGGTCTATGTGCGCCAATCATCTTCCCTGGTGATGCCATGTTGGTAAGAAACCACACGAGAAAAAGGTGGCACGAGCCAAGATTCAAAGGTCCGTTCATCGTAGAGGACTGCACTCCCTCAGCGGTCAAACTGCAAGGCAGGCGAGCATGGATCTTCCTTAATGACATTAAACCCTATATCGGTGAGATCCCTCTAGCTGCACCCCACCGCGAAGAAATCACAGAGAACAGGGAAGAACCTCAGCACATGCAGAAGAGATCAATGACGAGGACGAAGGACACATGAGCAGCAAAGCGAAGACAAAAAACTCTGTTTGAAAATTGTGGCTTTAAACTGGACATTTCCTCTAAGCAAAAAAGGGGATAAGGAGATAATGGACGCTCTGTGCATCTTAGTGCGAAGAGAATGAAGAAGAGAATTACCAATCTAAGCCACAATGCACTGACAATACGAACTTTTGAATCAAGCCACACTTAGTCATTGTTGAAGAAACAAGACTCTGATAGACTGTAAAAAAGGACTTTTCGTTAAGAGCTTAAACACAGTAACTTAAAGCAACCAGCACCAAAACTTTGTTTTGCAGAACTCATGGTATCTCCCAGCAGAAGTCTCACATGGGATATGCTCACCTATTTCCAGTTAGTGGTATTATCTTATCCGTCACTTATAGGGAGAGTAACCTGTGTCACAGACTTTGTTCAAGATTCTGCTAACAAGAAAGTAATCCGGCAACTGCTGACTGTCATCGCGGAAGCCTTCGCTGAGTTGCCCAAATACAGTGATAAGGACACAAATGCTTCCACCACAGGTGATCATAGATGAACTCACGTACACGCTTTTCTTTCGCATCATAGAGGAGAGCCCATGACTCGTCGGGAAAACCATGGACATACTCACGTACATTAGAGATCCAAGAAACACTGAACATTTGAACCAACTGTAGATCAAGCTAAACTATATGGTCGCAATCCACACAGCAGGAAAGTGCACAGACTGTTCACGCCAAAAGAAAGGCCTGTGATCCAGAACCCAGCCAAGCAGGACAAATGTCCCTGTCATGCAAGGACAGCCAACTGGCTCACAATGTCCTGTTCTGCCTAGTCACTGACTATCCAAAAATGGTGGGAAGGCCTGCAGAGGTTGACGTCATCACCTTCCTCAGAGATCCAGCTAATGTCTCACACATGGGAAAACTCCTCCACGGAATAATGCTCCAAGTGGAGCTGTCCAACTTTCAAAGAGAGTACCTGAGGAGATTCCAGTGAGACTTTCCACCGAGGGACAGGTCCAGGAGACAGAGACACTGTTCTTCTTCTTCCGCCATGGGACAGATTGAGGAGGCAGAGACACAGTTCTTCATCTTTCCGCCGTGGGACAGATCTAGAAGATCTAGTTTAGGGAAGAGAACTTCACTGTTTTGTTTTTATTTTTATTTTTATTTTTATTTTTTTTAATTTTTGGTTTGATTTTGAGTGATACCATTTTGTCCATTTTTTCTGCATTTGAACAGGTTCCAGCATGTCCTTAGGACTGAAGCAGATTCGGGGAGTGCATTGGGAACTTACCTATTTTGAAGGTGCATCATGAATGTGATTTCCCAAAGGTGTTAGTCTAATCTTTCTCCATAGTAGTAGGAGAACTGTTTCACATAACCAGAGACAATTGCCACACCGCAAGAGGTGGGACTCTTTAAAGCACTTGACACTTTATGATACGAAACTTTTGAGAAACAAGAACTGAGTAAGTTAAAAGAATTAAACACTGACAATTGACTTATGATTGAAATGGGGGCCCAGAATAGTAACTTGGTCCTCCCGCGAACAGAGGGGTGCCCCCGCTTCCCTGGAAGAAAAAGCTGCCAGCTTTCTTACCGATCGATCATGTGTATATGCATAGTAATTATCATTGTTTTTCTGTCATTAACAATCAGAACTGCATGTCTCATTGGTGCATGAAGTGTCCCGATTTCAGTGCACCCACCGGATAAGGTACGCATGAGTCCCACGAAAGCACCTAGACCCTATATAGTTATTCCAGTCCCAAGAAAATCTGATGGTAAAGTAAACGAACTAAAATTGAATGTAATTAGCAGTGATTCATACACACTTAAGGTAACAAATTAAGAGAAAATCTGGAGACCGGGTCAGCGTGGAATGAATGAAATTGTAGCACTGACCACTACACGCGCCCACACTCTGAATGCACATGAACAAGGGCAAGTGTCAATGGCTACAGAACCTCAAACGATGGCAACAGAAAGTAGGAGACTGCCTACCGAACAACCAGTTCCAGAAAATAGTGGAAGTGACCAAGAAGAATCAAGTGAAAGACCAACTAAGGAAGATATAACAAAAGCCCTCAAGAAGACAGAGGCAGCTACAAGAGAATTCACTGCAAAGACACAAATGCTGATAGACCATTTGTTCCCATTTATAGCAAGATCGAAGAAACTGCATGAAGAATTGAAAAATAGAACCACAGAAACTGCAGTGAGAAGCACACCAGTTCCAACACAAGAAACAAGCACCAGGCCCACAACGCGGCCATACGTTGGACAGATGGTACACAGGTGGTGGTTAAAGGAGCTCTACGAGAGAATACAAGAGGAGAGGAAGAGAAACACAAAACCTTCTCCCACCACAGTGATACAGATAATGAAGCCTGCTCCACTGACAAGCATGCTTGAGAAACCCCCAGCATGGAAAAGTAGCACAGATGCTTTTAAAGATATAGTTATAGCAAACTACAGAAGGACACTAAGAATCAAGAGAAGCCCACATGAAGACAACAATGAACTGAACGATTACCTGGATAGCACAGCACACCTAGGAAACAACATTTGGTACCAACACATGAAGGAAGTCGGAAGAAGAAAAAGCTGATGGAGAATGCTTCGTCTGTGCACTCCTACCGTACAGCATGGGAAAATCCAAGATCTTTGTGGCTGTAGAAATAGATGTCCCTACAGCACACTGTATGTCGCACATAGCAATGTGCAACACCAGAGGACAGTTTATGGGGAGAGATGCCTCATTGATATGGGCAACTGAAGCAGAGAATCCCGATGAAGACGGTTACGTGCAGGATATCAAGACAAGGAACAGAGAGCATACCAAGAATCACGTGATCAGGTATGAGAATCCTGAAGTTAAAGGATCAGGAACAAGATGGGAAATAAACCCGAGACTAAATGTCCAAGGAAAGATTGCAGAAGAGGCTAAAATTTGGAAGAACAGAGGCCAAATGCAGATCTGGGGAACAGTGGTTTCCCAAACGGATGGGAAGTTGAAGAGTTGTAATTGCCGAGCGTGGATGGTCCTTGGAGCCTGCCAAGAGCGATAGAGAACTCACAGAGGCTCTGCAAACCTCTATGACGAAAGCTGGTAAAGCTGCTGACATGGTTTGAGGACAGAGGGGGACCTTTGCAAGTAGTACCACTAGAAAACCCAAAACTGTGCTGCAGAAGTAATGGCACAAGGAAGATGGGAGAGAATCAAAACTGCAGACAAATCTTTGAAGCTCCAGGAATGACTCAGGGGACCACAGTTATTATGGACCATTACTGGGCATGTGTATCCAAGGCATATATAAGACTACCGAAAAACTGGGGAGGCATATGCACACTAGTGAATGTCCACGTTCCTGCACTAGTGATCCCGAACAGTGACCTGAGTATGTACAGTTTCCCGAAAGCAGATGCTCACCTAAGGAAGAGGAGGTCTGCGGAACTGGTATCCCGAATGAAGAGGGAGAATTACTTTTCTGCCAAATCAGAAGAAGCATTTTATGCAATCCCATATGAACACAGGCTGTTTAGCCTCACCTCATCGGTATTCAAAACAATACTCTTGCCACACATCCAAGTTGGAGCAAATACTATATGGTTGCAGATAACCAGATGGGAGTTATTGCAGACCATCAACACCACCATAAAAGGATTCAACGCTATCAAAGAAGAACTGAGAGCAATCTGATTGATGACCCTCCAGAACAGATATGTACTTGACATGATCACAGCGATAGATGGAGGTGTTTGCGCAAAAATCGAAGAATCATGTTGCACATTTATACCTTCACATGACGAAGAAAATGGAAACCTAACAGAAGCCATAAGTATGCTGACAAACCTTAAGAATCAGATGATCGACAAAACCGACGAGGTGGATGATGACAGATGGTTTGGAGCACTATTCTCATGGGTCCCACAATGGATGGCGGAAATATTCAAGTTTCTGGGATCCCTACTGGTAATGATACTGCTAGGATTCTGTGTTATCTAGATAATCATCACACAGTGCCAGAAAACTGCAAAGAAAGCCATTGGGATGAAAATCATGGTCGATGTCGAACCAGGATGGAAGCCCAGAGACCTTACTGATGAAGAAATAAGAAACTTTGTGAAGGCCAGCGAATTTGCGCCAGAAGGAACAAAGTTTGCGTATCCCAGAAAACGAAGAAAGTTTGAAGGAAAATGGATCTATTGCATCCCAAATGGACAATGCTAGTTAATGACCTGGGACAAAGACGAACACGTAAAAACAGCAGGAAGTTTGAAAGGAGTGATAAAGCTATGGACTCCAAAGATGCATACATTTGCACCATCATGTACAAACCCTAAAGACGATGAACAAGATGCAGAAGAACCAAGTAAGACAAAACCAAAGTAGGTAGCAGAAGTGGTCAATGAACCGACCAGAGAGGGGAGTGTAGAGGAGGTCCCAGACATGGCCTGCACTCCAGCCCCCCATTCTGAGGTACCAGGAACATACTCGCCAAGGTACGTGATGTATGAGGAACAATTGAACCAACAGAGAGCTGCACTGGGCCTATGCCCAGTGCCCATCAGAAGAGCAATACCTGTTGAAGTGCCTATAACCAGACAACCATGGGCAGCTCAGTACCCGCTGAGGCAACCGTACCAACGGCTGGCCCGAAGTCAAGACTACTTACAGGCCGTCCCCGAAGAGATCCAAAGAGCCCTAATGGAGGGTAAATGGTGATGACATAAGAGCCCGAACAGTCGTACAGATGCACATAAATGACAAGCGAAAAGGATAACATGAACATAAACAACAATCGAAAGATGACGCACAAGGACGAAATGGAAAGAATAATGATGTAATGGATTTATAAGAAGAAACGAGGTTGATATATAATGAGACGTAAGAAAACGTGCATGCTGCTAATTAAAGTGGAGATTTATGCCTAGGGGTGTAACCCACCCAATCACAATGGACCAAATAATCTAGGGTCCTATAGCTAGTAGAACCAATAAGACATCGTACTTGTAGTGACGTCTATCATGAGTGATGTAGAGGGATGGGCGTAGACGCCCACCCGATAAGAGTTATCCAATCCTCACGCTCTGTTACCATATATAGATATAGCACCTATACTTAAGTTACCTTTTCCAACCAATAGAACTGCATGACAAACGTTGAGTGTTACACGTCAATGATGACGAGAATGCACTATACCTATTGCTGTCTGAATGAAGAATAGGAAGTTGAAGCGAGACAGGTGATCGCGACACTGTTGATTACCATTTGTTTCCCCGTTTTTTGTACTTGTCATTAAAAAGACTTCCCTTTGCCAAACTATTGAGTTGTCCTTATTGAATTGTGTTGGAGTAAGAGAATCCTGCACCCCATCCTTCTCAAGGTGCAGCTATCTCATCTTACAGGTACTCGAGGGTGAGTTCTGACCCATGGGCCCATCAGAGGACGCTCTGCCCTCCTGTACATCCCACTGCTGATGCAGGTTCTACAGCAGTGGGTTACCTATATACCATCCACTTCTTTGAGTTTTCCGCATGCAGGGCAGTTCCTTCTTGGTTCATCATCCATGTTACCTAACCTGTCACAAGGCCATTCTCAAGGAACTCTCTCATAACGTCCCCAAACAGGTCACCATGCTTCCCCAGAAGGTGGGGCTGGCTGGGCACCTCCTCCAGGTACTTCTCACCCTGGTTGCTGCTGTGGGTTAATACACAGTTGGCAGTGGATGCCTCTTGCCTGCGCCTTCATCATAGCCGCACCATCTACCTCAGGATTGCTCCCCCCCACCCACCTGTCTGCTACATTGACAGACCCACAACGCTCCACCTCAAGGCATCCCTCGCCCCAGCATTTTCAGCAGACCACACGCCATGCTCCACCCTCTCCCAGGCCCTTTAACCACATCACTGGCAGAGCCCTGTCGAAAGCACGTATTCCATAGACCAGGCCTGTCATGGCATTGGGCGTCCACCTCCACAATGGGCCTGCACCATTCTTTGGATCATCTTGAGCAGGGTCACTGAGCCCTCAGCGCCTCTTAGTCTCTTTTATGTGGCCCCTTTCCCCTGATGGCTTCATGGACGAGGTGAGTTTCATTGGGGTGCGGAGGAACTGTTGCTTTAGGCGGCCATGTTGGTACATGCCCCCTGGTGGTCTCCAGACCTCTTATTTTGTAATCCCTCTGCAGGGAATTGCTACCTGCCACCGTATACATGTTAGTTGTTTCCTTTATATTTCTAATTTAGGTGGAATCCACCATGGTCAAACTGAAAAACAAAATATTGCTTGAGGCAAGATAAAAATAGAAAAGGTTTTTTTTTCTGAATATATAAACTGAGAGAATGACAAACAGCTACCTTTCGAGTATCCACACCAGAGGAAACAAAAATGTGTCTCAAACCATATAAGTGCACAGGCACACCATCAATCTTTTAGCAAATGAAAGAGATGGGAGGCTCCATTTTAACAAAAATATCTCAGATATTTATTATGTATAACTCAGTCATAAAACAGACCAATAGGTCACATTTGCAAATCTTGACAACAGCTAAAAAAATCAGCTAAAAAGAGAGACAATAAATCCACAGTTTTGATCTTTATATTCATTGACATGACAATTTGTATCACAAGTGACGTTAGTAGCACATGGGTGACTTGAAACTAGCATATGTATTTTTTGCTTAGATTTAGAGCCCCCAATGTTGTTGTTTGTTGTGTGAGTGGGCCTGCTCACACAACAAATTAACAGAGAAGGTTTTTTATTTTTAGCACCTTTTTCAGGCTAATGTGCCTGCTTGTGTTGGAAAGAAAACTGTATTTTTTTCTATTTCAAGCACACTCATAATGGAAATGGAAACAGTTTGTGTTTTACTTTTTCAAGCACTGGTGTTACAACAATAGACAGCGTTTGTTTTCTATTTGAAGCACCCTTATACTGGATATAATTAAATATGCCCAGCTGCAACGGGCCAGATGAGGCAGTCAGCCTGCCCTCCTCTGCCAGGCTATTGCTTAGTTGAACCTCAGACTTTTTTTTTGCTGAATCAGTGAAAAGGTGAGAAAGTTTGAGACAGCTGAAACCAGCCATGCCTCGCTAGTGGGCCAGCAGTAAAGCAGTAACAAAATAGTCAATGATCAATACTGAAACTACATAGGAGTGCCTTGGAGCACTATGAAGAGACATACATTTGCTATAAGCACATCCAACCCTTATGATGTCCTTGTACCAACAAAGGCTGTGGATTGACTTGCTTCTCAAAACATGGCAGGAGAGAGGAGGACAGCTACAACTCCTGCAATTTTAGGAATAATGATGTTGCATTTACACTGGGGTCCTTTTACAAACTGAATATTTATAACCGGTAATATAGCTGTTATGGATCAAAAGTAAGAAGCAATTTGGTTACAAACTACATGGGGTCTCATACGAGGCTGGCGGTGGTGGAATGAACGGTGCCGGTAAGGTACCAGCACCGTTCATTCCGGGCCGCCACATTATGGGCTTGTCGCGGGTGGCGGTAAACACGTCTGGTCCAAACCAGACGTGCATACCGCCACCCGCGAGCAGACCAGGATGCTAACAACAGACCCGTCATTAACAGGTCCATTGTTAGCATCCTCCCCATTCCCATCTGAGCCCTATAAGGGCTCAGATGGGAATGGGGATGTATTGGGTCCGGGTCCTGATAATGGGAATTAACGGGCCCGCAAAAGTTGGCATGGCCCGGTAATTCCCCATTTTCGGAACCCAGACCCGGTACCCGGTTTGGGCGTAGCCATGCCAGTAAGAACGGCATGGCTACCTCCAAACTCGTAATGAGGCCCATGGTGTTTAGGAGACCCAATGGTAAATGCTGTTTTCTGTTGTTTCTGAGTGGAGCACAGGAGGGCATGTCAGTATAGGTAGAGGTATCTGTGAAATTCAACATCCTAGGGCCTCATTATAAGTATGGCAGTAAGGCAACAACAGTGCCGGTAGCACTACCAGCACCGTTGCTATCGTACCAACATACTACGAGCTGTGCTCGCGGGTACCTGTCAGACCTGGCGGGCAGGTGACACCTGCAAGCACAGCAAATTGGATGCACCGGCATCGTTGTAAACGGTGCCGGTGCATCCGATGTCCCCATTCCTCAATGGGAATGGGGAGGTACCGGGCCCGGCACCCGCGAAAGGGCAATTACTGGGTCCAGCTGGGCCAGAATAGCCTGTTAATTGGCCATTTGCGGGTGCCGGACCTGGATGTGAGTTTGGAGGTAGACTTGCCAGTTTTAACAGCAAGGCTACCTCGAACCTCGTAATGAGGCTCCTAGAATAGCTGTAGATTCTCCACATTTCCAAGCTTGTAGGCTGAACACTTGTTTTACTGGAACAAGTTTACACCTATTCATAAAAAGGAGCCTCCATCCTAACTCAAGCTTTTACAATCCTTTTTGAAGTATTTTTCACCAGCTCAAACTGAAATCACACTGCCCAACTTGATATTATTTGGGAGTGATTTAAATCTTAAACTAGTGATTCATCATGTGATTTGGTGGGTTAAAAATGTCATACATTATGGGTGGAATGGGCAATTTGTGAAATAAATTGGAGAACACATACTGAGCAAGAGGCAAAACCATATTTGAAAATAAGAGGTATGCCATTGAAATTGACTATGTTATTGTAAGAGGGAGTGACTAAGATTTGGTGGATTAGAGATCACTGAGCAAAGTGAAAAGGATCACAACCATATCTCAATGTCACTCTATCAAAAGTCTCTGACATAATCTACCCCTGTTCTAGTAGGCATTTTTGGGGATGTGGTCAGCTACAACAGGAAAATGTTGAAGAAGATCATCCTTGTGCCTGAGCAAATATTATCTAATATAATGCTTCTTCCATTTAAGAAGGTCAGCGTGTCTCTTGTAGAACCTGAACAGCATCTGATATTATTACTTGCTTTTCAAGAGCTCACTCAGAAAATGTTGACACACTTCCTAGCTAACCTATCTGAATTTAAATCTACAAGAGCCATTCACAAAATAGAATGGTTCTTTGCTGACTGCAGATTAGAAAAAAATTAGCTTCTTTGTACCCTAAAAGGCAATCCGAAGAATTCTGAAGGGATTGCCCTCAATCAAAATATGTGCAAAGTAACATGTCCTGGGCTAAAAAGGCATCGTCTCATAGTGCCTGGGAGAAACTAGAGACTGAAACCAGATCCACAGATAGTAAAGATATTTAGAAAGTGCCACACATGGATTCACCCTCAAGCCATTTGGGCATTAACAAATACATATCTTTGAAAACAACCTATGACTGCAACAATTTATCACTACCGATGCATGCATTAACCTCCTCAAGATACAAACAAAAATCATCCTTTCCTTCTAACCACTCTACAAAAAACTCTAATCTCCACTCTTATGCTCAGCAAACTGGATTACTGCTCAAGCCTTCTCCGTTGCCTTCCCCTATACTCCTTTCTCCCTCCAGACAAAGCCCTCAATTTTGCTACAATCACTCTTAACAACCTACCCTGATCCTCTCACATGTACTCATACCAACATTCTGATTGGCCCTTCATGCACATCCACTCTCCCTTTCAGTACCTTCTACCAGTACACAACTATATTAATGGTCTTTCTCCACAATACCTGTTTGGTTGTATCTCAGTTTGCTCACCATCTTGCTCCCTCTGATACTCCTCTGCACCCAGACTCACATACCACACCCTCCCCGTGCTTCTTCTTGTGTCCTCTCCTTCTCCCTAATCACCTCACTTCACTGGAATCAACTGCCCATAACAATCAAAGTCATCCCAACTGTGGATTTCTTCAAAGCGTGGCTTAAACTTCATGTGCTTCCTAAAGAGGAAGCCCCCCTGCCCACTCCCCATCCTCCATTCCTGATTCTACCATTGCCTGCAGTGATGCATATTCATGTACATATGTATATTTAATTAGTACTCCTCTAGTTTTAAGAACTTGCCCCAAATGTTACCTTTGTAAGTGACATGCTTATTAAATACATTTTGTTTTTGTTTGTTTAGCGTTGTCCCTGGTATATGTGCTAATGTGTTATTCCAACATCATAAACTAGCTCATTACTTGTTCTCATATTATGCTATTGTACATGCACCCTTTTTAGGGATGCCTCTGACATCTGTAAATGTGGTATTGTCTGAAATATACATCTATGTTCTTTAAATGGTTCCATGTCATTTCCACAAAATACAATACTCCGTGGTAATTTACTTAGTGGAAATGACTTCAACTTTTTATTTTGACTTTTATTTAATGGGGGGTTCCCACCAATCCCTCCTTCCCCTTCACTCCCACCCCTGCCCCAAAACCTTCCCCACTCTATTTACTCCTTATACCTACATATATATATATGGTCAAAGTAATTTCAAAGTAATTTCCACTAAGAAAATTACCACAAAGTAAGTTACTTCATTGAAACAACAGGAGGCCCTTTCAAAAATACATTTACAAATGCAAAAAGTACAAACGGGGGCGTGACTTGGCGCCGAGGAATATGGCAGCCTAGCCTGTGAGCTCCACTTCGGTGCCCTTTATAACTTGTTTTTTCCCTTCTCCGACTTGATTTATGGCCTCATGAATCCTTTTGGACATTTCGTTTGGTCCTACTGAAGCCTGAAGCGGCTTCGGTTTGTTGCGTCGTGGCCGCTCCTCACCAGACGAAGACATCCGGAGCCGGGCCCAAGCCACGTCATCCCGCTGAGGGCGTGCCCGACAGTTCTAGTCAGCTGTGCAGCCGCAGCGACTCAGACAACCTGTAATATATATACGATAATGCTTTTCTTCACACAATATTGGCACGAAGGCTAAATAATTATATGAAACAAGGATATTTGTTCTTCAAGTAACTTTGGGTTTTTTTGTCAACTATTATTGAATTGTTTGTGCCTCACAGGAATTCTTTTACACAAACTGCCCTCTACTTTACATCATTATCTGCCTCTCCTTTCCTTCCTCTTATAATAATGACTCTAAGTTACATTAGTGCCCTCTATTGAACACCTCACATATTTTGAGTTAATAAAGTGTGAGGAATGTAATTAAAAATTAAGACAGAAGCGAAAAAGAGATAGAGGGGGGGTGAGGAAAGAACTAAGGAAGCATAAGGAGCAAGGCAATAAGAAAAAAGAAAAGGAGGGGAAAGAAAAGTAAAAAGACTCTGAAAACAATAGCTAGGAAGAAGAAAAAGAAACTGTTTAAAAAGAAAGAAAGAAAGAAAGAAAGAAAGAAAGAAAGAAAGAAAGAAAGAAAGAAAGAAAGAAAGAAAGAAAGAAAGAAAGAAAGAAGAGTGAAAGTGGGGGGAGGAGTAAGTACTTAAAAAGAAAAAGATAAATAAGGAAGAAAATTACAAAGGATATAGGAAGTAAAGGAAATCAAGAATAACATTATAAATATATAGTCTATGTTGCATTATGGCTTCAAAAAAGAATCAAACTAAAGAGATCCCCTTGAAATCCCCTACTACTCTCAAAAGGCAAAAGAGTGAATCTCCTACACCCAAAGAAGATGTGAGTGATCCTGTAATGCAAACTATTTTATTAGGAATAAGAGCCCTCAAGCCTTTCATGGAAGATACCAACACTAAACTGCAAAAATTAGATGAGAAATTTAACATCTTTGATGCTTGGATGAATGAAGTGGAGAGAAGGGTTGGAAACGCAGAAGATATAACTAATAAAGTTACCAACTTAGAAACCACAGTCACTACTATAAAACAATAAGCTGAAAACCTTGAAAACAAGAATAGAAGAAGTAATCTTTGCATTATTGGCCTTCCGGAGGGAATTGAGAGGGATAACCCTATCCCCTTTGTTCAAGAGTTCTTGCAGCAGATCCTCAGCCTACCAACATCTGTGCATCTTAAAATTCAAAGAGCGCATCAAATAGGTCCCATTAGAGCATCCCAAAACTCACATGACTCACCAAGGACCCTAATACTTGCTCTCCCAGACTTTACCCATGTGACTCTAATCATGTCTCCAGTTAAAAAAATCAAACTTCTGACCTGGGAAGGGAAAAACAGTCTTCATTACTCAAGACGCATCCGAGGAAACCGCGGCAAGAAGAAACAAACTACTAACTTTCAGACCAGCCCTTATACAACTGAATGCCAGATATGGCATTATCCATCCTGCCACCTTAAAAGTCACATTGAATGTCCATAACTCAACTTTCCAAAACATAGGAGACTTAAGACAATTTATTCAATCCCATAAAAGAAATGACATGGAAACATCAAATCCTATCACATGAAAGGTAAATGATGATTCATTCAAGCTTATTGCTTTATCTTGAATTCTCCACCGGAGTGGGTTGTAGGTGGGCCTATCTTCCTTTTTCTTTTTTCGGCTCTCCTCCCCCCCCATCATTCTATTATCAGACATGGATTGGCGTGGATGGTTCCTGTATGCCACTGCTCTGTTGAATTTTTGGGACCGTAACTCTTTTTTACCAATCTTCATATCTTCATTGTTTGTCCCACCCCTTTCCATATGTCTTATCCTTTGCATGTGGTCCTTTATCTGGTTGGGTAACAGCATATATCTACATGTTAACATGATTCCATGCTTTACAGTTACCTCTTTATTCATATTACAGGTTATGCAAATGCATATTTATCCTTTTTTGCTGTGATTGATGCCTCTGAACATTGTATCTTGGAATGTTAAAGGATTACACAATCCCATTAAGAGACAAAAAGTACTTTGATACCTCAGCAGACTAAAGCCCTCTATAGTATGCTTACAAGAATCACATCTTTCCGCCGACGAAGCAGCAAAACTCAAGCGACATTGGGTAGGCCAGGTTTTTTCCAGTGCTGCTGATGCTTAGAAGAATGGCGTAATCACACTCATTAACAAAAACCTTAAATGTAAAATCATATCTACAGAATCTGATCTGTCAGGGAGATGGATTATCCTTAAGATATTAGTAGAATCTGCAACGTATACAATTCTTACTGTATATGGACCTACTTCTATAGAGCCCTCTTTTTGGATACAACTCAGAAATGAGATACTACTCTGTAACCCCCTTAATTTAATGGTTTGTGGAGATTGCAACCAGGTCATGGACCCTTTTTTAGATAGGAAATATAAAGCGCGGTATACTAACTCTACGTCCCATACACAATTTATTAACTTCATATCTGAAACAGGTCTTACGGATGCTTGGCGTATCTTACATCCCACCGATTCGGAATTCACTTTCTATTCTACACCTCACAACTCCTTTTCATGGCTAGATTATATCTTTATCCCTTACTCCATGGTTAGCCTCCTACTCGATGCTCAGAGAAAATCCATTACAATATCTGACCGTGCTCCAGTGCACATTCAAATTGCAACCCCAATAACCTCTCACAACTCGTGCAGATGGAGATTTAATACAAGTTTATTACATGATGTATCCTTCACACAATTCATTAAACAACAACATAACAACTTCTTCTCTGAAAATATAGATCAGGACACTTCTATCCCCAATAATTGGGAATGCTATAAAGCAGTCCTTAGAGGTCATATTATTTCTTTTGTTGCCAACAAAAAGGAAAACCTCAAATCTGAATCTGAATCTATCCTCAAACAACTTAAGCCCCTAGAAATTCAATTTGCCTGAAACAACTCACCCGCAGTCCTTAGGGATATATATAAACTTAGATTTCAATACAATAAAATAATTACACAATATTCATGCTCTAATTTGCTTAAATACAAAGTCAAAATATATCAATTTTCTAATAAAACCAGCAAAACATTGGCCTCTTACCTTAAACTCAAGACAGAGAGAACAACAATTGTTGTTATTAAAGATCATCTGGGGAACAGAAAACTCTCTCATAAAGAAATTATGCAGGTCTTTCAGATGTTACTCCAATCTATATACCTCCGAAGCCCCTCCTAATAATCCTGTGATTAATAACTTCTTCAACAATATACATCGCAATTCATATGCTCAAAGTGATCTCTCCTCTCTTAATGTTCCAATAACTTCCCAGGAAATTAATTTAGCTATTAATAACCTTAAAAAAGGCCAAGCCCCTGGACCAGATGGCTTTCTCATTGATTGTATTGCACATTTTTCAAATCTTCTGGTCCCTCAGCTTCATAAACTTTATTCTCATTTTATTTCTAATGACATAGCCCATAGTTCATTTTCACAAGTGATGTTAATAGTTTTTCCAAAATCAAATAAAGATCCTGAACTTCTCCAAAACATTTGTCCAATCTCCCATATTAATACAAATTGTAAAATATATGCAAACATTCTCGCCAATAGACTTATCCCCTTCCTACCTAATCTTCTTAAGCAAGACCAAGCTGGATATGTTAAAGGTAGAGTGTCCTCCTCCCATATTAGACTTTTCTTAAATCCCATTGATATTCTTAAAAAAATCAGAGGATCCCTTTCGATAGAGTTGCATGGGACTTTATGTTCCAAGCGCTCAAATGGCATGGCTTTGGTCCCCCTTTTCTATCCATAATTAAAGTTCTATATTCCAACCCTAAAACCGCAGTCTTTGTAAATTGTCAATTATATTCTTTTTTTCCCCTTATCTAAAGGAACACACCAAGGCTGCCATCTATCTCCCATTCTTTTTGTTCTGGCGTTAGAACCCTGTCCTGAAGCCATAAGACAAAATTATAATATTTCCGGTATTTCTTTTGACAATTTGCATATCAAAACAGCAGCGTATGCTGATGATGTACTTCTATTTTAAAAATATCCTCAACAAAGCTCCCAACACTCACTCAATATCATATCTAAATTTTCGGATGAGTCGGGTTGCAAACCTAACACAGACAAATCAGAAATACTCCCACTTAATATACATTGTACCCCGTTTCACACTAGTATTTTAGGTATGAAATTGTGTCCCCTAGGATGCAAATTCTTAGGTATCCATATTTCAGCCTCCATCAATAACATTCGCAAACATAACTCAGATAGTACACTAGCCAGAGTTAAAGAAATTGCTTCCTCCTGGTCCACCCTGTATCATTATTGGTGGGGTCGACTATAATCGATTAAAATGATGATTTCCCCCATTGTACTCTATCTCCTCTATATGCTGCCTATTCCTCTTTCACCTTCCTTCTTTAAATCTGTAGATTTTTGTCTTACTAAATTCTTATAGGGGAAAAAGAAAGATAGAATTTCGCTCCGTAAACTCAAAAGACCCCGCTCCCAAGGAGGGGTAGGCTTCCCTGATTTCAAAAAATATCATACAGCCTTTACTGCTAGGCAAACACAGTGGTGGTTTTCTCGGGATGAAATATCTTGGGTGCCGAGATGGGTAGCCCTGGAGAGAGCTATGGCTTCCCCAGTATCCCTTGCTGACATTTACCTTATTAAAGGGAAAAATAAATTCATGAAATACTCCTGTTTTCGTCAATCCATCATTTCCCTTAAGATTTGTATGCTCCCATCCATAACCAAGCAATCCTCATTCATATCCCCATTCATTTGGTATAATCCCTTGATCGAAATGAAAGGTAACTTACTGGAAGATGTGGCTCTCTAAGGGTATCACATTTTGTAATCAAATGTTTAAATGTGGCATCCCCATTACATTTGATGAATTTATTGCCAAATTCCATATGCCGAGTTCTTCCTTGCCGCAGTTTCTTTCAGTTATTGCTGCAATTGCAGAACATTTTGAGACACTGTTGTATAGTTCCAACTATCCTGATCCGCTAAGAGTACTTCAAATGCTGAACTCCAATTCAATCGCATCTATATACTATAACATCCTTTTAAGCATTCCTCTCACCCCGAGAATTGAATGTCTTCACAATGATTGGAGAAGAGATTGTTTGCAGCTGGATCATCATTTCTCTTTGCCCCTTCAATGGCAATGGGCCTCATTATGACCCAGGCGTTAAGGGGTTAACGGCGCCGTAAAAGGTTGTGGCGCCGTTAACCCCTTAACGCCTTACTACGAGGTACAGACCAGCCGTTAAGGTCGGGAGCCGCAAAGGGACCTTGAAGGTAATTACGGTACCGCAATTTGCGGTACCATAATTACCAGCTTCCCCATTCCCATTGAACCCTAAGGGGCAAAAATAGGAATGGGGAAGGGCCAATGGTAAATGGGGAATTACCGCCCTGCCAACCTTGGAATGGGGTGGTAATTCCCCATTTCACCATGGCGGATTCGGTAAGTTACCGGAGTTAACCATGACGCTAATAGCGCCATTGGTAAACGCCAGGGTCGTAATGAGGCCCAATGTATCTCTAAAATTACCACCTCTGCAAGTCTTATTCAAACTTTGTTCTGTTTTCACCACAGAGCCCTTATCACCCCTACATCCCTTTTCAAATGTGGCCTATAACCTACTGATAATTGTTGGAGCTGCTTGCATGTTCAAGGTTCTTTCAAACATATATTCATAGAATGTCAATATGTTAAACCTTTTTGGAACTCTGTGTGGAATACCATCAAATGTATTTTTAACCTGTCTATGGACTTCAGATTTGATTTTCTTCTATTAGGTAGCTCCATGTTAAATAAAAACTCTGTCAACAAATATGGTAAATACCTCTTTGACATATGCTTAATGGTAGCAATCTAAAATATTACATCTAATTGGAAAATTCAAAACCAAATTCATTATACATTCTGGTGGAACTCCATATGCAACATTCACAGATTAGAAAGCTGTAATGCATCCACACCTGAGTTGCATGATAGACATCAGTTGAAATGGCAACTTTTCATTGATTGTTTATCCTTGTAAAGCCTTATTAGTATCTTGTGAAGTATTATCCTGTTATAAGAATTGCAATATTTGTACCCTACTCTTCATTTCCCTCCCTCCTTTCTTCCTCGTGTGTATGTACTATCCAGTTGTTGTTTTGTATTGTTGTGTGTTATGTTCTTCCCCCTAAAGATTAAAATAAAATCGATACAACTGTTTTGAAACTATATGCTATTTGGTTGCTTGGCTTATTTTTGTATTAATCCATTCTTTATCTTATCTGCCTGATTTTACATGCACTGCCATTTTCACTATATGATGTTTGTATTATTGGCCTTGTTTACCTTAAAGCAGCTAATAAAACCTTTAAACACAAAAAGTACAAACATCACTCCTGCTGTAGGGATACATTTCCTTTCCAATATGTATAACCCTGTCCAGGTCATACTAGTTATTTTACATAAGGAGGCTGCAGAAAGAAAAAAATGACAAAGGCTTGAAAAACAGAAATTAATTTACATTAGAGGATGTTATAGGAACAACTAATTCACAGGCATCACATATGAGACCTGGCCCAGATGCTGTACCAAAGGAATTATTTAAGGCCAACATTGCATTTTAGGTAACATACATAACACAAGCTTTACATTTCACTTGGTATGCTAGTAATACACCACCAAATCCATGAAGGGCTCTGATCATTGCAATCTTCAAGAAGGTAGATCATCACACCTAAACTGTATCATCCTGTTTCCCTTCTTGATGCAACATCAAACCTATTTGGGAGACTGGTGAACACATGGGCAGAGCAGAAGAATATCTTAGCCAACACACAAGGTGGGTTTAGGGAAGGTTGTGGGATGTATCAACCCACTCATCCAAGCCCTGCAACATCACTGTGCATTGCTGGCAGCAGAAACATCATAATGGCTGCTGGAAAGCATGCTGCTTACTAGAAATCACCAGAAATTGCACAGTGGAAACCTGAAAAGTAGGTCACCATCCACTTTTGCCTATCTTAGTGAGCACAGGAGATCACTGCCAAAAACTACCACTGGGCTACCCACAAAGTAGCCTGAAACCACTTGGAAATAGCAATGCCGATTGAAAAACAAACACAGAGCTGTTCGAAAATCTGTTTTCTTGATTGTCGAAAATTGCTAAAATCATGGCTCACAAAGCACCTATAAGATCCAACCTCTTTGTTGGGTGTTCCACATCATTACTGCAAGAATCCACATCAATACAATGTCAGTAAAAATCATATATTCTCAGAACAAAATCCTCTTTTAAAGATCCTTGATGGAAAGACAGCTGTCCAAAATGGGTTTAATACCGTTGCTACCAGAAAGCCGGCATTTTAAAACCATTTGTGTAGTTGAACAATTGAACCCAAACTATGCCAAAAGAAGAGAATTCCATCAAAATGCCATATAGCGTGCCATACAGTGATTACATGTTGAAAAAGACTTGATTTAAAGTTATGTTGCTTATTTTAAGTTTATAAATGTTATTTTTTCACAAGGAACTATGTTACAATTGATCAGAAAGTAACCTGATGCAGTTAAAACTACAAAAGGCTTGCTTCCCCTGAGAACCCTTCACACCTTTTCCCTGGACAAAGGAAGCTTCCCCTGCCCTTGGCCAAGAGATTGACAGGCTGGTGTGAACAGTAACTAGCAGAGGCACCCTGGCCTGTTGCTCTCAGTCATGACAATGGATTCTTTGGTATGAATAGGAATATGTTAAATTCAGGTGTAACTGTCAACAAAGTGTTGTCAGGAAACAAGACATGTTACCCTCTGAGTCAGCCCAGCTCTAGGAGGTGGACCAGACTGAGACGTGAATTGAATTGAAAGCAAATGTATGTTTTATAAAAATGCGTATAACAAATTGTATCAGGCTGACAAAAATGGGAAACTTTGAGGTTCTTAAAATAAAAAATTCCCTCACGATTTAAGACAAAGCTGGACGCCTTGTGATGTTCTGAGACCAAACCCCGGAATTTATTAATCTTGTAGCTGCGGTGTTGTTGCTATGAACATAAGAAATTACAGTAATATTCCCAGATATGATATGAATGCATGTCTAAAAATGGGTGCTGAAATAATATTGGGAAACCCACCAAAAGCGCAAAAAGTGGTCATTTTTGAATCAAAGCTCCTAGGAAGATAAGAGTTGGACAGAAAGGTACCTTAGGCAATCTGTCATGCAATTTAGGTAGCATTAACAAGTGTGTATATTGTAAATATGGGTTTTATGAAAGATCCGATATGCTGTACAGACACAAAGGGGAGTGTTTTCACCTAAGCCATAAACATGACACCGGGTGACACGCTGATCCTTTCTTCAGTCAGGGGACAGGAAATCCTCTGACCAATCAAATCCTTAGAGGGTTGGGCATAGAGAATCAGCCTCCCCAGCCCCTTTGGAAATACATAAATAAGGACTGCTAGGACAGATAGGACACACAGTTTTCCACTACTCAACTGATTTCTTCAAGCAGCACCCTGCAGGAAGACTCCAGACTCCAGATAGATCCCGAGACCAGACTCTAGAACCAAACTCTAGAACTTTGAAGCTGAGAGGCCTAATCCAAAAGCTGAACCCTTTCAGCAGGCCTGCAGAATCTAGCAACCTGATTCTAAACCCTAAACTCCCCAGGGGCTCTCACCTTCAAAAGCCGGGCTTTGCTGTTTGCTTCTAGCTAAGAACCCTGTGCTAGAAGCCAGGTCCAGACCCAGAAAGCAGAGCTGTATCCAGAACCTGTCATATCCAGTCCAAGAGGCCACCCAGACCACCGTACAGTGCTGAGAGCAGAACCCAGAGTACCTGAGACCTGTCCGGTGGCGAGAGAACCCAGCCAAACCCTTGACTAGATCTTGATGGGGCCCATTCCATTCCAAAGCCTAGGAGTGAGTATTTAGTCTAGAACTGTCCCTAGTCATCTATTAGTTTAAAGTAATCTTATTCCAACCATCGTAACCTGTCCAGAACTGCATTACAGAACCTCTGTTGTCTATCATAAATTCTTCTCTCCTCCACATAAATTTGTGATAATTGTAGCAATAATCATCTTTGCGCTGATATTTCTAAAGAAGGACAAGTGTTTTGATGGACAGAGATCAGAGCGGTGGCGCTGCTGTTCTGGTGGCTGCCCGTTGAGTGTCTTGCTTCTTCATAGCTCCTTCGTATAAGTCCATATTGATTCCTACTCTATAAAGCGCGATCTGTCATATTGAAAACTTGATTCTGTTTCTAAAAATCTACCTTCACAAAAACCTCTGTAACTTTTGAACCACATGCCCTAGAACCGAAATTCAAATTTTGTTTTGAAGCTAATATCCTAGCTTTCCAAAGAACCTAAATCGAATTGCAATTTAGCTCAATTTCAACACATGTCAGAATAGCTGTTTCTTGTTTGCAACTGTTGAAATTTGTTTTCATATGATAATCATTCATGAATCATTGCTAGTGTTGACCTGTACAAATCCAAAATAACTCTCACTAGTGCTGAATCTCCTTTAGTGAATTAAAATCATTTTAGCATATTTTTCCCATTCATTGCTATCGCATTCAAAGTATTTTGCCTGTTTTAAAATCAGACCTGTTTTCTCTAAGTTTGCTGGGGGAACTAGAATTGAACTGCATTATTGATTGCATTCCTGAAACCTGTGTGCCCTCATTTCCACGCCTTCATATTGCATACTGGGGCAGTGAGTAGTCACAAGGGAAAAAGTGATCATATTATCTTTTGATTGAAATCATATCAAGTTTATTTCTGTGTTGCATTCTTTCCTATTATTGCCTTTCCTTGAACCATATAAAGTATTCTCTGCTACCTTATCCTTCCTATTCCTACTCCTTACTGATTAAAGAGATTGTTGAGACTGTAATATTACCCATTGCTGATTACTGTTCATATTCATAAGTGTGCTATTCAGATATAACTTTATTCATAAAAGTGTGATATATATATTGTTCAATTCTTCAAATAAACCTTTTAATTTGCAAAACAAACCTACTTCTTGGCTCAGTGAGGTCGGGGATATTCAAAGAGAGGGGCGTTATATAAGGGTTCATCATCCAGATTGAAAGAACTTTGACATTAAAATATATAAATAAGGGCTTCCATTGGGCATCCCAGACTAGGCATTGACTTAGTTGGAGTGCTGGATTGAAGTCACTTACAGATTGGGGGCTCGGTATCCGGGACTTCTGGATTAGATTTACCACTTGTGCAGCTTAATACAGTGTGCTAACTGACAGGATACATAAATCCTGTTGGGCTACCTTGCTGTGTTACACTGTAAAAGCACCCCTCAAAAGGGAACGCTCTAAGGAAATGGTCTGTTCTGCAAAATAAATATGCTTCTGTAAGTCAGGAAGGAAATCAATTTCCACAATGGCGACATTGGTAGACTTCAAGATAGCTAAAGAGCACCACTAACATAAGCTGTTTGTGAGAGGTGAGTGGACTGAGCAGAACCAGAATGCGTGCTTGCAGGCGATCACACAACAGGTCACTGCAACTGGGTTAAATATCTGGAGAGATCAGGGTCCCTTACATGTGGCCTTGAGTGAACTATATATGCCCCCTAAGGCCAAGGATGAGCACAGCAAGATTGCCAGGTAGCGGCATATTTATATTTATCTATGGGAGCCATACAGGACAAATGTGCTGAAGGCCAAGGTCTGGCAAGTAGGCAACTGATGGCATTAGAGAAGGCCCAATCTGATCTGGACTCTTCTGAGCACAGGCTGCAGAGGGGCCAGGAGTCAGAAAACAAAAGTAGGCAGTATCTAATTAAAATCAAAGAGGATATGGGTATCCTGCAATGGGAAAAGGCAGACCAGGATACCAGAATTCTGGCCTTGCAGAAGGAGTATCAAGAAGGTTTGAACTCCCTACTGCAGAGCCAGAAAAAGCTGGAGCAAAAACTGGATTTTAATAGGGCATGCGCAGAGCAGGTAGTCACCCTGCAAAGCCACCTAGAGAGAGAAAAGGCAGAGAGCAATACATTATTTCTGAAAGGACACCCAGGCAGAATTTGAGGAAGAGCGCCAGAAAGCTGGTGCCCTTCAAAGGCAGAGGGACGACCTGGCGGCACAGAGGCAGGCTCTTGCTCAGGAAACGGATACCTTAAGCCAGGAAGTCTGTAACTTAAAAGGGAGGCTGGAAGAAAATCACCTGGCCCTCCAGGGACTGGGTGACCTCCGAAAAGAGCATCACAATTTGTTAGAGCACACCAGGAGGGTGGAAGATGCTCTGGCAAGAAAGGAACAGGCCAGTAGGGACAGGACTCAGGAGGTAACCCTCCTGCAGCAAAGACTGGCCCAGTACTCCAGGACAAACCAGGAAGCACAGAAATAGAATGAGGCTCCCTGTCAGCACAATGATAGGCTCCAGCGACAGGTAGCCATGAAAGAGAGACTGATAGAGTATAGTAAGGCCTTGATTGAGGAACTGAAAGCTCAGGCTCTTGCATGGCAACAGGGAGCATGGGCTGATAGAGATGAGTTTCGCTGGGAAAGGGAAACACCTGAGCATAACCTCAGGAGCCCTAGTACCAGAGGCCTCCATCTCTCCCAGTCCCTGGACTCTGCCACCCCCATGTCCCCTGGCGCACATGAGCCCAGGGCCATGGGGATGGCAGATTACTATCCAGTCAGAAATATGGGGCTCATAGGCCAGTACCTCCCAGGAATGGATGGGCGGGCATCCGGGTATGGGCACCCAAGTACAGTGCAATTTAGTGGGGAACCCCAGGAGAGTAGGCCCACTAAGGGCATCCTGAAAACCTCTGCCCAGTTAGTTCAGTGGGGGGGGGGGGTATCCATCAAATCCTGGCAGCAAGGAGGAATCTGAAGACTCCTCTGAGCATCCCAGGACACAAGAGACTAGGTCCCCACATTCTGCCAGCCATTCCTAGGCTTGCAGAATCCGGGAAAACCTGGAAGATCAGACAGGCACCTCTGGAAGCAGTGCCTCTGGGTCAGAGGATGAATGGACCAGGGTTACCCGAACCAAGAAGGCCAATAAGGCAAAAAGGGCTTTGCTTAAGGACCCCTTAAAACAGATTACGGCAATAAGGAGTGTCATCACACTTTATCACAAGAACGCCAAGTATTCTGTGTGGGAACGCTTAGAGCTCTTTGAGCAAATGATGGAGACTTTCCATTTGAAAGACAGCAGTAGCTGCATTCAGTACGTCAAATGGACATTCTTCCCAGAATACTCCAGTTTCTTTGCGGGCTGGTGGACAAAAATCATTTAAGATGGTCCACATAGAGGGCGGCCATCTTAAAGCACTTTTCTGTTCATAGAAATTCCCAAGAGGCTCACAAGGCAGCCTACAATTTGCAATGTGGGGAGGATCAGGCCCCGCAAGAATTTGTGCAGGAGTTGAAGCGCGCCTTTGCGCAGACTACCAAAAGGGTTTGCATGGACAGTAAAGAATTTGTGAATACGTTTTTCCATGCGCTGCCAAAATACATCATGACCCAGCTAGTGAGAGATTTTCATGAGAAGAGTTCACTAGACTGGGTCATTGAACAGGCCACCCGAATCTTTGAGGTGCAGAAGCCCATAGAAAATAAAAATAATGCTCAGAAAAACCCCAAACCGACCGGCACCCCTGCTCATGCCAAGGTGGCAGAGGTAAAGGTTGCCCCCATTTTGAATTTGGAGATGGGGGGGCCTAAAAACTTGCCTTCACAGAATAATTCCAAGCCCAGAAGGCCCTCGGGCCAGTCACAGACAGGGAGTCAAGGAGGTAGTCCCACAAATGGGATCCCTCACTCCCCTGACTATGTAAGTCCCTGCTACAAGGGAAACCGACCCATCCTGGGTTATGTGTGGACTCCTCCAGCCCAAGGGGGGGGGATCCAACCAAGCACCTAACCCAGGGAACTTCCCTCCTAACTTCCCCCAGGAGGGCAGAAATTCACCAAATCCTGGCCAGAACTTTATCCCCAGGTATTCACAAAATCTCCAACCCCAAAATCATCCATCCTTCTTACGCCACTTCCCTGAGCCCAAACCACCTAATCCGGGAGAGGGGAGACCAAGGGTGGAGGGGTACCCAAATCTTCCCAAGCCAGGGTACTACCAGAGAAGGGATAGTTACCCTTCCCGGGATCAGCCCAGGGGAGAAAACAGAACCCCGTATCAGCCTGAGCGGGTTTCACAGTTAGAGCGCCAGGTCCAAAATATGGCACAGGACCTGGGTCGCATGCTGAGGGCTCAGCAGAACCCTCAGATGAGCATGCTGGCAGAGAATACCCCAAGCTCTGGACCTGGTGCTCCAGATCAATGATGGGGGCAGCACCGCGATAACTCACCGGTTCCCAGGGAGGAGGCACAAGGGGAAGTGGGGTGTAAAGCCTTGGAGGAAGCTTCCTTCCCCACTTGTAAACAGCCCCTGGAAACCCAGGAACCGGAAACAAAATCTACTGCCCCTGAAAGCCTTCCACCCAAGGAGCAGAGAGGGGGACCCAAACAGACCCATTTTGAGGAGGAGGTACAGATCTTCCAATTTGAAGGAGAGGGATCCTCAGAGGATCCTGGGAAATGGATCTTCTCCTTCAGAGGTGGGGAACTCCTCTCAAAGAAAAGTGGGTCCCAAGGGATTCACTTCCAGACTGGGTAGATGTGGGGACTGAGCTAGCGCCGCCCATCATCCCATCCCAGAACCAATAGCATCAAAATCCCCTGAGACAAACCCATCCTAGTGACTGCCTCCAAAAAGGGGTGGGGGCGGCCTAGAACCAGAACCAGGGGAACTCAAAACCGCTCCTATCTCCAGTTGGCAACTTTTTCTTTCAGATTCCCAAGACTCTCCACAGAACTCTGCCCAAATCTCTTCTCTTTCCATGTCCAAAACCTGTAAATTAGCCCACCAGTTGTCCAAAAATGTGCATTATCTGTGCCCCCTTGCAGAGAAGGAGGGAAGATACTATGCCCCAGTTCAAGTACAGGGGCAGGGTACAATTTTGGCACTGGTGGACACTGAATCCCAAGCTGCCCTTCTGTCCAAAAAGGCCTTTGATTAACTAAATTCAGGAAGGGAGGAGAATTACCAAATTCCTCTTACCTCTCTTCCTGGACAACTTCAGAACTTTGACAGGGAGGAAATTCCCGTCGAGGGGACTGCGGATTTGGACATTAAAATTGGGCGACACAAGGTGAAACACTGGTCATAGTAGTGACTCCAGAGGGCACCCCTTGTTTACTAGGGAATGACCTCCTGAGAAGGTTGTCACCCCTAATAGATTGCGTAAACGAGGTCCTCTGGACCCAGACTAGCCAACCAATAAAATTAAAACAGAGTGTCAACCATGTTAGTTTAAACGGCACATGCCACATGGTTGAACAAAAATCTGACCAAGTAGAATTTCACTTCCAGAAAAACCAAATTCCAGACGTGACAGTGATAGCAATAGGACAACAAACTGGTGATGGGGGGGGTCCTATTTCTGAAAATCAACATTCCTTCCAGTTTGAGGTGGTATTCCACACTGGAAGCAAACACTCTGAAATTCTTTACCAATCCACAATCAGACATTCCCACTCCAATAGTCCAGAAAGATGTGAAATCAGCTCAGAGCCTGGCTGATATTCAGCAAATTGGAGAGCAGTTGTTCATCCCTGTTCAGTTAAATGGAGGGAAGGACTCTGTTCTTGCCCCAGTGTGTGTGAACAACGGTAAGAGCTTCATCAGCGAATCCATGTTCCGCCAACTCCTAAAAGATCCAGCCATTCCCACCTTTAGACTTATAGACAAATGGGAAATGGACCTGGGAACACCCAATTCTAAACATCTCCTGGCAAGCAGGTGTATGCTCAAAATTTCCATAGGCAACAAGAGCATGGTGCATAATTGTTGGGTCGTGCGAAACGTCACTGCCGCCTTTTACTTAGGCAGTGACATTCACCATCGCTTTGCCATTAATTTGGACCTAATAAACTTCAAGGCTTGGTCCGGATTAGCGGATAATCCCATGGGCTTTGATGACCAAGAGAAAGCATTTAGGTCAGCTCAATTGCTACCTTATGCAGTTGAAATTCAGATTGGAGAGGAAGTCACCATCCCAGAAAGGACCCGACAATTCTCCCTGGAAGTGAAAGTTAAAAGAGGACAACAATTGAAAAACCCTGATGCTTATATTCATCTGAATGCTTCTCTTCAACAGCAAGGGTTGGGGGTAAACCCAACACCATTAGTCGATGTAAAACATGACACCATTCCAATAGAGGTGGATAACAGCGACTTAATGAGTATCACTCTAGCCGCAGGCACCATTATTTGAATGGCGGTTGATGACCGACATTTTTCCATTGATCTAGGTAATGAACTGTAAGGGCCAATCCCCAAGGACTGTTTTGACAGTGACGACAACACAACACCAGACAGGATCTTTACCCGGCATGGCGTGAACTTCCTGTTGTACTCTTCCTGCTCTTATGGCAAGGAAGATGTGACTTGTTACTTCAGAAGGGATTAGGTGATTTTCCAAGTCCATGAGGGCTGCCTTTCCCACCTGAAGCCACCAGTCCAAATCAGCACTTTGACCAGGGACTTCTCCACCCAGCTGGAGGAGGCCGCTGAGATAGCGAAACCAGAAGTCTTTCCAGGCTTTGGGCAGATGGTTGAAGAGAGAGTCAACCTAGCTGATGCCTGTGTGACTCTGGAGCAGAAGCAAAAGTTGAAACAAGTTTTCTTGGATTTTCAAGATCTCTTTGTGATGGACTCATATGATTGTGGTTGCACCAATATCCACACAACCGAAATTCCCCGGACCCTGGTATGGTTGTGAAGCAATATCGCTTGCCTCTCGCATAAATGGAGTCCCTTACTGAAATCATTAAGAACCTTGAGGCAAGACATCCAATTGTATCAGGACCTTGTTCTAATAACCCTCCAAAAAAGAGGAGCAATGTCCCCACTGGTGAAAGTATTAATAGAAAAACAAATCTGTTACAAATGGACCTTCCCATTTGGGCTGCTATTTACGTGGGAAGGAAAACAGAGAAGAGTGACCACGGTGGAAGAAGGCCTTAGCACTATGGGCCTCCAGGATGAAGAGATGGAACAAGGTGGGGACCTCAAACAGGAGAGATCGAACGAGAAGACCAATGGGCTGGGAAACAAACACGCAAAAGAAGGCAAATGCAGGGAGGGAGACCCGGAGAAAAGTACCATGAAGAACCAAGGAAGACACAATCTTGGGGAACAGACACGGAAAGGTAGTTGTTGAAACCCTGTCGGGGTGAGGGAGGAGAGCGGAGCAAAACGGACAACACACAGATGGCGGTCGGGTTAAGAACCGACGGTCTGGGACTCGGCGAAGACCAATGGGTCAATGGGGTTTAGGACTCCCCATAACAGACCCCCCGAGAGTATGGAGGGCAGGGAGCAAAGGGCGCAATGCCCTAGCATCAATAGGAACCCTCGCCCTATTCGGGGGACAGTTTGGTTGGTTTAAAGTTAAAAGTTCGGGGGTTGGGGAAGTTCAAGGGAGGGGAAGGGATCGGAGGAATCAAAGAAATGAAACAAGAACAGAAGGGGACCCGATGCAACGGCATACAATCATAACAGAATGGGGATGATACGCGTTTTGACCTACAATATTAGGGGCATGAATCACCCAACAAAAAGGGCGAAACTGGAGAAACAGTTCAAAAGGGGGAAGGCAGATATACTACTTCTCCAGGAAACCCATATTAGAACAAGGGATAAGCAGAAAATGCGGATAAAAAGATACAATATTTGGGCTCTGGCAACGGCAATTGAGAAAAAAGCTGGGGTGCTGATAGCGGTGAAAGAAGGAAAGGACACTAAACTGCTAGATACAAGCATAGATAAAGTATGGAGATATGCTTTCGTGGTAATCGAAGGATTTTGCATAACACTCGCCTCAATATATGCACCCAATCAGGGACAGGATGGCTTTCTCAGAGAGGTACTATCGAAATTGGAAGACTATGCTAAAGGGGAAGTGATTATGGGGGGAGATCTTAATATGGCGTGGAACCCACATCTAGATAGGAGTACAGGGAACACACATGGCCAGTGGGCGCCATCAAAGCGTCTGAGACAACAAATGGACCAGATGGCCCTGAATGATGTCTGGAGGGAACTGAAGGGTGAACAGAGGGAGTACACATATTTCTCACATGTCCACAACACTATGTCTAGGATTGACTACTTCTGGGTTTCGGTGGGTCTACTGGGAAAGATACATGGGCTTGATAAAGGCACAATAGCTCTCTTGGACCATGCCCCGCTATGGTTAGAAGTGACTCTCCCAGGGAGGAAGAATGGGCTCTGGAGGTAGAAGCTTCCGCAGGAGTTGATCCAGGACCCAACTACAGGGGAGTCCATGAGGGAAATGATAGAGGAATACTTCATACAAAATGACACCGGGGAGGTCGCATTGAACGCAGTCTGGATGCGTTTAAAGCAGTTTTGAGGGGGAAAATCATAGTGTTGAAAATCACAAGAGATAAACAAAGGTTTCAGTGGGAAAAAGAACTGGAAAAATCAATTGAAGATATCCAAGTGAAATTACTGACACACCCCACTAAGACACTGAAAAAATCACTGAAACATACACAGGGTCAACTAGAGATGCTACGCACGAAGGACGCAGAGAAGAACCTACTCTATCTGAAACAGAGATATTACATGAGAGCGAACAAAGCAGACAGACTCCTGGCGAGACAATTAAGGGCAAAACAGAAAGAAACAACGATTAAGGCCATATATGATGCGAAGGGTGACCTCCAAACACACACACGCGACATGGGGGAAGCACTGAGGCAATACTATCAAGCTCTCTACTCCACAGAATACCCCGATGCAAACGCCCAAGTCTCATACCTAGAAGCCCTAAAGCTCCCGAAAATTTCAGAAGAGGACAAACAGTCGCTAGAGACTCCTATCAGTGAAGAGGAAGTCAGTAAAGCCATAAAAGGACTTCCAAGTAATAAAGCCCTAGGCCCAGATGGGTTTACGGCCACATTTTATAAAAAATATGCAGACATTTTGACCCCGATCCTAACGAGGCTCCTGAACTCCTTCAAGGATAGCAGTAACGTGACCCCCACTATGAATGAAGCGAAGGTACTGCTCTTCCACAAACCAGGTAAAGATCCAATAAACCCAGCATCATATAGATCAATCTCCCTAATTAATCTAGATGCAAAAATGTATACAAAGATTCTGGCAACAAGGTTATCCCCGCTTCTCCCCAAACTGATTAGTGAAGATCAATCAGGCTTTACTCCTGGCTGGCAGACCCACGACAACACAAGGAGGCTAGCCCATCTAGTGAAAAAAATAGGTATAACCCACACCCCAGAGATACTACTGTCGGTAGACGCCGAGAAGGCTTTTGACAGGGTGGAGTGGTCAATATTGTTCAAAATTCTGGAGCGCATGGGGTTTGGGGACCAGTATATTGCAAGCATTAGAGCAAACTACAATTCCCCAGCCAGTAGAATAGTCAATAATGGCGAGGTTACGAACACGGTGAAGATATCGAGAGGAACGAAACAGGGATGCCCCCTTTCACCACTGCTGTACGCTCTGTTCTTAGAACCCCTCCTTATTAAAATATGGGAATCAATACACATTAAAGGGATAGAAATGGCAGGTCAGCAACACAAAGTGATCGCGTATGCGGATGATATGTTAATAACCCTAGAGGACCCAGAATCCATGTTATCAGCTGCAGTGAGAGAATTGGAAAATTACGGGGCCATCTCTGGCCTAAAAATTAATAAAATTAATAGGAAAAAATCAGAGATCCTGATTCTGGCAGGGGATAGAGCAAACATAGAAAGGGAAGCAAAAATACTGGACCTTAAGATCGTACAGAAAGGTATAAAGTATCTGGGAATAATTGTACCTCAAAAAATAGAGCAATTCTATGGGGAAAACTACCCGCCACTAATTACAAACATCCGAAGGGAATTAGGCAGATGGAAACAATTACAGATATCCTGGTGGGGTAGAATTCAGTCTGTCAAGATGACCATCCTCCCAAGGGTACTATATTATTTTCAGGCTCTCCCAGTGGGTGTCCCAGACACGTTCTTCAAAACATTAACAAAAGTGGTATCGTCCTTTGTATGGAAGGGGAAAACGCTTAGAATAGCCAGGATGGTCCTCACAGCCCAAACCATAGAAGGAGGGATGGCGCTCCTCCATTTTAAAAAATTCTACCAGGCAGCACAGCTTAAAGTCCTGAGGGAGTGGGTGGGGCAAAATCCGCAGCAGATATGGGCCAAACAAGACAGAGCAGTAGCGAGGAGCCCACTGGTAGAACTTCTCTGGAAACAGAGGCAGTACAGACATGAAAACTTAGGAATAAGTGAAATTATGAAGACCACGTTGGAAGCATGGGACTGCCAAACACGAAAAGGCATAATGATCACGGCGATAGGACCCTTTAAACCCATCTGCAGAAATCCACAATTTTGAGTGGGGATGGAACAAGGGGCATACGATAGCTGGGGGAAGGTGGGCATTACTAAAATTGGTGAGATGTTCGCAGATAAGGAAGTCATATCCCTTGAATCCTGCTTTGTAGGCATGAATATCCCCAAAAGTGATAGATATAGATACGAACAGCTAAAACACTGGCTAAACTCCCCGATAATCACTGAGGCAGTAACCAGGGACCTTACAGGATTCGAGACATACATCATCTCCAACACGGGGGAAAAAAAGTGGGTATCAACTCTGTACATAAACTCACAAGGGGAAAGCATTAAATGGTCATACAGAATTAAATGGGGCAAAACATTGGGGGAGGAACCAACGGATGGACAATGGGAAGACCTATTGAAGCAGATCCCCAGAATGACCCGATCGGCACAAACCAGGGAGATGTGGATCAAAATTATGACACAGTAGCATTATACTCCAGAGAGGCTCCACTCGATGTACCCAAACATGCCAAACCACTGCTGGAGAGGCTGTGACGATGTGGGAACATGGAGACACATATGGTGGGACTGTAAAGGCATAAAACCCTTTTGGGAAGAAGTGAAAAGCGAATTGGGCAAAATATTCCCGGATGTGGGGTTGATTGGGGAGGAGGTGTGGCTCTGCGGAATAAGAGATGATACAGCAAGGCTATACAGTAAATCACAATGGAGAAGCTTTATGGGACTACTCATAGCGGCATGGACCACCATAGCACAAAATTGGAAAAATAAGAATACCCCACTTATCTATACATGGCTACAGAAGGTTTGGGCCCATGTAACAATGGAGAAAATCACCCACAAAATTCAAGGCACTGGAGACAAATTTGTAAAAGAGTGGGAAGGGACCTTGCAATATCTCCAGTCAGACTTTATGGAACAATGGTGCCCCCATAATATCATAGTATCAGACTTTTTCAACGCATAATAGGAACCCGGGACAATATGATTCATCCGATCCAAAGGGAGGGGGGAGGGGGAAGGGAAAGTTATAAGACTCAATGTTATATTTTCTGTTTTATTTATGTAAAACTAATAAATACAAGTTACAAAAAAAAAAGAACCTTGAGTCCCGTGGGAAAACACGTCCAGTCCACAGCACCTTCAATAATCCGGTGATGGGGATATTGAAGCCAAACGACCAGTGGAGACTCTGCGCCGACCTTAGGGAGCTCAACAAATGGGTCCATACTTCCCAATGGCCTCTTCCCTACATTGACCAAGGGCTGGCCCAGATCCAGGGGTCACAGGTGTTCACTGCAATAGACCTGACCAATGGATACTGAACTGTACCTGTCAGGAGGGAGGACCAAAACAAGCTGGCTTTTACCTTTGGGGGCCAGCAGTACACATGGACCTGGACTCCCTTTTGATACTTCAACTCCGGCAATGAATTCAACATTTTTCTACATAAGGCCATGCCCGACCTGGGTTAAAGGGGTAACCTGGCTTATGTAGATGATGTCCCCATAAAAAGCTCAACTGTGGAGGAACACATAGAGTAGATCCGTTATGTTCTGACATAGTTAAGGGCCGCCGGAGCAAAACTTTCCTTTCAGAAAGCACAGTGGTGTAGAACCCGTGTTAATTTCTTGGGGTATGAGATTACTCCTCAGGGTCTCTGTCCCCAGAAAAAGAAAGTGGAAGCACTCCAGAAATTGAAGGACCCCACAACTCTGCGGGAACTAAGGAGCCTCCTTGGACTGACTAATTACAGTAGAAAGTTCATTGAGGGCTACACAGAGATCGCCAGACCCCTGATTCATCTTTTGAAGGGGGGGTCAAGTGGGAATGGGGTCCAGAACAATCCGAGGCAGTAAGACAACTCAAAAGAAGCCTCTCCCAAGCCCCTTGCCTAGCTTACCCTGTCAGAAACAAGGAGTTCTTCTTGGAGACAGGGTTCTCTAATACATGCTTGACTAGAGTATTATACCAAAAGCATGACAAGGTCAATAAAGTAATCTCCTATGCGAGTAAAACTTTATCCTCTGTGGAGGAAAAATTCAACGATTGTGAGAAGGCACTCTTGGCAACGGTGTGGGCATTGAAGAATTACCACCCGTTTATCCAGGGGGAACACTGTCACGCTCACCTGATTCCCACGGAGGCACAGGTCTGGCTTTGAGTGCTGATGCTTCTTCAATGGTGAAGCGCAGGACTCTGATGATGGACAGGAAGGGCCCCTCTACTCTGGCTTTTCTGGCTCGCAGGAATATTCCCCTGTGCGTGAAAAGGGAGTATTACCTACTGACGGAATAATGCTCAAGCCTCCCACTCCCTTCCAACCCTCCTCGATACCCTTCCATGATTCCCCGTGAAGTCTCACCTTAGGGTCTGGAAGGATGAGTTCTCCATCCTGCTTCTGATGAAGGGGCGCATTGAAACCCAGTTACTTCACTGGATTGAGGTTTGATGGGAGTTCAAAATAAGCTTGACTATTCAGGTGAGGCGCTGTAAGAGTTCTGTTGCAAGTTCAAAAGTTCAAGCTTAATACTAATGTTCATTGTCTTATTGCAGCAAGCGCTAATGCTTATGTCTTTTTCCCCTCAGGGGCCGGGGTTCGGAATGCGGGAGATATGGCGCCGACCCAAAGTGTAAGTTCTGGATGAACGTTCAGGTAATGTCTTTGCATTCGCTCATTCAATGTCTTTGTCTTTTTTCCCCATTGGGGCCGGGGTCCGGAATGCCAGGAAACGGCAGGACCTGAAATGAAATGGGAATGACCCAACAGGTAAGTCTTAGAAGGAAACTGAGCTTTTCCTATTTCCCTTCCTTCTCTCACCTTGTTTTCTTGTCTTTTCTCTCTAGGCTCTGGGAAGTGGGTGCGGATCCAGATGATCGCTGCTGAAGATGGAGGCGCCCAGGAAAGGTGAGTAAAATGCAGCGCTGCAGCGATCGAAGCGAAATGCTTTTAAAATGATGTCTTCCCTTTCAGGATCGTCGGTGTGATGTCCCCGTGATTCAGCTTTAGCAGGTAAGGTCTTCTTTCTCCCCAATTCTCTCTTATCTCCCTTTGCAGGCAACCCAGGATGCTGACAGGCGTGGCTGAAGTCCAGATGCAGGAGCTGACACGGTGAGCGTCCAGCTGCGAGGAGCAGAACAACGCGAAGCGTGAGTTGCTGATCGGGCGTGGTTTAAATAGCTTTGGAAGAAGTTCCAGGCATGTATCCTTCCACCGATCAGGTATGTATCTTTCCCCGACCACACCCAGGTGGAAAGTAGTCCCACAGGTAAAGTAGTTCCATTCAGGCCTCAAGAGGGCCTGGATGTAGCAGCATGGTCTGCATCAGGTAAGTGCACATTAAAACACTTGAACACATGTCTAGCTTTATGAGCCTGGCGCCTAAGGCGCCAGGACAGGAGTCCAACATGAGCCTGGCGCCTAAGGCGCCAGGACTGTGTCCAAAGGGCCCCAGCTTGGGCCCGCTGGCACTTCCCTGGGGGGGAATGATGCCTGCCTCTGGGGTTGCTGGGTCGGACCGGCCTCCTTGGAGGTAGGCATCATGACAAACACATCATAGTGGAGACTCCACACCAGCCTCTGCAATATCTCCAAAAGTGACAGAATCCGGGGCGGAAATGTGAGTAATTCCCGAATTACTTCCTGGATTCTGTCAATGCAAGGCTTTCCTGTGGAGGTCAGATATGGCCTCGCGCAAGGTCTGGCTGACTTGCATGATTGTGCCAGAGAAAACTGTCTCGAGGACGAAAGTCTAAAAATTAAGGACAACATGTAGGCATACCTCAATTCCCCACACAAAGTCTTTGAAGAAGACAAGTGTGAGGGAATGCCCACTGTCTATGTGGATGGATGCTCTTACCATGTTGACAACAACAGCGAAAAAGGACTTGTGGCCGGCGGAGGGAATGCATGGGTGAATGGGTCCGCAGAACCCTCCGCTGGGTATAAGTTTGGCCCCCGAAGTATTCAAGTTGCAGAGTTGATGGCTGTGCATCAAGCCATCCTCACTGCTGTCCAACATCAACTCCACGAACTGGTCATAATCACAGATTCGGATTATGTACGGAACGGATTCATGGAGCACCTGGTTAATTGGAAAACCAGAGGCATGCTATGTGCTAATAACAAACCCTTGAAACATGGGAAATTAATTCAAAATATTGATGATATGGTCACCTCGAATGGGATGACCGTCTACTGGAAAAAGATCAAGGGTCATTCCAAAGTAGAGCGACCAGACAAAACTGGAAATGACTTAGCTGAGCAGCTGGCTAAATCCGGGGCCATCCAAGGGGATCTAATAGAGATCGAGTCCCTGTTGGGGGAAATTCAGGTCACTCCTATCACTAGGTCCCAGACAAATGCTCACAATGATCTTTCAACTGCACAATGGAGTAAGGAGACCCCAGATGTTAATTTGATTATGGCTCAAAAAGGGAATTCAATAATTGGTAAGTTTTATCAACACATTGAGGACCCTGAGAACTTTCCCCTGACGGATACCGATTACATAGGGAAAGAGGACCTCAGAGTGTTGATGAAATGTCCAAAAATATTCTGAATCCAAGACGGTTTGTTGGTAAGGAAATCCTAAACTGGCCATGATCAGTGGGTGGTTCCTACCTCATTCCGAAGCCTGATGTTAAGTCACGCCAATGATGCGGCCACAGCCGGTCATAGGGGGTTTCATACAACACTTGAAATCTTAAGAGAGGTTGCATACTGGCCACACATGGGGCAGGACCTCGACCAATACTTGAAGGGGTGTCTTGTGTGTAAACAATTTCAGCCAACATCCCTCACACACCGTGCGCCTCTCCAAAAGAGGGGGATGACACTGCCATGGTCAGATTTGCAAGTCGACTTTATCGGACCCGTTATTCACTCCTCTAGGGGAATAAAGTACATGTTGACTGTGACCTGCTTATTTACTAAATGGGTGGAATGTCTCCCGGCCCCAAACTGCAAGGCAGAAACAGCAGCTGCCCTGATGTTCAACCACATCTTTTCGAGTTTTGGACTAACCCAAAGGATTGAGTCAGACAGAGGTAGCCATTTCACCAGCGAAGTAATGACAAAGATGTGGGATATACTTGGGGTTAAAAGGAAGCTACATATTGCTTAGCGGCTAGCCTCTAGTGGTGCAGTAGAACGTTACAACAAAACCATGGTGAACATATTAAAAACATTTGTGGCAGATTCTGGGCCGAGTTGGGATATTCGATTACCTCTCGTCCTAATGGCCATCAGATCTACCCCTTCATCTGCAACTAAAATGTCACCGTTTGAGCTGACGACTGGATGCAGGATGGTGCTTCCCCAGCATCTGCTCTATAGGACCCAAGAGCAGACATTGATCAATGCCTCCACAACTCATGAGTAGGTTGAAAATGTAAGAAAACACCTTCAACATGCTTTTGCCTATGCTCAGCGAAATCTAGAAAGATCAGCCGACAGCATGAAGACCCACTATGACTTAAAGACTACCAGAAAAGAATACAATGTAGGAGACCGGGTTTATCTATACAACTTCCAAAGGAACCA
Organism: Ambystoma mexicanum; assembly: GCF_040938575.1. Classification (NCBI taxonomy): domain Eukaryota; kingdom Metazoa; phylum Chordata; class Amphibia; order Caudata; family Ambystomatidae; genus Ambystoma; species Ambystoma mexicanum. The sequence continues at coordinate 649,319,526 of NC_090922.1, read as the reverse complement.
GGCCAAACAGCAGAAATTTCTGCCTACCTGGAAGGGACCTTTTGAAATTGTAGACAAGATCTCACCAGTCACCTACAAGATCCGCATCCCCAAAGGCAGTTTGGCAGAGGGGGAAGACAAGTGGGTCCATATTAATCAGCTAAAGTGTAGCCATCTTAGGCACACTCTGCAGCAAATGGAGGAGTCTTCGGGAACCCCAGAGGGGGCTACTCAGATCCATAAAATTCCAACCCTAAAATATTCCCTATATAGGGCCTCATTACAACCCTGGCGTTGGACCATGGTGCTATTAGCACCATGGTCCATGCCGGATTCTGCCATAGTGGATGGCGGATTTACCGCCCCATTCCAAAGTTGGCGGGGCGGTAAATCCCCATTCACCATGGCCCCTTCCCCATTCCCATTTTTGGCCCATAGGGCTCAATGGGAATGGGGAAGGTGCTAATTACGGCACCGTAAATTATGGTGCCGTAATTAGCACCAAGGTCCCTTAGCGGGTTGGACTTTAATGCCTGCAAAAAGCAGGCGTTAAAGTGTGAATCTGGCGTTAAGGGTTTAACGGCTCCGCAGCCTTTTACGGCGCCGTTAACCCCTTAACGCCAGGGTTGTAATGAGGCCCATAGTCTATAAAATACAATAATGCAAATTTCTCCTGATTTATAAAATGTATATGTCCGTCCCACTACATTAATAGTGGTGGGGAAATGTCTACAATTATGTTTTTGCTTTGTCATCCTAGGAGAGAGATAACCTATAGTTGATTGGAAATCAAGGAGGACGACCCGGGGACCGGGAGCAAAGATCCAAGGGGCCCGGGGTATTGCTCAATACTCCCATCAGGACTGGCGAGGAGAACCGATCAATCCACCCCTGATGGAGGAAAAGACGCTGAACTTTGCCATTTGTGGAATCCGGGGAGGTGAGGCTGACATCCCAGTCTTGCAAAGTTCCATTGATGGAAATTCAACGGCCATGGCAAAAGGGGGGCCTGAGGGTTATATCAACCCAGTCATCCAAGCCCTGCAACATCACTGTGCATTGCTGGCAGCAGAAACATCATAATGGCCGCTGGAAAGCATGCTGCTCGCTAGAAATCACCAGAAATTACACAGTGAAAACCTGAAAAATAGGCCACCATCCACTTTTGCCTATCTTAGTGAGCACAGGAGATCACTGCCAAAAACCACCATGAGGCTACCCACAAAGTAGCCTGAAACAACTTGGAAATAGCAATGCCGATTGAAAAACAAACACAGAGCTGTTTGAAAATCTGTTTTCTTGATTGTCAAAAATTGCTAAAATCATGGCTCACAAAGCACCTAAAAGATCCATCCTCTTTGTTGGGTGTCGCCCTATGGGGGCTCAAATGGGAATGTGGAATAGCATTTTCAATGGGGACTTACTGGTCCCGCAAAGGTCGGACTACACTGTTAAGTCCCCATTGAACTAGACCGTTGCCGGACCCGTTATTGGTGGCAGTCATGGTGCAAATAGCGCCATGACTACCACCAACCTCGGAATCAGGCCATGTCTGCTTTCTTTACAGTGTGCTTATCATGCAGTAATCTGTAACTTGGATTTGGCCCATTCAGTTTGTGTTTATACTTGTGTTAAGAACACTTAATTCTGACCGGTTGGTGAAAATCATTTAAATATGTATAATGTTTATTTACCACAATCACACATTTACACATGTGTTTGGAAAGATAAAGTCAAATGTCAGGCTCACCTCTGGAAAGCTGGCAGAGTTGGAACAGACGCATTTACGTGAAAAGCCTGTGACTCTGAATAAGCTCATAGCCATGAGCACTGTATTTTACATGTTCAGCTGTGTATTCACCTCTGCTGAGCATAGTGACTAGACATCTCGATTTAAATGTTGTTTTCTCAGATGATTCTCCATTTTCTGTGTGGTTGTGTACACAGCTGAAGACTAAGCATTAATAGGGTCCGTCCACCATCATGTTTGTTGGAACGTGCTGCATTTTGTGCATGCCAACTCTGCGACACATGCCCGTTCTAGATCAGTCGAGCAATCATCTTCGAGTATGCAGCGTCCACACTCCCAGGCATAGAAATACACGCCGAGTAAGTGGCATGCGCTTTACATTTCCTGAGCAGAAAGCAACCCTGAATGCCACTAGTTTGCAAACCATGGGAGCACACTCGTTTTGTCTACGAACTGGGATGCACTTTGACAACCTTTTGGCCACCAGTCTTTGGACACAGCAACCACATGCAGACATAACACCTTCCCAGTGGTATTTTCACCAGTGCACAATTATCATAACCACCAGGGAACATACACATCTTTCATGCTTGCATGAAAAAAGGGTGCACTGGGGCAGTTGGTTGATATGGCAAGTTTTCTTCATGTGGTTATGGAATTTGGGACGTTACATGTTTTTACTGGGTGTCCTTGGGGTGTTTGTCAAATAACCATGGGGGTTTTCTTCATCAGGAATATGGCTCTCTACCAAGGTTAGCCTCCCCTCTATCTCTGCCGCCATGAGCCTCGATTTGGAACCTGTAGGAAACTCATTGTTAGCCTGGGTTTCCCTCATTCAGAGGCCTTTGTACCATGCCATGTCCTCCCTTGTCCTATTCTTGGGTACCCTAGTGATCAGCAGGTACATCATTTTCTGATGATTGAATGCGGCCATAAGTGGTCCTCCATCTGTCTCTTCTGGAAACCATGTTACTGAGCGGGAGGAAGCCCCCAGCCACCATTGGCACGCCATTAAATGGTGACGGTAAGATAACTCGGCGAGTTGAACGCTCATTGCTGCGATCTGTGTTTGATCTGCAGGACGCAGGTTCAAATCCCAGCAAAGTGGACTCATCGCACCTTTTCAACCTACCGAGGACAATAAAATGAGTATCAATTCCGATTGGGTAATACAAATGTATGCAAATGTGTCTATTGAAGTGCTTTGGATAAAAACGCAATGTAATGAAGTTATTATTATACCATCACACAGCTAAACTGTCACTGATTTATCTTTTGCCCTACTGCATTCAATACATACACTCTTTGCAATTAAATTGTTTTGCAATGTTTTCCAATTGCATTTTTGCGCAATTCACAATCAAAATGATTTGGTCGCAATCTGTTTTATTATTTACAATGACAGTGTAGGATGGTGGTTTCTAAACCAATTCTCTCAAAATTGTGAATTGCATGAGACATTTAGACTTTTCCTAAAGCAGGGTGGAAAAGTGAAGAGTAATTTCAAAAAATGCCTGTGTTTTGTTTTTTACATCTACACTCCATTTTGGAAATGAAGCGATTCGCACTGAGGGGACCTCTTGCACTAAAGTACAAACATTCAAGTTCCCATCCAGTGCAATTTCTGATTTTTTTGCGAGATTGCAATCACTGCTTGAGCGAGATCCATGCAATAGTATTAACTGGTTTCTTTTGTAGCACTTCATCACCCAATTTCCAAAAACACTGAAAGAACAGGTGTCACTGGGGGTAATTCATAGAAATCGGCGCACAAGTGGCGCACGCGGCTGGGGCACAGTGTGCACGTGCGGAAGTCTGCGCCAGCTGCGTGCGCCAAAACCCATTTCAGCGCACAGCGAATTCATGGATTTCAACATCCATAATCAGCCGTGGTGCAGAGTGGCGCAACGTGTGTAAAAGTCCATGCGCACCCCTCGGAATATACATACCCCTCTCGCACTATCGAAAACATGTGGAAAACTCCCCGCGCACACCTCGGAATACACGTACCCCGCTCGCGCTCTCGAAAGTGCGTGGAAAACTGCCAGCGTACCCCTCGGAATACACATACCTTGCTCGCACCAGCCAAAACGTATGGAAAAGTACACACGCACCCTCGGAATTCACGTACCGCATCCCACGAAGAGCACGTACAGAGCTATGGAATCCCACGTGGGACCTTCCCTTGGTGAGGGAAACGCCCATGCGTGTTACGTCACAGATTGCTTACGCGCTAAGGACCTTTCCTCGAATTACACGCTGACATGCTGTTTTTTCACATGCCAAATCACTCCGTATCAAGCTGGCCAGGCAACAACACACGGAAGACCATGCTCCTGCCCAGAAGGACAAATTACTGCCCCCCAGAGCCCCAAGCAGCCTCCCACGAGCCATCTGCTGCTACCTGCCTGCTGCCACTGTGCTCTGCCATTTGGTGCCTGCGCATCTGCCATCTGCAGGGGTCCAGTTGCAGTGACCACCCCTGCTGGAACAGAAGACTCCCGACTGAAGGACCATCACTCTACAGCCCAGCCCCAGGACCCAGTTGCCCACCCACACCTGCCTCAAGGGTTGCCATGTCTGACAAAACACCTTCCGGCACCAGTGGCAACCCCCAGCCAGAGAGGCAGAGGGCTACCAGATTCAGTGAAAAGGAAGTTGGTATCCTGGTGGAGCAAGTCTGGGGCATTATGATGCCCTCTTCACACCATCGTGCGCCGACAAGGAAGGATGGAAGAGGATCTGGAAGGACATAGTGGGTGCCTTCAACGCAGAGGGGGTGGCACCCTGCGACATCAAACACGTCCAGAAACGCTGTGAGGACTACAAGTCCAGGACCCTCAAGAAGGCCAGGCGCCTCTTGGAAGCAGAGAATGCAGTGGGGCCAGCTTACCAACCAGCAGATGAGGGTCCTGGAGCGCATTCGCCCAGTGCTTCACCCCCAGATCCTTAGGATGCAGGCCCGTCTGGAGTCGAGCGGTAAGTGGCCATGCACTTAATATTCAAAAAAGGGCATGTTGTAGTGTGCTGGTAGTTAGCTACTTGGCTGCATGTGTGAAATGGGTCATGTTTGGATGTGTGTGTGCAGGGACATGATGGTGCCACATGTGAGTCCAGTCAGGCGTGACCCACATGGATGGTGCATATGTAACAATGTATCATGCAGAGCAGCATGCAGAACACACACATGTATGCATGCCTGTGTCTGTAATTTGATATGTTTGGGGTGTGAGAGATGTGTGCTGTTGTCATGGACATGCATGATGTACATGTCCATGTGTTTAAGTAATGTGTGCGCCATGGATGCATGACACATGTTGGTGACGATGTGTTTATTCACTGATACAGCCTAGTCATCCCTGTATCCACTATGTTCGGGGGTATACCAGGCCAAATGCATAACTCTCCAGTGACGCGTGTGCATGTGACCAGCATGTCCCATGGTGCATGTGAGAACCAGCTGAGCATTGGATGCAACTACGGTGCCTTGGACATGGATGCCCATGTATGGTGCATGTGCCATGCCTGTTACCGCATGTGTGTTGCCTGCACTGACCCATGTGGTGTGGAGGGACATGATGGAAGTGACGTTTGACAGTGCCACTCATGTGCCATTTCTTTGTGTCTAGGGGACTATAGTTCAGTACCCCGATGCTTGTGTTCAATGTCTCCCTTTACACAGCGGCGAGTGAAGCAGAGGGCTGAGACGGTGCTGTGGAGGAAAGCGGCAGGGATGCCTCCACCAGCCGGCGACAGCAGTGACGGGCACCTGCCAGCAGCCCCGACTCATGTCCCCCCTGCGCCCCCACCCACCCACCATTGACGGGCAGCTGCCAGCAGGCCCCGACTCATGTCCCCCTGCACCCCCACCCTCCCAGCAGTGACGGGGCACCTGCCAGCAGGCCCCGACACATGGCTCAACAAACAACATTTCCTGACAAAACAGACCCATGTCCCTAATACCAACCCTACTCCCCCTTATCCCCCAGTACAAGCATGCAACCATCCACAGAACCCACTCCCAAATTATCCATGCCAAGACAGTCTTAAATGGACCAGCATGCCCATGCAGGAATGCAAAACGGAGCCACACAGTGGCAACACATGACTGAGGCATGCACAAAACCAATGATAGAACACAACTCCAAACTTGAAGTTAGCTAAAATGTATTACAACATTATGAACTGACATTGAAGAAATTCAACTTGAAAACCAATGTCCAATGAGAGAAATTGAAAAGAGAAAATGTTGATCCAATGAAGAAAAAATAAAATATGTCATGCTGGATGAAAAAGTGGTCCATTGCCAATGTCTATTAGAAAAACATAATCCAAAATAAAGAAAACCATTGATCCTTGGGAACATTTAAAAGAAAGTATGTACAAGTCTGTAACTATATACAATGAAAGTCCAAATGGTCCATGATCCACAAACAAAAGGAAACCTACAAAAAAGACCTATCAAGAATGAACTATATACACGAAGTGGAGAAATGTCCATGAACTCCAAAATAAAAGTAAAAACAAAGGAAACCTAATACTAATGAACTATGTACAATGGCGGGGGGAAATTCCAATGGCTCACTGGTTGATGTTTGGGGCCAGGGCATCATCGAACTCCACGTCAATGTCCCATAGGCGGGCCTCTTTCCTGGCCTCGAGGTCTCGCAGGGATGCAGTCATGGCCTGTTCCAACTACCTGCGAGTTGCCTCGAGGCACTCAGCCCGCCTCAATGCCCTGCACATGGAGTTCTCTGCCCTGACCATAATGAGCCGTGCCTCTTCCGCCCACCACCGCTCTGCATCTATTTGCGGGCCCTACCGCTGCCACACAGAAGAGACTCCCAATCCAGGGTCCTCCTGCCCTCCGGCCGATGCCTGCCAATCTGATGTTGATGGCCCCATCATCACTCCCACCTTGAGCCCGCTGCTGCCATGCATGTGCCCTGCCTTTTGATGCTTGCACGTCCTCCTCCTGTTTGGGTCCAGTTGTTGTGGTGGCCACCCCTGCTGGACCTCCGAATCCCGACTCTGGCAGGGATGTGTCATCCACCAGCCTAGCTGTTGGGTCCGGGGCAGCTTCACAGGGTGATGAGTTGTTACTTGGACAGGAAGATGGCACAGAGGACGACTGGCGCATAGGGGGTTCAGTTGAGGAGGGGGTCGGTAGAAGGTCCAGCACACGGAGGAACCCAGCACTGGTGAGCCGTCCTAGTTGGTCGATGCGGTCAACAAGGCATCTGGAATTACGTGCAGTGTCCTTACCAGAACCCTGCACGTCGTCCCGAATGCCACGTTGACGTGACGTCACCCCAGCCAGGACAGGCTCAACATGGTCCCGGATTGCCACATCCGCAGGGAGAGAAAGGCCAGTTGTGTGCGCATCCCCTCCCTGAAAAAGGGTCTGGATGAAGGCATCCCTGCTGGTGCCGGATGATGCAGTCACAGGATCGGGGACAGGATTACACACAGGCATCTCCGCGGCCACCTGTGCTGCCCCTGTCCCAGCCCCTGGACTGCACCACTAGCACCAGTGGAATCCCCCCTCCAGACCCTGTGCGTGGGCCTTCCATGGCCTCCTCCTCAACCAAAACACCCACCAACCTGGATGACTCTGTGCCAACTTCCTCCGTAGGCTCCTGTGGGGTCTCAGTTGCCCCTTCTGCTGCTGAGGAGTCCACCTCCGACCTCCGCCTTTTGGACCTACCCTCGGCAGCTGCGGACGCAACACCAGACTCCTCACTCCCTGACGAAATGACAACATGGGAGTGGAGCTGGGCCTTGCGTCTCCGGCTGGTGGTGGGATCCCTGATGCTGTGCTCCACAGCACCGTCTCCGCCCTCGTCATCAGTTGATGCTGCAGACAGGGAGAGACAGAACACAGGCATCAGGGCACTGTACAATGGTCTGATACACACATGACAGTTGCACATGAGTGGCAGTGTCAAACTTTACACATGCCATCACACTCCCCAGCACACATTTCATTTGAACCCACATACATTCGCAAATTAACAGGAATGTTGCAACAGGCAGCACCATCCATACACATACAATAGCATGAGCATCCGAAGCTTAGTCTGTCGTCACATGCAACATGGGGAGTGTCGAACACATGCACACACGTCACCAGACATACATGCATCTGTGCATCTCCACCACCTGTCACAGTGAAATCATCGGCATCCATGTCACATCTGCCAATCAGCCTCCTACATGTCGGTGTCACATACATCCATGGTGTATCACAGTGGCACACATGTCAAATACACACAAACGCACATGTACATTGAGCACATACATGAAGGTGGAACCAGTATCCATGTGTCACACCACAACCATACCACAGTACATACACAGAAATCTAAACATGTGTGCACCCACACATGCATTTGAACACATACACCAGTGATGTGCCTCAAACATGACTGGACTCACATGCGGCAGGCTCATGTCCCTGTACATACATATCCATACATGGGCCTTCCAAGACATATGTCCAACCTGCACACTCCTGCCACACCTCAACATGCACAGTGTCCAATCAGTATGCATGGTCTCTTACCGTTCGACTCTGGACGGGTCTGCCTCTGAAGGATCTGGAGGTGGAGCGCTGGGTGTATGCGTTCCAGGACCCTCACCTGGATGTTGGTAAGGCGGACCCGGCACCCCTCTGCATGCTTTGCCTTCAAGAGGTGCCGGGCCTTGCTGAGGGTCCTGGACCTGAAGTTCTCCCAGCGCTTCTGGACGTGTTGCATGTCGCGGGCTGCCACCCCCTCCACGTTGATGGCAGCCACAATGTCCTTCCAGATCCTCTTCCGTCCTTCATTGTAGGCGCGTGAACTTCCAAAGAGGGCATCATAATGCCCCAGGACTTGCTCCACCAGGATTCCAACTTCATTGGTAGTGAAGCTGGCAGCCCTCTGCCTCTCTGCTGGGGGGGTTGCCACTGGTGCCAGATGGTGTTCTTTCGGACATGGCAACCCCCGAGGCAGGTGTGGGTGGGCAACTGGGTCCTGGGTCTGGGCTGTGGAGTCATGGAATACCAGTCGGGAGTCTTCTGTTCCAGCAGGGGTGGTCACAGCAACTGGACCCCTGCAGATGGCTGATGTGCAGGCACCAAATAGCAGGGCACATGGCCAGCAGGCAGGCAGGCAGCAGCAGATGGCAGGTGGGAGCGTGCTCGGGGCTCTGGGGGGCAGGAAAATGGCCTTCTGGGCAGGAGCGTGGTCTTCTGTGTGTTGTGGCGTGGCCAGCTTGATATGGAGTGATTTGGCAAGTGAAAAAACTGCACATCAGCGTGCAATTCAAGGAAAGGGCCTTAGCGCGTACGCGCGTATGTGACGTGATATGCGCTGGCATTTCCCTCAGCATGGGTGCATCCGCACCTGCAAAAAAATCACGTACGTGTGTTAATGTGTGTAATCCGAGGAAAGGGCCTAAGCGCGTAAGAGAAGTGAAACGCACTGGCGTTTCCCTCAGCACGGGTTAAAGGTGAGCGGGGCCAGCAGTTCACTGTACATGCCTTTCGTGGTGCCTGACATGTGTGTTGCTACTTCGTATTGTTTTGCGCGCCATCACAACTTCACAGCGGATCAAGGATGTATCTCTTCTTTTGGCGGAGGTATTCGCTACGCGTGTTTTTCATTATCACGCTAGTCTGACGGTGAGTCACGCATGCTATTTTTCCCACTGCGGCTGCCCCTGTGTAACGCATACCCGTTTTCAAGGTCATAGTAGCCTGCGTGTCCCACGCGTACGTGTTTTTCGTGTCCCTGGGTGCCACCGCATACTGCAGGAGGTTAATTCCACACACGTGGGCTATCGGGGGTTGCGTGCACGGTTTGACTGCAGTTTTGGGGTGCCTGAGCATTGCGTGACCGGTCACTTTATCACTGGGGTCACATACAGCCTTGCAGGTGCAGGGGTGCTGTTAACATCTTGTATCCCACCCCCTTCAGCCCAATTGCCCAGGACAATTGTTGTGTACACCCCCCAGTGGCACTACTACATCTGTGCCGGCACTACTACATCTGTGCCATGGCTGGGAGGCCACGAAAGGTGAGGGGCGCCTCAGCTGAGCGTACTCCACATGACGGCCGTGGTCAGGGATGTGGCCGGGGTGACCAGGCAGTAGGGGGACTCCAGGGTGTCCAGGGTGGCTGCAGAGGGGGAAGAGGCAGGGGTACGCCAGTTCGGCACAATGTTGTGCCACGTGTTGGTGCAGTCATGCCACCACCCCCTGCGGTTCCGGGAGATGCAGTTCTTGCATCTGGCACTTGTGCCCATGTGACCCGGCAGTCCATTTCATCGACTGCCACGGGCCCAAGGGTAGTGGTAGCTGCAGGTGCAGCTGTGGGCACCACCACCCAGGCTCAGGGTCTGCCAGCGCAGGCTGCGTTGGCACCTGAAGAGTCCCAGGAAGATTTCCAGGAGGTCAGGAGGCACCACGTAAGTGCACACAGCGCTGCCCTGACCGAGGCACGTGTCCCTGGGGCAGTATTGTCATCTGTTGCTCCGAGCAGCTAGGTGTTGGCAAGTGCATGGGGCAGATGCAGCTGACACCAGCCCGGTGTGAGTCTACCATCCAGGACAGTCCTGGTAAATGACACTGGCACAGCAGATGTTGCTGCGCAGGGTCCATTCCAGGGCACCCAGCAGCCACTGGCACAAGTCAGATCTTCCGTCCTTCTTCCACCTGCCACTCCCTTGGTTTAATCCACCAGCGCCACTGCCCATACTGATCAGGGCGGCATTTGTTAGTCAGGGTCCGGACCAAGGTCCAAGAGGAGGAAAGTTGCACCTGCAGTAGAGGCTGGGACCCCAGACACACCTCCAGCTTCCGGCACGTCGAGGAAGAAGCCTTTCTGCGTGCAGGAACTGGACCTCCTTGTGGAAGACGTGCAGGACCACAACCGTGATATGCTAGTGGGGCCAAATTGTCACTCTACGGCTGCCCATCGTATGTCCCACTGGAAGCAGTTTGCGGATTGTGTGAGGTGCACATAGCCTAAGCATGCAAAAAGCGTTGGGATGACCTCTGACGCAGTGCTAAGGCGAAGCGTGCCTCTAATTACAACATGACTCTGGTGACTGGCAGTGGGCCACCACCTGAGGAGGAATACCTCACTTCGCACGAGTCAGTCGTTGCGGGGTTCATACCGGCAGGATTGGTCAAAGGAGTGGGAGAGATGCTGGACTTTGATGCCCCGTCCAGTGAGTGTTGTTGCATGTATGTCGAGGCCATGTGTGGTTTGCTTGTGTGATGTGTTGTGCTTGACTGTCACTACTTGTCATGTGTACATGGTTCTCATGTGCAAGTCATGCAATGCTTCACTGATGCGGTCCTGCTGTGCAGGATGCTGGACATGTAGAGCAGATGGGGACTGTACTCATCACCACAATTGCACCCTACTCACATGCTAGTCACCCGGCTGCCCCTCTGGTCCACGCTCCAGCTCACTGGCCCTTCTGCATGTAGCCTGGGGTGTCTTTCCTCTCAGCACTGGGACTATGTCATAGCATGACTGACGTGCATGTGTCTTCTGCCTGCATGCGGGTACTCCACGTAGGCATGCTCCCTTGCCCCTCAACCCCCCCGCACCCCAATTTCACCATGGCACTGGTGTGCATCATGTTGGCGTACTGCAATGGCCTGTTCAAGGCTCCTGTGTACATGTAAACTTCCACCAGCCAACCTGCCAGACCCATACAGTGGTGCACATCCTCTGTCCTTGAAGCAGGGTGTCTCACTTGGACTGTGCAGATGGCAGATGCTCTGCAGGAACATGAGTGCCCATTCATGCTCCATGTGCATTCCATGCATGCCCCTATGTGTCCTTGACTGGATGATCATTGTAGTACATGTCCAGGATGACCTACATGTCATGTCATTTGATCATCCATTCCATGTCCACTCTGGCTCAGTCCTGCATCACACACATGTTTAGGGTGTCACAGTCTGTGTGGGGCACATGCCTCGATCTGTTTCAGTCCCACTGACTCTGTTCAACTGGTGTAATGGCTTCTGCACACATGGGTGTACTACTGAGGGTTCATCATGTGTCCTGCTTACTGTCCCGTCATCATCTGCTGTGTTGTCAGTTGACTCAGATGATGCAATTGACGCTAGTCAACACTGTCTGCCAATACACAGGTCTCTGCTCACCCTTTCGCTGCCATACAATGCCTCCCTGCTTTTTCCCTTAGGGGGTCAGGGGGTTTGCTTGTAGCCATGCAACCCATTGGATGCACATTGCACATGATGCCTGAACTTGCCCTTACACTGCCTTCACGTTTATTGATAGACATCATAATGTACTTGTTCATGTAGATAGTGGGTAACGTACACATGTTCGGCACTGCATCAACCCACTTCTGAGCCATGTTACACCGTCTACATGCCTACTCACTGATGCAATGTCAAAGTGACCTGGCATGTATGGTCAGTTTTTCCTCCCTTCTCTGTCATGAATGCCACGGGCACAGGTGCATCCTGTGACACATGTACTCAGTATTGGAACTCCCTAGTGGTTGGTTAGATAAGTTGATAGGTCAATCTGCGTCCTATACCAACTGGCATAGGGCGCTGATTGAATGTAGCCTGCCAATCGGGTTGTAATGACTGTGGAGCTTCCTTCACGTGTGTATGTGTGCACTTCCACATACATCAAATCAAGTAGCGTTGTAGCTGCTTGCTTTGGTGTATTGGATGCTGGTCATGTTCACAATACAGGTGTATGGAGAAATGGGTGTTTTTGAACGCTTTTGCATGTACATATGCAAGCAGATTCAACGTTCTGTAGTGCAGCATTGCGAGTACTCACTTATGTGTTTGTGAAAGTGTTCATTTACACATGTGTCTTCCGCAGCTTTTTTGTTGACTGACTAATATGTAGTTGTTTGACATGTATGCTGGTGAGATTTCTGCATTGCGCAGGTTGTGTGGAAGTGGCATGATCCTGAAGGTTCACTGTTGTGCAGTATGTGTATGCCCAGGCCCACTTAGCAAATATGGTGGGTCCTGGGCGTGGAGATTTTACACAAGGAATGATGGAATAGGGCACATTCATAGGCCAATGTGTTCAATCAGGCCCTGAGGGGTGTTGTGGAGGCCTCATGTCCTGCAGCTCAGATGGTACTGGGCGTTATGGTCCCTCATGCCTGGTTGCAGGCCCTTGCTTTGCTTGGGACATTCACTATATCTACATGGCCCATGCAACCCGGTATGGGCCGAGATGCAGATGGATGGAGCTATACTGCTGATGATGCTTTAGTGATGCAGGTCTACATGCATGCTACCTGTGTTATTGTGTGTTTGGATTCACTTGCAGCAGTGGTCAATTTGCAGTTCAGAAATGCTAATGGTGTGTTGCATCTCTTAGTTGCCATCTGTCTTTTCTGCCTGTGACATGTGCCTGACAGAGGTGGTGTTTGATGGAGTTCATATACTACATTTTTTACTTGTGTAGGCTTTGCTATTTAGACACATCCATTTCTGCTTTTGGGATGTGTTTGCATATCAAGGCCACTGGATGCATGCCAGGTTCTCATTTGTGTGTGACATGTCTGCTTCATGTGTTGGCTGTCAATGTGATGTCTATGTGTGTGTGTGTTATGTGCTTCTGAGATGTGTACTAATGTTTATTTTTCTCCACTTTTCAGATGATGACGCAATGGAGCCAGAGGATGGTGGTGTCATGCCAGGCACAGGGCTGCTATCACACCAGCAACCCAGCACAAGTGGGGTTCGTGGGGTGGTAGACCACGAGAACCCACTTGTGTTCCAGACCATCTTGTCTAGGGCTGAAAATGAGTCTAGCCTGGATGATCACTCTGACGACAATGTCGAGTTGGATGTGCATCAGGTCCATTCGTCTGGGGTGAGTGATTCTGATGTGGACGCTCTTCTGTCCGTGACACCTGCACTGAGGGGCAAGACGGTGGTGGCACCTCCGCCTGTGGTGGATCGGGATGCAGGGTCACCCTCCACACCAGTTGCTGATGGGCCTGGGGCATCACGTCAACAGAGGAATGTAGTCCTGCAGCCGCGGGCTGTGCCAACCCAACAAGGACATTGGCTCCTTGGGCCCCACAGGTGTCAAGCCCGGCAACGCAGTGGTCACGCGCCACTGGGGTATACTGAGTGGGATCAAGCCATGGTTGCCAATTCAGAACACCAGGGGGCAGCAATTGATAACATTGCTGAGAGCATGGAACATGTGGCCCAATCCGTGCTCCCCCCTGCTAGGCAGGTGGAACTCCAGCAGCAGGCGGCACAGTCCACGGCCCGCTCGCTCAGGCAGGGCATGGCAGCCTCAGACAGGGCACGCCGGGCTGAAATGGTAGCTTTGCGTCAAGCAATTGCTGCGCTCACGCAGAGGCACACATGGAGGCCATGAGGGTTGACTATGAATTCCTCAGATCTACTCTGGGTGTGCTCTTGATGTCCCAGAGGAAGCGGTCAGAGGAGTGTTTGGAGCAGCTAGAGAATACCATCTCGCCTGAGCTACGTGCTTGCCAGGAGGTGTACCAGTTGTCCTGCCAGCCCATGCAGAAAGAACTCTTTGTTACACGTGTTACCTTGCAAGAGGAAGCACGCGTATCACGCAGTGTTCTACATGCTGACCTACATGTCATCACCGCACAGAACCAGACTCACCTGTCCCGCAGACTTGCTGCCGACGAGGGGTCTGCCTTACTGCATTAACAGTGTATGAACCATCACGGGGGTGTATACATACAAAGTAGCAGGCAAGAGTGTTTGTTTGTGGAGACGTCACTTAGTTTGGGGCATGAATGGTGTTGTGTGTTGTAAACACACACAGATTAGTAACTCACACTCTCTTTGCAGCATTGAACTGCTCCTGTTACCGGACCTGAGAGTGCGCAGGCAGGAGGCCAGCACTCACCCCAGAGATAAGTCTCTTGGTTTCTCTGATTGAGTATGTGTTATTGTCAATAGTTGTATTTTGTATTTTGCCTACTTTCCCTTGCCAATCCAACTCCTTCTCCTGCCCCTCTTTCCAGTTATCCTGAATACCAATGCCTGTCCAAACAATGGATCCCTGACCCTCTTTCCCCGCCGGGGACTCGGAAGCCTGTGTAAGTTTTACCTTGCAGGCGCCCAGACCACGGAGGGGGTGGTTGGTTCGTGCCACACCTGCGCCTGGAGACCAGAGATGTGACACTACCCATCAGTTGTTGCATCCTCATTGTATATTGTGTCCTGAAAAAGGTACCCATCCTGTTGAACCATTGTTGAACTGTGCTACCTTGGTTTTTCTATCATTCTGCTTGTACATGTGCTTGGACATTTTTTGCTACTTCTACTGGAGACTCTTCCATGTTTTTGTGTGCTTAGAGGCTTTTTCCCTGGTTTGGGAGTTTGGTTCCTTGGAGTTCTCTGCGATTTGGTATTTTTACCAGTCAAGGTGGCCTCTGAGGGGGCTGGACCCTATTTACACGCAAGGTGGAACATGAAGACCAAGGGGTAGGGGGATCCTGTAGCCAGGTAGACTGGAAGGAAGAAGGCTACATACCCCAGGCACAGTTGCTCAGAAGGTCATGGTGATCTTTAAATGAGGGAGGGCCTTTTGTTGTTGGACGGTAAGCATGGGCTATAGTGTTTGGGCACTCTCTGGCATTGTCATTGTGGGGTACTATGTACATGAAGTGTTCTGCTGGTCAATGGCTGTTCCTGTGTTGTATTTACCTTTCAGGTGTCAGGGGATTGTTGTGGTTTGACATGCTGGGGTGTACACATGGGCAATGTTCGCATGTAATGTGTACAGGACACTGAGGGTCACTTGATTTCACCTGCATATATTGAGTGCATGTCATACTGACACACAAAGTTACACAATGCTCCACCACACTTACAACCACCCTTCCATGCCCAGAGGTGCACACAGATTGCCTTCTCGGGCACGCTGTGTCCCTGCAGCGCATGATCAATTGCCATTTGTGGATCGTGTACATGCGTCAAAAGGTTGTTTATTTTGTTTGTCCTTTTGAAGTGATGCTCAAGGTGTATCCCCAACACAATGGCTGCTCACTGTGCTGTGTGCTGAGCAGTGTGTTGCAGGAGACACACACAGCACACGGGTTAGGGAGTAGCCATTTTGGCTTGGCCAATGTGCATGTGAACAGGCATTCAGTCTTTTGTTCATGTTACCACTGGTGGAAAGCATTTGTGTATGACTTGGTATGTGTGGGAAGTTGTTGGTCAGTCATTTCATCTGATTCCGTGTCAGGTGTCATTGTCTCAGGCCACTTTCCATTTATCACATGTCACTTTGTATCGTAATGGTCATGTGTTGGGCTTTTGCTGTTGCATGCCATGTCATGGTGTGGCAGACAATGGTAATGTGGGTTGGGAGGGTTTTGGATGACATACCAGTGATTGTCATGGCCTATTTGGAAGGGGGTGGTGTGATACACACCTTGCATGTGTTCCTTTTGGTCACACAGGATTGGTTATGTTTAAGTAGCTAGGGATGCACACAATGTAGCACTTCCGTGGCAACATTCAGGGTGGTAAGGTTGTGACAGTTGACTGTCTCTTTGTCATCATCGATTGTCACCTAGTATGTGCCAGGCCTGTGTGCACTCCACAGGGCTGGGAGTTTAGGTGAAAAATGTGTCCACAAGCTGGGTCTGGGCTGCCTTGCCACGTGCCCTTTCCCCTCCCCTGGGCAGCACCTGTGCATTTGTATTTGTATTTGTATTTGTTTTATTTGTATAGCGCAGACCAGGCCCAAGGGCAACGGGTGCATATATTAGTAGAACATTACATTACAGGTAGTGGAACATTACATTCCAGTAGTAGACATACCATCATAGAAGTCCCTTTACATTACGGGTAGTGGAACATTACATTACAGTAGTAAACAATTCATCATAGAAGTCCCAGCAGGTTGTACACAGAATATACAGATGACGTTACAAAATCAAGGCAATAATTAGAGCGGAGCAGAACAGAGCTAGGACCCAGAAGGCCCGTCCAGATAGAAGAGCGGTTGTTAGTGGGATGTTGCTAACCAAAGCTTGGCTTTGTGTTTGAATTGGTTAAAGGAAGGTAGCGTTCTGATCATGAGTGAGTGTTCCAAAGCTTGGCTGCCAGGACAAGGAAGCTAGCACCCCCGGCAGAGTGAAGCTTGAATCTAGGGATCGCAAGACCTTGAGTTTGTGCAGATCTGAGTGCATGTGCTGGAGTATATTGAGTGAATCGCGAGGCTAGGTAAGAGGGGGCCTGGTGGTTAACACATTTGTATGCGAGGGCCAGTGCTTTCAAGGAGATCCTTTGGGCAACTGAGAGCCAATTGAGGTTCTTCCTGGTTTCTGAGATGTGGGCTGATGGGGGGATGTTGAGGGCTGCTCTAATGGCATTGTTTTGGGTCGTCTGAAGTCTGTTGAGATTACCCTGGTTAGTGCCTTGGTACAGTGCATTGCAATAGTCCAATTTAGACATAACCAAGGTCCTGGCCAGGGTAGTGCAATTCTGGGCAGTAAGGAATGGGCGACAGGCCGAGATCAATTTGCAGGTGTATGCAGACGCAGCAGCAACTGCATTGGTTTGTCTGGTGAGTGTCAAGGAGGCGTCGAGGTATATACCCAGAGTTTTGGTGTCTTTAGATACTTTAATCAGATTACCGTCAATGTTAAAGGAGCTGAACAAGGGACTCAGTTTGTTAAGTCTCTGTTGCGTGCCTAAGATGAGAAGCTCAGTCTTGTCATCATTGAGGCACAGTTTGTGCTGGGCCATCCAGGCTTGTATGACAAGGTAAATGTCATTAAGGGCTTTAGAGTCTGCGATGTAGTCACCAGTGATGGGTATGAGTATCTGCTTGTCATCAGCGTAATTCATGTAGGTGACACCCAGATAATCAAGCAAATCAAATAGAGGTTTTGTGAAGACATTGTAGAGGGTAGGGGACACACAGGATCCTTGCGGGACTCCACACGGGACTGGTGTGGGATCGGCCGATGCAGTAGGGGAGAAAACTCTCTCTCATGTGCCTGTTGTCAAGGAATGACCTAATCCAGTTGGAAATGTTGTCAGAGAAGCGTGCCACTGACTTCAAGTGCCGGCAAAGTATTTGGTGATTGACCAAATCAAAAGCAGCTGATAGGTCCAGAAGTAGTAGTAGGGCCAGTTTACCGTTGTCTTTAAGGTCCTCAATTTGGGTTTTGAGATCAAGTAAAGCTGTTTCAGTCCCGTGCTTAGGTCTGAAGCCAGATTGTCTTGATCCGAGGAGGTTATTGGTCTCTAAGTAGTTCTGGATCTGCAGGTATGCTGCTCTGTCAAGTATTTTGAGTAGGAACGGTACGGTGGTGATCGGTCTGTAGTTAGTTGGTGTTTCAGGGTCTACAGTCGTTTTTTTTAGGAGAGGGATAACCCACGCGTCCTTTAGGTTGTTGGGTACCGTACCAGTTAGGAATGAGGAGTTAATGAAGGTGGTTATAAAAGGAGCGAGGTCATGTGCTGCTTCCTTAATGATAGATGTTGGGCAAGACTCACCTTGGCAGTTAGAGGGTTTTAAATTGCGCATGATGTTTTCGACTTCAAGGATGGTGAGTGGGGTGAAGCTAAAGGGGGTGTGAGTAAAAGAGGCCGTCTGAGTATTGGAGGGTTTGCTGGATGGTTTAGTAAGGGGGTTAGTGAGCAAGGTAGTTTGTTTGGCATTAATTTTCGATTGCAAGGTGGTGATTTTGTTGAGGAGAGCGTTTTGGATGTTGTTACACCATTTACTGTCTTTAATGCAGGTGTCAGGCGCAGGGGATGGGGATTCCAATTCTTTAAGGATTTTAAATAACTCCTTAGTTTTGGGTAGGTCTCCTTTTTGGCTTGTAGAATCGCTTCTTTGTAATTGTGAGTGGTGATGATGAGGCAATCTTTGTTAGAGTCACACGGGTGGCTCTTCCAGAGTGATTCAGCCTTACGTTTTTCTTTGCGTAAAGTTCTTAACTGCGGGGTGAACCAGGAGTTCAAGTGGGTTTATTGTTTGGCTTTCTGGAATTTGAGCGGTGCTATTTTGTCAATGGCTTTAAGCAGTGTTTGATTGAAGATATCTACTAAGACTGTGGGGTTGTTATGTCGGGACACGCATTTATTCAAGATGGGGAGGATGAGTGGGAGGAGTTTATCCTTGGTGATGTCTTTTTTATTCCTTGTGGGAATGGCCGGAGCTATCGTGGGAGTGGTGAGAGGGTTGGTCGCTGCTAAGTGGAAGATGATGATGTGGTGGTCAGACCAGGCACAAGCGTAGTTGGAAGTTATGGATGTGTTTCAATTAAGGTCAGTGATCCAATCAAGCGTCCTGCCCTTAATATGGGTAGGTTTGTCAATGCGTTGTTGGAAGCCAAAGTTAACTAATGTGGTAGCGACCTCAGAGGCCAGGTGATCCTTGGTGTCGAGAAGGCCCAAGTTAAGGTCAGGTAAGTGGTTGGGGATTGGGGGCACCACAATGTCCACCGGTACGTCCTGCCATTTTGCAACATTGTGCAGGACACATGCTGCCACAATGATCCTGCACACTACTGGGGGTGCATATAGTAGATGGCTGCCAGAGCGGTCAAGGGAGCGGAAGCATGTCTTGAGCACTCCGAATGTGCGCTCCACTATGCCCCTGGTTGCAATATGGGCAGCGTTGTATCTTACCTGAGGTGATGTGGTGGGGTTCTGGATTGGCGTCATCATGTGGTTGCTCAGAGGGTAGGCACTGTCCCCTGGAGAGGTGATAATGGTTGTGATTAGTTGGGTTTGTGTATTTGTCTGTGTCTGACATGCATGCATATGCACAGGCATTTGTACTCACCTAGGAGCCATGTGTTGCCATGCTTCCCAGCTTCCAGGGCCCGGCTCAGGTCAGACATTCTGTATATGAAACTGTCATGGGTAGAGTCAGGGTAGTTTGCATAGACAGAGGTGATGATTCCCTTGGCATCGCATACAACCTGCACGTTGATGGAATGCCAGTGCTTGCGGTTTCGATAATTGTGCTCAGTGGCCCTAGGTGGACGTAGCGCCACATGGGTGAAATCTATGGCACTAAGCACTTTGGGGAAGTGTGCCACTCTGTAAAAGTCCTGGACCATGGCATGCCTTTCTGTGAGTGTTCTGGTAATGTATATGTGCCTGCGGACTGAGGGGCTCGCAGTAATGATTGCCAACACTTGGTGTAGGCAGTTTGACTGCATGGCCTGTGGGACACCCCCACTATGGCAGGTGTCCACTGAAATGACCCAGTGGCCAAAAAATGCAGCACATTGAGCCCCTTCTCCAAGGGGCTCAATGCTTGGGAGCACAAGGTGGGGATGTAAGGTCATCTTCCCACTCCCTGACCAGGCCTAGGATGATATGAGGTGGAAACCTATAACTGCCATAGACCTGGCCATCAGGCATCTCAAAAAGGCTGGTCCGGGGCAAAAAATGCGGGGCCTGGCTATTCTCCTCCTCCTGCATTGTGTCCCATGATCAGTGCTGCGACAAATGGGGCATTCATCGTAGCTGTATATACGTGTTTGTTATTTTCGCGCACTTTTATAATGCGCGAGGGGACGCTTCCGCCTGCCTTCGTGTGGCGGACGTGTTGATGCCTGTGCGCGTCTTTTAGTGTATATTTCCCTGCAGTACTTCCCCAGTTGCGCCTTCTTTTTCACGTGTTGTTACCCATTCCATGTGTTATGCCCCGTGTCCCTCCCCCTTTATGGTGTGTGCGCCGATGTTGTGCTCTTTCGCTGTGCGCGTCGCGCACGGCATTCGGGATGTTGCTGTGATGTGTGCGCCCGTGCGCGCCACCCTCTGATTTGGCGCACATCCCACAGTAAACACGCGCAGGCCCTTCCTTGAATCGCACGCGTGCGCGTGCGCTTGCTTTTTCACGCTTGCGCCGGCTTGCGCCAAGATTTCTGGCGCACATTTCTTCCATTAATTGGCCCCACTGTTACTCAATTCAATGATACGCACCTCAATATTGGAATGATTAAAGGCTGAGTCGACCTGCCTGGGATTGAAACAATGATGTTTCACTAACTCACTTATGTCTGAAAAGGTTCCCCTAGTCTAAATAAATATGTAGCAGCATATCAACATATCAGTTTCCCGGTCCGGAATAAATGCCAGTAAAAATGCTGGTAATCCCGGCACTGGCATTTTTTCCAGACCAGGGAAACACAAATTTGCTGGTGGGGCCAGTGAACGACCAGCAGGCCTGACCTGCCGGAAGTCCAGACCACTACTGGCAAATTAATGCTGGAATCACCGACACTGGTACTACTGGTGCTGGAAATCCCGGCAATCCCATTCCAGGGAGTCCTAGAGGGCTCCATGGAATGGGAATTTACCATCGTCTTCGCCACCCGTAATAACCAGTAATTCTGCGATATCGGGCAGCGGAAATGGTAAAACAGTTTTGCCGGTATCCCGCTGAAATTACCGGCTGGATACGGTCAAAACTTTAATGAGGGTCATAGTCTCTGGAATCATTTGGTATATATTGAGCAGGTAATACATGATCCATTAATAGACTAATAGAAAAGCCCTTCGGGAGACTTGCTATGGTGTGTAGTGTTACTGCAGGAATGGACATGAACAAACTATGGCCCGCATTCTAAGTATGGAGGTCTGGAAATAAGGGTGTCGGAAGCAATGTATCAGCACCTTTTCCAGACCGCCATAATAGGAGAATGTCGGTAGGGGCCATGGATCCTCCATCCGGCCTGGCCTACCGGGTTTTCAGGCCCCTACTGGCATGCCTCTCACTGAAGCACCGGCACCATTAGCAACAATGCTGGCACTTCAGTGACCCCATTTTCATAGATTCCTGTGGGACTCAATGGAGATGGGGATTAACCGTCACCGCCGCCGCTTGTGATATCCCAGTGGCACCGGTATATCAGGAGGTGGAAAGGGTGTTATGGGGTTGCCAGTAACCCACCACCTACCAGCGTGTTTTACCAGCAACACTGTAATGAGCCCCATCAATGTTTGCCCTTACTTTCCATATACACATGTCTATCTATGAACACATAATATGAGCATATAATATATTATGAGATAAATATAAATGTAGCACTGAAGACTTAGGGCCTCATTACAAGTACTGCATTACTGCTGCATTACTGCACCGCCTTATTAGAACTTTGGTGGGGAGGCAGAGGAAAACCTCAAGCAAAATGCTGGAGGTAATTCCACTGCGTTACCGCCAAATATGGGCAAAATCAATGGAATCACTGCCAGCAGGATTGCTGCTGGTGATAATTCCTCTGCAATCCTAGCACTGCATAAATGAGGACTAACACCACCATGCCGCCACTTGTAATCTGGTGGTAATTTCACCGAATTAAGTGACGCTAAAGGTATTTGCAAACTTGTAACGAAGCCCATATGTTGGGTGGCTGGTAGTGTTGCAGGTGTGCCACTGGGAAGATTTTGTGTGTAGCCTTTACTGTTAGTAAAATATGGACATGTTTTTAAAGTTCCCTTCGCTACTTGCCCATGTTAGTACAAAACTGAGCCTAAATAATTACATGGGCACGATATAGCATGCATATATGAAAGTACAGCTTCGGAATTTACATTGAAAGAAGTCCTTTAAAAACCCAGACCACTACTGCTCTGATTGGAGAGGCAGGGCTTGCTGCTGCAGTCTTCACCAGTCCACAACTCCCCACCTGGCTGAACTTTACCTGACCTAGGAAAAGGCACAGCAGAATGATTACAGCAGATTGACAGAGGAGGTGAAAGTGGGCACTGCATTATTTGTGAGAATCGTCTCTAATCACCATCAGTGAAAACAAGTATTTCAGCTATACAGTTTTGAAGTGATACAGCTTAATGCATGATTTGAATATGCGATATTTGTTTTGAAAATTAAACTGCTCCTGTTTTAAAATTAGAAGTACTTAACAACTGCTGAGCATTCAATGAGACACCTTGTTGAACAACGTGCTGCCAATTTCTCAATAAACATTTTGTTCAGTGTCCATTTTTTAAATATATCCATCTTTCCTTGGCTACACACGCAGAATGTCCCCTCAAAAAACACAGTACACTTGGGTAAGTAAAGCAATGTTCTATAAAAAGCGATAAGCCTATAAAGGAACTCTAATGGGAGACTTTGAATGTGTTAATATTAATCACACTGAATATTAAAACTCCAAACATACAGCCACAGCTAATTTAATAAGGTGTTGAGTTACTCTAAGGAAAACCTATTTTCCACAACCTATCTTCTTGCACAGTTTTTTGAAATAAACGCACAGAAAGCCCATATAAGGAACCTAGTACACTAACAATTTACTCCTAAACTGTGTCATGGTACAAGACGCCCTTGACATGGACCAGTACATTGTACAGCACGGTGGGCCTCATTACGAGTCTGCCGGTCAGGAAACAAGGGTGCCGGTAGCAACATACCGGCACCCTCTGCAGACCAGCAGACTACAACTCTGCCTGCCGTAGCAGATGTACCAGGCAGGTCTGAACTGCTGGGCGCATCGATCCCGGTAGGCACGGTTGCCATGGAAGCAATGGCACTCCTGACAACAGTTCCAGTGCTTATGTGCACCCATTCACATGGAGTCCAATGTCCCAGTGGCACTGGGATCTCAGGCGGCGGAACATTTTGCAGTGTTATGGGGTTGGCGGCAGCCCGTCGGTGGCACCGGTGGGTTACCGCCAAGCTCATAATGAGGCAGTATATTTTTGGAAGTAGGTACAGTATTCCTACAACTTAAAAAATAAGGTAGGTAATCTTTCAATAGATAAACTAGCCCCACTTAAGGAAACCTTGAATGTCTGTACAGAAGGATACACACCTTAAAAGGCAGCCAAGCTAAAATAACTAAGACTTACGATTGATAAATGCACTCAGTTGTCACAAACATGTCTAAGAAAATCAAAGCAAACCACACAGCAGAAACATATTATGACACTGTAGGTAAGTGTGTACAATGGTTGTCTACAGGAACCTGCAAAGAAAACACAAGCACTGGTTAGCTAGCTCATAGACACAAGTATCCATAGAGGCTAGGTAAAACACTTTTAGCCTAAGTGATTGAAAAATGCAAAGGAAAGGCATTGCCTTTGCAATCTTCTCCGGCTAATATCCTGAAGGAAGCTTGAACCCTACAACCTTCAGAAATCTTCAGAATACCAGGGTAAGTTACATAACACAAAAACAACCCACACACTGGTACGTATACACGTTTTTGTTTGCAGTGACCCACAGGATAGTGTGGTAAATTACTCACCACAGAACATTTACATTTAAGTTAAATTACCAGTTTTTGCATTTCTGGACAATACCACACATGACGTAACGTTGTTAACATGTAGTAGGACCTACTTTAAGGTTGGTATTTAATTTGTCAAAATGGACAGAACCTATTTGTGAGCTTACACAGCACAAATAAAACAACTTGAACACAGGTAACTGGACAGTTTTACTCCTAGTAGTAACTTACACAAGGTAGGTAACATATGTGTCTACAAAAATAAACATGTGTTCAGGTAGGTGGTCTCCTGGAATATCTAACTGGAGTTCAATGAGTCCTCAGTTCCATGCATCCCAACTCTGCCACCAATCATGTTAGGGAGATTTTTGCACAATCCTCTGTTTAGGACGATGAAATCATCTAATCTAATGATGCAACCATTTGACACCCAAAAAAAGAAATGCCAAAATCTCGAATGGTAGGTAGGCCACAGTGGGCAGGCTTAACTTTAGTAGGGAGGAAGGACAGCAGGGAGCTACAATTAATCTCAACAGATACCACAAAAGAATATGCCACATGGGTACTCGGAAACTATATAGGGCCTCAATGCGAGGTTGGCGATAACCCGCTGGTGCCACCGGTGGTTTGCTTGCATCCCGGAAACATTGAATCTGCCACCTGACTTCCCAGTGCCACTGGGACATTACAAGTCCTCGAGGCGCGCAAAGTCAGGCGCCAGATTCAGCAACTCCCCATTCACATGGAGTCCCATAGGACTCAATGGGAGTGGAGAGACAGAGGCACTGGCAGCATTGCTAACAGTGCCGGTGCTTCCGTGAAAAGTCTGCTTGCAGGGGCTATTACACCCGGCAGGTCTGACCCTCATAGTGTGGTGGTCCGGAAACAAGGGTGCCGGTAAGCTTACATCCTTGTTTCCGACGGCCACACTCAGAATGAGGCCCATAGACTTTCTATCTAATGTCACCCAAAAAATATTTCTGATGGGAAAAACTAGTAATAAGGTGATCATCACACATGGCAGCAGATAATGTAAATAACAACTACAATAGCCAGCTAAAACCTAACTCACTCTTTACCTTATTATGTAACCCATACCTAGTGGCGGATAGAATACATATAGATTTCCATAGGTGAGTTAAGAGAAAGACCCTTAGACAATATTACAGACAGTAATGATTACCAGTCAGGATCCAAGTGTAGCATACAGCAGGCTCAGACTAGTCTATAGGGCAATAGGCCCATGGCTGAACCAAAAATGTTGGTGTGGGCAAGTTATTTGGTCAAAGTGGGCCACTTTTTGACCTATGTGGGCCAGTTTGATGAGTTACTTCGCTATGCGGCTAGTAGTTTTGACCAGTGTTGCTGAATATATATTCTTTAAAATGCACAATTTGTATCACATTTTATCAAAACACTCCCCCTTGGGTACTATTTAGACAGTGTCACAAAAGGAATGAATTGCCATTTGCAACTGTGGGTCACTTTTTCAATGGTGCCTGAGATCATTTTATGGCCCAGTCCGACCGCCATACAGAACTTATGACAGGCTTTCTACTCCAATCTAAATAAAGAAAAATGCATAATACATATGCACATAACCCAGTTGTAGTATTTAGATGAGGTGAACAGGGCAACACAATGCCCAGCATAGCCAGGAGTGCTTCCGAAGTCCAGGATATAATTTAGGACGATAATCCCTACGCCCTGGAGGGCAAATTTCACTCATTACATTCAACCCCCCCAATGATAGCCAATTGAGGAATTTGGTAGAAGAGAACATGTAGAACCAGATGACCACAAATCACATGCCCCCTAAGAGTGAGTATTTTGAAAAACTCACCAACCCAGGGCACAAAGATACGTTCTTACGGTTTTTGTAAAGAGAGTTTGTTCAAAACATGTGAAACTACCCAGCAAGTAATAGCTTCTTTTTAAAAAAAAATGGTGAAACGAAGGATCCCGTCCCCCTGGGATTGGCACACCGAGCCAACAATGTCCTAAATGGCCCAACAAAAACAAAAAATCATCTTTCACAGGAATGGGTCGGCCATCCAGAAGCGGTAGCAATTAATGAATGAGTTGGCTCCTGGAGGACAGGGGAACCTGCACACAGCAGACCCCAGAGACTCAGCAGGCAAATGTGGTCAGCAAACTATCAAAAACTATCCCTGCTGCCGGGCAACAATGGTGAGAACCAGAGATTTCCACCATTCACCACTTGCCAGCAGCATTGTTTGCTTGGAGCACACAGCAAGCATCCTTGGAAGCTGCAGGAGCAGTGTTTCACCTTTGCACATCAAGACATTTTAAAATCGTGAAAGCTCAAGGAGAGCTCTCCCATATGCTCTATTTTTGGCACTATTATTGCTGCAGCGCTTCCACCTACTGCAGACAAAGACTCTTTGGGGAGCTAACTGTAAGGTTATTAGCTATTTTTTACTGAATCTGGCCATTGAACTCAATCATGCTCTGAAATACTTTAAAATGGCTTCCAGCTCCACCTCTTGGGGTGGGGTCATCTCCTTTGTGAGGCTGCTGCCTGCTGATTCAGCAGCCCCTGCCTACATCCTCCAATTGGAGGCTCCAGAAGCAGAAGCCGTACACGCTATCAAGGCCCACATAATGAGGCTCCTGCCTCTCCCCCATTCCAGCATTCGCCACAAGCAAGCTGCATCATGTGCTGGGAGCACACATCAAGCATCTTTGGAAGCTACAGGAGCAGCGTTCCACTTCGGCACATCAAGGTAAGCCCGAACGGGCTATTTAGAAGCTTCTTGCCACAAAAATAAATGTAAGTTCGCGAAAGTGCAAGGTGAGCACTCCCACATGTTCTATTTTTGGCAGGATTATTGCTGCAACACTCCTACCTACTGCAGACTCTTTGGGGAGCTAACTGTAAGGTTATTAGCTATTTTTCACTGAATTTCGCCATTGAACTCAATCATGCTCAGAAATACTTGAAAATGGCTGCTGCCACCTCGTGGGGTGGTATCTTCTCCTTTATGAGGCTACTGCCAGCAGATTGGGCGGCCCCTGGCTTCATCCTCCAATTGGAGATTCCAAGAAAGTGGAAGCCGGCCTCAACCATGGCATTGGAGGGCCCCCACCCCACATCACAAACTTAGCTACAGCCTGCTGTTTACATCTTGCTGTCCCATGAACTTGGTCCTCAGCACCCCTTTGATCTGTTCAACCTCCAGTGAGTGAAGGCTGAACTTTCCTTATGCCTCTTCCTCTTGCACCCTGATCTATCTGTGCCTATCTCACTTTGCTTATCCTCACCTCCTTCTCTACCCTCGCTCTTCTTTGTGTTCATTGCACAAAGCTGTTTTAGCTGTGTATTTTTCATCCTGCACCCTAATTTCACTGCATTTGTGCCTTTTCCTGGGAAACCTAATTTAACTATGCATATTTCTCAATCCTGCATCCTTATTTCACTAAATGTGTGCCTTTTCCCTGGAAACTGAATTTAGCTGTGTGTGTGTTTCAATCCTGATTCCTAATTTCACTGCATTTGTGCCTTTTCCTTTGAACCCAAATTAACCTGTGTGTATTTTTCAATCCTGCACCCACATTTCACTGCATTTATGCCTTTTCCATGGAAACTGAATTTAGCTGTGTGTATTTTTCAATCCTGCACCCTAATTTCACTGCATGTGTGTCTTTTTCCATCCTGCACTCTTATTTGCATTGCTTTCTGTTCTCATTTTGTTACTACTAGACAACCTGAGAGTTTATACCAGAACCGTGCAGTGCAGTCAACCCTCTCTTCGCTACTCCCTGCCGCCACTCTAATCTCCTATCCCACCTCTCTCACTAATTCTGGAATCAAAAAGCACAAAAAAGACATCCTGCTTGGAGGCCCTGCCCTTCCAATCGCAGATACCTATTTCAGTGACAGCTCCAGAAAGGTCTTCACAGATATCCTTTTCTCTGTCCCCTCTCCAAATCTATGGACTACTCATCTCATCGCTACTCTCTCCCCTTTCACTTCCTCTCTGATTCACGGTGGCAACAAGTGCGAAGTCCTCTTGGCTGGCTTCTTATCCTCACACTGCATCCTTAATGTCTACCAAACTGACTCTGCCCAGGTTCAGGGTCCTCAACCCAAACTCCTTCTCTTCCACTGGATCCCTCATTAACTTCATTCCTTCCCCTTCCCCTCCCCCGACCACTCTCACTGTCCCTCCCCCTCTGACTGGAGTACCATACCCCTGTACTTCTCCTCAGAAAACCTTCAAAGGCAGAGACCTCCTCCACCTGGTGACTCATAACACCCGCTCAGCCAACACTCTGCTGATATCTGCCTCCTTCTTGAAGACACTGACCTTGACATTCTCGCTCTCACCGAGACATGGTTCAATGTCAGCTTAGTCATTGCTTTTGACTCCATCCTCCCTGTCGGCTTCAAGATCATTTCCAAGCCTCAACCACACGGTACTGGTAGTGGGATCCCGTTAATCTATCCTGAGTGGGTTCCATTTTCCATCTTATCCACCCAGTCCTACTCTTCTTTTGAGAGCCTGGTATGCAAGTTGGTCATCTCTCCCTCCTCCAATTTGACCATTGTGACCATTACTGCCCTCCATGTGCTATCACCCTGTTCCTCTGTGAATGAGCTGATTTCTGCTCTGCCTTACTTTCAACCACATCCAACCTCCTCCTCTTGGATGACTTCAACATCCAATTGGACTACCCTGTCTCAGCATCATTTTTTTCATTGACCTATGCACCTTACCATCCCTCTCCATCCCCCCCACCTGGCCTAACCCATTCGGCCGGACATACTCTGGATGCCATCATCCACTCTGACCTCTCTCTCACCCACCTCTGGTTACCCCCTCTCTTGGTCAGACCATTCTCTCCTCCCACCTGGGTCCCTTTGGCCCTCCTACAACACTCTCAAAAGCACTGCCAACCTTGTTCACGAACATGAAATGAGTTTAAGCTGCAACCTTTGCCTTTACCTTCATCTTCCCTTGTGCCCCACTGCAGACTATTCTGCTGACTCTGATTTCAGCAACTTCCACTTGACCATCACCAATACTCTTGACATCCTTGCCCCTTTCATGAGGATCCGCCTGCAACCCACCTCTAAGCATAACACCTGGTTCGACTCCAAACTTGCAGCCCTGAAAATGAAGTGGAGAGTGGAGAGTGGTGGAATGGAAGAGGGAACTTCAGGATTACCCTCTGACAAACTGGCCTACCGCTTGCTCCAAAGACAATACAGACTCTCCATCCATGCCAAGAAAAGGACCCACATTCAGGCATGGGTATCTGGTACATCCGATAACACGGCTCAACTTTCTAAATTATGCAAGGAACTAGCCAACCCTTCTGCAGTCTCATCCTCCCCTCATCCATCCCAGGCCCTCTGCAATGCACTAGCCTCACACTTTGCCACCAAAACTCAGGACATCCAGAATAGCCTTGTTACTCACCCACAAAACCCATCCCATACCACCTTGCCTCCTCCTTCCTCCTTGTCCTCCTTTCTTCCAAACAGGTTCACCCCTGCTCATCCAGAGCCATCAATGACAACATTGGCTCTCTGGACCCTGCACTCGCTGATTTCTGCAACCACTGTTTCACCGCTGGATCATTCCCCTCCTCCCTCAAGTACTCCCTTGTGCGCACCCTACTGAGAAAACCTTCAGCAGACCCTACCTGTTCAGCCAACTACCACCCTAATTCAATCACCCCCTTCCTGGGGAAACTGCTGGAGAAGCTGAGCTTGCTCCAACTCAACTCGCACACTGAATTTGTTGGTGGTCTGCACAACCATCAGTCTGGATTCCAAGCATCCAGAGGCACGGAAACTGCTCTTCTGAACACCTGTGAAGAACTGATTGCATCTCTGGACTCCAACTCCCCAGCTGTCCTCATCCTACTTGATCTCTCCTCTGCCTTTGACACTGTCACTCACTCCATCCTCATACAAAGGCTCCACAATACCATTTGTATCTCAGAACAGGCACTAGAGTGGATGTCCTCTTTCCTATCAGACTGCTCTTCTCAAGTAATCCTTGGGACCTTCTGCTCTCCTACTTCTTTCTCCACCTGTGGTGACCCCCAGTGCTCTGTCCTCTCCACTTGGCTCTTTAACATCTACTTTGCTCAGCTGGCCCTCCTCATCTCCTCCTTCTCCCCCAATTTCCAGTGTTATGCAGATGACACTCAACTCTTTTTCAGACTTCCTGCTGACTCACTCGCACCTTTTTTCACCCCTGACTACCTATCTGCCATCCAGGCCTGGTGCACTTCCAATGATCTCTGTCTCAATGCCAGCAAAATGGAGATCCTTCCTATTGCGACCCCTGATCCCTCCTTCTTCCTTTTCTCTGGCCTCCCTCCATAGGCTCTCCCCCTACTCCTCCTTCTGAAACCAGAAACCGTAGAGTCATCTTTGACTCCTCTCTCCTCTTCCCTCACACTCAGAACATTGCTAAGAAGTCACACTTTCAACTCTTCCTTGTCAAAATAATTCTCCCTTTTCTCACTTTCTCCTAGAAGCTCAATGTTTCTTGAGCCCTGGTTCTCTCTAGGCATGACTATAGCAATAGCCTTCTCCTCAATCTTCCTACTTCCACTCTGCAACCCCTTCAGCTAATCCAGAATAAAGCAGTGAGACATATCATTGGACTTATGCACAGGGACCGCATCTCTCCTGACCTAACAAGTCTTCACTGACGCCCGGTTGCTGTACGGATAAAATTCAAATCCCACTGCATCATCCACAAGGCTGTCTGGGGCCGGGGACCACACTATCCACAACTCTCCCTCACAAAATACTCTCCTTCTAGACCTCTATGTTCCTCGTGCACCAACTCCTTGTGTGTAAAGCGTTTAGCTAAACAGAAAGCAGGAGGTTGTTTGCTTTCCTCAGCTGGATCCCTCCTTTGGAAGAGCTTCCCCCTCCCTCTACATCTTGAGCAGGACCTTCTTCAATTCCGTAAGCACCTCAAGGCTTTCGACTTTTCCTCTTCCTTCCCTTCTTCCACCTCTGCTAATGTCACAGTTGCTGTGATTGGTGTCTTGGACCCTTATGCATCCTCTGGACCCCTGACCACTCACACCCAATCTTACCAGCTTCTGTCTACCTCAGCACTTGCCTCGGCACACCCTCTGCCCTGGAGACTTGCACTTTTCCACCCAATGTGATTCCAGGCCATATAGTGCTTACCATACCTTGCACTTCATCTGTGGCTCACCCACGAGCATGGACACCCCAGCACCTACCCCACTGCCCTCTTGCTTGCTGCACTTGCACGTTCTGAATACTATCAAGGTAAAGTAGGTTTGCTTGTTCCTTCCCTCACTGTATTTAGATGTGTGTTTTTAATTTACTTCAATCCCATGTTCACCCCTGTTGCCTTGTGGGTGTTTTGAAACAGATTTCAATTGCTGTATAAGCGCCTAACAAGCAAACAATAACATTAAAATAATTGTAAAAATATTGGCCCAGTTGAGCAGATCTGGTATGTTGTTTCCAGGCGGAGGGAGCTTCAAAAATAAAGGTGCAACACCCTGGCAGGAAACAACGGTAAACTGCAGTAAAATAATGAGGAGGACCTATAGCAGGTTGAGGGCCTCTGGGTAAGCACACCCAGTAGCCAAAAACATAATGTTTACTTTTTGATGCTTTTCCTTGTTAGAACTACACTGCTTTATCATAACGTTTTTACAAATGATGCAGAGAGAAACTGATATTTCTATCCCAACTGGCATTGCCATTTTATTTACATCTTCATCCATTACACCTTTGACAACCATTTCATAATGAAAAATAGTTAAGCTTTCAAAAGGGATACCCAGAAGCTCAGTGGTAAGAGAAATGGTTTACCATTAGCAAGTTTACAACTCGAAGCCCCTCATTGGATTTAGCTTTTGTTTGTAAGAAATCAGGTATATTACTTTCTTTTTTAATGCTTTTTACAGTTATAAATATATTGATTTATCATTTATTTATGTTACAAATGACTCAGAGAGTGAGTAGCAGATATGATTATCCTTAGTGGCATTGCCAGTTCCAATGTGCATCTTAATCCATTACATCGTTCACAGCCATGTCACAATGGACACATCTATGCTGGCTAACAAGAGAACCCGTATCTCAAGAGTTAAATGATATAAAACCAATAGCAGGATGGCAGGTTGAAGCCTGTCATTGGCATGAAAATACTCAGGCTGGTAAATTGAGATATCCATTTCAAGAAATTAGGTCAGTTTGATAATGCTTATTATTGTTTGAATACATTCTTGTATCTTTGTTTCTACTACAAGTAACTCAGAATGAGAATCATATGTGTTTATCCCAACTGGCTTTGCTAGTTCCAGCATGCATGTTATTTATTTCAAGTTTGGTAGCATGCCAAAATGATAAAAAGCTTTAACCTAACGGGGCCCAGCAGCTCGAAGATTGGTGCATGTGTCTAGTACTAGCAGTCTTGTGAGTCCAAGTATCTCATTCACTTGAACATACTCAGGGCCCAATTCATAGAATCATTTTATTATGGAAAACCTTTATTGAAAAATGCCCTGTGAATCAGGGACTCAATCTAATAGGTTGAGCTGTCCATTGATAGGAAAATAGGCTAATGTTATGCGTTTTACTGTTTGAAATACATTGCTTTATCGTGTCCTTTGTGCAAATGAAACAGAAAGAAAGTTCCAATATGCTTTTTCATCCCTTACTCCTTTGACAGTCATGTCACAATGAAAAATCTATGATTTCTTAGGGAGAGCCAGTATCTCAATAGTTAGACAATAGACAATATTTACGCCAATAACATGGTGGCAGGTTGAAGCCCCTCATTGGCATAAACATAAACAAAGCTGGTAGGTTGAATTGTCCATTGAAAGAAAGTGGGTCATTCTTGTAATGCTTATTATTGATAAATACATGATTGTATCTTAATGTTCATTACAACCAACTCTGGGAGAGAAGCAGATTTGTTTATCATGAGTGGGAATGCTAGGTCCAATATGCATCTTTATCCATAAACACCCTTTGACAGCAATGTAATTATGACAAGGCTATGTTTTTTTTTAAAATGCAACCCTTTAGCACAGTGGTTATGGACCGTGTTTACCCACATCAGGGTTAGAAGTCGAAGCCACTTATTGGCTTATAAATATGGAAGATGCTAGGTTGAGCTGTCCATTTGGAGAAAACAGGTCAACTGTTTACTTTTTAATGTTCTTTACTGTTAAAAATGCACTTTACAATATTAATGTCCCTTACAATTGTCTTTGTGAGAAAATCAGATATATTTATCCCATCTGGCATTGCTAGCTCCAGTACGCATCTTCATTCATTACAACTTTCACAGCCAGGTCATCATGAAAACATTTATATTTCCTAAAAGGAGACCCAGTGGCTCAGAAGTTAGAGCATGGGCTTACCCCCAATATGGATAAACCCCAGCTGGCTTGAAAATACTGAAGCGGGTAGGTTGAGCAGTTCATTTGCAGAAAAGAGGTAAAATGTTGAGTTTTTAATTTTCTTTACTGTTAAAAATGCATTATTTGATCTCAATCTTCGGCAACTGGCAATGCTAGTTCTAAATTGGATCATCCATTACACATTTGACAGCCAGGTCATAATGAAAACAGTTTGATTTTCTTAAAGGAGACCCAGTACAGTAGCTTGGCGATTAGAGGGTGGTTTTATCTATAACATGTTTTCAGGTTAAACCACTTGTAAGAGGATTCAATTCAGCACTACAGCCAAGTTAACGCCTAGTCTAGAATACTGAATGAAAACCCTTATTGATATATCTTTAGGTCCAGTTCATGCGTTCTGGATGACTACCCTTGTATAACACCCCTCTCTTGGAATCCCCCTGACCCCACTGAGCCAAGAAGTAATTCTGTTTTGCAAGTTTAAAAGGTTTATTTGATAAATTAAAATATATATCACACTTTTTAATAAATTAATAATTGAATATCACACTTAATCTGATATGGTAAATATTAACAACGGAGAATCTGGCACTAGCACACTTCTTTAATCACTAATGAGTTGACATGAAATGGATAAGGTAGCACACTGGTAAATAGGAACAAAAGTATAATGTGGTAGAGGATGCTTTATGTATGCTCAGGTGGATGCAATATTCAATGAATGCAGTACAGAAAATACGCAATATGATTTCAACCCAACAATGTAATCACTTTTCTCTGGCAATCCCCTCCCCCCCTTGATGCAAGGCAAGGAAATGGAAGGAAAACACACAGTTCTCAGAAATGCAATCAACTGTAATTCAGTTCAATCCAGCAAGCTTTAACAGAAGTTTGAAAACACAGGCAAATGCTTTGATAGGTGCTAGCAATGAATGAGAAATATGCTGGAAACGCTCTTAATTCCCTTTTAGAGGTTCAGGATGAGTGGTATCTAGTTAATATTAGTCCAGGCTCACACTAGCAATGATGCAGGGATAGTTAGCAGGTTAAACGAATTTCTGGCAAATGAAATCAGGCAGCAGCAGTTTTTTTACATGTGAAGAAATTGCAAATCGCGGCAAAATTCGCGGATGCGCCGAGCGCTATTACAAAGGAACCGCAAGGACTATCTCTACCGTTTTGGGGTCCTAGGAAAGCCTGGGATCTCAGCTTCCAAATGAAAGTTATTGCAAGTCTCTAGCCCAAACGGTTGCGGAGATATGAGTAATTTAGTAAAGGTCGTTTTTGGTTTTGTAAATTTTAAACGCACACTTTTTCAAAATGACAAATTTTACTAGAAATGACAGGTGACAGATAGGAGGCAGTTCTACTTAGGTTAAATAGATTGAATTAGATGAATTTAAACTAAGAGATGTGTTCTGAGTTTTGCTAAGTACTCACAAGAGATTTTGAACAGGAAAGCGACTTGGTCACGATCTTCAGTCTGGTCAGGTCTTTCCGGATTCTGCTCACAGCGCCTGGTCTGGTCTCGGCTAGGCACAGCACTGCTTTCTCTCTGGTCTGGTCTCTGCTAGGCACAGCACTGCTTTCTCTCTGGTCTGGTCTCTGCTAGGCACAGCACTGCTTTCTCTCTGGTCTGGTCTCTGCTCTGGATAGATTGAAGTCTCTAGTTTGGCTTTCTGGAGTTTGATGGAGGTAAGTATGGATTTTTCCGGCAGGGCTTCCAGCGGCAGATGAAATTGAATGTCTCTATGTGTCCTGACTCTCTGCTTTTATCTGTTTCTTGAGAATGGGTGTGTGTGTTGCATCACTAGACTTGCCCCTCTCATTCGTCATTGGTCAGGCTTCCATTCCTCCGCTTGATTGGCAAACTGAACTGTGAGTCAGATTGATGTCATTTTATGATCTCTTGAAACAACCTCCCTTATCATCTGTGCACCCAAATATATATATGATCAAAATCCATACTTCAGAGTTACACAGTTGTTTGAAATTACATATACATGGTGTGGCTGAATTTAGCCATGTCTATGTCCAAATCTGCTCATTCTCGGAGCTTGCATTCAAAGAGTGTACATAATTGACTTTTTAACTGCTTTTTCAATTTCCGACATGGACCCAACTTTACATACATGTGTGCAGGGGGTAGGGACATTAACTGATGAAGTTTCAGATTTTTAACATGCACACATTTAGAGTAATATCCACTTTTCCGCTAAAACCCCCCTGAACATACCACCGGTTCCTACCACGTCTTAAACTGTGGGCAGAAAAATCACAAGAATTATGGTATCATTTATAAAATTTTCACATGTCCGCTCTATGAGTTATTCATCTTTTTAAAGTTATGTTCTGGCTCCAAAGGGGTGTGGTTTACCCTCAGCACAAGGTTGAATTTCTGGTTCTTTCCAGTTCTGCCAAGCCAGCTTGCTCTCACAGGCAGTGCTCCTCCCAGCTCCTGCCAAGAGGAAGCTACAATTTACGACTGCGGTAATAAAAACCTTTGCCTGAGTGAAGAGGGCTTTGTTCACTCTCTTGCAGAGCACAGATAATTCAATTATCAGATAGATGGCATATCCTTAGCTTGGGCAGCAAAAGGAAGGTTGGCCTGGGAACACAGTGGTGACTCAAGTTTCACTCCTGATGGGTAGTTGCTAGGCAAAATCAAGTTCCTTAAGCCAGACCTTCAGCTAACTTTTTGTTGCTTTTAAAATAACTTGTAATTTTACACATGCAGCTAGAATGCTGATTCTAAGTGCAAAACTATGACATTTCAACAGTTACAAAGGCATGTGACACCAAACATAGGTCACTCATTTAATTTAACATTTTCGATTTTAGTGTCTTTAAATCCAGTGCAACTTAAACTGCTGCAATCCACAGCTCAGCCAGTCTTGTTATAAACCTTGTCTTATGATCTTCATTTCCCAGATTCTGTAGGCACACAAAACTCCATTCTGCCAATGTCTGCTGGTGTTCAGTAAATATTTTGCACATGTTGCACTGTTAGAAATAGGCATTTTGACTTGCCTTCAGAAACACACAGAGTGGTTTTAAAACGCCGGCTTTTGGATAGTGGTGAGTACTGGTACTGCACTCATTTTTGGGATTTAAGAAATGAATTCCTCACACTTCTAGGTTGCATTTGGCAATCAGCATTGCCATTCCCAATGGTTTCAGACTACTGTGCGGGTAGTCCAATGGTGGTTTTAAAGCGCTTTGAAGCTAACCGGCGCTACTGTTTTTCCTTTGGCAACCCATTTCCCTCATGGCAACCCGGCCTTTCATTCTCGCACTGGTGGGTGGCAAGTGAGGCAACCATTTTGGTGGGCGCACAAACTGCGCAGCTTTCCTGGATTTCAGCGCACATGTGGGTTTTCCGCCATCTTGAATTTTCTAAGCCCACAGCACCAAATGTTGTAGCAGGGTAGCTTAAACGTGGGTCAGGACACCCTACAAGCCCCCCCACGTGACTGCACTTTGAGTTTGGGTCGATGGGGAGTCGCGTGCCCAAGGGTTTTGACCCACGCACCGGTCTGTCCGCATAATCTTCTTCCTCTTCTGTAGATGGCACAGTTCAGCATCTTCTTCTCCATCCGGTCAGATCGATCAGTTCTCCTCGCCGGTCCTGATGGGAAGATTGGGCGGTACCCCGGGCCCGTTGTGTCTTTGCTCCCGGTCTCCGGATCGTCCTTCTTGGTCATCCTTCATGGTTTCATCTCTCCTAGGATGATAAAGGAAGAGCGGCAATATCTACTCATAGACGATTTTTTTTTCCACCACTGTTGAGATAGTGGGGCGGCATATGCATTTCATCATAACGAAACATTACATTCTTATTTTGAAAAAAAAACAGTATCACTAGAGACAGTTTCATGTAAATCCCAGTATGTTAGAGACTAGATGTGGTATGTTTTATGATTGGAACTGAATTAGTCTGATACAGTACCCGCTAGGATTCCAGAGGATTCCTCCAGTTGTTGCAGAGTGTGCCTGGGATGGCAACATTTCAACTGGTTTATGTGGACCCACTTGTCTTCCCCCTCTGCCGAACCACCTTTGGGGATGCGGATCTTGTAGGCCACAGGGGAGATCTTATCGACGATCTCAAAGGGTCCCTTCCATGTAGGCAAAAATTTGCGCTGCTTGGCCTGGTTCCTTTGGAAGTTGTATAGATAGACCCGGTCTCCCACCTGATATTCCTTCCTGGAAGTTTTCAGGTCATAATGGGTCTTCATGCTATCAGTCGATCTTTCTAGATTCCGCTGAGCGTAAGCAAAAGCATGTTGAAGGTGTTTCCTTAAATTCTCCACATACTCATGAGTAGTGGAGGCATTTATTAGTGTCTGCTCTTGGGTCCGGTAGAGCAAATGCTGAGGAAGCACCATCTTGCGCCCAGTCATCAACTCAAATGGTGACATTTTGGTTGCAGATGAAGGGGTAGATCTGATGGCCATTAGGACCAGAGGTAATCGGATATCCCAACTTGGCCCAGAATCTGCCACAAACTTTTTTAAGATGCTCACAATTGTCCGGTTATATCTCTCTACTGCCCCAGAAGAAGCTGGTCTGTAAGCAATATGCAGCTTTCTCTTGACCCCCAGTATCTCCCACATCTTTGTCATTACTTCACTGGTGAAGTGGCTACCTCTGTCTGACTCAATCCTTTGAGGTAGACCAAAACGGGAAAAGATGTGGTTAATCATCAAGGCAGCTGCAGTTTCTGCCTTGCAGTTTGGGGCTGGGAGACATTCCACCCACTTGGTAAACAAACATGTCACAGTCAACATGTACTTATTCCCCCTAGCCGAGCGAATCACAGGGCCTACAAAGTCGATTTGTAAATCTGACCATGGCAGTGTCATTCCCCTCTTTTGTAAAGGCGCCCGGTGTGTGAGGGATGTCGGCTGAAATTGTGCACACACAAGACACCCCTTCAAGTATTGGTCGAGGTCCTGCCCCATGTGTGGCCAGTATGCAACCTCTCTTAAGATTTCCAATGTTGTGTGAAACCCCCTATGACCGGCGGTGGCCGCATCATGGGCGTGACTTAACATCAGGCTTCGGA
This sequence comes from Ambystoma mexicanum, assembly GCF_040938575.1. NCBI lineage: Eukaryota > Metazoa > Chordata > Amphibia > Caudata > Ambystomatidae > Ambystoma > Ambystoma mexicanum. The sequence continues at coordinate 649,281,079 of NC_090922.1, read as the reverse complement.
ATGAGGTAGGAACCACCCACTGATCGTGGCCAGCTTTGGATTTCCTTACCAACAAACCGTCTTGGATTCGGAACATTTTTGGACATTTCATTAACACTCTTAGGTCCTCTTTCCCAATGTAATCGGTATCCGTCAGGGGAAAGTTCTCAGGGTCCTCAAGGTGCTGGTAAAATTTACCAATTATTGGATCCCCCTTCTGAGCGGTAATCAAATCAGCATCAGGGGTCTCCTTACTCCATTGTGCAATTGAAAGGTCGTTGTGAGCATTTGTCTGGGACCTAGTGATAGCAGTGACCTGGATTTCCCCCAACAGGGACTCAATCTCAATTAGATCCCCTTGGATGGCCCCGGTTTTGGCCAGCTGATCAGCTAAGTCATTTCCAGTTTTGTCTGGTCCCTCTACTTTGGAATGACCCTTGATCTTCTTCCAATAGATGGTCATCTCGTTCGAGGTGACCAGATCATCAATGTTTTGGATCAACTTCCCATGTTTCAAGGGTTTGTTGTTAGCACATAACATGCCTCTGGTTTTCCAATTAACCAGGTGCTCCACGAACCCGTTCCGTACATAATCCGAATCTGTGATTATGACCAGTTCGTGGAGTTGATGCTGGACAGCAGTGAGGATGGCCTGATGCACAGCCATCAATTCTGCCACCTGACTACTTCGGGGACCAATTTTGTATCCAGCGGAGGGTTCTGGGGACTCATTCACCCATGCATTCCCTACGCCGGCCACCAGTTCTTTCTCCCCGTCGTTGTCAACATGGTAAGAGCATCCATCCACATAGACAGTGGGCATTCCCTCACACTTGTCTTCTTCAAAGACTTTGTGGGGGGAATTAAGGTATGCCTCCATGTTGTCCTTTATTTTTAGACTTTCGTCCTCGAGACAGTTTTCTCTGGCACAATCATGCAAGTCAGCCAGACCTTGCGCGAGGGGACTCTTCTTGTTTTGGCCATATCGGACCTCCACAGGAAAGCCTTGCATTGACAGAATCCAGGAAGTAATTCGGGAATTACTCACATTTCCGGCCCGGATTCTGTCACTTTGGAGATATTGCAGAGGCTGGTGTGGAGTCTCCACTATGATGTGTTCCCCCTGGATAAACGGGCGGTAATTCTTCAATGCCCACACCGTTGCCAGGAGTGCCTTCTCACAATCGTTGAATTTTTCCTCCACAGAGGATAAAGTTTTGCTCGCATAGGAGATTACTTTATTGACCTTGTCATGCTTTTGATATAATACTGCCGTCAAGCACGCATTAGAGAACCCTGTCTCCAGGAAGAACTCCTTGTTTCTGACCGGGTAAGCTAGGCAAGGCGCTTGTGAGAGGCTTCTTTTGAGTTGTTTTACTGCCTCGGCTTGTTCTGGACCCCATTCCCACTTGACCCCCCCCTTCAGGAGATGAATCAGGGGTCTGGTGATCTCTGCGTAGCCCTCAATGAACTTTCTGCTGTAATTAGTCAGTCCAAGGAGGCTTCTTAGTTCCCGCAGAGTTGTGGGGTCTTTCAGTTTCTGAAGTGCTTCCACTTTCTTTTCCTGGGGACAAAGACCCTGAGGAGTAATCTCATGCCCCAAGAAGTTAACACGGGTTTTACACCACTGTGCTTTCTGAAAGGAAAGTTTTGCTCCGGCGGCCCTCAACTGTGTCAGAACATAACGGATCTCCGCTATGTGTTCCTCAACAGTTGAACTTTTGATGAGGACATCATCTACATAAGCCAGGTTACCCCTCGTACCCAGGTCGGGCATGGCCTTATGTAGGAAAATATTGAACTCATTACCGGAGTTAAGGTATCCGAAGGGAGTCCGGGTCCATGTGTACTGCTGGCCCCCAAAGGTAAAAGCCAGCTTGTATTGGTCCTCCCTACTGACAGGCACGGTCCAGTATCCATTGGTCAGGTCTATTGCAGTGAATACCTGTGACCCCTGAATCTGGGCCAGCCCTTGGTCAATGTAGGGAAGAGGCCATCGGGAAGTGTGGACCCGTTTGTTGAGCTCCCTGAGGTCAGCGCAGAGTCTCCACTGGCCGTTTGGCTTCAATATTCCCAGCACCGGATTATTGAAGGTGCTGTGGACTGGACGGATTATTCCCCGGGACTCAAGGTTCTTAATTATTTCAGTAAGGGACTCCATTGATGCGAGAGGCAAGCGATATTGCTTCACAAACACTGGAGTCATGCCAGGGTCCGTGGGGATTGTTGTGGTGTGGATGTCGGTGCGACCACAGTCATATGAGTCTACCGCAAAGAGATCTTGGAAATCCAAGAAAACTTGTTTCAACTTTTGCTTTTGTTCCAGAGTCACACAGGCATCAGCTAGGTTGACTCTCTCTTCCACCATCTGCCTGAAGCCTGGAAAGACTTCTGGTTTGGCTATCTCCGCGGCCTCCTCCAGCTGGGTGGAGAAGTCCCTGGTCAGAGTGCTGATTTGGACCGGAGGCTTCAGGTGGGAAAGGCAGCCCTCATGGACCTGGAAAATCACCTCATCCCTCCTGAAGTCACAGGTCACATCTTCCTTACCATAGGGGCAGGAAGTGTACACCAGGAAGTTCCCCCCATGCCGGGTAAAAATCCTGTCTGGTGTTGCGTTGTCATCACTGTCACTGTCAAAACAGTCCTTGGGGATGGGTCCTAACAGTTCATTTACAAGATCAATGGAGAAATGTCGGTCATCAACCGCCATTCCAATAATGGTGCCTGCGGCTAGAGTAATACTCTTTAAGTCGCTGTTATCCACCTCTATTAGAATGGGGTCATGTTCTATGTTGACTAATGGAGTCGGGTTTACCCCCAACCCTTGCTGTTGGAGAGAAGCATTTAGATGTATGTAAGCATCAGGGTTTTTCAACTCTTGTCCCCTTTTAACTTTCACTTCCAGGGAGAATTGTCGGGTCCTTTCTGGGATGGTGACTTCCTCTTTAACCTGAATTTCAACTGCATAAGGTAGCAATTGAGCTGACCTAAATGCTTTTTCTGGATCATCAAAGCCCATGGGATTATCCGCTAATCGGGACCAAGCTTTGAAGTTTATTAGGTCCAAACTAATGGCAAAGCGATTGAGAATGTCACTGCCTAAGTAAAAGGCGGCAGTGACGTCTCGCACGACCCAACAATTATGGACTATGCTCTTGTTGCCAATGGAGATTTTGAGCATACACCTGCTTGGCAGGAGATGTTTGGAGTCAGGTGCTTCCAGGTCCATTTCCCATTTGTCTATCAGTTTGAAGGTGGGAATGGCTGGATCTTTTGGGAGTTGGCGGAACATGGCTTCGCTGATGAAGCTCTTACCGTTGTTCACACACACTCGAGCGAGAACAGAGTCCTTCCCATCATTTAACTGAACAGGGATGAACAACTGCTCTCCAATTTGCTGAATATCAGCCAGGCTTTGAGCTGATTTCACATCTTTCTGGACTATAGGAGTGGGGGTTTCTGATTGTGGATTAGTATAGAATTTCAGAGTGTTTCCTTCCAGCGTGGAATACCACTTTAGACTGGAAGGAAGGTTGATTTTCAGAAATAGAGAGGACCCCCCATCACCAGTCTGTTGTCCTACTGCTATTACCGTCACGTCTGGAATTTGGTTGTTCTGGAAGTGAAATTCTACTTGGTCAGATTTTTGTTCAACCATGTGGCATGTGCCGTTTAAACTAATATGGTTGACACTCTGTTTTAATTTTATGGGTCGGCTAGTCTGAGTCCAGAGGACCTTGTTTACGCAATCTATTAGGGGTGACAACCTTCTCAGGAGGTCATTCCCTAGTAAACAAGGGGTGCCCTCTGGGGTCACAACTATGACCGGGTGTTTCAACTTATGTCGCCCAATTTTAATGTCCAAGTCTGCAGTCCCCTCAACGGGAATTTCCTTCCCGTCAAAGTTCTGCAGTTGTCCGGGAAGAGAGGTGAGAGGAATTTGGTAATTCTCTCCCCTTCCTGCATTCAGTTCATCAAAGGCCCTTCTGGACAGAAGGGTAGCTTGAGATCCAGTGTCCACCAGTGCCAAGATTGTACCCTGCCCCTGTACTTGTACCGGGGCATAATATCTTCCCTCCTTCTCCTCAAGGGGGCACAGATAATGTACATTTTTGGACAACTGGTGGGCTAATTTTCTGGTTTTGGACATCGCTAGCGAAGAGATTTGGGCAGAATTCTGTGGAGAGTCTTGGGAATCTGAAAGAAAAAGTTGGCAACTGGAGATCAGAGCCATTGTGGGTTCCCCTGGTTCCGGTTCTGGGCCGCCCCCCCCTTTTTGGAGGCAGTCCCCAGGATGGGTTTGAACCAGGGGATTTTCTTGCTGTTGGTTCTGGGATGAGATGGTGGGCGGCGGTAGCTCAGTCTCCACATCTCCCCAGTCTGGATTTGCATCCCTAGGGACCCATTTTTCTTTGGGAGGAGTTCCCCCCTCTCTGAAGGAGAAGATCCTTTCCCCAGGATCCTCTGAGGATCCCTCTCCCTCAAATTGGAAGATCTGTACCTCCTCCTCAAACTGAGTCTGTTTGGGTCTTTTGTTTCTCCTACCCCCCCTCTGCTCCTTAGGAGGCAGACTTTCCGGGGCAAGAGATTTTGTTTCCGGTTCCTGGTTTTCCAGGGGCTGTTTACAAGTGAGGAAGGAAGCTTCCTCCAAGGCTTTACACCCCCCTTCCCTTTGTGCCTCCTCCCTGGGAACCGGTGAGTTATCGGGGTGCTGCCCCCGTCATTGTTCTGGAGCACCAGGTCCAGAGTTGGGTGCGTTCTGCGCCGGCATGCTGATCTGAGGGTTCTGCTGCGCCCTCAGTATATGACCCATATCCCGCGCCATGTTTTGAACCTGGCGCTCTAACTGGGAAACCCGCTCAGGCTGATACGGGGCCCTGTTTTCTCCCCTGGGCTGATCCCGGGAAGGGTAGCTGTCCCTTCTCTGGTAGTACCCCTGGTTGGGAAGATTTTGGTACCCCTCCACCCTTGGCCTCCCCTCTCCCGGATTCAGTGGTCTGGGCTCAGGGAATTGGGGAAAGAAGGATGGATGGTTTTGGGGCTGAAAGTCGGGAGGATATCTGGGGAAAAAGTTCTGCCCAGGATTTGGTAAATTTCTGCCCTCCTGTGGGAAGTTTGGAGGGAAGTTCCCTGGGTTAGGTGCTTGGCTGGATCCCCCCCCTTGGGCTGGAGGAGTCCACACATAACCCAGGATGGGTCTGTTACCTTTGTAGCGAGGACTTACATAGTCAGGAGAGCGAGGGACCCCATTTGTGGGGCTGCCTCCCTGGCTCCCTGTCTGTGACTGGCCCGAGGACCTTCTGGGCCTAGCATTATTAGGTGCAGGTAGGTTTTTAGGCCCCCCCATCTCCAAATCTAAAACGGGGGTGACCTTTACCTCTGCCACCTTGGCAGCAGCAGGGGTGCTGTTGGCTTTGGGGTTTTTCTGGGCATTGCTTTTATTTTCTATGGGCTTCTGCACCTCATAGATGCGGGTAGCCTGTTCAATGACCCAGTCTAAAGATCTTTTCTCGTGAAAATCCCTCACGAGCTGGGTCATGATATATTTGGGCAAGGCATGGAAAAACGTGTTGATAAATTCATGGCTATCCGTGCGCACCCTTCTTGTGGTCTGTGCAAAAGCCCGCTTTAACTCCTGCACAAATTCTTGTGGGGCCTGATCCTCCCCACATTGCAAATTGTAGGCTGCCTTGCGAGCCTCTTGAGGATTTCTGTGAACAGAAAAATGTTTCAGGATGGCCGCCTTATAGGTGGACCATCTTAAATGATTTTGGTCCTCCAGCCCCGCAAAGAAACTGGAGTATTCCGGGGAGAAGGTCCACTTTACATATTGAATGCAGCTTTGGCTGTCCTTCAAATGGAAAGTCTCCATCATTTGTTCAAACAACTCTAAGTGCTCCCAAACAGAATACTTAGCGTTCTTATGGTAAGGCGTGATGACGCTCCTGATCGCCTTAATCTGCTTTAAGGGGTCCTTAAGCAAGGCCCTTTTTGCCTTATTGGCCATTTTGGTTCGGGTAACCCTTGTCCACTCTTCGTCGGACTCAGAGGCACTGCTCCCAGAGGTTCCCGTCTGTTCTTCCAGGTTTTCCCGGATTCTGCGAGCCTGGGAATGGCTGGCAGAATGTGGGGACCTGGTCTCCTGTGTCCTGCGCAGTTCAGAGGAGTCTTCAGATTCCTCCTTGCTGCCAGGATTTGATGGGTACCCCCTCCACTGACCTAACTGGGCAGAGGTTTTCAGGATGCCCTTAATGGGCCTACTCTCCTGGGGTTCCCCACTGAACTGTATTGTACTTGGGTGCCCATACCCGGATGCCCACCCCTCCATTCCTGGATGGTAATGGCCTATGAGCCCCATACTCTTAGCTGGATAGTAATCTGCCATCCCTGTGGCCCTGTGCTCATGTGCGCCAGGGGACACAGGGGTGGTAGAGTCCAGGGACTGGGGAAGATGAAGGCCCCTGGTGTTAGGGCTCCTGCGGTTATGGTCAGGAGTCTCTCTTTCCCAGCGGACCTCATCTCTATCCGCCCCTGCTCCCTGTTGCAATGCAAGAGCCTGCATTTGTGCTTTCAGTTCCTCTGTTAAGGCCTTACTCGACTCTATCAGTTTCTCCTGCATCGCTACCTGCTGTTGGAGCCTATCATTGTGTTGACAGAGGGCCTCATTTTCCCTCTGTGCTTCCTGGTTGGTCCTGGAGAACTGGGCCAGTCTTTGCTGCAGGAGGGTTACCTCCTGAGCTGTGTCCCTATTGGCCTGCTCCTTTCTTGCTAGAGCATCCTCCACCCTTCTGGTGTGCTCTACCAAGTTCTGGTTTTCTTTTTGGAGGTCACCCAGCCCCTGGTGGGCCAGGTGATTTTCTTCCATTTTCCTTTTTAAATGGCAGACTTCCTGGCCTAAGGCGTCTCTTTCCTGACTAAGAGCCTGCATTTGTGCCGCCAGGTCGTCCCTCTGCCTTTGAAAGGCACCAGCTTTCTGGCGTTCTTCATCAAACTCTGCCTGGGTATCCAGGTCTTTCAAGATCAGCTTGTTGCTCTCTACCTTCACTCTATCTAGATGACTTTGCAGGGTGGCTACCTGCTCCGTGCATGCCCTGTTAAAGTCTAACTGTTGCTCCAGCTTTTTCTGGCTTTGCAGTAGGGAGTCCAAACCTTCTTGGTGTTCCTTCTGCAAGGCCAGAAATCTGGTATCCTGTTCTGACTTTTCCTTTTGCAGCACATCCATATCCTCCTTTATTTTAGTAATGTACAGTCTGCTGTCATTTTCTGACTCCTGGCTCCTCTGCAGCCTCTGCTCAGAAGAGTCCAGATCAGATTGGACCTTCTGTAATGCCATCTGTTGCCTATTTGCCAGATTTTGGCTTTCAGCACATCTATCCTGCATGTCTCCCATATATAGGTACAGGTATGCTGCTATCCTGGCGATCTTATTGTGTTCCTCTTTGGCTTTAGGAGCCATATATAGTTCACTCAGGGCCACATGTAAGGGACCCTGATCTCTATATATCTCTGACCCTGTTTCAGTGACCTGTTGTGTGATGGCCTGCAACCACACATCCTGGCCCTGTTCGGTCCATTCACCTCTCACAAATAACTTATGCAAGAGGTGCTCTCTGGCTATTTTCATGTCTACTAAGGTCGTCATTCTAGAGATTGGTCTCTGTCCTGACTTACAGAAGTTAGTAATTTATTTTTGCAGAACAGAACTTTTCTTGGAGTGTCCCTTTTGAGGAATGCTTCACAGCGTAATGCAGCGTGGTGATCCGACCGGGTGTATGTATCCGGTCAGTTAGCACACTGTATTAAGCTGCACAAATGGTAAATCTAACCCAACGTCTCGGCTCGAGCCCCCACTTTGTAAGAGGATTCAATTCAGCACTACAGCCAAGTTAACGCCTAGTCTAGAATACTGAATGAAAACCCTTATTGATATATCTTTAGGTCCAGTTCATGCGTTCTGGATGACTACCCTTGTATAACACCCCTCTCTTGGAATCCCCCTGACCCCACTGAGCCAAGAAGTAATTCTGTTTTGCAAGTTTAAAAGGTTTATTTGATAAATTAAAATATATATCACACTTTTTAATAAATTAATAATTGAATATCACACTTAATCTGATATGGTAAATATTAACAACGGAGAATCTGGCACTAGCACACTTCTTTAATCACTAATGAGTTGACATGAAATGGATAAGGTAGCACACTGGTAAATAGGAACAAAAGTATAATGTGGTAGAGGATGCTTTATGTATGCTCAGGTGGATGCAATATTCAATGAATGCAGTACAGAAAATACGCAATATGATTTCAACCCAACAATGTAATCACTTTTCTCTGGCAATCCCCTCCCCCCCTTGATGCAAGGCAAGGAAATGGAAGGAAAACACACAGTTCTCAGAAATGCAATCAACTGTAATTCAGTTCAATCCAGCAAGCTTTAACAGAAGTTTGAAAACACAGGCAAATGCTTTGATAGGTGCTAGCAATGAATGAGAAATATGCTGGAAACGCTCTTAATTCCCTTTTAGAGGTTCAGGATGAGTGGTATCTAGTTAATATTAGTCCAGGCTCACACTAGCAATGATGCAGGGATAGTTAGCAGGTTAAACGAATTTCTGGCAAATGAAATCAGGCAGCAGCAGTTTTTTTACATGTGAAGAAATTGCAAATCGCGGCAAAATTCGCGGATGCGCCGAGCGCTATTACAAAGGAACCGCAAGGACTATCTCTACCGTTTTGGGGTCCTAGGAAAGCCTGGGATCTCAGCTTCCAAATGAAAGTTATTGCAAGTCTCTAGCCCAAACGGTTGCGGAGATATGAGTAATTTAGTAAAGGTCGTTTTTGGTTTTGTAAATTTTAAACGCACACTTTTTCAAAATGACAAATTTTACTAGAAATGACAGGTGACAGATAGGAGGCAGTTCTACTTAGGTTAAATAGATTGAATTAGATGAATTTAAACTAAGAGATGTGTTCTGAGTTTTGCTAAGTACTCACAAGAGATTTTGAACAGGAAAGCGACTTGGTCACGATCTTCAGTCTGGTCAGGTCTTTCCGGATTCTGCTCACAGCGCCTGGTCTGGTCTCGGCTAGGCACAGCACTGCTTTCTCTCTGGTCTGGTCTCTGCTAGGCACAGCACTGCTTTCTCTCTGGTCTGGTCTCTGCTAGGCACAGCACTGCTTTCTCTCTGGTCTGGTCTCTGCTCTGGATAGATTGAAGTCTCTAGTTTGGCTTTCTGGAGTTTGATGGAGGTAAGTATGGATTTTTCCGGCAGGGCTTCCAGCGGCAGATGAAATTGAATGTCTCTATGTGTCCTGACTCTCTGCTTTTATCTGTTTCTTGAGAATGGGTGTGTGTGTTGCATCACTAGACTTGCCCCTCTCATTCGTCATTGGTCAGGCTTCCATTCCTCCGCTTGATTGGCAAACTGAACTGTGAGTCAGATTGATGTCATTTTATGATCTCTTGAAACAACCTCCCTTATCATCTGTGCACCCAAATATATATATGATCAAAATCCATACTTCAGAGTTACACAGTTGTTTGAAATTACATATACATGGTGTGGCTGAATTTAGCCATGTCTATGTCCAAATCTGCTCATTCTCGGAGCTTGCATTCAAAGAGTGTACATAATTGACTTTTTAACTGCTTTTTCAATTTCCGACATGGACCCAACTTTACATACATGTGTGCAGGGGGTAGGGACATTAACTGATGAAGTTTCAGATTTTTAACATGCACACATTTAGAGTAATATCCACTTTTCCGCTAAAACCCCCCTGAACATACCACCGGTTCCTACCACGTCTTAAACTGTGGGCAGAAAAATCACAAGAATTATGGTATCATTTATAAAATTTTCACATGTCCGCTCTATGAGTTATTCATCTTTTTAAAGTTATGTTCTGGCTCCAAAGGGGTGTGGTTTACCCTCAGCACAAGGTTGAATTTCTGGTTCTTTCCAGTTCTGCCAAGCCAGCTTGCTCTCACAGGCAGTGCTCCTCCCAGCTCCTGCCAAGAGGAAGCTACAATTTACGACTGCGGTAATAAAAACCTTTGCCTGAGTGAAGAGGGCTTTGTTCACTCTCTTGCAGAGCACAGATAATTCAATTATCAGATAGATGGCATATCCTTAGCTTGGGCAGCAAAAGGAAGGTTGGCCTGGGAACACAGTGGTGACTCAAGTTTCACTCCTGATGGGTAGTTGCTAGGCAAAATCAAGTTCCTTAAGCCAGACCTTCAGCTAACTTTTTGTTGCTTTTAAAATAACTTGTAATTTTACACATGCAGCTAGAATGCTGATTCTAAGTGCAAAACTATGACATTTCAACAGTTACAAAGGCATGTGACACCAAACATAGGTCACTCATTTAATTTAACATTTTCGATTTTAGTGTCTTTAAATCCAGTGCAACTTAAACTGCTGCAATCCACAGCTCAGCCAGTCTTGTTATAAACCTTGTCTTATGATCTTCATTTCCCAGATTCTGTAGGCACACAAAACTCCATTCTGCCAATGTCTGCTGGTGTTCAGTAAATATTTTGCACATGTTGCACTGTTAGAAATAGGCATTTTGACTTGCCTTCAGAAACACACAGAGTGGTTTTAAAACGCCGGCTTTTGGATAGTGGTGAGTACTGGTACTGCACTCATTTTTGGGATTTAAGAAATGAATTCCTCACACTTCTAGGTTGCATTTGGCAATCAGCATTGCCATTCCCAATGGTTTCAGACTACTGTGCGGGTAGTCCAATGGTGGTTTTAAAGCGCTTTGAAGCTAACCGGCGCTACTGTTTTTCCTTTGGCAACCCATTTCCCTCATGGCAACCCGGCCTTTCATTCTCGCACTGGTGGGTGGCAAGTGAGGCAACCATTTTGGTGGGCGCACAAACTGCGCAGCTTTCCTGGATTTCAGCGCACATGTGGGTTTTCCGCCATCTTGAATTTTCTAAGCCCACAGCACCAAATGTTGTAGCAGGGTAGCTTAAACGTGGGTCAGGACACCCTACACACTAATTAACTTAGAAATACTGAAGCTGGTAGTCTGATATTTGTTGAGTGAAACTAGGTCAAATGCTTTATACAATTATGAATACAGTGTTTTACATTAAATTTCATTACAAATGACTAAGAGCGATAGAAAAGCAAATATGTTTATCCCAACTGGCATTGCTAGCTCCAATATGTATCTTCATCCATTATATCTTTTCTAGTCATGGCATTCTGAAAACACACTTTCACTTTGATAATGAGACCCACTAGCTCAGTGGTTAGTGTGTTTGTTTACCAAAAGCAAAGTTACATGTTTAAGCCCATCATTAACTTGAAAGTACTCACACTGATAGGTTGAGGAGTCCTAAGTGTGAAAATAGCATTGTTTTTGTATCTAATGCTTTTTGTTTTATAAATAGATTGTTGTATCTTCATTTTCATAATAAATGACTCAAATAGAAAGAAGCAGATGTGTCTATCCCTACTCTCATTGCTAGTTCCAATATGTATCTTTGTTTCATTGGTGAGAACAATGTTATAATGAAAAACACTAATGGCCTCATTACGAGTATGGATGTAATGAAAAAAGGAAGGCGAAATGGCAATACCGGCAACGTTAACGGGTCTGAGCCATAATGAGCCGAAAACCCACCAAAACCACCACCCCCATTCTGTGCCGCTTCTTTCCGGCATGCGCGCGTATATGCGCCCCTTCGAGGCGGAAATACTGGGAATGCCGCTAACAGGAGGACATCACAAGTTATGCGGGCATGCACTTACTGGCATCCCGAAGGCGGTAATTGGGGCGTGCATGATGGCGGCAATACAGGCATTGTGGACCACCCGTAAACAGCAACCTGCTGTGTAGGCAACTGCCACAGGTGCACACAATCACCAAAGGTGGAGTCAATGGAGCCTGTCCCAGTACAAAAAGAGAACACCCACACACCACACCCCTTCCTACACCAAAATGATCCCACTAGCTGTTGCAATCATGGGGCTGGAGGACATGCCAGTACTGCTACAACAACCGCAACAACAACAACAATGACAACAACAACAACAACAGGCAGCACAGAGGAGACGCAGGAGGAGAAGGAGGGTAGACAGGCCCAGCAAGTTCCACCAGTGCAGCCAGTGGTACCACGTAGGCAGCCACCATTCCCTCGCATCAGACACAGTCCATACAATCTAACCCCTGAGCAGATACACACCCTGTACCGGTTGGACCGGGACACCATCACCACCATAGTGGACATGATACACAAAGACATCTTCAGCCTGATTGAAATCCGCACTGCCATCTCCCTTCTACTGAAGGTGGTGTCTGTGCTTCACATCCTGGCCACAGGCACCTACCAGCATACAGTGGGGCAGCTGCATGGCATATCACAACCACTCTTTTCTCGCATGCTGATCCAAGTGCTTGATGCCCTCCTGAAGCATGCAAGCATCCACATAGCCCTACCACGGACTGGTCAGGAGCTTGCTGACACCAAAGTAGGCTTCCATGCACTGGCAGGCCCAATTGCGTCAGTGCCCTCGACTGCACCCATGAAGAATTGGTGTCCCTTCATGGCAATGAGGCAGCATACCGCAACCGCAAGCACTACCACTCCATCAATGTGTAGATGGTATGTGACTCCAGCAAGATCATCAAACATTGTTGCGCCCGTTATCCCAGATCTACACATGATGTCATGGTGCTGTGTAACTCCACGCTGCCCCGCTACATGGAGCGACATGCTGGAAGACGTGCCTGGCTGCTTGGTAAGTTGCCTGACTGGGCCATGGCAGTGCAGTGGGGATGCATAATCCACCTGGGTGGGATTGGGGGGATGCATACTCCACCTGGGTGGGATTGGGGGGGTGATGCATACTCCACCTGGGTGGGATTGGGGGGGATGCATACTCCACCTGGGTGGGATTGGAGGGGGATGCATACTCCACCTGGGTGGGATTGGGCGGTGAGTGGACAATGCACTCAGAGCTAAACACTGTTGTCCTGAACATCCCAACCTGAACATGACACATCAATGCCATACATAAGACCAATGTCGCACATCAATGACAACATCCCAGACGTACAAGCAAGCCACCATGGGTATGTGAAGCGATGCATGACTAAACATGATCACAACTGTGCCAATGCCTCTGGTGCGATTAGGTACAGAGTAGCATACACTGCAATAATGGGTGGCAAGCAGGGGTGTAGGAGACACATAAAATCTGGGGGGACAGGGGACACCTTGGGGACTTTGCTTTCTTTATTTATTTATTGTGTTTTAGTCAAAGAACTCAACTTTTAACAACATTAAAATTAAAATAGCAGTACGTATTAAATTACAAATATCATCACTGTATAAAAGAAGAGAAAAGAAGATAAGAAAACATAATACAATTAAAGGATGCAGCAGCAAAGAGCATGTCTTTATATGTTGCATTTCTGGATTTGTCACCTGAATATGAGTTCATGGTAAGAGAGGGGAAATAACAATTACTTCCAGTGGGCCACAGCTAGCACGCAAGCTTGTTAAGAGGCAGATCACCTGTAAGTGGATTCCTGCCAAATAAAGGAGTTGCAGCCTTTTCTACCAACTGCAAGTTTCTCCTTTTTTATGTGGGGCAAGGCGACATGTGTGTCTCTTAGAATGGAAGGATGGCGGTTTCAAAGAAAGAGGAAATCTTGCTTGTACCTCTGAGTAAGCCCTGTTATTGGAGTAGAGGGACCAGGTGTGTGATGTTGCTGCTTTGTCTGTCCTCCGGGGATGGGGAGTACAGAAAACAAGGAGGATGAGCGATCGCAAGCCCACCCCCTTATAAGCACTCCCCAGGTCCACGGCCGGATGCGTTGGACCCGGGGGATGCCTAGTAATTGGGGTGTATGTGGACCCAGGGGCGTGGCCAGAGGGGCAGCCCGCTATGTGGGCTGCCCCTCTAGTGCTCCTGTGAGGCCTGGGCCGGCCTCTCACGATGAGTCTAGTCCCTCTTGTTCCATCTCATGCTGGCTTTAGAGCCTAGCCTGTCTTTGCCTTTGTTATTCTGCATTCAGAGCTGGACTCTGTTCCTTTCTCGTTTAACATTTGCTGCAAAGCCTGATCTATTTGATTCTGTCATATGTTACTAGGACGGCAGAGCATGGGTCCTCTGCCCTGTTACACTATTCAAAGAGCCCCTCTGGCCTTTCTTTGCCTCTCCCTTGTCTCACTGGTTGCTTGCTTAATACATACCTCCTTGCTTGAACACTCAACATATTCTCCCTAACACAGCAATGGCAGCTGCAGTCTGTCTTAACTGCTTTTTGGTCCGTGTCTTGAATTGGCCTCTTATTTCCGCTCTACTATCTGCCGGGGGAAGGCATTTGCCAGTCACTGCCATACATGGTTCTACCTGGCCATAAGAGGGCAACAGCTAGCCAATATTAGAAGAACATGGGCACATTATGCCAGAGGCTGGCAACTTCCTTCCTAATGCCTACACAAGAACACAACTCTTGTCTTTGTTTCTAACAGTAATTCAGTGGATGAAGAAACGCGAGAACACACATATTGCTTATAAATGAAGGGGATGATGTCACACTTGGTTAAGACATTTTGATCATGCCAGGAGCTAATTTCTAGCTACAATTAAGCGATTACCTTTTAGACTTCTGGCTTTAAGTAATGTTAGTATCACCTGGAAAGCAAATAGGTTGCTCAACAGGGTTCCTGGAGCACGAGGGGTACCCTACTCGTGGGCATGGATGATTGGAGGGCATTCTTACCCTGGTTTGGAGCCTGGCTCTTACAGCCATGATGGGGGAGGGGCCTATTACTTTTGGTCGTACGTACCCTTTGAGGGTGGGCAGACATTGCCTCCTGCTTTAGCCCACTAACAGCACTGCTTTGCAACTTTATCACACATACCAGTCAGATGGCATGTAACTCAATGCTACGAATGTTATCAGCCTTGCAAGTCTGGAATCCTTTACCACATCAACTAGGGTACAAGGCTTGCCACCTGAGACTTACCCATGTCTGAGTCAGCATCTGTCGTCCTGTGGGGAAAACACACACAGAAAGAGTAGGGCGTGGTGCCCTTGTGGGTTTTTCACACTTCTTTCTCGGGGTGGGCACAATTCACTCCGCAGAGAAAGTGGCACATTTTGGGCAACATTCTCCCACTTTGACAATGTCACCCAAAGAGCTAAATTGGCCATTTGAAATACCTCTGTCGAATTATTATTGCACAAATCACACTGATGGGTTTAAGCACCTGTTTAATGTGAGATGGCAATTAAGGGCATTTGCCAACAAACTCAAGAAGCACAGGACACCCTCTTACCAGTGACATGCCATGCTCACTCATTCTGATCATGAATTGCCATTTATCTGGGGTCAGGTTAAATGTATTTATTTATTTATTACATGTGTAGCATCACGCAAAACCCAAAAGCATCAAGGCGCAAAGTAAACTGTATGGAGTGGACTACTTCCATTGGTGCAAGTTTTTACTTTTCGGCCACAAAATTGAAGATTTTAGCATAAAAGGCAGGTGAAATCACATTGCTTTTCCATTCTTGAAGAGTGTAAATACCTCGCACAATTAGCGATTGCTGGCGGAATTGACAATGGCTTCCTCTGGACTCTGCCCGCTTTTACCAGATTTAATTTCCAAGGAGATCCCAGAGGAATCCCTTTCCTTATTTCCAGCATGAGAATCCATGCTGGCAGTAAGGCTGCATTTGTCTGGTGGAGCGGGAATTACAGGGGGTCCTGGTGTGTCCACTCGGCTCCCGTACTCCACCCAGAAAATGCACGAAAATCCGGCCAATTAGAAAAGCGACAGTAATAGTGTTTTCCACCACTTTTTCTGAACCAATTGAGCTGGAAAATGCTGTGTTTCATCAGAAGCTGAATGCATTCACTCCGCATATTATCCCACCGGAAGATTAAGGCAGGTGCTGAACACAGGTGTTACATATTCCTGTGCACAATCTGCATTTGGAGCATTAACTCACTGAGCTACCTTACAAATGATATCTCTTCTAGGGCTTTACCGTCGTAACCCCTTAACTGCCATGGGTATTTCTGCCAAGGCCTTTTTTGGTGATTTCGGTATATCGCCATTCAATCCCTTGTAACTTTTTTGTTACATAAGATATCTCGGCCCCTTTTTTCCCCAAATGTAGGCGGTCATAATGTTTTGGATTTTGCCGGGGATTGTGGGTAATACATTCTGGGGCGATTCGCACAAGTCAGACCTCTGTGGATTCTCACTGGTGTCCTCTTTTTGGAAATGCATGAGGTTCCCTGTTTTCCTTGGTGGCTTCGACACCATAGGCCCAAATCTGTATGTTGTCCACATGAGCAAAATCTGCTCTGCCTAAAGGCTTGGGGTTACCAGTGGGTTAGCCTTTTCCCTTTGCGCCCAGGTAGGTGCACCCACACGTGTGAGGTACCGTTTTCATTGGGACACCTGTGGGAACACAGGATGGTAGGACATGAGTTGTTGGAGGCGTGTTTCGGTGGGTGTCCAGAATGAAATGTCTGAAAATTGAGTTTTTTTCCACCAAATTTCAGAGACATTTCCCCCTGCCCACCCACTGAAACACGCCGCCAACAACAGATGTCCTACCTTCCCGCGTTCCCACATGTGACCTGACGAAAACGGTACCTCATATGTGTGGGTGCACTTACCTGGGCGCAAAGGGAAAAGGCTAACCCACTGATAACCCCAATATAGCAATCTGCCCCCAGGGAGGGCTACATGAGATGCCCCCATCCATTTGGGGTGGGGGGAGAGGGCTACCCCCTTTCCACTAATAACATTCATGGTGATTCAGTGGCCCCCCACACCCACCCAAAACAAGTTATAATTTGTTTTATTTTTGTTTTGCCCCTTTCCTAGGGGCAGATGAGCACATGTGTGGGGCCATCTGCCCCCGGGGGGGCAAAGCATACTGGCCCGGGTTTGGGGGCAGGATCTTCCAATATTTGCAGTGGCCTCTCCCCCACCCCAAATGGATGGGGGCATCTCATGTACCCCTTCCTAGGGGTAGAAATCTGCCCCCAGGGAGGGCTACATAAGGTGCCCCCATCCACTCAGGGTGGGGAAGAAGGCCACGCCCTTTCAAACGCAGAAAATCCTGGTGGTCTAGTGGGTCCGCCCGGCCCCCCAACCCCACCCAAAACAAGATATAATATATTTTTTGTTTTGCCCCTTCCCTAGGGGCAAATGGGCACATGTTTGTGGCCATCTGCCCCCAGCGGGGGCAAAAAGTACTCACCCAGGCTTGGGGGTGGCTCTGCTAATATTTGCAGTGGCTTCTCCCCCCACCCCAAATGGATGGGGGACATCTCATGTACCACTTCCTAGGGCAGAGATCTGACACCAGGGAGGGCTACATAAGGTGCCCCCATCCACTTAGGGTGGGGGGAGAGGGTCACCCCCTTCCATAAATCCCTGGTGGCTAGTGGCCCCACCCGCACCCACCCAAAACTACGTTTAAAAAATACATATATATTTTTTTGTTTGCCCCCTTCCCTGGGGGTAGATGATCACCCATCTGCCCCCAGGGTATTTCCCCCTTGCTTTGAGGGTGGGGGGAAAGGACTGCTTACATAGTAAGCAGTCCCTCCCCCCACTTCAAAAACAGATCCCTGCACGATACACCAAACATATTCTGAGGGGATAAATGACATTACATCCCCCCCACTTACAATTGTGGGGGGGATTTGTCCCCCCTGACCCCCTATGTCCTACGCCCAATGTGGCAAGACATCGTTCCGCATCCAAAGTACATCCGCATCCGGATGCAAGTGGACACCCTGCATCATCTGTACAATGCAATCCACACTAGTAGACCACGGTGCAGTACACAATGCATCAAATGAACCTCTGTGCATACTTCCAGGGACATGTGCATGTCAACACCAAATAGCTGCAGCCATGGCCGTTAATCCTAAAGGTGTCAGCTTAGATATTGACTCACACATACCTCTTTGTGCTGCCATGCAGGTGATGGAGGCTATCCCTTGAAGCCGTGGCTCCTTACCCGTGTACGGAACCTGCAGAACAGGCACGAAGAGGAGTACAATCGGGTTCATACCCGTACCCGTGTTGTGATTGAGCAGACCTTTGGCCTGTTGAAGGCACGGTTCTGATGCCTAAGCAGGTCTGGTGGAGCACTCCTCTATGGGCCTGAGAAGGTGGCAAAGATCACCATGGTCTGTGTCATGCTGCACAACATGTGCATCCGGAGAAACGTATCACTTCCACCTGACATTGACATGCATGAACCGGGTGAGGATGATGAGGATGATGATGGAGGAGAAGCAACACCCCTGGCAGTACGTGATGTACAAGAAAGATGTGCTGTATGTCAATCACTGATTACGAATACTTCTGAACCACAGGGACGTTGATGGTTATGTGTCAGTATTACACTGAGCACTGAGACCATGTGGACATGGACACAGGGTGTGTGGGGAGTTGGGCACTGTGCGCTGTCATGAATAAAATGTACACACACGAAATGAACAATGTACAGGCATTACATTATTTTGAACACAACGGGTGTATTAAGAAAAATAACAGTGTAGTGCTTCCTCCCTCTACGACTCACACACCCTCGCCCCTCCCCCCAAACCCCTCCAAACACCCCAAAGCCTCCCCCTCCAACCCCCTCAAACACCCTATACCCCCCAAACACCCTAAACCTCCCCCAAACACCCCATACTCCCCAAACACCCCATACCACCCAATTAACACTCCCATAATCCCCTCTACACCACCAACACCACCTCGCCCCTCACCCATTGTCATCCCACACACGATGTGGTTGGACCGGCTATTTGCAGGTTTTCTTTTGTGTCGGGGGCAGCATTTCTGTGTGCCTTGCACTGTGCCTCATCATCCGTACAGGGCTTGAGGGAGTCGAGCTTGCAGGTGTGGTCGATGGGGTGGAGGTGGATGGATTTTGCACAGCCGGTGCAGGTAGTTGGTGCTGTATGTGTTCCAGCATCCTGGTAAGGACCTGTGTGACAGCCCCTAAACTGTCATGTATCATTGTGGCACTCACATTGATGGCCGCAATGGTTCCAGCATTTGCCTCCCGTATCGCACAGCGTGTTTGCACACCCTCGGCCACATATTGGTGCACCAGTTCGATCAGTGAGTACTGGCAGGCCTCTACCCTCAACAGGCATGCCTCCATGTCAGTGGGGGCTGTGGAGGTGGAGGGTGCTGCAGCTGGGTGAGCCATTGCAGGGCTGGACTCTGGGGTGCTTAACAGATGCGGACGCCACAGTTGAACCACTGGTTCCTGCATGGGGGTGTGCCCTGTGTGGAGTGGTGGGGGGTGGACGGGGGATATTCGACATGGATTGTGCCGTCAATGTCCTTGTACTCCTCTGCTTGCACATCCACATCGCTGAGGGGTGCTATGGCTGCTTGCTCCCCCACTGAACTGGTGGCAGCGGACTGCGTGCCATCAGCCTTGCCTCCAGCAATTGTTGCCAAATCAGTATTTGCAGCCTCGTCCGCTGCTGTTAACTCCTCCTCAGCCGGCCTCGACGTAAAGGTGCCCTGGGTTGCACTCTGGCCCGCGGTGCTGTCCCGGAGATAGAGGGCCCAGTGCCCTGTGGTCTGCCCCTGGATGTTGATGACCTTGGGGCAGGGTCCTGCCCTTCACTTCTGCATCAGTGCCTGTGGGAGAACAAGAGATGCAGGGCATCAGTGATGGTGTTACATGCAAGATGCATGAGTTGGTGCGGTGCAGTATTTGATTTCTCATGCATTGCATTCCTATAGGTGTGTCACACAGGGTACTTTCAAGGGTGGGGGAATATTGGCATAAGCCGTGGCCTCTCCATTCGGTACTGATGTTTACCAGGTGGCATACCGTTCTATTGCGGTTTGTGTGATGTGTGACATGCGATTGGTCCCTGTGTGTTGGGTGTCTATTGGTAATGGGATTGGCACGCAGCATGGATTTCATTGTGCCAGGGTTTGACCCTCCATCTGGAAATGGATCTGTATATGTTTGTATGATGGACCATGCATTGGCTTGGCTCACTTTCACATCTGTTGTACTACGTCATGGTTTGGCCTAATGTGGTTTGCGAGTTCACTCACCTCCATCTCCTGATGTCGCTGCACCCGTCTCCATTTCACCAAAGCCCTCTATGGACTCCATTTGTATGGTGGTGCTGCAGGTCTCTTCCGAGCGCATCAATTTCACTGGTGAGTGGGCACACCCACCTGTGGCCATAGCCTCCCTGCGATTGGATGCCAGGATATTACGGACCCGGAGACGTAGGTCATCCCATCGTTTTTTACAGTCTTTGACCATGCGGGGGGTGGTGCCAACCGCTGACACCTTACGCGCAAACCTCCTCCCATATTTTGTTTCTTCTTAGTTGTACTTCCCTTTTGAGGTTGTTTGTGAAAACCTCATCTGTATGGGCTTCAAGAGTATCAGCCAGTATGTTTAGCTCCTCATCGGAGAAGCACTTCTTGCACAGGCGGGGGGTCGTTTTGCGGGTAGCCTTGGACATGCTGGATGGTATGGCCCTGCTCTCTACTCTGTAGCACTGCTGGAATGAGAGGATTTCAATGGATTGTGTTTTTAAAGATGGCCGCCAGCGGATTTCCCGTTCCGACGCGATGATGTTACTTCCGGGTCCGGTATTACGAGCCCGGTATTAGCATGATGTTATTACTGGGTCGTTATTAAGGGGTTGCTCCTTGGCGGAGGTGGTATCGGCGGGTCCCGTGATGGTGCTGTCGGGGGGTTGGAGGGCCTTTTCCGGCATGGCGGTGCAGCCATTACCGGCATGGGGGTTCGCGCGTGCTCGTGCACTCGTAATCAGCTGCTATTAGCGGTGTCAAGAGTGCACGGACGCGCTATTACCTCCTTGCCGGTAATGACTCAGTTTTTAGCGGGATTCTTGTAATGAGGCCCTATGTTTTCCCACGGGTGAACAAGTAGCTTAGTGGATGCAGTATGAGTTTACCACTATCAAACCTGCAGTTCCAAGCCCCAATTGGCTTCAAAATACTCACACTAAAAGGGTGAGCTGTCAGTTGTGCTAAAAAGGTTACATATTTGTTTTTAAGGCTTCGTATGGTTTTAAATCCATGTCTTTATCTTACTTTTTGTTACAAAGGACTCAGAGAGGAAAGCAATTATACTTATCCCAACTGGCATCGCTGGTTCCAGTATACATCTACATTTGTTACATCTTTGACAAGCATGTAAAAATGAAACATAAATATGCCTTCTCAAAGGTGACATAGTAGCTCAGTGGCTAGAGCATGTATTTATCAACATCAGGATGAAGGTTCAAGCTTTCCTTAGTTAAAAGATAGGTCACATTTTTGTTTTTATTGCCTTTACAGTTATAAATACATGCATTTAGATTTAATGTTCATTACAAATGACTCAGAGAGATAGAAGCATGTATGTTGATCCTAACTGCCATTGTTAGTGCCAATATCCATTGTAATCAATTATTCCTTTGGCATAATTGTCTTAGTACAACTGTATGTGCTTGAAGAAGGGATCACCAGTACCTCAATGCGGGAGTGGACTGGGAACCAAAAGAGGCCCTGGAAATAATTTCAAAGTGTTCAAAGTGGCCCATATTACACATTTTCAGCAAGCCCAATTCTTTTCCTATGAGAACATTTGGAAATAACATAGGCTACTACACAAAAGAGGACCAGGGTCTAGAGGTCTATGAAGAAATCTCCTGAGTTCCCTACAGGCCAGTCGACCCCTGCCTCAATGGTTAGGAAAGACGAATACCAACAGCAGGGTAGCAGGTTCAACCTTTCCTGAAGCTGGTAGGTTGAGGTGTCCGTTGCAAGAAAGTTAGGTTATGTTCTCTGTGATGTGTGTAGGCGTGACATTGTGACATTATAGTCATTCCTCAAATGAATTCCTCCTAAGAACTAGAATTAGACTGCCGTTGTTAGGTGTGGATGTATTTTCGTTGCCTTGTGACACAAATTACTAATAAGGAAAGCTAAGAAAAAAACGTCTAAATTTGAAACTGCGTGTCTGTAGCAAAATTGTAAACTTTTTAGCTAGATTTGTCTTTTGCTTTAACATAATTTTCTGACAACTGCTGATTGGCACGAAGGTTTCAGTGCCTTCTTTTTGCTCTGAACATTCACGTTTAGCTGCTCTGATTGGTTGATCATGCTGTAGTTCTTTGGAACTACAGTTCCCAGCACTCCACAGGGCTCTTAAGACCCTCTGTGGTGCGTCTGCGCCTGTGCGTTGGCGTAGGTGCCGGTTTATGCCGGTTTTTGTCCGGGAGTAAGGCGTGACCCTCATTGAGGTAAAACAAGGTAAATAGAAAACCTTTCTTTCCATCATTACTCCTCTTAATGACATATTTGATTCACTTTACGCATCCCGCACTAATAATTCATATAATGCTGATTGCTACTACAACAAGCAACAAAGCATTCTGGCGCGTTATATTAATAAAGATTGCCTGGATATTTCACCATTATCTGTCACGCGGCAAACTGAACAAGAAGTGAAGATGGCTTCCCGCTGTGTCTTCTCTGCTGTGGACACGGCCCCTGAGCCAGTAATGTTGGCACACTCTTGACGACTAAGAGATTCAGATGTAAAATAGCCATGTGCAAGTTCCTACATATGCGGCACACCTGAAGCTAATCTTTTGGATATTAGTATTATTGCTGATGTTTGTCACCCCATTACTGATGTGGCTTTGCAGGTATCCTCTGTAGTAGCTGATACATTTGAGCCTCCCCAAAAAGCATCTGTTTCCGTTACTAACCACAAACCAACGAACTAGATGCTAACTGTCATATATATGGCATATCTGAGACAAACATATTGCACATTAATACTGCAACTGATACATGCCAACATACTATGAGTCGACTCTTCTTGCATCTCCTTATTGCTCAACCTCATCCTTTTTCAAAATGGCACTTCTTAACATTCACTCACTACTAAAACATGGGGTGGAAGTGGAAGACTATCTGGGAAGCTCTGACATCGATGTGCTGGGTATTCCTGAGACCTGATTGAATGACGCAGCCAGGCAGCGTCTTTATCTGTTCCACAGAACTCCAACATCCCTCGGGCTGACCCATAGCTCTCAACTCACACGCTTTTGGCGGGTGTCACCCGCCTTCTAAACAGCTGACTCACCCGCCAAGCCTCCTGTACGCCCATTCATTTCAATGGGCCTCTCACCTGCCAAAAATAAAATCGGGTGTTTTCACCCGCCTTTGTGACACAAATGGTTGAGAGCTATGGCTGACCGCTCATATCAAAGAGGAGGAGGAGTCACACACTCTGGTGTAGAAGGCTGTGAGAGCCTGCTTATCAAAATAAAAACAAAATCAAACACCTCTATTGCTATTCTGATCATTTATAGACCCAAGAAAGATATGTCTTTTTTCGAAGAGCAGTTTCGGGCGCTTGTGAACAATTTAACAAAACTCACATCTGTCATTGTCATCCTGGGCGACTTTAATTATTGGGCAGAGGACAAAAAAAATAAACCAGCAAAATCACTACTTACAGCATTCAATACTATTGATTATATTCAATGGATTAAAGATTAAAGATCCCACATATAGGGATGGTCATGTCATTGATTGGCTCCTCAAGCATCAGTACAAGGTCTTAGATCCAGTCTGTTCACCCTGTCCACGGTCAGATCATTTTGTGGTCTGTTTTACAATTCGTCTTCCTGAGGCACCCATTTGTTTGGATAAATTGCCTAGAATATCCAAACTATCCCGTAACTTCAAGAAGGTTTCTACAGTTTAATTCATTTAACTTATTATACCTAAATTGTCCCTTCCAGAATCTTTTGGAAATGTTACAACCTTGGTTATTAACTTGTCATCTGCTATTGTTGAAGTAACTGAGGTGTTAGCTCCAGAAAAAAAAAGTAATGAAACCTGAGGCTTTAAAACATGCTTGGTTTAATTACATAGTTCTTGAATCCAGACTTCTGCAGAGAACACCTGAGAGAATGGCAGAAAAGACCTACCCCCGAAGCCCTCTCCAAATATAAAATTGCTGTGAACAACTGTAAGAAAGTGATTATTGAGGAAATATCGAAACACTACAACACAAGAATATATAATGCTAAATCAAGATCTAGTGAATTGTTTAAAGTCCTAAAGGAAGTGGAGGGCAAAAGCACCAGCGCCCATAACATCAGGCGAGATTACACTTGGTGTCAAACGATCCAAGAGGAATTCTCCAACAAGATTCTTGGCCATCAACAAAACATCCAGATGAAACTGTGTTCTCTGCAAAATAGTGTGGCACCACACACCTCTATCACTGGTATCTGAGGTTAATCGTAAACAATGCTCTGAGGCGGAGATTCTCAGAATAGTGAACAATCTAAAACCCACAACTAGTAGGTGTGACATCTGTCCAACCACCATTATTAGGTGATCTATGTTTTATTTCATTCCCTGGATCATGAGGATGGTCAATCTTTCCTTTTGTAAGGGTGCGGCTCCTTCTTCTGTTAAGGAAGTTTGGGAAACTCCCCTCCTGAAAAAAGGTTCCATTTATCCCTCCCTAGCCAAGAACTATCGTCCTATTATGAATGTTCCTCCCCTATTAAAGATACTGGACAAAGTGGCCTATCTCCAATTCCAAGATTTCTTGGAACAGAATAACATCTTGGGCATGTACCAGTCCAGATTTAGGGCAAGAAAAGGGATGGAGACAGCTCTCCTATTTAAAAAACCGACTTGTCAGCTGGCAACCAGGGGGCACGTGAGGTATGGCTTGCTAATCCGCCAGCTCCCGAACACAGGTACCTAAAGGGGCTCTGAACCCCTTTTACCTCCTGCAGCCTGCTAGTGAGCCCCGCTGAAATGAGAAGGTCCAGGCCAACCCTGCTTCTAATTTGGTAATAAAACACGCCAGGATGAGGAGGTTAGCCATGTGCAAACCTCCTGTGGGAGAGACTACTGAAGGGACGGGCTGCAGAGTGCAGCCACGCAGCCACCACAGTAGGGAGGACCCCCATGTGCAGAAGGCCTGGACTAGTGGAGCGCCCATCCAGGTGACTGCGCAGAAGGGGAAATGGCCCAGAGGAACAACAGATAGCAGACAGCTAAGGCTGCCGGTATTACATCCTGTGGCCTGGAGTGGAGGAGCAGAGCGGTGGCATTACGGAAGTCCCATTACAGAGAGAGAAGAGGCATGGGAGTCCCAGCGCAATACATTAGACCCGCCAGCTGTGGGAGGCCACCCCCTGAAGTGTGGTGAGGCTGTCACCAGTGGTGCAGGGGGTACAGAGGAGTATTTGTGGTGGACTGTTCTCAGGGGGAGTGCCCTCCCTCTCTCCCAAGTGGGGTATCACCATTTGTCCTGGTGGCCCGCCCCCGTGAAGGTGAGAAAGGGGGTCGGCCGCAACCCTAGTTGGGGGACTCCTCCAGCAGCCTGCAGAACATCAGAAGGGTAGAGCTGTTGGCCACAGAACAAGCAAAGGGGAGGAGAAGAGAGTCGGCTAGAAGTACCTGATCAACGCAATGCAGAGAGATGGAGGTTAAGTTTACTTTGTTCTCATTAGATGGGCATAGTCTCCAGGTGGTTTCACATTTTCTTTCATAAGACGTAGGTCCTTTCATTTTGGCGTGGACCATTTGTTTAGATGGGCTTTAGGTTTGCTTTTTCTAAGTTTAAGTGGGGGCATGTTTAAGTTTGATGCCTTAATAGGCCATGAAGACATATGAGGATCAATTCTTATATTGAGGTTTGTTAATCCTACTTCTGCCACCAAGTGTGGTACATCCTTGAAAGGTGGAACATGGAATCCTAGGTTTTATGTTAAAGGGCCTTTAGCTCTAAGGTTGGATAAACCCATAAAGGAACTCAGGCTGTTTTCTAGAAATAAGGAATTCTTCCATAAATCAGTGGCAAGGGTGGGGTGGAAACAAAGGGCCTCATTCTGAGCATGCCAGTATCATGCCGGTAGAGCCACCAGGATACCGGCCCTCGGGCCTTACCTTTACCGGCACTCGTTCTGGCAGTAATAAGCACTTTTTTGGACAGTAGGGCACCTGGCTTACATCCAGCATTTAGCTGAAGGTAACCCGGGTTCCCCACTGGCAAACCCGTAGTTGGTCAGTCCGGTAAAGTGCCAGTATCCACGGATACCGGCACTTTATTACCGAACCGGCCAACTCGGAATGAGGCCCAAAGTGCGATTTCTCAGGTGTTCCCTGCAACTCAGAATGACATCTTTCTCCCAACAGTTGGAATCCCAAAGTTACAAGCCTCTGCCCCTGCGTCCAGGGATGCTCTAATCTATAAGCTAATGTCCAAAGTCGATGGCCAAAATGAAGTACAAACCTAATTTTAGCAAGTCTTTTAGACCGGTGACTAACCTTATGAAGCCAAAAAACACTTAATGTTCCCAAGATTTTAAAGTAATGCCCTATGCTGGAATCAAACATATAAACACAAGATACCTCCTTGGATAATTAATGCCTTCCCAGGAGTACTCCCATTTCTGTTTTTCTTTCAAGTTTATTTGATATCTTTGCACCAGCTCTTTATTCCAGCTGTCCTATGGCCTCTTGCCTACTTTCTGCCTTAGTGTGGTAAACACTCCATTCTCCCTCCTCCAATCTTCTTAATTTAGGCTTATTGTTGTCCTTTCCTTTCCCATGGTTCTAAAAACACTTCGCTCTGGCTTTCTTCTCAGCTTTGAGGTTTTATCAACCTTTATGTAAACCTGACCTATTATTTTCAATTCCCTTCTTTTAGTTTGGTTGTGGTGACTAGTTCTCAGGCTACATTTCCTAGGTGTCTTTGTGACCTTGTGTTCATGATCACTTTCTTAGGGATCTCCTCTACATCTGATTTCTCAGTTCAACTCTTCTCTTCTCTTCTCTTCTCTTTTTCAGCACCAGCCTCTTATATCCTAGTTATTCAACGCAGGTTGTGTAGGCTTTTTCACAGCTCTCAACATGAGTCTAATAGATCCCTGACTTCTTCCAGATCTTGTCACAAACATAGTTCTCTTAGATCTCTCAAGGCCTAATGGCTATGAGTTGATCTCTCTTAGGTCTCTCCATTACCAAAAATTCTTAGTTCACCATCTTTGGTCTCTTCATGACCTCTGCTAATCATTACACCACTCTAGATAGTAATGGGTATTTCTCTTCTCCATTCAGTGTCCCTTTCAGGAAGGCAATGTTCTCACCCGTCTGCCAGGAGTTCTTCTTATGCGGCTTCTTGAGGAACCCAGTCTGGAGGGTGTCATGCATGCTTCAATTTTCTAAAAGGAACGTGCCCCTGGTTTTCACCATTAGGGTGTCACTAGTCTTTGTGTCTTAGTCTCTTTTATTTTCTTCCAAAGCATCCACTACACATTGCACAAGAGGCAACTACATTCTCCCAGGTAGCAGTCTGCCCAGGTATAGACCCAGCCGTGAGTAGCACTTGCTTCCTCCAAGCCATTACCATTCTGTAGCTGTCTCCAGCTTATATTATAGCCAAGGTCATCTAGGTCTCGATTTTGAAGCAGGCCGAATTTTGTTTCTGATTTGAGCTGCCCATTTCAGAACTCTGTATTGGTCAGCATATGATGGATTGGTCTTTGGATAGGAGGCTTTAAGTATGCAAAAACCAAGAGGTGATGGCTGGAAGGTTTAGACTGAATCTTAACCACTGGCGTTGCTCTGGGCAACCTTCCAGACCATGGTTCTTCACTTGCCAAGCCATTACAGAAGGGAAAAACCATATGCAAATCAGGCTTGGTCCCACCCCAAAAGGCCAGTCTAGCCCAAACTGCTAGGTCACATCCCTTCTGCACGAGACCACAAGCATCCCCAAACATGTTTCGGCCTTGTTGGGCCTCATCAGTGAGGAGTAGCTTGGGTCTCTAGGCCCAGTAGGCACGGGACCCACGTCTGTGCATACCCGTCCCACTCGGGGTGACAAAGCAAAAACAAAGAGGTGATGGCTGGAAGGTTTAGACTGGATCTTAACCACTGGTGTTGGTCTGGGCCTAGCAGTTCGGGCTGGGCTGCTACCATTTGTGACAGTACCAGACTGATTTACATATGGCTGGACCCTTTTTGCAATGGCGCAGACAGGCTAAAAAACGGTGGTGTGGAAGGTTGCCCAGAGCAATGCCAGTGGTACAGATTCATTGAAAACCTTCCACCCATCACTTTTGTGGTCACAGTTTGTCTCACTATGTGAGAGAGGCTATGCCCAGACGTGGGTCCCTTGCTCGCTGCGCCATAGGGAACCAAGCTGCACCTCACTGAGGAGGCCCAACAAGGACGAAACATGTCTGGGGTTGGTTGTGTTTCCGTGCAGAGGGGACCTGGCCTAGCAGTTTGGGCTGGGCTGCTACCATTGGTGACAGTACCAGACTGATTTGCACATAGCTGGACCCTTTTTGCAATGGCGCAGATGGGCTAAAAAACGGTGGTGTTGAAGGTTGCCCAGAGCAACGCCAGTGGTACAGATTCATTCAAAACCTTCCACCCATCACCTTTGTGGTCACGGCTTTAAGTATACGCCAGGATTGGGATTCCCCTTGATACTGCCTGTGCCTGTGGTTTACTTCTGCTGCGATGTTCCATAGTGATCGGCTTTTTTCACATACACAAGGTTGACATTTCTAGTTGACCACTAGCAGTCCAAGCTCTTGCCCTATTTTCAGGCACGAAGGTAAGAAACCTTCTGTTAGAGTTAGTTCAAGGGGCCTCTCTCTTCCCCATTCAATGTTTGTGGCATTCTCGTGGTTGGTGTCCTAATGTCCTCTCTGTGGTAAGCTGGTTGACCGTTTGTGTTTTGCATTTTACTAAAGGAAAAATGCTTCTTTGATCTGTGCAAAATAATTCCCCTTTCAGGGTGTGTGCAGTTATAATTCATTACTATGTTAACCCACCAATGGTATGCTGGGGCTTGTAGTGTCCTTATCTCTTATGACGTAGTGACATAATCAAAAGAGTTATGGGAAAATAGCAAATCAGATGCGGGACTCACTCTCAGCTGGGGTTAGTTTGTAAAATCTTTACTAGTAGCACTGCCGATGAACACAGACAGGAAGAGAATACAAGGGCACATGCAATCCCAGACCATGTACTTTAGTGACGTCAATCATCCTACTTTTAAGGACGTTTTTGTTCCATTCGTTTTAATGTTAATGTTTCAGTGAGAGTAATACTCTATAACATTTGAAAGCTGGGATATGGGCCCTCATTCTGAGTTTGGCAGTCATTTGGCAGTAAATCTCCCAAATGTCTTCCAAAATCGGTAATCGTTATAGCCCCTTGGTCCTGTGGATTTACCATGGGATTGGGGTGGTAGGGCGGTGTACATTTTGGTACATATAATACTGGTGGAATTACTGTGCGGCGGTGAATCTGGTGATTTATGGAGGTAACGTGGAGGATGTAACTCCAACAACATAACTGAGGAGAGAAACAATCTGTACAAACAGTCGATGACCCAAGCAGACAGAGACCACAAAACAGTTGCACCATTCATGTGACATTACACAAAATGTGAATGCAATAAACAGGGGCAAAGGGGCCTGTAAGGTACACGTGGCCGGCTGGGCAGTGGGCAACAAAGCCCTGGCCTGACCACAATCTCACATGCGCACATTCAGGTGGGACAGAAGGTGCTGATGAGACGAGCAGTGATGTACATTACAGTTCAGCGGTCCAGTCCTTGGGCAGAATGCAGACAGTGATGAGGCAGTCTAGGAAACGCAGCAGTCGAGAGATGTCACAGAGTGACCGGGTAGAGCCATGAGAATAGAGCTGGGTGGCATCTTGCTGCAGGCATAACCATTTTGCAGAGAGTGCAAAGCAACATTCAGCAGCAGCCTTGGGGGTGGGGGAGGATGACCACTCCAGGACAAAGAGGAGAGGTGAGTTCAGTGTGATTGTATCGCCTTTCAATACATCACCCATGTGAACAATGTAACTTTCTTCCAGCCAACAAATCTCCCAACTTATTTTAGGACCCATTTCCTGTGAAAAATTGGGTAAAAATACAGCACAGTGTATGATATATTTTGCGGGGTAAGACTTAAAAATATCCATTTGAATCCCACCCACCAACAGTGCACAGGCGAATGTTTTTGCTCGCTCGACAAATGTCTCCTCACTGCTGTGGAAGAACACTCATTGTGTTGACTTTCCATTTAACCCCCAGTGAAAAATGCAGCCCAACATTAAGCAAACATTTTGTGCTCGCTGCATAAATGCCCCTGATGTAAAATTACACATCATGTTGACTTTGCCCATAGCACCAGTAAAAAATGCCCTGCCAGAGTTAGGAAAAATCATCTTCTTGCTGGCTGTAAAACACCACCCTACACCAAATAAACCCACTCATCATGTTCATCCTGCCATTAAGATCAGTGAACACTGCAATGCCACAGTAAGGGACCATGTCCACCCCTATTGTCTCTGTCCTAAATGCCAGTAAACATGCAATGAAACAGTATGGTAATATACAGGCTCCCTGCCCACTTCTAGAAGAAACCCCCCCACCGAAAACCCAAACCACCCCCTCACGTAATAACAGTAATCAAGTTGGCTTTGACCAAAAGTGTCAGTAAAACATGACATATTATCCTCTGGGCCCTCACTGGAAGGCCAGGTTAGCATCAGCCACTAGGGGTTACCATGCCTGTCTATAGTTGAGTCTTATTTCGTCTTGTTGGTGAGTAGGGACACCTGGACTAGGGTAGTAGGGGGGATGAGGGTGAGCCAAGGCACCCCTTTAATCAGGCCATCCTACCACCATTCAATAGTCAAGATGTTTTTTGTATATTGATAATAAAACACCTAAACTGTATCTTTGGCTCTTCGCATTATTGAAACCATCTGTGATGAGACGCACTTGCATCCATGCCTTCACACCAGTCACAATGCCCTCCCATTCATACGCACTCTTAAACAGACACACCTTTACATGCATGCATGCATACATACTTAAAAAAGACACCCAGACACAGTCGCATGTATGCATTCATGTTCTTACCTGTTCCCCAACCGACTCCGGCCTTCACGCTCCTTTCCCAGGCCTCCCAAAAGCACACTTCACGCAGACAGGCACCAGGAAGCAGGGATGCTTCCTGGCTCCTCACATGCATGGCGAAACCAGAGCGCTTCCATCTCACCGTCGCCACTACAGAGTGGGCATTTAAAGAGTTTGGGTTGGTCTTGCCGGCTCAAGCTACGAGTATAGCGGTGAACATATTATATGTTTTCAGAAATAAAACGTTTTCCTCTTTTCTGCCTGTTAATATGCACCATCTGTGCAACACTACACATTGTCCTTGAAAAGAGATCACAGCACATTTTGGGCTGGAACAGGCACATATAAGGAGGAGTTTGTACATCTAATGCACGTGCATGGCAGGCGTCCATTGGTGGACTATGCAGTGCGCTCATTCTTAATGCAGTTCCTACTGCTGGGAACCTCAAATGACTGTTTGGGAAAGACTCTGAGCAGCCACGAGGAAACACTTTGTTCCGCTCTGCTGCGAACACATGTCTGAATGCCTTCCAGGCAAGGCTTTTAAGGTGAAGGATTCTGAGTAATTAGATGGCGCCCAGGCACACAGTGTGGACTTCTATGCAGAATTGCTCACTTTGACTGGCTGTTGTGATGGAGGATCACGAATCTATTGTACAACATATTGCAATTAGCTTGTGTCAACAAAGCAAAGCGGTGGTCAAAGAAAAGTGTTTCGTAATAATATGCGAATATATAAATAAAAACATTTAAATAACACAAACTGTCATTGAGAAGGCTGAAACAGCGATGCAACGGCTAACGACTTTGCCCCATTTCATGTTCCTCTCTCTCTCTCTCACACACAGACACACACACACACACATACACACACATGCACAAACCCACACACACTTTATCCAATTCTCTCACAATTCACCCCATCTTTTTCAGTTTTTAACGTTCATCTTGATTTTTGAAATCCTGCTACTATAGCTGGGTTAACAGAACTGCAAACTGTGCGGAAACGGCACATTACAGTTTTGTCCCAGAAATCGCCCTATGTCATTAGTACGGTAACCAATCAGCTTGTTCGGAACGTGGACTGCATCCCAGGATTCAAGGCAGTGATCCCAGAGAGTCCGAAAAACAATGTTCCTTCCTCTTACCTGTAGTAGTATCCTGAGGCACCAGGTGAATCAACATCAAGGTAAGTAACTCTCTGGAGCCATGTAAATGCAATGAGAGATGCTTTATTTGTTACAGGGTAACATAGAGTGATTGTACAGGAGAGTGATACGGTGACATCGTTCCAGTTAGGGCTCACATCCTGTGGCCAACAACAGTCATCCCTGGAACCTCCCAACCTCTGGGTTCCACATTCCAGAGTGTATTCAATTAATGCACTAAGCTAGACACCGCACATCTCCCTTGTCCACAATGAAAAACACAGAACAGAGATCTTACAACATATTTAGTCTTCACACACCATCATGCCGCCACCACCACACTCTCCTCAACCACAACACACTGATACACTCTGGGCCCAAGGCTGCCACCCTTGGATCTGGGTCTGCCACACCCCATTGCCCCAGTTCCTTTCATTTACATCTTTGAAGCCAAGAAAAACAGGAAACCAAACAGAACAACACTCCACGAATACTAAAATACCTTTTATCTATAGCTGCCACCCCTCGATACTGAGCCTGCCATGCTCAAGCGCACCCCAGTACCTACAAACCAAAAAAAACACATTACTGTTATGCACCTGTCACCAATCCAGCATCTCTTCATGAAACACATAAAAGAAATGAAAGGATAGAAATACCAACTAACTACACAAAAGACCACATACAATAAAAACCATAAAGAGGCACGCCAACCATAGAGATGCTAGAAACCTAAGGTCAGTCTACAGGTTGAATGAAGTCATACCATTTCTTATCTATGAACACCTTTTCATCTTCATTTTCGTAAAGAGGCATATGACTTTAACTGGTCCAATCTATTTTCAATTTAGTGCCAACCTATTCCAATCAAATGCCAGTTTCCAGTGCTAAAGTCAAAGTGTGGCACGCTTGAGAGCACTATTACATCATAGATTTGACTTAAGGCATGCTCACAAGCAGGCACCTCTCACACATCCCACTCTGCAATATTGCTCACTGCCCCTTCTCATGATTCCATAACTCAAGAGCAGGAGATCATCACCTTTACCACATTCCTCCTTCGCTCGTCCACTTGCTAAGTGCCGGGAGACAGACAATGAACCTCTACAGCTGCAACCACCAATCATCATTCACCTGATGTGTTTCTCTCTGCACATCTAAATGCCCTCCCAGGCACCGGGTAGGCAGACAGGCATATTTAACTACGCTAGGAGACATTTACTTGCATTAGACCAAGATAGTGGTGATCAGTCACCACTCTCAAGCAATAATCATAAATGAATTAGCAACATTTCCTTTTCATTCATTTTACTATAGTCACATATGTAATTTATGAAATATTTCACAAAACGTATTTCCTCTCTTTTCTGTGAAGGTACGTATGACTGCATAGTTGCACATACCTTTTCCTTTTCAGGTCCTACATATGCGCTCATTCTTGTCGCAATCCATTGCAGCATCCAGCTGCCAGCTATTGGGCCAGCATCAAGATAAGGAACACTTTGCAGCCAGGGGAGTTCAGTAAGAGCTGCTTTATTAATTACAGGGTAAGATAGGAAGATAGCACAGGAGAGTTATGAGGTGACATCTTTCCAGTTAGGGCTCCCATCCTGTGTCCATCAACGGTCTTCCCTGGAACCTCCCAACATCTGGGTTCCACATTTCAGAGTGTATTCTGCCCATTCAAGTAATGCAATAAGCTAGACACCACATCCCCCTTCCCCTTTGGCCCCCATTCCCTCCCTCCTGCCCACCCACCCTATTTACCAGATTCTTTCTGCTAATGCTCCTGCATCGTAGGCTGCGTGGAAATGGAAGAGGGGATCTGCTTGGAGCCCAACCTTTCATTTTTAGGAAATCTGGCCATCTTAGGTGAGTATTTGTTTGGATGAACGGAATTCTGTGAGAATGCAACCCTTTCATTCAAATAAATCGATGGCTATAACCTTCCCGAATTATAAACCTGCACCAATCACTAGCAGCTTGGATCGGGCATTAACAGCACTGGGGCCCATCTTTTCGGCCTGCTCCAGCCCACCCGCTCGGGTATTTTTCCAATATTACTGACGAAGCAATACGTGTCCTTCTTTATCAGCAAATATGAACTCAATGTTGTTGCAGACAAGCATTAGAGAAGAAGCATTCTCTATTTTTAATGTGGATCTGCTGCCATCCAAATGAAGAAAAAATAAATACCGGCTGTGTTATCCACGATTTCACACAGGCAAAGAGGGACCGAAGGAGAGCACTTCATGTGTGCATTCCTCAAGGTGCCCTTTGTGATTGGACAACAAGCTAATAGAGACCCGGTACTCTCTACCTGCAATTCTGGCCACCCTGTCCGGGCCTTCATTTCCCCTTCTCAAGGAAGGCCCATGCACAGATGCAAAGACTGTTAGTGTGTCAGGAGCCACACTCGGTGTAACTGTACAAGTGCCTCTTCAGTGTTGCATTTGGGAGGGCCTGAGGTTGCCCTGGGATTAGGTGCCCACTGGCACTGTAAAACACCACAGGTTTTCATGGTCATCTAGAGAGCAAGCAACAGGTTCAGGGCATTTTTACAGTGCCTATTCCCCACTCTCAATTTCCCAGCTCCTGTGCGTGGGAAAGGGGAATTTTTGTTAGTATCACATATCTGCCCTTGCTCCAGATGGCACAGCCTGTCAACCTCATTTGGAAAGAGGCCGAGTGAGGAATGGAAAAGGGAGGCATGATGTTTTCACTGCTCAAATTCTCTCCCTGACTTGTTTTGCTGCAGTGACAAGGTGGAGGAGAAACACAGAGCAGTGATACGACGTCCAGCGTGCTGCCCTCCTCTGTCTTGGCAGTGCTTTTCGTTTTACGTCTGCATGACATTTTGGTGCAGGTGTAAAAAAATGGATTCCTATGAAATCCACTTCAGTTTTGTACCTGTTAAAGACGTGGCAGATTACATAGTAATCCATTAATAAATGCAACCGGACATCAGTTGTTTCTTCTCAAAACAGAGAAGAAAGCACAATATTAACTGTTAAGACAACTAATTTTACACTTTGGTGTTCCCCTCTGCCTGGTGAATGTTTACAGGGGTATACAGTGAAAAATGAATAAAAAAGAAATGGTCACATTTTTGGTAAAAAGTATATTTGGGGCATGGGATAAAATATTAAAAAGGGTGGGGTGGTTGGGGAGTGATAAAGCTTGGCAAATGGGCATTTGGGGGGACCACCCAAATTAAAAAAAGAGAAACAAAATTGCCATTCTTCATTATTTATTTTTCACTTAAAAGGTTTTCTTATACAGCACACATGAGCAAATGCTGGTGGTCCCCTGCATGCAATTTGTATTCAGTATGAAATTACCCTATGTGTATGTGTTTGTGTGTGCAGTTAAACAGGTGCATAATGGGGTCATGTGCCGTTCCTGACATGTTGCCTCTTGTCGTTTACTTGACTCTTTGTTGTGGAGCATTGTATAATGCAGTATAAGGTTTACCTTTATCTTGACTTTTTCTTCAAAGCACCCTGCTGCTCCAAGCCTCAGATCCAGCACACAGACTGGGATCTCACACTGACAGTTCTCTGAAGAGATACATTCTACTGTGGAGCTCTGGTGTCACCAAAGCTCCAGAATTCTACAGGACTGTGTGCTAAAATCAGGATATCTCTCTGTAGGTCCTTCAACAACTATTAACTAGACAGATTACCAATGTTTGAATGGGACAAGAGTGAGGATGCAAAACATGATGGATATTACTAATTAACAAAATGTCGATGTTCAGAGGAATGGCTCTCCTATCTAGTTCATCTCTCTAATCCAATGGTCTTTTCGCGTGTGGTCATTATCATGCAACTTTCCATCTGGCATCGAATTTGATTGGTATTTTGTAACATCCTGGAAAGACCATTGTTTTCCGACCTATGAGCGTGGCTGTGTTCTATCTCTTTCCAACCACTAGCAGCAGTGCTTAATTTGTGCCGGTGTTTGCCGATGGCCAACACTGGCACTCTTTTGTCGACGCCAGTACTCTTGAGTTGGCAGGCTGCTGCTGAGCTGCAGAGTTGTTGCCATTTTTTGTAGGGGGCAATCAGATATCACTGCTCCCAGTGCTCCGCTGCGGAGCAGACAGTGACAGATCTCCCCACTCCCCAAAATAAAATGCCCAAAAACAAGGCCCACAGAACCAATGCCTCTGCAGATGGTCTGCTATTAAGCACGGTGTGTTTAGCAGGCCAGATGCAGAGGCTTGGCGGTATGCTGTGCAGCGCTACACCAGCTAATGTCCAAGTTGGGATAGGGGGGCGGGACGCTGGAGCCAAGCTCAGAGAGGAAGCTGCCGAGTTGGTTACTAGGGGGCCTAGAAAACAAAAAAACGTGTGTCCGTACGTGCCCTGCAGGCACATTAGAAAAGCAACAAAAATAAACAAGTCAGTGTCACTTCCCTACCGTCTCGCGGCAGCCCCCACCGAAGGCAATTAGTTTGTTTGTTCTTTTGCTACCAATAGGACAGGTCAGCAGGGTTTGCGTTGGCTGGATCAGCATGTCTGCACGACATGTGCAAGAGAGCGCAAAGCACCATACGAGCGAGGCCCGGCCTGGGCCCATGCTAGATTGAACTGAACTACATAGCCAGGCAGGGTCAGGGACGAGGGCAGACAGCGGCAGACCAGCAGCCAGTAACACCACTACAGAGATCTGGAGGACGAGGAAAGAGCAGGTAGGCTGCATTATCTCCCCACAACAAACGCTGGCAATTATTTAATTGTACTTTGCGATCATGGCACTTGGGACCCTCACACAGGGGGGTCGATGTAAGGTATTCAGGCTCCGGAAGAGAAGAGACCGAGCTGAGGTGCCATGACAAAGCAGCAGCAGTGGTTTCCCAGTCTCTCTCCCCAGAAGTGAGTGTAACTGAGGCGGGGAGCTCTGGGCAGGAAGAAAATACCGGTTACTCGATTTCTAACAGGTCCTTCCTCATTCAAACGCACATTATCTGAGTGCAGGCAATTAGGGAGATGCAGGTGTGGGTATCTGCATGGCGGCGGCGGCGGCAGGTGAGAGGCCGATCTGCAGAGGCTGATGCAGGGCTCAGGGGGCCTGGCAGAACTCTCAGGAATCTGGAAGAGATGTCACACGGAAGGCCAGAGATTTGCTGGAGGCTGGCACAGATGTGAGGAAGAGGGCAGATCTTTCAGGGGGCTGGTTGAGACGAGTGTGATGGCCAGATGATGGTATGGCAGGGCAGAGCTTTCCGGCATCAGGTTACCTCTCTGTCAGCGATCAAGGCAGAGCTGGCAGGGGCTGAAGGCAGATCTCTCAGGGGGTCGGATGGAGCTATCAGAAAGTGATGCCAGGTGTCTCAGGGGCTCAGGTAGAGTTCTCAGACAAATATGGGAGACGTCTCAGAGGTACGTAAAGAGCTATCAAAGAGCTACAGTAGAGCATGTCATATCTGAGACAGAAGGCAGATCTCTCAGGGCTTGATGCAGCAATCAGGGAGAGAAGAAAGATTGCAGGTGCTCATTGAGTCTGTTAGAACTCTTAGTCCATTAAGGCAGACTCATGGGCCCAGCTACAGCTGTCAGCGAGTGAAGGCAGAGCTGCCATGGGGCACCATAGAGCTTTTACAAATGTAAGACTGAGCTTCCAAGGCATCCGGCATAGCTCTCTGGCAGTGGGGCAGAGCTCTCGGGATCAGGAGGAGGTGGAGCCCCCAGGGCCTCATTGTGATCACTGTATTAAGCCAGTTCAATATGTCTCGTGTAAGGCGTGAGAAGCTTGCGTCAAAGACTAACATCTACCAAAACACCGCAGCCAGGCAGGCAAGCGCTTCAAGGTGGCTGCAGAGGGACATAAAACGCTCTACAAAACAAAACACCTCTGTGTATTTTATCTGGGAAGGGCACATGTACAGTGCACAAATAAGTAGCAACATTTTATTTTCATGTGTGCGTCGAGGCGAGCCGTATGTGTACGCTCATTGGAATTGTCTGGCCATGTAACACATGACACAGCTCCAGTTCTAATGTGGAGCAGCTCGGATTCTATTCATTTTAGTTTACTAATTTTGGATACTTGTATTTATTTGTATTTATTATTTTTATATAGCGCTTTACACCAAAGCGCTTTACATTATCACAGACGATTATATTAGAAGCATGAGTACAGAACATGAGTCAAAATAATCGAAAACAATATAATGAACATATTTCTGAGAACTAGGAACAAGATGAAAATAGGGAAGAGTAGGAAGGAGTAATGAAGGGCTGGCAGGAGAGAGGATGAAGAAGGTGAGATTTTAAGGAGGAGCAGAAGGAGGAGTAAGAGGAGATGGAATGGATAAGGAGAGGTAGAGAGTTCCAGTGTAGAGGGGCAAGGAGCTGAAAAGATCGGAAGCGGGAAGGGACGCAAGGAGAAGGAGGAACAGTAAGGAGGAAGAGGTCAGCAGAAAGGAGGGGGTGTAGGTTTAGAGGAGGAAAGATAGGTAGGGAGGGGCCAGGTCATGAAGTGATTTAAAAACGAGGCAGAGGAAGTTGAATTAAGTTGTGAGTGAAAGGGGAGCCAACCAAGAAAAGAAAAGGAAGAGGAGATGGAGTCGTGAGGAGAGAGGAGGCAAAGAGTATGGATGGCAGAGTGATAGAGGGATTTGAGGGGGGGGCAAGATGAGAGGTAGGAAGGCCAAAAAGGAGAGCAGAACAGTATAAAAGGCAGGAAAAGATAAGCAATGAGATTAAGAGTTTGGTAGCGTGGAAGGTGAGAGAGGAACGGATTTTGTGAATATTGAAGAAGTGATAGCGACAGGCTCGAGAGGTGAGAGAGATGTGGTGAGAGAATGAGAGGTAAGAGTCGAGGTGGAGGCCACAATTGTGGGCAGAGGTTGACAGGGGAAGACTGGAGGGGGAAAGAGGATAAGAGGAGGGGAAAGGTGGGAGGAAGTGTGTTTGCGGGAAAGAATAAGACTTCTGTCTTGTCAGTGTTAAGGGAGAGAAAGTGGGAAGACATCAAGTTTTTAATAGCAGTGGGACAGAAGGAAACTTTGAGGGGTGAAGGAGGAGAAAGAGAGGAAAAGCTGGATGTCATTAGCATAGAAATGATGAGAGATACCGAAGGAAGTGATAATAGGGGCAAGGAGGGAGGTGTAGAGTGAGAAGAGGAATAGTCCAAGCACTGAGCCTTGGGGGACCCCATAGTCAAGGGAGTGAGTAGGAGAGGAACGGCCAACCCAAGAGATGGCAAAAGAGCGGTTAGAGAGGTAGGAGGAGAACCAGTTAAGAACTGAGCCTTTGACACCAACACTGCCATTTAGACAGTGCCGCTGACATTGTCATATAAGGAAACTTAGACATGGTGGTGAAGAGATGTGCCCTAGTTTACACAATATCACCTAGTAGGGGGTTACATTCTAGGTTACCCGAGAACACAGTCACCAGTTTGGCCACTTGACCGTCTGCATAGTTGAGCCTTTCTACTGAAGGATAGAGTGCATTTCGCAAGAGGCCAGGATTTCATACAGGCCACTTGTACTGGGGCACAATCAGTCACATGGTCTCGAAGTTGCCAGATCCCTATATGCTTTTGCACATGGTTCAGTCAGTCTCTGCCTGAAAGAGCGATAATCAGTGAGTAAGTGGAATGGGGCATATTTGTGCAAAATACATGTGTATTACGCAGTACATAAGTAGGATAGCTCAGCAGGCTCTTGCTGCTGCAATCTCTGTGTGATATGCAGGTCGCAGGGTCAAATCCCTCAAGGCCAATTTATCCTTTCATCCTTCTGAGGTCGGTAAATGAGTACAAACTTTGGTTGTGTGATCATTTTATGTTAACATGTTCGAAGTACCGTTCTTTTTGAAAGTGCTATAAAAATAACAAATCATCATTATACATGTTAATATTGGTATATGTTACCTGGGATATGCGCAGTTAGGCTATATTATGTGAATGAGACGTGCAAAACATGGGTCAAGCTCATGCAAAAATTCAATTTCTTCGTAGTGTACATGAAGCAACACGGGTTCTAACATGATGCAGTGTGATTCTATTATTGTCTTATATATTTAACAGTAATACCTATGTACTGACATTACGTCAGTTTCTAAGTCTAAGGGCCTCATTACGAGAATGAAGGTAGCCATGGAGCTAATAGCTCCATGGCTGCCTCCGTTCCGGGCTCCATTACCGGGTTCATGTAATGGGGACTTACTGGGTTACTCCGACATAGGAGGACCCGGTAAGTTCTCCTTGCAGGAACCCATCCCCATTCGAGCCCTCATAGGGCTCAATGGGAATGGGGAGGGAGGTAATAATGGGCAGATTACATCTGGCCCGTTATTGCCTCCCTCTTCCCCTCGTGGGACCTGGAAAGCACGCCTGGTTTTACCAGGCGTGCGATCCGGGTCCCACGATGGTAAGCTCGTAATCGGCGCTCCCGTAATGAAGGGGGCCGGTCCCGTACCGGCCCCCTTCATTACTGGAGTGCCAGCCTTATAATGAGGCCCTAATTGTTCCCATTCAGGTGCAAAGCCTTAAAATAGTTTTGTCCGCAGTTTAAAAATGTAGTGCAGTGGGAGGTGTGGGGGGATCAGGGTTAGAAAAAACGTCAACCCGAACATAGTTCTCTTTCCAATCATTGCCTTGTTGTATACTGAACTTGTTAATCGGAAACCTAATATAAACTGGCCATGCCGTGCTAACTGGACCTAATGAACCAGATAACACTGGGCCTAATGCAAAACATTCATACTATGTTAGCTGGGCATAATGGAATTTGGCAATGCTGCTCTAATTGGGCATATGGATCTCTGCGCTAACTGGGAATAATGGAATGTTGCAATGTTATACTATTGCAGCTGAGTGTGACATGGATCAGCAGCAATGTGAAAGGCTGGAGGTGGGCCAGTCTAGCACTGAGCTGGGATGCCGGCGCTGCCGGCCCGGCATTAGTGAGCCAGGATATTTTGGGCCCTGGCACTTATTTTTTTTTTTACAAATTAAGCACGGACTAGCAAGGAGGATGGGATTTTGGCATCCCTTTGTGCTCATGTCTGCGACCCTTGACTTGCTTGTAATCTCCTGGTTGAGCAAGAAGCTCCTTGACTCAGATCACGGTTATGAATGTGGGGGTCATCAGTCTGTAACCCCTATTTCTGCTCCTATTCCCCCCTCTCCCTTTACTCTTTGGGTAGGGTTGCCTGCCACCCGTCACTCCCATTGCATGGGGGACATCCCTGTGAACCCTGATATTTTTCTTTCTAATAAATAAATAAAACGGTATGCAGAATCCTTTACCATGGAACCAATTCTGTGATAAAGTGATCTGCTCTCCCTGGACTCATTTTCTAGAGTCAATATGTAACTTGTATGAAGCTTGTTTCATCCTCACACTCTCCAGAAGAGTATCCATGCCTACATGCACCCCTTCTTTTCCTGATAACCATGGCAGGGGTATGACTGCTGGCTTTCTTCTGACCTCTCATCACAGTCTGTTCATGCCACCCTGGAGTGAGGGCAAATTGTATTCTGTTCTTCGGAAACTGGGTTATTCTTTCAACTTGGCCATTTGCTGATTTATAATACAAGGTGGTGCCCATAGGTGTTATGTTGCTATCCTCCAATTTCTACCTTTGTTTGTAGGTTTCTATGGAATTTGTAAGCGGCAAACCTAGCCGGAAAGCAACAGAGTGCTGTACAAAGAGGACACAGCCAGGAAGTAACAAGTAGTGTGCAGGCATAGCAGAGGAGCTGGGATAATAAGGGGGAGCAGGGCAGGTTTGGAAGCTCTCCATAGGGGGAGAAATAGGATTGAGTGGAGTGATTAACTATTACCCTTAGCCTCTCTTAGAGTAGGATGCTTTAGCCCACATAACCTCTGTTAAATGTTGTGATCTACTGTGTACATCATTAGCTGACCCCCCTGAGTTATTCACCGGCATTCCAATGAAACTGCAAATAACTATAGGTCCCTTAAGTGGAGCAATATGATTATGAACAGAATTTCCATTTCTCCGTTTCCATGAGAACAAATTGTACCTCTCAAGCAACACATGGGTTGTATTTCTGAAGTATTCCTTCAATTTCGCCATGACCATTTCATAAATGTTGAATCTTCTTTTCGTGGTTTTACTCGACTATTCTTGTCCCACATTTGTGGGCTGGGGAGGCAGCGGAAGATGCAGAACTCCCTGTTCTAACACCGTGTAATAATGTGGCTTCCTGTTTCGTGTCCATCCATTTCGTTTCTTCTGCTGCACGCATTTATACTTGGAAGGCATCATGCCGCAATTCCTACAGCATAGGGGGTGCACGGGGTGTGAAAGAAACAAGGGAAGAGAGGACATATTCTGCATGTTTTGGTTTGTATTTTGCTTCCTTTGTTGATAAGGAGACATTCCTACTGGAAAGCAAAGTGCAATCTCCTTTTTGCTAGTTGCTCCAAGAGAGATGTTTAACTCTGGTATTGTTGTGAAAATACACTAATGCATCACAATTTGCCTTTCTTTCAGTGTCTTAACAACATGGGGCCTGATTCATGGAAATGTGTGCTGAAATCTCACAAGGGCCGTACGCCAAGGACGATGTGCGAGCCTGTGCGTAGAAAGAAAATACACACCTCGCGTATGCATCGAACTTACAGTGCAAAGTAACTGTATTCGCAAGTCGCATCCAGAACGCCCCTGACATGCCCTCCTGCAAAGCATGAACAGCCAGAACAGCTACTTTTGCGCGTTCCCTGGGGCGCATTTTCACGCACCCTTCATGCACCCTTCAAACAGTGCGTGGGGCCCCTCCGAAAGCAGTCCTGTGACTCTGAGACCCTTTGTGGGGTCCACCGTAGCTGTATCCGGCACCCTGACAACATGCGTATAGAAAATTGTAACTCAGCAATAACTCGAGAAATCTGCATGCAAACACCCGTAAAGCATTCCTGCAACCCGCTACACTTCTTACGTGCACCCCTAAGTTACATCAGAACCCTGATTGAGTACATGCGCTCTGAAATCCAACATGCAACCCCACCAGCATGCTGCAAATCCTACATACAACTGAACTTGGGGTGGTGGATCGCATGGAGGAATTGTGTGGCCATTTCCCAGCTGAGACATTGCGCAATCTTATCCATGAATATGTCTCATGCTGCGTAATTGTGGGCATGTGAGGCACTGCCTGCAGGACGTCCCTCGAAACGCCCACTTTTTTGCAAGATCCTCCCAATTTCTGATGTTCCACCCCCTTCCCAGCCCTCTGCGCAAGCCACGTCCACGCTCAGCTTGCAGACTTGCACAAGGCCCTTGACGGCTTGCACAGACGTGCCGAGCCAGCACAAACTCTACACAAGTCCAAGAAAAGTACCACACATTTGTTTCTATGAATT
Source organism: Ambystoma mexicanum (assembly GCF_040938575.1). Taxonomy (NCBI): domain Eukaryota; kingdom Metazoa; phylum Chordata; class Amphibia; order Caudata; family Ambystomatidae; genus Ambystoma; species Ambystoma mexicanum. The sequence goes on along the minus strand of NC_090922.1, from coordinate 649,237,576 downwards.
GATGAAGGCGGATTTGCGCGCACTTGAGCGCACAAGTACCCTAGTTTCCCTGCAGATAATTCCATGAATCTTACCCATGATGTTCAACGGAGTTTATGAAGCAATTCCTCGTGTGTATTTTCTGGCAATTATCTGCTGTGACGACTATCCATTGATCATAAACAAGAGTATTTATGCTCCCCGTGGCTCCCCTTAGAGGGGGCATTAAAGATAAGAGGGATGTGGACATGTTTTGCCTACATGAACTAAAATGCACTTCTGTTTTATATGAGAACGCTATGATAGATGTTACTGTCATGCCATTTCTTTCTTGTGTTTTGTTACATCATATCTGCAATGTTATCTTGCTTTGTAGTAAAGCCTCAAAGCCTATGCTTAAGGTAAGAGTCAGTCTCTTCACATGGGCCTTATCATGGGCTGTTGCCCACCTAGATTGTTGTCTTTACAGCCTGGTTTGCATTTAATATACCTAATTTAGTCTAATTCTGCACATTTTCAGTGATACCGTTGAGGAACTACTATATGAGCAGGTACCCTCCCTGTTTATGGCCTAAAACTACATCAGATTAATTGGGAAACAATTTTGAGTTGTTGGTCTTACCTGCTTCCCGAACTTTTTTTTTAATCAGGCATGAACTCCATTTACAATCTTGGAAATCGTTCATCTCATGGAATAAATGGAATTTGTTTATCAACATTCTTGGCCCTCCTCCAGATTTCTCATTTTTGGACCTAAAGATTTGAATGAAATCCAAACAATCAATTGTATTCAACACATTTTTTAATGATTCTAAAACAATGTTTTGGACTTGGATTTACATTGAGAATGTGGATACTTTAAAAAAAGGATTAGATTGTAGAAATGAAGTAAGTATAACATAACATCCCATAACCGGTGTGTTTGTAGAGGGTGCATTGAACCACAGAGGGGCATCTTGGTGCTATTGACAGTATACAGACTCTTCCACAAGTATAGATAATTCACAGTTCTTTTAATGTTTTGCAACTTTTAAAGTACGCAGTAACATAGTTGCAAGATTTGTTTATACCAATAATTCTTTAATTTGCGAGGATTTTTGGAATAGATTGCTTTGACCCATTGTTTAATGTCCATTTATGTTTTTTTGGGTAAAAACATTTATAATTCTAAACAATGAATAACTCATTTTAGGATATATTATTTCATTTTGATTGATTGACTTGTGGATGTACATTTAGCAATGGAACTTGGGAAACAATAATAATAGTTAGAGAAATCACAAAACTTAGAGAAACACAATCTTACGTCCCTTGAGATGGTATCATTAATCAGCGCTAGGAGACCCAGGTCATCTTAAGCTAACTGCTGGCAGCCCCGCTCACAGATAACAGCGCTGCAAGGAGCCGCAAAGAGCCTCATCATGTTCCGGGCCCTCACTCTATGCTCGAAGCCAGTCCGCGGATGGATCTCCCACCTGGGTCATGTGGGCATGCATTTTTGTGATCTTGTGCCGTCAGTCACCGTGACGCACTATCCTCGCACTTAATGAGTGCAAAACAAGTTTACTTATGGAAAAAACCCAGCTCAGTAAATTTCCAACGTGCTCCCTTCTCTGCCCCTCCCTACTTGGAGCCCATCTGCGAAAGCACAGGGATGGCTTATCAGTGTGTGTGTGTGCAAGGCCGTACCAGGCCTTCTCATGCAAAATAGGATTTGTTTACCACGCACACGGTTGCAAAGACAGAATATTCTAGGAGAAGCTGAAATCAATTAACCCCTAGTGAGCAAGTTTTACCAGGCCTGCACTCATAGCTTAGTGTCTATAGCGATTCAAAGATTGGCTATCTAAGCGCTATATAGGTGCCATAATACTCCAAACCCTCAAATACAGGTCTCTATTAGCTACCAAACTAGGGCCTCAGCCCTGCCTTTCTATGCACAATACATAATGTAACCCTACACCCCTCCTAGGCCTGCACATTCCTTGTAGCTCACTCCAGCTTAAAGTAGGCGCTACCCACATTGCTATTCAGCATTTAGCACATACTTTGAATAAGCTATTGGTTTTTTGCTGTTAATGCAGCCATCGAAGGCCCTAATATGAAATATGGCACTTTGTATCCCATGAAACCCCCCAATCCTTGCCCTTTGTTTGCTTTGTTTGTTTGTTTGTTTGTTTTTATTATTTGTATTGCGCAGTGTACCCGAGGGTATCAGGGCGCAGCCTTTACAAGAATATTCGAAGCTTAGTTACAATACACATAGCTAATACATAAAAGGAAATACAACACAATTGATTACGAAGTAACGGTGGGCCAGCAGGCCGCTATATACATGTGCACACGTGGTTACAGTGTGTGCAGATAACACAGGGCATTTAAATGTTTTGGTGAGTATCCAGTTTCAGCCATGCGATTATCTTAGACTGGAAGCTCTGAAAGGGCAGGTCCATTCTGAGATTGGGGGGTAGAGAGTTCCAAAGTTTGGCTGCTTTTACTGGGAAGCTTTTCCCCCCAATAGTGGCACGTTTGTATTGGGGAACGGCTAAGCAAAATTTGTAAGCACTTCTGACAGGTCTTGAGGAAGACTGTCTGTGGAATCTATTAATCAGGTAGATGGGGGCTGCATTATTGAGAGACTTGGGGGTGAGGGAAGCTGTTTTTAGGAGGATTTTATCTCTAGTGGAGAGCCAGTTGTTCTGTAGGCTAAATCCTGTAATGTGTTCTCTTCTGGAAATGCGTAGGGCTGCTCTAAGAGAGTTGTTTTGTAAAGTTTGCAGTTTATAGGTGGTGGCCTTGGAGGATCCCAGGTAGAGGGCGTTGCAGTAGTCGAGGCGAGACAAAATGAGGGCTCTGGCGAGTGTGAGGCAGCTGGAATCTGACATGAATGGTTTGGCTGCACGGATTAATTTGCACGTGTAAGCCGTGGTAGATGCCAAGGAACTCACTTGTTTTTTAAAGGAGAAGTTAGAATCTAAGTAAAAGCCCGGAGTTTTGACCTCCTGACCGACTATAATGTTGTTCCCATCGATCATGAAGGAGTTATAGGCCGGGCCAAGTTTCTTTAGGCTAAATGACGTGCCTAGGATGATGAGTTCTGTTTTATCATCATTCAGGCATAGTCCATGATTGGCCATCCATGCCTGGATGATGATGTACACCCTATTTAACAAGGTCAAATCCTTTCCATAATCTCCCGAAAGCGGAAGGAGGATCTGAGTATCATCTGCATAGTTAGTGTAGGTGATACCCAGATGATCCAGACCATCGAAAAGGGGCTTGGTAAATATGTTGTACAGTGTGGGGGAGACACAGGATCCCTGAGGTACGCCGCAGGTGATGGGTATGGGGTCTGCAGCCGCAGTGGGAGAGAAAACCCTCATGGTTCTGCCGTTAAGGAAGGAGGTAATCCAGGTGATGGCTTCAGTGGAAAAGTGAGTTAAAGTATGGAGGTGTGATCATAGGACAGAGTGATCGACCAGATCGAAGGCTGCAGATAGGTCGAGGAGGAGGAGTAGGGCAGCTTGCCCGTTATCTCTAAGCATGTCGATTTGGGCCTTCAGGTCAATGAGTGCCGTTTCGGTCCCGTGTAAGGGACAGAACCCTGATTGTCTGGAGCCTAAGAGGTTGTGTTCTTCCAAGTGCTTCTGAATTTGGACATAGGCAACCTTGTCCAGAATTTTTCGTAGAAAGTGAACGGTCGTTATTGGTCAGTAGTTTGTGGGTATGGTTGGGTCCAGAGTGGGTTTTTCAGAAGTGGGAGTATCCAGGATTGTTTAAGGTTGGTGCGGATGGAGCCGGTGGCAAAAGAGGCATTAATCAATTTCGTGAAGAAAGGGGAGAGGTTGCGGGCAGCGTCTTTAATGAGCTGCGCAGGGCATAGGTCTCCCTGGCAGTTGGAGGGTTTCAGAGTCAGAATGATTTTTTCGACTTCAAATGTATTAACTTTGGAGAACTGGAAGCGGGTGAGATCTGTAGGCATGAACTTATCCGGTGTTTTAGAGGGGAGAGTGTTGTTCAAGGAAGCTTTTTTGCTGGAGATTTTGCTTTGAAGGGTAACAATTTTATTTGCTAGGGCTTTTTGAATTTCTGAGCACCAGTTTTTATCTTTGATGGTGGTATCAGGGGGTGCTATGGGGGTTTCTATTTCTTTGAGGATAGAGAAAAGTTCTTTTATGTTAGATTCTGATTGGGTAATGCGGGAATCGAATGAAACTCGTTTGGCCAGGTGAATTTCTTTTTTATAGAGTGCAGCTAGTTTGGAAAGGTTGATTTTGTTTGCAGCTGAAGGGGATTTTTTCCAGGTAGCCTCACAGTTTCTTTTTTGCTGCCTTAGGTTTTTAAGGAATGGTGTGTACCATTTGTTGATGTGTGATTTCGGTTTGCAGGATCTGAGTTTGAGAGGGGCGATACGGGCCAGTGAGGTAGTCATGATTTTGTTACATTCCTCAACCAGGGACTCTGGGTCCAGGTTGTCAGGGAGTGTGTTGAGAGTGGGAAGTAGGTTAGGGATGAGTCTTTCCACTGTCATGTTCTTCTTATTTCTAGTAAGCATGGGTGGTGTCCTGACGGTAGGAGTAGGCGGTGGTCTGTCAGTAGATAGTGTGAACGATACCAGGTGGTGGTCAGTCCAGGCTAGTGGTGAGATACTTGTGATATTCGCTAGGCAATTGTGGACGGCCACCCAGTCAAGTGTTCGGCCTTTTGAGTGCGTGGGCACTGTGCATCTTTGTGCGAAGCCTAGTTCAGTGAGAGTGTTAGCTATACAGCTAGCGCTATGGTCGTCCGGGTCGTTGAAGCCCAAGTTAAAGTCTCCCCGGGTGAGGGCTTGAGTGTAGTTTTTAAGGTTACCGGATAGAATAGAGTTGAGGTCTTCATCAAAAGAGCCAATAGGGCCAGGTGGACGATAGAGCAGGTAGATGTTGAGGGTTTGGGAGTTGGTGAGAGGAATTTTTACTGCTAGGGTTTTGCATGAGGTGGCATCGGTAGAAGTGGCAAGTCTCATGGTAAGGCTGCACTTATGGATGATAGCGACACCCCCACCTCTAGAATTAGGGCGGTCTTGTCTCATGATAGAATAGTTGTCAGGGACTGCCAGCATAAGCGTAGGGCCTGCTGCTGGGTGAAGCCAGGTCTCGGTGATGGCCAAGAAGTCAAGGTCTTCTGTGAGGATTAAATCTGCAATTTCTGTGGCATGTGTTGCTAGCGATCTGGCGTTGATCAAGGCACCCTTAATTTTGGGTCTGGCTCTGTAGTTGAGGGTTGAAACTGTGTTTTTTGAAGTAGTGGTGTAGCGCTTGTCCTGAATGGGTTCGGGGGTGCCCTGGTTGAAGGAGTTATGAGGGAGGGTGAGGTTGCGGTTTTGGGTTAGATGAGGGATTTTAGTAGTGGCATTAGGTCGGCGCGTTTTGGGGTTCTGTGTGGTGGGCATTGAGCGGGCAGTGGGCTCATAAATTTTGGCTAGTCTAGCTCTGAGTCCTATGTTCCTGTCTATGATGGTACGAGGGAGGCTGGTAGGTGGTGGTAGCTGAGGATCATTTATATCTAGGTGTGGTGCGTGGATACTGGGTCTGAAAGGAGCTGGCATGTTGGGTGAGTGTGGAGCCATCTTGGCTGGTAAAGCAGCTTTTAGGCCAATCAGGAAGTAGGCAATCAAGAAGGTAGTGAGTGGACACATGCTAGATTCAAATATGGCAGAATGACTAAGAGTATATTTAGTGGCACCTGCAGTAATGGCAGATCAAGAATGAGGCAAGATGGCCACAGTACCTAAGACAGCAGCTGGATTCGAATATAGCAGAAAGACAAAGTAAATTAAAAACGCCTACAATGGTGGCGAACAAGATAGGCAGAATGATTGCAGTATCTGAATGAAGGTGGTGGGTGGACACATACTAGAATCGAAGTATTGCAGAATGACTAAGAATGCAGTGGACACATACTAGAATCGAAATATGGCAAAATGACTAAAAATGCAATTATGGGCACCTGCAATATTGACAAGTAGGATGGGCACAACTGACTACAGTACCTGAATCAACAGCTAGATTAGGGATGTGACATTTGACTGCACGACATAGGCAACAGCTGGGTTCAAATGATGCATGCGCACGCATGTGCAGCTAGGTGAAAAGGCAAGCCCTGCCCTGCCTACTCATATTCCCTTACTGGGGGCAATTCATTGTCCCAAGAATGTATAAAGTTCTTCATCAATGTTGTGCCCATTCAGTTGTTTGCTCTCAAAGTAAAGAATACATCAAGTTTCTTTTTGTCGCAACAGAGTTTCTTTATCTCCTCCTCTAGGACCAGTTTCTATTTTGTGGATTCCAAAGAATCCGAAACTGTCCATCTTGTTGTTGTGGCATTCAGTAAAATGTTGAGCCATAGCATAGTTAGCATCGCTGTGCTGAATGGCTCGGATATGCTGTTGGATCCGGATTTTCAATTTGCACTTAGTGCTGCCTATGTACCATTTCTGGCATGCACAGGTTAGGACATAAACCACATGGTCTGTTTCAAAGCTGATTTTCTATGATATCCTGATGGTCTGTCCTGTAACCGGATGTTTATATGTGCCACAGTTTGTTACGTATTTGCAAATATTGCATCTTGTGCATTTGGAAAAACCCTTCTTTTGGGTTATGAGCCAAATAGCTTGATTCCTTTCTTCTTCTCTGGACATAAAACTTTGGACTAATGTATCTTTAAAGGATCGGTTTCTTCTAAAACTGATCTCAGGATTGTTTTTAAGGCTATTGGCCAGATCAGAATCTGGCAGTAAGATGTTCCAATGTTTTTGTAAAATCTGCCTGATTGTTTTCGCCTGGTTGTCAAATGTTAAGATAAGACGTGTACTATATTTTTCTGCCTCTAGTTTTGCTTTCTTCCAGGATCCAGATAGGAGGCTTTGCCTATCTAGTTGTCTTTTTTTTCCTGTTTTTTCGTGTTTTTTTCAGTAAATTATTTTTTTGTCAGTTTTTAACATGTAAATTCATAAAGCATAACTTTTACATCCATATAACCAATCCTCCCTCCTTCACAATTAATTTCCCCTTCATTACACAATGCAATTCCAATTCCTATAAAACACACAGAAATTTCTCAAAGTTCATTATTCCAAAATAAACAATAGGTGAGGGGTTTAATCGATTAGCAAAGACCTCGGAGGAGAATAAAGAAACCGAACAAGAAGAGAACACCAACAACAAGAAACAAACACACACAAAAAAAGGGGAAAAGTCAGTAGGCCATGAATTCATCAAGGTAACATCATGGGTTCATGAAGTGCTTCATAAATTGCGGTTGAAAAAACATGTGCTCTCTGTCTGAAACATAGTCGAAAAATGGGCTCAAGTCTTCATATATTTTGAGAGCTTCCCTTCAAGCATAGCTGTCAATTTCTCAAGGCCTAACAATACCCATACCTTCAGCCATCAATATGTTATGTGTGGACCTTCCACCTCCTTCCAGAAATGAGCGCTTGTTATTCGGGTGGCTATGAGTAACTGAGAAACCAGAGCTGCTCTATTTCCTGACATTGGGAAGGAGCCATCCTCTGGTGCATCTCCTAGTAGCAACACCCGTGGTTCCACGGGGAGTAGGGATCCTGTAATTTTACTTTATTTTAGACTGTACCTCCAGCCAAAATGTTTGAATAACTGAGCAGTGGCACCACATATGGGCCAACTCTCCTCCTTCTCCCCAACCATGTCAGCAAGTATCAGGATGTACCAGGTTCATTGCATGAAACCTGCTTGAGGGTAGATACCACCTAAAACAAATCTTCACAGCATTCTCCTTCACTATGGTGCATCGTGAACTCATTTGGGCTCTATTCCAGGTCTGCTGTCAGGAGTCTTCTGAAAAGTCTATAACAAGTTGCTAATTTGTGGGATTTCTGACCTTCTAGGATTTGTAGCTCTATGCCGATCAGACTTCTTAGAGCAGCTCGGCGGGTATCCTTATAAAACAACCAATGCCAAAGGTGTATATACTTGAAGCGTTCCAATTCTGAAAGCCCAAACTTATCTTTGCATTCTTGGAACGTCAGGGGTTCCTGATGTATATACAAATCTCTCAATCTCAAGGGCTTATCGGGACTCCAGCTTTAATATGATTTGGCGCATAAGCCTGGAGTAAATGAGAGGTTCTGACTATTGGGGAACAGCGGACCCAGTCCTGACGTGATACCCCTTTGTGTGCATGCTCTATCCCAACTGCGGAGCGTAAATAACATAGTGGGTATTAGTTAATCTTTATTTCTCGAGCCTCTTTAGGGAGAAATGGGAGTTGCGCCAAAGGGAATGGAGTTAGCGCCTGCTCAATCTCTTGCCACTTGGCGGGGATCTTCTGGGCTCCCCGATGACAGCATCGTTGCCACTTGAGCTGCCCTATAGTAAGTAGCGTGAGATTGAGGGGAGTCCCAGTCCACCTACCATCTTCCCGCTAGTGAGAAGCTTACAAGGAATTCTAGGCTTGCCCCTCTTCCAAATAAACCAGCCTGTCTCTCTTTTCATGGCTATGAGCTCGTTCTCAGGGACTAACACTGGCAAGGACTGAAACGCATAAAGAAGTTTTGGGACAAGAGACATCTTCACCGCACTGACTCGACCTAACCACGAGATCTCCTGGGAATCCCAACGCTGAAGCCACTCTTTGGCTTCCTTCAGTAAACTAGGGATATTCGCTTTATAGAGGCCTGCATAGGTCGGAGTCAATTTTATTCCTAAGTATGTGGAATGCTGTTTGTGCAGCATCTAACCTGGTGGGGGTTTCTGTTAGGCTATTCCTACTGATTTAGTTGGGTTCACATTGAAACCTGAAAATCTTGCAAACCGAGCCAAAAGCTCCATAAGAGCATATCGTCCGCGTACAACGCTATTTTATGACATTGCTCTGCTACCTTGAAGCCAAGGATCTCCGGGTGAATCCTGATGTGTTGAGCCAGAGGCTCCATCACCAGGGGAAAACCAAGGGTGACAGAGGACAACCCTGCCTCGCGTGTTCAATCTGACTCTTGTCAAAGGGATTTGCAAATTCGCAAGTATCAATTTCGAGAAGCCAGAGCCAAAACCAAATCCCTCTAAAACCGCTTCCAAATACCCCCAAGGCATGCTATCAAATGCCCTGTGGGCATCAAAGGATAAAAGGGAACACCTTCCAGAGAGCCTCGGGTCCAAGGCAATCAAGGCTATAGCCCGGCAAATATTGTCATACGTTGAGCAGTTGCATATAAAGCCCGTCTGATCCTTCCCTATCAGTGAGGGGGTATCCCCCCTAGGTGCTCCGCAATTATTTTCCCAAGTAGCTTTGCATCAGTATTTAGCAGCTCAATAGGTCTATAAGACACACAATCTGTAGGGTCCTTACCTGGCTCCAAAATCAGCATTGTAGCTGATTCAGCCATTGATTCGGTCACTATACCCGTGGCCCAGGCAACATTAAAAAGTTTTGTCAGGTAGGGGGAGAGCACGGCTTTAAAGGTTCTATAGAAACTATTTGTCAGGCCATCTGGCCCCAGAGCTTTACCTAAAGGGAGGGATCGAATAACTGCTTCTGTCTCTTTCAGCGTAATCAGTTCATCCAGAAGAGCACAAATCTCCAGAGCAACTAGGGGCAAATGCGCATTCTGTATAAACTCACAGGCTACTTGTGGGTCAGTGTGATGGGGGCCTGAATGGTCCCTGAAGATTGTTTCCATTACTCGAATCTTCTCTATTTCTGAGTAAACCTATTTCCCGTCTAAATCACCTAGGGATTCTATGCGGATGCGCACAGCTTGCTTCTTCAATTTAGCCTCCAAGAGACGGTTGGCTTTATTTCCCTTCGAATAATAATGCTGTTTAACGCGCATCATGCCATAAGCCGCACAGCTCATATGATGGGCTTCGAGAGCCTTCTGAGCCACCCACACATCCCTAAGGGATTGACAAGTAGCTTTGCTTTTAAGTACTTCTTCTCTCCTCTGAAGTTCAATTCAAGCTGAGATTGAATTTGCCTTCTAACTTTCCCTCTTTCTATATTCTGGGCTATAATCTGGCCTCGGATCACTGCTTTCGCCGCATCCCAGACAACCGCATAGTTCACCTCTCCCTTAATGTTTTCATCGAAATATTGAGTTATAGTGCCTGAGATGGCAGAGCAGAACTGGGGGTCTCCTAATAAGAGGTCATATAGGCACCAAGTGTGTGTGGGGGTACGAGCGTCATTCAAGGGTGCTATTCTTAATTCCACATGGGCGTGATCCGATAATGCCTTAGGAAGGATCTCTATATCAGTTATTTGGGGGACAAGCCTTTCAGAGACAAGAAACATATCTAGCCTGGAGAACCCTCTATGCACCGCCAAGTAAAAAGTGTAGTGCCACTCCCCTTGGTGAAAAAAACACCAGGCTTCTATAAGGGAATGTTCTCGAAGGAGTGTTGTGAGTGCCAAAAAGTTATTTTTATCTGCTGTAGTTGGCGGCAAGGACTTGTCCTCTAGTGGATTAACCACTGCATTAAAATCCCCTCCCACTATTAGGTCACCCTCGCCATGTTCAAACAGAATCTCAGATACGGAAGTGAAAAACGCATCTTGCCGGGAGTTAGGCGCATACAGCGACAACAAGGTCACAACCCTCCCTTGGAGCATAGCCACTACTAGAATATATCTACCATCCCTATCTTGGACCGTCTTAAGAACCTTCAAGGAAATCCCTTTCCGAACCAGAATGGCTACTCCACATCTCTTTAGCCCCGAGGAGGCGCAAAATCTAATAGGATAAAGCTTATTATTAAGTCTGAATTCATCAGAGGAAAGGAGGTGCGTTTCTTGGAGAAACAGTATAGTGGAGTCAAGCGTGGCCAGGCAGTGGAATAGAGCTTCATGTTTTAGTGGGGAATTTAAACCCTGTACATTCAGGGTGAGGCATCTCATACTCAGAGTAACCATTCTGGTATCCCTTTAACCTCCCTGCACAACACAAACATCTGCCTTCTTATACAACCACCGTTTCCAGTGAGCGTTTCCACTGCCTCTTTCCGGCCCATGCAACATGTACCATGATCCAGTGAGCTGTAAGAAACTTGCCATCCCCAAGGATATACAAATTTCAAAATCCGATGTTAACCCTATTTCAGTTTCACCAATGTAAATAAAACAACATGGCCAGCAAAACCAACATTCTTTGTAACCAACCCCATGACTAAATCCCCATGAGTAAACTTGTAAAACATAAAAAGTATAAAACAAAGCATATAACTGCCAGGCTTTAAGAGCCTTTGCAAGTTCAAGCAACAACCCCTTCAGGGTCATCTTGGTGGGCATAATATGTTTGTTGGGTGCCCAATTGTATCAAGTTTTACTTTTGCCCTTATGCCTTCAGATGAATATTCCATAACGAGAGATCCTGTGATATAGGTGGCAGGTCTTAGCCACCAGCCGGGGCAGTTCTCCCTATTCACCCGCCAATAACAACAGGCAAACCACCACTACAGGGCAACACCGAAGCATCCACAGTTAAGGCCGGAGAGCCCCGGGAAGTGTCTGAAACTTTGCAGTCGAACTTTGCCAAAGTTACACTAGTGCTTCATTGCAAAAAGTACAGACCTTCTTCAAGTAGACAACACATCTCACTCATATCCAGCTTCAAAAGTCTAGGTTCGCAGATGTGTCCGCAGGTCTCATTTATTTGTGCGGCTCCCATCAAAGCTGCCCTTCCTGGACAATTCTTCAGTTATGAAGAATCCACTCTTTCCTTTATTCTGTCCACCACTCCTTTCACAACACCCAAGCCTTTGGGTTTCCTATTCATGTCTTTCGGCGTGGGCCTTCGGGATCGATCCCCAGAGGTCTCGGCTCCTCCTTTGGCTTTGCTTCCATTATGCCCCATCATTAACTTTTTTGCCTCTTCCTCGAAGCAGATAGTATACGATTGATTCCGATATTCAAATAACAACTTGCATGGAAATCCCACAGGTAGCGGATCCTCTCCTCTTGGAGCCAGGCTTTAACCTTTTGGAGCCTTCTACGACTCGCCAAGGTCGATGAGGAGGGGTCCTGGAACAAGCGCAACATGGAGTCACGGAATTTCACTGATTCAGCTTTCCTAGCTGCTGCCATAATTTCCTCTTTCTGTCGGAAAAAGTGGACCCTGGAAATGATGTCGGGCAGGAGGTGTTTCTTCTGCTGAATTGAGGAGTAAACCCGGTGTGTCCTATCCAGGATCAGCTCATCAGATTCTTCGAGACCCAACGAAGATTTAAAGAGAGCGCTGACATATTCTGGGAGGTTCTGGTCCAATATTTGTCTCGGGATACAACGGGATACAACGTAAACGGATATTGTTTCTTTGAGACTGGTTTTCTAAATCTGCCTGCTTTGCTCCCAACTCTTCCAGCCGATCTTCCACGTTCTGAATGCCTCATAATCATGACACTGTTCACAGGCCATCTTCAGATCATTAACCCTCTCTTCTAACCCGCTTAAATGAGTGCTCAGATCAGCAATAGAGCGAGCAAGGGAGCCCTTAGAAGATTTTATATCCGCTTTTATTTCCTACGATATGTCTTGTTTAAAGGATCTCATCATTTCCTCAAAATATTGCTTGGAGAAGACTGGTTCCACTTGAGACTCTTGTTCGGGACGGGAGTCTGATTTTGTGAGTTGCATTCTATTCTTCTAATCCGTGCACTATGGAGCTCAGCGCTGTACCCGCCTGCCAAGCGCTGCTTTTTGTCAGACCCACCTCTTGCCAGCAGTCCATTGGAGCACCTCTCTCCAGGTATTCCATATCCACTTCACATTTCCTCTCATTTTCCAGGGCCAACACAGACTGTTGGAGTCACACCGTCTCCTTCACCAGTGTCTGCCTGTGTTCTGCAGCCCACGAAATACCGGGTCTACAGCGCTCTGCCTCAGAGAGGAGGAGGCGGGCGCGCTCGCAGGGCCGAAACAACCAGCCTCCTTCCACCCGAGTCGGGCTCGTCAGTCTCCCCCTTCAGTGCCTGCCTTTATTCGACCGTAAGACAACAGCTCCACAGCACTCTGCCTCAAGAGGGAAGAGGCGGGCACACCCGCTGGCAGTCTCTGCAGTCACTCTCCCTCTCCTTCTCCCGGCGCCTCTTTTTCCTGCGCACTCAGTCATTCAGAATAGAGCATCGCAAGATCCAGCCTTACTGCTTCATTATTTCCAGCATTTCGTCTCTCTACCTGGACCATGCTCTCCCGTTCCTTGTCCCCCTTCACTGACGCTGCAGCTCCATTTCATGTTTTCATTCACCTCTGACTACAGGACCTCAGGAGTCCAACCACCATTTTGGACTCCGATCCCTCAGATCAAGCTGCACTGAAAGTCTGCCCTTCTGCAGCAAATGTGTTCCCCGCTGCGGTCTATGATCTCCAGGGACCCTCTGATTCTTCTTTCAGGCCTCTTCCCATCTTTTCGGGCGCCGACTACAGCTTATATGGGCACCCTTGCACAGAGCTTACAGCGAACGCTGCCGCATGGCGCGCTGCCTAGCCACACACCCCTTATCTAATTGTCTTGCCTTAAAATAGGCCCTTTCAATAACCTTTTTAGAGTACATTTGTCTGCGAAAACCTGCTGCCGTTATTTTGCTCTCCAAATCGTAAGTTTCTCAGGTGGTGTTATTCCTTCTCAATCTTAAAAATTCCCTGTATGGGACACTTCATATTACATTTCTTGGGTGCCCACTTGTGGCATGTAACGGTGTGTTTGAGCCAGTATTTTTTCTATGTATTTCACAGGTTATAGTGTCGAGTGTGATGGCCAGATGATGGTATGGCAGGGCAGAGCTTTCCGGCATCAGGTTACCTCTCTGTCAGCGATCAAGGCAGAGCTGGCAGGGGCTGAAGGCAGATCTCTCAGGGGGTCGGATGGAGCTATCAGAAAGTGATGCCAGGTGTCTCAGGGGCTCAGGTAGAGTTCTCAGACAATTATGGGAGACGTCTCAGAGGTACGTACAGAGCTGTCAAAGAGCTACAGTAGAGCATGTCATATCTGAGAAAGAAGGCAGATCTCTCAGGGCTTGATGCAGCAATCAGGGAGAGAAGAAAGATTGCAGGTGCTCATTGACTCTGTTAGAACTCTTAGTCCATTGAGGCAGACTCATGGGCCCAGCTACAGCTGTCAGCGAGTGAAGGCAGAGCTGCCATGGGGCACCATAGAGCTTTTACAAATGTAAGACTGAGCTTCCAAGGCATCCGGCATAGCTCTCTGGCAGTGGGGCAGAGCTCTCGGGATCAGGTGGAGGTGGAGCCTTCAGGGCCTCATTGTGATCACTGTATTAAGCCAGTTCAATATGTCTCGTGTAAGGCGTGAGAAGCTTGCGTCAAAGATCTACCATAACACCGCAGCCAGGCAGGCAAGCGCTTCAAGGTGGCTGCAGAGGGACATAAAACGCTCAACAAAACACCTCTGTGTATTTTATCTGGGAAGGGCACATGTACAGTGCACAAATAAGTACCAACATTTTATTTTCATGTGTGCGTCGAGGTGAGCCGTATGTGTACGCTCATTGGATTTGTCTGGCCATGTAACACATGACACAGCTCCAGTTCTAATGTGGAGCAGCTCCGATTCTATTCATTTTAGTTTACTAATTTTGGATACTTGTATTTATTTGTATTTATTATTTTTATATAGCGCTTTACGCCAAAGCGCTTTACATTATCACAGAGGATTATATTAGAAGCATGAGTACAGAACATGAGTCAAAATAATCGAAAACAATATAATGAACATATTTCTGAGAACTAGGAACAAGATGAAAATAGGGAAGAGTAGGAAGGAGTAATGAAGGGCTGGCAGGAAAGAGGATGAAGAAGGTGAGATTTTAAGGAGGAGCAGAAGGAGGAGTAAGAGGAGATGGAATGGATAAGAAGAGGTAGAGAGTTCCAGTGTAGAGGGGCAAGGAGCTGAAAAGATCGGAAGCGGGAAGGGACGCAAGGAGAAGGAGGAACAGTAAGGAGGAAGAGGTCAGCAGAAAGGAGGGGGTGTAGGTTTAGAGGAGGAAAGATAGGTAGGGAGGGGCCAGGTCATGAAGTGATTTAAAAACGAGGCAGAGGAAGTTGAATTAAGTTGTGAGTGAAAGGGGAGCCAACCAAGAAAAGAAAAGGAAGAGGAGATGGAGTCGTGAGGAGAGAGGAGGCAAAGAGTATGGATGGCAGAGTGATAGAGGGATTTGAGGGGGGGGCAAGATGAGAGGTAGGAAGGCCAAAAAGGAGAGCAGAACAGTATAAAAGGCAGGAAAAGATAGCAATGAGATTAAGAGTTTGGTAGCGTGGAAGGTGAGAGAGGAACGGATTTTGTGAATATTGAAGAAGCGATAGCGACAGGCTCTAGAGGTGAAAGAGATGTGGTGAGAGAATGAGAGGTAAGAGTCGAGGTGGAGGCCACGATTGTGGGCAGAGTTTGACAGGGGAAGACTGGAGGGGGAAAGAGGATAAGAGGAGGGG
This sequence comes from Ambystoma mexicanum, assembly GCF_040938575.1. Lineage (NCBI taxonomy): Eukaryota > Metazoa > Chordata > Amphibia > Caudata > Ambystomatidae > Ambystoma > Ambystoma mexicanum. The sequence goes on along the minus strand of NC_090922.1, from coordinate 649,222,138 downwards.
AAAGGTGGGAGGAAGTGTGTTTGCGGGAAAGAATAAGACTTCTGTCTTGTCAGTGTTAAGGGAGAGAAAGTGGGAAGACATCAAGTTTTTAATAGCAGTGGGACAGAAGGAAACTTTTAGGGGTGAAGGAGGAGAAAGAGAGGAAAAGCTGGATGTCATTAGCATAGAAATGATGAGAGATACCGAAGGAAGTGATAATAGGGGCAAGGAGGGAGGTGTAGAGTGAGAAGAGGAATAGTCCAAGCACTGAGCCTTGGGGGACCCCATAGTCAAGGGAGTGAGTAGGAGAGGAACGGCCAACCCAAGAGATGGCAAAAGAGCGGTTAGAGAGGTAGGAGGAGAACCAGTTAAGAACTGAGCCTTTGACACCAACACTGCCATTTAGACAGTGCCGCTGACATTGTCATATAAGGAAACTTAGACATGGTGGTGAAGAGATGTGCCCTAGTTTACATAATATCACCTAGTAGGGGGTTACATTCTAGGTTACCCGAGAACACAGTCACCAGTTTGGCCACTTGACCGTCTGCATAGTTGAGCCTTTCTACTGAAGGATAGAGTGCATTTCGCAAGAGGCCAGGATTTCATACAGGCCACTCGTACTGGGGCACAATCAGTCACATGGTCTCGAAGTTTCCAGATCCCTATATGCTTTTGCACATGGTTCAGTCAGTCTCTGCCTGAAAGAGCGATAATCAGTGAGTAAGTGGAATGGGGTACATTTGTGCAAAATACATGTGTATTACGCAGTACATAAGTAGTATAGCTCAGCAGGCTCTTGCTGCTGCAATCTCTGTGTGATATGCAGGTCGCAGGGTCAAATCCCTCAAGGCCAATTTACCCTTTCATCCTTCTGAGGTCGGTAAATGAGCACAAAACTGTGGTTGTGTGATCATTTTATGTTAACATGTTCGAAGTACCGTTCTTTTTGAAAGTGCTATAAAAATAACAAATCATCATTATACATGTTAATATTGGTATATGTTACCTGGGATATGCGCAGTTAGGCTATATTATGTGAATGAGACGTGCAAAACATGGGTCAAGCTCATGCAATATTCAATTTCTTCGTAGTGTACATGAAGCAACACGGGTTCTAACATGATGCAGTGTGATTCTATTATTGTCTTATATATTTAACAGTAATACCTATGTACTGACATTACGTCAGTTTCTAAGTCTAAGGGCCTCATTACGAGAATGAAGGTAGCCATGGAGCTAAAAGCTCCATGGCTGCCTCCGTTCCGGGCTCCATTACCGGGTTCATGTAATGGGGACTTACTGGGTTACTCCGACATAGGAGGACCCGGTAAGTCCTCCTTGCAGGAACCCATCCCCATTCGAGCCCCCATAGGGCTCAATGGGAATGGGGCGGGAGGTAATAATGGGCAGATTACATCTGGCCCGTTATTGCCTCCCTCTTCCCCTCGCGGGACCTGGAAAGCACGCCTGGTTTTACCAGGCGTGCGATCCGGGTCCCACGATGGTAAGCTCGTAATCGGCGCTCCCGTAATGAAGGGGGCCGGTCCCGTACCGGCCCCCTACATTACGGGAGTGCCAGCCTTATAATGAGGCCCTAATTGTTCCCATTCAGGTGCACAGCCTTAAAATAGTTTTGTCCGCAGTTTAAAAATGTGGTGCAGTGGGAGGTGTGGGGGGATCAGGGTTAGAAAAAACGTCAACCCGAACATAGTTAGCACTGCAAACCACATCTCTTTCCAATCATTGCCTTGTTGTATACAGAACTTTTTAACCGGAAACCTAATATAAACTGGCCATGCCGTGCTAACTGGACCTAATAAACCAGATAACACTGGGCCTAATGCAAAACATTCATACTATGTTAGCTGGGCATAATGGAATTTGGCAATGCTGCTCTAATTGGGCATATGGATCTCTGCGCTAACTGGGAATTATGGAATGTTGCAATGTTATACTATTGCAGCTGAGTGTGACATGGATCAGCAGCAATGTGAAAGGCTGGAGGTGGGCCAGTCTAGCACTGAGCTGGGATGCCGGCGCTGCCGGCCCGGCATTAGTGAGCCAGGATATTTTGGGCCCTGGCACTTATTTTATTTTTTACAAATTAAGCACGGACTAGCAAGGAGGATGGGATTTTGACATCCCTTTGGGCTCATGTCTGCGACCCTTGACTTGCTTGTAATCTCCTGGTTGAGCAAGAAGCTCCTTGACTCAGATCACGGTTATGAATGTGGGGGTCATCAGTCTGTAACCCCTATTTCTGCTCCTATTCCCCCCTCTCCCTTTACTCTTTGGGTAGGGTTGCCTGCCACCCCTCACTCCCATTGCATGGGGGACATCCCTGTGAACCCTGATATTTTTCTTTCTAATAAATAAATAAAACGGTATGCAGAATCCTTTACCATGGAACCAATTCTGTGATAAAGTGATCTGCTCTCCCTGGACACATTTTCTAGAGTCAATATGTAACTTGTATGAAGCTTGTTTCATCCTCACACTCTCCAGAAGAGTATCCATGCCTACATGCACCCCTTCTTTTCCTGATAACCATGGCAGGGGTATGACTGCTGGCTTTCTTCTGACCTCTCATCACAGTCTGTTCATGCCACCCTGGAGTGAGGGCAAATTGTATTCTGTTCTTCGGAAACTGGGTTATTCTTTCAACTTGGCCATTTGCTGATTTATAATACAAGGTGGTGCCCATAGGTGTTATGTTGCTATCCTCCAATTTCTACCTTTGTTTGTAGGTTTCTATGGAATTTGTAAGCGGCAAACCTAGCCGGAAAGCAACAGAGTGCTGTACAAAGAGGACACAGCCAGGAAGTAACAAGTAGTGTGCAGGCATAGCAGAGGAGCTGGGATAATAAGGGGGAGCAGGGCAGGTTTGGAAGCTCTCCATAGGGGGAGAAATAGGATTGACAGGAGTGATTAACTATTACCCTTAGCCTCTCTTAGAGTAGGATGCTTTAGCCCACATAACCTCTGTTAAATGTTGTGATCTACTGTGTACATCATTAGCTGACCCCCCTGAGTTATTCACCGGCATTCCAATGAAACTGCAAATAACTATAGGTCCCTTAAGTGGAGCAATATGATTATGAACAGAATTTCCATTTCTCCGTTTCCATGAGAACAAATTGTACCTCTCAAGCAACACATGGGCTGTATTTCTGAAGTATTCCTTCAATTTCGCCATGACCATTTCATAAATGTTGAATCTTCTTTTTGTGGTTTTACTCGACTATTCTTGTCCCACATTTGTGGGCTGGGGAGGCAGCGGAAGATGCAGAACTCCCTGTTCCAACACCGTGTAATAATGTGGCTTCCTGTTTCGTGTCCATCCATTTCGTTTCTTCTGCTGCACGCATTTATACTTGGAAGGCATCATGCCGCAATTCCTACAGCATAGGGGGTGCACGGGGTGTGAAAGAAACAAGGGAAGAGAGGACATATTCTGCATGTTTTGGTTTGTATTTTGCTTCCTTGGTTGATAAGGAGACATTCCTACTGGAAAGCAAAGTGCAATCTCCTTTTTGCTAGTTGCTCCAAGAGAGATGTTTAACTCTGGTATTGTTGTGAAAATACACTAATGCATCACAATTTGCCTTTCTTTCAGTGTCTTAACAACATGGGGCCTGATTCATGGAAATGTGTGCTGAAATCTCGCAAGGGCCGTACGCCAAGGACGATGTGCGAGCCTGTGCGTAGAAAGAAAATGCACACCTCGCTTATGCATCGAACTTACAGTGCAAAGTAACTGTATTCGCAAGTCGCATCCAGAACGCCCCTGACATGCCCTCATGCAAAGCATGAACAGCCAGAACAGCTACTTTTGCGCGTTCCCTGGGGCGCATTTTCACGCACCCTTCACGCACCCTTCAAACAGTGCGTGGGGCCCCTCCGAAAGCAGTCCTGTGACTCTGAGACCCTTTGCGGGGTCCACCGTAGCTGTATCCGGCACCCTGACAACATGCGTATAGAAAATTGTAACTCAGCAATAACTCGAGAAATCTGCATGCAAACACCCGTAAAACATTCCTGCAACCCGCTACACTTCTTACGTGCACCCCTAAGTTACATCGGAACCCTGATTGAGTACATGCGCTCTGAAATCCAACATGCAACCCCACCAGCATGCTGCAAATCCTACATACAACTGAACTTGGGGTGGTGGATCGCATGGAGGAATTGTGTGGCCATTTCTCAGCTGAGACATTGCGCAATCTTATCCATGAATATGTCTCATGCTGCGTAATTGTGGGCATGTGAGGCACTGCCTGCAGGACGTCCCTCGAAACGCCCACTTTTTCGCAAGATCCTCCCAATTTCTGTTGTTCCACCCCCTTCCCAGCCCTCTGCGCAAGCCACGCCCACGCTCAGCTTGCAGACTTGCACAAGGCCCTTGACGGCTTGCACAGACGCGCCGAGCCAGTACAAACTCCACACAAGTCCAAGAAAAGTACCACGCATTTGTTTCTATGAATTGATGAAGGCGGATTTGCGCGCACTTGAGCGCACAAGTACCCTAGTTTCCCTGCAGATAATTCCATGAATCTTGCCCATGATGTTCAACGGAGTTTATGAAGCAATTCCTCGTGTGTATTTTCTGGCAATTATCTGCTGTGACGACTATCCATTGATCATAAACAAGAGTATTTATGCTCCCCGTGGCTCCCCTTAGTGGGGGCATTAAAGATAAGAGGGATGTGGAAATGTTTTGCCTACATGAACTAAAATGCACTTCTGTTTTATATGAGAACGCTATGATAGATGTTACTGTCATGCCATTTCTTTCTTGTGTTTTGTTACATCATATCTGCAATGTTATCTTGCTTTGTAGTAAAGCCTCAAAGCCTATGCTTAAGGTAAGAGTCAGTCTCTTCACATGGGCCTTATCATGGGCTGTTGCCCACCTAGATTGTTGTCTTTACAGCCTGGTTTGCATTTAATATACCTAATTTAGTCTAATTCTGCACATTTTCAGTGATACCGTTGAGGAACCACTATATGAGCAGGTACCCTCCCTCTTTATGGCCTAAAACTACATCAGATTAATTGGGAAACAATTTTGAGTTGTTGGTCTTACCTGCTTCCCTAACTTTTGTTTTAATCAGGCATGAACTCCATTTACAATCTTGGAAATCGTTCATCTCATGGAATAAATGGAATTTGTTTATCAACATTCTTGGCCATCCTCCAGATTTCTCATTTTTGGACCTAAAGATTTGAATGAAATCCAAACAATCAATTGTATTCAACACATTTTTTAATGATTCTAAAACAATGTTTTGGACTTGGATTTACATTGAGAATGTGGATACTTTAAAAAAAGGATTAGATTGTAGAAATGAAGTAAGGATAACATAACATCACATAACCAGTGTGTTTGTAGAGGGTGCATTGAACCACAGAGGGGCATCTTGGTGCTATTGACAGTATACAGACTCTTCCACAAGTATAGATAATTCACAGTTCTTTTAATGTTTTGCAACTTTTAAAGTAGGCAGTAACATAGTTGCAAGATTTGTTTATACCAATGATTCTTTAATTTGCGAGGATTTTTGGAATAGATTGCTTTGACCCATTGTTTAATGTCCATTTATGTTTTTTTGGGTAAAAACATTTATAATTCTAAACAATGAATAACTCATTTTAGGATATATTATTTCATTTTGATTGATTGACTTGTGGATCCCAGATAAGATAAAATTAATTGAGGCTATATATATATATATATATGTTTAGTGGTTGTTGATTACTTTGTTCGAACAAAAATTAGCTGCACTCTCCAAAGGATCAAAATAACTAATCTAGATTCACATTTCTTCGTGTAACCATATCTTCCTTTATTCAAATCGGGGAAAAATCACGGCACGCAGATTTCAACACAAAAAAACATCATAATATGGTCCTCCCAAAGTGTAGCAAATGATTTTGGTGAAGCATTTACGCGTTTCACGGCTGACTTGCTGCTTGTTCTCAACAGAGTGCTTCCTCTCAAAGGAATCATTTAAGAAAAGAGTGTTTAAAGATGGAAAGAGGACTGAATTGCTTTGCTTGCCACAAGGTGTTTCACAAGTCGGCCATCTTTACATCTTTCCATGTGTGGGAAATAGGAAGTAAGATTAACTTTTACAATGCATTTTGACACTTTAGATTGTATTACAGTGGAGTATCCACCATATCTATATTCATAATGGAATGAAAAAAATGGGGGGGGCTGCCGCATAATTAATTTTTCTGCACTTTTTTAGGTTCCCTAACTGTTCTCGTTACCTGCATCACACCCTTTGGGGATACCAATATGTCCTTTGCCAATTTCTTGTGATTTGTCATCAAACCCAAAACAAGTATTTTCTGCATGATTGCATTCCTATAATTCGTAATAGACTGAAACCAATAGTGCAGAGAAAGTTACAGCTCATCCTTGCGGCTAGTGGTACTCTCCCTACCATTCATTATGTCCACAATTACCATAAACATTGTACACAGTCAACTTCCCAAATCCGCTCACCCTGGTCGCTCCCTCAATGCGTACGGCAGTTTTTCATGAACAGAAGAAATTCAAACATCGTGTTAACCACATGCCAGACATATTTTTTCAGTGGCCAAAGACGTGCATGATACATTAGCAGCATATCAAAATGAATATTAAGATATGCATGCCGATCTTATTCTTCAAATAACCAGACAGTACATAATGCAATGGCAGCATAACGAGATGTCCTCAAATGCATAGTCGACTGCCACATTTGGAAAAAGTGCACAATCAACACGTACAGATTAAGCATAATAGCAGCAGACAGCATGTGGAAATATGCTAAAGTGCATAGTGCATTAGCAGCCTAGCAGCATATTCTAAAGTGCATGGTGCAGTACCTCAGTCAAATAGGGTGTATTATCTATTCAAGGCGAATATCCACATTAGCAGCAGCAGCATATAAGAATGTGCTAAAGTGCCTACTGCAATAACTCATTAACATCTATTGCATAGTCTGCTGATGTAGAATATTTATGTGGGCGGCACAACATAATCACGTCGATATATGTTGCCCAATATATTCCCTCATTTACTCGTAAAATGCATAGTGCAATAGCAGCCTTAATGATTACATTTGCATCCAGACTGTAATACAAACTTAACAAGGATACATAAAATCCATCTTATGCTGAACAGTTCACATTAAAACCATTAATCCACATCCCATTCTTAATATTCAAGACTGCTAGCTTTAGAGTGCAATAGCCGATAATCATCTTGTCTGATGCAATGTCTAGTATCTTGCCATCCCATGATCATAGTAATATCATCAATCATTCATGCTCCCATAATTTTGCTATTAACATTGGTTTTTCTCTATTGTGGCTCAATGGTGTTTTTTGACAGCCTGTTCTTCCACCTTAAACCTGACTCTTATCAGAGACTTGTTCAATTGAATCATTGAACAACGTGTATTAGAAACAACCACCAATTAAGAATAGATTAAAATAGACTCAATTAAAATACTTCATGATCATTACATTTCAAATTAATACCAATGAAGTGGATCTCTTCACATTATAGATTATAGGTGACCACAGGTGTAAAACTATAGGGTAGTAGTGTGTACCAGGTGTAGCAGAGAAACCTACAATCAAAACCAAAAACCAAAAACCAAGGCTTAAAAAGCTTAAAAAGCTTTAAACTCCCCCCTCCCCCCTCTCACGAAAAGGGGTGTTTCTTCCTCGGGACCAGCCCTTATTAGCATAAATCACCCAATTCCACCCACATTACAGGTCCGCTTGTGCCAAGCAATGAACTCATGCTAGAGAAATGACACCTTCAGTATAAATTTTGCATTTATTAGACATATAGCATAATATAACATAACAGTAAATTTAGCAACGGAACTTGGGAAACAATAATAATAGAGAAATCACAAAACTTAGAGAAACACAGTCTTACGTCCCTTGAGATGGTATCATTAATCAGCGCTAGGAGACCCAGGTCATCTTAAGCTAACTGCTGGCAGCCCCGCTCACAGATAACAGCGCTGCAAGGAGCCGCAAAGAGCCTCATCATGTTCCGGGCCCTCACTCTATGCTCGAAGCCAGTCCGCGGATGGATCTCCCACCTGTGTCATGTGGGCATGCATTTTTGTGATCTTGTGCCGTCAGTCACCGTGACGCACTATCCTCGCACTTAACGAGTGCAAAACAAGTTTACTTATGGAAAAAACCCAGCTCAGTAAATTTCCAACGTGCTCCCTTCTCTGCCCCTACTTGGAGCCCATCTGCGAAAGCACAGGGATGGCTTATCAGTGTGTGTGTGCAAGGCCGTACCAGGCCTTCTCATGCAAAATAGGATTTGTTTACCACGCACACGGTTGCAAAGACAGAATATTCTAGGAGAAGCTGAAATCAATTAACCCCTAGTGAGCAAGTTTTACCAGGCCTGCACTCATAGCTTAGTGTCTATAGCGATTCAAAGATTGGCTATCTAAGCGCTATATAGGTGCCATAATACTCCAAACCCTCAAATACAGGTCTCTATTAGCTACCAAACTAGGGCCTTAGCCCTGCCTTTCTATGCACAATACATAATGTAACCTTACACCCCTCCTAGGCCTGCACATTCTTTGTAGCTCACTACAGCTTAAAGTAGGCGCTACCCACATTGCTATTCAGCATTTAACACATACTTTGAATAAGCTATTGGTTTTTTGATGTTAATGCAGCCATCGAAGGCCCTAATATGAAATATGGCACTTTGTATCCCATGACACCCCCCAATCCTTGCCCTTTGTTTGCTTTGTTTGTTTGTTTGTTTGTTTGTTTTTATTATTTGTATTGCGCAGTGTACCCGAAGGTATCAGGGCGCAGCCTTTACAAGAATATTCGAAGCTTAGTTACAATACACATAGCTAATACATAAAAGGAAATACAACACAATTGATTGATTGAAATCAATTAACCCCTAGTGAGCAAGTTTTACCAGGCTTGCACTCATAGCTTAGTGTCTATAGCGATTCAAAGATTGGCTATCTAAGCGCTATATAGGTGCCATAATGCTCCAAACCCTCAAATACAGGTCTCTATTAGCTACCAAACTAGGGCCTCAGCCCTGCCTTTCTATGCACAATACATAATGTAACCTTACACCCCTCCTAGGCCTGCACATTCCTTGTAGCTCACTACAGCTTAAAGTAGGCGCTACCCACATTGCTATTCAGCATTTAGCACATACTTTGAATAAGCTATTGGTTTTTTGCTGTTAATGCAGCCATCGAAGGCCCTAATATGAAATATGGCACTTTGTATCCCATGACACCCCCAATCCTTGCCCTTTGTTTGCTTTGTTTGTTTGTTTGTTTGTTTGTTTTTATTATTTGTATTGCGCAGTGTACCCGAGGGTATCAGGGTGCAGCCTTTACAAGAATAATCGAAGCTTAGTTACAATACACATAGCTAATACATAAAAGGAAATACAACACAATTGATTACGAAGTAACGGTGGGCCAGCAGGCCGCTATATACATGTGCACACGTGGTTACAGTGTGTGTAGATAACACAGGGCATTTAAATGTCTTGGTGAGTATCCAGTTTCAGCCATGCGATTATCTTAGACCGAAAGCTCTGAAAGGGCAGGTCCATTCTGAGATTGGGGGGTAGAGAGTTCCAAAGTTTGGCTGCTTTTACCGGGAAGCTTTTCCCCCCAATAGTGGCACGTTTGTATTGGGGAACGGCTAAGCAAAATTTGTAAGCACTTCTGACAGGTCTTGAGGAAGACTGTCTGTGGAATCTATTAATCAGGTAGATGGGGGCTGCATTATTGAGAGACTTGGGGGTGAGGGAAGCTGTTTTTAGGAGGATTTTATCTCTAGTGGAGAGCCAGTTGTTCTGTAGGCTAAATCCTGTAATGTGTTCTCTTCTGGAAATGCCTAGGGCTGCTCTAAGAGCGTTGTTTTGTAAAGTTTGCAGTTTATAGGTGGTGGCCTTGGAGGATCCCAGGTAGAGGGCATTGCAGTAGTCCAGGCGAGACAAAATGAGGGCTCTGGCGAGTGTAAGGCAGCTGGAATCTGACAAGAATGGTTTGGCTGCACGGATTAATTTGCACGTGTAAGCCGTGGTAGATGCCAAGGAACTCACTTGTTTTTTAAAGGAGAAGTTAGAATCTAAGTAAAAGCCCAGAGTTTTGACCTCCTGATCGACTATAATGTTGTTCCCATCGATCATGAAGGAGTTATAGACCGGGCCAAGTTTCTTTAGGCTAAATGAGGTGCCTAGGATGATGAGTTCTGTTTTATCATCATTCAGGCATAGTCCATGAGTGGCCATCCATGCCTGGATGATGATGTACACCCTATTTAACAAGGTCAAATCCTTTCCATAATCTCCCGAAAGCGGAAGGAGGATCTGAGTATCATCTGCATAGTTAGTGTAGGTGATACCCAGATTATCCAGACCATCGAAAAGGGGCTTGGTAAATATGTTGTACAGTGTGGGGGAGACACAGGATCCCTGAGGTACGCCGCAGGTGATGGGTATGGGGTCTGCAGCCGCAGTGGGAGAGAAAACCCTCATGGTTCTGCCGTTAAGGAAGGAGGTAATCCAGGTGATGGCTTCAGTGGAAAAGTGAGCTAAAGTATGGAGGTGTGAGCATAGGACAGAGTGATCGACCAGATCGAAGGCTGCAGATAGGTCGAGGAGGAGGAGTAGGGCAGCTTGCCCGTTATCTCTAAGCGTGTCGATCTGGGCCTTCAGGTCAATGAGTGCCGTTTCGGTCCGTGTAAGGGACAGAACCCTGATTGTCTGGAGCCTAAGAGGTTGTGTTCTTCCAAGTGCTTCTGAATTTGGACATAGGCAACCTTGTCCAGAATTTTTAGTAGAAAGGGAACGGTCGTTATGGGTCGGTAGTTTGTGGGTATGGTTAGGTCCAGAGTGGGTTTTTTCAGAAGTGGGAGTACCCAGGATTATTTAAGGTTGGTGGGGATGGAGCCGGTGGCAAAAGAGGCATTAATCAATTTCGTGATGAAAGGGGAGAGGTTGCGGGCAGCGTCTTTAATGAGCTGCGCAGGGCATAGGTCTCCCTGGCAGTTGGAGGGTTTCAGAGTCAGAATGATTTTTTCGACTTCAAGTGTATTAACTTTGGAGAACTGGAAGCGGGTGAGATCTGTAGGCATGAAGTTATCCGGTGTTTTAGAGGGGAGAGTGTTGTTCAAGGAAGTTTTTTGCTGGAGATTTTGCTTTGAAGGGTAGCAATTTTATTTGCTAGGGCTTTTTGAATTTCTGAGCACCAGTTTTTATCTTTGATGGTGGTATCAGGGGGTGCTATGGGGGTTTCTATTTCTTTGAGGATAGAGAAAAGTTCTTTTATGTTAGATTTTGATTGGGTAATGCGGGAATCGAATGAAACTCGTTTGGCCAGGTGAATTTCTTTTTTATAGAGTGCAGCTAGTTTGGAAAGGTTGATTTTGTTTGCAGCTGAAGGGGATTTTTTCCAGGTAGCCTCACAGTTTCTTTTTTGCTACCTTAGGTTTTTAAGGAATGGTGTGTACCATTTGTTGATGTGTGATTTCGGTTTGCAGGATCTGAGTTTGAGAGGGGCGATACGGTCCAGTGAGGTAGTCATGATTTTGTTATATTCCTCAACCAGGGACTCTGGGTCCAGGTTGTCAGGGAGTGTGTTGAGAGTGGGAAGTAGGTTAGGGATGAGTCTTTCCACTGTCATGTTCTTCTTATTTCTAGTAAGCATGGGTGGTGTCCTGACGGTAGGAGTAGGCGGTGGTCTGTCAGTAGATAGCGTGAACGATACCAGGTGGTGGTCAGTCCAGGCTAGTGGTGAGATACTTGTGATATTCGCTAGGCAATTGTGGTCGGCCACCCAGTCAAGTGTTCGGCCTTTTGAGTGCGTGGGCACTGTGCATCTTTGTGCGAAGCCTAGTTCAGTGAGAGTGCTAGCTATAGAGCTAGCGCTATGGTCGTCCGGGTCGTTGAAGCCCAAGTTAAAGTCTCCCAGGGTGAGGGCTTGAGTGTAGTTTTTAAGGTTACTGGATAGAATAGAGTTGAGGTCTTCATCAAAAGAGCCAATAGGGCCAGGTGGACGATAGAGCAGGTAGATGTTGAGGGTTTGGGAGTTGGTGAGAGGAATTTTTACTGCTAGGGTTTCGCATGAGGTGGCATCGGTAGAAGTGGCAAGTCTTAATTGTAAGGCTGAATTTATGGATGATAGCGACACCCCCACCTCTAGAATTAGGGCGGTCTTGTCTCATGATAGAATAGTTGTCAGGGACTGCCAGCATAAGCGTAGGGCCTGCTGCTGGGTGAAGCCAGGTCTCGGTGATGGCCAAGAAGTCAAGGTCTTCTGTGAGGATTAAATATGCAATTTCTGTGGCATGTGCTGCTAGCGATCTGGCGTTGATCAAAGCGCCCTTAACTTTGGGTCTGGCTCTGTAGTTGAGGGTTGAAACTGTGTTTTTTGAAGTAGTGGTGTAGCGCTTGTCCTGAATGGGTTCGGGTGTGCCCTGGTTGAAGGAGTTATGAGGGAGGGTGAGGTTGCGGTTTTGGGTTAGATGAGGGATTTTAGTAGTGGCATTAGGTCGGCGCGTTTTGGGGTTCTGTGTGGTGGGCATTGAGCGGGCAGTGGGCTCATAAATTTTGGCTAGTCTATCTCTGTGTCCTATGTTCCTGTCTATGATGGTACGAGGGAGGCTGGTACGTGGTGGTAGCTGAGGATCATTTATATCTAGGTGTGGTGCGTGGATACTGGGTCTGAAAGGAGCTGGCGTGTTGGGTGAGTGTGGAGCCATCTTGGGTGGTAAAGCAGCTTTTAGGCCAATCAGGAAGTAGGCAATCAGGAAGGTAGTGAGTGGACACATGCTAGATTCAAATATGGCAGAATGACTAAGAGTATATTTAGTGGCACCTGCAGTAATGGCAGATCAAGAATGAGGCAAGATGGCCACAGTACCTAAGACAGCAGCTGGATTCGAATATAGCAGAAAGACAAAGTAAATTAAAAACGCCTACAATGGTGGCGAACAAGATAGGCAGAATGATTGCAGTATCTGGATGAAGGTGGTGGGTGGACACATACTAGAATCGAAGTATTGCAGAATGACTAAGAATGCAATGGGCACATACTAGAATCGAAATATGGCAAAGTGACTAAGAATGCAGTGGACACATACTAGAATCGAAATAGGGCAAAATGACTAAAAATGCAATTATGGGCACCTGCAATATTGACAAGTAGGATGGGCACAACTGACTACAGTACCTGAATCAACAGCTAGATTAGGGATGTGACATTTGACTGCAGGACATAGGCAACAGCTGGGTTCAAATGATGCGTGCGCACGCATGTGCAGCTAGGTGAAAAGGCAAGCCCTGCCCTGCCTACTCATATTCCCTTACTGGGGGCAATTCATTGTCCCAAGAATGTATAAAGTTCTTCATCAATGTTGTGCCCATTCAGTTGTTTGCTCTCAAAGTCAAGAATACATCGAGTTTCTTTTTGTCGCAACAGAGTTTCTTTATCTCCTCCTCTAGGACCAGTTTCTATTTTGTGGATTCCAAAGAATCCGAAACTGTCCATCTTGTTGTTGTGGCATTCAGTAAAATGTTGAGCCATAGGATAGTTAGCATCGCTGTGCTGAATGGCTCGGATATGCTGTTGGATCCGGATTTTCAATTTGCACTTAGTGCTGCCTATGTACCATTTCTGGCATGCACAGGTTAGGACATAAACCACATGGTCTGTTTCACAGCTGATTTTCTATGATATCCTGATGGTCTGTCCTGTAACCGGATGTTTATATGTGTCACAGTTTGTTACGTATTTGCAAATATTGCATCTTGTGCATTTGGAAAAACCCTTCTTTTGGGTTATGAGCCAAATAGCTTGATTCCTTTCTTCTTCTCTAGACATAAAACTTTGGACTAATGTATCTTTAAAGGATCGGTTTCTTCTAAAACTGATCTCAGGATTGTTTTTAAGGCTATTGGCCAGATCAGAATCTGGCAGTAAGATGTTCCAATGTTTTTGTAAAATCTGCCTGATTGTTTTCACCTGGTTGTCAAATGTTAAGATAAGACGTGTACTATATTTTTCTGCCTCTAGTTTTGCTTTCTTCCAGGATCCAGATAGGAGGCTTTGCCTATCTAATTGTCTTTTTTTTCGTGTTTTTTTCGTGTTTTTTTCAGTAAATTATTTTTTTTATCAGTTTTCAAATTGTAAATTCATAAAGCATAACTTTTACATCCATATAACCAATCCTCCCTCCTTCACAATTAATTTCCCCTTCATTACACAATGCAATTCCAATTCCTATAAAACACACAGAAATTTCTCAAAGTTCATTATTCCACAATAACCAATAGGTGAGGGGTTTAATCGATTAGCAAAGACCTCAGAGGAGAATAAAGAAACCGAACAAGAAGAGAACACCAACAACAAGAAACAAACACAAACATAAAACGGGGAAAAGTCAGTAGGCCATGAATTCATCAAGGTAACGTCATGGGTTCATGAAGTGCTTCATAAGTTGCGGTTGAAAAAACATGTGCTCTCTGTCTGAAACATAGTCGAAAAATGGGCTCAAGTCTTCATATATTTCGAGAGCTTCCCTTCAAGCATAGCTGCCAATTTCTCAAGGCCTAACAATACCCATACCTTCACCCATCAATATGTTATGTGTGGACCTTCCACCTCCTTCCAGAAATGAGCGCTTGTTATTCGGGTGGCTATGAGTAACTGAGAAACCAGAGCTGCTCTATTTCCTGACATTGGGAAGGAGCCATCCTCTGGTGCATCTCCTATTAGCAACACCCGTGGTTCCACGGGGAGTAGGGATCCTGTAATTTTACTTTATTTTAGACTGTACCTCCAGCCAAAATGTTTAAATAACTGAGCAGTGGCACCACATATGGGCCAAGTCTCCTCCTTCTCCCCAACCATGTCAGCAAGTATCAGGATGTACCAGGTTCATTGCATGAAACCTGCTTGAGGGTAAATACCACCTAAAACAAATCTTAACAGCATTCTCCTTCACTATGGTGCATCGTGAACTCATTTGGGCTCTATGCCAGATCTGCTGTCAGGAGTCTTCTGAAAAGTCTATAACAAGTTGCTAATTTGTGGGATTGCTGACCTTCTAGGATTTGTAGCTCTATGCCGATCGGACTTCTTAGAGCAGCTCGGCGGGTATCCTTATAAAACAACCCATGCCAAAGCTGTATATACTTGAAGCGTTCCAATTCTGAAAGCCCAAACTTATCTTTGCATTCTTGGAACGTCAGGGGTTCCTGATGTATATACAAATCTCTCAATCTCAAGGGTTTATCGGGACTCCAGCTTTAATATGATTTGGCGCATAAGCCTGGAGTAAATGAGGGGTTCTGACTATTGGGGAACAGCGGACCCAGTCCTGACGTGATACCCCTTTGTGTGCATGCTCTATCCCAACTGCGGAGCGTAAATAACATAGTGGGTATTAGTTAATCTTTATTTCTCGAGCCTCTTTAGGGAGAAATGGGAGTTGCGCCAAAGGGAATGGAGTTAGCGCCTGCTCAATCTCTTGCCACTTGGCGGGGATCTTCTGGGCTCCCCCATGACAGCATCGTTGCCACTTGAGCAGCCCTATAGTAGCGCGAGATTGAGGGGAGTCCCAGTCCACCTACCATCTTCCCGCTAGTGAGAAGCTTACAAGGAATTCTAGGCTTGCCCCTCTTCCAAATAAACCAGCCTGTCTCTCTTTTCATGGCTATGAGCTTGTTCTTAGGGACTAACACTGGCAAGGACTGAAACGCATAAAGAAGTTTCGGGACAAGAGACATCTTCACCGCACTGACTCGACCCAACCACGAGATCTCCTGGGAATCCCAACGCTGAAGCCACTCTTTGGCTTCCTTCAGTAAGCTAGGGATATTCGCTTTATAGAGGCCTGCATAGGTCGGAGTCAATTTTATTCCTAAGTATGTGGAATGCTGTTTGTGCAGCATCTAACCTGGTGGGGGTTTCTGTTAGGCTATTCCTACTGATTTAGTTGGGTTCACATTGAAACCTGAAAATCGGGCAAACCGAGCCAAAAGCTCCATAAGAAGTGGAATAGAGTTAAAGGCATCGTCCAGAAAGCAGAGCATATCGTCCGCGTACAACGCTATTTTATGACATTGCTCTGCTACCTTGAAGCCAAGGATCTCCGGGTGAATCCTGATGTGTTGAGCCAGAGGCTCCATCACCAGGGGAAAACCAAGGGTGACAGAGGACAACCCTGCCTCGCGTGTTCAATCTGACTCTTGTCAAAGGGATTTGCAAATTCGCAAGTATCAATTTCGAGAAGCCAGAGCCAAAACCAAATCCCTCTAAAACCGCTTCCAAATACCCCCAAGGCATGCTATCAAATGCCCTGTGGGCATCAAAGGATAAAAGGGAACACCTTCCAGAGAGCCTCGGGTCCAAGGCAATCAAGGCTATAGCCCGGCAAATATTGTCATACGTTGAGCAGTTGCATATAAAGCCCGTCTGATCCTTCCCTATCAGTGAGGGGGTATCCCCCCTAGGTGCTCCGCAATTATTTTCCCAAGTAGCTTTGCATCAGTATTTAGCAGCTCAATAGGTCTATAAGACACACAATCTGTAGGGTCATTACCTGGCTCCAAAATCAGCATTGTAGCTGATTCAGCCATTGATTCGGTCACTATACCCGTGGCCCAGGCAACATTAAAAAGTTTTGTCAGGTAGGGGGAGAGCACGGCTTTAAAGGTTCTATAGAAACTATTTGTCAGGCCATCTGGCCCCAGAGCTTTACCTAAAGGGAGGGATCGAATAACTGCTTCTGTCTCTTTCAGCGTAATCAGTTCATCCAGAATAGCACAAAGCTCCAGAGCAACTAGGGGCAAATGCGCATTCTGTATAAACTCACAGGCTACTTGTGGGTCAGTGTGATGGGGGCCTGAATGTTCCCTGAAGATTGTTTCCATTACTCGAATCTTCTCTATTTCTGAGTAAACCTATTTCCCGTCTACATCACCTAGGGATTCTATGCGGTTGCGCACAGCTTGCTTCTTCAATTTAGCCTCCAAGAGACGGTTGGCTTTATTTCCCTTCGAGTAATAATGCCATAAGCCGCCCAGCTCATATGATGGGCTTCGAGAGCCTTCTGAGCCACCCACACATCCCTAAGGGATTGTCAAGTAGCTTTGCTTTTATGTACTTCTTCTCTCCTCTGAAGTTCAATTCAAGCTCTTTCTATATTCTGGGCTATAATCTGGCCTCTGATCACTGCTTTCGCCGCATCCCAGACAACCGCATAGTTCACCTCTCCCTTAATGTTTTCATCGAAATATTGAGTTATAGTGCCTGAGATGGCAGAGCAGAACTGGGGGTCTCCTAATAAGAGCTCATATAGGCGCCAAGTGTGTGTGGGGGTACGAGCGTCATTCAAGGGTGCTATTCTTAATTCCACAGGGGCGTGATCCGATAATGCCTTAGGAAGGATCTCTATATCAGTTATTTGGGGGACAAGCCTATCCGAGACAAGAAACATATCTAGCCTGGAGAACCCTCTATGCACCGCCAAGTGAAAAGTGTAGTGCCGCTCCCCTTGGTGAAAAAAACACCAGGCTTCTATAAGGGAATGTTCTCGAAGGAGTGTTGTGAGTGCCAAAAAGTTATTTTTATCTGCTGTAGTTGGCGGCAAGGGCTTGTCCTCTAGTGGATTAACCACTGCATTAAAATCCCCTCCCACTATTAGGTCACCCTCGCCATGTTCAAACAGAATCTCAGATACGGAAGCGAAAAACGCATCTTGCCGGGAGTTAGGCGCACACAGCGACAACAAGGTCACAACCCTCCCTTGCAGCATAGCCACTACTAGAATATATCTACCATCTTTATCTTGGACCGTCTTAAGAACCTTCAAGGAAATCCCTTTCCGAACCAGGATGGCTACTCCACATCTCTTTAGCCCCGAGGAGGCGCAAAATCTAATAGGATAAAGCTTATTATTAAGTCTGAATTCATCAGAGGAAAGGATGTGCGTTTCTTGGAGAAACAGTATAGTGGAGTCGAGCGTGGCCAGGCAGTGGAATAGAGCTTCACGTTTTAGTGGGGAATTTAAACCCTGTACATTCAGGGTGAGGCATCTCATACTCAGAGTAACCATTCTGGTATCCCTTTAACCTCCCTGCACAACACAAACATCTGCCTTCTTATACAACCACCGTTTCCAGTGAGCGTTTCCACTGCCCCTTTCCGGCCCATGCAACATGTACCATGATCCAGTGAGCTGTAAGAAACTTGCCATCCCCAAGGATATACAAATTTCAAAATCCGATGTTAACCCTATTTCAGTTTCACCAATGTAAATAAAACAACATGGCCAGCAAAACCAACATTCTTTGTAACCAACCCCATGACTAAATCCCCATGAGTAAACTTGTAAAACATAAAAAGTATAAAACAAAGCATATAACTGCCAGGCTAAAAGAGCCTTTGCAAGTTCAAGCAACAACCCCTTCAGGGTCATCTTGGTGGCCATAATATGTTTGTTGGGTGCCCAATTGTATCAAGTTTTACTTTTGCCCTTATGCCTTTAGATGAATATTCCATAACGAGAGATCCTGAGATATAGGTGGCAGGTCTTAGCCACCAGCCGGGGCAGTTCTCCCTATTCACCCGCCAATAACAACAGGCAAACCACCACTACAGGGCAACACCGAAGCATCCACAGTTAAGGCCGGAGAGCCCTGGGAAGTGTCTGAAACTTTGCAGTCGAACTTTGCCAAAGTTACACTGGTGCTTCATTGCAAAAAGTACAGACCTTCTTCAAGTAGACAACACATCTCACTCATATCCAGCTTCAAAAGTCTAGGTTCACAGATGTGTCCGCAGGTCTAATTTATTTGTGCGGCTCCCATCAAAGCTGCCCTTCCTGGACAATTCTTCAGTTATGAAGAATCCACTCTTTCCTTTATTCTGTCCACCGCTCCTTTCACAACACCCCAGCCTTTGGGTTTCCTATTCATGTCTTT
The DNA here is from genome assembly GCF_040938575.1 of Ambystoma mexicanum. Classification (NCBI taxonomy): domain Eukaryota; kingdom Metazoa; phylum Chordata; class Amphibia; order Caudata; family Ambystomatidae; genus Ambystoma; species Ambystoma mexicanum. The sequence continues at coordinate 649,203,141 of NC_090922.1, read as the reverse complement.
CGGCGTGGGCCTTCGGGATCGATCCCCAGAGGTCTCGGCTCCTCCTTTGGCTTTGCTTCCATTATGCCCCATCATTAACTTTTTTGCCTCTTCCTCGAAGCAGATAGTATACGATTGATTCCGATATTCAAATAACAACTTGCATGGAAATCCCACCGGTAGCGGATCCTCTCCTCTTGGAGCCAGGCTTTAACCTTTTGGAGCCTTCTACGACTCGCCAAGGTCGATGAGGAGGGGTCCTGGAACAAGCGCAACGTGGAGCCATGGAATTTCACTGATTCAGCTTTCCTAGCTGCTGCCATAATTTCCTCTTTCTGTTGGAAAAAGTGGACCCTGGAAATGATGTCGGGCAGGAGGTGTTTCTTCTGCTGAATTGAGGAGTAAACCCGGTGTGTTCTATCCAGGATCAGCTCATCAGATTCTTCTAGACCCAACGAAGATTTAAAGAGAGCGCTGACATATTCTGGGAGGTTCTGGTCCAATATTTGTCTCGGGATACAACGGGATACAACGTAAGCGGATATTGTTTCTTTGAGACCGGTTTTCTAAATCTGCCTGCTTTGCTCCCAACTCTTCCAGCCGATCTTCCACGTTCTGAGTGCCTCATAATCATGACACTGTTCACAGGCCATCTTCAGATCATTAACCCTCTCTTCTAACCCGCTTAAATGAGTGCTCAGATCAGCAATAGAGCGAGCAAGGGAGCCCTTAGAAGATTTTATATCCGCTTTTATTTCCTACGTTATGTCTTGTTTAAAGGATCTCATCATTTCCTCAAAATATTGCTTGGAGAAGACTGGTTCCACTTGAGACTCTTGTTCGGGACGGGAGTCTGATTTTGTGGGTTGCATTCTATTCTTTTAATCCGTGCACTATGGAGCTCAGCGCTGTACTCGCCTGCCAAGCGCTGCTTTTTGTCAGACCCACCTCTTGCCAGCAGTCCATTGGAGCACCTCTCTCCAGGTATTCCGTATCCGCTTCACAATCCCTCTCATTTTCGAGGGCCAACACAGACTGTTGGAGTCACACCGTCTCCTTCACCAGTGTCTGCCTGTGTTCTGCAGCCCACGAAATACCGGGTCTACGGCGCTCTGCTTCAGAGAGGAGGAGGCGGGCGCGCTCGCAGGGCCGAAACAACCAGCCTCCTTCCACCCGAGTCGGGCTCGTCAGTCTCCCCCTTCAGTGCCTGCCTTTATTCGACCGTAAGACAACAGCTCCACAGCGCTCTGCCTCAAGAGGGAAGAGGCGGGCACACCCGCTGGCAGTCTCTGCAGTCACTCTCCCTCTCCTCCTCCCGGCGCCTCTTTTTCCTGCGCACTCAGTCATTCAGAATAGAGCATCGCAAGATCCAGCCTTACTGCTTCATTATTTCCAGCATTTCCTCTCTCTACCTGGACCATGCTCTCCCGTTCCTTGTCCCCCTTCACTGACGCTGCAGCTCCATTTCATGTTTTCATTCACCTCTGACTACAGGACCTCAGGAGTCCAACCACCAATTTGGACTCCGATCCCTCAGATCAAGCTGCACTGAAAGTCTGCCCTTCTGCAGCAAATGTGTTCCCCGCTGCGGTCTATGATCTCCAGGGACCCTCTGATTCTTCTTTCAGGCCTCTTCCCATCTTTTCGGGCGCCGACTACAGCTTATATGGGCACCCTTGCACAGAGCTTACAGCGAACGCTGCCGCATGGCGCGCTGCCTAGCCACACACCCCTTATCTAATTGTCTTGCCTTAAAATAGGCCCTTTCAATAACCTTTTTAGAGTACATTTGTCTGCGAAAACCTGCTGCCGTTATTTTGCTCTCCAAATCGTAAGTTTCTAAGGTGGTGTTATTCCTTCTCAATCTTAAAAATTCCCTGTATGGGACACTTCATATTACATTTCTTGGGTGCCCACTTGTGGCATGTAACGGTGTGTTTGAGCCAGTATTTTTTCTATTTCCATGTATTTCACAGGTTATAGTGTCATTCACAATCCTTATATTCACATCTAGAAATGTGATTAGTATTCTACTGTCAGTTTCTGTGAATCTCAGGTTGTTTGGATTAAGGTTCAACTTCTTCACGAACTCCAGCCAACCCTTCTCTGTCCCCTTCCAGATAATGAATAGATTGTCTATGTATTTTAGCCATAATGCAACATTTTGAGTTTGTTCTTGGTTATTGTCTGTCCACACCTCCTGTTCCTCCCATGCACCCATCGTGAGATTTGCATACGAGGGTGCGAAGGTTGTGCCCATCACGGTCCATGGTTCATATTCTTCATTAAAGAGGAAAACATTGTTTGTCAGACATATATCGATCATGTCCATCACCATTCTAGTATGCTCAAGATAGTTAAGAGATTTGGTATCCAAATAATGTTGGCAAGCCCTTTTCCCATATTCATGTCCAGTTGAAGTATACAGTGAGACAACATCCATCGTTGCCATCAAGTACTCTTTTTCCCATGTTTACCTTCAATGCGGTTCAAAAAGTCAGTAGTATCTTTTATATACAATGGAAGTGTAGAAACAAATGGGAACAGTACATCATCTATATATATAGACATGTTTTCTAATGCTGAACCTATTAGGCACACAATTGGTCTCCCGGGTGGTTTTTTGATGATTTTATGCACTTCTGGGAGAAAGTATATAGTGGGTGTGATAGTATTGGTTGTCATCAAAAACTTACAGGTATCTTAAGATATTATTCCCTTATCTTCCCATTTAGAGAGAAACAATTTCACCTTGTGTTCAAGTTCTTTAACAGGATGTTTATTTATCCTTGTGTAACATCTTTGATCATTGAGCTGTTTGTAGGCTTCTTTTATGTGTTCAGTTCTACTTATATATTGATGTATTTACATTCTTAATTAATTATCATGGAAATGTACTGTAATGAAAGTTGCGTAAATGTTTTTTGTACACTGAATACCAAATTAAGAAAAGCAAATTCCCTGTAATTCTCTCATATTTCATTCAATTTCATTTAACAGCTCAATACATGTTATGACAGTTTATATTAAGGGATGATTATTTGTGCTGTAATACCATTGTGCATACATGTCTAATGCTGAAACGCCTTGAAAAACGTATAAGGTAGTAGGCAGCACTCCCTCAAAACAGCAAAATATAACTTTTAAAAAAACACATTTGGTACTCAGTTTATGAAAAGGGCACCCGTAATGCCCAGGGTAGACCTGGACGCGGTGTCTGGTAATAAGAATCAACAGTACTGATTTTATCTAAGATGAGCATGTTGCCCTCTATTAACAGGCCAAGGCAACTGCAGCCCATATAAAGAAAGCTCCACAAAAACGTACAAAAACTGGATTAATTCCTTTAAAAGTCTACGAGGACCCACACAGTAGTATGCAAATCCCCTAGAGTTCCTAGCAGATATCAAAAACCTACATGAAGCATGGTTTGAGGTTTTGCTCCCAGAGGAGATGAGGTTTATAACGCACCAGCACTTAAAAGTGCCCACAATTCCTTCCAGAGTTCCTGTTTACCGAACCTATCGGATCATGGCCATTTGGGACCCCTGCAGAGTAAGTAGAAGGCTTTGCCTTCCTGGTTTATAAGGCTTGGATTCAGCACACCCAGTCTTACAATGGCACCCTGGCACAATGGCATAATACAAAATGTGTGGGCCCCTTGTAAACCCTGCTGATGGAGCCCCCGCCCCACTGCCACTGCCCTCTTCTGCATGGGCAGCATGGGTCCCCCGCACCACAGAGGCTGCAGGGGCCCCTGTTACGCAAGTGCCCTGGCACTATGAGAGGTCCACTGGGCTGACCATTAATGAGCCAAAGACAATGCTTAGTGCCTTAAACATTTTGTTCAAAAAGACGTGCTTAGGTGCCTTGAGACTACTGCACTCTTGGTTTACTGAATTATAAAAACATTTGTAACAGAAACAGTGAAAACACATGGAAAATGTTGCCAATTTATCTGGGGTTTTGGGCCCAGCAAATGCACATGTATGACATACAGCCCCTCACAAATGTTTTCATTAAAACTGTTGTTTTTTGGAGCACATTTACTTCAGTTGCACGACCATTCTCTGCACTTTGGCTTGTTAACTGGCTGGTTAGGGACTCCCTCATTGTTGATCTCGGGGCACCCTAGTGTTAATGGTGTTGGCTCGAAACCCAAACTATTTCCTCCCAGACTCTCAAAACTGTAAATTGAAAATCCTGTGGAATAGAGGGCTGTACACTCAACAAAGTGTGTTACATCCTTAAGCATCAGTCAAAGCAAAGTAACATAACATAACTGAAGGGTGTGGTCATTGCATAAAGTAAGACAGGCATCTTGCCCTTCTCTCCCTACCTGCCATGTTTGTCCCACACCCACCTCCAGCTTCCCCACTACTCAATGAACGCAGCCTCTGTCGCGGTTTATTACGTGGTAACACTCAACTCAGGGATTTCCATTCCCCCCAATGAATGTGGCACACAATAAATAACTATGATTTGGTTTTCGGTTCAGTTTGGTAAGGCCTCCAACCCATCTAGCACCCAACCCCAACAAATACCCAATGTCACAATGGACTAGGAACCAGGCCGGTGTGTATTAAGAATATAGATATTTATTAATTTATTAAATGCACATTTTACAATCTGTCTAATATCAGCCACCAATGCTGTGGCAACACAAGAACGAAAATGACTTCCGTAATGGAACCAACACAGAGATACACTGAGGTATGTAGTCACAATTATTTCAAATCACCCACCAATACAGAAAAAGAACAATTCAGGACACACAGTGATTTCTGATTTGGTTATAGTACTTTTTTCCCAGCAACCCCAACCTCCAATAATCAATTAGACTTGACCCCTCTGAATTGTAGGCCAGTGGCAGAGAGTGGGAACGCAATGGGAAAATCGTTTTTGGGATTCTAATCACAGATGCAATATGCGGGAAAGAAAAGCAATGGGAAATTCATTTAGCCACACCAAAGAAGAACAGGCAGGGCTTTGTGGTTCTGGTCAGAGCACAGTAGGAAAAAGGGGGCAATTTCAAAGGCACTACCAGGTTTCACACTTCTGATTTAAAATGAAAGGGATCAATACGGAATTTCGTTTGGCACCCTGCGCACTCACATGGAAACAGGGTTTTGGGATTAATTCTTTTTGGCAAATCTTCATGTCTATACTGGCTCAAAACACACTGAGAAGAGCTTGTTGGTTTTGAATGCCAACAAAATACATTCCGTGATTTCTATGGGGAAATTAATTGATTTACTTTAATTAAATATGCTAAGCATCTGCACAGACAAACATGATATTTTGCTATGGGGAAAAACCTAAAACAAAGCTTGAAAAATTCAGGCCCTACACAATCTATGGCTTTGGGGATAGTTTTACTTACCAGAGAGGCCTTGGAATGGGCATCAGGTAACAGCAGGACACCGCAGGGACAGCACGGGTCAGTAAAGGAGAGTCTACTATAAATCCTCCAAGCGGTCCCAGTCAGCTTCTATGTCTCCTGGTTCCTGTCTCCAATGCAAGATTTGGGCCTCTCTGCTGGGATGTTTCTCGCAAGAATTTAGCAGCCGGTTACCTCCCGGAATAAGTGAAAAAGACCAGTTCTAATGCAAACTGGTCTACTTATAGGGAAAATGACATCACAAACTCGTCATGATTCCTGCAAAAGGGGTGGTTGGTTTTGTCTACCCACCTCCCACCTGTGTGCAACTAGGACAAGTAGACCAGGGGCGTGAGTTAGGACAGGTGTGGAAAGAGAAAGCGTCATCATCCCAAACTGTCAGTGGGCACAGCATGTTCAAAACTCGAATAATCTATCAACATGGCAAGTCCCTAAATTTTCAAAATTAATATGTATGAATATATTTTTAAGAACTACATTTTAAGGCAAATCAGATGATGCAATCTGATGTCGGCACGCCCTTCTTATGCAAAGATATGTGTTTTCTTCATTTACTCAGGAGCCGTATCAGTGAAAAATATGTTGCTACATAGTTTTCATGTTAATAATTTCTTCACCCTCACACCAACCTTCAAATCTCTTGGACTCAAGCAAAGGCCCAAATCAAATTTTCATTAATAACTTTAGTTATCTTTATCACACAAAAATCAGTTTAGCATGGTTGAAAGGGGGTGACTGTCAACTTTAATAAAAGTCTGGAATGAGCGTTGTGGCTTATATGCTGCCCCTTTTATGCAATAGTATGTATTTCCTTATTAATTCAACTGCAGCCTTTCCCTTTGTTCTCTTAAATTGCATTTACCCTTAGGCACATGACCAGGCAGAGGCTGGCTCATGTTTATGTCCACCTCTCTCTTCAAGGCAGGTGAGGCCCTGATAACAACTCTAATGGACATTTTATGGGAATTGTTACCTCAAGGTCACTTCTGCTGAAAGAACAGGCTTGGCCTTATCAGTCTTTACCGTGGTTTACAACAAAGCAGTGTATTTCTTTCTATATTTTTAAGTAATGGCCCTGATTGTTGGTTGACAAGCAGCCCCCTCTCTTAGGGCAGCAGAGGAAAGGTCTCGGAGGTTAAGTTTCATCTTTGGAAAAATTACCAGCTCATGTATCCTGCAAGCAATGGCCTTTTAAACTCACACACAATGCAATTTCATGACATCTTGTAAGGCACCTGGGCCTTATCCATATATACTATGTTTCTTTAATTTCACAGTTTCAAAATACATGAGTATCACTTTGGGATTGTCCATATGTATAGGGCAGTTATATGCGAAAACCATGTTCAAACTTTGAACGTCTAGTGAGAACTTCTCTTAGCATACTGTCATTTGGATGAGGGAAAAATAACAAGGACATTATTTTATTTCTTGTAAATGCAAGGAGCTTGATTTCAATTTCGATATCTGGAGCACCATGTGGTATTACATTGAAGATAATGTACTCACTGTTGTCTCTTTAAGTACAAGTGCAGCTCTCCATGGATTGAGTCAAAACAGCTTTGCCAGCCTCATGTCCTTCTTTTCCTTGCTGAAATGCATTGTGCATATTGTTGCACTTTTGAAGTTCAAGCCCACTTTCTTTCCTTGAGATTTTAGGCCTGTTTTTGGTTCAATAGGCATTGTGTCTGCCATCACCATTTCTGTGTTAATCTTAGATTTCAATGGGCATTTATACATCACTCAGGCCTCTGTATTTCTGGCATTCAAGGGCTTTATTTCAGCCCACACCTCCATAGGTAGATCTTCCCATATTTTCTCTCTGGAGATGGCTAGCTATGAGCACTCAAACTAAAGATGTTTATTTCACTACTTTTTATTTATTTTTATTTATTTATTAATATGATACAGTTTTAAACAAATGTAAAAAACTTTACACATATTTACATCAGATATTTAAAGTGCAAGAATACAATAAAATTCCAAATCTTAATAAAATCCTTAATACGATTAATAGATAATTAATTTGTGTATGGATTCAGGTCAAAGCCTGAGAGAAGAGAGAGAGAGACATCCTATTCATATTCATAATTAAAATAAAACATTTCATACTTGCACAGCAAGTGTATCATTACTTATCGGGGAAGGACCCCCTTAAGTTTGAATTCATGAGAGCGGCTGCCACTCGCCAAACCTGAAAGAGTGCTAAATGCAGTTTAGGATTATATGTGTTAACACACTGCTTCCAAAAATCTGCCTGACCCATATAGTCTATATTATGAACAAACTCGCCAAATACTTTATGTACTCTGTTCTCATCCTGCAGCAACTCGTCAACACATGACGAGCCGTCTCAGGGTCGGTAGGGAGATCACAAATCCTGCAATATCTTTCTGCTAAACTTAGCCCCAGTTCAGGGCCCTGAGTAGACAGGATCGGTAAGTGATTGAGGCGCATTAATAGAATAAACCGCCTCAAATGTTCTGATGGGCACTGATTTAGATAGAGTTGTGCCTTTCCATAGGTATATAGCACAAATGGAATGAAGCTATAGCTTTTCAGGCTAATAAGATGATTAAAATAATTCTGCCAATCCCACAGGTTGAGGCGATTGCGCATGCTGGTAATCAGAACATCATTTTCCCGACCCCATTCTGGTGACCAGCTGATTTCTTCAGTCAAAGACCGAATCTGGCTTTCTAATTTAGCCTGTCTGCCAGCCACACAATCTTCCTTAATCGTCAAAAATAGATTGTTTGTTGGTTTATTATTGAATCTGATATGGAATTCCATCCTCTTCCTTAAAACCATGGCTCTAAGGGAGAAGATTCCTAGCTCAAGTCTAATAATTTCCATCGGGATACACTGTGGAAGGCCGAGGATTTTTCTCCAAACTTACCCTCTACCAGTTGTAGCCACCCTAGGTTCATATTTATCAGTGGGTTTAAACCATACGTCACCATAGGAGCCAAACATTGAATATATAGCTGACGTGCTGCCCAAATTGAGAATCCACACTGTTCTTGTGTGAATTTATAGACTAAAGCTGTGATTTGAGCAGCTTTTGTTTTACGCTCCTGGATGCAAGTGAAATAGTTTCCTTTGCTATCAAATTCTACCCCCAGATATCTATACATATGCGTGTATTCAATTTCGATCAATCCCATCATCATTCTCGGTCTAGCCACTCTACCAGCAGTATATAACAACAGCTTAGTTTTACTATTGTTAATGACTAGTTCATTGCTTTCTGCATAGCGCCATAACTGATTGGCTGATCTCAGGATACCACTAAAAGTGTGATCCATGATCACCAAGTCGTCTGCATAAGCTAGAAGTGGGCAGTGGCAAGAACCTATTTTAGGGGGACAGTTATTAATCCCTAAGAGACATTTGGGTATATCTGAAATAAACAAATTGTATAATGTTGGGGCTGTAACACATCCTTGCTTTACTCCTCAACTCTGGGGATGGGTTTGGTCACCGAACCCAGGTTGTCTAACCTAACTTGAACAGTATTATTAGAATGTAATAGCTCCAAGTAATACAATAGAGATTGAGGGCAGCCCAAATTCCTCAATTTGTTCCATAAAAGGGAGCGATTGACCGAGTCAAAAGCCGCCTTAAAATCTATATATAGTGCGTATGGAGGGGGATTTGAACGGGACAGAGCCTTATTTCTCAGAGTATTCATAATAAATATATTGTTGGAAGTAGAATAGCCTGCTCTAAAGCCGCTTTGGAATTGGTCTAATATCCCAGCATTCTCTACCCATGTTAACAATTCTTTCAAAATAAGTGCTGCAAACAGTTTCCCAGAACAATCCAGCATAGATAAGAGCCGGTAGTTTGTAGGATCGGACCTACTACCTTTCTTGAAAACAGGTATGATGATGGCTGCCTGCCAAGATGTCGGTATACTACCTTCATGCAGTACCTTATCAAACAATATTTTCAAAAGGTTTGCCCAAAAAAGGGGATTACTCCTCAGCACCATATTAGAAAGGCCATTTGGCCCTGGGGCTCGTGAGGTATTTAATGACTTAATTCTGATTTGTAGATCCTCCACAGTGACAGAGAATGGGGGGATAGGGGGTTTGCTAGCCGTGGGAGTATAAGTCCCACAGCTGCTCCCCGTATTTCTCATTTTCAAAAAGGAGATCCATTTATCACACCCTATAGGATTAACCATGCTGGATAAAGTTTTCCCTTTCACTTTCCCTAGTATGGACCAGATTTTACGAGTGTTCTTGCCACATAATGTTCTAACTGTATGTTGCCACCTCTCTACCTTCCTTGTGTTTTTATGTATTTTTAACCATACTTGGTAAGTAGTCTTCAGCTTTCTTATTTTGAGAGCTATCACCTTTTTGGGGTCAGGGCCATTTCTTATATACCTCATGTCTCCTCTAAGCTTGTGCTGCCTATCTCTAATCGCACGGTCGTATTTTAATTCGTTTGAAGCCTTGCCCACCATCAGGCCCGTTTTACGAGAACCGTGTAACTCAGAGAATTTACTTATCCAGTTTTCTATTTGTTCCGGTGACTTTTGCATAAACATATTTAATTGTTCGGTTCCCCACTCATCGGACGCCCTTGTGGCCTTTAGAATATTATTCGCTGACCAAGTTATACGGTTTAGGGAGTGGTTGATTACAAGATCTCCCAAATTTGCAAATGCAGCATTAGGGTGGCTGTGTCCCAATGATAATATCAGGGGGTCGTGATCACTCCATTTGTATTCGTTCACCTTCATATATTTAACAATTAGCGCAATCTCTACACTAGTGTAGATATAGTCTAAGGTGCTCTCACTACTCCCATTCTTCCAGGTAAATTTACCGGGGCTATCATTTCTAGTTCGACCATTAATTATTTCAAGGTCCCAGCATTCAAAGAAGCCCCTCCAGCACATCCCCTCTTTATCCGTAAAAGCCTGATTCCATATACTGTTGCTCGTTAGAAGCTGATTATTGCTTGTACCACCACCACTGTTGATTCTACAGTTTAGATCCCCGGCCAGAATTACAAAATCTCTGCCGTTGGTTGATTTCCAATTGCTTAAGAGATTGTGCAGGGTATCTTGTATACATTCTCTATACTTTGCGCCCGGGGGATTATATATATTTATTAATAATATTTCTTCCCATCTTGCTTTAATTCTGAGGGTCAGAGCAGCAGCACACAGATAGTTACTATCCACTGGAATCATTCTACTTTTCAACTTATTAGATATCCCTATAGCTAAGCCCCCATAAGGTCGTCCACCTATGCCTTTCTTAGCAAGGGTATGGTAAGTAACATACCCGTCAATGGCTGTCTGCTGCAGCAGCCAGGTTTCTTGCAATAAAAAGATGGGATATTTGCTTATCATTGATAGGGAGCCCTTGTTGGTAAGAAAATGCTGATGACCATGAGTATTCCAACTTAGCAGGGTATGATCTCATGTCTGTTGTAAAACTAAAGGCAGCGAATCTGACAACCATTTCAGTGTATTTTGGATATCTGACATCTGTACTTTCTTTCCCGTTTTTTGAGTGGGTATACCACTCTTGTTTGAGGCTGCCGTTGGATCAGCGCTTGGGAGTAAGGGATCTTCCTTCTCTTTACAGGCATCTACTTCCACCCCCACTTGTAAAAGACATTGTTTATGAGATCGAATCAATTGAGCAGATGCCAAAACACAACAATGGAGGGCTGTAACATTGGGATTACATACAGTAAGTGGTTCCACAAAAGAGAAGTCTTCCGAGCGGATTACCCGCAATTGTGGAATCAAATGCAATTTATTCAAGACCTCCGTTCTTGTCAGCCACTTATCCCTCTTCTTTTGATTTAAGTTTTTAATGATACATATTTTACTTGCATTAGGGATGTCGATTTCTGTTGTTTCCAATGGATTAGGAGGTCCCTTGTTATCCACATTATGTTGCCCATCTTGGTTCGAGCATATAGTGTCCTCTTCAGCTGAGCTGGTAGAAAGGTCAGAGTTCGGGTCCTCTATGATCGTGCTGGTGATTTCCTGTGATATATCCGGGATGATCCAGCTTGTTAGGGTCCCTATTCCTTTCTTAGCATTTTTCTTGGTTTTTCGCTTCTTGCGTTTTGATTTTTTAGCACGTGTTGCTGGAACGTTGGTGGCAGGTAAAGGGGAGGCTATTTCAGCCACCAGGTTTTTTGAGGCTAGACGTCTTTGTTGCCGTCGCTGTTTTTTTGCCAGAGGTATTTCTAAGTCTTTCTCTATAGATTTGTCTAAATTGTCGGGAACCATCTGTGGATCCAATCCCTCAGCTCCATTAGGGGGATGTTGATTGGGTAGATCTTGCCCCATAGGTGTGGTAGGATTGGGTAGCCCCAGCTGTATTATCGAGTTTGTGTGGATCCTCCCGCATAGTTTCAACAGTATTTTCATGGCGAATTGGAGAGATGCCACTGAGGCTTGCAGTTCTACAATGGCTAGGTTGTTACAGTCCTCTGTGTTTCCGCTGTCTCCCCTGTCCATGCGTTCCGGATCTTCAGAACTTATATAAAGATTTGGGGAAGTTGATAGCCGTTCCTCTGATAAAACCACTGGAGAAATAGAGGAAGGGCGCATGGAAAGGGTGCCCAATATGTTTGATGTTGAGTTGCCTGGTTGTCTTGGGCTAGCAAATCCCCCAGGCTTTTGCTGCTCCCCCTGGGCTGCGTTTAAAACCTGTGCCTCAATCACAAGTGGACAATCGTTTGATACAGTGGGCGGTTTATTTAATGAGGCCATTGATTTTTTAATTGATAGGCATAGATCTAAAAGAGAGTTATTATCAATATCATTGAAATTAGTATTATCCAGAGAAATACTGTTATTGTGTTGGAATGGTGGTTGAAGGTTGCAAGCTTCCGCTCCTGGTTTATCCCCAGCAGTGGTTGCCTTGGTGTGGATTTTCCCAAACATAGCTCGAATGGTCCCTTTAATCGCCCACCTCCTCTCTAGTATTGATATTCTTATTTTCTTTCTGCGGTAGAATGTCCCTAGGCCCTTCTTGGCCTTTACGTAGGTTATATCGAGTTTTGTTCTGCCTTGTTTTGGCCATGGAGTCTGGTGGATTTTAGCCTCCCTTCTTCTTAGGTGGGAGTAGTGATGGAGTAGATAGGCACAGCCGTGTAGGTGCAATCTCACTTAAATTATATTAGATTCCACAGTGTGTAAGAACACGTTCAACCGTGCTATATTTTTATCAAATATAAAACATTTCTAGAACATTGACTTGTTGAACATTGCACATTGCAATGCACTGTATGCAATATACACATGTTCTGCTGTATTACATCATGCAACAGAGATGTGGGCATTTGTTGAATGTTTTTTTAAACATATTTGACAAATGTGCATGCAATGTGCATGCGATGGGATGCTATTCAGTATGCATGTATTGTCTGTGTAATGCATAGCATAGCTATTAATGGTAGACTTTTTCTCTTGGGATTGATAGATTAATTTAAAATAGTCCTTCAAACTTCAGTACTATGTACCACAGGATATGGCTGAGTCCCAGGAACAATTTTGTCCATATGACAAACATCCACTGCAATAGTTATCCTTGCTGCATCTGAACACCCTACATTGCATGGCTACTATAATGTCTTGTACCTAGTCATTGCTGCTAGTGATTGGCCAGTCAAATAAATGTTACTGTTAAAGACTCCAATCAAGCAGTCCCACTAAGTCAGTGCCTTGTCTGGGATTGCTCAAGGGAAGCCCTTACTGATATATTTTTATGACACGTTATACTCTGGATGATGAACCCTTGTATCATGCCCCTCTCTGAGAATCCCCATGACCCCACTGAGCCAAGAAGTAGGTTTGTTTTGCAAATTAAAAGGTTTATTTGAAAAATTAAGCAATAGATATATATCACACTTTTATAATAAATTAATATTTGATATCCCACTTGTGAATATGAGTAGTAATCAGCAATAGGTAATCCTACAATAGCACAGTTCTGGTGACTTATGACTCGGAACAGGGGAATAAGGTATCAGAGAATGCTTTATGGTTTCAAGGAGATGCAAAGATGAATAAAAGGCAGTACAGAAATAAACTTGATATGATTTCAGCAAAAGATAATGTGATCATTTTTTCTTTGACAATTCACCCCCCCTCTATGCAATGTAAGGAGGTGGAAGTAACACACACAGTCTTCAGGAATACAATCACAGTACAATACGAATTCAGTTCCCCCCTAGCAAGCTTGGAGAAACAGGGAGGATTTTAAACACAGGCAAAGTACTTTAAAGGTGGTATGCAAAGAAGGGAAAAATATGCTAAAAATTATTTTAATTCCCTCTAGAGGTTCAGGGTGAGTGATAGCTACTTTAAATTAGTTCAGGATCACTTTAGCAATGCTCTATGAATGATTGTCAGGTTGCAAACGAATTTCAGCAAAGGAAAGCAAAAGACAAATATTTTTACACGTGGCTGAAATGAAGCAAAATGTCAAATCGCTGCAATTTAGTCGCGTGCGTCGAGCGCAATTACGGAGGAAGTGTAAGGTTTAGAGCTTGTTAGAAAGCTTAGAATCTCAGCCTAAAAATAAAAGTTAAATCTCGCTTTTATCACAAACGGTTCAAGAGATACAGACGATTTTGTGGAGGTAGATTTTCAGAAATGAAATTTTAAAGTTTCAGAATGACAGATGACAGTTTTGCAGCTTTGAATCAAAAGAAGGGACACGATTTCTATGATGCAGTTTTCAATAGGTTAAAATAGTTTGAATTACATTATATTAAACTAAGAGATTGGGTTTTGCACAGTTCTGGCTGAGTACTCACACTATATTTTGGACAGGAATGCAACTTCGTCATGGATCGGATCAGGATTGGCTGGACTTCTCTCGCCACTCGGTAGTGGTTCTCTGGTTCTGCTCTCAGCACTGCACAGTTCTGGTCTCTCTGGATCTCTGGTCTCTGGAGATTGATGGATTTGAAGTCTGGGGTCTCCCAGCAAAGCATCCCGCAAGAAAGTGGAAAGTGAATGTCCCTACCTGTCCTGCACAGTCTCCTTTTATATGTTTAGAAAGTGGGTGGGTCGGCTCATTCTGCATGCCCAACCCTCTCAACTTATCATTGGCCAGTTCCTCCTCTCTCCCTTGATTGGGGGAACTGGGTTGTGAGTCAGAGTGATGAGGTAGGTTTATGGTCAGAGGATCCTCCCCTTGTCAAATTGCAAACAAATCTATTTATGATCCAAATACATATTTATCTATGTACCATTTTTCTAATATTTTATGTCCAGTTAACATATTTTCTGTAGCACCAAACCATCTGATCCCTGTCTTTGTAAGATGTCATGTCCACTTATGACAGAATTCTCCTCTTTTCATCCAGATAATGACCTCTAAACCTTTACAGATTTTACACAAATGTGCACCAGGGATATGGGTTTCAGATGATAAAGTGTCAGATTTTTAACATGCATACATTTGGAGTAACAACCTTTTTTCCGCTACTATCCCCAAGAACGTACCACAGAGTCCTAACACCTCTTAAAATGTGCACAGAAAAATCACAAGAATGATGATGTTATTTATATAATTTTTACAAGTCCGCACTATGAATTATCCATCTTTTTAAAATTATGCTCTGGCCCCAAAGGGGTGTGGTTTTCCAAAGCACATGGTGGAATTTCTGGTTTATCCACTTCCCCCAAGCTCAGCTTGCTCACAGATGAAGTGCCCCTCCCCGTTTCCTTCCAAGAGGAAGCCATTTACGACCCCCCTAATTTAACATTTGCCTGGGCCAAGGACAGTGCTTTGTTTAGTTCCTGCAATCCCCAGGTGCCCCATCCCCTAATTCAATCAGAGAGGTGTCATCTCCTTTTGGCAGGGGCAGCAGAATGCAGCCAGGCCTGGGAACATAGCTGCTGATCAAGTTTCAACTCCTGTCGGGGGTAGTTGCCGGGCAGAATTCACTCTCTTCAAGGCAGGCTTCAGCTAAATGTCACTTTGGTTCCCAGTTTTCTACATTCAAACCAAACTTGCAATTTTTACACATGCAGCTAGAACGCTGATTCTAAGTTCAAAACTATGACATTTAACAGTTGCAAACTATGTGACACTCAACAGTAGGTCACTCATTTATTTTAAACAGCCAGTTTTGTTAGAAACATTGTTTTGGGCTCCTTCTCTTTCCAGATTTAGTATGCACACAAGAATACATTCTGCCAAATGTCTGCTGGTGTTCAGTGAGATTTTTGAATATCTTGCAATGTTTAAAATAGGCATTTTTAGCTGGCATTTCAGAGAAACAAATGTGATTTCAAAGCGCTTTTTTTTAGCCACCGGTACTGCTGTTTTTCCTTTGGCACACATTTCACTCATGGCACTCCTGGCCCCTCACGCTCACACTGGTGGGTGGCAGGTCAGGCGACCATTTTGTTGTGCGCAAAGACTCGCGGTTCTCCAGGATTCTGGCACAAATGTGGGCTTTTCCGTCCTCTTGGATTTCCTAAGCCCACAGCACCAAATGTTGCAGCATAATAGTCCAAACGTGGGTCAGGACACCCAACATTACCTACTATTCACATGCAATGCAATGCTATTTCATTTTCATGTTAGTTCAGACTGTGGTCTGCCTAATGGCAATTCAGCCCAAAGAGGTTTGAGGGCATACAAATGCCATCCAAAGCTATCTATATATTAAGTAACATAGCACAACATATGTCACAATTGCACTGTGCCTCAAAGCTGTGACAAAACCTTGTTAGATGAACGTTATGGTTAGAAGTAGAACCGAAAACCCCCAGAAATTCCCCAGTTATGGTAAGCTAATCAACCAAATTCTATCGCCACCACTGTTCACTGCAAAGACTAACAACCAGGACATCAAAGGTGACATCACATATCTAGGCCACTTGTTTATATTCACTGACATATCTAGGCCAGCTGTTTTGTTCACGAACAGTCAGATTATGGAAATTCAAAAGGTGCTATATATCTAGATTTTAACCTTGTCGTATGTTCTTAAAGTACTTTCCTTAGGGTTTGGTCTCAGCTCATGGTGCACATACAGGAGGCAATAAGCAGGCCTCAAACACACAATTCATTTGTATACATGAAAATTAACTTTAATGTTATTGACATTTGCTATGTGACTCTGATTTGTATGCATTGTGGGTCTTCAAATATATTGTTTGTACTAACACAAGTGTGTAGTAAGTCTTGAATTGTTAGCTATTTTTTCCATGTTTAACATTACTCAAAACTCTGATAAGTAGCAGTCATTATTTTACTATTCAAAATTACCATATAAAAAATATTGCACTTCTATGGTGCAAGCTGCAGGCATTGCATATGTGTATGTATGATTAGGTTCACACTAATTTGCTAACACTTCCTAACATTACACTTACCCCCAATATAACAGCATTTTCAGCCTATCTAGAAAGTTTCACCTTAAACTGTGCCATTCCCCACCTTCTAGCAACAATTGTAACACTTTATGAACTTTCTGCAACTTTTTGCATGCTTTTTTGTTCACTGGCGTTTGCAAACGTCTGATGTCACCGCACACATTTCAGACAGTGTCACGTGACCACGTGTGCGTCCGTGGCGTGATGGCATGTTCATGAACAGTCCATGCTTTGTGAACAGTTTGAAGATGCATTTTCAGCTGATCTAGGAAGTTTCAAGCTGAAAATGTACCCTTGCACAGCTCATAGACCTATTCTTAATGATTTTCCATCTGGAATTCAGGAGAGAGCAGATGCTTGGAAGAATATTACCACGATTGCTATTTAACTTCAAAAATGACATCATCCATGGCCATCCCTCCTACCCAGGAGCCACCACCACCAACACTGGCATAGCCTGGAGGGCCTGGGCATTGGAAAAAGCACAGTGATGCTCAAAAGCATCAAGAGGACCAGGAAGATGAGATAGAGGAAATGCCTACCACCAGCCCCCAGAGAGAATCATGGGTGTAGTGGTTCTTTACCACTGTTGGGCGCGTACCGAAGGCTAAAGCTTCCAAGGAGAAATACACTGAGTGCAACATTGTACTCAGTCGCTGACAAGCTGGGCATTACTCCTATGGGATCACCTCCATGC
The DNA here is from genome assembly GCF_040938575.1 of Ambystoma mexicanum. Lineage (NCBI taxonomy): Eukaryota > Metazoa > Chordata > Amphibia > Caudata > Ambystomatidae > Ambystoma > Ambystoma mexicanum. Next base: position 649,185,678 of record NC_090922.1, on the reverse strand, counting down.
CACACCAAATCCAACCACGGGATGCTCTGATAAAGGCTATTCCTTTCTCAGGAAGTAGTAGGCTGTCTTCCTCTACCTCATCTTCCTCAACAAATATTGCCACCACACAGGCTACTCCCATGGGGTAGAAAATCCCAACATATACCTTGCAAGCCATAAAAGAGGCTGTTAATCCATATCTTTCCAAGACAACCATACTCTGTATATACTGCAACAAACCACTCTGCAGGGGGGAGCAGTTTTGAAGTTCTTTTGAGGCTGCAATCATGAAGCATGAGAAACACTGCCCCTTACCTTAGATTTAAGGCACACAGAACATCTTCCCCTGTCCACCTGCCCATCCATATCTGTCATTGTTGCCCCTTCCCTAATTTCCCTCCCCACCTTACTTCCTCACCTCTCCTGAAAACAAATAAAATAATCCAAAATCATAAAAAACCTGTTTTGCAGCCACCTCGCAAAGTAAAAAAATAGAACTAAAAAAACCTTATAGTTTCCATCTACATTACATTTTTTAATAAAGTAGTTATACTCAATAAGATTCTCTAACAATTCCATTACCATTTTGTACTATGCTGATGGAATATTGGACAATGTTATAGTAGAGAAAACAAAGAAAGGACAGAAACAATTTTCTGTCAAAAATACTTTTCTCTAGCATACATTAAGGACCATGATCCATGCACTTTCATAACTATAAGACCCGAATGGCACATGCACACCATCACACAAGACAGCCCCTCTACCTTTTTTACTTTTATGTTTCTAAAACTCCCTCATTGCCTGCTTTTAAACACTCACAAATCAATCCAGCAATCACTTCCAAAACATTTACATGCAACCCTATTGTCATATTAAGCTTCCACACACCAACTGTCACTTAACAATGTTGTGGAAATATTTTCATCTTCATTTCCCTTACTTATACAAAACAAAATTGTACACAGTGCTGCTATAAATGCACATATGCATTGTGCAATGAGAGAAGTCCAGGAATGGAAGGGGGAGTAGGGATGCGCAAGTGCTGAAGGGAGCCCGGGAAGCAAGTGCCAAGGAGTACCATAGTCAATGGCCATTGGCTAAGTCATGGGGCAGAGCAGTCCCAAGAGTAGGGTGCACAATCGCCAGGCAGTGGGTCTGCAAGCACAGTGCTGATGAAAGGGTGGGCTTCTAATGTCGACTAGGTATAGGGCCTGCGACTTGGCAGGTTTATGAGGGCCCAGGCCACCAGTTTCAATGGCAGTAGCATGAGTTTATAGGGAAGAGAGAGAGGGAGATAGGAAGAGAAAAGCAACATTTTGAGAAGTTTCCAAAACTTAAGGAAGTCTGGTTCAAGTCTAAGAGGGACAGGGAGCCTGCTCTAAATGGAGGCACCAGCCAAACAGAGCAATCTGCCTCCCACTCTCTCTTTCAACAAGAGTTTAGCATACAGAAAATTCAAGTTACAGCAGTGGAGGGCTCTAGCAGGGGAGTATTCAGGCAGACAAAGTTGTTAACAGCATGGTCCCAGGTCCCAAAAAGCCTTCTGGATAATTCACAGGGTCTTCAATTTCATCCTTGTGGCTAGCAGGAGTTAGTGCACAGATTTTACAGCTGCAGAGATAAGATTCATGGGCTTGAGGCCAAGAATAAGTCTTGCAGCCATATTCTGGATTAGCTGAAGGGGGTGTAGGGAACAAAGGGGGAGGTTGAGGAAGAGGCTGTTGCAGTAGTACAGCCTAGAACCCTGGCAATCACTTCAAGTAGAGAATGAGGTGGTGGAAGAGAAACAGGCAAGTTGCAGCTGTGAAGGTCGGTAAATGACAGAAGAGGTCAGCCAGTCCAGTGCCCGGTCCGTAATGCCCGAGGTATCATGGAGCCGTTTAATAAGAATAGAATGGTAAACCATGTGAAAGGCGAAGCAAAGATCGCCAATCACTATCCTCAATTGTAATACAATCATAAATGCCATATACACTTCAAATATATCATTCCACCATATTACAAATATGATATACTCCCCTTATAGTACCTATAATAACTATACACATATTACTATAGTGGATGTGGCCATTTGCCAGATTCTTGAGGGCACGGCCTATGGGTGTGCCCCCAAGAACCTGGCTACTGGCCACAACCCCCACAATAGAATTAAACCATATAACATGTATGTGCAATACACCTTGAAATAACAATACTCAAACACCCCCTGCCCCCCCAATCCCAATAATGTCCACACCCTCATCTGATCACCACTTTATATGAATTTCAAATTCTCACATTTATGTTTCTCATTCTGATAGAACATCATTTTTGTACATTTATTTTTTATTTTTTATACTATAAATATCTTCTGTATTATTCTGTGATACATTCCTTTTTTTTTAAAACCCAGTTTAATAGTGTTGTAATGTACTTGATGCATAGCTGAGAGCTGACATGGAACACTGTGCGAGCCTGTGGAATATTAGGCTAAGAGTCCAGCTCCAGAGTTCTAACACTGTCAGTTGAGCCTGGGTGATGGGACCCAATGGTCTCTCCTAGATTACAGCTTATGTAACTTACGAATAAAGAATTTATAAATAAACCTAGGAAGTCTACAGAAGCTGCTTTGTGACATTGGCAACGAGGATTACTAAGAACCCTGCGTGAAGGAGAAGAAGAAACTTGCTGAGGGGGGAGCAGCAGAGGATGGAGAGGGACCACTGCCCCCCAGAGAACAAGAAGTAAGGCCCATCACCCAGGGATTCAGGGCTCAGGCATTTGAGAAGTGGTGGGAAGTGCACCTGTGCAAATATAAGGGCACAGAGTATTAAGGAGAAGCAGAAGAGAAGGGAATGGGGGAATAAAGCTTGGCTAGTAGCGTACATAAGCCCCAAGATTTGAAGTAGATGTTATTGAAGTAGGAATAAGGGCGAGCACCCCTAAAGGGAAGAAGTATCCCCAGAAAAAGGGATTCAGGAAGCACCCACTGCACTGAAGTGCACATAACATGACCCATTATAAAAGAGAGGCTGGAAAATGAATGGGTGGTAGCACGGACTGGGTCTGTGTGAGAGTGTCGGGCCATGGCTGGCTTCTTGCTTAAGGTTTGATGCCTTTTGATTGAACACTCTACCCTGCATGTATGACCACAGTGCTGAGGCCGCGAGAGAATGGCTGTTGGCCTCTGGAGATCAGAAGGCAGCTGAGTCGCAACCAAGAATGATGATGTCACACAGTGGTGAGGAGGTCTGGCAAAGAGGCAGAAGGCCGGGAGCCTGTGTCCGAACGCGGCGAGCAAGTGTCCATTGGCAAGGCTTAATATTACGGAAGCAGTTCTGTATGGCGTGAGGTGCATCTGTGTAAAGGACCTGGTAAACATGCATCGACGTGCAGAGAAAGAGCCTTATGGTCACATTAGGGAGCAGCTGACAGGACAGTAGGATGACCATGTTAGGTATGAACAGCACAAGGAAGCATTTGAAAAAGGCGGCGTGAGGGCGGAACTCGATTGAAGTGGTGATAAGAAGAAGAAGCGAAGCAGTTCTGCAGATGATTCAAGGAAAGCACAGCCCGGTGCTTACAGTGTATGAAGTGTGATCGCAATGAAGTAAGGTAGCGCCCGACACCAGGGTGTGGCAGCCGCAGCCTTGGGTGAGAAGGAACAGAGGGTTGATAGAGGAAGGGAGCGCCTCTGTCCAAGGCTGGGAAGAGGATGTTCTTGAGTTGCAGGAAGCTAGAGTATCCTTAGAGTATCCTTTACTGAATTATGTTATTTCTTCCTCTGTCTTCAGCGTACCTCTTAAAATGTGTTGCCAGGATTTATTGTGTAATTCTTAACATTAAGAGAAGTGAAGAAGTGATGCCCATGAAGGAGTATGGGGAGAGTTGGTGTGATATGTTCATCCTTGAGATAAGCGTAGTGTAACCTACTTGAGGATTTTCAGGATTGGACTCTTATGGACTATTAAACTGGACTTTTCTTTTATGGACATGTACAGTATGAAGTAAGTAGATGTCCAATGTAGAAGAATGAAGAATACTGGTGTGAATGAGCCAGTCTAACCTACTTGAGGATTTGTAGGATAGAAGTTGCCCAAGTGCAACATGGACTTATAGAGTGACAATGAACTTATAGCTGAAGAAGTGCTAAATGTGAATGCGAAGGACATTATGAGCGTCACAATGGTGTTAGGGAGGTAGCGACTCTGAGTGTTTGTAGGTGAGTGCCACTACTGTGTTAGGGAGGTAGCGCCTCCGAGTACCTGTGGGTGAGTGCCACAACTGTGTTAGGGAGGCATCGACTCCGAGTGATTGTGGGTGAGTGCCACAATAATGCTAGGGAGTTAGCGCCTCAGAGTGCTTGTGATTGTGGGTGAGCGCCACAACTGTGTTAGGGAGGTAGCGACTCCGAGTGTTAGTAGGTGAGTGCCACAATGGTTTTAGGGAGGTAGCACCCCGAGTACCAGTGGGTGAGTGCCAGAACTGCGTTAGGGAGGTAGTGCCTCCGAGAGTGTTTGTGGGTGAGTGCCACAACTGGGTTAGGGAGGTAGCACCCCCAAATGATTGTGGGTGAGTGCCACAACTGAGTTAGGGAGATAGCGCCTCCGAGTGATTGTGGGTGTGTGTCACAATATTGTTAGGAAGGTAGTGCCTCCGAGTGAGTGTGTGTGAGTGCCACAATAGTCTTAGGCAGGTAGCACCTCCGTGTGTGTGGGTGAGTGCCAGAACAGTGTAAGGAGATAGTGTCTCTGAGAGTTTGTGGGTGAGTGAGTATGAAGGCTGAAGTGTGGTTAGGGATATCGTCCCAGATATTTTTAATGAGTTGCATCATCTCTAAAAGATGTTTGACATATCTTTTTGGAATGAGTTCCACCTTGTAGGTTTACCCCTGTATGGGTGTTGTTCTTGGTGGTGCCATTCAAGGAGGGGTATGTGCGTGTTGGAGGTGTACGGTTGGTCCTCCTTCATAGGGGCTTTCTCAGTTAGGGTTGCCTGTGTTAAGGAGGGGTGTGAGTGTGTTGGACATCTCATTGTTGGTTTGTCATCAGAAAGGGAGGAGATGTGTTGTAGTGTTGGACATCTCATGTTTGGTTTGTCATCTGAAAGGAAGGAGATGTGTTGTAATGTACTTGATGCATAGTTGAGAGCTGACATGGAACACTGTGTGAGCCTGTGGAATGTTAGGCTATGAGTCCAGCTCCAGAGTTCTAACACTGTCAGTTGAGCCTGGGTGATGAGACCCGGTGGTCTCTCCTAGATAACAGCTTATGTAACTTACTAATAAAGAACTTATAAGTAAGCCTAAGAAGTCTACAGAAGCTCCTTCGTAACAAATAACGGACTACATGACTATTCTGGGGTCTATTTATGAAATATAGTGTCCGCACACATCGTGCCGTGTCTGCACATGTCCGGTCTCACATAACGCACTTTTATATTCCAAAGACAGCACACTAATTTCCACACATTCATGTGCATGCACCCAGTATCTCCCACTGAACGCGGTCCACGAACACCAGCCACCACACGTATCCCCTAGATGTCATCATGTAACCGCGTCTGTGCAGCGTGACGGAGTGTCCGGAGACAGTGTCCATCACTGTGGACAGTTTGAAACTGAAGTTTCAGCCAATCTACAATATTTCTATTTTAAGGTTTACCCCTCCATAGCTCCTTGACCCATTGTTACTTGATCCGTCAACTTTTTACAATTTTCCAAGGCCTACTTTCAACTTGGTAGTCCACGGACGGTTCCTCTAAAGGGGCCCACCCACTACATTAGTCATTCATAATCTGGCACACCAGCAGACAGAATCTTCCAGGAGAGCTACTTCCAACAGACATCCAGATGTTTAACAGTGACATCTCTCATCAATGACTATCCCTCCATCCCACGGGCCACCACCACAGCCACAACCACCAAGTGAAATGCCTGGACAGGGCAACAGGGATGGTGATGTGGACAAGGATAACAAGGAACAGGAAGAGAAGTAGAATAATTCCAATGGCATAGCCCAAACTATTGCCACCACAGTGAACTACAATGATGTCTAGATGCTACAAAGTAACCGTACTCTCATAAAACAAGAGCACAAAACCAATAGTGCCCGTTCCATGCCTAGCATCCCTTAAATACCCAAATTGAACATATAGGGCCTCATTACACGGTAGGCGGTAAACCATGGCGCTATTAGCGCCATGGTTCATGCCGGTAATTTACTGGTACTGCCTTGGAGGAAAGGGGAATTACCGCCCCATTCCAAGGTTGGCGGGGCGGTAATTGCCCCTTCCACCATTGCCCTTCCCCATTCCCATTTTTGCCCCATAGGGCTCTATGGGAATGGGGAAGGCGCTAATTACGGTACCGCAAATTGCGGTACCGTAATTAGCTCCACTGGTCCCTTTGCGGGTTGGTTTTTAACGCCTGCAAAAAGCAGGCGTTAAATTCCCCAACCCGCAAAGGGACCTCGTAGTAAGGCGGTAAGGATTTACCGGTAAACCCTTACCGCCTACCGTGTAATGAGGCCCATAGTGTTCGCAAACTACTGCATTGTCCGCGGATGGCATGACCAAGCGAAGGGGGTGGGGAGGTTTAAACTCAATTGAAAGCATTTATTTTACAATGGTGGCTCTTATAAAAGCCTTTTTATTTTTTGGTTTTCAATATTTTGGGGTTTTCACATCTGTATGCCCTACACCAACTAAGAAATGCTTTTGTATACTCTCCACATCTTCCCTTTTAACTTGTTCACAAGAACTTTTCAATGCATTTTTAACATTCCAATGAAAAATCGGATTGCCAACATCAGTTAAATGCACTCCATCACTCTGAAAAGTATTTACGCTATCCAACTTAATATTTTCATTCTCAAAAGATGCCATCCCTAAACCATATAATAAAGCACATACACCTTTATTTACAAGGTGCCTAGCTTTTTACCATTTGTAGACAAAACAAATGTGGACATCTCCATATTTGCCTTGGATACATTTTAGAAAAAATAATCCTCGCAGCTGGAAACAGTTCCATTAGGCTTCAAAACCCCCCCACCCCATCCCACTCTTCCCAGGCCCTCTTTCGGCCACTAAATAACCCCAAGCTACTGGACGGATTTACATCAAACAGCATGCTTTCAGGACTAAGCGACTGCTCCTGACACACATTTGGTGAAAATCCGTCCAGCGTTTTGGGCTGTAGGTGGGAGCTACATTTATTTCCATTGCTTCTATGAGGATTTCCACAAATTATGGGACCCCACTATAACTTTGCCCCCTTGAACAAAACCACATCAAACTTCACAAAATCATTCCGCTGGACCATATACTGTTTTATAAACTTAGGTGAACTTTTGTCCAGTGGGGGCAAAGTTATAAGCCACCCAAAAAGTGCTCTTTCTATGAGTTGAGCAACGTAACCACAACTGCAGGCCCTGTAAAATATATATATGTATATATATATATATATATATATATATATATATATATATATATATATATATATATATATATAGAAAAACACATATAAATGGAGGGTTGTAACACTGCAAAAAACCCCACAAAATATGTCAGAAGTATTCCCAGCACTCAAGACCAAACCACCTTCTTACAAAAATACTTCGTTTTTATTCATTATAAAAACAAGCAACCAACTGTGCAAAATATGCAATAAAGGGTAGGTATACATCAAAACCTTCCCATGGCATACAGGTTTAAACAACACTCACCCCCCAGGGTGGAAAATTAATATATATATATATTATAGGGCGACAATGGCTGTCCTATAGTTAAGGTGAGTCGGAGACACATAGGAACCCCTCAAAATTCCATTGTTAATAACGTTTGATTTGAGTAATGGATTTAGCCTAAATTTGGAAAGTGATTAAAAGTCTGTGGTCCCCCCTGCCCCCCAGACTGCAAAGTTTAGTAAAGATTGGTACGAAAATGTAAAAGTTATTAAGCGTGGTTACGCGTACTGTGTTATCTTAACATTTTACAGAGAAGGGGGTGCCCCCTTCTCCACAATTTATAGTCATATCTCCCATGCTGCATTGCAGGATCAGGTTTTCAGAAATGAAACGAGCACCATTTTGTTTTTCTCTCAATGCAATAGATATTTAAGGCTATAGCTGAGGTTATGAGACAAGGAAATGCAGTGAAAAGCTACTTGCAGGTCAAAAAACATACAGAAGGGATCAGGGTAGCGGATTTCTTGAAAGCACCACAAAGCGTTCTGCAGCCTCTGCTATAGCTGCCTTCTGACAGGAAACTGTATCACAGAGTGCTCTGGGGTGGAAGGCAGAGAGCCCAGTCTCTCATTCATGCTGTAACCAGGACAGACTCTGCTTAGCTTCAACATGGAAGGGGCCAGCCTCCTCAGGTCATGTTGCCTGATGAATGAGTCAAGCTTACAAGACCACTTGGAGGCATGGGCTGGCCCTTTTTTTTGCTTTGAAGCTAAGTAGGGTCAGTCCTGGTTACTGCATGGATGGGAGACTGACTGGTCATCAGATTTTTTTTTGTTTTAACCGTGCTACTGTCAGTCCCTGAAGGTTTTGCACTCAGAGACAATTTTGTTCCTATTGCTGAATTGCATTTTGATATTTGTAGTCACCCAGTCAATAATGAAAAATATATAAATAGGTATTTCTATAGCAACAGTGGGTTTCCCATCCCTACAGTAACTGGGACAAACCCTGCGTAGCTTCAAAGTGAGGAAGGGTTCAGCCGACTAAGGCCATGTTACCTAAAATATGGGCCCCCCGAAGAAGAACCCTTAGAGAAACATGGCCTTAGGGGGCTGGATCCTTCTTCACTTTGAAAGTAAGCAGGGTCAGTCCCGGTTTTTGCATGGATGGCAGACAGTCCATGGTCCTGAATGCCATGTGTTTTCTTAGTTGTAAATAAAAACAGCATCTGCATTTTTATAAAACAGAAAAAAAAACATCATATTCATGCTGTACACTGCTAGCAGAGAACTCTGGCCTTAAGGACGTTGAAACACAGCACTTGACCATTATGCTACAATGATATTATTGTGTGAAGTTTCATACATAGCCTTTTATCATTGAAAATATTAAATTATAGGCTAAGTATGAAATGTATGCCCCATGAAACAGAAAGCACTGTGGCTTAGTGGTTAAGTGCTGGGCCTTGAACTCTGGTACACCAGGGTTCATTCAAGGCCGTATGTTTTCTTTTTTATTTAACTAATTTAATTGAATTTAATTAAAAGAAAAGCAATGCAAGTGGGAGGTGGCAAGGTTTGTTGCACTACTGTCATGTGATCTTATTTAGCATGGGGGCTTAGACTTGGCTGTAAAGTCAGCCAAGTCCAAGCATCCCTCGTGCCAAAATAACGGTGCCAGAATGGTTTTCACGTGGAAAAGGGCATGCCAAAATAGGCGCTGCAGCAGAATGCCTATGCCAAAATGGGGGAGCCAAAAAGGGGTGTACTGCTGGGAGATCGCTGCTTAACCGAAGTGTGTTTTCCATGGCAAATAGTTTAATCTCAGTGTGCATTGCCTAAAAACATTGTGAGTACTCAAAGCTTTGAATATCTCATAAAACACATGATCCGCAATTTTATAAAAACAGAAAAAAACATCACATTTATGCTGAACACTGCTATCAGAGAACTCTGCCTTAAGAAGTTTGAGACATAGCACTTGACCATTATGCTACTAAGATGTTATTGTTTAGATGTTCACAAGTTTCATACCCAGCCTTTTATCATTGAACATATTAAATTATAGGCTAAGTATGAAATATATGTTCTATGGAGCTGCTAGCTGTTATGGCTTAGTGGTTAAATGCAGAGCCTGAACTCTGGTTGACCAGAGCTCAAGGTTGTATGTTTCCTTTTTTTATTTAACTAATTTAATTTGATTAAAAGAAAGGTTTGTTGCTGCACAGTCATGTCATCTTATTTAGAATGAGGGCTTAGACTTGACTGTAAAGTCAGCAATGTCGAAACATCCCTCGTGCCAAAATAATGTTGCCAGAATGGTTTCCGTGCTGAAAAGGGCATGCCGAAATGGGCACTACAGCGGAATGTCCATGCCAAATCGGCCTGCACCAAAATGGTGGTGCCGAAAAGAGAAGTACTGCTTGGAGAATGCTGCTTAACCAAAGTGTGTGTTCCATGGCAAATTATTTAATCTTGCCTAAAACCATTGTGAGTTCTCAAAGTTTTAAATATCTCATAACACACAGCATCCGCATTATTATTTTAAACCATGCTACTGTCAGTCCTTGATAGTTTTGCACTTAGAGACAATTAGAGACAATTTTTATTGCCTTTTGCTGAATTGCATTCTGGTATTTGTAGTCTCACAGACAATAAGGGGGGAATAATGCCACAATTGTACACTTTTGCCTAACATAGTGCTATTAGGATTTATATATTTGAGTGACACTATAGTATGTGTACTTTTGAAGGTAGCTTTATAAAGCAGAGTATTGTTGATAGAAAGACATAGGGGTGAGCAGGGGAAATGATGAGAGAGCAAGTAAGTCATGAGTATTTGCCCACGATGTGGCAAGAGAGTTTGCAATCCTGGACACTGGTGCAGGTATTTTCCCCTGATTGTGGTTGCTTTTCAGGACAAGTGTGGGTGGACAGCGTAACTTTTTTTTTGAGCGCGATGCAACCCCTTGGGTTTTTTTAAGGTTGGTAAGGTTGCTCAAGTATTTGGATACCAGGATTTTACTCAAGTTGTCATGTTCCCAGTGCAGACACTTACCCATAAGATGACAAGCACTTGTTTCATATTGGGATTTTGTTTTACCTGGAATATTTCACTACAGATGGCTATGTTTAAAAGGTGAGAACCTTTTATATTTTGCCAGCATATTTAGTGAAATATTTCATCTCTCAGGTTGTTTTTCTAGTGTTCATTACTTTTTTAAAACGTTCAATGCTATTTTGTCTTGGGCACTTTCTTCTAAGGAGAATGTCATTTGAACTACCTTTTGTGGGATGTATTGACCCACTTTGCTGTGCTATGCGGCATAACTCTGATGGTTAGGGTGCAAGAAGCAGCAACAATGGCGGCAAAACTCTTGTGCATGCCAAAAACCTACAAAAAACACGTTCTGCAACACGCAAAAGAATGGATGCACAACCTGACACCCATGGTGCATGTGAGGTGGGATACAGTACACACTGCAGAAAATGTGCCAGTGGGCTCCATGACCAGCAAACAGAGTGCAGAGAGGGAGAAGCAGCACTTTGCAAGTGAAAATCCAAAATGTGCCTATAAATGACGTTTGCTTTGTTGCTAAAAGCTCCAAAATGCCTATACACAACACTTCACAACATTCAAAATCTTGCTTGCCGCTAAATTTCATGTAATATAATGAAGCATGGCGAATATATAAATTCCTAAATGGTAAAGCTTAAAACATTTCTTCAGAAAAACTGGATTGTCTGTAAACTGACAGCCCCTGTCAAAATCTGGGTTCAGTACCCTGGGCTATCTGTGAATGACAGCTGTCAAGATGAGCTCCTGATGAAACTTCAAAGTATTTAAACTAAAAGTCTGCCGGATTAGCAAACATAAAAGGATTGTTTCTAAAAGGAATCCAGATCTTAGTTAGTGTTTTTGATCCCACAGATTTAAATCTAAGAAAGTAATGTATTTATGTGATTGGATGCAACAAGTTTGGTTTCTGCTGGATTTCTAATTAAGAATAAATTAGCCTGGCTGAGCTGCCAGAAGTTGAAAAACAGGTTTTCCCACCCAAGAGCAGTGCCTTCCTCTCAGCAGAAACTCACTGGGAGATGATAAGTGTGGGTTACCCCAGACTTTTGTCTACAGAAAGAGAATGAACAATGGCAGGGCTTCAGCCCAGGAAACAGAGATGTGACAGGGGTCGTAAACTGCTCCTGGAAGGTACTCCCCAAAGGAGGGGGTTGCTCTGGGACTGCAAGGAGTGACAAATGGGCGGACCATTTGCTGTTAAGCATGAACAATGAACAATTTTTAAAGACTCATAACTTGTGATTCAAAGTGGTGAAAAATATACCAAGGACATATCTGTTAGTCTAATGTTTGTCTGCACGTTCCAAGAGGCGGTAGAACTGTGTAACATATTGTGGAGAGGAATGGAAATATATGTGGTTTTATTTGAATTGTGTTAATGCTAAAATTATGAAAATGTACACACACATCCCAATGGTAAACATACACATTTGTGGAAAGTTGCAGAAAGTTTGGAAATTGTGTTCATAGTGAAAAGGACAAGATTCTGTAGAAAGGTGAAACAAGATCCCACAGCTGCAGGATTTTGATGAACAGATACTATATCAAATATGGAATCTTTGTGTGTGATTTGTGTAGAAGTGACCAATGTAGAAATATGTATTTAGGATAAAATCTGATTTTGACACTAGTGGCTGAGGGGAGGTTTCTAAGGACTGTAAAGATAAACCATTAATGTGACATCATCCGGCCTTGATCCAATCACTCAAATGCAAGACAGAGATGGGGTCCTGATCCAATCCCAGTTCACAGGGGCAAGCTTAGCTAAGCCGGCCCATACACCCATTTTGTGATGTCATTTTACAGGATAAATAGAGACAGCTGACAACACAAAGGGACTCACTGATTTACTCACTTTCTTGATTCCAGCGAAGCATTCTGGTCCAGCATTCTGCATCCAACTTTAACATCCTTCCAGATCCAGGTACCAAGACTCTTGCCAGCAGTAGAGAACTATTGATTTCAGCAAGGCCTAAATCCTCAAACTTATTCTTGCAACCCAGTGAAGCGCTGTGGTGTGAGAAGGCCTATTGAACTAGTATCCTGAAACTCTTTATTTATTTATTTATTTATTTGGATTTGTAGAGCGCACATCTGCCCGGGGGCATCGTGGCGCTAAGAAGTCTTACTTGTTACAGGCATACATGGTGAATATACAGATATACAGATTAGCATAGACGCGTTTTTTCATACATTTGCTGTTATTTCCATAATTACAGTGGTGAGAATACAGGTGAGGCGGGGTTAGTGGAACAGCATGGTTTTGAGTAGTCTACGGAAGGCATGGTATGATTTTTCGCTAGTATCCTGAAACTCTATGGCTTGCTACCACAAGGCTTGCCTGAGGAACTCACTATCCAGCTGATTGAAATACCCACAAAAAAGGAGGGCAGATCCTGTGCAAATCCAGTGACAGGCCTAGCTGATCCAGTCCCGCGCCTGACGTGCTGTCCTTCCTAGACCAGATCCAATCCATGACCAGAATTGACTGTCCAATTTAGTAACTTATTCTGTGAATATTAATAGGAAGAACAGTGACCCATAATATATCTGCATTGTATGATCCCAATCTCAAACCCATCCCATCTTTAATTCAGAAGCATAGTATTGCTAGAACTATCTTTGCACTGACTCTTTTCTCATTTGTGTTCCTAAACCCTAAATTCTTATTTATTGATTAAGAAAAGTAATTCCCAAACCAAACAGAAACTAGAGTGTTACACATGAATTGTTATGAGCGGCCGTGAATGACCTTCCTGTGTGGCATTCTCCTTTTTGTAGTTTTTAATATAGCCTCAGAAAACCTACCTGTCATTCTGAACCCAAATTTCTGTTTTCCATTCTCGCGCCTATTTTACAAAAATTGTCTTCTACTAAAACCTCTATAACTCCCTCAGTTTTTATGATAGAACCCTCACTTGTACCCAACATCCTTAGCTATCCATAGAACCCAAAACCGCAGTGCAAAACAGTGTGATTCACCCATTATAGTGAATATCGCGTAAGGAAAAGTTTGCCACAAATTGAAATTCTGAAAGGTTTTTAAACGTGTGAATTAGCTGTAAATTATTTCCCACTTGGACTTTGAGATTTCAAATGTTTTCTTTTGACTAAATCATTGTTTGTGATTGTGTGTGACTGTTCAAAGTGGCTCCCATAGGAATTTATAATAATGTAAGTATTTTTGAGCACATTTGGTGTTTTTGCGCAGTTAATTCCAAAGACAATTTCAAAGCCATGCTGACAGCTGAAAAGTCAATTCTGTTTTCTCTTGTGTTTGAAGGCGAAAGGTGGGATTGATATTCTGTTTGATTTGTGCCATTCCTGAGTACCTGCTCTCTCCTCACATCTATTTAATTGCCTATTGGGGGCTGAGGGGTGTTGCAGGGGGAACCTCTAACCATAGTGCTATCTGTTCTAAACCAATTCAAAAGTATAATTTTCTGTGCTGCATTTGTCTTTGTGCTCATTACTTGATTCCTAGTGTATTAAATATACTATTCAGTGTTCCTTCACCCCATTGGTGATTGTTATTACCTATTAAAATATTTTGTGATTACATTTTAATACATAAATAAATATTTACCTTTGCAAACTAGCCTGATTCCTTGTTCAGTGTGACCGGCGGATTCCAGGAGAAAGGTATGATACGAGTGGTATATCGTTCAGAATATTGAACTTATAGATAAAAATAAATAAGGGTTTCAGTTGTGCAATACACGTTGGCAGTGACTTGGATGTGTGCCGGATTGAAATCACTTACAGCTTGGGTGCTCGGTGTCGGAGTCCTGAATTTGACATACCACTCGTGACAGTCTAAAACAGCGTGCTAGCCGACGGGGTACAAACACCTTGTTGGGTTACCATACTGTGCTACACTGTACAAGCACCCCTCAAAAGAAATACTCAAAGGAATTGTGCCTGTTTGCAAAAGTAAAAGAACCCTGAGAAAGTCAGAAGGAAATTAATATTTCCGGAATGGTGAACCCAGTGGAAATTAATATTGCTTGGGAACACTTCCTGCACAAATTGGTTGTCAGGGGTGAATGGCCAGAACAGGACAAACAGGTATGGCTGCAGGGAATAAAACAGCAAATCACTGAAATATACTTTGATACCTGGCAGGACAAGGGTCCATTAAATCAAGCACTTAGCAAATTGTATATGACCCCTAAAATAAAAGAGAAGTAGTGCAAAATTGCCAAAATAGTGGCCTACCTACCACATAGGAGACATACAGGAAAAGTACGCAGACCATGTAGAATTGACCAAGAGGCAAGGGGAAGCACTGCAGAAAATCCAGAGCAATCTCTGGACAAGCAAAGGCTCCAAGATACCAAAGAATCTGATACAGAGGCTAGGCAATATGCCACCAAACTCCAAGAAGATCTGGCTCTCTTACTGCAAAAGAATGCAGAGCAAGATGCCCAGGTACAGACACTGCAAAAAGAGTGTCAAGAAAGGTTGGATTCTCTACAACAGAGTCAACAAAAGCTGGAGCAGCAATTACATTTTAACAGAGTCTGTGCAGAACAGTTAGGTGTCTTGCAAGACCGCATAGACAAATTAAAAGAGGAAAATAATAAATTAATTATTAAATACCTAGAATCCCAAGCAGAATTTGTTGAGGAGCACCAGAAATCTTGGGCACTTAAAAAGCAGAGGGACGACCTGGCTGCACAGAGGGGCACTCTAAGTCGGGAGAGGGACTCCTTAGGCCAGGAAGTCAGCCATTTAAAAACAAAGTTGGAGGAAAGTAAGCTGGCCCTTTAGGAGTTTGGTGAAATCAAAACTGATTATGAAAAGCTGTTAGAGCACACCAGGCGGGTGGAGTATGCTCTGGCAAAGAACCATGAGACCAATGAGGACCAAACTCAGGAGGTGAGTCTCCTGCAGCAAAAATGCAGGCAGGAAGCACAGAGAGACGATGAGGCTCTCTGTGAAAAAATGACAGGCTCCACAAACAGATAGCCATGCAAGAACAGATCATAGAGACCTGTAAGGCCTTAATAGAGGAACAAAAGTGTCAGATTTTGGCATGTCATCAGGGAGTAGGGGCTGAAAGAGATGAGGTAAGATGAGGTAAGATGGGAAAGAGAAACCGCTGAACATAACCTCAGGACCCCTGGCATCAAGGACATTAATCCCTTCAGTTCCAGGGACTCTGCCAACCTCAGGTCCACTGGCTCATATGAAACAAGGGCCACGGGGATGGTAGACTTCAACACAAAGGGAAATATGGGACTGACAGATCAGCGCCTCCCAGAAATGGATGGGCGGGCATCTATGTACAGGTTCCCAAATATTAGAGCCAGCCTCTCTGATAAGGGAGACTCCAGTGAGGGGAGAATCAGAGAATTGGATCCTCAAAAATATCACCTACCAAGAGATCAGTCAGTCAAATTTGGTGGGGAATTCCATGAGACTAGGCCCACAAAGAGCATTTTAAAAACCTCTTCCCGGCTAGGACAGTGGGGTGGGGGGTTACTCAGCCAATCCTGGGAGCAAGGGAGAGTCAGAAGACTCTTCTGAGTGCCACAGGTCTCAAGAGACTAGGCCCCCACATTCTACCAGCCATTCCCAAGCCCGCAGAGTCAGGGAAAGCCTAGAGGATCAGACATCCACCTCTGGTAGCAGTGCCTCTGAGTCAGAGGATGAGTGGACAAGGGTGACCAGAACTAAAAAGGCCAACAAAATGAAGAGGGTCCTACTGAAAGATCCCCTGAAGCAAATCAAGGCTATCAGGAGCGTTATAACGCTCTACCATAAAAATGCCAAATATTCAGTTTGGGAGCACCTCGAATTGTTTGAGCAAATGATGGAGACTTTCCACCTGAAGGACAGCCAAAGCTGTATTCAGTATGTCAAGTGGACTTTTTCACCTGAATACTCCAGCTTCTTTGCGGGGCTGAAGGATCAGAACCATTCAAGATGGTCCACCTATAGGGCGGCCATCTTAAAGCATTTCTCAAAACACAGAAACTCTCAAGAAGCCCGCAAGGCGGCCTACATTCTGCAATGTGTGGAAGACCAGGTCCCACAAGAATTTGTACAAGAGCTGAAAAGTGCCTTTGCGCAGACCATCAGGAGGGTGCGCACAGACAATAGGGAATTTATCAATACCTTCTTTCACGCCCTCTCCAAATACATTATGACCCAGCTGGTGAAGGACTTTCATGAGAAAAGATCACTAGACTGGTTCATTGAACAAGCAACTCGCATTTACGAAATGCAGAAACCAGTATAAAATAAAAGTGCCTATAAAAGTCCAAAACCAACCAACACCCCTGCTGCAGCTAAGGTGGCGGAGGTGAAGGTTGCCCCCATTTTAGATCTGGAGATGGGAGGGCCTAAAAACATTCCTGTGCAAAATCCCACTAACCAAAGACCCAGAAGGCCCTCGGGCCAATTCCAAACAGGGAGTCAGGGAGGTAAGCCCACAGGTGTGACCCCTAACTCCCCTGACTACACCAGCCCCGTTACAAGGGCAACAGACCCATATTTGGCTATGTGTGGACTCCCCCAGCCAAGGGGGGATCCAACCAGGTGGCAGCCAACCCAGGAAACTTCCCTCCTAACTTTCCCCAGGAGGGCAGTAATCCCCCAAATGCCAGGTTGAGTTTCTTTCCCCGGTACCTGCCAAACATCAACCCCCAAAACAACCCTTCTTTCTTTCCTCACTTTCCTGAGCCCAGACAGCCCAATCCGGGAGAGGGGAGGCCAAGGAGGGGTACCAAAACTATCCAAACCGTGGGTATTATGGGAGAAGGGATAGTTACCCTTCCCGTGATCAACCTAGGGTAGACCAAAGAACCCCGTACCAGCCAGAGCGGGTGTCCCAACTGGAGCACCAGGTCCAGAACTTGGCACAGGATCTGGGTCGCATGTTGAGGGCGCAGCAAAACCCTCAAATGAACATGGCGACTCAGAAATCCTCCAATCAAGGGTCTGGTGCTCCAGAGCAATGACAGGGAGAGAACCCTGACAACCCACCCGTTCCCAGGGGGAAGGGTGGTGTAAAGCCTTAGAGGAAGCTTCCTTCCCCACTTGTGAAAAGCCCCTGAAATCCCAGGAACCGGAACCAGAATCTCCTCCCCCCTAAAGTCTGCAACCTAAGGGGTGGGTAGGAGAAATAAAGAGCCTCAAAAGACCCATTTTGTGGAGGAGGTTTGAATCTTCCAATTTGAAGGACGGGGTCCTCAGACGATTGTGGGAAATGGATCTACACCTCCAAGGATGGGGGAAGTCCTCCCAAAGAGAAATGTGTCCCAAGAAATCCTGATCAAGACTGGGTAGATTTGGGGACCAAGTTAAAAACGCCCAGCATTGAACCACAAAATGACCAGCCAGAAAAGTACCTTGTTCAAACCAATTCTGGTGACTGCCTCCAAAAAGGGGGGGCAGCCCAGAATCAGAACCAGGGGTGGCCAAAAAGATCTCAAACAAAATCCTGCCCAAATAACCCCTCTGTCAGAATCCAGAGCAAAGAAATTAGCCCACCAATTGGCCCAAAAAGGGCATTATCTTTGCCCCCTTGAGGAAAAGGAGGGAGATTTTGTGTCCCTTTCCAAATACAGGGGCAATGTACATTTTTGGCATGGGTGGACACTGGATCTCAAGCCACCCTTCTGTCAAAAAGGGCCTTTGATCAGATGAATTCGGGAAGGGGGGAGAAATACCAAATCCCTCTCACCCCTCTTCCTCGAGAACTTCAGAACTTCGATGGGAACTTCGATGGGAATGAGATTCCTGTTGTGGGGACTGCGGATTTAGACATTAAAATTGGGCGACACAAGGTGAAGGACCTGGTTATATTTGTCACTCCAGAGGGTACACCATGTTTACTAGGGAATGACATCCTGCGTAGATTGTCTCCCCTCATAGATTGTGTAAACAAGGTCCTCTGGACCCAGACTAACCGACCAATAAAATTAAAACATAGTGTCAACCATGTTAGTTTAAATGGCACGTGCCTCATGGTTGAACAAAAACCTGACCAAATCGAATTCCATTTCCAAAATAACCAAATCCCTGACATGACAGTAATTGCAGTAGGACAACAAACTGGTGATGGGAAGTCCTCTCTATTTCTGAAAATCAACCTTCCTTCCAGTCTCAAGTGGCATTCCACAGTGGATGGGAATACTGTGAAATTCTATACAAATTCACCATCCGAAATCCCACTCATATAGTCCAAAATGATGAGAAACCAGCTCAAAGCTTAGCTGACATTCAGAAAATTAGAGAGCAGTTGTTCATCCCTATTCAGTTAAATGAGGGAAGGACTCTGTTCTCGCCCGAGTGTGCGTGAACAATGGTAAGAGCTTCATCAGCGAGGCCATGTTCCGAAAACTCCCAAAAGATCAAGCCATTCCCACATTTAAATTGATAGACAAATGGGAAATTGACCTGGAAACACTAATTTCCAAACATCTCCTGCCTAGCAGGTGTATGCTCAAAATGTCCATAGGCGACAAGAGCATCGTCCATAATTGTTGGGTCATGCGAGATGTCCCTGCTGCATTTTTGTTCGCCAGTGACATTCTCAAAAGCTTTGCCATTAGTTTGGAACTAATAAACTTCAAAGCCTGGTCCCGATTAGCGGGTAATCCATGGACTTTGATGA
Source organism: Ambystoma mexicanum (assembly GCF_040938575.1). Taxonomy (NCBI): domain Eukaryota; kingdom Metazoa; phylum Chordata; class Amphibia; order Caudata; family Ambystomatidae; genus Ambystoma; species Ambystoma mexicanum. Next base: position 649,166,325 of record NC_090922.1, on the reverse strand, counting down.
CCCAGAGAAAGCATTGAGGTCAGCTCAACTGCTGCCATATGCAGTTGAAATTCAGACTGGAAAGAAAGTCATCATCCCAGCACGGACCCGACTATTCCCATTTAAAGAAACTGAAGAATCCTGACGCCTATGTTCACCTCAATGCCCATTTTCAACTGCAAGGGTTGGGGTTAAACCCAACGCCACTGGTCAATACAGAACACAACACCATTCCAATAGAGGTGGATAACAGCGACCTAAAGAGAATCACTCTGGGCGCAGGTACCATTATTAGAATGGTGGTTGATGACCAACATGTTTCCATAGATTTAGGTAATGAACTGATAGGACCGATCCCCAATGACTGTTTTGACAGTAATAGCGACAATGACACAACACCAGATAGGATCTTCACCCGGCATGGGCGGAATTTCCTGGTGTACTCTTCCTGCCCTTAAGGTAAGGAAGATGTGACCTGTGACTTCAGGAGGGATGAGGTGATCTTTCAAGTCCACCAGGACTGCCTTCCCCACCTGAAGCCATCAGTCCAAGTCAGTACTGTGACCAGGGACTTCTCCACCCAGCAGGAGGAGGCACCTGAGATAAACAAACCAGAAGTCTTTCAGGGCTTCAGGCAGATGGTTGAAGAGAGAGTCAACCTAGCTGATGCCTGTGAGACTCTGGATCAAAAGCAAAAATGTAAAAAAGTTTTCTTAGATTTTCAAGATCTCTTTGCGGTGGACTCATATGACTGTGGTCGCACCGACATCCACTCAACAATAATTTCCATGGACCCTGGCATGAATCCAGTGTTTGTGAAGCAATATCATTTGCCACTCGCATCAATGGAGTCCCTTACTGAAATAATTAAGAACCTTGAGTCCCGTGGGATAATTCGTCCAGTCCACAGCAATAATCTGGTGCTGGGGATTTTGAAACCAAATGGCCAGTGGAGACTCTGTGCTGACCTAAGGGAGCTCAACAAAACGGTCCATACTTCCCGATGGCCTCTTCCCTACATTGACCATGGGCTGGCCCAGATCCAGGGGTCAAAGGTATATACTGACATTGACCTGACCAATGGGTACTGGGCTGTACCTGTCAGTAGGGAGGACCAATACAAGCTGGCCTTTACCTTTGGGGGGGCAGCAGTACACTTGGACCTGGACTTGGACTCCCTTCGGATACATCAACTCCGGCAATGAATTTAACATCTTTCTGCATAAGGCCATGCAGACTTGGGTGAAAGGGGTAACCTGGCCTATGTAGATGATGTTCTAATCAAAAGCTCAACTGCGGAGATCCGTTATGTTCTCACACAGTTGAGGGCTGGCGGAGCAAAACTCTCTTTCCAAAAGGCACAGTGTTGCAGGACCCATGTCAATTTCTTGGGGGATGAGATAACTCCTGAGCGTCTCTATCCCCAGGAAAAGAAAGTGAAGGCACTCCAGAAAATAAAAAAAAAACACAACTCTGCGGGAACTAAGGAGCCTCCTTGGACTGACTAATTACAGCAGAAAGTTCATTGAGGAATACGCAGGGATCATGAGACCCCTGATTCATCTGTTGAAGGGGGGGTCAAGTGGGAGTGGGGACAAGCCGAGGCAGTAAGACAACTCAAAGGAAGCCTCTCACAATCACCTTGCCTAGCTTACCCTGTCAAAAACAAGGAGTTCTTCTTGGAGACAGGGTTCTCAAATACATGCTTGACTGCAGTAATAGATCAAAATCATGATAAGGTCAATAAAGTAATCTCCTATCCTGTGTGGAGGAAAAATTCAACGATTGTGAGAAGGCACTCCTGGCAACGGTGTGGGCATTGAAGAATTACCACCCGTTTATCCAGGGGGAACACATCATAGTGGAGACTCACACCAGCCTTTGCAATATCTTCAAAGTGACAGAGTCCAGGCCGGAAATGTGAGTAATTCCCAAATTACTTCCTGGATTCTGTCAATTCAAGGCTTTCCTGTGGAGGTCAGATATGGCCAAAACAAGAACAGTCCCCTCGCGCAAGGTCTGCTTACTTGCATGATTGTGCCAGAGAAAACTGTCTCGAGGATGAAAGTCTTAAAATCAAGGACAACATGGAGGCATATCTTAATTCCCCACACAAAGTCTATGTAGAAGACAAGTGTGAGGGAATACCCACTGTCTATGTGGATGGGTGCTCCTACCATGTTGACAACAACGAGGAAAAGGAACTTGTGGCCAGCGTAGGGAATGCATGGGTGAATGATGCCCCAGAACCCTCCGCTGCGTACAAACTCGGTCCCTGAAGTAGTTAAGTGGCAGAACTGATGGCTGTGCATCAAGCCATCCTCACTGCTGTCCAATACCAACTCCACGAACTGGTCATAATCACTGATTCAGATTATGTACGGAACAGGTTTGTGGAGCACCTGGTTAACTGGAAAACCAGAGGCATGCTATGTGCTAATAATAAACCATTAAAACACACACAATTATTGATGATCTGATCACCTCGAATGGGATGACCATCTACTGGAAAAAGATCAAGGGTCATTCTACGGTAGAGGGACCAGACAAAACTGGAAATGACCTAGCTGATCAGCTGGCCAAAACCGGAGCCATCCAAGGGAAGCTACTTGAGATTGAGTCCCTTTTGGGGGAAATCCAGGTCACTGTTATCACTAGGTCCCAGACAAATGCTCACAATGAACTCTCAACTGCACAATGGAGTAAGGAGACCCCAGATGCTGATTACAGTTCAAAAAGGGGATCCAATATTTGGTAAGTTTTATCAACACTTTGAGGACCCTGAGAACGTTCCCCTGACGGATACCAATTACATAGGGAAAGAGGACTTCAGAGTGTTGATGAAATGTCCAAAAATGTTCCGAATTCAAGACGGGTTGTTGGTGAGGAGATCCATATCTGGCCATGGCCAGTGGGTGGTCCCTATCTCAATCCGAAGCCTGATGGTAAGTCTCGCCCATGATGCAGCCACAGCCGGTAATCAGGGGTTTCATACAACATTAGAACTCTTGCGAGAGGTTGCATACTGGCCACACATGAGGCAGGACCTCGACCAATACTTGAAGGGATGTCTTGTGTGTGCACAATTTCAGCCAACATCACTCACACACTGTGCTCCCCTTCAAAAGAGGGGGATGACACTGCCTTGGTCAGATTTGCAAGTCGATTTTATCGGGCCCATGATTCACTCCTCTAGGGGAACAAGTACATGTTTACCGTAACATGCTTATTCACTAAATGGGTGGAATGTCCCCCAGCCCCAAATTGCAAGGCAGAAACAGCAGCTGCCCTGATGATCAATCACATCTTCTCGTGTTTTGGACTACCCCAAAGGATTGAGTCAGACCGAGGTAGCCACTTCACTAGCGAAGTGATGACAAAGATGTGTGAGATACTTGGGGTCAAAAGGAAACTACACATTGTTTACCGGAAGTCCTCTAGTGGTTGAGTTGAGAGGTACAATAAAACTATTGTGAGCATATTAAAAAAGTTTGTGGCAGATTCTGGGCCCAATTGGGACATTTGATTACCCCTTGTCTTGATGGCCATCAGATCTACCCCTTCTTCTGCAACAAAAATGTCTCCATTTGAGCTGATGACTGGACGAAGGATGGTGCTACCCCAGCACCTGCTCTACAGAACCCAAGAGTAGACCTTGATAAATCCCTTCATAACTCATGAGTATGTTGACAATCTGAGAAAACACCTTCAACATGCTTTTGCTTATGCTCAGTGGAATCTAGAAAGATCTGCAGACAGTATGAAGACCCACTATGACTGTAAGACAACTAAAAAGAATATCAAGTAGGGAACCGGGTCTACTTGGACAATTTCCAAAGGAACCAAGCCAAAGAGCGCACATTTCTCCCAAGTTGGCGGGGTCCTTTTGAAATTGTGGACAGAATCTCACCAGTCGCCTACAGAATCCGCATTCCCAAGGGCAGTTTGACAGAAGGGGAAGACAAGTGGGTCCACATAAACCAGCTGAAGAGTTGCCATCCCAGGCATACTTTGTGGCAAATAGAGGAGCCGACCGGAAACCCAGAGGGGGAAAATCTGGAGACATAAAAGAATTACTAAATGTGCTCCGTGTATGTGCGAGAAGAGTGTTGAGATCATTAGTGAACATAGGTGGGAAATATTGCCAATTGTAACCAATGCAAGTGTCTTTCCCACTGCTGACATCCCCCAAAGATGTGTGGACACAGTAGTGGTAAAATGTCCATAACCATGCTATGTTCTATTTTCTAGCATTGGACTAAGAATCATCCCAAGAATCACCAACGAGGACCACACAGGGACCGGGAGGAAAGACCCAAGGAGCCCTGAGTGCCGCTCCATACTCCCAACCAGAACCAGCAAGGAGAGCGGGTCACCTCCAGCACTGACGGGAGAAGCGACTGAATTTCTCCACATAGACAGAAAAGAACATCCCAATCTCCCGACTTCCCCTTGACGGGAGGTCAAAACCAAGGTGGGAGTGGGGCTCTGTGGGATGTATTGACCCACTTTGCTGTGCTATGCGGCATCACTCTGATAGTTAGGATGCAAGAAGCTGCAACAATGGCGGCAAAACTCTTGTGCGCACCAAAAACCTACAAAAACCACGTTCTGCAACACACAAAAGAATGGATGCACAACCTGCCACCCATGGTGCATGTGTGGTGGGATAGAGCACACACTGCAGAAAATGTGCGAGTGGGCTCCATGACCAGCAAACAAAGTGCAGAGAGGGAGAAGCAGCACTTTGCAAGTGAAAATCCAAAATGTGCCTATAAATTACATTTGCTTTGTTGCTAAAAACTCCAAAATGCCTATACAGAACACTTTGCTACATTCAAAATCTTGCTTGGCGCCAACATTAATGTAATATAATGAAGCTTGGCAAATATATAAAGTCCTAAAGGGTAAAGAGTAAAACATTTCTTCCGGAAAACTGAATTGTCTGTAAACTGACAGCCTCTGTCAAAATCTGGGTGCAGTACCCTGGGCTACCTGTGAATGACAGCTGTCAAGATGAGCGCCTGATGAAACTTCAAAGTATTTAAACTAAAAGTCTGCCGGATTAGCAAACATAAAAGGATTGTTGCTAAAAGGAATCCAGATCTTAGTTGTGTTTTTGATCCCACAGATTTAAAGCTAAGAAAGTAATGTATTTATGTGATTTGATGCAAAAAGTTTGGTTTCTGCTGGATTTCTAATTAAGAATAAATTAGCCTGGCTGAGCTGCCAGAAGTTGAAAAACAGGCTTTTCCACCCAAGAGCAGAGCCTTCCTCTCAGCAGAAACTCACTGGGAGATTATAATTGTGGGTTACCTCAGACTTTTGTCTACAGAAAGAGAATGAACAATGGCAGGGCTTCAGCCCAGGAAACAGAGATATGAAAGGGATCGTGGAAGGAACTCCCCAAGGGAGGGGGTTGCTCTGGGACTGCAAGGAGAGACAAATTGGCAGACCATTTCCTGTTAAGCAGGAACAATGAAAAATGTTTAAAGACTCATACTGTGTGATTCAAAGTGGTAAAAAATATACCAAGGACATATCTGTTAGTCTAAATTTTGGCTGCACGTTTCAAGAGGCGGTAGAACTGTGTAACATATTGTGGACAGGAATGGCAATATATGTGGTTTTATGTGAATTGTGTTAATGCTACAATTGTGAAAATGTACACACACATCCCAATGGTAACCACACACATTTGTGGAAAGTTGCAGAAAGTTTGGAAATTGTGTTCATAGCGAAAAGGACAAGATTCTGTAGAAAGGTGAAACAAGATTCCACAGCTGTGTGATTTTGATGAACAGATACTATATAAAATATGGAATCTTTGTGTGTGATTTGTGTAGAAGTGACCAATGTAGAAATATGTATTTAGGATAAAATCCAATTTTGACACTGGTGCCCGGGAGAGGTTTCTAAGGACGGTAAAGCTAAACCATAAATGAGACATCATCCGGCCTTGATCCAATCACTCAAATGCAAGACAGAGATGAGGTCCTGATCCAATCCCAGTTCACAGGGGCAAGCTTAGCTAAGCCGGCCCATACACCCATTTTGTGATGTAATTTTCAAGGATAAATAGAGACAGCTGACAACACGAAGGGACTCACTGATTCACTCACTTTCCTGATTCCAGCGAAACACTCTGATCCAGCATTCTACATCCAACTTTAACATCCTTCCAGATCCAGATGCCAAGAAGGAAACTCTCTTGTTTGCTACCGCAAGGCTTGCCTGAGGAACTCACTATCCAGCTGATTGAAATACCAACAAGGAGGGCAGAGCCTGTGCAATCCTGTGACCGGCCTAGCTGATCCAGTTCCGCAACTGATGTGCTGTCCTTCCTAGACCAGATCCAATCCATGACCAGAACAGACGGTCACATTTAATAACTTATTCTGTGAGTATTAATAGGAAGAACAGTGACCTATAATATATCTGCATTGTATGATCCCCATCTCAAACCCATCCCATCTTTAATTCAGAACCATAGTATTGCTAGAACTATCTTTGTGCTGACTCTTTTCTCATCTGTGTTCCTAAACCCTAACTTCTTATTGATTGATTGAGAAAAGTAATTCCCAAATCAAACGGAAACTAGAGTATCACACATGAATTGTTATGAGCAGCCGTGATTGACCTTGCTGTGTGGCATTCTCCTTTTTGTAGTCTTTAATATAGCCTCAGAAAACCTACCTGTCATTCTAAACCCGAATTTCTGTTTTCCATTCTCGCGCCTATTTTACAAAAAACGTCTTCTACTAAAACCTCTATAACTCCCTCAGTATTTATGATAGAAGCAAAATTTCAACTACTACTTGTACCCAACATCCTTAGCTATCCATAGAACCAGTGCAAAACTGGGCGGTTCCCCGTTATAGTGAACATCGCGTAAGGAAATGTTTGCAGCAAAATGAAATTCAGAAAGGTTTTTACACGTGTGAATTAGCAGCATATGGTATATCGTTCAGAATATTGAACTTATATATACAAATAAATAAGGGTTTCAGTTGTGCACTACACGCTGGGCGTTATTTGGGTGTGTGCCGGATTGAAATCACTTACAATTTGTATATTTTACTTTCAAATATGTAGCCACTTACTGTGCGTACATTCATGAGTGCCAGTTTTTGATTTTCACTATGGGGGCAAAACTACCTGGGCATATGTTATTCTTGCAGCCGTTCATTTTTTACCCTTTAGTGTGATGCTTAAATGCAGGTTGTTGGGGTTGTGCAATGTATCACAACAGTCACCAAGAGACCGGCCATAAAACAAGGGGCTTGTAGCATGCTGCTTAATCAAAGTGTGTGATCCTTGGCAAATAATATAATCGCACAGCACATTTCCCAAAAAAAAGTGGGAGTTCTCAAAGCCTGCAATGTTTTATACATAATAAAAAAAAATGATATTTGTACAGCTACAGTGACATCAAGGGTGAAACATCACTGGTGACCCAGGTCTCCCATCAATGCAGTAACCAGGACTGACTTAGCTTCAAATTGAGGAAAAAAAAGGCCAGACCTTCAGGCCATGGTGCCTAATAAATGCGACCACCTTACAAGACCACTTAGAGCAACATCGCCTGAGGGAGCTGGCCCCTTCCTCACTTTGAAGCTAAGCAGTACTGTCCATATATTCATGGGTGCCAGCTTTTGATTTTCGTTATGGGTGCACAAAGTACCTGGGCATATGATATTGTTGCAGCCGGTCATCTTTTCCTTGTTGCCGTGCTGCTTAAATGTGGTTAGTTGGGGTTGTGTGATGTATCACAACAGTCACCAAGAGACCAGCCATTAAATAAGGGGATTGGACCATGGAACAGGACATTTCAGCATGCCCAGTTAGGTGCACACCATTATGGTGTGACCTTTTCGCTGCAGTTTCTGATTGGACGTGCCCAGTTAGACGCAGCCAGTAGGGGCAGGGACCTCTCAGCGCAAGGGTGATTTGGTGTTACAGGTCACAATTGGTACGGCAGGAACCTGCAAGCACTTTGCATTTTAAACCTCACGGTGCAAGGATGTTTTGGAACAAGAGGTCCCAATTGCCGTAAACCTGCAGGCACATTACATTTTGTAATATGGAGTACATTTGAAAAAGATGTGTTTACTGAAACATTATAAAACAGGATAGGACATGTATTACACTTGTTGCAGAATTTAGCACATATTAAACATAAAACACATATATTTAGTGCAACATTATAAACTGCATGCAACTATCCCTCACAAGCAACGTTACACCATGTAAACACACACATGCTTACATCAAATGCACACACATTGCATACACACACTCTCAGATGACATGCACACCCTCACACCACACATTCCCCCTTACAATGCACATATATTCAAAAAGAGGACTACACCGTCTCTGGGCAACATTATAAAACAGAACAAATGCGAAAAACAAAATCACATTTATGTTGGGTGCTGCTATCAGAGAACCATGGCCTTCAGGAGTTCGAGACTCAGCACTTAACCATTATGCTACAATGATGTTATCGTTCAAACGTTTATACATAGACTAGTGTTATATAGGCTAAGTATGAAATGTATGCCCTATGCATTACCAAACCGTTGTGGCCTAGTGGTTAAATTCTGGGCTTCGAACTCTGGCAGATCAGGGTTCAAGACTACATGTTTTTTAAATTTAATTTTTTTAAAAGTAACGCAAGTGGGAGGTAGCGAGGTTTGTTGCAGTGTAGTCCTATGATCTTATTTAGCATGATGGCATTAAGACGTGGCTGCAATGTCAACTACGTTCAAACATCCCTTGCACCAAAATAACGGCACCGGAATGGCTTTCATGCCGAAATCGGCACTGCATCGGAATGGGCATGCCAAAAATGGCCTGCGTCAAAATGATGGCTCTGAAAAGGGGTGTACCACTTGGAGAATGCTACTTAACCAAAGTATGTGCTCCATGGCAAATAATTTAATTTCACTTTGCATTGCCTAAAAACATTGCGAGGTCTCAAAGACCGCAATCTGAAGGCCATGACTAGTGGTCTGGTAGCATTTTGAAAGGGACAGTGGACACGGTCAAAGGCCATGCCCACTGACTATGGCCGAAGACTATGATAGTGGTCTCTAAGCAGTCTAAAATCTATGGAATAACAAAACCGTTGAAATTCAAGGAAAGAACCTCTGTCCATAACTGAAGGCCATTACCAGCACCCATTCATGTGTTAAAATATATTTGGCCATGCACACTGACCATGGCTGAAGGCCATGCTTAAGGTCAGTTATTGTTGTAACGTAATTAGGGTTGTCACCAGTGATGGCATCAGTGATATGATTTGTAATGTCATCAGTGTTCTCAAACAACATGCAATTATTGATGTCATCAGTAATGTGATCTGTGATGTCATCATTGTGGTCCTAGACTGCGAACAGAAGGTGAAAAGTTAAGGTGGATTTAGCAGAACTTCATGGGTTGTGTTGCATTAAGTTCTCACATTGTCATGATTCCTGCCCCAATGTCCCCAGCCCTCCAAGATGTCAGGCTGGAGCCAGGCCACGATCACCTACATGGCCCTCAAGGGCCTCTCCATCCCTCCAAAGACCCACTTGGAGTCAGACTTGGCGCTTGTTGCACCAGACTTACTCACTCCCATAGGATAACATTGGGGATTGGATTAGTAGTGCATTGATGGGGACAAGATCGATGCCCCCACATATTTCAGTTCCCTGAACTGCATGTGCAGTCCAGTCTTTTGGGTGTGGTTCAGCCCAGAGACACCTGGGATACCCAGTGACTATTTAAGCCACGCCCAGGCTGAGAAACATGCTTTGTGTTTTCTGCACCTGCAGCGTGACACTCATCGTGTTTGGATCGGTCTCCAGTAGGACTGCATCTTTCTTCTGCGCTCAGCTCCTGCAAGAACAAGAACACCATTAGGAACAGCCTTACCTTGCGGTGCTTCTGCCCATCGTTCATCGCTCCTTCTGTTCAGCGGGCATCTTCGGCGGTGTCATTCCCATCCCGGCACGCTGCTTCCTAAGGAAAAGGGAAACAAACAGAAAAAAGGCATTAGTAAGCATTCAGCAAATCTTCGCTTATTTTTTAAAGACTGTACAAGCTTCAAATGCTTACCTGAATCCCAGCCGCTCTGGGGGAACTCTGTCTCCGGAACATCCTATCCATCTGCAAGAGAGAAAAGACACTCCAGGTTAGCGTGGAAACATCTAGAGGCGCCGCATACCGCGCTTACTCACCGCATTTCTTCTTCATAACCGGCATACACTCTGAAAACATCGCAGCACCTAAAAGACACAGACAAAGAATTCAGTTCAATACCAATACGAAAGGGTCGCATTGCGCATCGCGCTCTCACTCACCTTCAGCGCTACTCATCTCAGCAGCACGTCACCATCCCCCGACGCCGGCCATCATCGAAGGAACGAAAGGAATGAAGTTAGAGAACTGTTCAAAAGACTCATTATACTTACCTGTCGGACTCTTGCCAGTGAAGTAACTAGGCAGCAACGAGCCCGCATCAATCAACGCTCCCCTGTGCTGAAAGCAGGACGGAGAGCACACTTTCCAAGAAAACAAGGCCCAGTCTCCAGTCGAGTAGACTCCAGGGAAAGGTTTGAGGTCGTAAGAGGTCAGAACAAGCTGAGTGACGTCCCGGTGGATATCAGGTGAGCGTTACACACCTTAACATCCCTGCAACTAAAGCAGCTGGGAAATGTCAATCAAGACTCAGCAGAGAAAAGGCACGACAACATAGCCAGGCAGTATGGAAGTTTATTATTTAAAGTGCATCAGGAAGGGAAAAAACCTGGACGACAGACGACATGTTTTGCGGTATTCTAACCGCTTGTTCGCGTAGGTAGGAAGAAACACAGAAAAAGGACTCTATTTTAAAACCATTTAAAACTCTATGGTAAGTGCATAGAGTGGCTTGCGTCCAATGTCAGCACTAATTGCAAGCGCCCGGCAGCCATATTTTAATATGCTACTACAACACAGTGCATATGCATATATGAAGCCAAATGGCCTCCATAGTCTCAGGTATAAAGTAATACAATGAGAAAAAACAAATATATTGTAAACATATCATTGTTGTTGCAATTCCACAAACTAAGGAAAAAACGAAGCAAAAAGACCACAACGCTACTATAAGGCGAGGTGTGTACATAACCTCCTATAACTAGGTTTAGACATACTTGGTAATATGCCAATAAATATTATGTCTCTTTGTAGGATTAGCCTAATTTGAAACACAGGGGTGATAAAACCTGTGTATACAAAATACCAAACTCAGGCATTTAAGAAATGAAAATAAATTATACATTTGAAAATTATGCCTGGGTGCAACGTCCATGTCAGTACCCTCATCTAAGAGCAGACAGGAACGTGTGTATAGGAGGTTTCTAAACAACTATGTCTTTAACTCAATTTTGGAATGCAACAACCGATTGCACTGTAGAGGATGGCTGTCTAAGAGAGCTGTAATGTCACTACTAATCTCAAACATGCAAGGACACTGTGAAGTTACAGTCGATAATGAGTATGCACAGTAATCATAGCAGCTATAGTTTTTCAACATGATATCCATAAAGTGCATAGTGCATAGCAGCAAAAATACTTTCAACAATAATAATAAGGTGCATTGTGCAACATTAAAGTGCTTAGTGCATGTAAACCATTCTCATGTTAAAGTGCAAACGTGCATATCAATACTGCTATGATAAAGTGTCTAGTGCTACTCATCAAGGAATGTTAACAATTTGCATGTCTATATCAATAGTTGGTAAGAGGCTATCCAAACAAAACGTTTTTGAAAAAATGTGAATAGCCATGGAACCATGATAAACATCTAAAGAAAAATAGTAGTGACCATTTCTGACAAAAGAACAAAAAAGTCCTTAAAGAGTCAAACCAATGCTGTGTATAAAAGCTTATCATAATGAATCCACTTTGAAATCCTACCTAACAATCATCTAAAAACATATATAAACAAGCAAAGCTACAGAAATTCTTAAGAAAACAACCTGTAAAAATGTGTTTTGCTACATTCAGGTAAATAATGAAACATAGCAGAAAAATAGTCATACAAAGACATATAAAGATAATGATAAAGACAACAAAGCCATACTGTTGGACAAATGCAGGGTCATAAAAGGGCAACTGGTTTAAAGAAGAGTTCAGAAAACATGAAGGGGGTAATTAATAGAATTCAGCGCACAAGTGGCGCACGCGGCTGGCGCACAGTGTGCGTGTGCGAATCCCTGCGCCAGCCGCGTGCGCCAAAATACATTTCCGCGCACAGCGTATTCATGGATTCCAGCCATCAAAACCAGCCGTGGCGCACAGTGGCGCAGCGACCCTGCAGCAGCGCCAGTTACGCCCCCAAGAACGCCCCTTGCGCAGGGAAAAGGCATCAAAATCCCCAATCCAGCGCAAAGGGCTCCGCTAACCCTGTACCAGCACGGCAAGCAGGGTACGTGTATCACTGGGGTGCGCGGGAAGTTCCTCACGTTATTTCAGCTGTGTATGTGTATTTCAGGGGTGCGCGGGAAGTTCCACACGCGATTCCATCAGGGTACGTGTACATCAGGGGTGCGCGGGAAGTTTCACACGTGAATTCAGCAGGGTACGTGTATATCAGGGGTGCGCTGGAAGTTCCACACGCGATTGGACCTGTGCGAGCGTGGTACATGTATTTCAGGGGTGCGCGGGAAGGTTCACACGCGATTCCAACAGGGTACGTGTATATCAGGGGTGCGTTGGAAGTTCCACACGCGAATGTCCTGGGTACGTGTATTTCGGGGTGTGCGGAAACTTACACACGTGAATTCAGCAGGGTACGTGTATATCAGGGGTGCGCTGGAAGTTCCACACGCGAATGTCCTGGGTACGTGTATTTCGGGTTGCGCAGAAACATACACACGTGAATTCAGCAGGGTACCTGTATTACTGGGGTGCACGGGAAGTTTCAGACGCGAATGTCCTGGGTACGTGTATCTTGGGGTGCGCGGGAAGTTTCACACGCGATATCACCAGGGTACGTGTATTTCAGGGGTTCCATGGAGTACTACACGTGAATTGGCCGTGTGGGTCCTCCCAGGTGTTCACTCCACAACCTCCACGGCCCCTGCAGGCAGCCCACACCACGGGGGACTAGCCTGCACCCCCACTCATGTCCCCCAGCACCCCCACCCCCCTGCACTGTGTGGCACCCTCCACCAGGCCCCCAACTCATGTTCCCCTGCACCCCCACCCCCCAGCACTGTGGGGCACCTGCCAGCAGGCCCCCAACTCATGTTCCCCTGCACCCCCACCCCCCAGCACTGTGGGCACCCTCCACCAGGCCCCAACTCATGTTCCCCTGCACCCCCATCCCCTAACACTGTGGGGCACCCTCCAGCAGGCCCCCAACTCATGTTCGCCCTCAACACCCAATCACCCCCCAGCACTGTGGGGCACCCTCCACCAGGCCCCAACTCATGTTCCCCTGCACCCCCACCCCCCAGCACTGTGGGGCACCCTCCAGCAGGCCCCCAACTCATGTTCCCCTTCACCCCCACCCCCCAGCACTGTGGGGCACCTGCCAGCAGGCCCCCAACTCATGTTCCCCTGCACCCCCACCCCCCAGCACTGTGGGGCACCTGCCAGCAGGCCCCCAACTCATGTCCCCCTGCACCCCCACCCCGCAGCACTGTGGGGCACCCTCCACCAGGCCCCAACTCATGTTCCCCTGCACACCCACCCCCCAGCACTGTGGGGCACCTGCCAGCAGGCCCCCAACTCATGTTCCCCTGCACCCCCACCCCCCAGCACTGTGGGGCACCCTCCACCAGGCCCCAACTCATGTTCCCCTGCACCCCCATCCCCTAACACTGTGGGGCACCCTCCAGCAGGCCCCCAACTCATGTTCGCCCTCAACACCCAATCACCCCCCAGCACTGTGGGGCACCCTCCAGCAGGACCCCAACTCATGTTCCCCTGCACCCCCACCCCCCAGCACTGTGGGGCACCTGCCAGCAGGCCCCCAACTCATGTTCCCCTGCACCCCCACCCCCCAGCACTGTGGGGCACCTGCCAGCAGGCCCCCAACTCATGTCCCCCTGCACCCCCACCCCGCAGCACTGTGGGGCACCCTCCACCAGGCCCCAACTCATGTTCCCCTGCACCCCCACCCCCCAGCACTGTGGGGCACCTGCCAGCAGGCCCCCAACTCATGTTCCCCTGCACCCCCACCCCCCAGCACTGTGGGGCACCCTCCACCAGGCCCCAACTCATGTTCCCCTGCACCCCCACCCTACCAGCACTGTGGGGCACCTGCCAGCAGGCCCCCAACTCATGTTCCTCTGCACCCCCGCCCCCCAGCACTGTGGGGCACCCTCCACCAGGCCCCAACTCATGTTCCCCAGCCAACATGTCATCACAATCTAGATCCCTGGTCCCTATGGTAAGCCTCCAAATGCCAAACACCCACCCGAGTATTGCATCCACCCACTTAGAAATGGCAACAACATGAACGAACCCCAATTGCAAGTTTGGAAATGAACACATGTCCCTCACATACACCCAATGGGTGTCAGTGAATCTCAAAACCCATATCATGACATGCATGAAACCAATGAGATGATACTACACATTGAAGTTTGAACAAAAAATATGTATTAAAGGAAACATAAATTGAATCAAAAATAAACAAACAGAAATGGGAATTCAAATAATGCAAAACCAAAAATCATAATCCAAAGGAATGGTGTCCAAAGTCACAGTCCACAAAAGAAAATCCAATGGAAAATTATAATTGAAAGCCATTGCTCCATGGCTAAATTGTAAAAAAAAAGAAAATCCAACAGTCAACTATATACAGATGAACAAGCCAGGGTCTATGATCCCAGCAGAAGAAATTAAACCTATCTAATAACACTACCTAATAAAAAAAAACTATATACAAAAATGTGGCCCATTGTCCAAAAGGTCCAAAAAAAATGCAAAACCAAAGGAAACCTAACACTAACGACAGAACTATTTACAAGGGCAGCGGGCTAGTCCGACGGCTCACTTTTGGATGTCCCGGGCCAGGGCATCATCAAACTCCTGCTCAATGTCCCAGAGGCGGTCCTCCTCCATGGCCCCCAGGGTCCGCAGGGCCGTCGACGTGTCCACCTCCAACCCCCTGCGGATTGCCTCGAGGCACTCGGCCTGCCTCAGGGCCCTCCGCATGGAGTTCTCCGCCCTGACCATCGTGAGCCGTGCCTCTTCCGCCCGCTGCCGCTCCGCATCTATGGCGTGGCCCAACCGCTGCCACACGGAAGACACTTTCTGTCCTGGGTCCTCCTGCCCTCCGGCCGATGCCTGCCCCTCCGATGTCGAAGGCCCCGAGGCATCATGGCTCCCACCACGTTGCTGCTGCTGTGTCTCTGCCCGTGCACTGCCTCCTGCTGCCTGCACATCCTCCGCTGGCTGGGGTGCAGTCGTTGATGTGGCCACCCCTGCTGGACGTCTGACTCCCGACTGTGGCAGGGATGCCTCCTCCACCAGCCTGGCAGCACCGTCAGAGGCAGCTTCACAGGGCACCCAGGTGACTGATGGGTGGGAAGATGGCACGGAGGACGACTGGCGCATAGAGGGTTCAGTTGAGGAGGGGCTCGTAGCAAGCCCCATCAAACAGAGGAATCCGGCCTGGGTGACCTGTCCCAGTAGGCTGACGCGGTCAACGAGCCATTCGAGATGACGTGCAGTCTCCTCATGAAAAGACTGCAGGTCACCTCGCATGGCCCGTTGACGCAACGCCACACCAGTCAGGACAGGCTCAACCCGGACCCGGATAGCCACGTCCGCAGGCAGAGGAAGGCCAGTTGTCGTGCGCTCATCCCCTGCCTGAAAACGGGTCTGGACGTAGGCATCCCTGCTGGTGCAAGATGATGCAGGGACAGGATCAGGGACAGGATTGCACACAGGCACCTCCGCGGCGGCCTGTGCTGCCTCCTGTCCCTGGTCCTGCACTGCACCACTAGCACCAGTGGAATCCCCACCTCCAGACCCCGTCTCTGTTGCTTGCATGGCCTCCTCCTCCACCAAACCCCCCACCTGGATGACTCCGTGCCATCTTCACCCGTGGGACCCTGTGGGGTCCCAGCTGCCCCTTCTGCTACCGAGGAGTCCAACTCCAACATCCGCCTCTTGGACCTCCCCCCGGCAGCTGCGGCCTGGGACGCGGCACCGGACTCCTCACTCCCCGACGAGATCACAACCTGGGAGGGGAGCCGGGCCTTGCGTCTCCGGCTGGCGGTGGGATCCCCGCCGCTGTGCTCCACAGCACCTTCTCCGCCCTCTTCATCAGTTGACGCTGCAGACAGGGAGAAAGAAAACACAGGCATCAGGGCACTGTACAATGGACACATACACACATGACAGTTGTACATGAGTGGCATTGGCAAACCTCAGACATGCCATCACAATCCCCAACACACATGTCATTTCAACTTGCACACATGAGCCATACCACAGCCATATCGCAACTGCCAGCACCATCCATACACATACAACAGCATGAGCAGGCAAAGGTGAGCCAGACATCACATGCAACACAGGGAGTGCACTACACATGTACACACACCACCACACTTGCATGCATATGTACACCTCTGCCAAGTGGCGCAGTGTTCAGATGGGCATCCATGTCACATCTGCCAATCAGGCTTCCACATCCCACTGTCACATGCATCCATGTTGCATCACTGTTGCACCCTTGTCAAATACACACACATGCACATGTACACAGTGCTGATACATGCAGCTGAAAACAACATGCATGCGTGACATCTCAACATGTCTACTTACATACACATTCATCCAAACATGTGTGCCCACACAACTGCATTTGGCATGCAAGCCTACACACACAAGCACCATCCATGTCTCACACATTACAGCCCTCGCATGTGTTAGCCTCACGGCCGTGTACACCCCCACCCATACTCGACCCCATACAAACAGATGTGCAACCTGCACACTACTGAAACATCACCACACGCACAGCTCACAATCAGGATGCATGTACACTTACCGCTCGACTCCAGACGGGTCTGCCTCTCAAGGACCTGGACGTGGAGCGCTGGGGATATGCGTTCCAGGACCCTCATCTGATCTTCCGACAAGTGGCCCCGGCGCCCCTTAGCATCCGCTGCCTTCAAGAGGCGCCGGGCCTTGTTCAGGGTCCTGGACCTGAAGTCCTCCCAGCGCTTCTTGACATGTTGGAAGTCGCGGACTGCCACCGCCTCCGCGTTGATGGCAGTCACGATGTCCGTCCAGATCCGAGTCCGTCCTTCCTTGTCGGCACGGAACTTCCGAAGAGGGAATCATACTGCCCCAGGACTTGCTCCAACAGGACACCAACTTCCCTGGCACTGAAGCTGGTGCCCCTCTGCCTCTCAGGCCGGGGGTTGTCAGTGGTGCCAGATGTTGCAGTGCCCGACGTGACAACCCCAGAGGCAGGAGTGGGTGGGCAACTGGGTCCTGGGGCTGGGCTGTGGAGCGATGGAATCCCAGTCGGGAGTCTTCGGTTCCAGCAGGGCTGGTCACAGCAACAGCACCCCTGGCTGATGTGCAGGCAGCAAATGGCAGGGCATGTGGGCAGCAGGCAGTCAGGCAGCAGCAGATGGCAGGTGGGAGCGTGCTCAGGGCTCTGGGGGGCAGTAATTCGGCCTTCTGGGCAGGAGCGTGGTCTTCCGTGTGCTTACGTGTAACCAGCTTGATACGGAGTGATTTGGCACGTGAAAATTCTGCACGTCAGCGTGTAATTCGAGGAAAGGGCCCATGTGTGTAAGTGACGTGACGTGCACGGGCGTTTCCCTCAGCACGGGTTAAAGGTGAGCGGGGCCAGCAGTGCGCTGTACGTGCCTTTCGTGGAGACCGACGTGTGTTGCTGCTTCCTGTTGTTTCGCGCGCCATCACGACTTCACATCTATCAAGGACGTATCTCTTCTTTTGGCGGGGGTATTGGCTACGTGTGTTTTTCTGCATCGCGCTAGTCAGACGGTGAGTCGCACATGCTCTTTTTCCCACTGCGGGTGCCCCTGTGTTTCGCACCCATTTTCGATGTCATAGTAGCCTGCATGTCCCATGCGTACGCGTTATTCGTGTTACTGGGTGGCACCGCATACTGCGGGAGGTTGAATCCATGCACATAGGCTGCAGGGTTGCGTGCACGGTTTTACTGCAGTTTTGGGGTGCCTGAGCATTGCGTGACCCGTCACTACATCACCCGGTTCACATACAGCCTTGCAGGTGCAGGGGGGCTGTTAACATCTTGCTTCCCAACCCCTTCACCCCAATTGCCCAGGTCAATTGTGGTGTACACCTCCCATTGGCACCAATCCATCTGTGCCGGCCCTACTACATCTGTGCCATGATTGGGAGGCCACCAAAGGTGAGGGGCGCCTCAGCTGGGCGTACTCCTTGTGGCGGGCGTGGTCGGGGACGTGGCCGTGGAGACCAGGGAGTAGGGGGACTCCAGGGTGTCCACAGAGGGGGAAGAGGCAGGGGTGCGCCACTTGAGCACAATGTTGTTCCATGTGTCGGTGCAGTCATGCCACCACCCCCTGTGGTTCCGGGGGATGCAGCTTCTGCATCTGGCACTAGCGCCCGTGTGACCCGGAAGTCCGTTTCATCGACTGCCACGAGCCCAAGGGTAGTGGTAGCTGCAGGTGCAGCTGTGGACACCGCCACCCAGGCTCAGGGTCTGCCAGCGCAGGCTGCGTTGGCACTTGAGGAGCCCTTGGTCGATCTCCAACAGGCCAGGAGGGAAACCATAGGGGCAGGTCAGGCTGCTCAGACCAAGACACGTGTCCCTGGGGCAGTCATGTCATCTGCTGCCCCGAACAGCCGGGTGTTGGCAAGTGCAGGGGCAGATGCACCCAACAACACCCCGGTTGTGAGTCTGCCAACCAGGACCGTTGCGGTCAATGACCCAGCTGATGTTGCTGCGCAGGGTCCATTAGAGGGCACCCAGCTGCCACTGACAGAAGTCAGGCCTTTGGTTGTCCCTCCACCTGCCACTCCCTCGGCTCAATCCACCGAACCCACTGGCCATACTGGTCAGGGCAGCATTAGCCAGCCAGGGTCTGCGCCACAGTCCAAGAGGAGGAAGGTTGCACCTGCAGCACAGGCTGGGACCCCACACACAGCCACGACCTCCTGCACATCGAGGAAGAAGCCTTTCTGCAAGCAGGAACTGGACTTCCTCGTGGACTACGTGCGGGGCCACAGCCGTGACATGCTAGTGGGTGCCAATAGTCAGACTACGGCTGCCCAACGTGACACCCACTGGAAGCATGTTGCGGAACATGTCAGTTCATTCGGCCATGAGGTGCGCACGGCACTAGAGTGCAAAAAGCGTTGGAATGACATCAAACGCAGCACTAAGGCTAAGCGTGCCTCTAATTACAACTTGGCTCTGGTGACTGGCGGTGGGCCTGCACCAGAGGAGGAAGAGCTCACTCCGCATGAGGCACTTGTTGCGGAGTTCACACCACCTGAATTGGTCGAAGGAGTGGGAGAGATGCTGGACTTTGATGCCCAGTCCAGTGAGTGTTGATGCGTGTTTGTTGAGGACGTGTGTGTTTCACTTGTGGGATGTGTTATGCATGATTGCCACTACATGTGATGTGTACATGGTTCTGATGTGTAAGTAATGCAATGCTTCCGTGATGCATGTCTCCTCTGCCTGCATGCAGGGACTCCATGTAGGCATGCTCCCTTGCCCCTCCTCCGCCACTCTGCACCCCAGTTCCACCTTTGCACTGGTCTGCTTCGATCTTGCCAATGTCTACTTTCTTGTTCATGCGTCCTGTGTAGATGCTAACTTCCAGCGCAGAATCTGCCAGAAATATGCTGTGTGGTACAGCCTTAGTACTTGATGCAGGGTATCTCATTTGTACTGTGCATAGGTCAGATGTCCCGCAGGGACATGAGTGCCCATTCATGCTCCATGTGCATTGCACGCATGCCCCTATGTGTCCTTGACTGGATGATCACTGTAATACAAGTCCTTGGTTACATACATTGCATGGCATCTCATCAGCCTTCCCATGTCAACTGTGGCTCAGTACTGCATTGAACACATGTTTAGGGTCTGACAATCTGTGTGGCTCACAGGCCTCAGCCTGTTCAATGGCCAAAGACTCTGTCCAAGTGTTGTTGTGTCTTCTTCACACATGGGCGGCCTCCAGCGTTTTCATCATGTGTCCTGCTTACAGTCCCATCATCATTTGCAGTGTTGTCACTTGAATCACATTAAGCTGTTGATGCCAGTCAACACTGCCTGTCAATACACAGGTGTATGGTCAGCCTTTTGATACCATGCTAGGCATCTCTGCTTTGGTACTGGGGTGGAGGGGTGCTTGGCTTCTAGATATGGTACACATTGAATGCACAATGCACGTGATGCCTGAATTTGACCGTGCGCTGCCTTCACATTTCTTGGCACACACCATGGAGTCCTTGTACATGTAGGTAGTGAGTGGCGTACACATTTTCTGCACTGCATAGACCCACTTCCATGGAAACTGCCACCTTTCAACAGGTCTGATCACAGAAGCAATTCAAAGTTGACCCAGCATGCATGCCAGGTTATATGTTGTGTGTCACATGTCTGCCTGATGCGTTTGCTGTCGGTGTGTGTGTGTGTTGTGTGCTTCTGACATGTGTAGTGACCTTTTTTCTCTCTATTTTTCAGGTGATGATGTAATGGAGGTGGAGGATGGTGTTGTCATGCCAGACACAGGGTTGTTACCACTCCATCAACCCGGCACTAGTGGGGGTCGTGGGGTGGTAGGCCACGAAAACCCCCAAGTGCTACAGTCCATCTTGTCTCTGGCTGCCTATGAGTCCAGCCTTGATGACGACTCTGACGTCCATGTTGAGTTGGATGAGCATCAAGTCCATGTGTCAGTAGTGAGTGATTCTGATGTGGACACTCCTCTGTCTGCGACACCTGCACTGAGGGATCAGACAGTCTTGGTTCCTCTGCCCGTGGTGGATCGGGACGCAGGGTCACCCTCCACACCAGTCACTGATGTGCCTGGGACATCACGTCGACGGGGGCATGTAGTCGTGCAGCCGCGGGCGGTGCCAACACAACGAGGACCCCCGGTCCTTGGGTCCCGCAGGGGTCAAGCCCGGCAACGCGGCCACCGCGCACAACCGCAGTATACTGAGTGGGAGCAAGACATGACTGCCAATTCCGAACGGCAGGGGGCAGCAATGAAGAACATCGCTGAGAGCATGGAGCGTGTGGCCCGATCTGTGCTCCCCCCTGCTTGGCAGGTGCTTCTCCAGCAGCAGGCGGCATGGTCCACGGCCCGCTCGCTCAGGCTGGGCATGGCGGCCTCAGACAGGGCACGCCAGGCTGAAATGTCGTCTCTGCGTCAAGCAATTGCTGCTCATGCAGAGGCGCACATGGATGCCCTGAGGGAGGAGTATGCTTCCCTCAAATCCACTCTGTGTGTCCTTCTGATGTCCCAGAGGCAGCGGGCAGAGGAGAGGTTTGCACAGCTTGAGCATACCATCTCGGCTGAGCTACAGGCTTGCCGGGAGGTGCAGCGGTTGTCCAGCCAGGCCTTGCACGAGGAACTCTGTGTTACACGTGCTACCTTGCAAGAGGAAGCACGTGTATCACGTGAGGTTCTGCATGCAGACCTACGTCACATCGCCACACAGAACCAGGCTCACCCGTCCGGCAGACTTGCTGCCGACGAGGGGCAAGCTGCGGCTAGGCGTGGCCAGGCTACTGTGCCACGTCCTCCTTTCCAGGATGAGCCAGACTCGGACGACCATCTATCTCCCACGTAGGTCGGGCTGTGCAGGCGTTGAGCCCATGGAGGTTTTTTTTTTGGCTCAGCATCATCGCATGTGGATGTTGAGCAGCACCCTGTACCTCCCCCCTCCTGCGTTCCTCCCCTCCCCCCCGGGTCGTATGTGGCCATTTTTGATTTTTCTTTTAGTTTAGTTAGTTAAGTTTCTGTTTGATAGTTAGTTTAATTAGGTAATGTAGGTTTTCCATAGTTAGTGTAATTAGTTAATATAGTTTAAAATTGCTTGTCTATTGTGCTTTCATGTGACGGTGCGGTGCTTTGTGGCTTTTGAAGGCATCCACTGTCTGTTCCAGCTGGGCCCTTCAGGCTTGTCTTGTGTATGTGTTTGCTGCTTGGGGTTCTTGACTCACATATGCCACTCCTGCCTCCCTTATCCATGGGCTCGCAAGGATGGTTCAGTGTCACAACCTATTACACAAGGGCTTTGGACTGTCATATCTGTGGCATGTCTGGTGCTGTGTGACTTGTGTTGACACCCCTAGTGGGGATGATTTCGGTGTTATTGTCCACTGTTCAGCTTTTGCTAGATGGGGTGTTTCATGATTAATGTGTACATTCATTGCTATGCATTGTGTAGTATGTTTCTTATCTTTACTGTACACGTGCTTGTTGCAATTCATGCCATACATAGTGTTCCACACTTTGGATGTGAAAGACGGACTGATGGTGTGATTTCTGATGTAACTCTCTGACATGGTCAAGTAATGAGATGCCTGAAGAGACACACACAGATGACTTTAAAGCATTAATCATGTGTTTCATGCCCTTTCTGCAGGGGGATGAGCCTCCAGAGCACCTTTGCCAGCAGACATGGCCCATTGGACGTCGGAATTCTGGACACGTTTGTTGGTGCCCACATGCACATGTGTGCACAAGCAGAGGCACAGGGATTGCAGACCTACATCCTAGAACTGCTGACGTGTTCCAAGGAACTCCAGGCAAGGTGAGCAGCACAGGGG
Organism: Ambystoma mexicanum; assembly: GCF_040938575.1. NCBI lineage: Eukaryota > Metazoa > Chordata > Amphibia > Caudata > Ambystomatidae > Ambystoma > Ambystoma mexicanum. Next base: position 649,143,533 of record NC_090922.1, on the reverse strand, counting down.
GGCCACAACACAGCAAAGCTTGCACCAGGCGAGTTGCACATGCAGGCTTAGTCACAGCACTGAGGGTGAGCTTGGACGAATATTGGTGTTGAAGCACACAATTCAGCTCAGATGTTTGGGTGGACTGATGGCTGTTGATTGTAAGGTTGTCTGGGACACCTGCAGGGGCAGTGGCACATACCCTCCGGTACACCAAGGTCCATTGAGGCACTTGTATCAACCATGTAGCCTTCCGAGACATGGAAAGGGGCAGCTCACAGGGACGTACAGCAAGGGACATACTCTGGTGAAGTGCATTTCATTTCCATGTACATTTTGATAAATGCACTGCCAACTTTGTTTCGGTCATGGTGGCACACTACTTGCTCTGAAGTCATGCCTTGCTATATGGGTCTGTCTGCTTACCCAGGGAACATTGCATGTTGTGTGAATTGTGACTCATTGGTGTTCCATTTGCCACGCACCCACCGGCGGCTGACTTACTGCATTGACTGTGTATGACCCATCTCAGGGGTAATGTTATATATGGGTACGAAGCATCTACACCAGATTGTCTGTTTGTAGAGTAGTTTGTTGCTATGGGGCATGTTTGGTGGTGTGTTTTTGTGTAATGGGCACGTACAGGTTGTTGACCGTGGCTCTCTTTGCAGCATTGCAGTGCTCCTGTAACCGGACCTGAGAGTGCACAGGCAGGAGGCCAGCACTCAAAACCAGAGCTAAGTGTCTTGTTGTTTTTCTTTCAAACTGCTCTGCATAGGCTTGCTGGGGGGTGCACTAATGCATGGATGAATGTGTAATTCAATTTGGTATGTTTTTTTCCCCCTAATCACCCGGAATCCTATCCAATTTTGAACCCTGTACCCTCTACCCGGTGTTCCTGCTTCCCGTACCTATCCAAGCAACGTTCCCTAACCCTCTTTCCCCTCTGGGGTTGTCGATGCCTGTGTAAGCCGCAAACTTGCAGGCACCAAAACCCTAGTTCGGGTGGTTGGTTTGTGCCACTCCTAAGCCTGGACTACAGAAGGCCATGACAATGATGTCCAAGTTTGTTTGGATTGTATATGTGTTCATGCAGGTAGTACATTTGCTGTGCATTCCCTACTTTCATGTGTCATTCCTCCTCCCCTCTCCTGCCACTCATTCCAGTTATCCAGTGTGCCAACACCTGTCCCGACTGCATATCCCTGACCCTCCTTCCCCACCAGGGACTCAGAGGCCTGTGTGAGTTTGACCTTGCAGGCACCCGGGACACGGTGGGGGTGGTTGTTTCGTGACACTCCCGCGCCTGTACACGGGACCTGTGACAGTACACATCCGTTCATGGTGCATCATTCTATGTTATGTAGCACACATGGTTCACATCCTGTTGTGACATTGTTTTACTGTGCTACCTTGGTTGTTACATCATTGTGGTTGTACTTGGCCTTTGTGAGGTACTGCTACGTCAAGTCATCTACTGGAGGGTGTTCTGGTTCGTTTTTCTGGCTTGGATTTTGTGATTTTGTAAATGAGTGTGGACTCTGAGGGTGCAGGCACCTTTTTACACACAAGGTGGGAGATGGTGACGAAGGGGAAAGGTGATCCTGTGGCCAGGTGGAATTGAGGGTTGAAGGCTCCATGACCCAGGTGCAGTTGTTCAGTGGGTCATGGTCATTTGTGAGGGAGGGGGGTGGTTGTTGATAGTTGCCTTGCCCTGCAGTGTGATGGGAACCCTGACATTGTAATCGTGGTATCCTATGTACATGTTGTGTTCTGCTGATCAATGCCTGTTCATGTGTTGTGTTTACCTTTCAGGTGCGAGGGGATAGTTGTGGTTTGACATGCTGGGGTGTACACATGGTGAATGTTCACATGTGATGTGTAGAGGACACTGATGGTCACTTGATTGCACATGCATATGTTGAGTGCATGTCCTTACTGACCCACACACTTGCACTCTGATGCACTACATGTACAACCACCCTTGCATATCCATATGTACACTGTTTGCCTTCTGGTGCCCACTGTGTCCCTGCAGCACATGTTCTGTGACCAATTATGGATCCTGTACATGCCTAATTTGCTTTTTGATGTGGTCTGTCGCTTAGATGTGATGCTCAGGGTGTGCATCACACACAATGGCTGTTCACTGTGCTGTGCGCTGAGCAGTGTGTTGCAGGAGTTGGACACAGCACACAGAAGCTGCAGTGTTGATTTTGCAATGCACAATGTGCATGTAGACAGGCATTCATTGTTATGTTACGTCTTTAACTCTTGTAATGCAATTGGAAATGACTTATTTTGGGTGGGAGGTTGTTGGTCAGTCATTTCATCTGATTCCATGTCAGGCATCATTGTCGGATGGCACTGTACATTTTGGACATGGCAATGTGTACCTTATTGTTACTGTGTTGGTGTATGGGTATTGCTTGCCATGTCATGTTGTGGTTTGGGAGGGTTTGAGTGACATAACAGTGATGGCCATGGCCTGTTTTGCAGGTGTGTGTGATTCACACCTTGCATGTCAGGGTCATCCGCTTCTCAAAGCAACTAGCCTTCCTGCCTCACTGGAACTTGAGGAGAACCATCTCCAGTTCGGGAAGCACCTCAAGACCTTCCTCTTTGCTTCTGCTTTCTCTCTGCCTCTCCCTTGCAAAATTATTCACTGGAACTGCACTGGATCTGCAACTGGGCCACTCTCACCAACCTCGGTCCCTGGCCCAGCCACTCTCCACTTGCACTGCCTCCCTGGCAACTCCTGCACTACGGGACTATATCTCTATCCCTACAGGCCCCCCTTCCCAGCACTTGTCTGCACTTACCTTTGCAGTTGCCACCAGCTGGCCTATGTATTTGTTTTTTAGTCTACTTACCCTGTTCTGCATTCCCCCCCTCCCCTTCCCCTTGCACTTTTCCCTTCCCCCTACCCCTGCACTTGCACAATCTAACTGACACCTGGCCTAGTAGTATTGTTGTCTGTCTTCCCTTGTTCCCCCCTCCCTGCCTCATCGCACCTTGAAATACTTGTGGATAGGCCATATCATGTCATATGTGTGCCTTTTGGTCACACAGGATAGCTTGTGTTTAAGTATCTAGGGATGCAGACAATGCGGCACTTCCATGGCAACTATCTCAGGGTGGTAGGGTTGTTACAGTTGACTGTCTCTTTGTCATCATCGATTGTCATCTGGTATGTGCCAGGCCTGTGTGCACTCCGCAGGGGTGGGACTTTAGGTGAAAAATGTGGCCACAAGCTGGGTCCGGGCTTCCTCGCCACGTGCCCTGTCCCCTCCCATGGGCAGCGCCTGTGCCTGTGGTTGGGGATGTGGGGGCACCACCATGTCCACCGGTACGCCCTGCCGTGTTGCAACATTGTGCAGGACACATGCTTCCACAATGATCCTGCACACTACTGGGGGTGCATAGAGTAGCTGCCCGCCAGAGCGGTCAAGGGAGCGGAAACGTGACTTGAGCACTCCGAATGTGCGCTCCACTATGGCCCTGGTTGCAATATGGGCGTCGTTGTATCTTACCTGGGGTGGTGTGGTGGGGTTCCGGATTGGCGTCATCATGTGGTTGCTCAGAGGGTAGGCACTGTCCCCTGGGGAGGTGTAAATGGTTGTGATTATTGGGGTTTGTGTATTTGTGTGTGTGTGTGTGACATGCATGCATGTGCAAGGGCATTTGTACTCACCTAGGAGCCATGTGTCGCCATGCTGCCCAGCTTCCAGGGCCCGGCTCAGGGCGGACATTCTGAATATGAAACTGTCATGGGTGGAGCCAGGGTAGTTTGCATAGACAGAGGTGATGATTCCCTTTGCATCGCTTACCATCTGTACATTGATGGAATGCCAGTGCTTGCGGTTTCGGTAGATGTGCTCAGTGGCCCTAGGTGGACGTAGGGCCACATGGGTGCAATCTATGGCACCGAGCACTTTGGGGAAGTGTGCCACCCTGAAAAAATCCAGGACAACGGCCTGCCTTTCTGCGGTTGTTCTGGGCATGTATATGTGCCTGCGGACTGAGGGGCGCGCTGTCATGATTGCCAGTACCTGGTGTAGGCAGCGTGACTGCGTGGCCTGTGAGACCCCCCCCAATATGGCAGTAGTCCGCTGAAATGACCCAGTGGCCCAAAAATGCAGGACATTGAGCACCTTCTCCAAGGGGCTCAATGCTTGGGAGCAAAGGGTGGGGGATGTAAGGTCATCTTCCCACTCCCTGACCAGGTCTAGTATGATACGGGGTGGAACCCTATACCTGCCGTAGACCTGGTCGTCAGGCATCCCAAAAAGGCTTGTCCGTGGTGCGAAAATGCGTGCCCTGACTATTCTCCTCCTCCTGTGGTGTCCCACGATCAGTGCTGCGACAAATGGGGCATTCATCGTAGCTGTATATACGTGTTTGTTGTTTGCGCACACTTTTATACTGTGCACGGGGACACTTCCGCCTGCCTTCGTGTGGCGGACGCGTTGACGCCTGTGCGCGTTTTTTGCCGTGCACGGATTTCCTGTATTCGAATCCATGAATATGGGTTGTTGGTGTGCGTGTGGGCGTTCCGTGTAGTTCCCTGCAGTACTTCCCCAGTAACGCCTTCTTTTTCACACGTTATTCCCCATTCCGCGTGTTACGCCCACTGTTCCGCCCACTTTGGTTGTGTGCGCCGCGCTATGTGCGCTTTTGCTGTGCGCGTAGCACATGCCGTGTTTGCCTGCGTGCGCCATGGCAGGATTGGGCGCACGGACAGCAGGAAACACGCGCAGCGTCTTCCTTGAATCGCACACGTGCACATGCGCTCCGTTTCTCACGCTTGCGCTACCTTGCGCCTGCTTGCGCTGGGATTTTCGCCGCACGTTTGCTCCATGAATCGACCCCTAAGTGCCCAGGAACGTATATAGTTCTTCATCGAGATTATGACCCCTGTTTTATTTCGTCTGAAGATCCAAAATGGACTTGGTTTCTAGTTGTCTCAATTGTAACTCTCGATTTCCACCTGTGGGTGATTTGGGCACTGTCCAGATACCAAAGAAGGAGAAACCCTCAAGTTTACTGTATGATTAGACTGAAAATGCAGGGCCATCGGATAATTTGGATGTACATTTCTTATGGCTCTGATGTGTTGAAGCATTCTCAGTTTTAATGTTCCTCTCGTGCTCCCCACATAACACATGTTGCAAGGACAGTTCAACACATAAACCACATACTCGGTGTCACATGTAATCCTTGACGTGATATGAACGTTTTTACCCAAGATGGGATGTATAAAAGACGTTTTGTTGACAGCACATGTACAGGCTTTACATTTTGAACATTTATAAAAGCCCAATGGTTTAGTGATCACCCAACCATTAGTCAATGCATTGACAATCGGACTCATAAAACTCGGTACTAGGGTATCCTTAAACGAGGTTGATCTACGGAATGTAATGTTAATGCGATCTCCCAAAATACTGTTAAGATGTTCATCTGATTTAACGATATGCCAATGTCTCTGCATGACTTGGCGAATGTTGTAAGCACCATCTCCATAGGTCAAAATGAGCCACGTCTCACCCTTGTCTGTGGTTTTGTGTTTCAAAGTATCTGCTACCAATAGTAGGGAGTGGTCTGTGTCTCTTGCTTTCAAAAAGGCTCTCTCAAATACTTTTTTAGGGTATCCTCGACGTTTACATTTCTTTGCCATAAGGTCACATTTGCTATTAAAAGTATCGATCTTGGAACAATTTCTGTGCATGCGAATGAATTCCCCATATGGAATACTCCACTTGAGGGCTGTGGTGTTATTACTCTTGGTATGTAGTGGAATGTTGGAGCTCGTAAATTTTCTATACAGGCTGGTAGTCAATTCACCCTGAGCCACTGTAACAAGAAAAAGTATGTGATAGCAGTCTTGCTGTGGCTCTCAGTGAATTGCAAATTTTTGATATTAAGAATTGTAATGAAATCCAACCATTCCGTGCTGGTGCCTTCCCAAATGACAAACAAATCATCAATATATCGTAGCCATGAGGCAATTTTTGATGTATATTGACTGTTTCTAGGGTGCCATACCACAAATTTCTCCCACCAACCCATAGTCAGGTTAGCCTAGGCAGGGGCAAAAGTAGAGCCCATAGCAGTGCCTTGTAGTTGCATAAAGAACATCTTGTTGAAATGAAAGCAATTGTTATATATATGTATCTTCTTCTATTGCAGGAACTTAACAAACTTATCATTTACAAGACCCCGCAAAAACAACAGAATCTCAACAGGTAGTTGTGGTCTCTTATCAAATGTCTGTACATTTATGCACTGTTTAATAATGCATCTGATCTAGGCTGGATCAATGACAGAACTAGGATGTTCCTTAGTGTACAATATTCGAAAGTACCATATATTTTACCTGCTTCGAAATATTTGCAACCACCCATCATCCATCAGGGAGACTGATAGTTGCTGCTACTCGTGACATCATACAAACTTTAGAAACATACATAAACATTTTCTTACAGCCTTGATACAGAAAAACATTACCTACATTAAGGACAGTTCACACTTTCCCAAGACACTTGAATCAATTGAATATGATTCTGGTGACCTATTATTCACCATAGATGTCAGAAGTCTATATACTTCAATACTGCACAGTCATGGCCAAGAACCCCTGTTTCATCACACAGAGTGCTGCATCTTTTTATCTTTACATATGCTTTGTTCTTTCCATGGTGGTGGGTTTTGTGTAGTATTTTTCTATTTTGTTATTACTGCAGATAGTGTGTTTAATTAAAATGTACATACATATTTAAAGAACCTTGATCGGACATTCTCTTTATTTTGGACTGCTATACTTTATTATTTGTGTTGCTACTGGATTACAGTCACACACCACTTGAGAGTAGAGCCTTTACTCAGCCAATGTAAACACCGATGGTTATGGAGCTGTATCACTTAGCTGTGGCTGTTTTACCTTTATGATTAGGATCACTCTTCTTTTGTAGAAATGTGAGTGCTGAGTAGGCTGAATTATCCAAAACTTACCCTTGTTCTCTTGTGGCTCATAAGTCATTTCATCACACTTCCACCCTAGGACTCAGGCACCCTGAAAGAACCCTTTGAGTACCTAACAGACTCTTTGCCCATACACAAGTCTGTCATAACTTCAGTACTCCCCACAGCATACCCACAACTCCACTTGACACCCTGTGCACTGGATGACTGTTGGACCTTTTGGCACCCATGCAACACCACATAACACCTCTCCCCATGAAAGAAATACCCATGAAAGCTTCTTGTAAGTCTTGTTCCTCCTAGTACTAAACGGTGTGAGTGGCTATCTCAGGTAACACACATCCCTTGTTCATGTCCCAGGGCTTCAAGGAAGAAAAGCAAAGGTTCCCTTTTCCCCAACTATGGATTGTGAGACATTACTGTTGAGGAAAATAAGGTCATTGTTAGCAGCTGCAAAAATTCTCCAGATTTGATAGTCCACATTAAAATTGAACACGTGGCAATTTTTAAACCATATCATCAATGGTTTAAAAAAGTCAACTTTGATGGGCCCAGTACCATGTTGGTATTGACAGGGTCACTCAAACTTACTTGTGTTGCAGGGCAGGACTGGGTGCCAGGGGCAGCTTGGATGCCGGCAGCATCCTGGATGGTGGGTCTCTGGGCTGGACCCAGGGCACCAGGCTGGTCCGGGGGGGCCCAGACCAGCAGGGCCTGCAGGACCATGATCACACAGTGTGGGCCTTCAGGCCAGGGCTGCAGGACCGTGATCACACGTGTAGGCCTGCAGGCACATAGTGAGAGACGAGACAACAGGACTTCCATTGTTGGAGTCTGCAGCTGTTCTGTTGCACGTGCCTGCAGTTGCTCTTTTTATTAGCTCGATTTTTAAAAGGGCAATAAACATGGGAGGGTCACACATAACACTTGAGACTGTTCTCAGTACAGTCAAGTTCCATAGGTTATCAGACCTAGCACTTCAAGCATATGATATATGTGTTCTTTCAGATGGACAGACAGTATGCTTTGCTCCTCTTGAATGTGCCCTCAGCAGCACCTCTTTCCCTTGGTCCTGCAGTGCTCTTTCTCATCCACGTTCATGTAACACACATATCTGCACCTATCAACACTTCTGTTGACATGCATCATTCTCAGGGCGCTCAACTGTGCATGGTTGTTATATCTTCTGATCTGCCACACTCAGTCTGCTCTCAGGTCCACCTGACCGCTGCTGCCCCTCTATAATGCTACAAAGAGAAAGATGAACAGCTGCTGTTTTACACAAAGGATATGATTGGCACAAGTAAAGCTTGTGAGCAGATTAGTGAATTACCGTCGAGTGTGAGAAGGAAGTGTGAGAAGAACTAATGTATGTGACGTTGCAGTGGGAAAAGTTAACATGAGTGGCACTATCCATTGGCAAGTATGAAAACAATGAAGCAGCTTAGTCAATAGGGCTGTGCACATCTGGAAAGTATGAAACCCTGTATTAGTGTTTAGATAGAGGGTGCGTTCTAACTTTCACAATCTTATGATGTATTACACTGTATATGATAGTAATACTGTGGGGGCAGATTCACCTTTTCCGAGAAGTACAATATCAGTGAACAACGTTGAAAGAAAACATTGTGTAGTCCATGCTGCTTTTGGACTGAAGAGAAAAGCAGCGTAAATGGTATTGACAGGTCCGCACAAGCCGAACCTTTCTATGACTGAAAATCTTTTGCAAGCAAGGGTGTGCATCCAGAGCTGCTTTTTGAAAAGTGACAGTGAGGTGAATCAATGATGCCACTGTGTATTTGGCTACAAGCACCTGCAACAACAACAAAAGCACAGATATGCCACTGTAAAGAGGACATGAAATGAGAGGCTGGTGCGGTTACCATGTCGCTCCCTGCTTTGAGGAATTTATTTCCAAGGCCGGTTGATTGACAGTTTTCTTGGTGTCAACGAGATTATTGATGCTCCGCTTGCTTAGTCCATCAACCGGTGTTAAATCAAACGACGGGAATACCAAAAAGTGTTTTAACTAGCCAGCTAAGCAGAATGGATGGTCACGTCTTTGGCAGAGGCTGTTTTTCATAACTAAACTTCCAAAAATACTCAACAAACTTTGTAACAGCAACATTTTATTTTTAGCAGCACAGTTTAAGGCACAACACACCAAACGAGCTAGTATCATTATGAACAAGCAAAAAGCAGCCATTAAAAAAATGCACATTTCTCAAGTAATCAAACATTCAGGTGAAATCGAATATCAGGATGTTGGCCCAACCTGAACATAGTAAGTACCTTTTAGAAGCCCAGCGACCGACAGCAGTTTCATCATCAAAACGAATGGCTCAAAGAAAACGCAAGGAACGTCTTTATGAGCAATGTAAGCTCCCACACCACACTTCATATGCACTCCACAGTAATCTGAAAGTCTCAGACTGTTTTTTTTTTTTTTGCTCTGTGATTCATTGTTTCATAATAAAAAATCAATGCATGTACTCCCCTAAGTAAAGAACATGGAAGCAACTTTTAAAACGCGTTTTCTTTTCGGAAACCAGACACATATTTTCTACCTCATTTTTATTTTGGATTATTTAGTGAATAGATGTCTTGCAGGATTTAATCAATCGACTATTGCAGAAAAGGAAAGAATATTCATTTGGATTCAAGAGAGTGGGTTCCTTTTTCATGTGTTTCCAGGCAGAATATGCAGGCAGCAGGAGAGTTTTGATATTTATTGCTTTATTACAGCAAGGGAACACATCTGCACATGATTTGTTCTGATGTTAAGTGGGACAGCACATAAATATGTTTTGTTCTAGAGACTGAAGTAGACTGAGATCAATAACTGAGTCATACAAAACAAAAAATGGCTGCTTCAGCTTCAGAAAATTTGAGAAATCATTTAATATTTGGCAGGTAAAAAGTGGGGGAACATTTTACAACACGATTATTCATCCTACATACCCGAGCACACTTATCGCGCATTCGACACTGGATATGCATTCATCCTCTTCACTCATAATTAAGGTTGATGGAAATCCCACCAGCCCAAGAATGCGTGCAGATATGAATATCGCTTCGCTCTTTGGCATGCCAGCAGCCACAGTACCCACACTTTAGTAAGCTAGTGAAAGTCTCATGCATCAGGGGGCCAATCAGAACCGCCAGACGTGCCACAGAGCTTTCTGTGGTTCAGGTACAGCTCCCAATTTTCTCGGGAGGTTTAGAGGCCTAATAATAGTCCCATCTCACTTCCTGGTTTTCTGTGGGTCGTGCTTGGCTGTTTGACCAAGAACAAAGCTGATCCACATGGTGGGAGAGCAGAAGAGCTTGTGCTGAAGTCACCGAGAGCATGGCTGTGCACCTTTCTGATGTTTCATTACCGTTTGTGGCATTTCATTGTGCATTTTGCATGTTTTCTGAATTTCCTTTAAGTATGATGCCCTTTTCAGAAAATCTTTATCTGTTTTACAACCCCATTTCCGTTCCCTTTATTTCTTTCACCACACAAAGACAAACAGATAGAAGGAACAATCATGTAAAACCCTTTGTGATTGTTTTTTTAATCCCTTTCCCTTAAACCACTTAAATACATTAAAATAAAGTTAAACCCCATAAAGTCTTTAATGTAGTTTTTGCTGTCAAAGAACAAGGGAAGCCTCTGGGAGAATATCACCTTAAGATTAGGAGGAAATAAACCAGAAGGTGCAACCCCAACATACAGAGGCCTAGACGGGATGGTCAGCTGGAGGTCGAACACGAAGATGCAAAGATTGAGGAATATAGAGAGGAGGAGGGGAGTTATAGAGAGGTTAAAGGGGGTTGAAAACAAGGAGATGGATACACGGCAGCAGTTAGAACATGAAGATGCAGAGTTACAGAAGCAAGTGGGTAAGAGTAGTAGGAGGGGAAGAAGGAGATGAAACAGTAGACAGGGTAGTAGTTGGATGCAGCAATTGAGTATTATGAAGGGAGAGTGTAGGAGGATGAAAATGGCAGCTGATACATGTGGCTCCTGTCTTGTGTGGGGTGCATGTTGGGTCACAGGATAGGACAAACATAAGGGTATTGGCCCGTTACGTTCTAGTCCTTGTCCATACTGTCTGTGAAAACATTTTACAATGCCTTAGTAGAAGGTACAAGAAAAGACATGTGCAGTAGTTTGTGAGGAAGGAAGTGTGATGGGGCAAGAAAACTGACCATTATCCATTGGGTGACACTGTAATGCATACACACATTTTAAGGTGGCATAAACCAATGTTTCATCGCCATGTACCAGCTGCCGCATCCTCCGCCACAGTAACCTCTTCCATTGGTGTGGGGGAAGCATCTGCCAGCACGGCTGGAAATGCAGGTGTTTGCCAAACATGACATAGATCATTTTGGCATGAATGGAATCTTTATTGGATTTGCGTTTCTCCATTAAGAACTTAAACCCAAAAACAAAAACTAAACACACAAATTCAATAAAACCACACACAATGAAAAAATTACATAGTATGTGGAGCAATAGCTTACCTGAAAAAAGCTCTTGAAACAAATGCATATAGACCATACACGTAATAGGTATAATTACAATTGATTATTAAAACAAGCGCATTCCGATAAAATCTGATGCTATATTCCCTAAAAAACAGGTTTAAAATAAAAAAATCCGTTCGTAAATCAGAGTAACAATACAAATCGACTCAGGTTCTTGGCCACTCCTGCATTCCAATGACATTTTCTTATCTATCAAGGACTTGTCACACACTCTTCCAAATTTCAAAGGATGCAAGTTCAGTCTGGACATTATTGTTTGTTTTTATTTGTTTTTATTTTGTTGTGCGCGCCGGACCCTCGAGTATCAGGGCGCATAAGACAAGGAGGTTTACAGCTTAGATGCAGAAAGGTTACGGTTACAGCATATGACAGAAAACAGAACAACAGAACAACAGAAAAATATGCAACCGCACATTCAAATTATAGTTAACATTTGCATAGTAAAAGTCTATGAGTGGTGGGTGGGAGAGTGCCAGTTACATGGCATTTTCGGTAAACCATTTTATAGTGTTTGTTCTAAATTTATTGAAAGTTAGGTCAGGTCTAAGTGCCTGGGGTAGGGAGTTCCACAATAGAGCTGCCTTGACAGGGAAGCTGGAACCTCCGATGGTGGTTAGTTTAAATCTGGGCACTAAAAGGGAGTTAGGGCTAGCTGTTCTAGCCTGAGTCTAGTCGGGTTTTTTCTAGTAAATCGTTCTATAAGGTAATGGGGGGCTTTGTTGTTTGGCATTTATGGATGAGGGATGCAGTTTTAAGGTTGATTTTTTCTTGGGTGGAGAGCCATTTGTGTTTGCGTCTTAGTTCAGAAATATGTGCTCTTCTCGGGATGCTTAGGGCCGCTCTAAGTGCATTGTTTTGGAGCACTTGTATTCTGTTGATTATTTGTTTGGAAGTCCCTATAAGAAGGGAGTTGCAGTAGTCTAATGTTGATAAAATGAGGGCCCTAACTAGGATAAGACAGCTGTCTTCTGACAGGAATTGTTTACCGGCTCGTATTAATTTGCATGTATAGGCCGTGGATGAGGCCAGTGAATTCACCTGTTTGGTAAAGGAGAGAGTCGAGTCAAGGTAAAAACCTAGAGTTTTTATATCTTTAGCGACCTTAATCGTGTTCCCATCGATGATGAATGTAGAATAGTTTCTGTTGAGTTTAGAGATACGGGCAGCAGTGCCCAGGATGATCAGCTCTGTTTTGTCATCGTTTAAGCAGAGGCCGTGGTTTGCCATCCATCCTTGAACAAGGCTATAGACTATGTTCACCAAAGCCAGATCTTCCCCGTAATCCCGGTAAGTGGTAGGAGAATCTGGGTATCATCTGCATAGTTAGTGTAGGTGATACCCGGATTGTCAAGATCGTCAAAGAGTGGCTTGGTGAAGATGTTGTAAAGTGTTTTGGCGAGACGCAGGATCCCTGGGGCACTCCGCAGGTGATGGGTATTGGGTCTGCTGCCGATGAAGGGGAGAACACCCTCATGGTCCTGTCGCTGAGGAATGATTGTATCCAGACTATAGCCTCCTCTGAGAAGTGGGCCGCAGAGTCCAGATGGTTGCATAAGACTCTATGGTCCACCAGGTCAAAGGCGGCTGAGAGGTCTAGTAGGAGGAGGAGAGCTACTTTGCCCTCGTCTCTGAGTGAATCTATTTGGGCTTTCAAATCAATAAGGGCAGTCTCTGTGCCATGTAGGGGTCGGAAGCCGGATTGGCGGATGCCAAGGAGCTGGTTCACCTCAAGGAAATTCTGGATTTGGGTGTAAGCTACCTTGTCTAGTATTTTTAGTAAGAAGGGCACCGTGGTGATGAGCCTGCAGTTTGTGGGAATGTTAGGGTCCAGTGTTTGTTTTTTCAATAAGGGGAGTACCCAGGATTCCTTAAGGTTACGTGGAATGGTACCTGTGGTAAAGGAGGCATTGATGAGTTTTGTGATAAAGTGAGCTAGATCTCTAGCACCTCCTTGATCAATTGTGCTGGGCATTGGTCTCCTTTGCAATTGGATGGTTTGAGAGCCAGAATAGTTTTCTCTACTTCAATTACTGAGACCTTAGAGAAGCTGAATTGGGTACATTCAATAGGTTTGGGTGTGAGGATTTTGTCCCCAGATGTATGGGTTTTGGCTGGTACTGATGATTTCTTTAGGGCAATTTTCGTTTGGAGGTTAAATGCTTTAGTGGTGAGAGCCAGCTGTATGTCTGTGCACCAGGTTTTATCTTTGATAGAGTCATCCTGTACAGCGATAGGCGTTTCCAGTTCTTTTAGGATGGAGAAGAGCTCCTTCATGCTGGAGTTGGCTTGGGTAATCCTATTGTTATATGTTTCTTGTTTGGCCAGGATGATGTCCTTTTTGTATTGCTTAGAGATGTTTGTTAGATTGGATTTGTTTTCAGCGGTAGGTTGCAAGTTCCATATTGTTTGGCATTTTCTTTTTTGTAGTCTTAGGTTTTTAGGTGGGGAGTAAACCAGACGTTTAGGTGCTTTCTTGGTTTACTATTCCTAAGTTTAAGCGGGGCAACACTGTCAAGAGCGATGGTCATGGCATTATTGAATTCCTCCACTAGAAGGTCAGGATCAGTATGTTCTGGTAGGGAGTTAAGTTTAGGTAGGATATGGGTTAAGATGTTATCGGCTGTGATATTTTTCTTATTTCTAGTTAAAGTGGGTACGGCTGGGGGGGGTTGGAATAATAGGTCTTTTAGTGTTGATCGCGAAAGAGATTAGATGGTGGTCCGTCCATATTTGTGGGACAATGGCTATTATGGAGGGATTACAATTGTGACTGACGATCCAATCGAGAGTTCTCCCTTTAGCATGGGTGGGAGTATTCACCTTCTGCGTGAAACCTAGTTCTGCTAAGGTGTTGGTTGCGGCAGTGGCCTGGTGATCATTGATATCATTGTAACCTAGGTTGAAATCTCCTAGCACTAAAGTTTGTGAGGAGTTTTTTAGTTTCTCAGAGATAACAGTCGTGATATCTTCGTTGAAGGAGCTGATAGGGCCTGGGTGTCTGTAGAGGAGATGGATATTTAATGTTTGCGAATTGGCAGTAGGTAGTTTGATAGAAAGAAACTCACAAGATTTCAGGTTGGGTGTGGAGGTGATTCCCATGGATAGATTGGTTTTGGCGATAATCGCTATTCCTCTACCATGTGCATCTGGTCTGTCAGCTCTAAAGATCGTATAGTTGTCAGGGACTGCTAGGGTAAGTGCAGGACCTGCTGCATCGTGGAGCCATGATTCCGTGATGGCGATGAAGTCAAGGTCATTTTCCCGGATAACGTCCGCTATGTTTGTAGCATGAGCGACTAACGATCTTGCATTAATTAAAGCAGCTTTTAGGTCAGGTTCTGGTGGTATTATAGGCGGCAGTTTGGCAGTAGGCTTATTTCTTTTAGGATGAAGTTTACGGCTAGGGGGGTCGGTAGTTTCTAATGGTAAAGGTAGCTTCGGGCGAAGGTGGTCCAGGTTAATGTTGTATTTATTAATGGGTTTGAATATTTTAGGAAGTAGCGCCCGGAGTCTATGGTTCCTCTGTACTACGTTGCAAGGGGCTGTGGGTATTGACTGTATGTGGACTCCTGGGTCCTCGAGAGGCTGGAGGGTTAGCATGGTGATGTAGGCAGTAGTAATGAGTATAATTATTAGATTAGAGAGTGATACTCGGTGGGCTGGGTTAGGCATGTAAGAAAACATCGTGTTATTCCTGGTTAAGGAAAATACAGCAATCAGATATTGGGCTAAAGGCAGCAAGCAAATATTAGGCTAGGTACAACAATCAAATACTGGGCAGACTGCAGAGAACGGGGGTATGGCTGTGCTAGTGGGGGTGACTAGTTCCCTTCAGAGGGTGAGGATTATCATCGTGGAAATTTAGAAGAGCTTCATTTGTGGGGTTGGAAGAATGTCAGCAAGTATGCTGGGCTGGCATCCAGTGTAGACTGGGCATATGGGAAGTGGGCGTCCTGAGTAAGGCTCAGTGTGGGAGGGTTTGAGGCCGCAGAATACGTGTAACAAAGCGCGTGTGGTCATACATTTGCTAAAAGACATGCATACATTAAGCACAATTGTGTAGTGTTGGCAGGACCAATAACAAGAGCAGGAAGAGGTCAGGCAGAAACTTGGCACATTTAGGGTATGCAGTATGGGAGTATCAGGTGCAGGCATAGATCGAGACAAAGGGAAGGCCGTGCAGGCAGAGTAATAACTTAGTAGAGATGATGCAAATCTGCTTGAGACACGAGATCAGTAGATAGTGTTATCATAGTTCCTACGTTGGCAATGCAGCGGTAGGGTAATAGTTAATTGTTCGGGTAAAGTTTCGACGACTAGGAGGATTTCTTTAGCGGTGCTTTCTTACTCAGGTGTGCCTTGAGCCTGTTTGAGGGGCATCGCGTGAGGCGCTCAGCTACCTGAGGTATGGAAAGTCGTGGGCAACTATGATGCTATCACTATGTTGCGGGGAGCGGGCGAGCTACCTTTGAGATGAAGCTGTGCTGGGCCAGGGGGACTGGTAGACGGCAGCTTCGGCAGAAAGAGGCTGAAAACAGGCGTTGGCCTTATTTCGACGGGCCTTGATGAGGGCGGGCCGGCTCTCGCCATCCGGCGAAGACAAGATGCGGAAGTAGAGCAGGCGGTCCAATCACGGGCCGTAATTAAGGAGCGAGGTCGCTAGGCAACCATAATAACAATATGGGTGGGCATTTTGGATCAGCTGTGGCTGGCTGAGTCTCGTGCTTCGTAATGGTGAGCACTCACCGCCGGCGTCAGGGCTTCAGAGAGTGTTAGGCTTTCTTGAGGCAGGCACACGGTAGGTGTGCTGCTGGCATGGTGTAGCAGCCGTGCTGCTGGCAACCGTGTGGCCGTGATGAGGGTGGGATCACACGGCGGATCCGATGTGATCAGCGATCGGGCTGCTGGATGGTGGGGGCTCCTGCCCTCCACGCGCGGCGTCGGGGAGAAAAGTGCACTGGGAAGCGGCGCTGGCCTATTTAGGCAGACCCTGATGAGGGCGGGCCGGCTCTCGCCATCCGGCGAAGACAAGATGCGGAAGTAGGGCATGCGGTCCAATCATGGGCTGTACTGAAGGAGCGAGGTCGCTAGGCACCAATCTCCTACATTGAGCTGATTTAATAGAACATATTTTGGGGGTAATTCATAGAATTCTGCGCACAAGTGGTGCACACGGCTGACGCACAGTGTGAGCGTGTGACTTCCTGCGCCAGCCACATGCGCTAAAATCCATTTCCGCGCACAGTGTATTCATGGATTTTAACATCCAAAACCAGCCATGGTGCAGAGTGGCGAAGCGACCCTGCAGCAACGCCAGTTACGCCCCCATCCCCTCCCTGTGCGCCATGTGCAGCACACAAATCCTGTACATGGCGCACAGGCTCACAACCTCAAACGCCTGTAAAACTCCCCGCGCACCCCTCCGAATTATCGTACCGCGCTGCGCGGGTAGTCTCACACGCGATTGGGCCTGTGCGAGCGGGGTATGTGGATAACTGGGGTGCGCGGCAAGTCTCACACGTGATTGGGCCTGTGCGAGCGTGGTACGTGGATTACTGGGGTGAGTGGGAAGTTTCACACGTGATTGGCCCTGTGCAAGCAGGGTACGTGGATTACTGGGGTGCACGGGAAGTTTCACACGCGATTGGCCCTGTGCGTGCAGGGTAAATGGATTACTAGGGTGTGCGGGAAGTTTCACACGCGATTGGGCCTGTGCGAGCGGGGTACGTGGATAACTGGGGTGCACGGGAAGTCTCACACGCGATTGGGCCTGTGCGAGCGGGGTACGTGGATTACCTCGGTGCACGGGAAGTCTCACATACGATTGGGCCTGCGCGAGCGGGGTACGTGGATTACTGGGGTACGCGGGAATTTTCACACGCGATTGGGCCTGTGCGAGCAGGGTACGTGGATAACTGGGGTGCGCGGGAAGTCTCACACGCGATTGGGCCTGTTCGAGCGGGGTACGTGGATTACTGGGGTGCGCGGGAAGTCTCACACGCGATTGGGCCTGTGCGAGCGGGGTATGTGGATTACTGGGGTGCGCGGGAAGTTTCACACGCGATTGGGTCTGTGCGAGTGGGGTACGTGGATAACTGGGGTGCGCGGGAAGTCTCACACGCGATTGTGCCTGTGCGAGCGGGGTACGTGGATTACTGGGGTGCACGGGAAGTCTCATACGCGATTGGGCCTGTGCGAGTAGGGTACGTGGATTACTGGGGTGCGCGGGAAGTTTTACACGCGATTGGGCCTGTGCGAGCGGGGTCCGTGGATAACTGGGGTGCGCGGGAAGTCTCACACCCGATTGGGCCTGTGCGAGCGGGGTACGTGGATTACTAGGGTGCGTGGGAAGTTTCATACGCGATTGGGCTGGTGCGAGCGGGGTACGTGGATTACTGGGGTGCGCAGGAAGTTTCACATGCGATTTGTCCTGTGCGAGCGGGGTACGTGGATTACTGGGGTGCATGGGAAGTTTCACACGCGATTGGGCCTGTGCGAGTGGGGTATGTGGATAACTGGGGTGTGCGGGAAGTTTCACACGCGATCGGGCCTGTGCGAGCGTGGTACGTGGATAACTGGGGTGCACGGGAACTCTCACACGCGATTGTGCCTGTGCGAGCGGGGTACGTGGATTACTGGGGTGCATGGGAAGTCTCACATACGATTGGGCCTGCGCGAGCGGGGTACGTGGATTACTGGGGTATGCGGGAAGTTTCACACGCGATTGGGCCTGTGCGAGTGGGGTACGTGGATAACTGGGGTGCGCGGGAAGTCTCACACTTGATTGGGCCTGTTCGAGCGGGGTACGTGGATTACTGGGGTGCGCGGGAAGTCTCACACGCGATTGGGCCTGTGCGAGCGGGGTATGTGGATTACTAGGGTGCGCGGGAAGTTTCACACGCGATTGGGTCTGTGCGAGCGGGGTACGTGGATAACTGGGGTGTGCGGGAAGTCTCACACGCGATTGGGCCTGTGCGAGCGGGGTACGTGGATTACTGGGGTGCACGGGAAGTCTCATACGTGATTGGGCCTGTGCGAGTGGGGTACGTGGATTACTGGGGTGCGCGGGAAGTCTCACACGCGATTGGGCCTGTGCAAGCGGGGTACGTGGATTACTAGGGTGCGTGGGAAGTTTCATACGCGATTGGGCTGGTGCGAGCGGGGTACGTGGATTACTGGGGTGCGCGGGAAGTTTCACATGCGATTGGCCTTGTGCAAGCGGGGTACGTGGATTACTGGGGTGCATGGGAAGTTTCACACGCGATTGGCCCTGTGCGTGCGGGGTAAGTGGATTACTGGGGTGTGCGGGAAGTTTCACACGCCGTTGACCCTGTGCGAGCAGGGTAAGTGGATTACTGGGGTGTGCGGGAAGTTTCACACGCGACTGGGCCTGTGCGAGCGGGGTACGTGGATAACTGGGGTGCGCGGGAAGTCTCACACGCGATTGGACCTGTGCGAGTGGGGTACGTTGATTAGTGGGGTGCGCAGGAAGTTTCACACGCGATTGGGCCTGTGCGTGCAGGGTACGTGGATAACTGGGGTGTGCGGGAAGTCTCACACGCGATTGGGCCTGTGCGAGCGGGGTACATGGATTACTGGGGTGCGCGGGAAGTTTCACACGCGATTGGGCCTGTGCGAGCGTGTTACGTGGATTACTGGGGTGCGCGGGAAGTTTCACATGCGATTGGGCCTGTGCGAGCGGGGTACGTGAATAACTGGGGTGCGCAGGAAGTCTCACACGCGATTGGGCCTGTGCGAGTGGGGTACGTGGATTACTGGGGAGCGCGGGAAGTTTCACACGCGATTGTGTATGTGCGAGCTGGGTACGTGGATAACTGAGGTACGTGGGAAGTTTCACACGCAATTGGCCCTGTGCGAGCAGGGTACGTGGATTACTGGGGTGCGCGGGAAGTTTCACACGCGATTGTCCCTGTGCGAGCGGGGTACGTGGATAACGCGGTACGGGGGAAGTTCCACACGTGCTTTCTCTGTCAGAGCAGGGTACGTGTATCCAGGGGGGTGCGCAGGGAGTCCCACACGTCAATTGGCAGTGTGGGTTCTCACAGCAGGCCCCCACTCATGTCCCACTCATGACCCCCTGTACCCCCAACCCCCATCAGTGAGGGTCACCTGCCAGCAGGCCCCCACTGAGGTCCCCCTGCACCCTCACCCCCCATCAGTGAGGGTCACCTGCCAGCAGGCCCCCACTCATGTCCCACTCATGACCCCGTGCACCCCCACCCCCCAGCAGTGAGGGGCACCTGCCAGCAGGCCCCTACTCATGTCCCACTCATGTCCCCCTGCACTCCCACCCCCCAGCAGTGAGGGTCACCTGCCAGCAGGCCCCCACTCATGTCCCCCTGCACCCCCACCCCCCAGCAGTGAGGGTCACCTGCCAGCAGGCCCCCACTCATATCCCCCCACCCACTCACCCACCCATCAGTGACATGCCCATCTCATGACACAAACCAAATGTCAACTATGTACATCAACACATGTCCGTCACACATACACACACACACAGGTTGCCATTGATTAAGTAAACCCACATGTCAACATGCATGAACCCAATGAGTGAATCCCACACATTGAAGTAAAAGATCAAAATGTATTAACAAGAAAACCAAATGAAAGTACTTAAAGCGTAAAATAATGGCAAAAATGAGATGAAATGCATGTCTAAATAAAAAAATATAATTCCTCAAAAAAAACCAAGTAATCCAAAAGAAAAATGGCCAAAACTCTATGTCCACCAAACAAAATTCAAATGAAACGCAAAAAGGTAAATCCATTGATCCATGGTGAAATGAAATTAAAATGTCCAAATAAATCCAATGTCCAACTATGTACAATCCAATTTTCAAGGGTCCATGAGCCCAACGAAACAAATGAAACCTATCGAATAACCTACCTAACAAAAAAACTATATACAAAAGTGTGGGGCATAGTCCAAAAGCCCCAAAATAAAAAAAAAGGAAACCTAACACTATAAACTATTTATAATGGCGACGGGCAAGTCCTGCGGCTCACTCAGTGATGTTTTCGGCCAGGGCATCATCGAACTCCATGTCTATTTGCTGGAGGCGGGCCTCTGTCCTGGCCCCGAGGTCTCGCACTCATGGCCTGTTCCAACTCCCTGCGAGTCGCCTCGAGGCACTCTGCCCGCCTCAACGACCGACGCATGGAGAACGCCGCCCTGACCATGGTGAGCCGCGCCTCTACCGCCCGCCTCCGCTCCCCACCTATACGCTGGCCCAACCGCAGCCACACGGAAGACACACCCATTCCAGGGTCCTCCTGCCCTCTGGCCGATACCTGCCCCCCTGATGTCGATGGCCCTGAGACATCATTGCTCCCACCTAGAGCCTGCTCCTGCTGCTGCTGCTGCTGTCCATGTGCCCTGTCCGATGATGCCTGCACATCCTCCATCAGCTGGGCTCCAGTTGTGGTGTCCACCCCTGCTGGACCGCCGACTCCCGACTGTGGCAGGGATGGGATCTCCACCAAGCTGGCTGTGTTGGTCAGGCCAGGTCCACAGGGGGCCCTGGTGGAATCTGGGCCGGAAGACGGCAGGGAGAATGACTGGCGCATGGTCTCCACAGAGGAGGAGAGGTCCGCCAGAGTGCGCGTCACATGTAGGAACCCACTGACCAGGGCACCTCCCAACAGTGCCACGTCGCAACGCTGCTGTTCATGATGGCGTGCGTTCTCCTCCCAGGAAGAACGCACATCATCACGAATGTCACGCGTGCGCAACGCAACACCAATCAGGACGGAACCCATACGTTCATGGGACCCCTCGTTCGCAGGTAGTGGAAAGGCAGATGACATGGCACTCTCCCCTACCTGCGGACGGGCCTGGGACGGGGCATCCCTGCTGGTGCATGGTGGTGCAGTCACATGGTCAAGGATAGCGACATGCACAGGCCCCTCCGCGGTGACCTGTGCTGCCTCCTGGCCCTGGACTGCACCACTTGCACCAGTGGTACTACCCCCACCAGGGCCCATGTGCGGCTCAGTAGCAAGCTCCTCCTCCTCTGTGGAGACCACCAACCTGGATGTCTCCACACCGTCTTCCGCCATTGCAAGCCCATGTGGGGGCTCACCCGGCCCTTCCGCCACAGCCGTAGTGGCAGACGCGGCACCATCCCCCTCGCTCCCGGATGATGGCAAATCCTGGGAGGGCTTTCATGTGTGCATTTGGCATACAGCTCCCCATCTTGCATTGTAACACATGCACCAACTATGTGGTTCACACATTACTGGTCTCACATGCATGACCATGATGTCCCTGCACACACACATCCATACATGGCCTATGTCAAACATACAGGCAAGTATCGGACCACCAGTTCACTGCAACATGCCCTGTCTCACACACCAATTCTTGGCCACTTACCGCTCAACTCCAGACGGGTCTTCCTCCAAAGGATCTGGGCGTGGAGCGCTGGGCATACGCATTCCAGGGCCCTCATCTGGATGTCACTCATGCTGACCCGGCCCCCCTTCACGTCCAGGACCCTCTACAAGGCACTGTGCCTTGTAGAGGGTCCTGGACGTGAAGTCCTCCCAGCGCTTCTTGATGTGCTTGATGTTGCGGGTTGCCACACCCTCCACGTTGATGGCAACCACTACATCGTCCCACTTCCTCTCCCGTCCTTCCTTGTTGGCGCGTGATTTTCCGAAGGGGGCATCAAAATGCCACAGGACATGCTCCACCAGGATACCAACTTCCTTCACACTGAAGCTTGTGGCCCTCTGCCTCTCTGGCTGGGGGTCGCCAGTGGTCTCAGATGGTGTTTGCCCCGACATGGCAACCCCCGAGGCAGGTGTGGGTGGGCAACTGGGTCCTGGGGCTGGGCTGTGGAGCGATGGGATCCAAGTCGGGAATCTTCTGTTCCAGCAGGGGTGGACACAGCAACTGGAACCCTGGCTGACGTGCAGGCACCAAATAGCAGGGCACGTGGCAGCAGGCAGGCAGCAGCAGATGGCAGGTGGGAGCGTGCTCGGGGCTCTGGGGGGCAGTAATTCAGCCTTCTGGGCAGGAGCGTGGTCTTCCGTGTGTTCTTGCGTGGCCAGCTTGATACGGAGTGATTTGGCACGTGAAAATCTTGCACGTCTGCGTGTAATTCGAGGAAAGGCCCTTAGCGTGTAAGCACGTCTGTGACGTTACGCGCGTGGGCGTTTCCCTCGTGACGTGGGCATAGTGGTTCAGGGCACGTGAAAAAACTGCACGTCCGCGTGTAAATGCGTGTAATCCGAGGAAAGGGCCTACACATCTTTGATGTGACATGCAAGGGCGTTTCCCTCAACACGGGTGCATGTTCATCGTACACATGCAAAAACTGCACGTCCGAGTGTCAGCTCGTGTAATTGGAGGAAAGGGCCTTAGCGCGTACATGCGTAAGTGACGTTGTATGTGTGGGCCGGTTTAAAAGGTACGTGTAGGACGCAATTTCCTTGTATGTGCTTTTCGTGGAGAGCGAGTGGGTGAATTCTGTACTTCTTGTCGGTTCACACGCGATTGCTTCGCAGCGTTTCAAGTTCGTACTCCCTGTTACCTCTGACAGCGTTCATTTTTTTTGTTGGGCCTGTTTCCTCAAACAGCGTTCACTTCTTCTTTTGTCCTGTCTCCTCAGACAGTGTGCAATTCTTCTTTTGGAGGGGGTGTTGCCAACGCGTCTTTTTTACGTTCTTTTTCCAGGCAGACAGTGAGTCGTGCACGTATTTACCAACTGTGCTTGCCCCGTGTGTCGCGTACCCCTTCAGAGGTCATTGTAGGCTGCGTGTAACATGCATACTCTTATTTTTGTGTTTCTGGGTGTCACAGCGTAGTGCAGGTTCATTTTTCCACACACGTGGTCTACGAGGGGTTGCGTGCACATTATTTTTTGTTTTTGGGGTGTCTGTGCATTGCGTGACCCATCATCTTCCCCCAGGGGCCACAGACAGCCTTGATAGAGCTGTAGGGTACGAATTCCATCTAGTACCTACCCCTTTCACCCCCAATTGCCCAGGACAATCGTTTACTGCTACTCCCATACGCACAACAACATCAGTGCCATGGTTGGGAGGCAACCTAGCGGTAAGGGAGGCAAAGGTGGCCGACCTCCAGAAGGTGGGCGTGGTGGGCGTGGTAGGGGATGTGGCCAGGATTTGCAGGTTGCCCCTAGACCCCCATATGTGGAGGAGCAATCAGGGATGCACATGCCCCCCCCATGGTTGTGGGAAACGTAGCTGACACCATTCCAGCTGTGCCCTTGTTGGAACAGCCCATTATGGCACCTTAACCGGCACAGGATGACTCCCAGGCTGACTTCCAGGTCAGCAAGTCTACGCCACATGTGGCGGATGCAAGTTGGTGTCACCAGGTCACGTGGATCTGGGGCAGCTATGTCATCTGCTGCCCCAAGTAGGCAGGGTGGGGAGGCTGCTGGGGCAGCTGCAGCTCTATCCACCCCAGCTCTGAGTCTCCCAGCTGGGACAGTGTCGGTCCCAGTCCATCAAACAGACATTGCCCCTGCCAACATCACCCTGCAGCCAATGCCTGCACCAAGACCTATGGTCATTGTGCATTTGCACACTCCTAGTACCCAGTCCACCGGCACTTCTGCCCCTACGGACCAGAGCGGCGTAAGCCACTCGGGATCCGCACCACCTTTGAAAAAGAGGAAGAAGGGTGCTCTGGCACTACAGGCTGAGACCCCAGACACAGCTTCACACTCCGGCACGTCAAGGAAGCCTAGCTTTAATGACGCCAAACTTGATGCACTAGTGGCCTATGTGTCGGCACATAGCCGCAAAATGGTGGTGACTGCAGGGTGCAAGACCAAACCTGGTCAACGTAAGGCACACTGGCAGACCTTTGCAGACATCATTAGTGCCCTTGGATTCATGAGGCGCTCAGCTGATGATTGCTACAAGCGGTGGAATGACCTGAAACGCAGAGCAAAGAACAAGCTGGCCTCAAATCATGCTTCTACTCTGGTGACTGGCGGTGGGTCTCCACAAAAGGACAACCAACTCACTGAACATGAGTCTGTTGCTGGAACCTTCGTCACAGAAGAACAGATCCAAGGCGTGGGAGACCTACCAGATTACGACGCATTGTCCGGTGAGTGCCAATGCATGTGTGTGTAATCCATGTGTATGTTGTGTGGGTGAGGGGTTCTAATTGAGTGCCAGGTGAGGGTATGTGCACCTGAGTGGTATGGGTCACCCATGTGCTTCCTCCAAAACGTTCACTGGCCTTGGATTTGGGTATGACACTATCCCTTCTGCCCACAGTAGCCATTTAGCGCCACATTACTGCAGTTGCCCTTGAACTGTCATCTTGCAACAACATTGTTCAGAATTTTTCAGTGTTTATTAAGGTTGATTGTTTCAATTCTCCCACTTTTGCAACACATTTTTCAGCCCTATTGTCACATATGTGACATGTTTCTGTCATTGATTACACCCCACATTGGCCCACATTTGTTACCTTGTTATGTGAATGATTAGAACATTCAGGCTGATTGAGTATTGGCCTGCTCATATTGATTTTTGGTGCCTGTTTGTATGTGGTACATGATAGATGTTTCCTGTGAAGTTTAAGTGACCAACCATTGATGTGTACATCTGCCTGCAATCACTGTATTCTTGTACACTGGATGTGTTGCAGTGAGTGGCACATGCGTATGTTGTCACACTATGTAGCATTTTTCAGCTCATCATCTCCATCTCACATGGATGGCTGACAGTACTCATTCACTGACATATGGCTGTACTTGTGAAATGTACCATGGCTATGCTGCATGCCATCTGTGTGCTGGCATGTGTCATGTATGTGTATTGGACATGCCACCCACAGGCTAATGTGTGATGCCAGTGCTACCCAGCATGCAGCAAATGTGTTGCTTTTCCATCTTGGTGTCATCAGTGTCTGCATTTTGCCTCCCCTTCCAACTCAGTGACAGTGTAGGCATGCCAGGGTTATAGTTATGTGGGACATGTGTAAATCATGTACTGGATCTCTGGCTTGTCAAGCCTATGTGTGTGCTATGGTGCTAATGCCTGTTTCCATTTTTTGTCTTTCATGTTTTTGCAGGTGATGACGCACTTCATGCTGTTGAGGTTGAGGAGATGGTGCAGACCAGGGAGGAATCTCAGGCACGACCGGGCACCAGTGGGGGACGTGGTGTGGTGGTCGGTGAAAACCCAATCTTACTGCAGACCATACTGTCCAGTGGTGCCTCTGGGTGCACCTCCCCAGACCTCTATTTAGGTGCTGAATTGGATGATGAGACTTATGTGCCGTCGCAGGTGAGTGTTTCTGGCAGGGATTCTGTTCTGTCCAACCCACCTGCACCAGGTGTAGAACCCTCTATGGGGATGTCAGTGTTGGTAAGTCCGCCTTTGGCGGTTACGGATGCAGGGTCACACTCCACAACATCTGATCCTGTTCCTGGGCCAGCAGATCAGAGGGGGAATGCAGTCCTGCAGCCTCAGGCAGTGCCAGCACAGCAAGGTGCAGATCGCCTTGCCCCGAACAGGTGTGGTGCCCGCCAACGCGGTGGCCGTACGCCACCAGGCAATATTGTATGGGAAAACTCCATGTACGGTATGGCAACCCAACAGGGAGCATCAGTTGAAATGATGGCTCAGGCAGTGGAGAGGGTGGCCACTTCCATTATCCCCACTGAAAGGCAGATGGAGCAACAACAGCAGGCAACAGACTCCATTTGCCAATCACACAGGGAAGACATGTTGGCATCCAACAGGGACCGACGGGCGGCACTGGAGACTCTGCGGGAAGCCATTTCTATAGAGTCACAGGGCCACAGGGAAGCCCTGAGGGTAGAACTCCATAACCTCAGGGAGACCCTTGTTGAACTTGAGGCTTCCACAAATTTGAGGACAGAACAGCAGCTGGAGCGGCTCACACGTTCGCTCTCAGCTGAGCTGCAGGCAACTCGGGAGGAGATCTGGGCATGACGGGAGGCCATGCGTGCAGAAATGCAGGCAACCCATCAGGTGCTGCATGGGGATCTCGGTACTATCATCTTCCAGAACGAGACCTTCCACACCCGCATCCTTGCTGCCATGGAGGACCATACCAGGGCTTTGCGTGGGATGCCTCCCATAGCACCATCACCTCCTGATGCAGCAGCAGAGGGTGATGAGAGCGACAGCAGCACTTCTACCACAGTACCGTAGCCATGCAGGCCATGAGCCCATGGAGGTGTTTTTTTTTCGCAACATCCACACAGGTGGGTGTTGGTGTGCACCCTGTCCTCGGACCTCCTGGGTGCCCCCCCTCCCTGGCCCCCACATGGCCATTTTTTATTTTTTTTTTATTTTTTACAGTGTGTTGCCTTGTTTGGCTCCCGTGGGCATCCACTGTGTATTCCGGCTGGGCACATGCAGGCTTGTCCTGTGTTTGGGTTAGATGCTTGGGTTCCTGACACACACACCGCTCCTGCTTCCAATTTCCATGGGCTTGCAAAGGGTGTGACCAAGTGACAGTGACTTACGCAGTGACATTGGGCTCCCATGAGCTGTGTGGGCAGTCTGTAGTTATAACTGTGTGGACATCCCTAGTGGGGTTTGTTTTTATATTGAACACTGCATGGTGTATTGATATGTGCTTGTGCATCCATGTCTTCCTCCTTATCCGCAGGTACCTTCTTCATGTCTTCACAAGGCTGTCTCCTTTGCAGATGCAGTTCATGTTGTATGCAGTACACTGACACATTTGCCTGACAGCAACACTCTGGAGTTGGAAGGGTTCGATGTGCTGGCTTATTGAGGTTGTATGACTTACATTACTTTGAGTTTGTACTGTCATATTTTGGCAATGTTTCATGCTGTGTTGCTGTATTGTGTTGCTGGTAAGTATTTGGTCATGTGTGCTGTTTGTTATTGATTACTGGGAGAGTATTGTCTGTGGCCTGTTTCCATTTGGGACAGTGCACTTTGTGACAATTGTGTCATGTGTTGTGCATTCCTTGTTTGCTTTCACATTGCAGGACATGCCATGGTGTGTTGGGTGGCGGAGATGGGGAGGGGTTGGGTGACATGGCGCTATTTTAATGTTGTATTTTGCAAGGGGGTAATGATTCATGCAGCATAAATGTGTGTCTTTTTGTGACACAGCATTGGTTGTCTTTGGGTAGGTAGGGATGCACACAATGTAACACTTCCAGGTGACCAATCTCAGGCTGGTATGATTGTGACAGTTGACTGTCCCTTATGTCATCATCATTGATTATCAGCTGGTATGTGCCAGGGCTGTGTGCACTCCACAGGGGTGTGATTTTAGGTGAAGGAATTAGCAACAGCTGCGTACAGGCTGCCTCACCACGTGCCCTTTCCCTTTCCATGCGCAGCAGCCGTGCTTGTGGTTGGGCATGTGGGGGCACCACCATGTTCACCGGCAGGCCCCGGCGTGTTGCAATGTTGTGCAGGACACATGCTGCCACTATGGTCCTGCACACTACTGGGGGTGCGTATAGCAACTGCTCACCAGAGCAGTCAAGGGAGTGAAAGCGTGACTTGAGCACTCCGAATGTGAACTCCACTATGCCCCGGGTTGCACTATGGGCTGTGTTGTATCTTACCTCGGGTGGTGTGGTGGGGTTCTGAATTGGCGTCATCATGTCGGTGCTCAGAGGGTAGGCACTGTCCCCTGGGAAGGTGATGATGGGTATCATTAGTGGGGTTGTGACATTACTTAGTATCTGACATGCATGCATGTGCAGGGGCATTTACACTCACCAAGCAGCCATGTATAGCCATGCCGCCCAGCTTCTAGGTCCCGGTTTAGGGTTGACATTCTGTAAATGAAACTGTCATGGGTGGACCCTGGATAGTTGGCATATACTGAGGTGATGATTCCCTTGGCATCACACACTACCTGCACGTTGATGGAATGCCAGTGCTTGCGGTTTCTGTAGATGTGCTCAGTTGCCCTGGGAGGACGTAGAGCCACATGGGTGCAGTCAATGGCACCTAGCACTTTGGGGAAGTGTGTCACCCCGTACAAATCCTGGACGACAGCCTGCCTTTCTGCAGGTGTTCTGGGCATGTATATGTGCCTGCAAACTGAGGAGCGTGCAGTCATGATGGCCAACACCTGGTGTAGGCAGCGTGACTGCATGGCCTGTGACACCCCCGCACTATGGCACTTGTCCGCTGAAATGAACCAGTGGCCAAGATGTGCTGTACATTGAGCACCTTTTCCAAGGGGCTCAGTGCTTGGGAGCACAGGGTGGGTGATGTGAGGTCATCCTCCCACTCACTCACCAGGTCGAGTATTATGTGAGGTGGAAACCTGTACCTCCCATACACCTGGTCATCAGGCATCCCAAAAAGGCTGTTTCTGGGTGTAAAAATTCTGGCCCTGACTATCCTCCTCCTCCTCCTGCGGTATCCCACGACCACTGCTGCAAGGAACGGTATATTCATCTTAGCGTCAAAGCTTGTTTGTTGTTTGCGCGCACTTTTATGCTGCGCGGGTCCACGTACGCCTGCTTCCTGCTGGGGTATGTGTTTCCGGATTAGCGCGTCTTTTTTGGCGCACACGTTAGCCCCTTTCGATTCCATGAATACATGTTGTAGGCGCGCGTGTGGGCGTTCCGCGCATTTGCCTCCTGTACTTCCCCCGTGACGCCCACATTTTCACGCGTTGTTACGCCTACTTTTGTTGTGTGCACTGCGCTATGTGCACTTTCGCTGTGCGCGTAGCGCACGCTGTTTGAAGACGTGTGCGCCAGCATGCGCCACGCAGGATTTTAGCACACATCCATGGATTTACACGCACACAGACTTCCATCGCTGTGCGTGGGTTTCGCTGCGATTTTCACACTTGCGCTGCGATTCGCACGCTTTCGCATGCTTGCGCGGAAATTTTCAGCGCACATTAATTCCATGAATCCGCCTGCATGTCTCCACAACACAGGATGGCGTAAAGATCAAGCATGGAGTTTTAGCCCACTATCCACTGCCTCCTCTCTTGGTGCATCCTTAGTGCTCTTTGTTTCACAATCGTTTTCAAGTAAGGCAGAGGGCAATGATCAGAGGGGTCAGTGTATGGAGCACTTTACAGAGTTCAGGAGTAGCCAGAGGCTAGTGTCAAGCTAGCTTTTTTAACAGTAACACAGTACTGATGGGATTGTCAGTGTTTCAGTCCTGGGGGAGGAAGCAATGAAAGAGCAATGTCTTCACGTTTTGTGCAACTGCATGATAGAAGGGGCAGTACAAGCCTAAAGGGGAAGTGAGTTCCAGAGAGTTGGCGCTTAGCAGGAGAAGGACTTCTTCCTGGTCCTTTCCTAATGGCTAAGCGTGGACTCTAACCTTGTGATGGTCGAGCTACGGGAGGAATGGGAACCTCCTGAGATATGGAGTTTGGCTGTCATATAAGATGGGGTTCCATCGGAGACTGCCTTGCATGTGGTGCATGTGATTTTAAAGAGAATCCTTGTAGGGAGAGGGAACCAGTGGAGATTGCGAAGGATGGGGTGATGTGGTCAAATCTATGGGCATCCAGGATAAGATGTGCTGCACCATGCTGGACAGCTTTGAGGGGAGCCAGGTACAGGTCTGGGAGCCCTGCAAGGAGGGCATTATCCCCATCAATGTGTGAGATGACCAGTGCCTGGACTACTGTACGGAAGTTAGCGGGGAATGAAGGGTTTGATGTGAATATTTGGAGACATGTAGTTTGTGCTTTCTTGGCCACATGTTTCTGGAGGTAAAGACCTCTATTTACAACTAAGCTGAGGGATACAGCTGAGTTGGTCATCTTTTGGGTGAATATATCAACGTTCATGTTGTCGAGACAGATTTGGATGATCTGTTGTTTGATGAGTGGGCCAATCAGGACAAACTCAGTTTTGGTGGGGTTGAGTTTTAGCTAGGCGGACGACATTCAGGTCTGGATGGTGTCCAAGAAGCAGCAGGACGAGAGATGTCTTAAGGGCCAGTAAACATAAGGTACATCTGCGTATCATCAGAGTAGTGGTGTATGGAGATGCTGGCATCATTTAAGAGGTTTCCCAAGGGGCTCCATATAAAGGCTTAAGATAATGGGTGAGAGAATGGAGATTTGTGATATGCTGAAAGATACCGGTAGATGTTTGGACCTGAGCTGCCCCTTTGGATGGATTGGAATCTGTTGGCAAGGTATGAGGAGAACCAATCAAGGACTTTTCCTGTGAGGCCCATTGTGGGGGCAAGGATCGAGATGAACATGGGATGGCCGACTGTGTCGAATGATGCTGAAAGGTATGAGGAGAACCAATCAAGGAGTTTTCCTGTGAGGCCCATTGTGGTGGCAAGGATCGAGATGAAAATGGGATGGCCGACTGTGTCAAATGCTGCTGAAAGGTCAAGGAGGACCAAGAGGCAGGTGTCATCTGTGCCCGCAAGATGAAGTCCATCATGTATCACTTGAATTGTGGACGTGTTTGTGCTACATTTGGAGTTTAACCCTGATTGGTAGTCATAGAGGAGGCCGAGTTGGTCGATTTTGGGCAGCAATTGTTTGGTTACATACTTTTCCATGAGTTTCCTTATGAAAGTTGATGGGTCTGTAGTTTGCTAGGTTGTCACAATCCAGTGAGGGCTTTTTCAAGAGGGGGTGAATCAGCCTTGTTTTTAGAGAGTCCGGGAAGGAGCCTTCAGTGAGTGAGGCATTGATGATATTAAGGAGTGTCTTGAGGGCATGGCCTTGGAGGTGTTTGAGAATGGAGGCTGGGAGGAGATCGTCCAATAGGCTATGGGTCTGAGGGATAAAAGGGATAAAAGGGTGTCAGACAGGTATGTAATGGTGAGAGGGGTGAATTCTGACCAAGGGAGGAACTCCCGGTGCAGGGTGGGGATGGCTCCTTGGAGTACTTAGCAAATGTTGATAAAGTTCCTGATTTTGGCAAGCTGTAATGTTATTGCATTTCTTCTTCGAAGCCAGGACCTTGGAGTACGGGGTAGGCCTTGTGAAATGTCTAACAATGTCAAAGAGGGTTCTGCTCCTGTTAGTGGCACCCTCAATTGCAGTGGCATAATAAGCTGATTTTGCATCAGTAATCAGCTTGTTCGCAGGGTTTTGAGTGAAGAGAGATACTTCAGATGGCAGTGTTTATGCCACCGTTTTCCACCAGCCTGATTGCCCTTTTGTTGGCCCTGAGGTCAGGAGTGAAGCAGGAGGCGGATGGTCTGGCCTTGATCCATGGGGTCTTTAGCAGGCATGGGTGTTAATAAAGTCAGTGCCCACAAGAGAGAAGGCTTCAAGGAGGTCTGAAACATGTCCAGTGGAGGAGACAGTGGCCAGAGCTGGCTCAAAGAGGTCCACAGGGAAGTATTCAAAGGAGCGGCGGGTTATCTCAGGGTGTTTAGCCTGTCCCTTATGGGGCTGTTTGTAGTGTTGCAAGGTAAGAGGGATTGCCAGGTGGTCGGACCAATCGAGTGGGATGGGGTCAGCACAAGATAGGAGAGCCAGAGGGGTGAAGACGACGTCGAGAGTGTGCCTTCCTTTGTGGGTTGGCGGGAGGATGATTTGTTGGAGGTTTCACGAGTTGGCTAGTGCATAGAGTGGGTCACATAGGAGTTTAGAGGGTGGTGTCCCCTTGCTGTTGAAGTCCCTGAGGAGGTTGTTGCTGCCGTGTGCGATTGATGCTGAGGAGATGAGGTTGGTGAGGTCCTCTATGAACTGCTCGGTCCCTTGGGGTGGGCAGTATATGAGATGTAATGTGATTGAGTCCTTGTAGGACAGGGGAATCGACATGACAGGGATGTGAATGAGGGGGAGAGTGTGGGTAGCAGGACTGTGCAGGGCCAGTCTGACTTATGGATGACAGTGACACCACCACCACCTGTCTTTCCTTGCCGGTCAGTATATTGAATACTGTATCCGGGTGGTAGGAGAAAGTCCAAGATGTGCTGGGAGGAGGGGGTAAACCATGTTTCTTTGATGAAGATCTCTTCAAGGTTACTTTCAGTGATTAGATCAGTGATGTTGGCGGCATGGGCTATGGCTGACCAGGCGTTTACCAGAATGATGGTCTGGAAGTGCATGATATGAGGGTGTTTTTGTGGGAGACGTGGTACGGTGAAGGGTTGGATATTGTAGCCACTCATGGCTGACTAGTGAGCATTGGAGCATGGGCCTTGGAGATTGTGGGGATGGGGTGCGGATGGAAGAGTCACATGGTGATGTCTATTGGAGGATTTGAGGGGCAACGTTGTTGGCCCTGAGCCATGCCAGGCCCTAACAGGCACATACTGGTATTGTCCTTGTCCTCATACGTCCTTAGATGAGGACGGCCGTCCTGAGGACACCTAGGTGAGACCGAAGCTATAGAAGGGAGCCTGGTGGCGTAGAGAAAGTGCAGGAAAAAAGGCGGCAAAGCCAGAAGCTTACCAGTGATTGACAACTGGGAGGAGACTTAATCCAATTGCCCCAGTTGCAAAGAAGGAGGCTGAAAGGCCTGCTTAAGTAGGAAAAGAGCAGAACAAATTGTGACAAAACCAGAAGCTTACCACTGATTGAGAGGTGGGAGGAGACCGAATCCCCTTGCCCCAGCTGCAAAGAAGCAGGCTGAAAGGCCTGCTTGAGAAAGAAAAAGAGCCGGAAAAAAAGTGGCAAAACCAGGCGCTTACCAGTGCATGACAGGTGAAAGGAGACCTAATCCCCTGGCCCCAGCAGAAGGGGGCTGGAAGGCCTGCTTTAATAGGAAAAGCAGCTGGAAAAACAGCAGTAAAAATAGCAGGAACGCCCAAAGCTTACCAGTGATTGACCAGTGGCAGGAGACCTAATTCCCTTGCCCCAACTGCACTGAAGGAGAATGGAGACCTGCTTAAGTAGGAAAAAGAGTGGGAAAACCCAAAGCTTACCAGTGATTGGCAGGTGGGAGGAGGACTAATTTATTTTTCCCAACTGCCAGTAATGTTTGCCCCCCCCATTCTAAACATAGTTATTGGATGCAGGGGAACCCTCAATTTCTTCTATCACCTCCTTCAAATTTGGATTTTATGAGTGAACCAAATCCCAAAATCTAGGTGCAGCAGGCAATTGGATGCACTTTGGGTGAGGCCTACTAATTGTTTCAAGATTCTATTTTGAATCCTCTCCAAAGCAGAGAAATTAGAATAGTCCCAGATCCGACTCCCGTACAATAACATTGTGCGACGCATAGCCTTATAAATACCAAGATATCTCTCATGCATACACCTCTAACACATATGGTATAATCTTAACAGCCCCCCTAACCTTGATGCAGCCTTCATGGCAGTTGCCTTTATATGACTTGATCAATTCCCATTTTTTGCAAAAAGTACCGTAGGTAGCAGTATGACTCAACTACCTCGATTTTCTGCCATTGAGTGCCCATGGGAATTGGTTTCTGCCTTTCCCGAAGATCAAAACCTTGGTCTTTGCATTGTTCAATTTGAGACCATGGGCTGTCAAATATTGATCAGAATACGAGAGGCCATCTTTCAACCCCCTGGAGACAGATCAAGTAGGACCGTTTCATTGGCATACAGGAGGGCTCCAAAGGGAGTGAAATGCAGCATAGGAGATTGATCCTAGATCCTAGATCCTAGATCCCACTGTACCAGTCCTAAAAATGGAAAGAGACAAAATAAATAGCAGGGTGCTAGCGCATAACCCTGCTTTCCACCTTTATTTGTTTGAAAGGCACCTGGCAGTCTTCCAGAGCACAGGGGCCGCACTGACGCATACGTGTCTTTATAACAGTGTTGTAATGAGAAAGGGCCCCATTACAGTCAGACACACTTGCTTTGCTTACCAATGTCAGCTAGATGAGTAATCATCTCTTTCAGCATGCAGGACCACAGTAGCTGTATTGCACGGTGGTGGTCAGTCAGGTGCAGCTCTAGGACAGCCCGGTCTAAAACGTTCTGGTGGCTAATGTAAGTGTCCATCAGCCTAAAATTCCTCACTAAATTGAGCAAGGAGGGAGCTACTGAAAATGGTCCCATATTTTTAAATTAACTAATCCCCTTCCCCATCTGGCTCTTTCAAACCCTCACCACACTCCTCATGGAACTCTGATCTAGCACCCCCCACACACAATGGGCCTCATTCCGAGTACGGCGCTAACCAATGGCGCTATTAACGCCTTGGTTGACGCCGTACCCGGACCGGCAGCGCCTTGGTGGATGGCGGAATTACCGCCCCATTCCAAGGTTGGCGGGGCGGTAATTCCCCAATCCCCATTTACCCTTCCCCATTCCCATTCTTGCCCCATAGGGCATAATGGGAGTGGGGAAGGCGTTAATTACGCCACCGTAAATTACGGTGGCGTAATTAACATCAAGGTCCCTTAGCGCCATGGTTTTTAACACCTGCTAAAAGCAGGTGTTAAAACCTCCATGGCGCAAAGGGAACTCGGAGTATGGCGGTAAGGGATTACCACCACCGCTCTCGTTAGCGGTGGCCGCTATCCCTTACCGCCATACTCGGAATGAGGCCCAATATCTCCATCCATTGCTCACCTTGTGCATCTTCTTGCTTCTGCACCTTTTCATTCCTTTCCCGTATCCCACCATTGGAGCTCCCTACTCTCTGACATCAAAAACCCACCTACATACTTGCATCCAAGTCAGCTCCAACACTATCTCTTGCAGTTGGAAGGCACACCTACTTGTTTCCATCAGATCTGTTCCCACGTAACTGTTGTTCCCATCCACCACTGCACATTTAATTGATTACAGCTCATTGTAACTACTCTTATTTACTGGCCAGTTCAATTGTCATCTGTCCTCGTATCATGCTCCAGATTTCTCCCACCGTCAGTAGGGAGAGCTTGAGAAAAATATTAAGTCTGGGTTTCTCTCTTATGACATTGATAGAACCTGAAAAAACACGTTGGATACTCTCAGGTCATTGGGAGACCAAACCCAAAATATTCTCATGTTGGTGGCACTCACATAGCAGAGACAACCCCAAGATTTCTCACGTTGGCATGTCTCAGGCAGCATGGAAACTGAGACACATTGACATCTGCCCTGCAGGAGTACAAGGATGAGTAGAGGCTAAAGCACCCACTCACCCCTCACAATTCTACAAACCAAGAGACAACACAATCATAAAGGTAACAGAAGCACAGTTAATAGATATACCTCCTTCACCTTTTGTGGTAATTTGGGCTGATGGAAGGCTATACTCTAAGGAAGGGTGTGAATGTGGTTCAGTAACAACACTTGTTAATGACAGTCACCACCTTCAATGTCCATGTATCTCTGCAATAATTAGGTTATGTAGATGGTTTGAAGTATAAATGCTCTATTAGCATGCAAATAAATAATTTCAAAAAAACAATTTTATTTACATTGCAGATGCCAGGTGCTTATTCCCAGTAAGAATTTGATGTTTACTGTTGAGAAGACAATCACCCATACTATGCTCATATCTAGACTCCACATAACCGTGTGAGTAAGTTATTGCTCTAATCAATCACCCTGGGCTAAATACATATACAATGGTAATGACAGTCATTTGAAATCTTAAGTCTCTAATGACTGGTCAGTGCACTTGTGTCATCGTAGGGAGTGAGTTATGAGAGTATTTGAAACTCCTTAAAATGACCTAGGTAACATATGTACTACATTAGGTAAGTGAGTGAATTAATTATGGCATTTAATTATACATTTCTAATAATATTCCTCAAATTATATTTCAAATCAATGACAAAGAACAACTAAGTCACAGTTGTTCATATGTATTTTACAATACAGGACCCCACAGATCTATTAAGGAGCCAACTACTTCCTTTTTGAAGTTGTGTTCATCACAACGACACAGAATCCAAAAGAAAATCCCCCTGAAGAAGGTCCTATAATCTGATCTATATGTGTTGATAGGAACGAAACATGTTGGGGAGCAAGGGTAGCAATTATTCTTAATTTAAAGCTGTAGAAATTATAGATTGGCACTTATGCACTTTGTTCTAGCTAGAGATTAGACTGGCTGTTTTGGACAAAATAACACTTACAGTCGGAATAATGTATTCATTCTGTTTTTGTCTGTGAAGTAACGATTAATGTAAATTGTAGTTTATGTGTATGTTTCAAATATTTTTATATTAAGGTATTTATTGCTAGTTTTATTGTGAACAATACGTTTAATTTTAACTGTGAACAGTACAGTTCTTTTGCATATTAATACATGATCAATTGTCTGTGAGCGAATAGAGCAAATTTAATATTTTTTCTCTCTGATTAACTGTCTCCTAATGTGACGTGGTCTCTTGTATTAGTGAATTCTAGTACCCAGTCTTTATTTTATATGTTCAGCAACAACCCAAACAGTTAAGCATAACTGTCCAAAATAATTTAGTTTTAATTTATTTATAATGTGATATAGTTTAATTTACAAACTTTACACATAATACATAAAATTACTCTACATACAAAAAAAGATAGACAAATACCTTAAATTTGATTTCATTTAAAATAATCAAATACAAATTACTCAGAAGGAAAATAAATCTTAATAGATGATTAGAGTCATTCACATTTTAAGAATAAAGGAATAAAAATAAGACCATTTGAGAATAATACAGCGTTTGGGTCAATAAGAACATTAAAAAATAAAGATAGCACAAATTCCAAATGTAGGCATCAGACTATCACAGGGTGCAATTTTCCATTTTATACATTATCTCTGACCGATCCTTGCCTCTTCATAGCAACTTAGAGACTCTATCTGAATCTTACCGATTAAACTATAGATAATAACAAGAGCATACTCTGCTAAAAATCAGTTTTACGCAGATTCTACCCAATAGCTATCCTGTTAAATGGTGGGACCAATCATCTTATATCCCAACCCTCATAATGAAATGCTTAATTTATTTTCAATCATTAACCAGATGTTATAGTGGGCAGTTAATAGGCGTATACTCCTTGTATTAATACAATGCAACCAGAAAGACATTTCGCCAATTGTTTCCCTGTTGTGTGCATATTTGCCCAAATAATACTCAATGTGGTTGGCCATAGTACGGCATTCGGTCAGTAGATGTTTAGCTGATTCCAAGATTGCAGGATCTTTACAAAGACGGCAATACCTTTCTTCCAGCGGTACCTTGTTTACAGGTCCTGTCACCGTCAGGGTGGGGAGCTGAGCAAATCTTAGTAACAGTATAAATCGTCTAAGTCTCTGAGAAGGGCAAAGGTCGAGATAGCTCTGTGGCTTCTTAAACGTATATAATCTATATTGGACAAATTGATACGTTTTAAGAGTATTCAAATGGGCATAATTCTCTAACCAGTCCCACAATTTGATGTGTTTTACTAAGGTCTTTTGTCTTTCTTCAGAATATATCCCTGCTAGAGATGACCAATTAATCTCTGCAAAAAATGTGTCCATAGCGGTTTTCAGCATGCAGGTAGTATGCTTCCTGGATGTTTCCTGGAAAATCTCTTCCAGCAATATGTTCTTAGTGCCAGAACACATCTTTAAGTAGGAGATGGCCTTTTTTGTAAAGCTCACCTGATTCCCACGGAGGCGCAGGTCGTGGCAGGAAGGTGTCTGTGACTCGAAAGGTGATGTGCAGGACTCGATGGGCTTCTGGGGTCGAACCTCTTCGCACTGTGTGACGAACTCGTAGGGTGAGGTTTCTGCAGGTGAAAGAATATAGGGGTTAATGGCCTGGGTTGTTTAATGTCTCTCTTCCTCTCTCTCCCAAGCTTCTCCGTAGAGCCCCCAGGTCAACGTGCTCACCTTAGATAGGTGAATGCTGGACTCTCCATCTGCGTCTGATGCAGGGCGCTGTTGCCAGTTCCTTCACTGGTGAAACATAGGCCTCTTGGACTCAGAGGACCTTTACCGTCATTAATAGCACGAGCGGTGAGTTTCCAGACACCTTTTTAGTCTTTATAGTCTTTAGAGTCTTTAGGTGCAAGGCACGTTAACATTGAACAGGACTTCGTATGATGCTTTTCTCCCCTTTTGCTTGCAGGACTCTTGAGGAAGATGAAATAAAGCGCCTGGAAATGCGTGAGTAAATGCAAGCGCTCTAGCTGTTTTTTCCCTTGCAGCGTAGTTCGTGCTGAAGAGGCACCAGAGTATTTGCAGGCGTTCTATTGTGAAGAGCGCGATGGGCGTAAGTAAATACCTGTCTAATGTCTCTTCTTTTGTCTTTCAGAAACTTGTTTGCAGCGCCGGAGTCCGCGGAAGGCCCGTAAGTAAATACGATGCTTTTATCTCCGCAGGTGGCGATGCAGCGGAGTGCCGGTAAGTAATGACAATGCTTTTGTCTTCACAGGCGAAAGTACAGCGTGCCGAAATGACCACAGCCGATGGATCAGGTGAGTAAGCACTGCGAGTTAAGACTGCCTTGCTAACCTGCTGTTTCTTGTCTCTGCAGATGCTGCTGTCGACTGGATACAGGAATGGTGAGTATGATTCTTGCAGATTGAGGAAGAAAGGCTGGAACAGACTCGGTGAGCGTTCTGCTGCAGATGCAGAATAACGCGAAGCACGTTTCATCAATCGGGTGTGGTTTAAATAGCCTTGGAGTGATGAGGCGTCTTCTTCCATGGCCCCGCCTAGGTAAGATAAGAGTTCCAGTTCCAGAAGCTTTTCCCATGCTGAATCCAGGGAATGGAGCTGCCCCACCCAGGTAAGAAAGTAGTTCCTGTTTACAGAGGACTTCTAAGTGGCTGGTAAATAAGCAGCATGGTCTGCTTCAGGTAAGTCCACCCAAAAATCTGCACACATATTATGAGCCCGGCGCTTCCAGTGCCGGGACCGATGATTCTGATGAGCCTGGTGCCACCGGCGCCAGGACAAGGTCCAAAAGGTCCCTGTGGGGACCGGCTGGTGCCTAGGATTAGGGTTAGGGGCCAGCTTCCAAGGACGTTGGGCTGGTCCTGGCTCCTTGGAAG
This sequence comes from Ambystoma mexicanum, assembly GCF_040938575.1. Taxonomy (NCBI): domain Eukaryota; kingdom Metazoa; phylum Chordata; class Amphibia; order Caudata; family Ambystomatidae; genus Ambystoma; species Ambystoma mexicanum. Next base: position 649,104,137 of record NC_090922.1, on the reverse strand, counting down.
CAGTGATCATGACACTTTTCTTCAAAAGACATGCCTTAAGGGAAATCAGTCCCAGCTCTAACCTAATCAAGGCCATTGGTACTCCAGGGGGAGGCCTAAGATTTCCCACCAAAATTTCCCTTCCAGTACCTGGAGCCACTTGAGATCTAGCTGTAATAAAGCTTCCAAACCATATACAACCATGGGTGAGAAGACTTGTATATAAAGTTGAAGAGTAGCCCACCAGGTTCAAATTCAATTCCCAGATATTTATAATAGGGAGCGTAAGTAATTACTGCATCATGTATTTTAAGACTTGTACGAGCAGTTCTCTTGCTGGAATATCATATTAATTGTGTCTTATCCAAATTAATGCTAAAACCATTTTTATTTGCATACTCCCAGAGAGCCAGAGCAGATCTGCGGATCCCACTAAAAGTATTGTCAAATATGACCAGGTCATCCGCGTATGCTAAAACTGGACAGTGCGCCAGACCAATTCTAGGCGGACAGCTTTCAGCAGCAACAATTTCCTTAGGAATGTCACGGACATAGAGATTGTAGATAATGGGGGCGGTGATACATCCTTGCTTCACTCCCATATTCTGGACTACCTTGTCCGTCATATGCCCTTCTAAGTCCAGTCGGAGTGTGACCAAAGTATTTAAATGTAATAGTCTCAGGTAGTAGAGCAACCCCTCCGGACAGCCCAAATTCTCTAGCTTGATCCAAAGTCTGTTTCTCGGAATCGAATTGGACGCGGCCCTGAAGTCCATGTATAGTGCATACATAGGAGGATTATCACCTTTCCGTGCTCTTGTACGCATAATGTCCATTACCATAAGATTATGAGTAGTAGAATACCCTTGACTGAAGCCACTTTGGAACTTATCAAGAATATTGGCTTTGTCCACCCATGCTTGCAATTCATCAAGTAGAAGGGAAGCGAAGAGATTGGCAGTCGAGTCAAGCATAGAGAGCAGCCTATAGTTTTTTGGGTCTAGACGACTTCCCTTTTTAAAAACTGGGATGAGAATTGCTGTCTGCCACGACTGAGGTATATTACCTTCTACTAGAATTTTCTTAAACATAATGGATAGGAGACTAGCCCAAAAACGGGCTGGGATTTAATGACTACATTCACCAGCCCATTAGGTCCTGGGGCTCTGGAAGATTTTAGTAACTTAATTTTGACTAAGATTGACTCATATGATACATCTATTGTTGTGGGCCGAGGCGCTATATCCAGAGGAATCAACTGCTCCTCAATGTAGGGGGCATTTCGACCCTCCAGAAAATTTACCCATTCGGCCGAGCCAATCAAATTGATCTGCTGGGCATATGTAATGCCCCTTGCTTCGCCTAGGAGAGCCCAAATGCTCCGTGTGTTTTAGAGCATATTGTTTGCACTAATTTTTGACAAGCTAGAGCTCTCATAGTTCTCCTGTGTTTATTCTTAATGTTCCTAACTATTACATGATAGGACTCAATAGGGATATTTGCTTTTTTACATAGTGAAGCTCAGCTCTTAACTTCCTCTTGATGTCTCTAATTATTCTGTCAAAGGAAAGAGCCTTCTCCGTATCCCTAGTCATTGAAATGGCAGGAGAGGATACATATAGATCAGTGAATTAACGTATCCACTATTCCATGGAATTTATGGACATGGTTATGAATAAGGAAAAATTATAGGAGTCTATTGCTGCAAGTGTTTCAGATGTCTAGTTTATGTTTTTGTCAGACCAGCTTATTCTGGAGCCTGCCTCATTTATCTTTAAGTTACCGAGGGGTATAGGTGGAGCATAATGCCTAACAACATTAAATGTGCACAGAAGGGCGTCATGATCACTCCATATCTTGAGTAAGACTTTCATATCTTTTATCAGGTGAATCATTATCGGGCAGGTATATATATATATATAGTCCAAAGTACCATGACTCACTGAGTTCTTCCATGTGTAATTACCTAGGTAATCACTTATTGATCTCCCGTTACTCATGGTAAGTTCCCAGCACTCAAAAAATTTCTCCCATCCTAGTCCCTCTTGGTCATTTTTAGTATGGAGCATACTACATTGGAATTTAAGATTCAAGTTATTAAACTCACTGCACTTCCCAGACATATGGCAATTAATGTCGCCAACTACTACCACCGCTGAGTTCCCCGGGTCTAACACCTAAATAGCCAAAAGGTCATGAAGAGTGTCCTGAATTTTTTCTCTAAAGATAGCCCCAGCGGGATTTTATAAATTAACAAGCATTAGCCTGTCGGACTTCCCATATGCCACTTCAACGGCTAACAGATTGCTGTCACATTTAGTTGCAATACGTCTCGAACCTACATCACAGACCACCCCTATAAGCAGGCCACCAAAGGCTCTACCTCTTTCTCCCTTCGAGGCGAAGGACTGATGGATCACATAGCCATCTAAAAACAATGACATCATGGCCCAAGTCTCTTGTAGACATATACATGTGTATTTAGTAATGTCTTGGACGGAGCCATTGGGATCCAATAAATGCGAAAAGCCACGACAGTTCCAAGAAAAAATAGTAAATATTCAGTGTTTATTCAGCACTTCCGGCAGCGAGTCTGCTAGCCATTTTAGCATATCCTGCACATCAGTTAGTTCAATTTGGTTTCCTTTAGGAAGTGCAGGAAGAGAAATCTTATTGTTAGGAATATCAATAACTGAACTGGACCAACTAGGATCTTCCTCGTTAGGATCAGAATCTATTTCCACATCAACTGCCTTCATTTCGTCCTTGTATGTCCTAAGCATTGGGCCGTTGACAGAAATTTACAATGGATTGCAGTGACATTAGGGTTAGGTACCGTCAGAGGTTCCACAAACTGGAAGTCATTTGAGGTAAGAACTCTTAATTGGGGGACTGAATGCAGCCTAACCCAAAGTTCCATCCATATTAACCCCCGCATTTGTAGATGTCTTCACTGGGACAGTCTGTAGGGGCACCTCTGAGTGGGGATTAATGGGAGTCTGCAAATTGCTTTATTCCTTATACTGGGAATCACTAATGGAGGTTTCCAAATTATCCTCCGGTGGTGAATCAGCACCCTTTTCGGATAGTGCCCAACTGGTTAAACTACCTTTTCCAGTGGCAATCCTTTTTTTAGCCCTGGATGCTCTTTATTAGCTTTTTTAGAGCGCCCTAATGGGAAACCAGATTCAGCCATTGGTGAGGCCATAACACTTGGCCTTTTATTGATTAGCACCCTTTTGGCCAGACAGCGCTGTTTCCTTGAGTACTGCGCCTCCTCACAGTCTGAAGGATTAGTGTGAGAATCCACCTCCGGTTTTTCTTCAATCTCTTGTGCTATATGAATAGCTTCAGGCAGGTTACAATCAGCCTCCTCCACCTCCTTGCCGCTAGTTTTACTGGTAGCAATAATAGTGTTTGTATTAGCCAAAATGCACCCGGACATTTGAAGCAAGATCTTGAGGGAAAATTGAAGGCCGCCACAGAAGATTGTATTTCTGCAATTTCAGCTGCTCCGGCAGATAAACCTCCCTCGGCCTCCGCTTCACATACAGGTGTACACTCCGTGAGATTTATAGCTAAATTCGAGGATACTCACAACCTATTTGCACGTGGAGAATGACAAGGTGGTCTAGTGGTAGTATCAAGCTGAGGCTCTTGATGATAACTCTCATAGATAACCTATTGCAAAGGTATCGCTGGAGTCATGCTCCTCTGTATACTTAAGCAGAGGTCAAGTAGTGAGTTATTATCTATGTCTCCCAGATTAATGGAATTCTGAGACATAATACCATTATTTCCTAATGTTCCCACTTCCTCTATTGTGGTTGAATTAATTTCTGGCAGAGAGTTTACCGGAAAAAAAACTGTAATTACTCCTTGGTCAGGGGGCGAAGCTTTCTTGGATTATTTGTTCATCTTAGCACTTGCCACAGTAGGCTCTTCATTCAGCAAGCGCAGAGTTTTTGCTGCAGCCTTTTGTTTTCGTAGATTATATATAGAATGTGCAGCCTTTTTCATAGGTGGCATTTCAATTCTGCACTTATTCCTCTTCACCGCTAACCACTGATACTCCTTTAACTAACCACCTCCTGTTGTCAAAGGAAAAATAAGCACTCCTCATGCGCAGGCTTCTTTCCACCTTCTTCCTTCAAAGGGAGAACAAGAGTCACCAGCTGAATGTTAACAAAGAAAGCAAACAATCCCACCTCAAATGGAGTTTATATTGCAGGCTGCCACTGGTGTACTGCAAGATGATCCCAACTTCCCATGTGACCCAATGTGCAGGAATTTCTCCAATCCAACTCCAATCATATGGGGCCAGTGGGGAGACACCTCTAAGAATACCAACTGCAGGCAGATCATATATGCTTAGACGATCGATCAGTAGGTTGTGCAAGGAGCCCACAGACACAAATAAGAGGGGGCACTGCAGTTCGTTATACCAATGAGCCAGTTTACCCCTATAACTGCACCGTGTCACTGTGCTTTCGTGGAGCCTCCTTGAGCTACCTTGTGTTGCTGTCTGCCGCACGGATGCCTCCTCCAACGGCCGACTCTCACCAACGACTTAGTCCAACTCGGATAACGTGGTCCAATACAAGAGGTTCACACCGCGGTTCGCACACCTTGTTTCCCTGCTATCCTCAGCCGTGGGGTTAGACGAAAGGACCGTGCGGACACCAAGCCAAGCCGCAATGTTACTGCGAGACACTCACGCTCCTGCTCTCGCTCACCACAGCCACTTCCGACTCGATCTCTGTCCAAAATAATGCACATTCAAGGTTCTATAAAAAATAAATACTTTAATCAAACACACCATGTACAATAATGACTATCTAGCAAACACTGCAAAAACCCAACCCTGTAGAAAGGACACAGGATATGCAAAGATAGAATAGATTCAGCATGTTGGGTAATGAGACGGGGATACAAGGCAATAAAAGACCAAAATGTTCAAAGGATTTTCTTTTGAGATAGCAATAGGGATTAAGAAGACATATGCAGTCTCTAGGGCACAAATATGGACTTGGGGGGGTGGTGGATAATAGTCAATAATACACTTGCAAAGGTCTTTGTGGTTTGACAGCATTGAATAAGGCTTCTCAGCATCGATCGCAGGCCCCCTTGGGTTCAAAGATTGCAGTGGCCCCACCGTATCTGGCCTCCAGTCGGGGTCAGTTGGAAGGTGCGGATCAAGGGGCAGTTGTGGATGGACATTTGCAGTTGAGCTGGTACCAGGATGTGCAGGAGTGTCAATTCTATGGGTGGCTCTGAGGTCATGGTTCGGTAGACACCAGAGTTGGGTCAATAGACTTACACCAGTGGTCATGACGAGACTGGTGCTTCAGACAGGGACTCAAACAATGCAAGATAGCAGCGCTTCATTGATTCTAACTGAGGCAACAAAGCACATCATCGGGTGCAGTGTGGCAGCAAACTGAGTCAAACAGACAACAGTGGTTCAAAAAACAATTAATGCCAAAGGTAGCTTCAAAGGGCTACAGGAAGTGAAGGATGCAGGAAATAGAAAAAGAGGGAGAGAGAACCAAGGTGACAGAATCTTCCCAAAACTGTACAGATTTCTCTGCGGCTATACTAACCAAGCCCCCTTCCCAATAGAATTAAAGGCCTTTGGAAATGCAGCACCCTGTTGTGTGGCCTTTGATTCCTGTTTGCAGGTCAGCTTGCTATAGAGTGGCTGACTCTGGGGAAAGGGTGTTACCTGCCCTTACAAAGGAATTAAGAGAGGTAATCCCCCCAAAGGCAACAGTCCTGCAAGTAGGAAGGGTGATCCTTGTCTGGAATGAATACACATAACCCTTGAACAGCTGAACTGGGCCCACAGGGCTGACACATGTGTGATTTCAGTTTAATGTTGCTGAGATAACTATGAGAGATGTTTGCAACCATACTATAACTCGGGTATACTTTATAGTTACAGTTACCATGCCACGAGGACAGGATCATCAGAGTTATACAGTTTTAAGAACAGGGGTGTATATATTAAATGCAGCTCCTTAGCGGCAGAGACTTGGCTGTCACTTCAGCTGTCAGTGGGAATCTCTGACCTCTGAAACTGCTCTGTGCCACTTGTATAGTAGGCAAAGAGCAGGTTCACACTATGCATTTAGTATGGAGCTTATAAATGGGGAATCTGATTAACAGATTTGCCTTTGAGAGATGGATGCATCATTTTATTATTTAATACAAATCAGAAAAGCGAGGGCTTCCCCAGCCTTGCCAAATGGCAATTCTTCACAGAACCCCCACACAATTCTCATGTTGATAACTCTTGGGTAGCTTGCAGAACCCACAACAACATTCTACTGGCTGTTGTCAGGTTCAGAGAACCAGAAACATTTTCATGTTGGTAGTTTTACACGTAAGGAAGAACCAAAATAATGTTCATGCTTGTCCCCCTGAGGCCTCTTTTAGTAGCTCTCCTCGCCACTACTGTGGATTTAAAATAGAAGGGGTAGGGCCAAGGCGCAGCACTAGGATCAGCACTTAGAAGTAGCACAAAAGCAACTCATACACTAAAGGCTTATCATCATGATATGTTAGTCGCAGCTCACCCAAATCAAACACAAAAGCCATCTATTTCACAGTGATAAGGCAAAATATGGTGGGGGGGTTTGTCATAGTCCACCACAATTTAGTGCTGTTTATATTTAATGTTCCTTGTTCACAATGGGACATTGCAAGGCTTCTTCTGCAGTCATATTCAAAAGCCCTGAAAGCTCTAAAGACCTCATCAGACTGAACACCGACAGACGGTAGCTTAGAGATTCTGCAGCAACTCAAGTGGTGCTATCCAGACATACCTCTTACTGAAAGAGTAAGTGTATCATTGTCCCTAGTTCTGTGAGAGAATAGCACATCAAGAAGCTATGCATTTACCCTTTGAACTCCTGAAGGTCAAGTGTATGATTCTGTACACCCAGCCACACTGAAGATTCCCTAATGAGGAGTAAATGACACAGGCTCTCCATCTCCATTCTATGACTATAGTCAGTGGGTGATCTCAAAAGATGAGTAAGCTAATGTTGCTGGCAAAACAAATGTACCACTTAATGATGATAAAGACAATGAGCTTCAAATCTCTGGTTGTGTGTTGAGCACAGGAGTTCTTATATTTGTTTCCTAACTGTTCTTCATACAGTTTCATTTTCACCCACTGCATCAGTGTATCTTTGAAAATCTTATCTGTTTCACAGTCAGCTGGATTCTCAGGGTTTTCATGTGGCTGTAAAGCAGCCACCTTTTTCTTGAAATATGGGTCATGAAATAATGCCATGCTGTATTTTCTGTTATCTTTCATTGATGTTTATCAATAAACAAGGATGTGAACCCGTCCTTTACAAGCTGCGCTGTATCCACCTCGTTATCGAAATCATGGGCCCTTATCATGATGCTCAGGTTAGGTTATGGCAGCTACACCAGTAATACACTCTGGTCTGGTGGGGAGGGAGTGGTCAAACAACTTTACAATCACAGCCACATAGTCGACCCTCTGCTCACTAGTTTGTATGTCTATGATTAAGTGACCCTTGAGCTGACCTTGGCCCCAAACAAATCTGGTTTAGCCTTGCATGAAACGTCATGTGGATTAGGAATTGCCCAGCAGTGATCAACCTTACTCATAAACTGACAGAAACTTGGTATTTAATAAACAAATATGAGACGAGATTTTAAAACAACCTTACTGCTAGGTTGGCAATGCAAAAACATTCTATGTCATGTGATGTGCTCTTTTTGTCCACACTAATTAATCTCCATTACACTGACATGGTTTAGGGATAGTAGCATTGTGGAAAGTAGAGCTGAGCATTTATCACTATACTGCTACAGCAGCAATGTTGTAGTTGATGAACATACTGCCTGAGGGTAATATTGTCATAGGCTACAGGAGGTTGCAGTTACAGTCTCATGTTTCAATTGGTCTCTTGTGCATGGGGCTGAATCATGTGGGACCACAAAGATGTAGTTCCAAAGTTAGTCCTAGGCTTCCCCGGCATGTGGCTTTCACAAACAGGTAGGTGGTGAGAAGTATATTTTGGATGTGGTTGAAAAATACTTCTTTTCTTGCATCATATTGTCTCCTATGTACATATGACAGTAAAGGTGAGGGTTGGGTGGTGATTGTGGTGCTGGCATTACACTGTGCACATTACACTGTGCATTGAAGGAGGAGATTTGTCTTTCCCTTAATTTCTGTACCTGTGGAATTTTCCTCTTCATATCGAGTATCAGTGGTTTTCAGAATATTTCTTTTCCTGATGCCTGGACGCAGACAATCGTAATCTTTATCTAGCTCATGAAAGTCAACATTCCTATGAACTTCCTGTAACCTGCCAATCTCAGTGTGCTTTTGTCCAGGTCCATCTTGCTCTTCTAGACTCTGGATTTTCACCCGGCTCATCATGCTCCTCCACAATATGGGCCTCATTGAGTGTTTGCCAGCATTACATGTAGTAATTCCCCAAAAAAGTTTTACCTTCACTGCAACATACAATTGTGATAACGCATCAAAGTATACCACTTACTTGGAAATATCTTTTAGAATGCAAGCACAATTTTAAAAGTTATATGTCAAGAAAAAAAAAGAATAACCTTGTTTTAAGGACTTGAAGTAGTTGTTCGATATCTGAATGGTTGTTTGTTCCCAAGACGAGGAGCAACTACTCAGAATCTATTTGCCGTCCCTATATTTCGATTTAGATGTGGGTAGACAAGCAGACACTGATTTTCTGAATACACTGAGTGCACACGTCTGTACAAAAGCAAATACATAAGCAAATTATTATTTGGACATTTAGGTGTAAGGCCATGTAGAAACTTGGAGGCATGTTATAAGCTCTCAAAAGCATTTTGACATTTTACGGTTAACCGATGTAAAGATGGATGCAAAATTGTAACTGAATCATATTTAGATACATTAAAAATCAGGTGAACTACTGCATCTGAAGATGGCTATGCTGGTAATCCCGCATACACAGAATTACAATAGACCAATTCTGAATTGGTGAGGGCACCTAGGTCCATTTGGGTAACATACCATACCAATGGTATATAAGGCGCTATATAAATGCAAAATAACATAACATAACATAACAAATACTTTGGATCCAAATAGGGCTAATTTCTTCCAAGGAGTTATGATTTAAAAAATAATGATTTGCTCAATTCATTAATCTGTAGATTTATATCAAAGTCGGCTTGTCAATGAAATCTTAAATCTTTGATCTTTTGGGGTAAGCCCAAAAGAAAGGGAGGGGGACAATATTGAGCATAATTCTGAAAATGACCTTTAGGATCCAGTGGTAGGCAGTTAGCCAACATACAGGTTTCTGCATCGTTCATGCAACCAATCATAACTAAAGTTATGATCAGGCTGTTTGGCTTTCAGATACATCTGCACATCATTTGCATAAGCGTTGAACCAGAGCCTTCATTTAGAATTGATAACAAATAGCTCTCAGATAAAAATTTTCAATAATGGAGATAGTGGGGATCATTGAGGGGATCAAAATGTAATGCTACTCATAGAAAACTCTCAGGTACATACCTGTTTTGTTCCATAAACACGAGAGAATAATATTATTACTAACATAGTGTAAAATCCATTATACACATGGACCAAAATTTCATCCTACACAGTGACCAGTGTAGTTTGAGTTCCATATTCAGGTAAGAATTGTAAGGAGCCACGAATGAGATGCAGACACAGAGAGCTCACAGCTTTGGCTATAAAAATGTATTCAAAAATGTTATTAAAAATAAAAGGGGGTTGGAAAAGGCCTTGCAGTCCCTATTACAGGAGGTGCTTTCCTACCTCAATCAAAACTAAGGGTCTATCCATTGTCAAGATGTCCAAAGCAAATATGGCCCATGTCCAAAATACTATTCTGGTCCTGACATTCTAAAAGTAACTTAAGGTGAAAGGGTAATGTTGTTGGCCTTGAAAGTGCACACATGTTCAATGTTCAAAAGGAAAGGCATAACTCCAACACAAAGGTTCTCAATGAATAAAGTTCACAGTTCCATGGGATTGCTCCCTCCCCCGGGTTCCTTTTACTAATATGCAAATCCTTGTAGACCAAGAGAATGACTCATTGGCATATTTACAGTTTTTAGGCAATAGCAGCCTTCCTCGGCTGCCTTCCCATATGAAAAGTTAAAAACAAATAGTCAAATTAAAAATGGTTGAAAATCCTAGGGGTGTTTAACTTCCTAGGGTTTCTCTTTCAACAAAATCAACTTGTATTTTAAATAGCTTGGCCGTTAGTCCCAATTTCAGAGGATGCCTGGTGTAGTCCCCTGCCAGTTTTCTCCTCTACGTTAATATAACAATATCTCACAGTCTTGCATTTGCCTGCTCTCTTCTCCTACCAGGAATTTCTCATGTGATTCCTTTACACACTTGTCAACTTGACTTTGCCTGGTATATTCTCCTGCCAGGGCTTTCTAATGTTCTTCACTTGACACACTTGCAAACTTGTGTATATTGTGCATTCGGTCTGAAATTTCCCCTCTTTAAACATTGGGTCTCATATTCTCTTTTATGTGCTTCGTTTATCTTTAACTGTCCTAGATAAGTTTGACAAAGTGCTGCAGTGATCCAGCGTCCCTCCCACGCACCTTGAAACACTTGGGTATAGGCGCGTTATAAATGCCCTATCACATCATATCGCATCCTGAGGACTCACCAGCTTGTGGCTGCTTTGCTAAGGCTGCAAAAGCACTCAATGTCCTAGTTTCCCTCCTGCGGTTGCACCAGCTTTCTGTGGCATCCTTCAATTCTCCCGCTGCATTTGTGAAGTGGCTCTTTAGCATCCAGATCTCACTTCCTGGGCTCACCGACTTCGCCTGTCGGCTTCTGTGTCTTGCGCTGCTCCTACCTGCATGCTGTGTGTTTCTCTGTGTTCGGCCATAAAGCCTTCCTTGCTCTTGCTCCTGTGGCATCCAGGTGGCAGTCTGGCATTCCCCATGGCCTAGTTGACTCCACGGTCCTCATTGCAGCATGGTTTTCCCTCGGTCAACACTGAGAGGGCAAGCCTTCACCAGGCAGGCATCCCCACATGTCAGCTAGTTTTGAAATGTCCCGGCACCTATTATGTGGCTGCAAACGCTAGAGGGCATCTTGTGCTTCTGGCCTTAACTGATCCTCAGTACTCCATTCAGCTTTCTCATCGCAGTACTTTCTGTGAGGGGTCAGACATGTGAGATGGACACACAGGTATAGTTTTCTCACAAGTTGCTATTTTATGTAAATAATACTGGGTGAGCCAAAGGCCTACCTTTCCCTAACCTAACAAGGATACCCCTACCTAAAAAACTAAGGCTAAAGGAAAAGGACCTAGTGTCCAATAGTTATCCGACCCTCACACTAATACACTCAACAAATTCATGAAGGAATTGTTATGGCAATTTTAAACCCCAAAAAATAACATTCAAAAAGTTATAACCATTAATCCTTGTGACCAGTGTGGATTCCCTTACGCTGCATAGATCAATGCAGGATTCTCTGGAACAAAGCTCAGTTGCAAGAACATTTGGTTAAGTAACAAAGTTTCTCTCAATTTAGAATACAAAGTCTTATCAATTCAGTGTATCTTTTGACTGTATAAAGTAACTTCCTCACTTCCAAAGATCTCTTCACAAGTCAAAGAAATTACACAATTCTCTGCTTGGTAAACCAAAAATTATTTTCCTTCAAACGTCAGTTCAAAGATCAAATACAAGTGTTCTTTTCTCCACAGGCCAATCTCTTGTTAGCATATCATACTTATTCTTTATAGAAAATGTGTTAGTCAAGAAACACTTTAGTCAGCATGGTCCCACAATCGTTTAAGGCTGTGAAACAGTTCATCAAAGCAAGGTGGTAGAATTGATACTTCTTTTCCACCACATCCTTTTACAATAAACATTGTGCATTAAATCATCTTCTTCCTGGTCCTCTCACCTGCCAGGACTAACTCCAATGTGTCTCTTTCCTGATTTACTCACCTGTAAGGATACCACTTCTACTACTATTACTACTTGTACTATGTGGTAAGGCTTGTCCCAAACTCTCCACACTATGATCATCAGAGGGAAGATTTGAACCAAAAACTGCTTCTCTGGTCAGCCTTTTAACTCCTAATAGAATTGACTTACATCTTATTCCAAATGTATACTTCACAAAAGGACAATGATTCTCTTGTTCGTCTGCTAGGCAATGCAGGTTACAGTTCTCTCCCTCTTGAGTCCTAGTACAAGGAGGGCTTCGCTCCAGCAGTCTTTTCTTTCTACTCATTAGTGGAGGAGCCAGAGATGGCCCAACAGCAGACTGAGGGTTAGGTTAATGGAGCAACTGGACCATTGCCTGCCTTTGGAAAGGTGTCAGGGAGGCTCTGGCTTTCATTACATGAGTGAAGACAGGTTAGAAAACATATACACCCACCACATCGATGCCCATATTGTCATGGGTGTGGGACTACCTGAGCTTGATGGAGGATGTGAATGTCCGGGGTACGCATGAAGGGTATTGTGCAACCTCTGACAGAAAATTGCATCCAGATAATCCAAGTAAGAGTGACTTGGGTGCCACAGATGCAACTACTGCAACATCCTTCATTATCACTGATGGGGGCCATAATGCCATGTTGGGCAAAACTCCAAATCATCACCAGTCAGACGGTAGAAATCTACGCCCATGCCCGGACATCCCAAATCTCAGTACATGCAAGAAACAGCGATTAGAAATGCATGCACACACTGCCTGCTTTGCCTAACATGTTTCAGTTGATGGGGGCTGGATTCAAGGTAGGGGCACTGCCCTGTTCATATTTCCCTTTTCTACCCCTGCATATGATGCCATCTCATGTGGGCCCACAATTATGATGTACCAACATTGCTAGCCACCTTTCCTTGTGAGATCCTTTTGTTGCATATGAGGAAAGTCGAAAGATGTGCCTGTTGGTTTTCCACTGTGAAATAGCTCCACATTCCCAATATTTTTTTGGGAGTTCTGAAATAGGCCCAACCTCTCTTCCTTGAAGGTTCTGCTCAGTGTAGTTTCCAATGCCTGCTGTTTCAGGGCTTTTTTCTGAGGAGCTGATGATGTTGATGTGAATGACCGCAAACCTATACTACCACTAGAACTACCAATAGTTTGTGTTTTTAACTGTTTTTGGAAAAGACTGTGCACGCATGAGGAGTGTCTGTAGCTTGCTTCCTGTGCAAAGTGCTTCAGCATAACACTTGCATGGTTTACTACATGGCTGCACCCTCTTTTTCTGTTTCTTGGTTTTGTTCACTGGCTGTGCTACCATCAATGCAGAGGTGTCTGAGTCTAAGTGTTGAACAGAGGATGGAGAGTAATATTTGTCATCTTCTTCGGTGTCATCTGTTTCTAAGGAAATCAAAATGGGGAATTGTTGGGAATCCCCTCCCATCCCTACTCTGTGGATTGTTCTCTTTATTACCTAGCTGATGTCATCTTTACTCCTACTTGTATCCTGGTTGTTAGATGAACAACTTATTTGAATTCCACCTAAATTCCATCCTCTGATTCAGTGTAGAGGTGGTGCATGCATAATTACATTTCTTTCACATGCATCAGATTACCTTGCCACATATAACTTAATTTTCTGTCAAGGTAAACGACTGTGGCTTCTGCAAATAGCTGCTTCTATATCAGACAACATATCAATTCCTCTCCCAACTTCTATATCCTACCACATTTGCACATTGCAGATGATTCAAGCAGGTTACATTAATTTGCCTCTGATCTTCAATAGCCTGAGTACCTAATACTGCTGAATCCTTATTGAATGTCTACGAAATGCAAATGCATTTTCAGTGATTTTGCCTTCTCCTCTAACTATGAAATGCCCATGATGTTCTCAGTACTTTGGCTTTCTTCTATGCCTACTAAATGCATGTTGGGTTCTTGGTGCTTTTGCCTTCTCCTATGCCTACTAAATGAGTGTGGTCTCAATGTGTTCACCTTCCCCTATATCTAATTAATGCAGATGGGGTTCTCAATTCATTCAACCCTTCTACAAGTTACTAACTGCAGATGTGGTTTCGAGAGAGGTGTGCTTCTTCTATGCCAAAGAAATGCAGCTGGGATTCTCATCGCTTTTATCTCCTCTGATACCTACTAAAGGCACATGGGGGGGGGTCACTGTTTTAACCTTATCCTATGACTACTAAATGCACATTAAGTTATCACTTCTTCATCATTCTCCTATGCTTAATAAATGCATCAGGTTCTCTCTTTGCTTTGGTCTTCTCCTCTGCATTCAAAATGCATGTGAAGTTCTCAGTCCTTAAGCATTCTCTTATGCGGTTAAATGCATGTGAGATACTCAGCATTTTGGCCTTCTAATCGCCCAATGAATATGTTGCAGAGACGCTCAGAACTGCGGGTATGACTTACAGATTTATATATTTATTGAGATATATAGTGAGAAGACCCCCAGCAACATGTAGAGGCTCCCTTGCTCATAGAGAAACCACTTCAACTGTCAAACCCTAGAACACTGAAAGCAAAACAAACACACACATATTCTGTGACCTCACCAGAACTAGAGGTAATCAGCATTCCATTTCTTTTAGCATCTGCACAGTAGGAATAATCATCCTGTAATCAACATCATAACACATCTTCCACTTTTACACAAAACTCCTCCACGGTGGACACTATACTTTATTCATGTCCTCTCTTCACTGTGGCAATTCTGTCTTTATTCCAAACCTGGCCACCTGCTACCTGGACTGCCCCTTTTAACACAGCAACCACCCTGGCGGGGTCTGAATATAACAGGTCTCCCTTCCTTTTCACCACTCCTTTTTTATCCTTACCCAATCTCCACACTCCACACGCAACTCTTTTCCACCTCTTGTTTTATTTTCCCGCATGACCCATTCACTCTTCTTTTTCCTCATATCCTTCCTCGCCTCACTAATAACACTATCTGACTCCCTGCTCCTCCCTAGCCATGGAGGACATTCCAAGGAGAAAGGCTTTCGACCCCTCATGAGTTCAAACGGACACAAACCAGTAGTCGCATGGGGCGCCATGCGCAACACCCACATTCTATTCTGAATGGGGACTAGTTTATCAAAACCACACTCTTCCCCCATCACACATATGTTCAATCTTTCAATTACTCCATTAGTTTCCGGATGATAAAGAGATGATCTTTTATGACTCACACCACAGTTCTTCAAATAAGTAGGAAAACATCCACCCGTGAACTGAGGACCATTGTCGGTGACAACACTTTCCGGAAGTCCCTCACTTGCAAAGATCTCCTGCAACACCTTCACCATATTTTCTCCTGAGATCTCCTTCACAATTTTGAAATCCACCCAACTGGAAAATAAGTCCACCACCAGAACAACGAACCTCCCCCAACCAGATTCAAGATCCACGGGTCCCAAAATGTCCATAGAAACATCACTCCAAATTTTGTACGGAACTCCAACATCAATCAAAGGTTGCTTCTTAGCTCCATCCCCTTTTCCACTTCTGATACACAAATGACATTCACTTAAACGATTTTCAATCTCCTTATCGAAACCCGTCCACCAATAATCTGACCTCAGCACCCCTTTGGTTTTGGTGATGCCAATATGGCCACAATGAGCAAGGTAAATAATTCTATTGTGAATGCCAACAGGAGCGACTGCCCTCTCCCATCTGAACAATATGTTATCGACAATTCATCTTTCACCTCCCAATATGGTGTTTCACCTTCTGTTAACTCCTCCTTGTTTGGCCAAACCGTGGTCGTCATGTACGGAATCACCTTGTTAATTATCTCATCCTTCCTGATTTCATCCAACCACTCTCGCCTAGACACAATTCCTTCTGTGCTCACAAACACCATTTCCATCTCCTCAATGTCTAATTCTTCCTGGGACGCAACTCTTACCCTTGACAAATTGTGTGCAAGAACATTCTCTTTCCCAGGTATTACCTCCATGGCAAATCTATGGGACTGCATCCTAGTCACCCACCCAGCTACTCTCTGTGAGACCTTGTCCAGACCTTCCATCTCAAAAATGACTTTCAAAGGTTTGTGATCCGTTCAGAGCACAAACTCCACACCCCACTCAAAGTTGCTGAATTTCTCAACTGCCAAGTAACATGCCAGAGCCTCTTTCTCAAGGACAGAATATCGTACTTCTGCCCCTTTTAATCCACGTGACGCGTGCGCTATTGTAGGGGAGGACTGGTCCAGGAGACCCCCCCTCGCCTGCGTTTTCTCCCCAGGTGAGGGCTATGGCTCATTGGGCATTCCCTCGTGCCACCCGGGCCCAGGTGGTGGAGGGCTCACCCGCTGGAGACATTGCCCACACGTATCAAGTGCCCACACGTATTGATTGCCACACAAATTTAGCTAGGCCCAGAAACCATTTTTTGCCCAGTAAAGATGGTGTGAGCTCAGCGCACTGTAGCACGGCCCCCACCCTTGGAGAGTCACATCCCTGTTGCCGCAGCACCCTGGCAGATCCGCTGCGAGCACGTTCCCATGAACAAGACGGACATGAGCTAGCGCAATACGCTGACATTGTAACAGTTCACCTCCCGCAGTGTATTATCACTATCAGCATGACCCGGCCAGCAGGCCAGAAGGATGAGAAGAACGGTAAAATGGTCATCTGATGGCAGACAGTCTTAATACATATGTATATACTAATGTAGAGACCACTTGCAAAGTATGCTTTCTTCCACAAAATCTCGTATATTACAAACGCCTGTAGAATGTATTAAAATGAGAGAGCATGCTCCCATGATGATGCTAATAATAAAGGAACGCCCCAGGGATCTGTTTGTTGCATGCATCACTGGGCAGCCTACCTCCCATGGTTTTGCGCCATAACTAAGCTAATGCTGCTAGAGTACACGAGAAAGCGAATGCAACTATACTATGAACTCATGTAAAGGATGCGCGAGAATGCACTTATCATGTGTGTATGTCCAAGCCCCTTATGTGCCACCACCGTCACGTACAGTGGCGGATCGTTTTCTATGTACTCCACCGACTCAACTACTACCTCATTTACTGCGAATGTATATGCACGTAACTAAAAAACTGTAGCTGCTAGAATATAATGTACAAATATGGTGCTCGGACTGGGTATAATCGAGACACATCCAGCAAAGTTTAAATGCATGTTTTTGAAGCGATGTTGAATAAGTATTATAGAAAGTGTTCAAATGTTTGTGATGTCCTTACCTACATTCAGCAACACACGAGGGAGATACCTTTGTGAATGCGTACAAGGCCATTTCCCCCTCCCACCCTGCGAAGGCTGCCAAGACATGAGAACAGAGGCCCGCTCTGCGCTATCCCACCTCCCCCGACCGGACTGGAGCCGCTTCAAAGATTTGTAGCCCCACCGCAGCACCCAAGGCCGCGACCAGCCACCTGCATTATTTACAGCACAGCAGTAAACCTTTGTCTAAACTCACGCGCCCCCTCGTAAACCCCACAACCCACCGGACCGTCTTAGACTTATGGCCCTGTGCAATCAGGACACCCAACACTTTGACAACACACAGCGGAACATCCATAACAACTTCTAACAAGACAGAAAGACCTGTACCACCCGTCCCAGGCCCCGAAGCTTAGCCCCTCGACCTATGGCCCCGGTCAACAGGACACGGGTAACCAGGCCTCGATGTATTACCTCCAGACCCCTCACAAGGTGCATTCCTCCTGTGTTGCATTAACCTATAAAATAACCTATTGGAAGATTTACTAAAGAGAATAACACTGTAAATGACTGAATGACTGCGGTGTGCATGGCCGAGGGCAAGTAAGTCAGGAAAGGCATTCATCTCTGCCACAGGCCGCCTTGCCACACCAACACCGCCCGGATGAACTCAAGCCGACCTGCCAGGCCCAGCCCCACCCACGAGGGTGACCAATGACGTCCTTCAGCCAAGACCAACCACGCCGCAGCAGCACCTATAGTTAGTCGTCGCCACTCAATCCCAATGAACTTGTGCCCCCTATAGTATGTAGGTTTTGATGACGTTTTTTGTAAATATATACGCCTGTCTTTGCTATTGTCAGACAGAGCGCTCTCGGAGTTTGCAGAGTTCTTTGCATGCCCAATTCTGATTGATAAACTCCCATTTACGCTCACCCGCACTCTGTCTTGGCCTTTTTCCCATTTTGGGAGAGTCCTTCATTGTCTATCATTGCGGGGAGGATCGTGCTGTTTGGGGACGCTTGCTTTCAGTGGTGACCCCGATAGCGTGATTTTTATTTCTTCCTAACTCCTTATAACCGTCCCCTTTTTGGCACGAGAATCTCCGGTCGAAAAGGGATACGCACGGTGAGCCGGCTCCGGGAGGCTGCCCGCCAACGGCGACCGGTACACAAAGAAGTGCGCACTCAATAGAGAGGGGGTACGGGATCCCGGTTGAAAAATCCCCTTTGAGTACCGCTCGCCGGAGCCGGGGCTGACTGTTGAGCTGACGGCGACACTGCCTGGACGGACCCAGTTTCGGAGACTATCGGTTCAAGACGGGCACGTGAGTACTGAGTGCGAGCGATTTTAAAGGGAGCGGGGAGAGAAGTGTAGGACAGGAAACGAAGAGGGGGTACGCAGATCTACTAAGGATCATCTTAAATTTTCCTTGCTTTTTCTTTGCATATGGCCATTAGGATTACGAGGTGAATAAGAGATAAAAGTGACGGGAACATAGCTCCGAAAGGGGGTGGAAGGCGGCGCCGCATAGTGCTATCTTGACTAGTACTGGGAATATATGAAGAAGTGGTGTATAAAATAAAGGTGTTCAGCAAAAGGGGACACTGAGAGTACATTAGTGACCGCTATTACTTTTTTCCTTTCTTTTCTTTAAGGGTAGGGGGAGAATAAAGAACTGTGATTAGCACAAACTTAGGGAGACAGTAAGAGAAGAAGAGTCCTACTAGAAAGGGGGGAAAACAGGTTAATATCTATATACATACGCATCCAGATATTCAAATAAGACGAACAGGGACAGCCGGCTAGGGAGGAAAGGGAGGGCAGCTTGAATGGTGAATTGAGTGGTGCCAAGAGGTGTGTGCACCTCGTATGTGCTAGAAGAGATTTTGATGTTGTGAATGTGTGAACGGTTATAAATGCATAATAGTTAAATGGTCATGGTAAGTGTGGTTGGATAAAACTTTTTCCCTTTTAAGACAACGTCGATATAGTGAAGTGCGTGAGTACCTTTTTGATTTCCAGGCTGACATTGTCAAAATAAAGGATGGGTTGCTCTTGTATGTGCCCCCCAAAGAGAACAGAATAGACATTGTGTACGGCCAGTTTTGTATTGTGCAGTCAGGGAGGGGGAGAGCCCAAAGGGACCCAACATTGAATGTGAAGTAAAATATAAAGAATAGCATTGATACTACATTTATATTGTAGTTGCAAACACACTGAGACACACCAGCACTAGGAGGGCACAGAGATGGGGGCTGAAACACCCTTATCACATATTTGTAAGAATCTCCCGGGATACGTGGAACGGATTAAAAAATATCACGACCAATGGGTGACCGAGCTAAAGGGGGAGGGGTTACCTCAGATTTGGCCCGAGGGAGGGTCATTTGATAAAAGTGTTCTGGATACGGTGGCCACATGCATTTTTCTAAAATACAAAGGAAAGCAGCTTCAAAATAGGAGGGAAATATTAGATCTTTGGAGGTTATTTGAAGAGATACCACCGCCTAAGACACCAGCATTAAATACTGATCTCCCGTCCACCACAGACAATACACTACTGATACAGAAAGATGTCAAAGAAGTGTCAAGTATAGCGCCACCAGTAGAGGTAATAAGTTTGTACCCGATATTAAAGAAGCCTGTGCCCGCAGAGGGGTACAGTGACCCCACTTACATACCTCCCCCGAAAGATACTACACCCCACCGGCCCACGGCACCTCCGCCATATGAAAGCACTAGGGAGCGAGACCAAGCAGGCACACAAAGGGTAGATATAGAGAAGCTCACAGATGATTTAGAATCAAGACTGACGATAGCAAAGGATGAGCTCTCGATTATAAAAGACATATGCGAACGAACAGCACTAGATGCAACTAGATCAGGGCGTACGTCCAGAACACCAGGTGAAAATAGAAAGCCCGAAGAGGGGTGGAAAAAGGGCGAGATTCTGTTCAGAATTGAGGAAGAACCAACGCGAATAATAGAAGTAGGGCCCCGAGAGGGAGATGTTGTAAACGAAGAAAGGCTTGGGGGAATTAGAGAGGAATTGCTGTGTGATATAAGGGAGGAGTTAGAAGAAAGCGACAGGTTGAGTATGGCGATGGGAGGGGGAAGCGAGGGGGAGGAAGGTACGTGTTCAATGAGAACACTGGACGATGAATGGACGGGGCGACTAAGGAACAGAGTGGGGAAAATGGCATCACTGGGAACATCAGCAGCCAAAACGGGCCCGGATGGGACGACGAAAGGAAAGCTACAGCTCCCGTTGATACACAGGGGAGGAGGGAGGCCCAATTATATCCCATGGGCGCAGATGGATAAAGCCAATTTATTAAAGCTATTGCCCCCGTTGTCAGGAGGGGCAAGTAAGTGGATATATGCCTTTGAGAAACATACTGCTGGGGTACCCCTAGCCATAGGAGATGTAAAAAGTCTACTCGTATCAGCAGTGGGCGATCAGGCTGAAAGGGTATGGGTTAAGGCCGGTTTCCCGGGAGTAACGCTAGACTGTGACCGCCATGATGGGGCCTCCTTTAACACAGTGCGTGCTAGGGTGTGGGATGCCTTACGTGACACATTCCCAGATACACCGGACTTACAGTCAGTGATGCAGTGTACAATGAATGACGGGGAGGAGGCTATGGATTACATTTTTCGGGTCCAAGAGATGTGGAGAGCAGAAACGGGCACGCCCTGGTATCAATCGACATCTTTATTTTATTTTATTATAAAGAGAGGGCTCCCAAAGGAAGTACAGAAGGCACTTGACAAGATAGCAGGTATTGAAGCAAAGGGATGGCCAGAAATTCAGAGCATAATAGTACACCATTGTAAATGAATCAAGGAGAGGGAGAAGGAGGTGGCGCAGAAAAGATTGGCAGACGAGGCGAAGTTAGTACAGTCAAAGCTAGTGAAGGTTGCAGCAGCAGTAGCCGCGCTCCCACACAGTAGAGAGGGAGATGATGAGGAGGAGGGGCTGATAGCACTCCAAGGAAGGGTGGCAACTAATTGGGCGGGAACAGCACAGCGGCAGTGGACTGAGCAGGAGCAAGGTGGAAGCCCACAGTGGCAAGAGTGGACCCCTCGAGGGGGACGAGGTGGGTACAGGGGCTGGAGAGGAGGCGGACAGGGGTACGGGGGAATGGGAGGAAACGGATGGCAGGGTCCCAGGGGCCCCCAGGGGAGTTGCTGGAACTGTGGACGATGGGGGCATTACTCCAGGGAGTGCAGAAGTAGACAACAGAATGGGTTCCAGGAGGAGGAGATTTATGGTCATCCACACCCAGGGAGCCCATATGGTCTCCCAATGGGACAGCAGCAACTAAGAAACCCCGGCCAGGGTACCACGGGCCAGCAGCAGGGACACCAGTATAGGACACAGAACCACCCACAAAACAATGACAGTATGCAATACACGCCAGGTAACCCTTTCGCGACAACAGCAAACGGGGCCCCCACACCAGCACCTTATAGCAGCATGTCAGTGGTTTCAGGGAGTGTCTTTAATGAAGGAGGGGCGATGAGACACCCCGCATAGGACAGCCCACAGAGAACACTTGCGTGTCCAGTTCTATCCACCACCTACAATGCAGCAGAGGAACCATTGGTAGGGGCGCAGATAGGAGACAAGCAGTTTATATTCATGGTAGATTCGGGAGCGGAGAAATCATGTATCAGAGAGGGCCGATTCCCGTTATCTAACAGGAAGTTAGAGACGCAGGGGTTCTCTGGGGCTGTAATTGAAGTTCCTTACACAGAAGCATTGGATGTAACAGTAGGGGGTAAAACTGTAAAAGCACCCTTGCTGTATTACGAGCATTCACCCATAAATCTATTAGGGAGGGACCTCCTAAGCAAACTTAACATGACCATATCATTTACCGAGAGAGGGATAGTGTGCTCTACACCCGGGATATGCCCCTTGCGTGCAATGTTGGTAGTGCAAGCCTACACAACCACACAGGAAATACGAGGGCTGCCACAAAATGAGGAAATGTTTATCAAAGGGCTGAAGACTCTGGCCCTCATAATTCCCGAGCTAAGAAGCATGGACTGGAGGATTCCGGCGGAGTTCCTCTTCCGCCCCATAGTATGTCCCAACACAGCACCAGGATCAGTGGCATCATTAGACTTGCACGCTGTACAAGTGTCAGCAAAGAGGATCGCTGTGATTGGAGTGGACGAGGAAGGGTGTGAGTGGCGCACAGTACTGTGCACAAACGCCAACATCGCCCTACGAGAGGTAACAGATGAGGATCTTTTTTCAGACACGGAAGGGGATGGTGAGATAGTAATGGAAATAGCGATGCCCTGTGACATTTTAATACAAGCAAGGGAGACCCCCGTCCAATTGATGACAGTGGTAGGAGCACCACCGTCATTTTTTGATGACGACATGAGGCTCGTACCAAACAACTTATGGACAACAGGCCCCCATGATGTGGGACTGTTGCATGGAGTACAGGCTGTGGTAATAAAGCTAAAGCAAGGAGCAATTTTACCACGAGTTAAACAGTATCCTTTGTCTCGTGAAGCTGAAGAAGGGATAAAAGAGACAATAAATGCCCTACTAGCACAAGGGATAATAGTGCCTTCAAGCTCCCCATGTAACACCTGTATTTATCCAATCAAAAAAGCAAAAGGGGGGTCTTGGAGGATGATACAGGACTTACGCCCCCTCAATGATGTAATTCAGAAGGAGTTCCCTCTAGTCCCGAACCCGGCATCAATATTATGCAGCATCCCGAAAGAGGCATCACATTTCACAGTAGTAGATTTGAAAAACGCATTTTTCTCCATACCCCTGGCTGAAGAGAGTAGATACCTTACCGCCTTCACACTGGGGGGTAAAAGATATGAACATTGCAGATTACCACAGGGTTACTGCGAGAGCCCGAGCATCTTCAATCGCGTATTACATGAAGACCTAGGAAACTTATCAGTTGAGAGCACCATTATTCAGTACGTAGACGATTTACTAGTCTGCGCACAAAACAGAGAGAAATGCAGAACAGATTCCATAACATTACTGACCTTGCTGGCCAACAAGGGGTACAAAGTGGACAAGGGAAAGCTACAATACTGTCTGACAGAGGTCCTGTACCTAGGACAGCTGATTTCAAGAGATGGGAAAAGAATAATACCAGACAGAGTAGAAGCCATAAGATCAGTAAGAGAACCCACAACAGTAAAAGATATGCAGAAATTTTTAGGAATGTGCAATTACTGCCGACCATGGATATTAGATTATGCGGCATACACCAGGCCCCTATTACAAGCATTAAAGGTGGCCCAACAGGAGAACAGGAAGATGGAATGGACGGAAGAGATGAGTTCCTCTTTCCAAGCATTAAAAGATTTGATTTCAAGCGCCCCAGTACTCGCAAACCCTGATTATGGACGCGAGTTTTATCTATTCTCACACTGCAAAGAAACACTGATGACAGCAGTCCTGACACAAAAAACGTCCTTAGGACACAAGCCATTGGCTTACTATAGTGGTACTTTAGATGCCGTGATGCAGGGCCATTTCGCGTGCGAGCAATCACTCGCTGCAGCCGCGTTCGCGATTGAGAAAAGTGCCACCATAGTAATGGGTTGCCCGGTGACATTGTTTGTGGAACATTCATTATTTGCAATATTGGAAAGATCAAAAAGCACACTGACCACACAGCGGGCGACAGCCTACGAGATTATATTGTCCAGTGCCAACATCCACATAGTAAGATGCAAGACAGTGAACCCCGCCACATTCATTACAGAAGCGTGCACGCTCGAAGACATGCAGAACCACGATTGCGCAACCTACACAGGAGAAAGAGGGGAGGAGACAGTGGTGTGTGAGAACGCTCTAAGCGAGGGGGAAGTGTACTTTGTGGATGGGTCCGCATCAATTGACATGGACACGGGAGAAAAACACGTTGGCATGGCAGTAGTAAGGTTAGAAGACGGTGAGTATGAAACACTGGCACAATACCGCCTCCCATCACATTACTCCGCACAGGCAGCAGAACTGATTGCGCTCATAGAAGCACTACATGCAGCAAAGGGTTGTGCAGTGACAATATACACAGACTCAGCTTACATGACAACGACAGTACATGGAGGCCTAGCAAGATGGGGGCGTAGGGGATTTAGGCGGGCAGACGGAACACCAGTACAGCATGCAGAATTGTTGAAAGAGTTAATTGAGGCCCTGCAAAACCCCACTGCAGTAGCAATAGTAAAGTGCCAAGCACATACGTCCAACACAGATGTTGTGTCTTTAGGGAACGCAGCAGCGGACGCTGCCGCCAAGGAGGCTTCCTATTTTCAGAAAAATGACACAGGTGAGTACATGCTTAAGAACAAGAGAAACGAAGAGCCCCCAGAAGGATATAATGTGATGCCCATATCACAAATAATAGAATTACAGGAAGGAGCCAGTGCAGAGGAAAAATTAATGTGGACAAAACGAGGGTGTAGCAAGTCAGGAACAGACCTGCTGTGGCGGCAAAATAACTCGGGGAAAGTGGTAATGCCAATACAGCTATTAGAGATTGCATTTCAACAACTACACTTCCCTGCACATAACACCAAACAGCACATCGCAGCAGAAATACAGGAAGAATGGTTCGTGCCCTGTCTCCAGGAGCATGTGTCTCGATTGGCAATGGAATGTACAACATGCCAAATATACAATTCAGGAATGACATTACGCACTCTCCGGGGGACAATTCCTAAACCCATTGGCCCATTCAAGGAACTACATATAGATTACGCAGATATGGGGGAAAGGTGCAATGGCGCACGGTACATGATCGTGGTTGTGTGCCCATTTTCAAGGTGGGTGGAAGCAGGACCCTGCGCACGACCCGATGCCAAGAGCGCCGCCAAGTTCCTAGTAAGGGAAGTATTCCCGCGCTGGGGAATTTGTGACGTGATTCGCTCAGACAATGGCACTCATTTTGTGAATGAGCTTTTTAAGGAAGTGACTACATTATTGGGAATAAAACATAAATTATGTTCAATTTATCATCCTCAAAGTAATGGCGTAGTGGAAAAGATGAACGGACTGTTGAAGGGCAGGTTATCAAAACTATGCTTCTCATTAAAGAAGAATTGGATTTACTGCCTACCCCTTGCGCTATTTGAATTAAGAAACCAGCCAAGCAAAGACCACCATTTGTCCCCGCACGAGATCGTGACTGGGAGACGGATGAACACAGCACATTCACCACTGCGCGAACACTCAGACGCTCACAGAAGCGCCGCGATATTGGGAGATGAGTTCACAGACTATTTAAAGAAATTGACAAGGGCAGCGCGCGTGATATCAAAGCAACTCTCCCCACCCTTCACTAGAGAAGAGGGAAATGTAACAGGCGCTGTCACGGAGCCAGGGCAACAGCTACAGCTAATGCCAGGCGACTGGATTTATGTCAGAAGCTTTGTGCGTCGGTGGAATGCACCACAATTCCATGGCCCATACGAAGTAATATTTTGCACGCCCACGGCAGTAAAGGTCAAAGGGTTGAGGTACTGGGTGCACTTGACCGATGTACGGAAGGCATATAGCA
Organism: Ambystoma mexicanum; assembly: GCF_040938575.1. NCBI lineage: Eukaryota > Metazoa > Chordata > Amphibia > Caudata > Ambystomatidae > Ambystoma > Ambystoma mexicanum. Next base: position 649,078,374 of record NC_090922.1, on the reverse strand, counting down.
ACGTACAAGAGGAGGTAGATGAGGAGGCACAGACAACAGCAAACGCTGCAACTGAGCAGAATGACTGAATATGAACTTGTGTGTATGTGTTGGTACTAAACTTGAATAAATGCACGACTGATAAAGATACAAAAAAAAAAAAAGGAAATTTTTTTTAACTTTTATCTTGTTGAGTGTGTATATATATATATATAATGGAATGCCAAATTATAAGCTTGTATACACCCTTGTCTGTGAATACCCCTCCCCGTATCCCCACCCGCTTCCATTCCCCGTCACATGTATATTGGCACTGATGGTGCTAGCAAAATGTTTACATGTATGCACTCAATGCACTTTTATATCTTAAACAGGAGCTTCCATGGCATCTAACGGGCAGCCTGCAACGGATAGATTTACTAGAATTAGAGAGTGGTTGACTGAGAAATGCATATATTCGTATGAATGTGGACTATCAGCGTGCATTATATTGTTTTTTACATTACTGTTTGGTCTGGTTACATATTGGTTCATAGCGTTCATCTCTATCGAGATGAACGAGGGGGGAGGGAACAACACAACTACTGGGACCAATACAACTGCAAGTGTCAATGCCAATACAAGGGAAGGTGATTTCTTGGTATGGGACGGAACTAAACTTGTGTGGGGCTACTATACTACGCCATCCAATGTTGTCATCTCACAAGATGGAGGGCCAAGGGGCAAAAGGCAAAATAACACACTGTCCCCACCTGAGATGTCTAATTACAATGCTCACAGCTTAAACGACCGAAACCCCTCTGCCATATCCTGGTTGTATAACACCCCCACCAGCCAACCTGCTCCCATGGCCATAGACAATCAAAGAATGAAAGCAACACATGAAATATTATACGATGACTGGGTGAAGGGGGGCGGGAAGGGGAAAGGGGGGTCTGTTTTGCCCTTCGTTCAGGAGGTTGGGAAGCGCCAAAGGAATAAGAACAACAGACGGAAGAGGGAAGCAGGGAGGAGGAAGTATGATGAGTACTATGGGCTAGGCTAGATAAAATGGAAGACCCACGACACCCCCACCAAACAAATAAGTGGTATGCAGATATGAGTGCCACAGCTAAACAAACAACAAACGAGAGCTGTTATGTCCGCTCCCTCATTCCCCACGCATCAGGTACACCCAAAGTATTGTTACCCAAAGAGTTGCCAGTCATAGATGCCCAGTGTCTCCTTCATCTTACGTTATGCAGGATTAAGAACACCTTCCAGGCACATGAAGTGACTTTTCAAATGCTACAGAACGAGAAAACGTGCTACCCAAAACCGGCAGGGGTGGTATGTCTGAAGGAACCATTTTTTGTAATCGAAGGGACACTTTTTTCTGACAACAAGTGGAAGGACGAAGAAGTAATGTGTAAAGCTGAAGCACTGAGGGGTGTGGCACCGGTGAAGTTGCAATGGATAGAAGAAACGTGCACACCCGTATGGAAGGAACACATTTCAAAATTAACCTGGGTTACGCCCATCGAAAAGCCTTTCAAGCTGCAGAGTGAAATAGACTATGAACTATGTTTCGAAGGAGAAGGGAGAACGTCCATGGGGACGAACAAGAAGTGCAACAAAACCCTCACCATCCCAGATCTAAGAAAAGGGACTGCGGCCCTTATGGACACGTACTGGGTATGTGGCAACCAGGCATACCTACACCTCCCCCCGTCATGGAGTGGCAGCTGCTCAATGGCCACTCTGCACTCAGCTCTAATGGTGATACCAGAAAGCCACATCGATGGAAGCAAAAGGACACAAGAACGCATGCAACAGAGTGTGGCTCAACCAACTACAGAATCACAAATGTATGTCCTGTTTTCCGGAAGCAAGGGAGAGGTGCTAACCTGTCACAGACGAGCATCAAATTACATATCACAGGCATCATCAGAACTATTGGCTCAGATCCCAGACAAATATCGATTATTCAGCTCAGCAGAAACATTTTTTGCCTCGCTCGTATCAAGTGTCCAAGCAAGGGCTAACGCAAAATGGCTCCAGATAACCCGCTGGGAATTAATTCAGCTGGCAAACGACACTGAAGAAGGTTTTAACATAATAAAGGTCGAACTAAGAGCCTTGCGACTGATGACCATGCAAAACAGGTATGTCCTGGACCTGTTGACGGCGATGGACGGCGGTGTTTGCCGAAAAATAGGAAGTGCCTGCTGCACTTTCGTACCTTCTGAAGACGCAGAGAACGGCTCCCTGTCCCATGTGATCGAAGCAGTCCACAACCTAGGAGAAAAAATGAAGACGGAAGGCGGAGCAGAAGATAGCACATGGTTCGATAACATCTTTTCCTGGGTCCCCTCATGGCTTGGAACAACTGTGAAATTTCTGATGCCAGCTGTGGTGTTCCTCCTTTTGATTTTCTGCTTGTGCCAGGTGGGTCTTCGAGTCTGTGCTAACGCAGTACCAAATGGTGCAATGATGATGGTGACAATGGGCAACTCACACGGTACAATAAAAACGATGCAAGAAGCAAAAGTACAAACAGGGGTAGACAACACACCCAGGTACCAACTGGTGCCCATGTACCACGACAAGGATATTGTAGATAAGATGTGGCACACCACCATCAAAGAGCCCCGCATACTAGAATGGTACGAGGAAGTTTGGGTAGATTTGGAAGGAGATGGTGGGTGTATATATCTCACGTGTACTCCAGATGAATACGCCAGGAGAGGTGAGAGTTTAAGGGGGGTGTGCAGAGCATGGATGCCTATCAAAGGAACTCCTGCATGGGATGAGGCAGTGATGGACGAAGCAGAATGTAGGAGGATAGAGGATTTAAAGAATTCGTTACTTAAGTAACGAAAGGGGGGAAATGTAGGGGAGGACTGGTCCAGGAGACCCCCCCTCGCCTGCGTTTTCTCCCCAGGTGAGGGCTATGGCTCATTGGGCGCTCCCTCGTGCCACCCGGGCCCAGGTGGTGGAGGGCTCACCCGCTGGAGACATTGCCCACACGTATCAAGTGCCCACACGTATTGATTGCCACACAAATTTAGCTAGGCCCAGAAACCATTTTTTGCCCAGTAAAGATGGTGTGAGCTCAGCGCACTGTAGCACGGCCCCCACCCTTGGAGAGTCACATCCCTGTTGCCGCAGCACCCTGGCAGATCCGCTGCGAGCACGTTCCCACGAACAAGACGGACATGAGCTAGCGCAATACGCTGACATTGTAACAGTTCACCTCCCACAGTGTATTATCACTATCAGCATGACCCGGCCAGCAGGCCAGAAGGATGAGAAGAACGGTAAAATGGTCATCTGATGGCAGACAGTCTTAATACATATGTATATACTAATGTAGAGACCACTTGCAAAGTATGCTTTCTTCCACAAAATCTTGTATATTACAAACGCCTGTAGAATGTATTAAAATGAGAGAGAGCATGCTCCCATGATGATGCTAATAATAAAGGAACGCCCCAGGGATCTGTTTGTTGCATGCATCACTGGGCAGCCTACCTCCCATGGTTTTGCGCCATACCTAAGCTAATGCTGCTAGAGTACACGAGAAAGCGAATGCAACTATACTATGAACTCATGTAAAGGATGCGCGAGAATGCACTTATCATGTGTGTATGTCCAAGCCCCTTATGTGCCACCACCGTCACGTACAGTGGCGGATCGTTTTCTATGTACTCCACCGACTCAACTACTACCTCATTTACTGCGAATGTATATGCACGTAACTAAAAAACTGTAGCTGCTAGAATATAATGTACAAATATGGTGCTCGGACTGGGTATAATCGAGACACATCCAGCAAAGTTTAAATGCATGTTTTTGAAGCGATGTTGAATAAGTATTATAGAAAGTGTTCAAATGTTTGTGATGTCCTTACCTACATTCAGCAACACACGAGGGAGATACCTTTGTGAATGCGTACAAGGCCATTTCCCCCTCCCACCCTGCGAAGGCTGCCAAGACATGAGAACAGAGGCCCGCTCTGCGCTATCCCACCTCCCCCGACCGGACTGGAGCCGCTTCAAAGATTTGTAGCCCCACCGCAGCACCCAAGGCCGCGACCAGCCACCTGCATTATTTACAGCACAGCAGTAAACCTTTGTCTAAACTCACGCGCCCCCTCGTAAACCCCACAACCCACCGGACCGTCTTAGACTTATGGCCCTGTGCAATCAGGACACCCAACACTTTGACAACACACAGCGGAACATCCATAACAACTTCTAACAAGACAGAAAGACCTGTACCACCCGTCCCAGGCCCCGAAGCTTAGCCCCTCAACCTATGGCCCCGGTCAACAGGACACGGGTAACCAGGCCTCGATGTATTACCTCCAGACCCCTCACAAGGTGCATTCCTCCTGTGTTGCATTAACCTATAAAATAACCTATTGGAAGATTTACTAAAGAGAATAACACTGTAAATGACTGAATGACTGCGGTGTGCATGGCCGAGGGCAAGTAAGTCAGGAAAGGCATTCATCTCTGCCACAGGCCACCTTGCCACACCAACACCGCCCGGATGAACTCAAGCCGACCTGCCAGGCCCAGCCCCACCCACGAGGGTGACCAATGACGTCCTTCAGCCAAGACCAACCACGCCGCAGCAGCACCTATAGTTAGTCGTCGCCACCCAATCCCAATGAACTTGTGCCCCCTATAGTATGTAGGTTTTGATGACGTTTTTTGTAAATATATACGCCTGTCTTTGCTATTGTCAGACAGAGCGCTCTCGGAGTTTGCAGAGTTCTTTGCATGCCCAATTCTGATTGATAAACTCCCATTTACGCTCACCCGCACTCTGTCTTGGCCTTATTCCCATTTTGGGAGAGTCCTTCATTGTCTCTCATTGCGGGGAGGATCGTGCTGTTTGGGGACGCTTGCTTTCACTTATCACCATTTCGCTACCATCTTCTTGTTTTTGAGAAAGAACGGCTCAGAGACCACACTCACTGGCATCCACGGTAATGATAGGTAACTTTCCCGTGTCGAAACATCCCAAAGGTTTAGCCATGTCTATCCCTTCCTTGATTTTAGTGAGCTCTACATCACACTCTCTACCCCATATAAAATCTAGACCCTTCCTTACAATTGTCCTCATTTCCACCACTTTAGAAGCATAGTTTTCTATGAATTTCTGGTAAAATTCAGTCATACCCATAAATGAACGCAGTTCACTCTTGTTAGTGGGTCTCACAATTTCCTTAATAGAATTGACAATGCTCTTCTTGGGTTTCACTCCCTTAGACGACACTTCGTGGCCTAAATAATCCACCTTAGACACAGCAAATCTACACTTGTCTTCCCTCAAGGTAATGCCTCTCTCTTCAAAAATCCTCAATGCATTATTCAGGTTCCTGTCATGCTCTTCTAGCGTTTCACTGCATACCAATACATCATCCAATACATCATCTTGGAAACAAAATGCTCCCTTCACACACCTCAGCAGGCGATCCATGATCTTTTAAAAAACTGAAGAGACCGACGCCAAACCAAAAGGCATCCTTCTGAATTGAAAAACACCCTCATGAGTTATAAAAGCCGTAATTTTCCTGCACCCCTCTTCTAACTCAACCTGGTGGTACGCAGACGCCATGCCTAGTTTCGAGAACACCTTGCCTCGACCAACCAAAGCTAACATCTCACTCATGTTCGGCAAGGGATGCCTATCAACCATCACGCACTTATTTAGTTTGTGCATGTCTATGCACAACCTCAGATCACCCGAACTCTTTTTAACTACTACCACCGGGGATACCCACTCAACTCCTCCAGCTCTTTCAATGACACCCATTTGCAACAACTTCTTTATCTCACTCTTAACTCCTTCCCTCAACGATAAGGGCACGGCCCTGAGTTTTTCAACAACGGGCACACTATTCCTTTTCAAGATGATCTGGTGTTGAAAACCCTTCACTCTCCCCAAGCTCTCTTCAAACACTTTATAATGCTCCACCACATACCTGCTACGACTCATGCTAGAAGATGATTTCTGTAGTACTTGCTCAACTTGATTTGGATCTAAACGAATGGCTAAGTTTTTCTGCTCCCTCCATCCTAGTAGGGATTGACCCTTCTTGGTTATGTACACCTTACCCCTTCACCTTCGTCCTTTAAATTCAAAGTTACTCCAAGCATAACCAAACAGTTCAATCCTATCCTGATTATACCCTAGAGGGTTTACATCCGGCTCAAGTAAATTACTCAACACACCCTTCATTTCCTTCTCAAACACGTTCCTAGACACCAAAGTGATCTTTGACCCTGATTCAGCCATCATCTTCACTTTGCAACCATTTACATTCAATTCCGCATACAGACGTTCGCATTCATCCTCACTTTCACCATTCAGAACAACATTAACAGTATTGACAATAACATTCTGAATAGGAATTTTGACTTGTTCTTCTGACAATCCTCCATCTCCATCTTCTCCCTCGTTCACGTAGAACACCTTCTTTTGACTGAATTGTCCCCACTGGAAATTCGTACAACAATTTGCAAAGTGCCCCTTTCCGTTTGCACTTCGCACATGTGGCTCTGCGTCCGGGACACATGATGGATGATGCAAAATGAGTGCCGCTCGCACACCTGAAGCATAGTCTCTCGTCCCTTTTTGCAGACCTAGTTGGCTGTTCAGAGCTCCTTTTCTCTTCCATTGGGACTCGATTTATCTGTTTATTCTTCCCTTTTCTCTTGCGTTTTGCATCCACCACATTTAAAATTTCAGTCTTGCCCTCCTTTGTTTCACATGTTTTGTTCTTGGACAATTTGGCCACACATGCCAATGAATGTGCAACTCGCTTTGCAACGTCCAGCACTTCATTCAAATTGGGATCATCCCTTAGCCACAATTCTTCTTGTATTTTATTGGACTTCCAATGTGTCATAAATTGGTCGCGGATGTGTTCATCAAACGCTTCCTGAAACTTACACGACAAAGCCAGGTGACGTAACGCCGTTACATATTCTTCAACAGATTCACCATGAGCTTGCATCCGCATGCGAAAATTATAGCGCTCTAATATTGTGCTAGTTTTAGGGTTGAAATGCTTGTCCAACTTTAACAAGGTCAAGTCAAATTTGTTCATATCATCACCGCTGCCACCTCCCACTGGTTGGGGAAGTGTCTCATATATTCTCTGCCCCTCACACCCTAGAAATTGCAAGAGCAATGACAGTTTCCTTTCACTAGAGTATGACGTTCCCCCAGCTGCCTTCCTATAATATAGGAATCCTTTAAGCCATTGAGCCCACAATATCTTTGCCGGTCCTGGAACTGGCATAAATATGGGAGGGCCAGCTATCCCGGGTAAACCCGCCATGTCAGGTTTGTGTGGTCTTCACCGGCTCAACCAAAATGGGACCTCAAATGAACTATTTCAATTCCAAGCTCAACTTCTTGCAGAAATCACTTCCTGCAGGTATCCTGTTTCTCCTTGCATATACAGAACTTATGCTGCTTCAATGTATCCAGCTGTTGATATTCCCTCCTTGGACTCTGCTTCCGCATGCAGCTTAAAGATGTAATTCCTGTGGTCCTTCTTCACTCATTTCTCCCCCTAAGCCTTTCTTTGCAAACTTGCCTTAGCCCCTTGCCTAGTTGGTGCTCAAATTACGAGCAGAATACTTGAGAACTGTCCTTCCAGCAGATGAAGTGCAACGTTGCCTTTTTATCTTCGTAGGGCTCTACTACCGGGAATACGGTAAGAGCGCAGGGCCAGCGATGCAACCCTCAGTGAGCTCCTATTACCGGCAATACGGCCAGCACGTCGCATTGCTTCGTTCCGGATGGCCTGCGTTTGGGGACGATTTCACTCACAGACGGCAGTCTTTCTTATTGCGAGTCTCCCAGTGGCGCTGCAACGATATGAGGCGAAACATTCGGGAAACCAACAGGGGCCCTTAAGTTCATGCAGCGTCTGCACTACGGGGTGGCAAGGAACCGTTAGGTCGCAAACGGGGCGGCGCTTCACTTACTTGGACTTAGTAGGGGAGAGACCTCATTAGGAACTTACTGGCGGCCGCTACAACGCCAGGGGACATGGCAGATCAACACGCAGCTTTCTCTCCTTCGGTGGCCGATACCACGCTTGAGACGGAAGCAGAGCGGCATAACTGCAGTGGCTCACTGCCAGGGGTCTTCGGATCACTCTAAACATCCCATCCTCGTCGCCATTGTGCAGAGATGCTTGGGACTGCAGGTATGACTTTAAGATATACATATTTACTGAGATATATAGTGAGAAGAACCTCAGCAACATGCAGAGGCTCCCTTGCTCATAGAGAAACAACTTCAAATGTCAAATCCTAGAACACTGAAAGCAAAACAAACACACACGCATTCTGTGACCTCACCAGAACTAGAGGTAATCAACATTCCATTTCTTTTAGCATCTGCACAGTAGGAATAATCATCCTGTAATCAACATCATAACAGAACACATTTGGGTTTCTTAGTTACTTAGCCTTCTTCTCCAACTATTAAATGTAGATGGGTTTTCTCACTGCATTGACCTTCTCTTCCTCCAACAAAATGCAAATGAGGTTCTCGTTGCTTTGGCCCTCTTCTGCACCTACTAAATGCCCTGTCCCCAAAGATGCATGTGGGGTTGTCAGTGCTTTGGATTTCTCCTCTGTCTATCAAATGCTTGTGGGGTTCTCAGTGCTTTGGCCTTCTACTTTGCCTAATAAATGTATGTGAGGTTCTACACCTCTTCACATACTCCTCCTTCTAGATGTGTGTGGGTACTCACTAATTTGGCCTTCTCCTATGTTACAAACATTCGCATGTGGTTCTCTTAGTTTTTGGCCTTCATCTTTGGCTACAACATTCAAACGTTCTTTTCAATGTTTTGATCGTTTTCTCCGCATATTAAATACAATTGGAGGAGTTCATATTTTGGTCGGTATCCTGTGATTTTTCCGGAAATGTTTTTTCACTGGATGTTTTAACCAAAACATATCCATTGAAAAACACTGATTTAAAAGAAAAGAAAAAAATATATACATAAATAAATATATTTGATGAGACTGTTTTTCCTACAGTCGGGGTGGGAGGCACTCCCCCGTTCATCAGAGAATCACCAGGGAACCAATTTACTGCAAAACGTATCTTCTTTATTGTACAGACCATGCGCAACATGACTGTTGATAAAAACCACATAATTCGTGGTGCTCCATATTAGATGGCTCAAAAATGACGCTTTTTGTGGTTACCTCACCACTTGATCACAACAATATATATATGGGGTAAAGGGTTAAAAAAGGTGGGGAGGGGTTTGAGGTGGGGTTAAAACATAGGGAAACAGGGGTTTGGGACGGTGAAACCCCAAATAAATAAAAAAAATGTGGTGATTTCCTAAACCTTATAATACAGCTTCTACGTTGTCCATGTTGTACTACATTCCCCATGGGTTAGCTATATGGTTTGATCAGGTTCTGTATATTCTCCTGTATGTCCACACGATTATTGGCTTTAAGCATCAGCAAACTCGTTCAGGATCATTTTTGCTTTGTGGTTTCTGCGTTACTACATTTGGCAAATGACAAAATAATAAAAGCAATGACAGCATGTATATGTTTCTGTCCTCTAACTATAGAACTGTGCATGCATTGACTTCATGTATTCAAGTGTGTGTTTGTGTGGTGCAGTGTGGACTGCACATGTACTTCATGTCTAACGCTGCTATGTCATGGTGTCTCTAATGACATCAGCAACTAGGCTTCTTGGTGTTTAGTCCAGGCTGTCCATATAGGTATCTCTGACAATGGTCTTTGGATCTTCATTCAAGCATGGATAGATTTGTACCATGTCTGGTCTGTATGGCTGGCTGAGAGGGTACTTATCTGTGTATTTGTCGATTGTTGGTGCATTTGGGATTCGTCTGAAATAGAATGGGTGGTTGCGTTCTCTTCAGGCCTTCCATCTTTTCATGAACTTTACCGGAGAGGGGGTGGCCCCTGGATCCCGACTCCCTTTTCAGGCCCCCCTCTGGTCGACCTGTCGACCACATCCTTATATGTCAATCCTTTTGTTCTTGGTTGCCATATCTTCGTTATTCATCCAAGGTGTCCATAGCAATTCAAATGATCATCGGAAGTCCAGTTCATATTCTACTGTGGTAGATGTCAAGGTGTGACCCCATTTGGCCAGTTCAGGCAAGAAACTGTGATTAGAAATGCATGCACATACTGCCTGCTTTGCCTATCATGTTTCAGGTGATGGGAGCTGGATTCAAGGTGGGGGCATTGCCCTGTTCAAATTTCCATTTTCTACACCTGCATATGATACCATCTCTTGTGGGCACACAATTATGATGTACCAACGTTGCTAGCCTCCTTTCCTTGTGAGACCCTTTTGTTGCATATGGGTAAAGTGGCATATGTGGCAAGTGTTGAACAGAGGATGAAGAGTAATATAACAGCACACTCCTTCGGGTTGCACCACACCCATTTTCCTTCATAATACTTTACATCGAATGGGTTGTATAAATTCATCACACCAAGCAGGAACAAGTCACATGTCGCTATTCTCTTTCTTATTGTTTTTCTTTCTGCCACAATCTCGTCCTTCGCTCCTCCTATGTTTACATCCATTAGGTCCTGCAGACCGTTAGCTTTCTCCCCCGTCTTCATACACTTGGTGAAGCAGATCATTATCCCGCATATTGACACTCCTGCCAGTACTAGTGCTCCAATTATCACATTTAGTCTCTCGGCCAGCTTTGATGGCATCCATAACCATATGTATGCTATCCAGCTCTGGTCCTTTCCAGGCCCTTTTGCTTCTTATTCCATTATGTTATGCATCTGGGATAGCTGAAATACCGCTTCTGACAAGGTAGTGTTTTCTTTGTCACTGCCAGGTCTGAACGCGCAAAAGGAACTCCCAATTTTTGCGCAAACTCCTCCTTCCATTGCTGTTAGCAAATCAAGGACATATGTATTCTGGAGTGCCACTAACCTCACTGCTTGGAGCTCTTCCTTTATTGTGTTGAACCCATTCACTGTGGAGTTGATCGTCACCATCAGCTCCCAACGTGTAATCTGTAGCCACTTCGCATTTGTTTATGCCTGTACATATGGTATTACTGATGCAAAGAACATGTGTCCTGCTGAACAGTCTGTGTTCTGCCGGAACTTCATCCAGTACTGTCTCTGATGCTTCTGAGAAGTAATTTACTCATCTCTTATTCTGCTCAATTCAGCGGGCTTCTCTGTCTTGACTGTTTCTTCCCCTTCCACAGATTTCTTCTTCCTTTTGTTAGTGTCCATCTTCAGGAACTCATCGAGCTTCACATCTTTTTGGGCCACAAATAATGACGGCATATTTATGTGTGCCAATGAGCAAACTTCATCCCAGTTGGGTGGCAGCTTCTCGTATGCCATCGCTCCACAAGCCCAGTAGTGGTCCATCAGTAATGCTGCGCCCGCCTTCATTGCTGCATGCTTTTCTATGCTTCTGCATCCGACATTCTCACCAACTTCTACTTCACTGTTATTCTGACAACACAGTGCTGATGTCTTTAGGGGTACTATTGGCATTGGTCCAGCTTCATTCTCCACCAATGTCAGTAACTTTGCACTTGCATCCCATTCCTTCAGGTTTTTGTCTTTTTCTGCCTGTACCTTGTTCACTGGTGATTGTGCTAGTATCAGTGCTTTGCTTCCCACCACTCCGTCCTTCCATCCGTCCTCTCTGTATACTTGGCCATACACAAGTATATATGGTCTTTCCCAGCATCCCGGTTTTCCTCCTGTTTATTTTACTCTCGTCCAAGGACATGGCAATCCTTTCAGTGTTATAGCCTTACTTTCTCCCTTCTCTGGCTCTTCGAGTATGTACTGATTAGCTTCTTCTAGCTGCCAATAATTGTACATCATGTCTAAAGTCTTTATGTAACTATCTTCATATGGGAACGTTGCTCGAGGCATCCACCTCCACATTGCTGTTTTTCCTTGAAACCTTCCTCTAGACATCACCATCGAGAGATACACCAAGCATTGAGCTATGGCTGTGAGTATTTCAGTTGCTATGAATGTTCTGGATGCACTCGTGGCATAGGGGATTAATGAGCAGAGCAATGAGGTTGTCCTGACGACTGTGTTTATGCAGTCTACTTTCTAATTACTGTAAATCCAAAAATTGTTCTGCCATGTAACACATTCGAATTTCTTTAGTATGTAGTAGTACTCTACCAATCAATTGATGGTGCAGACAAAATTGGAGACTAAGTACAGCTTCTATTTATTTAGCTGTTCGTGCATTTCGTAGTCATGCATTTACAATTTTTGCATAGATTTTTCATATAAAAGTTCAGTTTAACAAGTGTAGTTTGTTTTTTTGACATTTTACAAAACCTTCATGGCAACTGAAAAGGTAACACAATTTCATTTGTACATAACTAGAGCAGATTTGTGCTTTAGATGTTAGTGTGTAGCCACCACCTATAGTGACAAGTGATAGCTAAAATACATAATACAACCAGACAAAGAAACATAGTTAATAGTGTCACAATTGGTTGTATTTAGCCAGGCTTGAGGGTGACCTAACAGAGATTAATGAGCAGAGACAACAGCTCTCCCCAGTGGTGTCCTTACCTACGTTGGTCTTGTGTTTGTATCACATTTTATTTGACACTCAAGCAGTGTCGGTGAGATACATGTCTACCCCTTTCATGTCTGTGTCAACACTGTACTTACCTCTCCTTACTGTGTCTGGAGGGCTCTCATGTCCAACTGACATGGTCGTCCCACCTGCTTGGGTTGGGGGAATGTTAGTAGAGGATACAGCGGTACAGTGGCAACAAAGGAGATGCTCCAAAACATGAACACAGCAATCCCGCTCGGAATAATGAGACACAACACAATAATTACATTTTTTAATATTTCATCATTGTTACCTGTGCTGTTGGTCCTGTGCAGCCTGAAGATATAGTTGCCTGCCTGTATTGCCTGAAGAAATGCATAATTGTTTTAGTATTGTAACTAACTCTTTAAGCTCCGCGTACCAAATAATCATTTATGGCGAACACAAGAACTTCTTCCCACACTGCCCTTACTGATGGGTCTCTGAGTGTGGTGAGGATAGGAGGGTCACAGTACTCGAGTTGTGGGTATGTTTGGGCCAAATATTCGATAAATATTCTATAAAGGCGAGATAATATACTCCAGGAGATCATGCTCGGAACCTACTGAGTCTTCTCACAGTGTGGACAAACTGATTTGAGAACGTTTCAGGGTGGTGGGCAGTCGGCAACATGAACCATCATTAACAATTACATTGGCTTTCTCATTGAAGATGTGCAGAGGATAAAATAACAAACAGACAGTATCTTCTTACTCTAAATCAATGAGCAGTCCAGTCCCTATCTCTGCTGCACATGAGTGAGTAAACATTGGGTGTCCTCCACTCAGCAGTTTAAGGTCTGAATCTGCTTGTTGCTCTCCTTGCTGCTGATCATTGGCCCTGTTGAACACATTGCCAGTTGAGGTAGCTGCTTTGTATGGCTTTATATCTGACAGATGGTTCCAAACTGTCTTCTCCTCGAGCCTGACAGCACAGTCTGCCCCCTTATCCACAATGTGAGGACCAGTGAATCTTGGTGCATTCCACCGGTGTATATAATTATGCAGCAACACTAGGTCTCCCACATTTTCTTGTCCCTGGAATCCTAAGTCTCTCGGTGTGTTGTCACATTTGCTCTCTCTGCTGTCTTCTGGGCCTTCTGGGAGTCATTGTATCTGGCGCGCAATAAAAGAGGCACTAGCAATCAAAGAAGTAATGTAGTTGTACATCTCTTGTCCTAGAACATCTGTACTATTCTCACAGTCTTTCAGTGCTCTTGTGGGAGGAGCCAGTGGGAGATGCATGCGCCATCCTGTCACCACCTCATTGGCCGTTAAATGGTGTTTGGACGCAGGCATATTGCGCAATGCAAACAAAGCAAGAGGTAAGCAATGCAGCCAATTTTTCTTTGTGCTCTGTTGTGCTTTGGCGATGGCCTCCTTCAGGAGACCATTAAAGCGTTCACACACCCCATTTTCTTGTTGGTGGTATGCAGAGGCAAATTTGTGTTGAATGCCCAGCAACGTGGTGATGTGCTGGAACATCTCATTGGCGAAGTGAGGGACATTGTCAGACCACAGCACCTCACAAATGCCCCATCTTCAAAACACTTCCCTGACCAAAGATGTGGCTGCTTTGAGGGCATTGGGATGTGAACAGAGCCTTGCCTCAATCCACCTGGAGAGTGGGCACACACCGAGAAAGCTAAGATCAGCCGAACAAGGTCTGATTGTGGTAGCTCCCTTCAGACTTAAAAACGGGGCAGGTAAATCCGTCCCTATAACAGCAGCAGGCCTTTGGAACAACCTCCCTGACCAGTTAAGGATGGAAGCCAATTAACAACGCTTTCGCAAACAACTGAAAACCCACATCTTCAAGTAATACATATACTACAACCTGCCCACCTACCTATGCAGCTCTAATGTCTCGTGTTACGTGTTTTATTGTCTTACTTTTTGTCTTTGTGTTCTTGTCTCTGCGCCCCGAAGCTTGAGAGCTACTGGCACAATACAAATAAACAAATAAACAAATAAATAAATAAACCACTACCATGTAGGATTATCCTTGACACACTAGGATCATGTCAACGTAGCGGACATGTAAATGCTGGAATGCGTCTACTGGTTGAGGTATGGCTCCTCTCACAACTCGATAGGTATGCCCTGCTGTAAATTGCTTACACATTAAACAGTTACTTACAAATTCAGCCACGTGTTCCACCAAATTGGACAAGAACCATGTTTCTCCAATGCGGGCAGCAATGACCTCTTAACAATTTGTGTTGGGTGCTGCAAATGTGTCAGTGCAGTGTTCAATAATGCTAGTGGCATGACCACTTTCCCTGTGTTATTCAGCTGCCATAGGGCATCTGTTGTAGACATTGTACATCCCCTTTTAATCCACAACTCCTGGGTGCAGGTCACTGCAATTCTATTATCTGTGTTTCTGCCAGTGTATTGCACCCTTCCTTTAGTACCATGTTGACACACTCTCGATATCATGTAAGCGGAGACAGAATATACTGTCACTTCCTTGTCTCTGCTGTGTTCCAATGCTAGTATTAGGGCCACTAGTTTTGCTACTTGTGCTGAGTAATGGGCTAGCAATCGTGCACTTGCCACTACCTCACTGCATCTTCCTTCAATGTTACCACTGCAGTTCCTGTATGCCTGACCCCATTTGTCTGGTCGATAGTTGAAGACCCGTCAATGTACAACAAGTTTCCTCACTCAAGAGCATCCTCATCTACCTGGCGTGTGTCAATGAATGCCTGTATGTTTTCTGTGCAGTCATGCGCATAGTCTCCTTCTTGTAGGACATCTGCTAGGACAATTGCAGGGTTGACCAATCTGCACCTTACTATCTTCAGAGATGCATTTGATAGTATCACTTCGAACCGTGATGCTCTTTGTGTCGTCAGTGTGCTCTTTGGCTTCTGCAGTATTACATAGAGGACGTGCTCCACGTACAGAATGGTAGTGCACCCCATGGCAATTGCAGCTGACTTCTCCACTGCGAATGCAGCAGCTGCCAATGTTTGTTTGCACTGATAATGTCCTCTCATTTCTGGGTTTAGCTTCCCACTATAGTATGCTGTGGGTTTGTGTCCTAAGCCTGTCTTTTGCGTCAGTAATGCTTTCATCACAACATCAGTATGAGGGAATAGAACAAATTCCTTCTTGTAGTTGGGATCTCTTACACTGGTGCTGAGCATATTTCCTCTTTGAGCATGTCAAATGCAACAGTCATTTCTGTTGTCCATGTCAGTGACTTGTGCCCCTTCTGTGCTTCCTTCGGAGTGCCCAATCGATGCTTTGTGTATGTACTTTAATCGAAGACCCATGCTCTGCAGTAGATACACAACCCTAAAAACTGCTGCATTTCTCTCACTGTCGTGGGCTTAGCTGTCTTGCGTATTGTCTCTACTCTTTCTGGGGTAATCGGTTGGCCATGTTGGAATATTGTCTGCCCGATGTATAGTGCCACTTTCTGACAGTATTGTAACTTGGCCTTGCCCATCTTGTATCACTTGTCAGCTAACACAGTGAACATGTTGTAAGAGGATTCAATTCAACACTACAGCTAAGTCAATGCCTAGTCTGGGATACTGAATGGAAACCCTTATTGATATAGCTTTACGTCCAGTTCATGCGTTCTGGATGACTACCCCTATATAACACCCCTCTGTTGGAATCCCCCTGACCCCACTGAGCCACAAAGTAGTTCTGTTTTGCAAGTTTAAACGGTTTATTTGATAATTTAAACAATATATATATATATATCACACTTTATAATAAATTAATAATTGAATATCACACTTAATCTGAGCAGTAATCAATAATGGATAGCCCGGCACTAGCACACTTCTTTATAATCAATGATGAGTGGTTATAGGATGGATACGATAGCAACAATACTTTTATGGTTTCAAATGGATGCAATGTGGAATGAAATGCAGTACAGAAATTAACTTGATAGGATTTCAGCAAAAGACAATGTAATCACTTTCTTGGACAATTCACCCCCCCCTTTTATGCACTGTAAGGAGATGAAGATGACACAGTTCTTAGGAATGCAATCAAATAGAATTCAGTTCAATTCCCCCCCAGCAGCTTATACAACAGATAGGAGTTTTGAAACACAGGCAAAATGCTTTGAATATGGTGACAATGCAGTGAGAAATATGCTGAAAATGGTTTTAATTCCCTTTAGGAGGTTCAGGGTGAGTGGAATATACTTGGGATGAGTTCAGGCTCACTTTAGCAAGGATCTAGGAGTAACTAGCAGGTTAAACGAATTTTTGGCAAAGGAAAGCAATGAAGCTGCTGTTTTCACACGTGGCTGGATTTTTAACCAAATCGCAAATCGCGGTAAAATTCGCGAGTGCGAGAATCGTGATTATGGCAAAAGTATACTGAGTCGGTTCTAAGCTTGTTGAAAAGCTGAGATTCTAAGCTTTCAGAGGAAAGTTAAACCAAGTTCCTAGCCCAAACGGCCATTATTACAATATACAAGCTTATCCTAATTATATGGTTTATGATTTGGAGGCTATGAACATTTGTCACTTAAAACTCATGGATTAGATTCACGGAACATACGTGCACACTCAAAATGAGTTGCTGGTACACTAGTGTTTTATATCATGGCTTATCGTTTAAGAAACGACGGAGCTCCTTGTTTGTCAGTATTCGCTTGTGATGCTTGCAGAGAAAGACTCGGAAAATGTGGGGCGGAAAACGCCTTGTTTTCAAAATGATTACGGTCACATGAAGAGAAAATCTGTATCACCTAATCGTATCTTCACTCATCATAGTTAGTTAACGCTGTTCTGTTTTAGTTACAATTTTTCATGGAACCAACAATGAGGCAGGTAGCAAAAAAGATTTTACAAGACCTATTCAAAAAATGGAACAACTTTTTTTCTTTTTTTCTTTTTTTTTTAAATAGTCACTTAATAGTTTAGGTAAGGAACACAATATTCTTTCTCCGTATTTGATGTTCATGATTGCGGGCTCGCCTCCAGGCGGCTGAAAGCACTGAACTGTATCATATATATTATCTTGTACCGCATCTCATGTAATGCTTGTGTTTTAAAGAACATTACTTAGCTCTATTCTTAAAGTATAGTTGCCCATTTTGTTTTGGGGCTGAGCTACTTCACATCACTCGACGTCACAGGAAACATTGTCCTGATACCTCGGAAAAACATGGTTATATCTAAATTCTTGACTTATTTAGTTTTAGCCAAGATGGTTTCATCTATTTTAAGATTTAAAGACACGTGAATGCATATTTGGGCGGACATGTGCTATGTCATTATAGTATATTGCTGAAACTTTCTTGTTCCCTGAAGTGTTATTAAAGGACGGTACAAGGATTAGTCTTCATGTAGTCCCTCGGGTATATAGGCTATCCTAATGTTCTTCCAAAGCCACAAGTGGCACCCAACAAAACTGAGAGGACCCACTACAGAAAAAGAAAGAAAGGGAGTTGATGTTGGTTGGGTTCACCTCCCCGCTGGTGTGGTCCAATATATATTCACAGCCTTTATTCCTCTTTATTCCTGGAGATACTCAAGTCAAAAGGACAGCTCTTTATGCTCCATAGGTAATCATTTCTTCAGTTAACCCAGTCCAACACACTCAATTTGAATGTTTTCCATTATCTGTTTTGATTGCTTTTTTGGCACATTGATTTGCTCTAGCTAGTCATTAACTCACCCATTATGTGTGTGTATATATATATATATATATATATATATATATATATATATATATATAGACGGTTTATAGTATTTTGTTTTTATGTACTGTGTTTTATTGAAACGTTGTTATAGTCTGTTGTAGTATGTTAATAAACTGATTTAATCTTTTTTGAGAAGTGAGCATTAGTCTTGTGAAGTGGTTTGGCAGCTAAAAGTATTAATAGTGGCACCACATGCACTGTCCTGTAGTACATATTTGGGGTTAGGAGAGGGGTAGTCAATTTTGTTGTTCATATATTGCTAGATTTCCCTCGCTTGTTACAAGATTGACCCCCCAAAAACAAAAAAATAGGGAGTACCCTTTTTTCTATTCCAGCCCCTGGTATAGTATGTGATAGAATATTGCTACTCTTTATCCCACTGTACTCTAGTTTCAAGGTGCCAAAGCTCTTAAATCTGCTGAATATACTGCACTGGGTCTTGGTCTTCCCTCATCTTTCAGGACATAATTGCCCCAATATCTGATGTGTCTGGGTATTGTGCCCTTAGTGCTCTCCATACAGCAGTTCTGCAGTTTATAAATGGCAACCCATTGTGCGCAGTGTTTTGGGTTGTCACCCCAGGAAACCCTGCCCTCTTCCATACATCATTATCATCAGCGAGGATCGCAACTAGGAGTCCCTTTACATCTCTCACTGCTAACCTATTTCCCGCTGTCATTTTCTCAATTTCGTAAATCCACTTCCCTGCACCTGTGCTAAATGAGGGCAGTCTACACTTCACATTATCCTTGTCAGCGTGCTTCCATGGTATATACTGAGGTTGCACCCCTCCCCTCTCCAATAGGGACATCTGTGTAAACCCCTCCTCCCCCTGCATGCTTCTAGTCAGTCCGACCTGTCTGCTCTCGCTCTCGATGCCTCTGTATACATCTATCAGCTCTAGCATGGGTACCCGAACACAGTCTTCATATTTCCTTGTTAACCTTCCCTTTGAGAAAGCTATGGCCGTTTCCCCCTTGTGTCGCTGGAAGATCTCTAAGCCTCTCCACATATTTAGTGCTGTCATTTAGGGTGTGCAAGTCTGTCGCAGCCAAGCCTGCTCATCTCAGCTGCCGCTACTGCTCCTTCTGTGTGTGTCCTCTGCTCCCATGTCACCCACTGACTGGGATCGATATTGGTCCCCCTCTCGTCCCCACTGTTCCTGTCTTCATTTTCAGACCATGAACTCATGTTACTGCAATATTCATCTGCAAAACTCAGTCTCCCAGACTTCAAGTCAATGTTAGGTTTCATGCTGAGGTCAATGTACCTTAAGTCATATCTACTGCCTCCCCCCCAGGCCTCTAGGCCTGCTCCGTCTCTTTCCATTGTGCTCCTGCCCCGTGAGCTCATGCTATCAGGTTCTGCTTGTCGGGCCTCCTCAAGTCTTTCATTTCCCATGTCCATTGTCCCTTGTGTCTTTACTGCACTGATTGCTCGCTAGTCCTCCTCCTTATGTGCGCTTTTCTTGGCCAGTTTGACCACCTGTAACTTCCTCTGCTCCCTCTCAACCAGCTTGCATTTTTCCTGGTCTGCTACTTCCCTCCACCTCTCAAGCTCTTATATTTCCCTTGTCTTTCTGTCTTGCTGCTCCATTTCTGCTCTTTCCCTCTCTCTGCGATCCCTTTCGATCCTCTCTTCTCTTTCCCTCTGCATCTGCTCCTTCTCCTCCTCCTTCCTTCATTACCTATCTTCTCTCTCTAACCTCTCTTCTCTTCTCCTCTCCCTTTCCTCTCTTTCTAGTTCCTCCTCTTGTTCCGCTCCCTCCTTTCTGTCTTGTCCATTACCTCAGCCCATTCTGTTGCTTCACTGCTTCCCTTCATACCTTACATTGCCTTAGCCACACTCTCTGCCTCCCCATCCGTTTTCCCTTCCAGTTTCAGGAGAATCTGTCCTCCTATCCACTGATTCATGGCTATGATCCCGAGCCCCTCCTTTGCACCCTTGTGTGCCTCGCAGCTTGTCTCTCATTCAGTAGCTGGCTGACCTGTACTCCTCAGCCCCTCTTCCTTTGTACATGGTGGTGGCTTATATGTTGGATATGAATACCGCTCTGCTGCTCGCAATTCTCTCAAGCCTTTTACTTCTTGTTACAGGTACATCCCTTGCTCGTGATCTGTGTCATCTGATGCTATGCTTGGAGGGACTTGTGGGGGAGCGGAAGGTGAGTTTGCAGACCCCAGTACCTCCTGCTGGCTCAGCATCCACTGATGCTTCGCTGCATCCCCTTCACCCTCCTGAAACATGCGCCACATTCGAATATGGCCATGCTCTTTGCTAACTTCTTCCCCTTATAGGCACCCTTTGTGTGTGTGTCAGTAGTGATTGCTGCAAGTCTTTGGAGAAACTTCTGCAAGGTGGCAATAGTTTTGCTAACTTTCCCTATGTGCTTTTGGACCATTCTATGCTACTTTTACATATCTTCTCCCTGTAAGGTGGGAGTGTCTTACACAGGTGCTGTAGGGGCATGTCACCCCCACACTTCCCCAGATACATTTTCCTTGTTTTTACTTGTCCTCAAGTCGAGGGTTTCAACAATCTGCTGTTAATGGAGAAAGGTGCAATGTAATAACAATACTTTTCAGGTTACTACAAGCCTCTCTGTTCCAAAACTTATCAGGCGTGCTCTGCGCACCACACTTTTACAAAATCGCATTCACTGCCTCCTCAGGCATTCCTACAATCTTGCGCATGCCCTTTCAATGCACCGCCACTGGTTCACCTCATCTGCCAATCCCAAGTTCCCAATACTAGCTCCTCACTGTCTCATGCTCTCTGTGTCCTATGTGCAAACCTATGAGTGACATCACTAATTTACTTACCAAGGTACTGCTGAAAATACTCAAATACCACGCGCACACTGTTACAGACGTTACCCCCGAAATACACAAAACCCCAAAGCTGTCTTCCTATCTCCAGGAGAGTATACCAATATTCTCTTGTGATCGAATTGTACGCGCTGCATCACCTAGCGTACAGAACGTCTCACTCCAGGAGACTTAACCAGTCAACTAACCTTAAGCAATCTAGGCCAGATTCCCTTGGCTACCCTTCCAGGGATACTGTCATCTATGACACAAGCTAAAACACTCAACCCACAGGAAATACACTATTTACATAACTTCTGTCATCCGCGCCCTCAAGTCAATAGTCTGGGTTATTCACCAGAACCGTTTACCTCTAAACTCAAATGTGCCCTGGACAGAGAAAAGGGACATCTACCTCTGCTCCTGTCCCTACTAACTTTAACAATGCTACACAATACTTTCACAATTCTCTACCATACTAAACAATACTCCAAAATACTCAATACGCTCGCACCCTTACACCCACAGTTGCCGTTCGACTGGGTCAATACTTACATTCCATGGCCTGCTGGTGCTGCTTGGCCGTTGTGCCCCCAAGAAGGTGCTCACTTACCCCGTCCTGGTCTGCCTGGACTCCTCACTGACTTCGGACAGGATGCTTTCCAAGCTGGCTCCTGACGGCCTTTCCATGGGTATGCATCCCCATCTTCTCGAAATATGCGAGGGTCCTGCAGCCCTTCAGGTTCCAGGGTGGAAGAGACAACCTTGTGCGGGCTGACACTGCGAACCATCGACTCGGCTACCAACTTGTTGGGGAGAACTCCCAGGTATGCCAGTGCGACTTGGAGAGCCCAGCTCCCTCCCCTAGTATAAATGGAGGACCCAGTCAATGGCAAGTTCAAACTGTGGTTTATTAAAAATTAAACCAACAGGGATCGATACAAGAACACAGGTGGATTCCCATACATCTCAGCTTCTCCTGGCTCGAAGGCCAGTTTTAGTGCATAATTATTTCACTAGTCCGTCATTACTTGGGCCGCTCTCCGAACACCTATTGATATGTGGGATTGGCAGTCAGGAGTCTAACAACCTATATGTGTTATTCTACTGGTTTTCTTGCATGTCAGATTTCTAGCCTGTCTCATCCCCAATTTACTAATTATTACTTTTTGCAGAGTAGTGGGCCTAACATTGGTTCTCGCCTGTTGCGACCCACCCCTGGAATGCTAAACTGTGATTGGCTAGAGCTGATTCCCCCAGGACTGTGACTCAATCAAGTTCTCAGCTCATGGTGTACCACTTCAAGGTAATGTGAATGATTATGTGTCCGTATTGTAACTTGTGTACACCTTTGCCTTATGAGAATATTATCCTAATCATAGCAACACTTGTAGCAATCTGAGGCTGGCTGCTGGGACCGGCTTCTTCTTTCCACCCTGGATGACTGTCCATTGTTCCATTCGTCTGTACCACCTGTTAAGAGACCACAAAAGCTCTGCAGGTCGTAATAATGAGGATTTATTGTGATTTCCTGCAACTGGTCCCTTTGTTGCCTAGGGATTGGAATGTCTTCGTACCTCTTGATGTTGGCTGTGGGCCCTGTCTCACGCGTCTTGCTCTCTGTCCTGCCTGAATCCACTCAGCTTGTCTCCTGCTCAATGATTTGAGGCCTGCTGTAATTTTCCTAAACTTTATAATTCTACACTGTCCATGTTGTACTACATTCCCTATGGGATAGCTGTACATGGTTTGATCATGTTCCGTATATACTCCTGTATGTCCACGCTATTATTGGCTTTAAGCATAAGCATGCTCGCTCAGGATCTCTGGTACCTTGCGTTACTGCATTTTGCTAACGACAAAATAATAAAAACAATGACAGTATGTACATGTATCTGTCCTCCAACTATAGAACTGTTCATTCATGTTCTTCGTGTTCTTCATGTATTCGAGTGTGTGTCTGTGTGGTCTGCATGTTGTACTTCATGTCTAACGCTGCTGTTTCGTGGTGTCTCTAATGACGTCAGAAACATGGATTCTTGGTGCTTAGTCCTGGCTGTCTATATAGGTGTCTCTGACCATGTTCCTCGGCTCTTCATTCACGCATGGGTAGATTGGTACCTTGTCTGGTCTGTATGGCTGGCTGAGAGGGTACCTATTGGTGTATTTGTCGATCATTGGTGCATTTGGGATTCATCCGAAATAGAATGGTTGGTTCTATTCTCTTCCGGCCTTCCATCTTGTCATGAACTTGACGGGAGGGAGGGCTGTTCCTAGGATCCGACTCCCTCTTCAGTGGTGTTAGGGAGGAGCCATTCATTGAACAGGAAAGTATTGAGCTCTTTCATGAACTGTAGAAGCCATGGGGCGAGTCTGATGTTGACTGGGGGAGGTCCCTGGCTCTTGGGCATAGACAGAGACGGCCTGTCTTCTGGTTCTGCCCTTCCAGCACAGTCAGATTCAAGTCTGCACATGTCCTTACATCTGGTGGAACACAGGCCTGTGAGAGATGCTGAGTTTCTCTGGGAGGTAGCTTGGGTACTTTGCAGTGACAGCAAACACATCTGTTGTACAGATGATGCAACAGGATTTGAAGATGATACAGGCTTACAGGAGATCCAGTGTGGTTCCAAGAGGCCTGGGGTGATGTGGTCGAATTTGTTGAGCAATTTGATGAGTCATGATGGTACATGCATGACACATTTCAGGGGTGCCAGGGTAGTCACCGGAAGGCCATTCGAAAGGGCATTGCCACCATCCAGGTGGGGGAGAGGAGGAGATCGGAAGTTGTTTTCTGAGATAAAGAGATTGATTTTCCACAAGAGATGAAGTTGGTACCAAGACATTTGTGTCTTCTTTGCTATGTACTGTTTGAAGGTGTCTGCCTCTTGATGTCAAGCCCAAGGGACTTCATGGTGGTAAGCAGCTGGGGTGTGAAGCCCTCAATGTTCATAGCAGAGAGCCAGGTCTGAATGTCAGTATGTTCGGTGTTGTTGGTCAGCAGTAGGAATTCAGTCTTGGAGGGGTTGAGCTTCAAGTAAGCACTGAGCATCCAGGACTGGATCAATGTGAAGCAGGCCTTGAACCTGTGGATGTCCTTGATGAATGAAGACATCTTCTATTCATTGCAAAAGTGCTGGGGTTCTCATTGCTATGAACTACTCCTCTGCCTTCAAAGTGCATGCGTGTTTTTCAGTCCATTGGCTTTCTCCTTTGACAACAAAATGCATGCAGTGTTTTCAGCATGCTTGCCTTCTACTCAGCCTGCTAAATGCACATAAGGTTCTGAGTCCATAAGCCTTCCATTTTGCCTTCTCAATGCGCATGCAATTCACACTGCTTTGGATATCTCCAATGCACATAGGGTTCTGAGTCCATAAGCCTTCCATTTTGCCTTCTCAATGCACATGGAATTCACACTGCTTTGGAATGGGCTTCACAGGGATTTGGCTTTCTCTTTCAAGTAATATATGGAGGTAAGGTGCTTTAGCCTTCTACTTTGCTAACTAAAGGCATATGGCAATCTCTGTACTTTTTATGTCTATTAATTGCTCATGGAGGTCTAAGTGCTTAATTGGGGTTCTGACTTGTTAGGCCCTCTCCTCCAACTACTAAATCCACCTGGGTGTCTCACTGATTTGTCTTTCTCCTGCACCTACTATAAACCTCTTGTCTGCTTCGGCCTTCTACTATGCCTACAAAATGCACATGGCGTTCTCAGTGCTTTGCCTTTTTCTCTGTCTAGTAAATGAACATTGGGTTATCTATGCTTTCACCTTCTCCACCTTTGCAAATGCACATGGACTATTTAATCACAGTGCACTTCTGGGAAACATTGCCTTGTGCCACTTGTGCAAAAGGCCAAGAATATTTTGAATTTTATCAATAGTTAAATGATGCTGGTAATCCATCTCAGAATGAGAGGTCCACTAACCTGACACCCAGTTTCCGTGAACTATTCTGTACCTTGATATACAGCACCTGCTATCCAGTGGCACATAAAGGGTTCACAGATTACAAGTGCCCTGTTTGAGTGCAGTGCAGAGGCATTTAAACCTGCATCTCTCTTCCAAAACCATCATGATTATGACAAACTGTCAACCTGGTGGCAGCGTAATCAGAACATATTAGCCATACATAATTTGGTATGGTAGTTGGTAGTTCACATAATTCTTAAAGCTACATCTGATTTATAGCATACAAGTGTTATTCAGGCAGATATGGGAGGCTATGTGGATTTCAGGTGCCTGTCTGCATTCCAGTGGAAGAAACAAAAGGTTAGGATGCATGTCACTATTGACTCTCTGGGAGTGAATGTAGCAACTCCCTTGCCAGGCCTGGGATCTCCCAGCTGGAAACGCCCACAGAGTCTGCCTTCAATTCCTCATTAATGGCCTACCTCACACTAGTGGTGGAAAGCACCAGTGGGTTTGAAAAGGGTACTTCCATCTTACTTTTCTGTGGGCTTTTCTCTCCCTCACTATCTCTTTCACTTCCTGCAGCACAAGGCACTCTGGTTCTGACATCAGAAAGCAAGTGGCACTTGTCACAAGGACAGGTATTGGTCCTCCAATGCTGTGCAGCATTTTCCCTATATGTATCTTTGATTCCCTTCTGGACCATTCAGAACTTAAGGAAAAATTAATTTGGACCTCTTCTGGAAGTGTTGATCCTTCTAAAGCCCTCGGCCTTTGAGGTGAAGAAGGAGTGCTCTGAGGCAAGCTCTACTTTGGACACACGCCCAGGGAACATTGGGGCTGAGCTGCTGCTGGAGCAGAAACTGCCTCTGTGCCATCTACACTGGTACTCAGGTCTTCAGTGGAGGTGAAGGACTTCTGCAGGTGTTATGCAGCCTCCTCCGGTATTGGAGTACGAGATCAGGGACTCATCTTGTACCTGAATCCCTGTATTTGTACTCATAGCATCCTGAGAGCCAAAACAGCCAGGATGCCTACATTCCTTGCCGCACACTGACCAAGCAACATTCAAACCATGTTCACCACATTTGAACCAGAAGAACCTGTCGGTGCTACGTTTGGCATGCAATCAAACTTTCAAACATTGCTGCTCACACCATTGAACCGGCTCAATGTTGTATTGCACTGAGTCTATTTGCCTGTCCTGTTCGAGCAGAGCAACTATGCAGACCACTTCGAACCACAAGCATTAAGCCATCATCCGTCATTCGTTGACCCAAACTAGTGATTGATCTGCTGTTCCAGTTCGACTTGCAAGAACAACCATCAGAAGCCTGGTCCCACACCATTGAACCATGTAAAAATGGAATCAGGTACTTGTAACTACCCCTGCCCCCTTGGTGCATCTTTTGGGGCCCTAAGGCCTTTTTAAGTTCCTTTGGCAACTTGACAACTTTTCCCAATATAACATATCTAAGATAACTATCCGTAAGTGCTTACACATTTCTATTCTGCATGTTCTCTCTTTTTACAGTTTTGGGCTTTATCAGTGTCTTTTATATTTGATTGTTACAGTGGGTTTAAAAAGGTGTGGGAAAAAACTTTCACCTAAAATGTGACAGTAGGATAGTCCATTTGAGCCAATCCTCACATTTCACAGCACCCTTATTAGCCATCAGTGGAAGTCTTGTTTGTCTCGGGAGGATAACTCAGTGGCAATGTGCTCGACTTGGAAGCAAGACCACACAGAACAATACAGGTTCGATCCCCGGGTCTGCACTTAGAAACCTCTGGGTATTAATCACCAACCATGTCATAGGGGTGCTGTGGAATGTGTGACTAGACTCAAATGGATTTTCCTACTTTCACATTTCAGGTGAAGTTTTTTTTTCCAAACCTTTTTAAATCCACAATATATATATATTTTTTTAATAGAAATTTGATTGGACACTTCATTTTGGAACTGTTATACTACTGATCTTGTGTTTCTACAGTCTCACATTCAGACAACATCTCCTTCCCTCGGCCACTTTACCACTAAAGGCGAAGGAGGTGTATCTCCTAGCTGTGCCTGTTTTACCTTTGTGATTGGCATCACTGTTTGTTTGTACGTGTAGGGGCTGGATAGGCGTGTTTGACACTACTCATCCTTGTTTTCCAGCAGCCCAGAAGTAATTTCATCACAGCATTCCCTACACATTTAGCACGCACTATTTTTCTGAGAAAGGGCAATTGGGCCTTATGCTGTATCTTTTCCTCACTGAAACCGTGCAAATAAGGAGCACGGCGCAACCTGCAGAGTCCAAATGATTGGCCTGCACAACGCCGAGGGCCATCTATGCAATGATTAAGAGTTCAAAGTCCGGGGAAATTCTCACTCGTATGTGTGCTAATGTCTGTGCAGCACCTAACTGGGTTTCTGTCTTGTTCATTGAAAATCGCGTGCAACTCAAAACCAATAACCGTATCCTTGATCAACAAACTATATCATGGGCCCAGAAGTGACACAGGTGTTTTTGAACGTTATCCAAATACAGGTATCATAGGAATTATCTGCAAGATCATCGGTTGTTTAATAAAAATAAACACATGACAATTCTGCACTGCACCCCGAAAGAGACAGCAAACTGTATCGTGCATATTTTAGCCATTCATTGATCGATTGCCACTAATAATTGTTAAAAATATCATGAGATCAGAATATCTCAAACTGCAAATTAGCTGCAAATTGAAGAGGGGTGCCTTAGTGGGTAAAACATCTTTGCAAATAGTACAGATTAGCAGCGTGCAGTTGCTGCCACCTAGCGGCGATATTAAAGGAGCACACTTTAAGAAAATCAAAGTGTGGAGAGACACATTGTGAAACTTATTTTTGGGATATTTTAATGCAAGAATGTACTCAAAATGTATTTATTTGAAGTAGGTTGACACATATTGTAGATTTATTTTAATTTAATATAACTATATCTAGCAAATTTCGTTAAAGCCCTGAGCCTCACACAGGCAGGCTGCCACAACAAATAAAAAGAAAACAAAATTAATTTCTTCTTCCACCAACCATTCTTATAAAAGTGCCTCAAACCCCGAGGACCTTTTCTGAAGCAGGTGCGTGGTGGACTACTGGGCAGGGTGGGACATTGCTTCAATGTGTTCTTTCATTGCGGGCTGCATAATGATTGGGTTGTGACGTAACCCAGTCACTGACAGGGCCCACGCACTGTCTTTTTCAGTTTTGGATCGTGGCCTAGTGGAACAGATAACTATTGTTGTGGCTAGGGGGCAGATGGCAAACGTACAATACATAACTACAGATTAGTGTTGTGACCCTATTTCATCCTTTGGCATTTTTCTTGGCATTTGGCTGGCTTTCGATTTTTTGAAAGGTGAACATGCGTAATATCTTCATTTTCGTGTGATGCTGCCATGGCCAATGCAATGGAAAGAGTTCCAGATGCCCCAGGCTTTTCAGAACAGTGTTTTTTTTCCAAATGTTAATTGGTTAAACAGAGTTAACCTTTAACATATATTACACATTATTCTATCTTCAAAAACAAACATTACTTCACGATATATATAAGTATAAATTAGAAAAAAAGAAAAGAGTATAATATAAAAGCACCATACTCTAAAACCAAAATTCACATTTCATCTAAATTAAAAGGTTGTTGCAGCAACTACCTTAGAAGTAGTGTGACCCGGCAGGCCCCCGGCCTACACTTGCTCACCCGGTGCTTCCCCATCTAAGCAACTTGTTGCCCTTAAGAGCAGGACAGGGCATCATTAAGTGAACAAGAGTTCACTCTCACCAGGTACCTTACAAAAATGTCGATTCAGCTGATCGATTTCCACCTGGCCACGTCTATTCAGAATTTGGTTTTTCGGGTATTGGTTCCAACGGAAACGCAGGAAGGCACGCCTTGCCCACTTAGCTAGATATAAAGCCAGAAAGGGGGCCAGCGTGCCTTGTCTCTTTTGATCTCCCCTCAGATGGTTCAAGGAGGATTATCCATGAATTTTATAAATGGTATTTACTCAATCATGTACAAACAGGCGGTATTTCACTTTACAAGGATTCTCTCTGGGTTCAATGTCAGACAAAAGTTAATTGAAAATAAATCAGGCAATCAGGCACATTTCCCTGCAATAAGAATTATTTCCAGATCCTTAAACAAAGAATCAGGCGCTAGAGATAAAATGTTCCTTAAGAGTGAGAGTAGTCTCCACCGGGCATGCGCAAGTAGTGAGATAATGCCCAGTTCATAACGAATCTCGCTTATAGGGACACAATTAGGAAACTGCAGAACCTGTCTCCACACAGTGGTTTCAAGACTTGGTAGAAGAGACAGTAGAGCAAGGGGGTGTAGGTCATCCCATTCAGGATCCTAGGAGCAATGTTGGCTTTCAAAGGACATGTGCAGTACTGGGCATCCACCCTCAGCAGTAGATTCATTACGGGCATGAGGCGTTCCCTCTGCCACTCTTTCAGCCTGCACAATGATGGATTGGCAACAATAAGGAACCCTAGATATATCAGGGAATTTACGCTAGCAACTGGTTCTGCACCTATACCACACCCAAAGTATGATCTTTTACAACATTTTGAGCATTGTAAGATCTTTGTTTTACTTGGGCTTGTCTGCAAGGAATGGTTGTCCAGAAAGAGCACAAAAGGCATTCATCAGCCTTTGTAGACCCACTGGGGTACAATCAAAGAGGACAAAATTGTCCGCATTGGAAAGCCAGAGTGGTTTTAGGTTATATATTGTTGGCTTGATAAATTCCTTTGCCTCTAGATGATCCCCAATATCAGATAGATAAAGGTTGAACAGGCAGGGTGCTAGCATGCAACTCTGCCTGACACCCCTATGAGTCCGAATTGTACATGAAAGACCTCCAGAATGATTCAAACAGACCTGAATTTCAGAATAGGAATACAAGCCAATGATTTGTCCCAAGAGACCCTGAGGAACTCCCCAATTGTAGAGCTTCGACCACAAAAGTTCCTGACTCACGGCGTCAAATGCGGCTGTTAACTCATATTTACCCTCCCAAGCTAGATGTTCAGTTGCTTTGACTATCAACCCATTCAAAGATGTTCCAACGTTCGTACGGAAGCCGATTTGCCACTTTGACAAACAGTCAACCTCTACAGCCCATGTCTCCTGGTGGGAGAGCGAGATTGATGAAACGACCTTGCTGTCTGCCTACATGAGGGCAATTGGTCTGTAAATGAGGGGGTTAGTTCTCACACCCCTTTTATAAATTGGGATAATATGCGCCCTTGAATCGGGAAACCTGCCTGCCAATACAATATGTTTAAACAAAACAGTAAGGGTCTCTGCCCAGGCCGCAGGATTGATCTTAAACACAAAGTTTGACATTTTGTTAGTACCTGGCACCCTAGATTTAGGGGCCGATTCATGGAACAAACGTGCGCCGAAAATCTACGCGCAAGTAGGCGCAAGCAGGCGCAAGCGGAAAAAAACAGGCGCACGCGCACGCGTGCGATTCATGGAAGTCCCTGCGCGTGTTCACCGCGCGATGTGCGCCAAACCCGTGCATGGCGCACAAGTCACTGCAACATCGCGAAAGGCGTGCGCGACGGTGCGCGACGCGCACAGTGAAAGCGCACAACCTCAGCGCACACAGCAGAAAGTGGGCGGGACATGGGGCGTAACGCGCGGAATGGGGAACAACACGCGAAAATAAGGGCGTAACTGGGGATGCACTGCACGGAAGCAGAGGTAACGCCCACACGCACACGAACCACACGTATCCATGGAATGGAATAGGGCAAACCCACGCACAGCCAAAGCCGCGCACAAGCTGAAACACGTCCGCCACACGAAGGCAGGCGGTAGAGT
Source organism: Ambystoma mexicanum (assembly GCF_040938575.1). NCBI lineage: Eukaryota > Metazoa > Chordata > Amphibia > Caudata > Ambystomatidae > Ambystoma > Ambystoma mexicanum. The sequence continues at coordinate 649,047,477 of NC_090922.1, read as the reverse complement.
CCCAGCGCATCAAAAAAGTGGCGCCGTGGGAAGTAAAATACGCGATTGAGCGGGGTACTTGTATTCCGGGGGTGCACGGGAAGTTACACACGCGAATGAGCGGGCTACGTGTATTCCGGGGGTGCGCGGGAAGTGACACACGCGATTGAGCGGGGTACGTGCATTCCGGGGGTGCGCGGGAAGTTACACACGCGAATGAGCGGGGTACGTGTATTCCGGGGGTGCGCGGGAAGTTCCACACGCGATTTGGCCGGGTACGTGGATATCAGGGGTGCGTGGGAAGTTCCACACGCGATTGAGCGGGGTACGTGTATTTCGGGGGTGCGCGGGAAGTTCCACACGCGATTCGGCCTGGTACGTGGATATCAGGGGTGCGCGGGAAGTTCCACACGCGATTGAGCGGGGTACGTGTATTTCGGGGGTGCGCGGGAAGTTCCACACGCGATTCGGCCTGGTACGTGGATATCAGGGGTGCGCGGGAAGTTCCACACGCGATTGAGCGGGGTACGTGTATTTCGGGGGTGCGCGGGAAGTTCCACACGCGATTCGGCCTGGTACGTGGATATCAGGGGTGCGCGGGAAGTTCCACACGCGATTTGGCCGGGTACGTGGATATCAGGGGTGCGCGGGAAGTTCCACACGCGATTGAGCGGGGTACGTGTATTTCGGGGGTGCGCGGGAAGTTCCACACGCGATTCGGCCTGGTACGTGGATATCAGGGGTGCGCGGGAAGTTCCACACGCGATTTGGCCGGGTAGTGGATTTCAGGGGTGCGCGGGAAGTTCCACACGCGATTGAGCGGGGTACGTGTATTCCGGGGGTGCGCGGGAAGTTCCACACGCGATTTGGCCGGGTACGTGGATATCAGGGGTGCGCGGGAAGTTCCACACGCGATTGAGCGGGGTACGTGTATTTCGGGGGTGCGCGGGAAGTTCCACACGCGATTCGGCCTGGTACGTGGATATCAGGGGTGCGCGGGAAGTTCCACACGCGATTTGGCCGGGTAGTGGATTTCAGGGGTGCGCGGGAAGTTCCACACGCGATTGAGCGGGGTACGTGTATTCCGGGGGTGCGCGGGAAGTTCCACACGCGATTTGGCCGGGTACGTGGATATCAGGGGTGCGCGGGAAGTTCCACACGCGATTGAGCGGGGTACGTGTATTTCGGGGGTGCGCGGGAAGTTCCACACGCGATTTGGCCGGGTACGTGGATTTCAGGGGTGCGCGGGAAGTTCCACACGCGATTGAGCGGGGTACGTGTATTTCGGGGGTGCGCGGGGAGCAGCACACGTGAATTGCACGTGTGGGTCCTCCCAGGTGTACCCTCTACACCCTCCACGGCCCCTGCAGGTGGCTCACACCACAGGGGCCTACCCAGCACATGTCCTGCAGGCACCCCATCCACCATGGCCATGCCCACCAGCCAACCCACATATCAACTAGCACTACTGCCCACCAACGCATGTCCCCCTGCACCCCCACCCCCCAGCAGTGCAGGGGCAGCCTCAAACAGGCCCCCACTCATGTCCCCCTGCACCCCCACCCCCTAGCATCCAGGGGCACCCTCCACCAGGCCCCCACTAATGTCTCCCACCCCCCAGCACTGTGGGGCACCTGCCAGCAGGCCCCCACCCATGTCTCCCACCACCCCCACCCCCCCAGCATCCAGGGGCACCCTCCACCAGGCCCCCACACATGTCTCCCAGCACCCCCACCCCCTAGCATCCAGGGGCACCCTCCACCAGGCCCCCACTCATGTCTCCCACCACCCCCACCCCCCAGCCACCAGGGGCACCCTCCACCAGGCCCCCACTCATGTCTCCCACCACCCCCACCCCCCCAGCATCCAGGGGCACCCTCCACCAGGCCCCCACACATGTCTCCCAGCACCCCCACCCCCTAGCATCCAGGGGCACCCTCCACCAGGCCCCCACTCATGTCCCCCTGCACCCCCACCCCCTAGCATCCAGGGGCACCCTCCACCAGGCCCCCACTCATGTCTCCCACCCCCCAGCACTGTGGGGCACCTGCCAGCAGGCCCCCACCCATGTCTCCCACCACCCCCACCCCCCCAGCATCCAGGGGCACCCTCCACCAGGCCCCCACACATGTCTCCCAGCACCCCCACCCCCCAGCATCCAGGGGCACCCTCCACCAGGCCCCCACTCATGTCTCCCATCCCCCCCACTCCCCAGCAGTGCAGGGCACCCTCCACCAGGCCCCCACTCATGTCTCCCACCACCCCCACCCCCCAGCATCCAGGGGCACCCTCCACCAGGCCCCCACACATGTCTCCCAGCACCCCCAGCATCCAGGGGCACCCTCCACCAGGCCCCCACACATGTCTCCCAGCACCCCCACCCCCAGCATCCAGGGGCACCCTCCACCAGGCCCCCACACATGTCTCCCATCCCCCCCACTCCCCAGCAGTGCAGGGCACCCTCCACCAGGCCCCACTCATGTCTCCCAACACCCCCACCCCCCCAGCATCCAGGGGCACCCTCCACCAGGCCCCCACACATGTCTCCCAGCACCCCCACCCCCAGCATCCAGGGGCACCCTCCACCAGGCCCCCACACATGTCTCCCAGCACCCCCACCCCCAGCATCCAGGGGCACCCTCCACCAGGCCCCCACACATGTCTCCCATCCCCCCCACTCCCCAGCAGTGCAGGGCACCCTCCACCAGGCCCCACTCATGTCTCCCAACACCCCCACCCCCCCAGCATCCAGGGGCACCCTCCACCAGGCCCCCACACATGTCTCCCAGCACCCCCACCCCCAGCATCCAGGGGCACCCTCCACCAGGCCCCCACCGTTGTCTCCCATCCCCCCCACTCCCCAGCAGTGCAGGGCACCCTCCACCAGGCCCCCACTCATGTCTCCCACCACCCCCAGCATCCAGGGGCACCCTCCACCAGGCCCCCACACATGTCTCCCAGCACCCCCACCCCCAGCATCCAGGGGCACCCTCCACCAGGCCCCCACACATGTCTCCCAGCACCCCCACCCCCAGCATCCAGGGGCACCCTCCACCAGGCCCCCACACATGTCTCCCATCCCCCCCACTCCCCAGCAGTGCAGGGCACCCTCCACCAGGCCCCACTCATGTCTCCCAACACCCCCACCCCCCCAGCATCCAGGGGCACCCTCCACCAGGCCCCCACACATGTCTCCCAGCACCCCCACCCCCAGCATCCAGGGGCACCCTCCACCAGGCCCCCACACATGTCTCCCATCCCCCCCACTCCCCAGCAGTGCAGGGCACCCTCCACCAGGCCCCACTCATGTCTCCCAACACCCCCACCCCCCCAGCATCCAGGTGCACCCTCCACCAGGCCCCCACTCATGTCTCCCACCCCCCAGCACTGTGGGGCACCTGCCAGCAGGCCCCCACCCATGTCCAACTCATGTTCCCCACCCAACATGTCATCACAGTCCAGATCCCTGGTCTCTATGGTCAGCCCCCAAATGCAAAACACCCACCCGAGTATTGCATCCACCCACTCATATTCTGCAATTACATCACAGAACACCAATTGCAAGTTCCAAAACAAACACATGTCCCTCACATACACCCAATGGGTGTCAGTGAATCTCAAAACACATAACATGAAATGCATGAAAACAATGAGACACCACACATTGAAGTGCAACAAATAAATAATGTATTAAAGGAAAGATGAATAGAAACAAAAATGAAGAAACTGAAATGTGAATGGAAAAAATGAAAAGAAGCATGTCCGTCCAAAAAAAAGAAAAAATCAAAGAATATAGAAATCCAAAGTAATGTACTACAAAGTCAATGTCCACCAAACAAAATCCAATGTGAAAAAAAAACATAAGCCATTGATCCATGGATAATTTCAAAAAATAAAGTATGTACAAGTCCACAACTATGTACAAAGCAAGAAGCCAGGGTCCATCATCCCAACAAAATAAAGGAAACCTAACTAACTACACTAACCAAAAAAAAAACTATATACAAAAATGTGGCCAATGTCCAAAAGGTCCAAATGAAATAAAAACAAAAATGAAACTTAACACTACCTACATAACTATGTACAAGGGCAGCGGGCTAGTTCCACGGCTCACTTCTGGATGTGCCGGGCCAGGGCATCATCGAACTCCTCCTCTATGTCCCGGAGGCGGTCCTCCTCCATGGCCCCGAGGGTCCGCAGGGCCGTCGACGTGTCCACCTCCAAAGCCCTGCGGATTGCCTCGAGGCACTCGACCCGCCTCAGGGCCCTCTGCATGGAGTTCTCCGCCCTGACCATTGAGAGCCGTGCCTCTTCCGCCCGCTGCCGCTCCGCATCTATGGCGTGGCCCAACCGCTGCCACACGGAAGACACTTTTTGTCCTGGGTCCTCCTGCCCTCCGGCCGATGCCTGCCCCTCCGATGTCGAAGGCCCCGAGCCTTCATGGCTCCCACCATGGAGCTGCTGCTGCTGTGCCTCTGCCCCTGCACTGCCTCCTGCTGCCTGCACATCCTCCGCCGGCTGGGGTGCAGTCGTTGACGTGGCCACCCCTGCTGGACGTCCGACTCCCGACTGTGGCAGGGATGCCTCCTCCACCAGCCTGGCCGCACCGTCAGAGGCAGCTCCACAGGGCACCCAGGTGACTGATGGGTGGGAAGATGGCACAGAGGACGACTGGCGCGTAGGGGGTCCAGCTGAGGAGGGGGTCGTGGCAAGCCCCATCAGACGGAGGAATCCGGCCTGGGTGACCTGTCCCAGCAGGCTGACGTGGTCAACGAGCCATTCGAGATGACCTGCAGTCTCTTCATGAAAAGACTGCAGGTCGCCTCGCATGGCCCGTTGACGCAACGCCACTCCAGCCAGGACAGGCTCAACCCGGGCCTGGATAGCCACGTCCGCAGGCAGGGGAAGGCCAGTTGACGTCAGCTCATCCCCTGCCTGAAAACTGGTCTGGACATGGGCATCCCTGCTGGTGCAAGATGATGCAGGGACAGGATCAGGGACAGGATTGCACACAGGCACCTCCGCGGCGGCCTGTGCTGCCTCCTGTCCCTGGTCCTGCACTGCACCACTAGCACCAGTGGGATCCCCACCCCCAGACCCCGTCTCCGGTGCTTGCACGGCCTCCTCCTCCACCAAACCCCCCACCAACCTGGATGACTCTGTGCCATCTTCCCCCGTTGGGCCCTGTGGGGTCCCAGCTGCCCCTTCTGCTGCCGAGGAGTCCAACTGCAACCTCCGCCTCTTGGACCTCCCCCCGGCAGCTGCGGCCTGGGACGCGGCACCGGACTCCTCACTCCCCGACGAGATGACAACCTGGGAGGGGAGCCGGGCCTTGCGTCTCCGGCTGGCGGTGGGATCCCCGCCGCTGTGCTCCACAGCACCTTCTCCGCCCTCTTCATCAGTTGACGCTGCAGACAGGGAGAAACAAAACACAGGCATCAGGGCACTGTACAATGTACACATACACACATGACAGTTGTACATGAGTGGCATTGGCAAACCTCTGACATGTCATCACAATCCCCAACACACATGTCATTACAACTTGCACACACGAGCCATACCACAGCCATGTTGCAACTGCCAACACCATCCATACACATACAACAGCATCAGCAGGCAAAGGTGAGCCAGACATCACATGCAACACAGGAAGTGCACCACACATGTACACACACCACCACACTTGCATGCATGTGTACACCTCTGCTAAGTGTCGCAGTGTTCAGACGGGCATCCATGTCACATCTGCCAATCAGGCTTCCACATACCGCTGTCACATGCATCCATGTTGCATCACTGTTGCACCCTTGTCAAATACACACACATGCACATGTACACAGCGCTGATACAATCAGCTGAAAACAACATACATGCGTGACATCACGGACATGTCTACTCACATACACATTCATACAGACTTGTGTGCCCACACAACTGCATTTGGCATGCAAGCCCACACACACAGGCACCATCCATGTCTCACACATTACAGCCCTCGCATGTGTCAGCCCCACGGCCCTGTACACCCGCACCCATACTCGACCCCATACAAACAGATGTGCAACCTGCACACTACTGAACAATCACCACACGCACTGCTCACAATCAGGATGCATGTACACTCACCGCTCGACTCCAGACGGGTCTGCCTCTCAAGGACCTGGACGTGGAGCGCTGGGGATATGTGTTCCAGGACCCTCATCTGTTCTTCCGACAAGTGGCCCCGGCGCCCCTTGGCATCCGCTGCCTTCAAGAGGCGCCGGGCCTTGGTCAGGGTCCTGGACCTGAAGTCCTCCCAGCGCTTCTTGACATGTTGGAAGTCGCGGACTGCCACCCCCTCCGCGTTGATGGCAGTCACGATGTCAGTCCAGATCCGAGTCCGTCCTTCCTTGTCGGCGCGGCAACTTCCGAAGAGGGCATCATACTGGCCCAGGACTTGCTCCACCAGGACACCAACTTCGGTGGCACTGAAGCTGGTGCCCCTCTGCCTCTCTGGCCGGGGGTTGTCAGTGGTCACAGATGGAGTTGGCCCCGACATGACAACCCCAGAGGCAGGAGTGGGTGGGCAACTGGGTCCTGGGGCTGGGCTGTGGAGCGATGGAATCCCAGTCGGGAGTCTTTGGTTCCAGCAGGGGTGGTCACACCAACAGCACCCCTGGCTGATGTGCAGGCAGCAAATGGCAGGGCACGTGGGCAGCAGGCAGTCAGGCAGCAGCAGATGGCAGGTGGGAGCGTGCTCGGGGCTCTGGGGGGCAGTAGTTCGGCCTTCTGGGCAGGAGCGTGGTCTTCCGTGTGCTTACGCGTGGCCAGCTTGATACGGAGTGATTAGGCACGTGAAAATTCTGCACGTCAGCGTGTAATTCGAGGAAAGGCCCTTAGCGCGTAAGCGCGTCTGCACGCATACGCATTTTCATTGGACCAAAGGCCCTCAGCGCGTGAGCGCGTCTGTGACGTGACGTGCGAGGGAGTATCCCTCATTGCACGTGATGACAGTACACACGTGGATCCCAACCAATCGCGTGTGAAAGTTCACGGGACCCCGAAACACACGTACCCCGGCCAATCGCGTGTGGAACTTCCCGCGCACCCCGAAACACACGTACCCAGGCCAATCGCGTGTGGAACTACCCGCGCACCCCGAAACACACGTACCCCGGCCAATCGCGTGTGGAACTTCCCGCGCACCCCGAAACACACGTACCCAGGCCAATCGCGTGTGGAACTACCCGCGCACCCCGAAACACACGTACCCAGGCCAATCGCGTGTGGAACTTCCCGCGCACCCCGAAACACACGTACCCAGGCCAATCGCGTGTGGAACTACCCGCGCACCCCGAAACACACGTACCCAGGCCAATCGCGTGTGGAACTTCCCGCGCACCCCGAAACACACGTACCCAGGCCAATCGCATGTACGCTCGCTGCCCTCCGATCACACGCGATGACACCAGAATACGGGAAACCAACGAGTCCGCCCACACGGAGGCGTCCCGCGCCCGCGCCCAGCATAAAAGTGCGCGCAAACAACAAACGCGTATATACAGCGACGATGAATGCCCCATTTGTTGCTGCAGTGATTGTGGGACACCGCAGGAGGAGGAGAATAGCCAGGGCACGCATTTTTGCACCACGGACAGGCCTTTTTGGGATGCCTGACGACCAGGTCTACGGCAGGTATTGGTTTCCACCCCATATCATCCTAGACCTGGTCAGGGAGTGGGAAGATGACCTCACATCCCCCACCCTTTGCTCCCAAGCATTGAGCCCCTTGGAGAAGCTGCTCAATGTCTTGCATTTCTTGGCCACTGGGTCGTTTCAGCGGACCACTGCCATAGTGGGGGGGGTCTCACAGGCCACGCAGTCACGCTGCCTACACCAGGTACTGGCAATCATGACAGCGCGCCCCTCAGTCCGCAGGCACATATACATGCCCAGAACACCCGCAGAAAGGCAGGCCGTTGTCCTGGATTTTTTCAGGGTGGCACACTTCCCCAAAGTGCTCGGTGCCATAGATTGCACCCATGTGGCCCTACGTCCACCTAGGGCCACTGAGCACATCTACCGAAACCGCAAGCACTGGCATTCCATCAATGTACAGGTGGTATGCGATGCAAAGGGAATCATCACCTCTGTGTATGCAAACTACCCTGGCTCCACCCATGACAGTTTCATATACAGAATGTCCGCCCTGAGCCGGGCCCTGGAAGCTGGGCAGCATGGTGACACATGGCTCCTAGGTGAGTACAAATGCCCTTGCACATGCATGCAAGTCACACACAGACAAATATACCAACCCCATTAATCTGAACAATTATCACCTCCCCAGGGGACAGTGCCTACCCTCTGAGCAACCACATGATGACGCCAATCCGGAACCCCACCACACCACCCCAGGTAAGATACAACGCTGCCCATATTGCAACCAGGGGCATAGTGGAGCGCACATTCGGAGTGCTCAAGTCACGTTTCCGCTCCCTTGACCGCTCTGGTGGGCAACTACTCTATGCACCAGCAGTTGTGTGCAGGATCATTGTGGCAGCATGTGTCCTGCACAATGTTGCAACACGGCAGGGCGTCCCGGTGGACATGGTGGTGCCCCCACATCCCCAACCACAGGCACAGGCGCTGCCCATGGGAGGGGACAGGGCACGTGGCGAGGTAGCCCGGACCCAGCTTGTGGCCACATTTTTCACCTAAACTCCCACCCCTGCGGAGTGCACACAGGCCTGGCACATACCAGGTGACAATCGATGATGACAAAGTGACAGTCAACTGTCACAACCCTACCACCCTGAGATAGTTGCCATGGAAGTGCCACATTGTCTGCATCCCTAGCTACTTAAACACAAGCTATCCTGTGCAACCAAAATGCACACATATGACATGTGACATGACATGAGCCATACACAAGTATTACAAGGCACAATGAGGCAGGGGGGGGGAACAAGGGAACACATAGAATGGCACTACTAGGCCAGGTGTCATTGTGATTGTGCAAGTGCAGGGGTAGGGGGAAGGGAAAAGTGCAAGGGGGGGGGGGAGTCCAGTACAGGGGAAGTAGGCCAAACAATTATACATAGGTCGCCTGGTGGCAACTGCTAAGGTAAGTGCAGACGAGTGCTGGGAAGGGAGGGCTGTAGGGATAGAGAGACAGTACTGCAGTGCAGGGGTTGCCAGGGTGGCAGTGCAAGTGGACAGTGGCTGGGCCAGGGACCGAGGTTGGTGAGAGTGGCCCAGTTGCAGCTCCTGTGCAGTTCCAGTGAAGAATTCTGCAAGGGAGAGGCAGAGAATAAGCAGAAGCAAAGAGGAAGGTCTTGAGGTGCTTCCTGAACTGGAGATGGTTCCCCTCAAGGTCAAGTCAGGAAGTCGGTTTGAGGGGGAGGGCCCTGCTGCGGAGAGAAACCTACCCCCAGCTAGTTGCTCTGAGAAGCGGATGACCTGGACATGCAAGGTGTGCATCACACACACCTGCAAAACAGGCCATGGCCATCACTGTCATGACAGTCAAACCCTCCCAAACATCAACATGACATGGCAAGCAATACCCATACACCGACCCAGTAACGATAAGGTACACATTTCCATGTCCTAAATGTACAGTGGCATCGGACAATGATGCCTGACCCGGAATCCGATGAAATGACAGACCAACAAAATGTCCCACCAAAAATAAGTCGATTCCTAATGCATTACAACTGTCGTAGACGTAACATCACAATGAATGCCTGGCTATATGCACATGATGCATTGCAAAATGAACACTGCAGCTCATGTGTGCAATGTCCTACTCCTGCATCACACTGCTCAGCGCACAGCACAGTGAACAGCCATTGCGTGTGATGCACACCCTGAGCATCACATCTAAGTGACAGACTACATCAAACATCAAATTAGGCATGTACTCGAACCATAATCGGTCACAGAACATGTGCTGGCGGGACACAGTGGCCACCATAAGGCAAACAGTGTACACGTGGATATGCAAGGGTGGGAGTACATGGAGTGCATCCGAGTGCAAGTGTGTGGTTCTGCAAGGACATGCACTCCACATATGCATGTGCACTCAAGTGACCATCAGTGTTCCCTACACATCACATGTGAACATCCACCATGTGTACACCCCAGCATGTCAAACCACTACTATCCCCTCGCACCTGAAAGGAAAACACAACACATGAACAGGCATTGATCAGCAGAACACAACATGTACATAGGACAACAACATTACAATGTCAGAGTTCCCATCACACTGCAGGGCAACGCAACTATCAACAACAACCCCCCCCCCCTCGCAAATGACCATGACCCACTGAACAACTGCACCTGGGTCATGGAGCCTCCAACCCTCATTCCCACCTGGCCACAGGATCACCTTTACCCTTCGTGTCCATCTCCCACCTTGTGTGTAAAGAGATGCCTGAACCCTCAGAATCCACACTCATTTCCAAAATCACATAATCCAAGGCATGAAAAGGAACCCAAACACCCTCCAGTAGATGACTTGACATAGCAGTACGTCTCAAAGGCCAAGTACTACCACAATGATGCAACAACCAAGGTAGCACAGCAAAACAATGTCACGACTGGATGTGAGACATGTGTGGTACATGACATAGGATGATGCACCATGAATGGATGTGTACTGTCACAGATCCCCTGTACAGGCGCTGGAGTCTCATGAAACAACCACCCACACCATGTCCCGGGTGCCTGCAAGGTCAAACTCACACAGGCCCCTGAGATCCTGGTGGGGAAAGAGGTTCAGGGATATGCAGTCTGGACAGGTGTAGACACACTGGATGACTGGAATGCGTGGCAGGTGAGGGGAGCAGGAATGACAGATGAAACCAGGGAATGCACGAAAATGTACAACCTGCATGAACACATGCACAATCCAAACAAACTTGGACATCATTGTCATGGCCTTCTGTAGTCCAGGCTCAGGAGTGGTACGAACCAACCACCCCCTCTAGGGTTTTGGCGCCTGCAAGTTCGGGGCTTACACAGGCATCCGCAACCACAGTGGGGAAAGAGGGTCAGGGAACATTGCTTGGATAGGCATGGGAAGCAGGAACACCGGGTAGAGGGTACAGGTTTCGAAATTGCATAGGATCAAGGGTGATTAGGGTAAAAAACATACCAAATAGGACCACACATACATCCATGCATCAGTACACTCCCCAGCAAGCCTATGCAGGGCAGTTTGTAAGAAAATACAACAAGACACTTAGCTCTGGTTTTGAGTGCTGGCCTCCTGCCTGCGCACTCTCAGGTCCGGTTACAGGAGCACTGCAATGCTGCAAAGAGAGACACAGTCAGCAACCAGTACATGCCAATTACACAAAAACACAACACTAAACATGCCCCATAACAACATACACCTCTACAAACAGAAAATCTGTGCTCCATGCTTCGTACCCATATATAACATCAACCCTGTGACGGGTCATTCACAGTCAATGCAGTAAGTCAGCCGCTGGTGGGTGCGTGGCAAATGGAACACCAATGTGTCACAATTCACACAACATGCAATGTTCCCTGGGTAAGCAGACAGACCCATATGGCAAGCCATGACTACAGATCAAGTTGCGTACCACCATGACCAAAAAAAAGTTGCCAGTGCATTTATCATGAAGTACGTGGAATAGACATGCACTGCACCCGAGTATGTCCCTTGCTGTATGTCCCTGTGAGCTGCCCCTTTCCATGTCTTGGAAGGCTACATGGTTGATACAAGTGCCTCAATGAACCTTGGTGTACCGCAGGGTATGTGCCACTGCCCCCGCATGTGTCCCAGACAACCCTACTATCAACAGCCATCAGTCCACAAACACATCTGAGCTGCATTCTGTGCTTCAACACCAATATTTGTCTAAGCTCACCCTCAGTGCTGTGACTAAGCCTGCACGTGCAACTCGCCTGGTGCAAGCTTTGCTGTCTCGTGGCCCCCCTGTGATGCTCACCTTGCCTGGAGTTGCTTGGAACATGTCAGCAGTTCTAGGATGTGGGTCTGCAATCACTGTGGCTCTGCTTGTGCACACATGTGCATGTGGGCACCAACAAACGGGTCAGGAATTAGGTTGTCCAATGGGCCATGTCTGCTGGCAAAGGTGCTCTGATGCCTCATCCCCCTGCAGAAAGTGCATGAAACACATGATTAATGCATCAAAGTGATCTGTGTGTGTCTCATCAGGCATCTCATTACTTGACCATGTCAGAGAGTCACATCACAAATCACACCATCAGTCCGTCTTTCACCTCCAAAGTGTGGAACACTATCTACAGCATGATTTGCAACAAGCACGTGTACAGGAAAGATATGAAACATAATACACAATGCATAGCAATCAATGTCCACATTAATCATGACACACCCCATCTAGCAAAAGCTGAACAGTGGACAATTACACCTAAATCATCCCCACTAGGGGTGTCAACACAAGTCAAAAAGCACCAGACATGCCACAGATATGACAGTCCAAAGCCCTTGTGTAAAATTCTGTTACACCGAACCATCCTTGCGAGCCCATGGATAAGGGAGGCAGGAGTGGCATATGTGAGTCAAGGAACCCAAGCAGCAAACACATACACAAGACAACCATGAAGGGCCCAGCTGGAACAGACAGTGGATGCCTTCAAAAACCACAAGGCACCGCACTGTCACATGTAAGCACAATAGACTACAAATTTTAAACTAACTCAACTATTAACTAATTACACTAACTAAGGAAAACCTACATTACCTATTTAAACTAACTATCAAACAGAAACTTAACTAACTAAACTAAAAGAAAAATCAAAAATGGCCACATACGACCCGGGGGGGAGGGGAGGCACCCAGGAGGGGGGAGGTACAGGGTGCTGCTCAACATCCACATGCGATGATGCTGAGCCAAAAAAAAATACCTCCATGGGCTCAACGCCTTCACAGCACGACCTATGTGGGAGATAGATGGTCGTCCGAGTCCGGCTCATCCTGGAAAGGAGGACGTGGCACAGTAGCCTGGCCACGCCTAGCCGCAGCTTGCCCCTCGTCGGCAGCAAGTCTGCCGGACAGGTGAGCCTGGTTCTGTGTGGCGATGTTACATAGGTCTGCATGCAGGACCTCACGTGATACACGTGCTTCCTCTTGCAAGGTAGCACGTGTAACACGGAGTTCCTCCTGCAAGGCCTGGCTGGACAACCGCTGCACCTCCCGGCAAGCCTGTAGCTCAGCCGAGATGGTGCGCTCAAGCTGTGCAAACCTCTCCTCTGCCTGCTGCCTCTGGGACATCATAAGGACACCCAGAGTGGATCTGAGGGAGGCATACTCCTCCCTCAGGGCATCCATGTGCGCCTCTGCGTGAGCAGCAATTGCTTGACGCAGAGACGACATTTCAGCCTGGCGTGCCCTGTCTGAGGCCGCCATGCCCAGCCTGAGTGAGCGGGCCGTGGACCGTGCCGCCTGCTGCTGGAGTAGCACCTGCCTAGCAGGGGGGAGCACAGATCGGGCCACACGCTCCATGCTGTCAGCGATGTTCTCCATTGCTGCCCCCTGCCGTTCTGAATTGGCAGTCATGTCTTGCTCCCACTCAGTATACAGCGGTTGCGCGCGGCGACCGCGTTGCCGGGCTTGACCCCTGCGGGACCCAAGGACCGGGGGTCCTCGCTGTGTTGGCACCGCCTGCGGCTGCACGACTACATGCCCCCGTCGACGTGATGTCCCAGGCACATCAGTGACTGGTGTGGAGGGTGACCCTGCGTCCCGATCCACCACGGGCGGAGGAACCAAGACTGTCTGATCCCTCAGTGCAGGGGTCGCAGACAGAGGAGTGTCCACATCAGAATCACTCACCCCTGACACATGGACTTGATGGTCATCCAACTCAACATGGACGTCAGAGTCGTCATCAAGGCTGGACTCATAGACAGCCAGAGACAGGATGGACTGCAGCACTTGGGGGTTTTCGTGGCCTACCACCCCACGACCCCCACTAGTGCCGGGTTGATGTGGTCTTACCAACCCTGTGTCTGGCATGACAACACCATCCTCTGCATCCATTGCGTCATCACCTGAAAAATAGAGAGGAAAGGGTCAGTACACATGTCAGAAGCACACAACACACACACACACACCGACAGCAAAGGCATCTGGCAGACATGTGACACACAACATATGACCTTGCATGCATGCTGGGTCTACTTAGAATAGCTTCTGTGATCAGACCTGTTGAAAGGTGGCAGTTTGCATGGAAGTGGGTCTATGCAGTGCAGAAAATGTGTACGCCACTCACTACCTACATGTACAAGCACTCCATGGTGTGTGCCAGGAAATGTGAAGGCAGTGCAATGTCAAAATCAGACATCACGTGCATTGTGTATTCAATGTGTACCATGTCTAGAAGGCAAGCACCCCTCCACCCCAGTACCAAAGCAGGGATGCCTAGCATGGTATCAAAAGGCTGACCATACACCTGTGTATTGACAAGCAGTGTTGACTGGCATCAACAGCTTAATGTGATTTCAATTACAACACTGCAAATGATGCTGGGACAGTGGGCAGGACACATGATGGAAGATCCGGAGGCCGGCCACGTGTGTAGAAGACACAACAGGAGTTGGACAGAGTCATTGGCCATTGAACAGGCTGAGGCCTGTGAGCCACACAGATTGTCAGAGCCTAAATATGTGTGCAACGCAGGACTGAGCCACAGTTGACATGGGGAGGCCGATAATATGGCAGGCAATGTATGTAACCAAGGACTCATATTACAGTGATCATCCAGTCAAGGACACATAGGGGCATGTGTGCAATGCACATGGAGCATGAATGGGCACTCATGTCCCTGCGGGACATCTGACCCATGCACAGTACAAGTGGGATGCCCTGCATCGAGTACTAAGGCTGTACCACACGGCATATGTCTGGCAGTTTCTAAGCTGGAAGTTAGCATCTACACAGGACACATGAACATGAAACTACACATTGGCAAGAATGTAGCAGACCAGTGCAAAGGTGGAACTGGGGTGCAGAGTGGCGGAGGAGGGGCAAGGGAGCATGGCCACATGGAGTCCCGCATGCAGGCAGAGGAGACATGCATGACGGTGGCATTGCATTACTTACACATCAGAACCATGTACAGGTCACATGTAGCAGCAATCATGCACAACACATCCCACATGTGAAACACACACGTCCTCAACAACTACGCATCAACACTCACTGGACTGGGCATCAAAGTCCAGCATCTCTCCCACACCTTCGACCAATTCTGGTGGTATGAACTCCGCAACGAGAGCCTCATGCGGAGTGAGTTCTTCCTCCTCTGGTGCAGGCCCACCGCCAGTCACCAGAGTCAAGTTGTAATTTGAGGCACGCTTGGCCTTAGTGCTGCGCTTGATGTCATTCCAGCGCTTTTTGCACTCCTGCGCCGTGCGCACCTCATGGCCGAATGAACTGACATGTTCCGCCACATGCTTCCAGTGGGTGTCACGTTGGGCAGCCGTAGTCTGACTATTGGCACCCACTAGCATGTCACGGCTGTGTCCCCGCACGTAGTCCACGAGGAAGTCCAGTTCCTGCTTACAGAAAGGCTTCTTCCTCGACGTGCAGGAGGTCGTGGCTGTGTGTGGGGTCCCAGCCTGTGCTGCAGATGCAACCTTCCTCCTCTTGGACTGTGGCGCAGACCCTGGCTGGCTAATGCCGCCCTGACCAGTATGGCCAGTGGGTTGGGTGGATTGAGCCGAGGGAGTGGCAGGTGGAGGGATGACCAAAGGCCTGACTTGTGTCAGTGGCAGCTGGGTGCCCACTAATGGACCCTGCGCAGCAACATCAGCTGTGGCAGGGTCATTGACCGCAACGGTCCTGGTTGGCAGACTCACAACCGGGGTGCTGTTGGGTGCATCTGCCCCTGCACTTGCCAACACCCGGCTGTTCGGGGCAGCAGATGACATGACTGCCCCAGGGACACGTGTCTTGGTCTGAGCAGCCCGGCCTGCCCCAATGGTTTCCCCCCTGGCCTGTTGGAGATCTACCAAGGGCTCTTCAAGTGCCAACGCAGCCTGCGCTGGCAGACCCTGAGCCTGGGTGGCGGTGTCCACAACTGCACCTGCAGCTACCGCTACCCTTGGGCCCGTGGCAGTCGATGGAACGGACTGCCGGGTCATACGGGTGCCAGTGCCAGATGCAGGAGCTGCATCCCCCTGAACCACAGGGGGTGGTGGCATGGCTGCACCGACACATGGCACAACATTGTGCTCAAGTGGCGCACCCCTGCCTCTTCCCCCTCTGTGGCTGCCCTGGACACCCTGGAGTCCCCCTACTCCCTGGTCACCACGGCCACGTCCCCGACCACGCCCGCCACGAGGAGGACGCCCAGCTGAGGCGCCCCTCACCTTTGGTAGCCTCCCTACCATGGCACAGATGTTATAGTGCTGGCACAGATGGAGTGGTGCCAATGGGAGGTGTACAGCACAATTGACCTGGGCAATTGGGGTGAAGGGGGTGGGAAGCAAGATGTTAACAGCCCCCCTGCACCTGCAAGGCTGTATGTGACCCCGGTGATGTGTTGACGGGTCACGCAACGCTCAGGCACCCCAAAACTGCAGTAAAACCGTGCACGCAACCCTGCAGCCTACGTGCGTGGATTAAACCTCCCGCAGTACGCGGTGGCACCCAGTAACACGTATAACGCGTACGCGTGGGACACGCAGGCTACGATGACATCGAAAATGGGTGCGATACACAGGGGCACCCGCAGTGGGAAAAGGAGCGTTTGCGACTCACCGTCTGACTAGCGCGATGCAGAAAAACACGCGTAGCCAATACCCCCGCCAAAAGAAGAGATACGTCCTTGAGAGCTGTGAAGTAGATGGCGCGCGAAACAACTGGAAGCAGCAACACACGTCGGTCTCCACGAAAGGCACGTACAGCGAACTGCTGGGCCCGCTCACCTTTAACCCGTGCTGAGGGAAAAAGCACGCGCGCGTCAAGTCACATGCGGACGTGCACTTTTTCACGTTTGATTACGCGCATTACACGCGGACGTGCAGTTTTTCACGCGCGCACGCTTATGCATGGGCCCTTTCCTCCTATTACATGCGGACGTGCAGTTTTTCACGCGCGCTTACGCGCATTACACGCAGCGTGCAGATTTTTCACGTGCCCAATCACTCCGTATGAAGCTGGCCACGCGAAAACGCACGGAAGACGCCGCTCCTGCCCAGAAGGACACTTCACTGGCCCCCAGTGCCCCAAGCAGCCTCCCACATGCCATCTGCTGCTGCCTGCCTGCCTGCCTGCTGCCACCGTGCCCTGCCATTTGGTGCCTGCACATCAGCCATCTGCAGGGGTCCAGTTGCTGTGTCCACCCCTGCTGGTACAGAAGAGTCCCGACTCAAATGACATCGCTCCACAGCCCAGCCCCAGGACCCAGTTGGTCAGCCACTCCTGCCCCTGGGGTTGCCATGTGGAGCACATCCACATCTGACACCAGTTGCAACCCCCGGCCAGAGGGGCAGAGGGGCAGAGGGGCACCAGCTTCACTGCCACCGAAGTTGGTGTCCTGGTGGAGCAAGTCCTGGGGCAGTATGATGCCCTCTTCGGATCGTCCCGCGCCAAGAGGGAAGGACGGGAGAGGACGCGGAGGGGGTGGCAACCCGCAACATCCAGAAGGTCAAGAAGCGCTGGGAGGACTTGAGGTCAAGGACCCTCATGAAGGCCCGGCGCCTTGTGGAGGGGGGCCGGGGCCGCATGAGTTCCATCCAGTTGAGGGTCCTGGAACGCATACACCCAGCGCTCCACGCCCAGGTCCTTGAGAGGGAGACCCGTCTGGAGTTGAGCGGTAAGTGGCCAAGCATTGCTGTGTGAGACAGGGCATGTTGCAGTGTGCTGGTTGTCTGATACCTGCCTGTATGTGTGACATAGGCCATGTACGCATGTATGTGTGCAGGGACATCATGGTAATGCATGTGCGACCTGTAATGTGTGAACCGCATGGTTGTTGCATGTGTTTGAATGTGACATGGGGAGCCCTGTGCAGATTGCACACATGACAGCATGGAAGTCTCTGTTCCTGGACATGGGTGGGGGCCTGGTGGAGGCTGCCCCTGGATGCTAGGGGGTGGGGGTGCAGGGGGACATATGTGTGGGGGCCTGGTGGAGGGTGCCCCTGGTGGCTGGGGGGGTGGGGGTGCTTGGAGACATGGGTGGGGGCCTGGTGGAGGCTGCCCCTGGTGGCTGGGGGGTGGGGGTGGTGGGAGACATGGGTGGGGGCCTGGTGGAGGCTGCCCCTGGTGGCTGGGGGGGTGGGGGTGCTGGGAGACATGAGTCGGACATGTGTGGGGGCCTGGTGGAGGCTGCCCCTGGTGGCTGGGGGGTGGTGGTGCTGGGAGACATGTGTGGGGGCCTGGTGGAGGCTGCCCCTGGTGGCTGGGGGGTGGTGGTGCTGGGAGACATGGGTGGGGGCCTGGTGGAGGCTGCCCCTGGTGGCTGGGGGGTGGGGGTGCAGGGGGACATATGGGTGGGGGCCTGGTGGAGGCTGCCCCTGGTGGCTGGGGGGGTGGGGGTGCTGGGAGACATGGGTGGGGGCCTGGTGGAGGCTGCCCCTGGTGGCTGGGGGGGTGGGGGTGCTTGGAGACATGGGTGTGGGCCTGGTGGAGGCTGCCCCTGGTGGCTGGGGGGTGGGGGTGGTGGGAGACATGTGTGGGTGCCAGGTGGAGGGTGCCCCTGGATGCTAGGGGGTGGGGGTGCAGGGGGACATATGTGTGGGGGCCTGGTGGAGGGTGCCCCTGGTGGCTGGGGGGGTGGGGGTGCTTGGAGACATGGGTGGGGGCCTGGTGGAGGCTGCCCCTGGTGGCTGGGGGGTGGTGGTGCTGGGAGACATGGGTGGGTGCCTGGTGGAGGCTGCCCCTGGTGGCTGGGGGGTGGGGGTGGTGGGAGACATGGGTGGGGGCCTGGTGGAGGCTGCCCCTGGTGGCTGGGGGGGTGGGGGTGCTGGGAGACATGAGTCGGACATGGGTGGGGGCCTGGTGGAGGCTGCCCCTGGTGGCTGGGGGGTGGGTGTGCTGGGAGACATGGGTGGGGGCCTGGTGGAGGGTGCCCCTGGTGGCTGGGGGGGTGGGGGTGGTGGGAGACATGAGTCAGACATGGGTGGGGGCCTGGTGGAGGCTGCCCCTGGTGGCTGGGGGGTGGTGGTGCTGTGAGATGTGTGGGGGCCTGGTGGAGGCTGGCCCTGGTGGCTGGGGGGTGGGGGTGCTGGGAGACATGAGTCGGACATGGGTGGGGGCCTGGTGGAGGCTGCCCCTGGTGGCTGGTGACTGGGGGTGGTGGGAGACATGGGTGGGGGCCTGGTGGAGGCTGCCCCTGCACTGCTGGGGGGTGGGGGTGCAGGGGGACATGAGTGGGGGCCTGCTGGGGGGTGGGGGTGCAAGGGGACATGTGGCTTGGCTGGGGGGCATGCCCATGGTGGATGGGCTGCCTGCGGGACATGACCAGGGGTGCAGGGTAGTCCCCTGTGGTGTGGGCTGCCTGCAGAGGTCGTGGAGGGGGTAGAGGGGAGACCTGGGAGGACCCACACTGGCAATTCACCTCTTCAACTTCCCGCACACCTACGTAATACACTGCCCCACTCGCACAGGCCCAATCGCGTGTAGGATTTCTCGCGCACCCCTGAAATCCACGTACCCAGGCCAATCGCGTGTAGAATTTCTCACACACCCCTGAAATCCACGTACCCAGCCCAATCGCGTGTAGATTTTCTCGCGCACCCCTGAAATCCACGTACCCAGGCCAATCGCGTGTAGAATTTCTCGCGCACCCCTGAAATCCACGTACCCAGCACAATCGCGTGTAGAATTTCTCGCGCACCCCTGAAATCCACGTACCCAGGCCAATCGCGTGTAGAATTTCTCGCGCACCCCTGAAATCCACGTACCCAGGCCAATCGCGTGTAGATTTTCTCACGCACCCCTGAAATCCACGTACCCAGGCCAATCGCGTGTAGAATTTCTCGCGAACCCCTGAAATCCACGTACCCAGGCCAATCGCGTGTAGAATTTCTCGCGCACCCCTGAAATCCACGTACCCAGGCCAATCGCGTGTAGAATTTCTCGCGCACCCCTGAAATCCACGTACCCAGGCCAATCGCGTGTAGAATTTCTCGCGCACCCCTGAAATCCACGTACCCAGCCCAATCGCGTGTAGAATTTCTCGCGCACCCCTGAAATCCACGTACCCAGGTCAATCGCGTGTAGAATTTCTCGCGCACCCCTGTAATACACGTACCCAGGCTAATCGCGTGTAGAATTTCTCGCGCACCCCTGAAATCCACGTACCCAGGCCAATCGCGTGTAGATTTTCTCGCGCACCCCTGTAATACACGTACCCAGGCCTATCGCGTGTGGGGACACCCGCACACCCCTGAAATACACGCTCCCCGCACTGCGTTTGCTGCTGCCCTTTGCGCTGGATTGGGGATTTTGATGGCTTTTCCCTGCGCAAGGGGCGTTCTTGGGGGCGTAACTGACGCTGCTGCAGGGTCGCTGCGCCACTCTGCGCCACGGCTGGTTGTGGATGTTGGAATCCATGAATACGCTGTGCGCCTGAATGTGTTTCGGCGCACGCGGCTGGCGCAGCCTACCGCACGCGCACACTGTGCGCCAGCCGCGTGCGCCACTTGTGCGCAGAATTCTATGAATTGGCCCCTTAATGATCTTCCTAATCCAATCTACTATGCAGTCAGAGTTAAAGAGGTCCATGTCCATCTGATCCCTCTCATCCCAAACCAGGGCTGCATGCTCCATAGAATGCCCTAGATCTGCATATAAGGGAGTAGAATGTGATACCCAGTCATCTTCTGATACTGCATTTATTTGCAGCCCTGAATGGTGGGGCTCCACATAATTTATTAATCACCAGAAAACCTGAGCGTTTTTATTTCCTAATACTAGGAACAGCGATTCTGCATCCTCCGGTATTCTCCTAGCACAGTCTGTCTCATTCAATTTCTATATGTTTGACGCCTTTCCCTAATCAAATTATACTTATCGTCTAACGATATATTCCTTAGTTGGTTCAGGAACCTTATATCCTTCCTCAGTTTTCGTTTTCTGAATACCACTTCCTCACTATATACATGGGAATGAGCTTCTAATTGAATTGGCCTGTTCGGCCTGCAATTTGTCTGTACTAATTCATTAACACAAAACTCAAAATATGAGGAAGAATACACCAGACATTTCCATTCCATTGATGAGCTCTCTAAGGCTATCATCAAAGAGTCATTCACAGTAGTTGCACGGGCCTGGCTCCACCGTAAACCATTGCTCGTCGAGTTGATTACCAGGTCTGCTGCGGCCAGTCCTTCTGCTACCTCTTGGAGCATCCTCAATGCAAACACGCCCTCAATTTAGAATGATCAATATGATCTGATGGGCAAACATTCAGAGAACTACATTTCTCAAACAACCAGTCCCCCACAAAATAATAGTCAATAGTGGAGTGGGACTTCCCGTCTGACCATGTTAGACATGAAGGGATGTCCCCCCTCCACAGAACCATTCCATGGATTAAACCCAAACCTCTCGTGCAACTGAGCCATTGTTTGTCTCTAGATTGCTTTTTTTGGTAAGGCATTCACCATCCCTTTATGATCGATATCCAAATTGAGGGTCTGGAATCCGAGTTAATGTTTCCCACCAAAAGTATCTGGCCTCCCACATGAGAATCACACCATTCATTAACCAAACCTGTCAGATAATCTAGGAGTGTCTCTAAAATCAGAAATGTTTTTGTGCCAAAACACGTGCGTCAATAAGGCACCGAAAAATGAATCATCTTACTTGACAACCTTAAGATTATTAATTGATTTGACCAAAGTCAGCAGACCACTATATGGCCGACCTGCCTCTCCACTCCTGGCAGCTTGGTTGAGAGCTTTAAATCCATCAAACACGGGTGGAGTTTGCAGCCAGGTCTCTTGGAGACATATAATCATTTGTGAGTTTGATTCCAATCCCAGCACTGGGTTGGAAAAGAGATGAGAATGGCCCTGTGTATTCCATGACATGAATGCAAAGGGGGTCAACTCCCTCTGCCCAATGCCCAGGGCTGGGTAGATTTTAGGATTGTGTTGCTCTCATCAACCAAGACCAGTCAATTTTTTTCTTCTGATGTCCTGATTCTTTGTTTCAAGGCCGTGACCTCTGTACGTAGTTGTTGTTGAGGGTGTCCAGTCAGAGGATCGAAAAAAAAGGATTGAATGCCCTTTTTTTCAAAACCAAAAGGACGGAAAAAAATGTTTTGAATGCTTTTAGATTTATTTATTTGTATATTTTTTGGTTTAGTGTGCATGAAAACGTTTTTTTAAAAAAGGAAAAGGGGCGGTTGGGGGGAACCCCCATAAAAAAATAAAAATGTTATAAAAAGCATGCAAAACTTTTTTTTTTGGCTCTTTTGGTGTAAAAAAAAAAGGCATTTGATCCTTTTGTTTCAGATTCTTTCACCTACAACCGTTGTTGAGAGTCCAATACGTTGATATCAGTTCCTGTTGTTTTAGTATCGCTATATTTGCACAGATCAAAACCGAAGACTTGCTATGAATCCCTTTCTTGAAGGACAATATCAGCCACCAACTTGGATTTCAAGTAAACCACTGAGCGATCTATTCTCCGATGGTCCGGAAGATTATACTCTCTTCAAATCCTCTGAATAAATACTCGCAAGAATAGGAACCTCGCACAACAGACACAGGATATTAGTACAGCTTAAGTTCACTTTCTTGTATTACACTCTCAAACATAATACCATTCAGTGGATCTGACCTTTTTAACTCACTATGGGGAGTTTGCGAAGGAAGCCAATCCTGTCCCAAGCCTCCTGGACCCACGGAACGTCGCTCCTCCTGACTGCTCCCATTATTACACCTTATCTGTAGTGGCTGCGACAACTGAAACTCTGGCCTGGATACCTGGCCCCCAAGATCTTTACAGATCTTCGGGTCCCAGGTATGAGCCCATGTCTCACAGGGAAGTTCCCTGGGAGCAGTAGTGGGAAGTGGCAGCACTCTCTGGGCCTCCCTCGGGGGGCCTTGAGCCATACCTTTATTCTCATCTCCACGATTAAGTTCTATTGAAAGTACAGGAAATGGGCTCTTGTCAGATATGTTGATGTCAAGGTTATTAAGGTGAGTCACCTTAGCTTCTTTATTCTGAGGTAGATAATCCCTATCAGTCGATTTCAGGAGAGCCTTTTTCACAGCAGTGTCTGAGAGATATTTGCTCAAAAACTGCCTTGATGCCTGCAGATTGGATTTATGTATCACAGGGTTTCTGAGGGATCTTTTCTTCTTCGGAGGGGCCCTTTGTTTGGAAGCCTTGCGCCTTAGGGTTCATGGGGTTTATCTTGGACGACTCAGGGAGTTTGAATACTGAGTCCCTCGGCCTCAGGAGCCACGTGCGCCGCCCTACACACAGCCCTCTGATCTGTTATCAAATTCTTATACTGCAGGAATCTATTGCCTTTCCTAACTGGGACTAGATCTTCTCTTTGCAGACCAACCTCTACTTCATCATCAGAAGAGACCCCGTTTGGGGATACAACCTCCCCTTCAGAAATGATAATGCTATCACTCTGTGACCTAGGCCCAATAGAATCATCTTGCTGTGAAGGGCCACATTAATAGCAGAGGGCACCAGTTTCTGAACTCCTCTTGAGTCACTTGTTGTAGTCTCTACTGGAGGGCCCGCTGCTGAAGACTTGCCTGGCTCAGCCTTTGCCAAGCCACGAGAAAACACAAATTCCTTTGCTAAAACATGCAGTTTGAATTTCAACACCAGAATTACAATAGCACTGGGCTTGCTTTTGATTCCATCTTTAGACTTTCATATAGACAGACCAGGTTACATAAAACCCGATCTATCTCTGCCAAGGAGGGGCTCCCCTCCCAGAGGGACATAAAAAGTACATTTAACTGCACAGTTGGCTCATATGTGGGAGGAGAGCTGACTGATGAAAAAGGGGAATCAAAATACGGGATGTAACGCTGGCCAATCAACGGCAGATTGTCCAGACAGCTTAGATCTTTTTCATTTGTTCTGTAAGGTAAGGAGGTTTTAGTAGCAGATTGAAGGATATCATTATTCTTTAGAGTAGATATAGAGTTATTAAGAGCAGTCTGAGACGTTTTGAGAGTCTTCACCTTATTGTCAATCGATGGAAAAAAGTTGGCTTTACTCTGTGAGGATAGCCCCTCCCCACCAGGCTGGGAGTCGAGCACAATCTCCCCATTCGCCGATAACCTCCCACATTGTGTGGGAACCTTCCTGGTACACTGGTCCGATGAGGGACCCCCTTCAGTTGAGATAGGGAGTGGAAGATTAATCGCTTTCAACATCTCAGCATCAGTACTCGGTGCTAATTCTATTAAGGAGGTCATTCCTTTTGCTCCACTCGGTAGATCATACATACGCGTGGGTTATTTTAACGGGTTGCCTCCAACACCTTTTACGGTCACAGCGTTTCTAAGCAAAGTGCTAGAAGCTTACCAAGTCACTGCTATGCAGAAGTGTCAAGTCCAGGCCCTCTAATCCTCGCCGCCTGTGCGGATGCCTAGTCTTTTTTTTTTTTTTTTTTTTTTTTTTTTTTTTTTTTTCTTTTTTTTAGTTTTCTTTAAACATGGCCACATTCGTTTTTTTTTATTAATTTTAAATCGGCATTATTAAAATAATGGTAAAAGGCTGGAAATGACATTTCACTCCATACATTTTAGACATTGGAATGATGAAACGCTGAGCTGGTTCTGACAGAATTGGATAGAGACTGCCAAGGTGTTCAGAGTTCAACAAAATGTGAATTAATACACCCGTCCACCTTGCCTGATTAATAGATGGCACTGATAACTTTATCAGTATTATTTTTTTTTTTTTTTTTTTTTGCAACTTTATTTTAGAAAAAGAAGAAAAGACAATAACATATTCACAAAAAAAATTACATACCAGTTCACTGAAACATCAAAAACAAGAATATTTTAAATACAAAACCCAACCCAACCCACAGTTCACATCACATTACCTATAAAATCAAACTCAATACAGATCCAAAAAAGTCCCCCATATTTTTGCAAACAAACCATTCTTACCCTGTTTCCTATATATACATTCCTCCATAGCTGCCAAATCTCGCATTTCACTTATCCACAACTCTTTCTCCAATGCAGCAACAGATTTCCAATTTCTAAGGATAATTTTCTTACCCACTGCAGCTCCTCTAAATAACCATTTTTTCTGGCATTGAGAGAGATCATCCAAGTTGAAGTCGCTCCCCAGAATGATTGTCTCGAAATTAAAATCAATTGTCACATCCAGGATTTCTTCACAAATTACACCGACATCATTCCAGAACCCTCGAACCTTCACGCAATCCCACAACATATGCTCCATTGTACCATTCTCCTGAACACATGCCCAGCATTCCGGACCATCCCTTAAACTTCGCCTCCACAATTTTTCCGGGGTCCAATAGACCCTATTCAGGATCTTAATCTGTCTTGTCCGCTCAGTCAAACTCAAGGAACACAGTTTGACATTCTCACACATCCGTGTCCAAACTTCCACAGAAATGTCCGTGCCAATTCTCCTACTCCATTCAAATCTTAGAAAATCATTGCCTTTATATTCAAGCAGAATCTGCCTGTATACTCTGCTCGCTAAGCCGCCCTCATTCACCAAAGATTTCCTCGTAAGAAATTCCAGGTTCAGACTATTTTGAAAATCACACACACCAACAACCAACTTCAGTTTCCTGTAGTCTGAAAACTTGAAACCCTCAATGCGAAATTCTCTCTGCAAATCTCTAGCGCTTTTCCATTCACCCTCAGTGAAGAGGTCACCAACCCATTTGACACCACCTAAAAACCATTCAGGCCAAAATATTGTTTTGCCGTTTAGTTTGATAGAGGGATTCATCCATAATGACGCATTCGGATCTCTGCATGCATCCACACCTAACAATGCATTCAGATTCTTCCAGGAATTTCTCAATGATGTAGTCAATATATCTTTCACACCTTTCGATACTGTGGTCAACAATGCCCTAGGTGACAAAGGGCCATTAGCACTCGCCTCGGCCACAGCCCACACACTAGGATTTGTTTCCATGAAGTCAACCACAAAAGCACAATTAAAGGCTAGATGATAGGCCCTGAAATTTGGTACTCCTAACCCGCCTTTCTCCAATGGCAACTGTAACTTCCACAAACTCAATCTTGGCGGTTTCTTGTCCCACAAAAATCCTTGTGTAAGCCTGTCTAATTCTTTCCAATAAGAAGCCTCAATATTCAATGGGATCATACCTAAAATATAGTTGATTTTAGGGGCGGACACCATCTTCAAAGCGTTAACCTTCCCCCAAAGCGAGAGATACAGTAATTCCCATCGTTCCAAGTCATTTTTAAAAGCCACAGTAAGCATATTCATGTTCACTCTTACCAAGTCACTAATCCTCGGAGTGATCCAAATCCCCAGATATAACACCTTATCTGGACACCAACGAAAACCCAGATCAGTGACATATTTTTTGCTACATCCAGGAACCAGCGGCATCACTTCCGATTTGCTCCAATTTACTCTATAACCAGAAATCTTCTGGAATGAAGTTAAGACATCCATTAATGCTGGTAAAGATAGATGCAAGTCCCGCAGGACCAAAAGTATGTCATCTGCAAACAACCATATTTTCTGTTGTAAACCCCAACACGAGACACCGTCAATATCCAGTTCATTTCTAATAACAGCTGCCAAAGGCTCAATCGCCAGAACAAACAACAAAGGCGAAAGCGGGCATCCCTGTCTCGTCCCCCTTTCCAGACTAAAAGGAACAGAGCGGATCCCATTGGTATTAACATCTGCTGTCGGCTCCGAATATAAGAGCCTGATCCACGATCTAAAATTCACTCCAAATCCCAATTTCTCAAGGACTAAGAACAAGAAATCCCATTCCACCCGATCAAAAGCCTTCTCCGCGTCCAATGAAAAAACGGCTGCATCCCCTGACTCATCCGTCGCCTTATTAATCGTATGGAATAAACGCCTGATGTTGCTAGATGTTTTTCTCCCTTTCACAAAACCCGATTGATTTTCATTGATCAACTTCGGGAGAAGATCCTCCACTCTAGAGGCCAAGATCTTCGCCAAAATTTTGTTGTCCGTGTTAATAAGACTAATCGGACGATAACTCCCAGGAAGCGTCTCATCCTTTCCCTTCTTCGGAAAGACAGATATCATGGCGTGTCTAGTCGAAGGCGGCAGTAGGCCACTAGCCAAAGAGGATACATACATGTCCCTAAGTAGATACAGGGCTGAATCCGGCAATATCTTGTAGAACTCAACCGGAAAGCCGTCTGGCCCAGGTGACTTCCCAACATTTAATTTGCTAATAGCCTTCTTAATCTCATCCAATGTCAGGTCCTCCTCTAGTGTCTGCGAATCAAAATCAGAAACTCTAGCAAGGTTCGCCCTCTCAAGAAAGTCCACACTCCCGAGTGGTTCATCGATTTCACTCTTATATAAATGCATGTAATAATCCCGAAAAACACTGTTAATTTCATTTGGCATAAATGTGATCCGGCCATCTTTATCCTGAATAGATGCAATCGACCGTTCAGATTCCCTCATCTTCAACCTATATGCTAACCATCTATCACACTTCTCACCTTTCTCAAAGTACTCACATTTCAGGTTATGGTATTTCTTTTCCGCTCTCTCCTCAATTATATCACTAAGTTCTCTCTTTAGTTTTTTCAATTCATTAAGACCATCTCTGTCAAACGGGTCAGTCATGACCACCTTAGATAAATCACCAATCCTCACCTCAAGTTCCTTCTGCCTACCAGAATTCTTCTTTTTCAATCCACACGTCAAATTAATCAGATAACCCCTCATAGTGCATTTCAAAGCTTCCCATACAACCTCAGGACTCAATTCGCCCGTGTGATTTACTGAAACAAAAAAATCAATTTCTGCCCTCAACTTCTCCACCTCCTTATCCATCTTCAAATACGTATTATCCATTCTCCAAGTATATTGCTTCTGAACAGGACCTCCCAAGCTAATACACATCACCACGTGTGCATGATCCGTCAGTAAGATTGTGCCTATTTCACTGGATTTATAGTTCTTCGTCATTAGTCCAGCTGTCAGCAACATGTCCAGTCTAGAGTAAACCGAATGTGCACCTGAGTAAAAACTATACTCTCTAGCATGTGGATGTTCCAACCTCCAACCATCCCGCAAAGCATGTTCCTCCAGCAAGTCCTTCAGAGAAATCAAATGGCGGTCACTATGTCTATAATTTCCAGACACACTTCTATCCAAATCATTATTCAAAACAGTATTAAAGTCACCACCAAGAATTATATTATCCGAACCCAAGTCTTGAAGCGTCTGAGCCACCTTCCTAAAGAATGAACCATCATCCACTGATGGGGCATAAATATTACATAGCGTCACAAAACAACCTTGAATATTAACCAGCAAAGCCACCATCCTACCCTCACCATCTGATATTTCCCGTACAATCTTCAATGGAGTATTCTTCCTAATTAAAATTGCCACTCCCCTTGATCGAGTGGAAAAACATGAGCCATAGACCCTTCCAACCCAACCTTTATTAAGGGTACTGACTTCATCTTTAAGCAGATGAGTCTCCTGAATAAAACAAATGTCGCACTTCAGCTCTTTCATGTAATTCATGATCTTTAGCCTTTTCTTTGAATTATTTAGTCCATTAACATTCCACGTAAGTATACGTAAATCATCAGCCATGTTCACTGACCCACTATCAACGCCAAATTCACCAAATATAGGATCCACTACCAAACCAGAAAATCTTAAAAGGTAACTACAAGATGTGAACAAACCCTCCCCCCCTCTGAAATAGAAGCAAGTCAGCAACAACAGACAAGTACTATACACTAGATATAACATTCTAAATAGCCCAGTGTCCTGGACACCCCTCCTATAAGCTTATGAACATTATCTATAGAAATAATCCCCCCAAAATTTACCAACTAGTCAAACGCCACCTTATGTATATTAAATTCGACCTTGACAACCATCCATATATTTGTTACAGTTTCCATATCTCCAAAAGCATTTCACTCACCAATTAAGCGCTCATCCCACACCACTGATAACACCTCTAGCAACATGCATCAGCCTCAAATAAACCTAACAGTATCCCAAACCCACAGATTTGCCTCCCCCAAGTCCAGCATATTGTCATCAGTTAGGACAGTAGCCCCTCGAACACACTCCCCACAAAGAGCGAGTGCGAAAACAATCTGCACAGGGAGCCTGGGTGATGTCCCGTGGGCCGTACATATATATTCAAATAAGAGGCAGTATATCCAAAGAAATAGCAAATTAAACTAAATAGATCCAACTACTCTTCACATAAAGACTGAATCCATATTTAGTCGGACCCACCCAATCAAATTAAAACACCAAAATGAGCCGAGAAAAAATAAAAATAAAAATCGGCATGGAAAATAGAAGACATGCAAGGCAAAGAACATACCATTTTGAATAAATCAAGAATTTTTAGGTGCATCTATAAATAGGCAACTATATAAATATATAAATATATTTCATATTAGGTAAACATGTACCCTGTCACCAGCATCCATTAGACACCCCTCCATTCTCTCGCAATTATCAAATGAGGACAATAAATTCACCAGGAAGGAGCAGCCAGTACCTAGAAAGAAATATGTTTATAGCCAATACTAATACTTTCAACAGGGCATATAACAACTCACTTCGTCCCAATCTACAAGACCCAGCACAAGCGTAGCAGTTTTCTTTTAAAATATATTCCCAGACAAATGATAACAGTATAAGTCAACATCCAAAAAAGTGCTAGGCTTCCCATCTAAATAATTAAACATCTACCTCCCCAACTCAACCCACAAAGTCAAAAATCCCATTGAACACAAGGTCCTATAGCGGAGGACCATAAATTGGAAGGTTAGTCACAAGAAGGTCAACAATCAGACCATATTATAGAGGTGATGGAATGACGTTCTGTATGGCTTCGCACACTTTACCCGGACATCAATCAATGTCTCTATGTCTTAAAGCCTCCACACCTATCATCAATATGCAGTCAAGACAAACCCATCAGTCCTCACGCCGAATTGGGAGCACACAGGAAGGTTCTTATCCATGCATCGTGTGAGCACGATATTTAAACACAAGTGGCAGCGTGTAAATGCATCTAAATACACCTGAAAGAGATGGTGCTTTGTAATCATCGTTTCAGCAATTGAGTTGTTTGCACATTCTCTGCTGATTTGAATAATACACACGCTCATAGTACCAGCTGCACAATGGACAAGCAATTGAAACATAGTTTAAAGCTCTCATTTGCTGGCAGGGTGGTGACATTCTCAGGTTTTCCCATACCGAGTGCTATTTGTTCTTGCCCAAACGAAAAAACGCACTTTCTTTGCAAAGCATGTCTGGCTATAGCATTAAGAGGTGGATCACATGGGCTTCATATCCTAAAACCCATTCAAATGCATTCACTGTACGTGTGTATTGATGTTGCGGCGTATCAGACTTCAAACCCATTGTTGAAGTCTTTTTTCCAGTCGTTTTGAAATGTTTGCATCGTCTCACACACTCCATCTGTACCCAGAAGAGGCAGAGGAAAAAGAAAGATTGCTTTCGTTTGTTGTTTCCGTGTTTTGACAAGGCAGTCAATTCCACCTTCTGCCAGAAGGTGGCAACAGTGGATAATCATTTGACACTTCAGCAACATCAGTTTCAAAAGACAATGCTGAAGCAGAGCTGTGAGGATAGCTCATTGGCAACGCTTCGGTCTTTGAAACAAGAGCAATAGGGTTCGAATCCTGCACCAGCCGCGCTTTGGAAAAAAAAAAAAAACTAGAAAATGAGGTAAGCGATCAATCCATGTGGACTTACCAGCAGATCATGGCACTCCTCCCAACGGATAGAAAATCCAAGAAACGTGCTGTGAATCCCGGTAATGATACGGACGTGCCATGACTGCTTCCTGGATCTCACAAGGCACGCAAGGGGCACGTTATAGGGTGCATTCTTCTAACTTTCAGGCCACAATACGGAGCACAGAAATGAAAACGCTGAAGTGAGTGTTCATTTAAAATCGCCCAAAGTTCTAAAATCTTCAACTGTAGTGAGGTGGCAGCGCCATTTTAATTAATGTAAAAGCGCATAAATTCAAGGTTTAAAAAGGTAGCGTTTGAAAACTTAAAACACACGCAGTAGGAAATATTAAGTACATCTTCCCCTCAATGGTTCCAGCCATTTCAAAGCCTCTTTAGGGTCAGAAGTGGACTTTTCACCGTCAGGCAAAACCAAGGTCAGCAAATTCGCCCTGTTAAGGATAGCTTTAACACCCACCAGTCTTGCCAAATCTTTTGCCTCTTTGAAAGACTTCCTAATCAGCAGAGTCTCTTTTGGATAGTCAGGATACACGAATATTTGATGACCCTTGAAGTATGTGTTTCCTTTCCTCCTTGCTGCTCCTAGAATAGCTTCTTTTGTCCTGGTGTTCATCAGAGTGATCAAAATTTGTCTTGCCTTTGGACCAGCGCTTTTTCCCACTCTATATAAATTGTCCACATCCCCTGGGATTATTTGGTCACAACCATAGCAAAACTTCAAAATGTCCAACACCAGCTGTATCAAATCTTCATTAGGACTTTCCTCCACTCCAACAAGCCTCAGATTTTTGTTTCTCATCTTCAAGTCCAATTCCAATCCCTTATCTCTACCTTTTTGAACTTCCTCCCTCAAAGTGTTGTAGGCTCTGAAGCTTCCTGTAATTTCTGAGGACATAGATATTGATCCACTCTCCAGGGCAGTAATCCTACCATCCAATCGAGATACCTTCTCAGACAAATCATCCATTGAAGTTTTGACATCCCCCACATCATGGGCCACTTTCTCCAAGTCCTGAGCCATTTTGAGCAACAAAGAATAAATATCCTGGGTGCTAGGTATTTCGCTCATCTCTGATGTTTGCTTTGATTTCTTTGGTATGGGGTTATCGGCAGTTTCAATCTTTTTCTTGATGTTCATAATCCAATATTATCAGTAGCAGGAGGGGGCCAGGAGCTACAGGATTATGCTGCTGCCTCTGCTGCCTGCATTCCGGAAGACCGCGGATGCCTAGTCTGCACCGCTCTGCTCCACTCCGCTCTGCAAACTGCTGGCCATTTTGTTTGCCTTCAGTGAGCAACGGCCAGCAAGGACAGATCAAACAGAGCAGCAACACGGCACCAAAGACTACCTAGACTGCACCACTCTGCTCCACCCATGCTAGTACTGTAATGATTGTGATTACCTGTAATGGCGTGAGCTTAAAGCTATCCTTTGGTTATGGTTTGAGGTTTAACTTGCTTTTGTTTCAATGAGTCTTCTTTGAGGTGCGTGTGCTTGTGGCATTGTAAGATAATGGGTGCAGGGCCAGTTAATGGTACCATAGCTGGGTTATTTGAGATGCAAACATGGAAAGAACACAGTTAGGTCTCTGGGGAGTGCCATTAAGATGTTCATTAAATGCTTTGCGCTATGGAATGTGAAACTCTGTTCTGCATATGCAGGAAGTCGTTTTAAGTCTGCATGTCCTTGGCAACGGCTGCTTCTCTTGATGGGAATACTAGGACGTTCCGATCTCTCAAGAAATATCCGTTAGAGATGAAACCTTGAGAACATCGTTATGTGCCATGATTAGTTATCATGTTATTGGAAATCCATGATTCACCATGTGCAGCACTGGGAACACATGGAAGAGACATAGGGCCTGCTTTACAGAGCCTTTTTCAGTGGGACGCTTCCATTCAAAAAGGCTATTGTAAATTAGTCCCATAGAGCTATATACTGCAAAGGAACACCAATCCCTGACGGGAATGTCTCTCTTCTACATTATATTGCTGGCACTGCATCCATTTACGAGGCCTTCACTGAAGAAAACATGTTGTCTGCAGCAGTGGGGTGCATTTCCTTCCTGATTGGATGGTGGTTTGCTGCTTGCTGCTATCATGTTAGAATAATGCTATGTTTGTTTATTTGTGGGGTTTGACTGACATGTATTCTGTGAAAGGTGCACTGTTAGACCGTCTGTGGCCTGCATCCTCTTTCAGAGAGTGCAAGCGCAAATGACAGCCTGTCAGTAGGCCTGAAGGACCCAACTTTAAACGATCATGGGCCCGATTAAACAGCCTTTTTGAATGGGACTGTTGTCAGTCCGGCCATGCCACTTTGCAACTTGCAGGAGCAGAACAAGTGATAACAGATGTTCATCCCTTGCATAATTACAATCTGTCCAGGAAAATATGCTTCCTAGTCAAATCTATTTGCATTTTGTAAATGTGCCACTGTTGATTGTGATTGTAGGAGCATTGTGTATGTATTTATTCTTAACTGCACTGTTTTTAAATGTTTGCATTAAAGTTCCAGGTTATACATTGCATTCTTTATTTAATGGCATTCGTTCTTGATGTAAATGCTGGAGTTATTCCCCAACCCATTGGCACTAATTTCATCCCATTCCAAAGATTACATTTTCCTTGAGTCCTGCTTGGAAACTATAGCCTGTGGTAAATTCAAGTGTGTTTAATCCTGCCAAAACACAGCAGAATATTGTACTAGCTGGGCATAAGGTGGCAACACAACAGGTGGAAAATTATGTACCACACTATATGTTGGTAGTGTCTTCCTAAATGCCTTTTCATTCTCCCTGGGAGCGGAATGCTCCCCCATTGGCTTGCTGGGCATTACTTAAATTAACTTTTTGCAACACAACAAATCAAGTTGTGGGGAAATAAATTACATAATTACTCTGTTAATCTGTCATAACGCGCTTAATACCGGGATCCGTCTCTAATCACAGTACTGGGGTATGGACGTGTGCTGCTCTGGGCTGTCTTGCTTCCATGACAAACGTGTAGCTCCTAAGCTATCATCCAGATCCAATAAACACAAGAAAGGGAGGGAGGTTCACGTGAATCAAACCATTGAATCAATCAACCGAATGAAATGCTCATTGAGTAGGCGTTGGATGGGTAGATAGACCAGGTCAAGGCAAATAAAATTATTAGTCAATTAATCTTTAATAAACATATATTCAATTCTATTACACATAGTACAAAAATCACGATAAGAGCAGCATAAAAACACACAATCAATATTGCACATATCCAATTAAAGTGCATATAGGTTTACTAGACGTAAAATCATATATATATATTTATATGACGGGCACCATCCCATACAGGTCAAGACAATCAATGTTTCCTGTATGATAAATAGGTTGTCCCCAAACAACAAATCAATTGTATTATACAAAGACATACAGAATTGCATCAGTGTATACCAAAAAATGCAAAACTTGTCTCCAATCTGACCATAGTAGTCAACAACCCATACCTAGTACAGCTAACCAACAGTCTCATGGGCTGTACTGGTATCTAATGCAGGTAGTTTCGACGACTAATTAACAATGTCTAAGCCGTCTGTCCCTTAACCTCGTAAGATAGAGAAGGCTTGACAGTCGTCTTCCTCAGGACAAGACAGATTAGGTCATCAATAATGTAAAATACAGCCAGGGCAGTGCAGCTCTGGGTAAGTGGAAGGGGGTGTGCAACTCTACATTAAAAATAAAAATAGGCATATGCATTTAAAGAAGACTAGCTCAAGTAGGTGAGCTTTTACGATTATATAGGGCTCAGATTCTAGGACAATGTAAAACGGACCTTCCAGTTAGCCACTGGTGAATGTATTCTTAAAAGACACTGCTGAAATGCATACTATAATCTCACAAACTGGTTACAGACTTCCCTTTACTGTATTAGACATCTACCTAGTAAGATCGTTTGTCTTGTCCTCCTTCTGTCTTCCCTCCCTTGTCTTGTCGTGCCTTGAAACACTTGTGTGTAGGCACATTATAAATTACATACCACATATCTCATATTGCATCATAATAATATGCCGAAAACAGGTCTAAAGTTATAAATAAAAATATAAAAATATTTCATTTATGCAACTTGAAAAAATAG
This sequence comes from Ambystoma mexicanum, assembly GCF_040938575.1. NCBI lineage: Eukaryota > Metazoa > Chordata > Amphibia > Caudata > Ambystomatidae > Ambystoma > Ambystoma mexicanum. Next base: position 649,012,417 of record NC_090922.1, on the reverse strand, counting down.
GCTAAATCTGAATGTTTGATACATGAACAATTATTTCTGAACAAAAAGACAGTAGACACATAATCAGAAACCACACTTTTCACAATTCCTTTTTTAAAAATGACATAACATAATCACTAAATCTAATAGTAAAAAAAATGTTTTCTAATCCCAACTCAGTGACTACCACCGTGAACTATACCAAAATTGCTCAGTGCAAGGAATCTTTGTCCTACAACAGATGGATCTCACAATCACACTAACAATTAGGGGGAGCATTAAAAAGAGAAGATGAGTTTCACATGATTTTAAAAATGACTCAGCATGGAGAGAAACAATGCTTTTGACTTAATGCTTCCAACTACTGGCCATGAAACAAGACTAGCCGGTTTCGACGTGAAACAACAATTTGTGCACATCCTCTTCAGGGTAATAGATACATAACAAAAAAGAAAACAAGAAATGTGAGTTTTCTTTTAAAAAAACGAGTTCAATGTACCGTATAGTTATATTCAATATTATTTTAGATGCCCACATTCAATTTAGGCCAACAATTAATGGTGGCCTGAAAATAGAAGGAAACAAAAATGTATACCGTGTTCCCCTATATACTCATCACCTCACCCTCAGTGCCACAGCACATATAGTATTCACACAGGTCGACAGAGTTTACATTACTAGAATACAAATCACCTGGAACTGATCCAGGAATACGTGCCACTCTAAATCATATGTTTTAGAGTTTAGCTCTAATATATTCCATGATATAATTGTATGGACATTGCAAGATTCTGTAGATGGAAAGCACAATGAGACTAAGGAATGTTAGTAGGGGTTCCAGTATGTTACTTAATGTTGTCTCTAGTAAACTCTATTGTCCCCACTGGGCAATCAGTGTGATAGCAGAGTGTGTTTCATTGGGATGAGTAACCGCTAGAGGCTATGGGTCTATGAAACCTAATGTGCTTAGGATCATAGACTTCCTCACCAAATTGTAATCCTATTTGGAGTCATTCTGGGGGGAGAAACCTCTGCTCGATAGAGAGTAAACATTTCAACCAACTGTTTGTACCTAAGTGCGCACAGTTGCCAACAAGACTCTTTCTAATTTGTAGGTGCTTATCCAGTCCTTACTTTTTCTTTCCATTCTGGGACTTGTAGTCTGAGTCTTATAATGTGAAAGTGTAACTACAAGTCCAAAAATGCAAAGAAAGAAACCAGGACTGGATAACCACCTACAGATTGGAAAGGACCATGTTGGCAAGCATGAAGTGTTACCTTCATTTTATCCATCCTCTGGGTCCTTTGATCAGAATATCATTGTACCTCAGTGATGTCTTCTCTAATAACTGATAGGCACCCTTTTTTTGTTTCACAGCCAGCGGGCCCCCATATTATTATTATAAGGATAATAATAATACAATAGAGCATACAATAGATAGGAAATAAGATTTGGTGGGAAGCAGCAAGCTTTTTACAATGGGGTGATTCTGAGGGACAATCTGACAAGGATATGGAGGGGAGTAAATGGAACAGTGTCTGGGGAGAATACATAAGTGGAAATACATAGATTGATGACAACCAACATTGTGTTCAGGTATCAGCCATGGGAAACAAACTTTCCTTAGTATTGGTCTTTCATGTGGAAACTGTTACCAGTATTCCATTTGGGTTCGAAACCCGGGTCTTCCATGAAAAATGTGGGATTTGCACCACATTTTCCTTTGAAAGGGGGTGCCTGAATCTGCCATTTCGTAAGAATGACCTACTGGGGATTAAATGTAATCCTATGCTATTTTCCTCACACCGATAGAGGTTGTTACTGGATTTGGATGATGCATGTTTACCAATCACTTTCAGAAGGGGAAGAAGGGATAGCTGTGATCTCTTCTTGCATGATAAATTATTCAGGGTGTTCTGACAGGGATCCAACAGAACTGAAATTGATTTAGTCTGTTTAACAGAGTTAGGGATAACCATTTTCTATGCTGGATAATTCACATGAGACTTTGCTTGGGTATGGTAAGCCTCATGGGATACCTTCTGCTAATTTCTCTACAACTTCTTTTAGATCAATTATTTTCTCAGCTACATTGGTAATTTCATAGATAAGTGTTGAAGATGTATAAGAAGTGTGTACACCCATATTTAAGCACAGATCCCTTAGCGAGGTGTGTTGAGTTGGTTTGACTATGCTGATCCATATAATCACAATCCTGTTTCCCATCAGGTCTATGCCCACCTTTTTTATTCTTTACTTATCATTGTTAACAGGCATAGTACTTGGGCCAGCACTCTAACCAGCCTGAACAGTATTTAGTTTAGCTGAAAATCCGTCAAGGGATGAGAATCTATTTGAAAGAAGGATATTGTATCATCACTGTGAGGGGAAAGTTAAAGCCTCCTCTGGCTCCAATCCAAGATCTTTCGATTTTGTGTAGAAGGGTAGATATTGCTGCTTACGTTTGGAGCTATCAGGTTTATAAGGGTAGGGGTCTTCCATTTCCTATTCCCAGAATTTGTCCCAAAATGTTTTACATTTGAATCCAGATCTTTAAGTAAAATTTCAATATATTTTATAATCACGTTAGACTCTTTGATTGGTAGGACAGTGGGGTTTTGCTTTTATTTTTAGGCTGGTGGGGGATCTTGACCAAAGTTTCATTTTAGTTGTCATTTTAGAAAGAATTGTCCTTCATGACAGATAATCTTATGGGAGAACCTACATTTCTTTCAAAGTGCTGGAGTGTTCAGTGCTAGGTTACAATACAGAATATAAATTGCTAGTGCCTGCTTGCCGGTTACAGTTTACAATTTAGTATGGGGTCGAAGAGAAATAGGTAGTGGGACAGTCAGGCAAAGTGTGTGTGCATTCCTGCTAAAATTAGATGAAAAATAGGAAAAAAAACCTGCTCAAAATACAAAGTTAAAACAGATAGTAGGTCGAAGAGACCATTGAATGATTTTAAAAGATTTCTCGGGATAAGTTCTGCACAGTCACTAAAATTATTTGATTATTAAAAACGATAAAATATTGGCTAATATTTCTTTAGGGGCTGTAATAACTCATCCAGCTGAATAATGGGGCAGCTGAATCTACTTTCATCCATGGCTCTGAGGTGAGGCAGTGTCTCCTGCAATCCGTTTACATGTTAGCTTAAATGTGCAATTTCCTGCTTCCCAGTGTTTGAATCCTGCCTGCCTTCCCGTCCCCTCCCCTGATTGGCCAGTCTTTGTGTAACAAATGAAGCACAGGCCTAGAACCAGTGCTTCATTGCCTCCCTCAGCCACTTTGGTTCCTAGCTCTGAGTTAAGGCTGTGTCTCCTTCAATCCGTTTCAATTTTAGCTTGATTGTGTAATTGTGGGGAGTTTTCGTTTTATCTGTAACCTTGGCGCTCTGCGTGACCATTTCCTTCTTCACAGTGTTTGAATACTGCTTCCCTGCCTGCCCCGTTGCCTGATTGGCCCATTACGGCCATAATACACTTCTTACTAGGGCAGTCCACTGTCTGTTGCAGCCCCTTCGACTAAGGGCCCTGAGGCAAAGAGCAGCTCTGGAAGAAGCATTGCCAGACAGTGTTTGCCTGTGTTTTCCTGTGGAGGCCTGCCATCACCCAGCAGCAACTGACAAGGTAAGAGTGGGCAAGGTAGATTTATCCCTCTATCCAGATGTCTCAAATCTAGGTATTACTGCATTTACTGTAGTAACCCCATTTTAGGCATTTCTCCCAGTATCCAGAGGTCCCAATTGTAGGTGCTACTGCATTTACTGTTGTACCCCCATTTTATGCATTTATCCCTCTAGCCAGATATCCCAAATCTAGGTGTTACAGTGTTTACTGTCTACTGATGTGCCCTCACGTTAGGCATACATTTCTCCCTCCGTAAAGATATCACAAATCTCAATGTTACTGCATTTTCTGTTGTGCCCCCTACTCCCACACCTGACACAAACTGCACCAGCCATACGTATGTGACCTCCCAGTTAAGGATGCATTGTACCCACAGGATAGACACCATTCCACACACTGCAAAATCAGGGCTGCACGCTGGCACACAAGTATGCCTAACAAGACCCACCACACCCTAACCCAAGCCTCTCCAAGGTACAGCCCAAACTACCAACCCTCCACCGCATCCTGCAGCTCCCCTCACCCTCCAAGACTCCAAGGCATACAACCCTCCTCCACCCTTGCTCAGCCCCCCATTAACCCTCTGCTACATCCCCCATGTAGATCTCGATGGGCACGCGCAAGGTCAGCACGATGGAGAGTGGGGGTTGAAAACATTGAACAACTGAGCATACCACACCACACAGAAACCCAGGTAAGCCAACCTCCCCACTCCATTCCCGACTACCTTTTCACCTGCACCCTCAGCCCACACCTATACCCAAACAATATAGCACTCCCACCCCCAAAGCAGCCCTGGCCAAAACTCCAACCTCCACAGCCCACCCACTCTCACCCACATCCCATGGGCTGCCCAAAAGTCAAAGAAAGGAGGCCTAGGTCACCTCAAGCCCCACTTAGCATCACCCATGCTCCAAACCAGATCCCAAATCATGCCACCTCGCTATAGGGGCCAAGCCTTCCTGCTGGCAGAAAATCCAGTTTTAGCCCTATTCCCCTCCTCCACCATACCATCTGGTCCAACTCAACCCCTCACGTCATTCCCCCAGGCCCTCTTCCAACCACATCTTTCCCCAATCCACCATGACCAACTCCGATCTCCCCAAGTCCTCCACAGACCACCCCTCCATCAAACCTCCACCACCCCCTCCTCCATGCCCTCTCCTCCTACAATCCCCAACCAGACCTATCCAACAATTGCAAACAAACCCCACCAAATGTCTTGTATCCTCATCAATGCCAGGAAAGTCTTTAAAAAAAATTCAACATTTCTGACCTTATCTCAAACAAAAACCCAGACATCCTTTTCATCACAGAGACCTGGTTTTCTTATAATCATGAGCCCATTGAGCATGAGGCCTACCCACCGGGCTACAACCTCAAAACCTCAAAACAGATCAAAACGCAGCAGAAGACTACACAAACATCAATATCCACTACTTATTAAGGACACCTCAGCTACCACCACAGACTATGAATCCATTCTTGTAAACCTCCAACTCTCACCCTTGCACAGCTTCCTACTCGTTTACAGATCCCCTGGCTACAACAATTACTTTGCAGACAGACTCTGTGATGTTCTGACAACTATATTCAACCTACATCCAACACTTACCACTCTAGGTAATTTCAACATCTGGTTTAATTACCTTTTAAACCCTATGACCCGGTCTCTCACAGGCAACCAAGAAGCTTTCAACCTGTCACAATGCCTCACCATTCCCACCCAAACCGGAGGCCACAACCTCGATGCAGTCTTTAGCACCACAAATATCACATGCACTCCGCCTGAACGCCCACTAACATGGACAGATCACTCAGCAATCCTCTTCTCCAAACCACTCACAACTGTGGCCTGCGCCCAAGACCATGCCCGACCCCCACCAACCTCCACACCTCCCATTCCACTCTGGAACAAAGTTGTTATCACCCTGGATCTAGCTAACTCCCTCAAGGAAGGACCCCCAACAAATTATTTGACCTTTGGCTCTCGAATGCCCTCTACCCCTCACCTCAACAAAATGAATGTCACAGATATCAGGCCCAACACCCAGGTGGTACACCGCCAACCTCAAATCACTGAAAAAACCTCAAGCACCATCTGCAGCAGACCTGGAGAACCAACCTAACAGCCCAGACAAAACCGCCCTAGCAAGACTAACACGGGCAAACAGACTAGAAATCTTAAACCAAGAAAACATTCTATGAGAACAGAATATTGAACTCTTGCAACCTAAGCAAGAAACTGTATAGAATGATTTCTGAATTCAACTCTCTGGGCTGCTCTACCGTGACTCCACTCATTCCTTATGTGATGCCTTATCAGAACACTTCGACAACATCGCTATCAACATACACTCCTCCATAATATCTGAATTAGAAATAGTGTCCTGCTCAATACCCATCCACAGCCCGCCCCATCCAAACCCCCTCCCAATACAAAACTTTGCCCCTTTATTTCCAATCTCACATCAGGAGTTCCTCTCGCTCCTAGCACAAAGCCACCTTTCAGGTTCCCCTGAGGACCCCTGCTCATCTACCCTCCTCAAAAACATACTAGCCTCAACCTGTGCAGGCAGTATCGCATGCTCAATCCTCAGCCACTCCTTAACATCAAAAACCTTCCAGAAGCCTTGAAAACTTCCTACATCAAACCTCATCACCAAAAACTATGCTTAACCCCCTCTCCCCCCAGACCTACTGGCCCACCTCCAACACCCACTTCATGGCAAACTCATTGACCACACAGAATACAAGCAGCTCAGACATTTCACTGAAGCCAACAAGCTCCTGGACCCTGCTTAATCCATCTTCAGACCCCTCTGAGGAATAGAGTCCTCAGTAGTGTCCATCCAAGATGACACTAAAAAAACAGCAGATGTGGAAGGGTGTGCTGTGCTCATTCTCTTGTACCTGTCTTCTGACTTCAATATCATCGACCACACCATTCTCCTAGACAGGCTGCACTCTTTAGGAATCAAGACACTACCCTCAATGGCATCTCCTCTTTCATCTCTTATCTCTCAGAAAAAATGCTCCTCCACCATTTCACTTGACTTCACAACCAGTACCAAAAGAGGTCCCACAAGGTGCAGCCCTATCTCCCCTCCTCTTCAACATCTATCTGAACCCGCTCCCCATACCCGTTCACTCCCACAATCTCACCTGCTAAAACTATGCAGACAATACCCAGATCATCCTGAAAATACCAAAATGGCCAGTCTCCAACCGTCAATATCTGTCATCATGCCTTTCAGATATTGACTACTGGATGACGAAAGACCACCCCATCCTCAATATGGGGAAAACCAAAATCCTAGTCTGCAGGAAAACAGCACTCCTTCCCCAAAGAATCTCTGGCCTCAATCCCTAGTCCCCCGCCACTCTGGTAACACCCACCTCAGTGAAAAGCCTTGGACACACACTGGACATTGACTTTTCCCACTCCCAACACATCAACTCCGTATCCAGAGCCTGTTTCTTCCATCTAAACATCCTCAGGCATATCTAACCATACCTCACCTATCCCCAGGGTTTCCCTGCCATCATCTCGATCATCCTCTCCTGCCTAGATTATGCAAACAGCCTTCACCTACACATACTAGTGTTTTAGCTAAGGAAACTGCAAAAAATCTGAAACGCTGCGGTCCGTCTACTCATAATCTTTCCTCCCAGAGAACAGATCAGCCCTACGCTAAGAGTCCTCCATTGGCTCCCTATTGGTCGATGCACTACCTTTAAAGCCATGTGCATCACTCACCGAGCCATCCACAACACTGGAATTCCCCTAAAACAAAATCACTTGTTACCACCCCTCAATTACACTCAAATCTGGCACAGCATCTCTCATAGTTGACCTAGGTGACCATTTATGACTGCTGTCAATGGCGTCCTGCCAAGGCTGTGTGCACAAGATAACTGGTGGAGTGTGGAGCCAGTGTTCCTGACTTTGCAGCAGCGATTACCATTGCTGAGCTGCAAGTCTGCTGTCTCTTACTACCAAGAGGGAGGTACCTATTTTTTAAAAGCTCTGCCGCCAAGCGGAACATGGGCGAGTGTGGACCGAGTGTTCCTGACATTGCAGGAGCAATTACCGTTGGCCAGCTGCAAGTCGGTTGTCTCTTTCTACCAAGAAGGAGTTGCCTATACTTAAAAAGCTCTGCCACCAAGCGGAGTGTAGCTGAGTGTGGAGCAAGTGTTCTGGTGTTCTGTGGCTTGGAGGACTCATGGACAGATACAATCTCTTCTGAAGCATATCAAGAGGAGATGAAAATTGGGGTAGGAGATTAACCCTGCTTTTGTCCTGCTCTAACTGCTTATACACTTAGACCTAGTACAAGCTTGCCACATAGCTAAACATGTGCTCTTGGAAGCGGTCTGGCTGTTGCAATTTCTCCTATGAATGTGGTTGAGCTGTCCCTCAGGCACCCCCTGGAATTGGGAGGGCCCTAGAGATGCGGGCTTGAAATCCACCCAGAAACTATCTATGCTTACAACGTGAAGCGGCCTTAATTAAACATGCACTTTGCCAATTAATTAGGCCAGAGACTTTACAATAATATTTGGCATTAGACCACCATATCTAGAGGTGACTGCTGGCTGCCAGCCTTTGAACCTCTAGATTACTGCATCTACTACTTGAATCCCTCTCACCTTGACTGGGCATGGCCATATTTTAGTTCATTGGAGGTGCTTTCTATTGTTTTATCTGACCAAAGCTGTGGAGCATAACAAGTGGCTTATCTTAGTGTAACATCCTTAAATGAAGGAGGTGCCTGTGGGCTGTGTAGCCTTTGAACCACCATGTTGCAAACTATCATAGCAGTCATGTATCAGTGTTAAATGGCGGGCCTGCAACAGGATGCCTGTTATTTGCCCGAGCTACTCTGTCCGTTCTAAAGAACACGCTATATGCTCTTGAGTCTTGACTGCCAGCTGCTTACTGAAAAAGAAGGGCAAAAATATAAAGCTAAATAAGCAGTCAAAAGCAATACTGGTCGGGGTCACCCACTCAATCTTGGATCTGAACGAGATTGAAAATTCAGAACGTGGGAAAATGACTGCTTTCCTTAAACCGCTAACAAACTTAAGCTATGACTTGGTTCCAGATCCCATCTCAAGAATGAGCAGTGTCCCCATCACAGAGCACAATTCAATGGAGGACAATCTTTTTGACAACAATTCCTTGATAAATCTGTGCCTAAATCTACAGGCATGTACGATCACTGAGGATTTGACACCCGTGATGCTGATCAAATCATTGGAAGCAAGGAGCCTTGTTCTATTCCGTCCACTGATTTGGCAACATCTTGTAACTTGACATCAATCGCCATGAATGCTTATGCTTCCTTCCCCAAACGAGATGCAAGTTTCTCCTACAGTGATGTTTCTTCACTGGATGACCCCAGTATCGAACTAGAGTTCATGACCCTTTTGAAAGCTCTGCTTGCGCTTTTCAACACACTGCATAAAGATCAACAAATAATCAAGACCTTAATGCGATTTAAAAATTGTTGATCACAAGGCAGATAACTGCCCTATCTGCTAGCAAGGATGAGGTTATTAATAGGGCATCTGATGCAAACACCTCCCTAATTATTATACAAACCCTGCGATACAAAGAATGTATTAAGGATTCCAATACCCTTATTGATCCTAATCTACAGCTGCAGCCATAGGTAAATGGGGGTTTGGAGAAAAAAAAATACAGCATACTGTGCCTCGTAAAAAGTGCACTGGGAAAACAAAGAGCTGTCCAGTAAACACAAAGAACGCTGGGAAAACAGGGGTTAGTAGACAAGGTCTTGCCTCTGCCTTACCAAGCAGCCTTATCTGCCATAAAAAGGCTAAGATGTTTATTATCATGGCTCTCAAAGGCAGGAAAAACAATAAACAAGGCTATATAACCGGCTTACAACTTAAGAACACTACCAACCCCAGAGATGCAGAAAGGATGATTACTCAGTCTATCAAAGAGAATTTCTTTAACTCTGTGATGAATACAAAAAAGATAACAAGAATCCTACTTCATCCAACAGAGTTGGGTGACTAAGGCACCCTAAGAATCTGGTTATCAGATCCTGGAACTCTAGGGGGCAAAGATCTTTCCTAGAGAATCCTCTGTGTTTTTATTATTTTACCACAGCAGATATGTTTCTGTTGCAAAACAGGTGGCACCCATGATATTTGCTTAGATGGCATCACTGCATTCCGAAGGGGGGCAGTGAAACACGAGAAAGGTCATCCCTTTGGAGGCTTGCTCACCGTGGTCACTAACCAATTAAGAGCTTCTGAATGTCTTCCTACACAGTGCTTTGACCAGGTTTTGGCAGTCAAGGTGGAGAAGATCTTAACATATCAGTCCATAGTTAGTATTTTTTTAAATGTATATAACCCTCCTTGGAATGTTAAATTGCAGCAGATTATTGACCTCCTACATTTCTTGATTACCACTTGGAGATGCAGCCACCCAAATGATGCATATTATATAATGGGGGATCTTAACTTTCACTGTACATGGTACAAACTAAAAGAAGTTGAAATCTTACAAGGGTATTACTATACCCGAACCAGTTAGATATATGGGCTTTGGGTTCCTCTGAGGAGGAAAACAGAAATGACACTAGCGGTTGGCTACTGTTCTTTTAAGCGCATCAATTGATACAACCTGTTAATGTGAAAAGCTGTACTTTACATCGTCAAATGGAGTACATTACTCATGGATTGATTTTGACAGTATTTTAAAATCTGGCATAAAGCGTACATGGGGCTCCATCACCTCGGCCCAGTGGAAGGTTATGTTCTCTGTTCTAAAGAGTAAGGACTCTAAAAAGTTCTGCAATATTTTTCATAAGCATAATATGAACCAACCCTCAGTGTGAGAAGTTAATCCTATCTCAACTGACGACTGGGAGAACTATGTACGGATCTTATTCTTTAATGAATGCATATTTGAAGAAACTGAAAATGACTTTAATATAGAGAATATGTTCAATTCACTAAGAGGACAAAGAAAAAAGATATAAAAGGTTTAAAGCCTTTGAGGGCTCTGGTGCCGATAGATTACCTAATGCACTTTTGAAAGCTCATCCTCATATCTGGACTCAAATTCTTTATGTCATTTTTCAGAATATTGTGACCTCAGGCCAAATTCCAGCTTTTTGGAAACAATCACAAATAATTCATATTATAAAAAAAGGCCCCAGAGACTCACCTGGAAATTATAGAATCTTTGCCATGATAGATTCTAGTGCCAAGATCTTTTTAAATTACTATTATGATATATACATTTATGGCTATAGCAAGAGAAGATTTTTAATATACAACAATCAGGTTTTAGAAAGGGTTTTAATATTACTACAAATGTATGGATTGTAATGTATTTTATTCACAGCACCTCGTTGGATAAGAATAAGTGTCTTTATGTTTGTTTTATTGATTTTACAGAAGCATTTGACAATGTCAACCACCAAATTTGATGCAAAAAAATGAGAGTGGGAAAGCTACATAAGCAGATCATGTATTTTATTAAAGCTCTATATTCAAATAATAATGTACAGATCAGGATTAACCAGGAAGGTGAGGATTTTAAGGTTAACCATGGCTTAAAACAAGGCTGTGCCTTAGCCCCCATGTTCTTCAATATTTATTTGGCAGATTTAGGAACTTCACTACTTAATTGCAAAAATAACCCTCCACGCATTGCACAATTCCCCGTTGCCTGGCTTTCGTATGCAGACAATATTGTTATGTTCGATCAAACTGCAATGGGGCTGTAGAACAGTCTAAAAGCATTGGACACATTTTCTTTAGAAAATAGCCTGATGATTAGCCTATCAAAAACTATGATCATGCTGATAAAGGCTAATAGATGGAATATAAAAATATATTGCTGGTCCTTACAAGGGATGAACATTGAGGAAATATCAAGCTATATGTACTTGTGCTCTCTTGTAACACATAATGTGAATAAGGAGATCTTTTCCAAATCCATCACAGATAGAGTGTCGACGAAGTAGTTTAAAGCAATAAAATCTTTGCTCCATAAAGCTGGAGGGCACTCTATCGAAGCGCTGATACAATTATAAAAGACGTGTGTGGTCCCAGCTATACTTTAAGGCCTGGAGATTTTCTCCCCAAAAGAAACAAAGTGGCAGAGTATTCTGGAGGGGATATGGCGGAAAGCATTAGGTCTTTCAGAATCTGTACAGGTGGAAGCGCTGTGTCGAGAACTAGGTATCATTTCCTTAACATCAAAGAAAATGATTTTGCCATGTAATTTCGATATTAAAATCTTAATGAGCCAAGACAAATCACAATCTCTATATGCTCACTTCCAGAATCAATAGGGTGTCTTTGATAGTGTTGCTGCTTTAAAAGACTGGAGGAATGGAATCAATAGTTTTCTGGAAAATATTGGATGTATGTGTGACGTCAATGATAATCTGGCTAGCAAATTCAAATAAATAAAATGTAAAGCTCCCATTTGGGACAGGAATGCAAGATGTGCCCATTTATCTAAGAAGTCTAGATATGATGAATATTCTAGACAATCCCTCTTTTTATGTTTTAATCAACTTCCGAGTGTGACAAATTTGTGTGCACGGAATTGTATTCCATATGGGGATTATTTGTGCAGATTGTGTAATACAGTAGTTGAAACCCTAAGGCACCTTTTAACCAATTGTTACCAGCTGATCCATTTTTATGAAAGGGCATATGGTGCACGGGTGCAAAAGTCTGAATTTTATTCATACTAATCAATTTTGGTCTTATATTTGAATGGCAGAGAATCTGGTTATGAACTTTACTCTGTATTATTTGTGGAAAGAAATTACTAAGAACCTAGAAGGGTGAACCTGTCAGCAGTTTCAGCTTTGATACACTTTATCCATTGTAGTTATTTAGATATTATATGTATGTTTGTGAAATGTATTTTAAATTGTTGATTTTCTAAAATTGTGAATGTGTAAAAGGTTTGATTTAACGAATAAACACATTTATTTAAAGTTATTCAAAACTACAACTCCACCAGACTGTGCAGATCCTGCTTATCTGTCCAAGCGCCGATCATCTGGAACTCTGCCCCTGCACATCCACAACATTGGCAATCATTTGGCATTTAGAAAGGCCCTCAAAACTTGCTTCTTCACTTCCTCTGCTTAAAACCCTCTCTAACTCTATACTGTTGATGCGCACACTGAAACACTGGCCAAAGCCAGCAACACACCTATCCACCCAAAGCTCCTCGGATACTGCCAGCGTTCGCAGCGGCACACTGTGACAAAATTCCACCCCCCCATCGTACATCACTCAGCCATCCCTCCGGGCCCCTCTCCCACTGCTCAGATTTTCAATATGGAGATACCACAACTGGCGAGACCAGCCAATTGCATTGGACCTAGGAAAACGACATTGAAATATGAACTACATACAAATGTAAGGTATGCATACCTTGCACCACATCTGTGGACACAGGCGGCAGGCACACCCACCCATGAATGCACTCTAGAATGTAGCTATGGTTATACAATTTCGGTCTAGCACCTCACATAGCCATCCGCACTGAAATCCCTGACATACTTCAACACATCTTCCCTTAGTACACAGTGACAAACTATGAAAAATATCGGTCCAGCGGGGCACACATTGAATCCCCGGCACTAGCACTCTATCCTAAACAACCAACGGTACCCACTGACATGCCTGACTTCTAGGCTGCTTACTGGAGCTTAGCCAGCCCACCTAGGTCCTAATTTGGCAACATGCACCCATGCATCTTTAAATTAACTCTTAGAATTTCCCACACCTGAACTATGGTCACAGATGGTGTTCAAACCACAAAGCGCATTGAGGTCATACAAATGGGGAAAGGGTGCTATAAAAATGACGAATACAATACAATACTGCTCTGCCCATTGAAAGCATGTGCATAACAATCTTGAATGTGCATTTCATAACTTGTGCGTGTTTGGATCTATTCCCCTTCTGGCCAAGGGCTTTCAGTCAAGGATGTTCTCCTGTGCAGAGACTCCTTCTGGCTCCTCTGGTAGGGTCCCAGCTAGCTTCTAGATTTCCCTGTCACTGTCTCCAATGCAAGGATTGAGGCCTCTCTGATAGTTGTTCCAAGAGTCGGTTAGTAGGCAATGCCCTGGAGTAAAGTGAAAAGGCCCTGTTCTGATGCAAATAAGCCCTCTTATAGGGCTGATGACACTCATTGTTATTGTCATAATTCCCACGGTAAGGATTGTCTGGCACTCTCCCTTCACCTCCCACAAAAACACCCACTGGCTACTGATAGGACCAGAAGTTGGAAGATATGTATGATTTAGGCTGAGGAAGGAGAAAGATTTGTCATCCCAAAATGACGGTGGATTTAACCGTTTTGTGTCCTCAAAATCTCACAACATGACAACTATGCTAATTTTTCAGATAACTACATACATCTATATATTTTTGGATTCTACATTTTATGGCGAGACAGAAAACACATTTTATTTTGGCATGCCCTTCCTGGGAGGAGCCACAATTTTTCACAGTTTGCTACTGCGCCGAAAAGTTACAGCTCTGACACTATATACTTACAACATTAATTTCACCAACTATAAGACTATCAGTATTTCAAATTCCTTAGATTTATGAAAATGACAGAATCATGCCTTCGATCATAACTTAAGCTATGTACAACAGAAAAAAATGTGTTTTTACATGGTCCCAACTGGCATGTATCCCCTTTAAAAAAATAACTGGGGTGGGCTTGCTAGGACACACAGTGTTCTTTTTATTTAGAAACATGTATTCAGTGTTTAATCAATGGCACTGCATGCTATGAGAGGTAATTTTGTTTGTCCTCCAAGTTTCAATTTCTCCTTAAGCATGTGAGCAGCCACCTGCTTCGGCCAATGTTTATTCTACCCTCTTCTGCTGAGCTTCAAAGGGTCGTTGTTCAGAGCTAATGCACATTTTATGTGAAACCTGACCTTAAAGGCCATTTCTGTTGCTCATGTCATCTGTAAATCACATATTTTCAATCTACTTCTTTGTATATCAGCATTTAAATTGACAAACAGACCTGTTTCCTTTGTGGGCTCAGCCCTAAAGGTAATGTGGTCAAAGTTTCAGCTCAGAAAGAAAAAGTTGCAGTTCACAATTCTGAAAGGCTATACAATTGCATGTACACACCATCTACATGTAAAATTCAATACTGCACCAGGGCCTATATAATCTGTCTCCATATACTGTATAAATGGAATTAAGTTCACTCTTGGTATTGTTCACAAACATGCCACAGTTACATAAGGAACCAGTGTTCATTTATAAAAAAACAAAATAGGCCTTTCCTTATAAATGTTGTCATTTTTATGTGCTGAAATTGACTCTCTTTATTCCTGAAAACGCAATCTGTCATTTGACTTTGCTTTCCCAATGTAACGCATCATTCCTCCTTTTTAGCTTCCAGATGCACAGTATTTCATATGTATTTTTTCTTTCCATGTGCACTGTTACAGGTTTTAATCTGTCAAAATGGGCATTTTCACAAAGTCAGTATCTGAAGTGTCCCACGGCTTTTGGAACCCATTTGACGCAGTTAACAACATTCCAGTTCTAAGTTGCACTTTCTTCCACTGAATGCCTGTACATTGTAACAAAATGGAGGGATGCCCATTCTCGCTCATTCACTAGGCCTCCTGTTGAAATCACTGTTTTGTACTGGCTTTTATATTTCGATGGAACTCCACACTCAGCCAGCTTCACTCTCACGATGGGGCCTAGCATGGCCTCTCCATCTCTGTCGCTAGGGAGCTGTCTTTTTACCCACAGTTTATGAGTTGGTTGGGAGATAAAGTGCACAGCCCCTGAGGCCCATGCCAAAGTTAGTTTACAGGTTCTGCCTCCCACCCAATTCTGAGGCTGATCTGACTGATGCCACACAAAAATCATCAACGTTCCCAACAATTAAAATTATATTGACAGTTTCTTATAATTAGTTTGCTCAAAGATCATTTTTGGTCCCTCGAGCGACCAGCTGTGATTAAAGAGGTCAGGATTCCTTACTTAATTTGCCCAAACAGGCCCAACAACCCAAACGTAACGCACAACTTAGTTGGGTTTTGGCTGACAGCGCTGGTAGCGAGCTGCAAACTGGGTCCTGGGGCTGGGGCTTAGTGGTGCGTGAGGTTCACCTCCTTCCTTCCTTACAGCCCAACATTAATGTGTGAGTTCGCACAGACTTGGATGCAGGTGCTGGTGCACCTATGAGGCCGTGAAGTAGTAGCAGGCTGATCACCGGGTGCTGAGGTGGGCATAGCACTGCACAAGGCTCACCTCAGTCCTCCCAGTCCAACAGTTATGTGCAACACGGCACAGACTTGGACGCCATTGCTGGGGCACCTAGGAGGCCTTGAAAAAGCCAGCTGAATGCCGTGTTCTGAGGGTGGGGCTTAGCGCAGCATGAAGTTCACTGCCTTCCTTCCTTACAGCCCAACAGTAATGTGTGAATTAGCATAGACTTGGGTGCCGGTGCTGGGGTGCCTAGGAGGCCTTCAAGTAGCGGGCTGCATTCTTGGGCACTGAGGGCAGGGTTCACCTCCTTCCTTCCACGTTGATCCTGCCTTACCAGGTAAGTCCATCAACTGTTAAGAGTGGAATCCTCTGGGTACATACATCAGCATTCCATTTGCTATAGGGTTAAATCACATACTTCCACACATACATGCAAACAGTCATTGAGAGGGTAGGGCAGAATGCCTTACATTCTCCCTCTTAGTCAAGCACAGAAATATTTTAGCTTAGCATATCAATTTGACAAATGACCAATATAAAGACTAAGAGAACACAATTGTTACTTTCAAGCACGCTCTATAGGCATAGCAGGAATGCCACTCAACAAAATTGACCAACACACACTAGTTTTCACCCCCTTTGTGAATTTTCACCAATAAAGGGGGTGGTTCTGCATATTTCAAAGTGCATTCTGAATCCACAAATTAAATGTTCTTCGGAATTAACAGAATGTAGTCATATTCCCCAATGCGTATTTGGAATAGGCACAACAGGATGCACAACGTGTGACAGGGTCATTGCTTACCTTGTCATGCATTTTCTATTAAATGGAACAACAGCAGTATACACTGACACTGTCCCACCTGCATTTCCATATAACAACCCTCAAATAGGGATAGAAATGCTTTTTTTTCATTATCACACAGCACCCATAATTCACTATTTCCAAAAAGTTGTGTTCGAGCTGAGTTGAGCCATCAAATACTCGTATCTATAAGATAAGCTTGAACCTTTTTTGATTTGGTTCGCCTTTCCCTAATTTATCAAATCTTTTTATGAGGTGTAATGTCTGTTTCAGCTCTAAGAGATTCAGGAAGAGCATTCCAGGTAGCAGCAGTGAGAATGGATAGGAGTTTTCCACCCGCCGAATAACAGATTGAATCTGGAGGGTGAAATAAGAGTTCGATGTGATTATCATAGTTATCTGGGAGACTAAGAATAAATTAGCCAACAGGTTAAGTGCTTATGGGTTTCCTCATACATATACCTATTTACAAGGGTTGAGATCTGAAATATGGTCCTAGCATGAACAGGCAACAAATGGAGGTGGCGCAAAATCACTGTGACATGAGACTTGTAAGGTGTGTTAGTGGTGATACCAGCAATAGAGTTGCCGCACTCGAGTTTGGCTACCATTATTGTACTTGCAGTGGTGTCTAAAAGTGTTTTTCTTAAATAAGGCAAAATCTGTTGGAAGAGCTGACTGCGTTAGGTAGTACTTCTAAAACCCAAATTATACGTGGGAGACATGTCCCAGTAAATATTGAAAATAATGGCCAGTGATTCAACCTTAGGAAGAAACATCATGACCGGCCAGTCTAGCCGGAATGGAACATATGTATGCCCCACTTATAGTTCCTACCTGAGCTGATTATTATCAGCTTAGTAATCAGTGCCAAGATGACCCAAAGGGTTGAGCGTGTGATTTATAAGTACACCTGTAACGTTATGTTATGTTGTTATATTATGCTAAGTTTTATTGCTGTCTAGACTGATCCAGTATCTCTATATTGGATCATTATTGGAGGATTAGCAGCTTTTTATAGAATATTCTGCTTGGTCGAGGCAATGAGGAAGGAGAATAACAAGTACATTCTGGGCATCAGCCAGTATATGCTCAGAATGTCCCTTCTTGTGGTTGGGACAAGCTGAATCTCCTCTTGTATGCGCAGCCTCTCTCCACGTGCCCCACCTGCATGCTCCTGATACCTTTCCCCGCCAAATTGTTGTTTATATCTGTGGATGGAGACTGTATGCTTCTCTGTCCCCTCACAGGGAACCACTGACCCCTCCACACATTGTGAGCCAGCCATCAAGACACTGGATAATGAAACAATTTCCAAGCTGGTTTGCTATGTGCATGCAGCTCTGCCAAGAAGCCATGCTCAATACCACTCTGGCACAATGTAGCATTTTTGGAGGCAGAGCTCCGACCTTCCACCCCATCCATGGGTGCTAAAAGCTCTACCACTCATGCAGGGTGGAATTCCCAGGCATTAGGTTCCCAAAGCCCTCCTTCTAGCCCTTACCTTGATGAAGGTATTAAGTTGGCTAGGCACCTACAGCCTAGGAATGCCACCTCCCCACAGTCAATAAGGTTTAGAAAGAAATCCCTTAAGTGCACATTATCATTAGGGGAAACCCCTGCACCACATTTATGTTAAACAATAGATCATTAAATGTGTTAATATGTACATTAATACCCCCAAGAAAAACAACCTTATTTTGCAACGAATGTGTGCTGCTAATGTCTAAAAAAGTAACATACATATATATTTTTTAATAGACTATGCATATGATTGAAGCATATTCTTTAATTTAAAGGTTCTCATTAAAGATGTTCAAAAGGCAAAAACAGTTTTGAGACCCCCAATAAAATATACAAAACTACGTACGTACGTACGTGTGAATAACTCATAATTAATCCTATCATGCAACTCAAATGTAAGGAGACCAGCTATGACTAGTGTTAGAAAACCATTCTCCATT
Organism: Ambystoma mexicanum; assembly: GCF_040938575.1. Taxonomy (NCBI): domain Eukaryota; kingdom Metazoa; phylum Chordata; class Amphibia; order Caudata; family Ambystomatidae; genus Ambystoma; species Ambystoma mexicanum. The sequence goes on along the minus strand of NC_090922.1, from coordinate 648,993,754 downwards.
TGATGTGCCTAGATGTCCCAACATATTTCTGTCCCCTAAATTGATGAGAGATCTTCTTCTAGGGAGGGTAGCTGGTTCCATGTGTTCAAATCGCGGCAAAAATGGCTGTGGACACAAAATATTGCGGCAAAAAGGCTGTGGTTTTGCCTCTGCAATCCATGTAAAGGATGTAGGGGACACCCCGCAGCCCCTGCTCCCTTTAAATGTTGTAATGGGGTACACCTTTAACGGGTCAAACCACAGCATTTTAGCCGCGTTTTTTTGTACAGGCGACATTTTTGCCGCAATTTTATCACTGCATACCGGGTAGCTACTTGGAGGTCTCTTACTTCTATACTGAGGAAGAGAAATACAGTTTTATATATGTATGTTATCTTCCTGTGGACCCTAAGAAAACTATTTCAGGGTAATGACCCTATTCTGGATATATGACACTTTTAAAAGGAAAGTTGACTCCATGTTACTTGGTGAATTCAAATACTCAAAAGTCCTTCACTTCTATTTGCATGTAATTACTAGAAGCATGGAAAGGCAGCTTGATTGCAGATGAATTGAAGACGTTTGAATGTGTTTATGTGTCTGTAAATGTTGTACAGTCAAAGGGACAAAGCTGATACCTGTGCAACCTGTTCCTGAACCAGGGTAGGTTCTGCATTAGCTTTTCCAAACTCCCACAGTTCACCCAATCTCTTAGAAAATATTTAAATATTAAAACCATTTCTTTGTCAGTAACCCTTGCCATGGAGCCAGTCGGTACAGGATAGTGTGTTGTAGATGTTGTCACAAATGGGCGAAACATTCAGCCTAATGACAAGTGAATCATGGTGATAGTCCATGTTCCACAAAAGCTTGTACTGAACATTCATACGGGTAGGTGCATCATCGCCTTCAGATGTACACCCTGAGTGCCTCTTACCCAAACGCTCATGGATATTGACAAAGAACTGCAATTATGATGTAAAAAACTGTTTCCAATAATCTGTAATAGTTAGGTTAATCTGGGTCTGAATTGAGTTTCATAAGAGGCGACACGCTCAAGGATTGTTTTAAAATAGGGGTCACCAAACTGTGGGAAAGGGAATAATATTAAAAGGTCATTAACAAAAGCTGTATGCCTCTAATACAGCCCATTGTGTTATGTGTGAGGCAGTGATTGCTTGTCCATGAGGTAGGCTTCATTTTGAAGACCAGGGTCCAAATTACATCAGGTGTAACTTCACAAAAGTTGACATAAGGTGTATATTCTGCTAGGTACTTTGTGACTCCATGGTTGAAGTCTGAGAAGATACATTTTGATTAATTCTAACTTTTGTTGACTTTCTCTTCCAATAAATACTTGATTGCCTATAATCATTCAATATTAAATGGTTTGGAGAATTCAGACTGCAGCTTAATTTCCAATGATTTCATAGTTTCGAAAACATGTTTATTTTAGGTGCTCAATCTATTTAGTAAAGAAAATCTCCTTGGCTTGTTTTATCACAGCTTTTCATCTATTTGGAAGGACATGTATGTTAGTTGTCTGAGTAACAAAGCACAGTGATTTGAAGACTATAATCAACATGGGCAATTCAATCTGTAATATCAGTTAGCAAGTTGTTCTAAACATTTTTGTTTTCAAAATAAGATTGGAAGGGAAGCTATCTGCTTGGAAAGCTTTTTTCAGCAGAGGGAAGAAATGTTTGGATATTAGAAGTATATATGATGTGACGGTTCGGTGTTGATGTCTCGTGTCATGGTGTTTCAGACAGGAGTTTCTGATGAAGTCAGTTTGAAATTGACAGCTATGAGGTCAGACCATTTGTGCTCCGCTGTGGCAGTATTATTTGTAAGTAGTTTATTTTGCGGGCAGTTCATCCAGAGAATGGCCTTTCATAGGAGCTGGTCCATAATTAGAAAATCTGCACCCAGTGATTGCTATTTTAATGGCAAAGCATTTCACTGATGTAGACAAAGGCAACAGCATGTCATTCAATTTATCAATACATTTTTTTCATGTTGCTATTTGGAGGGCAACCAAGTAAAGAGAGTCTTCATTTGATATTGTCAGCGTGACAGGCAATATTTCACTTGACCTTGTATTGGCAAATATTTTGAAAGTCTTTGTAAATGATGGCTAAGCCTCCACCCTATTTATTTACTTGAAAGAAGTGGGAAAGTAAGTAGCCTGGAAGCATGAAGCAGCTCCTGGGCCCACCAAGCTGTCTGCTGGGCAGAGATGCGCCATTTAAACAAATCTCTTCATACAAGATAGCATCTAAGTTCTTATCATCCATGAAGTCATATATTTGGGTGGCACGTGATACTGCAGAACAAGCACAAATGAGTAGAAGCCCCGAGTTGTGTTTTTAATTCTACTATGGGAATTACCCATAGAAGGAGGGAACTGTACAGGGCTGTTTGCTGCAATGGAATAATCTCACAAAAGTTGTCAATACTCCTGGGACTGATTCTGATTTTACATATGGTTGGATCAGATTGTATCATACGCTCTGACTTCCATTTGGAAAGTGCTGTAGTTGAGATGTTTCATGAAATTACTGAGTTTAGAAATAACTTCTAAGCCATATATGCTAGTTTTGAAGGAGGGTCGGAATGGGACTTAAATTCAGCCCAGGAACCAATGAAAAGGGGTCCACAATCACACATTATAACTTACTATTCAGAACGGACTGTTTGAGAAGTACCCATCAGGGTCTTTTGGGTCCAATTAGGAATTTGAAAGCACACTTGCTAAGTAACATTGGTTAAAACTATTGTAGTAAATTATGAAAGTGGTCCAGACGGGACAAAAAAAGTCATAAATTGTATCCAACATAATTGCCCATACTAGAATCATGGGCTGCCACTTTGGCATTGACCTATTGTCCTCTAGGCCAGTCCAACCCTGTTGTGAAGGCATTGATGAGAGACAGAGCAAAACAGTAACCTCTAAGGCGCTAAGGAACATGCAACTTAAGCAGTATGTTGGCAATTATGTATTTACTTTTATTTTATTGTTTAAAGTGCAGACCTGGCTCGAGAGCAGCAATGCACTGCACAGAATGTTGGTAGCCATCATTTGGGCTGGCATCTTTTAACAGTAGCACAGTACTGTGAGTTGAGGTATATGCATCGGTATGATCATTCATTGGAAATAAGTCCTTGGTCAGATGTTTTTGAAAAAGCCATGTTATTTGTGAGGGCATTCCGAGCAGATACCATGATCGAGTTCCAGAGGATGGTTGTGTGACAAGAGAAGGCTTGTTTGATAGCACCTATGTGGAGTGACCAATCTGTTTGTGATTCAAGCTGATTGGTCGATTTACCGCACAAAGAGCGTGTGCCAACAAATATGTGGAGCTTAGCCACCAGGTAAGCTGGTGTGCTACTCGTGACTGCCTTGAAGATGGGACATGCCATCTTGAACAGTATCCTGGCCTGGAGAGGAGGGCAATGTAGTTTGCGTAGGATGGGGGTGATTCTGTCCATTCTCTGCACACCCGAAATAAAATGTGCTGCAGTGTGGTGGACTATGTTTAGGTGTTCCAACGGAGCCCTGTCAAAAGGCCATTTCCCCCATTGATGTGTGAGACCCCAATGGGTGCAATGAAGGGTTTGATTTTTCGAAGGTTGGAGATTTGAAGCAGGCTGTTTGGGCCTTCCTAGCTATGTGTTTCTGGAAAGACAGGCTGTTGTCAATGGTGAAGTCGAAGAATTTTGCTGAGTCCGAGGAGATATTTACCCTCATGCACAAGTAAGCATCTCTATCTATCTATCTATCTATCTATCTATCTATCTATCTATCTATCTATCTATCTATCTATCTATCTATCTATATTCATTTTTCTATAGTGCTAAATTACCGAAGGCCTCGGAGTGCTCACAGAGACAGATACAAACATATACACAAAAAGGTGGACAGCATGAGGTTGATTTACCAGAAAAAACAGAACAGAGGAGATGGTAACTTACTCTGCACCCTCATCAAATAGCCAGGTCTTAAGCTGCTTTTTTAACAAATTGATGGACACACAATGTTTTAATGAAAGAGAAAGAGAGTTCCAAATTGTTGGAGCCCAGAAATTGAAGTTAGATCTACCAATTATTTTTAATAGTTGATGGGGTTGCAGCAAATATTGTTTTATTGTTACAACACAGATTTCTCCTGATAGGGGCTTTCCTTATATTACTAGAAAGATACTATGGCACAGCACCAATTAGACATTTGAAGACCATCACTGCGCCTTTAAATTTGATTCTTTGTCCAACCAGGAGCCAGTGAAGGTTCCTCCTGGCTGTTGAGGTCCTAGAATGTCAGCTAAACCCATTAACTGCACTAACCGCACCATTTTGGATGGTTTGCATTTTTCTTATATTGGATTTTGCGGTGCCCATTAGAAGACTATTACAGTAATACAGTTTGGAATGTATTATAGTATCAGCAATTACAGGAAGATTGGGCTTGGATAGATATGGTGGGATTTGACAGAGAAGATTGGAAAAAAAGGCACACGTAGATTTTAGGTATGAGGCATGCCTTTTAAAAGATAGATGTGAATCCATAAAAATACCCAGTGTTTTCACACAGTCAGATATCATGATAATGTTATTGTTGATTTTAAAACATTGATATTGATCCTTTAGTTGTTTTAGTCTCTGGGGGTTACCCATTATCATTAGTTCTGTCTTGGCATCGTCTGCTAGTTCGTGGAGGGCTATTTTGGGATCTTTGAGGAAAGTGCCCAGAGGCTCCATGTAAAGGTAAATACAGATTGTGAGAGGATGGAGGCTTGGGGCACTGCGCCGGAGACGTGGAGTTGGTTAGAACTCAATGGGTTCATCTGGATGGTCTGGTGTCTGCCCAATCTGAAACTACCCCCTCTATGCCTTTGGTTAACTGCTTAAGGATTTTGGAGAATGTTATTTCATGTGATGCTTGGTGTGTGTGTGAGTCCTTTCTAATAGATATTTCGCCTTGCACAGTGCTCTTTTTGTTATTCACTATGCATATCCCTAGCCATTTCTGGATCCTGACAATAAGAAGGTTTTACCTTAGAAAAAGATCAGCTCCTACCAAGAAGCACCATGAGGCAAATCAGTCTGCTGCACGGTGTACATAACTAGATTTCTTTGTTCACTTGTGTATTGGTTTTCTTGTGATACTACCCAGATGGTGAGACAGTTTGCTGGATGTCACGCTGGTAACTTTATTGCAGGATCAATTTTCAATTGACCGAGCTTTGACTTTTACTTCTAGCTTTGCAAAATGATTGGTGAAATTACTTGTGTATGACACTTTGCTACTTTTTCTGTGATACTATTGTCATTGTTGGGTAGATGACTTTTATGCGTGTTTTTATACCAAAAGAATAGCATTGTCTCCATTGAATGCTTTTTTGAAAAACATTTAAATTCACCAAATCTTCAAACCTAAAAGAAAAGAATGTATGACATGTTAATGTCTTACTTTGTTACTGCTTGAAATTATTGTATGAGTGTTTCTGTGTATGTTCCTAGCAATTTAGCAATTGTTGAATGCAGCTTTAATAACTTGAACAAAACATTCTGTGAACCTGCTCAAATGTTGACTGTTGTTGGTCACCAGTGTTGAAATGGTATTACTGAAGTAGCCACATCCGACCTTTCTAATAGTGGAATATTTCACTAGCAATTGTATTTAGCACTTTTGTGAAGAGCTGATTTGAATCCACAAACAACTCCAGAACTCTCTTCCTTTTAGAAGTGCTGCTATTCAGTATCAGCCACACTTGTTTATCTGTTGTACTTGGGTATTGGACGTTGTCTTGCTAGATTCATAGAACTATATTTACCAGATCCTTTTGCAGTCTTAACTCCCGCCGCCGGTGCATCAGTGCTGGCTCGTGAGCAAGGCTTGATTTTGCTGGTTCGAGACGGAGCTCTGCGTCTTACTCTGATACTGCGTTGATTAATCTGCCTGCACTTAATGGCTAGCTCCAGAGCAGTAGAGCATTTGATATCCTTCAGAAGTACCTAGATATGGGTTTTTGGCCTTCAGATTATACACCGCGGCAGAACGCTCAGTCACTGGGCTTTCAATTAACAGCTTACCATGAGAACAGGTGGGTTCCTCCAGCATGAATGGCCTGTACTCCACATGTAATTTAACTCTCATTGCAACACCGACCATTGATGCTGAACCGGTCTGTACTAAGGTTACTTTATTACCGGACTTCAATGACACTCCACCTGTGCCAAGTCATTACATGCTGCATGGCAATGTTGTTGAATTGCAAAGATTTACCAACAGAGAGTCAATTTAAACCAGTCGGGAACTGATGGCCTTGCTGTCACAGTTTTCATCCGATCAGGATGGTAGGGTGTATAGATCCTTGGTCCCAGGCTTTGCGGAACTCACTCCACAGGAGTTTCTAAGCGGCAAATCATGCTGATTCATGATATACATAAATCTCCCTCCTGCATGGTGATGACTTAGCTAGCTCCTCAGAACATAATCACCATAAAGCTACTCTATCAGGATACTTCAAATTTCTTCAATGTATGTTACTTAACACACGGTCACTCATTAAGCAGTCTACTGAGGTAGCTGACTATATTAACACCCATAAAATTGAATTATGTGCCATTACAGAGTCATGGTCACATAATGCCACAGGACCAGCTCTTGTGTTGGCAGTTCCTGCCGGTTTTAACATACTGAGAGTAGACCGCAAGAACGCTAAAGGTGGTGGAGTGCTGCTGACCTACGATAAGGCTCTACAAATTAATAAGATAGAGAACCTTAATATTTCTGAATGCAAAGTGATGTGGCCAAAGTTTGAGATGGATTCTGACTCTACAATAAACATAATTTTGATATATAGACCTCCTCATAGCATGCCAGATTTCTTGATACATCTCATCGACTTGATATCTCCTAGGCTCAAACCCAGAGCAAGAATACTTATTTTGGGATATTTTAATCTTGGCTTTATGGATGGCTCAGATTCCATGTCCATGACTGTTAAACCCACGCTACTGTGCCTAGGATTCAATCAGCATATTACCCTTCCTACTCATAATAAACAGAGGATGTTAGATGGGGTACTCTTGCAGGACATCATCATTGGGGATATAGAAAATATTAAATGCCCATCGTTTGACCACCATCTTTTGGGATGCAACATGTCAATATCACCCCCCCCCCATTAAAATAATACAGGAAAATGTTGTGTTTCATGCAGACAATTTGCAAGCTTCCACCCTCTGCACCTGGCGTCATTCATCTCACCTACTATTGACAACCTGCCTAACTTACATTCTGCAGAGGAAACACTTGAAAAAGCTGTAGACTGTGTGGCCCCTGTTAAATCACGACTGATGAAAAAACTTCTTCCCAAAATGTTGTACTCAGTGGATATCCATAATCTAAAGAAAAGCAAGAACAAGGCCCTGAAGCAATTGGAAAACATGAAATCCATTGAGATTAATATAATCTACTCCCATGTGGCTCAGGCACGTAAAACAGCTATATTCAAAGCAACAACAAATAAAACCTTTATGATCAACGAATTTCAGGTGCAGCCTTTAGCTCTAAGGAGCTTTTTAGAATCCTCAAAGAGCTTTGAGGAACCCTGTCCTCTCCCTTCGCAGATCATTAAAGACTCCAAGTGGTGCATGACCATCCAAGATGCCCAATGGATAAACTATTAAAAAAACAGTCAAATATTACTGTTGAAAGTAGCATAGGTAATAGAAGGCATGGAATAATATCCCCAAACATAAATGTGACATGCCCTGAATTTAACTTCCATCCGGTATCTGACCATTACCTTGCAGAGATGTTAAGAAAGTTCAAGCCAACAAACTGTAAAGGGGACATTTGTCATGCCATCACAGTGAAGTCATGTGCCCTGCAGTTAGTTCTGCTTATTACCAAATTTCTGACGCCCCTTTTAGGGAAAATTGCGTTGCTATTGATATCAAACAGGCCTGGATCTCTCCTCTGATTAAAAAACCTGTCCTGTATTTCCTACTTACTTAAAATACTTGACAAAGTGGGTCACAATCAAATTGAGGAGTTCCTTTCTGAACATGGCATATTGGGTCCGAAACAATCTAGTTTTAGATATGCTCATAGCACCGAATCGACACTACTCTATCTGAAAACCAACATATTTAAGACCTTAGAGAGAGGAAATACCACCATTCCTGTGCTACTAGATCTTTCTGCAGTGTTTGACTTGGTGGAACACACCGTACTGGTGGATAGAATATGTAGCACAGCGCATTTCTCCTCAGCAGCCACTGAGTGGTCGAAATCCTTTTTGGCAGATCGTAAGGCCAAGGTTTTCTTTAAAGATGCTCTGGCAGAAGAGTTCACTGTACAGTGGGGTTTTGCAGGGCTTGTGAGTGTTGCCTACTCTTTTTAATATCTTCATGCTCCCTTTGTTTGAACAATTGGATGATGCAGGCATTATATATGCAAATCAAGCAGACAACACCCCATGCCTTCTTCCCCTTACGGGAAATTATGTCACTGACTCCACCATTCTGAGCTCTACCTAGAATCAATTTCAAACATGGATGCAAACTAATATGCTTGCACTCAATTACTCTAAAACAGAACTAATAGTTCTGGGCATTACTCCACAATGACGTACGCTTAGCCCTGAAATGTGGCTATTTAACATTTCAGACTGTTATATTTTTATCCAGTCTAATGTTAAGACTCTTGGAGTCACACTAGACCAAGAGCTTACTATGAAAGCACAGGTTAACAGCCTTGTCTCCAGCACCTCATATCATCTGAAATTGTTTACCCAGCTTCGCCCCTTTCTGAATACCACCAATTGCGCCAACATCGCACGTGCCATCATAGGGGCAAAACTGGATGATTGTTCTAGTCTATTGCTTGACATTTCCAATGGTGAATTTACCCACATGCAGGTTATCCAAATTAAATCTGTTTTCATTGTTGAGGGATTACAGAGGACAGACCATGATGCTGAGACTAGCAAAGCCGTACACAGGCGCCCCGTTTATAGCAGGATCTCTTTTCGTGTGCACTGCATTCCACACAAATGTTTATACAGGCAGGTGCAGAGCTTTTAGATCAAATAATGCCTGCCCTGGAAATACTGTGGACTAGACTCTCCTGTGTGGCTCAAAGAGTGTTACCTCACGCAGCTCCCAAGATCTGGAATGCTGTACCGGTGGATCTGAGAACATGCCCCTCCATACTACTTTCAAGCAAAGGCTGAAAACTGCCTAGTTCTCCTACACCTCTGTGCTACCTAACCTTTGTCTTTATCTGACTTCCTTGTTTTGGTGCCTGTTGTTTGTTCTGTCTAAGCGCCACTGTGCCTCTGTGCCTGCGTCATGTGCTGAACAAATAAAATAAATACATAAATTAAACCTTGTTGCTTACTCTGGTTTCAATGAGTTTGAGTAGGACATCTGGAGTGACTACAAGCCCTCCTAGCAATGTTGCAGGCTCGCAAGCTCCCCTGGCCCCAACACTCACCTGCCTTCCCGATATGTTCATGAGATGCCAGAAAATTGTCATGGCCTGCAAAGATTTATAACAAATGGGGTTGTTACTCAGAGGAATGTTGTTTATATACCATGACCGATTTAGAAACTCCAGTGTTTCTGTGCTACCTTAATTGAGTAATTAAAGTAAAGTACTTTGTTCTCCTTTCCTCAAATCAGCAAGAATACAATTTCTGAACAATTGTGATTATTGTAACCACATACAACTTTTCACTGTTGCAGGTTCAATGAGCCCTAGTGCAAAAAGCTTTTCTTTTCTGCTTTCACATTAGGGAAATTATTCCCCTAGTGTCAACTAGGAAAACGTTTTTAACACTTCCTGGTTGGTCTACGAATACATTGGGGAACTGAGCTGCCTGCTGAGATGGTGACAGGTCTGAGGAAATTACTCTATTTTCTTTGCCAACGTCAGTGAGAAGAGTAGCTATCATTACTGTAGAGTCCTCACTGGGGTCCACTTTACACTCTTTAGGGGGATTAACATGGTATAATTGTGTCTTTTGTATCCTGTCCGGTTGGGAAAAAAGGTAGTCAAAGGGACCCTTCTTCTCAAGGGGCCTCATTCCGAGTACGGCGCTAACCAATGGCGCTATTAACGCCTTGGTTGACGCCGTACCCGGACCGGCAGCGCCTTGGTGGATGGCGGAATTACCGCCCCATTCCAAGGTTGGCAGGGCGGTAATTCCCCATTCACCAAGGCTCTTCCCCATTCCCAAATGAGCCCCCATAGGGCTCAATGGGAATCGGGAAGATGCAAATAACGGTGACCGTTCATTTCGGTCACCGTTATTGGCTTGGAGGCCCATTTGCGCCCTCGACTTTAACACCTGCTCAAAGCAGGCGTTAAGGGCGAGGGCGCAAAGGGAACTCGGAGTATGGCGGTAAGGGATCACCGCCACCGGTCTCGTTACCGGTGGCCGCTATCCCTTACCGCCATACTCGGAATGAGGCCCAAGGTCTTTATAAGGGCCACACCACTTTCACACCATTTTATTTTCTTATGTTGTTAGTATGACTAGGACTGATTACCCTGCAAAGAAGGTGTGGGGAATGGCCTTTCTATTGTAATTAGCCTTTTAATATTCATTGGCCTGTCCTAGATGTTTTTGTACAATTTATTTGAGCCTTCGCACACTTCATGTAGTTTACCAAACACTCAGGCACAATTAAATGGCCACAACTTGTGGTGTGTGTGCTTTTAAGGAGACAGATATGATTCACATCAAATTCTGCTAACATATACCAGTCTAAAAACACAAGTGGGTGCAGATAAATAATGCTGAAAAACACTATTTGCTAAAAGTATTTCTCATAAACCAATTACTTTCAGGTCAAGATAGAGAAAGGCATGCACGTATACCACTTCCACGTCGTGTTTTTCTCTCATAACTTCCCTTGGAATAAGGTTTAACTACATCCCTTTGGCCTGAAGAATCTGGATGCACCGTTTGGTCTTCACTGAAATCATCACATTGTTCTCATATTAAAACACAGGAAAATTACTAATTACATTTACTAAAATGAATTGTTGAAATTTGTAAAACCTATTTGTGAATGATGGCAATGTCCAAAATGGATGAAAATATGTTTTACTGTCGTCTTTTTTCTGTTAAATGTACTTTAGAAATAACAATCTTCAGCAAATTTGATAATACTTGCTTTGTTTTCTGTTAAATATACTTTAGCAGTAATAAACTTCAGCAAATGTGATATGTTTGTTTTGTTTTCAGTTATGCGTTTCTAAACAATTGTGTTTTTGTGAACTTTATGCACATGAACTGCACACATATGTGTGTGTGCAATGACTTTAAGCAGGCAAGAGATTTGGCTGGAAATTTGATCTGATAAATTGATGGTGTGGGTACAAAAATGTGCTCTTGGTGTAATCTAAACAAATTGAAACGTTGCAACTTTGCTTGCTTGCGGAGTAAGGAACTTCTCACAATTACACCAGTGGGGGACAACAAAATCACTCAGCCTAGTAAAAGTTCATATTTGATATGTATACAAAAGTACCATTCCTTTTCCAAATTGCCTGTTTTTTGATGGATTCTATGTTTTATCACCCGAGCTGATGACTTTGACCCTGTATTATGAACACAACAAACATGCAATCATACATATCTTACTTTACTAAGAGCACCCAGCCTTTCTTATGCAACGAGAGGGTTGACGTAGGTCTCCTAGGTGGCAGTGTGACATATGTTTAATGGGAGACTGTCAGAGCAGGCATGTCCTGTCACACTGTATCTCCCATCTCTTTGAATTGTGTGCTGGCCTCTCGTGGAATGTCCTCAAATAAAACTCTCAATGTGATGCCACCCAGTACATGTTCCATTAGCCAATTAACTTTTCTGAGATTATGTCTTTTTACCTTCATCAATTTAGGTAAAGTCTAAGTTGGGGCCATCGGATAGCTATACCCAATGAAAAGACTAATCCTTATACATTACTAGCAGGTGTACCCGTGCTTTGCAGGATAATTCCTACTTCAGTCCTAGTTTGAAAATCATTTAATGAACTAAACCAATGCTTCATTGTAGACAATATTGGTAGTCTTTCCTGTAGGAGCACATGTGTACAAATTGTCTTTCTTTCCAACATTAGAGCAAGCCAAAAAAAGGTGACCATGAGAAAAGCATGAATCTCGTAAATCAGTGACAGCTACTTTGAGTTGGAGCATTGAGATTGGGCAGCAACATTATTGGTGTCTCGATCTACAGCTGAGGCAGCAGCGACCTCAACATAAGTACCACACATGTTGGACTGTATCGTGTAAGCTTCAAGTGTCGTACATACGTGTACGGTTGAAGCATATATGCTTTGTACAGTTGAGGTGGCATACATTGATCAGCTTCCGTGGGAAATTAAGAAATTAAGTTTCGGTAATTTTCATGAGAGATTTGCCACAATGTGATTGACAATGTCATTGCAGAGACTATTGAAGAGACATGCACCATTTCCTGTCACCCGCATTACTCCAAAAGCACCGTATTGTGTCACCCACATGACTTCAAAAGTGAGTGCTGCTAATGTCAGCTAGAATGTTGATAGTGTGGAATGTTTAGGAACAATAAACTGCTGAATTTTTCATGAACTTCTAAACTTTAGGAACAATGGACGCCGAACTATGGCAGAACTACTGCGCAAAAAGCCATATGGCAGGGGTAAGCACTATGACCGCTTACAAAATGAATGCATATGAAAAAGGTATATTTTATATTTGGTCCATTGTCTACACCATGGAACCTACCCACATGCCAGATTTCAGGTTTGTAGCATGTTGGAAAGTATGCTGAACATTCCAAATAGACACACACACATATCCAAGCATTGCAGACCGCAAACATTTGAACACTTTTTTTTATACTTTTACATTGTCTATACCATGTAACCTACCCACATTCGAATTTTCAGGTTTGTAGCATGTTGGGAAGTATGCTGAACATTTTGAACAGACACACACATATCCAAGCATTCCAGACCGCTTTACAAAAATAGCTTAATAAAACATTAGAAAAATGTATATTTTATACTTTTTACATTGTCTACACCAGGGAACCTACCCACATTCCACATTTCAGGTTTGAAGCATGTTGGGAAGTATGCTGAAAATGTTGAACAGACATACACACACATATCCACAAATTTCCCTTTTGCATATAGAGAGCTATATGTACACAATTCGCTTCAACAATTCCCTAACCCCACAGGTTTTTAGAATATAGATTGTAGTATTATGTTAGGTATGATGTGTTTTGAATTTATAATTCGCTGAAAACATTGAGAGATCTTGAGACTTTTGCACTTATTGCTGTCCCTGCTTTATGTGGATTGTTAATAAAATAGGCTTTGCCACTTACTTTCACTATTTCCTTTATTCGGTGTGACATTTCCCAGCCTGTCCGTTCCACATATACTGATGCTTTCCTGTAATACCTTTACATATAGTAGCAGTGGATGGTTTTGGCCAGTGCTCTTGGATTGCCGAGATTCCCTGCCATAAACCTGAGGACTGTGAGGTGATCTGTGGAGACCAGTGTATCGCGCATGAACTGAGAAGGTCGATAGGAGAACCTTTGGTGAAAATCCTGCCCAATCCCAAAGGGTGCCCCGCAGGGGGGAAGGCATCTGGCCGATTGTGGGAAGATCAATTCTGAAGGCCCGGACCGATCCACCGATGTAAGTATAGCAGTGACTTGGCAAAACAGAAAGGGGAAGGGAAGTGTTTGTATATTAAGGAATTTTGGGATGAGAAAGGACTGATTTATGAGAGAATACCTATAACGAGGTAGGGGATGCACTAAAAAAAATTGTGAGGTATTAAGGTATTACTGATAAAGAGATTGCCCAAGACAAGGGTCACGGATGAGTGCGTTACAAACCCCCTTTCGATGTATGATAAATAGACAAGGGTCCCTTGCCAAGAAGACAGCCGTGTTGTATTATATTGGAGGTGCAGCTATATGTGTAGTTACTTCTTGCACCAGCAGTAGGGGGTAAAGTGGTTTGGAATGTGGAAAATAAGGGCTTGTGTTTATTGTGTAGATCGTTGAGCATGTGTAGCTGTGGTTTGGACTAAACTGCCAATGCCCGCATGTGGGCGGCATTTGTGGTGCTTGCCTATGTAGTTGGTTTTTACACGGAAGGTGTGGCATTAAGAGGAGACATAGAAGTGGAGGAAATAAGGAGAACAATATTGGTGGAGAAAGAGTTTTAAGGAGGGGTGAATAGAGGAGTACACTTGTGATTATATTAAGGTCTGGTAAGTATCAGCAGTTAAAATTGTGACGTGCCATCATGGGAGACACTCTCCATATGCATTTATGTAAGGCACTACCTAGATATAAAGACACGCTTGAGAAATACCATGCGCAGTGGATGAAAGGCACAGCATGATAGATGTTCATGCCCTGGCCACAGGAGGGACCCCTTTCGAGATCAGTGCTGCAGCAAATGACAATATATTTGCAGGGAAAAGTTAGAGAAATGATTAGCTATTCTACAATTGTGGAATATGTATGGGGAGGAGACAGAAGAGCCACCAATGAGAGACTGCATGCTGGGGAGAGTACAGTGCCCTTTACTCCTCCTCATCATCCTCAGAGCATTGATCGATCTGTCAAAGTACAGGGAGTATATCCATTGAAAAATGTAAAGGCAGAGGCAGGGTACACTAACCCCACATATGCACACCCTGCTTATAATAGTGAAGATGCTTCAAAAGGAGCTCAAATAAATAAACAAAAGCCAGTGACTGCACGCGATGAGTATAATAAAAGCTGTCCTGCAGGTGAAACTGACAGAGGTTGAGAAAGAGATCCAGAGACTGAAAGGCAGAAAGGGCAATAGGGAAGAGACAGCGATTACCCTGAATGAGTGGGTAGGAGGAATAAATTTGACAGAGGAAGCATGGACAACTCGAAAGTTAAAGAAAGATAGGAGAAAGGAGAGGAAGTGGAGAAAAGACAAGAACAAGAGAAACAACAGAGAAGGGAGCATGAAAAGGAAGAAAGATAATGAGACAGAATAATTGATAAAGAGAAGGAAAGGCAAGGAAAACGTGAGGCAGATATAGAGAAGAGGAAGTGGAAAGACACAAATAGAAGAGAAAGGAACTAGAGGAAGAAGAAAGAGAGAGAGAAAAATGGGAAATTGAAAGAGTGAGAAAACAAAGGGGAGAAAAGGAAAGGGCTAGAAAACAAAGAGAAGAAAGAGAAAGAGCAAAGAGACGAGAAAAAGAATAAAGGCAGAGGGAAGTAGAGGGAGAAGGATATGGAGGAACTAAGAAACAGGCAAAAAGAGCAAGAGTTGGAGCTAGGCAGAGGGTAGCAACAAAAAGAAATGGATGAGATTGTCTGGGGACACATGCTAGAGGAAAAGGAGAGAGACAAGGAAGGGGAACAGGAAGAAAGGGAGTGGAGTTTGGAAAGGCATAACATGGATATGGAGGAGATACTTACAAACTGATGATGAGGGAGAAGCCATGCAAAGGAGTATTGTTAATTTGTATAGAAGCAGGAGGAATGATGGGGTTCGCAGTGCAAAGAGGAGTGTATTAGAGTCTCTGCAGAGAGGGGAGAAAAAAGCAATGAAGGGGTTGTATAGGGCAATTTCCCATAAAGAATTAGATTTCGAAGATAGAGAAGGTGAATGAAGTGATGGAAGTTGGGAAACAATATTTACGGATGATGACGAGAGGAAGGTGAAAATGAGGAGGAGAGGGAAGAGGCCATACAATCCCTTTCTGCAGGCATAAAAACAGGGAAGAGAGACTGTGGTTTGGCTTGGAAGGAGCAGGAAGAATGCAGTAGCATGCTCAAAGCTCTGTGGCCCTGAAAATGCAATCAAAGGGTTTAGAAGAAAAAACACCTTATGTGAATAGGTTGCAAAAATTACCAGGTTTGAAGAAAATTAACTTGACTGATACCACATCCAAAGCAAGGGGACTGACTGCAGTTAAACAGAAAGTGGAGTTCACCCAATTCCTATTTATGTAGAAGGTTGGAGGACAGCCGAAATATATCCCGTGGCCAGAAATGGACAGGAATAATTTAGTGTATAAATTGCCAGTTCGGATAACTGGAGGCAAGTGGATCTATGAATTTGAACGAATGACAGCAGGAATAACTCTAGCAGTGGGTGATAGAAAGAGCTTGCTTGCAGCCATTATAAGGGAGAGAGCGGACGACATTTAGAAGTCAGCAGGGTATCATGCAGGGTAACAGCCCAGAATACTGCTCATGACAGAGCACCAACTGTAGAGCAGATGTATGGAGAGTTCTCAGAGTGCAATATCCTGAGTGAGTGTAATCATTATGTGCAAAATGCGTGATGACGACGATCCGGTTGCTTACATTCAGCAGAGTTAAGAAAAATGGTGACTTGAAAAGAGAGAACTGTGGGATAAAACTATATCTATATTCTATCACATATGGTGTCAGGGATTGCCTGAGCCAGTGCAGAGACAATTGAAAAATATAGTGGGGTTGGAAGCAAAAACATGGCCGGAGATTCAGTTGACTATAAATCATCCTTGTCAGCTAAGGCAAGAGAAAGCCAGAAAGCAACCCGAGGAACGAAAGCTGGAGGAAGCACAGTTAGTTCAGAAAAAAAGATAAAAGTTTTCAGTGGAAGGAGCAGTGTTAACAAGCGGAGAGGGTGTGGTTAGACAAGAAGCACAGCAGGCACAGCCAATGGCTGGAGGGAGCATTGCAGAAAGAGTAGAATACAACTATTGGCCACAGGGATGCGGGGGACACAGGGGTAGAGGATTTGGATTTCAGGCTTCACAGGGAGGAGGGTTCAATGGGGCACAACCTATGTTTGGAGGGCAAACTCAAAATTGCTGGACATGTGGAAAAATGGGTCACGTTTCCTGAGCATGTAGAAGCAGTGGAGGGATGAAGCAGAATTGGCAAGATCCAAGAGGGCGGACACTATATCCTCCACCATATAGCACAGGGCTACATGAATATTATGCCCAGGATCACACACTGTATCAGACATATGCACCACAAATACAACCTGTAATTTTAGTTATAATCGTAATGGGTTACTTAAAATGCACTTATTACCCAGAGGTTTCTAAGCGCGTACCCGGGGATAGAAACCTGTGTTGCTCCATGCCGTCTTGCTTCCAAGCCAAGCACATTGAACCTGAGCTTTCCTCCTGGCCTGCACAGCAGGAAACGTCAGTGAAATTCAGCAGGCACCAATATAAGCACAACAAGCACTGATGCAAACATTGCAAGTCCCCATGCAGACGTAACAAATACAGATACAATCCCAAGCTCCCATACAACACAATACCATGGCAACATAAAAAGCAAGTGCAGGACGTCAGGCACAGACACCCAGAAGAGGGAGTGTGAATCTGGTGGGAGGAAGCCTTTAATGGCACAGGGATGAACACATATCCCCAATTGGACAGCCCGCAGAAAGGCTTGATGTGTTCTATCATATCAGTTACAGCAGACCCACAAGAGGAACCAAGGGTCAAGGTGACCATAGGTGACAAAACATTGTCCTTCCTTGTTGATACGGGGCGACCAGATCGTGTGTTTAGGAGGCGAGGTTCCCAATTTCAGGCATTGACAGGAATGCACAGGGTTTTTCTGGGGCTACAAGTATGTTCTTTTTACTGATGACTTTCCTATCACTAAAGGAGAACATGATCTTCCCATGCCACTACTGTACTCCCACAAGACAACAGGTAACATATTGGGGCGAGATTTGATGAGCAAACTCAACATGATAAATCCTTCACTGACCAGGGGATAATATGATCCACTCCAGTGATTCACTATGTAAATGCACACACATTTATATCAGAATTCTATGGCCAGAAAGTACATTGAGGTGTGCCATTGAACCCCAACATATTTCTTAACGAGTACACACAGTATTAGCATGGCTTCCCGGAATAAGGGGCAAAATGCTACCTGCAGAATTTTTGTTCAGACCAGAAGTACCTATGAAAAGGAGGAAGGGCAAGTGATTCCAATAGAAGTAGAAGCAGTCATAGTGAGAGAAGACACAGTGATTCTTCATGGTACTGATGATGATGGAAAAACATGAAGAACAGTGATAGCTCTTGATGATGAGATAGCTCAGACTGACCAATCTGACAGATGAAAAATTGTTCACAGAAAATGAATCAGATCATGAGGTACTGTTTTTCATAAGACTCATTATTGGTTGAAAATTGAGATCAGAGAAGTGCCACAACAGAGCGAATGTAATTGATCAAAACACACAGTCATTTATTTCGAGGAGATTTGGCACAGGTACTGAGCATACTGTGATCAAGCACTCCTTATGATATTGGCCTATTAAAAGGAGTAGGTGGAGTCAAAATCAAATTGAAGCCAGGAGCCCTTTTGCCATGGGGGAGACAGTACCCAATGTCAAGAGAGGCATATTAAGGCATTTGTGATACCATTTCCACATTAGTGCAAGAAGGAATACTAGTGCCATCAGAATCCCCATGTAACACAGCAGTGTACTCAGTGAAAAAATCAACACAGGGGTTGTGGAGATTTATTCAGGACTTTCACCCCGTAAACAATATATTTGAATCAGAATTCCCATTGGTCCCAAATCCAGGCACCATTTTGTGCAATATTCCATCCAAAGCCACATATTTTACAGTGATTGATTTAAAGAATGCCTTCTTTTTGTTTCCCTTCTACAAGGAGTCACACGACTTGACTTAGTTTTCCTATAGTAGAAATAAGTCAAAACATACAGGGTTACCTCAAGGATACTGTGAGTCTCACTCAATATTCAAACAAGTCCTCCAGATGTACCTTGGAATTGTACATTTGGCAGCATAGTGAAAAAATATGTAGATGACATTTCGGTGTGCAGCGAGACAGAAGAACAATGCAGAAAAGACTCAATACAGTTGGTGACAGTCTTGACAGAAAAGGGGTACAAAGTAGACAAGGAGAAATTCCAATATTGTCAGGAAGAGGTCTTTCACATAGGACAGTCGATATCTCAAGAAGGAAGAAAAGTGACCCATGTGGAAGCTGAAGCAATCATGAAAGCAGCCAGGCCAAAACAGTGAGGGAGATGCAACAGTTTCTGGGCCTTTGCAACTACTGCAGGGCATTGGTCTTTGATTACAGTACATATGCCAGACGCCTCTTAAAAGTACTCAAGGAAGCCCAGAAGGATGACAGTGACATATCCTGAACAGGTAAAATGACAGATGCCTTCGATGAGTTAAACATAGCAATATGGACAGCACCTGTTTTAGGGATTTCTGATTACAGTGTATAATGTTTGTACTGTCACATTCAAATGGAATAGTAATGACAGCAATCCACACACAGAAAATTACCCTAGGACACAAACCACTAGCATATTACAGCATGATCCTAGATCCAGTAATGATAGGCCATTATACCTGGGAACAATCATTGGCGGCAGCAGCCTTTGCAATGGTGAAATCTACCAGTATTATGATGAACTGACCAGTAATGTAATATGTGGAGCATGCCCTGTCCCTGTTTGCCATCCTTGAAAAGCCTAAAAGCAAATTGACCACACAGAGAGCATTTGGATATGAAGTGATCAGCTCAAATCCAGCAATCAAAATTGTCAGGTGTAGAGTAGTGAACCCTGCAAGATTTATAGAAGAGCCAGTAGAGGAAGGATAATATGTACATGATTGCACCAAATATATTGAGTACCACAATCATATACCAAATGTTAAGGAAAATGCCCTAGGAAGGGAGATATCCTCTTCAATGATGGTTCCTTAATGATCTACCAGAGCACAGGTGACCGCAGTGGTAAAAGTAAAACTGAATGGCATTTTTCAGCACAAGCAGAAGTATTGTTAGCGCTTATCTTGGGATGCATGAGTATGAGGATGTAACAGTGTATTCTGACTCTGTCTACATGATATCAACAGTGCACGCAGCACTGTCATGTTGGAAGAGGCATGCTTTTTTACGTGCAGACGGCACACCAGTGCAACATGTGCCATTCTTGGACAAACTCATAAATGCACTACATCTCCCACTTCAGCTCCCATCGGTCATTGCTGTGGTGATATGCACAGTGCATACTAAAGGCACAGATTTAATTTCCAGTGGAAATGCAGCCGCTGAACTAGAACACAAAAAGCAGCACATTTTCCTGAAATATCTGAATTTGACACTGCACCTAATAAATATACACATGCACAAAGTATGGTAAT
This sequence comes from Ambystoma mexicanum, assembly GCF_040938575.1. Taxonomy (NCBI): domain Eukaryota; kingdom Metazoa; phylum Chordata; class Amphibia; order Caudata; family Ambystomatidae; genus Ambystoma; species Ambystoma mexicanum. The sequence continues at coordinate 648,973,524 of NC_090922.1, read as the reverse complement.
GAAATACGGCTTAAATACATTGCCCATAGCCCACATGATTGAGTTGCTGGGATGAGCCCCACAAGAACAAGAATTGTGGAAGTGCAGGGGTGCTCACTGTACCTCAAAGATACAATGTGGCAGCAGGACAGTTCCGGAAAACCAGCACATACAACATGAGAGAGTCTTGCAACAGTAATCTCAGAGGAGAGGTTTGTACCAAATTTGGCAGAGCATGTTGCCACATTTACTATACATTCTTTGGTTCGGTCAGAAGTACAGTGCAGGGCAGATGCTGCAAACAGTGAGAGGAGCAATACCCTGTCCTACTGGACCCTTCCAGGCTTTGCATATCGATTATGTGGATATGCTCCAAGTTTATAATGGCCACAGATATTTGCAGGTAGCTGTGTATGCTTTCTCTTGATGGATCAAGGCCAGTCAATGCAAACATCTTGATTCCACAGGTGCTTAGAAGTTACTCGTATGTGAGGTATTCATGAGGTGGGGATTGTGTTGAAGTCCTCCGTTCTGATAATGGACCACATTTAGTAAACATAGTATTGTGGACATTACAATCCTATTGGGTATTAAGTATAAATTATCTTCCACTTATCACACACAGGCAAATATAATTTGTGAGCACCTCAACAGCTTCTTCAAAGAACACAGTGGCAAGTCAAAGGTGATGCTGAGAAAAGGATGGCTCATGTCCTACCCATAGCCCAGTTTGCATTACATAATCAGCCCGGCTCTGATCATCACCTGACTCCTCATGAGCTGGTGATGGGACGCTGTATGGATGTACCTCTTGCAGCTCCCACTTGAGCACAAACTGATGCCTATAGTCAAATATACTTTGAATTGAAAAACATGACTATTTGGCTGCTATGACGGCGAGTGATAGTTTTAAGTCTCAACAGATTTGTGCCTGGGAGGGGAGGTGAAAGAACAATGTGGAGACAGCAAACAAATTGATCCCGAAATATTGCTGAAGCCCCCAGCATTATACCCTGAAGAAAGAGTGCTCATTACGAGGTTTACCCAGTGCTGGCACAAGTCACATTCTGAGGGACCACACCTTGTCAAGTAGGTCACATCCACAGAAGTAAAGGTGCAAGGGAGAAGAGCATGGCTGCACCCTGGTGACAAGAAACCCAACAAAGGAGAGACCTCCTGCCACAACTCCCTGAATCTGAAGTTGACCAAGAAGGCAGTAACCACCGAACTAAGACAAATAATACATTGATTGTTCCCATTCAGCAAACAAAAAAGAATTTAGTGAACATTTCTTCTAAGAATCTTACCTGCACAAAATAAAAAATAAACATGTTTTACAAGGAGAAAAATACAGACACTAAATGCTTCTGCTACAGACGCTACTGTTTATGACTATTCCTATATACTAGTCACATATCCTGACTTTAGAACAGGAAATATAACTCGTTCTGCTGTTCTAGAAAACCCTAACTTGTGCTTTATTCTTGAAAGAGTTCTTCTTACCATAGTAGTGCAGTTTTTCTTGTAGACATTAACATTTTGGAAATAAACTAAAGAGGCTTTGTGAAAATAAAAAAATGGGACTCTTACATTTTGATAGGTATTCACGTTTGGAAAGCAGACAACATAACACACATGGTTATTTATAAAACGTGCATACATTGGCAGTAATGTTTGTAGCTACATTCTTCATGTTTTTCAGCCTCTTGGGCTGTGCGAGTTGGTTCCCTATAAAGTATACAAACCAATGTATAACAATGTAACATCTATTACAATGGTAGATGAAGTAACAGCCCAAGACTTTTAAGTATCCACTAACCAGAAAAAGAGACTAAAAAGAAATATGATGGATGACTTTCAACACATGAATGAATATATGACTGATTCTACCCAAGTAACTAATAATTTGTGGTACCAGCACATGAGCCAGGTAAGAGAGGGACATCTGAAGAGAGCTGCTACGTGTGTTCCCCGACACGCTATGCAATGAGTACCCACAAAAAAGGCACATTGCCTGACACACCTTGCACTTTTTCTAACCAGAGGGCAATTCCAGGACCAGACTGCTTCACTAGTGTTGGTGAACAAAGTAAAATCCCAGCGAGAAGATAATTATGTACAAAAGATGAAATCCATGATAAAAACTGAAAAAATGCACTAGGTAATAAGATTTGGGCAATCTGGAACAAACGGAGTAGGAATTACAACAGAAGAAAATAAAATGTTGCAATGCAATGACAATACAGGGAAGAAAATACCCGGATGTTGGGAACTGCGCAATTACAAATACAGGGAACTGTACTTACAACTGAAGGCTGGACCGATGGCCTAGGGGTATGCAAGGCACTAGCACTGCTTGAACAATGGGAAGAGGTCATAGTAAACGCAAATGCACAATGTCTCAACCTGTGATACAAAATTACAAAGTTACTCACATGGTCGATGATGAGGCAGGACCAATGCAGATTGTACCCCTGAAAATGCCACCCTATGCCTCTGAAAAATGCTCCAACAAGCATTGGGATAAATACTGTAAACGCATCTTTGATGTACCAGGCACAAAGACTGGAACAGCAGTATTGATGGACCCTTATTGGGCTTGTGGAATCTGCACATGCATTAAGTTGCCCCTAAATTGGGAGGGGGGTTATGTTCCATAGTGCTAATAAACATACCCACTCTGGTAGTACCCCAAAGCTATATACAAGCTACCAATTTCCCTAAAATAGATACACATTTAAGGAAAAGGAGGTCCCTTACCCTCAAACACAATAAGAGGGGAAATGGCAAAATCAACTAATGCCTATTATGACATACCATATGAGGACAAGTTATACAGCATGACAACAATGGTTCTTGCAGCCATCTTTCCCCTTGGATTAGAGTCAGCTGCAAATGAAGAATGGCTGCAAATAACAAGGTGGGAGGTGTTGAAAATGTTTAATGCAATCATTAAAGGTTTTAATGTCATAAGGGAGGCGCTAAGAGCATCCAGCATATGGCGCTCCAGAATAAATATGTCCTTAATTTAATAATGGCCATGGAGGGTGGTGTATGTGCACACATAGGACCATATTGCTGTACATACTTATCTGCCAACAATGGAGAAATTGGGACCCTTAGAGATAACCACTTTAATGGAACGGTACAAAAAAATGGAGGAGGAGACAAATGTACCCATAAGCAATGACTGGTGGGAGTATCTGTTCTACTGGATACCCTCCCGGCCGACCAATGTATTTAAGATACGTATTGCCATAGTAGTGTTCATAACAGTAGCATTCTGTGTTACAAGAATAGCAATAAATGAGTGTAAAAAGGCAGCCAAAAGGGCAGTTGCAATGGAAATTGAGCATATGGCCCTTTACGAACGTGCATGCAATGGATGTGTTCACAAAATAACTCTGAGTCCAAAGAACCGATCCAACTCAGAAAGATGGCAAAGTACTGTTTTATTAACAATTATCTAAAACAGGGAGTTACAACGAACATCAGCAGACGTACGCTCGATTTCTCTTAACCACTTTTTCACACAACATAGACTTTATGCTAAAAACACATCAGAGGTGATGTTATTCTACGTGGCAAATAATAGAAAATCTACTGAGGATTGGGATAGGCTTAAGAGGAACATCTAAGTACACATTATATAGGAACTAGGATTGCGATGTGCTGCCCACTGTCAGGTGGGAAATGCATGCCTACCTCTAAAACTTGTCATCTTTAAAACTATTAGATACATGGTTTCTCATTGGTCTTTAAAGCATAAGGTCCTTCGTTATATGGACCACTACAATTGGTTGGCATGCTTGTGCCATGTCTGGAAAATTTGGTTCATTTAGCAGCACCTAAGCCCGAACCCAAGTGCAAGGAGATGGTCATCACTCTACCTCCCCACCCAATTAGCCCAGCATCTCTCATCACCCAAGCCTTATGCCATGAATATTGTCTTTGAACTTGGCCTTGCAACGTATCCTTGTTTCTGAGAATACATGGGAGTGCGGACACTCACTATAGTTTTCTGGGACTCCAAGTTTGACTATTTTCATACATGGCTCACGTGACAGGAGACCACAATTTGGTCCATTTTTCAGGTTTTAAATGTCTTGAATGAATAAAACTTTTACACAAAATATAGGGTCGCCCCTTAGTGTTGGTGTGGATTCGGGGCAGTATACAATATTGGACAAAAAGATTGGAGATCCACACTATGGACAACACAGTTTGCTGACTTAAATGAATAAAACTTGGCACTCTTGGTGGTTTTTCTTAGCACCTTAACAAGAAATGATGCATCCTTCACATGCTCACTTCTTTCCAGAATAGATAGATGACCTTGCCCCCTTCTGTCTTGACTTCAGGCCAGACAACCTTGCCATGCTGTTCCACGTTTCAGCTTATTCTTGCTGCAACCCAATTCTTCCTACCTTCTTCATGGGTCCTGGCTTACTAAAATTCATGATACCGATGTCCAGCTCCTATACAATGGTGGCTCTGCCTGCATTCTATTCACTATATATAGCCAGCTTCTATGATGACTTAGTCTACCTTGCGTTTCAGCATCTGTACAGTTATTGAACGGTTGATTCTCTTCAGTACTTCGTGCACGTGTAATCTTCTTTTTCATATTAAAAAGTTCACATGACTCTTTACTTCATCATTTGTTTCTGTAGGTTCCATACATCCTCTTCAGCCAATATCCTGAGACATCATTCATACTCTTTTAGGATGTCACAGACTCCTTTCTTTGCTCTTTTTCATATTCCTTCAGGGAGTTCCTCGCTCAGATTTACGTCCCTTTGGGGATACATTCGATAGGGTTGCCTCAATGGGTACTCTAAAAACTTGGGAGATCCCAAATGATCACTCAAAGAAAATTATCTTTTTACCTTAATTTCGGGATAGGTAATGTTTCATTAGTGAAAAGGTAAAATATGAAAATTATCAACAGTCAATCCCTCAGACACAAACTGCTAAATGATTACATACACATTTTTTATTAAGATACACAATCATTAAAAGGTCTCATGATATGATAGCACAATGCAAAATCACTTCTAAAAAACTTCTAAAAAACTCTATATATACAAATGTAAGTGACACCACAAAAACTTCTAGAATAGAAGAAAAGATGTTAAAATGCATCTCATCCTTAAAACAGAACTGGGTGTGAAGGAATTACTCCTCCTATTTCTGTTCTTCGAACCTCTATGTGGTCTCTAAATCAATTAATCAGACTTGGCTATTATTTCCAGGTTATTTACTTGACATGTAAGGGGTGCCCTACAACTAGCTCATGCCAGGTGAGGTGGTGGTATGATCCTGGCTAATGCCGAAGGGCATTTAAGGCTAGGAGTAGGCAATACAGCCATCCCTTTTTCAAAGTCAATTTGATCATGGCAATCCTTTCCATGAGGAGGCTGTTGAGTCTCTCACATATCCTGTTTGCTTGCACCTGATAAGCAGAAGAAAATGTGTGCTTTATGTTTAATAGAAGCCCTACTTGCTCAAATAGCTAATTGACAAAATGCGGCCCATTAGCTGATCTTAGCATCTCACACACACCCCACCTCGGGAACAACTCAGTCACTAAAAGCCTTGCTGCCCAAGTGGCATCAGGGTGTGTAAAAGGACCCGCCTCGATACACCTAGAGAAGGGACACACCACCACTAGTAGATACCTATATCCATTACATGTCTGCAGCATATCTACATCGTCGAAAGTTAAGGCTGAAATTGACCATTCGGTCAAGGTATTACTCCTGTCATCATTCTCAGTGTATGCCCAGCAGTAAACTTTTGAAACATGATGCAGTTCACCATAAACAGTGCGACGTGTTCCAACAAATTAGGAATGAACCAGTCTTCTGCAATACTGGCAGTAAGACTTTATCTAGTTACATGTGTGGGGCAATGCAGCTGTTCAAGCGCAACTTTTAATACCGTTACTGGCATAACTGGCTTTCCAGAAGTGTCCTCTCACCATAATGCTTCAGAGGGGGATAAAGAACCAAGATCCATCATTCTTGCTCTTCCTGTGGTGCACTTCCTTAAATCTCTATTAATTGGGTTACCAACAACTTATTAAACCACTCTTGCACTAGCATGGTTGTAACTAAATTTGCTTTAATACTCTCAGCATCAAAACTCGAAATTTCTAAGGACTATGCAACCCTTTTGGCTCCTTCGTCTGCGGCTTCGTTCCCACAAGAGATACAATCTGTTTGCTAAGTATGCACTGCTCATTTAAAGACCACTATGGCCACTTGGAGTTGTAGTGCCTTAATGAGCCTATCCAATAAGGATGCATGCGTGTAGTGTGAAGGAGGTTGCATTTTTGCAGGTGCATTAGCCTGCTGAGCTAACCATATTACATATTAGGTCCTTAGATGGCTGCATTAACAGCTAAAACTAACAGCTTATTCGAAGTGTATGATAAATGCTGAAACAGCCCTTTATAGATGGATTAGTAATGTTTAGTAGTGCCTACATATTCAGCATAGTGATCTACATTGAACGTGCAGGCATCAAAGGGGTGGAAGGTTACATTAACAGCGTGCAAAGGCAGGGCAGATCTCAAGTTTAGTAGCTAATAGAGAACTGTATGTGAGTGCTTAAATCATTATAGCGTTTAGATAGCCAGTCTTGTAGCATTATAGACACTAGCTAGCAGAGTGCAGGCCCAGTAAAGCTTGCACACTAGGGGTTAATACAAGTATACTGCTTCGGCTTCCACTGGTATATTCTTTCTGTGCAACCGTGGCTCTACCATGCTTCGTAAGCAATTCCTCTTTCACATGAGAAATTGCTGCCTCGACCCAGCCATTACTGATATGAGACATTCCTGAGTTTGCAGATGGACTCCGAGGGGGGAGGAGGGAGTGCCTTTGGAGAGTTAGCGAGCTGAGGTTTTTTTCCATCAGTAAACATGTTTTTGCGCTGAGACAGGTCTAGAATATTGTGTCACGCGGACTGACAGCATGAAGGTACAAGAATGCATGCACACATGACTCGGGGGGGGGGGGATTCTTCCGTGAAATGGCATCGAGCAAGTGCCCGGAGTTTGATCTACCCCTGCAGCTACTTTTGGTGCTCTCTCTCTCTTAAGATCTAGAGCCTGGATCCCCATCGCTAATTAATGCAAGAAACGTGAGGCTGTGTTCTAATTATTTGTGATTTCTCTAACTTGCATTTTCATTATTCCCAATTAATGCTAAAATTACTGTTTCTTTTTATATGTTGCTTTCTGTCAAAAAAATGCTAAGTTTTATGCTGAAGGTGTCATCTCTTCAGTAATGTGTTCATGACTCTCACACAGAATCTAACCTGTTAGTGGGAGGTGTGCTATAGTGTGTGGCTGGTCCCTAAATGGTTCTTGAACCCCTTTTCACTACAATGCGACACTGGAGAGCCATCAGTGCGGACACAGCCCCTCCTTTTCCATTGTGAAAATCCTGTGTTTACGGTTGGCAGAGTCACTGTACACCGTCATTTCCTCCCCTTCATGTTTGTCAAGTGTGACAATAAGCGCTACCAATTCTGCTGCTTGCACTGAAAAATTTGATTGTAGCCTTATACTCACCACTAATTCAAATTCTCCATTTAACCTCTGTCTTATCACTGCAGCGCCTGAATGCCTTTCCGCAATAGTCTGATACATTTTTGAAGAACCATCAGCAAAGATAATCTCTCCTCCCACTAAAGCTTTCTGTTTCACACGGGGTATATCATCATAAAATTCAACATAATTAGAACAGTCATGCACATGATCGCCTTCTTCTACTGGCTCAGATATAAATGTGACAGGGTTCACTATTTTACATCTTACGATTTTAATCGCTGGGTTAGAAATCATTACCGCATAAGATGAAGCTCTTTGGGATGTCAATGTGCCCAGGGGTTTCTCTAAAATGGCAAATAAAGCATGCTCCACGGAAAGGGTCATAGAGCAGCCCATAACAATACTTGTGGACTTTTTAATTGCAAATGTGGTGGCTGCCAAAGATTGTTCACAAGGGAAGTGTCCTCTCATAATTGGGTCTAGAATCCCACGGCAATATGCCAAAGGCTTTTACCCCAATGTGGTTCCCTGTGTAAGCACTGTTTTCATGACTGTCCCATTTCTGTGCGAAAACAAATACAATTCCTCAGCATGATTGGGAATTCTTAAAACAGGGGCTGCACAAATTGCTTTTTTCAACTCTTCAAATCCATCCTGCATTTCATTTGTCCAGTCTAGTTTTGTTTTACCAACTCAGGCTTTCTTTAATGCTTGCAGAGGTGACCTTGTATATATGTGCTATAATAAAAAACCCAGGCTTTAACATAGTTGGATAAACCTAAAAACTGCTGCAGCTGTCTCACTGAGTTTGGTTTTGAAGTTTTCATAATTGCCTTAGCTCTCTCAGGTGTCGCTTTCTTTCCTTCATACAAAATCAACTGACCTGTTTATAACACTTCTTGTTGGAAGTATTGTAGCTTCTCCTTGTCTATTTTATATCCCTTGTCTGCTAGAATAGTCATCAATTGAACAGAACCTTGTCTGCACACATTTTCTATGGTGCTTCAAATGAAGATGTCATTGATGTATTGTATCACTGCACTTTTGAGATCAATATTACCTAGATCCATGTGTAGGACTTTGTTAAAGATCGATGGGGACTCACAGTACTCTTGAGTCAGCCTAGCATGTTTCAGTCTTTTTTTGCAAAACGTAAATTAAGTCAATTCTTGTGAGTCATTGTGCAACGGAATTGAGGAAAACATTTTTTTTAAATTGATCACAGTAAAATGTCGAGCTTCCACCGGGATACTGCATAATATTGTTGCCGGATTAGGAACTAAAGGAAACTCTGCATCTACAATCTGGTTAAGAGGTCTCATATCCTGGATAAATCTCCACAACCCCCCTTTCGATTTCTTAATCAGATACACTGCAGTATTACACAATGATTCTGATGGCACCAGAATCCCCTGATTCATCAACACTGAAATAGTTTGAAATATACCCTCATCAGCTTCTCGAGACACGGGGTATTGTTTTGCTCAAGGTAAAATCGCTCCTGGCTTAACCTTTATTTTAACCTCTCCTATCCCCTTCAATAAACCTATGTCATAAGGGCCTGAGGTCCATAAGGCACTTAGCACCTTTTAAAGATCCACCTGAAAAAAAAAAATGCTGCTCTTTGCCGCATTATCGCCATTCGCTGTGGGACTTTGCTTTTCTCTATCCTTATCCAGCATGTAATGCTCATCAAAAACACCACTCAATCATCACTTCGGTCTTCCCCGAACATATCATCATCAGTTATGTCAGTGAATCTGGACTCTTCCTCAAGAGCTATCACTGCACTCCATGGTCTGCCTTCATCGTCTTTTCCTTTGAGCATTGCCATTCCCTTTCGTACTATGGCTGCTTCCAACTCTATAGGAATAGTCTGTCCACTTTCCTCATTCATAGGTATTCATAAGTATTCATGGTCTAAACAGAAACTCATCAGGTATCCTCACAATCTTTCCCACCAGCTCAGGTAGCCATGTCAGTAAAATGCTCACTCCATATAGAAAAATCTCTGGATCTACCGGAATGCCTCGCAAAGCCACTTGCTTTGTGAATGGCAGTATAAACTCTCCCTCATTTAATTAGTGTAGTGCTGGAGTGGAGCACACTATTCCGTGTTGAGTTTCGTCATTAAATCTCTTCCCAAAATATTAACCGGTGTCTGTTATGACTATAAGGGAATGGTAATTTATCGGTAAAAGGAACTCGACTTGTAGCACCAGAGAACCCTTGAACATTCATGGCAATACCTGACATTGGATATTTTCCCTCACATATACACAAACGAGTTGCTCCAGTGCCTACAAGAAAAGAAAAGAATTTGCCTCCTATCGTCCAATCAACCCTTGGTTCTTCTCAGGGGTCTGATGTCAGAGATAGTACTGAACACATCAAGTCACCCTTTGAGCTGTCCTATTGTGGATACAAGCTCACCCTCGTCCCTGTGAAAGGATTTCCTCCTTCCACTGTGACACCTCCTATTCTGTGTGTCAATATGTGTCCTGTGTTTGCATATTGCTGTGTCAGCATAGGGGCTTGTTGTGAATGCCCTTGTGGGGGATTCATTTGTACTTATCCCTTCTGTGCTACCTGTTGTACTCACGGCACTTGTGTCTGATAAGATATGTGATCCTCAGCAAAGCCTTCTCTCGTCTGTGTGCTATATGGTGGAGGGTAAGTTGCCCCACCTCGAGAGAACTGTCCATTCTGTACATTCCCTTGGCTCCCACATATGCGCACAATATATCCTGCTATTCCGCAATTCCAACATACTGGAGGAACTCTCCTATTAGTCCCTCATTGGTTATATCCTCCCTGAGCATTCCGGTTCTCATTCTGTGTACCTTGAAACCCACTTGATTATTTTGAAATCTGCCTCCTCTTCCTCTATAACCCATACCTCTGCCTCATGGTGTAAACCCATATCCCCCTTGGTCCATCAGGTGCAGATTATTTGCCTGCGATGCACCCATTGCTTCCTAAATTTCCAATCCTTCTTTGCTTATCAATACGGCCCATTCTATGGCAAATGTTGACAACTTGTTCTGAACTAATTTGGCTTACTCTATCCTCATCTTTCTTTTTGTTTTTCTCTTGTAATAACTGACAATGGCGTACTATCGTCAGCTGTATCTCAGCCCATGGCTTCACTTCCATCCCTACTTGTTTTCTCATCTGCCTCTGTACTGGATCAGGCAACCTCTGACAGAAAATGTGGTAAAATAGTGCCACTGTCTTTTTCCACAGCTCCCGAGTTTCAAGTTCCAATTTACCCTGAAAATCCTGAATATAAACAATAGGGTCTTTATCTTCCTTCATCTTATGTGTCATAATTGCACCCATATTTGATGTGTCAGGATACTGTACCCTAAGTGCCCTCCAAACATCTGCTCTACAATTATTGAACAGTCCCCCATCATGCCCTATGTTTTGTGCAGTCACACTTGAATATCCCTCTCTCCTCCATATGTCATCAGCCCTCTCTCTATGAAAGGCTGCCAGGAGACCTTTTATCTCCCATATGGCCAACTTATTTCCTCCTGTCATTTTTTCTCATTAGTATATCCATTTCCCAGTGCCTGAAGTCAAACTAGGGTGCTTGCATCTTAAGTTATCCTTGTCTATCTGTGACCATGGAATATACAGTAGTTTTGCTCCCCCTTTTTATAACAAAGGAAACTGCGTAAACCCTGTCCAATAGTCGTATCCCACTATTAGTCTATCCATGGCAGGCATAATCGTCCGTGTCTGTCTCCTTGTGGGTAAGGAACTTCAGTCGTTTAAATATGGTGGCGACTCTCCCTTTTCACTATGTGATCGTCCTCAGGCATGCTCAGGATATGCTATGGGATCTGGTGTTCTATCTTTAGGTTGTTCCAAATCCAACAATCTCACTTCTTTATCCATTTGCAGACTTCCTTCAGGTACGCACATGTTCCCTCCTTTGCCCCAAGACCAGACTCTATTTCTTCTTCTGACATATCTAGTCCCCAACTAGTGTGACTATCATACCCTTCCCCCTTATCCAATTTCAGTCAGAGGTTTCTCTCCTCACCTCGTGATTGAGGTACTGGGGATCGATCACCATTCCCTCGAATTCCATACTCGCTAATTCGCCTTAACTGTTGATAGTCCTTATTGATCCTAACTCCAATGCTTTCCGCATCAAATCTTTCTTCTTCTAATGCTACTCTAGATACTGCTGGCATAACTTATTTTATCGGAAGAATGTCTTCCCCTCGTTCCCATCGTATTTTTGGCCTCATGTTCTTTATAGAAAAAGGGGGAGGTTCCCAAAACAAGCTACCTAATGGTGTCACACTGCTAGGCTGGTTAATGTGAACTGAAATGGGGCAAAAGTGAATCACAGTCTTGTGTCAAACAAATATCACAAGATATGCACCAAGCTAGTATTGCAATAGAACAATTATTTGGTTTTATTTTTCTAATACATGTTAAAATATTGGAGCTTAATAGGTCCAAAATGTTAAAAACATAGAACGAAACAAAGAGAAATCACAATCCTATAAGGCAAAAGTCATGTGCAAACAATCACATAGATATGTTGGCTTAATTCAAGTTATACATCAAACCTATTGTATTTTCGAAGGTGATGTTAGTAGTGACAAGAGTGACTTCATCATATAGACATAGAATGGTAATACCTCTGTATAAACCCCAGTCGGGACAGTATGTAAACATAAACCCGTCTCCTTGCCATCTCTTAATCTCCCTGTCTATTTCTGTCAACAAATTTGTCCACTCACTCTTTTTTTCCTTGTCTTGTATGATCTTATAAATCTCTTCCTTTCTCTTATTCTCCTCCGGACTATGGTCACTACTATAACCGGGGGGTTTATATATCGTATTACTATACCCCGTCAATGCTTTCAATTACTTTAAAGGATACACCCCTATTTCTTCTGTAGCAACACCCTTTGCTTCAGGTGAGGTAAGGGGAGCTGAGGGCTCAACACCTTCCTCCTTATGCTGATTTGGCAACCACTCCTCAGGTGGCAGGTCTTCTCTTTCCTCTTGATACATCTTCCAGAGCTCTAAAATGACTAATCTTTTCTTTAATTTCTTCCCTTTGTACGCAGCGTGCAAGAATGTTGTCATGTGTTGCAATATCGCTTTTGACAATGATCCCCCTTGTGGCCACGACATGAACATTTTATCTGCAGGGCCTTTTACCCATTCCGCACTATACTGTTTGAGCTTGGTCATACGCTTTGGCATTGTCTTGCATAGGTGCATGAGAGGAGTATCCCACATAATGACAAGTTGCGCTTGACTGTCGATACTTACAAGATTGTTAAATAATCCATATACTTTGGCTTAAATCACCACTTTTCAACATTTTTAAAACAACAAATATGAGCAAGCCCAATCATCCGAAACTCTGGAGACAAACTAGTTTGGATCTTTTCGCACCATCTGCACCGCTACCATGTGAGCGTATAGCCCTTTAGAAACATGCATGCAATGGATGGGTTCACAGAATAACTCCAAGTCCAAATAACCGAACAAACTCAGGAAGATGGCAAAGTACTGATTAATTAACAATGATCTAAAACAGGGAGTTACAACTAATATCAATGGATGTACGCTTGATTTCTTCTCTAAAAACACTTCATGGTGACATTATACGTGGCAAATAATAAAACCTACTGAGGATAGGCTTAAGGGGAACATCTAAATACAGATGATATAGAAACTAGGATTGTGATTGGCTGCCCACTGTCAGATGGGTAATGCATGCCTACCTCTAAAACATGTAATCTTTAAAACCATTAGATACAGGGTTTCTCATTGTTCTTTAAACTATAAGGTCCTTCGTTATATGGACCACTACTATTGGTTGGCACGCTTGTGCCATGTCTGGAACATTCGGTTTATTTAGCAGCACGTAAGCCCAGACCCAGATGCAAGGAGGTGGGCCTGACTCTACCTCCCCACCCAATTAGGCCAGCATCTCTCATCACCCAAGCCTTATGCCATGAAGATTGTCTTTAAACGTGGCCATGCAAAGTATCCTTGTCTCTAAGAATATATGGGAGTGTGGGCACTCACTATTGTGTTTTGGGACTCCAAGTTAGACTCTAATTTAATCCTTGGCTCACGTGACAGGAACCACAATTTGGTCCATTTTGCAGGTTTTAAATGTCTTAAATGAATAAAACTTGGCACTCTTGGTGTTCTTTCTTAGTACCTTAACAAGAAATGATTCATCCTTCGCACATTCACTCTTTTCCAGAATAGATAGCCGACCTTGGCTGCTTCAGTCTTGACTTCAGGCCAGATACCCTCGCCATACAGCTCCACGATTTGAGCTTATTCGTGTTGCAACACAATTCTCCCTTTCTTCTTCACGGGTCCTGGCTTACTAAAATTCATCATACCGATGTCCAGCTCCTATATAATGGCGGCTCTGCCTGCATTCTATTCACTACATATAGCCAGCTTCTATGATGACTTAGTCTACCTTGCGTTTCAGCGTCTGTAGAATTATTGAATATTTGATTCTTTTCAGTACTTCATGCATGTGTAATCTTCTTATTCATGTTAAAAAGCTTGCTTGACTCTTTACTTCATCATTCGTTTATGTATGATCCATACATCCTCTTCAGCCAATATCCTGAGACGTTGTTCATACTCTCTTAAGACGTCAGAGACTTCTTTCTTTGCTCTTTTTCATATTCCTTCAGGGAGTTCCTCCTTCAGATTATCATCCCTTCTGGGAGGTACTTTCTTTTGAATATACGCTGTGGTATTGGCACAACTGCTGGTGTCAAACAAAGCACACTCTCAGACTTCCAACATATAGGAGGTAGGGGTGTGGGGTTTCCTGAAGAGGCATGCAGCTGCTCATCTACAAAATAGTGATAGATGTGAGTACTTCCGGTCATGAGCAAACACAGACACTGCTAACTGACACACGCCATTACAATAGACAAGGAGCAGATATGCATTCACCATGAAGAAACACGAATACTAGGTCAAACGTGCATTTAGACACAAAGAATATGGCTTGCACCATATTGTTACGCTCACCTGGCTCCCACAGGGGCGTCGGTCAGACCCGGACAGCTGCGGTCTCCACCCACGTGATGCGTAGTGCAGCGATGACTGACTGGATCTGCCCTCCTAATCTTGTCTGCTTAACCCGTAGAAATATTCTCCTGCAAGTGGAGAGATGGATTTAGCCACTTGTGGATTCAAGTGATGGCACCCCCACAGTCCTCCCCAACTAATCACCTCCGAAATGCCCTCACAGCAATCTCACCTTATATTCTTGAAAGATGAGCTCTCCATCTCTGTGGATTTGCAGGGGTGCGTCGATTCCAGTTACTTCACTGGTTTGAAGGCTCGGGAGAGTTCCGGAGGGTATTGACTCTGAGGTTCCTGGCGAGGACCAGTAAGTATTAAGTTCATAGAGTTCAATATGACCGATGTTCACTCTTGTTCCCCCCTTCCTTTCTTGTCTTGCAGCTGGCTCATGAAAAGATGCTCTTGTGGCAGCTGGTGGCGCTCAGGTAAGAGTCTGTATTACCCGTCGCTGTCCGGTAAATGTTGCACGAGGAAAATGTGTTGTTTTGTCTCTCTTTACAGATGCGGCACGTGAAAACATGGAGAGTCACAAAAGGATGCCTCCGGTGGTAAATCAGGTAAGTCTATGGTGGTAAGAATGATATTTGTTGGTTCCCTCGGCTCACCTTGTGGTTTTGTTTTGTCTCCTAGGTGCCGAAGTTCGGCGAAGAAATGATGGCGGCAGCGCCGACCCGAAGGTTGCTGTGAAGACTGGTGAGTATGGCACAGCGCTGCAGCTGGAGGTGCGGCACGTGCAGAAATGATGTTCTTTACAGGTCCGTAGACAAGATGGATCCAGAATCAGGTGTGGAATAGAAATAAGTTCATTTTCCAACCTTGCCCCTTTCTTTCCTCTTTGTTTTAGGAGCTCCGGATTCGAGGCGGGCGTGGCAGAAGACTGGATGCAGGCTGCAGGCACGGTGAGTGTTACGCTGCTGGATGCAGAATAACGCAAAGCGTGTGTTGCTGGTCGGGTGTGGTTTAAATAGCCTCAAAAGTAGTCCCAGGTAAGAAGTCCCTAGAACCACACCCGAGTAAAAAATAGTCCCTGTAGAAAAACAGTCCCTTTCAGGCTTCATGTTGGATTGGGAGTCATTTGCAGCATGGTCTGCCTGAGGTAAGTAATCACTATGATCCTGGCGCCTTAGGCACCAGGACTGATTCCTACTATGAGCCTTGCGCCTAAGGTGCCAGGACTGAACCCAGATAGCCCCTAGCCGGGGCTGCTGAGGTTTTACTAAATGTCTAGATGCCTGCTCCCGGGGCTGATGGGCTTGGTCCGGATGCCTGGGGGTAGGCATCATGACAGCACTCCCCCCAAGGCCCCTCCTAAAGTTGTTTGTCCCCTGGGCCCTGGTTTGTCTGGGAAGTTCCGATGGAATCTTTTCACCAACTGAGATGCATGGACGTGGTCACTAGGTTCCCATGACCTTTCTTGTGGTCCATAGCCCTTCCAATCGATTAAATAAAAAAGTTTTGATTTAACCATCTTGTAGTCCAGGATATTTTTTACCGCAAATTCAGGTTCTCCATCTATCAAGATGGGGTCGGGTGGTTTGGTTAATCTTGTTCCTGGTTGAACTGGTTTTAAAAGTGAAACATGAAAGACAGGATGAATGCGCATATTAGAGGGTAATTCCAATTTGACGGCTACCGGGTTGATAATGGCCTTAATAGTGTAAGGTCCCAAATATCTGGGGTTAAACGTCTGAGTTCCCTTCAGAGGTATGTGTTTTGTAGCCAGCCAAACTTAATCCCAAATCTGGTATTGTGGAGTTTCACTTCTATGTTGATCAGCATTTTTCTTATATTTCTCTTTTGCTTGTTTTAAATGTTCTGTTGCCTCTCTAAAGGCTTGTGTAATAGTAGAATGCAAATGACTAACTGCAGGCATTTCTAAATGCTGAGGCGAATCTAGTTCTGAGGTTTGAGGGTGATGTCCATATATGGTATAAAAGGGGCTTTGTCCGGGTCCTGAATGTACAGAGTTATTGTATGCATACTCGGAAATCCATAAAATATCTTTCCAATTACTTTCGGTCTGGTGTAGCATGCAACGTAGGTACTGTTCAAGGGTCTGGTTGGTCCTCTCCGTCTGACCAATGGTCTGGGGATGGTGACTGGTTGATAACCTCACGTCGATTTGCGCCAGTTGACAACATTTCTTCCAAAAATGTGAAATGAATTGACTACCTCGGTCAGAGACCAATACGGAAGGAAATCCGTGTATTTGAACAATGTTTTTGAGGAACTCCTTAGCCAGAATTGAAGCAGAAGGTAATCCCTTTAGAGGAATAAAGTGGGCCATCTTGGAAAAAAGATCCACAATAACTAGAATGGTGTTAAATCCATTGCATTGAGGTAGATCTGTAATAAAGTCTAACGATATGGTGTGCCATGGTGTAGGTGGAATATCCAAAGGTTGTAAGAGGCCAGCTGTTTTTTTCTTCTGACTTTTGTTTTGGGCGCAAATGCCACAAGACATTTCAAATGACTATGGGCCTCATTACGACCCTGGCGGAGTGGGTTTACGCCAGCGGTATTCGCGGCGGACCCGTCCGCCCTACTACGAGTTCCCGTAGCGCCATGGAGCGTTTTCCGCCTGGTTTTTCTGGGCGGAGAAATCCATGGCGCTACGGGACCTTGTTGTTAATTACGCCACCGTATTTTACGGTGGCGTAATTAACGCCTTCCCCACTCCCATTATACCCTATGGGGCAAAAATGGGAATGGGGAAGGGTAAAATGGGGAATGGGGATTTACCGCCCCGCCAAGGTCGGAATGGGGCGGTAAATCCGCCAACCCCCATGGCGCTATAGGCAGCTTTCCGCCGTGCTCCATGGTGCATTTGGCGCCACGATTTCCGCCAGGGTCGTAATGAGGCCCTATGTCTTTTCGCCAGGTGGGCCACCAGAATTGTCTCTGAATTTTAGCTTCAGTTTTTGCAATACCTGGGTGTCCTTCAATCAGGGTGTCATGATAATTGGAGATGACTAGTTCTTGTAGTTCCTTGTCTGGTAGAAATAGTCGCCCTTGATAATAAGGTAGGTCATTCATGACTGAATAGTCCGGGCCTTTCTTCACCCAGTCCTGCAGGGCTGTTGGATCGAAGAGTTGTTGGATCTTTACTTGAATATCCTCTAGTGTCTGTAGAGTGGTTATGCCAGTAATTCTTTGTTCTGAAATTATAGGCACCGGTTCCGGGTTCACATATGCTTCTCCCATCCCTATTCGGGATAAGGCATCTGCCTTGCCATTTTTACAACCTGGTCGATAAGTGATCATGAAATCGAACTCGGCAAAGAACAATGCCCATCGAAGTTGACGCGACGATTGGGCCTTGGCTGTTTTTAAATACTGCAAGTTCCGGTGATCGGTAATTACCATAATGGTATGCCTGGCACCGGGAAGATAATGCCGCCAAGCCTTGAAGGCGGATTTGATGGCTAATAATTCTTTATCGGTAACCGCATAGTTTAACTCGGGTGTCTAGATGCTTGCTCCTGGGGCTGATGGGCTTGGTCCGGATGCCTGGGGGTAGGCATCATGACACATATAGACATGAAGAATATGACATAACCAATGTATATGCTGAAATGCAGCACAAACGATGTGCACTTATAGCTTGCTAATGTACAAACGGAAAAGTAATGAGTGTCCATTTTGTATAATATGGATGGCAGAGCTGCATTAGAGTGAATGAGAAGCCTTGAGACTGTAAGGTAGTTGGACTGGCTGACTTCACTGAAATACAGTTCCATGCAACTTGGAGGTCTGGATGTCTACGAAGAGAACAGAAGATAATAATTCCCCAGAGCGTAATACATATTTCTTGCAGATTAAGTACAGAATAGCCTTTGAATGCCAGGTGCTGATTAATTAGGACCGTAACACTGTATAAGGAACAGATCGACTAAGTCTCCAGTGGCCAAAGAGGGTAATAACACTCACATTAATATTAACTAAAATCACGATAAAAGCATCGTAAACTAATTCAAAACATGGTCTACTTACACGTGACCTATAATTGGAAGCCACAGATAGCCACCTTCATCGACCCCACAAATTCCAAGAACAGAGGCACCTGACAAGGCCAAGTGTAAAGCTAGATGCCTGGCTCGTGGCATAGGAAATAAGGGATGTTGTCTTATTTAACTAGAAGAAAGCAGTTCCTGGGTTTCCCTTCCCCTACTCCTATTTCTGCTCATGTGCTGATGACCTGCCAAGTGCTCAGGTTGGTAAGAAAGATGCCAACCAATTACAACTTTCAACGTGAGGCCACCTTGTTCAGGTTGCATTAGCCTATTGCTGAGATGATATCTTTGTTAAATGTATCAATTTAGGGATGGTCTAAGGTGTGGCCATCAGATAGCTATACCCAATGAAAAGACTAATCCTCATACTTTATATATGTGTACAATTCCCCTAAATCGCCCCCCCGGACCACATAGGTTGTTGCAACTAAGATTGTAGTATTACATCAGGTATGAAGTGTTTTTCATTTATAATTCGTTGTTTCATTAATTTGTTGTTTTGTACCTTTGAGAGCTCTTGAGACTTGTGCGCTTATTGCTGTTCCTGCTATATGTGGATTGTTAATAGAGCTGGCTTTGCCACTTACTTTACTTAACTATTTCAGTTATTGGGTGCAGGATTTCCCAGCATGTCTGTTACGCATATACGGGTGCTTTCCAGTAATACTGTTACACAATACTGGAGTACAGAATAGTGGAGATGTAAAGTGCATTCTCTTGTGTATATTTTTCTTCTTTGTAGTATTTAATTAAGAGTGCTGCATTTTGGCACCAAATATACACCTTTTGATCTTATGCCAAAACTGCCTTGGTGCTCCCTCTATGTCTTCAAATTACCATTACATTCAGTGTTTCATCAATGGGACTTGCATGTGCTGATCAACCAGAGTGTGAGGCTCTGCTCTCAGGCAAAGGTGCCTGCCTCTGGGGAGACACTTCATGGTTTAAAGACATCTCTCTGCGATGACTTTGCAACCTGGGACCACTGCTTGGCTGTTACATAAATTCAGAGCAAGTACACAACTGGTGCTTGGCATAGGTCATGAATCTAGATTAAACACGTATCCATTATGAACTCTCTATGTGGAAAGCATCATTGTACAGGACCCCCTTTACACCAAATCCCCGCCTCCCCCGTTGGCCATGACAACACAAATAAACATAACCACAGTGGTTGAAATATTGCTGCCGGGTAACCATCACCATAAAAGGATACCAAGAGACATATAGACCGAAAATTAGTATTTGCCAAGTTCATGAACTTGGTACAATTCCAGGCGCAGGACGGACACGGGATAACTGCTGAAGCTCATTCATTAATTGGGACATCAGAAACGGAGTTGCCAAAAAGAGATAAGAGAAAGCTCAGAGGAAACTCCAGTGAATAATTAAGGAAGAAGCCCGCAGTGGAGTAAAGGGCGCGGCTGTTGTTGGCTGTGCGGCTGCTGCTGTGATCTTTCCTTACCTGCAACCGCGACTTGCTCCGATTCGCGTCAGTCTAACGGCTGGAGCCGTTAGCAGTTGAAGCGAGCACCTTCTCTTCCTGGCCTGTCACGTGACTGGAGTCACGTGACCCTTTTTTGACCACACCTCCAGGAAGACCCATAAAAGCTGCACCCAGCGGCCCTTGCGGCGTGAAGCCCGCAGTGGAGTAAAGGGCGCGGCTGTTGTTGGCTGTGCGGCTGCTGCTGTGATCTTTCCTTACCTGCAACCGCGACTTGCTCCGATTCGCGTCAGTCTAACGGCTGGAGCCGTTAGCAGTTGAAGCGAGCACCTTCTCTTCCTGGCCTGTCACGTGACTGGAGTCACGTGACCCTTTTTTGACCACACCTCCAGGAAGACCCATAAAAGCTGCACCCAGCGGCCCTTGCGGCGTGAAGCCCGCAGTGGAGTAAAGGGCGCGGCTGTTGTTGGCTGTTTGCGGCTGTGTGCGGTAAGTGCACGCTCCATATATTATTTCTTATCCCACTGTTATTCTCCTCATTGAGTGATATACCCCCTAAAATGGAGCCCATCAAACCTCGAACTCGCCTCCAAGGCAAACTGGATGAAACGCTATCCATGGTTAATAATGGTCCTACCAAAACTGATACAAAAGGGCAACGAACCCCGATTTTATCTTCCACTCCGCATGTATACTTGGCGTCTGAATTACAGCAAGCAGATCAGCAGGCCCAGCATTTAACAGCACCTCAACAATCCCCTGGAAATATAATGCCAGCAATACAGTTAATCCAGAATATCGAGCCGGATTCTCTCTTGCCGCCACCTCCGCGTTTTCAACCTGCGGAAGTGCAAAGTAATACTATTTTTGACGACCCCAGTCATTCACAAACCCTTAGGGATCGAGCGAAACTTGCAAAACAACAATGGCAATCTTCTTATTTATTAAACAAAACGACTGTCAATGACAAACCACAACCTCTCTCAGTTCGTACTGCACGATTATCGCTTGATATAACTGAAATCAATGCAATCATGGATTCCCAACAAAAAAGAGAAGACATTTTCGGAGATAATCAGAATCCAACAATAGCTCCAAAAATAAACACTTCGACCCCAATTGTCCCTAAGGGTCTCTATGCACATATAAAAACTTCTCCAAAGACCATTCAAGATAATATAGAGCATGATCCGTTCTTACCCCCTAAGATGTCTGAAGGAACAGACGACTTTCAAGACCAACCAAACAGACTACCTACGACGATGTTGGAACTACAAAACTCGTTAGTCGCTGTACTTTCTATAGCTATGATCCCCTTTTTAAAATTACAAGAAGCAATGGTAGATTCTACCAAAGATCAAGCCACCTTATTGGCAATGATTATGACCAAGCAAACGTATTTAGAAAGTTTTATTGGAACTATCCAAGAACGTCTAAACCATGAAGCAGAAACATCGCGTATATGGCAAAGTCGACTGGCCGAAATCGCAAGACAAGATCGTGCCGATAAACAAAATCTAATGGAGACTGTTTCCACCATCACAAAAAGAATGTTAGATGAAAAAATAAAGAAACAATCGCTAGTGCTGCCCCTTTCTGCAGGTCTAGCAAAACAATCTCAAACTATTGATAACACTGTACAAACTGACGGTCCAAAAACAGAACAACGGCCCGATCTTGAAGTACATCCAATCAACAGCGGTACAATAAATCCAAATCATATGATCCCTACTCCTAACTCTGAACCGCCGGCATGTATCCCTTTTGACATTTTTGATTTGACTAAACGAGGCTCAGTGGGAATATCACCTCTTCCAAAAACAAACAAAAAGAAACTCACAAAAAAACTCCAAACGGGCTCACGGGCCTTTTTAAGAAAAATGCAAATTGTACAAAAATCCGTGCAAGAAAACACAATCAAGACCGGAAGGGAAAAACAAAAAAAGGTTAACTCTAGCAGCCTGCCAGATGTTGCTGCCTCTACGTCAAGTGATACTGGACCAACCTCATCCAATAAAGATATGGATAAAATGCAATCGGAACCACTAGATGCACTACTGACAGTTATAAATCAAGATCCCTCTAATAAAATCACTGCATCAGCAATCGATGGCGAGAATAACTCTGATGACGTTACAACTCCTGAAGTTATGACACATAAGACGTTCAGCTCTATAGATCCACAAGACGAGATCTTTCTTGTGCTAGACGAATGTAAAGAATCTTCTTTTGATTCTGCGGACTTGAGTTACACTTCTCAGCACTCCTCTATCATCTCTTTAGAATACTCAGAAGTGTCTGAAGATGACGCAGGGTCACAGTCAGAAGTGAACCAAAAACCAAGTAACAACATGTCTCTCTCAGCTCAACCGGACCCTCCACTGATTAGACCGACCTTTCTTAACTGGAAAACAAGGTCTCTTGCTTTCAGAATTTCTCTAGCTTCCTGTGCAGCAAGTAATGATGAGGCTGTAATATTGAATAGAGCAAATGTATTACGCCTCCTAAATGCTATTCCACAAACAGCGGATATCAAATCGCGAGATATAGAAGTAATTCTATTTCCTAATAAAAACAAAATGGACTCTGTCCAGATAGACTTCTATTCCGAAAAACTTATGAATCGTGTATTGTCTACTAAACAACAATTGGAAATTCTGGGATTCGAAGCTAAAGAAATTACTGTATCAAGCCTTTTGGCTTTGAACAAATACACCGACAAACTTGCGATAATGGACTCCTATCGTCATAATAAAACAAATGTGTACAACAAAACCTTAAAATATACTGAGGAAAATGCATTTTTTGATCGAAATGAATTTACAAAGAAACGCGGGCGATGGAGAGATCTAGAACGGTCCCTCGACACAAATGTACGATACAACGATCATCGGTTCGCGACCAAGAAAACATACTTATAACAATCAATAAGAAATCCAACACAACCGAGCGTGATTTCACTATGCTCGTGGAACACTCGAGGCCATAAACATCTTTTTAATGAAGGATCATCTGTGCTTTATGAAACTGAGATAATATGTTTACAAGAAACCTGGCTGAAAGAGGAGGTAGTTTGCGAAGGGTTTATTACATTATCTAACCCTGCAATCTCCTCTCAACTTGGACGACCAGCCTCAGGTATGATGATCCTAGTGAAAATCAATCCATCTTGGAAAATTATAACGAGAAAGAACATCCATCCCTGGGCTCAGCTTGTGACCATTCTTATTTCAACTTTATTTACAGACCAAGATCAATGTAAGGATAATAACTACATCACTATTTTCAATATATACTGGAATCCGTCAGCAATGAACGACCATAAATTCCTGGAATCCATACTGGACGAAATCGATAATTTAGTCTCACTCAACCATGGAACGGTCTTTTTAATTGTAGGGGATTTCAACTTCCATTTATTTGACAAACAAGGCCATAAACTAGACAGAAATGCATTATCAGAGAGAGCTAAAAAATGGGTAAAAGAATTATCGATTCGTAACATCACATTAATCGACCCTGCAGTGGACAATAAAGGAATCCCGATTCCAACATGGTCCTGTAACAACACAAATTCTATTATTGACTACATTTTTTCTTCAGAAGGCCTGAGAACTCTAATAACTTCTACTGAAAACATTCCTCAAACTTCCAGCGATCACCACCAAATAAGAATCACATGGGACTCAGCAACTTTAAAATATCCACGAATAATTTTGCCACCTCTCGAGATTAATAATGCTCTCAATAGAATTCGCATTAAAAACCATCAAATACCTGACTTATTGTCAACTTTTAAAGATTCTACACTGCATGATCATGCAAAACTTAACTATAGTTGGATTCTCGAGAAATACCATCATCCATCACATAAAAAACACCATCCTATTGTCTGTCATAAGCATCAATTCAATCTTGAAATTGCCCAGAAGAAAAAGAAGCTTCAAAAACAAATCAGACAATTAAAAAAATTGAAAGAACCTGACTTTGAGATCAAAATAAAAAAAGAAAAACAAAAATACTCTAATTCAATTAAAACAATTAAAGCTCTAACCAAACAGAATGACGCTGAAGCAATTTTAGCAGCTCTAAAAGACCAAAACTCAAGGAACTTTTGGACTCTGCTCAATCCTGCTTCCAAAGCAACCGCTATGATCCAAGAAGTCGAAGCTCAAGAATGGACAAAGCATTTTACAACCTTGTACAACACCTATCCAAATGTGTCTCTAACTAATAAAATGCAAAATAAAGAACCTTGGAATCTCAACTGGGATGTGGAGGATATAAGAATCACCATCATGGAGTTGAACCCTTCCAGAGCACCGGGACCTGACGGTCTATCTAACGCTACCCTTAAAGCAAACCCGCAAGAATGGGCAGCCTTCTTTTTTCATCTCCTCCAACTGATAGAAAAAACGAAACAAATTCCGCAAAGTTGGACTTCTGCTGTTTTGATTCCCATCTACAAAAATGGAGACCGCAAATCCCCTGCAAATTATAGACCCATAGCCCTGTTGGATCCCTTGGGCAAATTATTCGCAGGATATCTTGTTATAAAACTCACTAATTGGGCAATAGAAAACGCCAAACGAGACCAAAGACAAACTGGCTTTATCAAGAAAGTTGGAACAAATGTGAACTTACTACTCCTGAACCTGATTAAACATGAGGCAATACAAAAAAAACATCAAATTTATGTAATCTTCATAGATTTAAAAATGGCCTTTGATTCAGTGAACAGGTCAAAGCTATGGTCCAAACTGACAGCCTGGGGTTGCCCAGACTCAATCTTGCACCCCATCAAGCAACTCTATTCAAATACCTCTGTTAGAGTTCGCCTAACGAACGACGGTACAGTTACTTCTCCAATTCAAACCTCTAATGGCCTGAAACAAGGATGCCCTTTGGCTGCGTGCTTGTATAATTTGTATACATTTGACTTTAGCAAACAAATTCAAAACTCAGTAGCGAATCCTCCTAAAATCAACAACGAAACTGTTCAGACTTTAATTTATGCTGATGACATCATCATTCTGGACAAGACTATAGCGGGCTTACAAAAATCTCTAGATAAAACCCAAGAATTTATGCAGGAGAACGATCTAGTGATTAATTGTAACAAAACAAGGACGATGAGACTCGCCCCACAGAAAACCCATAAACCCAGCCTAAAAATACTCTTAGATGGAAATGAGATCGCCATGACAACGTCGATGAAATACTTGGGTGCGATGATCAACTCCTCTGCAAATGAACAGGAATGGAAAAATTATCTAGAGGACAAAGCCAGATCTCTGGCCAGACAAGGCAGCTTCTTCCATAGGAAGTATGGCACATATTCTTTTAGACCAATAATAGCCTTGTACAAACAAAAAGTAATTCCTGTTCTATCGTATGCTTCTGAATCCCTCATCAACTACGAATCCATTAATTGGACTAGATATGAAGCGCTGTTTTGGAGAAAAACACTATCCCTTCCAAAGGCTTTTCCTATGGCAAGAATACGATTCGAACTAGCTCTCCAATCCATTAAATCCATCGTTCTATGGAAGCAAATGGACCTTCTTAGAAAAATAATCACAAAAGATAAGATCCCGTCATTAGAAATATTGAGAGAAAAAAAAAACGCTTTTCATATCACAGCACTAACAAAATGGAGTTCTAAAATCAAAACGGAAATGCAAGCTGGCGATATATCTGAAGAAATGTTAATCAATAGACCTCAATATGCCAAACGTAAAATTCAGACGAACGACTGGATCCAAACCATCGGTGATCAAGCCCAATACAAAAGACATCTAAAATGCCAAATAGAAACAAGAGCCTTACACGAATTACCTGCCTATCTAAACATCTTCCCGGATTGTCATATCCGTGACCTGTTCTTCCGATTTAGGCTGAATATCCTACCAACACAAGAGTATCAAGCTATGATTGATAAAACAAACAAAATAACATCATCCTGCCGTTTTTGTAAAATTGCAACCAACAAAGAAACTTTATTTCATTTGGTTATGATTTGCACGGCCTTGAAAGACCAAAGATCTCTACACAGAGACTATTTTGGTATATCAAAGAAAGAATTAACAACCAAAGAAAGATGGGACAATTTGCTAAGAGGTCAAGATCAAAAGTTAATTTTAACAATTATTAAATTCTGGATAGCTATTAACAAATGACATTTGAAACGAACGAAGAAAACAGAAACAAGGATTCTATGATGCTCCTACTTCATAATGTCACTTTGTCTAGTTTCTTTTGTCGTATTTTTATAATTCTTTTTTTCCTTTTTTCTTTTTTTTTTTTTATTTATTTTTATTCTTTTATATGAAGAAATGAAAATGAAAAGTTTGTAAAATCAAACAAAACATTATAATAAAAAAAAAAAAAAAAAATTAAGGAAGAAGAGGATGGAAAAGGACCAATCTGGTGCATGCATCAGATACTAGTGCGAGGGGTAAGCATGGTAAGAAGTCGAACCGGAAACAATTCCTCCTTGACATTGATCAGTAGCAGGACAACATCAGTCCCTCATCACCCACTACATCAGCATGCCAAATTGCTGCTGTGCGGAGTATAACGGTACCGGTTATTCAATATAAGGGGATTCCAGGCTTGTTTCCGTAACTAAAGTTTGGCTGACAGAGCAAGACTGCTAAATGTGAAGTGACGGCAGTCTGGAAGCCCAGTAAACGCTCAAGCATGAGGTGGATTACTTTAGCATCGTGTTTACAAACTGGGAGAAGGAATGGCAGCATTCCAGGTTCACCTCAAGAAACCTTTCCCCTTTCTGCAGGAAATGTAAGGTCGAAGGGAAAAAAAGAAATGTTGAACTGACTCCATTTTCTGAGTGCGTAATGGATACCCTGCTCCTCTAAAAATGAACACATGCTGCACACAGGCCGCTGGAAACTAAAATACTAGCCAAATGAACACAGTTTTACAAATCTTTATTTTCTATTGAGTATTTTATTTTTAGTTCCATCGCCCTAAATGTATACCATGGACATTGAACTACCTGACACTTTAAAAAAATCAGATTTAATGTAATGTTTTCATTCACCTCCACCGAGCAGCCACCTATCCGTGTGGGTGTTGTTTAGTCCCATAAGGCTGCACATGCATCCAGTGCTGTGCCTCCAAGTTGACAGTATACTACACAAAGAGTGTGTGTTTGCCAATGTGCACCACTGTAACGTGGTCTGGTTCCTCGGCTCCTCAATTTATAATATGAAATAGTTAAAGTGCAAGTGCATCAAATAAAATGTTTTTTGAAATATATCGTTACCAAAAGAATCTTAACGGCCCAATTCTGAATGAGGCGGACACGGAAAAAATGCATTCCGTGCCTTACTGTGCCGTGACCCCTTCTCTACTGCTTCCTCACAAGGAGCAGGACCAATTTCCAAGCAGTGTTACCAGTACTGTCTGGGGAATCCAAAACCTGTCCTGGAAGACCGCTTGATCCCTGTGACAAGGATGGATTCGTAGGGATGTTGCTTCTAAGATTGTGAACACTGGCCAGGAACCCATCAGAATTGGCGGGCGCCATGTTTATTATAGCAGTACCCATTGCTAATCGTTGCTGTGCATGCATGTATGCACTTCAAAAAGCAGTACATGTTCACTGCACATAGCAGTGCTGTGCATAGGAAGGCGGTGGACCAACGGAATTAGTTGCCTGTCACTGCTGCACACTGTAAACCGTCAGATCCGTCAGGTAGACCTATACCGACCGGCATGTTAAATGTGGGCACTTTCCACAGCATTCCCCAGCCGATTCAGAAAGGCGGTCTAAGGGGATCATTATGAGTTGTTCGGTAACGGGGTTGTAGGTGACATTAAAACCAAGCGGTAAATTGACCACCTTTTGATAAGAAAATACTTAATGTATAACATGCGTCTACCCATCAACATCTTGCTAAAAGAAACGTGTTCTTTAAGTACAATGATCCAACAGCTCATCCTTTTCACTAAAGGGACAACAAAGATGCAGGAGAGAGACCTCCAAAAGGAGGTATTAGGTGCAGTGGGTGTTGGGGGTGGGGTGGGGATTAGGGGGGTTTCTGATGCACACATTTTCAGCCCTGTATGCACAATGCACACGCCATGTTGGATACTACTGTGTATGTTCCTTTATGGGAACGAAGTTATGTGAATTGATGATTTAATTTCATATGCATTTACTTTCCTCAAACAGGTACTATAATGCATTTTTCAAAAATGATTTTACAAAACAAGACGTATCGTTTCAAAAATAATACACGCAGTGCTTCTGGAAGACTTGGCATAGCGCCTGATCGAGGAAATGTAACACACGAGTCATGTCACTACAGAGACGTGAAACGACGTCTTGGCAAACACTCAGAAATGTGTGCCACACGCCTCTACACTAGTCACGAACATTGGGCACATGGAGAAAGACACAAATACCCAGTGAATATGTGACTTAGTTCTAAACCACAAGTCAATTACGCATTGTTTTGTTGGCACACATACCAGCATGTCTCCATGAATGCATCCATAAATGAAAGGCCCCTTCACAAGCCCCCTATGTGATTAATGCGGTGGCAGCACACCGACTTCTGCACAGTGAAAGGACCAACACGTGAGCAAAATTATAAAGCGCAGGTGAAAAGTCACAAACCCACTTGCGTGAGAACTGTGACACCCACCACGTTCCTGCAAATACAGACAATAACCCGTTCTATCAAAGTCGCTGGTGCCAAAGGATGCACAACCTATGCAGTGGCAAAAGATGAGTGAAGGTCATGTGTCAACAAACAATGGGGTATTCACATAGCCAGGTAAACCCCCCCGCACCCCCAAAATGAATTTTCGTAGAAAGTGATTATGTACCAAAATAATAAGCACACAGGCCCCCACTGTGACAAAATGACTTCTGCTCTGCAGTTGTATAGAGGTGAGAAGTAAATAAACTGCCGACTGAGCCCTCACACCTCTACTAACCAACAGTGATCCCAATCATAAAAGTAAAACAGACATAGTAAAGTGATATACCTCAATTGCCTTTTGTGGAAACGTGGGCTGAGGGAAGGCTATATTCTAAAGAGCGGCCTGAATTTGATGCTACCCAAACAGCAAAATATGGAAGTCCAAAATAAAGCTAATGTCCAAACACGGTTCTATACAAATAAATACACTTTAATTAAACACACCAACTACAAGAAATCTAAACAGAAGAACTGTACAAATCCAACCTTGCAATACGAGAGAGAATGCAGCACTGTGGGCAAGAATACAGGGGTGAAAGGCAATCTCAATGACCACAATGTTCTTTTAAATTGACATGTCTTGAGGAAAGAGGTTCACACGTGACCAAACTATTGTCAAGTGCCTGAAATGGACCAAGAGGGCAGATATGGGCAAATAACACCTTCTTGATAGTTTGTTTACACTGAGCCAGGCTGTTCAGTGCTGTTTGTGTGGATCAAGGCTATTTGAGTGCAACGGTCACGTGGGAGAGGTGTCAAGAAGTAGTCGAACAGGAGAATTGTGCGGTTCGAAAGCAATGCTTGAAGTAGAGTGGATTGTGAGGGCAACCAATGTCTGTTGACAAACATTTTGACTGTGAAGTTGCAGGTGACGGGTTGTGCTGGACTGCAGCAAAGGTTTGAAATTGTGAGGAGCACCAGAGCTGCTTCGACCATTGAGTAGATGGAGAAGGTGTTGGCGACTGGATGCACAGATCACTTTGGGCAGTCCGATGCACAGGGGTGTTGCTAGGTCTGGAAAAGATCTGGGGCTATGCTATCTTTGGGGCTAACGTGACTGGGGCTGGGTAACCCCTGAGCTTCTATCCGGGGCTACAACCAAAAGACCTGGTACTATAGCCCCCTCAGAACCCCCTAGCAATGCCTCTGCCGATGCAGCATTTGATGATCGAGGCTCGAGGGTCCACTGGGGGCGGTTTGACTTGTGTTTTCCTATATGCAGTGAAGATTATGGTGGGGCGAACAGTAGTTTGATGAAAGCAGATGAAACAAAGAACTTGTAGTTCGAGCTGAGGCAATCCTGCGCTAAGCTAGCATGGTGTGGCAGCAAACAGGTATGAATGTGTAGATCAGCGGTTCAAAGAACGTGTGAGTGCCAAATGCAGCTCCGCAGTCACCTGAGGGATTTGATGCAGTCAAACATGCTCACATCAAGTTTTGAGATGGTTTGACAGCTGGAACTACAGGAATCCTGGCTGTCTTGGTTCTCAGGTGCTGTGAGTCCATCTCAGGTGTCTCCGGGACAGGAATAGTCTTTGTTCTCAGGGTCCGAAAGGCAGGAATGCTGGTGCACACCTTCATTAGTCCTTCACTGTAATGACGACTTGGACACTCAGTCTTCACCTCTCTTGTGGAGGGCTTTGGAAAGTCTATTCTCCTAACAGAGGTCCAACAGAATTCCTCCTTAGGTGTTTGTGCTAAAGTGAATCTAGGAAGGAGTAGGAGGCCAGCAGGTGATTGAATGAAGGCTAGCCTGCTTTAGGAGTCAAACACCTGTTCTTGGAACAAGTGAACTTTGCCTTCTGCCATTTCACCCAAAGTGCTTGGTGATACAGGGTGTGGTGGGTACAGAAAGGAAAGACAGAAGCAGAGAGAAACAAGATGATGCAAAATTCCTCCCACTGTAAAGAAGTCCCTCTGTCTACTGTTAAGGAATTTAGACCAGAACTCTATCTATTGGCCAGGTATGCAGAGCACATCAAAACGCATTTATAATTATTTCATTCAGATTCAGTTTTTGAGAAGGCATCCAACCCGTCTCACACCCCCCCTTAACGTACACCCCGTGTCGCAATGGACTATGAACCAGGCCGAAGTGTAATAATGAAATATTTATTTATTTTTAATTTTGAATACAAATCAAACACATTCAATATAGGGCAGCAATCACCAGTTTGGTGATAATTACACAGTAAAATGATAGGATACACTTAGTTTAACCTTCTAACATAAGATACACAATGCACAATTGAATGAAAGCAAGAATACTTTTTAAGTAGTGCTTTTAAATGGCACCAGAGTTAGACATTCCCCCTGCAACACTCTCTCATACCCTTGTTAACCAAATGTTGTGTGGGTGGAGAGGAGTAGCAAGGAGTCAGGTATACTAGGCAAAAATCAGAATGAAAATCCAACCTACCACCCCTGAATGGGAGACCAAAAGCGCATTAAGCTCCCTTGAAACATGAGGAAAATGGCACTCAGAATTTCTGAATGGTGATTTTGCATGTGCAGTTGAACAGATAAGGCAAGAATGTGTGTGGCTGTATCAAAGAAGCAAGAAAACTCACAAGCTACAAGGCAAGGTACTAAACAAGGGGCATACAGTTTAGAAAATCAACTTTGGGAGGAAAAAACAGTGCATTAAGAATCACACGTGGCAAAATTGCAATTGCTTCGTTTCAGGCAAAAAACTTCAGAAATGAGCTAAACAATCAAAATTGGAAGTCGGTTTTAATGCTAGCGTACAAAGGCATGTAACAGGTATGATACTAAAGTGAAAGGGTGACTCTGGATGGGGACAGTATGGGATTCTTTGTAGGAGAAGTAAATCAGTTTTTATAATGAAAGCAGTTACACGGGCAAAATAGGTTTGAAAAGGAAAATGACAGGTTCTACTGAGACTATTTTTTTAGTGGCTAGATTATTAAAGAAAGACACTGCCCGCGAGAAGGTTAATTTGCAATGTTAACCCGTTCACGGCCTGTGCCTCTTTTTATGGGAATTAATTAATTTAATCCAAATACTACTAAGGACTTCTACAATGGACTGAAATGATTTGGAAAGAATGGTGCTAACACATGGAGATTAACACACATTTCCCAAAGGACATTATACACATAGGATTCTGACAATTTAAGAATTTACTAGGGTATTTATAGGATTTCTATGGGATTGGGCATAATACAAGGTAAAAAAAAGCAATGGGTGCAGCTTTCTGGTTACCGGGGAAGGGTGATACTCACAAAAAGCCCTTGGATGGGGTAGTTTGGACAGCCATCCAGGTCTCTGGACAGCGGGACAGGGGTCTGGCCACTGCGCAGCGACAGCTCTCCTCTAGGGACAAAGCGAGGCAATGAGGGTCTGGTCTCAGTGGACAGTGGGGTGTATCAGCTGGGCAAAGCAGGTCTGGTTACTGGATAATCCCAAAAGGGTTCAGCAGCCTTCCCCCCTTTTTCCCTGAATTATTGGGATTTTTGTAGGGTTTATTTCTGGATGGTGGTTCTGCCTGTATAGGAGGTACTGCATGGGTCGGGATCAGCTACCCCTGGCCTGGCACTGGAGTCGGGAATCTAGCAGTGAGAATGTGGAATGTCTGGATCTATAGCTGTTGATTTTTTTTTAATGTCCTGAATTTTGACTGTCTCCTCCTTATATAGGCTGTATGACATCAGAGGATGTTTACTATGTGGGCAGAACTAAGCTGGACCTACCTCTAAGATGGGATAGGTCAGGCTGTAAATGTTGCTGCCTTCCTGTAAGCAGATTGGACTGAAGGAAGTGACTCAGTTTTAGTGTGTGTGTTTTTATGAGGTGCTTTGTTATACTATAGTTATTTTTGCCAAAACTAGTTATGAAACAAAACCTTCATATTTATAAACTTATACAAATTAGATAGGCAAATACCATATTTCACATGGAGCATACTATTCCAAACCCCAAGGTTGTGCGATGAAGTTTAGTCCATCGGCCAACTTTTCACAATTTCTATGGAAAATAGTTCCCCTAAAAATCTACAAATGGATACACAGAAGCTTATCAATGTCAGACACATTTGCATTTAAGTTTCATAACTGTGCCATGCACGCTTTCCACAGAAATGTCACTTTGATGCAGTTTGCGTTCCCCACATGCTAGGAAGATCCACATCGTCTTATTTTCATGGTGCCAAAATTACATTCAAGCTGTCAAAATTTTACATTCCTGCTTTTTTAGATTACTGAAATAAATGTCTTTATCTGAAAAATCTTTTCAATCACATGGGCTGGCTTTGTTCCCAAAAGTGGGAAGTCCTTTCAACCCCCCAGCCAAATGGCATGCTCTGGTCAGCTTTGCCCAGAGGTTGCTATGACTCCCCTTTGATCCTAGGCAGTTGAAGCTGAGGAGAGGTGTCAAAGGAATTTGCATTTCAGTGACAGGGCTGTCCATTGTCCCATGCTGCAGCAATACAGCTCAGTCTGTTAAGTCACCACTTCCCACACCTCTGGGCCTTTCATGTCGTAAAGGAACATCCTTTCCCATGGGGCTGGCACATTAGAAGGGCCTGCTTTGCAAGAACTGGTTGACAGCAATTGCTTGGCCTTTCCAGGGTGTTGAAGTACTTTTTGTGGGGAAAAATAAATTACACAGAGTACAATTTACCTATAATTTCCATTCAGCTTGTACAATATAAACTCACTGCTTTGAAGAGCAGTGAAACACGGGTTAATTTTACTTTCCCTAGTAATTTACAAATGGAATTTTCCCCGCATCTTCATTCTGAACATTTCCATAGATCTGGTCAATTTCTCATACACAGGGATCTGTTCAAGAAAAGGGTTCTTTGAAACTAACATAAGCAAAGGGCGAGAGAAAGCTTCTTGTAAAGAGTTGTGCCTGTGTTCATTTGTTGCAAAAGTAAACGCTTGCCGTACGGCCTGAAACACATTTCTCTGCTCTTTCACAGATTTTACTTGACACACAATGCCTTTCAGGGATGAATGGCCCTCCTTTGATGGTATTCATCCAGAGGATAGCTGGGCATGGCTGTGTTTTACTGGTACCAAACTATGAAATGTTGGAAGATGAAAATAACACCAGTGCAAAGTCATTTTAAACACAGAAAATGTTTTCTTTCAGTTGGAGGTTTTGAGCTGGCAGCATAACAGCGCAGAGCAAAGCTGCCTTTGAATTCATTTCTTTGGTGCACATGAAGAAAATAAATGCAGCCTTTCTCGGGGTGTTCTATGTTCTATCTCGCCCCATATGTGTTCAGCAGAGCCAGCGCAGCCATTACTTTTGCAACTGCTAAAACGCAGTTTTGGCGATGCCAGGGAATATGTGCTCAGCAGACCCAGTGCAGCCATTCTTCTTGTAACTGAAGAAAATGCAGTTTGGTGGTGCAGGGGAGTTCTGCTGGGCTGGTAAATTTACCCCACACTACACTAACCCCGCCCCCTTTCCTTCTCAATAGTATGAAAGGCATTTTGCTATGCAGCCTACTGTGAGGCTGCTCCTGTTGTGAATGGGTGCGCCCTCTGATTACTGTTTCCAGGACAGCTTTCTATAGTGTGGCAGTCTCTCTGGGGAATGTGTTACCTGCCCTCACAGAGGAACAAAGAGAGGCAATCTCAAAGGATACAGTCCTGCTAGCAGTAGCAAAGACAGCCTGTCTTTGGAGAATACACATAATCCTGTCACAGCTGTGCCGGGCTCACAGGGCTAACACGTGTGTGATATCAAACAACTGTGGATGTAATAATTATGAGAAAACCATAATTCAGGTATGGCTTATATTTAAAGATGCATCTGCCACCAGGACAGTAAACTCAGAATAATAGGGTTTTGGTACAGGGGCGCATATCTTAAACGTAGCCTCTGTGCTGCAGAGACTTAGCTGTCCCTGCAGCAGTCAAAGGGACACTTGTGTCCTTTGAACCTGCTCTGTGCCACTCGTAGAGCAGTTGCTGCAGACAGGATATTGATGCAGCAGGGCACAGGTATACACTAGGCATGGAGATTATGAGGATCTGATCAGAAGATTTCCCTTTCGGGGATGAAATTACCTGCATCGTGTGATTAAATATTCATAATCAAAAAAGCCAGGACTTCCACACACTTGCCAGGTGGCGATTCCTCACAACCACACATAAGTGTGCTAAAAGACCAAATTAAATGCTGCAAAATCCCTCATTCACAATGCACCCACTTGCAGCTAGCACAGAAGGATTGCGGATATGCAGCTTGACCTTCACATCAAGAACTTAGTGAATTGGATTTAGTTTTGCATAGGCTGGTCAGAAATACAAAAAACTCTTTTTCCAAAGTCAGACCTGTGCTCATTAGTTCAAGCTTCAGTCCTTTCCAAAGTAGACTATGGGAATGACCTCCTCTTTCATCTCCAAGAAAACATTTGGATCAAGTGAAAGCGGAGCAGTATGCAGCAGCATGAATGACATCCAGCAACTACCCGTACCTGGCTCATCCAGCTGTTATTACAGGCAGTTATGGAGCATTCAAAAGCAAAGATAATTTCTCACTGGAAATCCAAAATTTGAAGAAACAACAAACATTGAGTCATTAGTTCTTTGACTTTTCCCGAAAGATCTAGAAATTGCTCTCTCATTACCGACATAGTGGTGCCTGGAGAAGACGTGCAACTGGAAGGACATTTTGAGGAAGCTGTAGATATGGGTGATCTGTGAAGTGACAACAGAATAACCCCAACTGAAAGTGTGTCCATCTCTTCAAGCATTTCCAAATAAGTAGCAACATGTTGATCACCATGTGCTCCAAGATTTAATTATACTTAGACCAAAGGATGACCAGTCAATAGTTAGCAGGTTTGTTGCTGTCTGCAGCACTTTATTTTTGATGTTTTTGTGGCAAGATGGTATCCACCTTGGAGTGGTTTGGGAGTATTATAGAGTAACGAAAGTGGTTGCAGAGAGAGAGAAGATGTAGGTGAGGATAAGGGGTGTAAGTTCTATAAAAGATTAGTTTGAAAATATGACAGCAGACGTGTAGATGCGGTGGACACACCAGAGGATCAGTGACGATATGGGTGTAGGAAATATTAGAGATAATGTGGGCGGTAGGAATGAGGTCTGGTGGTAATGAGAAGAGGGAATGGAGGTTAGGGAGGGTATCATATATCTCATGTGTCACATGGACTTCTTCCCTTTTCTGTCTGCAACTGCTCACCATGGGAAGTAGCCATGTGTATGAGTCCATGTTTCTATTACAGTTTTTACCCTCCCATCCTCAGTGTCAGGGGAAGAGGGGTGTAGGTAGGGAAACTTAATCAGGCCCTCTTCATTTAAACAACCAAAATTCTGTCTGCCTACTCATTCGTGTGGATTTGTGTTAATGTTCCTTATTGGACAGAGTTGTAAAATGCACTCAGTTATTTCATTTATGAGTTCTATGTGTTTGTCTGAAATGGGGAAACTCTGCATTGGGGTATTATTTGGTTATTTAATTTGCAAAAAACAAGGGGGGGTCCTGGGCGTCCCTCTGCCGGTCATTAGTCCCGGTTACGAGAGACTTACCCAGAATCCCTAGCACACTATCTATTACAGAGGAGAAATATCTAAAACATATCAGTCTTTGTCCTGCCCTAGGGCAGTCCAGTACCAAAATGCTAAGAAATTCTCCTCTGAACAAGACAGCAACCCCAGGCACGTGTTTCGGTCTGGTTGGACCTCATCAGTAGGGTGGAGCTGTGCGTCTTTAAGAATAGTGAGCAAGGGGTCCACGTCTGGATTCCCCTAGTAACTGAGGGTGAGAACCAATGTTACTTAAATATGCAAAAACACAAGGGGGGTCCTGGGAGTACCTCTGCGGGACATTAGTTCCAGTTACGAGAGATTTACCCACAGTCTTTAGCTCACTATCTTTCACAGAGGAGAAATATCTAAAACATATCAGTCATTGTCCTGCCCTAGGGCAGTCCAGCACAGAAATACTAAGCAATTCTCCTCTGAACAAGAGTACCAAAAGCAACTACAGGCACGTGTTTTGGTCTGGTTGGACCTCATCAGTAGGGTGGAGCTGTGCCGCTCTAAGAATAGTGAGAAAGGGGTCCACGTCTGGATTCCCCTGGTAACTTAGGGTGAGACCCAAAGTTACTTAAATATGCAAAAAACAAAGGTGATCTTGGGAGTCCCTCTGGCAGACATTAGTCCCGGTTACAAGAGACTTACCAAGAGTCTTGAGCTCACTATCTTTCACAGTGAAGACACATCTAAAACATATCAGTCTTTGTCCTCGCCTAGGGCAGTCCAGCACTGGAATGCTAAGCAATTCTCCTCTGAACAAGAGTACGAATAGCAACAATTCATTATGAAGCACATAGCTAGCGAGCAAGTACTAATATCATTTACTCTAAAAAAAAGTCTAAACCAGTACCTGTGGAGAGCTATACATCGGGGACACACTAATCGGAAATAAACGAGATCCACTTCTCCATCATTGCACATGACAGTTCTTTCTCCTTCTCACTATCTTTCTCGTTTATTGTGGCAATAAGCCCAGAGACTGCGGGCCATTACCGCCTAAGGTAATGCCCCCGGGGCCCATAGTTACAGGCCCAAGCATAGAGTGGGCCTTCGTGGTAATGCCCCACATTTGAGGGGCTTATTGCCATTAGTACCCCGGCCCGTTACAACGGGGTACTAAAAATATTTTTTTCTGTTCCAAAACGCTCCAGCGTTCAGAACAGAAAAAAAGAATTGTAAGAAAATGGCTGCCGGGGAAGGGAAAACAGATTCTGTTTTCACTTTCCATGGTGGCAATTAAAAAGATAGGAAAAAAGTAAACAAATAAACTGGTCACCATGGGAAGAGAGACTGGACTATGTGTAGTCCCTTCTCCCTTTCCATGGCAGCCATTAAAAAGATAGGAAAAAAGTGAACAAATATAATGCCCGCCATAGGAAGGGAGAAGGGACTACACGTAGTCCCTTCTTCATTTCCATGATGGCCTTTCACAGATGGGGAGTCAACACACTGGGGACTGAAGTGTTCCCAGCGCATCCGCTCTCGAAATGGAGAAAAAAAAGAAGGTAAGTGGGGGTGGGAGGGCGGTAAGGAAATTCGGGAGAGGGGCTGCGGGGGAGAAGACTTACCTGATTCCCCGGCAAGGGGAGATGGCGGCCGCCGGAAATGAGGAGGCTCAGGGCATAGTGATAGTGGTAATGCCCACATTCTGAGCCTCCCCATTCGCTGGGAGGCCACCACACCCCCCTCGCCGGGTACTAATCAGGGGTAATACATTTGTAAAGAGTAGCCACCTTCTGCAGTCTGGTGATCTAATCCTAATGATATCCCCTGGTTGATGTACCCAGCAAGCTCCATATAATGCCAAGAAGGGGAGCTTTCTTATATTGTGAATCACCACATCTCTACCCTGTGTAGCTGCTTTTAATTTGACTTCTTTCTTTAGGCAAACTAGTGTGCGAAAGCAACTTATTTTCATTAAATGTATTGTTTTATTGTATTTGGCTGAATTACTTCAACTTTACAAATATATAAAATGTGATGTATGAACATATATAAAATGTACAGCTCATAATATATGAATTATAATTCAATCACATACAAAAAGAAAACCTAAATATACAACACAATAAAATACAGATAAAATCAATTTCCTTCATAATAAACATATCAAACATATCACAATTATGCATACCATTTCAATAAAAAACGATGCCAAACAATAAAAAAGGTTTTATTCCTATCTCTATCTGTTTTAATACTTCTTTTACTTAAAAACGTGGACTTGCAGATTATTAATAAAACCCCAAACTTCTAAACCATCGGAAATCGAGGAAAGACCAATTAATCTATGTCATAAACATTCACGTAGCTAATTCTTTTTAAATAAAGAGCACGGGCAAATACAAATAACGGACAGGATAGGAATAAATGTTTGCACGTTTCTTCTGTAATGTCGACAACATTTTTTATCACTGGGTATCAAACCTCTCCTTACTAAGATTTCTCTTGTGGGCAGGAGACTGGTGTGAAATCTAAGTAGCGCATTAAGTGCAAAACCTTTCAGAATTCTCCTCAAATAAGTACTTATCACCGCCAATTTCTTATGTTCCATTGATGGATGAGAGACGTATAACCATGCAGCTTCTCTTTTTTTCTTTGCCATTGTAGTTTGTTTCATTTCATTTCCATTCTTTTTTTTAATACAATTTTGTTTTCATACTTCACTGTGTGGTATCATCTCATTGGTTTCATGCATTTCATGTTGGGTGTTTTCCCATTCAATTGCAACCATTGTGTGTGACGGACATGGGTTCATTTGCTTTATGAACATTGGGGGTGTAACATGCAATTTCTATTTCCATGTGGGTGAATGGGTTACTTGGTAGGGATTTTGGCTGTGGAGGCTGACCATTACGCACATGATTGGGGATTGTGAGGACCTGGTGGAGGCTGCCCATGGTGGCTGGGGGGTGGGGGTGGTGGGAGACATGAGTGGGGGCCTGGTGGAGGGTGCCCCTGCACTGCTGGGGGGTGGGGGTGGTGGGGAACATGAGTTGGACATGGGTGGGGGCCTCTGGCAGGTGCCCCACAGTGCTGGGGGGTGGGGGTGGTGGGGAACATGAGTTGGACATGGGTGGGGGCCTGCTGGCAGGTGCCCCACAGTGCTGGGGGGTGGGGGTGGTGGGGAACATGAGTTGGACATGGGTGGGGGCCTGCTGGCAGGTGCCCCACAGTGCTGGGGGGTGGGGGTGGTGGGGAACATGAGTTGGACATGGGTGGGGGCCTGGTGGCAGGTGCCCCACAGTGCTGGGGGGTGGGGGGGGTGGGGAACATGAGTTGGACATGGGTGGGGGCCTGCTGGCAGGTGCCCCACAGTGCTGGGGGGTGGGGGTGGTGGGGAACATGAGTTGGACATGGGTGGGGGCCTGGTGGCAGGTGCCCCACAGTGCTGGGGGGTGGGGGTGGTGGGGCACATGAGTTGGACATGGGTGGGGGCCTGGTGGCAGGTGCCCCACAGTGCTGGGGGGTGGGGGGGTGGGGAACATGAGTTGGACATGGGTGGGGGCCTGCTGGCAGGTGACCCACAGTGCTGGGGGGTGGGGGTGGTGGGGAACATGAGTTGGACATGGGTGGGGGCCTGCTGGCAGGTGCCCCACAGTGCTGGGGGGTGGGGGTGGTGGGGTACATGAGTTGGACATGGGTGGGGGCCTGGTGGCAGGTGCCCCACAGTGCTGGGGGGTGGGGGGGTGGGGAACATGAGTTGGACATGGGTGGGGGCCTGCTGGCAGGTGCCCCACAGTGCTGGGGGGTGGGGGTGGTGTGAGACATGGGTGGGGCCTGCTGGCAGGTGCCCCACAGTTCAGGGGGGTGGGGGTGGTGGGGGACATGAGTTGGACATGGGTGGGGGCCTGGTGGCAGGTGCCCCAAAGTGCTGGGGGGTGGGGGTGGTGTGAGACATGGGTGGGGGCCTGGTGGAGGCTGCCCCTGCACTGCTGGGGGGTGGGGGTGGTGAGAGACATGGGTGGGGGCCTGGTGGATGCTGCCCCTGGTGGCTGGGGGGTGGGGGTGGTGTGAGACATGGGTGGGGGCTTTGTGGTGGGTGCCCCTGCACTGCTGGGGGGTGGGGGTGGTGGGAGACATGGGGGGGGGGCATGGTGGAGGCTGCCCCTGCACTGCTGGTGGGTGGGGGTGGTGGGGAACATGAATTGGACATGGGTGGGGGCCTGCTGGCAGGTGCCCCACAGTGCTGGGGGGTGGGGGTGGTGAGGAACATGAGTTGCACATGGGTGGGGGCCTGCTGGCAGGTGCCCCACAGTGCTGGGGGGTGGGGATGCTGGGAGACATGGGTGGGGGCCTGGTGGTTGGTGCCCCTGGTGGCTGGGGGGTGGGGGTGGTGGGAGACATGGGTGGGGGCCTGGTGGAGGCTGCCCCTGGTGGCTGGGGGGTGGGGGTGGTGGGAGACATGGGTGGGGGCCTGGTGGAGGCTGCCCCTGGTGACTGGGGGGGTAGGGGTGGTGGGAGACATGGGTGGGGGCCTGGTGGTTGGTGCCCCTGGTGGCTGGGGGTGCAGGGGGACATGCGTTGAGGGGGAGTAGTGCAAGTTGACATGTGGGTTGGCTGGTGGGCATGGGCATGGTGGGTGGGGTGCCTGCATGACAAGTGCAGGGTAGGCCCCTGTGGTGTGAGCCACCTGCAGGTGCCGTGGAGGGTGTAGAGGGAACACCTGGGTGGGCCCACACGTGCAATTCACGTGTGGTGCTCCCCGCGCACCCCTGTAATACACGTACCCTGATGGAATCACGTGTGGAACTTCCCCCGCACCCTGAAATACACGTACCCTGATGGAATCGCGTGTGGAACTTCCCGCGCACCCCTCGAATACACGTACCCTGCTGAAATCACGTGTGGAACTTCACGCGCACCCTGAAATACACGTACCCTGATGGAATCGCGTGTGGAACTTCCCGCGCACCCCTGAGATACGCGTACCCTGCTCGCATGGGCCCAATCGCGTGTGGAAATTCCCGCGCACCCCTGAAATACACGTACCCTGCTGGAATCGCGTGTGTAACTTCCCCTGCACCCTGTTATACACGTACCCTGCTGATATCGCGTGTGGAACTTCACGCGCACCCCGGAATACACG
Organism: Ambystoma mexicanum; assembly: GCF_040938575.1. Classification (NCBI taxonomy): domain Eukaryota; kingdom Metazoa; phylum Chordata; class Amphibia; order Caudata; family Ambystomatidae; genus Ambystoma; species Ambystoma mexicanum. The sequence goes on along the minus strand of NC_090922.1, from coordinate 648,932,055 downwards.
TACCCTGATGGAATCGCGTGTGGAACTTCACGCGCACCCCAAAATACACATACCCTGCTGATATCGCGTGTGGAACTTCACGCGCACCCCGAAATACACGTACCCTGATGGAATCGCGTGTGGAACTTCCCGCGCACCCCTGAGATACGCGTACACTGCTCGCACGGGCCCAATCGCGTGTGGAAATTCCCACGCACCCCTGAAATACACGTACCCTGCTGGAATCGCGTGTGTAACTTCCCCTGCACCCTGTAATACACGTACCCTGCTGATATCGCGTGTGGAACTTCACGCGCACCCCGAAATACACGTACCCTGATGGAATCGCATGTGGAACTTCCCGCGCACCCCTGAGATACGCGTACCCTGCTCGCACGGGCCCAATCGCGTGTGGAAATTCCCGCGCACTCCTGAAATACACGTACCCTGATGAAATCACATGTGGTACTTCCCGCGCACCCCTGAAATACGCGTACCCTGCTTGCAGGGGGCCAATCGCGTGAGGTACTTCCCGCGCACCCCTGAAATACACGTACCCTGCTGGAATCGCGTGTGTAACTTCCCCTGCACCCTGTAATACACGTACCCTGCTGATATCGCGTGTGGAACTTCACGCGCACCCCGGAATACACGTACCCTGATGGAATCGCGTGTGGAACTTCCCGCGCACCCCTCGAATACACGTACCCTGCTGAAATCGCGTGTGGAACTTCACGCGCACCCCGAAATACACGTACCCTGATGGAATCGCGTGTGGAACTTCCTGCGCACCCCTGAGATACACGTACCCTGATGGAATCGCGTGTGGAACTTCCCGCGCACCCCTCGAATACACGTACCCTGCTGAAATCGCGTGTGGAACTTCACGCGCACCCCGAAATACACGTACCCTGATGGAATCGCGTGTGGAACTTCCCGCGCACCCCTGAGATACACGTACCCTGCTCGCACGGGCCCAATCGCGTGTGGAAATTCCCGCGCACCCCTGAAATACACGTACCCTGCTGGAATCGCGTGTGTAACTTCCCCTGCACCCTGTAATACACGTACCCTGCTGATATCGCGTGTGGAACTTCACGCGCACCCCGAAATACACGTACCCTGATGGAATCGCATGTGGAACTTCCCGCGCACCCCTGAGATACGCGTACCCTGCTCGCACGGGCCCAATCCCGTGTGGAAATTCCCGCGCACTCCTGAAATACACGTACCCTGATGAAATCACATGTGGTACTTCCCGCGCACCCCTGAAATACGCGTACCCTGCTTGCAGGGGGCCAATCGCGTGAGGTACTTCCCGCGCACCCCTGAAATACACGTACCCTGCTGGAATCGCGTGTGTAACTTCCCCTGCACCCTGTAATACACGTATCCTGCTGATATCGCCTGTGGAACTTCATGCGCACCCCGGAATACACGTACCCTGATGGAATCGCGTGTGGAACTTCACGCGCACCCCGAAATACACGTACCCTGATGGAATCGCGTGTGGAACTTCCCGCGCACCTCTGAGATACGCGTACCCTGCTCGCACGGGCCCAATCGCGTGTGGAAATTCCAGCGCACCCTTGAAATACACGTACCCTGATGAAATCGCGTGTGGTACTTCCCCCGCACCCCGAAATACACGTACCCTGATGGAATCGCGTGTGGAACTTCCCGCGCACCCCTCGAATACACGTACCCTGCTGAAATCGCATGTGGAACTTCACGCGCACCCCGAAATACACGTACCCTGATGGAATCGCGTGTGGAACTTCCCGCGCACCCCTGAGATACACGTACCCTGCTCGCACAGGCCCAACCGCGTGTGGAAATTCCCGCGCACCCCTGAAATACACGTACCCTGCTGGAATCGCGTGTGTAACTTCCCCTGCACCCTGTAATACACGTACCCTGCTGATATCGCGTGTGGAACTTCACGCGCACCCCGGAATACACGTACCCTGATGGAATCGCGTGTGGAACTTCACGCGCACCCCAAAATACACGTACCCTGCTGATATCGCGTGTGGAACTTCACGCGCACCCCCCCGGAATACACGTACCCTGATGGAATCGCGTGTGGAACTTCACACGCACCCCGAAATACACGTACCCTGATGGAATCGCGTGTGGAACTTCCCGCGCACCCCTGAGATACGCGTACCCTGCTCGCACGGGCCCAATCGCGTGTGGAAATTCCCGCGCACCCCTGAAATACACGTACCCTGCTGGAATCGCGTGTGTAACTTCCCCTGCACCCTGTAATACACGTACCCTGCTGATATCGCGTGTGGACCTTCACGCGCACCCCGGAATACACGTACCCTGATGGAATCGCGTGTGGAACTTCACACGCACCCCGAAATACACGTACCCTGATGGAATCGCGTGTGGAACTTCCCGCGCACCCCTGAGATACGCGTACCCTGCTCGCACGGGCCCAATCGCGTGTGGAAATTCCCGCGCACCCCTGAAATACACGTACCCTGATGAAATCGCGTGTGGTACTTCCCGCGCACCCCTGAAATACGCGTACCCTGCTCGCAGGGGGCCAATCGCGTGAGGTACTTCCCGCGCACCCCTGAAATACACGTACCCTGCTGGAATCGCGTGTGTAACTTCCCCTGCACCCTGTAATACACGTACCCTGCTGATATCGCGTGTGGAACTTCACGCGCACCCCGGAATACACGTACCCTGATGGAATCGCGTGTGGAACTTCACGCGCACCCCGAAATACACGTACCCTGATGGAATCACGTGTGGAACTTCCCGCGCACCCCTGAGATACGCGTACCCTGCTCGCACGGGCCCAATCGCGTGTGGAAATTCCCACGCACCCCTGAAATACACGTACCCTGATGAAATCGCGTGTGGAACTTCCCGCGCACCCCTGTAATACGCGTACCCTGCTCGCAGGGGGCCAATCGCGTGAGGTACTTCCCGCGCACCCCAGTGATACACGTAGCCCGCTTGCTGTGCTGGTACAGGGTTAGCGCAGCCCTTTGCGCTGGATTGGGTATATTAATGGCTTTTCCCTGCGCGAGAGGCGTTCTTGGGGGCGTAACTGGCGCTGCTGCAGGGTCGCTGCGCCACTGTGCGCCACGGCTGGTTTTGGTGGCTGGAATCCATGAATACGCTGTGCGCGGAAATGGATTCTTGCGCACGCAGCTGGCGCAGGGATTTGCACGCGCACACTGTGCGCCAGCCGCGTGCGCCACTTGTGCGCTGAATTATATGAATTACCCCCTAAATAACGGATATTTATTGATCTCAGTTTTAATCTGGCACTACAATTCCCAGCAGGCTAACCCATGGAGAGGATGGGTCCATTCTTCCCCCTTTTTCCAATAAAATGATCCTCCTGCTTTAGTTCTTCCTCTATTCTTGCTACTGCAGTGCTAAGTTAAAATGAATGACAATTATTTTAAACTTTAGAGCAGACTATTGGTATGGTTATGCGTGTAAACATTTTACCATCAGTGGGGCGGGAGTGGGCTGCTCTTTGTATGCTATGCAGGTAAAACACTTAAGTTTAGCTCATCCAGTGTTTACAATCTTACACTTCACTTACTTTCTGAAACAGGATCTGTGCTTACCTAGAGTCGTAGGAACATGACAGACACCCGAATGCAGGATATTGGCCTGGTCATTTGAATATTACTTTCAGAGTGGGGGGACATTGAATAAGCAGTGCACCATGAACCATTTATCTTAAATAAGCCTAGCACAAAGACAAGGTTGTGCTAAACCCCCAGTAATGAGCAATATGTAAGGATTGGCATTTTTTAAACACATAGCAGCACCATTTTGACAGTATATTTCATACATGTTACTGAGATTGGATTTCCATGCAGGAGTGAGATTCAGCAACAATTGAGACTGTGGACCGCGCCTCCTTTATTGAAACCCTATCCCTAAATTCCATCAAAAAATCAATGACAACGTCTTTGAAGGAATTTTCTTCAGAGATTGAGAATTTTATTTCTACTACAGTGTCACAAGCCTCGTGCCCTCCAATAGCTGTCATTAATTCTTTCATTTAAGTGCCCAGGGGATTCCCATGTCAATGAGGGGTGCTCTTTTACAAGACCCAGCATGAACAAAAGAAATAAGGAAATACCATGAGAGCACTAGGGATGCGTGCAGTCCTCACACTCCAGGAAAAGGAATATATTTGGTCATCAAACAGTGGTATTGTTTCTTAAAGGTCCCCTGGATACGAGAGATTAGAAATGATGGCTAAAGAGCATGGATAATTATAATTCAGCTCTATTGACACCTCTGCAAAACCCTAATGATCGTGGGACTGCATCTATCTATTGTTACTCCTCCTAGTCATATTGCATAATGGTTAGTCTTTGTCTGATCCTGATCTCACGATTCTAGTGGTGTAATTGGTAATGGTTTATAGTGATAATTTCGACAACAAAAATGTCGAAAGTCAAAATTTCAAAAAAAAAAATGTCGAAAAAAAATGTCGACTTTTTTTTTCAATGCATTTTTTTTTTTAAATAGGGGGGTTCCCCCCAACCCCCCTTTTTTAATTTTTTTTTTAAATTGTTCCCTTTTTTTTAACTCCCGAACCCCTAAAATAAATATATAATAAAAAAAAACGAAAGTCGACATTTTTTTTTCCGACATTTTTGTCTGTCGACATTTTTTTTCTCGAATTATGACTGGCCACCATTGGTAATTGCTATTGGTTATTTATATTGGCTTAAAACCCAGAGATTTCTAGGCGCTGCCCAAGGATTGAACCTGTGTTGCTCTGAGTCGGCTTGCTTCCAAGGCAAGCACTTTGACCCTGAGTTATCCTCCTGGCCCTCCAAGAGCACACTGGAGCAAACATGTTTGAACCTATGTCTTTACTGCATTCTTCTCCAAAAGAGGTGCTCCCCCTTACCAACCACGGCTTATAGCATTCAAACCGGAATATCCTCAAAAATAGATTGTATTAGAAAGGGTAGGATGAGATCAGAACATCCTAGACCCAAAACATGTAATAGTACACCTACGATTAAGCCACACTGTAGTATGTTTCTGCCAGAGTACAGACAAGAACTAAATAAGGTACCAGGGTAGGTTACTTGATACTGTTGGCCACTGGCCAAGATTTTGGATTTCCAACCACTATCGTCTGCAATAGATCCAGAAAAATGAGTGGATGGGCCAATAGTACACTGTTTTTTGGTCAAAATCAACACGCTCCTCAGTGGTGAACGGTGTAAAGGGATTTTACAGAAAATAACCCCCCCACCAGACTGGCTTGCAGGTCAGATACAGAATCACACAATGCAGCACTATGTGAAAGTCGTCAACAAATGTGTGACAACTTTGTCCTCTTTGTACAAAGCACAAACTACACTGAAGAAAATAATCTACCCACTCGTTTTTTCAGAGGGTCATCTGAGGAAGGAGTGGCTCATCTGGTCGTGCAATGGTGTCTCTGTGTAAGAACGCGCATGAGTGAAAGCTACATGTGTATGATTTTATGTCATGTTAATAAAGCAATATGCCCCGAGCGGTGGGGGCATTACCGACTCATAGGGCTTAATGGGAATAGGGAGGGAGCAAGTAACGGTACCACAATTTGCGGTACCGTTATTTGCTCCCTGGTTGGTTTGCGGCTCCCGCTAAGGGCGCCTGGTAGAACCAGGCGCCCATTGCGGGATCCGCTAAGGGACCTCGTAGTAGTGCGGTAAGGGATTCCCGGCACCGGTCTCCTTAACGGTCCCCAGTATCCCTTACCACCCTACTTGGAATGAGGCCCAATGTCTAAATTCTGTGTACTGTATTTCTTCTGTAGGCTCATCAGTATCATCGATATTTTGTTGGGCAAAGAAAACTTTTAATGTCAGTTTCTTAATTTAAATAAGTCTACCTTACTATCAAACAGAATTAGGCTATTTGTAGGTGCAAAGGTGAGACCTTTTTTTGTAATAGAGTGAGTTCAGTGTCAGTATTTTTTTTGGGGGATATTGTTGTGTTATTGGTCGAGTCTGGTTTCTTTCTGTGTCCTCTCCTGGACCTGTTCCTCTTCCTCCTCTACCTAAAAAACAGTGATGCAGTGGTTATTGTCTTCTCTGTGTTTGCATGTTCTCTGCTAGTACCTGTTGCTTCTGTTCTGTTCATTAGCGGTTGACTCTGAGTCTGTACTGCCTGGGTCTGAACACCTTGTGTCTGTGTTACCACAATAGGTACAAGAAAGAAAGAGGTAACTCAAAATGGACATATAACAGCTATGATGATTTAGAGAAGCACATTTATTATTTTTCTAGGATCACATTCCATATCCTCACCAAGTAAGCTGTGTGCTTACCTGAAGTCCAAGATGACATTTTATTTTAAACATGACCCAGCAGTCAGGTAAACAATTAAAATAATCTTTTCCCTTCAAAATCTTTATTTACTGTCAATTATACATAGAAACACAGACAAGGTATTTATTTACAGAGATTATCTCATTTACTTTTTTAGAATTGAGTCCCTGAAGACCAAAATGCATTCCAAATACCATGCACTGCCTGTGTCTCTGGAAATAAAGAACTTCTTTTGAATTTTACATTTGTTGTCAAGAAGAATGCATACATAAGAAATGTTTAAAAATACTACTATGAACCTATGTATTGCATTTATATAACACAAGCAATTGCACATGTTAAATTACACAAATGGGTGCTTCATTGCATGTTTTTACACACAACTGGCTTGTAAGAGGCGACTGCAACCTATTTACATCATTAACCCATGGCTCAGTTGGAGCCCCATTTCCACAATATTCTTGTACCATTCTTCTTACTCTGAGCACAGTCCTCCCACCTGCTCTTTATCATCTGGCCCTATGCTTAGTCATTCACCTACAAGAAGCTAGGATCACGATGAAACATGTGAATCTCCAGAGCATCCTCCAATGGGATTCAGTTTATCCCTGTTAAAACGTCATCTAGCAATAATAGGAATATATACCAGTATGATGCATCAGTGAATCCCTGCTTGCCTGACCAAATAGTTACATGGCCATACAGAAGCCACCACCACCACCAACATGCTGTAGAAATGCTGGCAACAAGGCCATGCTGTTGTATGGTGCCCATAGTGCAGTATGGTATTACCCAAATTGTTTGTTTACAATTGTTCAAATGAACAATTGACCGATTTTAAAGGGTCACAATTGACCTTTTCACAATTGACTGCATACATATATATATATATATATATATATACATATATATATTACACAGCCACGGTAGTGGCTGTTTAGTTATGGTTAAGTTGCTGTTTCCATAGGAAGAGCCCTTTTTGGGTGGTTTATAACTTTGCTCTCCCTCGACGAATCCTCACCAAACTTTGCAAAAAAAGTACATAGGTCACTCTGAATTTGCAAAGTTTGGTGAGGTTTGGTTCGGGGGGGGTCAAAGTTATAAGGCGGGTCCCAAAACTTCTTGTTTTCTCATAGACTGAATGGGGAAAAAACTTTGCTCACGTCTACAGCCCAAACCGCTGGATGGATTTTCACCAAATTTGGACCAGGAGCAGCGGCTTGGTCCCGAAAGTGTGCTTTTGCAAATTTGATGAAAATCCGTCCAGTAGTTTTTTATAAAATGAGCAAAAAATAGGTTAAAAAAAATTAGTGATATCTATGTTCGGTCCGCGGACACACTTCCCTGTACGCTCCGCGGACAGTGTCCTGATTGGCTAATCGGCTTGCATCATGTCCACGGACATGCAACATGTTCATTGATTGGACGGTGAAGAGCGTGAAGCGCGTCAGATTTTCTGTTTGCAAGCAATTTCAAATTGTTCTCCAAACACATGTTTGCAAGCATGTTCAAAGTGTTCTTAGAACACGTTATGTGTCCTGGGATGTTCGTAAATAAACGAAATGAGGGTGTCCTGAGGACGCTATGTCTGTGCGTACTGTTCGTAGGCAAGTTGAAACTGTTCTAAGGACACTCATGATGTCCGCGGACATTAAAAGTGTCCATATGGCATAGTCGAAATGTTTGATTATATGGGTGTGATATGCTGCGATGGTTGTGGCTAGGACATAGAGTCTTGGGAGCATGGCCATATGGCCATGCACCCAAGACTCTATGCCCTGGCCACAACCACCGCAGCATATCACACCCATAGTGGCTTATAACTTTTGGATCCAAGAACAAATTTATAAGCAACAAAGTTATAAGCCACTATGGGTGTGATATGCTGTGATGGTTGTGGGCAGGGTCTATAGTCTTGGGTGCATGGACAAGATCAAATTTATAGGCAGCAAAGTTATAAATCACTATGGGTGTGATTTGCTGTGATGGTTGTACTTAATATAATATACTTACTGTTTGGTTTAGTAACTGGAGTACATGTATTTCTTGTTTATTTCTGTGATAAAAGAAAATATCATGTTAGTATCAGTATTTTGTAACAACTTCTTATAACATTGAATAATCCATTTTTTTTACCCTCATATTTAGTAGATTAGAGACCAGTGTACTGTGCAATTTGCTCAGTTTCTGTGTTTGTTGCTAAAATCATTGGGTCTGTGGGAGAAAAAAAATCCATGTTGGATTAAAAAAAAACCTTTTTTTGTTATGTTACAGTCTATTTGTTTGTTTTCAGTGTTCACTTGTTGTTTCTGTCTAATGCTCTATATATTGGCTTGTTGCAGATTTTTGGAGCAGTTAGATACCTGTTGACATATTCTAACAGTCTATTTTTTGTTATAATGAAGTGGTATTGATTTATCTATTTGGATATTGTAAAATTTTGGGTTAGTTAGATACCATTTGGCGTATTCTAACTGTCTATTTTTTGTTATAATGTAGTGGTATTGATTTATCTGTTTAGTTATTGGAAATCCTGGGGTAGTTAGGTACCAGTTGGCGTATTCTAACTGTTTATTTTTTTATATAATTTAGTGGTATTCATTTATCTGTTTAGTTGTTGTAGAATCTTGGGGCAGTTATATAGCTGTTGGCATATTGTAACAATTTATAATTTTCTAATAAAAGTTTAGTTAATGTTTAAGAACAGTTTAGTTAATAAATTTTGGTTTTAAGAAGATTAAATAAGCGTTTGCAAGATTTGCAAGTAATCTCTGCTTTAGAGTAATGGTACTATCATTACATTCGAAGCATCCACAATTCTTTTTTATATATGCAGTATAGTGACCTGCATTGGTTGTGGCTATTGTGTGGTAGGTTATACCTATTGTTGTGAAGGTTTTTTTTACCAAGTGATACTTGACCATGTGTGAATCCAGTCAGCTTGCAGTTGTTTTTGGTACCATCTGCAGTGTAACGTATTTACTATGTGTTTGTATTAGTAAGGTGGAGCGATTATCTGAATCATAATCTACCATGGTTTACATTTTTTACAAGTTGCTGAAATAGAACAGATTCACAATTAGGTATTGATACATACACAAAGCGCTAATTGGGGATTTGTTCTTGTGTCACATTGTTGCACAGAGTGCATGTATGTTTCCACATGTATGAAATCTGGAAGATTTCATTTATAGGTATGTTTTTGGTTTCCAGTACTTGTAGTAAGTATATTAGACATTCTTGTGGATCTTCCTGTGAGTTTATAGTGAATTTCACCATTCCAGCACAGTAGTCCAATTGTTGCCTTATTCCATAAACACTATACGTGTTGTCAGGATTATTTGTTGCGTTTCTATAAAGTACTAACATTTGCAAACACAATTGGTCTGTACTGTGTAAGTAAATGTTGTCAACTATTGGTGTTAATTGAAATAGAATATTCATTGGTACATTTGCGTAGCACCTTACACCATTTACATTTGAAAGTTTAAATGGACCAGGTAGTTCTGTATCTGAGTGCTTTTTTTGGAGTTTGTCTTCCTTCTTTGAAGAAGTACCTGGTTTACTTTCCCTAATAGGTTCTTTTTGATTGTGGTACTTGATGAAGTATTAATTTCTTTTAATCTCTTTGGAGGATTTGCAGTGACATCCTGTTGCATTTGTGTTTGATTTAGTTTTCTTTTAGAACATTTTACTTTTTGTGGAATAGGATATGTTTTTAGATGGGGGGTGTATAGTGAACGAAGTCTACTGTATTCTGAAATGCAAGGAATATCAGCGTTTACTTTACTTGCATCAAAGTTGATTAGAAATAGACCGTCAAGGTTACGTAAGCGTGATAGTGCTACGTAGCTCATGCCTTCTTTAAAGACTGTGTTACCAATGTCTATCAATGCTTTGTCTAGGGTAAGATCTTGTGATTAATGAATGGTGACTGCGTATGCAAGAGTTAGAGAAAATTGTTCTCTTCGTACATACATGTCTTTGAAGAGAAGGAATCGAGCTGTTGAGCTTCCTATCCTTTTCACTTCTGAAAGTTTGTCAAAGAGAATATTGAAAAACTGAATGTTGTTGTCACGTGGGTATGTTTGAAAGCCAACAACTGTAACCAGTGCTCCATTAACTAGTCCTTGATCTACGTCAAGGATACATTTAAGCATTACTCTGCAATTTAAGGATAATTTTAATATTTTTTCCAATCCGGCTGTGTTGGAGATTGAATTTTCTAAACTATTTAGTCTCGTTGTGGCTTGTTCACACACGGGTAGTGTCATACCATGTATGTCTAGTTTGTCTGTGGCGCTAATTTCAATTATTGGTTGTATTTCTTTTTTTAACATTGTTTCATTGAATTTGAAACAGCTTGCAAGAGTTGGCATTAAGGCCACACAATTTACATTTTTGTGGGCTAATTGTTCCATAACATCCGTAGCACATGCATTATGGCCATAAAGTGCATGAATGTGCCGGGTTTTCAATATTGTTTGTGCTTCTTGAGATAATATACCAACTCTAATACTTTTTAAGATGTTGGTATAAGTGAGATCTGCAGATTGCCGCATATTTTCTGTTAATTCTCTGTATTGGAAATGTTGCCAAAGGTTGACATTTCCAATGCTGCCAACAGTTTTACGGCGGGGTTTGTGTCCTAAGGTTTTAAAAATAGGCTCACCTTTCACTGGTGTCAATTGAAGAAGATCTCCGAAAACAATAATGTGTTTTCCTCCAAAGAGCTCTTCGTAGTTTGTTTTGAGTACTTATTGTAATCTGAGGTGAATCAAGGCCAACATTAGGTTGGAGACCATGCTCACTTCATCTATTAGTAGCATTTTCATTTGTTTAATACTCTGCGTAGTTCCATTGCAGCTTCTGTAGAAAGTTTGTAATAGTTTAATTTGTTTTGGTGTTCTACTGGCAGGAGTAGTAATCAGTGTAAAGTGACACCGCCTATGTTGTAGGCAGTTAAACCTGTGGGGGCAGTGACAACATCTGACAGTTTGTTGTTTGTCAATTGTTGAAGGAATTTACTGATGATTTTGATTAAGAATGTTTTGCCAGAACCAGCTTCACCACTGACGTACAGTAGTATAGGTTTGTAATTTTGGCAGGTGCATTCTTTGTTTTCATGTTGTACACCATGTGCAGTTTCTTTTGTTACTTCTTCAAAAATGCTACGTTGTTCATTGTTTAGTTTTGATTGTAGTATAGTTAAGTCTTCTTTATCTTCATACTGACACATGGCCCATGATTCATGGATTATTTGCGCCCAATAAAACGGGATGTGTGCGCCATTCTGCCCGCAAATCCCTGTTTAACGAATGGGGATTTGCGGGCAGAATGGCATACAAATCCTGTTTTTTTTGGCACAAATAATCCATGAATCAGGCCCATGGTGTTTTCTACTTCTGTCATAGCTAATCCTGCCTCATTTGTTATTAGTGGCTCTCCCAGTGGTTCTTGGCTTCCTGTTACAGAAGGTTGACTACTGTCAGGGGTGTCCTTATCTAGTTGGGCCTGCAGTTCTTCTTCGTGTTGCTGTTCATTGTGCAGCATTGTTTTGTACTGTGTAAAGTTTACATCAGTTATAGTGCTTTCATTTGCTTTGAAAGCGTCTTCATAGGAGTCATACTTATCTAGTATTTCTTCTTCTTTTCTCCATGGTTTAAAGAGTTGTAGCAGGGACATGTACTATAGTTCTTTATGTTGAGGAGTCTTTAATGACAATTTGATATGATTAATTAAATTTGGTTTGGTGAGTTTTACTAAGCTGCCTTCACAATTTGTCACTCTGTATCTACCTTTTTTTTCATCGGGTTTTATATTATTTTTGTATGTGAAGTTTTGGGCTATGTGGTATAGACACATGGTTTCTAAAGTGGTACTTCTGTTTGGGTAGTATGTGTCCAGCAAATTGTTTTTTAAAATGTCTTGGCTGTTGGGATCATGTTTGGTTATTGTTTCTATATCTTCGTATGATTTTAGAAATCTTTTTCTAGATTTAGCAGGACCAAGACTTAGCCATACTATATTTTTAGATTTTCCATACAAAGCAGTACCATTTAAACGATCTGCTGCTTCATAGCAGCCACATTCTCTATGGGAGATCATTTTTATGCCCAAGCTGTATCATTTTTGAGACAGTGTTTTGTCTGATGACAGGTCATTCCAGAGGTCTTGTAGTTCTGTTTTTTCTGCTTTGCTAAAGTATGCTGTAACATATCGTGCAACTGCAGTGGAATTAGCTGCAATGTACTGCACATCTATGTTTGCATTCCATAAGTGGGCAATGATTGCATTGTAATCATTGATATATTTTTCTTCTTCTGTTCTTTTTATGTAATATGTATTTTTAGGTGATTTGCTTTAACTCTATGTCTAACTGAAGACATGAAGCTGTTCACGTGACCTGTTTTTGTAACCGGTCTGGGGAAACCAAAGCGGCATTTGGTGTAGTATTTCCCTTTGTTTTTGTATTTGCGATGACAATATTTGCCACATTTGTGTCTTTGAAATTTGTTGCTTCTGATGGAATTTTACAAGTGACACATTTTTCAATAAACTGTAAAACAGTGAAGTCACTGTCTTGACCAAATTTAGGAGCATCTTTAATCCATAAAAGCATGTGGGTATGTGGTGCTCCTCTGGCTTGGTATTCTTTTCTCCAAAAGAAGTGTTGCACTTCTCCAAGGGGGGGAGCAGTTTTATTACAAATAAAGTGTAGCATAGCAATGAAGCGATGGTGAAAAAATGTTCAACATTACAGGATCTAGAGAACAAAGTTCTCCAGGTGTTAGTTCGTATATCTGTGTTTGTTTTGTTTTTGTTTGATATGCGTAGGAAATCATGCAAATCTTCCCATGCATATTCTGCACAACTTAATGTAACAAACCAAGTGGGTGGGCCAAGGTTTCTTATCATACAACGTACATCTCCGTGACGTTGAAACCAGTATTCTTTAGTAGCACGCATATTTGCTAATAGATTTGTAATATTTGATTGTAAAACCTCATCTTTTTGTTGCACTTTTTGTAATAATTGTGTAGCTGACATATTTTGAAAGTGGGATCCTGATTTTAATGTGTGTGCAACTCCGTAACATAAAGTTTCTAGTTCACTTTCAAAGAGTAGGTGGAATATGTATTCCACATTTTGTCTAAATCTGGGAACTTCAGAATACATCCGTAATGAGCGATATTCTGATGCTGTTATTTGAATAGGTCTATCATTGTACCTTCCTCCGTTGCCAGTAGGAAAAAGTAGAGGAAAAGCATGTGCTTCTATACTTTTTTCCCATATGCTGATTGGTGATCCTTTTGTTTGACGCATTTGGTACGCTTCCAATGCATCTTCTACGGTTTCATTAGAATGCAAGGGGTGAATTGTATAATGGTCTTAAGTATTGGATATTGACTACCTCCCTCCATTGTCTGCAGTGATTGGCTGTTGGCTTTGTTTTCAAGCCAATCGGGGGTCGGGCAGGCTGTATCCGGCCCCCCTCTCCATGGCCCAGTGATTTTCCCTGCTTTCTGCCTTCTACATCCTACGGAGCTTGAGGTCTTTCTGAAGCTCCCACCCTTCCTAAGTTTCCTGATCTGTTGGGCCCACGGATGCTTTTTGCACCAAGTAGGTGCATTGCCATGGTCCCTGCAGCACCAGAAACGAAAAAAAAGCTTTAAGCAAAGAAAAATGAAAAATCAGGAAAAAAAAACATTTTTATTCACTTGGCAAACCAATTTAATTTCAGAAATTACACTGTGCAAATTGGCAGTGCGTTCTAACCTTCTGCTGCTTTAAATTGCACTGACTCATTTCAATGAAATGGATGTTTCCTGCTGCCTCACAGTGTGTTTGAGGTTTTACATCATGGCTGCCTAGCCTCCTTGTTTGCATGAGGCTGGCTGTGTATCTAAAGTGCTTGCCTCCATCGTCTGCAGTGATTGGCTGTTGGCTTTGTTTTCAAGCCAATTGGGGGTCGGGCAGGCTTCAGCCGGCCCCTGTTTCAAAGGTCTACTTTCTAAGGTCCCTGTCAGCTTCTCTGTCTGCTTCACAGGCTGCATCATGAGATTCTGCAACAGCCAAACCCTCATTGTCACTGAGGCTGCTTCCCTGGACTATTGGACTGCCATGACTCTCTTACCATATTCTGTTTGGGTTAGTTCCCTCCTTGATTTACCGGTACTCCCTTCTCAGAGGGTACTCAACTCTTCCTGTCATGCTCTCATGTGAAGCTTATCTATAGTCACCTCTACCATCTGACTACCCCTCTAAATTCCTTAACTACTGGTCTACCATTTAACTTTTAAGTCAAACTTGGGTGTATTTTTGCATTTACTTGAAAGTCAAACTTCGGTGTATTCTTGCATTTACTTGAAAGTCAAACTTGGGTGTATTCTTGCATTTACTTGAAAGTCAGACTTCGGTGTATTCTTGCACTTACTTGAAAGACAAAATTGGGTGTATTCTTGCATTTACTTGAAAGTCAAACCTGGGTGTATTTTTGCATTTACTTGAAAGTTCAACTTCAGTGTATTTCTGCATTTACTTGAAAGTCAAACTTGGGTGTATTCTTGCATTTACTTGAAAGTCAGACTTGGGTGTATTCTTGCATTTACTTGAAAGACAAACTTGGGTGTATTCTTGCATTTACTTGAAAGTCAAACTTGGGTGTATTTTTGCATTTACTTGAAAGTTCAACTTCAGTGTATTTTTGCATTTACTTGAAAGTTCAACTTCAGTGTATTTCTGCATTTAACTTTTGGCCATTGATTGTAACCTGCTAGCCCAGTGACTGTTCAATACTGCTTTACTTGCTTACTCCTCCCTCTGCCTCTTCTCATTTCCACTCATGGCGCTTTCTGTTTCTCCCATCTATTCCAACTGCTTCTCTATCAACTGCCCTTCCCTTCTCACTAAGTCTGGAAAAAAGAAATTTAAAAAGGATATCTTGGCCTCCAACCCTGGACTCCCCATCGCTGATACCTATACCAGCGCCTCTTCCAGACAGACCCTCACCGACATCCTCTTTTTTGTTCCTTCGCCGGATCTATGGACCCCCCATATGATCTCTGTGTTTTGTCCTGTCTCCTCCTCTCCCATTAATGGTGGCACTCGCTGGGATGTCCTCATGGCTTCTTTTGACTCCTCCAGAGTCATCCTTAATGTCTACCTAAATGGCACTGTCATGGTCCAAGGTCCTCAGGCCTATTGCCTCCTCTTCGATAGGCGTTTCCCTCGCCTCATAAACTTCCTCTCATCTTCAGCTGTCCCCTCCTCTCACTCCCTGGCTACCTTACCCACTTTTTCCTCCTCCTCTGCCACTCTTCTGGCTACCTCCACAACTCTGCAGGGCGTACCTCTGCTTTGTACCCCTCCCCGGAAGGTCTTTAAGGCCAGCAACCTTCTTCATCTTGCCACTCTCAACTCTCGCTCTGCTGTCAAACACGCCTCTGACATCTGCCACCTCCTTGAAAAACTGGACCTTGATTTCCTCGGTCTTACGGAGACATGGTTCACGGCTAGCTCTGTCACAAGCCTTGACACTCTACTCCCTGAGGGCTACAAGATCCTCTCCGCACCCAGATCCACTCGACCTGGAGGGGCGTAGCCCTGATCTTTCCTGAGTGGATTCCTGCCACTATCATTCCCATTCAGATTTAATCCTCTTTTGAATGCCTTGTCTGCAGGCTCTCACTGTCTCCTAGCCACTCTCTTACTGTTGCTACTCTCTACCGGCCCCCTGGCCACCTCTTTTCTCTCTGAGTGGGCCGACCTCTCCTCCTCCCTCCTGGCCTAAACCACTCAACTCCTCCTCCTTGGTGACCTCAACATTCACCTCGATTCTCACTGTCCCTCATCGCTGCTCTTTCGCAACCTCTGCGATACCCTCTCCCTCTCTATCCTCCCCTCTGGCCCGACACACTCTGCAGGACACACACTTGATGTCTTGATCTCCCCTGGCCTCCCACTCTCTATTCCTCTGACCACTTCTCTCTCCTGGAGTGACCACTGCCTCCTCTCCTCCCATCTCTCACTCTCTTCTCCCCAAGCCACCACACCCCAACACTTCCACTTACCTTCTCGGACATCCGACCTATGAAGCGTGTGTCAGCTCAGGCTTTCGCTGCCACCATCTCTCCCCCTCATCCTCCCCTGGCTGACTCACACCCCGACACACTGTCCCTTCTCTACTCTTCCACCTCTGATACTCTTGATGCTCTTGCCCCTGTCATGAGGATCCGCTTGAAGTCCAAAGCCAAGTGCAATTCCTGGTATGATTCCGACCTAGCTACACTTAAACGTAAGCGTAGGGTGGCTGAGAGGAAATGGAGGTCTTCTTGCTCATTCTCTGACAAACTAGCCTGTCGCCTGCTCCAAAGGCAATACCGACTCTCTGTCCGCACTAAGAAGAGAGCCCACATTCAAGCCCATGTCTCTGCAGCATCCAACAACTCGGCCGAACTCTTTAAAATCTGCAAGGAGCTTGCAAACCCTGCAGCAGTCTCCTCCCCTCCTTTTGCCTCCCAGGCTCTCTGCAATGCCCTTGCCTTGCACTTTATCTCTAAAACCCAGGACATCCTGTCCTGTCCACCCTCGCCTCCACCCCCCTCCTATTCCCTCTCAGTCTGTGCTTGGAGACCTCCCTTTAAGCACCCCCCCATCATCCTTCTCTTCCTTTCCTATTTTCTCCCCTGATGAGGTCGCTAGACAAATCCGATCTATGAAAGTCTTGTCAAAACAGGTTCATCCCTGTTCCTCCAAAACCATCAAGGACCACATTGACACCCTCGCTCCTGCCTTTGCTGGTTTTTGCAACCACTTGTTCGCCTCAGGATCCTTCCCCTCTCCTCTGAAACACTCCCTTGTGCATTCTCTTCTCAAGAAACCCACAGCTGATCCTTCCTGTCCGGCAAACTATCGCCCAATTTCCATTACCCCCTTTCTGGGCAAACCCCTGGAAAAGCTGGCCATCTCTCAGCTTAACCTTCATTCAGATTCTGTTGTTTGTCTCCATGACCACCAGTTTGGCTTCAGAGCGGCCAGAAGCATGGAAACTGCTCTCCTCACTATCCATGAAGATCTGCTCTCCAACCTTGATTCTAACATTCCCTCTGTACTCATCCTTCTTGATCTCTCTTCTGCCTTCGACACGGTCAATCACACCATCCTGCTCAACCATCTCCGTGATAATCTGGGTATCACTGATCAGACTCTGGCCTGGCTGACCTCTTTCCTCTCTGATTGACCCTCCCAGGTCCAACTGGGGTCTTTCCTATCATCTATCTTCCTCTCCACCTGTGGGGTTCCCCAGGGGTATAACCTCTCACCCTGGCTTTTCAACCAATACCTGGCAACTCTCGCTCACTGCATTGCCATTTTCTGCTCAAATTTCCAGTGCTACGCTAATGACACTCAACTCATTTTCCGGCTGTCCTCGGCCACCTCCTCTCCCTCTCTCATCTCTGACTGCCTAACTGCCATTCAAAATTGGTGTGCCACCAATGATCTTTGTCCGAATGCCAGCAAGACAGAGATCCTCCTTGTCGGCACACCATCTCCATCCTTTTCCCTCACTCTCTGGCCGGCCTCCTTTGGCCCTCCTCCTACCCCTACCTGCGAGGCTAAGAACCTTGGCGTCATCTCTTGTCCTTGGCCTCAAGCCCTGGGATCGTATCTCTCCAGCTTTGAAATCTCTCCATTGGCTCCCAGTGGATGCAAGGATTTAATTCAAAACCCTCTGCATTGTCCACAAGGCTTTCTGGGGCCTGGGTCCAAAATACCTTCAGCTATCCCTCCGCAAATACCTCCCCTCTCGAGCTCTTCGCTCCTCTACCTCTAACTCCCTCAGGGTCAGTCGTTTTTCAAAGAAACAAGCTGGGGGTAGATCTCTATCTTCGGCTGGGGCCTCCCTCTGGAGCAGCCTCCCTGCCACTCTAAAACTTGAGGAGAACCATCTCCGGTTCCGGAAGCACCTCAAAACCTTCCCCTTTGCTTCTGCCTTCGCTCCCCTTCTCCCCTGCTGATCTGCTCTCTTGGCACGTGCACCTGGCCACCCTCTGTCCCCTGGGCCCAGGTACCTGCTCACCCTGCCACCTTCCTGCACTGCCTCCTGGCCACCACTTGCACTGGGGACTGTATCTGCACCCATACAGCCCCCCCCCCATTTGTCTTCTTTTTCTGCACTTATTCAGACTTACCCAGTCTGCTGCCTTAAACACAGCACTTGCCACTTGCTGGTTGCACTACCACAGTTTGCCTCAATTTTCTATTTATTTTATTTATCTGCGCTCCTCGGCTTCTGCACTTTCCACTCTCCCCCTTCTTTGCACTTTTTCCCTTTTCCCTTTCCCATGCACTTGCGCGTTCTCAATGTCACTGGGCCTAGCAAGATCGTTTTTATGTTGTGCTGTGTTCTCCCTTGTCCCCTCCCTTGCCTAGTCGCGCTCTGAAACACTTGTGCATGAGCGCGATACAAATAAAATATCAAATCATATCATATCATATCATTGTAGCGGGATCTAGGAGCTCAAATTGACAAGCTTCTTGTGTCTCTTGAATTATTTCAGTGGTATCCAAGTTTTCTTCAATATTAATTTCTTTGTAGTATTCATTATTGTCTTTTAGATATTGCAAAGCTTGTCTAACTTTATGTACATCTACCAGTTGTTGCTGAATCTTTTTGTCTTTTGTAGGTACACCATTTAGTAAGATAATTAAAGATTGCTCCATTGGACGTTGCACTCCTAGAGTGTGCACATTTTCTTTTAGATCTAATGGTAAATACACTACTTTTCCACGAATACCTTTCACGAATTCAGAGGGAGGTAATTTTGCTGTTTTTGGTTGAAGGCGTATTATTGCTTGAAAGGGGTGCACTGTTTGAATTATGATGCTCTCATAATAATTGAGTTGTTGAAGGGGTTTTGGTAGTGGAAATAATTCCAAATTATTTGTGATAGCACATGAAGGAGTTTGGTTGTTGTCAAGTTTTGTAGTGCAGTAACTGCAAAGTATTAAGGGGTCAGTTATTTCGTATTTGTTTTCTGCTATAAGGTAGAGAGCTAATTCAAACCATTTAGAATCTTCATTGTTTTCTATTTTATATGTTAGGTCTACAGTTTTTGTGTTACTTTTATAGAAAGTTCTACGGCAACATACACACACATGGTTTGTTATTTTAAATTTCAGTATTTCGCTTTTGTATGTGTGTAGTAGAAGGTTGCCATGCATAGAATTGTTGCTAACTTGCTTTAAAGCTATTTCATTCTGTAAGTGGCTTTCACATGCAAAATATTTTTTCTGGATATAGTCGATTTCTTCAAGTAGGTCTTTTGCTGTAACATGTAGAAAAATGTTATTTAAATTGGCTAGTGCTAAAGCAGGACTTTTAGCATAGTACAGTTTATAGACTAGATTTCTTATAGTTGAATGATGTGTTGATATCATTTTGATATAATGGAAGGTGGTTTTGCAAGTAGGTCCTGAAATGCAGGCCAATGAATGTCCTTGTAGTCCTGTGTACTTGCGCACTGGACAGGTATCCATATGTTGCAGTAGTTTAATTTTCATTTTGTCTTTGCCTTTTACATATTGATTGAGGAATTGGCGTAAAGACTTGAAAGATTCTTTGGGAATGTTACACATTGACGTGCATGGCCATTTGTATACTAGACACTCTGATTCAGTTGAATGGAGAGGTAATTCTAAGTTTTCTGGGGATATTTTTGTAAGTAGTATTTCTTGTTCCATTATGGTATTATTAACTTTTTAATAACCTCGGCCACTGCTATGTATGGCAATTGTATTTGTTTGCTTTTGTTTGTATGCTTCTTCATAAAAGTATGGTTCTGTGCTTGTAGTGTGACTCCATTCACCTCCACAGATACTTAAGAAGTTATTTCCATTGACATTTTTGTTCAATGAGAAGTCTTTTTTGTAATTTAGTCATTAGTTTTGTTAGTGGTTTCATTTTGTTTAACACTAAAATAAATAAGTTTCTTTTGAGTAGGACTGCACTGTCTATCAACGCTTCTAAGATTAATTTCCTACAATAGGTTTTAAGGGTTGAGTTTGATTTCTCTCCTGTTTTTATAAGATTTTGCAGGACTCTGAGATGGAACATTTTTGCTGAAATACTTTTTTTGGTATGCTTAGTTTGCACTATATCAAGATTTATAGGAGCAGTTTCATCTGTAGTTGTAGCTGATTTTTTGTTAATTGTTTTGTGGTTTGTTTTACATTTTGATAGAGGAGGCAACGTTTCTGTACTTGAAGCTTGTTTTGTTTCGCTAAATGACTGTATTAGCTGTTTTGTTTTAACTTTTTTTTACAAATTCTGCTAGAGACGGATGCTTGTTTTGGACACTTCTCTTTTCATTTGCTCTGTTTCTGCGTTGCTTTCTACGGACTTGATTTTTGGTAGGCATTCTTTAGGGTCTGTTGAAAAAAATAAAGAAGGTATGGGTTGGGGTGTTCTTAATGATGTGTGCTGTTTGAATGAGTGTGTGAGTAAGATAACAAAGATGTATTTAATGGTGTGTGACTGTGCATTGGGCAACTACAACTAGTTGGGATGCCTATTCTTGAATTTATGTGCTACTAAACTGGGGTTCAGATGATAGTAGAAAGTAAGCTGGTGGTGTGGAGAAGTAGAAATAGTAAATCTAATGGTATAGAATTAAACAGTTGTTTGTTCTATAATATGAAAATTCTAGGGGTTGAGTTGGGTTATTTGTGTGTCGAAAACTAAGAAATTGTTCGTCATTCTGCCTGTAAATCTCTGTTTAAGAAATGGGGATTTGTAGACAGAATGGTGCACAATCTCTATTTTTAGACAAGTAATTAGCATGAATTAACCTTACAGTGTGTTTGAATAATAGTACAAATAATACGGTGGTATTCAACTTACTTTTTTTTTTTAAATGAGCAGGTTTCTTCTTAGTTGAACTTCAAATTCGGCTGCTTCTTTTCAGGAGAATGGTCTTCACTGCAATTGTAAAGGAAACAAATAAGGAATTTTGTTTGTATATAGGATTGTTTTTAATTTAGACATTGATTTTTTAATTTACATTGACCCTCAGCGCCTTCCTCAAAATCATGAAAACTATCTTATTCACATAAGATGCGTCGCACTAGTTGAATACATATCATATGTTCTTAATGCATAAACTGTATTGTAATGACTAACTGTACCAACCAAAATATCATTTGTATGCCTTGTGGAATTCATAATGTACCACTGAATACCACTATTTCTGTAACTAAGCTCTTGTAAGTAACAGCGCCTCAATGCCATGGGCTGCTTGCGCGGTATATAAATATAAGTAAATAAATGTTTACATTTTTGTACAAGTATTGTTGTTTGATTTTTGAACATACAGGGGCCGATTCATGGAACAAACGTGCGCCGAAAATCTTGGCGAAAGCAGGCGCAAGCACGAAAAAACAGGGGCCGATTCATGGAAGTCCCTGCGCGTGTTTTCCTCGGGATGTGCGCCAAACCCGTGCATGGCGCACACCTCACTGCAACATCCCAAACGGCGTGCGCGACGCACACAGTGAAAGCACACAACCTCGGCGCATACACCAGAAAGTGGGCGGAACACGGGGCGTAACGCGCGGAATGGGGAACAATGTGCAAAAATAAGGGCGTAACTGGGGATGTACTGCAGGGAAGCAGACGGAACGCCCACCCACACGCACTCAAACCACACGTATTCATGGAATCGAATAGGGCAAAGCCGCGCACAGCCAAAGACACGCACAAGCCGAAACACGTCCGCCACACAAAGGCAGGTGGTAGCGTCCCTGCGCATTACAAAAGTGGCAATATACAGCAATGATGAATGTCCCATAATGCGATTGGGCCTGTGCGAGCGGGACACATGTATTTCGGGGGTGCGCGGGAAGTTTCACATGCGATTGAGTGGGGTACGTGTATTTCGGGGGTGCGCGGGAAGTTTCACGTGCGATTGAGTGGGGTACGTGTATTTCGGGGGTGCCTGGGAAGTTTCACACGCGATTGAGTGGGGTACGTGTATTTTGGGGGTGCGCGGGAAGTTTCACACGCGATTGAGCAGGGCACGTGTATTTCGGGGGTGCACGGGAAGCTTCACATGCGATTGAGCGGGGTACGTGTATTTCGGGGGTGTGCG
Source organism: Ambystoma mexicanum (assembly GCF_040938575.1). Taxonomy (NCBI): domain Eukaryota; kingdom Metazoa; phylum Chordata; class Amphibia; order Caudata; family Ambystomatidae; genus Ambystoma; species Ambystoma mexicanum. Next base: position 648,909,596 of record NC_090922.1, on the reverse strand, counting down.
GGAAGTTTCAGACGCGATTGAGCGGGGCACGTGTATTTCGGGGGTGCGCGGGAAGTTTCACACGCGATTGAGCGGGGTACGTGTATTTCGGGGCTGCGCGGGAAGTTTCACACGCAATTGAGCGGGGTACGTGTATTTCGGGGGTACGTGGGAAGTTTCACACACGATTGAGCTGGGTACGTGTATTTCGGGGGTGCGCGGGAGGTTTCACATGCAATAGGCCTTGGGCGAGCGGGGTACCACTCATCATCTGCATGTAGAAGAACGTGTAGCCAACACCCACCCGCTGTGAAGTAATAGCGTGTGAACCCCAACGCCTGGAAAACACACGCACCGCACCCCACGGAAAGCACGTACAGAGCAATAGAAATCCATGTGGGATCTTCAAGCCCTGCCAGGGCAACGCCTGTGCGCAATACGTCACAGACGCGCTTACGCGCTAATGGCCTTTGGTCCAATGAAATTGCGTATGCGTGCAGACGCGCTTACGCACTAAGGGCCTTTCCTCGAATTACACGCTGACGTGCAATTTTTTCACGTGCCAAATCACTCCATATCAAGCTGGCCATGCGAAAACACACGGAAGTCCACGCTCCTGTCCAAAAGGCCGAATCACTGCCCCCCAGAGCCCCAAGCACGCTCCCACCTGCCATCTGCTGCTGCCTGACTGCCTGCTGCCCTCGTGCCCTGCCATTTGGTGCCTGCACATCAGCCATCTGCAGGGGTCCAGTTGCGGTGCCCACCCCTGCTGGAACAGAAGACTCCCGACTGGGATACCATCACTCCACAGCCCAGCCCCAGGACCCAGTTGCCCACCCACGCCTGCCTCGTGGGTCGCCATGTCAGGGCAAACACCATCTGAGACCACTGGCGACCCCCAGCCAGAGGGGCAGAGGGCCACCAGCTTCAGTCAGAAGGAAGTTGGTGTCCTGGTGGAGCTTGTCCTGGGGCATTATGAGGCCCTCTTCGGATCATCACGCGCCGACAAGGATAGACGGGACAGGATCTGGGACGACTTTGTCTTTGCCATCAACGCGGAGGGGGTGGCAACCCGCAACATCAAGCAAGTCAAGAAGCGCTGGGAGGACTTGAGGTCCAGGACCCTCATAAAGGCCCGGTGCCTCGTGGAGGGGGGCCGGGGCAGCATGAGTACCATCCAGATGAGGGTCCTGGAATGCGTACGCCCAGCTCTCCATGCCCAGATCCTTGAGAGGCAGACCCATCTGGAGTCGAGCGGTAAGTGGCCAAGCATTGCTGTGTGAGAGAGGGCATGTTGCAGCGTGCTGGTTGTCTGATACTTGCCTGTATGTGTGACATAGGCCATGTATGCATGTGTGTGTGCAGGGACATCATGGTCATGCATGTGAGACCAGTAATGTGTGAACCACACGGTTGGTGCATGTGTTTAAATGCAACATGGGGAACCCTATGCGGAATGGACACATGAGAGCATGCCAGTCTCTGTTCCTGGACATGGGTGGGGGTGAGGGATGGGTGCTGATGCCATGTACATGTATGGTGTCCATGTCTGTGTGTCTGACCTGCCTGTCTGTGACTTGTGAATGCCATGGATGCATGACACATGTCTGTGACAATATTCAGATTCACTGATGCAGCCTAGTTATCCTTGCATCCACTGTGTCTGGGGTGTACGAGGCCAGATGGATGAAACTACGGTCAAGTGTGTGCATGTGATAGGCATGACCCATGATGCATGTGAGTTCCAAAACAACATTTCTATGTTTCAAGAGTCCCTTGGACATGTATGTTAATGTCCATAGCATGCGCCATGCCTGTTACTGCATGTGTTTTGCCTACACTGACCCATGTGTTGTGGAGGGACATGATGGAAGTGATCTTTGACAGTGCCACTCATCTGCTATTGCTTCCTGTCTAGGGGACCATTGTACAGTACCCTGATGCTTGTGTTCTATGTCTCCCTCTACACAGCGCCAAATGAAGAAGAGGGCGGAGACGGCACTGTGGAGCAAAGTGGCGGGGATGCCCCCACGGCTGCAGCAGAAGGGGTGGGTGAACCCCCACAGGGGCTTGCAATGGCGGAAGATGGTGTGGAGCCATCCAGGTTGGTGGTTTCCACAGAGGAGGAGGAGCCGCTACTGAGCCGCACATGGGGCCTGGTAGGGGCATCCCTGCTGGTGCAAGTGCTGCAGTCCAGGGGCAGGAGGCAGCACAGGTCGCCGTGGAGGGGCCTGTGCATGTCACTGTCCCTGACACTGTGACTGCACCACCATGCACCAGCAGGGATGCCCCATCCCAGGCCCGTCCGCAGGTTGGGGGGATGTCCATGTCATCTGACTCCCCTCCACCTGCGGATGAGGGGACCCCTGGCTGTATGGAGAAGGTCCTGATTGGTGTCGCGTTGCGCACGCGTCACATTCGTGATGACGTGCGTGCTTCCCGCAGGGAGCACGCACGTCATCACGAAGAGCACCGTACCAACGTGGCCCAGTTGGGAGCGGCCATGGTGGGGGGTTTTGTACATGTGTCGGCCACTCTGGCGACCCTCTCCTCCTCTGTGGAGGCTATGCGCCAGTCGTTCTCCATGCCGTCTTCCGGCCCAGATGCCACCAGGGCCCCCTGTGGACCTGCCCCGACCAACGCAGCCAACTTGGTGGGGATCCCATCCCTGCCACAGTTGGAAGTCGGAGGTCCAGCAGGGGTGGACACACCAGCAACTGGACCCCAGCAGATGGAGGATGTGACGGCATCATTGGGCAGGGCACGTGCACAACGGCGTCGGTGGATTCCATCAGCCTGGATGCCGTCGTGCTGGCAGAGGCAGTTGCATCGGAGGCAGCGGCAGGCTCGACGTGGGAGGCATCATGGCTCGGGGCCATCAACATCAGGGGGGCAGGCATCGGCCGGAGGGCAGGAGAACCCTGGAATGGGAGTGTCTTCCGTGTGGGAGCGGTTGGGCTAGCAGATCGGTGCGGAGAGTCGGTGGGCGGAGGAGGAACGGCTCACAATGGTCAGGGCGGAGAACTCCATGCGGAGGGCGCTGAGGCGGGCTGAGTGCCTCAAGGGTATTCACAGGGAGTTGGAGCTGGACACCGCCTTATCCCTGCAAGACCTCCGGGCCAGGGAACATGCCCGCCTCCAATCCATTGAACAGGAGTTCGATGATGCCCTGGCCTATGACATCAACCAGTGAGCCGTCAGACTAGCCCGCCGCCTTTGTATATAGTTATTTAGGTTTAGGTTTCATTTCTTTATTATTATGATTTGGAGTCCATGGACTTTGCTCCACTTTTTGTATATAGTTGTATTTTGGATAGGGTTCATGGTAGGTTTCATTTGCTTTTGGGACAATGGACCCTTCAGACTTTGTTTTCAATTTTCAGGACATGTATATACTTTCTTTTAGTCATATTCACATGGAGTAATGTTTTTTTATGCTTTCCATCTTTGGATTTCGTTCTATGGACTTTGGGGATGCACCACTTATTTTTTTCATGTTTTGGATTTCTTTTCTTGCTTGGATTTGACTTTCTTTTTCTTATTTCAAATATTATTTCTTCATTTGCATGTGTGCTTTTCATTTTGACATTTGTTATACTTTTTAACACATTTCTTTATTCAACATTATTGGTGTGGTGTACAGTGATGATTTTGGTGCATGTCTCCATGAGCATTGGCACAGTCGTGTGTTGCAACTGTGTGGCTCTGTAGTACATTTGCTGATGGGCATGCTGGTTCTTTTCAGACTATCATGGAATGGGTGATTTACTAGGGAGTGGGTGCAGTGATTCGTTGGGTGTTTGCACTGGGGGGTGGAGGGGTGGGATTTGGGTTGGCATTAGGGCCATGGGTCTGTATGGTCATGGCGTGGTGTTTGGGGGACATGAGTGGGGGCCTACTAGCATGTGCCCCACACTGCTGAGGAGTGGGGGTGCAGGGGGACATGAGTGGGACATGAGTGGGGCCCTGCTGGCAGGTGCCCCACACTGCTGGGTGGTGGGGGTGCAAGGGGACATGAGTGGGACATGAGTGGGGGCCTGCTGGCATGTGCCCCACACTGCTGAGGAGTGGGGGTGCAGGGGGACATGAGTGGGACATGAGTGGGGCCCTGCTGGCAGGTGCCCCACACTGCTGGGGGGTGGGGGTGCAAGGGGACATGAGTGGGACATGAGTGGGGGCCTGCTGGCAGGTGCCGCACACTGCTGGGGGGTGGGGGTGCAAGGGGACATGAGTGGGACATGAGTGGGGGCCTGCTGGCAGGTGCCCCACACTGCTGGGGGGTGGGGGTGCAAGGGGACATGAGTGGGACATGAGTGGGGGCCTGCTGGCAGGTGCCCCACACTGCTGGGGGGTGGGGGTGCAAGGGGACATGAGTGGGACATGAGTGGGGGCCTGCTGGCATGTGCCCCACACTGCTGAGGAGTGGGGGTGCAGGGGGACATGAGTGGGACATGAGTGGGGGCCTGCTGGCAGGTGCCCCACACTGCTGGGGGGTGGAGTGCAAGGGGACATGAGTTGGTGATCAGTAGTGCAAGGAGACATGTGCCTTTGCTGGGGGGCATGCCCATGTTGGATGGGCTGCCTGCGGGACATGACCAGGGGTGCAGGGTAGTCCCCTGTGGTGTGGGCTGCCTGCAGGGGCCATGGAGGGTGTACAGGGAACACCTGGGAGGACCCACAATGCCAAATACACGTGTATGACTCCCCGGCAACCCCGAAATACACGTAGCCTGCTGAAATCGCGTGTGAAACTTCCCGCGAACGCCAGTAATACACGTACCCTGCTGAAATCGCATGTGAAACTTCCCGCGAACCCCAGTAATACACGTACCCTGCTGAAATCACATGTGAAACTTCCCGCGAACACCAGTAATACACGTACCCTGCTGAAATTGCGTGTGAATCTTCCCGCGCACCCCTGTAACACACGTACCCCGCTCGCACAGGGCCAATCGCGTGTGAAACTTCCCGCGAACCCCAGTAATACACGTTCCCTGCTGAAATCACGTGTGAAACTTCCCATGCACCCCTGAAATACACGTACCCCGCTCGCACAGGGCCAATCGCGTGTGATACTTCCCGCGAACCCCAGTAATACACGTACCCTATTGAAATCACGTGTGAAACTTCCCGCGCACCCCTGAAATACACGTACCCTGCTGAAATTGCGTGTGAAACTTCCCGCAAACCCCAGTAATACACGTACCCTGCTGAAATCGCGTGTGAAACTTCCCGCACACCCCTGTAATACACGTACCCCGCTCGCACAGGGCCAATCGCATGTGAAACTAACCGCGAACCCCAGTAATACACGTACCCTGCTGAAATTGCATGTGAAACTTCCCGCAAACCCCAGTAATACACGTACCCTGCTGAAATCACGTGTGAAACTTCCCGCGAACCCCAGTAATACACGTACCCTGCTGAAATCGCGTGTGAAACTTCCCGCGCACCCCTGTAATACATGTACCCTGCTGAAATCGCGTGTGAAACTTCCCGCGCACCCCTGTAATACACGTACCCCGCTCGCACAGGGCCAATCGCGTGCGAAACTTCCCGCGAACCCCAGTAATACACGTACCCTGTTGAAATCGCGTGTGAAACTTCCTGCGCACCCCTGAAAAACACGTACCCTGCTGAAATTGCGTGTGAAACTTCCCGCCAAACCCAGTAATACACATACCCCGCTTGCCGTGCTGGTACAGGTTTAGCGCAGCCCTTTGCGCTGGATTGGGGATTTTGATGGCTTTTTCCTGCGCGAGGGGCGTTCTTGGGGGCGTAACTGGCGCTGCTGCAGGGTCGCTGCGCCACTGTGCGCCACGGCTGGTTTTGGTAGCTGAAATCCATGAATACGCTGTGCGCGGAAATGGATTTTAGTGCACGCGGCTGGCACAGAGATTCGCTCGCGCACACTGTGCGCCAGCCACGTGCGCCACTTGTGAGCTAAATTCTATGAATGACCCCCACAGTGTGCATGCAATTTTGTTTTGAGTATGTTAACTTTTCATATTGTACTTTAAATATGTTAGTTCAACATGCTTTGAAAATGTGTGTGTAAAAATAAATTAAAAAGCAGATAGGTTTCAAAGTGACAGTTGATTTTAGGAGATGGAAAAATGACAGTAAATTCATTTTATTGATTATACAAGCTAAAAGTCAGTTAATCTGTTTATATGAATCTATAAAAATTGTACATGTAGAAAATATACATACCTGTAGTTTGTGTTCATGCATATGGATATGCATGCAGCTGCAAGTAGAAATCTTGGAGACATGTACAGTATTTCTGGTAGAACGTGCTTTCCAATGATATAACACTTGTACTCAGAGAGATTAACAGTACATTTAAAGTGCTGATCTATGATGATGCAGTTAGATGTAGAGGTCTTGGATGTGATTGGTGGATGTTCATGTGACTTCTTAGCTATATCCAATGAGGGAATGGCACAGAAAGTGAAAAGGAAATGGTAGAAGGACTGTTCATGTTACGATATGTCCGCGGACATGGCGGTAGCCGCGGACATCGGGTGTTACATCCGGGGATTTTTGGGTTGGGGAGCCATGCAAATGAGAATGAGCAGAGAAAGGGATTGGTCAGGAAAGTTTAGTGGGTGTGTTGTGCCAGGAGAGAGTTTCTCAGATACTCTTTTTGCTGAGAGAAGAACAGATAGCTATGGCTGTGTGTTTCAAAAAACAGATTGTTTGGATTTTGGGAGACTTGTGGATACAATTGTTGAAGGTGCATGCAGAAAGCTGTGGAGTAGCTGTATATCTTGGATTCCCACATGTGGAAGTGCACTGGCATGGAGTACGTGAAATTAAGTGGTTGGACTTGCTACCTCTTTGTGCTACTTTGGAGACAGAGCAACATCCAGACGTAATTGTAATTCATTGTGGAGGGAACAGTTTAGGACATGTGTCTGGAATTTCTTTGCAATTTGCAATGAAAGAAGGACTTGGTGTCAAGATGTGCATCCCGGGGACGCTGCGTACCTGTGTTTCCTGAAGGCTTGCGTGCCGGGGTCGCCAGGACGTTGATTGTAGAACGAAAGATGACAGGGTAACGCCAAGAACCGGCCCAGGTCCCGTCCTGATTTGCAGGATTGAAAATGGGTCCGATTCCTGACGCCACGGATGGACAGTTCCCTGGATTTACGTGGCGCCAGAACAGTGCGAGCACTGAACAGGGAGGGTCGGTAGATGTTAACAGCAAGCTTGAGTGCGTTGCTTGTGATTCTGCGGAGACCCTCTCGAAGATGGTAGAAGAAGGCAGCCGAGACTGTAGTATGGCAGCAACTGCAGGCAGCAGAAAAGGCAGAGTAAAGGCACCGTAGAGGCACTGGTACCCAAGCACAAGGCAGAGGAGTATTCAGGCAAGGGAAGGTGGGCAGGCAGGAGAGGGCTAATGCGGCAAGAAGGGAAAAGGAAGGGACAAGAGGCTCCAGACCAGGACCAGACTAAGCCCAACCCCGGGAGGCCAGACCCCCAACCAAGGAACCAGACCAACAGGACAGGGGAAGGCAGGGCAAACAGGAAGGGAACAAGGAAGGCAAGCGGAGTAACCGAGTATGGACAAGGTAATTCAGTAGCGAGCGGGAGGTCAGGACCAAACCGCATTGAGACGCGGCGAGTACAAGACCAGGAAGCTCTTTTATAGAGACTCGGCATGGAAGCGAGGCTTGACCCGCAATCCCGTTCGCTGCCGCTTCCGCGTATGAACGCATGCACCCCGACTTGCCCGGAGCGGACACGCACCCCAAATGAGCGATGACCTCAGAGAATACACCTTCGGCCAAGACGATACCGCGGGTACAGCCGCCAGGCATCTCCCCGCCCACAAGGATACGGACGTTCCTGTTCCCGGGTGAGTGTCCTAACACCATGCCCCCTCCCAGAAAGACCCGGGGCCCCCGGTTTACAAGGATGGCGTAAATAGAACTCACGCACCAAACGAGGAGCATGGACATTCCCAATAGGTTCCCAAGTGCGGTCACAAGCTGAATACCCCTCCCAGTCCACCAAGAACTGCAATTGACCCCGATGGAAAGGAGAATCACAGATTTCCCGGACCTCATATTCAGGAACACCCTGTACCTCAACGGCCGCAGGACGGGAGCCCGAGCGCCCATAGGGGTCATCCAGGTAAGGCTTAAACAGGGAGACATGAAAAACGGGATGCACCCGCCAGGATGGGGGCAAATCTAGTTTGAATGCCACCGGGGAAATCCGTCTAGTAATTCGAAAGGGCCCTAGGAAATGGGGAGCAAGTTTCGTAGGTAAGTTGCGAACAGGTAAGTTCTTGGAAGAAAGCCACACCTTCCCTCCAACCCTAAATGTGGGTTCAGGGGTACGCCTCCTATCTGCCTGGCCTTCATGTCCTCACATGCCTTAACCAGGGTACCAGTCGCCTGAGCATGCAGTCTTTGTATCTCTTGAATCAGCTGATCAGCAGAGGGAACCGTGCTTGGTCGTACAGGAGCAAACGGAAAAAGTCTAGGATTGAGTCCATAGGAACAAATAAAGGGGCTTAATCCTGTAGCAGAATGGATCGAGTTATTATAAGCCACCTCAGCTAAGTCCAAATGCAATGCCCAGTTGGTCTGAGAGGCGTTAGAAAAACAGTGCAGATACTGTTCCAACGTCTGATTGGTCCTCTCAGTCTGTCCGTTGGATTGTGGATGATAGCCGGAACTAAGCACCCGATGTATGCCCAGGTGACGACACAGCTGTTTCCAAAAAGATGATATGAACTGGGAACCACGGTCTGAGATGATCTTATCGGGTAGTCCATGTAACCGGTAAATGTTGTGCAGAAATGCTTGGGCCATGGAACTAGCAGAGGGAACTTTAACCAAGGGGATAAAATGAGCCATCTTGGAAAAACAGTCCACTACTACCATTATGCATGTGAAGCCCTCGGAGGGTGGTAGTTCCACTATGAAATCAGTAGCTATAGTATGCCATGGATATGGCGGTGTCTCGATTGGTTGGAGTAGACCGAGTGGCTTCCTTCTTGGTATCTTTACTTGGGCACATACTGGACAACATTCCACGTATTGTTTAATCTGTTTAGCCAATCCTGGCCACCAAAACTGTCTGGCGACAAGTTCTTGTGTTGCACGTATGCCCCGATGGCCCCCAATCTTCGAATCGTGAAATGCTTGCAAAATGGCAATTCGAAGAAAGTCGGTAGGTGCATATAATCTCCCACTGAAGAAGAGCAACCCCTCGTTCTCACTAACTTGGGGTAATTTCAATAGTTCCGTTCTGTAGGGATCTGCCAACGTTTCTTGTAAGAACGTATCCAGACAATGAGACACGGAAAACAAAAAATGTTCTGGGGCTAGCAATAGCTGATTCTGGCTGTCTTGCTTGATGTCTTCCAAGGAGCGAGACAATGCGTCTGCTTTCAGATTCCGAGCATTGGGTATGTAAGTGATTGTGAAATCGTAATGTGAAAAGAAAAACGCCCAACGGTCCTGGCGGGAAGTGCGACATTGAAGAGATCGTAGGTACTGTAAATTTCTATGGTCGGTACGGACCTCAACAGGAAACCGACCTCCCAAAAGGTGATGGCGCCATTCTTCAAAAGCTAATTTGATAGCTAAAAGTTCTTTCTCGATCACGGCATAATTCCGTTCGCTTGAGGTTAATTTTCGGGAAAAATAAGCCACTGGGAATTCAACATCTGACTGTGGGTCCTTCTGTAGCAGAACAGAACCAACGGCGAAATTCGACGCATCTGCTTCCACAATGAATGTTCTACTCTCGTCGGGATGATGTAGGATAGGAGAGGTTCTGAAGGCTTCCTTGAGACGTTCAAACGCATTAGTAGCTTCCTCATTCCACACAAACAACGTCTTACTGCTGGTTAAACTGGTTAAAGGTGCTGTGAGATTCGAGAAACCTGGTATAAAGCGCCTATAGAAATTGGCGAATCCAAGGAATCGCTGAAGGGCCTTCACATCATTAGGTTGTTGCCATTCTTGAATTGCCCGTAACTTAGTTGGGTCCATCTGTATGCCAGAAAGGCAAATCACGTACCCAAGAAACTCAATCTTGTCTTGATTGAAGAGACATTTCTCAGCCTTGGTGTATAAGTGGTTCTGACGTAAACGGCTGAGAACTTCTTTGACATGTAAAACGTGTTCCTTCTTATCTGTTGAAAAAATCAGTATATCATCTAGATATACCCACACAGATATTCCGAATAAATCCGAAAATACGTCATCCATCAAACGCTGGAAAACGGCTGGGGCATTGCATAGTCCGAAAGGCATTACACGATATTCATAATGCCCCAAGGGTGTCTTAAAAACCGTTTTCCACTCATCACCAGTTTTAATTCGTACCAGATGATATGCCCCTCTTAAATCCAACTTAGAAAATATACAGGCAGAGTGCAAGGATTCCAGGATATAACGTATTAGAGGCAACGGATATCTGTCCTTCCGAGTAAGATCATTTAACTGCCGATAATTCACACAGGGACGTAAAGTGCCCTCCTTTTTCTTTCTCGAAAAACAGCGGAAATCCTGCAGGAGACTTGGAAGGGGTGATATACCCTTTCTGAAGACAGTCGTTTAGATATTCTTGTAAGGCTGTTCTTTCTTGTGGAGATAAGGAGTACACTCGTCCATGTGGAATCACAGAATCTGGCAACAGATCTATGGCACAATCAAAACTTCTATGAGGAGGCAGAGGAATGTCCCCTGGTTCCGAAAACACAGAAGAGTAGTCTGCATATTCAGATGGTACGGTAGATATCTGGCATACATAAGATATTCCATTCACCTCTGTCTCTGTGTGGATATCCCAACAGATAACCCTGAGGAGGAACAATCCAGTAAACAACGATCTGAATTAAATGTCAATGTACGGGTTACCCAATTAATTTTAGGGTTGTGATACAACAACCAGGATAAACCCAACACGATCGGATAAGATGGTGACTTAATCACATCCAAAGATATCTTTTCCTGATGTTCATTGATCCACAACTGCAGAACTCCGGTGTGATGTTGAATGGGACCAAAAGACAAAGGTGTACCATCAATGACCTCAATCGGTGTAGCTTGATTCTTCTTAAGTAGAGGTATCTGGTTCTTCTTGACAAACTCAACATCGATATAATTGCCAGATGCTCCACACTCTAGAAGACCCATGATTACAGTTGACTTGTCCTGCCAGAGTACTTTAATTCGGAGTACCAAAAGGGCTGCGGATGACATGGGCCGTAAGAAACCATTGGTATCCGGAAGGACTGGTTTAAACGGTGGGCCTGTCATTGCCTTCCTTATACATGACAGGCCTATTAGTTTTCGACTTCCTGAGTGGTCGTAACTGACAAGTACCCAAATAGTGCCCGGCTGCACCACAATACAGGCATAAATTCAAGTCCCTTCTTCGTTTCCTCTCCATCGCGGACAAAGGTCCTCTGAGTGCCCCCAATTGCATGGGTTCCGGACCCGTTTCTGATGTACTTGAAGCACCGGCAGGTAATGGAAAAGACCTGGAGTACGTCCTCTCCAACCGACGTCTTTCTCCCTTCCGTTCAGCCAAACGGTGATCGATTCGAAGAACCTCTTCCTGAAGTACCTGTAAAGTATCCGGTTCTGGTATATGAAGAAGTTCATCCTTGTACTCCTCTCTCAGGCCTCGCCGAAAAAGCGTCTTTTGTGTAACTTCTGGCCATTGAGAATCCGCCGCCAATTGACGGAATCGACCGATGTATGTGATCAGATCACTTGAACCCTGCTTTAAATCCATCAATTGATTTTGTGCGGTGGTGGCCAAGTTAGGTGACTGGAACACTTCCAGGAACGCTTTCTCAAAGGCGGCAAAATCACTCAGAATTAGACTGTTTGAGGACACCAAAGGAGCTGCCCATGCAAGCGCATTTCCGGTTAGATTCCCTAGAATATACCCAATCTTCGCCTTCTCGTCGGTGAAACTGGAAGCCCGGAACAAAAAATGAATCCTGCAATGATTACAAAATTCGGCCACTCTTCTAGAATCCCCATCAAACTTCATGGGTGTTGTCTGTGCCATGGCAGAATCAACCCGAGTTGTGGTGCTAGTCCTATGCACCACCATCTGACGTAGTGTCTCATTTTCTAGACAAAGCGCTGTCATTTCAGCCCTTAAAGATCTGATTTCGTCTCTAAGATCAGAGGATTCCTCCATCTCTGGGTCCGAATCGGAGGTTAGGCGTTTCAATCTGTCAAGATGTGCGTCCCGAGGATGCTGCGTACCTGTGTTTCCTGAAGGCTTGCGTGCCGGGGTTGCCAGGGCGTTGATTGTAGAACGAAAGATGACAGGGTAACTCCAAGAACCGGCCCAGGTCCCGTCCTGATTTGCAGGATTGAAAATGGGTCCGATTCCTGACGCCACGGATGGACACTTCCCTGGATTTAAGTGGCGCCAGAACAGTGCGAGCACTGAACAGGGAAGGTCGGTAGATGTTAACAGCAAGCTTGAGTGCGTTGCTTGTGATTCTGCGGAGACCCTCTCGAATATGGTAGAAGAAGGCAGCCGAGACTGTAGCATGGCAGCAACTGCAGGCAGCAGAAAAGGCAGAGTAAAGGCACCGTAGAGGCACTGGTACCCAAGCACAAGGCAGAGGAGTATTCAGGCAAGGGAAGGTGGGCAGGCAGGAGAGGGGTAAGGCGGCAAGAAGGGAAAAGGATGGGACAAGAGGCTCCAGACCAGGACCAGACTAAGCCCAACCCCGGGAGGCCAGACCCCCAACCAAGGAACCAGACCAACAGGACAGGGGAAGGCAGGGCAAACAGGAAGGGAACAAGGAAGGCAAGCGGAGTAACCAAGTATGGACAAGGTAATCCAGTAGCGAGCGGGAGGTTGGGACCAAACCGCGTTGAGACGCGGTGAGTACAAGACCAGGAAGCTCTTTTATAGAGACTCGGCATGGAAGCGAGGCTTGACCCGCAATCCGAGTCGGCGCATGCGCGGAATCAAGGTATTCATGGAAACGAGGCTTGAACCACAAGCCCGTTCCCTGTCGCTTCCGCGTATGAACGCATGCACCCCGACTCGCCCGGAGCGGTCACGCACCCCAAATGAGCGATGACCTCGGAGAATACACCTTTGGCCAAGACGATACCACGGGTACAGCCGCCAGGCATCTCCCCGCCCACGAGGATACGGACGTTCCTGTTCCCGGGTGAGTGTCCTAACACTTGGGAAGGTCATGGACATGTTTACAAATTCTCAAGTAATTTTTTCACGGACTGCGCAGAGACAAATGTTGCTTTGTTCTTCTTCATTTGGTCCACAAATGGAGAAAGCAAGGCGCAATGTCAATAAGGCTGTTTGTGCCTTTCTAAGAGATTTTGGCATGTCCTCTTTTCACAATGAAAATATTATACTTCGTAGTAAATACATTTTTCGCAGAGATGGAGTCCATCTTACTTATGCTGGTAATCAGATTTTTTAGAGAAATGTACAAAATGCATTGCAACCTTTTTTGGAATTACAGCATCCATTTCATAGTAGGTGTTGAGCATTTCAAATTTTTCAAACACAAATAAACACCACCAAAAGGCTCTTTTCAGAGACACCACTTCCTCCCAGATAAAACTGCAATGGTTATGCTAGGGTAGCACCCCAAATGTCCGCGGACTTCTAAAAAATACAGTCCTGCTTCATTTATTTTCACTTCTATTTTTGAACTGTAAAAGGCAGCTCTGAAAAGAGCCTTTTTTATTTTTGTTGTGTTAAATATTTTTGTTTTTTATACAAGACACACTAGGAGAGGAGGGGAATGGAGGGTAAGGGGGGGACACCAACCACGGGATAACAAAGGGCGAGCTGAGAGAGGAAGATGTAGAGTGGGTTTCACTTGGGTAGTGAGCAGATTTTTTCGTGCTCTGAAACGATAGCCTCAAAAGCACTACGAAGTCTCTCCCCCTGCACAGTACTGCATCACAGTACATACACATAACTGTGACCCTCGAATGGTAAGGGTTATCAGCATTGCATGTGGCCTGTGAGGCAGCTTGAGGAATACGCTGTCCCACAGGAGTGTTCCTTGTGGTGACAGGTTCGGAAACAGAGGATGAAGTAGAGGAAGTCAACCTGCTACGCTCCTCACAAGGTACAACTTTGCGAATGGCCCCCGAGTGGAATGACTTTAGGTGTCGCTTCATGGTAGTTGTCCCAAAGCTGTATGAACCATGCCTCCCACGACTGAGTACCATTTTGCACTCATTGCAGGTGACTTGGTTCGCACGCGCCTTAGGACCATTACCACGAATGGTAAATAATGCCACACCCAAGACTCACGCCGAGTGCTGGTAGTAGGGACTTCCACTACCTCATTCTCATCATCCTCTTCTTCCTCCTGTGCATCCTCACTCCTGTTTCCCTCCTCAGGCCCTTGGGGAGGTGGTGGTGGTGGAGGCGGTGGGGGGTGCTGAGGCAGATGCAGCACCAGGTGGCAGTAGTGGAGCCACGGATGCCATCAAGTTTGCGATGGAAATCTGCAAATTGGCAGCAAAATTGCTTTAATAGGGCTGCTTGTGCGCGGTTCGGGGACATCCGCGCTGTATGCGGACAGATGGAACAGAAAAAAGGGTTCAAAAAGTCACAAAAAGTATGTAGAAACTCAGGATTACTATGTGGGACTTGTTCTATGGTGAGTTTTTGTTGGAAAATATTGTAGATTACTTGAAAATGTAGTTTTAAATTGTTTTGGGACACGAACAGTGTTCACAATCAGAACATACGCTGATCGTGGGCACGGTCACATGATAGCTTCACGAACATGTCCGCGAAGGGAGTTGGTGTCCGCAGGACACCAAATGCATTGAAACTATTTTGCGCATGCACGTTGGTGTTCTACGGACACTGTTCGTGTCCTGGAGTAATTAAAAATGCGTCACAAGTGACACAAACAGTTACGGACAGGCGTTTGTTCTTAGAACAGTTTCAACCTGCCTACGAACAGTACGGACAGGCATAGCATCCTCAGGACAACCCAATTTTGTTTATTTACGAACACCCCAGGACACATAATATGTTCTAAGAACACTTTCATTTTGCCAGCGAAAAATACAGACAGCGTCCTCAGGACACCCACATTTCGTCCATTGACAAACATTTCAGGACACTGCGTGTGTTCTTAGAATAGTTTCAACTTGCCTGCGAACAATACCGACAGGCAGAGCGTCCTCAGGACACTCCCATTTTGTTTCTTTACAAACATTTTAGGGCACAGCCTGTGTTCTTAGAACAATTTCAACTTGCAGGTGAACAATACGGACAGGCATAGTGTCCTCCGGACACCCCCATTTTGTTTATTTATGAACATCCCAGGACACTTAATATGTTCTAAGAACACTTTCATCTTGCCAGCGAACAATATGGACAGCGTCGTCAGGACACCCACATTTCGTCCATTGACGAACATTTCAGGACACCACGTGTGTTCTACGAACAGTTTCAACTTGCCTGCGAACATTATGGACAGGCATAGCGTCCTAAGGACACTCCCATTTTGTTTCTTTACGAACATTTTAGGAGACAGCCTGTGTTCTTAGAACAGTTTCAACTTGCCTGTGAATAATACGGACAGGCATAGGGTCCTCAGGACACTTCCATTTTGTTTCTTTACGAACATTTTAGGACACAGCCTGTGTTCTAAGAACACTTTCATCTTGCCAGCGATCAATACGTACAGCGTCCTCAGGACACCCACATTTCATCCATTGACGAACATGCAGGACACCAGGTATGTTCTTAGAACAGTTTCAACTTGCCTGCGAACATTATGGACAGGCATAGCGTCCTAAGGACATTCCCATTTTGTTTCTTTACGAACATTTTAGGAGACAGCCTGTGTTCTTAGAACAGTTTCAACTTGCCTGCGAATAATACAGACAGGTATAACGTCCTCAGGACACTTCCATTTTGTTTCTTTACGAACATTTTAGGAGACAGCCTGTGTTCTTAGAACAATTTCAACTTGCTTGCGAACAATATGGACAGGCATAGCGTCCTCAGGACACCTCCATTTTGTTTATTTACGAACATCCCAGGACACATAATATGTTCTAAGAACACTTTCATCTTGCCAGCGAGCAATACGGACAGCGTCGTCAGGACACCCACATTTCGTCCATTGACGAACATTTCAGGACACCGCTTGTGTTCTTAGAACAGTTTCAACTTGTTAGCGAACAGTACGGACAGATATAGTGTTCTTAGGACACCTGCATTTTTGTTTCTTCACGGACATTCCGGACACCCGCGCTGTCCGTGGACTCCTGATTTGCTTTTAAAAAAAAAAAAACAAGAAATGAAGAAGGAATGGAATTCTCATCAAAATGTTTTGGTTCATGGAGTGTGTTTGGGGATAATTGACTGGGATATGGTGAGGGGCGACAGGTACATGTGGGACAATGGTATGTAGTTGTTTGTTTGAAGTGATCCTCCACAAAGTTTTTCAAATTATTAAAATTTGCCAAGAGTAAGTCCATTTTCTCTTCTATTTGCTGAAGAGTCTTATCCAATACAGCTTTTTCATTAGTATTTTCAATTATTGTATGGTCTGTACAAAAAAAAATATATATGTTAAATGTATATAAAATAATATTAATTAAATGGTTAATATAGTAAAGTGTCTGCCATTAGATTCACTATCTTCTGACATTTCCTCACGTCGGAAATGCTCCTCTAGCCACTCCGGAGTACTAGACATTTCTGTGAGAAAAAAACATAACATCATTCTTTTTTGTATCTAATTCAGAAAGTTTACAAATATATGAGTAAAATGCAGTACACTTACTATTTCAGGTAAGGTGTGTTCTGAGTGGTCTGTGGATCTGCTGTTGTTCTTAGTTGTGGAGTTTCTGTGAGGTAATCATGTTGGAAGCCTATCTTTCTTCTTTTGGTATATTCCATTTTAGAAAATATTGTATTTAAATGAATGGTTAGTGTGTTATATATATGGGTTACACTTCTTATTTATTACTACATATAATGTGTATGTGTGCTGGTTTGTGAATTTATAAAATGTTCATATGTTATGATATAACAATTAAACATATCGCCCCCAGACTTTTTGGGTAGTGGTGCTATTGTCCAAACATGTCCGCGGACATTAGAAGAGTTTGCGGACATCAAATTCAGTAGAGGGGTTCAGTATGTTCCATACTACACGTACATAAAGTCAGAGTTATTATTGTTAAGTTGAGCTACTAAACACCTATGATATTCAATGAACAAACTTTGTTAAAAGAACGTTATGGTTAAGTTGCGCTACCTACTAAAAACCTATGAAACTCAGTGAAAAAACTTTGTTAAAAGAAGGTTATGGTTAAGTTGCGCTACTAAAAACCTGTGAAATTCAGTGAAACAACTTTGTTAAAGGGACGTTATGGTTCCAAGTAAAACCAAAAAAAACCTGAAATTCGCCAGTTATGGTAAGCTAAGCAACCATAACTCGCGCCACCACTGTGCACTGCTAAGACTAACACCCACGACATCAAAGATGACATCACAAATGTCATTGATGACATCACTGATGACATCACATGTCTGTCTCCCTCTTTTTTCCTTTACTGACATATGTAGGCCACATGGTTTTCTACACTAACAGTCATGAACTAAAAATTGTAAACATAGTATATTTGTAGACTTATCTTCAAGTATGTTCTTACACTAATTCCCTTAGGGTCGGGTCATATCAAATGAAACATATACATATGGGAAGACACAAGCTTGAGAAACAGCAATTCTTTCTGTGCATGAAGATAATCAGTAGAGTTATCAGCACTTTCTGATAGTTCTGTTGTTTTTTTATTACTTTATTTTCCCTGTATATGCTCATATTTGTATACATTGTACTCACACTACTTTCCTTAGGGTCCAGTCGCATCATGTAATACATGTACATAGGATAAATAGCAGCTTTGAAACAGAGCAATCATTTATTTGCATAAAGATAATCAGTTAGGTTATGAATTATTTCTGCTACTATTTCTGCTTTTCTGCTTACTTCACTTTCCCTGTATATACCCATATTTGTATGTGTTATTGTATGTGTTATTGTCTCTTTGTGTTTTGTTTGTAACAATGCAATTATTTAATACATGGGTTTTATTAGCTACTTATTACATATTGCACAGTATGCAAAACTCTAATAAGAAAACAGTTATCATTTCATTATTCAACATATCAACATTTTGAATATTGTACCTTCATCATATATGCTGCACACAATGCTTATGTTTCTGCATGAGTAGCTTAGTATACTGGATAGAACTTCATAATAGAATGCTATTTATATCAATGCATTGCTTAATGCACTAATTAACTCATGATATTTTTTCCAATGATCCTTTTTCTCAACATTATAATAAGAATCCCTTGTACACACATTTCATGAAAAGTAAATACACATGTGATGTCATCAGTGATGTCATCAATTACATTTGTGATGTCATCTTTGATGTCGTGGGTGTTAGACTTAGCAGTGCACAGTGGTGGCGCGAGTTATGGTTGCTTAGCTTACCATAACTGGTGAATTTCAGTTTTTTTCGGTTTTACTTGGAAGCATAACGTCCCAGGTTTTTTAACAGAATTCCATAGGTTTTTAGTAGCGCAACTTAACCATCACTGATGACATCACATGTCTGACTCTCTGTTTTTTTCCTTTAGTGATATATCTAGTCCAGCAACAGTCGAGAACTAAAAATTCACTGTACTATAGTACAAAGTACTATATTTGTAGACTTATACATCAAATATGTTCTTACAGTAATTCACTTAGTGTCCACTCAAAGCATATGATACATATACAAAGGGGAAAACACAGACTTGGAAGACAGCAATGCTTTCTATGTATGAAGATTATTAGTAAGGTTATCAACACTGTTTTATAGGTCTGTTGTTTTCTTATGACTGTACTTTTTCTGGATATGCTCATATTTCTACACGTTGCATTTACACTACTTTCTTTAGGGTCTAGTCACAATATGTGATAGTTATACATAGGGAAGTAGTAGTTTTGAAGCAGAACAAACATTTCTGTGCATGAAGATAATCAGATAGGGTATGAAGATTGTCGGATAATACTGCTGTTTTTTTGTTTACTTCACTTTTCCTGTATATGCTCCATTTGTATGTGTTGTCATGTGTTTGTTTTTGTCGTGTGCAGTAATGCAATAATGTAGTAAGTGGGTTTGATTCAGTACTTATTAAGGGGCAGATTCATGGAATTATTTGCGCCAAAAAACGGGATTTGTGTGCCATTCTGCCCGCAAATCCCCATTTGTTAAACAGGGATTTGCGTGCAGAATGGCGCACAACTCCATGTTTTTCAGTGCAAATAATTCCATGAATTAGCCTCTAAATGTTTCACAGTATACAAGATTCTAATAAGAATGCATTTAGAATGTTATTATTTAAGATGGCAAGATTATTAATATTGCATATTCATCATGTCTGCTGCACAATATGCCTATGTTACTACATGTGTATTTTAGTATATTGGAAAAAACTTCATAATACAATGCTATTTGGGTTAATGCTTACTTAATGCACTACGTACCTCATGATATTTATTCCAATGATCCTTGACATTTTTTTATTAACATTACAATAAGAATCCCTTGTACAGACTTTTCATTAAAGGTAAATGAACATGTGATGTCATCAGTGATGTCATCAATGACATTGATGTGTGTTAGTCTTACCAATGCACGGTGGTGGCGCGAGTTATGGTTGCTTAGCTTACCATAACTAGCGAATCTCAGGGGTTTTTCAGTTTTACTACTTTGAACCATAACGTCCCTTTAACAACGTTTTTTTTCTGAATTTCATAGGTCTTTAGTAGCACAACTTAACTATAACGTCCCTTTAACAATGTTTTTTTCCTGAATTTCATAGGTTTTGTAGTAGCGCAACTTAACCATAACATCTGTTTAACAAAGTTTTTTTACTGAATATACATTTCATAGTGATAGATGTTTACTAGGGTTGCCTTACTTTATAGACAAGTAACATAGAACATACCGAACACCCCGCTAATGATTTTGAAGTCCGCGGACGGTCACGGATGACATCAACACTACCCAAACACACAGGGGGTATCTGAAGTTGTTCTATCATACCATATAAACACTGCGCAAGTTCAAAAAGCAGCACATAAACACATTATATATAATAATAAATAAGCAGTGGCACCTACATATTTAACACATCAACCATCCATTTAAATATGATATGTAATAAAATAGATTATACCATAACAAAAAAGATATACCTCCAACATAATTACCTCACAGAAACTGCAGAGCTAGAAGCAACAGTAGACCAACACAACACAACGAATACAATTTACCAGAAACTAGTAAGTAAACTTCATTTTTCTTATACATTGCTATACTTTTTGTATAATATACAGTACAATTAATATATTTTAGTTTTTCACACAGAAATGTGCAGTACATTGGAGTGGCTAGAAGAAAATGTTCCACATGAGGAAATGTCTGAAGACCGTTATAATAATGGTAGACACTTGTTTATATAAGCAAATTAATAATCATTACCTTATATGTTGAAAATGTTACTTTAAAAGACACAATGGAAAAGACTCTGGAACACATGGAACAGAAAGTAGACATGCTCAAGGAAAGGTTCAATGGTTTGAAACAGTTAGTGGAGGACCAGATAAAAGAAAACATTAAATACCATTGTCCCACCTGTACCTGTGCCCCCTCTCCATGTCCCAGTAAACTATCCCCAAACCCTCAACAAAAAGATAAATGTTTTGATGAGACATCCATCCCTTCATCCCCTCCCACACATCCTCTCCAAACCCCTAATTCCCCTGTTTTTGTATCAGTTTCTGCTTCCCCCTCTCTTTCATAATTTGTGTATCTGTATATAATAAAAAAATGTTATGTTTTTTTAAATGAAATTCTTTGTGTCTTATTTTTTAAAAAAAAGCAATTAAAATGTCCATGGACAGTGCGCCTGTCTGGCATGTCCGAAATTAACAAAATCTGGATGTCCTAAGGACACTACACCTATCCGTATCATTCGCAACCAAGATGGAACTGTTCTTAGAACACACCAGGTGTCCGGGATGTCCATAAATGAACAAAATGGGGGTGTCCTAAGGACACTATACGTGTCCGTACCGTTCGCAACCAAGATGGCACCGTCTGTAGAACAGGCGCGGTGTCCGGGATGTCCGTATTCAAACAATATGAAGGTGTCCTAAGGACACTATACCTGGCCGTACAGTCTGCAGAGCATCTACGCACATGCGCACCGCACACGCAAGTCCTGCGAACATTGGGCCTGTCCGTAACTGTCCGTCTCACTTGTGTCACACTTTTAATTAGTTTCAGGACCTGAACACTGTCCGTAGAACACCCGCGCGTATGCGCACAACCGCTCCTGTGTATTTGGTGTCCTGCGGACACCCATTCCCTTCGCGGACGTGTTCCTGACGTCATCATGTGACCGCACCCACGCTGAGTGTGTGTCCAAATTTGTGGACTCTGTCCGGTTGCCCAACATTTGAAAAGAACTTATTCAGACAATCCAAATTATTTTAAAGTAAAAAATCACCATTTCACATGTCCCAGAAAATGGCCCTGGCTTTCCACATATTTTCTGTAACTTTTTGAACGCTTTTGAGTGTTTGATATGTTCACGAGGCGCACCCATCCACCCCTATGAAAGGCCACACCCCAGAGCTGATCTTCATTGTACTTCTGGCTATTGCAGATCGACTTTTGCTGCCTTTGCTGCTCTTGCTGAAATTACCTCATCAACCCTAATGGCATCCATGGCTGCTGTTGCTACATCTGTCTCAGCACCACCCCCAAACCCTCCGCCACCACCACCTCCCCAAGGGCCTGCAGAGGGGAACACGCGTGAGGATGTAGAGAACGAGGATGAAGAGAATGAGGTTGAGGAACTCCCTACTACCAGCACTCGCCGGGAGTCTTGGGTGTGGTGGTTGTTTTCCGTTTATGGTAATGTACCAAAAGCACATGCAAACAAGGTCACCTGTAACCAGTGCAAATTGGTGCTGAGTCATGGGAGACGTGGTTCGTACAGCTTTGGTACAACATCCATGAAGCTACACCTGAAGTCGTTCCACGGTGGGGCCGTTCGGAAGGTTGTACCTTGTGATGAACGTAGTAGGTTGAGTTCCTCTACCACATGCTCTGTTTCCACTCCTCTCACCACAAGAGACACTCCTGTGGGAGAGCGCATCCCTCCAGATGCCTCATAGGCCATTCACAATGCTGTTGACCCTTACCTTTCGAGAGTCACAATACTCTGCATGTACTGCGACGCAATACTCTGCAGGGGGGGAGAGTCTTCAAAGTGCTTTTGAGACTGCAGTCACGGAGCACCAGAAGTCCTGCTACCTACCTAAGTAAGGCCCACCCTACATCTTCCTCTCTCCACCTGCCCTTTCTTATCCCTGTGGTTGGTGTCCCTTCCTTACCCTCCTTTCCCCTCCTCTACTACTGTGTGTAAAAAAGCAAAATAAATATAAAACAACAAAAATAAAAAAAGGCTCTTTTCAGAGGCGCCTTTCACAGTTTAAAAATAGAAGTATCAAATAAACAGTGCAGGGCCCTGCGCATTTTTTAAAAGTCCGCAGACAGTCCTAGGACAGATAACATTTTGGGGTACTGCCCTAGAAAAACCAATGCACTTTTCTCTGGGAGTAAGTGATGGCTCTGAAAAGAGCCTTTTGGTGGTGTGTTTGTGTGTTTGAAAAACTTGTATTCGTCAACATCTAATGCAAAATAGATGACTGTAATTACAAAAAAGGTTGCAATGCATTTTGTATATTTCTCAGAAAAATCTGATTGCTAGCATATGTAAGATGGACTCCATCTCTGCGAAAAAATGTATGTGCTACGAAACATAATATTTTCATTATGAAAAGAGGACATGCCAACATCTCTTAGAAAGGCACAAACAACCTTATTGACATTGTGCCTCGCTTTCTCCATTTGTGGTCCAAATGAAGAAGTACGCACCCACATTTGTCTTTGTGCAATACGAGAAAAAATTACTTGGGAATTTGGAAACATGTCCATGACCTTCTCAAGTCCTTCTTTCATTGCAAATTGCAAAGAAATTCCAGACCCATATCCTAAACTGTTCTCTCCACAATTAATTAAAATTGTGCTACTTTACAGACAGAGCATTATCCAGACATAGAGAGGTACCAAGTCCAGCCACTTTATTCCACACACTCCATGCCAGTACACTTCCACATGAGGGAATCCAAGATCTGCAGATACACCACAATGTTCTGCATGCACCTCCAACCAATGTATCCATGAGGCTCCCAAAATCCACATAATCTGTTTTTGAAAACACACAGCCATAGCTATCTGTTCTTCTCTCAGGAAAAAGATGTTCTCACAAAATCTCTCCTTACACAACACACCCACTAAACTTTACTGACCAATCCCTAGCTCCGCTCATTCTCATTTGCATGCCTCTCCACCCCAGAATCCCCGTATGTAATATACGCTGTCCACAGACTACCGCCATGTCCGCAGACATACAGAAGATCTGAGCGTGGTGAATGTACATTTAAATAGTGTGCCCCATTTCCCCTTTGAGGTTGGCTCTGAAATGAGCAATCTTTTTGGGGTTTTTGCAGATGTCTGACAGACACCTGTTATTTTGTATTTTTTTGGGGTTTTTTCTTCTGATTTTATAACTAAAGTCTTCACATAACCTTCTCCAAAGCAACCGTTACATTCCAAAACAGCATGGCATTTCCCAAAAAAGATAAAGAAACACCATCTTCTTCAAAATAAGCAGCATTACTCGAAACAATATTCTCGTTGTTACAGAAAAACATATGAGCTCTAAGCATGAAAGCACGCATGCCTCGATTGATTGCGCACCTAGCAATGTTTTGCTGAGGACAAAAAACAAATCTATTGTCCCATATTGTCCTAGGTAGTAATCCAGAAAAAATTACTTTCACATTTGGAAGGATTTTAATTACTGCTTGAACCAACTGTTTCAAATCTGCCAACAAAGTAGGGGGACTCGCGTAGCCCAAATGGAGAGCACCATAGTGCAAAACTACCAGATGGTGACTGTTCATCCTACGCATATCTTCACAAACTTGGAGAATTAACTCTACATTGCAATCAGGCACAGGGTTCCACACCACCTCCACTCCTCAAACATCGAAATTGTTTGCCACATGCCTGCATTGAGAATACTGCTGTAACCCATGGACAAACATATCTCCGAGCACCAACACCCTGACTTTCTCCACCTCTGCCATCTTCACTACACACACTCTCTTTCTACACAAATCCACAACATCAACATCTGATTGGCTGATCCCTACAGTCCCCTTTCCATGCTGGATTTGCTGGAAAACCCTCTATGTGGCACGCCCTACCCGTGGACAGCCGCGGTGTCCGCGCAGCACGTAACTCTTAGCCAGCCTTTCTACACATTCCACATCACTCATTTCCATTCCCTCATTGGATACTGCTAAGCAGTCACACAACCATCCACCAATCACACCCAAGACCTCTACATCTAACTCCATCATCAGAGTTCTGCACTTCAAATGCACTGTTGATCACTCTGAATTCAAGTCTCATATCATTGGAAAGCACCTACTACAAAAACTACTGTACAAGTCTCGAAGATTTCTACTTACAGCTCCATGCATATCCACATGCATGATTACAAACTACAGGTATGCATATTCTATTCAGAGTACATGTACAACTCTTATGAATCCATATAAACAGAGTAATGCCACTAAATCTACATAGCCTATACATAAATGACAATGCTCCTGAGTTAAGCGTGAGATTCATGATTTTTCATTGAAAAATCACACTATTTTTTACTGTCTCCCACATAACCTATATATACATGCCAACCCTCCCGATTTATGCACATGACTCTATTGTCCATTAGAAAATGTCTGAATTTTGTAACGTGTACCACCTACATTAATGCTACTTGCAATGCGATCGTATGAGAAAAATAAACGCTCCCAATTGCTGTGGTGACATCTCACGATTTTTCGGAATCGTACTTATAATATGAAAGTAGAGGAATTTTTCCCATCTACTATATTGACCTATTGCTTACAAACCTCTGTCCTATAGATAATACATTTTTTAAAAAACAAGGCATTTTCATCACCAAAACATTTTACTCATTTCTGAAGCACGTGCAACTATTATACTACAAATAACATACAGAGGCAGCACATAGTGAAGTGAAATGCACACGTGCACTGTGTAGAAATATGAAAGGAGAATACTCCCATGAAAGATGCAAAAGTAACATGTATAGTAACATCACTGCTTTAAGCACACGAAGTTACTAACTTTTTTTTTTACAATCTGAGTGAAAACTACTCTTCTGTAAATCAACAGCCTCTACACTGCAAACGACATATCCGAAGAAACCTGGTCATTCCGCAAAAAAGTAAGTACAGTACTACCTTTATATTCTAACTATTACTCAAAGAGACTGTGTGGGTTATTTATTTAATTTGCGCACCAAATCAAACATTGATTTCTGAACCATTCTACCCACAAATCCCCATTTATTAAATAAAGAATAACAGGCAGAATGGCTCACAAATCCCTGTGTGTTTGGAATGCAAATAACATACAGAATCCTTAGAATGTTAGTACTAGATAACAAATAGCTGTTTCAATTGTGTGCCATTACGTTTACTGTTAATGCTTCACCTCACCACTAGCCCACTTTGTACTCTCATCTGAAGCACATTGTAGTAGTATACAAACAGAAAAATAGCCTTCCCAAATCAATGTAAGAGGCCAATGCACTTTCACACACCGCCACAAAGAACTTTCCCATCAAACGCATGCACGCATGCACACAGCACACATACATTGTACAACAGACCAAACCATGCCTTTTTTTCAAAAGACCCCAAAGAATGCCTACCAAAAAGCAAGTCTGTAGAAAGGAACGCAGAGGTAGAGGAAATAAAAAATAAAAGTGTCCAACCTAAGCATCCATCTGTAGCAGAGTTTGTAGAGAACGTTGGAACAAAACAGCTAATATAGTCGTTTAGCAAAACAAAGGAAGCTTCACTACCGAAACATTACCTCTTCCATCAAAATGTAGCATGAAACACAAAACTCTCCAGAAATAATCGGCTACCAGTACTGCTAACAATGCTCCTATTAATCCTGAGACAGTAACAAGAACCCATAGTAAAAAAAAGTATTTTAGCAAAAATGTTTCGCCACAGAGTCCTTCAAAATCTAATAAGAAGAGGACCGAAATCATCCTCAATCCTTAAAACCTATCGTAGAAAATTAATCCTACAAGCTCTCGTGGACAGTGCAATCCTTTTCAAAAGGAAGTTGTTTATATTAGTGTTAAATAGGATGAATCCACTAACAAAACTAAGTACCAAACTACAAAAGGAATTTATCAATAAACAGAATTTGAACAAACATAACTTCTTACATATTTGTGGAGGTGAATAGAGTCACACGACAACCACAGACCCATAATTTAATGAAGAAGCATACAAACAAAATCAAACAAACACAGTTGCCATCCATAGCAGTGGACGAGGGTATGAAAAAATGAATAATACCATCATGGAACAAGAAACACTGCTTAGAAAGGTATCTCCTGAAAACTCAGAATTACCTCTCGATTTGAGTGAACCAGACTGTCCAGTATACAAATGGCCGTGCACATCAATGTGTGCCATTCCTAACAAATCTTTCAAATCTTTACGTCAGATCCTCAATCAGTATGCAAAAGGTAAAGACAAAATTAAAATGAAAGTGCTGCAAAATATGGATATCTGTCCAGTGCGCAAATACACAGGACTACAAGGACATTCATTAGCCTGCATTTCTGGACCTATTAGCAAAAGCACCATCCATGATATCAAAAGGATATCAATACATCATTCAAATGTAAGAAATCTAGAGTATAAAATATACTAAGCTAAAAGTCCAGCTTCAGAATTAGCCAATTTAAATAACACTCTTCTGCATGGTACACCCAAATACCTACAAGAAGAAATTGACTGTATCCAGAAAAATTATTTTGGAAGTGAAAGCAACTGACAAAATGCAATAGTTTTAGAACAAAGTAGCAACAATTCTGCACATAGCAACCTTCTATTGCACACATACAAAAAAGAAATACTAAAATGTAAAAGTGCATCGGCTGAAGTACCAAACCATGTGTGTGTGTGTTGCCGCAGAACGTTTTACAAAAGGAACACAAAAAATGTAGACACAGCATACAAAATAGAAGACAATGAAGTTTCCAAATGGTTTGAATTAGCGCTCTACCTTTTAGCAGAAAGCAAATATGAAATATGTGAACCCCTAATATGTTGCAGTTACTGCACTACAAAACTAGACAACAACCAAACTCCTTCACGTGCTATCACAAATAATTTGGAATTGTTCCCACCACCAAAAACCCTGCAACAACTCAATTTGTATGAGAGCATCATAATTCAAACAGTTCACCCATTTCAAGCAATTATACGCCTTCACCCAAAAACAGCAAAATGACCTCCCTCTGAATTGGTGAAAGGCATTTGTGGCAAAGTAATTTATTTGCCATTAGATCTAACTGAAAATGTACACACTCTAGGAGTGCAACGTTCAATAGAGCATTCTTTAATTGTCTTGGTAAATGGTGTACCAACAAAAGACAAAAACATTGCATTCCAATGAAAGCATAGATGATGCACTAGAAACTTACCAAATGTGACAAACTAAAGGTTCACCAATGAGTATATGAGAAAAAAGTATAGAAGCACGTGCTTTTCCACTGCTATTTCCTACTGGCAAAGGTGGAAGATACGATGATAGACCCACTCAGATTATGGCATCAGAATACCGCTCATTACGAATGTATTCGCAAGATCCCAGATTTAGACAAAATGTGGAGTACATATTCCACCTACTCTTTGAAAGTGAACTAGCAACGCTATGTTACGGAGTTGCACACATTTTGCAATCTGGAACCCACTTTCAAAATATGTCAGCTACGCAATTAATACAAAAGTACATGAAAAAGATGAGGTTTTACAATCAAGTATAACAAATTTGTTTGCAAACATGCGTGGTACAAAAGAATACTGGTTCCGATGGCACAGAGACGTACGTTGTATGATCAGAAACCTTGGACCACCGACTTGGTTTGTTACACTAAGTTGTGCAGAATATGCATGGGAAGATTTACATGGGTTCCTAGGCATAGCAAACAACAAAACCAACATAGATATATTAACACTTGGAAAACTTTG
Source organism: Ambystoma mexicanum (assembly GCF_040938575.1). Classification (NCBI taxonomy): domain Eukaryota; kingdom Metazoa; phylum Chordata; class Amphibia; order Caudata; family Ambystomatidae; genus Ambystoma; species Ambystoma mexicanum. The sequence goes on along the minus strand of NC_090922.1, from coordinate 648,881,293 downwards.
CTCTCTAGATCCAGTTAATGTGTCAGGATATTTCCATCATCGTTTCATTGCTATGCTACACTTTATTTGCAATAAAACTGTTCCTCCCCTCGGAGAAGTGCAACAGTTCTTTGGAGAAAAGAATATCAAGCGAGAGGAGCACCACATATTCACATGCTTTTATGGATCAAAGGTGCACCTAAATTTGGTCACGACAGTGATGCCACTGTTTTGCAGTTCATCCAAAAATATGTCACTTGTGAAATCCCCTCACAACGGACACATAGTGACCTGCATGGCCGGATTTTACAATCTCAAAGACACAAATGTGGCAAATATTGTCATCGGAAATACAAAAACAAAGGAAAATACTACAACAAATGCCGCTTTGGTTTCCCTAGACCAGTTACAGAAACAGGTGAAGTGAACAACTTTATGTCTTCAGTTCGACATAGTGTTAAAGGTAAATCACCTAAGAACACGTATTACATAAAAAGAACAGAAGAAGCAAAATATATCAATGATTACAATGCAATCATTGCCCTCTTATGGAATGCAAGCATAGATGTGCAGTACATTGCAGACAATTCTACTGCTGTTGCATGATATGTTACAGCCAACTTAACAAAAGCAAGAAAAACAGAGCTTCAAGACCTTTGGGATGACCTAGCATCAGACAAAACACTATCACAGAAATTGTACAGTCTAGGCATAAAAATGCTCTCTCATAGAGAATATGCCACCTATGAAGCAGCAGATTGTTCAACTGGAACTGCTTTGTGTGGAAAATCAGACAACATAGTATGGCTAGGTCTTGGTCCTGCTAAATCTAGAAAAAGAGTTCTGAAATCATATGAGGACATAGAAAAAATTGCCAGAAATGATCCCAACAGCCAAGACATATTAAAAAACAATTTACTGGACACATACTATCCAAACAGGTGTAGCACTTTGGAAAGCATGTGTCTATACCACATAGCTCAAAACTGTGCATACAAAAATAATGTAAAACCTCATGAAAGCAAAAGTAGATATGGAGTGACTGATTGTGAAGGCAGCTTAGTGAAACTTACCAAACGAAGCTTAATTAATCATGTTAAACTGTCATTAAAAACGCCTCAACAAAAAGAACTATATTACATGTCTCTGCTACAACTTTTCAAACCATGGAGAAAAGAGGAAGAGATACTAGATAACCATGACTGCTATGAAGATGCTTTCAAAGCAAATGAAAGTGCTATCACCGATGTGAACTTTACGCAGTACAAAACAATGTTACACAATGAGCAGCAACACAAAGAAGAACTTCAGGCCCAACTAGATAAGGACTCTTCCGACAGTAGTCAACCTTCTGTAACAGGAATCCAAGAACCACTAGGACAGCCACTAATATCAAATGAGGCAGAATTAGCTATGACAGAAGTGGAAAACACCATGTGTCACTATCAAGAAGATGTAGAAGACTTAACAGTACAACAAGCTAAACTTAAAGATCAGCGCACGAATTTTGAAGACGTAACAAAACTAATTGTACATGGTGTACAACATGAAAATAAAGAATGTACCTGCCAAAATTACAAACCTATACTGCTGTACGTCAGTGGTGAAGCTGGGTCAGGAAAAACATTCTTAATCAAAATCATCAGTATGTTCCTTCAACAACTGACAAACAACAAACTGTCAGCTGTTGTAACTGCCACCACAGGTTTAGCTGTCTACAACATAGGCATTGTCACTTTACACCGAATACTACTCCATCCAGTAGAGCACCAAAACAAATGAGACTATTACAAACTTTCTGCAGAAGCTGCAATGGAACTACGCAGAGTATTAAAACAAATGAAAATGCTACTATTAGATGAAGTGAGCATGGTCTTCAACCTATTGTTGGCTTTGATTGACCTCAGATTGCAAGAAGTACTTAAATCAAACTACGAAGAACTCTTTGCAGGAAAACACATTATTGTTTTTGGAAATCTTCTACAATTGACCTCAGTGAAAGGTGAACCTATTTTTAAAACTTTAGGACACAAACACTGCCATAAAACCGTTGGCAGCATAGGAAATGTCAACCTTTGGCAACATTTCCAATACAGAGAATTAACAGAAAACATGCGGCAATCTGCAGATCTCACTTATGCCAACATCTTAAAAAGTATTAGAGTTGGTGTACTATCACAAGAAGCACAGTCAATATTGATAAACCAGCACATTCATGCACTTTATGGCGATAATGCATGTGCTACTGATGTTATGGAACAATTAGCGCACAAAAATGTCAATTGTATGGCCTTAATGCCAACTCTTGCAAGCTGTTTCAAATTCAATGAAACAATGTTAAATAAAGAAATGCAACCAATAATGGAAATTAGCGACACAGACAAACTAGACGTACCTGGTATGACACTACCCGTGTGTGAGCAAGCCACAACAAGACTAAATAGCTTAGAAAATTCAATCTCCAACACAGCTGGGTTGGAAAAAATATTAAAATTGTCCTTAAATTGCAGAGTAATGCTTAAACTTAACCTTGACGTGGAGCAAGGGCTAGTTAATGGGGCACTGGGTACAGTTGTTGGCTTTTGATCATACCCATTTGACAACAACATTCAGTTTGTCAATATTCGCTTTGCCAAACTTTCAGAAGTGAAAAGGATAGGGTGCTCAACTGCTCGATTCCTTCTCTTCAAAGACATGTATGTACGAAGAGAACAATTTTCTCTAACTCTTGCATATGCAGTCACCATTCATAAATCCCAAGGTCTTTCCCTAGACAAAGCATTGATAGATATAGGAAACACAGTCTTTAAAGAAGTCATGAGCTGCGTAGCACTATCACGCTTACGTACACTTGACGGTCTATTTCTAATGAACTTTGATGCAAGTAAAGTGAACGCTGATATTCCTTGCATTGTAAAAGACAATAGACTGCGTTCACTGTACACCCCACATCTGAAACAATATCCTGTTCCAGAAAAAGTAAAACGTGGTAAAAGAAAACTAATTCCAACAGAAATGCAACAGAATCTGACAGCAAATCCTTCAAAGAAAACAAAAGAAGCTAAAGCTTCATCAATTACCACAAGCAAATAAGAACCTGTTAGGCAAAGTAAACCAGGTACTTCTTCAAAGAAGGAACAGAAAGGCCGAAAAATGCACTCAGATACAGAACTAGCTGGTCCATTCAAATTTTCAAATGAAAGTGGTGTGAGTTGCAATGCAATTATAGCAATGAATCTTCTATTTCAATTGCCACCAATTGTTAACAATATATACTTATACAGTAGAGACCAATTGTGTTTGCAATTGTTAGTCCTTCATAGAAACACAACAAACAATCCTGAAAACACGTACAGTGTTCACGGAATAAGACAAGAATTGGACTACTGTGCTGGAATGTTGAGATTCACTATAAACTCACAAGAAGATCCACAAGAATTTCTAATGTACTTACTACAAGTACTGGAAAACAAAAGCATACCTATAAATGAAATCTTCCAGATTTCATACTTGTGGAAATATACATGCACTCTCTGTAGCAATGTGATACAAGAACAAATCCCAAATGAGTGATTTGTGTATGTATCCATACCTAATTGTGAATCCATTCCATTTCAGCAACTTGTACAGAATGCAAACCATGGCAGATCATGTACTATGTGCAATTCAGACAATCACTCCACCTTACTGATACAAACACATAGTAACTACATAATACGTATGCTTCTACGTTATAATGCAGATGGTACCAAAAACAACTGCAAGCTGACTGTATTCACACACGGTCAAGTGTCACTTGGAAAGAAAACCTTTAAACCAATAGGTATAATCTACCATGCAGGAGCTACAACCAATACAGGTCACTACACTGCATACATTAAAAAGAAATGTGGATGGGTGGAATGTAATGATTGCACCATTAATCTAAAGCAGAGATTGCCATCTAATCTTACAAATGCATATTTAATCTTCATAAAGCCAAAATTTAATAACTAATGTGTACTTCAACATTATCAAAAAATTAAGTGAAAGACGACAAACAGTTGGAATACGCCAAAAGGTATCTAACTCCCCAAGAGTGTATAACAACGACACAGAGAAATGAATATCACAGATCTGTAACCACAAATGCACAGTTAGAATATGCCAACAGGTATCTAACTGTTGTTAAAAATCAGCAGCAAGGCAACAAACATAACATTAATCAGAAAGAAGAAGGAAACACTCAAAGAAAACAAAGAAATAGTGTGTAGCATAGCACAAAAAGGTTTTTTTTTAATCCGACAAGGATTTTCTTTCCCCCAGACCCAAGGATTTGAAAAACAAACACAGAAACTGAGCAAAATGCACAGTACACTGGTTTGTAAACTAAATATGACGGTAAAAAAAGCTAAACTGTCTATTATACAATGTAATAAGTCTTCATAAAATGCAAACACTAACATGTTTTTTTCTTTTATCACAGAAATTAAAAAAGGATAGTTCCGACAAGTACTAAAGTCATGTAAGACATATATGGATTCTGAACAAAGTAAACAGTAAGTATAATTACAGTCATCTCATGCATATGCAAATCTACACGTCTAATCTATGGCACTAATATGCTGCAGTGGCTGTCGGCTGGCCCTAGCATCTTCGTTCTATAACCTACCACCTACACCCTACGGCCAAGCAACCAAGACTATAGGTCCTACGCACAACCATCGCTGCATATCAAAACCATGGTGCTTGTAATTTGATTACTTATAAGTTTACTCTTGGGTGCATGGTCTGCAGCCATGCACGCAAGACGGTATGATGTGCACACAACTACCGCATCACACCACACCCATGTTCACTTATAACCTCACTGCTTATAACTTCAGCCTTGGGTGCATGGGCTTTGGCCATGCACCCAAGACGCTGGGTCCATGGCCAGAACCACCACAGCATATAGCACCCATTGTGGCTTCTAATTTCTCTACGTATCAAGTTGATTTTGGGAGCATGGCCTTTGGCCATGCTTCCAAAACGCTACGCCCTCCCCACAACCACCTGAATGATTTTTCATAGTATGAGTGTACCTATACCTGTGATATGCTGCAGTAGTTGTTGCCACAGGCTACAGACTTGGGTGTGAGACCATAGATTTGTCAATGTATGGGTAAGCAGTATATAAAATCCATAGTGGCTTACAACTGCAGTGCTTATAACTTTGTTCTTCGGTGCATGGCCTACTCTAGGTCCTGGCCACAACTACCACACCATATGACACCCATTGGGGCGTGCAACTACACTATGTACAAATGTGCTGTTGGGTGCATGGCCTTCGACCATGCACCCATGACTGCAGCCCCTCCCCACAGCCACCTGGGTAATGTACTACCATACCATATCACATCCATTGTGGCTTGTAAGTACACTACGTATAAATGTGCTGTTGGGCCACCTGAGTGATGGCCGATACTACGGGTATATGTATAGTTGTGGTATGTTGCAGTGGATGAGGCCATAGTATAGACTCTTATTTGTTTTTCCATAGATATTGCAATGTATGGGTGTGCAGTAGCTTATAACTCTAGTGCTTAGAACTTTGTTGTTGGGTGCATGGCCTTCGGCCATGCAGCCAATATTCTACACACTCTCCACAACCACCTGATCCATAAGCAATACTACAGGTGTATCCATTGCTGTGACATGAAGCAGTGGTTGTGGCCAGGGCCTAGAGTCTTGGAAGTATGGCCTACGGCCATGCACCCAAGACTCTAGGCCCTGGCGATAACCAGCACAGCATATTACACCCATGGTCACTTATAAATCATTAACACACCCATACAATGAAACATTGTAACTGGACCATGTACTCAATTCGTACTCAGGACTCTAGGGCCTGGCCACAACTACCAGATAGATAATCGAATGTATGGCTATGATGTAAGAATGTGATGTCCTGCAGTGCTTGTAGGCAGGGTCTACACTCTTCGGTGTGTGGCCTACAGCCTTCAGCCATGCACCCAAAAGGCTACGTCCTGCCCACAACCACTGCACTATGTAAAATCCATGTTGGCTTATAAATTTAGAGCTTATAAGTTTGTTCTTGGGGGCATGGCCTTCGGCCATGCACCGAAGACTGCAGGTCCTCCCCACAACCACCTCAGTGATGTGCCGTAGTACGGTTTTAGGTGTGGTATGTCTGAGTGCTTCTGGTAAGAGACTGGACTCCTAGCTGTATGTCCATAGATATTAGAAGTTATGGGTGTGCGGTGGCTTAGACCTCCAGTGCTTAGAATTTTGTTCTTGGGTGCATGGCCTTCTGTACACACTCCCCACAACCAGCTAATCGATAATCAATACTACAGGTGTATCCATGGGTGTGACATTCTGCGGTGGTTGTGTCCAGGGCCTAAAGTCTTGGAAGTGTGGCCGTCGGCCTACAGCCTACGGCCATGCATCCAAGAATCTAGGCCCTGGCCACAACGACCGCAGCATGTCACACCCATGGCGGCATACGAATGAATGGCATACCCATAGGAAAAAGTAATGTAAACATGGCATGTACTCAATTTCAATGTTTGCTAACAGCACGCGTGTCCTTAGAACAGTTTCAAGTTCCCTGTGCACAGCACGGACTGAAATACTACCCTTATTAGAACCCTAATTTTCTGTACGTACAAACATCCCGAACAAGGCGGCCATAGAAAATACATCATGAACACCTACTGCCAGAACAAATGCAGTTTTTCATCCATGTCTTACTGTCTGAACCTCCCCAAGCACTTTGACACAGCAAAATAGTTTTCGAAATTGCTTGTTGCCGCTGGTACCTGCTCCGCTGTCGGCGGATCCAAGATGTCGGGCGCATCAAAACAATCTGACGCAGAACACGTCTCGCTGCAGCCCATCGGCAGAGACGTTGCATGTCCGCGGAAGGTCACCAAATTTGTTGGACCAAGCCCCTGCCCCTGCTGCAAATTTGGTGAAAATCCATCCTGTAGCCGTGTGCAAATGTTTTCCCCCATTCAGTCTATGGGAAAAACTATGGGAAAAACAGAAGCTTTGGGTCCCCCCCTATAATTCTGCCCCCCCTGGACCAAACCTCGCCAAACTTTGCAAAAAGATTTAGAGTGGCCCATATACTTTTTTTTTGCAAAGTTTGGTGAGGATTCGTCCAGGGGGAGCGAAGTTATAAGCCGCCCAAAAAGTGCTCTTCCTATGGAAACAGCAACTTAACCATAACTACATATATATATATAGGGTTTTGGGGGGTTTGCGTTGGGTGGTGGGTTGCGGGGGGTTATGTTACAATTGTATATATGTTACAATTGACCGAATTGTGAAAAGGTCAATTGTAATTCGAACAGTTGTAAAACGAACAATTCGTATACAACCGTGCAGAATGCATGATATGACTTGTCATTTATAACGTGCATGTACACAAGTGTGTCTAGGCCTGGCAAGACAAAGGGGGGGAACAGAGGGAAGACAAGACAAACGATCTTACTAGGCCTTGTGTCATTCAGATCCTGCAAGTGCAATGACATAAAGAGCAGGGGGAAGGGAGGAGAGGAAGTGCCAGGGAGATGGAGGGGGGAAGTGCAATTAGGGCAGCAATGCTCTAAGTAAATGCAGCCAGGGCATCGCGGCTAAGGGTAAGTGCAAGGAGGTAGTCCCTCAGTGCGCAGTAGGCCCAGAGGCACTGCAGGAGGGACTGATTATGGAGAAGCCTAGTATCTTATACGATTCTGAGGGTAGCCAAGCAACCAATCACGCAGCAGACAGGTAGGTCAGCAGGGGAGAGCGAAACAGAAAGCAGAGGAGAAAAGGGTGGTATTGAGCAGCTTCCAGAACTTCAGGTGGTCCAGCTCAAGTTTGAGAGGGGCAGGAAAGTAATTCTAGAAGGAGGCACCTGCAGAGGAGAGAGATCTACCCCCCCACTCTCTGCCTGGAGAAGCGTATGCATGGAGGGCAGATGTGCTTCCGCAGACTCAGAGTACATGGGGCTGGCAGCTGATTTTTCCAGTCTGTCCAGGGACAATCAGGCGTGTTCTCCTGGGTGGAACAATCAGAGACCCCCACATTGCATTCACCACTGCTGGAGGGTGCTGTGGAAGAGGGGTCACTGGAAGGTCAAATGTACACTATACGACTTGTCAGATATGTCTCTAAATCCGGTGCACATGTACTGTCCCGATTCCCAAGGAGCGACCCTAACTTGAATGAAATATTGAATGAGTTGCATATCAAAGTGCTCACCTCCCCTGGACAGTCCTCCTCTCTGCCAAGCTCAAACAGACCCATGACAATACGAGTCTTCGGAAGAGAGGGTGCTCCTTGTCCTAAGTGAAACTTGACAATTGTGTGCATGTCCTACACCCACTGCAGTGGCAGCAACAGGTGTACATGACCCATTCTCTTAACTCTCATATACCGCCTTTTTCTCTTTCGTCCCCTGCATCACAACTGCTTGCTCTCACTACTTGCCATTCTTGTGTTCCGCATACCTCTGAGTAACCCTCTACTCCTGAGTTAACACCACCTCCTCTTCAACGATTAACGTGAGCAACTGCTGTCATGGATCAGCAGTTAAACAGCCTTTGGCGTTCCTTAGCTAAACTGCATCCCCGTAGCCCCAAACACCTCTCCAACTCTTTCCACCACGTCTGGCACAGTATTCCCACCACCGGCATGACGACATCCGATGTCCCTGACACCACGTCCCCTTCCTCCTTTGTCACCATTGCCTACTCAAACCCCTGCCCTTCCTTTGGCAAGCGTCTCTCTGTCCGCCCTCCCTGATCTTTTCTTCCTGAGTCATCCCCAAATGACTTTGACATGCAACAAACACCTGCCATGGCTGTGGACATCTGGCACCAAACCCTGCAAACACAAGAGGCTGACCAATCTCCCCCATAACTCGGCTATTATCATCTGTGTTCTCTGACAAGTAATCCTCCTCTTTCTCGCTTGCCTCCTCCCCCAGATAGGGTGTCTATCCCTAATCCTCATTTTAATTCATTTTCAAGTAGGGACACACACTAGAGAAAAGGAACAAACACAAGTAACTGAATGGGGACAATTGAGTCACACGTGATTCAAAAACAGACTTGGAAAGCTTCTCAGGCACACACAGCAATGTGACTAAAACATAACAAAGATTATCTGGTTCACACACAAATAGGAGGGCTGTTTAGGTTTCACACAAATAAGTAAGAATACAAAAGGGAACAACTTACATTTTTTTTGGGTAAAAGGCACGTAAGGGAAACAAACTAAGTAACACAAGGCCGAGTATGACAAACGAATAGCAATGTGGGCGTGCAGATACAAAAGGGAAGCAGCATTTTATTTATTTATTTAAATTGTTATGCGAGACACAAAGGGGGGACGGGAACAGGAGAAAGGTCGGAAAACTTTTTTTTTTCAGTTTGTAAACGTTTTATGATTGCACGTAAGGGTAAACAGGCATTGGCAAAACCAAACGTTTTGCCTTTTGAATCTTCAATTTAAAGGTTGTCCATAATATAAATGTAATATAAATGTAAATAAATGTAAATAAATAAAAAATAATTGCCCCTTTTCCAATTACAGCCAACTATTGCCACTATGATATCATACTAATAACAAAACATATGTAATATATAATAATGCGAATAATAACAATAATATCACATTTTAAATATCACTACATCCCAACTGCTTTACTGTGTTAATGGTACTATTTTAATTTTTTATTAAACACAGAAGGAGTAATGGAAATGAGAACCGGATACCAGAGGGCAGGATTCACAGGGTAGGTGAGGCCTGTCATCAAGGGTCAGGTGAGGGCTAGATTCATAAGGTGGAAGAGGGAAAACAGCAAATAATAGAAGCTGGCAGGTAGAAAGGTGTAGAAGAGGCAAGAAAGACAAGTGCATGAGACGGTAGTTGGAATGGGGTAGGGTAGAACATCATAGAAAGAAAGAGGAAGGCAGACGCATAGGACTGGAAAGAGAAGGAAGCAAAGGTTGGAGAGGGAAGGCCACAGAGGATGGAGCAGATAGAGAGAGCACAGGGTAAGAAATAGCACCCACCACCGGATACAAAAGGATTGCCATTAAGGGAAGGAAGAGGGTGGGCACCACGCAGTAGGAAATGGCAGGCCCCACAGGGTAGGAAAGTGGAGGCACTAATGGGTAGCCTAGGTCAGGCAACATGAGGTAGGAAAGATCCGGCAACGTGCGATAGGAGTGGACAGGCTGCACAGAGTGTGTGAGGGCAAACAGCACAAGGGAGGAGAGGTCGAGCAGCACATGGTAGGAGGGGAAGGCACCATGAGTAGTGCAGGAAGCACAGAGAGAACAGGCACAATGAGTAGAAAAGGGCAAACAGCATCAAGGACTACAAATTGGAGTAGAAGGGGGAAGGCAAAAGGGGATAGAAGAGTGAAGGTTGAACAGGGTAGAGGTGGGATGGAAGCAAGCGTAAGAGAAGTAGACAGGGAGAGGTCAGGAAATAACGGGTAGAAAGGGACAGGAAATAAAGAGCAGGAGAGGAAAGAAAGAAGAAGTTAGAAACAGACTTGACAAACTGGGTAGGAGTATCCAGGAAGCAAGAGTAGGAGAGGGCAGTCAGCGCAGAAATATCCAGATCTTGTCTAAAATGATTTAATGATGTTTCCAGGATGTCAATAAGTGTGGAATGACTGTAAGAGCGATCAATCAGCAGAAACCGTCCCTTTAAACACAGGTATTACAGAAACTGAGAACGTCATCTCAGAGCGACCAGGCCATCCACCCTTCCAATAAAAGATTAAAGGTTAGATGCTCATCCCACTGCCCCTCCCAAAAAATGAAGATGAAAAGGGACACCGTCTTTGGCAGCAAATTAGATTCAAGAGTATCCAAAGAATCCATGTCCTACCGGGCAGCATGAGCTGAGGCTTCTAACCCTGCTTCGAATGCCACCGTAGAGAATGCGCAATACAAAGTCGTTAAGTGGTCTCGGATCTGAATAAAATATGGGATACAAAAGCCATCTAAATTTGGCAAGTGTCTTGTACAAAGGTCTACACACGCACACTCACACATGCACACAAACACAGACACACACACACACACACGCTTCACAAACAACACACACAGATGTGACAGAATCAACACACAAACGCAGCCGACTGTAGTGGCTGCTGTCAAACTGGCTCAAGGGGCCCGCGCCATATGGATGGCAGCACAACTAGGCGCTACACACACCTTGGCATTGTGTTTGTAAGGCGAAACTGCAAATGATGTTGATGACGTCGGACCAGATTTGTGTGCAGAGTCAGCAAAAACGGTATTTCGGGAACTAGTCCAAAAAAGTACACCACTAAAATGTTAACACAGTTCATTGCACTACATCATACAATCACAATCATCAAGTAGGCCTATATATAGTTACTAAAATAAACAAAGCAAAATCAGTATAAAAGCTCAACAAACAAGCACTGACAAAGCCAATCGTTTTGGCGCTTGTAGTTGTTTATGGCATTTTGCATATAGCATGGAGGAAAGGAATGAGGAATGACAGCACAGAGAGAAAGAAATGACAGCATAGGAGGGAATGAAGGGCAGTGACAGGGATGAGCAAAATTACTACGGGGGAGGAATAAAAAACAAATGCCAACACGAAGGAGAATACACAAATCCAATAGACGAAGACCAGCAACAGTACACAGGAGCATTGTACAATATTTGAAAGAGAGAAAGCACAAATGGGGGTAGGAGCAACAAGCAAGAGGGAAGGGGCGACGTGCAAAGAGGAAAAGGGATGACAGCAATAGAGGGGGAAGGAGCAACAGTGCAAGGGCGGAGGAGGGACAGCAGAAGAGGGAGGAGGGAGATCACAAGGGGTGAAAAACCGTAAAAGGGGAAGAGGGATAGCACGGGGGGAGAAGAGACAGAAGAAAGAAGGGAGAAGGGGCAGCACAAGGGGTAAAAAACAACAGTGCATGCTGGGGGAGGAGCAGTGGGGGAAAGGGTGACCGCGTAAAGGGTAGGTGGAACGACAACACAAAGGGAAGCAGTGCAACATCATGAAGGGGGCAGAGCAACAGCACAACAGTGGGTTGGAGCACCAAGCAAAGGGTTAGGGGCAGCAGCACAAAGAGGGGAAGGGATGACAGCACTAGGGAGGGAAGGAGCAACAGTGCAAGGTAGGAAGGAATGACATCATAAAGGGGGAGTATTGATAGCGCAAGGGGGAGTATCGACCACGCAAGGAGGAGGAGTGACAGAGCAAAGGTATAGGAGCAACAGCCAAGGGGGAAGAGCAAAAGCGCAAGGGAGGAAGGAATGACAGCATAAGGGGGAGTATTGATAGTGCAAGGGGGAGTATCGACCGCGCAAGGTGGAGATGTGACAGAGCAAGGGGAGATTAGCAACAGCTAAGGGGTGAGAAGCGACAGTGCAAGGGGGAGGGGGATAGCACAAGGGGGAGGATGGAGAGCCAAGGGGTGAAGGGCAGCAAAAGGCAGAGGAGGGACAGCACGTGGGGGAGAAGGGACAGCATAAGGAAGAGAGAAGGGGCAGCACAAGGGGGAACACGCAATAGTGCAAGCTAGGGAAGGAGCTATGGTGCAAGGGGGAGGATGGATAGCATAAGGGAGGCAGGAGGGTCAGCACATGAGGGAGGAGGGACAGGGCAAGCGGTAGGAGGGACAGCGCAAGGAGCAGGAGGGACAGCGCAAGGGTAGGAGGGACAGCGTATGGGGAAAAGGGACAGCACAAGGTCCCGGAAGGATAGCTCAGCGGCAACGTGTGCGCCTTGGAAACAAGACGACACGGAGTAACACAGGTTCGATCCCCGGGTCCGCGCTTAGAAACCTTTGGGTGTTAAGTGCGTTATAAATACGCAACTAAGACATATTCCTGTAACAGCGTCTCCATGTCCCCGGGCTGTGTGAGCGCTTCAAAAATGTACATAAATAAATAAATAAGTAAGGTGGAGTAGGGACAGCACAAGGAGGGCAAGAAGCAACAGTACAAGTGAAGAGTGACATCTGTTGGTTGTATGTATAATTGCAGATTTGGTCGTAGTTGTGTCCTATACTGTAGTTTGGATCTCAATGTGATTTCATACATACCTGTATGCTGTTAGTGGTACTGCACCTCTTCAATGAACTACAACCTACTGCCTACTTAATTTGTTGGAGTGGTGCAGTACCACTAAAAACATACAGATGGCCTCATAAGAAATCACTTTGAAATTGGAGAGGTGCAATACAACTCACAACATACAAATTTCCTTATAGGAAATCACATTGCGAGGGAAAAGCAGACCTACATGTAACTTAGGGGGTAATTCATAGAATTTAGCGCACAAGTGGCGCACGCGGCTGGCGCACAGTGTGCGCATGTGAATCCCTGCGCCAGCCGCTTGCGCTAAAATCCATTTCCGCGCACAGCGTATTCATGGATTTCAGCTACCAAAACCAGCCGTGGCGCAGCTACCCTGCAGCAGCGCCAGTTATGCCCCCAAGAACGACCCTCGCGCAGGGAAAAGCCATCAAAATCTCTAATCCAGCGCAAAGGGCTGCGCTAACCCTGTACCAGCACGGCAAGCGGGGAACATGTATTACTGGGGATCGCGGGAAGTTTCACACGCGATTTCAGCAGGGTACGTGTATTACTGGGGATCGCGAGAAGTTTCACACGCGATTGGCCCTGTGCGAGCGGGGTACGTGTATTACTGAGGTGCGCGGGAAGTTTCACACGCGATTTCAGCAGGGTACGTGTATTACTGGGGATCGCGAGAAGTTTCACACGCGATTGGCCCTGTGCGAGCGGGGTACGTGTATTACTGGAGTGCGCGGGAAGTTTCACACGCGATATCAGCAGGGTACGTGTATTACTGGGGTGCGCAGGAAGTTTCACACACGATTGGCCCTGTGCGAGCGGGGTACGTGTATTACTGGGGTGCGCAGGAAGTTTCACACGCGATTTCAGCAGGGTACGTGTATTAATGGGGTGCACGGGAAGTTTCACACGCGATTGACCCTGTGCGAGCGGGCTACGTGTATTACTGAGGTGCGCAGGAAGTTTCACACGCGATTTCAGCAGGGTACGTGTATTACTTGGGTGCGCGGGAAGTTTCACACGCAATTTCAGCAGGGTACGTGTATTTCGGGGGTGCTGGGGAGTCCTACACGTGATTTGGCAGTGTGGGTCCTCCCAGGTGTTCCCTGTACACCCTCCACAGCACCTGCAGGCAGCCCACACCACAGGGGACTACCCTGCACCCCTGGTCATGTCCCGCAGGCAGCCCACCCAACATGGCAACATGAGGTAGGAAAGATCCGGCAATGTGCGATAGGAGTTGACAGGCTGCACAGAGTGTGTGAGGGCAAACAGCAGAAGGGAGGAGAGGTCGAGCAGCACATGGTAGGAGGGGCAGGCACCATGAGTAGTATAGTGCAGGCAGCACAGAGAGAACAGGCACAATTAGTAGAAAAGGGCAAACAGCATCAAGGACTACAAATTGGGGCAGAAGGGGGAAGGCAAAAGGGGATAGAAGAGTGAAGGTTGAACAGGGTAGAGTCGGGTTGGAAGCAAGCATAAGAGAAGTAGACAGGGAGAGGTCAGGAAATAACTGGTAGAAAGGGACAGGAAGTCAAGAGCAGGAGAGGAAAGAAAGAAGAAGTTAGAAACAGACTTCACAAACTGGGTAGGAGTATCCAGGAAGCAAGAGTAGGAGAGGGCAGTCAGCGCAGAAATATCCAGATCTTGTCTAAAATGATTTAATGATGTTTCCAGGATGTCAATACGTGTGGAATGACTTTAAGAGCGATCAATCAGCAGAAACCGTCCCTTTAAACACAGGTATGACAGAAACTGAGAACGTCATCTCAGAGCAACCAGGCCATCCACCCTTCCAATAAAAGATTAAAGCTGCATACGTGCGTGACTAATTGCCCTTGAAGAGGAAGTTAGATGCTCATCCCACTGCCCCCTCCCAAAAAATGAAGATGAAAAGGGACACCGTCTTTGGCAGCAAATTAGATTGAAGAGTATCCAAAGAATCCATGTCCTACCGGACAGCATGAGCTAAGGCTTCTAACCCTGCTTCGAATGCCACCGTAGAGACTGCGCAATACAAAGTCGTTAAGTGGTCTCGGATCTGAATAAAATATGGGATACAAAAGCCATCTAAATTTGGCAAGTGTCTTGTACAAAGGTCTACACACGCACACTCACACATGCACACAAACACAGACACACACACACACGCTTCACAAACAACACACACAGATGTGACAGAATCAATACACAAACGCAGCCGACTGTAGTGGCTGCTGTCAAACTGGCTCAAGGGACCCGCGCCATATGGATGGCAGCACAACTAGGCGCTACACACACCTTGGCATTGTGTTTGTAAGGCGAAACTGCAAATGATGTTGATGACGTCGGACCAGATTTGAGTGCAGAGTCAGCAAAAACGTTATTTCGGGAACTAGTCCAAAAAAGTACACCACTAAAATGTTAACACAGTTCATTGCACTACATCATACAATCACAATCATCAAGTAGGCCTATATATAGTTACTAAAATAAACAAAGCAAAATCAGTATAAAAGCTCAACAAACAAGCACTGACAAAGCCAATCGTTTTGGCGCTTGTAGTTGTTTATGGCATTTTGCATATAGCATGGAGGGAAGGAATGAGGAATGACAGCACAGAGAGAAAGAAATGACAGCATAGAAGGGAATGAAGGGCAGTGACAGGGATGAGCAAAACTACTACGGGGGAGGAATAAAAAACAAATGCCAACACGAAGGAGAATACACAAATCCAATAGACGAAGACCAGCAACAGTACACAGGAGCATTGTACAATATTTGAAAGAGAGACAGCACACATGGGGGTAGGAGCAACAAGCAAGAGGGAAGGGGCGACGTGCAAAGAGGAAAAGGGATGACAGCAATAGAGGGGGAAGGAGCAACAGTGCAAGGGCGGAGGAGGGACAGCAGAAGAGGGAGGAGGGAGATCACAAGGGGTGAAAAACCGTAAAAGGGGAAGAGGGATAGCGCGGGGGGAGAAGGGACAGAAGAAAGAAGGGAGAAGGGGCAGCACAAGGGGTAAAAAACAACAGTGCATGCTGGGGGAGGAGCAGTGGGGGAAAGGGTGACCGCGTAAAGGGTAGGTGGAACGACAACACAAAGGGAAGCAGTGCAACATCATGAAGGGGGCAGAGCAACAGCACAACTGTGGGTTGGAGCACCAAGCAAAGGGTTAGGGGCAGCAGCACAAAGAGGGGAAGGGATGACAGCACTAGGGAGGGAAGGAGCAACAGTGCAAGGTAGGAAGGAATGACATCATAAAGGGGGAGTATTGATAGCGCAAGGGGTAGTATCGACCACGCAAGGAGGAGGAGTGACAGAGCAAAGGTATAGGAGCAACAGCCAAGGGGGAAGAGCAAAAGCGCAAGGGAGGAAGGAATGACAGCATAAGGGGGAGTATTGATAGTGCAAGGGGGAGTATCGACCGCGCAAGGTGGAGATGTGACAGAGCAAGGGGAGATTAGCAACAGCTAAGGGGTGAGAAGCGACAGTGCAAGGGGGAAGGAGGATAGCACAAGGGGGAGGATGGAGAGCCAAGGGGTGAAGGGCAGCAAAAGGCAGAGGAGGGACAGCACGTGGGGGAGAAGGGACAGCATAAGGAAGAGAGAAGGGGCAGCACAAGGGGGAACACGCAATAGTGCAAGCTAGGGAAGGAGCTATGGTGCAAGGGGGAGGATGGATAGCATAAGGGAGGCAGGAGGGTCAGCACATGAGGGAGGAGGGACAGGTCAAGCGGTAGGAGGGACAGCGCAAGGAGCAGGAGGGACAGCGCAAGGAGTAGGAGGGACAGCGCAAGGGGTAGGAGGGACAGCGTATGGGGAAAAGGGACAGCACAAGGTCCCAGAAGGATAGCTCAGCGGCAACGTGTGCGCCTTGGAAACAAGACGACACGGAGTAACACAGGTTCGATCCCCCGGTCCGCGCTTAGAAACCTTTGGGTGTTAAGTGCGTTATAAATACGCAACTAAGACATATTCCTGTAACAGCGTCTCCATGCCCCCGGGCTGTGTGAGCGCTTCAAAAATGTACATAAATAAATAAGTAAGGTGGAGTAGGGACAGCACAAGGAGGGCAAGAAGCAACAGTACAAGTGAAGAGTGACATCTGTTGGTTGTATGTATAATTGCAGATTTGTTCGTAGTTGTGTCCTATACTGTAGTTTGGATCTCAATGTGATTTCATACATACCTGTATGCTGTTAGTGGTACTGCACCTCTTCAATGAACTACAACCTACTGCCTATTGAATTTGTTGGAGTGGTGCAGTACCACTAAAAACATACAGATGGCCTCATAAGAAATCACTTTGAAATTGGAGAGGTGCAATACCACTCACAACATACAAATTTCCTTATAGGAAATCACATTGCGAGGGAAAAGCAGACCTACATGTAACTTAGGGGGTAATTCATAGAATTTAGCGCACAAGTGGCGCACGCGGCTGGCGCACAGTGTGCGCGTGTGAATCCCTGCGCCAGCCGCGTGCGCTAAAATCCATTTCCGCGCACAGCGTATTCATGGATTTCAGCTACCAAAACCAGCCGTGGCGCAGCTACCCTGCAGCAGCGCCAGTTATGCCCCCAAGAACGACCCTCGCGCAGGGAAAAGCCATCAAAATCTCTAATCCAGCGCAAAGGGCTGCGCTAACCCTGTACCAGCACGGCAAGCGGGGAACATGTATTACTGGGGATCGCGGGAAGTTTCACACGCAACTGGCCCTGTGCGAGCGGGGTACGTGTATTACTGGGGTGCGCGGGAAGTTTCACACGCGATTTCAGCAGGGTACGTGTATTACTAGGGTGCGCGGGAAGTTTCACACGCGATTGGCCCTGTGCGAGCGGGGTACGTGTATTACTAGGGTGCGCGGGAAGTTTCACACGCGATTTCAGCAGGGTACGTGTATTACTGGGGTGCGCGGGAAGTTTCACACGCGATTGGCCCTGTGCGAGCGGGGTACGTGTATTACTGGGGTGCGCGGGAAGTTTCACACGCGATTTCAGCAGGGTACGTGCATTACTGGGGATCGCGGGAAGTTTCACACGCGATTGTCCCTGTGCGAGCGGGGTACGTGTATTACTGGGGTGTGCGGGAAGTTTCACATGCGATTTCAGCAGGGTATGTGTATTACTGGGGTGCGCGGGAAGTGTCACACGCGATTGGCCCTGTGCGAGCGGGGTACGTGTATTACTGGGGTGCGCGGGAAGTTTCACACGCAATTTCAGCAGGGTACGTGTATTACTGGGATGCGCGGGAAGTTTCACACGCGATTGGCCCTGTGCGAGCGGGGTACGTGTATTACTGGGGTGCGCGGGAAGTTTCACACGCGATTTCAGCAGGGTACGTGTATTACTGGGGTGCGCGGCAAGTTTCACACGCGATTGGCCCTGTGCGAGCAGGGTACGTGTATTACTGGAGTGCGCGGGAAGTTTCACACGCGATATCAGCAGGGTACGTGTATTACTGGGGTGCGCGGGAAGTTTCACACACGATTGGCCCTGTGCGAGCGGGGTACGTGTATTACTGGGGTGCGCAGGAAGTTTCACACGCGATTTCAGCAGGGTACGTGTATTAATGGGGTGCACGGGAAGTTTCACACGCGATTGACCCTGTGCGAGCGGGGTATGTGTATTATTGGGGTGCGCAGGAAGTTTCACACGCGATTTCGGCAGGGTACGTGTATTACTTGGGTGCGCGGGAAGTTTCACACGCAATTTCAGCAGGGTACGTGTATTTCGGGGGTGCTGGGGAGTCCTACACATGATTTGGCAGTGTGGGTCCTCCCAGGTGGTCCCTGTACACCCTCCACGGCACCTGCAGGCAGCCCACACCACAGGGGACTACCCTGCACCCCTGGTCATGTCCCGCAGGCAGCCCACCCAACATGGCAACATGAGGTAGGAAAGATCCGGCAATGTGCGATAGGAGTTGACAGGCTGCACAGAGTGTGTGAGGGCAAACAGCAGAAGGGAGGAGAGGTCGAGCAGCACATGGTAGGAGGGGCAGGCACCATGAGTAGTATAGTGCAGGCAGCACAGAGAGAACAGGCACAATTAGTAGAAAAGGGCAAACAGCATCAAGGACTACAAATTGGGGCAGAAGGGGGAAGGCAAAAGGGGATAGAAGAGCACAAGGGGGAACAGGGTAGAGTCGGGTTGGAAGCAAGCATAAGAGAAGTAGACAGGGAGAGGTCAGGAAATAACGGGTAGAAAGGGACAGGAAGTCAAGAACAGGAGAGGAAAGAAAGAAGAAGTTAGAAACAGACTTGACAAACTGGGTAGGAGTATCCAGGAAGCAAGAGTAGGAGAGGGCAGTCAGCGCAGAAATATCCAGATCTTGTCTAAAATGATTTAATGATGTTTCCAGGATGTCAATAAGTGTGGAATGACTTTAAGAGCGATCAATCAGCAGAAACCGTCCCTTTAAACACAGGTATTACAGAAACTGAGAACGTCATCTCAGAGCAACCAGGCCATCCACCCTTCCAATAAAAGATTAAAGCTGCATACGTGCGTGACTAATTGCCCTTGAAGAGGAAGTTAGATGCTCATCCCACTGCCCCCTCCCAAAAAATGAAGATGAAAAGGGACACCGTCTTTGGCAGCAAATTAGATTCAAGAGTATCCAAAGAATCCATGTCCTACCGGACAGCATGAGCTGAGGCTTCTAACCCTGCTTCGAATGCCACCGTAGAGACTGCGCAATACAAAGTCGTTAAGTGGTCTCGGATCTGAATAAAATATGGGATACAAAAGCCATCTAAATTTGGCAAGTGTCTTGTACAAAGGTCTACACACGCACACTCACACATGCACACAAACACAGACACACACGCTTCACAAACAACACACACAGATGTGACAGAATCAACACACAAACGCAGCCGACTGTAGTGGCTGCTGTCAAACTGGCTCAAGGGACCCGCGCCATATGGATGGCAGCACAACTAGGCGCTACACACACCTTGGCATTGTGTTTGTAAGGCGAAACTGCAAATGATGTTGATGACGTCGGACCAGATTTGTGTGCAGAGTCAGCAAAAACGTTATTTCGGGAACTAGTCCAAAAAAGTACACCACTAAAATGTTAACACAGTTCATTGCACTACATCATACAATCACAATCATCAAGTAGGCCTATATATAGTTACTAAAATAAACAAAGCAAAATCAGTATAAAAGCTCAACAAACAAGCACTGACAAAGCCAATCGTTTTGGCGCTTGTAGTTGTTTATGGCATTTTGCATATAGCATGGAGGGAAGGAATGAGGAATGACAGCACAGAGAGAAAGAAATGACAGCATAGAAGGGAATGAAGGGCAGTGACAGGGATGAGCAAAATTACTACGGGGGAGGAATAAAAAACAAATGCCAACACGAAGGAGAATACACAAATCCAATAGACGAAGACCAGCAACAGTACACAGGAGCATTGTACAATATTTGAAAGAGAGACAGCACACATGGGGGTAGGAGCAATAAAACCAGCCGTGGCGCACAGTGGCGCAGCGACCCTGCAGCAGCGCCAGTTATGCCCCCCAAGAACGACCCTCGCGCAGGGAAAAGCCATCAAAATCTCCAATCCAGCGCAAAGGGCTGCGCTAACCCTGTACCAGCACGGCAAGCAGGGAACATGTATTACTGGGGATCGCGGGAAGTTTCACATGCAACTGGCCCTGTGCGAGCGGGGTACGTGTATTACTGGGGTGAACGGGAAGTTTCACACGCGATTTCAGCAGGGTATGTGTATTACTGGGGATTGCGGGAAGTTTCACACGCGATTGGCCCTGTGCGAGCGGGGTACGTGTATACTGGGGTGCACGGGAAGTTTCACACGCAATTTCAGCAGGGTACGTGTATTACTGGGGTGCGCGGGAAGTTTCACACGCGATTGGCCCTGTGCGAGCGGGGTACGTGTATTACTGGGGTGCGCGGGAAGTGTCACACGCGATTTCAGCAGGGTACGTGTATTACTGGGGTGCGCGGGAAGTTTCACACGCGATTGGCCCTGTGCGAGCGGGGTACGTGTATTACTGGGGTGCGCGGGAAGTTTCACACGCGATTTCAGCAGGGTACGTGTATTACTGGGGATCGCGGGAAGTTTCACACGCGATTGGCCCTGTGCGAGCGGGGTACATGTATTACTGGGGTGCGCGGGAAGTTTCACACGCGATTTCAGCAGGGTACGTGTATTACTGGGGTGCGCAGAAAGTTTCACACGCGATTGGCCCTGTGCGAGCGGGGTACGTGTATTACTGGGGTGCGCGGGAAGTTTCACACGCGATTTCAGCAGGGTACGTGTATTACTGGGGTGCGCTGGAAGTTTCAGACGCGATTGGCCCTGTGCGAGCGGGGTACGTGTATTACTGGGGTGCGCAGGAAGTTTCACATGCGATTTCAGCAGGGTACGTGTATTAATGGGGTCCGCGGGAAGTTTCACACGCGATTGGCCTTGTGCGAGCGGGGTACGTGTATTACTGGGGTGCGCAGGAAGTTTCACACGCAATTTCAGCAGGATACGTGTATTACTTGGGTGCGTGGGAAGTTTCACACGCGATTTCAGCAGGGTACATGTATTTCAGGGGTGCCGGGGAGTCCTACACGTGATTTGGCAGTGTGGGTCCTCCCAGGTGTTCCCTGTACACCCTCCAAGGCACCTGCAGGCAGCCCACACCACAGGGGACTACCCTGCACCCCTGGTCATGTCCCGCAGGCAGCCCACCCAACATGGGCATGCCCCCCAGAAAAGGCACATGTCTCCTTGCACTACTGATCACCAACTCATGTCCCCTTGTACCCCCACCCCCCAGCAGTGCGGGGCACCGCCAGCAGGCCCCCACTCATGTCCCCCTGCACTCCCACAGCCCAGCAGTGCGGGGCACCTGCCCGCAGGCCCCCACTCATGTCCCCTCATGTCCTCCTGCACACCCACCCCCCCGCAGTGCGGGGCACCTGCCCGCAGACCCCCACTCATGTCCCACTCATGTCCCCCTGCACCCCCACCCCCCAGCAGTGCGGGGCACCTGCCAGCAGGCCCCCAATCATGTCCGACTCATGTCCCCCTGTACCCCCACCCCTCAGCAGTGCGGGGCACCGGCCAGCAGGCCCCACTCATGTCCCCCTCATGTCCCCCTGCACCCCCAACCCACAGCAGTGCGGGGCACCTGCCCGCAGGCCCCCACTCATGTCCCCCTCATGTCCCCCTGCACCCCCACCCCTCAGCAGTGCGGGGAACAAGCCCGCAGGCCCCCACTCATGTCCCCCTCATGTCCCCCTGTACCCCCACCCCCCAGCAGTGTGGGGCACCTGCCCGCAGGCCCCCACTCATGTCCTACTCATGTCCCCCTGCACCCCCACCCCCCAGCAGTGCGGGGCACCTGCCAGCAAGCCCCCATTCATGTCCCACTCATGTCCCCCTGCACCCCCACCGCCCAGCAGTCCGGGGCACCTGCCCGCAGGCCCCCACTCATGTCCCCCTCATGTCCCCCTGCACCCCGACCCCCCAGCAGTGCGGGGCACCTGCCCGCAGGCCTCACTCATGTCCCCCTCATGTCCCACTGCACCCCCACCCCCCAGCAGCGTGGGGCACCTGCCAGCAGGCCCCCACTCATGTCCCCTCATGTCCCCCTGCACCCCCACCCTGGTGCATGGTGGTGCAGTCACAGTGTCAGGGACAGTGACATGCACAGGCCCCTCCACAGGAACCTGTGCTGCCTCCTGCCCCTGCCCCTGGACTGCACCACTTGCACCAGCAGGGATGCCCCCACCAGGCCCCATGTGCGGCTCAGTAGCGGCCTCCTCCTCCTCTGTGGAAACCACCAACCTGGATGGCTCCACCCCGTCTTCCGCCATTGCAAGCCCCTGTGGGGGCTCACCCACCCCTTCCGCTGCAGCCGTGGGGGCATCTCCTCCGCTTTGCTCCACAGCGCAATCTCTGCCCTCTTCTTCACTTTGCGCTGTGTAGAGGGAGACATAGAACACAAGCATCATGGTTCTGTACAATGGTCCCCTAGACAGGAAGCAATAGCAGATGAGTGGCACTGTCAAAGATCACTTCCATCATGTCCCTCCACAACACATGGGTCAGTGCAGGCAAAACACATGCAGTAACAGGCATGGCACATGCTATGGACATTAGCAAACATGTCCAAGGGACTCTTGAAACATACAATGTTGTTTCGGAACTCACATGCATCATGGGTCATGCCTATCACATGCACACACTTCACCGTAGTTTCATCCATCTGGACTCGTACACCCCAGACACAGTGGATGCAAGGATAACTAGGCTGCATCAGTGATTCTGAAAATTGTCACAGACATGCAGGTCAGACACACAGACATGGACACCAGACATGTACATGGCATCAGCACCCATTCCTCACCCCCACCCATGTCCAGGAACAGAGACTGGCATGCTCTCATGTGTCCATTCTGCATAGGGCTCCCCATGTTGCATTTAAATACATACACCAACCGTGTGCTTCACACATTACTGGTCTCACATGCATGACCATGATGTCCCTGCACACACACATGCGTACATGGCCTATGTCACACATACAGGCAAGTATCAGACAACCAGCACACTGCAACATGCCCTGTCTCACACAGCAATGCTTGGCCACTTACCGCTTGACTCCAGACGGGTCTGCCTCTCAAGGATCTGGGCATGGAGCGCTGGGCGTCATCCCAGATCCTGTCCCATCCTTCCTTGTCGGCGTGTGATGATCTGAAGAGAGCATCGTAATGCCCCAGGACAAGCTCCACCAGGACACCAACTTTCTTCTGACTGAAGCTGGTGGCCCTCTGCCCCTCGGGCTGGGGGTCGCCAGTGGTCCCAGATGGTGTTTGCCCCGACATGGTGACCCCCGAGGCAGGCGTGGGTGGGCAACTGGGTCCTGGGGCTGGGCTGTGGAGCGATGGTATCGCAGTCAGGAGTCTTCTGTTCCAGCAGGGGTGGACACAGCAACTGGACCCCTGCAGATGGCTGATGTGCAAACACCAAATCGCAGGGCACGTGGGCAGCAGGCAGTCAGGCAGCAGCAGGCGGCAGGTGGGAGCGTGCTCGGGGCTCTGGGGGGCAGTGATTTGGCCTTTTGGGCAGGAGCGTGGTCTTCCGTGTGTTTTCGCATGGCAACCTTGATACGGAGTGATTTGGCACGTGAAAAAATTGCACGTCAGCGTGTAATTCGAGGAAAGGCCCTTAGCGCGTAATCACATCTGCACGCAGACGCGATTTCATTGGACCAAAGGTCCTTCAAGCGTAAGCGCCTCTGTGACGTGACGTGCGCGGGCATGCACGGGTGTTTCAGCGCACATGAAAAACTGCACATCCGCATGGGAATGCGTGTAACCCGAGGAAAGGGCCCATGCGCGTAAGTGACGTGACGCGCGCAGGAGTTTCCCTCAGCACGGGTTAAAGGTGAGTGGGGGCAGCAGTTCGCTGTACATGCCTTTCGTGGAGACCGACGTGTGTTGCTGCTTCCTGTTGTTTTGCGCGCCATCACAACTTCACAGCTATCAAGGACGTATCTCTTCTTTTGGCGGGGGCATTGGCTACGCGTGTTTTTCTGGATCGCGCTAGTCAGATGGTGAGTCGCACACGCTATTTTTCCCACTGCAGGTGCCCCTGTGTATCGCACCCATTTTCAAGGTCATAGTAGCCTGCGTGTCCCACGCGTACGCGTTATTCGTGTTACTGGGTGCCACCGCGTACTGCGGGAGGTTGATTCCACACACGTAGGCTGCAGGGTTGCATGCACGGTTTTACTGCAGTTTTGGGGTGCCTGAGTGTTGCGTGACCCGTCACTACATCACCGGGGTCACATACAGCCTTGCAGGTGCAGGGGGGCTGTTAACATCTTGCTTCCCACCCCCTTCACCCCAATTGCCCAGGTCAATTGTGGTGTACAACTCCCATTGGCACTACTCCATCTGTGCTGGCACTACTACATCTGTGCCATGGTTGGGAGGCCACCAAAGGTGAGGGGCGCCTCAGCTGGGCGTACTCCTCGTGGCGGGCATGGTCGGGGACATGGCCGTGGTGACCAGGGAGTAGGGGGACTCCAGGGTTTCCAGGGCGGCCACAGAGGGAGAAGAGGCAGGGGTGCGCCACTTGAGCACAATGTTGTGCCATGTGTTGGTGCAGTCATGCCACCACCCCCTGTGGTACTGGGGGATGCAGCTTCTGCATCTGGCACTGGCGCCCGTGTGACCCGGCAGTCCGTTCCATCGACTGCCACGGGCCCAAGGGTAGTGGTAGCTGCAGTTACAGCTGTGGACACCGCCACCCAGGCTCAGGGTCTGCCAGCAGAGGCTGCGTTGGCACTTGAGGAGCCCTTGGTAGATTTCCAACAGGCCAGGAGGGAAACCATAGGGGCACGCAGGGCTGCTCTGACCAAGACACGTGTCCCTGGGGCAGTTATGTCATCTGCTGCCCCGAACAACCATGTGTTGGCAAGTGCAGGGGCAGATGCACCCAACAACACCCCGGTTGTGAGTCTGCCAACCAGGACCGTTGCGGTCAATGACCCTGCCACAGCGGATGTTGCTGCGTAGGGTCCATTAGAGGGCACCCAGATGCCACTGACACAAGTCAGGCCTTTGGTCGTCCCTCCACCTCCACTCCCTTGGCTCAATCCACTGAACCCACTGGCCATACTGGTCAGGGCGGCATTAGCCATCCAGGGTCTGTGCCACCGTCCAAGAGGAGGAAGGTTGCACCTGCAGCATAGGCTGGGACCCCACACACAGCCACGACCTCCTGCACGTCGAGGAAGAAGCCTTTCTGCAAGCAGGAACTGGACTTCCTCGTGGACTACGTGCAGGGCCACAGCCGTGACATGCTAGTGGGTGCCAATAGTCAGACTACGGCTGCCCACCGTGACACCCACTGGAAGCATGTTGCAGAACATGTCAGTTCATTCGGCCATGAGGTGCGCACGGTTCAAGAGTGCAAAAAGCGTTGGAATTACCTCAAACGCAACGCTAAGGCTAAGCGTGCCTCAAATTACAACTTGACTCTGGTGACTGGCGGTGGGCCTGCACCAGAGGAGGAAGAGCTCACTCCGCATGAGTCACTCATTGCGGAGTTCATACCACCTGAATAGGTCGAAGGAGTGGAAGAGATGCTGGACTTTGATGCCCAGTCCAGTGAGTGTTGATGCGTGTTTGTTGAGGGCGTGTGCGTTTTGCTTGTGGGTTGTGCTGTGCATGATTGACACTACATGTGACGTGTACATGGTTCTGATGTGTAAGTAATGCAATGCTTCCTTGATGCATGTCTGCTCTGCTGGATGCTGGACATGTGGAGCAGATGGGGACTGTCCGCATCACCACTATTGCACATACTGGTTACAAGTATATCCCTCCGATCCATGTTCCAGCTCACTGGCCCTTCTGCATGTGGCGTGGGGTGACCTTCCTCTCAGCCCTGGCACAATGTCATTGCATGACTGACGTGCATGTGTCCTCTGCCTGCATGCGGGTACTCCATGTAGGCATGCTCCCTTGCCCCACCTCCGCCACTCTGCACCCCAGTTCCACCTTTGCACTGGACTGCTTCAATCTTGCCATAGTGTACTTTCCTGTTCATGCGTCCTGTGTACATGCTAACTTCCAGCGTACAATCTGCCAGACATATGCTGTGTGGCACAGCCTTAGTACTTGATGCATGGTATCTCACTTGTAGTGTGCATAGGTCAGATGCCCCGCAGGGACATGAGTGCCCATTCATGCTCCATGTGCATTGCACGCATGCCCCTATGTGTCCTTGACTGGATGATCACTGTAATACAAGTCCTGGGTGACATACATTGCATGGCATCTCATCAGCCTTCCCATGTCAACTGTGGCTCAGTACTGCATTGCACACATGTTTAGGGTCTGACAATCTGTGTGGGTCACAGGCCTCAGCCTGTTTAATGGCCAATGACTCTGTCCGACTGTTGTAGTGTCTTCTTCACACGTGGGCGGCCTACAGAGTTTTCATCATGTGTCCTGCTTACTGTCCCATCATCATTTGCAGTGTTTTCACTTGAATCACATTAAGCTGTTGATGCCAGTCAACACTGCCTGTCAATACACAGGTCTATGGTCAGCCTTTTGATACCATGCTAGGCATCCCTGCTTTTGTACTTGGGTGGAGGGGTGCTTTGCTTGTAGGTATGCTACCCATTGAATGCACAGTGCACGTGATGCCTGAATTTGACCTTGCACTACCTTAACATTTCCTGACACACACCATGGAGTCCTTGTACATGTAGGTAGTGAGTGACATACACATTTTGTGCACTGCATAGACCCACTTCTATGCAAACTGCCACCTTTCAACAGGTCTGATCACAGAAGCAATTCAAAGTTGACCCAGCATGCATGCCAGGTTCTATTTTGTGTGTCACATGTCCACCTGATGTGTTTGTTGTCGGTGTGTGTGTGTGTATTGTGTGCTTCTGACATGTGTAGAGACCTTTTTTCTCTATATTTTTCAGGTGATGACGCAATGGAGGCGGAGGATGGTGTTGTCATGCCAGACACAGGGTTGTTACCACTACATCAACCCGGCACAAGTGGGGGTCGGTGGTTGGTAAGCCACAAAAAACCCCAAGTGCTACAGTCCATCTTGTCCCTGGCTGCCTATGAGTCCAGCCCTGATGACGACTCTGACGTCCATGTCGATTTGGATGAGCATCAAGTCCATGTGTCAGGGGTGAGTGATTCTGATGTGGACACTCCTCTGTCCGCGACACCTGCACTGAGGGTTCAGACAGTCTTGGTTCCTCCACCCGTGGTGGATCGGGATGCAGGGTCACCCTCCACACCAGTCACTGATGTGCATGGGACATCACGTCAACGGGGGCATGTAGTCGTGTAGCCGCGGGCAGTGCCAAAACAGTGAGGACACCCAGTCCTTGGGTCCCGCAGGGGTCAAACCCAGCAACGCGGTCGCCGCGTGCAACCGCAGTATACTGAGTAGGAGCAAGACATGAACGGCAGGGGGCAGCAATGGAGAACATAGCTGAGAGCATCTAGCTTGTGGCCCGATCTGTGCTCCCCCCTGGTAGGCAGGTGCTTCTCCAGCAGCAGGCGGCACGGCCCACGGCCCGCTCGCTCAGGCTGGGCATGGCGGCCTCAGACAGGGCACGCCAGGCTGAAATGTCATCTCTGCGTAAAGCAATTTCTGCTCACGCAGAGGCACACATGGATGCACTGAGGGAGGAGTATGCTTCCCTCAAATCCACTCTGGGTGTCCTTATGATGTCCCAGAGGCAGCGGGCAGAGGAGAGGTTTGCACAGCTTGAGCGTACCATCTCGGCTGAGCTACAGGCTTGCCAGGAGGTGCAGCGGTTGTCCAGCCAGGCCTTGTAGGAGGACTACGTGTTACATGCGCTACCTTGCAAGAGGAAGCATGTGTATCACGTCACATCGCCACACAGAACCAGGCTCACCCGTCCGGCAGACTTGCTGCCGTCGAGGGGCAAGCTGCGGCTAGGTGTGGCCAGGCTACAGTGCCACGTCCTCCTTTCCAGGATGAGCCAGACTCGGACGACCATCTATCTCCCTCATCGGTCGGGCGGTGCAGGCGTTGAGCCCATGGAGGTTTTTTTTTTGGCTCAGCATCATCGCATGTGGGTGTTGAGCAGCACCCTGTACCTCTCCCCTCCTGGGTTCCTCCCCTCCCCCCCGGGTCATATGTGGCCATTTTTGATTTTTCTTTTAGATTAGTTAGTTAAGTTTCTGTTTGATAGTTAGTGTAATTAGTTAATATAGTTTAAAATTGCTTGTCTATTGTGCTTTCATGTGACGGTGCGGTGCTTTGTGGCTTTTGAAAGCATCCACTATCTGTTGCAGCTGGGCCCTTCAGGATTGTCTTGTGTATGTGTTTGCTGCTTGGGGTCCTTGACTCACATATGCCACTCCTGCCTCCCTTATCCATGGGCTCGCAAGGATGGTTGGGTGTAACAGCCTATTACACAAGGGCTTTGGACTGTCATATCTGTGGCATGTCTGGTGCTGTGTAACTTGTGTTAACACCCTTAGTGGGGATGATTGCGGTGTTATTGACCACTGTTCTGCTTTTGCTAGATGGGGTGTTTCATGATTAATGTGTACATTCATTGCTATGCATTGTGTAGTATGTTTCTTATCTTTACTGTACACGTGCTTGTTGCAATTCATGCCGTAGATAGTGTGTTCCACACTTTGGATGTGAAAGATGGACTGATGGCGTGATTTCTGATGTACGTCTCTGACATGGTCCAGTAATGAGATGCCTGAAGAGACACACACATGTGACTTTAAAGCATTAATCATGTGTTTCATGCCCTTTCTGCAGGGAGATGAGCCTCCAGACCACCTTTGCCAGCAGACATGGCCCATTGGACGTCTGGATTCTGGACACGTTTGTTGGTGCCCACATGCACATGTGTGCGTAAGCAGAGGCACTGGGATTGCAGCCATACATCCTAGAACTGCTGACGTGTTCCAACAACCTCCAGGCAAGGTGAGCAGCACAGGGGGGGGGGCACAACACAGCAAAGCTTCCACCAGGCCAGTTGCACATGCAGGCTTAGTAGCAGCACTGAGGGTGAGCTTGGGCGAATATTGGTGTTGAAGCACACAATACAGCTCAGATGTGTTGGTGGACTGATAGCTGTTGATTGTAAGTTTGTCTGGGGCACCTGCAGGGGCAGTGGCACATACCCTCCGGTACACCAAGGTCCATTGAGGCACTTGTATCACCCATGTAGCCTTCCGAGACATGGAAAGGAGCAGCTCACAGGGACATACAGCAAGGGACATACTCGGGTGCAGTGCATTTCATTTCCATGTACATTTTAAAACATGCACTGCCTACTTTGTTTCGGTCATGGTGGAACACGACTTGTTCTGAAGTCATGCCTTGCTATATGGGTCTGTCTGCTTACCCAGGGAACATTGCATGTTGTGTGAATTGTGACACATTGGTGTTCCATTAGCCACGCACCCACCGGCGGCTGACTTACTGCATTGACTGTGTATGACCCATCACAGGGGTAATGTTACATATGGGTACGAAGCATCCACACCAGATTGTCTGTTTGTAGAGTAGTTTGTTGCTATGGGGCATATTTGGTGGTGTGTTTTTGTGTTATGGGCACGCACAGATTATTAACTGTGGCTCTCTTTGCAGCATTGAAGTGCTCCTGTAACTAGACCTGAGAGTGCACAGGCAGGAGGCCAGCACTCAAAACCAGAGCTAAGTGTCTTGTTGCTTTTCTTTCAAACTTCTCTGCATAGGCTTGCTGGGGGGTGCACTAATGCATGGATGAATGTGTAATTCAATTTGGTATGTTTTTTTTCCCTAATCACCCGGAGTCCTATCCAATTCTAAACCCTCTACCCTCTACCCGGTGTTCCTGCTTCCCGTACCTATCCAACCAAGGTTCCCTAACCCTCTTTCGCCGCTGGGGATGCGGATGCCTGTGTAAGCCCCAAGCTTGCAGGCGCCGAAACCCTAGAGTGGGTGGTTGGTTCGCACCACTCCTAAGCCTGGACTCCGGAAGGCCCTGACAATGATGTACAAGTTTGTTAGGATTGTGTATGTGTTCATGCAGGTAGTACATTTTTGGGCATTCCCTACTTTCACGTGTCATTCCTCCTCCCCTCTCCTGCCACTCATTCCAGTTATCCAGTGTGCCAACGCCTGTCCCGACTGCATATCCCTGAACCTCCTTCCCCACCAGGGTCTCAGAGGCCTGTGTGAGTTTGACCTTGCAGGCACCCGGGCCACGGTGGGGGTGGTTGGTTCGTGCCACTCCTGCGCCTGTACACGGGAGCTGTGACAGTACACATCCGTTCGTGGTGCATCATTCTTTGATATGTACCACGCATGGATCACATCCTGTTGTGACATTGTTTTACTGTGCTACCTTGGTTGGTACATCATTGTGGTAGTACTTGGCCTTTGTGAGGTACTGCTACTTCAAGTCATCTACTGGAGGCTGTTCTGGTTTGTTTTTCTGCCTTGGAATTTGTGTTTTTGCAAATGAAGGTGGACTCTGAGGGTGCAGGCACCTTTTTACACACAAGGTGGGAGATGGTGGGGAAGGGTGATCCTCTGGCCAGGTGAAATTGAGGGTTGAAGGCTCCATGACCCAGGTGCAGTTGTTCAGTGGGTCATGGTGATTTGTGACAGAGGGGGGGTGTTTTGTTGTTGATAGTTGCCTTGCCCTGCAGTGTGATGGGAACCCTGACATTGTAATTGTGGTATCCAATGTACATGATGTGTTCTGCTGATCAATGCCTGTTCATGTGTTGTGTTTACCTTTCAGGTGTGAGGGTTGTGGCTTGACATGCTGGGGTGTACACATGGTGAATGTTCACATGTGATGTGTAGAGGACACTGATGGTCACTTGATGTCCTTACTGACCCACACACTCGCACTATGATGCACTACATGTACAACCACCCTTGTATATCCACGTGTACTCTCTGTTTGCCTTCTGGTGCCCACTGTGCCCCTGCAGCACATGTTCTGTGACCAATTATGGATCCTGTACATGCCTAATTTGCTTTTTGATGTGGTTTGTCACTTAGATGTGATGCTCAGGGTGTGCATCACACACAATAGCTGTTCACTGTGCTGTGCGCTGAGCAGTGTGTTGCAGGAGTTGGACACAGCACACAGAAGCTGCAGTGTTGATTTTGCACTGCACAATGTGCATGTAGACAGGCATTCATTGTTATGTTACGGCTACAACTTTTGTAGTGCATTTGGGAATTACTTATTTTGGGTGGGAGGTTGTTGGTCAGTCATTTCATCTGATTCTATGTCAGGCATCATTGTCTGATGCCAATGTACATTTTTAACATGGCAATGTGTACCCTATTGGTACTGTGTTGGTGTATGGCTATTGCTTGCCATGTCATGTTGTGGTTTGGGAGGGTTTGAGTGACATAACAGTGATGGTCATGGCCTGTTTCGCAGGTGTGTGTGATTCACACCTTGCATGTCAGGGTCAGCAGCTTCTCAAAGCAACGAGCTGGGGGTAGATCTCTCTCCGCGGCAGGGGCCTCCCTCTGGAACAGCCTTCCTGCCTCCCTGGAACTTGAAGAGAACCATCTCCGGTTCCGGAAGCACCTCAACACCTTCCTCTTTGCTTCTGCTTTCTCTCTCCCTCTCCCTTGCTAAATTCTTCACTGAAACTGCACTGAATCTGCAAATGGGCCACTCTCACCAACCTCGGTCCCTGGCCCAGCCACTCTCCACTTGCACTGCCTCCCTGGCAACCCCTGCACTACGGGACTGTCTCTCTATCCCTACAGCCCCCCCTTCCCTGCACTTGTCTGCACTTACCTTTGCAGTTGCCACCAGCTGGCCTATTTATTTGTTTTTTATTCTACTTACCCTCTACTGCACTCCCCCCCTCCCCTTCCCCTTGCACTTTTCCCTTTCCCCCACCCCTGCACTTGCGCAATCTAAATGACACCTGGCCTAGTAGGATTGTTGTCTGTCTTCCCTTGTTCCCCCTCCCTGCCTTGTTGCACCTTGAAACACTTGTGAATAGGCATGTTACAAATGCCATATCATGTCATGTCATATGTCACATGTGTGCCTTTTGGTCACACAGGATAGCTTGTGTTTAAGTAGGTAGGGATGCAGACAATGTGGTAAGGTTGTGACAGTTGACTGTCTCTTTGTCATCATCGATTGTCACCTGGTATGTGCCAGGCCTGTGTGCACTCCGCAGGGGTGGGAGTTTAGGTGAAAAATGTGGCCACAAGCTGGGTCCGGGCTTCCTCGCCACGTGCCCTGTCCCCTCCCATGGGCAGCGCCTGTGCCTGTGGTTGGGGGTGTGGGGGCACCACCATGTCCACCGGTACGCCCTGACATGTTGCAACATTGTGCAGGACACATGCTGCCACAATGATCCTGCACACTACTGGGGGTGCATAGAGTAGCTGTCCGCCAGAGCGGTCAAGGGAGCGGAAACGTGACTTGAGCACTCCGAATGTGCGCTCCACTATGGCCCTGGTTGCAATATGGGCAGCGTTGTAGCTTACCTGGGGTGGTGTGGTGGGGTTCCGGGTTGGCGTCATCATGTGGTTGCTCAGAGGGTAGGCACTGTCCCCTGGGGAGGTGTAAATGGTTGTGATTATGGGGGGGGGGGGGGGGTGTGTGTGTGTGTGTGTGTGTGTGAGTTTGTGTTACTATCCTTGTGGGGACTTGGGTGTGTAAACATGCACACGCTGTGGGGACTTGATTTCACTGTGGGGACCTAAACCCAAGTCCCCACATGGTAATGCCTTCCAAATGACTTAAAACAACTTAAAAGACATCTGTGCCAATTTTTAGAACTTTTTAAAAAATGGCTTTGTGGGGACCTGTGTTTATTTTGGTGTGTTGATTTTTTACTCAGCTCTGCCCCCGCAGGGTGGGTGTGGTATTGCAGTCATCAACACACGGACAGGAATTTAAACACACTTGATAAATCAGATGCCCTACATGCTTAGGCAGCAGACAGCAGATTCATGGGAACCATTTATACATAAATACAATTGTGTTTTAAATGGCCTGAACTCTGCGTTTAAATGTAAAATAATGTAATTAAGCTGTTTCTTGTGTATTTTGTATGTTTACAGAATTGGATATAATTGATATGCAATGTAAATCTTCCCTCATTGATTGCACAACACACTTCCAGATTCATTTCAAGCATTGACTACTTTTGTAATAAACGAATCACAATATGACCTACTTTACTTTCTTATTTTTCTGTGATTTTGATGAAGTCCCCATAGGGGTGGTGTGTGATGAAATTGAATTCTACACTGTCAAGACAACACATTATGTGCACGGATGTCATCTTGTCTATAGTCTGATATGTGAATTAATTGAATGTTGGCATCACATTTTGTCTGATTATTCAAAAAATATTCACAAAGTTGATGTTTAATTGATACTCATTTGGTTTCCTTACAAGTTGATCTCTAAGGGAAAAAAAGTGGCAGTAATGGAATTAGCGCCACTTTGATCAATCTGCTGATATAAGGGTTATTGAAAATGGACACTAATTCCTCTGGTGAAATTAACCCAGAAGAAATGAGCGCTGGAGGAATAAGTAATAAAAACCAGTGATGATTCCCCCGGGGATAAATCCTCCAGTGGAATTAGAGCTGGAAATAAAAATGCTAATTCCATCCTATCTTCAGGTAAAAATACTGAACGAAACACTGCCAAAAATAGTGGCCAATTCAACCAAAAATACCCAAATGGTGAAGGAAAATGCATTCAGGTGATGCAAATGAAGCCACAGATGCACCCAATTGGCCATACAAGGGTATGTGAATACGAATAGTATGTAATGATGCTGAAGTCCCAATAGAGCTGATATGATGGTACTGAGTCCACCAAAAGGATGGTGTGTGGTCATGTTGAGGTCTCCGTTGGGATGTTGTTTGATGACATAGAGGTCCTCACAGGGATGGTGTGTCATTGTATAGAAGGCCATATAAGAATAGTGTGTATTTATGCTCAAGGTCCCATAGAAATGGAATGCAATGATATTGAATCCTCCAACTGAATGGTGTGCGCTGATGGTGAGGTCCCCAAAGGTATGATATGTGATGATATTGAAGTCCTCACATGGATGGTGTGTGCTGATGGTGAGGTCCCCACAGGGATGATATGTGATGATATTGGAGTCCTCACATAGATGGTGTGTGCTGATGGTGAGGTCCCCACAGGGATGATATGTGATGATATTGGAGTCCTCACATAGATGGTGTGTGCTGATGGTGAGGTCCCCACAGGCATGATATGTGATGATATTTAAGTCCTCACATGGATGGTGTGTGCTGATGGTGAGGTCCCCACAGGGATGATATGTGATGATATTGAAGTCCTCACATGGATTGTGTGTGTTGATGTTGAGGTACCCACAGGGTTGATATGTGGTGATATTGAAGTCCTCACGTGGATGGTGTGTGCTGATGGTGAGGTCCCCACAGGGATGATATGTGATGATATTTAAGTCCTCAAATGGGTGGTGTGTGCTGATGTTGAGGTCCCCACAGGGTTGATATGTGATGATATTGAAGTCCTCACATGGATGGTGTGTGATGATGTTGAAGTCTCCTTAATGAAGATGTATTATGATATTAAACATTTTGTATGTGGACTCTTTGACATTAAATGCCTTACAGATATGTAATGCTTCAAGGAAGTAAAAGAGAGGTTTTGTGAAGATGTTGAAATCATTTAAGAAAGTATTTATAGGCCTGAGTGTGTTTTATGTTAACATGAACTCATGTAATGGTAATGTTACATCATGCTCTGCTTAGTACATGGCCAAATCAGAAATTGAACGAAATCTCACCTGACAATGGGGGTGATTACGAGTTGGGCAGTATTCTGTCTGTAAATCCACTGGACGTACCGTTGCCACCACTTAGTTTGGCAGATTTACAGGTGGATTACACGTGGTGGTGGCGGAGTATGATCCCTTTTTTTCGTTGGACTCTATGTGGCATTTTTGGCAGAATTACTGCCTAAGGGAGCAAGGGCTAAAGGTCAGTGTGAACAAGTGCCAGTTTTGCTGGACAAGCAGCAAATACAGCGGAAACATCATCTCTGCAGACATCATTCCTGTAGATCCCGCAAAGACGGAAGCCTTCCTCCCCTGGTCAAGACCTCAGAACTTGAAGGAGTTACAGAGTTTCCTTTCTTTAACAGCTACTGGAGATTTGTTGTGGGATATGCCAACATCGGGCAACCGCTTGTGGACCTCATCAAAGGATACCTGCCTAACTAAAGGAGCGGCAGGACTACTCTGCAGACCATTTACACAATCCACATGAGCCCTTTGATGATAGGTGGACCGACTAATGCCAGGAGGCATTCAAGGAGCTGAGGCAGATCCTCACTACTTGAGCTCCTCGAATACTCAAACCAATTCTGGGCTACACAGATCCTCAGTTGCCTTGCATCTTGCACATTGATGCAAGTCTTCCACCTGGTGATTGTGTGTTGATCCACAGCCTGGAAAAAGAGTGGACAGAACAAGCTGAGTAACAAGTGGGAGTCTCAACCATTCAACATTGAGCATCAATTAGTAGTGCTGCCTGTCTACTGACTATGGGTATGAGGACAGCCAAGAAACATCAAGACCTTGCAATGGAACCATCTGCTCCAAGTCCAGGATGAGTTTGAGCTGACACTGGCAGTGAGAGAAGAGGACGTGAACCCGACTCTGAGAGTGTTCTTTCGAGACTAATCCTGATCCCATTGCTCCTGGTAAATTGGATGTGGCAGGTTACCCTTACCCATTCCTCCACTGGAATATAGGGAGCCTGACTTGGTACAGGGTTGATCGCTGGGTCAGGAATAAACCCTAGATGAGGCCCCGGCTGATCTTCATCCTGCAACCAGGGAGAGCACGACTGTCATGAAACTAACATAGGATTCACCGGGGGTCCAATGTGAGTTTCCCATTGCCTGATCCTAAGTTTTCCATTCTTTCTTCTTTAGTGCAGGTGCCTGCGAGTTCAGGGATACTTTGGCAGGGCACAGGGCATGAGAGGGGGTTGGGGGGTAACAGGAGAGAGACACGGGGCATGAGCGAGGGGTGGGGGGCAACAGCAGGGAGACACGGGGCATGACTGGGGGTGCGGGGCAACAGGAGAGAGACATAGGGCATGAGCAGGGGGTGGGGGGGTAACAGGAGAGAGACACGGGGCATGAGTGGGGGGTTGGGGGTAACAGGAGAGAGACACGGGGCATGAGAGGGGGGTGAGGGGTAACAGGAGAGAGACACGTGGCATGAGCGGGGGGTGGGGGTAACATCAGGGAGACACGGGGTATGACCGGGGATGGGGGGCAACAGGAGAGAGATACGGGGCATGAGAGGGGGGTGGGGGTAACAGGAGAGAGACACGAGGCATGAGCGGGGGGTGGGGGTAACATCAGGGAGACACGGGGCATGACCGGGGATGGGGGGCAACAGGAGAGAGATACGGGGCATGAGAGGGGGGTGGGGGTAACAGGAGAGAGACACGAGGCATGAGCGGGGGGTGGGGGTAACATCAGGGAGACACAGGGCATGACCGGGGGTGGGGGGCAAAAGGAGAGAGATACGGGGCATGAGAGGGGGGTGGGGGGTAACAGGAGAGAGACACGGGGCATGAGCGGGGTGTGGGGGTAACATGAGAGAGACATGGGGCATGAGCTGGGGGTGGGGGGGCAAAATCAGGGAGACACGGGGCATGAGCGGGGGGTAGGGGGAACACGAGGGAGACACGGGGCATGAGAGGGGGGTGGGGGTAACAGGAGAGAGACACAGGGCATGAGCGGGGGTTGGGGGCAACAGCAGGGAAACACGGGGCATGACTGGGGGGTGGGGGGCAACAGAAGGGAGACACGGGGCATGACTCGGGGGTGGGGGGCAACAGGAGAGAGACAAGGGGCATGAGAGGGGGCTGGGGGGGTAACAGGAGAGACATGGGGCATGAGCGGGGGTTGGGGGCAACAGCAGGGAGACACGGGGCATGACCGGGGTGTGAGGGGCAACAGGTGAGAGACACAGGGCATGAGAGGGTGTGGGGGTAACAGGAGAGAGACACGGAGCATGAGTGGGGGGTAACAGGAGAGAGACACGGAGCATGAGCAGGGGGTGGGGGGTAACAGGAGACAGACACGGGGCATGAGTGGGGGTGGGGGCAACAGCAGGGAGACACGGGGCATGAGCGGGGGGAAAACAAGGGAGACACGGGGCATGAGAGGGGGGTGGGGGTAACAGAAGAGAGACACGGGACATGAGTGGGGGGTGGGGGGCAACGGGAGGGAGACGCAGGGCTTGACGGGGGGTGGGGGGCAACAGGAGAGAGACACGGGGCAAGAGAGGGGGGTGGGGGGCAAACAGGAGAGAGACACGGGGCATGAGCGGGAGTGGGGGGCAACATGAGAGAGACACGGGTCATGAGCGGGGGGTGGGGGGTAACAGCAGGGAGACACAGGGCTTGAGCGGAGGATGGGGGGAACACGAGGGAGACACGGGGCATGAGAGGGGGGTGGGGGGTAACAGGAGAGAGACACGGGGCATGAGCGGGGTGGGGGGCAAGAGCAGAGAGACACGGGGCATGAGCGGGGGTGGGGGGTAACAGGAGAGACATGAGGCATAAGCGAGGGGTGGGGGAACAGGAGAGAGACACGGGTCATGAGCGGGGGGTGGGGGGTAACAGCAGGGAGACACAGGGCTTGAGCGGAGGATGGGGGGAACACGAGGGAGACATGGGGCATGAGAGGGGGGTGGGGGGTAACAGGAGAGAGACACAGGGCATGAGCGGGGTGGGGGGCAAGAGCAGAGAGACACGGGGCATGAACGGGGGGTGGGGGCAACAGCAGGGAGACACGGGGCATGACCAGGGTGGTGGGGGGCAACAGGAGAGAGACACAGGGCATGAGCGGGGGTGGGGGGCAACAGCAGGGAGACACGGGGCATGAGCAGAGGGTGGGGGGCAACAGCAGGGAGACACGGGGCATGAGCGGGGGTGGGGGGAACACGAGGGAGACACGGGGCATGAGCGGGGGGTCGGGGTTAACAGGAGAGAGACACGGGGCATGACCGGGGGGTGGGGGGTAACAGGAGAGAGACATGGGGCATGAGAGGGGGTGGGGGGTAACAGGAGAGAGACACGGGGCATGAGCGGGGGGTAGGGGTAAGAGGAGAGAGACTCGGGGCATGAGTGGGGGGTGGGGGGCAACAGCAGGGAGACACGGGGCATGACCGGGGGTGGGGGTCAACAGGAGAGAGACACGGGGCATGAGAGGGGGGTGGGGGTAACAGGAGAGAGAAAAGGGGCATGAGCGAGGGTGGGGGGCAACATGAGAGAGACACAGGGCATGAGCGGGGGTGGGGGGCAACAGCAGGGAGACACGGGGCACGAGCGGGGGTGGGGGGAACACGAGGGAGACACGGGGCATGAGAGGGGGTGGGAGGTAACAGGAGAGAGACACGGGGCATGAGCGGGGGGTTGGGGGCAACAGCAGGGAGACATGGGGCATGACTGGGGGGTGTGGGGCAACAGGAGAGAGACACGGGGCACGAGCGGGGGGTGGGGAGTAACAGGAGAGACATGAGGCATAAGCGAGGGGTGGGGGAACAGGAGAGAGACACGGGGCATGAGCGGGGTGTTGGGGTAACAGCAGGGAGACACGGGGCATGACCAGGGTGGTGGGGGGCAAGAGGAGAGAGACACGGGGCATGAGAGGGGGGTGGGGGGTAACAGGAGAGAGACACGGGGCATGAGCGGGGGTGGGGGGCAACAGCAGGGAGACACGGGGCATGAGCAGAGGGTGGGGGGCAACAGCAGGGAGATACGGGGCATGAGCGGGGGGTGGGGGAACAGCAGGGAGACACGGGGCATGAGCGGGGGGTCGGAGTTAACAGGAGAGAGACATGGGGCATGAGCAGGGGGTAGGGGGCAACAGGAGAGAGACACGGGGCATGAGCGGGCAGTGGGGGGCAACAGCAGGGAGACACGGGGCATGACCAGGGGGTGGGGGCAACAGGAGAGAGACACAGGGCATGAGAGGGTGTGGGGGGTAACAGGAGAGAGACACGGGGCATGAGCGGGGGTATGGGTAACAGGAGAGAGACTCAGGGCATGAGCGGGGGGTGGGGGGCAACAGCAGGGAGAAACGGAGCATGACCGGGGGTGGGGGTCAACAGGAGAGAGACACAGGGCATGAGAGGGGGGTGGGGGTAACAGGAGAGAGACACGGGGCATGAGCGAGGGTGGGGGGCAACATGAGAGACACACAGGGCATGAGCGGGGGTGGGGGGCAACAGCAGGGAGACACGGGGCATGAGCGGGGGTGGGGGGAACACGAGGGAGACACGGGGCATGAGAGGGGGGTGGGAGGTAACAGGAGACAGACACGGGGCATGAGCGGGGGGTTGGGAGCAACAGCAGGGAGACATGGGGCATGACTGGGGGTGGGGGGGCAACAGAAGGGAGACACGGGGCATGACCGGGGGGTGGGAGGTAACATGAGAGAGACACGGGGCATGAGAGGGGGATGAGGGGTAACAGGAGAGAGACACGGGGCACGAGAGGGGGGTGGGAGTAACAGCAGAGAGACACGGGGCATGAGCGGGGTTGGGGGGCAACAGGAGGGAGACACGGGGCATGACCGGGGAGTGGGGGCGACACGAGAGAGACACGGGACATGAGTGAGGGGTGGGGGGTAACAGGAAACAGACACGGGGCATGAGCGGGGGTGGGAGGCAACAGCAGGGAGACACGGGGCATGAGTGGGTGGAAAACGAGGGAGACACGGGGCATGAGCGGGGGGTGGGGGGTAACAGAAGAGAGACACGGGACATGAGCGGGGGGCAAAAGGAGGGAGACACAGGGCATGACCGGGGGGTGGGGGGCAACAGGGAGACACAGGGCATGGCTGGGGGGTCGGGGCAACAGGAGAGGGACTCAGGGCTTGACCCTGGGGTGGGGGGCAACAGGAGAGAGACACGGGGCATGAGAGGGGTGGGGGGTAACAGGAGAGAGACAGGGGGCATGAGCGGGGGTCGGGGGCAACAGCAGGGCGACACGGGGCATGAGCGGGGGGTGGGGGAACACAAGGGAGACACGGGGCATGAGCAGGGGTGTGGGGGTAACAGGAGAGAGACACGGGGCATGAGCGGGTTGTGAGGGGCAACAGCAGGGAGACACGGGGCATGAGTGGGGGTGGGGGGTAACAGAAGAGACACGAGGCATGAACGGGGGGTGGGGGGCAACAGCAGGGAGACACGGGGCATGACTGGGGGGTGGGGGGTAAAAGGAAAGAGACAGGGCATGAGAGGGGGGCGGGGGGGTAACAAGAGAGAGACACGGGGCATGAGTGGGGGGTGGGGGGGCAACAGCAGGGAGACGCGGGCATGAATGGGGGGTGGGAGGCAACAGCAGGGAGACACGGGGCATGAGCAGGGGGTGGGGGTTAACAGGAGAGAGACACTGGGCATGAGCGGGGTTGGGGGGCAACAGCAGGAAGACACGGGGCATGAGCAGGGGGTGGGGGGCAACAGGAGAGACACGGGGCATGAGCGGGGGGTGGGGGGTAACAGGAGAGAGACACGGGGAATGAAAGAGGGGTGGGGGGTTAACAGGAGAGAGACACGGGGCATGAGCGGGGTGGAGGGTAACAGGAGAGAGACTCGGGCATGAGCAGGGGGTGGGGGGCAACAGCAGGGAGAGACGGGGCATGACCGGGGGTGGGGGGCAACATGAGAGAGACACTGGGCATGAGAAGGGGGTGAGGGTAACAGGAGAGAGACACGGGGCATGAGCCGGGGGTGGAGGCCAACATGAGAGAGACACGGGGCATGAGCGGGGGGTGGGGGGCAACTGCAGGGAGACACGGGGCATGAGCGGGGGTGGGGGGAACACGAGGGCGACACAGGGCATGAGCGGGGGGTCGGAGTTAACAGGAGAGAGACATGGGGCATGAGCGGGGGGTAGGGGGCAACAGGAGAGAGACACCGGGCATGAGCGGGCAGTGGGGGGCAACAGCAGGGAGACACGGGGCATGACCAGGGGGTGGGGGGCAACATGAGAGAGACACGGGGCATGAGGGGGGGCGGGGGGTAACAGGAGAGAGACACGGGGCATGAGCGGGGGGTGGGGGGCAACAGCAGGGAGACACGGAGCATTACCGGGGGTGGGGGTCAACAGGAGAGAGACACGGGGCATGAGAGGGGGGTGGGGGTAACAGGAGAGAGACACAGGGCATGAGCGAGGGTGGGGGGCAACATGAGAGAGACACAGGGCATGAGCGGGGGTGGGGGGCAACAGCAGGGAGACACGGGGCATGAGCGGGGGTGGGGGGAACACGAGAGAGACACGGGGCATGAGAGGGGGGTGGGAGGTAACAGGAGACAGACACGGGGCATAAGCGGGGGGTT
The DNA here is from genome assembly GCF_040938575.1 of Ambystoma mexicanum. Taxonomy (NCBI): domain Eukaryota; kingdom Metazoa; phylum Chordata; class Amphibia; order Caudata; family Ambystomatidae; genus Ambystoma; species Ambystoma mexicanum. The sequence continues at coordinate 648,839,322 of NC_090922.1, read as the reverse complement.
GGGAGCAACAGCAGGGAGACATGGGGCATGACTGGGGGTGGGGGGCAACAGAAGGGAGACACGGGGCATGACCGGGGGGTGGGAGGTAACATGAGAGAGACACGGGGCATGAGAGGGGTTGGGAGGCAACAGCAAGGAGACACGGGGCATGAGTGGGGGGAAAACGAGGGAGACACGGGGCATGAGCGGGGGGTGGGGGGTAACAGAAGAGGGACATGAGCGGGGGGTGGGGGGCAAAAGGAGGGAGACACAGGGCATGACCGGGGGTGGGGGGCAACAGGGAGACACAGGGCATGGCTGGGGGGTCGGGGCAACAGGAGAGGGACTCAGGGCTTGACCTTGGGGTGGGGGGCAACAGGAGAGAGACACGGGGCATGAGAGGGGGGTGGGGGGTAACAGGAGAGAGACAGGGGGCATGAGCGGGGGACGGGGGCAACAGCAGGGAGACACGGGGCATGTGCGGGGGGTGGGGGAACACAAGGGAGACACGGGGCATGAGCAGGAGTGTGGGGGTAACAGGAGAGAGACACGGGCTTGAGCGGGTTGTGAGGGGCAACAGCAGGGAGACACGGGGCATGAGTGGGGGTGGGGGGTAACAGGAGAGACACGAGGCATGAACGGGGGGTGGGGGGCAACAGCAGGGAGACACGGGGCATGACTGGGGGGTGGGGGGTAAAAGGAAAGAGACACAGGGCATGAGAGGGGGGCGGGGGGGTAACAAGAGAGAGACACGGGGCATGAGTGGGGGGTGGGGGGGCAACAGCAGGGAGACGCGGGCATGAGTGGGGGGTTGGAGGCAACAGCAGGGAGACACGGGGCATGAGCAGGGGGTGGGGGTTAACAGGAGAGAGACACGGGGCCTGAGCGGGGGTGGGGGGCAACAGGAGGGAGACACAGGGCATGACCGGGGGGTGGGGGGCAACAGGGAGACACAGGGCACGGCTGGGGGGTCGGGGCAACAGGAGAGGGACTCAGGGCTTGACCTTGGGGTGGGGGGCAATAGGAGAGAGACACGGGGCATGAGAGGGGGGTGGGGGTAACAGGAGAGAGACAGGGGGCATGAGCGGGGGTCGGGGGCAACAGCAGGGAGACACGGGGCATGAGCGGGGGGTGGGGGGAACACAAGGGAGACACGGGGCATGAGCAGGGGTGTGGGGGTAACAGGAGAGAGACACGGGGTATGAGCGGGTTGTGAGGGGCAACAGCAGGGAGACACAGGGCATGAGTGGGGGTGGGGGGTAACAGGAGAGACACGAGGCATGAACGGGGGGTGGGGAGCAACAGCAGGGAGACATGGGGCATGACTGGGGGGTGGGGGGTAAAAGGAAAGAGACACAGGGCATGAGAGGGGGCGAGGGGTAACAAGAGAGAGACACGGGGCATGAGTGGGGGGTGGAGGGGCAACAGCAGGGAGACACGGGCATGAGTGGGGGGTGGGAGGCAACAGCAGGGAGACACGGGGCATGAGCAGGGGGTGGGGGTTAACAGGAGAGAGACACGGGGCATGAGCGGGGGTGGGGGGCAACAGCAGTAAGACACGGGGCATGAGTGGGGGTGGGGGGCAACAGGAGAGAGACACGGGGCATGAACGGGGGTGGGGGTAACAGGAGAGAGACACGGGGAATGAAAGGGGGGTGGGGGGTTAACAGGAGAGAGACACGGGACATGGGGTTGAGGGTAACAGGAGAGAGACTCGGGCATGAGCAGGGGGTGGGGGGCAACAGCAGGGAGAGACGGGGCATGACTGGGGGTGGGGGGCAACATGAGAGAGACACTGGGCATGAGAGGGGGTGAGGGTAACAGGAGAGAGACACGGGGCATGAGCCGGGGGTGGGGGGCAACATGAGAGAGACACGGGGCATGAGCGGGGGGTGGGGGGCAACAGCAGGGAGACACGGGGCATGAGCGGGGGTGGGGGGAACACGAGGGAGACACGGGGCATGAGAGGGGGGTGGGGGTAACAGGAGAGAGACATGGGGCATGAGCAGAGGGTGGGGGGTGACAGGATAGAGACACAGGGCATAAGAGGGGGTGGGTGGAAACTGCAGGGAGACACGGGGCATGAGCGGGGGCTGGGGGCAACAGCAGTGAGATACGGGGCATGAGCAGAGGGTGGGGGCAACAGCAGGGAGACACGGGGCATGAGCGGGGTGGGGGAACACGAGGGAGATGCGGGGCATGAGCGGGGGTGGGGGTTAACAGGAGAGAGACACGGGGCATGAGCAGGGGGTAACAGGAGAGAGACACGGGGCATGAGCAGGGGGTGGGGGGGTAACAGGAGAGAGACACGGGGCATGACTGGGAGATGGGGGCAACAGGAGAGAGACACGGGGCTTGACCGGGGGGTGGGGGGCAACAGGAGGGATGCACGGGGCAAGAGAGGGGGGTGGGGGGTAACAGGAGAGAGACATGGGGCATGAGCAGGGGGGTAACAGGAGAGAGACACGGGGCATGAGAGGGGGGTGGGGGGGTAACAGGAGAGAGACACGGGGCATGAGCGGGGATGGGGGGCAACAGCAGGGAGACATGTGGCATGAGCAGAGGGTGGGGGGCAACAGCAGGGAGACACGGGGCATGAGCGGGGGGTGGGGGGAACACAAGGGAGACACGGGGCATGAGCAGGGGTGTGGGGGTAACAGGAGAGAGACACGGGGCATGAGCGGGTTGTGAGGGGCAACAGCAGGGAGACACAGGGCATGAGTGGGGGTGGGGGGTAACAGGAGAGACACGAGGCATGAACGGGGGGTGGGGGGCAACAGCAGGGAGACATGGGGCATGACTGGGGGGTGGGGGGTAAAAGGAAAGAGACACAGGGCATGAGAGGGGGGCGAGGGGTAACAAGAGAGAGACACGGGGCATGAGAGGGGGGTGGGGGTAACAGGAGAGAGACAGGGGGCATGAGCGGGGGTCAGGGGCAACAGCAGGGAGACACGGGGCATGAGCGGGGGTGGGGGGTAACAGGAGAGACACGAGGCATGAACGGGGGGTGGGGGGCAACAGCAGGGAGACATGGGGCATGACTGGGGGGTGGGGGGTAAAAGGAAAGAGACACAGGGCATGAGAGGGGGGCGAGGGGTAACAAGAGAGAGACACGGGGCATGAGTGGGGGGTGGAGGGGCAACAGCAGGGAGACACGGGCATGAGTGGGGGGTGGGGGGCAACATGAGAGAGACACGGGGCATGAGCGGGGGGTGGGGGGCAACAGCAGGGAGACACGGGGCATGAGCGGGGGTGGGGGGAACACGAGGGAGACACGGGGCATGAGAGGGGGGTGGGGGTAACAGGAGAGAGACATGGGGCATGAGCAGAGGGTGGGGGGTGACAGGATAGAGACACAGGGCATAAGAGGGGGTGGGTGGAAACTGCAGGGAGACACGGGGCATGAGCGGGGGCTGGGGGCAACAGCAGTGAGATACGGGGCATGAGCAGAGGGTGGGGGCAACAGCAGGGAGACACGGGGCATGAGCGGGGTGGGGGAACACGAGGGAGATGCGGGGCATGAGCGGGGGTGGGGGTTAACAGGAGAGAGACACGGGGCATGAGCAGGGGGTAACAGGAGAGAGACACGGGGCATGAGCAGGGGGTGGGGGGGTAACAGGAGAGAGACACGGGGCATGACTGGGAGATGGGGGCAACAGGAGAGAGACACGGGGCTTGATCGGGGGTGGGGGGCAACAGGAGGGAGACACGGGGCAAGAGAGGGGGGTGGGGGGTAACAGGAGAGAGACATGGGGCATGAGCAGGGGGGTAACAGGAGAGAGACACGGGGCATGAGAGGGGGGGTGGGGGGGTAACAGGAGAGAGACACGGGGCATGAGCGGGAGTGGGGGGCAACAGCAGGGAGACATGTGGCATGAGCGGAGGGTGGGGGGCAACAGCAGGGAGACACGGGGCATGAGCGGGGGGTGGGGGGAACACAAGGGAGACACGGGGCATGAGCAGGGGTGTGGGGGTAACAGGAGAGAGACACGGGGCATGAGCGGGTTGTGAGGGGCAACAGCAGGGAGACACAGGGCATGAGTGGGGGTGGGGGGTAACAGGAGAGACACGAGGCATGAACGGGGGGTGGGGGGCAACAGCAGGGAGACATGGGGCATGACTGGGGGGTAAAAGGAAAGAGACACAGGGCATGAGAGGGGGGCGAGGGGTAACAAGAGAGAGACACGGGGCATGAGAGGGGGGTGGGGGTAACAGGAGAGAGACAGGGGGCATGAGCGGGGGTCGGGGGCAACAGCAGGGAGACACGGGGCATGAGCGGGGGGTGGGGGGAACACAAGGGAGACACGGGGATGAGCAGGGGTGTGGGGGTAACAGGAGAGAGACACGGGGCATGAGCGGGTTGTGAGGGGCAACAGCAGGGAGACACAGGGCATGAGTGGGGGTGGGGGGTAACAGGAGAGACACGAGGCATGAACGGGGGGTGGGGGGCAACATCAGGGAGACATGGGGCATGACTGGGGGGTGGGGGGTAAAAGGAAAGAGACACAGGGCATGAGAGGGGGGAGAGGGGTAACAAGAGAGAGACACGGGGCATGAGTGGGGGGTGGAGGGGCAACAGCAGGGAGACACGGGCATGAGTGGGGGGTGGGAGGCAACAGCAGGGAGACACGGGGCATGAGCAGGGGGTGGGGGTTAACAGGAGAGAGACACGGGGCATGAGCGGGGGTGGGGGGCAACAGCAGTAAGACACGGGGCATGAGTGGGGGTGGGGGGCAACAGGAGAGAGACACGGGGCATGAGCGGGGGGTGGGGGTAACAGGAGAGAGACACAGGGAATGAAAGGGGGGTGGGGGGTTAACAGGAGAGAGACACGGGGCATGAGCGGGGTTGAGGGTAACAGGAGAGAGACTCGGGCATGAGCAGGGGGTGGGGGGCAACAGCAGGGAGAGACGGGGCATGACCGGGGGTGGGGGGCAACATGAGAGAGACACTGGGCATGAGAGGGGGGTGAGGGTAACAGGAGAGAGACACGGGGCATGAGCCGGGGGTGGGGGGCAACATGAGAGAGACACAGGGCATGAGCGGGGGGTGGGGGGCAACAGCAGGGAGACACGGGGCATGAGCGGGGGTGGGGGGAACACGAGGGAGACACGGGGCATGAGAGGGGGGTGGGGGTAACAGGAGAGAGACATGGGGCATGAGCAGAGGGTGGGGGTGACAGGATAGAGACACAGGGCATAAGAGGGGGTGGGTGGAAACTGCAGGGAGACACGGGGCATGAGCGGGGGCTGGGGGCAACAGCAGTGAGATACGGGGCATGAGCAGAGGGTCGGGGCAACAGCAGGGAGACACGGGGCATGAGCGGGGTGGGGGAACACGAGGGAGATGCGGGGCATGAGCGGGGTGGGGGTTAACAGGAGAGAGACACGGGGCATGAGCAGGGGGTATACCGCAGGAGAGAGACACGGGGCATGAGCATGGGGTGAGGGGGGTAACAGGAGAGAGACACGGGGCATGACTGGGAGATGGGGGCAACAGGAGAGAGACACGGGGCTTGACCGGGGGGTGGGGGGCAACAGGAGAGAGACACGGGGCAAGAGAGGAGGGTTGGGGTAACAGGAGAGAGACATGGGGCATGAGCAGGGGGGTAACAGGAGAGAGACACGGGGCATGAGAGGGGGGTGGGGGGGTAACAGGAGAGAGACACGGGGCATGAGCGGGGGTGGGGGGCAACAGCAGGGAGACATGTGGCATGAGCGGAGGGTGGGGGGCAACAGCAGGGAGACACGGGGCATGAGCGGGGGTGGGGGCAACAGCAGGGAGACACGGGGCATGAGCGGGGTGGGGGAACACGAGGGAGATGCGGGGCATGAGCGGGGGTGGGGGTTAACAGGAGAGAGACACGGGGCATGAGCAGGGGGTGGGGGGCAACAGGAGAGAGACACGGGGCATGAGAGGGGGGTGGGGGGGCAACAGGAGAGAGACACAGGGCATGAGCGGGGCTGGGGGGCAACAGCAGGGAGACATGTGGCATGAGCGGAGGGTGGGGGCAACAGCAGGGAGACACGGGGCATGAGCGGAGGGTGGGGGGCAACAGCAGGGAGACACAGGGCATGATCGGGGGGTGGGGGGAACAAGAGGGAGACACGGGGCATGACCGGGGGGTGGGGGCAACAGGAGAGAGACACGGGGCATGAGAGGAGGGTGGGGAGTAACAGGAGAGAGACACGGGGCATGAGCAGAGGGTGGGGGGCAACAGCAGGGAGACACGGGGCATGACCGGGGGGTGGGGGGCAACATGAGAGAGGCACAGGGCATGAGCGGGGGATGGGGGGCAACAGCAGGGAGACACGGGGCATGAGAGGGGGTGGGGAGTAACAGGAGAGAGACACGGGGCATGAGCAGGATATAGGGGTAACAGGAGAGAGACACGGGGCATGAGCGGGGGGTGGGGGGCAACAGGAGGGAGACACGGGGCATGACCGGGGGTGGGGGCGACAGGAGAGAGACACGGGGCATGAGAGAGGGGTGGGGGGTAACAGGAGAGAGACACGGGGCATGAGCGGGGGTGGGGGGCAACATGAGAGAGACACAGGGCATGAGCGGGGGGTGGCGGGCAACAGCAGGGAGACACGGGGCATGAGCAGGGGTGGGGGGAACACGAGGGAGACATGGGGCATGAGAGGGTGGTGGGGGTAACAGGAGAGAGACACAGGGCATGAGCAGGGGTGGGGGGGCAACAGCAGGGAGACACAGGGCATGACTGGGGTGTGGGGGGCAACATAAGGAAGACACGGGGCATGACCGGGGGTGGGGGCAACAGGAGAGAGACACAGGGCATGAGAGGGGGGTGAGGGGTAACAGGAGAGAGACACGGGGCATGAGAGGGGGGTGGGGAGTAACAGGAGAGAGACACGGGGCATGAGCGGGGGGTGGGGGGCAACAGGTGGGAGACACGGGGCATGACCGGGGGGTCGGGGCAACAGGAGAGAGACACGGGGCATAAGAGGGGGGTGGGAGGCAACAGCAGGGAGACACGGGGTATGAGTGTGGGGAAAACGAGGGAGACACGGGGCATGAGAGGGGGGTGGGGGGTAACAGAAGAGAGACACGGGACATGAGCTGGGGGTGGGGGGCAAAAGCAGGGAGACACGGGGCATGACCGGGGGTGGGGGGCAACAGAGAGACACAGGGCATGGCTGGGGGGTCGGGGGCAACAGGAGAGAGACACAGGGCTTGACCTGGGGGTGGGGGGCAACAGGAGAGAGACACGGGGCATGAGAGGGGGGTGGGAGGTAACAGGAGAGAGACACGTGGCATGAGCGGGGGTCTGGGGCAACAGCAGGGAGACACGGAGCATGAGCGTGGGGTGGGGGAACATTAGGGAGACACGGGGCATGAGCAGGGGTGTGGGGGTAACAGGAGAGAGACACAGGGCATGAGCGGGTTGTGAGGGGCAACAGCAGGGAGACACGGGGCATGAGCGGGGGTGAGGGTAACAGGAGAGACACGAGGCATGAGCGGGGGTTGGGGGGAACAGTAGAGACACGGGGCATGAGCGGGATGTGGGGGGCAATAGCAGGGAGACACAGGGCATGACCCGGGGCTGGAGGCCACAGGAGAGAGACACGGGGCATGAGAGGGGGGTGGGGGGTAACAGGAGAGAGACAAAGGGCATGAGAGGGGGTGGAGGGGTAACAGGAGAGAGAAACGGGGCATGAGAGGGGGGTGGGGGGTAACAGGAGAGAGACACAGGGCATGAGAGGGGGGTGGAGGGGCAACAGCAGGGAGACACGGGGCATGAGCGGGGGGTGGGGGGCAACAGCAGGGAGACACGGGGCATGAGCAGGGGGTGGGGGTTAACAGGAGAGAGACACGGGGCATGAGCGGGGGGTGGGGGGCAACAGGTGGGAGACATGGGGCATGACCGGGGGGTCGGGGCAACAGGAGAGAGACACGGGGCATGAGAGGGGGGTGGGGGGGTAAAAGGAGACAGACACAGGGCATGAGCGGGGGGTGGGAGGCAACAGCAGGGAGACACGGGTTATGAGCGGGGGAAAACGAGGGAGACACAAGGCATGAGAGGGGGGTGGGGGGTAACAGAAGAGAGACACGGGACATGAGCGGGGGGTGGGGGGCAAAAGCAGGGAGACACGGGGCATGACCGGGGGGTGGGGGGCAACAGAGAGACACGGGGCATGGCTGGGGGGTCGGGGGCAACAGGAGAGAGACACAGGGCTTGACCTGGGGGTGGGGGGCAACAGGAGAGAGACACGGGGCATGAGAGGGGGGTGGGGGTAACAGGAGAGAGACACGTGGCATGAGCGGGGGTCTGGGGCAACAGCAGGGAGACACGGGACATGAGCGGGGGTGGGGGAACATGAGCGAGACACGGGGCATGAGCGGGTTGTGAGGGGCAACAGCAGGGAGACACGGGGCATGAGCGGGGGTGGGGGGTAACAGGATTGACACGAGGCATGAGCGGGGCGTGGGGGGCACAGTAGAGACACGGGGCATGAGCAGGGTGTGGGGGGCAACAGCAGGGAGACACGGGGCATGACCCGGGGGTGGGGGGCCACAGGAGAGAGACACGGGGCATGAGAGGGGGTGGGGGGTAACAGGAGAGAGACTCAGGGCATGAGAGGGGGTGGAGGGGTAACAGGAGAGAGAAACGGGGCATGAGCGGGGGGTGGGGGGCAACAGCAGGGAGACACGGGGCATGACCGGGGGGTGGGGGACAACAGCAGGGAGACACGGGGCATGAGCAGGGGGTGGGGGTTAACAGGAGAGAGACACGGGCCTGAGTGGGGGGTGGGGGGCAACTGCAGGGAGACACGGGGCATGACTGGGGGGTGGGGGGCAACAGGAGAGAGACACGGCATGAGCGGGTGGGGGGCAACATGAGAGAGACACAAGGCATGAGCGGGGGTGGGGGGCAACAGCAGGGAGACACGGGGCATGACTGGGGGATGGGGGGCAACAAGAGGGAGACACGGGGCATGACTGGGGGATGGGGGCAACAGGAGAGAGACACAGGGCTTGACCGGGGGGTGGGGGGCAACAGGAGAGAGACACGGGGCAAGAGAGGGGGGTGGGGGTAACAGGAGAGAGACCTGGGGCATGAGCGAGGGGGTGGGGGGTAACAGGAGAGAGACACGGGGCATGAGAGGGGTGTGGGGGGGTAACAGGAGAGAGACACGGGGCATGAGCGGGGATGGGGGGCAACAGCAGGGAGACATGGGGCATGAGCGGAGGGTGGGGGGCAACAGCAGAGAGACACGGGGCATGAGCGGGGGGTGGGGGGAACAAGAGGGAGACACGGGGCATGAGCGGGGGTGGGGGTTAACAGGAGAGAGACACGGGGCGTGAGCGGGGGGTGGGGGGTAACAGGAGAGAGACACGGGGCATGAGCGGGGGTTGGGGGGCAACAGCAGGAAGACACGGGGCATGACCGGGGGTGGAGGCAACAGGAGAGAGACACGGGGCATGAGAGGGGGGTGGGGAGTAACAGGAGAGAGACACGGGGCATGAGCAGAGGGTTGGGGGCAACAGCAGGGAGACACGGGGCATGACCGGAGGGTGGGGGGCAACAGGAGAGAGACACAGGGCATGTGCAGGGGGAGGGGGCAACATGAGAGAGGCACAGGGCATGAGCGGTGGGTGGGGGGCAACAGCAGGGAGACACGGGGCATGAGAGGGTGGTGGGGAGTAACAGGAGAGAGACACGGGGCATGAGCAGAGGGAAGGGGTAACAGGAGAGAGACACGGGGCATGAGCGGGGGGTGGGGGCAACAGGAGGGAGACACGGGGCATGACCGGGGGTGGCGGCGACAGGAGAGAGACACGGGGCATGAGAGAGGGGTGGGGGGTAACAGGAGAGAGACACGGGGCATGAGCGGGGGTGGGGGGCAACATGAGAGAGACACAGGGCATGAGCGGGGGTGGGGGGCAACAGCAGGGAGACACGGGGCATGAGCAGGGGTGGGGGGAACACGAGGGAGACACGGAGCATGAGAGGGTGGTGGGTGGTAACAGGAGAGAGACACAGGGCATGAGCGGGGGGTGGGGGGCAACAGCAGGGAGACACAGGGCATGACTGGGGTGTGGGGGGCAACATAAGGGAGACACGGGGCATGAGAGGGGGTGAGGGGTAACAGGAGAGAGACACGGGGCATGAGAGGGGGGTGGGGGGTAACAGGAGAGAGACACGGGGCATGAGCGGGGGGTGGGGGGCAACAGGAGAGAGACACGGGGCATGAGCGGGGGTGGGGGGCAACATGAGAGAGACACAGGGCATGAGCGGGGGGTGGGGGGCAACAGCAGGGAGACACGGGGCATGAGCAGGGGTGGGGGGAACACGAGGGAGACACGGAGCATGAGAGGTGGTGGGGGTTAACAGGAGAGAGACACAGGGCATGAGCGGGGGGTGGGGGGGCAACAGCAGGGAGACACAGGGCATGACTGGGGTGTGGTGGGCAACATAAGGGAGACACGGGGCATGAGAGGGGGGTGAGGGGTAACAGGAGAGAGACATGGGGCATGAGAGGGGGGTGGGGGGTATCAGGAGAGAGACACGGGGCATGAGCGGGGGGTGGGGGGCAACAGGAGAGAGACACGGGGCATGAGCGGGGGTGGGGGGCAACATGAGAGAGACACAGGGCATGAGCGGGGGGTGGGGGGGCAACAGCAGGGAGACACAGGGCATGACTGGGGTGTGGGGGGCAACATAAGGGAGACACGGGGCATGAGAGGGGGGTGAGGGGTAACAGGAGAGAGACATGGGGCATGAGAGGGGGGTGGGGGGTAACAGGAGAGAGACACGGGGCATGAGCGGGGGGTGGGGGGCAACAGGTGGGAGACACGGGGCATGACCGGGGGGTCGGGGCAACAGGAGAGAGACACGGGGCATATATTTGAGAACAAAAGCCACTCAGTTGCAGAAAAAGACTAAAAATATGAAAGTGTGCCCTGGGAATAAAATCATAGGAACACAGCAATTCACACAAAAATTAGCTTTGACAATAACGGCAGCTGGCCTGGCATTGCCATTGCTAATAAATATCGTAAATCTCATCTGCAGAAGACTATGTACATTTAGAGATCAATTGCAGAAGCAGGTTTTACCATATGCGCCTTTGGACACTTTGGTACTCCTGAGCGAACAGCAAAAGGTAATACAGCAACCGGCTGCTGTCCCCCATTCTTTTAAAAGTGTGAATTAACTTTAAAAAATGCAGTGCAGCTTTTTAATAATGTTCATTTGTTAAATTAAACACAAACTCTTTCTGTATTTCACATTTGTAAACGTGCTGGATTTCCAAGTTCATGTTGCATGCACTCTCTGCCCTGCTATTCATGTCGTGTTTTCTAGGGAGCGGTCACTGCCAGCCGGGGAAGAGCTATTGTCATTGAGATGCTTCTGGGCTCAGAGGAATTTAGCACCTAATTACCACACCCTTTTCATTGATTCTTTACTGGTGTGGAGGAGGGGAAAGCTTACTGCAGTCAGAGCCCTAGTTCAATCATTTGCAAGCCTGCCAGCGTTCTGCCAAATTTCAGGAAAGAAAGCACTTTTGAGGTGCGCCTAAGTTTTGATGTAATCTAAAACTGTGCTGCCATGACTGATAGCAGCGCTCCCGAGTATTACTCTTTTAAGGAGCCCAGAACATTTCCAGATTGTTTCGCTTGATGCATGCAATTTCTGCCTGATGGCTCTGCTGGGTGTGCCACTAATTTATCAAATCGTCACCCACATTATTATATGTTAGTAAAAAAAAATAACATATTTTCTCAGCTTATGAATATTACACAAATTATAGTTTTAGTTTATATAACTGCTGGCACTTAATGTGATGTCATCAAGGGGGCCAAAATAAAAGCAATATCGCATCCTATGACATTTTTAGTGTGAAAAGGTTTTGTGATGCTCTTTCTTGTGATGTCATCTGGCATGTGATATGAATTCCTCCAAGCCTAGTATTTTGAGGATTTAAGGTTGCTGTGGACTGCACCAGGTCTCCAGCACTGGAAACTTTGTTACCAATGTATTGCATGTCTAGAGAGGACCTGAGAGTGCATAAGGGATAAAGAATGAGACTTTATTAAGAGAACTGATAAAATGTGCATGTGGTTCTGTGCAGAGAACATGTGCATTGTTACATGTACACAGCCCATGTGCATGTGCAGCCTGTTATCCGAACATCAGAACATTTAGGATGTCACTATCCTCTCTTAGAATATAGGTTTGATGATTTTCCAGTGCACATAATGTGTCCACATACTTTTCACTATCATGTACAAGTGCAGGTGCTCAGTGGGTTAATGTGCCTACTGCGAAGAGCTGCATCTACATGATTGAATGTCATGAGTAGACCCGTTGAGATTGTTATACTTCATCTATCAATAAAATGATTAATAGTGCATATGGTAAAGCGTTGGCGCTCTGCTAATTTCAGGCTGGATCTTAACTTAGACAAACCACAAGACCTAACCTTTCTGACTGTGTTATAGCTGCTGACTGACATTGGGTTTATACATAAAAGAGGGACCTTTAGTCGATGCTTATCCTCTAAGGCAGATACAGGCCTGGATTGGCCCACCGGGACACCAGGACTTTCCCTGGTTCCCCGGTAGACCTCAGGGGAGCATAGGGCCTCTTTTTTGGGGGAACTGGTGATGGAAACATACCTTAAACGGGAACAAGGAACATCATGATCATCCATCCATGAGCCAGCCTGGGTGGTTCGCTGCCTTCATGATGCTGCCCGTGCGGGTTAGTGGGTTTGCAGGTACAGATGAAGCACAGGCCGCCCCTGCCAGTGCTTCTGCGACGACCAGGTGAGCTCAGCTGCCGCATACATCTGTTCTGTTACAGATCCAGACAACTCAAAAAGGAATGTGTATGTGCTACAGCTGCCACCAGTCTGTCTGCCCCCTGTGTAATGTGTTGTGGCAGCATTATTTTCATCAGACCGCACAGGTCCCCCCAGGACCTGTTACCTCGGGTGCTGCAGCACCTCTGATGCTCCCACCTCTTTGCCACCGACAGAGTGGTCGCCGTTTGGAAATGACACACCCTCCACAAAGAAGACAAGTGACCATCTTGCAATGCTGCCTGTGCTGTGGCTGTTAGGGTTGTGGGGTTCTGGATTCAAGCTGACGCTGCCTGTAGTTTGGAATCTACACGTGGCAAAACTGCAGATATGTGCGTGTCACTACTCTGGACAGTCCACGTCTGCAAAGGTCCTACTTGCTCGGTTCCCTGAGATTATAGGAGGTGACGAGTCTCCGATGCAGGATTCCCAAGAGCATACACAATCTGTCTGTGGCTCCGCCTCTTCCCTGCAGATAGGGTTTTACAGTTCATGTGTCCTAGTCTGGGGCAGGTATGACGTCAGTGCTTCCATCTGCGTCCATCCAGGCGCATGCACAGCCAAGTTTCTAGACCAGTATGACTGTGCATGCACAACTGCATTTTTGCTTGTGCAAATGCAGTAAAAAGTCATTTGTACTAATACAAATGCAATTGCACATGTGCAAACTCCTTTCTGCATGCAAAAAATACATTTACCTTTCGTCACACAAGGCCAGATTACTGTTAAGTGTGGATGCATAGTTTGCAATTGTGTTTGTGCACTTGTGTATTATGGAAAGACATTGCAGGGTAGCAGCTGCACAGTAGAGCAGCCCACCTGTTTATGCTACACATGGGATGATGATTTGCGGTGGGCTATCCGAATGTGTGCATGAGCAACATTTGCCGAGTATACTCTGACAGAGAAAGGGGAGTACTAGGGCCAGTGCCACATGTGACATGGTGCAATGTATTGGAAGTGTTATGTAAAGGAGGAACTTCATAGTTCCTTTTACATGGCAATTTTGGCAGACTTGCGAAACCTGTGAGAACAAAGTATGTATTTCAAAAAACATTAGTGTTGTCAAGATGGGGGTTGGGATACATTCCTATAAATACTAAGGGGGTAATTCATAGATTTCAGTGCAGAGGCAGCGCACGCGAGCAGCGCAGATAAGGAGCGTGCGCCAGCGTGCGCCAGCCGTGTGCGCTAAACAGCATTCTGGCACACCGCATATTCATGGAATTTCCAAGCCATTTTCAGCGCTGGCGCAGCGAACATCCCGCAGCGCTAGTTACGCCCCCAAGAACGCCCATTGCGCAATGAAAAGCCATTGAAATCCCCAATGCAGCGCAAAGGGCCATGCACGAGCTTACAGGGCCGCTACACTGTAATCGCGTGAAAATACTACGCGTACCCCGCTCACGGCAGACAAAATGCGTGAAAATGTACTTGCGCAACCCTCCGAATACACGTACCCAGCTCGCGCCACGTAAGTTGCATAGGAAAAGCACCCCCTGTGGTGTGGGCTGCCTGTGGGGCATGCCCAGGGTGGATGGCCTGCCTGCGGGGCATGGGGAGGGTGAGTGGGCTGCCTGTGGGACATGCCCAGGGTGGCTGGGGTGCCTGCGTGTATTTCGGGGGTGCGCAGGAAGTTTCACACGCGACAGGCCTTGTGCGAGCGGGGTACATGTATTTCGGGGGTGCGCGGGGAGTTTCACATGCGATAGGCCTTGTATGAGCGGGGTACATGTATTGAGGGGGTGCGCGCAAAGTTTCACAGGCGATAGGCCTTGTGCGAGTGGGGTATGTGTATTTCGGGGGTGCGCGGGAAGTTTCACATGCGATAGGCCTTGTGCGAGCGGTGTACGTGTATTTCAGGGGTGCACAGGGAGTTTCACACGTGATAGGTCTTGTGTTAGCGGGGTACGTGTATTTCGGGGGTACGTGGGAAGTTTTACACGCGATTCTGCATTTTGGCCCCTCCCAGGTGTGGCCTTACCCCCTCCCCATGCCCTGCAGGCAGCCCACACCACAGGGGACTACCCTACAACCCTCACCATGCCCTGCAGGCAGCCCACACCACAGGGGACTACCCTACAACCCTCACCATGCCCTGCAGGCAGCCCACATGGCACCATGCACTTGTGAGCGCACTTGTGAGCCCCGACTCATGTCCCCCACCCACTCACCCACCCACCATTGACGGGCACCTGCCAGCAGGCCCCGACTCATGTCCCCCAACTCCAGTGACGGGCACCTGCCAGCAGGCCCCGACTCATGTCCCCCACCCATCCACCCACCCACCATTGACGAGGCACCTGCCAGCAGGCCCGACTCATGTCCCCAAGCTTCCCACACACCCACCATTGATGGGCACCTGCCAGCAGGCCCCGACTCATGTCCCCCACCCACCCCCAGTGACAGGCACCTGCCAGCAGGCCCCGACTCATGTCCCCCGAAAACCCACCCAAATTGGCTGGCACCTGCCAGCAGGCCCCGACTCATGTCCCCCACCCACCCCCAGTGACGGGCACCTGCCAGCAGGCCCCGACTCATGTCCCCCACCCACCCCCAGTGACAGGCACCTGCCAGCAGGCCCTGACTCATGTCCCCCACCCACCCCCAGTGACGGGCACCTGCCAGCTGGCCCGGACTTATGTCCCCCACCCAACATGTCATCACTATCCAGATCCATGGCCCTTATGGCCACCTAAATCCCACCCCATGCCACCCCAGTCCAAACACCCAACCAAGCATTCCATCCACTCCAAATTTAAATTCCCATGTCACGATAGATCCCAAATAACCAGTATGCGCATGAGTACAAGTCCATCAGACCCACACAATGGCGACACATGACTGAGAAAACCCACATTGTGACATGCACGAAACCAATGAGAGAAGACCACACAAATGAAGTAAACCATTTAAATGTATTATATACAAAAATAAATGAATGAAACAAAATTACACAAGAATAAAATGATAAATAAAAGGATGTCCGAAATCAAGGAAAAATTATTAATGGTGAAATGAATAAAATGCAAACAAAAATGCCTCCAAAGTGTCCGTCCATAACACTAAATCCAAAGTCAATATAAAGACAAAACCATTCCTCCATGGTAAACAAAAATATGTAAAATCAGGTCCATAACTATATACAATGTAAAAATCAAGGGTCCATGTGCCTAACAATCCAAAGGAAACCTAACAAAAAACCTACCTAATGAATAACTATTAACAAAAAGGCGGGGCAT
This sequence comes from Ambystoma mexicanum, assembly GCF_040938575.1. Classification (NCBI taxonomy): domain Eukaryota; kingdom Metazoa; phylum Chordata; class Amphibia; order Caudata; family Ambystomatidae; genus Ambystoma; species Ambystoma mexicanum. The sequence goes on along the minus strand of NC_090922.1, from coordinate 648,823,268 downwards.
AGTCCATGCGCCCCAAAGGGAAAAAAAAATAAACAACTACAACTACATAACTATTTACAAAGGCGGCGGGCTAGTCCCACGGCTCACTGTTTGATGTTCCGGGCCAGAGCATCATTGAACTCCATGTCGATGTTCCGGAGGTGGGCCTGTTCCCTGGACTCGAGGTCTCGCAGGGATGCAGCCATGGAATCCCTCAACTCCCTGCGAGTTTCCACGAGGCCCTCCGCCCGCCTCAAAGCCCGGTGCATGGAGTTCTCCGCCCTGACCATCCTGAGCCGTGCCCTCTCTGCCCGCTGTCACTCCGCATCTATTTGCCGTGCCAGCCGCTGCCACACGGAAGACACTCCCAGTCAGGGGTCCTCCTGCCCCTCGGCCGATGCCTGCCCCCGGGGTGTTGATGGCCCGGAGCCATGATGCCTCCCACGATGAGCCTGCTGCTGCCTCTGACGCAACTGCCTCCGCCACCACAACGGCATCCGGGCTGATGGAATCCCCCGGTGCCGTCGTGCACATGCGCTGCCCGATGATGCCGGCACATTCTCCATCCGCTGGGGTCAAGTTGGTGGGGTGGCCACCACTGCTGGTCCTCAGACTACTGACTGCGGCAGGGATGGGATCTCCACCTGGCTGGCTGCGTTGGTTGGGGCAGATGCACAGGGGGCCCTGGTGGTATCTGGGCAGGAAGACGGCAGGGAGAATGACTGGCATATAGTGTGCACAGAGGAGGAGAGGGCCGCAAGACTGGCCGACACATGGAGGAAACCCCCGACCATGGCCCCTCCCAACTGGGTCACGTTGGGACACACCTCTTCGTGATGATGTGTGTGGTCCCCACAGGAAGCACGCACGTCATCACGAATGACACGTGTGCGCAATGCGACACCAATCAGGACGGTCTCCATTCAGTCAGGGGTCCCCTCGTCCGCAGGTAGAGGATGTGGACTTCCCCCCTACCTGCGGACGGGCCTGGGATGGGGCATCCCTGCTGGTGCATGGTGATGCAGACACAGTGTCAGGGATAGAGACCTGCACAGGCACCTCCGCGGCAACCTGTGCTGCCTCCTGCCCCTGGACTGCACCACTTGCACCAGTGGTACCAACCCCACCAGGCCCCATTTGCGGCTCTGTAGTGGCCTCCTCCTCCTCTATACCTCTCTCGGACATCATAGGAATCGATTATTCAATATGATTTTATAGCAAAAACCAGAAAACAGATGTCGCTACCTGGTTATATCATGAAAACATCTGTCAAATGACGGGAGTAATTTTATATAAGTCTCTGTCTGCCCATCTCTCTCCTGGCTTGACTTTGCATGTTGTGTGTCTTGCCCCTGTTTTGTGTGTGCTCTGAGGCCTGCGGCGCGATATAAAAATTAAAATAAATATATATACTACAACACCTGGCATGAGTAATAGGACAAACAATATCAATACCTAGCAAAAGGCACAAGTACCTGGGCATCTGATGCAAATATTCAGAGATATTGTGAGCACATACACATATATTTGCAATACTTCCATTCTGATGTGCACCTCAAGTGCAACCTTTTCTCCACTTTTTAGTAACCATACATATTTAATAAGAATGTTTGAATTTGTTTCACAATAATATTGATTGATTGATGAAATAGCCACTGATGCTTTTTTCACTCTGCCAATTTGTTCACTCAACTCTTTTTCAAACTTCATGCTGACACTCTTGCTCCTTCCATCATCTCAGACTGCCATCTGCCATCCAGTCCTGATGCTCTTCCAAGCATCTCTGCCTCAATGCCAGCAAGACTGAGATCCTTCCTCTTAGGACCCCTGCTCGCTCTTTCTTCCTCTCACTCTGGGCATCCTGTATGGGCTCTCCCCCCCCCTCCTTCATCCGAAGCCAAAAACCTTGGCGTCATCTTCATCACCCCTCTCTCCTTCCTGCCTCAAATCCATTGACAACCAGTCGAACTTTCAACTCTTCCACCTCAAAGGAATTCTCCCTTTTCTCACTTTCCCTCAGAAGCTCAATTTTACAAGAGCTCTGGTTCCCTCTAGGCTTGACTACTGCAACAGCCTACTCTTGAATCTATTTTCTTCCTCTCTACGACCCCTGCAGCTAAACCAGAATAGGGCAGCAAGACTTATCCTTGGCCTCAAGCCCAGGGATTGCATCTCTTCTGCCCTGAAAATCTTTGATTGGCTCCCGGTTGCTGCACAAACTAAATTCAAATCCATCTGCATCATCCACAAGGATGTCTGGGGCCCGGGACCACGGTATCTGCATCTTGCTATTACGAAATATTCTCCATCTAGACTGCTACGCTCCCCTGGTACCAACTCTCTGTGTGTGAAGCAGTTCGCTAAACAGTGGGCCGGAGGCCGATCTCTTGCTTCAGCACACTCCCGCCTGTGGAACAGCCTTCCTCTTTGTCTTGAGCCGGACCTCCTCAAATTCCGGATGCTCCTCAAGACTTTCCTTTTCTCTTCCTCTTCCCCTTCCTCTCTTCTCTCTAACTTCACAGTTGCTACAATTGGTGTCCAGGGCCCTTATGAGTCCTCGGGGCCCTTGCCTCCCACACCCAATCGCCTCATCTTCTGACTACACACAGCACTTGCCTCAGTATTCACTGGCCTACACCAATATAGGCCGGCACTTACCCACTTCCAGCAGCTGAATGCTTCCTAGCACTTACTGTACCTGGCACTTACATCTGCTGCTCAACCACGAGCACGACATTCCAACACCTACCACCCCGCACCTACCAACGCGCTCCCCCCCCTCTTCTCTCTCTGTACTTGCATGCTCTGAATACTCACAAGGCCCAGAAGGTTCGTCTTTTTCCTCCATTGTATATATTGTTTCAATCCCATGTTCCCTCCCATGCCATCGGAGCGCTTCAAAACACAATTTGCTTGTTGAATAAGCACCTAATAAATGCACAATAAATAAATAAATAAATAGGATCTCTTTTTTTGTGTTGCAACCTTTACTCCACTGCTGGCATTCACACAGCTCTGTCACTGACGCACTCACCAACCCTTTTACCACAGTTTCCTAGTGTGAAGAAGACCGGTGGGGGGTGTCTGTACTTCTGCTCTCTATATGGTAGAAGAGAGGCACAGAGGACCCCAGCCAAGATTCTCTAGTACGGTAGCAATGGACGAGCAATCAAGGCCTAGCTTCTCAGGAGGTGATGCAGGCTGGTTCTTAAGTACAGTGTAGTCCCCAAGCCCCCACAAAGGAATGTCCACACACTGTATTGTTTAGAACACAGTCTTTATATAATCAATATTCAAGGTTATGTACACTTATCATAATAACTCACTTTGTACTTAGGAAAATCAACAATGGCAAATATATACAATTCTAAAGTGGTACCACCCTTTGTATTAGATCTCATTAAAGTGCATCAACAATACTGTAACAATGTCACACAGATCAATAGAGTGAAACCAGCAATAGAGAGAGGAGAGAAAATAAGATGGTTGAGCAATAGGCCGAATACTGGCCCCTACCACTAGACACAGTTCTGTGTGGAGATCCCCCCACCTGGGCAACCTGTAAAATAAAGATATAGCACAAGCCCAGTCCATATATTGTTCTGCAAGTCTTATTCCCTCCTATAATGCTTTTACTCCCCCAATGTACCTGGTGGAGTCGAGTTCTTCGAAGAGGCGTCGACAGATCCTTCTTGAGCGACCCCCTTTCAAGCGGGAGTCACGGATCGTCGAGAGGCGCCGAGAAGCGTCGAGGAACTCGGTGTTCGGCGACGGGGAATCGACAGCCCTTCTTGAATGCCTTCCCTTTCAAGCGGGAGACACGGGGCGTCGAACGTCCGTCGACAAACAGGGTAGACCGGCGTCGATGAGGCGGCAGCTTCGTCCGAGCGGTGCTCGTCAGCGTCGGAGCGTCGGCGTCCTGCAAGGCAGAGGCGTGCGGGGCACCTCGGTGACAATAGTTCTGGACCGCAAAGATTGTGGAGACGGAGGCCCAGCAAGGGTGTCGAGTCGTTCGAGTCTTTGTGGTCTTCGGGTGGCGGGAAACCCACCGGCAGGTTTCTCCTCGGCACGTTGGTCGTCCTCGACTTTCTCCGGCAGGATAAAGCGGTCGACGGTGCGGACGAGGGAGTCCTTCGATTCGAATGTTCTTAGGCAAAGGAGCGGACGGCTCCGGTCGTCGGCGGCACGGCGTCAAGTGGTTCCCACGGCTGGGCAACAGAACTTCGACGGGCCTCCAGCGGTTACACAAACCTGCGAACCCTGGTCGACGGCAATGGACTTCGACGGCGGCGATGTCCGGGTGCTTCACTTCGATCTCCTCGGCGGTCCCGTCTTGGGTCGGCAGCCTTTCGAGGGTCTGTCTTCCAGGGCGCTTCGGCGAAGATGGAGCGGTGCTCGATGGTCCCTCGGAGCACGGGAAGAGGGCGCCTTACCAGATCCTCTCTCGGGTCAGTCTTCGACCATTTCGGCAGCCTTCGGATCGGTCGAAGCAAATGCCACAGCAAGTCTTCTTCTTCCAGCTGGACGTCGAGGATCAGCAGTTCCAGTTACTCTTAGAGTGGAGACTCAGCTCCAGAACGCTTCTGAATGCTTCTGAACGTTCCCTGAACCTCCTACCAGTGGTGAGAGGTCCCCAGATATACTATTCCGTCTCTCATCCACACTGCTGGCACACACTCAGCAGCCAATCAAACAGAAGGGCATTCATGCAGTCAGTCAGCCAATCAGGCACACAGTGCATTCAGGCCACACTCCTCCCTTTCAGACACTCACAACAAGGAATGTGGATTGGGACAAGTACCCAGCCATTCAACACTACACACTGCATTCAGGCCAGTTTCGGGCAGGGCTGTCTCAGTCTTTGTCTCTCATGCCAGAAACCAGACAACCACAACAAGGAGTGTATATTGGTCACACACTCCATTCACCCAGGTCCCACCCACAGGAGGTACCCACAACATACAGTCACTGGGAAGGCTCCAGTCAGTCTAGCTGGGCCTTCACAACAACACCATATATGGAACTTCCACCCAACAGCCAGTCAGGGGGAAGGGACAGGGCTTCCCAGGACTTTGGGAAAACAAGGTAACAGGCAATAGAGAGCAAGAGGCCACAGGGGCCATCTTGTTTCCTATCAGGAATCAACTGATCCCAATGGCAGGGCCTGGGTATCCCAAAATGGAGGACACCCAGAACACCTGTCAAATTCAGCATGGAGCTGCCACCAGCCCATACCCTGCTCTGTGGGCCACCCACAGGTGCCCAAAAACATACACTAGGGGTACAGGGTTGTACCCCTACCCATGGGTGCCATAAGGGTATCCCAGGGGTCTGTTCACCAAACCAAAAGAGAGAGCTGCACTGCCAGGAGTCCCACATGGACTCCTGGGCAGAAAACATGACAGAACACACGATAAAAAGCAGTAAAGGACAAGGATTCAGAGGCCCTGTCCCTCTGATGCATTTCCAGCATCATACCTAGTACTGGCCATTCAAATGTAATTCAGCCCTTCTGAAAAATGCTGGTAGAGCCGCCTAAAAGTACAGAGGATCTGATGATAAGTCCTTGTGCTGTTCCTTTAAAGTATGGCATGGCTATGGAGAAGTGCTATCAACAATACAACACTTTATTATAAACCCCTATTAGAAATGCAGGTACTATGACAAAAAGAAAATATCAGGCCTTCTGAAAAGTGTTGTCCCATGAAAGCTAAAAAAAACTTAAAACAGAACTAATGTGGTTGTGATATGATGACTGCCTGAAATGCATTTCACCAAGGTTGACTAACATCTACCTGTCACCATGACATCCCTGGTACTAGTCTCCTGCCTCACCGCATACCTCCCTAATCCCACCCCTCAAAAGTCCAGCATACATTTGTTTGATTCTAAACACTGAGTTGTGGGATTCACAGACAGTTCAGCTAGTGTACCGCAGTTCTAAAGTCTGTCCAAACCGTTTACTTTATTCCTTGGTGCCCGCAGCTCTGCCTAAGAACATTTCTCATGTGCATCCTTCACCGTTACTTCTGTACTGTGCTATTAATAATATCAGATTTTGATATAGCATTTCATTCTGATGTGTTGTATTTCTATACTACGTAATATGAGCTGTTATTGTAACCCGATCTAAAGATAATTCATGTATTCACAGCAAATGGATAAAAGTCTGTGTCACCCATGCAGGAATCGTATCTGTGATTTCAGGTTGTACACTATTGCCTAAAACGAGCACTTGACTGATTGAGCATAACCTTGTTCCATGTTGTAAACACAGCCTTGTCTGGACCACAGCACCCTTGTTTATTCCATTGCTTGAACTCCATAAACCATGTCAGTCCTGGTGATGTGCATCCTGTTTTTTTCTTATGTTCAGCCGTACAGATCACTATGCGACTGCTGCTATTCCATACTTACAGCAGCACTACATTCCAGCGCTAAGAGTACACATGAACATTGCACTACCAATGTATCGCTACTTTTCGCTGAAACATTATCCTTCCTAATGACACAATGCATAGAAAAATGCTTTGAGTATTTTGTTTTTGCATTTTTGTTCTGACAAGCAAGAATCAAATGGCTTTTAAGGGCCCTTCTATGTACACTGCTTCAACCTAGTATCCTAAAGCCGTTTCCCTGAAGCATGTGCTTTTTAGGGTCCCTGCTTAAAAATCATTCAGAAATGTACTCGGGCTTAGGTGTAGGTTTAAAAAATAGACCATTGCCCCAAAAACGTGGCCTTGTAAATTAACAGACTTTAACATATATTTTCTGAAGTAGCAAAGTGCCTAACCTGAGAGCTGAGAATTACACTCAGTGTGCCCCTTCCCCCTTCCTGTCCTTGACCTGTGTGCCAGTCACACCTTCTTCTTTGCAGAGGAACTCCCATCGCCATGGATACCAGGCAGAGAGGTGTTAATCTTAGCCGTCAAGTTCTACATAACAAAGGCTTTGCACAAGTGACTGCTTTGCATGAATCTCAGCCACATCACCCAGCCCACAACTCCTCACTATTAAGCAGTCAAGCACAGTAAGTGGGTAAATGTGAATCTAGAAACAAACAATTGGTGTTTACTGTATGAATCCCCAAACAAACAGTACATTATTTAAAAGTCGTACACAGTGGTGAATTTATGTCCCCTCTCCCATATGCTAAATCAAAAAAACTGTTTAATTTAGAGCAGGGTGCCTGTCCAAAAAGGATTGCTGTTTATGACATCTTAAACAAATAGTTGTATTATAGCAACATTTACAGGGTAATCAAGCAGTACATCTAAAAATGTTGCGAAAAAAAGGACAAACGCACCTGCAGTTTTTCTTATTATTAAGCATGATATTGCTTTCCGTTTGAGAAGCAGCTGATCATGAGGCCTCTTGTCCTGATGTTGTTGACGGGTGATCGCAGTTGTTTTTGGAGAGTGAACCCATTGAAATCAAAGGGGTAAACTGTTTTTTGAAGGATGGGGAATGTTTGCTGGGAGTTCGTAGACACTGAACTCTATGACTAGGGGCTTGCGATGAGGGTGAAAATGAGCCCAATAGGGGAATATTCCAAATGAGGGCGAGTTGAGAGAGGTATGTTCAATCATCCTTTTTGGTTTACTTGGCACAGTGTAAGCTGCGCACCATGCTGGGCATTCTCTGACTCTTAAGAGCCATCTCACAGAAGATGAAACAGCCAGAGTGGCACGTAACGTTTCTCATCCATCTGTGTCTGGGACTCTGCCTAGGGTGGTGGGCCGTCCCATATTTAGCAGGACTGTCCCGTTTTTAAGTACTGTGTTCCTTACAATGCCTGAGCATGATGGACAAAATCCTTATGTAGTTACCATTACCTTTTTACGTGACCATTTGCAAGACAGCATCTCGCCTCTGTTTACTTTTTTGTAGTACTACGCCATCCTTGCTAGCTTGACCCTCTGCTCCTCTCATCATTCCTGTATATGTGCAGTGCTGTTGTTTCTCTGAACTGATTTAGGGCACTGCTGCTGTTGTTCCTGCAAATGCTAATATAGTATGTATGCTTTCACTATGACTCTTGACTTAGGCTGGTAATGCTTATTTATTTATTTTGTCATTTATATAGCGCACATAACCCAGAGACATCTAGGGCGCTTTTGCTTAAGTGGATTGGTTACAATGGTTGTTTGCACAGGTACTGGGTTACAGACAGTACCTGACTGTGTTATTTGGGTAGTCAGTTAGGTACAACATGGTTACTGGCAGGTTGACAAGAGATTGAGAAGTTAGTTACATGGGATACATCCTGATATTGCAGTGGACAACCAAGTTAAGTGGCAGGTATTAGGTTGAAGCATTGTAAAAGTTGCTCCTCATGGTACGGGGGGCTTCATCAACTAGAGAGGGACAAATTAGGTAAGGTCCATCACATTGCCAGAAGCTGCGCCACATGTTGCGGGGACTTTATCAAGTAAACAGGGAAAAGTCAGGTGGGTTCATTATATTGCAAGACACTGCGCCTCATGTTACAGGGGGCTTCAACAAATACAACAGGGAAAGTCAAGTGGGTTCATCACATTGCAAAAGCTGCGCCTCATGGTACAAGGGGCTTCATCAACTAGACAGGGACAAATCAGACAAGGTCCGTTACATTGCAGGAAGCCGTGACTCATGTTGCGGAGGGCTTCATCAAGTAAGCAAGGAAAGTCAGGTGGGTTCATCGCATTGCAAAAGTCGTTCCTCATGGTGCGGTGGGCTTCGTCAAATAAGCAGGGACAAGACCGAGTAGGTCAATAATAGCAAGTAATGAGCAACGCTCCGAGAGCGGGACAAAGGGCTAGAAGCAAAGGTCACTAAGTCAATTGCGGGGCAGATATGGATGACCGCAATGGTTGAGGAGGCATAATTGGATATGCACTGACTACTGGAGCGGGATTAGCACCCGATGAAACAGGGAAGATGAGCAGCACAAAATCATTGTGAATGACAACAAGAAGCTTGTTAGGACCATATGCAGATCGGGGTGTCTGCGAGATGCGAAATACAGCAGTTGAAGTAGGTCTGAGTGTAGAGCGGCTATAAGCGGTCTGAAAGAAAGAGCCACACCTCGTCAGGCAGAGGGTGGGAGTCTTTGGAATCCTGGTGCCATTTAGTAAAGACAATATTTAGCAGGGTGAGCAGAGACTTACTTGGCGAGTGCAGTTACTGGTGGAGAATGATGGGGCTTCTGTTTTATGTAGAGGACTGTTGATGATGATTGGGTAGTTATAGGGGTAACGTTTCATGAGTATGTTATAATATTAATTGGACACCATCCAATGCCGGACAGAGCCAGACAGAGCCAGACAGAGATTGATGGCCTTAAAAGTGGCCCTTGCATGGGGGCTGGCGTCGCCTGCCGGCGCCCAGTAATAGGGGCATTTTGTATCGACGGGAGCCAACCCAGGGCATGCAGAGGGAGGTCGGGTGTTCAAGGCAACACAGGCAAGGCTGAGTTAAATCAGGTTGCCATCTTGGAATGGAGCAGGCGCTCCCAATTAACATTAGCACTCATAGGCAGTAGTGCTTACCCATAGCCAGTTTTCTTCATCCACGATGGACTGCAGGTGGTATGGCATCCATCAGGATCTGGTTCTTGTTCTGCTGCACGTCTTACATCTTGCCTCTGTACCAGTTTCTGGAAAAGACCCACCCCAGTTCTCGCAAAATCAAAGGTTCTGTGCACTAAATACCTAGTTCCATCTTCTGAACAAAAGTAAATGTACATTTAAGTAATGCTACCCACGGGGACAGGATGGATTGACCAGTAACAACTTGGGGTCCAAGTTATAGGCCTGAGAGAAGTCGGTGCCAATAATTGCTGATGCAGCTTGCCAAGGTGTGTATTATTACTATTAGCATTCCAGGGATAAGCCCTCAGGTGCTAACAGTGATTAAAAATAAAAAGTGAAGCACTCTTGATGTGTGGGTAAAGACCAACTACAGTACTTTAAAGTAAAAAGCCAATCTTCCATTTCTATTTTTCATTGGCAGTGTACTTCAGGTGGGGGCGAGTTGTGAGCCAATCAGACAACTAGCTAGTTGGTGGGGAAGCAGTGGGCTGCACAGCCCACAGGTGCAGTGGGCAGGACCGGAGAGGTGATCTGAGAGGCAGAGCAGAGTCAGGGATGGCAGGAAGGCAAAGTACCCGAGACGCAGCACAGGACGGAAGTGTGGAACAAGGGCATGGATCAGTGGTTTCAACTGTGCTACCTGATTTGCCACCCATTTTCTAGAGAGTGCTAATTTACTGAGAATGCTTTAAAAGTGGGCATGCAAAGTGCAACACGATCTCTTAATAACCAATACATTTATTGTCAGTACAACAGCTATTCTATCATGCAGAAAACGTCTCTTTGAACAATCCAACAGAATGCACAGAATATGTTTGTGCTCAGTGGCCAACTGTGGTAAAATGAGCTTGGCAGATTGACTTAGAGACTGATTCTTTTCTCTATTAGTGGCAATATTAATGGTCTGTAGATATGGTTCCCAGAAATGTTGAGCAATGTTTTCTTGCCATCATTCATACACACCGGCATCAGTACCAATAAGGCCTGTGCAGGTGTTTGCGTCCACCTAGAGAAGAGACTGTGCGAAACAGCGGACTGTAGAGGTAGACATTGTGAGAGAAAGAGAGGCATGACACTGAATTCTGAGAACCATAGTACATGTAACAATGTGTCCACAAAACAATGTAAAGTTGAATGTGTGAACCGAGCCACAAGCCAAAGTGTGTGAACTGAAGAAATCAACCCACAACATTCACAGAAGAACTGTGTGTGAAAGAAGACAACTGTTTCATACTCGGTAATGGACTAGAAACAACTCTCACATGGCAGTTGACTACTGATGATCAATATAATAGAGTTTTAAAAAAAAGGGTTTGTTTCCATTCCAATGCTTTATGATGAGCCATCACATATGCATGGTATTTCCATGACATTACTCAGAACTCACAGTATATTTGAGGATGTGCTATAACGTAAAGAGAATCGATAAGCTTACAGCATTGGCCAGGTATTGGTATCTAATGCATACGTTTTCACGTCATTTGCCAGCTATTGCTAGCTTTGTTATCTTTATGCTCCTTTGCTCAAAAGTTCAGCCACAACATATAGCTTTTTGTTTAACCATCTTCCACTCAGAAAGGTACTCATCAAATGATGAGGCATTTCCTAATTTGCAAATGTGGGATTCTTGCCATTACAGATCTATTTTTTAACCGTGTGGGGAGTGTTAATAGGCCTCAGGTGCAGGCAATCACGGTCAAGTGGCTGACATGGCCTGACAGTATTAGTGCGACATGTCCAATGCAATGTATAGGCATATTTGCTCTTAGCTCTCCTCTACCTCGGCTCAGTGTTCATGTAGGAAATGGGGGGGGGTGGGTTGGGTGTAGGGGGAAGGCATGGTATCAAGATAAGACAGACACAAGTGATCACAGTTCAAGGGTGTTTATTAAACTGTACAAATGGGTGAGATAAACACCTAATCTAAACCTAAATCTAAGATGGGAGCAAGCTACGACCATCAAATAATAATAATACTGTCCTAGTGGTGTCTTAATCAAAGAAAAAGGGCCTATGCTAAAAAATAAAAACTATTTCCAATCCTTACCGCTCTGCTACAAAAGAGTGTGGGACAGTGTTCACAAGAAAAGAAATTGTTCTCAAAATGATAAGTCAGGATGGTATAGCCGGAGTCTCCCTTCCCCACTTTTTTAGCACTGGACAAGGCGGGACTCTTCAGCACAGCACACTGCTGGGCTTCTCCAGCATGAGCTTAACGTTTGTTTCCAAATTATTAGAGCCTTCTGTGGGCAAGTCTCTTTCACACAGTCTCTTGCCTCAGAGGACCCGATGAGCCATAAACAACAAAAACAAAAGCTATTTTAGTAAATCTTCACGTTGGGTGATTACTCTTCGCCTTTGGATCTCCCTCAACCATGCTTCGATCCCTCTTTGTGTTAGCCTCTCTCCTTCGAGTTCACTACGGCCTTTCATTCAAACATAACATTCAAGAATCTCAATGTATTTTTAAACAGTCATTCACTGTGGACAAGTTCACTCTTGTCAACACAATGTTCACGGGGTAGCACTGTTTACCCCAATTCGCAGGCATCCTTCAGCCGGGTTCACGTTTGCCAATATCACAGTTCACTTTGCTTTATCACAATGCAGGATTTACTTCCCTCAGTTTTCTCCTGGAATCCCTCCTCCGTCGGGTTCACATACCCATTCGAACACAATTCTATTAACACAATTCACTTGCCTTCTCCACGTGTCAATGACTTTCGAGTGTACAAGGGGTTTTGCTTAACCCTTGTATGACCAGCTTGACACCTCACGCCAGCCTTTCCCAATGCCTCTTGGTATTTGTAGTTTCAACACAAAAAGGTCCCAGCCAGAGTCCTTCGAATGGGCGCCCACATAGCGCCGGACCACTCTGTATCTGGACCTTTACTGGGTTTTCTCTAAAGTTCATAAACACAAGTTCTTTGTTCACACAGTGTTGCTGCTTGGGCCCCGCACAGTTTGGTTTATTATTACTTTTGTTTGACTCACCGGCTTCTCTGAATTTGCTTCAGTTTCTGATTTCGGGAGTCAAGGACAGCACCACGGTAGCCTGCGCTGCTCCCCGCTTTCGCTATCAACGCGGGAGGGTCTTGTGTGCCATTGACACCTGTCACCACACTTCAGCTGGACTTCCCAGTCTTATGATTGTCCTTTCAGAGGTTTTGCATGGCTAAGTTGAAAAGGACATGGGCAAGTCCTTCCTCGTCCTCCTTTCAGGTCTCGCCGCCTTTCTTCTCCGTTTGAACTGCCAGTCGGGAATAGCTGCGTCCTTGTGCGTTCTGCCTTGCTCCAAAGTATGTTCTTGTGCTCTGTCTTTTATCCCTGTGGGGAAGGGAAGGGGCAGTCAGGTGTGTGTGATTAGTGGCAATGGCCTGACTTTGCCTGACCATTGTGTTGGGACATGTCAGTTAAACGGGTCTGGTTTTAGTCTGTTGTTTGTCACAGTGTAAGAAAGTGTTTGTGTTGTAAAGGGGGGTAGAGCTTCTAAGTATCCTACGTAGTAGGATGGGGAAAAGGTATAAGGAAGGCATACCATGTCTCACCCTGTTATGGTGTAGCTTTTATGAGGCATATATATATATATATATATGTCAATTAAGATGTAGGTTCAAGATATAGAAATATATGCAAGTTAAATGTTATGTTCAATAACAATGGAAAGCAAGTATTACCATGGAAAGAATACAGCCCTATCTATTCAATGTAGCCTGGAATGGAGGTATGTCATACTGTAAGAGAACATTCCATTTTGGATCAACACACTCAAGAAAAAGTCCTCTATGTTACTGAGGATGAGGGACAGAAGTCTTCTGATGATGAGAATGAACTTCCAGTGGAAAATGTTATTGTTAACACCATCGCTGATACCATTAATGCAGTTGATGATGTGGATAATGAAGATGATGAATGTGAGCGCCCTTATGCAAATGTTAAAGTGGTGTCATGACCACTGCTTTCAAGGAGTCAGGACCTACCCAACATCCTTGGAAACAGGCTCATAACATGCCTTATCGGCACCAGCAAGTCCCAATAGGGACCTTTTGGACCTTGTCCTGGCACCGGTGGTGTCAGGCTCATAGTAAGGACCCGTCCCGGCACAGGAAGCGCCGGGCTCATATCAAGTGTAAACGTGCTTGGGTGAACCTACCTGAAGCAGACCATGCTGCTTACTTACCAGCCAGATGACGCTTTACTCTCTTCTAACAGGAACTACTTTTCTTTCTGGGTGGGGCAGGCACCACTCCCTGGATCACTGAAGCAGGAACTCTTTTACCTGGGCGCGGCTGCTGTGGAAGAAGACACCTAAGTACTCCTATGGGCTATTTAAACCACACCCGATTGGTACCACATGCTTCGCGTTATTCTGCATCTGCAGCAGGACGCTCACCGTGTCAGCTCCAGCGAATCTTCAGCTCCGGATCCTGTAGTCACGAAAATTACCTGCTGGGAACCAATCTTCAATCTGCAAAACAAAAGGCACAGGTTAGACAAGGGCAAAGTTAGCGCTTCAACTCACCCGATCCATCGGCAGCATCCAAGTCGTTTTCTTTTCTGCATTCTGCATCCGGCATCGGGCCTGCTAAGACAAAGAACATTGGTTAGTAACGCTCAGTTACAATACTGCTTACCTGTGTAGCGCTTGCTCCAACCTTGTTCGCGCTGCATTCCGGCACCTGTAAAAACAAAAGGGGACACTAAGGTGCATTCTACGGCCCTAAAGCAGTCTTCCTACTTACGTGCCTTCGAATTCACCATCTTCTTGTTACGCTCTCTGCCACGAATCCGGGAGAGCATCATCTTTGGCATCGACAGCATCCTAAAGGCAAAAAACATATACATAAGGAAAAAGACATTTAAAGAGAGCAATCTAAAGAGAACTTTAATACTTACAAGTCACGCTCGTGCAGCAAACGGCGGCATCGCTCTCACCTACCCTCTGCAATCAAGAGGCGGAACTCACATCCAGTGAAGTAACTGGACCCAGCGCCCCTGCACAAGACGCAGGATGGAGAGCTCACTTACTTAAGGTGAGCACAAAGTGAGCACAACAATCATCTGAGTACTACGGGGAGAAAGGGAGAGAGGGGCTAGGAACTTCTCCCATCCTTCCAGCCACTAATACCTTGATTTTCCACTTGCAGACACCTCACTCTGCAGGTCAAGCTTTCGGTGAGGAAGGGGCCAACTCCGGGAGCCAAACGAACCCTACGCCTAACGTTGAAGACGTTTGCAGCGCCCAGCCCAAGACCAGCGCCTCCGGGGGAACCAGGTGAGCGTTACAGAACGCGAAGCCTCCCAAACACTTCCCGCCCAGGCGCAATGGAGACTTCAGACATAGACCAATTGGCCCAGTTGCTCGGGGAGTTGAGAGCAGAAGTACACGCAGCACGCCAGGAAACAAATGCCCTAAGGAGAGAGCTAGTGGTTTCTAAGGAGCGAACAGACGACTTGGCTAGACAATTGTTACAAGCCCAAGCGGGACAGACTCCTCTGCCTACCCCTGGTGGAAGCCATGCCCCAACGGCTTCCTCTAATCCGGTGCAAATTAATCTACCAGGAAATGTACCTTTGGCTCCGCCCGAACGCTTTTCAGGTGATCCGAAAAGGTTTGCTGTGTTCATCAATCAATGTCGTTTGCACTTTCTGTGTAGACCTGCCGCTTTTCCAACAGACCAGGCTAAGGTAGCCTTTGTGCTCTCATATCTTAGTGGCAGCGCCGCAGATTGGTCTATTCCTTTAGTGACTCAGGATAATCCTATCCTTTATAATTTCCAGGACTTCCAAGCTAGTATGGAAAGATTGTTCGCAAGGCATTCTCAGGGACAGGCTCTGGACAATGAACTTCTTTCACTACGACAGGGCAATCAAGATCTTCTGGCCTACATTGCATCATTTAACAGACTAGTGGTTGAAACCGGATGGCCTGAGGATAAGAGAATCACCCTTTTCTATAGAGGCCTTCGTGGAGAACTTAAAGACGTTCTGGCCCAGGTGGTGAATCCACCACAAGACTGTTCCGAATACATTGATCTGGTGGTGCAATTAGATCATAGAATACAAAATCGAAAAGCCGATCGTTCCAGGTTTGAAAATCGAGTTTTTTCAAGACCACAGAGCTCCGTTAAAGGAAATGATACCGTGGAACCCATGCAGATTGGGGTGGTGAAAGGACCTCTAACCCAAAAGGAAAGAGAAAGGAGAAGACAACTACAATTGTGCCTCTATTGCGGGAACTCAGGGCATTTTCTCCAAGATTGCCCAGTGAAACCAAAGAAGAAGACAGTAGGAGCTTCTGATAAGGGTGCCAAAGGTTCTGAGTCGGAAAACGACCTCGCCCGACAAGTGTAGAGGTCCGCTTGCCGAGCGTAAAAACCAGTTCTTTGACCTCGCATTTTACCATGCCCATGGTCCTCGTGAGTCCGGAACAACCCAATCGTATGCATGCCATTAAAGCATACATTGATAGTGGCGCAATCGGCAATTACGTGGACTGTGAATTGGCCGCCAGGATGAATCTGTCTCTTTGTCCTAAGTCGGTGAAAGACGTCATCACCACCGTGGATGGTACGGAAATAGCTTCCGGACCAGTTACTCACACCACCATGGAAGTGACGTTGGTAAGCCAAGACGGACATCAAGAGAAAATCGTGTTTGACGTGATCAAGGCTCCACAGTTTCAAGTTATCCTGGGAATCCCTTGGCTGGAAAAACACAATCCTCAAATTAATTGGCGAGCAAAGACAATCCGGTTTCCAGAATGCGCACCTACCTGCTTCCCACAGCCCCCCACGAAGCTAGCTGCAACTGCTTCTGAGAGTCCTCACCTGCCTCCTGAATACCGGGAATTTCAGGATGTCTTTCGGAAAGATCAAGCTAATTCACTGCCTCCTCACAGATCATACGACTGCCAGATAGACTTGGTTCCAGGATCCACTCCTCCATGCAGTCGAATTTATGCCCTCACAGAACCTGAAAATCTTCACCTAAGGCAGTATTTGGATCAGTACCTGGCTAATGGATTTATCCGTCCCTCGAAGTCCCCAGCCTCTTCAGCTTTGTTCTTCGTGCCAAAAAAAGAGGGAGACCTAAGAACATGCATAGATTACCGTGCCCTGAACCAGATTACGATTAAGAACAGATATCCGTTACCATTGATCCCTGAACTTCTTGACCAGGTTAAAAGTGCCTGTATCTACACAAAGCTGGACCTCAGAGGAGCTTACCATTTAGTACGAATAAAAGAGGGCGATGAATGGAAGACGGCCTTTCGTACTAAATATGGACTGTTCGAGTATCAAGTAATGCCCTTTGGGCTTTGCAACGCTCCGGCAGCCTTTCAGTATTTTATGAATGACGTCCTCAGAGAGCTCATTGATGTATGTGTAATTGTCTATATTGATGACATTCTGGTCTACTCGTCCTCTGAGGCGGAACATCGAAAACATGTCACCGCAGTACTGGAGCGGCTCCGAAAACACAAACTCTTTGCGAAATTGGAAAAATGCGTTTTTCACGTCACGGAGGTCGAATTTTTGGGATACATTTTGTCACCAAATGGAGTCCACATGGACTCAAGAAAAGTGGACGCTATCATTAAGTGGCCCTCACCAACGTCAGTGAAAGGAGTTCAAAGCATGTTGGGCTTCGCTAACTTTTATCGAAGATTTATCCCAGATTTTTCTCGAGTTGTCCAACCCATTACAGCCCTCCTCAGAAAGAATAAACGTTTCGAGTGGTCTACAGAGGCTGAACAAGCTTTTCAGGAACTAAAAACAAAATTCACCTCGGCTCCAGTTCTAAAACATCCTCGCCCGGAACTTCCCTATGTCGTAGAGACTGATGCTTCCAGTCTCGCAATGGGAGCAGTGCTTTCGCAAAGAGACCCGGAAACAAATCAGTTACACCCAGTGGCATTTTGGTCCCGCAAATTTTCAGCTCCTGAAATCAACTATACCATTACAGATAAGGAACTTTTGGCGATTAAGTCCGCCTTTAAAGCTTGGCGGCATTATCTCTTGGGAGCCCGACACACAGTCACCGTCATCACGGATCATCGTAATTTACAGTACCTTAAATCAGCCAAAGCTCAATCCTCTAGACAACTTCGCTGGGCATTGTTTTTCGCCGAATTCGACTTTGTGATAACTTACCGACCAGGCAACAAGAATGGTAAAGCAGACGCTCTCTCCCGAATTGGAGTAGATGAACTCACGACCAATCCTGAACCCGTACCTATAATTCCGGAACAGAGAATCCTGGGTTTAATAGATGCCCAATCCATTGAAGACATTGAAACTAAAGTTAAAGATCTTCTGACTCCAGCAGAAGTGCAAGACTGGCAACTCAAGGGAAATGATTTCACAATGGATAAGAACCTATTATACTTTCGAGGAAGATTATATCTACCATGTACCGATTTACAAAGACAGGTGATCTCTTGTTACCATGACTCCTTAATGGAAGGACATCCCGGCATTACCAAAACGTTGGAAAAGATAAAGAGACATTTTTGGTGGCCATCTTGGAGAAAGGACATTAAGGACTTCATTAATTCTTGTGGCGTATGCGCTCAAAGCAAAAGCCAGAAGGAGAAACCAGCAGGCCTCCTACATCCAATAGACGTTCCTCCATATCCATGGCATACTCTCTCCATGAACTTCATCACGGATTTACCACCATGCTCCGGATTTAATACAATCCTAGTGATTGTGGACCTATTCTCGAAAATGGCTCATTTCATCCCATTGAAAGGGTTACCTACAGCTCCAATTTTGGCCCGAGAATTCCTCGAAAACATCGTTCGGTTGCACGGCTTTCCTTCAATTTTAATCTCAGATAGAGGGAGTCAATTTATTTCCCACTTCTGGCGGAGTTGTTGTCGTCTAGCCCAAATTGACATAAGGCTTTCGACCAGCCACCATCCCCAGACTGACGGGCAGACCGAGAGGACCAATCAAACCTTGGAACAGTATCTACGCTGCATGTTACAACAATCAGAGGGCACTTGGAAAGACATTCTCTGGATTGCGGAGTACGCTTATAATAATTCAGTCCACGCCGGAACAGGAAAGACTCAGTTTTTTCTTTCATATGGAATACACCCTCGCACCTCAAATCTTGACCCACCTCAGACTCTTGGAACACCCGCTGTAGATCATCTGCATTCGACAATCACTCAAGCCTTTAAAGAGGCCACATCTCACCTTAAGCAGGCCAAGGAGCAATATAAAAAGTGTGCGGATCTACATCGAAAGGAAGCTCCTCAATATCTTGTGGGAGATCAGGTCTGGCTATCCACCAAACATTTACCCCTAAAAGGACCGCGTACTTTCAATCCACGATATCTGGGGCCTTACCCAATCACTGCCATAATCAATCCAGTGGCGGTTAAATTGGGCCTACCTGCTCATATGAAAATACATCCAGTTTTCCACGTTTCACTACTGAAACCCATGCAACCTGGAACCCGTTTGACAAAATCTCCAGACCCTATTCTTGTGGACGGAGAACTAGAATTCGAAATACAAGACATATTAGACTCCAAGATTTCCAAATCTAAATTATACTATCTGATTGACTGGAAAGGTTATGGCCCCCAGGAACGATCTTGGGAACCGTCGGAACATGTTCATGCACCCCGTCTGGTTAAGAAGTTTCATCGAACTTTTCCTGATAAACCAAAACCCCCGGAGAGAACAAATTTGGGAGGGGCCTTGAGGGGGGGTGCTGTCATGACCACTGCTTTCAAGGAGTCAGGACCTACCCAACATCCTTGGAAACAGGCTCATAACATGCCTTATCGGCACCAGCAAGTCCCAATAGGGACCTTTTGGACCTTGCCCTGGCACCGGTGGTGTCAGGCTCATAGTAAGGACCCGTCCCGGCACAGGAAGCGCCGGGCTCATATCAAGTGTAAACGTGCTTGGGTGAACCTACCTGAAGCAGACCATGCTGCTTACTTACCAGCCAGATGACGCTTTACTCTCTTCTAACAGGAACTACTTTTCTTTCTGGGTGGGGCAGGCACCACTCCCTGGATCACTGAAGCAGGAACTCTTTTACCTGGGCGCGGCTGCTGTGGAAGAAGACACCTAAGTACTCCTATGGGCTATTTAAACCACACCCGATTGGTACCACATGCTTCGCGTTATTCTGCATCTGTAGCAGGACGCTCACCGTGTCAGCTCCAGCGAATCTTCAGCTCCGGATCCTGTAGTCACGAAAATTACCTGCTGGGAACCAATCTTCAATCTTCAGCAGCTCCTGCAAAACAAAAGGCACAGGTTAGACAAGGGCAAAGTTAGCGCTTCAACTCACCCGATCCATCGGCAGCATCCAAGTCGTTTTCTTTTCTGCATTCTGCATCCGGCATCGGGCCTGCTAAGACAAAGAACATTGGTTAGTAACGCTCAGTTACAATACTGCTTACCTGTGTAGCGCTTGCTCCAACCTTGTTCGCGCTGCATTCCGGCACCTGTAAAAACAAAAGGGGACACTAAGGTGCATTCTACGGCCCTAAAGCAGTCTTCCTACTTACGTGCCTTCGAATTCACCATCTTCTTGTTACGCTCTCTGCCACGAATCCGGGAGAGCATCATCTTTGGCATCGACAGCATCCTAAAGGCAAAAAACATATACATAAGGAAAAAGACATTTAAAGAGAGCAATCTAAAGAGAACTTTAATACTTACAAGTCACGCTCGTGCAGCAAACGGCGGCATCGCTCTCACCTACCCTCTGCAATCAAGAGGCGGAACTCACATCCAGTGAAGTAACTGGACCCAGCGCCCCTGCACAAGACGCAGGATGGAGAGCTCACTTACTTAAGGTGAGCACAAAGTGAGCACAACAATCATCTGAGTACTACGGGGAGAAAGGGAGAGAGGGGCTAGGAACTTCTCCCATCCTTCCAGCCACTAATACCTTGATTTTCCACTTGCAGACACCTCACTCTGCAGGTCAAGCTTTCGGTGAGGAAGGGGCCAACTCCGGGAGCCAAACGAACCCTACGCCTAACGTTGAAGACGTTTGCAGCGCCCAGCCCAAGACCAGCGCCTCCGGGGGAACCAGGTGAGCGTTACAAGTGGATGGTAAAGAAGTATGGATGATGGCAGATTCAGGATCAAAAATAACACTCTTGTCCAAGGAAGTGTTTGAAAGAGTAGTGAAAGGGGATGTACGAGGACTTTTTAAACCTGATATTAGGCCTGGTGGCTACAATCAGGACCCCATTGATCTCTTGGGGTATAGTAAGAATCACTTTCAATTTAAAGACAGGGAATGTGAAGGGAACATGTATGTAACCAAAAGAGGTCTTACTCTACTGTGGTGGAGGGAACAAAAGAAATTGAAGATCAAGTTAGATCCCAATAGTCCTGAACAAGTGTTGCAAGTGAATGAATCAATCATCAGTAAACACCCCAAAGTATTTAAAGAGGGCATTGGAAAGATTAAAGGTATACAGCATCAAATCTTGTTAAGGAAAGGGAGTATCCCTGTGGTTGCAAAATTGAGGCCAGTACCTTTGGCAATTAGAGAAGGAGTTAAAGAGGAGCTGGCGAAATTGTTGATACTATATGTTATTGAAAGAACAGGAGGGGTAGACTGGACTTCTCCACTAGTGGTAGTTAAGAAGAGCTCAGGTGAGCTCCGCTTCTGTGTGGACGTACGTCAACTCAATAAGTGTGTGTTGGTAGATCGCCATCCTCTACCTAATCTGTCAGAGATGCTTTCGAGAATTGGGCAAGGAAAGGTATTCTCAAAATTAGACATGGCTTCCGCTTACCATCAAGTAGAATTGGAAGAACGATGCAGAAAGCTCACAGCATTTGTCACTCATGAGGGAGTTTTCCAGTTCAAACGCATGCCTTTTGGACTTGTATCTGCTGCTGCAGTTTTTCAAAAGGTCATGGACAGGTTGGTTGGAAAAATCAGAGGTGTATATTGTTTTCAGGATGATGTGTTGATTTGTGGGAAGAGTGAAGAGGAACACAATAACACACTCCATAGAGTTTTGGAGATATTTGAAAAGAATGGCATAGTGTTAAGGGAAGGAAAATGTAAATTTGGTGTTTCTAAAGTTGAATATTTAGGCCATGAAATATCGGCAGATGGTTTAAAGCCAAAAGAGAGTTTGGTAAGTGCCATAAAAGATATCAGAAGCCCAGAGGACAAAGCACAATTGAGATCATTCCTAGGGATGACTGAATTTTATCAGAAGTTTGTACACAACTATGCTAGTAAGGTGACTGAATTGAGAAAACTGCTGAAGAAAGGAAGTGAGTTTGTCTGGTCGTCCAAATGTGAGAGTGAATTTGTCAGATTGAAGAAGGAAATAGATTTAGCACAACCATTAGGACAGTTTGATACGTACCGCCAGAGTAAAGTCACTGTTGATGCATCCGAAATGTGGATTGGTGCAGTGTTGTCTCAAGTGGATGATAAGGGAAAGGAAGAGATTATAGCACATGCATCTCGAGGATTAAGAGGAGCTGAATTTATGTATTCTGTCCTTGAAAAAGAGGCTTCAGCCTGTTATTGGGCCATGGAGAAATTCAGAAATTTTATATGGGGAACATGTTTTATGTTGTGCACTGATCATAAACCACTTAAAGAAATTTTAGAGAATAAAGGCCTAGATAAGGTGTCCAGGAGGGTTGCCGGATGGATTACCCGTATGCAATGTCACAGTTTTGTGGTTAAAGTAATTCCGGGTAAAGAAAACATACTAGCAGATAGTTTGTCAAGGTTAAGGAAACAAGAGAATGAAAATGATTCATATGGTGAGAATGTGGAAATGGAAATGGTTTTCATTAATACTGAGGGCATAGTGTTCAAGGAAGAATGGTTGGAGGAAATGGACAAGGACGAGTGTTTAAAGTTGGTTATTACATATGTGGATTTGGGTGATTGGCCCAAGAAAACAGAATTGAAAGAAGATACCGTCCCATTTTGGGAGGTCAGGAATGAACTAAGTGTGGTAGGTGGTATTTTATTCAGATGGGAGCGTGCTGTGGTTCCCAGAATGTTACGAAACAGAATTACTGATTTAGCTCATGTAGGACACATTGGCATTAGCAGAACAAAAAGTGTTTTATGTAACAAGTATTGGTGGCCTGGATTTGATAGGGACATAGGACACTCAGCCAGTCCTCTTTCTATATGTACTAAGATTGGAAAAGGAGAAGTGGCTAGACAACAACCCCTGGTAGAGGTAGAAGTACCAGGTGGAGTTTGGAGAGATGTGGCAGTGGATATCCTGGGCCCAGTTGATTTAGGGTATGGAAGAGGAAAATTTATCTTTGTTCTAGTTGATCTATTTTCGCACTGGTGTGAGTTTAGTATAGTAAGGGAGACCACCGGAGAGGCCTTAGTAAAGGAGTTACAACAGATATTTGCTAGGGAAGGTGTCCCTGAAAGCATTCTGACTGACAATGGTCCTCAATTTGTTGGTGGATGTTTTGCAAAATATGTCAAAGAGGCTGGAATCAAACACAAGAGGACTGCGTTATATCACCCGGAGACGAATGGGTGTGTAGAAAGAATGAATAGATGTATCATGGAAAGAATTAGGATGGCAACTGAAACAGGATGTGATAAAAAAGTTGCAATCCAGGACAGGATTTTTGGTCTGCGCATGTCACCTCATTCATTTACGGGAATAACCCCTTTCAAGTTAATGAGAGGACGTAAACCAAACACGGTGGTCAGTCCTCCATGGTTGGGAAGAAGAAGAGAAAGTGATTATGTGGTAGATGGTGTGAGCAAAGATTTGAAAAAGAAAAAGAAGGAATGGAGAGCGCGTGAGTATGCAAGGAGAGGGAAGAAAACTGAGAATTGAATGTGGAGACATGGTGAGGATAAAGAAAGGGGTGTTGAAGAAGAAAGGAGAAGCACTATATTCCGATCCTGTAAAGGGAATTGCTGTGCTGCGTGGAGCGATTCGGGTAGTGGGAGGACAAGTGTGGAACTTGAATCGTGTTGCTTTTGTGAAAAGGGGTGGATGATGTTTTTGGAATAAAATAAAGGAGGGAGATGTGTTATGGTGTAGCTTTTAATAGGCATATATATATGTCAATTAAGATGTAGGTTCAAGATATAGAAATATAAGCAAGATAAATGTTGTGTTCAATAACAATGGAAAGCAAGTATTGCCATGGAAAGAATACAGCCCTGTCTATTCAATGTAGCCTGGAATGGAGGTATGTCATACTGTAAGAGAACATTCCATTTGGCTATGATGCTGCTGTTTACTTTTGTTGGCATTCCAAGTGAATCTGTTGCTGCTTTCCTGTGTGCCTGGTTGTAGTGTTATGCAGCTGGAGGCCCTTTCATTATAAATATAACTTAAAATAAGCAGTTCCTTTAACTTGCGGTTGTCCGGATGTTCATACTTAACATGTCCCACTTCCACTCTCTGAACATCCCTCATCGAGGTGATCCTCCCCCAATGGTCCACCCCCAGGCACTGGATTCAATAGCCATGGCAATGTCCTGGTCACCTGGGTGACAGATCTCTGGGGACTAGAGGGTGAGACACCATCAGGTTTATCACATGGGAGGTGGGCATATCCTATGACATAGGATTGGGTAGTGGTAAAGGAAAAAGTGGGATACCGCTTATCCCCGTCAGATGTCTCACCCCCACTCCCTGAGGACCCCTCACCCAGGTGATCCTCCTGCACCCCCAGGGTCTGGACCCAAAGGTGATGTCTGTGATCTGGCCACCTGAGCAAGAGACCCGCAGGGTTTAGAAAGTGAGACACCCTTTGGTTTCTCACAATGAAAAGACACAGAAAAGCAGTTCATCCCAGTTTCAGGGGCTGAAATGCTAGTGTGAATGCAGCGGTTTAACCCGCGATTGTCACACTTCTAAAGAAAAATTATGACAGGGTACGAAATTACCCTACATGATTATTGCCTCCACCTGCACCTGTTTCAGATGGCACAGTGGGAACGCCTTTGTTTCAGGGTATTTAAAAGCATGTGAATTCAGAAAGGTGTACAAAAAGAGCATCTGAATGAGCACATTTAAGATGCGTTAATTCCGATGCCCTTTGTGAATTGGGCTGCTTCTTTATTCAGTGTATGTGAGGAGGTGTGCTGTTGACATTTCAAAATGTTTTGTAGCGTTCACGATGTTAAAGTCTGATGAGGAATAGATTGTGATGATACAGAAGGTGTATGATTATACTGAAGGTATCCTCGCAACATTGAAAAATAAATTGAGAATATATTGAAATGTCTTATCTTGCTTGTGTGGGATGATACTAAATTCAACAGAAGGCTAATGCTAGTTTATACTCAAGCTGCCACCGGCATGGTGTGGGATGGTATGAAGTACCCGGAGGGATAGTGTGTGATGATTTTGAAGTCCCCACAGTAGTGGTGTGTCATCAAATTGAGGTCCGCACAGCAATGGTATGTCATCAAATTGAAGTCCCCGCCCCACAGGAATAATGTGTGATTACACTGAAGTCCCCAGAGGAATGGTGTGTGAACGTTCTCACAGAGATAGCGAGTGTAACAATGATGTCTCTGCAGTGTAAATCGTTGGGGAGTTTTAAGTCCATCACAGGACAGCGGGCCTCATTACGATTTGGGTGGTAAGTGATAAAATTGTCAGTAACTGAGTTATCCCCAATTTTACTACTATGCCAAATTATGACTTTCAGCTTTCAATGGAGGTTTTATCTCCAGCAAAACCCTGGAGCAAAATCTTCCCACTCAACGCCAAAAAATCAGCAGATTTGGCAGATCTCTGCCACGGTAATTCCACAAAGAAAGCCCCATTACATCCAATGAATGGGGAATTACACCACCACCACTTGTAATCAGGCTGAAATTCTTCCTGATCAAGTGGCGGTAACACTAATTCATTTTCCACTAATTTATCGCAGAATTACTGCCTAACTCGTATTGTGGCTCAGTGTGTAATCACATCTACTACTTCACAGTGAAGCTCTGTGATAGAATTGAAATTCCCCAAGCGAACAGCATATGGCAGTGTTCAACTGGTCGACCCCTCCTATGCTTACATCCTATATTTTACTCTCATAATAGGAGTGACTCTGGAGAAAAGGTGTGACTATTCTCTTGCAGGTATTTGACTATGCTGTCCTGGTTGACTTATAGCTTAATATTTTGAAACAATAAAAGTAAGGTATCCAATTATGAAACTGTCATAATGTAACATTTTTAAAGGCTTTTGAGCAATCTTAATTCTTGTGTCTGAACCATTAAAGAGGTTGAAAGAAAGCCGAGGCCGATTGATGAGCATGTTTAAGTGGGAGGCAGTAAATGGAAGGGGGCACATTAACATAGACATGGCACAGACCTATGGAATAGCAGTAGTTACTGGGGAGAGGCATGATAAGTGTACAGAGCATGAAGGCTTGGATAATAACGTCTGGTTCTTCATGTTGTTGCAACAGTAATGAGCTGAGACAACTAGTTATCCTCACTTTCTTGCCAGTATAATAGTGTTGTGCAAAGGAAGGTCGTTGAAGACGCCCTTAAGAGTGCTAAGGACGAATACGACGCTCAAATCCCTTGGCCAATTGACAAACAAGCCCTATGTTCAACGGGGTTCCTCAAACTCTAGAAGGTTTTGGGTTCAGGGTGCTCAACATTCCATGGGCTACACTCAAGGTGAACAGTCCTTGTCTTGGGGCCAATCGCAAGGTCAAGGTTCTGCTCCCAATTTTAAATGAGGAAATAGAAGGGAAGAACCTTACCTGGGAGAGGCTCCACCTCTCCCAAATAATGATGCCCCGCTTCAGGTCCCCTCCCATGCCACTCCAGTAGGAGGCAGAATTTCACACTTCTCCCACGCATGGGAGGGGATAACGTCAGATAAGTGGGTGTTGTCCACCGTGACAGGTGGGAATTGAGCTGTTACAAAAACCACCCTACCACCCGCCGAGACAAAGGAAAATGACAACAGAAGAAAAACAAATACTGTTGGAAGAAGTAAAGGCACTGCTGGAAAAGGACGCATATAGATCGTTCCAGCAAATCAGGTAAACAAGGGTATTTATTCAACGTACTGTGCCAAAGAATGACCTTTCCATGCGCCCAGTACTAGATCTGTGCCTGTGAACAAATATGTCAAACCCCAAAGGTCACAGAAAATATCTGTGCTTCAAGATAGTGCGAGTTCACTACCAGTTCAAGGTACTCCCCTTCGGCATTGCCTCAGCACCAAGAGTATTCACCAAGGTACTGGTGGTGGTGGAAGCACACCTGCGCAGAAAGTCCATCCCAGTATACCCTTATGTGGATGACTAATTAACAGGGAATCTCCTCAAATTTGCCAACAAAATACTCAAAAGACAATAGACCTTCTTTTCAATCTGGGCTTTTCCATCAACAAAAAGATATCAAGCTAAGTCCCTAGACAAATAAAACAATTTCTATGGGCTATTCTAAAGACAAAAGAGGAACTGAATTTCCCCTAAAACGAGAGAGTACAAAACATGCTGCTGCGAGTACCTCACTACAAAGTCGGTCGCCAAATAACTGTACGCAAAGCAATGTACTTGCTCGGGATGAGGGCCTCATGCATTCACTTGCGCATGTGTCCAATGCAGGAATGGTTAGCAAAACAATGGACTCAGGCAAGCAGTCAGGGGATGATCTAGTGGTTGTTTCGCTAACCTTGGTACAGGCTCTTTGTTGGTGGTCCAGGGACAACCTACTCGAAGGAAAACCCTTTCGCGTTCCACCACCACAAGCGATCCTCACTACAAATGGATCACTCGCCGGATGGGGGGGCTCACTTCTTCCACCACACATCCCATGGCCAATGGACATGCACTACAGCACAGAAACATATCTACTTCCTGTAACTATTGTCAGTCCTCAAGGCTCTTCAAGCCTTTCAGCAACATCTGGCAGGTCAAACAGTGCAGGTCCTCACAGACAGCACAACTGCCATGTTCTACCTAAACAAGCAAAGAGACAAAGTCTGTCCAAGCTAGCCTCAAGAATACAGAAGTGGGCACTCAAGCAGAATATTTTCCTAACATCTGAGCATGTTCCAGGGGAACTCAATTCTCTGGCAGACATTCTAAGCAGATACCCTCTACCAGAAGCACACGAGTGCCAACTCGACAGAGATATCCTTTCGAGACAGAATATTCTCACAATGGGGTCACCCCCCATTAGACTTGTTTGCCACAAGCCTAAACGCACAATGCCCAGACTTCGCATCCAGGTTTCCCCAACCAGGGTCCAAGGGGAACGCCCTGTGGATAAACTGGTCAGGGAAATGTGCTTGGGCAACACCCCCCCCATCCCCTGACACCGCTCCTGAGCAAAATAGTGCACAAGATGCACCAGGAACAGGTAACTCTAATTGTGGTTGCTCCCATGTTTGCCAGACAACCTTAGATTCCACATCTGCTCAAACTGGGGATGTGCGACCCAATCAAGCTCCCGTGCCCATACAACAAGCTAACACATACAAGGGAGCATCCCTCCACCCGCACCCTAAATCTATGAACTTGGCAGCTTGGCTCCTGAAGTCATAGAATTTGGCCACTTGAATCTTCCAGAAAGGTGTATGGATATCCTAAAGGAGGCACAAAAACTCAACACCAGACACTGCTATTTCAATAAGTGGAAGAGATTTGTGATATGGTGCATGTCACAAACACTAAACCCAACATTGTTCCCCAGCTAACATTCTACATTATGGCCTAGTATTTAATTCCATCAAAGTGCATCTGGCAGCTCTGTCAGCTTACACCACTTTACAGAACAAGGTGTCCTGGTGGAAAGTTCCAGTCATTAAGGCATTCATTGAAGGGATAAAGGGGCTGTAACCTCAATTTCCAACCCTCCTCAGGGTTGGGATCTCAGTGCTATGCTCTCCAAGCTCATGGGTCCACCCTTTGAGCCTATGCGCAATGCCAGCCTAAAACATCTGACTTACAAGATTGCATTCCTGGTAGACATCATCTCTATAAAATGAGTCAGCGAGCTACAGGATTTTTCCGCACAAGACCATTTCTTCATAATACACAAGGACAAGGTTGTCCTCAGAACACATCCATCTAACTGAGCAGAAAGAAGCCTCCGTACACTTGATGTACGGAGGGTGGTCTTGTACTATGTGAACAAAACTAAACCTTTAAGGAAAACAGACCAACTCTTTGTTTCCATAGCACCTGGAAGGGAAGGTGATCACATGTCAAAGAACGCCATCTCCAGATGGATTGTCAAGTGCATACAGCTCTGCTATTCCCTATCCAGGAAAGTCTTACCTTTCACACCAAGGGCTCAATCTACCAGAGGTATAGTAGCTAGCCTAGCTTTCATTGCAAACATCCCTCTAGACGCCATTTGCAAAGCTGCTACATTGAGTTCCATCCATACGTTCCCACAGCATTATTGCATTAACACACACTCTAAAGCAGATTTACAGGTGGGATAAGGTGTCCGAAAACATCTCTTTGCTGCTGTACCTTCTCACTTCCCACCTCTTTCTCCAGATACTGCTCGGTAATCTATGCAGAACATGTGATCTAAGCAGATCCACAAGCTCCAGAAGGGATACATTAATCACTGTAATTGTATTTCTGTGCTTTTATCTGCTTAGATGAACGTGCCCACCCTTCCTCCCCTTCTGGAGTAGAAGACACACAGATGTTTTCTGGGCTATCACTGTTTCTGCTTCATTACATCTGTACTCACGCTACACTTCATGCAACCTCATGTCAGAAATAAACAATCTGAGGGACATCGACGCGTGAAGGACCATGTGTACAGTACAGGTCACACTAGGGATAGTATTATTAACACAGCCTGTCAACGTACATTTTTGAGTTTTGAAAACAAATCTTGTGATACTCTGCAACTTCCACTAGATGTTGGACTATGCAGAGCATGTGAATCTAAGCAGATACAAGCACCAGAAATACGATTACGGTGAGTAATGTATCCCATATTCCCATATATATAAAATGGAAGTTTGTGGATATGTATGTGTGTCTGTTTGAAATGTTCAGCATACTTCCCAACATGCTACCAACCTGAAATTTGGCATGTGGGAAGGGTTCCATGGTGTAGACAATGTAACACATATAAAATAGACCTTTTTCAGATTTTTTTAAGCAATGTGCAATGCTTTCCCCCCATCATATAGCTCTCTGCACCATAGTTCCGCTGTAGTTCTACGTTCATTGTTGCTAAAGTTCAGCAGTTCATGAAAACTTCAGCAGTTCATTGTTCCAAACTTTCCACACTATCAGCATTCTAGCTGACATTAGCGGCACTCACTTTTGAAGTCATGCGGTTGACACAAAACAGTGCTTTTGTAGTAATGCGGGTGACAGGAAATGGTGCATGACTCTTCTATAGTGTCCCCAATGACATTGTCAGTCACATCATGGCAAATCTATCATGATAATTACAGGAACTTCATTTCGCATGGAAGCTGATGAATGTATGCCATCTCAACAGTACAAAGCGTACATGTTTCAGTCGTACACGTACAGGTACAGCACTTCAATCTTACACACTTCAGCCCTAAACGGGGACAGCACTTATGTTGAGGTCGCTGCTGCCTCGGCTGTAGATCAGGACACCAATAATGTTGCTGTGCAATCTCAATGCTCCAACTCAAAGTAGCTGGAATCGATTTATGTGACTCATGCTGTTTTAATGGTCAGCTTTATGTGGCTTGGTCCAGAGTTGGAAACAAAGACAAATTGTTCACACTAGCTCCTACAGGAAACACTAGCAATTTTGTCTTCAAAGAAGCATTGGTTTAGTTTATTAAATAAACTTCAAACTAGGACTTAAGTAGGATTTACTGTGCGAAGCACGGGTACACCTGCTAGTAGTATATAATACAACACACCTGGGCGCATATGTCTACGCAAGACCCATGTATCCATTTCACAACCTCACTTCACAACCTCACAGTAAACCGATGTATCCAAATCTGTACTAATCACACTTAAGAATCTGCAGCTCACCTTTTACTCTGCTGCCACCAACCCCCACCTTCTTCTATTGCAGAGCATAATGCCAAGAAGCCACGAAAATAGCATAAGCCAGGTTATACAATTTTCAATTATATATATATTTATGCTGGTGCATATCATCACTGACTTTAACATCACAATTGTCACACATCTCTGTGTGGAAGGTAGCATCATCATTATGACACTATCTCTGAGACTTTAACACCACCCCTATCAAACACAATCTGTGTAGGGCCTTCAGCCTTATTTTTATGGCAGAGTATCTCTGTGGGGACCTTTACATCATTATAATCACAAACCATCTCTATGGGGACATACTCATCCATCATGCACCATCTCTGTGGGGACATTAACATCATTATATTCAAACACCATCTCTGTGGGGTCTTCAGCTTCATTTTTATCACACAGCATCTCTGTAGGGACTTTTACATCATTATAATCACACACCATCTCTATGGAGACATAATCGTTATCACACACCAGCTCTGTGGGGACATACTCATCCATCATGCACCATCTCTGTGGGGACATTAACATCATTATATTCAAACACCATCTCTGTGGGGTCTTCAGCTTCATTTTTATCACACAGCATCTCTGTGGGGACTTTTACATCATTATAACCACACACCATCTCTATGGGGACATAATCATTGTTATCACACACCAGCTCTGTGGGGACTTTAACATTGTTATCTTCAAACACCATCTCTGTGGGGTATTCAGCCTCATTTTAATCATACACCATCTCTGTCTGGACTTTAACATCATTATAATAACACACCATATCCATGGGGACTTTAACATCAAAATAATCACACACGTCTGTGGGGACTTTAACATCAGTATATTCAAACACCATCTCTGTGGGGACTTCAACCTATTTTTTAATCGCACACTATCTTTGTGGGGACTTAATCATTACCATTATTACACACCATCTCTGTGGGGTCTTCACCCTCCTTTATGACACACACTATCTCTCTGGGGACTTAATCATCACCGTTATCACACATCTCTGTAACAAACTTAAAATCATTATACCCACATGCCATCTCCATGGGGACATAATCATCACTATTATCATATGCCATCTCTATAAAGGACATTAATGTTTTTATCATCGTACACCATCTTTGTGGGGACTTAAAAATCTGAATATACATACACCATCTGTGTGGAGCCATTCTAATCATCAAAATCAAACACCATCTCTGTGAGGATTTTAACATCATTATATTCAAACACCATCTCTGTGGGGGTCTTCAGCCTCATTTTTATCACACAACATCATTGTGGGGACTTTTCCATCATTATAATCACACACCATCTCTATGGGGACATAATCATCATCGTTATCACACACCATCTCTGTGGGGACTTTAACATCATTATCTTCAAACACCATCTCTGTGGGGTCTTCATCCTCATTGTAATCATACACCATCTCTGTGGGGACTTTAACATCGTTATAATAACACACCAGAGTGCTCTATATATTTATGTCCCGTTTGTATAGTGTTATTCTTGTATCGTATGTATCTATGCTTCTGCTATATCGTGTACATTATGCATCTGTATATTCTGACCTGTATTTTATATGCCACTATATAACCTAAGCTGAAAGTCTTCTTGCTTCTTCTGTGCCCTGATACCTTCGGGTCTGGCACACATTATAAATAAATTTTAAAAAAACACACCATCTCTATGGGGACTTAATCATTACCATTATCACGCACCATCTCCATGGGAACTTTAACTCTAACATCACAATAATCACACATCATCTCTGTGGGGACTTCAACCTATTTTTAATCGCACACCATCTTTGTGGAGATTTAATCATTACCATTATCACACACCATCTCTGTGGGGTCTTCACCCTCCTTTATGGCACACACTATCTCTGTGGGGACTTAATCATCACCGTTATCACACATCTCTGTAACAAACTTAAAATCATTATAGCAACATGCCATTTCCATGGGGACATAATCATCACTGTTATCATATACCATCTCTGTAAAGGATGTTAATGTTATTATCATCGTACACCGTCTTTGTGGGGACTTAAAAATCTGAATATGCATACACCATCTTTGTGGGGCCATTGAAATCATTATATTCAAACACCATCTCTTTGAGGACTTCAACATCATTATCACACACAACCAATAAAATGAAATGTCTTTAATAGAGAAGCTTCGACATTTTGGGGGTTTTATTGCACATGGTTCTACTAGAGGAAACTGGTGTTGGGGTCTTAGTGGGTTAGATGGGGAGTCGTCTGAAAAGCCTGCAGTGTTGACAAGTGGAGGCCGTACCTACCTCAGTGCCCAATGCTGGTATGGTTCAGTATGGTTTGTGAAAGTGGCACTTGGATTTCTCATTTATATGGAGATGAGGGCCCAAGGTCTATTAAATGAGTGTGCTAGTATGCCGAATTAGCCACTGGATTAGGGGATGGTAAAATGGATAGAGGTTAGAACTTTGGCATGCCTCTATCTGGTTCATGTGGTATTAATATGCATAAGGCTGTCATGTGTGAGATGGATATATTTGTGTAGTGTAAAGCAGTAGGCAAAGGATAGGTAAGTCATTTAGGTGGGCAATAGGAGATGAGAAATGAGGACAAACGGGAAGTTTAACACTGGACAGAAATGATTGAGTTCCCATCTTTTGTTGACCTCTGCATGGCCTCTGTGTGTCTTTAATAACATTCTTTCTTATCACACACCATCTTTGTGGGGACATTAACATCATTGTAATCACACACCATCTCTGTGGGGACTTTGGTGTTATCATAATCACACACCATCTCTGTGGGGACCATACCATTGTCATAATTGAACACCATCTCTGTGGGGACCTTATCATGATTATCACTTAGAATTGCTTTGGAGAATTTAAATTGACCATAATCAAACATGATCTCTATTGGAAAGGTAACTTCACTAATATTAAACATGATCCAAAAGTAGATAACAACACCTCATCATTCCTAAAGAGGAGATGTGTAAATAGGGAAGATGGTGCCTGTGGAAGAATGAAACTTGAATTTGAAATCCTGCTTCCTTTTTTATCACAAAGTGTAATCCTGGGTCAATCATGGTATCTCCTGTGCCACAGTTCTCTTTCCTGGAAGTTTTTTTAGTGTTTATAATAGTGTTTACTGCCAGAACAAACTGCCTTTAAGTTTCACATGCAAATTAAACATCTTGCAAATTCAAAAACATCCTAATCCATCTGTTGTGGTGCCTAGATATCAGGAATGTACTTGTATATAAAATATATTGTATACTAAGTACTATAAAGTAAGCATTTTTTCATTTGCTCATTATACATTCCATCCCAAATAAGAATAATGTGGTAAGTCCCCATAAGGATGGTAACACACGTTCAAGTCCCCGCAAAGATGGTACCAAACACGCGACTAAAAATAAGTATTTTTGCAAATTTGAAGTTGGATCCTGTATTATGAATTTTTTCTGAATATATTTCTGCTATTAACACATTTCCAGAACATTGGGAAAGGTTAGTCCCCACAAGGCTGGTTTCCACACATAGTCCCCACAAGGTAGGTAAAACGTGTGTGTGTGTGTGTGTGTGTGTGCGCGCGCGCGCGCGCTGGGTGATGTGGGATTAGAAATCATGGGCAAAGACCCATTGAGAACTCGCTAATAGTAAGTGTTCTCGTAGACAAAGTTTGGGTTAAGTTTGGGTTTTATATGTAACATGAACTAAGGTCTGGTATTTAACATGTATTTTGTTTAATTGTGTTTATTGTGTTATTGGTTGCTCATACTCAACCTTACACAAATGAATACCACACGTTTATACAAAAAGTCAAAGGTTACATGACATTTAATGTATGCTCTCGGTGCTCTGTGCCCTACAGTTCATATTAGCTCTGCAGTTGTAAGGCCAGAAAGAGTGCTCACAATTATGTCTGAGACGGAGTCCCCATGAATTGAACATGAAAACTAGGCGTGCGGTCACCTTGATCCTCTTATCTTGCAGACTAACTGTACTGATTGTATCGTTCACAAAGGTGATTAGCTATGTTATAAATTCTCCCTAACAGATAATAAGAATATTGGCAAACTACAGAAAGAACTCTGCACACAGAAGAATAGAGGACAGTGAATGGATGATTTACCTCCAAACTCTGCCTGGAGCATGAAATTTGATAAATAAGAGGGGTGATAATGAATTAAGTCTAACTTGTAGTCTTGACTTGTTTGTAGTGTCACCCCATAGGTCCTGATGAAGGCATTTGAATGAATGAATGCTGAAATGTCACCGCAAAATATGATAATTGCGATTTCGACCTCAGACCTTACATATTTTCTAGATGCTAACGTGAGGTGTTAGAATCATTGATTTGATCAAGAGAATGACTGAGGTTTCATACTTCCCAAAATGTAATGGACTTATCTCCTACATTTGAGATTGGATTTCTTTAAATTGGAAGATGGATGTTTGTCTTATTTATAAAGCACACTTGTGAGTGTCTTTGTATTCTGTGTTTTGTTGTAGGATGCATTGTATATTTATAGTTATTTATATATCTTTTTCACTTATGAGTTCCTACTGAATGTTTATATTTATACAGAGCTGAGAGCAGAGGTGAGAGTAATCTTGGAGAAGCCCTCTCGCTGCTCATTGACAGATCCTATTCTGTTTGCTTTTTCTTTGGCTTTTGGAAGGCGGAGCCTCTGCTTCATGACCTCAGCCCACAACGCAGAGCGTTCATGGAGCTGAGAGCAGTCTTGGTGAAGCTGTTTCACTGCTCGTTGGCAGATCCTAGTCTGTTTGCTGCTTCTATGGCTTTTGGAAGGGAGAGCCTCTGCTTCGTAATCTCAGCCTGCAACGCAGAGCATTCACGGAGCTGAGAGCAGACTAGGTAAAAGCAGTCTTGGAGAAGCCATTTCGCTGCTTGTTGACAGATCCTAGTCTGTTTGCTCTTTCTTTAGCTTTTTGTAAGGCAGAGCCTCTGCTTCATAACCGCGGCCAGCAACGCGGAGCGTTCGCAGAGCTGAAAGCAGAGGTGAGAGCAGTCTTGGCAGTTTGGGCAAAGTCTGCACTGATCCTGTGCAGCGCTTCACAACATCCCGAGATGAACATGGAGGAAGTAGCATCTGGCAGTTCGGCGACCTGGAAAGAGCTATCCCCAATTGAACCAAGGATTGCCAGACCAGAAAGAAGTCCGATGGCTGTCCTAAAAGCAACGTTACCCCCGCCACAATCTCCAACATTGCCACCAGAAACTGGTATGGTTAGTGAAGTGTTGCAGCGAAGCAAATATCCCTCTGTAAAAATGCCATGGGTTCGCAGAGAGGTTACCCACCTTGTCTATCCGTTTAACATTGAAGTGGAAATCGCTGCTAGTACAGCGTTCTATATGGACAAACTTTTTTAAAAAATATTTTAGCATTTTTATTTTTGCATTTTTAAAGCGCTCACACAGCCCGCAGGCATCGAGGCGCTGTTACTGGAATTGTTTGTTTTTTAGTTGCGTAATTGTATTTTTTTTGGTGTTGTCTTAGTTGCGTATTTATAATGCGTTTAAATACCCATAGATTTCTAAGTGCAGACCCGGGGATCGAACCTGTGTTGCTTCTTGTCGTCTTGCTTCCAAGGCGAGCCCGTTGCCACTGAGCTATCCTCCCAGGACAAAACTTTCTGCGACTGAACCCCCTCTAACGTTCTGCACGGGCGCCTGGCTGAACGCACAGTACTTACTGGGCACAGCAGTAGAAGTGCGTCTATGGGCACTCCTGTGGGCTTGGTGGTGGGTGCGTCCGAGGCGGAGGGCTCGCCGGGGTTGAGGGAGGAAGTTGAGGAAGTCGGCCAGGGAGAATTAAACCCTAAAAGACATCAGAGCTGCACAGATGACGGTAAACAACGCAACACCTCATCCCCACGGCACAGGACAATGGAAATCAGATATTGGAGGTGCAAATTACTTTTCTAAAAAAAAGGCTGTGCAGCATGCAAGGAGGGCGGTGCAAATTAAACGCCCCTCATGACTTAAATCAGGTGGAGCATCGGATGGTGACCCCACTGTCGCAGGAACACCAAACTGGCATGCGACCAAGTGTGCAAACAGAGAGGAGTAAATCAAACGCCCCTCTTGATTAAAATCATGCAGATCCATCTGAGCATTGTAAGGAGATCCCAATGTCACAAGAACATCAAAATGATGGGCAAATATAGACGGCTTGTGTGGCTGAGTCCACCATATGGCAGTGCCGGCTGGTTGCCAGATGCATATGTTGGTCGGAGGGGCCTGGCGTACAGACTAAAAAAAAACAGTGGTAAAGGCCAATTCACGGGAAGAGGAGGAACTATGAATCTTAAAAATAACACATTTTGCTGTTTACAACAGGAAAAAAACATCTTGAAACCCCCAAGGCTGATGCTGGCAACCGAAATGGGGGGGTCATCGTTGTTTCTTTAATGAAACAGGGCCGACAGGAAGCAATGACAAAAGGCCACCCGGACCAGAAAAGCCCTCAGCGGGGATACAGGACCCAGGGGAAGAAATCCCAGACCAGTTGCTGCTGAAGAACTCTGTTGGTTGAGAAGGAGAGTAACCAACATAATAGGTCAAAATTGAAAGATGGCAAAAAAACAAGCCGCATAGAAATTGACCAACTGGGTATTGCAAAGAACTCTAGCGGAACTCAAACAACAACAAAAAACTGTGCCTCTATGACAACGTCAATGCAAACTGGCATGGAGGGCCCCTCTAAAGAACTTATTGAGTCCTGCCATGAAAAGCCTAAGACTCAGGATTTCATAAAGGTCTCAACCCTCGCTGCCACAATGCCCCCTTCACGAAACTATATGAGATTATAGGGGATACATTAAAAGACCATATCACCATGTTAGCCAAGCTTCGTTTGAAATGGTCTTTGTAGAAGGCTTTATAACGGGGATACAGAACAATCTCGACAACAGCTCAGCCAGAGTCTCAGAACTACTCCACAGCATCCTAGAAGCCATTATCAAGGCGAAAATGAGCAGGAGATTCTCTTGAATATCAGAAGCAATGGGCTCATTACCGATAGATGTTAATTCAACCACGGAGGAGCCTTGTACCATTTTATCAGCGGCTGGAGAGGTGCTCATGGATGGCTCCGGGGGGTGCCCTGGAGTGCCCCGTAGCACTCCACAAACATACAGAAACAAACGCATGAGTGTTGGCATCGTCACCATGACACATCATTGCCAACAAGCGACAGATCACGAAAACCAACTAACATGTCACTAAGAAACCTGGATTATGGGGATATTCATGTAGTGGATACATCAACCAAAGCTCAGAAGCCAGAGGCTCAAAAAGAGGATAAAAGTGAACAACGTGATAGATCTCAGCAGAACGTGCGTGAAATGTTTACTTATCAAAGGACAGAGAAAAGAAAGAGAGCAACTCAAGTACAACTAAACTTGGGAAATACGAATACAAGCCAGCCCCTAAATTTATCGCTGGAAAAGAAACTGCTCCAAAGAAATCTAAAAACCAAGCCAACTGCCCTAAACAAAAATCTAATGATAGCTAGGCCTTCATTAGCAATCTAACTGTTCCACAAATAAATCCCCCCATGAAAATCAGAGCGGTGAGCAATTTGCTCACCGCTCTGATTTTCATGGGGGGATTTATTTGTGCAACAAGAATAACCAAAAGGGGATGGTGATTAGCGAACAGGAGTTAATGAAGTGGAGCTGGCGGAGGAGGAGCTTGGCTCGATTGACCTAATGGATCGGTCTACACATACTGTAACGGAAGAGGTGCTGACGGAGGTCAGCACTAGACGACTCGATGAAGAACCAATCAGTGAATCGGACACAATAGGAAGTGATAAAACCTGGATTGAAGAAGAGAGTGCGGAGTACAGGAACAGACCAATGGGACCCACACGTTCACAGACCATAATGAACACAGGTGAAACTCCTCCAAAAGGGAATTTAGTAAAGGAAGCCTCTAGGAGTACCCCTCTAGTGCAATAGCATGAAGAACGAAACCAGCAGAGACGAACGAGTCAAACCAATCCCATAAGACTACGTGAAGACATGGACGATAACGTAGAATTTAATGAGTCAGTGACAACAAGACCAAGGCAGACAAAGAGATCCATCAACCAGGGGTGATCAAAAGGTGCTGATCAACATATTGCCTCAGTCCAAAGCGATCTACATGAGTTTCCCTCTCTCCAGTCAAGGGGGGTAAAATCAAGCCTGAGGGAGAACGTGATGGCAAGGGAGTCTTCATCAACCATCCAACCTAAAAGATATGAACATCAACAGAACAGGATACGAAAATCTAACCGACATAGTGAGGTCTGATCTTAGAAAGAATCCTACATCTCAATGACGGACTAATTTTGAATAGAGCTAATGTGGTCCGGCTCCTACATCGTGTCCCTAACCTGAGACTTATAACCATCTCCGGTTCCGGAAGCACCTCAAAACCTTCCTCTTTGCTTCTTCTTTCTCTCTCCCTCTCCCCTGCTGAACAGCTAATATTCTTCACTGAAACTGCACTGATCCTGCATCTGGACCACTCTTAACGGCCTCGGTCCTGGGCCCAGCCACTCTCCACCTGCACTGATGCCCTGGAACCCCTCTGCACTGCGGGACTGTCTCTGTATCCCTACAGCCGCCCCCCTTTTCCAGCACTTGTTCTGCACTTACCTTGCACTTGCCACCAGCTGGCCCTATTTATTTATTACTTTACGCCACTTACCTTGTACTGCACTTCCCCCCCTCCCCTTCCCCTTGCACTTTTCCCCCTCCCCCACCCCTGCACTTGCGCGATCTGAATGACACCTGGCCTAGTAGGATCGTTGTCTGTCTCCCCTTGTTCCTCCCCTCCCTGCCTCGTCGCGCCTTGAAACACCTGTGTATAGGCGCGTTACTGTTAAGACGGATTTCTGAACTCTGTCCTGGTGGCGCAGAAGTTCAGAAGGCCAACCTAATTACTTGGAACAGGGTAACCTCTGGACAAGCCAGACCAATCAAGGTAGCGATCGCGGCGGTCAAGACTAGGTCTCAAGAGGGGTGAGGGTGACTGAAAGCCCGCAGTGAGCACACAAAGCAAGAGCGCTTACAAACTACTCCAAACAGTTGTTTATATCAAAAATAGATACACATTTATTATAAGGCCTTGAAACTAATAACCACAGTAAAAGCAGCAATATACAACGATATTAAACCAACACATACACTATCCACCCAATATATATACAGAATACACAGTTTCACAGCATTAGCAGCACGAAATATGTTATCCACCTGTAGGGGTAGGAAAACAGGCAGTGCGAACCAATGCGTGTGATATGTCCGCCTTCTGAGGCCCCTAACTAGATGGTAGTCCAATCCCTACGAAGAGTGGAGCCTAGCGCTCAAAAGTACCTGCACACGCCGGTGCCAATGGGCAGAAGGTGAAGCTCTTCGGAGGACGTTGGACAGCTCTGTAGGGTGCCCTAATGAAGGAGAACACGGTCCGCGGCTCTAGCGCAGCCTCCACTGTGAGGCAGAAGTAGGGCGCGAGTACGGACAAGGGGAGCTGTATTTACAGCGGGGAAAAGCAAGGGGCACTGCAGGAGGGCGACCAGATCCTAGCTAATCTACTCACCGGTCCCCGAAGCAAGCAGGCCCGAGCTTCTCCTCGATAGATGCAGCTTCTGGCAGGTTCTGAAGAGCAGGGAACGTCTCGTCGTCGTGCAGAGTAAAAAGACGTCCCGATCGAAGAATCCTGCACAGTTTTGTCGCCACGGCAGGGCAACGGAACGGCCGGGTGTATTCAAGCCAAACGAGCACCGTTCACCTCTAGCTTAGGGTTGCTAAGCAAACGAAGCGTGTGAGCGTGCCCCGGACTCAGAATACCACCCAACCTGTCGGCGATTACAGAGCAGGACTCCTTAGTAAGCTGGTCAGTCAACTGGATGGCCCAGAGACACTTCCGAAGGCTTACGGCAGGAGTTGATGAAGGTGCCGGGAATAGCTGGTCCTGCTATTCCAATAGGTCGAAGCGCCAGTACAGGCCTTCTTGTTCGATCTTAGGTGGAA
The DNA here is from genome assembly GCF_040938575.1 of Ambystoma mexicanum. Lineage (NCBI taxonomy): Eukaryota > Metazoa > Chordata > Amphibia > Caudata > Ambystomatidae > Ambystoma > Ambystoma mexicanum. Next base: position 648,782,638 of record NC_090922.1, on the reverse strand, counting down.
AGGGCTTCACCGGACGACAGCAATGAGGAGCAGAAGTTCTTCAGGGGGTCACCAGCGATTCCTCGGTCCAGCCTCGTGTTCGCAGGATACTTGGCTCCTGTATCCCTGGGTTCGTAAGAACTCAGGAGATCGACATGGTAGTGGTGTTTCCAGCTCCCTCTTATCCACGGTTCCCTTCGCGCCAAAACGGAGGGGAGCCAATGGGAGATCCGCTCATCAACACACATACCATACGTGGACCAATCACGGACCACAGTGGTCCCAGGCATTCACACCACCCTAGACTCTCTGGCACCCAGGATGTGTATTGGGACCAGACAGCCCAGCCCACATCCTGGGGGCACTCAAACGACATGTAGAAGCCCGCGAAAGCAACCGTGTTTCGCGGGAAACTACATGCCCAAATAAGGAAGGCCCCGGGTCGCCTGACCCGGGGGAAGGTAAAGGGAGCAAGACGGACAGTGGACGAGACAAAGGAGCCTCGTGGTCCGGCCATTTTGGGTAGCCGGGCCACCCTTTTGTGTTCGCGGCAAAAAGGTGCTCAGAACGGCAAAAGGAGCTCAAAATAAACCAAATGATCGCTGCCACCAGCCCAGTCCCTGAATGACTTGCACCGATCCAAAAACCATCCTACAAGAGTGTCTAGGGTCTGTAGAAGGCTAGAGACCCAAGAGAGCTGTAACTTAGCTTACAGTGCCCTCTTGTGTCGTGTTGCACTAAAATGGCGACACGATAAAAGAAACTACGGGAAACAGCGTTCCCCGGTACTGACTGTCTTAAGGGCATGTCAGTTTCCCCGTAAGAAAGGAGCGAAAGCCCAGAGGAGTACGGCAGAAGGCTGCACTTCTCTGGCAAAGTCAAGAAAACAGGTTGAAAACAATAGCAAAAAGTTTAGGGGTTGCCACATGGAAGGAAAGTTCCCTACAATAACGAAATCTTTCCTAACACTCGCCCCTCCCAGACTATGGACAGGGGGAACTAATCCACCCCTGGATGAGTCTCTTGTTCAGGTCGGTAAAACATTCTGGACAACCCATCAGCATTGCTATGTTGGACACCTGGCCTATGCTCAATAGTGAAGTCGAAGCCTTGTAGACTTATGGACCACCTAAGCAACTTTGGATTCTCCCCCTTCATGTTCATTAGCCACTTTAACGGCTTATGGTCAGTCTGCACAGTGAAGTGGGTCCCATAGAGGTAGGGCCGCAGCTTCCTTAGGGCCCACATAACAGAGAAACATTCTTTCTCTACCGTGGACCATCTGAGCTCTCTGTCCTTAAGCTGGTGACTAATAAAACCGATAGGGTGTTCCTTACCCTTCTCATCTACTTGTGATAGTACAGCTCCTATCCCAGTGTCAGAGGCATCCGTCTGCACGATAAAAGGTCTTTGATAATCAGGGGCCCTGAGCACAGGGGCCTGGCACAAGGAGTCTTTTAAGCCATTGAAGGCCTTCTCACACTCGTCAGTCCAAGTTACCTTCTTGGGTTTTTTCGGAGTTGTGAGGGCAGTCAGAGGAGCAGCTATGGTGCCATAGTCTGCCACAAAATTGCGGTAATACCCCGTGAGTCCTAAAAAGGCTCTCACTTGGGTTTGCGTAGTGGGGGTAGGCCAGTCTTGTACTGCTTGTACCTTACTGGATAGAGGCTGTCTCCACCCTCCAACTACTTCATGTCCAAGGTAAACCACTAAGCCTTGTCCATTTTGGTGAGGGGCCACTCGGACACCCTCAAAAGAGCTAACTGAAGGACTGCTTGGGAACAGGTCGGGGAGAGGTTCAGACTCCTCTTCCCCAACATCTGAAGCCAGTAGCAGTGCTGCGATTTCGACGCTTGGGCCGAAAGCCTTCAGCCTATTCACGGGAAGCACTTTTGGAGCCTGTCCAGGCCTTCCAAGGTCCACTGAATAGTTAACCTCACCCAGGGGCTCCACCACTGGGTAAGGGCCTGACCATTTGTCCTGTAAAGCTCGAGGCCTTATGAGATTCATGATCAGGACTTGCTGACCAAGTGTAAAGTTGATGAGGGAAGCTTTCTGGTCGTACCAATGTTTCACCAGCGCTTGCCCTGCCTTCAATTTATCACTGGCCAAGCCCATCAGAAGTACCATCCGTTTTCTGAGCCCTAGCACATAATCAACTACATTGGTAGTAACAGGGGGAGTGGGCATCTCCCATCCCTCTTTGACGATGGCTAAGGGTCCCCGTACGGGATGACCGAACAGAAGTTCGAAGGGGCTGAAGCCAACACCCTCCTGTGGTACCTCTCTGTAGGCAAACAGTGAGCATGAAGCAAGAAGATCCCATTTTCTTCTCTGAGGCTCCTCCAGAGCCCCAATCATGCTCTTTAACGTCCTGTTAAAACGCCCCCCCAGACCATCGGTCTGGGGGCGGTATGCAGAAGAGAACCTGTAGGTGACCCCACATTCTTTCCACATAGCCTGCCTATACTTCGACATAAAGTTGCTGCCATGATCCGACACAACTTCTTTAGGGAAGCCAACCCTAGTAAACATGCCGAGTAAAGCTTCTGCAACTGGCTTGGCAGTTACAGTTGTAAATGGGACGGCCTCAGGATACCGGGTTGCATGGTCGACCAGCACCAGGATAAACCTATTGCCTGAGGATGTTTGCGGGTCAAGGGGACCAACCATGTCGATCCCTACCCTTTCAAATGGTACCCCCACAACTGGGAGCGGTACCAACGGAGCTTGGATTGTCGCGCCAACCTTACCAGGCAACTGGCAGGCGGCACAACTCCTGCAGTGACTTTCTACTTGCTCCCCCATCTTGGGCCAGTAGAAGTGCATGGATAACCTTTGCTTGGTCCTCCTCATACCAAGGTGACCAGCAAGGGGAACGACATGCGCCAACTGCAGGAGGAAGGGCCTAACAGCAAGGGAAACCACCAACCTCCTATGGTCTCCTTCTGTAGACTCTGTGGGCTCACTATAAAGGAGTCCACCTTCCTGGTAAATCCTTTGCAACCCAGGAGGTTCACCCTCAAGCTGGGAGCAGGCCTGTCTCCTTAGGCCTTCCAGAGATGGGCACTCACGTTGGCCCTTACTGAAGTCGTCCCTATCAGGACCTCCTTCAACTAACAAGTCTTTTAGTTCAGGATGGTCGTTGGGGTCGAACACTTCAGGCATCGCCACCTCCTCGTCAGGCTCGGGCGATTGACCAACTCCCTCCACCGCAATGGTAGGCGAGCTCGGGGGAATATTCTCTTTCCCCCGTCGGGACTTGTTGACTCCTTTCGCCTTGGGTTTCCCCTTCGGCTGGGGCGGCGTATTGGACTTGGCCAATGCTGCCCGTGCTTGAGACCGTGTGTAGGGTCTTTCGGCAGTGTCTCCTACGAGCCCTAGAGCTCTGAGATCATTGCCCAACAAGACCTTTCCCGGGACGTTTCTCTGAATGCTCACTGGAATCCTAACTGCTGTACCATTTAAAGTTAGATTAACAGGGATCACGGGAAACATACGGAGGGGGCCATCAGCCAACTTAGTGGGCATCAGAGGAGCTCTGGCAACTTCCTCTGAGTCTACCAAGGTAGAATCCACTACAGTTCGACTGCACCCACTATCCCTAAGAGCTGGAGTATCCACTCCATTGATCAGCACACTGTCTTTAAAGTAGTGCTTGGTATTATCCGGAATCCTAGCATACGCCTCTGCGACTTTCGGCTCCCAGGAACCCAGGGACACTAAAACTACCTCAGCCTCTATTCCGCTGGGAAATGAGTCTGAGGAGAAGGATGCTCCTGTAATCTCTTCTTCCTCGTAGGAGGAGAAGGCCAGATTAGCGGAGTGGACCCCCAAAGGTCTAACCTTACAACGGGGATCCCCCTTCACATGGTCAGTTGCTCCACAAGAAAAACAAGCCCCATTGGGTCTGTTTACGTAGGGAGGCTTATTGTAACCAGAGTTCTGTTTCGGAGGCGAACCTCCACTACCCTGTGAGTTCTCGTATGGCTTACCCTTATTTTTCTTTTTGTGGCCCTTATGGGAAGAAGATTTAGCAGATTCCCCACCCTCCATATCTTTGGACTTTTTCCCTTCCTCCTGCTTACCAGGATGAGTTTTGTCCTTATGGGACACTCGATGTGACACCCATAAGTCTGCTGCAATGGCCAGCTTCTTAGGATCTATCTCCTTCGAATCGGCCAAATGCTGCTTAAGCTCCGGGGAAGAAGAAGCAAAAATGTGTTCCAGCATGACCAGATTGATCATGCCTTCGAAGGTAGAAACCTTATAACCTTCAACCCAGCCAGTCAAGTTTTTCAGGGACTCAGCTACATACGACACCCAAGTACCACCTTCCTTTTTCTTATACTCTCTAAACCTTTTCAAATATTGGGTCGGAGTCTTCCCAAACTTTAAAATGAGAGTCTGCTTCAACATTGCAAAATCAGCGCGCTCAGCCTTCGACATTTCCATAATGGCACTGCAACCAGAATGGGGCAGTCTGCTGAGTAACCATGCAATCTTATCCGCATTATCAACCTCTTGAACCTCGCATGCATACTCAAACGCATTCAACCAGTCCATAATGTCATTTCGTTCCTCATACACACTGAGCAGATCTTTTGGAAACCGTGGATGAGAGGAAGCCCCAGAACCATGTCCAGGACCCTTGGACCCATTTGCGAACTGAAGCTTGGCCAGTTCCAACTGGTGATCCCTGTCTTTTTGTTTTTCTGCCTGGTCGATTTTCAGTTTGGCTATGCTGAATTCAAGCTCCTGCTGCCTAAACCGCAGCTCTTGCTTCTTGAATTCAAGCATAGCCTCCCCATCAACACTGGCAGAGGAAACGTTAGACATTACATCCTCCCTGTCCTCGTGGTCGTGATGGATCAGTGCAGCGGCAGAACCGTCGGTTCTGCCAGTGAGAGCAGCCCCACCACCTTCTGCACTGTCCTCGGAAGTTATAGCGTCAAGCTGCGCTTCTTGCCACGCCACGATTCTCTGGATCATTTCCAATTTAGTGCCTTGAGAGGAAACCCCTCTCTCCGCACACATCTTCTTCAATGTTTCAGATTTCGAAGCATTTAAGGTTAATAAAGTATTCGTTTCCATACTGTTGATAGGACTATGGCCTTTTTAACGTTATATTCAATACTTTACTGCGTGTCCTGGTTGGAATAACCTGAAAACGCCTCAGCTCGTGCGCAACACTGGATACCCTCAGTCGTATCCCACCGCTGTACACCAATTTGTTAAGACGGATTTCTGAACTCTGTCCTGGTGGCGCAGAAGTTCAGAAGGCCAACCTAATTACTTGGAACAGGGTAACCTCTGGACAAGCCAGACCAATCAAGGTAGCGATCGCGGCGGTCAAGACTAGGTCTCAAGAGGGGTGAGGGTGACTGAAAGCCCGCAGTGAGCACACAAAGCAAGAGCGCTTACAAACTACTCCAAACAGTTGTTTATATCAAAAATAGATACACATTTATTATAAGGCCTTGAAACTAATAACCACAGTAAAAGCAGCAATATACAACGATATTAAACCAACACATACACTATCCACCCAATATATATACAGAATACACAGTTTCACAGCATTAGCAGCACGAAATATGTTATCCACCTGTAGGGGGAAGGAAAACAGGCAGTGCGAACCAATGCGTGTGATATGTCCGCCTTCTGAGGCCCCTAACTAGATGGTAGTCCAATCCCTACGAAGAGTGGAGCCTAGCGCTCAAAAGTACCTGCACACGCCGGTGCCAATGGGCAGAAGGTGAAGCTCTTCGGAGGACGTTGGACAGCTCTGTAGGGTGCCCTAATGAAGGAGAACACGGTCCGCGGCTCTAGCGCAGCCTCCACTGTGAGGCAGAAGTAGGGCGCGAGTACGGACAAGGGGAGCTGTATTTACAGCGGGGAAAAGCAAGGGGCACTGCAGGAGGGCGACCAGATCCTAGCTAATCTACTCACCGGTCCCCGAAGCAAGCAGGCCCGAGCTTCTCCTCGATAGATGCAGCTTCTGGCAGGTTCTGAAGAGCAGGGAACGTCTCGTCGTCGTGCAGAGTAAAAAGACGTCCCGATCGAAGAATCCTGCACAGTTTTGTCGCCACGGCAGGGCAACGGAACGGCCGGGTGTATTCAAGCCAAACGAGCACCGTTCACCTCTAGCTTAGGGTTGCTAAGCAAACGAAGCGTGTGAGCGTGCCCCGGACTCAGAATACCACCCAACCTGTCGGCGATTACAGAGCAGGACTCCTTAGTAAGCTGGTCAGTCAACTGGATGGCCCAGAGACACTTCCGAAGGCTTACGGCAGGAGTTGATGAAGGTGCCGGGAATAGCTGGTCCTGCTATTCCAATAGGTCGAAGCGCCAGTACAGGCCTTCTTGTTCGATCTTAGGTGGAAAGGGCTTCACCGGACGACAGCAATGAGGAGCAGAAGTTCTTCAGGGGGTCACCAGCGATTCCTCGGTCCAGCCTCGTGTTCGCAGGATACTTGGCTCCTGTATCCCTGGGTTCGTAAGAACTCAGGAGATCGACATGGTAGTGGTGTTTCCAGCTCCCTCTTATCCACGGTTCCCTTCGCGCCAAAACGGAGGGGAGCCAATGGGAGATCCGCTCATCAACACACATACCATACGTGGACCAATCACGGACCACAGTGGTCCCAGGCATTCACACCACCCTAGACTCTCTGGCACCCAGGATGTGTATTGGGACCAGACAGCCCAGCCCACATCCTGGGGGCACTCAAACGACATGTAGAAGCCCGCGAAAGCAACCGTGTTTCGCGGGAAACTACATGCCCAAATAAGGAAGGCCCCGGGTCGCCTGACCCGGGGGAAGGTAAAGGGAGCAAGACGGACAGTGGACGAGACAAAGGAGCCTCGTGGTCCGGCCATTTTGGGTAGCCGGGCCACCCTTTTGTGTTCGCGGCAAAAAGGTGCTCAGAACGGCAAAAGGAGCTCAAAATAAACCAAATGATCGCTGCCACCAGCCCAGTCCCTGAATGACTTGCACCGATCCAAAAACCATCCTACAAGAGTGTCTAGGGTCTGTAGAAGGCTAGAGACCCAAGAGAGCTGTAACTTAGCTTACAGTGCCCTCTTGTGTCGTGTTGCACTAAAATGGCGACACGATAAAAGAAACTACGGGAAACAGCGTTCCCCGGTACTGACTGTCTTAAGGGCATGTCAGTTTCCCCGTAAGAAAGGAGCGAAAGCCCAGAGGAGTACGGCAGAAGGCTGCACTTCTCTGGCAAAGTCAAGAAAACAGGTTGAAAACAATAGCAAAAAGTTTAGGGGTTGCCACATGGAAGGAAAGTTCCCTACAATAACGAAATCTTTCCTAACAGTTACAAATGCCATATCATATCATATCATAAAGATTTGGTCATCATTGAATTACCAGAGGAAGATAGAATGGATAGGGTGATTGTGAATACTGCCTCAGCCTTGATCAAACAACAACTAATGGAGGAAGCTCATCATCTGAGGCCAATGGGCTTCTACCTATCAGAACAAGACTCAATGGCACTGGGGCACGACAACAAATGAAGCTACCATCTAGAAAAACACTGAAAGCTGCACCAGCATGGTGAAGCCGATGATGAATCGTCCCGTGACACGGAAAGATGGGGAGGACCAAATAGCATAAGAGAGGCCACGAAAAAGACACTATCAGATGACATGACCCCAATCTTAAGGAAAGAGGGTAATGAGGAAAATTGGAAGTGGTTGGTGGGCTTGTTGGCAGGAAAAATTAATAACCAATAACGCCAAGATGAAAGTGTGGGAAGGGATTTTATACTAGCTAGCTGGAACACCAGGCACTTTACCCACTTGTTTTTAAAAGGAGAACTGCAGATTGATGCCTTTGATGTGCTATGTTTACAGGAAACATAGCTAAAAGAGACTCCGACATTAGCTGGCTACAGTGTTTTCCTGAACACAGCAATCAAGGGCTCAGGAGGAAGACCAATGGCGGGACTCCTGGTGGCCATTAAAAATGACTTACATCTGACCCTTTTACAAACTCTGTAACCAACCACTTACATACAGATGGTGTCTTTAGAGTTACCCAAAGAGGGCAATAATACCCAACGGGTGTTAGTTAATGTAAATATATATTGGAACCCTGCAATCCAGGTCAACGAGGACCTGCCGGAACAGATTCCTGAGTTGGTTGACCAACAAAGGGTAAGATTGAAAGACCCCTGGTTTATCATATTGGGCAACTTGGACTGCATCTGTTTCGATAAAAACCGTCAATGGATTGATGACGATCTATCAACACTGTCCAGAGTCGAGACAAGAGGCCAATCTTGGAGGAACACCATGCTCTCTAGAAACATAGTCATGTTGAATGGCATCATCCTGGGAGATAATCCAGGAAGCATAACGCAGAAAGAGGTCAAGGGTGGTCAAATTTTGATTACATATGCGTCTCTAGTAACATGTCTATGCTTGTGCAAACTGTGGAAGTGGAAGAAATGGTAGCAGGTGACCACAACTTGCTAAAACGTACATGTGCTCCCCTAAACAAGGAAAAAGTAGAGAGATATGGGACGAGCGGGGGTCTAACTCCAGGTATAAATAGGCTGAGGATTAGACCTGACAAAAATATCTGGCCTTAATGAGAAACTAAAGAGGTAAATATCGGAGTTGAAAGACCAAAAGGGAGGCCATGCAATTAACTATGATTTCTTGTTTGAAGACTTTAAGATCAAAAACTCCAGAGGAAGCAAAAAAAAACACTATGTCTTATCGTCATGTTTATGACACAGAGTTTGCGGGAAAAAAAAAATCCTCAAAGGCCATATTCATCTGATTAAGCAGTCCTCTACAAGGCAAACAAGAATACTGATGCAAAAATTGAAACAACAATATTGCATCTGGATCCGACTTCGCAAGAAGAGTATGTCGCAATGTGACGCAGAAGAAATGCTGTGTAGTATTAGCACCAAGAACACGGCAGAGATATGGTCTATTATAAATTAGATGGATTCCCCACAAGATGCCCTAACCACAAACCCAATGCCAGCTGCTGCCTGGATTACTTATTACGCAAAATTTCAGGACAAAGAGGTGGGGGTAAACCCCAAGGTGAATGGCTATGACAACAACAAGGGAACACTTGGCTATTGATCCATCATCTATTGAGGACCACATTGTCAACGCCAACAGTTCAAGAGGCCCAGGCCCTGATGGGATGACCAATGAGATGATGAAGCAAGACCTTAATGAGTGGGCTATATTCCTCCATAATCTCTTCAAATTTATCATAAAATCACAAAGGGTTCCAAAGACATGAAAAGTAGCAATAATCCTTCCAATCTTCAAAAAGGGGCTAAGGACGGATCCAGAAAACTACCTTCCGATAGCCCCATTATATGTGGCTGGCAAGGTGTTTGTCTCAATAAATTTAAAAGTCCACGCAGCCACAGAGATTTATGGCAGTCAGGGTTTGTTAAGGGAGGGGGCTCTCCCTTAAACATCTTTATAATTAACATCTCACAGGTGCGGACGGAGAGGAGTAAGGACCAGAAAATCTTCATGGCATTCATAGATCTATCACTAGCGTTCGGCACCATTAAATGGCCCAAATTATGGGGAGAACTGGCTGATTGGAAATGTTCTAATGCAATCCTGGAAACCATCAAGGATTTATACTCAGGAACGATCATGAAAGTAAGGCTAGATAAATCAGGCCACTAATAATGCCCAATATCAACTACCATAGACTTAAAACAGGGATGTCCACTGAAACAATTGCGGGAGTATCGATTGGCAGACTGCTATACGCCGATGACATTGTGTTGGTGGATGAAACACAGATAGGCTTACAACGGAAACTGGAGGCACTCCAACAATATGTGGAGGCCAATGACCTCCAAATAAATCAAAATAAATCAAGGATTATTTCATTTGGAGTGCCAGAAAAGGGCCTAATAAGAAACCACATGCATGGAACCTGAGAGGAGAAAGAATTTTGGAGGTCGTCTCTTTCACTTATTTGGGAGTCTGCTAAAACAACAGCAGATGTGATGCTGCAAGAGTGGAAGATTTGAGAAGAAAGGCCAAAAATCTTGCTTCTCAATGGAGTTTACTACTTAAAAGATTCTGTGGTTTCTCATTGGTACCCTTAGTCTCTTTCTCAGTCAGTCAACAAGTTTATTCGGATTAAATGTAAATCGATCAATCACATATCAAAAACAACACACAAAAGCAAATACAATCAATAAACCTTATCAAAAAGTGGTACATCAAAGAGTCATTTAAGGGAAAAGTAAAGGGTGAACCAACGGATCCCATCACCCTCTATGTAACTCCCCTTGACTGGGCCCAGCCCCAAAAGTGCCTGTCCGATTGCGACTCAGGGGAATGAGGTTAGCCCCAGACAGGGGGTCGGTCCTCTAGATACGCCTCAGGGGGTACTCTGGGCATAAATGCAGTAGTGAGCTGATAGAAATTGCACTCCTAGGGGTCCTCCCGCCCCTCCATTGTCCCAGGACTCTATTCACCAGTCTCCAGTCCCAGAAGGTCAATTCCACTATGTCCCCCAAACTCTGGACCAAGCTGGCCAATCTGCGACAACCCGCCAAGGTTTCCCTGGTCACAAAAGAACAACCTCTCACAGACCTTAGCAAGTGTAGGCTTTTATTGGCAAGAGCTTCCCTGGACTCCTGCATGTTCCTTTCCATTTTTGGTACCCCATGAAGATACACACAAGCGTGTCCTTTCCGACCTTGGGTAGGGGGCTGAGGTGGGCCTCCTCTAAGCCGTGAACCACTGGGGCTGTTTCCCACAGTTTTGGGGCGATAGGGACCTACTTGGCTATGCCCAAAGTCCACCACCCCAATGTGCTGGCTGATCTTGTTGCCCCCTGCACTGCGATTTTTAACAGGGGCCGGTTGTGCATTCCCAGACATCAGGCTGGGACTAGACGGTGTTGGGGCTATAAGGTCGGGACTCAGAAGGGCTTGGGTCTTAGGAAGTGTCATAGGTATGTCAATTGGGACCTTACAAGCAGCCGGGATATAGATGGGATCCTCCTCCCTCTGCACCTTCACCTGAGTGGCTATAAGGGCTGCAAGCATGTGTCTGATGGCAACCAGCTCAGCCAGAACTTGCTTACACTTGCACCCCCCAAGTCACATATCAGCCTCCGAAGGGGGGCTAAAAGCCAACCCTACATCCTAAAGGGTTTTGCTTTTTTGATGCTTAGATGCCCTAGGTGTAGATAAGGAAGGGGGCGGGCTGGCGAGTGGACTCGCTGTAGACACCGGCACACTTCCGGGGCTTCTGTTGCACAAGGTAAGATTGCGTGCAGGGACATAAACAGATGGGCTGTCCTCGGCACTCGAGCAGACCAAAGCCGAACTGGAGGGGGTCTTTCCCGGCCCGGCACCATTTATAGGGGTGGATGGCGAGGTGAGAACTGCAATGTATCTTTCTGGGGTAGAGCTCGCTGAGGGGGAGCTGCTAACTGATTCTCCCATACCTGCAAAGCCCCCCTCATGATGCACCTGCAACTCCGTCCCAGGACAGAGGATTCTCTGGACAGGGAGCACCTTAGGGGGATTAAGGCTCGGGGTTGGAATGAGAAGACAAGGTTCTTCAGCGGAGGGTGGGCAGAACCTTTCTCCGTTGGGTGCTATGATGGCCTGGGCCACCTGAGTCTTTGCGGTGCAGTCCTCTCCATTGCGTTGGTCCTCATACATATTACCCCGATTGGTGGATAATGATCCTTCCTTGGTCCCATGTTCGATGACCATGCTGCTCCCCCGTGACAGTTGAGCCCCACAGCCCCCTTCTATCCACACTTGGGGGGATGAGGGGGAACAAGTGTAGGGCTCACCCCCAGGTACTAAGACAGTGTTCTAGTCTCTTTCTACCGGATGAAGGTTATTCCAATTTTGACATATGGCGCTGAAACATCTTTTTTCATTTTCAGAGGATAACTGCCCAGTATTGGGAGGAATCTTTTGGAAGAGGATGCTTCGGCTGCCAAAGAGTATACCAATCCAGGTAGTCAGGATGGAACTGTGCTATACATCTATGAAAGCCATAGCAGTTTGGAAAACCTTGCATTTTACCATAAATGCATCGAAGAAAATCCAAGTGGTGGGTTTTCAGTACTAAAGAAAGCAGTGGAATATGACAGTGAAAGTACTTTAACAGAATGGCGTACCATCTGCCAAGCAATTGTAAGAGACCTGGGTGAATAGGACATCTCTTTGGTGAGGAATCCTAATAGGATCAAGAGGAAGCTCTACATGAAAGATTGGATTACGACTCAGGACGAAAGACAGCAGTATGAGCAGCACATTGTCGGGGTGATCTCCCGGGGGTCGGCAGGTCCGTCCGCGGACCTCCAAGGGTGTTGCGCTCACCTGGCTCCCACAGGGGCGTCGATCTGAACTGGACAGCTGTGGTCTTCACCAATGTGACGCGTAGTGCCGAGATGAAGAACTGGACTGGCCCACCTAGCTTCGTTTGCGTGGCCCGTAGAAATATTCTTGTGCAAATGGAGAAAGGGAATTAACCACCCCTGGAGTTGACCGTTAACCCCCCCCACTCCCGCTGATCACCCCACTGATCACCTTTGATGTCCCCTCTTATAGTCTCACCTGATGGTTTGAAAAGATGAGCTCTCCATCCTGAATTGAGAGCAGGGGCGCGTAGATAACCAGTTGCTTCACTGGCTCGAAGGAATTGGTGAGTTCCAGAACAATATTGACTCCGAGATTCCCGGCAAGACGCCGTAAGTATGTAGTTCGTAAGAGTTCAAATGTCTGACTTTCACTCTGTCCGATTCCTTGCAGGTTGCAGCTTGACCCTAGCGAAGAGTTCCTCGTGGCAGCCGGTAATATTCAGGTAAGGATTTGTAATATCCAATACAGTTCGATAAAATAATGTCAATATGTGACCTGTTGCTTTCTCCCTTATTCAGGCGCTGAGAGAAAGTATGAAGTCTTGGGGAATAATGCCTCTGGCGGTAAAATCAGGTAAGTCTATTGTGGTGATGAGGTTTCCCTTGTTTGTCCCTTTGTTTCACTTTGCTGTCCTTTTGTTTCCCCTTAGGGGCTGCGGTTCGGCGAGAATGCAGTGGAAGCTGCGCCGACCCGTGAAGAGGAATAGTACCCCAGGTGGTAAAATCAGGTAAGTCTATGGGGGGTAACTAATATTGCCTCTGTGTATACCCTTAGCTCACCTTGCTGTTCTTGTCTTCCCCTTAGGTGCCGGAGTGCGGCGGGAACATGCAGAAGGATGCGGTGGAATGTGAAGATGCAGCGAAGGCCGGTGAGTTCAGCGCGGCGCTGCAGCAGGCGAGGCGACACGCATAAAATAACTTCTTTCTTCCAGCTCGAAGGCGCGATGGATCGGGAATTCAGGTAAGGATCAAAGGTATTGCTCTTGTTCTAACCTTTTCTCCTTCTTTCTCCCTTTTTCTAGGAGCTCCGAACTCGAGGCGGGTGTGGCAGAAGACTGGATGCAGACTTGCAGGCACGGTGAGCGTTACGCCGCTGGATGCAGAATAACGCGAAGCGTGTGCTGCTCTTCGGTCGTGGTTTAAATAGCCTCTAAAGTAGTCCCAGGTAAGTATTCCTCCCCAGCCCCACCCGTGTAAAAAAATAGTCCCTAAGTAAAGTAGTCCCTTCCAAGCCTCTTTTGGCTTGGAGCTCTTGCAGCATGGTCTGCATCAGGTACGTTTTAATCTATGAGCCTGGCGCCTATGGCGCCATGGCCACATCGTGGTCTTGGCTGTGAGGCCCTCGTCAGGGTGTGTTCTGCATGATCAGCGCCTTGCAGCGCCGTCCGAGTTGCTCTGGGTTTGTAGCTTCTGAGTTTGAGGCCTACTCTGGTGCTGAGGCCTACTTGGCCTGATCCATGAGAGGCGGCATATGGTTCACAATACAGGGGGTCGTAGTGAGCGGCAAAGGTCCTTATGGATGAGTGACTTATGTCGTTGCGGTTATAGTAGCAATGAAGCATTTGCAAGCATATACACAAGCTCTTCTTTGTGTCTTGCGTTTCTGCGGTGCTGTAGCTTGGCCTATATGAAAAATAACAACGATGCATCAGTGTGTGTGAACGGTCTGTTACGTCATGGTAGTGAGTATGTGCTTCATGTGAGATTGTTGTGGGTCTGAACAGTTGTGCATGGTGGCACGTGTGTTACCGTCCATCGGCTATGTTGTCATGGCATCTCTAACGATGGTGGCTTTCATTGCAGCAATGTTAGTCGAGTAGATCCATATGGTCAATGTCAGCTTCGCCGGAGGTCCCAACATGTGGCTTAACTGACGGGCAGTTTCCCTGGCCGTGTGGGGCATGGCCACGGTAGATATTGACGTCTGGGGCATGTGTGAGCGGGTCGAATTCCTCTCGCGGTGGGTGCTTTGGCCGTGATAATCTAGGCCATGGTCTGGCTGAGAATTGGGGGAAGGGAGCTTCCCATCTTCCCTCTTCAGTCCTCCCTCTGGTCGACTTGTCGACCACAAAATTATCCACTCTCTTGTCTCCTCTCACTCGCCATACCTTCGTTATTCCCACCAAATATCCGTATCTGTCCACATGATCTTCAAAAGACCAATACATGTAGACACATCCACCACCAGGTTTACAGTAAACCCACTTCCCAACGTAATTCTTTGGGTTCCTTGGATTTTCAACTTTAATTGATGGGGGGGACAAGTCTGCATCCAGTATTTGTTGGCATTGTCGCTCACGTTCCCTGATGATAATGTCTGCATTCATGTCATCTTCAGCTGGCATTAAGACGTGCATGCCTATCATTTCTTCAGCAGTGTGTTTAGATCTTGTCTTCCATGCCTTCATTCCCATTATAGTGGCCATTCCTAAAATCACACAACCTGCTACTACTTTGAGGCCGTCTGATAGCCAAAATGGCATCCAGGACCAGATGTATGAAAACCAGCTACCTTCCTTCGTCACTCCTTTTGCTTTATCTTCCATCTTGGCGTGCATCTGGGTGAGCTGTGATACCACCTCCAATAATGTACCATTATCTTCATCATTAGCAGGGATAAATGTGCGACATGAACTTCGTATTTTTCCGCAAACACCTCCTTCCATTGGTGTTAGGAGGTCCAGTAAGTATCTATTTTGTAGGGCCACCATTCGCATTGCTAGTAGTTCTTCTTTTATTGCGTTGAATCCGTTCACAGTGGAGTTGATTGTCAGCATGAGCTCTCACCTGGTTATCTGCAACCATTTAGCATTGGCGTATGCCTGTACTCCGGGATGTATGATGGAAGAGAAGAACATTGCTGCTCTGCTGAATAACCTGTGTGCTGGTGGAATGTCACTCAGTGATGTCTCCGATTTTCCCCACAGGTAATTTCCTGTCAGTGGTTCTCCTTGCCTCTTCACTCTGGAAAGGCATACTGTGTTGTTCCCTTGTTTCCCTCCTCCCATTCTCAGCAATCTTTGCCTTCTTTTATTTCCTTCGTCCATTATAGGGAAATTTTCCAGGTTAACGTGCTTTTGTGATACCACCAGTGATGATACGTTGATGTGTACCATAGTACATACTCCATCCCACATTGGCAGCAGGCTGTGGTATGCTCTTACTCCACAAGCCCAGTAGTGGTCGATTAGTACAGCTGTTCCTGCACCCCCCTCAGGAAGCTTCACTATTCTATTGCATCCTTCATTTGTTCCAACGTCTATCTCTCTGTCATGCTGGTAACACAGTGTCAGTGCTGTTAGGGGAAGTATTGTTATTGGTTCCTCTTGTTTATCCAACCACGTCACCATGCAGCACTCTTCGTCCACTCTTTATAGCACTTGTCATTTTCTTCTTGTACTTTCATCACGGGTGACTTTGCCAACGTCAGCATTTTGCTTCACGCAACTCCATCCACCCATCCATCCTTTGTGAAAACCTTTCCATATATCAGTATCAATGGTCTTTCCCAGCATCCTGGTTCACCAGCAACCTCTTTTGCATACCACTCGCATGGTAGGTAATTCAGCGTTACTTCTTGTGTTTCTCCTTTTTCTGGTACTTCTGCTATATACTTCAGTCCTTTCATCAGTTGCCAAGAATCATCATACATGGGGAGTGTTTTGATGAAGTTGTTCTCGTATGGGTATGTCGATCTTGATTTCCACCGGAGTGTTGCCCTTTTCCCTTGGAACCTTCCTCTCGTTTGAAATAATGCTAAGTATAGCAAGCATTCAGCAGTTGTTGCAGGTACTTCTGTGGCAACAAATGTTCTGGAAGCGCTCATGGGGTAGGGAATCAATGAACACACACATAGCAGTTGTCCTTTGTCGTATCCTTACCAATTTTCGACATGTGTTTATACCACATGTTGTTAGAGACGTGTGCAGATTCTGTGAGATATGTGTCAACCCATTTACATCACTTGATATACCCCGTTTGTTCCTTTTAACATTTTGCCCTGTGCTAGTTGTACCACCTGTCACACTGCTCCTTGCAGGCATTGGGAGGGGAATATTAGTAGTGGGAACTGCAGCCACATAGAAAGCATAGTATGCCTGCAGGACAGCGGCAGTAATCAGGCCAGCGGTCAGGAATATGGTAAGCATTTGATTACAGTTGCTAATACCACTGACATTTCCACTCTTACCTTTGCTGCGGTCCTCTAGCTACTTTAGATAATATAGGTGCCCGCCTGAAAATTTCTGAAAATGTGCGTTATTTGGTAGTATTGTTTAGTTAAGCCCTGCCTATTAGATAATCGTACATAAGAAATGTATTATAGTATACACGTATCCTTCTTCTTTTTAGGTATTTTGGTCTTTTTATATCATATACTAACTGATGTGATAGTGCTTCTGGGGTATTGTCGTCTGCAGGCAGCATTTACCCCTGGGCAGTGACTCTGATATATATATATATATATATATATATATATATATATATATATATATATATATATATATATATATATATATATATATATATATATATATTACATGGACACGGTAGCGTCCATGTGGTTATGGTTAAATTGGTGTTTCCATAGGAAGAGCATTTTTTGGGTGGCTTATAACTTCGCTCCCTCTGGACGAATCCTCACCAAACTTTGCAGAAGAAGTATATGGCCCACTCTGAATTGTTCTGCAAAGTTTGGAGAGGTTTGGTCCGGGGGGGGGCAAAGTTATAGGGGGGATCCCAAAACTTTTGTTTTTTCCCATAGACATAATGGGAAAAAACTTTGCGCACGACTATAGCCCAAACCTCTGGACGGATTTACACCAAATTTGCGGCAGGAGCGTGCTTTTGCAAATTTGGTGTAAATCCGTCCAGTAGTTCTTTTTAAAATGACCAAAATGTAAAGCAAAAAAATTAGTGATATCTCTGTTCACTCCGCGGACGGACTTCCCGGTTCGCTCCGCGGACAGTGCCCTGATTGAACAAGCGGCTTGCGTGATGTCCACGGACATGCGACGTGTTCGCTGATTGGACGGCGTGGTGCGTGAAGCGCGTCAGATTTTCTGTGGCCCCGCCATCCTGCATTCGCGGACGACCGCGGACAGCGCGGTGAAACATGGATTAAAAATTGTATTTAGTGGAGTGCGTTGGTGTGTAACAGTGTTTGGGGAGGGTGAGGGAGTATGAGATAGGTTCAATGTTCTGTTTTTTTTATGTGCTAGACACTTTTGTTGTGTTCGATTTTTCTGCGGACAACACGGCTGTTCTGAAATGTTCGTAAATAAACAGAATGGATTCGGTGTCAAGTTGAAAGTGTTCTAAGAAGACTCGTGGTGTCCTGGAATGTTCGCAGGGGGTGTCCTGAAGACGTTGTCTGTAGTGTTTATTGTCAAGCTGAAAGTGTTCTAAGAACACTCGCGGTATCCAGAAATGTTCGTACATAAAGAAAATGGGGGTGTTCTGAGGACGTTGTCCTTATTGTTCACTGGCAAGTTGAATGTGTTCTAAGAACACTTGCGGTGTCCTGAAATGTTCGAAAATGAACACAATGTGGGTGTTCTGAGGACGTTCTCCGCATTGTGTGCCTGCTTAGCTGTATTCAATGAGGGAATGGCACAGAGAATGAAGTGGAAATGGTAGAAGGGCTGTCTAAGAGTTATGCGGTCTGCGGACAGGGCGTGCTACATCCGGGGTTTTCCAGCAAATCCAGCATGGAAAGAAGACTGTAGGGATCAGCCAATCAGATGTTGAGGTTGTGGATTTGTGTTCAAAGAGACTGTGTGTGTAGTGAAGATGGCAGAAGTGGAGAAAGTCAGGGTGTTGGTGCTCGGAGATATCTTTGTGCATGGTTTACAACAGTATGCTCAATGCAGGCATGTTGCAAATAATTTTGATGTTAAAGGAGTGGAGGGGGTGTGGAACACTGTAATGTACAGGGAATTGTACAAGTTTGTGAAGATATGGGCAGGATCAACAGTCCCCATGTGGTAGTTTTGCACTATGGTGCTTTGGAATGTAAGGGTTGCTTAGGAGAAGGTTATGTGAAGATTTTAGGAGTAAAGTAAGAAAAAGAAAAAGAAAAAAATACAAAATAACAGGTGTCTGTCAAGCATCTGCAAAAACCCCCAAAAAAACGGCTCTTTTCTGAGCCAACCTCAAAGGGGAAATGGGACACACTATTTAAATTTACATTCACCACGCTCAGATTTTCAATATGTCCGCGGACATGGCGGTAGTCCGCGGACATCAAAATCACTAGCTAGGGGTTCAGTATGTTCTATGTTACATGTATATAAAGTCAGGGATATTATGGTTAAGTTGTGCTACTAAAAACATATGAAATTCAGTAAAAAAACGTTGTTAAAGGGGCGTTATGGTTAAGTTGCGCTACTAAAAACCTATGAAATTCAGTGAAAAAACTTTGTTAAAAGGGACGTTATGGTTAAGTTGCGCTACTAAAAACCTATGAAATTCAGTGAAAAAACTTTGTTAAAATGGACGTTATGGTTAAGTTGCGCTACTAAAAACCTATCAAATTCAGTAAAAAAACTTTGTTAAAGGGACGTTTTGGTTCAAAGTAAAACCGAAAAACCCCTGAAATTCGTCAGTTATGGTAAGATAAGCAACCATAACTCGCGCCACCGTGCACTGCTAACACTAACACCCAGGACATCAAAGATGGCATCACAAATGTCATTGATGACATCACTGATGACATCACATGTGCATTTACTTTTCATGAAAACTCTGTAGGAGGGATTCTTATAATGTTGACCAAAAAGTGTGAAGGATCATTTGAATAAATATCATGAGCTAATTAGTGCATTAAGCAATGCATTGATATAAATAGCATTCTATTATGAAGTTCTATTCAGTATACTAAGCAACTCATGCAGAAACTTAGGCAGTGTGTGCAGTATACATGATGAAGGTGCAATATTCATAATCTAACATGTAATAAGTAGCTAATAAAACCCACTTAATACATAATTACACTTAATACAGACAAAACACAAAGAGACAACAACACATACAAATATGAGTATATACAGGGACAGAGAAGTAAGCAAAAAAGCAGAAGTAGTAGCAAAAAGAGTTCATAACCTAACTGATTATCTTTATGCAGAGAAATGATTGCTCTGTTTCAAAGGTGCTACTTACTGTATGTATGTGTATCAAATGATGTCAGTGAACCCTAAGGAAAGGAGTGTGAGTACAATGTATACAAATATGAGCATATACAGGGAAGGTATAGTAATAAAAATAAAACTATGAGAAAGTGCTGATAACTCTAATGTTTATCTTCATGCACAGAAAGGATTGCTCTCTTTCAAGCCTGTGTCTTCCGCTATATATATGTTTCATATGATATGACTTGACCCTAAGTCTACAAATATAGTACCTTTTCAATTTTTACTTCCTGACTGTTACTGAAGAAAACTATGTGGCTTAGATATGTCACTAAAGGAAAAAAAGGGAGAGCCAGCCATGTGATGTCATCAGTGATGTCATCAATGACTTTTGTGATGTCATCTTTGATGTCCTGGGTGTTAGTGTTAGCAGTGCAAGGTGGCACGAGTTATGGTTGCTTATCTTACCATAACTGCCGAATTTCAGGGGTTTTCCGATTTTACTTTGAACCATAACATCCCTTTAACAAAGTTTTTTTTACTGAATTTCATAGGTTTTTAGTAGCGCAACTTAACCATAACGTACCTTTTAACAACGTTTTTTCAATGAATTTCATAGGTTTTTAGTAGCGCAACTTAACCATAACGTCCCTTTTAACAAAGTTTTTTCACTGAATATATATATATATATATATATATATTACATGGCCACGGTAGTGGCCATGTAGTTATGGTTAAGTTGGTGTTTCCATAGGAAGAGCACTTTTTGGGCGGCTTATAACTTCGCTCTCCCTGGACGAATCCTCACCAAACGTTGCAAAATAAGTATTTGGGTCACTCTGAATTCCTATGCAAAGTTTGGTGAGGATTCGTCCAGGGGAGGCAAAGTTATAGGGGGGGGTCCCAAAACTTTTTTTTTCCCATAGACTGAATGGGAAAACATTTTTGCTCTCGTCTACAGCCCAAACTGCAGGACGGATTTTCACCAAATTTAGACCAGGAGCAGCAGCTTGGTCCCGAAAGCGTGCTTTTGCAAATTTGGTGAAAATCCGTCCAGTAGTTTTTTTTAAATGACCAAAAAGTAGGTAAAAAAAAATTAGTGATATCTGTGTTCGGTCCGCAGACACACTTCCCTGTTCGCTCCGCGGACAGTGTCCGAATTGGCCAATCGGCTTGCGTGATGTCCGCGGACATGCAACGTGTTCGCTGATTGGACGGCGTGGAGCGTGAAGCGCGTCAGATTTTCGGTAGCGCCTGCCATCTTGGATTCGCGGACGTCCGTGGACAGCGCGGTGAAACTTTGTTCACAATTTGTATTTAGTAGAGTTTGTTGGTGTATAGGAGTGTTTGGGGAGGGTGGGAGTGTATGAGATAGGATGAAAGTTGTGTTTTTTTATGTGTTAGACGTTCTTTTTGTGTTCGATTTGTCTGCGGACATCACGGGTGTTCTGAAATGTTCTAAATAAACTGAATGGGGGGTGTTCTGAGGACTCAATATGTGTCCGTTTTATTCGCAAGCAAGCTGAAACTGTTCTAAGAACACTCGCGGTGTCCTAAAATGTTCGCAAATAAACAAAATGGGGGTGTCCTGAGGAAGCTGTCAGTATTGTTCGTTGTCAAGTTGAATGTGTTCTAAGAACACTCGCAGTGTCCTGAAATGTTCGCAAATACACAATATGGGGGTGTTCTGAAGACTTTGTCGAACACTCGTTGTGTCCTGAAATGTTCGCAAATATGAATGGGGGGTTGTGGCTGGCAAGTTGAATGTGTTCTAAGAACACTTGCAGTGTCCTGAAATGTTCGCAAATAAACAAAATGGGGGTGTCCTGAGGACGCTGTCAGTATTGTTCTCTGTCAAGTTGAATGTGTTCTAAGAACACTCGCGGTGTCCTGAAATGTTCGCAAATAAACAAGATGGTGGTGTTCTGAAGACGCTTCTAAGAACACTCGCGGTGTCCGGGGAATGTTCGTAGGGGGTGTCCTGAGGACGCTGTCCGTATTGTTCTCTGTCAAGTTGAATGTGTTCTAAGAACACTCGCGGTGTCCTGAAATGTTCGCAAATACACAAAATGGGGGTGTTCTGAAGACATTGTCAAACACTCGCTGTGTCCTGAAATGTTCACAAATATGAATGGGGGTTGTGGCTGGCAAGTTGAATGTGTTCTAAGAACACTCGCGGTGTCCTGAAATGTTCGCAAATACACAAAATGGGGGTGTTCTGAAGACGTTGTCGAACACTTGCTGTGTCCTGAAATGTTCGCAAATATGAATGGGGGGTTGTGGCTGGCAAGTTGAATGTGTTCTAAGAACTCTTGCGGTGTCCTGAAATGTTCGCAAATAAACAAAATGGCGGTGTCCTGAGGACGCTGTCCGTATTGTTCTCTATCAAGTTTAATGTGTTCTAAGAACACTTGCGGTGTCCTGAAATGTTCGCAAATAAACAAGATGGTGGTGTTCTGAAGACGCTTCTAAGAACACTCGCGGTGTCCTGAAATGTTCGCAAATAAACAAAATGGGGGTGTCCTGAGGACGCTGTCCGTATTGTTCTCTGTCAAGTTGAATGTGTTCTAAGAACACTCGCGGTGTCCTGAAATGTTCACGAATAAACAAAATGGGGGTGTTCTGAAGACGTTTCTAAGAACACTCACGATGTCCTGGAATGTTCGTAGGGGGTGTCCTGAAGGCGTAGTCCATATTGTTCGCTGGCAAGTTGAATGTGTTCTTAGAACACTCATGGTGTCCTGAAATGTTCACAAATAAACGAAATGGGGGTGTTCTGAGGACACTGTCCATATTGTTCAATGTCAAGTTGAAAGTGTTCTAAGAACTCACGCGTTGTTCTGAAATGTTCGTAGGGGGTGTCCTTAAAACGCTGTCCGTATTGTTCGCTGGCAAGTTGAATGTGTTCTAAGAACACTCATAATGTACGCGGACATTAAAGGTTTCCATAGACCATAGTTGAAATGTTTGACTCTATGGATGTGATATGCTGCCGTGGTTGTTGCCTGGGCATAGAGTCTTGGGTGCATGGCCACATTCATATTTGCTTATAGCTTTGGTTGAAAAACAAATGTATAAGGAACAAAGGTATTACATACTATGGATGTGATATGCTGCTATGGTTCTCCTTATTATTGTATACTTACTGTTTGGTCTAGTTACCGGAGTACATGTATTTCTTGTTAATTTCTGTGATAAAAGAAAATAGCATGTAGGTATTAGTATTTTGTGATGACTTATTACATTGTATAATCAACATATTCGTTTTTTTTTGGACCCTCATATTTAGTAGATTACAAATCAGAGTACTGTGCAATTTGCTCAGTTTCTGTATTTGTTGCTTAAATCATTGGGTCTGTGGGAGAAAAAAAAATCCATGATGGATTAAAAAAAACCTTTTTCTGTTATGCTACAGTTTATTTGTTTGTTTGTTTTCAGTGTTCACTTGTTGTTTCTGGCTTTATACTTTGGCTTGTTGCATTTTTTTGGAGCAGTAACATATTTATTTGTTTGGATATTATAACATTTTGGAGCAGTTAGATACCAATTGGCGTATTCTAACTGGTTTTTTTTTATATATTTTAGTGGTATTGATTTATCTATTTGGATATTGTTAAATTTTGGGACAGTTAGATACCAATTGGCGTATTCTAACTGTGTATTTTTTGGTCTAATTTAGTGGTATTCATTTATCTGATTAGTTGTTGTAGAATCTTTGAGCAGTTAGATAGCTTTTGGAGTATTCTAACAGTTTATATTTTTTTAACACAAGTTTACTTAGGGTTTAAATACAGTTTAGTTATCAAATTTTGGTTTTAAGAACATCAAATAAGCGTTTGTAAGATTTGCTGGTAATCTCTGCTTTAGAGTAATGGTACTATCATTACATTCAAACCATCCACATTTCTTTTTTATATATGCAGTGTAGTGCCCTGAATTGGTTGTGGCTCCTGCATGGTAGATTATACATATTGTTGTGAAGGTTTTCTTACCAAGTGATATTTGACCATGTGTGAATCCAGTCAGCTTGCAGTTGTTTTTGGTACCATCTGCATTGTAACGTAGAAGCATTAGTATTACGTATTTACTATGTGTTTGTATTACTAACGTGGAGCGATTATCTGAATTGCAGGCAGAGCATAATCTACCATGGTTTGCATTTTGTACAAGTCGCTGAAATGGAATGGATTCACAATTTGGTATTGATATATATATGAAGCGTTCATTGGGGATTTCTTCTTGTGTCACATTGTTGTAGAGAGTGCATGTATGTTTCCACATGTATGACATCTGAAAGATTTCATTTATAGGTATGTTTTTGTTTTCCAGTACTTGTAGTAAGTACATTAGAAATTCTTGTGGATCTTCCTGTGAGTTTATAGTGAATTTCACCATTCCAGCACAGTAGTCCAATTGTTGTCTTATTCCATAAACACTATACGTGTTTTCAGGATTGTTTGCTGCATTTCTGTGAAGTATTAACATTTGCAAACACAATGGGTCTGTACTGTGTAAGTAAATGTTGTCAACAATTGGTGGTAATTGAAATAGAATATTCATTGCTACATTTGCGTAGCAACTTACACCAACTATATTTGAGAATTTAAATGGTCCAGGTAGTTCTGTATCTAACTGCTTTTTTGGAGTTTGTCTTCCTTGTTTAAAGAAGTACCTGGTTTACTTTCCCTAATTGATTCTTTTTTGCTTGTGGTACTTGATGAAGTATTAGTTTCTTTTACTCTCTTTGGAGGATTTGCAGTGACATCCTGTTGCATTTCTGTTTGATTTATTTTTCTTTTATAACGTTTTACTTTTTGTGGAACAGAATATGTGTTTAGGTGGGGGGTGTATAGTGAGCAAAGTCTATTGTATTCTAAAATGCAAGGAATATCAGCGATTATTTTACTTGCATCAAAGTTGATTAGAAATAGACCGTCAAGTGTACATAAGCGTGATAGTTCTACGTAGCTCATGCCTTCTTTAAAGACTGTGTTACCAATATCTATCATTGCTTTGTCTAGGGTAAGACCGTGTGATTTATGAATCGTGACTAAGTATGCAAGAGTTAAAGAAAATTGTTCTCTGCGTACATACATATCTTTGAAGAGAAGGAATCTAGCTGTTGAGCGTCCTATCCTTTTTACTTCTGAAAGTTTGTCAAAGAGTATATTGACAAACTGAATTTTGTTGTCGCGTGGGTATGTTTGAAAGCCAACAACTGTACCCAGTGCTCCATTAACTAGTCCTTGGTCCACGTCAAGGTTACGTTTAAGCATTACTCTGCAATTTAAGGATAATTTTAATATCTTTTCTAAGCCTGCTGTGTTTGAGATTGATTTTTCTAAACTATTTAGTCTTGTTGTGGCTTGGTCACACATGGGTAGTGTCATAATCTAGTTTGTCTGTGGCGCTAATTTCCATGATTGGTTGCATTTATTTACTTAGCATGATTTCATTGAATTTGAAACAGCTTGCAAGAGTTGGCATTAAGGCCATACAATTGACATTTTTGTGGGCTAATTGTTCCATAACATCTGTAGCACATGCATTATCGCCATAAAGTGCATTAATGTGCCAGGTTTTCAATATTGCTTCTGCTTCTTTAGAAAGTATACCAACTCTGATACTTTTTAAAATGTTGGCATAAGTGAGATCTGCAGATTGCCGCATGTTTTCTGTTAATTCTCTGTATTGGAAATGTTGCCAAAGGTTAACATTTCCAATGCTGCCAACAGTTTTACGGCAGAGTTTGTGTCCTAATGTTTTAAAAATAGGCTCACCTTTTACTGGTGTTAATTGAAGCAGATCTCCAACAACAATAATGTGTTTTCCTGCAAAGAGCTCTTCATAGTCTGTTTTGAGTACTTCTTGTAATATGAGGTGAATCAAAGCTAACATCAGGTTGGAGACCATGCTCACTTCATCTATTAGTAGCATTTCCATTTGTTTCAATACTCTGCGTAATTCCATTGCAGCTTCTGCAGAAAGTTTGTAATAGTCTAATTTGTTCTGGTGTTCTACTGGTAATAGTAGTAATAGGTGTAATGTAACACCACCTATGTTGTAGGCAGCTAAACCTGTGGGGGCAGTGACAACAGCTGACAGTTTGTTGTTTGTCAATTGTTGAAGGAACTTACTAATGGTTTTGATTAGGAATGTTTTGCCAGAACCAGCTTCACCACTGACGTACAATACTATAGGTTTATAATTATGGCAGGAACATTCTTTATTTTCATGTTTTACACCATGTGCAATTTGTTTTGTTACTTCTTGAAAAATGCTACTTTGCTCATTGTTTAGTTTTGATTGTAGTATAGTTAAGTCTTCTTTATCTTCATACTGACACATGGCGTTTTCTAGTTCTATCATAGCTAATTGTACCTCATTTATTATTAGTGGTTCTCCCAGTGGTTCTTGGCTTCCTGTTACAGAGGGTTGACTACTGTCAGGAGTGTCCTTATCTAGTTGGGCTTGGAGTTCTTCTTCGTGTTGCTGTTCATTGTGCAACATTGTTTTGTACTGTGTAAAGTTTACATCAGTTATAGTGCTTTCATTTGCTTTGAAAGCATCCTCATATGAGTCATAGTTATCTAGTATTTGTTCTTCTTTTCTCCATGGTTTGAAGAGTTGTAGCAGGGACATGTAATATACTTCTTTATGTTGAGGAGTCTTTAATGACAATTTGATATGATTAATTACATTTGGTTTTGTGAGTTTAACTAAGCTGCCTTCACAGTTTGTCACTCTATATTTACCTTTTTTTTCATCAGGTTTCATATTATTTTTGTATGTGTAGTTTTGGGCTATGTGGTATAGACACATGGTTTCTAAAGTATTACTTCTGTTTGGGTAGTATGTATCCAATAAATTGTTTTTTAAAATGTCTTGGCTGTTGGGATCATGTTTGGCTATTGTTTCTATATCTTCATATGATTTTAGAACTCTTTTTCTAGATTTAGCTGGACCAAGACTTAGCCATACTATATTTTCAGATTTACCACACAATGCAGTACCAGTTAAACGATCAGCTGCTTCATATGATCCACATTCTCTATGGGTGAACATTTTTATGCCCAAGCTGTATAATTTCTGAGACACTGTTTTATCTGATGACAGGTCATTCCAGAGGTCTTGGAGCTCTGTCTTTTCTGCTTTAGTTAAGTATGCTGTGACATATCGTGCAACTGCAGTAGAATTGTCTCCAATGTACTGCACATCTATGTTTGCATTCCATAAGTGGGCAATGATTGCATTATAATCATTGATATATTTTTCTTCTTCTTTTCTTTTTATGTAATATGTATTTTTAGGTGACTTACCTTTAACACTATGTCTAACTGAAGACATGAGGTTGTTCACTTGACCTGTATTTGTAACTGGTCTAGGGAAACCAAATCGGCATTTGGTGTAGTATTTCCCTTTGTTTTTGTATTTGCGACGACAATATTTTCCAAATTTGTGTCTTTGAAATTGTAAAATTTGTACATGAAGATCACTATTTGTGGCTTCTGATGGAATTTCACAAGTGACATATTTTTCAATAAACTGTAAAACAGCGGTATCACTGTCTTGACCAAATTTAGGAGCATCTTTAATCCATAAAAGCATGTGGATATCTGGTGCTCCTCTGGCTTGGTATTCTTTTCTCCAAAAGAAGTGTTGCACTTCTCCAAGGGGAGGAACAGTTTTATTACAAATAAAATGTAGTATAGCAATGAAGCGATGGTGAAAATATCTTGAAACATTAACAGGATCCAAATAACAAAGTTCTCCAGGTGTTAGTATATCTATGTTTGTTTTGTTTTTATTTGATATGCGTAGGAAATCATGTAAATCTTCCCATGCATATTCTGCACAACTTAATGTAACAAACCAAGTGGGTGTGCCAAGGTTTCTGATCATACAACGTACATCTCCATAACGTCGAAACCAGTACTCTTTAGTATATTTGCTAATAGATTTGTAATATTTGATTGTAAAACCTCATCCTTTTGTTGCACTTTTTCTAATAATTGTGTAGCTGTCATATTTTGAAAGTGTGATCCTGATTTTAATATATGTGAAAACTCCGTAACATAAAGTTGCTAGTTCACTTTCAAAGAGTAGGTGGAATATGTATTCCACATTTTGTCTAAATCTGGGATCTTCAGAATACATCCGTAATGAGCGGTATTCTGAAGCTGATATTTGAATAGGTCTATCATCAGACCTTCCTCCTTTGCCAGTAGGAAAGAGTAGAGGAAAAGCACATGCTTCTATACTTTTTTCCCATATGCTGATTGGCGATCCTTTTGTTTGACGCATTTGGTACGTTTCCAGTACATCTTCTACGGTGTCATTAGAGTGCAAATATGAATTGTATAATGGTCTAAAGTATTTGATATTGTAGCAGGATCTAGTAGCTCAAATTGACCAGCTTCTTGTGTTTCTTGAATTATTTCAGTTGTATCTTTCAAGTTTTCTTCAATATTAATTTCTTTGTAATATTCATTATTCTCTTTAAGATATTGGAAGGCTTGTCTAACTTTATATAAATCTACCAGCTGTTGCCATATTTTTTTGTCTTTTGTAGGTACTCCATTTACTAAGATAATTAAAGATTGCTGCATTGGACGTTGCACTCCTAGAGTATGCACATTTTCTTTTAGATCTAATGGTAAATAAACTACTTTTCCACAAATGCCTTTTACCAATTCAGAGGGAGGTAATTTTGCTGTTTTTGGTTGAAGGCATATTATTGCTTGAATTGGGTGTACTGTTTGAATTATGATGCTCTCATATAAATTAAGTTGTTGTAGGGGTTTTGGTACTGGGTATAATTCCAAATTATTTGTGATAGCACGTGAAGGAGTTTGGTTGTTGTCAAGTTTTGTAGTGCAGTAACAGCAAAGTATTAAGGGCTCAGTTATTTCGTATTTGTTTTCTGATACAAGGTAGAGAGCTAATTCAAACCATTTAGAATCTTCATTGTCTTCTATTTTGTATGATAGGTCTACAGTTTTTGTGTTACTTTTATAAAAAGTTCTACGGCAACATACACATACATGGTTTGGTACTTCAGCTGATGTACTTTTAAATTTTAGTATTTCTTTTTTGTATGTGTTTAGCAAAAGGTTGCCATGTGTAGAATTGTTGCTTAATTGGTTTAAAGCTATTTCATTCTGTAAATTGCTTTCATTTACAAAATATCTTTTCTGGATATAGTGAATTTCTTCAAGTAGGTCTTTCTCTGTACCATGTAGAAGGATGTTATTTAACTTTGCTAGTGCTAAAGCAGGACTTTTAGCATAGTACAGTTTATAGACTAGATTTCCTATAGTGGAATGATGTGTTGATATCCTTTTGATATCATGGAAAGTGGTTTTACAAGTAGGTCCTGTAATGCAGGCCAATGAATGTCCTTGTCGTCCTGTGTACTTGCGCACTGGACAGGTATCCATATTTTGCAGTAATTTAATTTTGATTTTGTCTTTGCTTTTTACATATTTATTTTAGGAATTGGCGTAAAGATTTAAAACATTGTTTGGGAATGTTACACATTGACGTGCATGGCCATTTGTACAAGTTTTCAGGGCATATTTTTGCAAGGAGTACTTCTTGTTCCATTATGGTATTATTCATTTTTCATAACCTCGACCACTGCTATGTATGGCAATTGTATTTGTTTGCTTTTGTTTGTACGCTTCTTCATTAAAATATGGTTCTGTGCTCGTAGTGTGATTCCATTCCCCTCCGCAGATACTTAAGAAGTTATTTCTGTTGACATTTCGCTTATTATAGCTTCGTTATATCTTCCTCCGCAAATCTGGACCAAATTGGAAGGATATGTCTGGAAAACGTTGCTGGGTCTCCCCAAGTCTACTGCAATAGCTGCCATCAGAAGGGAGCTAGGACTGGTTTCTTTAACATCCCTGGTAAACCAAAGCGCGATGCGCTTATATAGAAAAATCATCTCTGCGGACACACTACCGATTTTGAACATCATTCACGCAGAAACTTCCACCGGCAACTGTTTCGCACTAAAAAATTGGGTTAACAGGAGACTAGAAGATCTAGAAATGATCAAATGTTCCCCGACGGAGCTAAAGGAAAACCCAGATCGTATCAAAACAAAAATGGAAGACATGGATTGGATTACCACAATAGAGCAGGCAACAAACAACAAACTATTGAGCCATCTACCACCCTCTTTTAACAAGCTGAAAAAACCCCTAAATTATTGTGCAAAATTTCCGGAAAAAAAACTGAGAAACGTGATTATGAGAGCCCGCTTTAACTTGCTACCAACCAGAGAGATATTGGCGATCAGAAATCAGGGTTCTGTAATACTTTGTCGTCTCTGTAAAAACCCAAATACAACTGAAACACTAAAACATCTGATAATGGATTGCATCGCCATCAATGACATAAGAAATGTCTATCTACTCCCTTTGTCTGAGAGACTATGGTTTTTGCAGAAAGACGACATATGGAATAGACTAATTTCCGGGGAGAACACCAAATGGTCTCACGCACTGTCTAAATTGATCGATCTAGTCTTTACAAAAATCATGCAGACTAACGCCAATGAGTTCGTGGAAACTACCTCCTCATTGGCCTCAACAATGGCGGAATGACAAAAAGGAAGTCGTCTCTCTTCCTTTTTCTTCTCTCTTCTCTCCTTCTGCTGATCCCTGAAGAGTTTCGTCCTGGTCGGATCTGCTACTGTTTTCGTTGACAAAACTCAGTTTTAACTGTGTAAAGTTCAATAAAAATAAAAAAAAGAAGTCTTTTTTGTAATTTAGTTATTAGTTTTGTTAGTGGTTTCATTTTGTTTAACAGTAAAATAAATAACTTTCTTTTGAGAAGAATTGCACTGTCCATCAACGCTTCTAAGATTAATTTCCTACGATAGGTTTTAAGCATTGAACCTGATTTCTCTCCTGTTGTTATAATATTTTGAAGGACTTTGTGACGGTACATTTTGGCTAAAATACTTTTCTTGGTATGCTTACTTTGCACTATATTAAAATTTAAAGAAGTAGTTTTATCTGTAGTGATAGCTGATTTTCTGTTAATTGTTTTTTGTTTTTTTTTTACATTTTGATAGAGGCAAAGTTTTTGTACTTGAAACTTCTTGTGTTTCACTAAATGACTGTAATAGCTGTTTTGTTTCAACTTTTTTACAAATTCTGCTAGAGATGGATGCTTATGTTAGACACTTTTATTTTCATTTGTTCTACTCTTGCGTTGCCTTCTACGGACTTGACTTTTGGTAGGCATTCTTTAGGGTTTGTTGAAAAAAATAAAGAAGGTATGGGTTGGGGTGTTCTGCAATGTATGTGTGCTGTGTGCATGAGTGTTTGAGTAAGATGATAAAGATGTATGTAATGGTGTGTAATTGTGCATTGGGAACTACAACTAGTAGGGATAGGTATTCTTGAATTTATGTGTTACTAATCTGGGGTTCAGATGACAAAAAAAAGTAAGCTAGTGGTGTGGAAAAGTACAAATAGTAAATTTAATGTATAC
This sequence comes from Ambystoma mexicanum, assembly GCF_040938575.1. NCBI lineage: Eukaryota > Metazoa > Chordata > Amphibia > Caudata > Ambystomatidae > Ambystoma > Ambystoma mexicanum. The sequence continues at coordinate 648,751,606 of NC_090922.1, read as the reverse complement.
AATTAAAACAGTTGTTTGTTCTATAATATGAAAATTGTAGCGGTTCAGTTGGGTAATTTGTGTGTCCAAAAATAGGAATTTGTGGGCCATTTAGGCTGTAAATCGCTGTTTAAGACATGGAGATTTTTGGACAAAATGGTACACAATCTCTATTTTTAGGCACAGAAATAGCTTGTATTAACTTTATAGTATGTTTGAGTAATAATACAAATGTTATGGTGATATTCTACTTACTTTTTTTCTTAAATTAACAGGTAACTTCTTAGTTCTTCTTTGTTCTTCGAATTCGGCTGCTTCTTTTCAGGAGACTGGCCTTCACTGCAATTGTAAAAGCTTCAAATGAGTAACTTTGTTTGTAAATAGCACTGTTTTTAATTTAGATATTGTTTTTTTTTAATTGAAATCCTCAGTGCCTTCTTTAAAACCATTAAACTAATTTATTTACATAACATACATTGCATCAGTTCAGTACATATGATATGTTCTTAATGAACAAATTGTATTGCATGACTAACTGTAGCAAAAAAAATATCTTTACTATGTCTTGTGAAATGTATAATATACCAGTGAATACCACTATTTAAGTAATTAAGTAAATAAATAAATAAAAACAAAAAAATATGAAATTGTATAAGTATTTTTTTTAAAGATTCAAACATAGATTGTGCTTGCATGCAATTTTGTTTGAATATATGTAGTCTATATATTTCATTTAAAAAATGTTAGTTTAACATGATTTGAGTGTGTGTGTATAAAGAAAGTAAATAGTACAAAGGTTTATAAGTGATAGTTAATTTTAGGAAATTGAAAAAAATACAGTAAATTCATTTTACAGATTACACAAGCTAAAAGTCTGTTTGAAAATGTATTCATCTACTGGACAGAAAATATGCATACCTGAAGTTTGTGTTCATGCATATGGATATGCATGGAGCTGCAAGTAGAAATCTTGGAGACTTGTACAGTATTTCTGGTAGATGGTGCTTGCCAATGATATGACACTTGTACTCAGAGAGATTCACAGTACATTTGCAGTGCTGATCTATGATGAATCAGTTAGATGTAGAGGTCTTGAATGTGATTGGTGCATAGTCATGTGACTTCTTAGCTACATCCAATGAGGGAATGGCAGAGAGAGTGAAGTGGAAATGGTAGAAGGGCTGTTCATGTTACGATATGTCCGCGGACATGGCGGTAGTTCGCGGACATCGGGAGTTACATCTGGGGATTTTTGGGTTCAGAAGTCATGCAAATGAGAATGAGTACTGAAAGGGATTGGTCAGGAAAGTTTACTGGGTGTATTGTGCCAGAAGAGAGTTTCTCATATACTGTTTTTGCTGAGAGAACAACAGATAGCTATGTCTGTGTATTTTAGGAAAAAGATTGTATGGATTTTGGGAGATTCATGGATATATTGGTTGAAGGTGCATGCAGAAAGCTGTGGAGTAGCTGTAGATCTTGGATTCCCACATGTGGAAGTAGACTGGCATGGAGTACGTGGAATTAAGTGGTTGGACTTGCTACCTCTCTGTGCTACTTTGGAGACAGAGCAACATCCAGACATAATTGTAATTCATTGTGAAGGGAACAGTTTAGGACATGTGACTGGAATTTCTTTGCAATTTGCTATAAAAGAAGGACTTGGGAAGGTTATGGACATGTTTCCTAATTCTCAAGTGATATTTTCACGGATTGCGCAGAGACAATTGTGGCTTCGTTCTTCTTCATTTGGTCCACAAATGGAAAAAGGAAGGTGCAATGTTAATAAAGCTGTTTGTGCCATTCTAAAAGATTTTGCCATGTCTTCTTTTCACAATGAAAATATTCTGTTTCGTAGTACAAACATTTTTCGCAAAGATGGAGTCCATCTTACTTATGGTGGCAATCAGATTTTTCAGAGAAATGTACAAAATGCATTGCAACCTTTTTTGGAATTACAACATCCATTTTGAAGTAGGTGTTAAGCATTTATAATTTTTGACTTACAAACACCTCCCAAAGGCTCTTTTCAGAGCCACCACTTCCTCCCAGAGAAAATTGCAATGTTTGTGATAGGGTAGCAACCCAATTTTTTAAATGTTCGCGAACTGTCCGCAGACTTCTAAAAAATACAAAGGGCCCTGCTTCATTTATTTTCACTTCTATTTTTTAACTGTGAAAGGTGGCTCTGAAAAGAGCCTTATTTTTTTTTTGATTTTTGATATTTTGTATTTTTTGTTTTTTTACACACGACACACTAGGAGAGGAGGGGAAAGGAAGGTAAAGGGGGGGACACCAACCACAGGGATAAGAAAGGGCGAGCTGAGAGAGGAAGATGTAGAGTGGGTTTTATTTGGGTAGTGAGCAGATCTTCTCTTGCTGTGAGACGATGGTCTCAAAAGCACTACGAAGTCGCTCCCCCCTGCAGAGCACTGTGTCACAGTACATACATACAACTGTGACCCTCGAAAGGTAAGGGTCATCAGCATTCTGTATGGCCTGTGAGGCAGTTTGAGGAAGACGCTGTCCCACAGAGGTGGTCCTTGTGGTGACAGGATCAGAAACAGAGGATGAAGTAGAGGAAATCAACCTGCTACGTTCTTCGCACGGTACAACCCTGCAAATAGCCCCAGAGTGAAATGACCTCAGGTGTCGCTTCATAGTAGTGGTCCCAAAGCTGTACTTACTGTGCTTCCCGCGACTGAGTATCATTTTGCACTCATTGCAGGTAACACGGTTCGCACGAGCCTTAGGAACATTCCCATGAATGGTAAATAACTGCCACACCCAAGACTCACACCTAGTACGGGTAGTAGGGATTTCCTCTACCTCATTCTCATCATCCTCTTCTTCCTCATCTGCATCCTCACTCTGTTCCCCTCTTCAGGCCCTTGGGTAGGTGGTGGTGGTGGAGAGGGTGGAGGTGGTGCTGAAGCAGCCAGGGTTGCCATCTCGATGATGGTGTAATCTGCAGGTGGCAGCAAAAATCACTGTGTTCTGAAGAATAGCCAGAAACACAATGAGAATAAGCTCTAGGGCGTGGTCTTTTATAGGGGTGCTTGTGCACGGTCCGCGGTCATGCGCGCTGTCCGCGGACAGATCGAACACAAAAAAAGTTTGAAAAGTTTCAAAAGGTATGTAGAAACTCAGGATTACTATGTGGGACTTGTGCCTTGGTGAGATTTTATTGAAAAACATTATGGATTAATTGAAAATGTACTTTTAATTTGTTCGGGGACACGAACAGTGTCCGCATTCAGAACACGCGATCAGCGTGGGCGCGGTCATATGATCCGTTCGTGAACAAGTCCGCGAAGGAAGCGCATGTCCGCAGGACACCAAATGCACGGAGAATGGCTAGCACATGCGCGTTAATGTTGTATGGACACTGTTCGGGTCCTGAAATAAATAAAATTGCGTCACACGTGAAACGAACATTTCAGGACACCAATTGTGTTCTTAGAACAGTTTCAACTTGCTAGCGAACAGTATGGACAGGTATAGTGTTCTTTAAGACACCTCGATTTTCGTTTAATTACGAACAATTCAAGACACTGCGTGTATTCTTAGAACAGTTTGAACTTGCTAGCGAACACTACGAACAGGTTTAGTGCTCTTCAGGACACCTCCATTTTCGTTTACATACGAACATTTCAGGACACCAATTGTGTTCTTAGAACAGTTTAAACTTGATAGCGAACACTACGGGCAGATTTACAGGCCGATTCATGTAATTCCTCTCAAAAGTGTCGCACGCGGCTGGCGCACAGCGTGCCCGTGCGAATGTCTGCGCCAGCCGCGTGCGATAAAATCAATTCCCGCGCACAGCGTATTCATGGATTCTCGCCTCCAAAAGCAGACGTGGCGCAGAGTGGCGCAGCGACCCTGCAGCAGCGCCAGTTACGCCCCCAAGAACGCCCTCACGCAAGGAAAAGCCATCAAGATCGCAAAACCATCGCAAAGGGCTGCGCCAACACTGTACCAGTTTACCGGACTGGCAAAAGCGGTGAACGCGATCGGGCCAGGGGGAGCATGTGCGTGCATTTCAGGGGTGCGCGAGAAGTTATACACGCGAATGGCCTGGGTGCGTGTATTTCAGGGGTGCGCGAGAAGTTCTACACGCGAATGGCCTGGGTGCGTGTATTTCAGGGGTGCGCGGGAAGTTCCACACGCGATTGCCCTGGGCGCGTGTATTTCAGGGGTGCGCAGGAAGTTCCACACGCGATTGGCATGGGCACGTGTATTTCAGGGGTGCGCGGGAAGTTCCACACGCGATTGCCCTGGGTGCGTGTATTTCAGGGGTGCGCGGGAAGTTCCACACGCGATTGGGCTGCGTGCGTGTATTTCAGGGGTGTGTGGGAAGTTTCACACGTGATTGGGCTGCGTGCGTGTATTTCAGGGGTGCGTGAGAAGTTCCACACACGATTGGCCTGGGCGCGTGTATTTCAGGGGCTCGCGGGTGGTTTCACACGCGATCGGGCCTGGGGGAGCGTGTGCGTGTAATTCAGGGGTGTGCGAGAAGTTCCACACGCGATTGGCCTGGGCGCGTGTATTTCAGGGGCTAGCGGGTAGTTTCACATGCGATCGGGCCTTGGGGAGTGTGTGCGTGTATTTCAGGGGTGCGCGAGAAGTTCCACACGCAATTGGCCTGGGCGCGTGTATTTCAGGGGCTCGCGGGTGGTTTCACACGCGATCGAGCTTGGGGGAGCGTGTGCGTGTATTTCAGGGGTGCGCGGGAAGTTTCACACGCGATTGGGCTGCGTGCGTGTATTTCAGGGGTGCGCGGGAAGTTTCACACGCGATTGGGCTGCATGCGTGTATTTCAGGGGTGCGCGGGAAGTTTCACATGCGATTGGTCTGCGTGCGTGTATTTCAGGGGTGCGCGGGAAGTTTCTCACGCAATTGCCCTGGGCGCGTGTATTTCAGGGGTGCGCGGGAAGTTTCACACGCGATTGCCCTGGGCACGTGTATTACAGGGGTGCGCGGGAAGTTTCACACGCAATTTCATCAGGGTACGTGTATTACAGGGGTGCGCGGGGAGCACCACACGTGAATTGCACGTGTGGGTCCTCCCAGGTGTTCCCTCTACACCCTCCACGGCCCCTGCAGTGGCTCACACCACAGGGGCCTACCCTGCACATGTCCTGCAGGCACCCCATCCACCATGGCCATGCCCCCCAGCCAACCCACATGTCAACTTGCACTACTGCCCACCAACGCATGTCCCCCTGCACCCCCAGCCACCAGGGGCACCCTCCACCAGGCCCCCACCCATGTCTCCCACCCCCCCACCCCCCAGCACTGCGGGGCACCTGCCAGCAGGTCCCCACCCATGTCCAACTCATGTTCCCCACCACCCCCACCCCCCAGCACTGTGGGGCACCTGCCAGCAGGCCCCCACCCATGTCCAACTCATGTTCCCCACCACCCCCACCCCCCAGCACTGTGGGGCACCTGCCAGCAGGCCCCCACCCATGTCCAACTCATGTTCCCCACCCCCCCCATCACTGTGGGGCACCTGCCAGCAGGCCCCCACCCATGTCCAACTCATGTTCCCCACCCCCCCACCCCCCAGCAGTGCAGGGGCACCCTCCACCAGGCCCTCGCCCATGTCCCATCCATGCCCCCCTGCACCTGGGTCCCAACAATCCCCAATCATGTCCGTAATGGCCATCCTCCCCTGCCAAAAGGCCCAACCAACTATCACATCCACCCACATATCAAAGGCAATTACATGTTACACACCCAATGTAAATAATGCAAATGAACACATGTCTGTCACACACAATGGCTGCAAGTGAATGTTAAAACACCCAACATGACATGCATGAAAGCAATGAGATGATACGACACATTGAAGGATGAAAATAAAAATGTATTGAAAATCAACTTGAATGGAAATGAAATGAGAAAAACCACAAAGCAAAACAACCAAAAGAAGATGAATGTCCATGAAAAAAATCAAAAACACACAGCACAATCAAAATGAATGGTGCCCAACGTCACAGTCAGAAAAGTAATCCAAGTGTAAATGATAAACAAAAACCATTGCTCCATGGCGATGAAAAAAACCCAAAAAATAAAAGAATCCATTGAAGAACTATTTACAAGATAATCCCGGGTCCATGAGCCCAACCAAATGAAACCTAACTATGACAACTAACTAAAAACTGAACTATATACAAAAATGTGGCGCATTGTCCAATCGCAACCAAAAAAAAAGGAAACCTAACACTAACTATATAACGATATACAAAGGCGGCGGGCAAGTCCAGCGGCTCACTCCGTGGTGTTCCGGGCCAGGGCATCATCGAACTCCTGTTCGATGTCCCGGAGGCGGTCCTGTTCCATGGCCCTGAGGGTCCGCAGGGACGACGCAGTCTCCTCCTCCAACCCCCTGCGGTTTGCCTCGAGGCACTCGGCCCGCCTCAGGGCCCTCCGCATGGAGTTCTCCACCCTGACCATTGTGAGCCGCGCCTCTTCCACCCGCCGCTGCTCCGCACATATATGCTGGCCCAACCGCTGCCACACGGAAGACACTTCCCGTCCTGGGTCCTCCTGCCCTCCGGCCGATGCCTGCCCCTCCGATGTTGATGGCCCCGAGCCATGATGCCTCCCACGTTGACTCCGCTGCTGCCTCCGACGCCACTGCCTCTGCCAGCACGACGGCATCCAGGCTGATGGAATCCACTGACGCTGTCGTGCACGTGCCCTGCCTGATGATGCCGGCACATCCTCCATCTGCTGGGGTACAGTTGCTGTGGTGTCCACCCCTGCTGGACCTCTGACTCCCGACTGTGGCAGGGATGGGATCCCCACCGAGCTGGCTGCATTGGTCAGGGCAGGTCCACAGGGGGCCCTGGTCGCATCTGGGCCGGAAGACGGCAAGGAGAACGACTGGCGTATATTCTCGACAGAGGAGGAGAGGGCCGCCAGATTGGCCGACACATGCAGGAAACCCCCGAACATGGACGATCCCAATTGGGCCACGTCGGCACGGTGCTCTTCGTGATGACGTGCGTGCTCCTCCTGGGAAGCACGCACGGCATCACGAATCACAGCCGTGCGCATCGCGACCCCAATCAGGACCTTCTCCATACGGCCAGGGGTCCCCTCGTCCGCAGGTGGAGTGGAGTCAGATGACATGGACATCCCCTCTACGTGCGGGCGGGCCTGGGACGGGGCATCCCTGCTGGTGCATGGTGGTGCACCCACAGGGTCAGCGACATGCACAGGCCCCTCCACAGTGACCTGTGCTGCCTCCTGCCCCTGCCCCTGGACTGCACCACTTGCACCAGCAGGGATGCCCCCACCAGGCCCCATGTGCGCCTCAGTGGCGGCCTCCTCCTCCTCTGTGGAAACCACCAACCTGGATGGCTCCTCACCGTCTTCCGCCGTAGCAGGCCCCTGTGGGGGCTCACCCACCCCTTCCGCTGCAGCCGTGGGGGCATCCCCGCCGCCTTGCTCCACAGCGCCGTCTCCGCCCTCTTCTTCACTAGCCGCTGCGTAGAGGGAGACATAGAACACAAGCATCAGGGTACTGTACAATGGTCCCCTAGACAGGAAGCAATAGCAGATGAGTGCCACTGTCAAAGTACACTTCCATCATGTCCCTCCACAACACATGTGTCAGTCCAGGCAATACACACACAGTGACAGTCATGGTGCATGCCATGGACATTTCCATACATGTCCAAAGGACTCTCGAAACATACAATGTAATGGTACTCACATGCATCATGGGTCATGCCTATCACATGCACACACTTCACCTCAGTCACATCCATCTGGCCCCGTACACCCCAATCACAGTGGATACAAGGATGACTAGGCTGCATCAGTGAATCTGTAAATTGTCACAGACATGTGTCATGCATCCATGGCATTCACAAGTCACAGACACGCAGGTCAGGCACACAGACATGGATACCATGTATGTACCTGGCATCAGCACCCATCCCTCACCCCCACCCATGTCCAGGAACAGAGACTGCCATGCTCTCATGTGTGCAATCTGCATAGGGCTCCCCATGTCGCATTTAAACACATGCAACAACCGTGCGGTTCACACATTACTGGTCGCACATGCATTACCATGATGTCCCTGCACACATACATGCGTACATGGCCTATGTCACACATACAGGCAAGTATCAGACAACCAGCACACTGCAACATGCCCTGTCTCACACAGCAATGCTTTGCCACTTACCGCTCAATTCCAGACGGGTCTCCCTCTCAAGGACCTGGGCGTGGAGCGCTGGGTGTACGCGCTCCAGGACCCTCATCTGGATGGAACTCATGCGGCCCCGGCCCCCCTCCACGAGGCGCCGGGCCTTTATGAGGGTCCTGGACCTCAAGTCCTCCCAGCGCTTCTTGACCTTCTGGATGGTGCGGGTTGCCACCCCCTCCGCGTTGATGGCAACCACACAGTCGGCCCAGATCCTCTCCCGTCCTTCCTTGTTGGCGCGGGACGATCCGAAGAGGGCATCATACTGCCCCAGGACTTGCTCCACCAGGACACCAACTTCGGTGGCAGTGAAGCTGGTGCCCCTCTGCCCCTCTGGCCGGGGGTTGCCACTGGTGCCAGATGTTGATGTGCCCGACATGGCAACCCCAGGGGCAGGAGTGGGTGGGCAACTGGGTCCTGGGGCTGGGCTGTGGAGCGATGTTAGGAGTCTTCTGTTCCAGCAGGGGTGGACACAGCAACTGGACCCCTGCAGATGGCTGATGTGCAGGCACCAAATGGCAGGGCACGGTGGCAGCAGGCAGGCAGGCAGGCAGGCAGCAGCAGGTGGCACGTGGGAGGCTGCTCAGGGCACTGGGGGGCAGTAATTCGGCCTTCTAGGCAGGAGCGTGGTCTTCCGTGTGTTTTCACGTGGCCAGCTTGATACGGAGTGATTTGGCACGTGAAAATCCTGCACGTCAGCGTGAAAATCGAGGAAAGGGCCTTAGCGCGTAAGCGCGTCAGCACGCGTACGCGATTTCATTGGACCAAAGGCCCTTACAGCGTAAGCGCGTCTGTGGCGTTTCGCGCACGGGCGTTGCCCTGGCAGGGCTTGGAGATCCCGCGTGCCTTTATACTGCTCTGTGCGTGCTTTTCGTGCGGTGCGTGTGTTTTCCATTCGTTGGGGTTCACATGCTATTACTTCACAGCGGGTGTTGGCTACGCGTTCTTCTACACGCAAGGCAGACGGTGAGTGGTACCCTGCTCCCCCCCAGGCCCGATCGCGTGAAAAACTTCACGCGAACCCCTGGAATACACGTAGCACGCTCCCCCAGGCCCGATCGTGTGCGAAAACACCCGCGAGCCCCTGAAATACACGCGCCCAGGCCAATCGCATGTGGAACTTCACGCGCACCCCTGTAATACACGCACACGCTCCCCAAGGCCAGATCGCGTGTAAAACTCCACGCGCACCCCTGAAATACACATGCCCAGGCCAATCGCGTGTGGAACTTCACGCGCACCCCTGTAATACACGCACACGCTCCCCCAGGCCAGATCGCGTGTAAAACTTCACGCGCACCCCTGAAATACCCTCACGCAGCCCAATCGCGTGTGAAACTCCACGCGCACCCCTGAAATGCCTGCACGTAGCCCAATCGCGTGTGAGAAACTTCTTGCGCACCCCTGAAATACACGCACATGCTCCCCCAGGCCCGATCGCGTGTGAAAACACCCGCGAGCCCCTGAAATACATGTACCCCGCTCCCCCAGGCCCGATCGCGTGTGAAAACACCCGCGAGCCCCTGAAATACACGTACCCCGCTCCCCCAGGCCAATCGCGTGTGGAACTTCACGCGCACCCCTGAAATACACGCACACACTCCCCCAGGCCCGATCGTGTGTAAAAACACCCGCGAGCCCCTGGAATGCACGTACCTCGCTCCCCCAGGCCCGATCGCGTGTGAAAACTCCCGCGAGCCCCTGAAATACACGCGCCCAGGCCAATCGCGTGTGAGAAACTTCTCGCGCACCCCTAAAATACACGCGCCCAGGCCAATCGCGTCTGGAACTTCACGCGCACCCCTGAAATACACGCACACACTCCCCCAGGCCCGATCGTGTGTAAAAACACCCGCGAGCCCCTGGAATACACGTAGCACGCTCCCCCAGGCCCGATCGTGTGCGAAAACACCCGCGAGCCCCTGAAATACACGCGCCCAGGCCAATCGCATGTGGAACTTCACGCGCACCCCTGTAATACACGCACACGCTCCCCAAGGCCAGATCGCGTGTAAAACTCCACGCGCACCCCTGAAATACACATGCCCAGGCCAATCGCGTGTGGAACTTCACGCGCACCCCTGTAATACACGCACACGCTCCCCCAGGCCAGATCGCGTGTAAAACTTCACGCGCACCCCTGAAATACCCTCACGCAGCCCAATCGCGTGTGAAACTCCACGCGCACCCCTGAAATGCCTGCACGTAGCCCAATCGCATGTGAGAAACTTCTTGCGCACCCCTGAAATACACGCACATGCTCCCCCAGGCCCGATCGCGTGTGAAAACACCCGCGAGCCCCTGAAATACACGTACCCCGCTCCCCCAGGCCCGATCGCGTGTGAAAACACCCGCGAGCCCCTGAAATACACGTACCCCGCTCCCCCAGGCCAATCGCGTGTGGAACTTCACGCGCACCCCTGAAATACACGCACACACTCCCCCAGGCCCGATCGTGTGTAAAAACACCCGCGAGCCCCTGGAATGCACGTACCTCGCTCCCCCAGGCCCGATCGCGTGTGAAAACTCCCGCGAGCCCCTGAAATACACGCGCCCAGGCCAATCGCGTGTGAGAAACTTCTCGCGCACCCCTAAAATACACGCGCCCAGGCCAATCGCGTCTGGAACTTCACGCGCACCCCTGCAATACACGCACACGCTCCCCCAGGCCAGATCGCGTGTAAAACTTCGCGCGCACCCCTGAAATACACGCGCCCAGGCCAATCGCGTGTGGAACTTCACGCGCACCCCTGTAATACACGCACACGCTCCCCCAGGCCAGATCGCGTGTAAAACTTCGCGCGCACCCCTGAAATACCTACACGCAGCCCGATCGCATGTGAAACTCCACGCGCACCCCTGAAATGCCCGCACGCAGCCCAATCGCGTGTGAGAAACTTCTCGCGCACCCCTGAAATACATGCACACGCTCCCCCAGGCCCGATCGCGTGTGAAAACACCCGCGAGCCCCTGAAATACACGTACCCCGCTCCCCCCGGCCAATCGCGTGTGGAACTTCACGCGCACCCCTGTAATACACGCACACGCTCCCCCAGGCCAGATCGCATGTAAAACTTCACGCGCACCCCTGAAATACCTGCACGCAGCCGGATCGCGTGTGAAACTCAACGCGCACCCCTGTAATGCCCGCACGCAGCCCAATCGCGTGTGAGAAACTTCACGCGCACCCCTGAAATACACGCACACGCTTCCCCGGGCCAGATCGCGTGTAAAACTTTGCGCGCACCCCTGAAATACACGCACATGCTCCCCCAGGCCCGATCGTGTGTAAAAACACCCGCGAGCCCCTGGAATGCACGTACCCTGCTCCCCCAGGCCCGATCGTGTGTGAAAACACCCGAGAGCCCCTGAAATACACGTGCCCAGGCCAATCGCGTGTGAGAAACTTCACGCGCACCCCTGAAATACACGCACATGCTCCCCCAGGCCCGATCGCGTGTGGTCCTTCTCGCACGTGTAGGACTTTGGCGCACATATTTTTCCTGCGCAGGGACGCTACCGCCTGCTTTCGTGTGGCGGACATGTATGGGGCTGTGCGCGTCTTTGGCCGTGCGCTGTTTTTCCCTATTCGATTCCATGAATACGTGTTGTAGGCGAGTGTGTGGGCGTTCTGCGCACTTGCCTCTCGTACTTCCCCCGTGACGGCCACATTTTCACGAGTTGTTCCCCATTCTGCGTGTGACGCCCCGTGTTACGCCTACTTTTGTTATGTGCGCCGCGCTATGTGCGAATTCGCTGTGGCCTTATCGCACAGCGTTCGATGACCTGTGCGCCAGCGTGCGCCAGCGTGCACCGCGCACTTTTTCACCACACATCCCACATTTCGCGCGTGCACGGACTTCCATGAATTGATGTGCGATGTTTTCTGTGCGATAATCGCACTTGCACTGCGATTTTCGCTATTTCTCTGCGAATCGCACGTTTTCGCACGCGTGCGCCGTTTTTTCGGCGCACATTAATTCCATGAATCGGCCTGATAGTGTTCTTTAGGACACTTTCATTATTTTTTTTAACGAACATTTCAGGACACCGCGTGTGTTCTTAGAATAGTTTCATCTTGCTAGCGAACAGTACGAACAGGTATAGTGTTCTTCAGGACACCTCCATTTTCATTTATTTACGAACATTTCAGAACACCTGCACTGTCCGCGGACACCTACATTGTTTTTTTTTTTTTTTAAACGAAACTATTTACAACACAATATAAAAATTAAACTTTATTTAACATATATTAATAATTTATGACAGAGAAGGTGAGGCAGAAACAGAAAAAAAAACAGGAGAATTAAGGGTTTCAACATGATTGTTATTAGGTGAAGAAGGGATGGAAGTCTCATCAAAACGTTTTGGGTTATGGAGAGGGTTTGGGGATATTTGACTGGGATATGGTGAGGAGGGACAAGTACATGTGGGACAATGGTACGAGGTTTTTGGTTTAAAATGATCTTCCACAAAAGTTTTCAAATTATTAAAATTAATCAACAATAAATCTATTTTTTCTTCTATACTGTGAAAAGTGTTATCCATAACAAGTTTTTCTGAAGTATTTTCTATTTTGGTATGCTCTGTACAAAAAAAAAATATATATATGTTAAATGTATACAAAATAATAATAATTAAATGGTTTATATTATAAAGTGTTTAACATTAGTTTCACTATCTTGTGACATTTCTTCATGTGGGAAATGCTCCTCTAGCCATTCCAGAGTACTAGACATTTCTGTGAGAGAAAAAAAAAAAGATAATATATTTTTTTATCTAATACAGAAAGTTTATAAATATATGAATAAAATTAAGTACACTTACTATTTCAGGTAAGATATGTCCTATGTACTCAGTGGGTCTGCTCTTGTTCTCAGTTCTGTTGTGTTTGTGAGGTAATTATGTTGGAAGCCAATTTATCTTCTTGTGGTATATTCCATTTTAGAACATAGTGTATTTAAATGAATGGTTAGTGTGTTCTATATATGGGTTACATTTCTTATGTATTAGTACATATAGGCCCTCATTACAACCCTGGCATTGGACCATGGTGCTAATAGCACCATGGTCCATGCCGGTAACTTACCGACTCCGCCATGGTGGAATGGGGAATTACCGCCCCATTACGATGTTGGCGGGGCGGTAATTCCCCATGCCGCCATTGCCCTTCTCCATTCCCATTTTTGCCCCATAGGGCTCAATGGAAATGGGGAAGGCGCTAGGTACGGTGCCGCAAATTGCGGCACCGTACTTAGCACCAAGGTTCCTTTGCGGGTTGGATTTTAACGCCTGCAAAAAGCAGGTGTTAAAATCGCCAACCTGCAAAGGGACCTCGTAATCAGGCGTTAAGGGGTTAACGGCGCTGCCACCTTTTACGGCGCCGTTAACCCCTTAATGCCAGGGTTGTAATGAGGGCCATAATGTGTTTGTGTGCTCCTTTTTGAATTTGTTAAATGTTCCTATGTTATGATATAACAGTCAAACATACCCCCCCAGAGTTTTTAGGTAGTGGTACTGTTCTTGGAACATGTCCGCGAACATTAAATGAGTTTGTGGACATCAAGTACAGTAGAAGAGATTCAGTCAGTTCCATATGACATGTATATAAAGTCAAAGTCATTATTATTAAGTTGCACTACTAAAAACCTAAGAAATTCAGTGAAAAAACGTTGTTAAAGGGACGTTATGGTTAAGTTGCGCTACTAAAAACCTATGAAATTCAGTGAAAAAACTTTGTTAAAGGGACGTTATGGTTAAGTTGCGCTACTAAAAACCTATGAAATTCAGTGAAAAAACTTTGTCAAAGGGACGTTATGGTTCCAAGTAAAACCGAAAAACCCTTGAAATTCACCAGTTATGGTAAGCTAAGCAACCATAACTCGCGCCACCACCGTGCACTGCTAAGACTAACACCCAGGACATCAAAGATGACATCACAAATGTCATTGATGACATCACTGATGACATCACATGTCTGGCTCACTCTTTTTTCTTTTGCTGACATATCTAGGCCACATGGTTTTCTTCAGTAACAGTCAGAAACTAAAAAATTCATTTTATTTGTAGACGTATCCTTCAAGTAGGTTCTTACAGTAATTCCCTTAGAGTCCAGTCACATCATATGAAACATATACATACGGGAAGACACAAGCTTGAAAGACAGCAATCCTTTTTGTGCATAAAGATAATCAATAGACTTATGGGCACTTTCTGATAGTTCTGTTGTTTTTTTTTTATGGCTGTACTTTCCCTGTACATGGTCATATTTGTATACATTGTACTCACACTACTTTCCTTAGGGTCCAATCACATCAAGTGATACATATACCTAGGGTAAATAGCAGCTTTGAAACTGAGCAATCATTTATTTGCATGAAAATAATCAGTTAAATTATGAATTGTTTCTGCTACTACTTGTGCTTTTTTGCTAACTTCACTTTCCCTGTATATACCCATATTGCTATGTGTTCTTGTGTCTTTGTGTTTTGTCTATAGTAATGCAATTACGTAATACATGTGTTTTATTAGCTACTTATTACATATTTCACAGTACACAAAAATCTATTAAGAAAACAATTATCATTTCATTATTCAACATATTAACATTACGAATATTATACCTTCATCTTGTACACTGCACACAATGTTATGTTTCTGTATGAGTAGCTTAGTATACTAGATAGAACCCCATAATAGAATGCTATTTATATCAATGCATCGTTCAATGCACTAATTAGGGTATGATATTTATTGCAATGATCCTTGACACTTGTTTCGCAACATTATAATAAGAATCCCTTGTACACATATTTCATGAAAAATACATACACATGTGATGTCATCAGTGATGTCATCAATGACATTTGTGATGTCATCTTTGATGTCCTGGGTGTTAGTCTTAGCAGTGCACAGTGGTGGCGCGAGTTATGGTTGTTTAGCTTACCATAACTGGCGAATTTCAAGTGTTTTTCGGTTTTACTACCATGACGTCCCTTTGACAAAGTTTTTTCACTGAATAAATATATATATATATATATATATATATACTTTGCTTTCATTTCAACCACAGTAACAATACGCAATTCCTGCATGTGCGAGACAAAAAAGAAGAGAGCAAGGACGTGTTTACACAGTGTGGTGCATATTACAGATACTGTTGCCAATGTCCTTTAATGGCTGGTGGCTGGGGAGTGTTTACTTAATGCTAAGTCGATTTGTTTTGTTGGAACCTTGTAATCATGGGATGGCCTATAGGGCCTTGGTCGTTAGTGTCTTTTGGGGCGTTTTGCTCTTCAGTTGCAGCTGTTTCTTGTGTCGTTGCTGAAGCGTTGGCCCTTTCGTTGAGGAAAGGGTGGGTCAGTGCTTTGTAGGGCTTGATGTCGTGCAAATGTGTCAGGTTTCTCTGCCCCTGAGCTTTACCGTCCCTACCTGTTCAACCAGGCAGGGACCTGTGAAACATCGAATGCTCCACGTTCGCCCAAAGTTTTTGAGTAACACTGTATCTCCTTCTTTCACTGTCAACTGTCTTGTCTGCACTTGTTCCTCGTTGGTGGCTTCTCCTTGTTGATCATTCTTTGACCCCCCTTGCACCCATTTGATCTGTTGAGAGATAAAAGTGGCACTAGTAACCAACGAAGAGACATATTCATGCATTTCATTACCAAAAACATTACTAGTTGACTGACGATCAGTTGTGGCCCTTGATGGTGGTGTGAGTGGGAGGTGCATATGGCGTCCAGTCACCACCTCATGGGGTGTGAGGTGGTGGTCTGACCCTAGTCTGTTCCTTAGTTCAAACAAAGCCAAGGGAAGGCAATACAGCCAACTCTTCTTGGTTGTTTGCTTAATTTTTGCTATTTCTTCCTTTAGGAGGCTGTTGAGGCGGTCACATACGCCATTAGCTTGAGGGTGGTACGCACACGCAAACTTATGTTTGATCCCTAAGAGAGTGGTTATATGTTGGAACAGTTCATTAGCGAAATGGGGGCCATTGTCCGATCGTAATACGTCACATAACCCCCACCTTGGGAAAACCTCCCGCAACAGGAATTTTGCTGCTCTAAATGCATCAGCATGAGAGCATGGACCAGCCTCGATCCATCGTGAAAATGAGCACACCACTACAATCATATATCTGTAGCCTTGACATACATTGATCATGTCAACGTAGTCAATGTGGAAGTGTAGGAAGGGTCTTTCAGGCCGGGGTATGGTACCTTTGATCACTTGCAGCATGTGACCGGCCGTGAATTGCTGGCATGTGATGCAGTTACTGATGAAATTAGTGACATGTGAGTTTAACTCAGGACAGAACTAGTTTTCCTTTGTTCGCGCTGCAATTACCTCTTTCCCTGTATATGCGGAATGGTGCAATTGTGTCAAGGCTATTTTAACAGTGCTAGGGGCATCACTACTTTCCCTGTATTATTCTGGCGCCATAGTGCATCTGTGGGAGACATGGTGCATCCTCTTTTTACCCACAGCTCCTTTTCTGCCATGGGTGCTGCTGCCTGCAGCTCCATAACCTGTGTCTCTGGGATGTGTGTATACCCATCCTTCATCAGCATTTGTCTTACCCCCCTTTTCTTTTTGTTTTTCTGGGATTGTCCATATTTCACCAAAATATGCAGCATGTTTAGCATGTGCATCAGCTGTTTCGTTACCTCTTGATATTGGGTCGTCACCATTGGTGTGAGCCGGACACTTCACAAGTGCTACTTCTTCTGGGTAATTTATTACTTCAATTAATTTGGCCAATAGGAGAGCATGTTTTACTGGGGTATCATCAGCCCTCCGAAATCCTCTCCTTTCCCATTTTGTCAATCCTGAGTGTACTGTTGATGTTACATATGCACTATCCCAGTATATCATTATTCTTTTGTCATTTCCTTCTTCTAGGGCCAAGATAAGGGCTACCAACTCTGCTGCTTGGTCTGAGTAGTGCTGGGGCAGTTTTACACACTTGACTGGGATGAAGGTCCAGTCTTCTCTGAGCCGTACTACAGCTGCTCCTGTTCGTCTTATTCCATCACTTTGGTCAATAGTGGAGGACCCATCTATGTACATAACCTCATCCCCTTCAAATAAATGTTCCTCCACTTTCCTTGCTCCTGATTAATTCTCAATAGCTTCTGGGCAGTCATGTTAGTATTCTCCATTTACTGCTTCCTCTGCTATGAATCGTGCTGGGTTTACATTAGTGCATCTCACTACTGTCAGTTATGTTCTAGCTAAAATAACCTCATACCCTGATGCTCTTTGTGTTGTCAGTGTTGATTTTGATTTTGTCAATATTGCAAAGAGGGCATGTGCTACGTATAAGGTGGTTTTGCATCCCATGGTGATGGAAGCTGATTTTTCTACTGCGAATGCAGCAGCTGCAAGGCTTTGTTCGCACGGGAAATGTCCCATCATTACAGGGTCTAAATGGCCACTGTAAAAACTGTAAAAGGCTACTGGGTTATGTCCCATGCTAGTCTTTTGGGTCAGTAATGCCTTCATTACTGCTGAGTCACAATGTGAAAAGATGTAGAATTATTTTTGATAATTTGGGGTGGCCAGTACTGTTGCAGTTGAAATAGCATTTTTCAATTCATTGAATGCATCTGTCATTTCCTGTGTCCATTCCAAGTTCCTTTGCCCCCTCTGTGCTTTTCTGAGTGCCTCGAGTAGTGGTTCTATGTATGAAATGTAATCGAAGACCCATCCCCTGCAGTAGTTGCATAGGCCAAGGAACTGCTGTAGTTCTCTCACTGTTTGCGGCTGTGGTGTGTTTTGTATTGCTAGTGCTCTTTGTGGTGCCATGTTCCTTCCTTTTTGTGAGATTATCTGTCCAATGTAGAGTACTTGCTCTTGGCAGTACTGCAGTTTCTCCTTGTATCCTTTCTCAGCTAGGACTGTGAGCATTTTTGCTGAGTCTCTCCTACACTTTTCCTCAGTGGTGCTGCATATTATAATGTCATCAACAATTGCAGCCCCGTGCTTTTCATTTCTATGTTACCTATATCCATTTGAATCACTCTTTTAAAGATAGATGGTGATTCACAGTACCCCTGCGGCAGCCTAGTGTGTTTCCACTTTGTGTTGCGGTATGTAAAACTTGTTAGGTCTTGCGATTCAGGGTGCAATGAGATGGAGAAAAAGGCATTTTTGAGGTCGATCACTGTGAACCGTGACGCCTCCGCTGGAATTCCGCACAGTATTGTTGCTGGGTTGGCTGCAACAGGATACTCTGCTTCCACAATGTGGTTAAGAGGCCTTAAATCTTGGATGAAACGCCATGACCCCCTTTTGCCTTACTCACTGGGTACACTGCTGTGTTGCATGATGATTCTGATGGGACTAGTATCCCTCTCTCTACTAGGGTGGATATTGTCTCATATATCCCCTCATCAGCTTCTTTTGATAGTGGGTACTGTTTCACCCTGGGCAACATTGCTCCTTTATTTAGCTTTATTTTCACACCTCCAATGCTCTTGATGCAACCCACATCATAGCAACTAGTTGTCCATAACGATGCGGGTACTGCGGCTAGGTCTTCCTCATAGAATGGTACCTTGGTAGGACAGGGCATTTCCAGTGCCATTGCCATTTTTTGAGCTGCGTCTTTGAGTGTTGCCTTTAACCAAATATACGCACTCATGTCAAACACCATTTCCCCATCTCCCTTGTCATCAGAGAACAGTTCCTCATCTGATACCTGTGTAAGTCTGCATCCTTCTGCCAATGCTATCACTGCTCGCCATGCCTTCCCTTCCCCATCCTGGGTGTGTACTGCAATATAATCTGATTTTGCAACAGTACCCTCCACGTCCACTGATATTATTTCCCCTTCCTTTTCATCAGTGGGTGTCTCTGGCCTGAAGAGGTATGCTGCAGGTCTCCTCCATATCTTGCCCTCTATTCCCGGTAGCCACTCTATTGCCATGTCTGTCCCATATTGGAAGAGGTCCCCATCCACTGGCTCTGCCCTTATCACCTTCTTCCCACAATAGGCCTGTAGCATGTGTCATGCTGTAAGCATGTTTATGCCTGGTGTGGAGCACACAATTCCATTGTCAGTAAAAGATATAGTCATGTTCAACCTGCTCATGATGTCTCTTCCAAGAATATTTACTGGTGATTGCTTTGAGTATAACAATGGTAGAGATAAGACATGCTCTCCAACAGATAAGGAGATGTTATCAGTAAAAGGAACCAGCCCTTTAGCCTCAGAGAATCCTTGAGTGTGCATGACATCGCCTGACAAATTAAACTTCCATTCCCTTATGCAGGACCTAGTTGCACCTGTGTCTACTAGAAAGGAGAATGTTTTGTCACCTATCGCCACCTGTATGCATGGTTCCTACGCAGGGTTAGGTGTTACCGACAGGATGGGACACAGCAAGGACGTCTGTGGGCTGTCCTATTGGAGGTACAGTGATTGTTCGTTCCCTGTGTATGGGTTGTGGCCCAGTATTGTCACCTTCCCCAAATGTGTTTGCTGCATTGGTTTCTCTGTGTGTTGTGTGTTATTGTCCCTTATCTGTGTTAGTTGTTGCACCTTCTGAACGTTTTGTTGTGTCGATGTCATTTATTGTTGTGCTTGCTGCTGGGCTGGTTGATGATGCTGTGTGTATTGCGTTTGTGGCGGTATTGGTTCTTGTTGTATTTGACTTTGTGCCATCTGTTGTTGCTGTGTCTGTTGGTAATACTGTTGTCCCCCATTGTATCCTTGTTGTCCCTGCTCCCCACATCCAGCTTGTGCCGGCCTTGCCCTGCATGTGCGTGACATGTGTCCTACCACTCCGCACATACAGCAGGTTGAAGGCTCTCGTGCTTGCCATGGGTACCCCCCAGTGCCGTCTGGGTACCCCTGATGTCCGTATGTATTGTACCCTCAGAACCCTCCCCCTTGTTGTGCTGGTGGACCGAATCCCTGTCTTCTTGCTGCCCCACCTCTTCCCCTATAGTTGTTTATTTGGCCGTTTCCCATTTGGGTGTATCCACCCCCCACCTGAGGAGCATAGGAGTGTTGTGCTGTATATGGTGGTGGCGGTGGCATTTGTTGGGTAATTACCTGTGCTGGTTGTATTTGTTGTGCTACTGTGTGCTGTTGTGTCACGTCTGGTGCTTGTACTGCTTGTGTGGGGCCTGTTATTAGTGCACCTTCCATCGCATATTTGGACAGTTTCTTTTGTACCATTTTCGCCTCTTCTGCCTTCCTATCTTCTTCCTTCTGCTTCATCTTCTCCTGCCACAACCTACAATGGTGTAGTATTGTTAGTTGAATTTCTGGCCATGCCTTTGCTTCCATTCCCACTAATTTCTTTAATTGTCTTTGTACTGGTTCTGGGAGGCCCTGTATCAGTATGTGGTAAAAAATTGCTAGCTTTTTTTTCCCACGGTTCCCATGTTTCCAAGCGCCACTTCTCTTGAATTTCTTGTATGTAATTGACAGGGTCCTCAATCTTGCGCATCTTTCGTGATGTTATTGCTCTTATGTCTGACATGTCTGGGTATTGTACGCTCAGTGCCTGCCATAATGCGTGTCTGCAGTTTGCAAATAGTGCCCCATCATGTGATGTGTCGTTAATGGTCACTCCTGGGAATCCCGCCCTTTTCCAAATGTCATCTGCTGCATCACCCAATATAGAAATTAACAACCCCTTTACATCGCCGACTGCTAGGCAATTTGTTTCTCCATTTTGTATATCCATTTCCCAGCCCCTCCACTCAATGACGGCAACCTACATTAAATGTTCTCTTTATCTGCGTGCTTCCATGGAATGTATTGTGGCCTTGCCCCCCATCTCTCTAATAATGGCATTTGTGTGTATTCTCTTATCTCCCCTGGTGTGCATCTGTGCAGTGTTATGTGTGCGTATTCGCTATCCTCCGCCATGTCAGAAAGTTCCTCGATAAGGTCAGTACAGTGTTGTGTAAACCTGCTTTCTCCTCCTGCCCCAAGCCCCTTCCGCTTACCTACCTTGTCCTTGTTAGGTTGTGTTGTCAACTCTTCCATTCTTTGTCCTGGGAGGTCCCTAAGTCTAGTAACATAAAGCGTGTGTTGTGCTGGTGATGTGAGTGGTCGCTGTGTCCTCCCTCCTTGTTGTCTCTTGCTCACCTTTTCTCCCTCTCCCCCATCCTGTGTCTTGCATTCCAATGATGACCCACAGTCCGTGCGTGTTATGTATAGTTTACTCAGCCCTTCTCCGCTTCCCTCGCTTTGTCCTTCGCAGGATCCTTCTTCTTCCTCACTGCAGAACCCGTCTGAGAAGGTCAACCGTGAAGTTATGTTTTTTCCTCTTACTGTTACCGTGTCTAGATCTATGTCATCGTACTCACCTGTTTTTTCCACATCCCTTTGCGTTTGTACCATTGGCGCTTCCTTTGTGTTATTCTCCTGCATCTTATTCCCGCGTGCCTTGTTTGATACTCCTATTTCCGTGTTTCCGTGCTTGCTTCCCTCGCCCTTTACCTCCGCTCTTGCCCTGCTAAATTCTTTCATTTTTGCGTCACTTACCTGTTTGAGTACCTTGAAGTCCCTGTCCTCTTCATACCATGCCCTGCCCTTTTTTCCCAATAGGCTTTCTAATATCCTCCCTTCCTCATAATTATGTGCGCTTTCTGCTATGATCTTTCTTTTCCACACCGTCATCTCTCTGTTGTTTTCCTCTCGTTCCTCTTCTTTCCTCCTAAGTTCCCGCTGCTCCATGCGTGCTACCCTTTCCGCAATTCCCCTTAGGCGGTCCTCTTCCTTCTTCTTCCTCTCTAGCTCTTGCTTCTCTAACTCCGCTCTACTGCTCTTTCCTCCCGCCCTCTTCTTCTGTTTCTCACGTTCCTCCTGCTCCAGTTGCTTGATCAGTACACTCCATGCCTCTCTCAGTTCTGCCAGCTTTTCCTCCAGCAATGCCTCCTCTGTTCTTGTCATTTTCCCCTGTTCTGTGGGACCTACCTCGCACCTTCCGTGTGCCCCTCCGTCCCCCTCCTTTTCTACCCTGCTAATTGCCTCTTCCTCCTCTTCTATTAATTTCCCCCGTAGTTTCAGCAACACTTGGGCAGCTATCCATTCGTCTGGTCCTACATTAGCAATGTCTATATGCGCCTTCTGTGCACTTCCCGTGCTTACCTGTGCCTGCGCTGCTGTGGTGCTCCCCACACCCCTGCCCTGTTGGAAGATATCTGTTGGTGCGTACGGCAGCAGGCTGAACGTTGGGTTTGAATACCCTTCAGCAGCTGTCAACTGTGACCGAGTCGTCTCCCAAAGTTCTGTTACTGGGTACAGCCCTTCCGTTTCCCTCTTTACCTCTTTGGTTATGGCTGCCTCACCTTCCCCTTCCTTTTTAACCTCTGCTACTGGGTATTACCCTTCCAATTCTTCCTCACTTTCTTCTGCGCTGGGAGTGCCAGAGGTGCGCTGCACCCGCCCTCTTCTTTCACCTTTTCCTCCTTCACCCCCTGCATTGTTGACATTCCCGTTACCCCAGGTATGCATCCTTGGAACAGCTTTCAGAGATCGAGAACTTCTAGATGATTTGCTAGCTTCTTCCCTTTATATGTGTTATGTAGGTACGCTAGGAGAGAGTGTTGAGTGTAGATATCAAAGCTGCCATTGGGTGGCCATGGTATCCGTATCTTATTATCTGTTCCTTGTGCCCATTCAATATTATACTTTACTATTTTATCCCTATGTGGAGGTAGCGTAGCGCATATGTGTTGGAGTGGTGTTGTTAGCAGGTTCCTGTACCCTGTCCTCATTCCATTGTATACAGACATTTTGAAATCTTTACTTCCTCAGTACCACCGTTACCTGGCCCCGCAAGCTGGGGTCTTCCGACTCTCTGCTGCAAAGAAACAATGGTGTTACAACACTTTGCGCTGGGCGCCACCACCTTCCTTCCTTTTTCTACAGTTTCACCTTCCTTATGCTCTTTTTCCTAGTGTTAGGGTCCCCTTCGACCCATGGCGCGCAAAGCCCCCTGCGGCTTCGCGTCCTACGGTGCGTGCTTTTGAAGCCGCCGCCTTCCTCACACTGCTGCTACCCTACGTTACCTCAACTCCTCTCATTTTTTCCTTCTCGTCCCATCACCAGCAGCTCCCCCTTTCTCCTGTTCCCCCTCGCGCCGTTTCTTTTCCACGACCTCCCATTATCGCCCCTGCGTCGAGGCGGGCCAGCGTTTTCCGTGTGCAGCCGCCTCTCCCTTTCACCCCACCTTCCACCGCGATTCAAAAAGCTCTGCGTAATCCTATGCAACTCTATGGTTGACATCACCATGCCTAGAACAGTTGAATACAAGTACGTACGAATACACACAGAAGTAATATGCACGCTCTTTTATTCTGCTATTCCCCACAATCCCCACAGCTGTCTTCCCACCACACCTGGAGTGGAGTATACATCAATCACTTCGTTATTATAGTAAACTGCAACCGCTGCGTCGCCTCGAGTGCGATACGCTCCCGCACTGGGGAACTTAACCAGCCCACTATCTTCTGTACGGAGAAACAATCAAGCTACCTCAGCCAGGAATAAAGCATCTATTCACCGAGCTAAAACACTCAATCAATAGGAATCCTCATCCACTCATTGATCTAAAACGCCAACTCGTAGGAATGCCACGCCCCCTTTTACACAGATGCCCACGATCACAAAACCAATCAGCGCGATTCACCGGTCACATGTGGGCGCCTTAAGCCCCACCCTACACACTGTACAATGCTATACGAGGCAGCCCTCGTGCCTGCCCCGCAATACTTTCAAGTCAACCACCGCTCAATTGTCAAAATCCTTCCAAACACCCTTTACATCCACCCGCCACCCTCGCTACCGCTCCTCCCGCCACCCGCACAATTTTACGTTGCTGGTTGAGTGTGTCATACTCACATCGGCTTACGCCTGCCGGTGCCGCTCGGCTGCATTGTGCACCTCTCAATCTGCTCGTCACCTCCCCTCGTCTGGACCACGTCTGGACACTCGCGAACCGCGGCCGGGATACTTTTCAAGTCGGCTCCTAAGGGCCACTCTTCAGATTGCGCTGTCCAGTCTTCTAGCAGTTTCGGTATGGTCCTGTAGTCCTCCAAAGGGGGTATCGGCGGAGGGGGGCTGCTGTGCCGTGCCACCTTGGCGCAGGCTACATCTCCCTCTTGCCTCACCCTCAGTGCTAGGTCTCAACAGATCTCAGCAGTGCCTCCAACTTGTTGGGGTGATATCCCGGGGGTCGGCAGGGCCATCCGCGGACCTCCGGGGGTAGGGAGGCCCCAACTCCTCCCGCAGTCCCAAATGAGTATGAGACACACGCAAGAGCAAGGCGTTACTGCTGTTTATTAGAAACGGCAGGGACAGGTTCTGGGATCATAGGTCATCCGGGAACACATCTCACAAGAGTGGGGCTCGCAGGCCCTTTTTTAGCATGTGTGAGACCTCATAATGCGTCACCTGGGAAACTTCCCCCAAAAACTAACGCCACCTCGGGTTGGCTCCCCGAGTAATAGGGTTAGTATAGGAACATATAGGTACGCTAGTGGTTTGTGGAGAATAGGTCAGGTGGTACGCTTGGGTAGGCCCTTAGAAATAGTTACACCAAAAATGCTACATGGGAGAGGTTAGTGATTGGCTAGGTTGTAGTGTCGTCAGTAGTTAGCCCCCTGTGCCCTGATTGGTTCATCCGCAACGCCCCAAGCCTGGGACCATCGTTGTTCACAGCTTGCAGTGTACCTGGTGTTAGAAACAATGTATGACTATGTGTCAGTGGAGGACAATGGACAGGTCTGCCACTAGCTGCAGGAGCACTTCTTCTCACCGCCGTCAGTGTCCAATTTGTCAATTCATTGTTGCAGTCTGTGTACCAAACGTGAGACCCCAGAGTTTCCCTGGTCTCTGGTACTTGGCACCGCATCAGGTCGGCTTGGTCACGTGTGGTGAGACCGTGGCTGGAGCAGAATTATGAGCATTTGATTTGTTTTTCAGCTCTGGGGTCGGTTAGCCGCAGCAGGTGTAGCCTTGGCTCGGGGCACGCGGCGTGTAAGTTGCAACTTCGTGGCCTTGGCTGTGAGGCCCTCGACAGGGTGTGTTCTGCATGATCAGCACCTTGCAGTGCCGTCCGAGCTGCTCTGGGTTTGTGGCTTCTGAGTTTGAGGCCTACTCTGGTGCTGAGGCCTACTTGGCCTGATCCATAAGAGGCGGCATATGGTTCACAATACAGGGGGTCGTAGTGAGCAGGGGTCCTTATGTATGAGTGCCTTATGTCATTGCGGTTATAGTAGTGATGAAGCATTTGCAAGCATATACACAAGCTCTTCTTTGCGTCTTGCAATTCTGCGGTGCTGTAGCTTGGCCTATATGAAAAATAACAACGATGCATCAGTGTGTGTGAACGTCCGTTACGTCATGGTAGTGAGTATGTTCTTCGTGTGAGATTGGTGTGAGTCTGACCAGCTGTGCATGGTGGCACCTGTGTTACCGTCCGTCGGCTATGTCGTCATGGCATCTCTAACAATGGTGGCTTTCATTGCAGCAATGTTCGTCGAGTTGATCTATATGGTCTATGTCAGCTTCGCCGGAGGTTCCAACATGTGGCTTGACTGACGGGCAGTTTCCCTGGCCGTGTGGGGCGTGGCCATGGTAGATATTGACATCAGGGGCATCTGTGAGCGGCTCGAATTCCTCTCGTGTTTAGGCCGTGATGATCTAGGCCATGGTCTGGCTGAGAATCGGGGGAAGGGAGCTTCCCATCTTCCCTCTTCAACAGGAATCACCTCCAAGAAGCAAGAAAACTAAATAGTATTCCAAAATACCTGCAACTGTTCCCGAACTGTTTTTGAGAGCCCAATTCATGCATTTCCATTTGAATTTATTTCCAACAAGAGACGTGCTGCTACTGAGAAAAAGAAACAGATCTGGCATGTCTTGCAGACTTTGTCGAACAATTGGTTTGAGGGAATAACTAAAACATCTTACTCTGTTCTGCCTGGTTGCGAAAGATGTGAGATCTAACATGTTAGGAGAGTCAATCAACAAATATGTACCTAGGACGATGGACGACTGGTGGTGGGTGCTGACTGAAGGTGATAAAACCCAGTTAACTCTGATCAAGTTTGTGCTGATTATCTTTAGAGAAATAGATAACATTGACATGGCTTGTAGACTGGAGACAATGGAATGCAAATAATGCAATGACCAGGAGGAGAAGCATAAGAATAAGTATATTCTGTGATTTCATTGGATGTTATGGCTAAAGGTTTTCTAAGTTGTAAAACCATATAAAGCCGACAAATAAAAATAAAAATAAAATAATATAATATATTTTTACTCAAATTGGTCCACATTCCCAGATACTAGCAGAAATGTGAAAACCATAATGACCTGTTTTGCACTGCGTTGTCTTGCTTCCAAGACAAATGTGTTGCCCCTGACCTATCATCCCGGCCCCAGGTAAGATAGGACCAGGTCTGTACCTTCCATCTGGAGCTGATGCTGGGTACATAGGGTTTGGTTTTTAGAGGAGGGATAGTTGGTATCATGCTGAGTTTTCTTTGTTATTTGTGTTTTGAAGAAGAGGAGGCTGCCTTTATGACATCCCAGAGACTTAGCATATGATTTCAATTTTGGGGTGAAGCATTTGTGGTTTATGTCAGGCAGCGAAGTTTGGATGTGTGGTGTTCAGTGTTGTTGATTAGGAGCAGACATTCAGTCTTGGTGGGGCTCATTTTCAGTTATGCGCTGGACATCCAGGTCTGGATTTCGGTGAGGAAAGCTCTGGGTTGGTGGATGCCTTTGATGAATCATACCTTAAGGTACAGTTCTGTGCCATAAGTATATTAATAGATGTGGATCTTGTGGCTGGAAGGGATGATCACAGGCCCAGTGATTCCAAACAGAGGTTGAAAATTATCCGTCACTCCATTAGGATCTTATGGATCCATTAGCTACTCTACAGGTGATGAGTAGATGTGGTGACATGGAGATATCGATCTGGACAAACTGTTGGTAGTCTTCATGTCAGGGGTGATCCAGAGTAGGGACAATGCTCTGACTCCCATGCCGTTGGTCAGTTCATGGAGATGGTTTGATAGTCTTCGGTGTCTAAAGCTATGGAGAGATGCAGGCCTACTAAAAGACTGGGGTGTTCATAATCAAGAATGCAGAGTGCATTGCCTACGACTTGGATGATGGCTATCTCCATATTGCATTTGGCACTGATCCTGATTGAAAGGAAGATGTTGGCATCCATGTGTGCTTGCATTTTAGTGTCTATAGCTATTTTGAGGATTATGAAAGGAGGTTCTGTGATTATATAATAGTTGTTGAGGTCTTCAGAATCAAGTTTTTTTGATTTTCCTCGGAATAAGTGGAAGTTTTGTATAGATTTTAGGGTTATGGAGAAGGTAGCCTGATACACTTCAGATTGGCAAGATATTGTGGATGATTTCTCTGACAAGGGTTTAGAGATGGGGTCTGCAACCTTTTGCTCCCCAGAGGTTTTGGACTACAACTCCCACCAGCCGTAGCAGCATATTCAATAATGAGGAATGGTTGTAGATACCTATCCTAGAGGATGGAGACTGGCAAGATGTCATCAGACTTGAACGTGGCTTTGAGGTATGATGGATTCTTTAGCAGGTCTTCAATGGAGCGTGTTTTAATGTAGTTCATAATGTTGTCTTGCATGATCAGATAACCAGGCAATGTTTGCTTTTGTGTTAGTATCAATGTTTTGGCAGAGTCTGCAGATATTGTAAATAAACAAGGTGTTGACGGTAATGTATTTCTCGATCGGGTAGGGTTTTGGATGGCCAGGAAGGGGATAATACACTGTCTGGCTGTCTTGAAGATACCCTTGCTGTCATTATTAGCTTTGGAAATTATCTTATTGCAGTAGTGGTCTTTTGCTGTGGTGTTCACTTGTCTGTTAGAAGTATATTATTCTTTAACAAGGGTTGGTTCCCAGGAGGTTTGACATCAGGTTATCTGTTACTCTGAGATGACATTTTAGCTGATATTGAGTTCTTGCAGGTAGCAGGGAGCAACTGCTTTAGGTGTGATGTTTTGTGTTTTTTTCTGGTGCATGTGTATCCATGTTTGTCTTCTAGGTGTTGCTGAGTGCTATCATTAGGGTGTTTAGGGATTGGCATGTCTACTTGATAGGCGTGGGATGAAACGGGTTAAACAGCATGGTGCTCCAACCCTTCAAGTTGTAGGTGTTTATTCAAGTGGAGCATTTGTAAGGCTGTAATTATGAATGTTGTCACGTTGCAATTGTTGTGGATTGGGTCGACTGTGTGCTGGGTGAGGTCAGTTGTGTCCAATTGCGTAGCACATCCTTCATTGTCTTGGTGGCAGTGTTACCTCAGAGGTCGAAGCCACTGAGGAAGATGGGGCAGACATGTGTGAGTGACAGGTAGGTGAGGTTGCCAATAAAGAATGTGTTTCCTGAAGGTGGCGTATCAACAAACAGCCCTCCTTTCTGAACAGAATGTTGAAAATGGGCACCAAACAGTTATCTATTCCCCAGCGCATTGTCCTAACTAAGCTCTGCCACTCAATCCTGTCCTGAACATTGGAATGGTTGGGTCTCCACACATGCCCCTTCCCTCTACTTGCCACTTCTCTAAATGGTGGAGTCACCCCTAGTCCCAGGATGCCATCACTCCTCACTCACCTTGCCCAGGTAGAGACCATTGTCGCCAGGATAGGTTTCATTTTCTCTGTTAAGACATTAGACATTCAAGGGCAGACTAATCCAGGCTCTGTGTCTTCGTCCTGCTGGATTGTTGTTTGCCCATCTGTGCAGCCGATTGGGTTCACCCTGTACAGATTCTGCAAAACCCATTTTAAAAAAGGTGGGAATACCAATTGTTTCTGTATGCTAAATTACGTATAATATAAAAGGTATATATCTAATATATATCAACATGCAAAGAAGCTGTTCCTGCTGGAATATACTTTTATGATTTCAGTTTGCTAAATCAAGTTTCAATTAATGACCATTAGATGAGACTTGATTTGTAAACCTGAAACCATAAAAGTATAGTCAGTCCAGCAGGGACAGCCTCTCTGGATGTTGATTTGTCTTTACCCGAGTTCCTCCCGTGTAGGTGTACCCCGCCTTTCAGGAGTCTCTATATATCTTATATATAACATATTTGATACGTGTTATTCATGTATGTAAGGCCAACTCTGCTTTCCCCTGTGCTTCCCTCTAATATCGCCAATATCCTTACACCAGACACATCACCCCCATGGATGGCCCAACATGCCCAACACTAACTGCACCATTTCTAAGCTCTCTTCTTTGCCCTATCACCCTCTCCAACATCAACAGCTAATCCGCCCCCAAACCACTGTAGTCTATCCGATCTTGGTCACTTCCTTATGACTAACAAACTCCCAAGTGTTTCCGCCAAACCCATGGAAAGCAGATTTGCGCACAGGAACCGTGTACTTCTGACCGTCACCCATCAACACCACAGGTTTTGAACCAGGCTCCAGCACTGGCCCGCTAATGACCCCTTGCCCCTTTTTTCTCGCAAAGCCAAGTGCAGCAAGGCCCCTAATAGTGGTAGAAAGACCCTATACAAGACCCCTTACTTGTGAACCAGCTGCCTGTTCTCAGCCTGCCACCTAAAAAAGTGATTGTTTAAACTCCTTAGTGCCTGCAGTGTGCAACTGTGTGGCATTCATTACCAGCCGAGCAGAAACCCAGTGCATTTTAACTGCGTGAGTGGGCGGGGCCGACAATGATTTCTTATGAGAATTCAGGGTGAACATACTCGCCCTTGGCACTTAAGGGGTTAAAAGAGAATAACAGACCATGAGTTGCTAATGTCCCACAACTCGATTCCTGCTCTATCAGTAAAATAACATGTTGCAATGTCTGTTGCTTTTTCTCGATGAAGGAATTATACAAGACCATGCTGCTTTAGGGTGCATTTCATTTTTGGTGCATTTAATTTACGCCCTGCAATTGAACAACATGGATTTTTTTGCATCTAAAAAGAAAGATGGAAACATTTCCATAGTTATATAGACATGTATTAAAAAGATCCACTCAAAAAATGTTTGCGCACATGCTTGGGGTTGTGGGTGTTCGTTGTTGTTAAAAGAAAAGAAGATACAATAGTAGTTACAGTGCACATGAGAATCACAAATCCTTGGTTTTATGAAGCTGGATTTTCCCCTCATTTGGGATGCTGAAGACAAGGGCAGTAACTACTGCTTTTGTGCACTGTTGAAATATATCTCTAGGATCTAGTCCATCAGACCACAACGTTTCCTGGCAAAAACGTGTTCCTCCTTTAGATATCGCAAGCGTTTTAGGTGAGGGAATGCAAGCACAACAAGCGCGGATCTACTTAAAGGGTCAAAGGGCACCACCCTTCCTTCCACAGCTACCTTTCTTCAGAGAAGTAAACCCTAGATGGAAGAATGCAAAGATCACAGGCTTCAAACTGCAACAACTATTCAACATCTTCAGTAGTTCTGCGGCTGACATGAAAAGTTCAGACTCGTGTATTATATCTGATAAAGTATATGAGATTACGTGTTTTGTGCTCCCATTAAGGGGCTTTATGATATGTTGAGATACAGGCAATTGCTAAGATGTATACACAAGTAAAGTGTAATTTTGGGGCACCTCCTCCTTTTGCAGTGATACTAAGTTTGATGTTTTTAGGTTCAAAATGGCCCCTGCTTGTGCCTCTTTTCTGGTGGCACCATAGGCAGCTGCATGAAATTGCCTCTTTGAAGTGCAGGACCTGATAGCTTGGTATCTGCTGCAGACTTCTGGTTCCATGTGAAGGTGTGTACCAAGGAAAAGGAGAATACATGGGTACATGTGGGAGCACGATTAATCAATACTTTACAGGGCCTGTGGTAGCGGCCCTGTGGTTATCGTTATGTTGCTCAACCTATAGGAAGAGTACATTTTGGGCAGCTTATAACTTTGCCCCCCCTGGACGAATCCACACCAACTTTTAAAAAAAAGTATATGGCCCGTCCGATTATTTTGTTTAGGAGGTGAGCGTTGGGGGGGGGGGGGGTGAGGTGAGGGTTGGGGGGGGTAAACAGCCAAAACCGCTGGACGGATTTTCACCAAAATTGCACCAGGAGCGGCGGCTTGGTCCTTTTAAAAATGTGGTTTCGGTCCGTGGACTCACTTCCCTGTTCGGTCCACGGACGGGTTTCCGGTTGAAGTATGACGTGACGTCCGTGGACATCGGACCTGCCTGCTAATTGGATGGTGAAAAGCATGAGGTGCGTCAGATTTTTGTAAAGGCCACCATTTTGGATTCTCGAACAGTGGCCGGTGCCCGCAAACATCGCGGTAAAACATATTAAAAAACACAACATTGCACTTGTGAAACTAATCAAACAATCTCTGGGGAGGTCAGGCGTGAAGGTTGATGAGGGTGGGATGGAATATTGCCTTAAAAAGCCAAAAAACTGGCATTGTTTTTCTCTGATGTCCGCGAACAGTCCCGGTAGCCCTGTGGTGTTCGTGGACATGTATTCTTATTTTGGCATTACAGGGTTGGTGAAAAGCAGTTTTTGGATGGCTTATAACTTTGGCGCCATGCAATAAAACTGCATGAAATTCTGGAATTTTCTAGACTTTATTCTGAATTGTTTTGCAAAGTGTAGTGCTGTTTTTTCAAGAAGGAACAAAATTAGAGGGGGAGTCCCAAAATTGTGTAACACCTTGTGGTGCCATTTGTCCAATCCGCCCAACAGTTTGCAAAAAGGTTTAAGATCCAGAGATGAATGCTTTTGCAAAGTTTAGTGGGATTTTCTCAAGAGGGGGCAACTTTAGAGGGGGGTCTCAACATTTTTATATGGCTTATAGGTTTGTTGCCTTTTGACGAATGTGCACAAAAGTTTTCAGAAAGATTATAGACCCAACCTTGAAAGTTTATGCAATGTCTAAATGGCTTTTGTCAAGTGGGGGCTAAGTTATATGACTATTGTATGTATGTACATTTTGACACTTTTGAAAAAATAAAACATAGGTGGATTTGCAGCAAACTTGTGTAAGGAGCATTGGCAAGCAACTACAAGCATGGTTTTGCAAGTGGCATAATTTAGGTACAAACAATAGTGATATACCTTTGGTGACTGAGCTATAGCATGTGGCCATGGACAGTGGCCAGATTGTCTGGGTCATAGGGCCTGACCCGGACAATCTGGTTACTGGCCATGACTACGAAGGACCAGCAATGGGTTTAAAGTGTGCAGGGCCACCAGGGACCAGCTATGTGGTAACGTTTCTTTTCAGAATTGTGGGTACAGGTTGAAGTGCTGGATGGGATTGCAGCAAAAATGCACAAGGAGGGTCAGCAAGAACTGGAAAGCATGGTTTTGCAAATATGTCCTATTTTTTTTTTACACAACACAGGGATATAACATTGGTGCGTGGGCAATGGGCTTGGCTGTTAGCAAGGAGAAATGTGATGTGTACTGTAATTTGGTTAATGGGGCATGCGGCATGGCCGAAGCAGAAGGATTAAATTGGAAAAAATATTCTGCTTGCGGTTACAGTCTGTAGTGGTGGACTAGATTACAACAAACATACGCAACAAGTATTAGCAAGGACCTGAAAGCATGTTTTTGGAAATATGTCTTTTGTTTTATTTTTCGAAAGTGTAAGAATGTAAGTAGAAAAACTAGTGATGTACATTTGGTATCTGGTTAGTGGGCCTGGGCCTCGGCAAATGCAAATGTGTACTCTGATCTGCTCATTGGGGAATATGGAATGGCCAAAGCCTATGCCCCATGGATTTGGAGACTGGCCATGGTTGCAAGCTATGAGCACTTACCATTGGTTGCATTATTAGGGTAAAGTGGAGACTGAGTTAGGATGCAGGGTAGGTTGTAGTGAATAATAGGGGTGGTTTTGGTTCGGCTGGGGTCATGGAGGAGTCTTATGCCATAGGCAATTGAACAATGATTTCCATCCCCAGCATGCGCTGCTCATTATGACAGATATAAGTATGCGTTGCAAAAAATATGTGTCTTAAAGGAGGTTTATAGTTTTTTCAAATATATGAAAAGAGGAATTATTAATAACTTACATATAGTGATGTAACACCATGAAACATTATCACTTATAAAAACCTAATAAATTGACAGAAAAAACGTTGTTAAAGGGATGTTATGGTTAAGATGCATCCCACCCTTGGGACTCCTCTGCTCCAGTAGTTACCCAGTGGCGTTCCACCTTGGCATTGCCCTCACAGATTCACATGAGCATTTGCCCATCTGTACTGCTTTTTCCATTTATGCACTTCTCTCACTGCACAATGCATTGGTGCATTTAAAGGAGCATTGTGTACAATGTTTGTTGTAGAGGTAAGGTAAATGTAGATGCAAAAGATTTATTAAAGATTGTTAAGTGACAGTTGATGTGTGGAAGAATAAAATGGTCATAGGGTTATATGTAAAGTTTTTGGAAGTGATTGGTGGATGGATATGTGACTGTTTGAAAGCAGGCATTGTGTGTTACAAATATAAAATTAAAAAGGGTAGAAGGGCTGTCCTGTGCGATGGTGTTTCCATGCCGTTCGGGTCTTTTAATGATCCATTGCGCGGAAAGGGGACTGTGGAAATTGTGAATAGTAATAAAAATCAGTTGCTTATCTTCCTTATTGTATGCTAGAGAAAAGTATTTGGGACAGAAAATTGTTTCTGTCATTTTTTATTTTTCTTTAATATAGAATTGTACATTAGCACTCTGGGCAGGGGAACCAGCCAAGGAGGTGGCTTGCAATGCTGGCTTGAACCACTGTTACAAGCCCGCACTCCAAGCCGCCTGACGACTGGCTCTTCCTGCTGTCATCTTCCTCTCCACCCTTCGTCCCATGTTTTTTTCACCCCACACCCCCCTACTTACCTTATTTCACTGGCGGGTGCTGCCGCCCGCATTCGCTCCTTCTTTTTGCCTCCCACAGGCCGCCATGGAAAGGGAAGATGGGCTCCATACGCATTCCATGGTGGCCATCTTGGAAAAGGATTTTTCTTCCTAGGAAAATCCTTTTTTCTTTAGCACCCCGGATTACCGCTTTGGAAACCCGCGGGGCTAATGGCCTTCATCCCTTGTTGCAGGGGCTGGAATGGGGGATAATGGACCGGAGCCCTTGTAATCCACCCTCGCTTTGCTTGGGATGATAATTCGGGCTGCCGGGCCGTTATCCCCTATTCCAGCCCCTGGAATGGGGGATAAGCGCTACATTATGCCCATTAGCATAACACAAAATGCTAATGGAAATGTTGGGAAATCTTATGGAGCCTTTCTATTTTACTGAGAAATGTAAAGTAGGTGGAGTCTATAAGATAATTTTTTTAGTTCTATTTTTTAACTGTGAAAGTTGGTTCCTAAAGGAACCATTTTTTGCATGAGAGGTCAGAAAGTAAGGTGGGGAGGCAAATGAGGGGAGAGGCACCAAGCACTAATATGGAGGGGCAGGTGGACTAGTGGTTCTCCATGTAGGCCAGAATTCTCCTTACCTTTTCTGGGAGGGTTGGAGTCTAATACTGTGGTCTGGGGGCAGATGTAAGCAAATAATTGAAGAATCCTCAACAATGCTTGGATAATCAGGGTCACAGTAGGTGCTTGATTCACAAGCATCAGTTATTGACTGGCAAATCAGAATGCCTGGAATGTGGTCTATAACTATTGATATAGACTGCATCCTGAGGAGTATTCTGTTAAAGCATGCCCTGCCACCCCGCTGCCATGTGCTAGACTGTAACCCACCTAACCAAACGTACCTGCTCCCACTATGCCTTATTATTATTATAATAATAATAATAATAATAATTAGTATTATTATTATTATTATTATTATTATTATTATTATTATTATTATAGCCAAGATTCAACAAACAACTAGCGGAGAAAACAGAGAGGAGCAGATCACCCAGTCTTAGGTCTAAGAAAGAAAAGAGAGGAACTCTTGTGGTGTTACCGACTTAACGTACCAATGTGCCCTTGTTTATTTTCTGGTTTTCCTCGATTGTCGCATGGATGTGAAGGGAAAAAGAGACTTAGTTTCCACACATCCGTTAAATTGTCAAAAGTAAATGTGTTTCACAATTCAGCATGCGCCATGAAAAATCAGTTTTCTCACATCCTTTTTGGTTTTGCTCAGTTTGTGATTTAATTGAAAAATGTAGTATAAGTGATTGTTGGCCCTTTAAGATTACACGTGTTTCGGCAAACACATTGCTTTTTTCAAATCAGGGCAAATCATCAGCACGATCTTGCAAAATTCAGTCTCTCGAAAAAACTCCCATATCATCATGGGTTAAATCCCTCCTGAAAAGTGTTAGGTCTCCTTACAGCGGTCGCGCGTCTCTGTTCTTCAGTCTTAGGTCTGGTTGGGAGTGTATGTGGACCAACGTGTAATAAATGGAGCCATTCCTTGATGAAGAGGGTCTTGAGCTCCTTCCTGAAATGTGGAACCAAAGGGGGGAGTCTCATGTTGATGGGGAGGGGGTTCCAGATTCTGGGTGCATCGACAGGGAGGGCCTGCCTTCTGATTCTTTCTTTCCTACACTGGTTGAGTTCAATTCTTCACATGTCCTTATTTCTGGTGGATCGTAGGCCTCCAGAGATGCAGAGGTTGTCAGCGTAGGAGTTTGAGGAATTGAGGGTGATGGACTTGTCAATGATGTAGCAGGATATGAGGGTGATAGATCCTTGCAATGGGAGCCAGTGCAGTTCGATGAGGTTTGGGGTGATGTCGTTGAATTTGTGGAGTCCTTTGATGAGTCGTGCTGTCGGGCCTGACACTTCTAGGGCTAGTAGAGCATGTAGAACAAATCTCACAGGTTCCAGGGTGGTCACACGAAGGCCTTCCACAAGGACATGGACACCATCCAAGTAGGAAAGAACCAAGATTTGGACAGCAGATGTAAAGTTATTTTCTAGAATTTAGGGCTTGATATTCTGCAGGAGGAATTGTTGGTATGATGCAGTTTGTGTCTTCCTTGCTCTGTGCTCCTTGAAGGAGATTTGTTTGTTGATGTAGACCTCAAGGGACTTGGTGCAGGTGGTCAGATGGGGTGTGAATAACTTGAGATTCATAGCGGAGACCCAGGTCTGGATGTCAGAGTGTTCAGTGTTGTTGGTCAGCAGAAGTAATTCAGTCTTGGAGGGTTTGGACTTCAAGTAAGCGTACTGCACATCCATGACTGGATCAATATGAGGCAGGCCTTGAGCCTATAGATGGCTTCAATGGAGGATATCTTGATGTATATCTGAGTGTCTTCTGCATATTGGTGGATGTGAATGTTACCTTTGATCCTAAGGTTTCACTTCCAGGCCTGTCTCCACAGTCCACTCCATCAATGGTATACCTCATTGATCTTGTACCTAGCAACTTCACTCAAAGACTTCTGCTTCATGGCCAATGAGCTTTGTTTTCTCAGTGGCCATCTAGGCTTGATAGTCTTTCTATGACTGGCCCTTTTCCCCCTTCACTCACAGTGCATGAAGGAGAAAAAAAAGAGACTTTAGCCAATAGCCTTATATAAGTGAGTGGGGAGGCGATCTTGATCGCTAGGCATAAAACCCTTCTCCTACGTATTGCTCTCAGTTTAGCCTTTAACAAATAAACTGAAGGTGGCTATTAACCCTAGATCACAGCCCCCTCTCACAGCCTATAAAATCAACTAGACACTGGTGACTGTCATACAACGAGGAAAGAGAGGTTGGTGAAACCCGACCAGTTTTTCCTTGGGAAGTATGCTTGCATAATGACATTTTAAGTGTCTGAGCAAATATGCTCTGTAACTGAAGTGTTACTCCAAAGGTATGGGGCTGTTGCAATGAAGGATGTATTTACTTTCCCTAGTATGGTGGTTTAATGTTCCATAAAACCTTACAAACAGAGGAAAAAAGCAGCTTTGGTACAACATGCCTGCTGGCTGAATCTGGAAGTCCTATTTATGCACCTCCAGTTCTCTAAACTACTAGCAACTGAGCCGGAAAATGGCCCTATTAATAGTGGCAATTAACATCTAAGATTGCCCCTAAAAAGAAATCTGTGGGATGAAATGTTTAGTCTCCTTTGGACGCACAAATAACTCACAATTCTTCTTCACAAAGCAATGATAAAAATATGTTTGTATTTTTGAATATGCAGACACATTAGAGTCTAGGTTACTTTATTTGAACCAATCTCCAAACTGCCAGTAACATTGTAATTAAAGACAGCGCATGCACAACAATCTGCAGAGGAACTCCCACAGTGCCAGCACGCTGGTAGCTTTGGAGGAACAAGAATTTCTATGCCTGCAGTCTTTTATACGGGTTCATAGTGATAGTTTTGAAAGTTAAAGTTTCGACATACAAAAGTTCTGACACAAAAGCATCGGAAAAAAAAGTTTCAAATGCTTTTTTTTTTAATGTGGGGGTTCCCCCCCAACCCCTGTTTCCTTTTTAAAACAAACTTTGTATTTAACACGACACTAAAATAAAACCCATAAAATGAAAAAAAAATGCATTCGAAACCTTTTTATTCGAAACTTTGTATTCAGAACTTTTGTATGTCGAAACTAATTTTTCGAAACTATGACTTGACAGCTTTTATACAGAGTCTCCTAGGGGAGATTCATGACATGTTAACAGATGTCTCTGATACTGGTAGGTTTATCTTTGAATAATACCTGTTTAAGTACACACAAAGTTAGCACAGTTCGGCTTAATGGCCACATGATGTTTGTAATGCCAGAAATTAAGACCTTCATGTCTTTTAGCATAGAGTAGAATCTTCATGAAACATCTTAATTTGAAGAGGGATTATTAAAATCTTTTGTAAACGTGGTTTTCAAAGTTCTGAAGGAAATGTTAAGCCTTAAGGGCAGGGTCATTCAGTAGCTAGATGTGTGGCATCGCTCTGGGCCCAGATGAATGACCAGATTTGTGCATTCAGAACTGGCAATTAGAAGCTTAAAAAATGATGCACCACCTCCTCCCTAAACTGTCACATGGCTCGTTGACCCCCCCACTAGAAGATTCTCCCGCCTATTAGACCTGTCTAATGCCTAACCTGGCCCTCTGGAACTTCTTACTGCTAGCTGACTTGCCTGCTTCTGGCTCCTTGATTTTCTTCTCAGATCGCAGGGATCTTGACAAAATCCTGATTTCTTCTCGCTATTGCTTTCTTCTTTCTCTTCCAATACTTGTCAATGCCTGAACAACCTACTTCACTCTCCCCACGTGAAGATGTATCATCCTCAAACTCCTCACTCCAGCCTAAACCCCAACCAGCTGATTGTTCACTGTCTCCTTACTGCCACATTGTCCTGTCCCCGCCACATTCCACTCCACCCCAGGGCTTACTTCCTCCCTCAAACCAACTAAAGTTAAACCTTCCTTCAGCTCCACTACAGGTTCTATTTCTCCCTCCTTGCGTCTGCTCTTATCTCTTCCTGCCACTCCACTCATGGATGTATTTCCTCCTTCTTTCCTCCACTACTATGGACTTCCACTCCACTCCAGGCTTTACTTCCTTCCTCCGTTCCTCTGCTACTACTACCAGTTGGTTTTCCTTCGTTTCTCTCCCTTTCTCTCCCATTTAACTCTCACCACTTTCTTGACACGTTATGATCACCTCCTCCTCTCAACTGCTACCACTTCTCCTGCTCCTCTTTGCTTTGCTTGGTTGTCTCCAATATCCAAAGTCTCAAAATCACCTCTCCTCTCCAGCAGTCTTTCCTCTCAAGCCTTCTCCAAACAGGAGCCACCTGCTCCTATCGGCGTCCACAGTGAACTGTGCTGCCTGGCTTATACAGAAACATGCCCTTTACCCTTGATTGGAACTAGAGCTGATCGCCTGCAGCTGTGAGCCTAAAGGGTGTTAAGGTTGGGATGGTCGAGGGTCTCTCCCTTCTGGGTAGTCAGAATGAGGTTGAAGGGGCTGGGTTAAAACTATAAGATCCTAGGTGGCCATTTTGAAATTCTGTGTGAAGGGAGATGCTGAACAGGCTGATTGTGTGGAGTAGCACTTCTGTTGGGAAGGCAAGTGTATTAGGGAGCCTTTAGTGATATTTAAGTTTTCCCATGGTCTTCCTGTCCTTGAAGGATCTCTGTATGGGCTCCCTGTCCAGGAAGGGTTTGATTTAATTTCTCTGGTTTATTCTGTGTTTTCCAGTTGTGAGAAAAAAGTACTGTGAGAGATGTAATCCACCAGAGGGTGGGTTGCCTGTACAATTTCGGTGTTTGGGACTGAAGATAGGTTTTCAGATGTCTTCCCTGCCTTAAGTGATCTGACTGGGTATTTTGCAGGGTTTATTCTCTCCTAGGTCCCTTATTCCACTTCCTTTTTCTGGTCCAGGTTTGTTTCTGTTGCTGAGAGGCATTATGGTACGTATATTTTTATATTACTATTTTAGTTATGTATCCATCTCCCTGAGTCACCTGGCTTGTGGTCAGGAGATGACATTCCAGGCAAGGAACCTCATCACAACATTCATTGCCAAATGTACTTGTATGAAGGGCACTGGTTGGTTCTTAACTGTTCTTTTTCGGATTTTGTTGAATGCTTCTTTGGTTTTCAATGTCCGAAATGTACCCTTTCTAATCGACTCATACAGCCTTATTTTACAGTGAATGTCAATTGCATGCAACGGACCACTAGCGTTAGCACCTGCGTGCAGTGGGGGGGCCTGGATGTAATTTTTAAACATTCACAAAGTGAAGGGGAAAAGGTAAGAGTACAGCAAGGTGAACTCCCTTTTAATCTTTCATTTTCCTGTCTGTCTTGTGAAAAAGTAAATGCCACCCACAAAGTACACTTTGCAGACAGAGTTTACTAACGGATTTATATGGAATCCTCCTGGTCTTTCGCATTCACTAAACCAAGTTGGATTCCATAGGAATCCATTCGTTTTACACCTGCATGAAAATGTCATGCAGATGTGAAATGAAACACACTGATGAGATGGAGGAAGAATGCACAGCAGAGATCTTATCTCTGCCCTGTGCCCCTGCTCCTTCTTATCGCTGCTTGAAAACTGGTTGAAGGGTTAATTGTAGGTATAGAAGCATTACACCTAAATTGTATACCTGTATTGAACACACCTCTCACAATAAAATGAGAGTGATAAATACTATGACCCCCTACTTCTCACCCGTAAACATGACTCTTCATTCCATTTAGATGTCACCCACCTATTGATTATGTATGGGAATCTGCCTCATGAAACATCATTGCATTAATGTGATAATCAAATTGAAGCCCTCCATGCCAGAACACAACTTCAGATTTGCTCTCTAAGCCTTGGATAGTGGCAATGCTCTTTTGGAAGGCCTTAAGGAAACTACCCTGGCATCCCTGAGATGTGTCCTGCATGCTGCAGCATGACTCATCAAAGGACTCCACAAATGTGACCACATCCCCCAACCATCGTTCATCAAACTCACTTGCTCCCGCTGCTAGCATGTATCATCTTCAAATCTTAATGCATCATCTAAACAGCTGTCCCTTCAAAGTCCCCAAGCTACCTAACTCAGAAACCCAGCATCTCTGGAGGCCTACGATCCATCAGGAATAAGGACATGTGCTGAACTGCTCCGGTGCAGGGGGAAAGAACCAGAGGACATGCCTTCTCTGTCTATGCCTAAAGACTCTGAACCTTTCTCCCCGTCAACATCAGATTTGCCCTCTCATTTCTACAGTTCAGGAAGGTACTGAGGACTCTTCTCCTCAAGGAATGGCTTCCCCCTAACACCTAGGTCCTCACAACCTCCACTCCTCACCCTACCTGGGACTGAGCAATCTGATCCCAATGGTTTTCTCGCCTAGTTACTTCCCGATCCCTTTGCTGACAAACTGCCAGCTCTCCCCTCTCCCAATGTTAGCTCCTCACTTACTTGTTTCTCTGCTCACTTCACTATGTTCTTCCTCATGTGATTGTAAAGTGCTCTGCTGCTTCCTAAAGCTAGTCCCATGCTGAATAAATACCCTAACAAAAACAAAAATAGGAATAATAATAATAATAATAATAATAATAATAATAATAATAATAATAATAATAATAATAATAATTCAATATACCTTTCCTGCTAATTTCTATGTCACCTCTGAATGCATTGAGGAGCACAGGAACAAAGACATTGGCCTCATTTTCCTCAGAATGGACTTCATTTACTAGTATTTTTTGCTGCTGAGTCCTCCATTTGGCAATATATTGCCTCTCATTCTATTCCTGACCCAGTTTTCAAATGAACTTCCCATTCCCAAGGACATCCAGCTAGTTTATGAGTCTTCTGTGCAGAACGGTGGGACAGATTTAACGAAAGTCTGAGTAGATCGTAGATCTCCTCCATCGCTCAACCGTGGGCCTACTCTCTTGGATACTTTCCAACTAGGTAATATACTCAGAAAATGGAAGTGAATCTGTGGGGCTATGTATGTGGTAGACTGCCTCAGGAAGGTTGTTCTGAAGGAAAGCAACTCTGCGATACCCGTAAAAAACGCACCGCTCTTAGTATTTCATAGAATCTCTTTTAGTTTACTTGCATGTTGCATAAAGTTTCCTTTTACCAAATTAATGCCATTTACATTTTTTATAG
Source organism: Ambystoma mexicanum (assembly GCF_040938575.1). Taxonomy (NCBI): domain Eukaryota; kingdom Metazoa; phylum Chordata; class Amphibia; order Caudata; family Ambystomatidae; genus Ambystoma; species Ambystoma mexicanum. The sequence goes on along the minus strand of NC_090922.1, from coordinate 648,709,840 downwards.
AAGTTTATAGCATGAACATCATGATATTATAGCCACTAGTGCAAGGATATGCTCTATGCTCCCTGTGCCTAACTCTGAGTAATCCAGATTAGGAATGGATGAACGTTATTTTCCACTGTTAGAGAAATGAATAATGTTTTCTTTATTTTAAAATACAACTAGGTTTATTTTTGTTGTTGCTTTTTTTACAAAATCACCATACATGAATGTATTTTCTTTATTTAAAAAAAAGTTAGATAATTGATTGGGGTTTAAAAAAGATGTCGGTTTGTAGAGACTTGGATATTTTTTATTTTGTTTCAATGCTCTTGCTCTAAAATTGATAAATTATGTTTTAATTTTCAATAATAATAATAATAATAATAACACACAATTTTACTAGTTTTACTAAACGTTTTTGTATTTTAACTTTTCTAACTTGTTTTTGGTGAGGGCAAACATTTTTCTTGACACCCAATTCACTTTTGGGAAAATAAAATAAAGTGTGCTGCCCCCAGTGCAGACACTAACAAAAATCCTTTCAAAATGTGTATTATTTGTCAGCCCATACCTCAATACATAAGGATATTGCTACAGGCAAATAATTGCATAGCGCTTCATTGTGTTTGGCCTCTTTGGTGGCATTCCGGCCTAGAAGTCTCCTGAGGTTTGTGGCTTACAAGTAGCCTTTGATATACAGCGGTACTGGCACAGGACGACTGCAAGGGATGGTCACAGTCAATACACGAGAAAGCAGAAAACAGGACAATGAAGAGGTTAAAAAACGGAAAGCAGTCACATGGCATCTACGAGTCAACTATCATTGCAGTGTAAGGTAAAGCCATGCACTGAGGTCGCCTTGCAAACAGAGAGACGAGCATGTTGCTGTGGATGTGACAGAGGGAAACCACAACCTGACAAACTGACAACATAAGCAGATAGCCCTCTTCTGATCTGATATGCATTAATTATTTACTTCTGAAGAAATGAGAGTTCGCTGATCAAAATGCTGTCCTATGAGCGTACTGATAGAATTACATCGTGCATGTACCACCTTTCTCTATCAATATTAACCTGTGTTGTACATGATTAGTTCACAGTTATGATTCATTTCACCTGGCTGATAGTGATATATTGCTGTGTACGACAGCAGTATATTGGGAGCTTGAGTCATGTTAATTCATAGGGCAAATTCTGAAATCAAAACAGTGTTCCTCGCGTCAATTTCATATATTTATTTTTCATTTGACAAAGTGTACTGTTTTATTATGTATTGCTGTGTTTTAATGCACCCACCGCAAACGCTGTGGCCTCATATTCACAATGCACCATTCTATAAATAACTGTGTGGCGAGATTCTGCCAGGGAGAATGTTCAGCACCGAATCGCATTTCTGAATGAACGCTGCCTCTCAAAAGTGCAAGACGTCGTTTTTGTCTAGAGTGGACCTATTCCTGCACAAGTATAACGATTGCTTTAAAAAAAAATTGTTAACATAGTCAGTTCCGATTTTGGTCAAATGCATAAAAGCAGGCTCCACATCCCACCGGGAACAATGTTCTTCCACTCAGAGCTAACATCCTGAGATCCCATTAGCTAAAAGGATACTACCCCTCTCTCAGGGCAGCACTCAATTCCTGTAGACATTCCAAGAGCACAAGTCATTATCGGTGCTTTCATGTGAATGCTACATGAGTATGAATGAGATCAGCCCCTTGTCCACCCAGGGTGTCCACCAGGCACCGCTGCTCATGCAGCAACCTTGCATCGTTGAATAAAATGCCCCGCCCTTAATCATTCATCGACGGCTGGAAGGCTTTGGGGAGGGCCAATGCATTTGCTTGTGCCCCGCCGCATGACCTTTGGAGATCAGCAAGAGGCAACTAGGAATTGAACTGGGATCATAGTTTAGGAAAAGGGCGACTCGGGATAACATATTTAGCATCAATACGCAACATCCGGCAAGTGCAGCGATAGCGCAAGATCTGTTAACTGATATCATATTATCGTCTAATGCTCTTGCATTGAGATCTCCAGAGAGACCTTGATTCCACACAATCCCACCTTGTGTTGCGCTCTGTACATAGCCGCAACACCATTTAGAGATGCGTCAGAGAATTCATGTAGGGGTGTGGATATTCGTGCAAGTGCGAATGCGAATTATTGCTAGAAATGCTTCATTAATTACTCCCCCTTATCTTTAGTAATGATTTTGCTCTTGCTCTTTCACCAACTTGATCCACTTTGTGTTTGTAGTTTTTGCTCATAGTTGTTGGTGTATCCACTCCTAGTGTGGCAAGACTATTGGCATGAAAATGTGGGTAGAGGAGAGAAGGCATATGAGGAAGGACACTCTGCCTGTTGGTGTCTTTGGTTATTTACACAGCTATTTAACACCCCTGGCCATGTTAAGATCTCTATACATGTGCTGTATCCAGACGCGACAGCACAGGTCAGAATAGGCTCAACAGCCAGACTCAAGTCCATCCGGGCTGGCACCAATCCAACAGGACAGCAATATCAACCACATCTTTGCCAACCAGCACCCATGGAATATGGCTCTAGCCTTGATAAAGACCCTGCTAGATCGAAACATGTGTCGGCTGACCACCAATGCGCACAATAAACTATACCTATGACAATATTAATAAGCTATAAAGACTACAAATGATTTCATAAAGCTCAAGGTATCCAGAAACGAGCAAACAGTAATATTAACAAGAGGTGTGGGCAACACCTCCACAAACCGTGACCTCGCAGCTTACAACCCCTAACTAAACAAATAACACAGCACCAACTGTTGGCTTAGGTATGCCAGAGCTCTGGGGGTTACTACGAGCGTACCTGTTCAGCTTCCAGGGCCCAACAACCCTCCCCCAATAACAAGTGGAGGACTCAGCCAAGGGCAAGTTAGAACTGTTGTTTATTACAAAAACCCACAGGGATCATACAGGACATGCAAGCATTCCCAAAATCACACCTCACTAGTCCGTTTTGGGCGTTTTGTTCTCCCCCGACGTCACAACATCAGCCCTTCCCCGTAAAACCCATCAGACTTCCTGGTTGGGTGATCGGAATTGTATGCCATATGAATAGCCCAAATAGATCTTAGTTGATTGGCCCTCGCATGTCAGGTGGCTGGCCTGCCCATTCCCCAAGAAACTATCTATTACATTGTTGCAGGGTAGCAGAAATACCATTGGCCCTTACCCTCTGCCATCCAGCCCTGGATTTCTGTCCCCTGATTGGCTGGAACTGGTCTCCCCTGGCCTGTGAACCAGCCCTGTTCTCAGCACTCTGTGCACCTCGTCAAGGTCATTTTAGGTCAGGAATGTGTTGCCGGTCTCTGACTCTGGCTGTGAGCCCTGGCCTGCTGTTCTGTGCAGCCTGGTTCTGCTTTCCCTCGTCTCTCGTCCTATGGCTTGTGGTCTCATGTGATCCTCATTATGCTTATACTATGATGTTTATGTATCTATACTGTACCATGGTTTTGATAGGTTAGTCGTGTTCGGTCCTTCCATGCTCCTTGTGTGATCCTGTAGTTCCATCGGGTTAGTTGACATAAGCATCTGCAAGCTTGCTCTGCATCTCTTTATTGCCTTGCGTTCAGTGTTTCTGCACCGCCCTAATGAGAAAAATAATAAAAGCTTTTGACAGTAAGTATATGTATCTGTCCTCAATCTACAGAACTGTGTAAGCATGTTATTCGTGTGTTCAGGTGTGTGTTTGGGTAACTTTGTGCATGGCTGCGAGTGTGCTTTGTGACTAATGTTGCTATTTCGGGGTGTCACTAATGAAGTCAGCGCAGTGGTTTCTCTGCATTAGTCAATGTCATCCTACGAGACATTTGGGTCCATGACCAATGTTGAGGCACCTGTATCCATAAAGGTAGGTAGCCGCTGGACCCATAATGAATTACTGGCTCCCCACTTCCCAGTGCCACCGGGCTATTCCAAGTCTGGTGCCCGGAAGTCAGGTGCCGATAATTGTGTTAGTCCCCACAGTTGTAATGTACTGGTAACAACTGTGCAAGTAGGATTACCGGCACCGTTGTTACCGGACCGGACCGGCAGAGTTATAATAAGGCCCATCGATTGGATCAAGTTTGAATGGTAAACATGAAAACAGACTCATGCAAAACCTATGTGTGCAGGAAGGAGGGATTGCTGGCATGGCTCAAGCTAGGAATCTGCACAGTGCCCACTCCCCGGGGAGCTCTGTCACCCTACATTTCATTGCTGCTGCTCACCCCACAGTCCTACGAATATAGAAACATGCCAACCCAGTGGTACTACAAACAGATGTGTAAAAAATCTGTCAGAAGGAAACAGAATTAAAAACCCCAGAATGCAGTCACCTGCCAGAATGCACGGCAGAGGTGTAGACAAGGTAGGGCCTGAGCAGGCAAGGCCCACCCAAAATCTGTAAATGCCCACTCAGCAGCGCTTTGTAGGCATTTACAGATGATAATGTTAGTGTGCTGGGCCCAACTACATTAGCTTCAGGCCCCACTTGTTAGACCACCCTGGCTATGCCTGCATGGCAAGTGGTACAAACTCTATTTCAAGTGTCGCAGATCAATATTTTTAATGGCTGCAATGCTCTTTAAGGAAACAGATGAAAATATGAGCACATGCACATTGTGTCAGCTCTCGATACCTCTGCTATATCTCACAAGTGATTCTCAAGTATATCATTAGAAGAAAAAGGCGCGTTTCTCTACTCGGGCTCCCCCAGAGCCACATCACTCTTTGAATTAGGGTCTTCTAGTCTTGGGGTAGTGCAGTGGCAACCCTTCATATTGGCATTTTCTCTAAAGCCTGCATGAAGCCCACAGTGTAATTGGAAACCTTTGGTGTGGTGATCATGTGGCATACGTATCATGCATCTCTGAAGGCCAAAGCTCACATCACTATGTACATAATGACCTCATGCATAAGCTTTATCACCCTTGGACCCATCTCAGGCTTCACTTGAAGGTTTTTTTTCTAGCAACGCCCACCCTGTTGGGTTTGCCAGTATATGTTTACACATGCAGTGTGTAGCATGGCAATATTTTCATTTTTATTTAGACATTTATTGTCTGACATTTCTGGCATCTGTTGGGTGGCCCCTTTCACCAGCAAATGATTCCCCTTCCCAAATGTCGCTACACTATATCACTTGCTTCTTACTTTCCAATGCCCCGACACAGGGGTGTTGCTAGGTCTGGAAAAGACCTGCGGCTAGGCTGATCTCGGTACTGTCGGGACTGGGGGCTAGCTAGCCTTTTGGTTGCAGCTCCTGAGACTCTACCCGGGGCTACAACCAAAAGACCAGGGGCTATAGCCCTCTTAGCCCCCCCCAGCAACGCTTCTGCCCCGACATGCGATTCCCCTTTTCACCGAGACCCTAGAGGAGATGAACACTTTGTTAAGGGCGTACCACAAACCAAGCCTCTGCCTTTTTTATTGACAAGGCAGTCTTTTTTCTGTGTCTTCCAAAGAGGGGCTTTCTTTGTTAGTATTATAGAAATGTTTTCAGACTTTCTCACTCGTTCAATACTATACCACCTTGCAACAACAGTTTAAGCACCTTCGGTTTGTATAGGGTCTGCCCGACAGTCTCAGCGACGATCATTTACTACCACCAAGTATGGTGAATATTATCATCGTGGAGGATTTGATGACCGACATGTGTGATATCACGTAGGAGGTTCCAGCATTTAGAAACATCTTTGTGCATTGCCTGACAACATACATATTTGTTTTGCGTCCATGCTTCCTTTTGGCCAGTTTCTATTCTCGACCTTGAATCAGCCAAACATGTTAGATAACTCGATACTCACATCTGATAGCAGTTGTATTGCATGGCTCATTACAGGGGGAAAACATGGTTAAGTCTGGTGCAGGCTACATTGCAATCAGAACCTGCTCGAGACTGGCGGTGATTGGAGAGGAACTTACGTTGTTACTGTTCATGTTGTTTGTCTTATGGTGAAAAGAGTTTGATATGGGTTTTCATGATTGTGATAACTTGTGTTCGGCGGGCTCCATACATGTTTCCCCTTACATTGCACCAGTCCTGCCCTAAACGCCTGTCATCTGATCTTAAAACCTCTACATTTCCATATATTGTATGACATGTTCCCCTCCCTCCTCGTCACCTTCCTTACAGCCGTCAACGTTGGTCACACACCACCCTTCCCCTCAACCAGCACCTCTCCTTTTGCTTGCTACCACCCTCCCACTTCATCTTTCCATCACATCCTAACATCCACCATTCACTTTTTCCCTGAAACATCCCACGCCACAGAAGACGGTGTGAAGTCTGTGAAGGCCAGACTGATATGCAGTACTGTGGAGGGGGAAATTAGAGCACAGGTTTACTTCATTTACCCAGCTCTACTTCCCATTAAATCTCACGACACTTCACACACCATTCGTCCCTCCATACAAACTTCTACTGAGTCCCCAATATATCCACTCACCCTTTGCATAAGGCTGAGAACCCCAAAAAACTCAGAAACACATACTGTGAGGAGAAATGGGCTGACTGGGTATCTGTGTCTGTTCTCTTCCTCCCCATCTTTTACACCCCACAATATCCCAAACTCTTCTCTTCTTCCACTCTACTTAACCTCTACCCTCTTTTCTTTTTCTGCACCCCAGCCCACTCTCTGTCACATTTCTCATCTGCGTTCCTGCTGAAAGTAGCCTTGAAAGGCTGGGGAGGCCAAAAAATCTGAACAAATACACAAGGCCTATGAATGAGCAGAATCTACGGGCATGCACCTTACCTCTCTGACCCCATTCATAGACCTCCTCCCTTTCTAATTGAGGAGTGTACATGAAATGTGCGAAAGGGGCCTACAGAATTGACATGTAGGAAAAGTGGAGATAACATGGGAAGCTTGCTCTTTGCTCCTGCTCTCCTTCCTGGTGAAGTACCCTCTTTTTGGTCAGCTATGCTGCATACATGCAAACATGCCCTTTCCATCCAGGAGATGGTAGACCCTATTTTTATTTTCCAAAACGTATTTTGTTTCTCATTTTTTCTTTTCAATAACTGATGGGACATGTATTCCTGGGTTTCCCCATATTAAATCCAGCACTAGTTCGAAAATGCAATTTATTTTATTTATTTATTGTGCATTTGTTAGGAGCGTATACACCAAGTAAATCGTGTTTTAAAGTGTGTCCACATGGCAGCAGGGAGAGTACATGGGATTGAAAAACAATATATACAGTGGAGGATAAAGACAAACCTACTATGCCTTGTGAGTACTCAGGATGTGCAAGTGAAAGAGAGAATAGGGAAAAGAGGGAGGGGGTAAGTGCTGGAGTGTCTGTGCAGGTGGGTGAGCAGCAGATGTAAGTGCCAAGTATAGTAAGTGCTAGGGAGCGTTGAGCTGCAATAAGCGGGTAAGTGCAAGCCTGCAATGGCGCAGGCCAGTGGGTGCTGAGGCAAGTGCTGTGTGTAGTCAGAAGCTTAGGCAATTGGGTGTGGGAGGCCAGGGACAGAGGGCACATAAGGGCTCTGGCCACCAATCACAGTGACTGTGAGGTTAGCAGAGGAGGGAAGAAGGGAAAAAGAAAGTGAAAAGGAAGTCTTGAGGAGGTTCCGGAATTTGAGGAGGTCCAGCTCAAGATGAAGAGGGAGGGGGAGGGTGTTCCACAATAGGGAGCCAGCAGAAGCAAGAGATTGGCCTCCTGCGCTCTCTTTAGTGAATGCTTCACACACACAGAGTTGGTTCCAGAGGAATAAAGAGGTCTAGACGGAAAATATTTAGTAAAAGCAAGTTACAGATAGCATGTACTCCGGCCTCAGACAGCCTTGTGGATGATGCAGAGGGATTTGAATGTAATCCGTGCAGCAACAAGGAGCCAGTGGACAGTTTTATGGGCAGGAGAGATGCTGTTCCTGGGCTTGACGCCAGGGATAAACCTTGCTGCCCTATTCTGTATTAGCTGGAGGGGTTGTAGAGGGGAAGAGGGTAGATTCAAGAGAAGGCTGTTGTGGTAGTCAAGCCTAGAGAGAACCAGTGCTGTGGTAACATTGAACTTCTGTGGGAAGTGAGAAAAGGGAGAATTCCTTTGAGAAGGAAGAGTTGAAAGTGGGACTTCTCGGCAATGTCCTGGATGTGAGGGAGGAAGGATAGAGAGGAGTCAAAGATGACTCTAAGGTTTCTGGCATCAGGTTAAGGAGAAGAGGGAGAACCCATAGTGGATGGCCAGAGTGAGGGGAAGAAAGAGGCAACAGGGGTCCCAATATGAAGGAACTCAGTCTTTGGCATTGAGGCAGATATCATTGTAGGTGCCCCAGGACTGGATGGCAGATAGGCAATCTGGGATGACGGAAGAAGCAAGAGAGTCAGCAGGAAGTTTGAAAAAGACAAGTGTAATCTGTGTAGCACCGAAAAATGGGGGCGAAAGAGTAAATTATGTGTGCCAGCGGAGCAAGGTATGTGTTAAAGAGCCACAGGGAGAGTTTGCAGCCCTGGGGGACACCACAGGTGGGGAGGGAGACAGGTGAGTAGAAGGTGCCCAGAATAACCTGGGATGGACGATCAGTTAGGAAGGAGGTGAACTGTGGCTGGAGCATGAGGAAAAATGGATCGCTGCGCTGATCTGGTGTTCTTGGTGTATTTTCTTCCTGCTTCCTGATTGACGTTGCTCAAGGCACCATATGTTTGAATCAACATTAGGAAAGGGGTTTGGGGGAACCCCGTCGTTCCTGGTGCTGGAATGGTTGAGGTGATATTCATTAGGCTGGCGCGTGGGGAGGAATCAAATGATAATTCATGCCACTGATAACTGTAGTGCAGTGTTTATTTATTTCATACGCATGGACACGCTTGTTTCTCCATAAGCAAAGCCATCACGTGTTTCGACCTAACAGGTCTTTATCAAGATGTGGTCTGTATATCCGTGATTTAAACCTGGAGATGTACATTTACATCACCAACTGCTTCAGCCTAAAGATATTCCCAACACAAGTGGCGTGTTGTGGCGCCTAGATAATAAAAAACATATTTTGGCATTTAAATAGCTGAAAGAAACAGGTGCCAATAAGCAGAACCAGGTACCACTCTAACATAGGAGTCCTGATATGAGCCTTATCTCCAGCTCCGGGCCCTTTTTCAATGCTGTCGAAACTATAAACTCCTGCTTTCCCTGTGGCTCCTTTTTATTGTTCAAGAGCCTTCATCCTAGCCCCCTTGCATCTTTCTTGACGCCTGAATGCCTTGATTCCAATCATTTCCAGGTCCAGCAGCTGTACATATATTGTTTTATTCCGTTATCCTTCTAACAAGATTTCTCAGATCTGCATTCTTTTTGCAGAGTGGGCACCTGCAAAATTCTGAGACGTGTCTTTCTTGTGTTGCCTTTTTCACCATGGATGTTTACCTTGGCGGCTTTGCCACATGGGTCTCTACTGTGCTGCAATGGAAGCACAGGCACAAATGGAATTCGGAATTCGGAGTCACGAAGGGGCGTGTCACTGGAAAGGGACATGATGGTGGGATGGTGAAGCAGGACCCTCCTTCAAAAGAAGAAGATGCCCGAGAGGCAGGGAGCTGAAGGGGGTATCCCCAATGAGGTCAAGAAAGGAGTGGGTCATTGAGCAGGAAGCACAAGGGAAAGATCCAAGCAGTTAGAGCGGCACATTAAACAAAATGTGCAAAAGACATAGAACTGCAGAGTTTAGTATAATCTTTGGGGCTGTACAGATTCTCAACCCCCTTGATGTTACCCCTTTGTATAAGTTTAAGAATCACAGAACACATTATAACTATCAGCATTCGGGATGACAGATTCCCTATGGATCTGCTGCATTGGAAGGAAAACATCAATCTGAAGACATGTCAGGAATAAGTTTCTTTGGCCTGGAGAAAATAGATTTTAACAAAAGAAGAGGCGACGGAGAACCGAGAATGAGAAACAATGAAGCCAAAGCTATTTTTGAGTACAATACAACGTCACTGGGACTTAATAAGGATAAGGAGTTGAATGTTTCTGTTTGAGCTATGTTACTGTGGCAATAAGCCCAGAGCCGGTGGCCATTACCGACTAAGGTAATACTCCGGGCTGCCTATAGTTATAGGCCAGAGCGAAGTCCCGGGCGCATTACCATTAGGCATTAATTGCCCGTCGGCGAGGGGCTTATTGCTATTAGTATTCTGGGGTTTTTAGCCCTGGTATACTAATGCCGTTGTTATATTTTTCAATCAGCATTTGTTTTGCCGTTTGAAAGGTGGCCGCTGTCGTACGTGTTAGTTCTAGAAATACTAGAATGTGTGTAATGCTTTATTACTACGGACCAACAGTGTACCATTTTGTGCCATAGTAATGAATGTTGAGGTGAGAGAGGAGGCTTTGAGACCCAGCGTGAGATGCACGTCGATGCGTAAACGGGATTAAACTGTGGTAAGGCTCTTAAATGACCCAATCCATGTTGAGTGGTTCCCGTAGCATCGGCACGCCGGGTACTAATTGAACATACATATATAGATAGAGTTTCTTCCCATTAGCTAAGCCAAAGACAGGTTGATTATTACTACGGACCAACATTGTGCCATTTTGTGCCATAGTAATGAATGGTGAGGTGAGTGAGGAGGCTTTGAGACCCAGCGTGAGATGCACGCCGATGCGTAAATGGGATTACACTGTGGTAAGGCTCTTAAATGACCCAATCCATGTTGAGTGGTTCCCGTAGCATCGGCACCCCGGGTACTAATTGAACATGCATATATAGATAGAGTTTCTTCCCATTAGCTTAGCCAAAAACAGGTTGATTACTACTACGGACCAACAGTGTGCCATTTTGTGCCATAGTAATAAATGGTGAGGTGAGTGAGGAGACTTTGAGACCCAGTGTGAGATGCACGACGATGCGTAAACGGAATTACGCTGTGGTAAGGCTCTTAAATGACCCAATCCACTTTGAGTGTTTCCCGTAGCATCGGCGCGTCGGGTACTAATTGAACATACATATATAGCTAGAGTTTCTTCCCATTAGCTAAGCCAAAGACAGGTTGATTATGTTACAATACAAGCTTCATTGCTTTTTGTATTGTATAAAAAAGATTATCTACTGTGATGCAAGGATCTGAAGGATATTAAATGTATTATTTCAAAGTAATTAGAATCAGTTATTTCTAATCAGTTGTAATGTCAGTGCACTCATTATTCTCAAGAGGTTTAGTTTGTAATTTAGTCTTCATCACAACAGGTGTGATGGCTTTGAGTTAAAGTCACAGTTTTTGACACTTTTAATTATACATGTAACAGAGACGCACATCTAGGATATGCCTGTTCACACAAGTGGATCCACTCTTCATACCCTATTTGTTCATTTGCAGTGTGGTTGTTGCCATGGCTCCTAGATATTTGAGGAGAGAGTCTAGCTGTTCCTTAGAGCTGCTCCCTATGGATTTTTCCTGAGGTGTGAATGAGTTGGATCTGGTAGTCACGGGTGTCTCTAGGTCCCTTAACAACCGCTGGAAATTTGAGAGCATGTATTTTTCATCTTTTTAAGGGTGCAAGGCATTCCACTACATACCTGGCTAATTTTGTCTATGGCCTCTTGACTCTTCCTGCTCTGTGTTGTGTTTGTCCATGCCATAGAGTTCACTGCCATGCATAAGGCCTGGTATCTTGCACTTCTCTTCCTCTCTACTTTCGGAATGACATCCCACCTCCTTATTACTGTTGCTGCATCCCACATAGACAGGACCACTCCTGCTTAACCACTGGCAAGAAGGTTCATCCAGGGCTGGCTATCATTCCTCCATGACCTGCGCACATCAGAGGGCCATCACTACCAGATGATGCAGTTGGGTCTGGATTAGGGAGCCTCTGGCTAGCATCTACTTATGGTACCCCTGTGGTGCCCGGGCTTTGAGATTGAGATTGATATTGAACATATGCATCCGTCTCAGTTACCCACCTCAGCACATTGTAGGGATCCCCATCATCACTGGCCTCTTTGGCACTTGTGCTTGTGAGGAGAAATGCTGGCCGACTAGTGGCGGTGGGCAGACCCGTATAGTTCTGCAAACACGCACAGGTGCCAAGGTGATTTTGTGAGCATGGGGTTGCCTGAATCCGGGCCTCATGCCAAATTCTTGTTTCATTTGTAAGTATTTAATGAAAGAACCAAAGAAAGGGAAAAACAGATGATGGGAAAGACTTAGCAGCGCTGATGACTGGGCTTCTGATTTTGGGAGTTTGAATATATTGGAATGCAGTTTTTAATGTAACTGCTAAATAAATTCACACCATATCTTCAAAATGAATTGTCATTGTAGTAGACACTTTCTTTTGCAATTGGTCAAGACTGAACCTGTTCTGTGGTTTCTTCTAAATAGTGGGACAAACCTCAGAAAACCTACCCTGTTTTTGAAACCAACCCTCCCACTTCAATCTCTCTTCCATTAATCTGCACAGAACGTTGCACAGTCATGTACGACTGCCTTAGCAACGTCTTTGAAATGTGCATGCGAATTCATGGTCAGAGGACCAAACTGTGACAAATACCATTTTAGACATTTCAATGGGGAAGATGATGTAACATAACTATGGAGTCTCACATGCTGAATCCATAACATAGATATTTAAATGTATGTCTGCGTTAGCCACTCTGCAGTTATGGTAAATTCCATAATAGGGGCACATGTCAAAATTGTAGGGTGTCCCAAAAGTTTCATACACTATTCAAAAACGCACAGGTAGTATTTGCTATCGCATAGCACAAAAACCGCTGGGTGAATATACACGGAATATGGATTAGTAGTTAGCTTCTGGGCTAACTTGGAATCTTCAACAGGGGTTGTTGAAAATCCACCCAGCGGTATTTGTCAAAAAAAGCAAAAAAAACAACTTTAAGTACATTTTATCCATTGGGTCAGCGGACAGTTTGTTAACCAAAATCCAGGAATGTAAGTAGCTGAAGTCAGAATTTGCGTTTGGCAGCCATCTTGGGTGTATTCACTAGGATCTGACATTTCAGAATTTGCACTGCAAAAACGCTTGAAAGAAGCATATAGACGCCACATGGGTATTTCCTGACCCTTGGGACAGCAACAGCATGTCAAGTAGTGATGGAATATGCCCCATTTTAGAAAATGAGGCATCATCTGAGTTACAAGGAGGCTTCTCTCGATATCGTGACACAAAGTGTTCGTTTTGTCTGTGCTTCTCCAAAGGTTTGTGCTTACAAAAAAATCCCCCTTATATTTAGTAGTTATCGATATTTTAAAATTGCCTTCGACCTTGTTAACAGATTTAGACTATGGGCTGTTATAGGTAATTTGGGAGTTTCACTAGATTTGATTAAAGCAATTGTCACTCTGTATACTAATAACGTGGCAAAGCTTTGGTACGGGCAGAATGGGGGGTGCTCGGGCAGAATGGGAAGTGCTCGGACAGCTTTTACTTGGAGGCAGTAGTGATGCGAGGCTGTGTCCTTGTCACGTTGCTCTTTTCCCTCTACATCAACAGACTGCCTGAGCCTATTGAGACCTTAGACTGTGATGCTCCTTCCATTAGAAGCAAGAGGTTCCACCTGCTTCCTGATGATGATGGCGTAGAGCTCATAGCTAAGACCTCCATTGGGATGAAGAAGCAATTTGGGAAAACTCAAGAAGTTCTATGTACTCCCCAAATGTTTTCCATTGCGTGCAATGGATCTTAAGCATTAAAATGCCCTTTCTATCCTAATAAAAATGTAATCCAACATGTTCAATATTTTTCATTTATATTAAGAACAGGATCTCTGGTGACATTTGCTACTAGATTTAATACCAGAGTGGAATCGCCTGTATTGGCGTATAAAAGAGGTCCGCCTCAAGCCACAGCCACATTCGGTGCTTAGCTTTAGGGGACATCGTGTAGGTGAGGCCTCAGATTCCTTTCTCAAAAGGTTGTTACTTCTGCCTAAATCTGCGCCACCATCACCAAGCTATCTGGGACCAGGCCTTTGCCGGCTACATTATGAAGCACAGTTAAGACCACTTCTGTTTTGGTTGCGTATCCATAGCGCGGCTGACCTCGAGTGTTTCAAGATCATTTGGGAGATGATAACATACCATGAATGTCCTAGATAAGACTGGCTGAAGCACATACAACACACTCTTGGTATGTTGGAGCATATTCACGCACAGCCATCACATAGTGACATATACAATATAGAGGGTTTGGTCTTACAGTACTAAACAATGCAGGCATTTCATCTCAGGTGATTGTTGTGGCTGATTTCTGATACTCAGCCTGATTGTGGAGACCAAAAATATGTGAATGATCTGTTCCCGATATTAACTCAATTAATTTTCACAAGCTGCTCTGATTCCTAATTATAAACCTTTTGCACTGTTTTTAAATTCTTTATTGTCTGACGTTTTTCTCTATGTCTTTCTATTATTATGCATTTTTGTTTAATTCATTTTGTTTTTATTCCAAACTAAACATACTTGATGGTGATGATGAAAATAAATGCATGCTTAGCTGCAGGGTTCGCTGTCCGGAGGTCATGGATGAAAACCCTGCCCAACAAGCATTAGATAAAATGTTACAATATTGAACACATCTTTTTGTATCAAATGTGTTCCCTTTATCTTGAATCTGTGTATGGACGAATGCAGCTCATGCTACTTGTGTGCACCTAGCACTGAGAATTGTTTCCTCAGTCATTTCCCTCACTGTGGAAAAGAACAATGTCCAACATGTGCTACTCTGTATGTGTCAAGTAGGCACCACCCAGTTGATGGCTTTAGCTATTGCAGTAGGCGGTCACTGCATTGCACTCTGTTCTCAGAGATGCTCAGCATATGGAGAACTGAATACTGCCAAGTCAGCATTGCAGTTTACAGCTGGCTGTAATGGAGACGTTGGCAAGACTGTAGCTTTGCTCACATATTCTGGCCACCGTAGAGGCAGCTTAAGTGGGCACAGTTCTTCTGTACCACGGTTAGCATCCCACCTAGTGGCAGGTACAGGCTTATAAAGTGGGTCACCATACGATTGAGGAAATTGTGGAGGCACAAGCTTCAGAGTCACATCACCATCTCTTTGGAGCTCTCTCTCCCACCGCACATCAGAAGTGAACAATCTTACCCGACCTTCACAAAGTGTGTACAAACCTGGCTTTTTAGAAAATACGACTGATGCCTCCCCTGTTTATCTTTGCCTTCCTTATGCTGTACAAACGCTGTGCTACCTCTGGGTCTGGGCATTATACAAACTAAATAATTAAATACATTGTAAGAGCATAGCACACTCAAGGTTTCATGAATCATCAGGGCAGCTCCAATATTAGATCTGTTGTGAGCTGCAATAAGACTTACTTGCTAACCATTAGGAGAGATGTAGGCTTTGTTGTTTATTGTTTATTGTTGTTATGGAGCTCCGACCTCCGATCTAAGCGCTATACTGGTCCACAATGAAGCACATAATATCCTAGGCATGGATAATGTTGGGACAGACTCCCAGCTATGCCAGAGCGATGCTAGAAGTCTGTGGAATCCCTCCCCAGTATACACAGAGGACTCAGTCAATGGCAAGTTCAAACTGTGGTTTATTACAAATAAAACCAACAGGGATCAGCACAGGATCACATAAATATTCATGCACAGCTCAGGTTCCTCTGGCTCACAGGCCAGTAGTACCCCAAAAACACTTCACCACTTTATCGTAACGTGGGCCTCTCTCCAGAAACCTATCATAATCGTGGATTGGGCGCTGAAGCTTCAATAACCTATATGGGTACCTATAGAAGTTATTTTACTGGCTCTCGCATGTCAGGTTGCTGGACTGTTCCATCCGCAATTTCCTAACTACAACATTGTTGCGGAGTAGTGAATTTACCATTGGTTCTTGTCCATTGCTACCCACCACTGGGGTACTAAACTATGATTGGCTAGAGCCGACATCCCCAGCCCTGGCACCCAAAACAGTTCTCAGCTCACTGTGCACTTTTTCAATGTGTGGTGAATGATTATGTGTCTGCATTGTAACTTGTGTGCACTACCTTTGCCTTATGAGAATATTCTCCTGCTTGGTGCAACACTTGTTGCATACTTTTTGCAACCTACATCTAGCTGCTTGGGATTGGCTCTCCTTTCTCCCCATCGATCCCTGTCCATTTTCTGCTTCAGCTGCATCACGTGATTAGAGACCGCAAAATTGAGCTCTGCATCTCTGAATTATGAGGATTTATTCCCTATCCGTGCAGCCGGTCCCCTTGTGCTCTGAGGATTGGAATGTCTTCATATCTTTTGTCATTGCCGTGGAATCTGTCTCACAAATGTGGCTCCCTGTGCAGCCTGAATCAGCTCAGTTTGTCTCTTGCTCAATGATTTGAGGCCTGTTATAATTTTTCTAAAACCTATAACGCTGTTTCTACATTGTTCACACTATACTATATTCTCCATAGGTTAGTCACACTTGGCTCTGTCAGGCCTTATAGGTGCCCCTGCAGTTCCATAAGGTTATTCGCAGTTAAGCATTTGCAATCTTTTGCTCAGGATCTCTTGCGCCTTGCGGTTTCTGCGTTGCTGCATTTGGCTAATGACAAAAATAATGACAGCAATGACAGTATGTATATGTGTCTGACATGTAACTATAGAACTGTATGCTTGTGTTCTTCATTTATTCGAGTGTGTGTTTGTGTCACGCAGTGCAGATTGCATGTGTGCTTCATGTCGATCGCTGCTATGTTGTGGTGTCTCTAATTACTTCAGTAACATGGCTTCTTGGTGCTTAGTCCAGGCTGTCCATATAGGTGTCTCGGACCATGGCTTGCGGCTCTTCATTCACGCATGGATAGATTTGTACCTCACCTGGTCTGTACAACTCACTGAGAGGATACCTCTCAGTGTGTTTATCTATCATTGGTGCATTTGGGTTTCGTCCGAAATAGAATGGGTATTTGCTATGTTTTCTGGCCTTCTGTCTTATTGTGAACTTGATGGGAGGGGGAGTGGTCCCAGTATCCCCCTCCCATCAAGGATTCTTGGTGCTTAGTCCAGGCTGTCCATATAGGTGTCTCTGACCATGGCCTGCGGCTCTTCATTCACGCATGGATAGATGTGTACCTCCCCTGGTCTTTATGGCTGACTGAGAGGATACCTCTCAGTGTGTTTATCGATCATTGGTGCATTTGGGATTCGTCCGAAATAGAATGGGTGGTTGTGTTTTGTGGCCTTCAGTCTTATCATGAACTTGATGGGAGGGGCAGTGGTCCCAGGAGCCTGACTCCCTCTTCAATAACCCAGAGACATAAGGTTATTCTTAGGAAAAGAGATTCCTGACTTTTTTAATGACAGGTCTGTAAATCAGGGATGCAATGGACTTCTAAAGGCTGTAGATTCCAGTGGTTAATTACGTTTATAGTGTAAACCCTCCCCATGCCATGGGCTCATTTCAAAACATGGCATGTGGAAAAGAAAAGCTGTGGATCTTAAATCATGGGTGAGGTTCTACTTTGACATTTGGTTCCTGATGTAACACAGACATCTACCACAAAAAGCTTTAAGGGCCAAGGTTAGTAGTTTGAAGTCAATACTAGTCACAACTGACAGCCAGAGGAGCTTTTGTCAAGGCTCCTGGTCAAGGCTAGCCAGTCAAGTGGCACAGCGAGTACAGCGCTCGCTTTGACATCTGTGCAGAGCCTGCTAACGCAGGTTCAAATCCCAGCGGGGCCAAACTCAGCCTTTCATCTTTCTGAGGTCGATAAATAAGCACCACACACTGTGGGTAATATTAAGCAGCGCTCAGATACCTGAGGGTTTGTAGCGCTATATAAATGCCAAATGATTCTTATTATTATTTTGTGAACATGAGAGATGATGTCTGAGGGTAGTGGTAACTAAACATACATTTATATTTTGCAATACCTGCAAAATATGTATGGCATATTTAGGGGAGCCTGCATACAGAGCATTGCAAAAGTCCAGCTTTGACCCAACATTTGTTCTTGTGACAATGGCACAATGGATTTCTGTCATGACCACTGTGAGGGGCACACGTTGTGCCACAAGCAGGCTCCCACCAGAACCATGAGGGCCTTAAAACCACTGCAAAAGGGCTCCTGGAGCCAGTCCTGGCACCTGAGGCACCAGGCTCATATGTAGGAAGGAAGGGCTGTTCAAACTAGGTCCCATTTATGTACATGGGCCTTTAAATCCAACATGGAAGCACCCACACAGTCTATTTCTAAGAACCAAGCCATGCGGTCTAGTGTTTTGGGTGTGGCAGGCCTGGAACTACTTTCCCTGGTACTACTTTACCTGGGCTATATAAACCACACCCTGACTGCAGAACACGCTTCGTGTTATTCTGCAACCAGCAGCGTGATGCTCACCGTGTCCAGCTCCTGGTCTTCAGCATCTTCCTGTAATCCTACAAGAACAAGAACAAGATTATTCTGTCTTACCTGAGAAAACACCATCCAGCACTCAGCATCTCAACTGGGCTGCAATCTGTGGAAACTGAGAGAAGAAGAAACATCACTCACCTGTGAGTACTAGCTTAAGGACTTCCGGCGAACCGCTACCACAGCTACTGTTCGAACATTGCGACCTGCAATAACGAGAAAGGGAAAAAACAATATTAGAACGGGCGCTTCCAAAACATTGAATTCCATCAGTCTTACCTGAGTTCCATTGCGCTTCCATCTGGAGCACCACAGCAACATCTGCAAAGGAAAAGAGACATATTCAGGTTCGCTTTCAATATTAAACAACCGCACAGCGCTCTACTTACCTTAACGGATTCCGGGGGCCTGTTTTTCATCACGCTCTCAGCAGCCTGTGAGGAGAACAAGAAGAAAACACAAGTTGGCTTTAAAAGACAATAAAGGCACTGCGCTTCGCGCTTTCTCTTACCTAGAAACGTGCCTCTCCATCCGGCATGCCAGCATCAAGACCTTCGCACCAGAAAAGAAGGAGATAAAGGCATTAACGAATTCCCACCATAAACAGAACAAAGACTTACAATTAACAAACCTACCTGCCTACCAGCAGATTCGGGGTCACAGCAGGCCTGGGCCCAAGGAAGGCGTACTGCACCAGTGAAGCAACACGGGCAGCTCACCAACAAACGTCAAACGCCTCTGAACAAGAAACGCAGGACGGATAGCTCACCCTACAAATAACTAAGGTGAGAAAAGAAGCCAGTGGGAAGGGACTCGGTCAGAGGGAGGTGGGAGATTCACCCATTAGAGACATTTATCACAAATCCTCCCTTCTGTAATTGCAGATTCATTATTCAGCACGGGGCAACTACGCATCCAGGTCTCAGAGCCTTCCAGACGCCCGCTGGGATATCAGGTGAGCGTAACAGTTTCTTCAAGCAGTGCTCTCAGTTGGTGCCACAGCATCAGATGATAATTGGAGGAACTAATTATTGAATTGATATAACATATCATGGGGAGATTGGAATCAAAGAGAACATGTACAGTTTTGCATTTTTGTTGCAGAGGCAATGATATCTCAGAGAGCCTAAGATGGTCAATTCTTGAAAAATATGAAGCATTTTGTTTGCTGGTTGATGCGAGTGGGATCTCTGTTTTATTTATCCAGTTTGAGCCCCAATTAATTTTCTGATATCCACTGTTCAGGTTCCATTAAAAATGGTTTGCATTTTAATCATGTGAACCTGTGGGTCTTTGCCAAGCCTACACATTGCTGGTAATCATTTGCAATCTTTTGGATAGTGATGTCAAGATTATCCAGGGTATCATGAAGAGGTTTTACATTGATACCAAATAACAGGGGAAAGAAACGTGATCCTTTTGGGACACCACATTCCACAATTTCCTCCTGAGATTGAAAAGGGACAATTTTGACTCTAAAGTATTTATTAGTAATGAAGGAGGGTAACCTTTTTGTTGCATGTTCAGAAATCTGTTTCTTTCATGTGATTGATTATCACAGAATGTACCATGGTATCGAAGGAGGATGATATATCCAAGAAACATTAGTAGCCCTTAGTCACCCTCATCAATAATATCTAAAAGCGTACTTTGGCTGGCCTAAACCCAGATTGACGATCCCACAGGAAGGTGTGTTGTTCAATGAAAGAGCTCAACTGCATTGCACCGCTTTGTCCAATAACTTTAACAAAAAAGGCACATTGGATATTGGTCGGTAGCTTGAGCAAACTGAAGGATCTAAATCACTCTTCTTTAAAAGTGGAGTAACCCAAGTTTAACACAATGTATTAGGAATAATATAGAGGGCGCTAGAGCATGACCAAGATGACGACTCTTGTGTGAGCTCTGGTGGCGCACCAAATCAATCCTTGAAAATTAACGCATCGAGGGTTCATCCGACCCCTCCCAAAGACAGGGCTGACGTCCCTGAGTGAGGCGCATTGGCCCGTTGAACATCGGTGGCGGTGGAGTCACTCGTGGCCGTCTGGCTGGCTCGGGGCATGTGGGGAGCGAGGGCTGCTGGAGCGGCTCCGTGTGGTGGCATCCTGGGCGCGGCAGCGCCGCAGAGTGGTGCGCTGGTGCTGCCCGTGCCGCGAGAGTCGACACCTAAGATCTTGGCCGCGAAGACCTCGGCCCCCGCGGGAGCTGCGGCTGCCGCGCGACCGCCCAGAGGGATCATGAGTGGGACCGAAGACGGACCCAGCGGCTGGCAGCCCCTGCATCGGCCTGCATCGAGGAGGTCCCACAGAGCAATCCAGCCAGTGGAGCGGCGGCGCTACACGCTGGACACCGGAACCCGGGGCACACGGATCGTGGGCCTGCCTCACAGTCATCTACCGATCGGGCAACTCGCAGACTCGCCCCGCTGCCGGGGCACCCAGACATCATTGTGGAGAGGCGGCGGTAGCAGTTGACACTTCAGGTGAGCCAGCCCTCTCCCGGCAAACTCCAAAATAGGGCACATTGTGCTCCGGACACGGGGCAGAGCACAGCAACACAGCCCGAGTCCACCATCAGGGGGTCCCCCCCGCCCCAGTCAGACAGCCCCTGCGGCAGGGGCAGACAACGGCGGCAACCCAAGGCCCACTTGAACACCAGTAGAATCACCAGCCCGGGGGCACCAACTTTATGCCAGGCGAGCGACACCTAACAAACACCCACCTGAGCGAGGCATAAGGCAGCTAACAGCGGAAACTCCCCCCCAACCGCAGGACAGCATAAGGTGGCGAGTACCTGCTGACCAACGGAGGACCCCCCCACTATAGCCGCCCCTCCCGGGGGACGCCTCACATGGCCAAGGAACCTTTGGCGAACTCACAAGCCACAATTTCCACCAATCACCCCCTTAAGGTGAAAGAAATAAGGGGAGAACCCACGGACAGTGCAACACAATCAGTCTGGGAACAACAAAGCCACCAAGATGGGGAAATCTGACAAATCACAAAGGAAGTTGACATTTGAGTCAGGAGCCATAGTCAATACCCCAAAAGCAAATGATCGACTGGAGAGCCAGTAGGGGTCCATGCCTCAAGATGACAACCCCGCTCAAACTACGGACATCAGAGAGATCCTCCTTGAATTGAAGGCCAGCATTGGCAATATCGACAGTAAACTTGACTCCCTATCTACAAAAGTTGACCAGCTACAACATTGCTTAGATAAGCATGGAGACAGGCTAGACACCGCAGAACAACAAATCTCCGATATCGAAGATAACATGGCCTCCATGTCCACCAAGGTGACAACTTTAGAAACCCAAATGAAAGTCGTCATTGCTAAAAACGAGGACCTCGAAAGGGCGATCCCACCGGAATAACCTTAGGATCCTAGAGGTGAGAGAGCAACAAAACACGAGGAAAATGGAAGACTTTGTGGAAACCTTATGTAAAGAGCTATTTGGAAGCCCTGCGCTCTCCAACTTATTTGTATTGGAAAGAGCCCACAGGGTCCCGTCCAGCCAA
Source organism: Ambystoma mexicanum (assembly GCF_040938575.1). Taxonomy (NCBI): domain Eukaryota; kingdom Metazoa; phylum Chordata; class Amphibia; order Caudata; family Ambystomatidae; genus Ambystoma; species Ambystoma mexicanum. The sequence goes on along the minus strand of NC_090922.1, from coordinate 648,687,986 downwards.
CCTGTCCCCGGGACAGCTCTTCGCCCAATAATAGCTAAACTACTTAACTTCAAGGACCGGTACACGATCCTCCACCTTGCCAGGGAGAAAGGGAACCTACAACACAACGGAGACGACATCCAGTTCTTCCCCGACTTCTCCCTGTCAGTCCAAGCGCTATGCAGAACATTTACCGAAGTGAAGCGTCGGCTACAGGACAACAAACTGCTCTATTCCATGCTATATCCGCCAAGCTGCGGATTCAACACAAGGGCAAATCTCAATTCTTTAACACACCCAAAGAGGCAAATTCATTCCTCGACAAGCTGGGGTGCAAACAAACCATCGGCAATCCGAGACCCCAAAGAAGAGATCGGGTTGAAAGAGACTCGCCATGATGCCCTCTCATGCCCATTTCTAGGCCGCCTTACGCCACTCAAAAGTGCCCCTGGACTCTACAACCAGGCTGAATTTCAGGGTGCGCCTGACCTTGGAAGTTCCCTAGCGCCCCAAGAGCAGCTCCGTTATGTTTTGGGAAATTGGGTGGGGAAATTCGATGGGCAAGTTGGGGGTTGCCCGTGACTGGGAGGGAATTTGTTTAATGTTATGGAAGTGTGCTTACCTGGGCCCCGCACCCCCTCGCCTACGCCCAAGATCACCCAGTGGATGCGCTGAAATTGGCTCTCGACTAGAAAAGCAGAGACCTGGACACAACACCGCAGCAATCTGGCCAGATACAATCAACCGTCACTTTGCCCCAAAGGTAACCAAACATTTTACCATCAACAACATTCAAGTTAGCTACCTGGAACATTAAAGGGGGCAATAACCCGACCAAAACGAGAAAGATGACACAGTACCTCCGGAGACACAAAGTGGACATTGCTCTGATTCAGGAAACCCACCTCCTCCCCAGAACGGAAAACCGTTGGGCCCGTGACTGGGGTTGTCATAGATACTTCGCCTCATACTCTTCACACGCTAGAGGGGTGGCAATCCTAATACACAGATCCCTAAAATTCAAACTACTCTCAGTCAAAAATGATGAGGAAGGAAGGACGCTTCTGGTACATGCGACCCTGGAAAACACAGAATTCATCATCATAAACTCCTACGGGCCAAACACAGACGGGTACAACAACTTCGACTGGGTAATGACGCACCTGGGAGAAGCGAGGTCCGCAACAATCATATGGGCAGGCGACATGAACACGGCACTAGACCCACACTGGGACAGGTCCCACTCATCGTCCACAACCGTCCCTAAAGCAGCCCTCCAGGTGCTCGAAATCTGCAAAGCATGGGACCTGGTAGACATCTGGAGACGCCAACACGGCGAGACCCGAGACTACTCCTTCCACTTCTGGGTCCACAAGACCAGTTTCCGCCTGGACTACATATTGGTCTCCGCACACAGCCAAGTCCAATGGTCAGACAGCCAAATATTGCCTAGATCAATGTCAGATCACTCGGCAATCACAGTCAAGTGTACCCCACCAGACCCATCAGATTGGGAGAAGACACTGGAGATTCAAACCGGATCCTTACAAGACCAGGTGTTCGCTGACGAACTCCGCACAGAGATTTTCTCCTTCCTCAAACTCAACCAGGGTTCGGTGGCATCTGCCGAACCCTGTGGGAATCCTTGAAATGTTATGTCAGAGGGATCTGCCTAACCAAAGAACAGGGTATTCTCAAACTCATAAGACGTGAACTGACCTCAAGCGAGGCCTGACTAAAGGAGCTTGAGCACTTGCAGACCACAGCACCAGAACCACACGTGCTGGCATCATTGAAGAAAGAGCTAGACAAGTTCAGAGCGACAGCGGACCGTGAACTAAAATTTCTATCACAGGGCCACCGCATCCGCCAATATGGAGAAGGGCAGAAACCATGTGCTCTCCTCGCGAGACTGATAGCAGCGGACCAAAAACCAACACAGATAGAGCAAATCCGAAATCCTCAGGGCACCCTAGTGCATACAGACAAAGAAATAGCCGAAATATTCTGAGCCTTCTATCAAAACCTATACAAGGCCAACCACACCACCACTCAAGAGGAACTAAAGCAATATCTGGAAGATATAGAACTGTACTGGGTGGACGCCACGCTGAGGGAACCTCTAAACCTACCCCTCACACTTGAGGAAATCCTCCAGGCCATTAAAGACCTACCAAGCACCAAAGCACCTGGCCCCGACGGGCTAATTGGCGAGTTTTATAAATCATTTGCACCAATCCTCGCCCCACTACTGCTGTAGGTTTTTGAGGAGGAACTCGAGATTGGTTCACTGCCCCCGACCCTCTGTGAGGCGAATGTGATCCTACTACACAAAGCCAATAAACCCTCTGAAGAGTGTGGCTCGTACAGACTGATCTCATTGATCAACCTCGACAATAAAATATTAGCCAAGATCCTGGCCTCCAGACTCATTCCCCTGATGCCTGCGCTGGTGCTCGCAGACCAGGCCGGATTTATACCAGGCTGCAATACAACATTTGGCATCAGAAGCATGTTGGAGTCATGGAAGCACTAGATCCCTTACAACAAGCGGCAGCGGTCCTCCTCGACGCCGAAAAAGCTTTTGACTACATTGAATGGCCCTTTCTCTTTGAGGTCCTCCAATGAATAGGTCTCGGCAAACGATTTATCCAGTTAACTGCCCTCCTGTATAACCAACCCAGCTCACACAATCTGGGGAAAACCAGATCGACGGCAATCGACCTTCAGCGGAGAACCAGGCAAGGGTGCCCCTTATTCGCCTTGCTCTTCGCGCTAGTAATGGAACCCCTCGCCTCCAACCTCCAAGCCAGACACATACACAGAGGCCTCACCTTTGGTCCCCACAAATTAATAATTTCCCTGTATGCTGACGACATTGCTTTTTACATACGAGACCCGGCAACAAACTTGAACCCATTAATTTGTGATATAATCAAATTCAGCAACTTCTCCGGTCTAAAGATCAACCACAGTAAGTCAATTATATTCCCACTAACCTCAGAGACCCAAGAATTCCCATATGACTTTGGCTTCAAATGGGAACACACAAACTTCCGATACTTCGGCATCCAAATGGCCAGGGACCACCAAACTCTCTTTCAAGACAACTATGGTAGAGTAATTCAAACACTCCAGGGGAAAATCGACAGATGGAAGTCACTGGCACTCACTCTCTGGGGACGAGTGTCGATAGTGAAGATGGTGATGCTCCCCAAACTCCTCTATCTCTTTGTAAATCTCCCCCTACTGGTGCCCCAGGAACATCTCCAACGTCTGCGGAGCCTAGTCCTAGATCTTCTATGGACGGGCAAACCAGCCAGAATCGCCTATAAGTCACTAATCCAATCAGTAAAAAAGGGCGGCATGGCACTCCCGAATTCGAACGTTATTATTGGGTGGCCCAAGCCCAATTTCTAGCCCACTGGTAAGCCACGCACTTCGTACGGCCCCACGTCCAGCTAGAGCAAGCTCTTGCATTCCCTTACCTGCTCAGAGAAATTATCTTCAGCCAAACACACACTCCGCACAACACTCTAAACACGGTCCTCTCCACCATAGCAATATGGAAAGAAATTGTGCAAAAGTGTGACATTCAGACCAGGTTCTCTCCTCTCCTGTCGATAAAATGCATTCCTGGAATTCCCCTAACTACAGAGAAAGTTTATTTAAACTGGGTCGACAAGCTAAAACTAAAAACCATGGGCAACCTTTTCTTTGAAGGGAACTTTTTCACTCCCCAACAGGCCAAAACCTGCGGAGCTACTACCGCCCTCGATACATTTATCTATTTCTGTCTCAGACGCTCCGTCCAAGCTATAACACCCTCGTTCTCGCAACAGCCCGCAACATGGCAGCTACTACACTGGGTTATCCAGTCACAGGGGGAAGGTAAACTAGTGTTGTTACTATACAAATCACTGCTAACAGAAACATCCCTGAACCCGATAACACCCAAGGCGAGATGGGAAAGGGCCCTCCAGGTGGTAATTCCAGACGAAGAATGGGAATACATCCTAGCACAAACCCAAAAGGTATTGCTAAACACAAGATATAAACTAATACACCTAAAATTCATCCATCAAGCGTACCATACCCCCGCCAGAATTCATCACTACCACCCCTCAAATCCCTGTCATGCGGTCGCTGTGGCGCTCCGTCGGTGGACTTTGTCCTCCTCGCATGGTCCTGTCCAGCCATTCAACAATTCTGGAAAACAATACTTGAATAGACAGCCGTAATCATAAACATACCCATAGAGCCCGACCCCAAGATCACACTCTTGGGACTCACCAAACACCTCCCCCCCGCACGCAAACTTGGAGGGTTGCTGCTACTGCTGGCGCGTAGGAGAATTGCAATTTCATGGGGAAAGGGAACCACACCAACCACACAGCAATGGTTGAAAGACATATCCTACTGTCAGGACACAGAGTCGAACTTTATGAAGCTATTATCCCTACGTGCTCGGCCCCGACATCTGGGGCCCCTAGATGGCCTGCTTGATGTCCACCGAGAACAGTGACTCTTCAAGGGAAACATCCCCAGAACTGCAACAAAATAACCCAAGCACTCAGTCCAGCCAATGATTGGCGATGAACGGATAATAACTACTAAACTCTTGCACGGGTGCATCCTCGGGGATCGGGGTGGTGGGAGAGATGCGGTATACGAGGCACATTTTATTTCCATGTTTATTCATGTTGTAATTTCCTTGATTATGTATAATCAGTTGAATATACCAAAAATAAAGGTTTTAAAAATAAAAACATGTATTAGGACTAATAACATAAGTTAATTAGTGTAGTGAAGGCCAGGCTCAACATATCTGCATTATTTGTAATAATCATAAGGGGGCAGGGGTCCCCTGGGCAGGAAGAGGGTTTTAGACTGGCCAGCAAGAAAGACTGATAAAACTAAGGCCATTATCTGCTGGGCAGGGCCAGTTAGAATAGACAATGAAATCTGATGGAATATTATTAACATCCTCTACAAGAGAGAGAGGTGGGCATTTCACAGGTTGAAACGAGTCCTACCATCCTTATTTCTGAAATACTCCTGAATAGATTTACAGCATTCCTCAGAGGGCTCCAAGGGTGCTGTTGTCATCCCGCCGTCTTTTGGTGGTCGCTGGCTGCTATGGAAGGCTTGGCGTTGGCGGCGCCATTAAACTGTCCTGTGTTTTTTCCTTTCACTTTCTGGTTTGACGGTCTAGTCTTTTTCTCTTGTTTCCGTATTTAGCCACGCCCTTCTCGGGGCTCTGTGCGTTACAACTTTGTTTCCTTTTGCCTTGTTGCCCTGCTACTTCGTACCTTGCTTCGTACCTGTTGTTTTTCCGCTGTTTCTCACGCGGTTTCTTCCCTCCTAGCTTTCTCCTCCTCCCTTCCCCTTCCCTGTTATCCCGTCCTTACGGTTCCCTTACCGTATTGGGTCTCTCCTCTCCTTCTTTTCTCTCGGACCGCGTCCCTGGTTCCTGCCGGTGCTTCCTTTCCAGTCCTTTGCACTGCTCCTTGCTCAGTACCAGCATCTCTGCAATCCGGACTCTCCGGTTTCCTGCGGCATTGAGAAACTTACCTTCATATCTACTGCTCCTGCTCTTTCCTGCAATTCCGGACGAAACTGGTCATCGCTTCCTGAACAGCATCAGTACCAGCTACATCCGTAGAGAGGTTTTTTTAAGCGGCTGCTTTTTTCCTCTCATATTGGTTCCTGCGGGACGGGGGCCAGCTGCTTCCCTGTTTATCAGGGAATCAGGGTGGCTTCTTCCCGCGGACGGCCGTATCTCTTCACAAAGAAGAAAAGACCCAAGAACAAGACCTCCAGACGAGAACTCGTCCCGGAACAGACAGGTGAGGAGAAAGGGGAGGTGGACATTGATATATCAGACTTAGAAGAAAATCCGCTTGCTCCCAGCAAACGTGACAGCTGTGCCATTGGACGACTTAAAGAATTTAAGTTGTCAAACAATTTTCTGGTTGGAGTTAGTGGCTAGGTTAATTTGAGTCGTATAATACTTATGCTTACTTTCTAAAATAGCCTCTTTATATTTGGAGCGTTGTAAGGCATACTTCAGGGTGTTCTCCTTATTAGGATCTATTCTCCAAATTTGCTGTGATTTCCGAAGCAATATTTTGAGAAAGGAAAGATTTGTGGTATACCATTTCTCTATACATGTTCTCAATGTTACAAGTTTAGTTTGAACCTACATCTCATCTGCCTTCTAGCTAACATTTCCCTACGTCTTTACCACTGCCTCTGTCCCTCACTTTCTGCTGCCACTACTTTAGCACTTCATCCATCATGGTCACATCCCTAACACAGCTGGCCGTACTGCCTACTTGCACTTAAAAATGTCTAAAGTTGGTTGTCCTTAATCTATATATGTCCACCCATGTATTGTCCCCGGTGGTGACTGTTCAATTTACTCCCCCACAACCTGGCCAGAATGTCACGCAAACTCACCCCATTTCAGGGAGCTTGCTGCTTCCCGTCAAATCTTATTTCATATCTATTTATATTCTTTTGTGATCAAAAGATCATTGTTCCTTCCTGTATAAATACATAAATAAATAAATAAATAAATAAACAAACAAACAAATAGCTGGGGCAATACTGTTGACAAGACCAGTTATAGACTAGCTATATAGGATGCACATAAGGTCAGCATCGGTCAGATTGGCCAATGATTCAGACAGCTTAGCCAAACCTGGAGATAGCATTGTTTGTTTCCATATGTAATCCAAATGTTGTCTTTATTAGTGGTGTTCATAGTAACGATCCTAGGTATGTTGAAAATAGCTGAGTGATCAGACCATAATAGCTTGAGAAGTATTGCGTTCTCAAGAGAGATGTTCCTCAAGAAAACCCAATTATTGATCCTGCCCTTATTGTGGGCAGGGCATGTGGGCAGGTTGCAAAAACCTAACATGGAAAACAGTTCCTTCATGTGGTTTAAAATGTCAATATTACATTGAGGAAATAGTCCTTGATGGGTCCTGTCTATATTTAACCACTAACATTTCACATTGTGCAATATTCATTACTTGGATTGGATGAATTTTCTGACAAGCAGTATGGGGAAAATGGGTCAATGTCCAGTGATGACCATGACATCATCTGTCTTGATCCCTGATGCACATGCCCATTGTCAGGTGGGATTCCCCACCTTGACAGTGGCCAAGAATCATGCCCACTACTTCCACAGCATGGTTTGTAGTGGTGTGGTACTGAGGTTTGCATGCATAGTGTTGACTTGGAATTTGCCAATGGGGACCAACAATTCCAAGGAGCTGTCTGAATCCCTGATATTCTAGAAAGGAATAGGACAGTGCATATATTGCCAACATTACACCAAGATTGTCATTGAATATTCTGAGAATTTTGTGTCTTTTGTGATGACTCGTGTCAAACTCAAAAGTGTCAGAAATGATGGGATGGTGAATTTAGAGTTAAATTAGTTGGCTGCCTGCTGTGTGTTCTGCAGGTAAAGATGGTGACAACAGGGCTTATGAAAATCTATTCTGCAGTATAGTATTGTGGGATGGTGGTTCAGATAGTCCAAAGGCATGCAGATGCGGGTGTTGGAAGGAGGCCTGTCCCCCTTTCCTTACATCAACCATGAAGACCAATCCATCTCATTGGGACCACAGGGAAGATATGCTGAACTTGCTACCTGACTTTCCACAAAAGATACTTTAATGGCATGTATGACATGTTGCAAGATGTGCTTGTCGCTTTTCTAGCATATGGCATGATGTAAGTCATTTATAATATGCCAGTTCACAAGTGTTTCTAGGTGCGACAAGACAAGGAGGTGGAGACAAAGGGAGAAAAAAACAAACAGTCTTACTAGGTCTTGTGTCATTCAGATTGTGCAAGTGCAGGGGAAAGGGAGAGGAGAAGTGCCAAGGGGAGGGAAAGTGCAATAGGGCAAAGCTTTAGTAAGTGCTGCCGGGGTTGTTGCAGGCTCAGAGTAAGCACTAGGAGGCAGGGGATTGTATGGTTGCAGACCAGTCCTTAAGTGCACGATAAGCCCGAAGGCAATGCAAGGGGGCAACTGCTCGTGTTGGAGTCTGATGCCCATTAAGAATCAGAGGGTGGCCAGGTAACCAGTTAACACAGCAGACAAGTATATCAGCAGGGAAGAGAGAGAGATAGAGAGAAAGAGGGAGAGAGAGAGAGATAGAGAGGGAGAGAGAGAGAGAGAGAGAGAGAGAGAGGGAGAGAGAGAAAGTAGAAGAGAAAAGAAAGTTCTTGAGTTGCTTCTGGAAATTTAGGTGGTCCTGCTCACATTTGAGAGAAGCAGGAAGACTGTCCCAGAGGAGAGAGATTTGTCCCCCACTCTCGGCCTGGAGAAACTTCTGACTTTCAGAGAGATGGAGGTGGATGAGTGAAGGGCTCAGGAAGGAAAGTGCTTAGGAAGAGAGAATTGGATGTAGTGTGGTCCTCGGCCCCAGAAAGCCTTGTGGACAATGCAGTGAGTCTTGGACCTGATCCTTGCAGCCCCCAGGAGCCAGTGGGGAGATTTCAGGGCTGGAGAGATACGATCCCTGGACTTGAGGCCAAGGACAAGTCTTGCAGTCCTGATTAGTTGCAGAGGGTGAAGAGTGGAGACAGGTAGATTTAGAAAGAGGATGTTGCAGCAGTCCAGCCTAGGGAGAACATGGGCTCTGGAGACAGTGAGCATCTGGGGGAAAGTGGGGGAAAGTGAGAAAACGAAGAGTACCTGGGACTTCATAGAGATGTCTGTGATGTGAGAAGAGATAAGCGCTGAGGTTGTTGTTTAACTGTCCTCCATCTTGGGGTATGCTCCATTTACTTTGCACTGGATGTTTTGTAGGTGGTGTTGACTGAGGAGCAGATTATATTGCATTTGTTTTCAGATTGTTATTGTTAACGGCTGTACACTGATGCAGTGGAGTATCTGAAGCTTGCTTCCTGTGGACAGTTCTTGCACCTGACAGTTGCATGGGCTCACCAATGCATTCACACTCTTCTTTTGTCTCTAGTTCTCCCTCGCTATCAGTGGCATTGTCAAAACCTGAGGTGTCTGGTTCACAATATTGAATCAGAGGATGGAGCACAATCTTTGTCATGGTCTGCATTATCATCTGTTTCCAAGGCAATCAGAGTTGGGGAATTTTCAGGAATCACCTTTACTTTCTGATAAGTAGATTGCCCTCTTTGTTGTAGAGCTGATGTTATATATTCACCCTCCTACACCATGTCTGTTGGTGGATCAACTTCCTCCTCCTCTTGGACTCCCTCCTCTGGCACTAGATGCATCTCTATAGGTGACATACACACACAATTGCATTTCTTCCCAATGTACCAGATGAGACAGATGCCTCTGCCCTTTGCAGAGGAAGAGATGTGTAGCTACTGGTTGACAGGTGTGGCTGCTGCTGTATAACGTAAAAAAACACCCAGGATGTACATTTCTCCATCTCATAACCCATCCACTACCAGATATGGGTCCTGAAGGAGATGAAGACATGTTAATATAATTCATACTTCCCTTCAGTTAATGCACCTAGCGCTCTCAGTTGTTTTGCCTTCTCCCATCCCTAGTACTGTACATGCACATGGGGATCTCAGTGTTTTGGTCTTCTCCTACGTCTACTGAATATGTGTGGCCTTTTCAGCGCTTTGGCCTTCTCTCATGCTTACAAAATGCTTCTAGAGTATTCAATGCCTGGGGTTTATCCTATGACGTGTAAATTAATGTGGAGTTCTTAGTACGTAGTACTCCAAAATAACTATCATACAAATCCCTTGTCTAACATAGCAATTTATACTCACGTGCCCGTGTTGTTTCAACAGCCTCCATTTGTGGTCTATCCACAACAACTGGGCCTCTCCTGGGAGATGCACCTGGCTCAGGCGACCAGCGGGGTATTCGAAAAGCCAGAACCCACAAGAACCTTTTTCTTCTGCATACGTGTTTTTTGGGGACTGGTCAGCCGTAGGTGGGGACGGCCTTGCCGGAGAAGCCCTGGATCTCGCCGTAGGTACGGGTGTGTTGACGAAATCACGTTGTGGTCACTAAATGAAAGTGGGCACCCAAACACGTGTCCACCCAAAATGCAAAAGTAATGATAACACACCCTATCGGGGAATGAGACCAATAGATAAGTTGCAAGGATAACAAACTTTATATAAAATAAAGCATGCAAGCAAAGAAATCTGCTGCCCGGGAGCACCGTGCCAAAAAGTATGCGGGCAGCACATTATAAGAAGCATTTTCAATATAAATTACATCACAGTATATGGTACAAAATAACAGTGCGGATTGGAGGGGCCGTATGGCACAGTCTGCTCTATAGGAAATGCCAGGCTGCAATTGGCCGCTGCTTCCCATTTGATCTGGTGGCCCTTGGGTCAGTTGGGCTCATCTCCGCTGTGAAGGTCAGGACAAATGTGACACATCTCTAACCCTCTAAGCTAAACAACAGGAAATGATAATAAGAGAATAATGGTGAACATAAAATCCTTGCATGAATGGGGGTACTTAGAGAAAATGGGTTAATATATTGGCATTCCAACCTCTACTTTCAGGGCTTCATTGATACCGGGGTCTCGCTCCCAGGTGTCTCCCCCTGGGGGTTTGATGTTCTATTTTTGTTCCCTGATGCCTCATGATACAAACAGACATGTGTTGATTTGAAGAGAATATACTGCTGCACAGGATTAAGTCTATGGTGGGTGTTCTGGAATGGTCAGTACGAGGAGGTCAGATGTGTATCAACATAAAAGAGAATGTGGGGTCATGGACTGTAGGCTCTGGTCTGGCAAGGCAGGGGTTGAGAGGGCATGAACAGTTTAGTGAAGACGGATGGGCACTTGTGCTGGGGCCTGCTTCGCTCTTACGCTCTGCGGAGAGCACATTCTGGGCAAGTGATACTAAACAATTGCAACAATAAATGTCTGGACTTCTGTGATGACAAAGCTCGCACGTAGCTGGGAGGGGGTGGTGGTGTCGTGGGCTCTCCATGCGAGGTGCTGGAGAAGGGAGAACTGAATTTACAGAGGAATGATTTTTAGGCCTAGTAAAAAGATGGCGCCTGCACCAATGCAAAATGGCATCTGTTTTCGGGCCTGTGAACAGCGTTATTTATATAAATCTCTATGTTATATGATAAGGGGATGTGCCATGGGGGTGGGTGCTTCTCCCCCCATTGGCTTACACATGATCTACTCACCGCGGGAAAGGCTAGGGGAGTGGGATTGGACCATTTTCTCCCCAACAGTCCAGTCACAGATTGAAAGTCTCAGTGGGTACGTGCCGTCCATTGCTGTTGTCCACATAGAGCTCTGTGCCTCATAAGTTGTAAAGCTGTTGTCAAGAACAGCTGGCATATGAAAGCAAGGGCTGGCACACTCAATTTGCACCAATGGAATGTGTTATACCAACTCCTTGAGCTTTCCCACCCTACCGCTAGCGTGTGGCAGCTGAATTCGGGTGAGCCTGATTGATACCATAAGCACACGTTATCCACGGCGAGTATCTTTTGGCTCATGTGGCCATATCTTTCACAACAACAACAGTGTCAAAGTGTTTCCAGCATTTAGCAGGTGGTTGCGCACATTAGAAACAGCTGAACTTTCTCAACGGTCGAAAGGTCAACAGTGCATTAACAACCTTCTTCATGCTGAAATATCCTGCTGAAAAAGCTCTTAGATAGAGTTGTCATTGACCCAACGATTAGCTAACATCTAACAACTCTGCCGCCTACATGACAACCAGTCTGGTTTCTACCCCAAATGCATTACCAAGACTGCCACCATCCAGGTTGTTTATGACGCATTGCAATTAATCAAAATGGATGACTTGTGCAGCCTAGTTCTCTTAAACCTCTCACCTGCATTCAGTACCGTCAGCCTCCTCACCAACAGGATGGCCTTCTCTGGTGTTGCCCTAAAATGGTTCACCTTCTACCTATACGGCAGATCCCAATCTGTACAGAAGGGTCTCTTCAGATCCAAATGACTCCTAGTAATATGAGTGGGTGCCCAATGTTCCATCCTCTCCCTAATCATCTTTAAACTCTATATGGAACCTCTGTACATTTTCCTAAAATACCCAAATACAGCCATTCATCAGTATACTGAATACACCCAGTTGAACGTCAAGGTCAAAGACCCGAGGATTTCACTCTCCTGCATGAGTGCTTTACCACATTCCAAAACCTGGATGTCGAATGGCTACCTTAAGCTAAACCTCACAATTTGTCCTCATCGCTCCCGCTGCCAATAAGCAATATGTCCAAAGGTGACTTGATAATATGCAAGTGGGAAGGATCCACCTGCATCGGTGAGACTCAGAAAATCCCTAGGATTGATGGTCAATCGCAGCTTCACCAACCAAAAGCACAAAGCAAAGAAAGTCCAAATGTACTGGTTACAGATTTCCAAACTCTGCAAAATTCACACCCTTAATTCCTCCGTACAACTTTCACACAGAGTTTCAGATTCTTGTGTTCTTCCACATGGGGTGGGGGGGCTCCTAACTGGGCCCTTAGCCACACACCTGTCCCCTTAAAAGTTCTCCACCACACCTCTTCAGGCGGGCCCACAGATCTGGCATCCTTACTCTTTCCACGGTGAGCTTTAATGGGGCCCCCTGCTCACCAGGATTCTCGCAAGGATGCTTTTGCATATTCTACAAAGCAGTCTTAAATGGCACACCAACATACCTGGAACCTAAACTCAACACCTCTGGAGGCTCTTGCGCCTCCCGAAGCAAAGCCATCAGAAAATCGGAATCAAAGCTAGCCCGCAGAGAAAACCCCCCCAACAGTTCTTCTGCCATGCACCTACCTTCTGGAACTCAATCCCGCTGCAGGCTTGGAATGCCCCCACTTTGAGAGTTCTGCAACACTCCCAAAATATGGTTCTTTCATAAATAAATCCCATATGACCAAATCCACATTGTCCACCCTTTTTCCAGCAGTAGCACGCTACTATCAAAAACGACCTTGCTCAACACTGGTTTCCACGTGCTGTAGAGCACTCTGCTGTTCTCGAGCTAGGATGCCGCTATAAATGATCACATTAAATAAAAATAAAATAAGAGTCTTTGTCTGATGAATTCTGGTTGATGTATTTATTGTTTGCATTGTAAATAGGCTGAAAGAGAAACTAAGGGCATATGTTTATTCTCTTCACATTGCAGCAGAGCTGATCACATGTTGATTTATGATGATATGCCAGGTTATGCAGCAACTTGTATGCACTTCTGTGGGTTTTGAGGTTACAGAATTGGTTGTCAAGTGATCTTGGGTACTCACTTCTGTAAGGGTGCACAAGGAGGAGACTGACACACAGGTGGCATGGTGATTGCTATTGACTTTTTTAGTCAGATAAATAAAGAGAAAACCTAACTTTCCCTACCAATAAGAGTGGTTTCCTTGCCTCAACTAAAACACTAATGGTCTTGTCAGAATGTCTGTATAAATCAATAGTCCACCATCCTGTGTCAATCCCTGCTTCTGTCCATTACACTCAAATTTAAACTAGAGATAAAGTAGACTTTCTTGGTACAGAAGTATGTCTCCCTTCTCCTGGACTGGGGATACAAGTTCACTTCCAGGTCTTGGCTTCTTCTCATGGGAATGACTCCCTTCCCCGAGTCAAACTTGCTTTCCAACACAAAAGACAAAGTTCCAGCACTTCTGTCAGGCACACTGCTTATCTTTTAACAGTTTGAATCAGAATAGTCAGTTCAGCTTTGGTAACTAGGAAAATGACTCCCTTTTCCTGGTGTCTTGATTTGCCAGTTCAACTCAACCCGGGGGAATGAAACCCTTGCCCTGGTATCTTGATTTCAGAATTCACCACAACAAGGGGGAATGTCTCTCTTCCCCTGGTCTCTTTTCACTTGGTGGCACAATTCAACACCACCAGGGGGAATGACTCCCTTCCCCTGGCTTTTCACTTTGCTTTCACTAGTCACCAATTTTAGTCTTTGGATTGGCCAACATAATTTGATTTGATTTTTGATTTTGATTAATTTATTACGTGCCCCAGACAGAGTAAACCGTATTCGGGCGCAGATAACCACTAAACATGAATTCAGAAAGACAAACAGCAGGAGTTTTGTTATATTTGACTATCATTTTTTAAAATTAAATAGGAACATTTTCAGTCTCTTATTGAATAGATCTAAAGTTTCACACACTTTGATCTCCAACGGGAGTTGGTTCCAGATTTTGGGCCGAAAACTCCAAAGTTTATGTCTCCTCTCGAGACACATTTGGTCTGTGGAACATAGGTCAAGTATGTATCTTACGAACGTAGATTTCTTCTTGGATGGTATAGCATGATCTTGTCAGCCAGGTAATCGGGTGCAAGCCCTCTCAGGCATTTTAAAAACTATACAGGCCATTTTGAAGTTGATTCTATCCTCCACCATCAGCCAGTGGAGGGATCTCCGTATTGATGATACATGGTCCCGTTTCCCGAGATTTCCTATTACTCTGACTGCTGCATTCTGAGCTCTTTGAAGTCTGGCCATTTGTTTTTGAGGCATACCCGCTAACAGACTGGTCCAATAATCCAAATGGGGGTTAATCATTGCCCCCACCACAATTGCCCTCTTTTCTGTCAGAATATAAGAGAGCACATCTTTTAGTGATTGCAGCACATAATGGACTGCTTTCACCTTTGCCCCCACCTGGGTCACACTGCTCAGGTTCTCCTGCCACCAGCAGCCTAATTTTTTGATTTTTTTGGCATACTGCAATTGTTCCCCTAGGATCAACGGCGGTGGGGGAGGGCTCTGTCTCTCTAACAACATTTTGTGCTATGGGCCAAACAATATGATTTCTGCTTGGCTGCAATGAACTGTCGATGGTTATTAGTCATCCACTCATAATGTTCTTCCATGCACTCACTAATTCTCTCAAAAGCATCCTCAATATTCTGAATTTCAATGTACAGCTGCATGTCATCTGCATATGAGTGAAATCGCAAGCCATACTTATCAAATATCTTGAAGACCGGACGGAAGTACAGGGTAAAGATAAGGGGGGCTAGAGAGGAACCTTGCGGTACCCCACATTCCAGCTCCACCATTTATGAGGTGAAGCCATCCAGTATTACCCTCTGAGATCTATCTTTGTGAAATGATTCAAACCAGTTTACCACCTGTTCGGACACTTTTCCAACGTGCCCAATCTGTTGTGCCATTATCTGGTGGTTCACTGTGTCAAAGGTTGCTGGATCCTCCCTTTTCTTGGTTGGATGCTTTACTTCCACAGGCTAAAGACCATTTGACCCTTACTCCCCGCTAGGGCTACCAGAAGAATGACTCCCTTGTCCTGGTATTTTGTTGTCGACTCCTCACAACAAGGGGGAATGACTCACTTCCCCTGGTCTTCATCTGATTTGATTGTATATTTGGATTTACTGTTTCAAATGTAGGGAGGGTCCCCAACCTTGACTTCTCTTCATTTACAATTTGCCTTACGTGGTATACCTCTTTACCGAGTACGGCAATGAAGGAGATGACTCGTCTCCCTCTCTGCTTGTCGGTCCCAGACCCTGGTTGCTTTCCTTCTTTGGTTCAGCTTGCTTCATCCTCTTCTCAATCTAGTACTGCCACAAGAAAGATAACTTGCGTCACTTTCTGTTTGTGGTCTCTCTTCTTCTTTGGTTCGGCGGACTTGATTCACTAACCTGCCAAGTACTGCCACAAGAAAGAACATTTGTGTCTTTCTCTTGATGCCGGTGCAGGGTATTCACTTCACACACCTTCACACCCCCAGTGGTATCTGACACATTCCTGGTACCTTGTTGGCACTGGGAAAGCTCAGCCTGTTTCTCTGAGGGTCTTACCTTCTTCCACTGGACCGTGCAGGCTTTGCTGGCATCTCCGGCTTTCACCCCACGTTGACTTCCACCAGTCTCAGCTGGATGGTATGTGCGCCATTATGCAACCGCTCAGTCTGTTGTCTCGAGGCTTCGCTACCGTTATCCTGCTTCCAGACACTTCTCCAGTCTTCTTCACATCACCTGGGCAAGGAGTCCTGCTGCCTCTCTCAAGACACAGGTAGTAGACTTCCTTCTGATGCACTGCCATCTCTACATCTCCTTCGGATCTCCTGGGGTTGGCCATCCCTCGTGCTGGTGGGCTGTAGCTCTTCCTGTGTCTCTCTCTCTAGAGTTCCTTATTAGTTTTAGCTGTTCCACAAGACTCCACTGAACACTTCCCCATGGAACACTAGAGCAGTTGCTCGATTCAACGGAGTACTCGTCATGCTTTTGCACCTCCTCCTGGTCCCATTACTTGACCTATACATCTCCCTTGGATAGTTCACAGTATGTTTTCATCTAAATAGGTGTCAGACCTAAAGACTTTCAAAGATACAGGGAAGTAGAAGGTAGGTTATTGGGGTTCCTACAGTATGAAGCTGTGTAGGGAGAGAACATCTCAGGAGAATTATACCTCATTCTCCTGAGATGTTCTCCCTTGTCCTCAGAGAGGAAGTCTCTTGCCATGAGAACTGATGGCTTGAAATAGTTCCTTCAGGCTTTAGAGTGCCCAGGTTCTTAGCCCTTTACCAGCTAGTACCATTTGTTTACAAACAAAATACTAATAATTAGCTACATGGACAGGGTCAATACTCAGACCATCAAAGAATAACAGCTACTCTGGTCTCTTTTCAAGTCTATCCACCCGCCCCCTATCAGGCACCTTGCTGCATAACAAGTCAGCGTGTGTTTGGCAGACCCAAGATTGCTGTCCGTGCCCTCGAATGGTGCAGGGACGCAACTGTTGGAATGTCGTGGTATGTGTCTTGGTCATCGGTTTTTCAGGTTGGGGCAGTTTCTTGATTGTACGTTGAAAATCTATCACAGTCAGACCTCATGATCCTTTTGCACCATTCTCCTCGGCAGTGGTGCATTGTTCCTTAGGAGGAACAAATATTGCTTTTGGGTGTGTAATTCTGAGTAAATCCTCTGCATCGAGGAGTGCAGTGTACCGAGGCAACACTGCAGGTGCTCAGCTTTCTGGTGGCCATTCTTCTTCATATCACTGTTATCCCTATACTTGCTGAACATCATCCTCATCATCAAGATTCACTCCTTGGGAATCCAGCTCATTTCTAAGATCATAGGCTGCTTGGCCTGCAACCTAATCTTTCTCCCGCTAATTGGTGTCATTCTGTGGGAATTTCTCATTCAAGACGACATCCAACACTGGCTGAGGTGTAAAGAAAAGGGACATACACCATGGGCCTCACAAAGAGGGAGAGCATGAGGGACAGTAGTGTAGCCCCAATCAGTATTAAACTCTTCCGATGCCAATAGAACACAAATGCAACACTTGTAACGCGAAGGACTGTAATGGGTAGAACACAACAGCCAGTGGTGTACCCCCATGCAGTATCAACTGCTTACAATGGCAGCAAAAATGTAAAATACAATCGTTTGCCATAAGGTAAGAGACCGGAAAGAGATACCTAATAGTGCACTTAGAGGGCAGTTCTGCTGCAGAGCTGCTCAGATTTTTTTGTTCTTTGGAGTCAAATTTACCTTCATTTTCTGAGATCTCATCCGCATCTGGCAAGCTTCTGGCATCCCAATGTTGGGTTAGGACCAAAGGTGAGCTTTTTTTGTGGCATGGTGTGCTATTAGTTGTTCTCCACTTAGAATTGGGTGCTGTCAGGTCTCATCAGGCCTTTTGAAATAGTTACTGTGTTCTGAATTGACCCAACAGTAATGATGCAATTACCAATCTCTCACCTATTTTTAAGTGCTTCAAGGCCAATATCAGTTTTGTAGAAGTTCTACTACTGAAATGCCTTATTCTTTCTGTTTGACATGCCACCAAGCCATGGGAGTGGGATACCTAGAGGATGTTAATCACACTCCTCAGTGAAGGGATTGTCCTGCACCAGGTCTCTAATGTGAAAACATGTTTGTGTGGGAATCTCCCATGCAGCACTGTTCCAAGACACAGGATGCTGATTCCCTGGCCTCTGACTGTCGTCTATCTCTTTGCGTCAATATGACTTTCGAACAAGCATGTATATTAACTGTAGGTTAGGTTTGTGTTTTTCTCTCTTTTGTTTTTGAATTTGAATTAACAGTAGTTATAATCGTCATTTGTAATATCTGCAATCAATCAATACACCATGGGCCACAATATAAGGAACATTGGGCCTCATTACGAGAACGGCGGTAACCCGCCGGTACTACCTGTTAGTTGCCTCTGTCCTTGTAACACCAAATCCGGCACCTGACTTCCCAGTGTCACCAGGACATTACTAGTCCCGCCGGATTGGGAAGGCAGGCGCCAGAAAATGTTAGTCCCGATTCCCATGGAATCTCATAAGAATCAATGGGAATGGGGACATGGAAGCACCGGCACAGTGCTGGTTCTTCTGTGAAATTTCTACAAGTGGGTGCCGTTATGCCCAGCAGGTCAGACTTGACGGGTGTACCAGCCTCCGCCCGCAGAGTCGGAGTGAGGCAGTCTGAAAAGGGTGCTGGTACGTTGCTACCGGCACCCTTATTTCCAGACCGCCACACTCATACTGAGACCCATTGTCTCAGGGAGAATCCCCTGGGAACATTGTTGATTCTCTTGTTCATTTGTCCCATCAGCAGTATCAGCTTAAAGGTGCATATTGTTTGATTTTAGGGAGCTGTGCTAAAATGTTAGTTTTACAGTGACACTGGGAAATAGAGGACTGTGTTCAGTAATGGCTTTACAACATATTGGGCCTCATTACAAGTCAGGCGGAATGGGTTAACCGGGTCTGCTAATGGATGCGGACCCGTTATTCCCATTCCGACTGATTACGAGGTCCCCTGATTACGAGGTAAAACCAGGCATCGTTACCGGGTCCCGCAAGGGGATCAGGGAGCTAACAACGGCCCGGTCGTTGTTAGCTCCCTGCACCCATTCCCATTGAGCCCTATGGGAATGGGGAAGGTCCGGGCCTGGGTTCCCTGAGGGAGGAATTACCAGGCCTTCCTAACTCGGAATGGCCCGGTAATTCCCCATTCAGGGAACCCGGACCCGGTTTTGGAGGCAGCCATGCCGCCAATAGTGGCATGGCTACCGCCAAAGCCGTAATGAGGGCCATTGTACTCTAATAAAAACTGGAAACAATATATGCATTAAAAGCAATATATAAACACAAAAAGCACAGCACTCAGACTTGTCGACTGTACATGGCAACAAAAATAATTGGTGGAGCGGTTTGAAACCTGGCACACTATTGATGAAGGGGTTGACCGAGTTGATGATGGGTTCCCCAGGCTCGTAAAGCTGGTCTCCAACCTACTGCATCACATGCACACCAGTGAGGCACTGCATCTCACGTCACACTCTCCTCTCGCAAAGTCTGTTTTTGGCCTGGGCTGGGGCATGTGCAGTTTCTTCGGCTCTCATTGAATGAGATGATACACAGCATCTCGGAAGACTGTGCCTGATGCGTATCATCAGATAGGTTGAGCCCAAAATAATGCCAAGATATGCTAGTGATATTGTGGAATCTGTTGAAAGAAGCAATAACTATACATAGCACTCTCAAGGTGCGAGACTTGTCCTTGGCCTCAAGCCCAGGGATCGTATCTCTCCAAGACTGAAATCACTGCACTGGCTCCCAGTGGCTGCGAGTATTACGTTCAAAACCCTCTGCATTGTCCACAAGGCCTTCTGGGGCTTGGGGCCTCATTACCTTCAACTCCCTCTTCCTAAATATCTTCCTTCTCGAGCTCTTCGCTCATCTGCCTCTAACTCTCTCAGGGTCAGTCGCTTCTCCAAGCAACGAGTTGGTGGTAGATCTCTTTCTTCGGCTGGGCCCTCCCTCTGGAACAGCCTCCCTGAAACTTGAGGAGAACCATCTCTGGTTCTGGAAGCACCTTAAGACCTTCCTCTTTGCTTCTGCTTTCTCTCCCCCTCTCCCCTGCTGAAGACCTGGCTGTAACCGAACTGCACTGGTCACCTGGCTACCCTCTGTTCTTGGGTCCAGGTCCCTCCCAGCCAGTTGCACACCGGCACTGCCCCCTACCCGCACTTGTATTCCTACAGCCCCCTACCAGCACTTGACACCTGATGTCTGCACTTACCCTTGCCCCTGCCACCAGCTGTCCACACTTCTTATTTATTGTTCTCATTTATTGTTTTATTTATTTACTGGTATCCTATGTGCTGCACTTCCCCTCCCCCTTTCCCCTCGCACTTTTCCCCCTACCTCTCTCCCCGGCACTTGCACAATCTCAATGCCACCTGGCCTAGTAAGATCGTTGTCTCTGTCTTCCCTCTGTTCCCTTCCCGTGCCTCATCGCGCCTTGAAATACTTGTGTATATGCACATTATAAGTGTCATATCATATCATATCAAGTACAACACGTTATATTTCCAAATTATTGAATTTAGGGGAAGAGCGTTGCTGCTCGCTATGAAGAAACAGGTTTTTTTTCTCCCATTGAGGCTTTGCCTACTTTTCATATATTCCTGATGTCCTGCCAATAGTGGAAAAATGATCAAGCCAGCCCTTTATTGTAACCATTCTAGTTCAGCCAGGTGTGTGTCTATCGCTAACTCCTCCAATATCTGTTTAATGAGCGTGGTTGTTGCCTGTTTGTTCATTAGCCCTGGTGGCAGGAGCACATGGAGACCTTGCAAATGGCAGCGGTGCACAGTATAAATCCAACTGACGTAGCATAACACTGAGTATTTCTGACCTGCTGAAACTTGATGCATCAGCGAAGAGGCAGTTTTCTAACTCCCATGTTGGACTACCGGTCAAGAACTCTGGCCAGGAAATAGCAAGAAATTGATCTTGTTGAACCACTCTCACGTGTATTTAGGTATGTACAGTATCAGTATAGAAGAATGTGGTTGATTTGAACTGGGCGGGGCAGGCCCACCAGTGTTTTCCGTAGTGTCCTTTCCATTCAGCCAACTTCTTCCAGAGTCGTTCCTGGACTTTGACAGTTCAAGTCTAAGGCATATGATATGATATGATATGATAAGTGATTTATAACACGCCTGTACACAAGTGTTTCTAGTGATGCCTACTGTAGTTCTTAGTATGCAGTTTACATTTTCTAATATGTTGTAGTATTTGATTTTTTCAAACCTTTAGATAACATCTATACATCCTGGTACTCAAAGAAACATCTGGATCCTATGAGTTTATCAATTGTGTTGTTGGTTATTTCAATGAGCCAATTAACAATCTGTTGAAAAACTGTAAATAGCTGTCCAAACACATTGAAAGAGCACCCTGCCTTCAAGTATGAAAGCTCTCTGAAGGAAACAATATTCTTAGCATTGCCGAATCAGCCTCTGTTCCGAATGGGGCACTGGACCAGCACTCATCCTTATATAGAGGAACCTCTTAAATCGACCGACATTGGCAGAGTGTCTTCCCTCATCCAAGACCGTCCCTGGCTGATGTTGAGACATTAGCTCATAAGCCATGATCGACCCTCTGATTAAAATGAGGATTGTGGTTAAATTGGGCATGACATCTATTAATTCCTTTCAGGTCAACTCCAAATCCACCTCGTCTTAACTTCTTGGTTCACGTAACCTGCTCTTGGCTTTCATCTGGCTCCCCATCTCCCCACTTTAAGGTCTATTCAACCATCACTCTACACAAGATTTAACCCTTTAAACTGACCCGCTACAACTTTGAAAATTATGCACAGCTCCTCTGCAAACTTAACCACGCCCCTCAGTCAGATCCTGGCAATGTCAACTTAAAGCTGACCACTGGATAACCCTAAGTCACCTGAAACTTAACCTGGACAAGACAGAAATTCGGACTTGGGGAAACTGAATCCTCACTGAGTTGCTCCCTCCATGTCTGGTACCCTGCCCAGGCCTATCAGTAAACAACCTGGTTGACATCCTAGGCTCAGCTCTCTCTTCAACATCTCAAATCAACTTAGTTGTACAATCTTGCTTTCAAACGCTGAAGATCCCAAGGCACATGTCCCTCTTCTTGGGCTTACCTCATCAAGTTCGGACCACCCCGGCAGTGTGCTGTGGTGGTGCAAATTGCAATGTATCAGTTCAGCTGCATTTCTCTGTTACTTTACTCCAGCTCCATTGCACAATGGATTGTTGCATACAGTGGCGCTAAATTGCATCTTTCATAAATCACAGGTGTTTTACTTCATTTTATTTTTGTGATATGTAGCTGTTGTGTGCATTAATTGACTATAGGCCTCATTCCAAATCCGGCGGTAACCCTGCGGGTGCTACCGTCGGGTTGCCGCCAGACTCGGAATAATTTACTGGTGCCTGACTTCCCAGTGCCACCAGGAGATTACAACCCCGGCAGCCCGGGAAGTCAGGCGCAGGTAAATTGTAAGTCCCCATTCCCATAGTGAGGACCACGGAATCCCATAGTGAGGACCACGGAAGCACGGCACCATTGCTACTGGTGCCATTTCTTCCGTGATGGTTTGCCTACCGTGGCCGCTGTGCCGGGCAGGGTCAGACCTGTAGAGGACAGCGGCTCCGACAGTCAGACCTGTAGAATGCCTGTCCGGAAACAACGGTGCCGGTAAGCTTAACGGCACCAATCTTTCCACACCGGCATACTTGTAATGAGCCCCTATGTCTTTAAGATAACTTAAAAGTGGAACACATCAGCTGATACAACTCGCCACAACTGGAGCACAACCACACAGGAAGGCCATGTAACCCAACTATTTTGATTTCCACCAGCAGGTCCAGTATATGTAACTCAGCCATTGGGCAACACTGGTCACATGACACTGTCAGCGTGCTCCTGTTTAGAAGAAGGCTTCAGGGGGGGAGAGAGTGAGAGAGAGAGAGAGAGAGAGAGAGAGAGAGAGAGAGAGAGAGAGAGAGAGAGAAGAGAGAGGAGGATCTGCACGGGATAAAGACCCGCACTGTGGTTGGAATCATACCTGCCTACATTTGAAAATCAAAATTCCTGAGATTTAAGACTCCGCCCATTTGCACACGGCTCCACCCACACGCCCCGCCCACCCGTCAAAAAGGTAAACTTGGTTGTTGTAGCCTTCAGTTTGCTTACTATAGTATTGAAAATAATTAATTCAATGCTATAGTAAGCAAAATGTCATTGGATTGAAAGCACTATTATTGCTGTGGTGGCGCCCTCGGTGTGCTTACTATAACATTGAATGAATGATTTTCAGTGCTATTTTAAGCAAAATGAAGGCGGCGCAATAGTGCTTTCCATCCATGTCATTCCATTGAACGCAGCATTATTTCGGCAGCGCTGCCGCCGCCTTGATTTTGATTAAAATAGCACTGAAAATCATTCATTTAATGCTGTAGTAAGCAAAATGAAGGCGGCGCCGCAGCAGAAATAATGCTGTTTCAATCCAATGACATGGATGGAAAGCACTATTGCGCCGCCTTCATTTTGCTTACTATAGCATTGAATTAATTATTTTCAGTGCTATGGTAAGCAAAATGAACGTGGCACCACCGCCGTAATAATAGTGCTTTCAATCCAATGATATGGATTGAAAGCACTATTATTATAGTGGTGCAGGCAGTGGGCACGAACATTTCGCGCCGGGTCCCGTCAAATTCTCCACCTGATTGGCTACCGCGGCAGCCAATCAGGTGGAGAATATGACGGGACCAGAAAGAATCTCAAAATTCCTGAGATTCAAGGAACTTTTCCGGAGACCCGGAGAAATGCTTGAAATTTCGGAGTCTCCGAAAAAATTCCGGAGGTTAGGCAGGTATGGTTGGAATGTCTAGTTTCACTGCATATAGCAACATTGTTACTCTGGAGAAAGGGTAGCGCAGCAGAGCACAACACGATACATATACCTTTTGCTGAGTTCAGATCGTTTGGGAAATTGTCAAAAGGCCTAGGAGAGGAATACAGAAAGAGGGCAGGCTGTTGGGAAATAAATGCACATTGCAAATGTGCACCTTGGCGTGTTGCATTTCCTAGAACAGGCTGCCTTGCTTTCCTCCTCCTCCATGGAAGCCCGTGCCAGTCATTGCATTACCTTAAAACGCTGAGTGACCTGAACGGCGAGATCCGAGCATTATGTTTCACCAGCCAAGGCCACGCCAAGGTAACGTAAACACAGAGCCTCTGCATTTATACGTGCGACGTTTTCGGATTCGGGATGCATGCGTGCCTGAGGGCCTCTCCTTGTATCTGCGCTCTGTGGGGTAAATGGCGTCAATGCATCTGAGCGATGTTAATCACTCTCGTACATCAGGTGCGCTACGGAACCCCTGCTGTTAGCACTAATGCTAAATGCATCCATGAATCATATCAAGAAATCCTGACTCGACTCCCACACAAAGGGGTTAATTAGCACAATGCGTACCAAGGCGACCGAGTGCCTCGGCGAGGCATATTGAAAGCCTGAGGTTTCCGCTTAAAGCACTAGCAAGGCTTTGCCTGATGGATGGCTAATGTTACCATGGACAGGCTGTGTGGTAGGCATTATGCGGTAGGAACCTCTTCAACACAGCAGCCGAGTACATTTCGCTATGTGACTGTGGCGCACTGCAAATGCATGTATTCAAATGGGAATACAGATTTCGCTAGCATAGTTTCTGAAAAACAATCTTATAAGGTTGTGCTATAATTTCTTGGCTAATGCCAACATGGGGTGGGAAATAAAAGGGGCCTGGAAATGTTTTTGAAAGTGGTCCAATACTACTGTGTGCAAGCATGCTCTTTGATTTGGAGCAGAGCGCAGACTCGTAGGCACCCTAGTGAACTTTACTCAGCATGTTCTCACAGGTTCTGGGGTTCACAAGCCCCCAGCTTCAGTTAGCTCTTGCACCCTCTTCGTCTCCTTCCCTCTCCAACTTCGGGACTCCTTCTGCTCCCTCAATGTTCCTCCACCCTCACATTCTCTCCTAGAATATGGTCAACTCTATACATGTTGTCCTCTGGGGGATCCACAGCATCTGAATGGTTCATTTGTAAACCTTTAACAACAACAACACTGTAACATAACCCCCTCCCTCTAAATGGGGTCAAATTATTGACTTCAAAATAATGTGGCGGATGAGGACAGCGACGTTAATTGGGGGCCCCAGGGGTCACAACTGGCAACTCCTGTGCCACCCCTGGCCCTGCCTCTGCGACCCCTGGTCATGGAATGCAGAGGCAGAGAGAAACCGAAAGTAAAGAGGACTCTCAGACGAGTGCCCTCTCTGCATTAATTTCTTTTTGAAGTCAGAATGACTTCAAAAAGGACCCCTTGCCCCCACAGGACAAGGAATGCTCTGGCTCCCCTTGCTGTGCATGACATGAGCCACAGCTGGTTCCTTGTGTGTGTGGAGCATTGGAAACCGAGAGACCTAGCTTGCCTGCAGAAGAGTTCCTCAAGCAGCAATGGATTTTGAAAAGGGTAAGAAAGTGTTTTTGTGTGTAAATGTGTGTACAAGCGTGCATGGAAGGGCGTGTGTGTGTATGTATATTCTGTAATGTGAGTGCATGATGTATGGGTGGCTGGGTGTGTGAGTAATTTGTAGATAGGTGCAGTGTAAAAGAGCATGTGATTGGTGTGCTTGTGTTCAATACCTAGATTGCTTACCTCTAATGTTTGTTACTCCTAGTCCTACTCCTCCTCGTCCCAGTACTGTGGGGTGCATTTAAAGGCCCCAAACGGAAGTCCCTTTCACATGAATGGCAGGATATTGAACACTGAAACAAAAACGGCCTGGCCGTTTTTTATAGTTTTTCAAGTAAAATTAAAGAGCAAGGTGGAAAGGGGTCTACTTGTCATTACCAATGGACAAGCAGCATTTTAATTTACAAATGAAGGAGGAATCAGAGATGCCTGTCTCATGGAAAACAGGATTTTTTACACATTGAAAACAAAAGTGTCCTGCACAGGTGTGTGCAAATAAAAACGGTTTTAAAAAGTAAAAGTGAAAAAAAACACTGCTCACAGAAAAATGTCAGAGAAACAAAGCATGATGTGCAGGTTGACCGAAAACAATGTATATTATGTTTCACCTACAAAACTCCAGTGACATTTGGAAAAGCCACTTTGTCCTCATGGAAAATATCTGGCCAAGGCAGACTCTTGTGCTGGCTGTGGGAAAAACTTCACAAGAAAATCTCACACTCCCAGCCTGGAGGTCACACCTCCCATCTAATGACCAACCGCAATAAAAATATCCTGCTAAAGGTGTTGAAATTCAGTGTTCTCCAGACCTTCTGGCTCTGAAAGAATTGACTTCAAGAAAAGTTACCCCCTGGCTGGACCATGACTATTATGTGTGAAAATGGGGGCACCCATTTCAAAAAGCAAGCCTCCAGCAAAAAGGAGGTTGATAAAAAAATCTCTGGGCACAGGCTGACCTAGTAAAAACAAATGGCCGGAAGGCAGGAGACAGGGCCATTTGTCCCACATGAAGATTCACACTTCGTTAAAAAGGACTATTATCATTTAGGCCTCTTTCTCAGGCATCATAAGGTGGATAGATTTTGTCTGTGTACCATTTTTAATGTAATTTCCAGGCAATTTTCAGGATATAAAATTCATCCATGTGCGACTCATAGAACTGTTATGGCTATCTAAGATGTGTTTCTGGCTGATCTGAACATGTTGCAAATGTGAGAGTTGGTGAGTGGGTGGAACATGAAATTAGGGATATGATTAATAACTTACATATTCATAACTGTTGTGCTTTTTAGGAAAATGACAGTAAGGTACCACATGGCCGTACTACATGATACGAGTTTGGTGGTTGGCTTATTTAATTCCCCATGATTAGCTGAAATATGTTTAGTATGGCAGTTGCTACTAAAATTATGCAATTGTGATAATAAGTTGCCAAAAAGTTGAAAGTGGAAGAAAGGGCAGTTACAAATGGGAATTACCATATGTTGCTCCAGCAATCCACACTTGGAGGCTGGATTTGGGAGGACAGATAAAAGTATCTGTTCAATCCTAGTGGCAGGGAGTATTGCAGGGTACTTCCCCAAAACTGTAAAATTGGTGGTGTCATCGCTGCTATATAAGGGGGGACTGCACTAGGACAAGGGGGCAGGAAAAGGAGGGAGAAAGACAGACAGAAAGAAGACAGACAGAGAGGAGACAGACCATCAGGAAGGCTGCTGAAACTTACTATATGACAGCTGTAAGGCGACACAAGAAGAGATAGCTGAGAGCGCCTCTTGGCGGAGCTGCCTATTCCTAGGAAGACCTCAAAGCTAACTGGGTACTATGATGGAGAGCAGGAGGCCATCTTTGAGAGTGGAGTGACCAGACCTCTGCCCTATCTTTCCAGGGCGTCCTGAGATGCAGCTGGCTTTCCTGAACCGTATAACAGAGGCTAGCTATGTAAGTAGAACTGAGTCCTGGGAAAGCAAAAGATGGGGCAGTCTGCTTGCCTTGGAATCCTTTCCCTTTATAGTGAATGGGGGTTGGGGGGAAACTGTGTAGATCCTTACCCTATTTAATCTAACATTTTAATGTAATTAATTCCCCATTTGGCAGAACAACATGGGTGTATTTTGTTAAATTTTGAAATTAACAAAGCTCACTTGCCAGTGTGTGCTGTAAACTATGGGCCTCATTCCGAGATTGGAGGTAGCCATGGTGCTAATGGCGCCATGGCTGCCTCCAATACCAGGTCCGGCACCGGTCTAGTTTAATGGGGACTTACCAGTGCATTCCGACCCTGGATGGACCGGTTAGTCCCCATTGAACCAACCATTCCCCATTCCCACTTGAGCCCCCATAGGGCTCAATGGGAATGGGGAGGGCGCTAATAACAGGCTCGCGAATAGCAGGCCCGTTATTAGCGCCCTGGTCCTTTAGCGGGACCCGTAAAGGACGTGTGGTCAGACCACACGTCCTTTACGGTTCCCGCTAAGGGACCTCGGAATTGGGCGGTAAGGGATTACCGGCACCAGTCTCCTTACCAGTGCCCGGTATCCCTTACTGCCCAACTTGTAATGACCCCCTATAGCCTATAAATTAATTGGGTAATCCTTATTGTCCAGCTGACCCCAACTTATTTAAAACATAGGGGTGTATTTGTTCTTAAATCAGCCCAATCTTTTTATTCAGCTTCCCCAACCCATGCTTTCAGTACGCGGGGGGTGTGAAATTGAAAAAGAAAACAAATCATTCCATTTGTTCTGTCTGACTTCCCAACATAGACCAAAGCAAGAAGGGGTCTGAAAAACAAACCGCTAAATCACCCTGGGCCTCATTAGGACCCAGGCGGACTTCGCGGTGCTAAATGCACCGCGAAGCATGGCGGAAAGCCGCCGATAGCGCCATGGGGGTTGGCGGATTTACCGCCCCATTCCGACCTCGGCGGAGCGGTAAATCCCCAATCCCCATTCTGCCCTTCCCCATTCCCATTTTTGCCCCATAGGGTATAATGGGAGTGGGGAAGGAGTTAATTACGCCACCGTAAAATACGGTGGCGTAATTAACAACGAGGTCCCGTAGCGCCATGGTTTTCTCCGCCTGGTAAAACCAGGCGGAAAAGGCCGCCATGGCGCTACGGGAACTCGTAGTATGGCGGAGAGGTACGCCATGCACTACGCTGGCGTAACACCCTCTCCGCCAGGGTCCTAATGAGGCCCCCTGTGTTTATTTTAAACCAAAAGTGTGGGCAAAGTCACAATTACCAATCTTGAAATGCTACTGCTAGCCTTTTAAGCCGGCAGGAAAATCAAAATGCACACCATCACATGATACGTGGAGAGCGGATGAACAAGGAGAGCGGATGAGCATAGAGGGCACGACCAGATGAGTAGAAAGAATGAATGAGTATGGATGAATATAGATGAGTATGGATGAATGTGAGGATAAATGCTGTTGGCAAATGAGCCTGGAGAATGTGCAGAGCGCAAGATAATGCAGAACGGAAGAGCGCTGAGAACAGAGGCACATATAGAGCGGAGAAATGTGGGGAACAACCGAATGGGGGGAGAGACTGAGTGTGGGGAGCGTATGAATGTATGGAACATATGAGTGTGGGGAGTGTATGAATGTGAGTAGCGGATGAGTCTGGAGAGCGGATGGGTCTGGAGAGCGGATGGGTCTGGAGAGCGGATGGATCTGGAGAGCGGATGAGTCTGGAGAGCGGATGAGTCTGGATAGCGGATGAGTCTGCAAAGCGCATGTGTCTGGAGAGCGGATGAGTCTAGAGAGCAAATGATTGTAGAGCGCATGAGCACGTGGACTCAGATGAATGTCGAGAGTGGACGAGTGTCGAGAGCTGATGAATGAAAAGGGCAGAAATATGTGGAGGATGAGAGGGCGGAGGAGAGAATAGCTGAATGTGGGAATGGCCGAGTGTGGGAATGGCTGAGTGTAGGGAATGGCCGAGTTGTGAGGAATGGCTGAGTGTGGGGAATGGCTGAGTGTGGGGAATGGCTGAGTGTGGGGAATGGCTGAGTGTGGGGAATGGCTGAGTGTGGGGAATGACTGAGTGTGGGGAATGACCGAGTGTGGGGAATGGCCGAGTGTGGGGAATGGCCGAGTGTAGGGAATGGCCGAGTGTGGGGAATGGCCGAATGTGGGGAATGGCTGAGTGTGGGGAATGGCTGAGTGTGAGGAATGGCTGAGTGTGGGGAATGGCTGAGTGTGGGGAATGGCTGAGTGTGGGGAATGGCTGCGTGTGGGGAATGGCTGCGTGTGGGAATGGCTGAATGTGGGGAATGGCTGAGTGTGGGGGAATGGCTGAGTGTGGGGGAATGGCTGAGTGTGGGGGAATGGCTGAGTGTGGGGCAATGGCTGAGTGTGGGGCAATGGCTGAGTGTGGGGCAATGGCTGAGTGTGGGGAATGGCTGAGTGGGGGAAATGGCTGAGTGGGGGAAATGGCTGAGTGGGGGAAATGGCTGAGTGGGGGAAATGGCTGAGTGGGGGGAATGGCTAAGTGTGGGGAATGGCTGAGTGGGGGAAATGGCTGAGTGGGGGGAATGGCTGAGTGGGGGGAATGGCTGAGTGGGGGGAATAGCTGAGTGGGGGGAGTGGCTGAGTGGGGGGAATGGCTGAGTGGGGGGAGCGGCTGAGTGGGGGGAGCGGCTGAGTGGGGGGAAGGGCTGAATGTGGGGAATGGCTGAGTGTGGGGAATGGCTGAGTGTGGGGAATGGCCGAATGTGTAGGAATGGCCGAGTATAGGGAATTAGCTGAGTGTGGGGAACGTACATAATATGCATTGATTTGCGGGAACATTCGAATGAACATATATGATACCACACCTCACACCTACTCTCCTCTTTACACCATCACTCAAATAGAACACAGGGATACTATGACACCATTCGGTATAACTGTTCTCATATCAACATCTCCCGCTCACTCCCCATCACTCTAAGTAACCACCGCTGGTTTAACACCCCCAGCCAGGCGTTTCTCCTCAGGCCTAACGCAGCCACTCTCGAGCTGGATTAATTCTGCCGGAGCGTACACATTCTCCTGACCTCTCAACCACCACACCTACCGCTAAGAAGCAGCTACCACATTAACCCCGCACCAGCTGCACACATACTTTGTGCGCACACGCACCTTTTGTCTCTCTTCACCCTCTCTACTGACTGGAACCTCGTTTCCCAAGGGCGTTCAACCTACCAGCGCCTTCAGACCATACCAATGGTATATAAGGCGCTATATAAATGCAAAATAACAATAACAATAACAATAACGTGCATTTATTATTGATCAGTGTAATTATTTTGTGATTTGAAATGTGCAGAAAGTGAAGAATTTTGATTGTGTTATTTTAAATTCAATTTTGTGATTTATTTATGCTGAGAGATGTTGATTGTGTTATGCCATGGATAAAGTGGTTTTGGATATTTTCTTGCAAATTTCTATTACTTTTCATTTAAATAAATACCAATATATTGCCTGTACACTGGGCTGGTTCTGGGCTAATTCTTAGCTCAGGGGAGAGGGATCCATGGGGCATGATATGTGACTGAGATAGGGCTAAAAAAAAAAGATATCTGTTAAACTGTTTGTTGCATAACCGCCTGAGTGGGGAGGGAAGGAACTTCCTGTGTTGAGGGTGGCTTCTCAATAAACTGTTTAGAGTACTTGCCTATGAAACACCTTGCCTCATACGTAAGTACTGGGATGAGAAAGAGGGATGTGAAGGTAATGTTGGGCCAAGGGGCTGATTTTGGGGTTGGAGGAGGAGAGTGGGATGGAGAAGTGATCAGTCAGAGGAGGGTGGGGCAGGAGGAGGATGTGCTATCACATAATGTGCATCCATGATACAGCAGGCATGATATGTGTTATTAATGGCTAGACTTGCATTTTGTACAGTCTAGTAATTTTTTTTAATGTGCATGACATTTTTACAGGGCACCTATAATAATTTAAGCATGATACGTGTTTCCACCTATCTAGACTGGCATTTGCGTGCAGCCTGTCTAGTAATTTCTTACGGCATCATGGCATAGTTTTCGGTGGCATCCATATTGAAGTAAGCATCGTATGTTGTATTAGAACCCAGGCAGTGGGAGCAACCAGTCAGGTTGCTTGTATCGGGGCTGAATACCATGATCCAAGACAGAATTCCAAGCAACCTGAGTGATGCTTGCCCCATCCCACTATCTTCCCCCTTACCACCCACCCCTTCATGTTAAATTTCCCATCCCTTCCACCCCACTTACCATTTTTGTTCAGCGGTGGCACTGCTGCTGTTGCCGCTTTGTCGCCCTCCTTGCCACCATGAAAATGGAAGAGGGGCTCTGCATGGAGCACAACCTTCCTGATCGAAGGCGGCCATCTTATGAAAGTATTTTCTTTCAATGAATGGAATGCAGCGGGACATCCCGTTAATTGAAATAAAATACATTGCTCTTATCACCTCGAGTTACCGGATTGACAACCCGGGTTGCTAATAGCATTAATCACGCATTCCACAGGATGGAACAGGTGGTAGCGCTCCCGGGACCCTCAGTAAATGCTCTAGCTCTGCTTGGGCTATTAACTCGGGCACCAGGATGTAACCACCCATTCCAGCAACTGGAATGGGTGATTATTGCTTCATTATATGTCTAGACTAGCATTTTGCGACTGCTAGACTAACCATTTCTTACTGCGGCTTGACATTTTGTACTGGGCATGTCTGATAAAGTAATCATGATAAGTGTGATTGCCTGTCTAGACTTAAATTTTAGTGCAGCCAGTCTTGCCATTTTCTTACTGAGTCATGGCATATTATTCTCGGCATCTATAGGGAAGTAGGTATCCTAAGTGTTATTACATGTCTAGCCTAGCATTTGGCTGCAGCTAGACTAGCCATTTCTTACTGTGGCTTGACATTTTGTACCGGCATCTCTTATAAAGCAATCATGATGACTGTAATTGCATGGCTAGACTGGCATTTAGGTGAAGTCAGTCATTACTGTGGCATTGCATATTTGTCTGGGCAGCTATGATAAAGTAAGCATGATAAGTGTTATTAAATGGTTAGATTGGTATTTTGGGTTTGGCAGTCTAGTTATGTCTTACTGTGCGTGGCATTTTTTACTGTGCATCATGAAGGCTTCAGCAAATATGATTAAATGACCTTACATGTCTGGCCTACATTATGCAGCCAGTTTTGACATGCTTTCTTATGGCGGCATTGCATTTTTCATAGCAAATAAGTAAGATAGCTCAGCGGGTTGAGCGCTCGCTGCTGCGATATGTTTGTGATCTGCAGGTCGCAGGTTCAAATTCTGGCAAGGCCAACTCAGCCTTTCATTCTTTTGAAGTTGAAAAATGAGTACCAACTTCACTTGGGATGATAATTGTATCTAAATATGTGCTATGTACATCGCTTTGGCGAAAGAGCTATATAAATAACGAATCAATATCATTGTTACGTTATGTTATGTTAAGGGAACTTATTAAAGTGCACATACACCCGAGGGCATGATGGCACTGACGAGTGGTAGGAGGACAAGTAACATAACCGCGTCAGAGAGCCATACTAAAAGAGAGTAGTTTTCAGAAGGTGAGATGATCTGTAGCAGCATGAAGAGCGAAAGGAAGATCATTCTAAGATCTTTCAACCACCACTGAAAAAGCTTGTCCTCCTTTACACGACAGATGATAGCAAGGGACTGCTACAAGAAGCGCAGATTGAGATCTCATCAACCGGGTCAGAGCATAATGAACAAATTTGGCCTGGAGATACTCAGCTCCCATGCCATGGCACGGTGCACCAAACACATAGATTTAAATAGGATCCGGCCGGCAACAGGGAGCCAGTGCAGTTTCCTCAACAGAGGAGACGGATGGGATCCAAAAGGGGGGTGAAGTATAGAGCGAGCAGCCGCATTCTGCAATAGTTGAAGCCTGTTAATCAGTTAGCGCGGTTGTGTCAAATAGATAGAGTTGCAATAATCAAGGGAACTTAGGACCAGAGCTTAAGCATTTTTAATGAAAGCATTAATGCTTCTGTGCACTGAAAGTGACCTGGAAATCTATTGGATTTCTGGATTCTGTATTAGCGCAGCAACTGGGATTGCAGGGGATCTACTTTTCATATAATGACAATACCCCACATGCAGCTATGATTGCCATAATGTGGCAGTAACTGGCCATGGAATGCTGTAGTGGCATATGTATGGCAGTACCTTGGCCTATTCTTTGTGTTTATAGTTTATTAAAAGCGTTATACTTCACAACTCTTAGTTCATTACAAATGGCAATAAATCACTTCAGTCACAACATTCTAAAACAAACATTACAGATATTAATTCAACAAAATACAATATAATACCATATTCTATATACCTATGAGGGCCTCCCTTTCTAACCCCCAAGATTACATTTTCCACCTATCCGACAAATTACTCTGTACCCTACTTCATTATGGTGGACTAATTGAGAAAAACATTTCCCCTCAAATTATTGTGCATTACTATTAAAATATTCACTCAAACAGTGGTCATCGAGCTAGACTTCACTGTTAAATACTAAAATCGCTGAACTTTCCAAACCACATTTTCCTTGACCCTAGTGTTGCACTACAGCCAATCAGCCAATGCGTTAGCGTTTCTGCCTCCCTTGGCTTTTTACAAAGCTGACAATTTCTTTTTTGCCAATGGATCCCTCTTATAAGACCCCACCTTTGTAGGGAGCCTAGTAAGTTAAGGCAAACGTATATAAATGTAACAATATTTTGGCCATGGGAATCTCATCACAGAGGACTGTAACTCCTTATATTTATTCAGGTGTGTTGTTAGCTTTCTTTGAATTTGTACAAGGACATTCTCTGTATAGCTTTTCCCATTTTACAATTTTCATTTTGTTGTACATCTTCACCCGGCTTTCCATCAATGTAATTTTGTCTGAGTCCATTTCAACAAGAATCGGGGCACAGCACTCCCCAAAATTACTCAATGCTTTGTCATAATTATTGCTTAAAGATATATTCAAAACTTCAAATAGCAAACCCCGTGGTGGAACCAATATTGTCTCAGCCTATGTTGTACTATTGTGTCTAACCCTGATATATCATACCCAATCCATGGCATATGAAGGCAGCAACCGTGATAAATGTGGTTGGTATCTAAAATATTCTTGTCTGCTCCAGTATGTATTTGGTATTTTAAAATGTGTACGTGTATGTACTTTTTTTTTATGCCCGCAAACCACTTCCTGTAATGTCACCAGGGTTAAAGAGGAATGGATGCCATCAGGGTCAAAGGTCAAGTGAAATCACTTCATGTGATGTCATCGGGTCTGGGATGTCACTTCCGCTTCCCCAGGCATTTTGGTGAATCAATGTCCCTGGATGAGGAGTGATAGAAGGACAGATAGGGATGCATGAAGGAGAGGGTAAGAGGAGGAGAAAACAAGAGGACCCAGAAAATGAGGCCCAGGATGCAGAGGCACATCATAAATCTGCAGATTCCCCTGTAGGCCAGTCCACTGCTGAACGTCAATGAGTGGCTGTAGAATGGCGTCAAGGATAAATGCTTAGTAATTTATTAGGCAGCTGCTCAATAAATCCCTGAGTGTAAACCACAACACTTGCTGGTTGCAGGATGAGAATAGCATAGAGTTCATTGCATCCTGTGATCAGCAAAGGTGGCACTAAGATCCCCCAGAAGTTTGCAACCTTTGGCTCTCCAGAAACCTGGAGAGCTGAAAGTTGCAGACCTTGCAGTCATGCACAGCCCCAGAAACCATGCCTCCATGGGTTTAGGTGTATATACAATGTTCTGGGTAAGATTTACTGAAAGTTGTGGGAACCATGGCAACAAATCTGAAACGCAGTGTATTTTTGACAGTTCGGTTGCCCAGCCGTGCATGCTCAATGAGCCATGCAAGGCTGGGGGCGTTTTGCTTCCCCACTCTTGCAAAGCCCTTTGGAAATACTGGCTGGGGAACTGCAAGTCTGTATGTGTGAGGGGACGCTCCTGTGACTCCCGGCACATACAAACAGAGCAGGCCAGAGGTGGGTGCTTCATCACCAACGCTCCAGCTCATGTGTGCACGTGCAGGAACCAGGAAGCTCTTGATTCCTGTTCATGCCACATGGGAGCTAGAGAGCTGGGAGGAAACATCAGTACCAGGGCAGAAGGTACGTTTATGTTAATTATTAAAATATGTGTATGGATGTGTATATGCTTGTGTTATGAGTGAGTGTATGATGATGGGTGCTCTTGTGAATGAGCCAGTGCATGCTCCGTGTGAAAGTTGTGCGAATGTGAGCGCATGTGTGTGTTTGTGTTGGACCGTGGAGCTGATTTTCGCGAGTGGGAAGGGTTGTGCAACCACAGTGTTTTAAAAATGACTTTGTTGCACAACCCCCACCCCACAAGCCAAAACCAGCTCTCCTTCCGAGGCGTTGGGGAGTGTAGGGGACAGGGAAATCATTTTTTTACTGGGAATCTAAGCTAGATGTCTAGTAAATAATTCCATGCCCCCCTGACCCTCCAGTGCATCAGCCACAACATAATCACATTGATTATATGTGTGTGAGGCATTGGTGGGAAAGGGGACGGGCATGGTCTTTTTTTACTGGGTAGCTATGATACATTTCTTGTAAAAAAAAAATAC
Source organism: Ambystoma mexicanum (assembly GCF_040938575.1). Classification (NCBI taxonomy): domain Eukaryota; kingdom Metazoa; phylum Chordata; class Amphibia; order Caudata; family Ambystomatidae; genus Ambystoma; species Ambystoma mexicanum. The sequence goes on along the minus strand of NC_090922.1, from coordinate 648,652,010 downwards.
CATGGCAGCAGGCAGGCATGGCATTTTTACTGGGCATCTATGTCCAGTAGAAAATGCCATTCCAGTCCCTTGGGATTCCCAGCTCCTTGCATGCAGTGTCATTCCTGACCCCTGAGGGCCCCTGCACCTCGCATACACACATAATTGATTATCTGTGCATTTAAGGCACTGGGGGCCCAGAGGGAAGGCATGCCATTTTTTTAATAGGCATCTATGATAGATGCAGAGTCAGTAAAAAATGACATGTCTAGGCCCCCAGAGCTTCACACGCACACAATTGATTATGAGCGCCTGCAAGGAGTTGGGTCCCAAGGGCAGGCATGGCATTTTTTACTGGGCATCTATGCTCCGTAATAAATGCTGTGGATGTCCCCTTGGATCCCAGAACCTTGCACACATAATCTGCCCCCTGGGACACTAGCAGCTCTCACACACATATAATCACATTCATATGATTATGGGTGTGTGGAAGGCACAGGCGCACCAGGGGGCAGGCAGCTGTGATAAAGCAAGCATGATAAGTGTTATTACGTGGCTATACTTGCAGTTTAGTGCATCCAGCCTAGCTATTTTTTATTGTGCATGACGTTTTGTATTGTTAATTTTTGATAAAATGAGCATGATAATATAGAATAATTAGCTAGTCTGTCAATTTAATGTGCCAGTCTAGCCATTTCTTATTGTGGTATGACAGTGTGCAGGGTTTGAAATTGGTAGGAGCTATTCTAACCAAGAAGCGACTGTTAGCATGATACCAATTGTACCAGGAGCTACTATTGGTTCCATGCAAACATAATGTGACATTAACTTTGTGTAGTTAGGAATTTGAATAAAGACAATATAGAAACATCTCGAAGACATTTAAAGTGAAGTGGATTGTATATAATGGACAAAACATTCAAGTCTGCATGTCATGTGGTAGCTGATTTTAGGTCATAGCAATGAAATCAGCCCGTGTTTTGTATTGGGCATCTTTGTTAATGCAACCAGTCTAGCCATTTCTTATTGTGGTATGAAATTGTGTATTGGGCATCTTAGATAAAGCAAGCATGAGAAGTGTAATTATGTACGTAGTCTGGCATTTTGGTGCAGCCAGTTTGGATGTATTGTCATATTGTGGCATCCATTTTTAATGTTAAGGCCAACAAGAGTATGTTGTGGGGGTACTGGTATACAAATTGGTGCAACCAAGGTTCAAGCTCAGAAGCTTTGGAGGAACCACGTTTCATGTCCAGGCTCCCTCTGCCTGGAACAAGCTTCCGTCCGACTTTAGATGAGCAAACTCCATCAGAGACTTTAAGAAATGTGTTAAGACCCTTTTGTTTAACCTTAATCCAGACTAATTACCCTGCTTTACTTAACTCTCTGTCTCGTTCATGTCTAGTCTGTGACTTGTATGTGCACTCTGAGGCCTACGGGCGATAAATGGGTTATACATATTAAAATAAATATTGTCAGAACCAGTGAGGACATGTTTTAGTATACTATCATTACTGGCATTTTGTGCAAAGCAAACATGAGCATGTCCTTATATGGGAATGAACACATATATTGGTGCAGCGAGTATGTAAATGTATGGGTACAGCCTGTGTGAAAACATTTTTTATACTGGCACATATTGTGGCCAAAGGCATCATGCAATTGTGTTGGAGAAATGCTCCTGTGCACTGTGGGTGACTTGCACCTATTAGATTTTTTCATGAGTTACGTTACAAAACCAACTGCAAACTGCTTTTTACCCAATTTTTCAAAAAAATGTGCTGTATAATGCACAATTTTAAGCCATTATTTATTTTTAATTCTCAGTGGAAGAACCTCCACAAACGTTCCTTAATTGGTTCGGACTTCCGGTAGTTAGGGCATATTTGGGGGAAGTATTTGACCCTCAATTAAAAAATGCAACAGTCGCCACTGAATCCTAGTCCAGTTGCTTCCTGGCAAATGACGGGCCACGCGAGACATGCCTCTTGCTTCATCTTGTTTAATGAAAAAGCGATTCAACTTTCTATTGAGCAACTGAATGAAAGAATTGTATTAAATAACTTCAATTTAAAGCCATAAAATCACTGCTAGAGCATTATCCAATACAGAATTTGGCTTTGAAGAATATGTGTGTTATGGTCAAATCCCCAAAATTAGCAGAATGATATCTCCTGCATTGACCTTCTGAAGACCCATCTTCAGAAGGACAACGTGGAGCAAGCTGGACACTTCACCTGCCCCATATTCCTGCCGTAAGTACACTCACACCCCTATGCATTTAGCATTTCTTGTCAATTGAATGTGAAGATTAGGAAGAAATATTTAGCTCCAGTATATAAGAATTATGGCTTTAAGTATCAGAATTGCCTTTGCATATCGTATATTAGCCAGAGATCCTGACATAACCTGGGAGTTCGGTTGGTTTTGTAGGAAGCAACCACGAAAGTGAAATATTGTATTTTGTATGATTGCTTTATGTTATAAATCATTGTTTTGACTAGATTATATATAGTTATTTAATAATATTTTGAAAATGTATTTACAAGGTGTCATTACTTTTCACTTACAAAGTTTTATACCTTCCATGTGTACAACTTCAAAACAATTTAACAAAATAATTCAATTCCATATTAGATGGGTGAACTTAAGCCAGATGCAGTTCAAAGACAAAAGCAAAAGCATTCTCCGAGCAGCAATCCCCTGTGGCAACTGTCTCATGGGCTCCCCCCCCCCCCTCACGTGATCTATTCCACAATGTCTATTTCTTTAAAAACCCCGTCCAAGAAGATCGTCAATGCGATGATTATGGTGGTCTTGTTTTAAAATGAATAATCACATCTAGAATTCTCCTTAGTTAATAGACAGTATCCATCAGGCCAGAGGGACAGCAATGCCAATGAGATAGACGTTGTACATTCGAAGCACATCTGTCGTAGGAGTGTTTTTATGGTCACTAATGTATTTTTTTTTATATTTGACAAACTTTATTCAATATTATCAAACAAACATATTGTAAAATACATTTATCCTACAAAAAGTCCATACATTTAAAGTTAATAGAACTTCCCCTCAATGGATTTATTATGTTGTACGTTTATGGAAATGAAGTTTACTGTTATTATTCGCGTTATGTGACAAATGTAGAAAGGAGGGGGAAAGAGTGTTTGAGAGAGTGATTGACAGTGGAAACAAGAGAAGAGCAACAGATTAAAAAAAGCAGGGTGTTAGATGGAAACACAAAGGGGGTGAAAGAGTTTCAGCGACAGAGGCGGAGAAAACAGGAACTCAGGTTTCTCATAATTGATATTATACGTCAAAATCATCATTTTGTGCGGCAGAAGCTTAACAAGTAAGTACCATTCATGCTATGGAAATTGCCCCTGATTCACAGAAGTATTTTATAATGGCACAATCCCATTGAAAACTGCTCTGTGAATCAGGCCCGATTAGTGCTAAATGATGAGTAGCTTGAAGCATAGGGCGATATTACAGAAACTTGGCAACGCCGGCAAATATTGGCAAAAATTGGCCTGGAGCTCAAAAATATTCTTTATGTGTGTTTTTTTGCACAAGGAACATCTTTACCCTAGACCTTAAACACTTAGTACCGTACTACGAGGTCCCTTTGCGGGACCCGACCTGAACGGCTGGTCTAGACCAGCCATTAAAGTAGGGACCCGCAAAGGGACTCTCGAGGTAAGTACGGTACCGCAATTTGCAGTACCGTACTTACCCTCTTCCCCAGTCCCATTGAGCCCTATGGGGCAAAAATGGGAATGGGGAAGGGCAAATGTTCAATGGGGAATTACCGCCCTGCCAACCTTGGAATGGGGTGGTAATTCCCCATTGAACATTGGCGGACTCGTTACGATACCGGCACCAACCATAGTGCTAATAGCGCCATGGTTTAGCGCCAGTATCGTAATGAGGGCCCTTGTTCTTTACATGTGCAAACATGTATTTAAATAATTCGTTTCTGCACCAGATGCTGATTATACTTGCACTGATGCACACTTTCAATAATATGGCCCATGGGCAGCAGTGCAAATGCAATTCGAACTAGGGTTAAAAATACTCTGGACAGCAAACAACATATTCTTTCAAGGCGTTTGTGAACTTCAGACTAGTCCCAGCACTACTGCCAACCTTGCCCTGTTGCACAAATGCATTGAAAGAATATATTTGGCACGAGAGCAATTTTTTCCTCTTACTGCTAATTGTGCTTGCACTGCTACAAAGTTTCTGTAATACCAGCTCATATCTGCAAAAAGTGTCTCCTATAACGAACATGCAAATATATTAAGCCATCACTTTGTGAACCACATTAACTGAAGTTCAAAAATAAATTCTCTGAAATGTTTGATTTGGACTTCCCCATGTGTTTTCCGGTTCGCGGTCTAGATGCTGCAGCCCAGGAAGCCTGAGGCACAAAAGCTTGCGCACAAAAGTGTGGTGTGCTGTGCGTCGGGGATCCGGGATTGCGGTTTCCAGACAGCAGGAAGGAGGCAGCCAGTGGCCAGAGACCCCAGCAGATAAGTGTAGGGGGTTTCGGAGCAGGTAGGGGGAGGATTAGATGGTGCAGCACAGTGGAGAAGGACTCTGGGCGAGACCCTCTCTCCCCCGAAAGGGACTAGCAGTGGCCCATTTATAAAAGCCTGAACTTTCGGAATGTAGACTTTTGATCTGGAATCCGCATTCTAGATATAGATCCTTCATTCTGGACTCACTGGTGCTGACTTCTCTAAATGTGAACTCTCGGGAGGATAGCTCAGGGGCAACGTGCTGAGCTTGGATACAAGACGACATGGAGCACCACACCTCTGGGTATTAAGCGCATCATAAATAACCCATCATATCATAAGGATTGGTTCCAATTTTCGAAACGACAGCAGCGAACATTTCATGTATTTAGCGAGGTCTCCAATAACCTGTCATGACATTGCCTCTTGTGCAGCACCTGTCACCGGAGGCAGGAGGCGGTCCCCTCATCCCGGAGCGGTTTTAATCAGCTGTCAAGTGATGCCTCACTTCCACCTGCTACAAAATCTGATATAGCAGGTACTCATCACTTGTAAATGAATTATGACTAAAGTACACAATTACATAGTAAACCCGTGTTTGCAACGACACCAATATGATTATAGCTGCATCGTCTTTGTGCTCATGACTCATTGGTGAGAAAAAGTATACACATAACATGCCGTTTCTATTAGCTGAAAAAAAATCAGACATTAACAAGTGACCTTGAAGTGGTGACACCCTCATGCATTGCTGGCGGCTTTCCAAACAAAGGAAGCAGATTTTTGCTTTATATGGCCGAACAGTCATTTCAGTCCACAAGTATTTTAAAGAAAATTTAACAAATGCACGAAACTTTGGCAAAATAAAAATGTACATTTGATTTTTTTCCGAGTGGTGTCAGCTATGGTTCAGAACAATAGCAAACAGACAAAGATTTATGCAATTCAGTATGGAATTGTCTTAATAAACATTTCAGAATCCATTTGCAAAAAAGTGGGAATACTCGCCTGCATGCACAGTTTTCAGCAAATGAGTGAAAAGGATTTGCATTTCCCTTGAGAACGAGTAGTTGAAAAGTACTATATAGATTTTGCAATGTTGCAAGTGCAAGTAGCACTGGGGACAAATGTGCCCTATTGCAAAAACAAATGTTCTTACACTGCATTTTTGCATCACGTCAATATTTGCTTTAGTGCAAGAGCTTGATTTACAATGCATATTTCAATGGGATTTTCCCATAAGGTCTTGATCGTATAAAATGTTCACACAGCCGCGTTTGTGCTCGCGCGTTTGTGTGTTACGGTTTGCCAATCACGTGCACGCTCACTTCTAAATGCATTCTGTCACCTGCACAAAACAAACCTACTACCGAACCCAGAGCGGCCACCTCTACTTTTGGGAATAGTTCTGTGTAGGTGTGATTCTATGTAGAGTGGTTTGTCTGAACTATGTTCCTTGAAGTATCTTTGGAGGAAGTCAGCCAATCTCAAAATCAGCCCCTTGAGACCTTTCAAACCCTAGAAGCTAGTGCATCATACTTTAACAGTCACTAGAGAGCAATCCCCCGTAAGTGATAAGGGCGTCCTTCTTTGTCTTGAATTCCCATAAGGAATCATTGTAGGCATTTAAAGTATCTACCTCCAACTCTGGGGTGCATTAATTGTGAGAATCTGACCATGAAATCCATATCAAACGCTTCCGTACCTATAACTTTCTGCATAATGTCAAAGAAGATGTGATCAGATTCCTCCACTCAGTAGAGCATGCTCTACTTTAGGGACCTTCATCAGGCAGCGCCTCCTGGGGCCTGAGCCTGCACCCGGGATACAGCACCATCATACCTTTTAACGCATCCTTCAATAATTGCCCAGTTTCAACTCAATGGGCCTCATTACAAATCAGGCGGTCCGGAAATAACGGTGGCGGTAAATCCGCCGCCACCGTTGTTTCCGGACCGCGTGATCCCGACTCCTGCAGGCGGGAGGTGATGTTCCCGCCAGGTTTGACCTGTCGGGTTTAACACCGCCCGCCTGCAGGCGGACGAGGAAACACCGGCAGCATTACGGGATGCTGCCGGTGTTTCCATGATCCCCATTCCCATTGAGTCCTATAGGACTCAATGGGAATGGGGATTAACACCATTCCGCCTCCGTGATTCCCGGAAAACCGGGGTTGCAATGCCCCGGTAATTCCGGGAATCACGGAGGCGAAATGGTAATACGAGTCCGGCGGTAACCAGGCGGTTTTACCGCCTCGATTACCGCCGGACTCATAATGAGGCCCAATGTGTCATTTATTTATGTATTTGTATTTGTTGATAATGTATAAGCTGTCAACTGCAGCAGTATCAATTTGCAGCACGCTGTAGGAAAGGAAGGATCTGAATTTCAACAGAAATGAAAACTGATCCCATTTGTCAACAAGGGTGTGGGACAAGAGTATAAGACTCGGGGCTGAATTTGGTCTCAGTCAGTATTGTGAGTGCTTTGAAGCATGCAAGGTAAAAGAGGGTTTGAACTTAGCTGTTGTTATCATGACACACCAGACCACAGTAATATGGACTGAGTGCAATGAGGAATAAAACTAACATGTACTGTTTCTACTAATAAGCCAAAAACCACTAACCCACGCCATTACTAATATTCAATGCAGCTCAGTTCATAACTCTTTGGTGCAAAACGTTGGTGCAAATTGGTAAACTAAATGAGATGGCAAACACAGAAGAAATGAACTTAGAGAATGAAGGCTGTTTTCTTGCAATGAGGATTTGAGGAATGCGAGCTGCGTAATATAGTGCCTTTTTTGCTCAATGCAAATATTCTCAGAACAGGGAAACCCTTTGCTGCCTTCTAATGGAGCAGGCTGATCCCGTATCCTCTAGAACATTCTAGTGAGTTGGTTTGTTAAAGGGAGGTAGTTCTGTTTGGCACATGACATCACTACAAAGGCGGTATCTTCTTACATTTTATTTAGGCAAACATACATTTCATCGGCAGGTCACAGAAAGAGTTTACAAAGTGCTATCTATCAGGGGGAGGGGTCACTCAATTCCTCTTGTATTCTGAGTGGGTGTGCTGCAGTTTCTGAAGGTGCAAGCAGACTGGCTTTATATCTCAGAAGATTTTACTGAGTGTCCTGCCGAGGGGGGAGAGAAGCAGATAAAGAGAATTTCTGTGCGATGACGGAAAAGCTGAGTGAAGTGGGAGTACCGCTTTGCAGTTCAAGGGCACACAGAAATAAGCATATTTTAGGTGAGATTCTGGTAAATAAATTGAGGAGTGTGTAGTCTGGTGAATGTTGTCATAAATTAACAAACGGGGGTTCTTATTCAAGGGCCCTTGATAAGTGAATTTTTAAACAGTTGCAGCCTAGAAAGTGCGTTCTTAAACGGAGACAGATATTTTTCTTGTGTTACTCATTCCATGTAAAACGTGTCAAATATAGCTGGAGCTTTCCTTAAGCTGCCAAAAGCTAATGCCGTGTGCCAAGGTCTTTTGATAACAATGTTTTTAATTGCAACGCTAAAAGACGGGTATTTGAAGCCTGTTATGAGAAAAGACTGAGGGAAGTTTCTAATGAAATGTATGTGTTTTTGTTTATTTCATTTTGAATCACAGGTGACATCCTGCAAACTAGCATAGTGCTTTGATTACATGTGTTTGTTCATATTATGAATTCTCATTTTTTATAGAGAACTAAAAGAAACAAATCACTTAGCCTTGGTCGGTTTATTATGTCTCCTAACTAATTGTGATAGTATAAAGACTGATGTAAAACAAGTGGTAAACTCATTTTACTGCAGACAGTATTCCCTTTTGCCACATGTGGTAACATACTAAACAAAACTGGTCACTGTCAATTGGGTCCATTTTAGGGGCTATTTATATGATTAACAGCATTCAGGTGTCTCTGGAAGTGTATTTTGGTTTACCATCAAAGTGGTATTGTAGATAAAATACCACATGATGATGAAATCGTGATTTAGGGCACACCAGGTCCTGTCTTGGCTTACCGTTTATGATCCCGGTAGAAGAAGAATACCAGGCAGTCCTGTATATATAGGGCTCAACAAAATACCACGAAATACCCCAAATGGCTCACCAAAAATGCTGCAAAATATCTCAAACAACCCCCATAGCTAAAAGAGGGGGAGAGGGGACATCTTATCATTCACAGTTTAGGGGAGATTCAGATCATGATAAGTAGATAGAAAATTGTTTAGCACGGGTAAATCACATAAAACATTACATCGCACATGTCATTGTTAACACTGTCCTTAACATAAGTCACCAATAAAACAATTCTAAAATATCAAAACAAACTAAATAACAGCTTGATAGACCAACTCATCCGAAGCAGTATATTTCCCCGTTAGTCTGCATTGGGAGTGAACTTCTTTTTAGCACTAGTTCGGTATCGGTTACCAATTTGTGTAGGAACATCAGGTTATCAAGTGCAAATAATCTCTTTTCTACATTCCGATTACCAATTGGCTCCACTATATGCAATAATGGTTTCAGAAATGTTTTCTGGGTGTACTATACCTTGGACAGAAAATTAAAAGTGTGTTCTATTTTCCTTGTAAACCCTTCACGGCCAGGTACACATTATTGATGTACTACTGGGTCATATTGAGGTATTTGGCCATTGAAGGTCTGTCAAAATCTTTCACCCATCTGTCTTGTACCCTTTTCGACATCAGGTTGTCCTACAGGCATAATACCCAGTGTGCTGATTTCTTCCAGATATGTGAACCAGGCTTCCCTCTCTTTGTCCACCAGTCTAGTCTGGATGTTAGTCATTTAAACCACGGTATATTATGTGAAGAGTGGTGTGACCAGAGCTCTCTGATCCATGTGTTTAATAATGTCTCTGTTGCCCTTAGCCATATCTTTGCCCAAAGGGATATCCAGCTCTGATTATTTGATGATATGGGTACGCCAAATATCTTTTTTTTTTTAAAAAAAAGGTTCTCTGTCCTTAATAACTTATCTATGGTGGGGAGACCTCATACTTTACAACTATATCTTACTTGCCTGGGCATTATACACAGTGTGTGCTGACTTCATAGAAGAGTAACAGTGTAGAAAGCACTGATGCTAATGTTGTTTGTTGCATGTGTATGAGAGCCTTTTTCTTGTGGGCAGTCCATTTATTATTATCAGCAAAATGTATCCCCAGATAATTGAATGAAAATTGAGTTGTGTTTTAGTTTTTCTTCCTAGAATCATCCTTTTTCGTTTTACACACATTCATCTGTAAGTCTAGCCTTTTACAGAACTTAAACTGTGGTAATTCTGTTTTGGCCATCTTCACTGCATCGTCTGCAAAGAGTAACAGTGGAATACGTTTTTACCCGATTTTTAGGGACATCTAAAGTCACAATTTTTAAAGTCTGGTCCAGGTAATGTATATGTAATATAAAAAATTGATGAGCAAGAACACAACCCTATCTTACTCCCACCCTGAAATCAAAAGATTTGGATCTTTGACATTCCCTACCAAATGTGACCCAAGCCTCATCATTGTCACATCATGTCATAATACAAGCTAGCAAATCTGTAGGAATATTCAAGTTGTTTAAGATTTGCCACAGTTTAGATTGATTCACTAAATCAAGAGACATTTGACGTTAAAATAGAATTTCTCTTTTTTAGATCTCTGCTCTTAATGATTAGGAGGACTACTGTAAGGGATTGCTCTATTAGACTCGAAATGCCAGCTGTCAGGTCTTAATTATTGTATTTCGTTTTTGCCCACCTCATCAGCCAGTTGAACAGTGCCCTGACAAATATCTTCCCATGGCTATTTATCGATGAAATTGATCGGCAACAGGGTGGTGAAGAGGTATTCCCTTTTTTAAAAATTGGTATGATCTCAGCGTTTCTCCATGGTGATGGCACAATCATGTTATTCTTGACGCAGTTAAAAAGTTGTGTTAAAATTGCACCCCACAACAATAAGTCAAAGTTTGCTAGATCTGGGCACGGATTAGGTCAGAATCAGGTGCCTTACCCCTAAATTGGGTCTGAACAACTGCTATTATTTCCTTCATTGACAAATCAGGCTCGACACAATTTGACTGTGCTGAGACAAGATACTGTAGTGACGGTGATTGGACCTGAGGGTTATGTGGTGCATACAGGGGGAGAAATTGTGTATCTAATATTCGGCTGGGATACAAATATCTAGAGACTGTGAGTTCACTTCTTGCACAAAGGGGCTCTCTAAAAGCACTTTTGGTCACCGTCATCCTCTGTTATCTTGTAAGTGCAGTAACACAGTCAGATTAGAGAGGACCCAGCCTCGTAGTACAAGAACAAGTGCAGTACAGCAAGTGCTTGCCAGGTGCCCATAGAGCAACAATGCATTCATTGGAGAAGAGCAGCCAGTAACCAGGTGATAGTCGAGCAAAAGGGTTGTAGGTCAAAGGATCGACAACCAAAGGGTTGAATGGTCAACGGATCAACACCATAGGACCGAACACCAAAGGATCCAATTTTTTTTTTGTTTTTTACATTTTCTTTTTTTTTTTTTTTTTTTTTGGGGGGGGGAGGGGGGTCCCCTCTAACCCTCGTTTTTGTGGTAAAAACCACTTTTTTCACTAAACGAACCCCCCCCCAAAAATATATAATTAAAAAAAAAATCGATCCTTTGGTTTTCGATCCTTTGGTGTCGATCCTTTGGCCATTCAACCCTTTGTATTCGATCCTTTGACCAGACACCGAGCAAAAGAGTAGTAGTGGAGGAGGAGGAAGTGGAAGGTGGTAGAATGTAGCACAGGTGAATTGCAGGTTAAACCATTCAAGAGACAAGAAGGTATTTTTTGAAGAGGAGTTTTTTTCCCCTGAAGTGTGGATTACTTTCCTCTGATTTAAGCTCTTACGTGAAAATGTTCCAGGGGTGGGCGATGTGAGGAATCCATGGAATGTACACTCTTTTTGGGACTAGGGAGTTGAGCCTGCTACTCAATACCTTCCCTAGGGGACAGAGAAAGCAGACCTGGATCCCATTGGGGGTTGCCTCTCACTCTGGGGACAAGGAATGCACAAATACCAACTCCGTCTCTCCTCCTGTTACTTCTCTAATCCTCAATGTGTATTGGTTACATGGTGGTTGAACAAGATAAGCATATACAGGGTCCCTTTAATGTGGATGGCTTGGTTTATGGCCTGTATTTGTTACATCCTTATGAAGAAGACAAGGAACAATGGCATCTTCACTTGCCTTCAAGGGAGGAACTCAAATACCACTGGATGCCAGCAACAATAGAGGAACACAGCCAGAGTGTGAGAAATGCCGGCATGTGCAACCAACCACAGGAGGGAGTCCCTCCCTCACAGTAAGAGGAAAAAGCATATTGCTAATGTGGCTGAGAGAGATTCAAGGAAGCCTGTGAAAAGCTGCTGCTTGGGCACGGGCGGAGAACCCTGAATGCCTGGTACCACCGCAGGTGAAGAAACCGAGGTCATGCCGGTAGCAGCGGGCTGATGTTCCTCCAAAATGATGTGCAGAGCCAGCATATTAAAAAACGGGGCCACCAATGAGAGGGAGGCAATCATGCAGACCCCAGCCAGGTCTGAACCACAGAACCTCACTGTTCTGAGATGCTGAAGCCATGGAGACCCCGCTGGAAGAGAGGTATGCAGCGCTGTACTGAGTGTAGGTGGAGGATGGTGAAGCCAAAGCAAAGCACAGGCTTGACTACAAATCTGTATACCCCTGGATGGGGTGAGCAAAGCAAACCACCAATCATGGTTGAGCATGAGAATACCCAAGGAGGCCAAGTAAACTACCAGATAGGGCTGACGAGGCCCCAAGCCCATGCAGGGCTGAGCATAAGAGTACCCCAGGAGGAGTTGGTTGAAAGAAGTTACCAAGCAGGTCTGAACAGGCCCATAGCCTAAACAGGGCCGAGCCTAAGAACACCCCAAGAGTGGTTGAGCAAGCAAACTACCAATCAGGGCTGACAGGCCCACCATCCTCTCAGGGTTGAGAAAACACTTACCCCATGAGTGACTGAATGAAAAGAAACACTAAACAGGACTGACCAAGTCCAAGACATTTTCAAGGGTGAGATGGTGAAACATTCAGAAAAGACAATGGGCTTCATTACGAGTCCGGCTGTAACATGCTGGTTTTTCCGGCTCGGTTACCGCCGGACTCGTATTAACATTCCGCCTCCGTGATTCCCGGAATTACCGGGGCATTACAACCCCGGTGACCCGGGAATTCCGGAGGCGGAATTCGGTAAATTCCCATTCCCATTGAGTCCCATAGGACTCAATGGGAATGGGGACCATGGAAACACCGGCACTGTCTCGTGATGGTGCTGGTGTTTCCACGTCCACCTGCAGGCGGGCGGTGTTAAACCCGCCAGGTCAGACCTGGCAGGAATGACACCTCCGCCTGCAGGACTCGAGATCACATGGTATGGAAACAACGGTGGCGGCGGGTTTACCGCCACCATTATTTCCATACCGGGTGACTCATAATGAGGCCCAATGAGTGAACTTTGTTTCTTTTGTAACTTCCACCCTGTCCAGATCTGGAAGAGTTTTCCCAGGAGATGGGATAAAGTAAAGACTGTCTGGAATATATGACAGGGACATTAGCGCTCATCCCAAGTCTGGTGGTATCCCAACAGCAAATCCAGAGGGATATCACCAGACGGTAACACCGTTACTGGCACCTGGTCTGTTGGAATTCCCAGCAGATTCCAGGTGCCGGCAAGGGTAGGTAAATCCCCATTCGATGAGTCCCATAGGACTCCAATGAGGGGTTTCCAGTATAATCGGTAACAGTGGCTATTTTTTGCTGGTGGGGTGCCTGACCTACCTCCATTCTTGACTGGAGGTAAATCGGGCCACTCCAATGGCAAACTCGCAGTTTGGCGTGCAGGAAAAGTGTCAGTAACGGTAATAGTGCCACTTTTTTAACCGCACTCTCAACCTTGGAATGAGCCCCATTTTCTTGACCTAAAAGAAAGCTGAGAGACATTTGTTTTCTTGGAACTCATTGACACTTAATCCAGAAGTGGAGGAGATTGTAAGAAGTGTATGGTGAGGGTCAGAATACCAGCCTGCACTATGGTACTAACTGGGGGAAGTAACCCTATCCTGAGTTCAAGCTCAGATTCTCTTTTCTTTCTTTCATAAGTGATGGGTTAGTTGGCAGGTTAGAATAGATTAGAGAGGTTTTCTTTAATTTCTTAATAAAGATCATAGTTGAATCATGTTCACCTGTCTGTCTGCTATGCCTGACTTACCACAGTGCCTACGGTGTCAAGGGATTTCCGACCATTTCATGTTTATGGAATTTGCAGCAACCAACTATCTGTATCAGGCGATCTCAGGGATCTGGGTGGTGGGTATTGTTTAGCCTCAATAATAAGTACTCAGACCAAGATACCCGGAAAGCTTTGTCTAAGGTGCAAAGGGTTCTCAATACAATTCAGGCTGGTTCTGGGAGCCAATGAAGGGCAATCAGAGCCTTTGTAATGTGCCCATAGTGTTCCAAACCCAGGACCAATCAATCTGCATCATTGTTATTCAGCTGAAGTTGATAGATTAATGGAGGACGGAGTAAAGGGTGTTGCAGTAGTCTTCCCAATATGTGATCATGGCAGCATCAAACTGCACTCATTGCATCTTGTTTAAGAATTGGGTTTCATGCCTGAGAATGAGGAGTTGTAAATTCAAGTTTTTGGTGAGCTCATGAATCTTTGGGAAGGGTAAGAGCCTGCCAAACTAAACAATGATTATTCTAAGAGCTGGTGGGAGCTGGAATAAGGGCCATGGAGGAAGGCCTGTGTTCGGAAAGATTTCTTTAGCCACCTTCCTTCCATTAACTTCAATGGAACCCCTAGCTTTTTCCTTTGTCTTGAACCTTAACCTGAGTTTTAGAGCTATGTAAAGTCTAAAGTCCTTTTGCTTTACTCCTGTTGTTCAAGCCACTGCTTTTGTGGTACTGGTCAGCCCTTATGGATTATTTTCTACTGTTGTGGCCACGGATTACCCCACTCTCCCCGAATAACCCCTAGTCTGGTGAGATTGGGAGAGTACCCCATAACTGCTTTTGCTTACATTTAATGATTTGAAAGCTTTGCATCTGGATCTTTTACTCACTTTACTTTATTGCATTGCACTCCTTTCTTCTCCATACTGCCTACAGTTGTATTTCTTTCAATTATCTTGAAGCATTGTTACTGTTTTAAAGTGTAAACTGTGGGTGAGATCACTTTACACTTTAAAGCAGTAACAGTAGTTCAAGATAACTGAAACAATTGAAACTGTAGGCAGTACAGTGAAGAAAAGGCGCACATTTCCTTTGGGGATATGGGTTTAGTGTTCCTCTCCCCGTATGCTGCAGTGTAAGTTATTTCAATCTGGCACACCCCCAAGTCAAAGCCCAGCATGTAGTACACAACTGAAATCCTTATTTATTTTTGTCTAAAAGTTCAATATTCTGAATGATATACCACTCATATCACACCCTTCTCCTGGAACCCCCCCCTGTCACACTGAACCAGGAATCAAGCTGGTTTGCAAAGGTAAATATGTATTTATGTATTTAAGATTTAATCACAATATGTTTTAATAGATATACAACAATCACCAATGGGGTGACAGAACACTGAATAATATCTTTAATACATGAGGAGTAAGTAATGAGCAGGTTCAGATCAGATAGCACTTTGGTTAGAAGTTCCCCCTGCAACACCCCTCAACCTGCAAATAGGCAATGTAAAAAGATAGGAGGAGAGAGCAGGTATTCAGGAATAGCTCATATCAAACAGAATGTCAGTCCCACTTTCCCCCAGCAAGCACAAGAGCAAAACGGAATTGACTTTTCAGCTGTCAGACTGGCTTTCAAGATTGTCTTTATAATGGACTGGGCAAAAACACCAAATATGGTCAAAATTACTGTAATTGTTATAAATTCCTATGGGAGCCACTTTGAACAGTTGCATACAATCACAAACAATGAGTTGGTCAGCAGAAAACAATTGAAATCTTAAGGTCCAAGTCGGAAGCAGTTAAAAGCTATTTTACACGTGTAAACCTCTCCGATTTGTAAAATCGCGGCAAACTTTTCACTGCGCGATATTCGCAATAACGGGAGAATCGCACAGAGGGTGACTATGAAGAAGCGAATACCACACAGGGAGATTACAGTCATTGGATCAGGGTGACCCACCTGATAAGGAAACTCGACTTCTTCAGATCAGAAAAGGGTCAGCGCAAAGATAGTTCTAACAATACAGGTTCTGAAGGAAAGATAGGATGGGTTGGATAGGGATAAGACAAGGCAAAGATACTCCTAAAAATACTGGTTCTCAATGAAAGATAGGATGGGTCTGAGATATGGATAAGACTATGCAAAGGACATATTCTATGGGCCACAGTTCTTCCTATTCATACTCACAGGATCAGTTTTTAAATGGAACCGTCAGCTCTGGTCAGGATTGGGTCTGGTCTAGGAAAGAACGCACATCCGGCATGGCACTGTATCCTCAAGCCGGTCGCCGGATTGGCACAGGATCTTCTCTCCTAGTCTGTGGGTATTTGGATCAGCTGGATGGAGAGTTTCTCAGGCGAGCCTAGTTGTGGCAAGCCAGAGAATTTCTGGATACTGGTTCAAAAGGCCTTCTCACACCACACAGCGCTTTACTGAGTGGAGAGAATACATTTGAGGATTTGGGGCCTTGCTGGAAATCAATAGTCTCTATTGCTGGCAAGAGATTTGGCATCTGGATCTGGAAGAATATTTAAAGCTGGATGTAGAAGCTGGATCAGAGTGCTTCGCCGGAATCAGGAAAGTGGCTGGATCTGTGAGTTCCTATGTGTTGTCAGCTGTCTCTATGCTATAGAATGACATCGTGAAGGGTGTGTGTGTGCCGGCTTAGCTAAACCGTGTGAGCTGGGATTGGACCAAACTTCATCTCGCCTTGCGATTTGAGTGATTGGATCAAGGCTGGGTGATGTCACGTTTTATGATTTGCTTTACAATCCTCTGAGGCCTCCCTTTATCCACTGGTCTCAAAATCTGATGTTTTATTAAATGTAAATTTCTACATTGGTCACCTTTTTACAAATCGCACACAAAGATGCCATATTTTACATAGCAATTATTCCTCAAAAACCCGGAGTGGTGAGATCTTGTCTCCACTTTCTACAGCCTTTTGCCCTTTTCGCTATGAACACACTTTCCAATTTTTCTGCAAATTTCCACAAGTGTGCGTGTTTAACATAGGGATATCCGTGTACATTTTCACAATTCTAACAGTAATACATTTTGCATAAAACCACACATCTTGCCATTCCTGTCCAGAACATGTCACACAGTGTTGCCACCTCTTCACACGTGCAGCCAGAAATTAAATTAACAACTCTGTCATTTTTATATTTTTACCATTTTGAATAGCAAGTTATAAGTCTTTTAAAATGTGTTCTATGTTCATGTTTAGCAACAGATGGTCGCTTGGCTCCACCTCTTTTTGTCTACCTGCAGTCCAGGGCATCCCCCTCCTTGCTTGTTCCTTCCAGAGGCCATTTACAACCCCTTTAACACTTCCAGTTTCCTGGGCTGCAGCTTTGTCATTGTTCCTTTGCTTTCTGTAGGCAAGATTCTGTTCCAACCTGCAATTAACACCTCCTAGTGAGTTTCTGCTGAGAGGAAGCCCCTCCCTCTGGGAGAAAAACCTGCTTTTCCAGTTCTGGCAGCTTCAGCCAAGTTAATTAACTTTTAAACTTAGCAAAACCCACATTTGTTGCATCACATACAAATACATTTCTTTCTTGGCCTTAAAATCTGTGGAATCAAAAACACCACTAAAATCTGTATTCCTTTTTGGCAACAATCCTGTTTATGTTTGCTAATTCAGCAGACATTTTAGTTTTAGGTCTTTTAAAGCTTCCTCAGTACTCCTCTGACAGCTGTCATTCAGGCAGCCCCGGGTAGTGCACCCAGATTTTGGCATAGAGGCTGTCAGTTTTCAAACTTTGTATGTTTCACAATGTTTCATTTGATGCATGGATTTTAGCACCAGTCAAGATTGTGGATGTTGAATAGTGTTGTTTTATAGGCATTTTGGAGTTTTTGGCAACAAAGCAAATGTCATTTGTAGGCATGTTTTTGGGTTTCATTTGCAAAGTGCTGCTTCTCTCTCTGCACTCTGGTTGCTGGTCATGGAGCCCACTGGCACATTTCTACAGGGTGTGCTCTAATCCAATGCACATGCACCATGGGTGGTAGGTTGCGCATCCATCTTTTTGTGTGCTAAAGCACATGGTTTTTGTAGGTTTTTGGCGTGCACAAGGGTTTTGCCGCCATTGTTGCTGGTTCTTTCCCCATAACTGGCAGTGTGATGCCGCATAGCATGGCGGAGTGGGTCAATACATACCACAGCAGTGAGCAATGAATCTCTTGGACTGGGACTGTGGGGCAAAGAGACCTTTTAAGGAAATAAAGTCCAAACTATGCCACAGTCCAGAGATGACCATACTGTGTTTTTAAGAGAATTCCTTCTACAGTACAAGGCTTCTCTGGTATACCAGGGGAAGTCGCAATTAAACCATGGGGAAGAGTGCCCTATCCTTTGTGTGAGTGAAAAACTATTCCCCAGAGAGAGCATCTACCCTATTTCTGAGCTACAGTGTCTGGCTGTATGTTGGGCCTGCCACAGTTTATGGTATCAACTGTATGGAAAGGAAACTCAAACTGGTGACTGAGAATGCACACCTGGTGTTCGTGGCCTAAAACAAGAGGACCAATTCAAGAATACCAAGATGGTTTTTATCTTTGCAGCCACATTTCTTTAACTTGGAACTTTGCACAAGGAAAGAAAAGCTTATGTAGACTTCTTGCTTAGATAACCCCAGGTAGTTAGCAAACTCTCATATGAGGTGCACATAGAAGAAGTGGTGGAAGTATATGACAGGGTCAGAGGCTTGATGCTTTCAGGGTGGAACATGGACCCCTCCCAGCCTGGAGTACACAGCCCATGCCAGAGCTGATCCTACCCCAGGGGCGGAGTGAGGAATTTGAGACAGCCCCACTCCGTAGGCCCCTTAAATGTGCCTTTTTTGTTGAATTGGGTACCTCTATAAATCACACAGGGCCTTTCATTGTCAATTTTGGCCGTAGTTCTTTCTACTTTTCTTCAGAACTGCAAGGACCATCATGCAAAATACTATTTAGAAAGCCCAGTGGACCATTTCAAAAAGTCAATGGGCCTCATTATGAATGTGGCGGTACAGTGACAATGGCGCCGGTAGTGCTACCGGCACCGTTGTTACCGTACCACCACATTACGAGTTCTGCTGCTCACGGGTGCCGCTCTGCACGCCTGGTCAGACCAGGCATGCACAGCGGCACCCGCGAGCAGAACTTGTGATAACGGTGCCGGTGCAACCATGCTCCCCATCCCCATTCTGCCCTATAGGGCAGAATGGGGATCGGGAGCTCGCCCACACTGGCACCTGCGAATGGGCAATTACCGGCCCACTCAATCATTTGCGGGTGCCGGTAGCGAGTTTGGCAGTAGCTGTGCCTGAAATACAGGCACGGCTACCACTGAACTCATAATGAGGCCGAATGACTTTCAAACAGATTCTAACACTCCTTCGCTAGTCAAAAGAGAGACTTGTTACTCCAGAGTCCACAGTGAGAGAAACACTGAACCCATTCCGCACGGGCTATAAAAGGGATTGTTAAAATTGTTGTGCATCAAAAGGAAGTGTAACTAAAGGGGGGGCTTATGTAGCATTGTGCTATGATAACCCAACCAGAGGGGAAAATACAGATGGAGTTTGGGCCCCTGAGGCAGGTGGAAGACAGACCCAATGGCATAAGGCAGAAAGAGCTGAAACAGGAAGTCACGGTATAAAAGACCCATAGGAGCCAGCCACAGTGAATGTGTTTGGGTGAGGTAAGGAGGTGTGGAAGTGGGTTGAGAGCAGGTGAAGGACAGAAGATGGAGCAGAGTGCTGAAGAGTCTGTGGAGGAGCTGGATGGGAGTGCAGGTGAGGTATTGTGTATTGTATGTGAGAGAGATTGGTACCAAGTGGAAAAAGTATAACTGTGATTTTGAAGGTGTTTGTAAGTTTGAATTTGGAGGGTCAAAGAAGGTAGTGTAGAGGGTGGAAGGAGATAGTGTAATGTGACTGTGTAGAGGATGAGAGAGTGAGAGAGACTGTTGGACAGCGAGGGTAAAGTAAGGAGCTGCAGATGGGAAGGTTGGAAGTAGGAGGAATTAGTTAGTGGAAGGGGGAAGTGGTAGAGATTGGAGGGAAATGTGAGCAAAGCAGAGGGACAGAAGAGGAGAGAGGTGGGAGGAGCGAAATTAAAAAAGAGAAAAGAGGAAGGGCAAGAGTGAATAGGAAGAGAGAGGAGATGGAGTCAGAAGAACAGATGGATTAGTCAATGAGAGAGAGGAAGGAGGCAGTAATGGAGAAGGATGAAGAGACAAGAGAGGGAAAAAGAGAAAAAAGGGGAGTTGTGAATGAGGGAGGCAAGATTTTTGAGAGAAGCAAAAGGGGAGCGAGAGTGGGATAAAGAGAAAGAGAGAGTGGCAGGCACCATTCAGAACATCACTATGGCCATTCTTGTGGGATCTGTAGCACTGGACACCCTTAGGAAGCCCCATGAGTTGTTAGTTAAATAAGGCTTTAACCTTTAGGCCCTCCAATCATAGAGAAGATAAACAAGGCAGTAGGGGTCACTGATGTATAGGATTCACAGGATTAGGGTAGGAAGCTGATGGACCAGTAAAAACTACCCATTAACCATGCTTACATAAGAGCATTGTAATGCCAATTTGCAAGTTACATTAGTACAAAAACTTGAATCATCTATTGGACTCTTGAGATTATTGAAGCTGAGGCAAATTGTGTTAGAAGTGGGGTTGTTCATTTCCTGATACATAGGCCACCTGTGACTCAATATAATGCTGAGAATAGTTTGATTTACGAAGACTGCCCAATTCCTTACACGTTCTATGCCTAGTACAGCTGGATGTAACCTATATGGAGATGAGAAGGTGATGGTTCCACAAAGATCAAAAGCCTTAGTAAAGACTGGCCTCTGGGTGGAAGCCTCTGGAGGCCCTTAGGAAGGATTGTCCAGACTTCCTGTCTAGCACGCAATCACTTGATGGATGTGGGAGCAGAGGTCATCGACAGAGATATCGAGGAGAAGTGAAAGCTGTCCTCTTCAACCTGGGGCAGAATGCTGATGTTACAAACCAGGTCAATTGCCTGGCTGGCTTGTGAGATCTTAGTTTCAGAGATAGAAGAGATTGACAACCTAGAAGACACTGAGACAGGTGATTCTGTATTTGTGAAGATAGCCAAAACCCAGGGGGCAGGGCAACCCGCTGGTGGGGGGTTGCAACCCTCGCCCAGAACTGCCAGGCTCAACATCATTGGAGTTTCCAGAAGCCCAAAGGGTGGATCTCTTGTTGGAGCAGGGTTATAAATCATTGTTGATGGAAGAGGAAAGCAAGACATTAAAGTCCCCACACTTCATAGAGAGAAGGGGACTTCTATACAGAGTTGATGTAAACTCATGGGGGATGGAATCAATAACTACCAACAACTGATGCCAAAACCATTTCAGAAGACTGTATTGGATCAGGCACATTCACACCATACCGCGGATATATGGTGCTAGAAAAACTCATAAATTGTGTTGAGCCGATTTTACTGACCTAGATTCTATGCTTCAGAGTTTGTCACCAATTTCAAAAGAATTCTCCTGTTGAATCCCCAACAGCCCCACTGCAGCCCTTGTCAAGGCCTTGCATATTCTTAAGAATCCCACTAGACTTGCATGGAGAGTTCCTTAGTTTACATACTCGACCTAAGATAAATGCACTTGCCGCATGGTGAGAGGTTACAAAATATTTTCCGGTGCTTTCTGTAAAATGGTGCATGTCACTGTAGGCACACTTCAAACGTTTTTTTGCCATTTACTGCAAAGAATGTTTGTTTGCAGTTAATGTAAAATAAAGTAAATGGTACTTGTCCTTCATAAAATCTCCTGGTCAATGGAAGTGGTCTAGTAGATTTAGCGAGCCCTGCCTTACCTATCATCGAAGTACCCTTTTGTCAAATAGGTATAGACATTGGGGCCCCCTGGAACTTTCAAGAGCAAAGAACAAGTGTATTCTGGTCGTTATGGACTATGCCAGCAGATATCCTGAGACCTTTCTGTAAAGAAGCAATACCACAAAAGCAATCCTGAAAATAACGAGAGCCTCATTTACTTGTGTCGACTTCCCTTAGGAGATTTTGACAGACCAAGTCTGAAGCTTTAATTTCTAAACTGATGGGAGAGATGAAAGACCTCATGAACATAAAAACTTTTCAGATGCAAATATATCATCCCCAGACTGATGGACCTTTTTCAAAACCCATAAGATGTCCTTAACATCAGGCAGGAATAATAGTAGAACCTGAATAATTGGCAAACCAGTGACAATCCCTGGTACAAAACACCCAATAGTACATGGAGAAGGTCAGAACTCTGGTAAAATCCCATCTGCCAGCAGCCCAAGTGCAACAGCTGAGAGTCTATCAAAATAAGGCCAAACTACAAAGATTTGAAGTGGAGGGGGAAAGTAATAGTTTCCCTGCCCATGACCCAAATCAAAATCCTAGCAAGATGGCATGTGCCTTACATCTTTACCATGGTGGTATCCAGTCGGACCTACAAAGATCTAGCAGGCAGATTGAAGGAAACCAATATGTAGAGGAGTTTCTCAGTTGTTGTTTTCACATAACACAAGCAGGGCGAGGTTGCTATTTTCGTTCAACGACTTGAGTTTGTAGATGTGGTTTAATTGTATATCACATCTATAAACTCAAGCCGTGGAAGGAAAATAGCAACCTCGCCCTGATCATGTTACATGAAAACAACAACTGAGAAAACTCACCTACACGTTAACAGCAAAAAGAGTGATGATTCCTCCAGGTCTTTATGTTGGAAATCACAAATATCGAATAGGAAACCTGGTGGGCTTGTTTAATGAGTGGAGAGAAGACAGCATGGACCATCGCAACAAAGAAAATTCTGAAAAACGCCATGGTCGCCAACGACAATCTTAAAGGAGTCCATCTGCAATAAATCACTGTGCTACAACTTGTAGTGTTGATACGGCATAGATGCCTTATCTTTTCTCAACCCCTACGTCTTCATTTTACTTTCATCTAGCCTGGAACGAGAAAGTCGAGAAGTCGACCACTTAAAGAACATTTAATGATCACTTAAAGAACAAATAGAAGTCTTGTAAAATCTTTAACTGAGGTATACAAGTAATACAAAAAAAACACAAATATCAGGAGAAATTCCTAGACCATTGACCGGATGTCTTCTCAGAGAAACCAGAAAAAGCACAAGGAAGCTGCCACAAAATCATACCACCACCAGGGAGAATGATTGCACTGAAGCCACATACCAGATACACTTATCCTATGTAAAACCTAAGAGCTCATGGGCTGCAAAAATATGTCAAGTACTGGCTTCTTATGCTTTCATAGACTTGAGTGACAGTTATTGTCACCACATGTAAAGTGCACATCTTCAAATGACCAGATGTTGTGATCATCTGTGAAGTGCAGTCCTAAATGCTCTAGTACTGCCACGTTATCCCTGTAAATGCTTCATGTTCCTGGCACAGTATTCTTGAAGATGGTACAGAATCTCACATCCAGGTGTTGAATCTATAGAAAGCAAGCATATGAAAATGAACCTTATTTGAGCAAATCCCTCAAAACCATAAAATAAACGTTTATAAGATTGGACTGTACATCAAACTGAATTCTGGATTATCATAATGTTTAATCAAGCAGTATATGCCTCTTAAGTGTTTTGGGTTTGTGAATCAAAATATTATTAGCCACATTCCAATTATGTTGGCATATAGTAAAAAAGTGGCAATAATTCCATAACCAGCCCGTTTTTGGTGGTAAGAGAATAACTGCCACTTTTCTCTCCAGTGAATTCCGATGATTTGATCTTGAAGTGAACGATTCGCCTTCAGGAAGATGCTGGAGGTAAATCAAACACTTTAAGTCCAAAAATCAGTGGATTTACCAGAGCCCAATTACCACTCGCGGTAAATCCGAAAAATCCCAGTGGAGAACTATGAGGAACAATAATGGGGATTGTCACTGCCTTACCGCCACTTGTAATCCAGAGGTACCGCCCGAACAAGAGGCAATAACCGTAAATGATTTTGAAGGTAATTTTGTACAATTATCCCGAAATTACTGTCAAACTCCTCATGTGTCCCTCTGTGATGCATTAGTTCAGCAGGAATTTTAATCCTAACATATGGAAAATTTGAATCCCCACACTCAAAACTAAATCAAACTAAACCAAACACTGAATGAGGAGTAAGCAAAACAGTGATGCATGACGAGACACATGGGAAACATGACTTGGAATTGGCATGAGGTAAACAGCATTAGTAAACCGGAGGCTCTTTACAGCTTTGAAGCATTTTCTGTGCGAAAGGGTTGCGAAGCACACACATTAAACATGGGTTGCAGCACAAGCGCTGATTGTTTCTGGTCCCTGGAAATTCCCCAGTGTCCTCTGACCTGTGGGTTGCAAGAGCAGTTCCAGGGGTACTGGAGGGAATGCCAGGGGTACCAACTGCTACACTACCTCTGCCACACCCCAAATGATGAAGACAGGCGAAAAGTGACCTCAATCTGTGGGACACTTGTGTCTCCCGCACACCTGTTACTATTGGATAACAGTCAATTCTTGTTTTTTAATGTAGAGCAGATTTTATCAGAATGGTTGCAAAATGGAAACACAGTTTCGTTTTTAGATAGATTCAACAATTTTTCAAGAAAATACTTTCACACCATTCTAAAGGAAAAAAAAATATTTTTGCGTGTCCCATTTGGACCAAGTGTAAAAGAACAAATAATTGATAAGAATATAATAGTAACAAGATACTCTTTTGTGAGCTCGACGTGTTTCGGGATGTATCCCTTCCTCAGGAGCTGTTAGTCTTGTGTTTGTAATCTAACTATACAGATGTAATTTAGTATAGTATATTCTAATTATATGCATTTTGATACATTAATGGTGCTACTCATATGGGTTCTCTCATGGTGTGCTGCTGTAATCATTCACCTGGTAGAAAAGTCTTCCAACAGTCCTGATTCTATCTGAGCAGATTGTCAGGTTAAATAAACTCTATAGTATGTCTCAGAAGAAGTCCTGCGGGAGACATTGTGTTAGTCTGGTCTATACCCTAAATATATGGGAATCAGCAGTGGATGTAGAACTGTAGGGTCTACCTACCTTGGGTAGGTGAAGCGCGGGTCCGCTTTTATGTTCTGACTTCAACTTCCTTATGCTTAGGGCCGGGTCTCTGTGGATGAGACCTGGTTCCTAGATAGTTCCCAGGAAACACAATCTCTATTCTGCAAGAAGAGAGACAGTGAGGAGTAATAATCAAACAAACATTTTAAGAGAGGCTCCCATCTCTCTAAACCACTTTCGGGACAGACTAGTATCCCTATCTTCGCCTCTTAGCTGGTTGGACGACTATAGTTGACTTACCTCAGGGTGGAGATCACTCTCCCCATCCAGATCCACTGGACTGCCTCGTGAATAGAACCTAATCAGCCAGTACCTGTGTATAGTACTCGTAGATGTGTGGCTGCATCCTCATGAAATCACTGTCAAAGGTACGCTAAGTCAATGAAGCGTCATCGTTTTTTTTTATAGTAGAACAGGTATCAGGTATCTCATCCCTGGAGGGGCACTGTGTGTAATATACTTTTGAATAAAACCCTAATGGTGTATTACCAGACGTGTTATATGGAGATGTGGCAAGTACAGAAAAGATACAGCATTTTTTTCTTTATTTACAACATGAAAAGTGATGACATCATCATGTGCGCGTTGGCATACAGTAAGTCTGTCAATAATGGCAGATCTGTTGTACGATCGTAAGAATGTCCAAAATGTTCCACCCATGTTGAGAACATCACTTGATGTCTGTGGTCTCCCATAAAGAGAACATTCTGTAGTTGTTAAAAAAGTGAGATTTACCTCCCGCTGGGCTCTATACACAAAATATGGTGCGCCAAAATGACCCTATGATCGGTGTAACCCCTATGTGGAGCTTGCATAATTAGTTATATTATGTGTCTAGAGCCCAGCGGGAGGTAGATCTCGGTTATTTAACAACTACAGTATTCTTTCTTTATGGGACAGAAGCAAATGTATCACAAGGATCCGGGTAAAGATCAATTATGAACATGGTGAAGAGTATACCATAGAGCAAAGTAAAGAAGCAAGTGTGGCATGGTGCAACCAGGGGGCAACATAATGGAGCACTGCACAAGCAAAGTATTGCTTAGGGATTGATGGGGCAATGTAATGTTTCTGACATCAATGCATTGAAGCACAGCCCTCTAACTGCAAGAGCCCTGCTGCACTAGCCAGCCACTACCATGAGAGCCTCCTAGCCACACTAGATCAACATGCTCCTCTCAAAAACAAATCCCTGAAACCACTCAAACCCACTAACATCTGGTTCACAGATGAATTAGTCTTGCTTCGCAGACGAAAAAGGGCCATCGAGCATCTGCACAAGAAACGGCCCACCCCCATCAATGCCACCCTCCTCCCTACTTCTTCGAAGACCTACAAGGCTGCTACCTTAGCAGCCAAGCTGCCTTCTATGACAATAGAATCTCTATGGCAAGTTCCAACACCCAGGAACTTTTCTCCATATTGAGCAAATTAGAAAACCCAAGTGCACCCACCTCCCAGGTGAAACCTGACAAAACCATCGTGCGACACCATACAAACTGCTCTAATTGCCAAAATCAACCTTCTCTGTAGTAAAATAAGGACCAGAAAAGCCCTTTTAGCTGCCAAACCCATGCACCTGATCCCCATAGCACTGGCCGACCTCAGCCATCCCTTCCACCCCCCACTGGAGCCATTCCCCTGCTTCTCCCTCCATTGTGTCAGCCAAGTGACAGTCTTGAACACCATCCTGGGCCTAAAAACCCTCAAACTGCAAAGGAGATTCCTGCCCACATCATAAGGCTATGCGCCCCCAGCCTTACCCCCATCTTCCTCCCTCAACTCATGTGAAGTACCCACTAGTATCAAAGAAGCTTGGGTCACCCCCTTACTAAAAAAAACAATACTTGGACCCTACTGTACCCGCCAAATACAGACCCATCACTACATTACCCTTCTTACTCAAAATCTTAGACCACTTTGCTGTCTTGCAATCCCAGCAATTCCTTAAATAGCACTCCTAGGCGTCAGACAATCTGGTTTCCAACCAAAACACAGTAGTGAAATGGCCCTCATTGACCTAAAAATGCAACTTTACAGTTTCAGAGATGATGGCAACCTTGCCATCCTTCTCTTTTTGGAACTCTCTGCTGCGTTTGATCTGGTGCACCATGATCTGCTCTGCCAAAACCTTTCCCTGATGTTCCACTTCTCCCCCGAGGCAGTCCGCTGGATGAAATACTTCCTAAAGCAATCGCACCTCATGAGTCTTCAGATGCTTCAAACAAAGCCCTGGGCATCCACAATTTAGACCACATATCTGCAACTCACCAGGGGGTCCACTGGCTACCCATAAAAGCATGTATTGACTTAAAAACGTTGACCATTGCGCCCTGCTGCATCTATAACAAACACCCCAAATACTTGAGTGGATGTATTGCAAGGTAACAGCCCTATCGCTCACTCAGTTCCTCCAACCAGCTTACCCTAGCTGTCCACCGCTTTAAACTTTGCAGAGCAGGTGGGGTGAGCTTCAGTACCACAGCCCCTTCCTTCTGGAATTCTCTTCCTCCTTACTTAATAAATGAACCCTCATACCCTGCATTCAAGAAACTTTTGAAAACATTGGTTATTCAGCAAGTATGACTCTTACTCATGTGCTGCATCCTACTTTGTTCTGACCATTACCATATCAACTTAATGTTCTGAAAACCTTTTATTCTGTATCCTTCTGTAGAAACGCTGTGATACCTGTGGGTCTGGGCATTACACACATGTTTAAATTAAAGGAATAAACTGAGTGCGATGTGGAGATCTGGAAGCCAGGAGAAGTGTCATGACCACTGTTAGGGGTAACAAGCTGTGCCACAAGCAGGCTACCACCAGAACCCTAAGGGCCTTAAAACTTCTGCAAAAAGGCTCCTGGACCCAGTCTTGGCACCTTTGGCACCAGGCTCATATGCGGTAAGGAGAGATTTATCAGGCTTGCTTTCATTTATGTACATGGGCCTTTAAATCCAACATGGAAGCAACCGCATAGCTCAGTTCTTATGAAACAAGCCATGCGGTCTAGTGTTTTGGGTGTGGCTGGGCCTGGAACTACTTTAACTCGTACTACTTTACATGGGCTATATAAACCACACCCAGACTGCAGAACACACTTTGCGTTATTCTGCAACTAGCAGCGTGACGCTCACCATGTCCAGCTCCTGGTCTTCAGCATCTCCCTGTAATCCTGCAAGAACAAGAACAAGATTACTTGTTTTACCTGAGAATACAACATCCTACGCTCAGCATCTCAACCGGACCGCAACCTGTGGAAACCGAGAGAAGAAGAAACATCACCTGTGAGTACAAGCTTGAGGAATCCCAGCATCCTGCGGCCACAGATCCCATTCGAACATCGCGACCTGAAAAGCCAGAAATGGAAAAACAATATTAGAACGCGCGCGCTTCCAAAACATCGAATTCCATCATTCTTACCTGAATTCCATCACGCTACGCAGCGCTTCCATCCGGAACTCCACGGCAACATCCTGCAAGAGAAAAGGAGAAATATTCAGGTTTGCTTTCAATATTTTACATCCGCATAGCGCTTAACTTACCTTAACAGATCCCTGGGGTCAGTTTTCATGGTGCTCTCGTCCACTCATAGCACCGCAGCAGCCTGTGAGGAGAAGAAGAAGAAGAGAACACAGGTTAGCTTCAAAATGACAATAAAGAAGAATGCGCTTTGCGCTTTCCCTTACCTTAGAACGTGTCTCTTCATCCAGCACGACAACATCAAACCTTCGCACCTGAAATGAAGACGATAAAGACATTAAGGGAATTTGCACCATAAAACAGAAATAAGACTTACAATTAACAAACCTACCTGCCTACCAGAAGAGTCGGGTCACAGCAGGCCTGGACCCGAAGAAAGGCACACTGCACCAGTGAAGCAACTCGGGCAGATCGCCAACAAACGCCAACCGCCCCTGCATCAGACGCAGGACAGATAGCTCACCCTACAAATAATTAAGGTGTGAAAGACTCAGTGGGAGACGGATCGGTCAGAGGGAGGTGGGAGATTCACCCATTAGAGACAGTTATCACAAATCCTCCCTTCTGTGATTGCAGATTCGTTATTCCGCCCTGGGCAACTACGTATCCAGGGTTCCAGATCCCAGAGCCTTCCATATGCCCCCGGGGATATCAGGTGAGCGTTACAGAATGCAAAGCCCCTAAACCTTATCCACCCGGGCATCATGAAGACATCTGAAACTGACCACTTAGCTCAGCTTTTAGGACAATTACGTGCAGAGGTACATGCAGCCCGGCAAGAAACCCATGCCTTAAGATGAGAAATATTAGTCACGAAAGACCGTACTGATGAACTAAGTAAACAGCTACTACAATCACAGGCTGGGCAAACTCCATTGCCCGGATTCACTCCATCCGTTGCTACACCATATTCAGTCAACCCAGTACAGATAATGTTGCTGGGAGCAGTACCTCTGGCACCACCAGAATGATTTAATGGAGACCCCAAAAGGTAGGCAACATTCATGAACCAGTGCCGTCTCCATTTTCTTTGTAGACCTGGGGCCTTGCCAAAAGACCAGTCAAGGGTGGCCTTCGTTTTATCATACTTGAGTGGAAGTGCCGCAGATTGGTCTGTACCTTTAGTGAGCTGGGATGACCCATTACTGCAGGATTTCCGGAGTTTACAACAGGAGATGGAAAAGCTATTTGCTCAACATTTGCATGGACAAGCATTAGACAATGAACTCCTGTATCTCCGCCAAGGAAACCAAGATTTACTGTCTTATATTGCTGCCTTCAATAGACTGGTCATGGAAGCAGGATGGCCTGAAGATAAAAGAACCACATTGTTTCATCGGGGCCTAGGAGGAGACCTAAAAGATGTGTTTGCTCAATTGGTAGACCCACCTAAAGACTGTGCAGAGTTTATAAACCTTGCAGTGCAATTGGATCACAGATTACAGGATCAGAGAACAGATTGAAGTAGACTGGAGAACCGGGCCATGTACATACGTTCAAAAGACAATGGTCAATGTCCACCAGAAAATACCACAAAACCCATGCAGATTGGAGGAGTACGACCTCCTTTAACCAAGATTGAAAGAGACAAGAGAAGGCAGCTACAGTTGTGCCTGTATTGCGGTAAATCAGGTCACTTCCTCTAGGACTGCCCAGTGAAACCTCCCAGAAAGGTAGTAGGCGCTACAGAAAAAGAAGATGATGGGAAAGAATTGGAAAACTATCAGGCCCGGCAAGCATAGAGGTCCGCTTGTCGAGCGAGAAGGATAAGTCAGAGACCCCAAATTTTGCTCTCCAAGTAATCTTGATCAATCATAAACGACCGTCGTGGATGCATGCCATAGAACATAGAAGTGTATATAGAGAGCGGAGCAGTTGGAAACTACATCGAGATCTGGCAGCAGAAATGGGACTTCCCTTATGCACAAAACCAACAACTGAAAAGGTAACCACTGTTGACCCATTGGACAACCGAATGAACCCTTCTGTGTCAGGATGGACATCAAGAAGCAATCATGTTTCACCTCATCAAAGCTCCTCAGTTCCGGTTGATTTTAGGGATGCCATGGTTCGTAACTCGCAATCCTCACATACACTAGGGTGTAAAGAGATTGGCCTTTTCTGACAAATGTGCCACACTTGCTACCCGAAATCTATACCACAGCCAAACCTGAAATCTGTTCCAGGAATGGCATTGGTGATCGCGGAATCATTGGACACCTTACCAAGGGAATATCAAGATTATCAAGATGTTTTTCAGAAGGAACAGGCTAACACATTACCGCCACATAGGCCATATGACTGTCAGATCGACCTGATACCTGGTGCACAGGTTCCTTGTGGTCGGATTTATGCACTTGGGGAAATCAAAAATCTCCACTTGAAGTCCTATCTGGATCAATACCTGGCTAATGGGTTTATACGCCCGTCGAAGTCACCAGCAGCCTCCCCCCTCCCCTTTATTCTTTGTACCAAAGAAGGAAGGAGATTTGAGGACTTGTATCGATTACCGCACACTTAATCGAATCACAGTAAAAAACTGCTACCCTTTGCCCCATATTCTGGAACTTTTGGACCAAGTTAAGGATGCCCAAATCTACACCAAATTAAACCTCAGAGGAGCATATCATCTTGTACGTGTGAAAAGTGGGGATGAATGGAAAACCGCATTCCGCACCAGGTATGGCCTGTACGAATATCAGGTAATGCCCTTCGGGCTGTGCAACGCTCCCGCCGCATTCCAATATTTCATGAATGATGTATTACGAGAACTAATTGATGTGTGTGCCCTATTCTATATTGATGACATCCTGGTGTGTGAAAAAGAGCATATTATACATGTTCGCTCAGTCCTTGCAAAACTACGCCAGCACAAACTGTACGCTAAACTCGAAAAATGCTCCTTCCATGTCAACGAAGTTGAGTTCCTCGGTTTTGTCCTCTCGCCAAAAGGAGTAAGGAGGAGTATCCACAAAGTTGATGCCATCCTTAATTGGCCGTCACCTTCTTCGCTTAAGGGAATTCAAAGCATGCTCGGCTTTGCACATTTTTATTACCGATTTATTCCAGACTTCTCACAGATAGTGCACCCAATTACTTTATTACTGAGAAAAAACAACAAGAAACTCAAGAAAAGATTCACCTCCACGCTAGTTTTAAGACATCCTCACCCAGACCTCCCCTATGTAATGGAAACTGATGCTTCCAGCGTAGCTATGGGAGCAATTCTCTCTCAAAGAGATCCAGAAACGGGCCAATTACATCCCGTGGCCTTTTGGTCACGTAAATTCTCACCACCAGAACTTAACTACGCAATTACAGACAAAGAATTGTTAGCAATAAAATCGGCCTACAAAGCCTGGCGGCAGTGTCTGTTATGTGCCAGACATACCATCACCGTAATCACAGATCACCGGAACCTTCAATATCTAAAGTCAGCAAAAGCTTAATCTTCGCGACAACTGCGGTGGGCTTTATTCTTCACAGAATACGATTCTGTAATCACATATCGACCAGGAGTTCGGAATGGGAAGGCCGATGCCTTATCTCGCATGGGTATTGAAGAAAAAACAAACAGTAGCCCTGATCTTGTTGCCATCATTCCAAGTGATAAGTTACTGGTACTTACTACCACATTAACTCTAACTGAACTTCAAGTTAAGATTCGGTTCTTAATGAACCCCGAGACCTTACAAAAATGGAATATCCAAAGTGAACATCACACGGTTCTAGATGGATTACCGTACTTCAGAGAATGACTATATCTACCAAATAAAGATCTGCAAGAGTTGGTCATATCTGGTTATCACGACTCCCTAATCGAAGGCCATCCCGGCATTGCTAAAACTCCAACCAAGGTTAAGCGGAATTACTGGTGGCCAACCTGGCGTAAAGACATTGCTCAATTCGTTCTATACTGTGGGGTATGTGCACAAAATAAATCACAAAAACAGAAACCAGCTGGCCTTCTACAACCACTGGACATCCCGCCGGATCCCTGGCATACTAATTCTCTGGATTTTATTACGGACTTACCTACCAGTCAAGGATTTAATACCATTTTAGTGGTTGTAGATCTGTTCTCTAAAATGGAACATTTTATTCCGTTCAAAGGATTTCCTAACGCTACTGGTCTGGCCCAGGTATTTCTAGAACAGATTATAAAATTGCATGGTTTCCCATCGGTCCTAATCTCAGATCATGGAAGCCAATTTGTATCCAATTTCTGGAAGAAATGCTGTACCATGGCACAAATCGATGTTCGATTATCCACTAGCCATCACCCTCAAACAGATGGACAAACAGAAAGAACAAACCAGACATTAGAACAATATCTACGTTACATGCTGCATCCAGCCTCCTGCATTCTCCCCACTGGTGCCATTGAGCTTGGAAGCTCCAGGATTGGCTGCCAGCCTGCCTAAACAGCCAATCCACAGCGCTGGTAGGCGAGCGCCGGCCCATGGACAAAGGCACACGAAATAAGGCACTGACTGAGCTGACCGAGCGTGCCGCGCTGCGGGCTGCCACAGGTCATAGCTCCTCGGTAGTGCCTTCGACTACTCATTTCACCCGGAACAGCTGCTAATATGGTGAGAGACCCCGCTTCCCACTATAACAGTATAATATCCATAACAACTAGGGCCCCGCCAGCCTCAATTGCAATACACTCCACAAAATACTGTGTACAAGCATGCTCGCACCGCCCCACCTACCTCCACTAACCCACCTATGTCTTGCGTGAGGTACGGATGGCTTCACACGGACAACTCACTCATGTGTTTAAACATGACACTATATGTACTAGACTACAGCCCTTGCCCTATTATAGCATTGTTACTTTAATGTAGGCTGCGCCCATATCCATGCTATATACACGCGCACTGCCACTCCTTGCATTGCCACTACATAAATGCCCAGTCGCTGCTAGACCTATGTGATATCTGAAAACTGCTACATATCTAGCCATTGCTGCCTCTACCTAGCCATTGTTGCCTATGCCTAGCCATTGTTGCCTATGCCTAGCCATTGTTGCCTCTACCTAGCCATTGTTACCTATGCCTAGCCACTGTTGCCTATGCCTTGCCATTGCTGCCTCTACCTAGCCATTGTTGCCTATGCCTAGCCATTGTTGCCTATGCCTAGCCATTGTTGCCTATGCCTAGCCATTGCTGCCTCTACCTCTGACTGTGTTGTGCATTATGGTCGCTACCAGACCACTCTGACTGTGTTGTGCCTTATGGTCGCTACCAGACCACTCTGACTGTGTTGTGCATTATGGTCGCTACCAGACCACTCCTTATAGTGTTGTGCCTTATGGTCGCTACCAGACCACTCTGACTGTGTTGTGCATTATGGTCGCTACCAGACCACTCCTTATAGTGTTGTGCCTTATGGTCGCTACCAGATCACTTTGATTGTGTTATGCGTTATGGTCGCTACCAGACCACTTTAAACTGTGTTATGCTTTATGGTCACTTCAGACCACTTTAAATTGTGTTGTGCCTTATGCCTTACGTCAATTCTAGGTGCCATGTCGCAGCATGTATGCATTATTAGCCATGATTAGGACTCTCTAAGCCAGTAGCCCTGCTGCAGCATATCTGCCCTATAGATATTAACAGGATTGTCCCATCTAGATGCCCCTGTGATAGTACATCTGCACCCCAGTCCCCACCGCATTTGAAAAATACAGGCGCTATCTTGCCACTCTCTCAATATGCGCACTAATAAGACCTGCTTCTCACACACACGTGGGTCCCTAGCCTGTACTCTCCTAACCATCACCATAACAATGGCCCTCACCAACTCTACACCCTGCAACTTGCAAGAGAGAAACTTGCGACTTAGAGCTAGGCTGCCACGACTTTATGACACCAAAAATAGAAGAACCAGTCCACCAGTACCCACACGCACCTCTATTGCCAATAATCCTAACCTCCTAGACTTAGCGACGACAAATCGTCCTGAACCACTTGAGGACTTATACTACAAATAGAGGAGACCTAACAACCCCAATCCCAGATCTGCCAACGACAACACTACAACCCCGACACTATCAGGAGCCCTTATTAATGCTAGGTCCCTTATAGCACACAATACTGAAATAGCTGATATACTGGCCATGGACAACTTAGATATCCTTGCTGACACTGAAACCTGGCTCCACGATGCAGCCGGCCCTGCCCTCATGACTGCCATACCGGATAATTACAATATCCTAAGAGTCGACCGACCTAACACCAGAGGAGGCGGCCTGGCCATCATAACCAAAACGCAGCTAGCTGCCAGACTAACCCCACACCCAGCAATCACATTGTGCGAACTTCTTTCAGCAAAAATACCTATCTCAAATAATAGCACACTAACAATACTCCTAATGTACAGACCACCAGGCCCACTAGGCAACTTTGAGGAAGACCTATCCAGCCTCCTCCTTAACCTAGGCTTTAATGACGCTAAAGACAAACAAGCCCAAGCTATCCAATCCATTCTAGTTAATCACGACATTACCCAAAATGTCCTAGCTCCTACACACACAAAAGGACGCACACTAGACTGGATAGCCAACCACAACTGCAACATCACCATCTCTAGTATCCTACCTCAAATATGGACGGACCACTACCTTATATGCTTTACAGCTAGCATCGAGCTTCCCAAACCTAACAAGAATAAAATAGCACCCCCATGCCAACAAGAAGTAAAAAAGAAATCACAGTTGAAAAACTACTTCCACTTCTCCTATCAACTCTCACAGCTAGCTCCAAGCAAGTTAGTTGAATCATTTAACAATTCCATAACCAAAACGCTAGATTCGATCGCCCCTATCAAACTCCATAAAAGTAAACGCGAAACTCACCTTAACTCTTGGTTCATCCCCCATCTCAAAGAAATGCACATCCACACACGCAAACTCCAAGCTATTTGGAGGCATACCCCTTCTGATGACAATAAAACCACACTTGCCAACTTTGCCAAAAAATACAAAAAGGAAATAATCCAAACTAAAAAGATTCATTCAATGATAGAATTAGTAAAGCCAACTCAAACTCCAAAGAGCTCTTCACCATTCTCCGTGAATTGGAAAATCCTATTACCCCTATAGACAATGTCCCCAAAGACAAATCTTGGTGCACCAGCATCCAAAATGCCCTAGCTAACAAAATCACAACCCTTCAATCTAAAATTGCTAAGAAAAAAGCCTCCTTGAACCCTAGTGGAACTCATACCACCCCGCTGAAGGAGATACCCAGCATATCCACCCAAAGTAACTGTAAACCCTTCAGGTTTACCAATATTTCCATATTGGAAACTGAAAAGGTCATTCTATCCCTTAAACCGTCGAACTGCCAAGGTGACAGCTGCCCTGCGTAAATCATCAAGGATGCAGCCAGAGATCTAGCACCCTTCATCTCGAAACTCATCAACGCCTCCTTCAACACGAGTACTGTACCCACTAACCTTAAAGAATCTTGGGTTCTGCCCCTACTTAAAAAACAGACACTCGACCCAGCAATCCCTACTAACTACTGGCCTATTACTACGGTCCCATTTCTCCTTAAAATCATCGATAGAGTAGCCTACCTCCAAATCCAAAACTATTTGGAGACACACCAACTATTAGGTTCTCGGCAATCTGGCTTCAGACCATTGCACGGTACTGAAACGGGCCTCATTGACCTCAAGACACAAATCGACGAGTTGAAGGATAAAGGTACTACAGCTATGCTCCTCCTCCTTGACTTATCAGCGGCCTTTGACCTGGTGGATCATGCAGTATTATGCAACCACTTAGCGTCTGCCGCTCACTTCTCAAGTGAATCTATTGCATGGGTACAATCCTTCCTAGCTAACCGTACGATGAGAGTGTTCTCCCCTGTAGCGGCAGCGGACCCAATCCAGATCACTTGTGGTGTCCCACAAGGCTCATGTGTCTCCCCGACAATGTATAATATCTTTACTAAGCCTCTCTTTGACAAACTTGACAAATTAGGGGTAACCTATACGAATTATGCAGACGATACGCAGATTCTCATACCACTATCAGGCAACTTTGTCAAAGACACAGCTTTAGTAAACAAAATTTACCTCCTCATTGGCATGGTTGGCCTCCCACGGCCTCTGCCTAAATGACGAAAAAACTGAGATATTGATCTTGGGTTCCGACTCCAACCTAAAAAAACTGAGTCCCAACTATCGCAACTTCAACATAGATGGTAACACAATCAAGGTGGCTACTGAGGTAAAAACTCTAGGCTTTTACCTCGATTCCACTCTATCTCTCAAAAAACAAGTTAACACCCTGGCATCCTCTACAGCGTAAACCCGTAAATTAATCAGGACCTGTAGACCTTACCTCTCTAAAACTAGCTGCATCTTGCTAGCCAACGCATTAGTAATGTCGAAACTGGACTATTGCAATGCCCTCTATGCAGGTGCCAACAAATCCATTATCAATAAAATGCAAATCCTCCAAAATAATGCTCTTAGAGCAGCCCTTGACATACCCCGCAGAGCACATATTTCTAACGTTAGGAAAGATCACCACTGGCTCAAAATCAGTGACAGAGTCCTGCTCAAGACACTATCACTTACCCACAAAGGGCTCAACAACACAGCACCCCCTACATCTCAGCCAGATTGACTAGAAAATCATCCAGCCACCACAGTAGGGCCACCAACCACTACCTGCTCGAAACACCTAGATTCAGACGATCCAAAGCAGGCGGAGCAAGCTTCCCTGTCAGAGCTGCCCAGGCCTGGAACGCATTGCCCATCGCACTGAGAGATAACCTACCCTACTCCAACTTCAGATGCAAGGTAAAAAATTGGCTTTGGTCGAATGACAACTAATTCTAGTGGCACCCAACGGCCATGACACCCTTGTAATACAGTCCAAGATGATTCTGCTTTCTTAATACTGTAACGTGTTAGTGTCTCATTCCAACTGCTTGCATTGACATGTATGTACCGCACTGTTATGTACTTTTATACTCTGTATGCAACCCAAGCTTAAGTAACCTTGTACCTGCTGCGCCCGGCTACCCCTGGGTTTTGTACGCATTATCAAATAATAAACATAAACATAAATGGAAGAGAGCTGGAAGGACTTATTATGGATAGCGGAATACGTATACAACAACTCCATACACACCAGCACAGGACAAAGTCCATTCTACACAATTTACGGGAGACATCCACGTAACTCTGAACTAGACCCTCCCACGACCTTGGAAATGCCAGCGGTAAAGACTCTGCACACAAGTATAACCCAAGCCTTCAGAAAGGCAACTGAACAATTACAGCAAGCCAAAGACAGACAAAAAAAATCTCGGACCAACACTGGAAGAAAGCTCCTGATTACCAAGTTGGGGACGAAGTCTGGTTAGCATCGAAACATGTGCCCATAAAAGGTACCCGGACCTTTTGTCGAAGATATCTAGGACCCTATAGCATCAAATCAGTGATAAATCCAGTGGGCGTCAAGTTAACCTTACCACCAAATATGCAAATTCATCCGGTTTCCATGTATCACTTATAAAACCTGTACAACCCAGAACCCGAGTCATAACACCACCCAAACCTGTGCTAGTTTGTGGAAAGCCTGAATTTGAAGTTAAAGACATCCTGGATTCAAAACAAACCAGATCTAAATTTTACTATTTAGTGGACTGGAAAGGGTACAGGCCTCAAGACTGAACTTGGGAACCAAGTGAACATATCCATGCACTACTTCTGATTAAGAGGTTTCACCTGAATAACCCCACCAAACCAGGACCAGACAGGAAGAATACCATGAGAGGGGCCTTGGGAGGGAGTGCTGTCATGACCACTGTTAGGGGTCACAAGCTGTGCCACAAGCAGGCTCCCACCAGAACCCTAAGGGCCTTAAAACCTCTGCAAAAAGGCTCCTGGAGCCAGTCCTGGCACCTTTGGCACCAGGCTCATATGTGGTAAGGAGAGACTTATCAAGCTTGTTTTCATTTATGTACATGGGTCTTTAAATCCAACATGGAAGCAACCGCCTAGCTCAGTTCTTATGAACCAAGCCATGTGGTCTAGTGTTTTGGGTGTGGCTGGGCCTGGAATTACTTTACCTGGTACTACTTTACATGGGCTATATAAACCACACCCAGACTGCAGACCACTCTTCGCGTTATTCTACAACTAGCAGCGTGACGCTCACCGTGTCCAGCTCCTGGTCTTCAGCATCTTCCTGTAATCCTGCAAGAACAAGATTACTTGTCTTACCTGAGAATCCACCATCCTACGCTCAGCATCTGAACCGGGGCACAACCTGTGGAAACCGAGAAAAGAAGAAACATCACCTGTGAGTACTAGCTTGAGGATTTACAGCATCCCACGGCCACAGCTCCCGTTGCAACATCGCGCCCTCAAAGCAAGAAAGGGAAAAACAATATTAGAATGTGCGCGCTTCCAAAACATCGAATTCCATCATTCTTACCTGAATTCCATCGTGCTACGCAGCGCTTCCATCCAGAACTCCACGGCAACACCCTGCAAGGGAAAAGGAGAAATATTCAGGTTTGCTTTCAAAATTTAATGTCTGCATAGCGCTTAAATTACCTTAACGGATCGCTGGGGTCAGTTTTCATCGTGCTCTCATCCACCCGTAGCATCGCAGCAGCCTGTGAGGAGAAGAAGAAGAGAACACCTGTTAGCTTAAAAAAGACAATAAAGAACACCACACTTTGCACTTTTCCTGCCCTAAGAACGTGCCTCTTTATCCAGCACGACAGCATCAAACCTTCGCACCTGAAAAGAAGATGATAAAGACATTAAGGGAATTTCCACCATAAAACAGAAATAAGACTTACAATTAACAAACCTACCTGCCTACCAGCAGAGTCGGGGTCACAGCAGGCCTGGACCCGAAGAAAGGCGCACTGCACCAGTGAAGCAACTCGGGCAGATCGCCAACAAACGCCAAGCGCCCCTGCGCCAGACGCAGGGCGGATAGCTCACTCTACAAACAATTAAGGTGAGAAATACATAGTGGGAGAGGGATCGTCAGAGGGAGGTGGGAGATTCACCCATTACAGACAGTTATCTCAAATCCTCCCTTTTGTGATTGCAGATTCGTTATTC
This sequence comes from Ambystoma mexicanum, assembly GCF_040938575.1. Classification (NCBI taxonomy): domain Eukaryota; kingdom Metazoa; phylum Chordata; class Amphibia; order Caudata; family Ambystomatidae; genus Ambystoma; species Ambystoma mexicanum. The sequence goes on along the minus strand of NC_090922.1, from coordinate 648,612,566 downwards.
CGCTCTGGGCAACTAGATATCCAGGGTTCCAGATCCCAGAGCCTTCCAGACACCCCCGGGAATATCAGGTGAGCATTACAAAAGGTGGCAGCACAGGGATAAGGGGGGCAGAAAACAGAAATCATCACAAACCACTACCCCTTGATGGCAGCATGGGTAAGACTACCCTAAGCGGTATCTGTGTGTTGCAAGAGCATGGGGTCATGTAAACTCTGGCCTGGCCAAAAGAGACAGAAGAAGAGCAGGGAGGCTGGGAAAAGGCTGTGAAGGGATGCTACGGGTAGGCCTGCAGTGGCTTAGTAGGGCAGGCAAGGGGGGGAGGGGAAGAGAAATGGATAAATAAATAAATAAAAGACTACTCATCGGGCTGGGCTAGTAGTGTCTAACTAGGCATGATTGGGGAAGGATGCTCTGAGTTCCAAAACATGTAACCCCAGCGAAAAAATTGGTGAGAGGGAAAGAGTGGGGAGACTAGGAGAGGGTTGGGGCAGGAGGGAAGCAGGCTATGAGTGCTCGGCAGAGCAGGCAATGACAATAAAAAGAAATAAAGATGGAAGTACTTGATGACAGGAGGGGTTGGCCAGCAATGGTTCCCTCTTTTGGAATGGTGGGTGAAGGTGACAATGACCAGGGAGGATTGTTCTGAGTTCCACATCATATGACCCTAGTTATGCTAATGACAAAAGGTAAGCCATACAATAAGCTGGGACAGGGTCGGGGAGGGATGCAGCAGGCAGGCTGAGGATCTCTGGCAATGAGGGGTTAGAACATAAGTAAATAAATGTGCACTTGACAGCGAGAATACTTTTAGAGTGTGGTTTGGAGAGTCAAACTCAGCATGATTGGGGAAGGGTGCACTGAGTTCCAAATCACATGACCACAGTGTAGCCATTGGTGACAGAGAAAGATCAGGGGAGACTGGGAGAGGGTTGGGAAGGTATACAGCATATGATCAGAGGTTTCGCTCGACAGGGAAAACAGCGACAAGAAGAAAAAGTAAAAGTAGTTGTTGACAGGAGGGCTTCCCCAGCAAGGTGTACCTCTGTTGGAGAGTTCAGCTGATGGCAAAAGGTGAGCCACCTGGGCTGGTAGATGTTTGGGGAGGAATGCACCAGGTAGGCTGAGGTCTCTGGCAAAAAGAAGAGAGAAAATAAATAAACAAAGTAAATAGTGGTGAGAAAGGCCCCTACAGGGTGGCTTCCCTCTAAAGGAATGACTGAGGGAGAGAATGAGAAATGAATGTTGTGGTGCTGGCCCTGGAAAAGGATGGGCAAGGCTACGACATAAAAAAAAAATGTTTATCACACAAGAACAATCATAGAGCATGTTTCTTATTTGTGTCATGAGTGTTTCAACAACAAACACTAAATCTGTACGCTAGCACTATCCCTAAGAAGAAGCACACCCTTAGTGCTGTCCCTGGGCCCAAGCTGGAGCTCCGCCTATCTAATCGGAAAGGTCAGAGAAAATCTATCCCTGCCTCTACAATGTGTAGCGTTTCAACAGAGTTAAAAACAGGAGTTGTTAAGCCAGATCTATATTTTGCATGGTCATTTCAAGGAGGAAGCATTTCCTTCCGGTAGGGTGCTGTTTCTCTTTATTCACCCCCAAAGAAGTGTGTGCATAAAACGCAGATCAGTTGGTGTAATGTGGTTTAACAAACATAAAAAAGTTAAAAAGATTATTTTACATTGTCAAGGAAGATCAGTTTAGCGGAACCGGTTGGTTATTGTGTCGGTTACCCGTGGTTCTGCTCCAGTTTTTTCTCATCAATTGGGTCTGACAGTTATCACCAGTTAAATGTTGGTGCTACCGGCATTGGAAGTTTCAGTGAACATATACCGTATCCCCAACTCCCTTAAGAGATATAATACAATAGAGGGGTCGACCGGTTTTGATGACGTATTGAGTGTAGTCATCTTCTTCAGGACCTGTGTTTTTAATGCGTGTTATCAATCGCGATCTCCATCAGATAGGATGGGTCATCCATGCCCGATCTCATGCCCCCCCTCGTGCATCTCCATGTAGGCTAGTGGGATGTTCCTTTTCTTTATAGTTCCGTCTTCCTGTTATTGCTTCAGTACAGTGGTTGACATCCGGTGGAGTGCCCAGTTCAATCGATAATTCCTCCTGCCGCAGCTCGACTTGCTCGTGCAATAAACACACTAGTTGCCTGCCGGAAGGAAGTGCTTCCTCCTTGAAATATCCATGCAAAATATAGATCTGGCTCAACAACTCCTGTTTTTAACTCTGTTGAAACGCTACACATTGTGGAGGCAGGGATAGATGTTCTCTGCTCTTTCCTATTAGATAGGCGGTGCTCCAGCTCCAGCCCAGGGACAGCACTACGGTGTGCTTCTTCTTAGGGATAGTGCTAGCGTACAGATTTAGTGTTTGTTGTTGAACTGCTCATGACACAAATAAGAAACATGCTCTATGATTTTTCTTGTGTCATACAAAGCATATAGTATTTAACAGTAGGGCTAAATACCCTTGAAAGATGTTCTTTATCTTAACCATATTCCCTGATTGCATTTGGATTCAAGGCTACAACATACAATGCTGATTGAAATGCACAAGCTTGACCAAGAGGAATTCCCACCGTCTACGCAAACCTTCTTACTGTCCTCCCTCCATCATTAAGTGTTGCCTTAAATTGTTTTAAACTTGTTTCCTTATGTGCCGTTTTTATTTGTAGGTACAATGCTTTCACTAAACTGCGTTATAAATTCAAATAAATAAGTAAACACATTTTGGCAATCTCAACCAAAACATAAAATTGATTGCCTTGCATAACTTGCATAACACACAAAAAATAACTTTTTTCCAATAATGTCAGTGTGCAAAATAAAATGGCAGAATAACAATATCAGTGCCTATTAAAAAAGCTGATAGAGATAAGTAAGAAATTGGTGAAGTCTGCTGATTAAAGTGAAAAGCTGTAGCAGGGAAAGGTCTGATGGAAAAGACAATAGATCTACATATAAAACCGATGATATCTCACGTTGACAAACATGTTAATTTCACATATGATATGATGTGATGTGATATAAGTCATTTATAACGTGCATGTACCCAAGTGTTTCTAGGTGCGACAAGACAAGGGAGGGAAGACAGAGGGAGGACAAAACAAACAAATTCAGATTGTGCAAGTGCAAAGCACAAAGTGCAGGGGGGACTTAAAGGGGAAGTGCAATCAGGGCAGCATTGCTCTGAGTACATGCAGCCAGAGTAGCACGGTTCTGGGTAAGGGCAAGGAGGCTGGGAACTGTTTGGTTACAGTTAGAGCCCCTATGTGCCCGGTAGGTCAGGCGGCTGTGCATGGGCGACTGGTCATGGAGGAGCCTGGTACCCAGTCAAACTATGAGGGTAGCCAGGCAACCAGTCAGCGCAGCAGACAGGTAGGTCAGCAGGGGAGATAGAGAAAGCAGAGGCAAAAAGGAAGGTCTTGAGCTGCTTCCGGAACTTCAGGTGGTCTGGCTCAAGTCTGAGAGGACCATTACACACAAAAAGAAGCTGAGGGAGTGGCACTGCCCACTACTAACTGACTCTCATTCATGTTTTACACCTTAAACAACACACATTAGGGTTAGGCAGGAGCAAGATACTGTTTTCGCAATATTATACCCTGGACAAGAACAAAAACCAGTGAGACCAATTGGTGCTTGCTGTATTAAATTCAGAGGCACACAACGGGTCTAGATTCAAACAGAAATAAAAACAATTTTGTTAGCATATATAAGTAATTATAACAAGTCGAGAGGGGCAGGGAGGCCATTCCAGAGGGAGGCACCTGCAGAGGAGAGTGATCCACCCCCACTCTCTTCCTTGAGAAGTGCCTGACCCTCAGAGAGTTTGAGGTGGCTGAGCGAAGGGCTTGAGGAAAGAAAGGTGTTTTGCAAGAGAGAGTTGGATATAGTGCGCGTCCCAGCCCCAGAAAGCCTCGCGGATGAAGCAGAGGGTCTTGAACTTAATCCCTCCAGCCACTGGGAGCCAGTGGAGAGATTTCAGGGCTAGAGAGATACAGTCCCTGGACTTGAGACCAAGGACAAGTCTTGCAGTCCTGTTCTGGATTAGTTGCAGATGGCAGAGAGTGAGGAAGGTGTGCTTTGGTATTGGGGTGATAATGCCCAGGTTGGTCAAATGACTTTCCTTATCTACCCAAAAATTGACATTCATATAATTCTGAGTTACAGATCACTAGGGCCTTGTAGAGATTTCCTGGAGAATCTTGATTCTTTCCTTAGTAGTGAAGGGAATAAATACAAAGAACTACAATTATTATTAGACTGGAATATTTGGCTGGATGATCATACCAAACCTGGCTCAAAAGAACTATGGGATCTCCTGAATGCTCATGGTCTTCATCCTTTGGGGGTTCAACACTCGCATATAAAGGGCCACTGTTTGGACGTAATTATTGCCAGAGGTAATTATGCCTCCATGAAGGACACCCTACCTGTCCTCTGGGCTGATCACTTTGTACAGTTCTTTGCTTTGAATCTGCCCAAAGGGGCATGGTCAATATTAGGGATAGACTGAGTATTTATTATCGGAAAGCTAAAGATTTGGATAATATCAATGGGCATGAAATTCACGAGGCACTGGACTCTATTGAGTCCCTGCTTCCCTGAATATCTAGCAACCAGGACCGCAATCTTGAGTGCTATATGTTCTAAGATTGCTCTGCTTAAACCAAAAAATAGAAAAATCTTGTATCCATGTTTCTCACCAAATCTAATTCCGTTTCGTAAGTCAGTCAGTAGGACTAATAGAAAATGGCAACAGAGGCAGACTATGGAGAACAAAGCCACGACCAAAAGGGCACATTCAGATTATAAACTGGCCATATTTCAGGTGAAGAAAGACTTTTTGGGCAAAAAGTTACAAGTTGGTAGTAATCTTCTGAGGAATCTGTTCTCCATTGTCTCCAATTTCTGTAATCCCTGCTGTAAAGCCAATTCAACTGACCACTCGGTCATAAAGGCCATCCTCTTCAATTCTTTTTTCACTGAAAAGATTGAATGTATCAAGGCTGACATTGTTCAGGCTACTACGACAAGTCTACCTTCATCATGTGATACTCAATCTATGGCCATCTGGAAGGATTCACATAGTCAGACGACTGCTACTTTTAATTTTCATCCTGTAGGAGAAGAAGATATAAACAAATTATTGATTACTCTCAAGCCCACCATTGATTCCTTGTCCCCGCTTCCTGCATATGCTGCAAAGCGATTTGCTCAGGACCTGACTCCTTTTATGACCAAATTTGTGAACAAATCATTGACACAGGGGATCGTACCTGACAGCTTAAAGCATTCTGTAGTTACTCTGCTATTAAAAAAGCCTATGTTAGATTCTGAGCCTCTCCACAAGTATCTTCCCATTGCAGGACTACCTTGACCAGCTAAAATTCTTGAAAAGGTGGTCACAGGTCAACTTCAGAAATGTGTAGGACATGAATTATTACTGGATGAAATCCAATCAGGTTTCAGACCAGGTTTTGGAACCAAGACTGCTCTTCTAGCTGTACAGGATGATCTGCTAAAGGCCACGGACCAGGGTGAACTTTCCTTATTGCTGATGTTGGATTTGTCTGCAGCCTTTGATACAGTGAATCATCATACCCTCCTTGAGCGGCTGCAAGAAGTAGGAAAAGTCTCTGGTCATGCAATAGGCTGCTTTAGGTCATTTCCGATTAACCGCCTACAACAGGTGAGACTAGTTGAATTTATTTCAGATGTGATCAGGTTGAATTGTGGTTTCCCACAGGGATCATCCCTTTCACCACTTTTGTTCAATCTGTACATTCGTCCCCTTCTGGAGATCTTAAGACACCATGGGCTCAAATTTCATACTTATGCGGACGATACCCAGATGTTCATTAGGGTTGTCAAATTTGTGGAAATATTTAGTAGATTGGGACACTGTCTGGAAGAAATAAGTGACTGCATGTCCAAAAACCAATTACAGCTCAATGCAGCAAAGACCAAACTTATTTTGTTCAGACCTAGACTTCTACTGACTGCAGCCAAGAAACTGCCCATCCCAACTCTTCTGGGTGAGAAATTAAACTTTGTATCCAAGGTAAAGAACTTGGGCTATGTGTGGTAAGATGATCTTGGCAGTGAAGGACAGGTGGGGGCAAAGGTCCAGGCGGTGCACTTTATGTTAAGACTTATACGCCAAGCACTCCCCTACATTCCCAAAGAAGATCATGTGTCTGTGGTTGAGGCACTGACCAGTGCCCATTTGGAATACTGCAACAGTCAGTTGCCGGGAATTCTGTCCAAACAAATACACGGACTCCAAAAAGCACGAAATGCTGCAGTCAGGATGATCATTAAGTAAAGCAGAACTGCTCACGTGTCTTAATTTCGGCAAGACCTACACTGGTTGCGGGTAAATGATCGTATTAGATTCAAGACAGCCTGCCTTATCTTTAAATGCATCAACGGTATTGTCCCTCAATATTTGAGGGACCTCATTTACCCATACCAGCCTGCGAGACTGCTGCAATCTAGTGATCGCCATCTTCTATCTATCCCTCCCTCAGCGTTCAAGTCTCGGTGTGACACAATATTTTCTGTTTTTGATCCAAAGTTGTGGAATTCTCTACCACTTGAATTGAGGACACTTAACTCACTCTACGGATTTTGTAGAGCATTAAAACATTTTTGTTTAAATAGGGTCCCTCTAGGTTTCTGGTTGTCCGATGGCTAGGCTTAGCTATGTTCTATTTGAGTCATGTTTTGTCATCAGTGCCATTATACAGTTGGGTCCGTTCTGTGTGCATTACAAATTCAAAAATAGAAATACAAATACAAAATACAGATAGAGAAAGAGGCTGTTGCAGTAGTCCAGCCTAGAGAAAACCCGGGCTCTGGAGACAGTGAGCTTCTGGGGGAAAGTGAGAAAAGGAAGACTACCTCTGAGGAGGTGCAGATGGTAGTGGACCTTCTTGGACTGGTCCATGATATGAGGAGAGAAGCAGAGAGTGGAGTCGAAGATGACACCAAGGTTTTTTGCCTCACAGGAAGGTGAAGGAAGAGGGCCCAAGAATGGCAGCCAGAGTAAGAGAGGGAAAGCGGGAGCAGGGGTCCCAATGAGAAGGATCTCAGTCATAGTGGCATTAAGCAGAGGTTGTTGGAGGTGCACCAATCTTGAATCACAGATAGACAGTCAGGAATGAGCATGAGAGGAGAGGAGGCTGAGGGGAGCCTGAAAGAGAGCTGAGTGTCATCTGCATAACACTGAAAGTTAGAGAAGGTAGACATCAGGTGGGCCAAAGGGGCCAATTAAACATTGAAGAGCTAGGGTGAGGGGTTAGAGCCCTAGGAAACACCATATGTGGAGAGAGAGGTGGTGGAGAGAAAGGATCCAAGTTGGGCCTGGGAGGATCGGTCCAGGAGGAAGGAGGTCAACTACTCCAGGGCCTGATCTGTGATGCCCAGGTTCTCGCAGAGTCGATTGATCAGGATGGTGTGATTGACCGTGTCAAAAGCAGACGAAAGGTCAAGGAGGATGAGGACAGAAGGAAGGCTTGAATCGAGATTAGTGAGCAGATCTTCACATGTGTTTAGGAGAGCAGTTTCCATGCCACTAGCTTCTCTGAAGCCAGACTGATGGTCATGGAGGCAACCATCAGATTCAGTGTGGAGAGTAAGCTGGGAGATGGCCAACTTTTCCAGGAGTTTTCCCAGAAAAGGAGTGATAGAGATTGGGCGATAGTTTGGCAGAAAGCTTTTTGACGAGGGGATGCATATGGGAGTGCGTGAGGAGAGAGGGAAAAATTCTATTGATGCAAGAGTGATTGCAGAAATCAGCTTAGGCTGGAGCAAGGGTGTCAATGTGGTCCTTGATGGTTCTGGAGGAGCAGGGGATCAACTGTTTGGACAACACATTCATAGATTGGACTTGTCTAGAAACATCGTCAGCTGTAATAGGAGAGAAAGAGGAGAAAGGGAGAGGAGAGGCAGAGGCTGCAAGAGGGGGGTAGAGAGAGGTAGAGGGAGAGGAAGAGGAGAGAGAGGGCAGGATGTATTGAGTTTTAGTGGTGAATTGAGAAGCCAGCACTGTACAGAGAGCCTGCGATGGAACAGGAGAGTTTGGCCATGTTGTTAGAGGCCGCAGAGACCCGGGCTTCAATGTGAGCTCTCTTCTTTGACAGGACAGAGAGTCTTTATTTCCTTTAGAGCAGGCAGCAGTCCAGTTTGTCAGAGGATGTGACAATGCCCTCAACTTCCTCTCAGTCACCCTAAACTTGTGTTTCAGGGCGGCAAGGTTGGAGTCATACCAAGAGTTTCACTTGGAGGTAGGCTTCAGATGGATTCTCATAAAAGGGGCAAGGACGTCCAGAGTGTTGGAGATAGAAAGGTGCATGTTAAAGAGGGCTGTGTCAGAGGGTGCAGTGGTCTTAGCCTGGGGGACAGAGCGATTCAGATGAAAGGGTAGCAGAATGTGGTCAGTCCAAGAGAGTGGAGTGGTGAGAGGGTTTCGAGAGGGGGATGTCTGAGGAGATATGAACATCCAAGTTATGCCTGGCAGAGTGTGTCGGACCAGAGGGTAGAATGGAAAGAGAGAATGTCACAGAGGTTGTGCAAGAGCCCCAAGGAGGGATTAGAAGCAGCCAGGTGGATGTTGAGGTTTCCAAGGAGAATAATTTTAGAGGTAGAGGCAAGGATTGAAGAGGAGAGGTCAGCCCACTCTGAGGGGAAGAGGTTGACCTGGCCAGGTGGTCTGTAGATGGTGGCCACAGTCAGAGAGAGGCCGAAAGAGATAGTGAGCCTGCAGACCAGACATTCAAAGAGGGAGTAGGCCTGCGTAGGAAGGAGGGACCCACTCTGGAAAGATCAGGTCTACTCCACCTCTGGGGTTGTTGGTTCTGGATTCAGAGAGGATCTTGTCGCCATCAGGGAGAAGAGTGTCAAAACTCATGACAGAGCTGGCCGTGAACCATGTCTCGTGAGAGCAACACATCCAGGTCAAGTTCTTTAAAGAGGTGGCAAATGTCAGACGAGTGTTTGACAGCACAGCGAGAATTGAGTAGCGATGTGGAGGAGGTTGCCACATTTGAAAGACTTCCGTGGTGGGGTACAGGGATGAGGTATGCCCTGCAGAAGTGGTAGAGATGCCCAAGAGTGGGCAGAGGTGGTAGAATGAGGTGGCATAGTAGCCAGAGAGGAGGAAGCGGGTACTAGAGAGGCACCAAAAGAAGGAAGTAGCAGAGGCGACAGAGAGTTGCTAGTAGGAGCAGCAGGAGGATGAAGGCATTTGATAAGATGTGGTAGATGCCTATCAAAAAGGAGGAGATTGGGCTGAGGACCCTGGACCAAGACGGTGGCATTCAGATAGACATTTATAATGGCCTTGGAGGAATCGAAGGAAGCCAAGAGGATTTCGAGTAGAGGTGAAAGGAGAGAGAACAGAGATCATATGAGGTGTCCATAGGCCTGGAGAGGGAACGACCAAGAGGATGTTGGTGAAAGTCTGGCTGGAGGAAGCACTGATGTAGGTATCAGCGATAGGGAGGCCAGCTTTGGAGACCAGGATGTCCCTCTGGAACTTCTTCCTTCCCGACTTAGTGAGAGGGATAGGATCGGATATTGAGTAGCAGTTAAAGAAGATGGGGGAGATGGAAAGCACCATAGAGGGTGCGAGGAGGAAGTAGGAGGAGGAGGAGGTAAAGAGAGAGAAGGGATACACAGCACATCACCACACAGTGCAGGATGCGCAGAGGGGGGTCACACAGTAGGGCACACACAGAGGGAGCCGACAGGTACCTAGAGAGTGTGAGACAGCCTAATGAGGCACACTTAGCAATCACATGTTACCACGATGCAAACCAGATTCGACTTTCCTAAAAAAAGGAAAAGACCTAGTTATAGACAGAGCTGCAATGCAAAACCACACAGATTCGATATTCCTAAAAAGAGGGACAAAGTCCGTCTTAGCCAGAGCAGTGATGCAAAACATCCAGATTCGACTATCCTAAAACAAAGGAAAATGGCCAAGTTATAGACAGAGCTGCAATGAAATACCACCTAGATTCGCCTTTCCCAAAGAGAGGGGAAATAAATGCATAGTTAGACAGAGCAGGATTGCAAAAGCACGCAGATTTGACTTTCCTAAAAATGAGGAAAAGGGCCTAGTTATAAACACAACAGCTGGGCAAAAGCACCCAGATTCGACTTTCCTAAAAATATTGAAAAAGACCTAATATCACAAACAGCAATGTACAAAAAGAAAAGCGAACTTTCCTAGAGAGATGGCCAGGCAATACTGTTCAATATACAGCACTGCGCCTACATGGTCAGGCGATGGGTGCAGACTTCTTGCTTCCCTGGGTGACACCGGCAGACACCATCCGAGGCTTTTTCTGAGGTGCTGCCCTTTGCCTAGGAGGTCCTTAGCAGCAGAGGGCTGCCACGGGCAAAGGGGCTGTCCTGTTGAAGCACTGAAGTAGGACGGAGTGCCCAATCAGCGGTCAGGGGAGGGGTTGTAAGTGGATGGGAGGTGGAGAACCTGGAAGGGAAGGTAACAGGAACAAGCCATGAGGTGGTAGGCACAAAGTCACACTTTTACAACAAAAGCTGTAATTACAAGTAGGAGCGGGAGCGCTGATTGAAAGGCACTCATCGGAACAGCGTCAGGAGAAAGACTAAGGCCACGCTGAGTGCCTGCGAAGGCACTCCAAAAGTACAATGCAGCCCAGACAGGCACCCAATCACTGGTCAGGAGAGGAGTGATAGGCTGGCTGGAGGAGAAGAAGCAGGAGGGAAGGACATTTTAAGAAGACGCATGGTGGCAGGCACAAACTCTAACCAATTAGATTCTGTTCCACCCACCGAAATGTTTTCATATATGAGACTAAGACCTGCCTCTTTTCGCAGGCCAGCAATGGCGGCTCACATTCTTATTCCTAACGAAGTTAAAGGACTAGTGTAAACATATTATAAGTGTAATCTTTTGTGCTTTTGTGTATCAGTATGTAGGTAATAACAATGATGATGTGGGTAATATACATCATTTACTAATTAATGGTTGGGAGGTCTGCCAGGAAGAAATACAGAGCCAGTCCTACCCCTGAGGATGGAGGCAGTTGAGAAGGACCCAATTCCTGCCCTCCCCCACAAACTGCCACGTTGTTTTTATGCAGTGCTGAAATGCATCACCCAATGTCTGGGACCCAAATGCTTGCAGAATGTTTTCCCCTAATTGCAGAATGGTGAGAGAGCAGCAGAAAGAAGAGCAGCCCAGAAAAGGAATCACAGTGCCCCACGTAACTGTGCATAGCGGATAAGAGATAGAGATGCCTGTCTGCCATTGCAGCAATGTGCTCCACAGCTCTCTGGTTAGGTCTCAGAAGAAAAGGAGAGCAGAGCAGGAGCTCTGAACTGGCAGGATGGTCTGCTACGTGTTACACAGCAACCCTGGGACACATAGACAGACACCCCTAATGAGGGAACCAGACCACCAGTGACAAAGACAAACATCAAACGCCCCCAGATGGATGGCACTTACTGAAAAAGGGGAACAGTCCCAAACCCCTAGCACGAACTGAAACAATGTACAATGTGAGCCGCCATTGCTGCCCTGTGAAAAGAGGCAGGTCTTAGTCTCATATTGGAAAACCTTTTTGGGTGGGTGAAACATAATGTAATTGGCTCCAGCTAGAACACCAAACAGGAAACAGTTCGAAGGAGAAAGGAGAAAGAAGGAAGCAGAAGGGTGTGGGTGGTTAGGTTGAGGTCAGAGGAGATGAGGTCGCAGACCAAGAGACCAGTATTAGGAAGGACTGAGAAGTGGACAGAGTAGGCGATTCCTGAAGTGGTATGCTGTTTGCTGCAAGTGTGAGTGTGCATGAAAGTGTAATGAGTGGGGTAATGGGTGTTAATCTATGGTGTGAGCGTGAGATGACTGGAAGTGAATGAAATGTAAGTGAGTATTTGGGGATGAAGTAGTAGTTGGAAGGTTGTGTAGTAGTTGGAATGTTGAGTACTAGCTGGAAGGTAGAGCAGGGGTTGGAGGGTGGAGAAGTAGTTGGGGGGTGGAGAAGTGGTCGGAGGGTGGACAAGTAGTGTGAAGGTGGGCGTGGTAGTGCAGTAACATCAAAGGGTGTTAATGGAAGGTGGATTAAGGAGGAGAGCAGTATCAGGAGAAGAGAGTAGGAGAAGGAGAACCATCAGATATTATGAGGGAGGGGAGGGCATGGGAATGAGCACAAAGATACAGAGTCAGACTAAGCATCTGGAAGGCACAGTCCCACTGCCCTTTTGAAAACGAACCTATTGGTAGTGTAGGGAAAGTTATGAAGTCCCAGTGGGAGTTTTGACAGATATGACTGCATGTCTTTAGGGTGACACCCAGCGCATTTAGTCTTTTAGTGTACTGTCAGGGCAACAACCTATATCTACTAACCCGGGACTAAGGACCTTTGATGATCGTAAAATGTTGTACTCCAGGGTAAATACAGGACTGACAAACCCAGGAAGACATATGAATTCAAATGCCTGCACATTTTCAATACACTGACAAAGGGGCATGAACAGACATGGTGGTTTTATATCCCAATAACACACTGTCAATCTTTCCACACTTAAAAATGCAGGGTTCACAACACAACATTCAGGCCCGGGACTTTCAATGTGTCCAATCCTTTCACTGCCATCTGACTAACAATGCATTAGAACCAACAGCCTCTCTAGGGCAATGTCTCTTTGCCAGGCTCACTTCAGCCCAGCCCCATCATCCCTCAAAAAGCCCCTGTCCCATAAGCTTCACAGAGGTCCTCTGTCTCATGTCAGACCCTCACTATGATCATGGTTGCGATGAAACACAATTCTAATATAGTATCAGTCACAATCTTTCCACTCTGGCCTCCACAAGCATAAAACCAACCACATAACTTCTCAAGCCCCTAATCTTACAAAAGGACCAGTGTGACATATACCAAGCTTTAATTGCACTGCACCTACCATGACTGACACTATCTCCTTCTGCCTTCCTCGGAGCACTCTAACATTGTGGGTTCTACGTTTTATCCCTTTTTTTCTTTTTCTTCCGTTCTCTTTAATTCCACTGATCCCTGTCCCACAGGGACAGTGCACCATTCAAACTGAAGACCGGAACATATGGGGGATTCAATATCAGTAATGCACATCCCTCTCAACAAACTACAAATCAGGTCCACCGCCAGGCACAGATAAAGAAAAAAGGAAATTCAGGAGGGGCTATTGAGCTATAACGTAATGTTTTTCAAAGGCTACATTTTAACCCGACCAGAATAAGGTGTCAAGACCACAAAAGCTCACATATACATGTTTTTGATAGTACTTTGAAGAAATTGGGTTGTAATGGTGCACACCAGTTCACAAGTGAATATTCACAACTCTTTGGTTCGTCTTCAATTCAAATAATTACAACAAAGTTTTAACAAAAGTTTCGCGTGCAGCTTGTTAGATCTGTGCTACCAGATCAGTACTAATGAGAAAAAAGATTGGTGACTCGAAACCATCGGGGCACAAACAAGGGCACAGTATAAGATAACTATAACAAGTTGCTAATAAACTTCAAAGTTTGGCCCAATGAATTTGCAAATGTAATGTATATTTGAAACACATTGTTGAATGTTTACTACCTGTGTTTACTTTATTTTGAAGATTATATGATTTTTGGAAACTATTTCTTGTGAATTTGCCTTTCTTGGTTATGTTGAAAACTGAGTAATTTAAAGTACAGACAATTGAAAAAACTTTGAAGTTTATTAGCAACTTGTTATAGTTGTCTTATACTCTGCCCTTGTTTGTGCCCCGATGGTTTCGAGTCACCAATCTTTTTTCTCATTTGATAGTACTTTGACCTAATTAAGGTACCTACTTGTTTTATTTTGATCAGCGTACAAAAAACAACATGGTGATTCTTAGGGAGGTTAAAAATGATAGTCTTCAGATCACGTCATCAGGCCTAGGAAGAATGAAGCTCTTGGACGAACAGGGCAGTTTAGGAATTCACCTAAGGATTCCTTATTTGTTCATGTCTGTGTTAAGGATTTGTGTTTCTGTCCATGTCTGTGCCTTCCTCCCCCTGATTCTCCTCACCTGGATCTTCTGACGAGTAGTCTCGAGGGATTTCTTCTGTGTTCTCTTCTTCTCCTTCTTAGAAGTCTCCTGGTCTCCTATCTGTGTAGTCTTCTTCCCTTTCTTCTGTTCATAGAGATAAGGATGAGCTCCGTCCGAGGCCACCTTGACTGTGGTAGTGACAGCAGTCAGGTGAACCCAGAGGAGCCTGCCCCAAAGTACAGGGAAAAAGCTGGTTAAGGCATAAAAAACACTGTGCTGTGAGAGACTGGATTTTTCGGTCGGTACTGATGGTGGAAGTGGCAGTCTTGAAAATTGGAGAGGCTGGATAGACAGTCCGTCCCTCTTATAGTTTCAGAAGAAGAATCAGGCCAGAAGCGATGAAGGATACCAGGATCTACTAAAGAGTAGGAGTTCTTGCAAAACAGTAAGTAAGGAAGGCGAGGCAGGCAGCGCTATGAAGATATCGTGCGGAAACCCTCAAACAGGAAGCAGAGCCTCCAGAGGAACTCAGCTCAGGGAAAGGCAAAAAAGAAAGGTAAGGAACAAAAATGTATAAGAGTCGAAAGAGGAGGAGTACTATATATATATATATATATATATATATATAGATATAGATATAGATATAGATATAGATATAGATATATATTTCACAGCCACGGTAGTGGCTGTGTAGTTACGGTTTAGTTGCTGATTCCATAGGAAGAGCACTTTTTGGGCGGCCTATAACTTCGCTCCCACTGGACGAATCATCAACTAACTTTGCAAAAATATCAGTCCGCTGGAGGGATTTTCACCAAATTTGCAGCAGGAGCAGCGGCTTGGTCCCGAAAGTGTGCTTTTGTAAATTTGGTGAAAATCCGATCAGTAGTTTTTTTTTTAAATGACCAAAGAGTAGGTATAAATAATGTGTGATATCTATGTTCGGTCCACGGACACACTTCCCTGTTCGCTCCGCGGACAGTGTCCTGATTGGCTAATCAAAAACAAAGAGGTGATGGCTGGAAGGTTTAGAATGAATCTTAACCACTGGCGTTGCTCTGGGCAACCCTCCAGACCACCGTTCTTCGCCTGCCAAGCCATTACAGAAGGGGAAAGACCATATGCAAATCAGGCTTGGCCCCACCCCAAAAGGGGCAGTCCAGCCCGAACTGCTAGGTCACATCCCTTCTGAACGAGACCACAAGCATCCCCAAACATGTTTCGCCCCCTTGTTGGGGCTCATCAGTGAGGAGTAGCTTGGGTCTCTAGGCCCAGCAGGCACGGGACACACGTCTGGGCATACCCGTCCCACTCGGGGTGACAAAGCAAAAACAAAGAGGTGATGGCTGGAAGGTTTAGAATGAATCTTAACCACTGGCGTTGCTCTGGGCAACCCTCCAGACCACCGTTCTTCACCTGCCAAGCCATTACAGAAGGGGAAAGACCATATGCAAATCAGGCTTGGCCCCACCCCAAAAGGGGCAGCCCAGCCCGAGCTGCTAGGTCACATCCCTTCTGCACGAGACCACAAGCATCCCCAAACATGTTTCGCCCTTGTTGGGGCTCATCAGTGAGGAGTAGCTTGGGTCTCTAGGCCCAGCAGGCACGGGACCCACGTCTGGGCATACCCGTCCCACTCGGAGTGACAAAGCAAAAACAAAGAGGTGATGGCTGGAAGGTTTAGAATGAATCTTAACCACTGGCGTTGCTCTGGGCAACCCTCCAGACCACCGTTCTTCGCCTGCAAAGTTTTGGGCTGTGTGGTATAGACACATGTTTTCCAAAGTGGTACTCCTGTTTGGGTAGTATTTATCTAGTAAATTGTTTTTCAAAATGTCTTGGCTGTTGGGATCATTTTTGGCTATTGTTTCTATGCCGTCATATGATTTGAGAACTTTTTTTCTAGATTTAGCAGGACCAAGACATAGCCATACTATATTTTCAGATTTTCCATAAAAAGCAGTACCGGTTAAACGATCTGCAGCTTCGTAGGCACAACATTGTCTATGAGAGAGCATTTTTATGCCTAAGCTGCTTTTGTTAAGTATGCTGTAACATATCGTGCAACTGCAGTGGAATTGTCTGCAGTGTACTGCACATGTATGTTTGCATTCCATAAGTGGGCAATGATTTGATTGCAATCGTTGATATATTTTGATTCTTCTGTTCTTTTTATGTAATACGTGTTCTTAGGTGATTTACCTTTAACACTATGTCTAACTGAAGACATGAAGTTGTTTACTTCACCTGTTTCTGTAACTGGTCTAGGGAAACCAAAGCAGCATTTGGTGTAGTATTTCCCTTTCTTTTTGTATTTGCGACGACAATATTGGCCACATTTGTGTCTTTGAAATTGTACAATTTGTGCATGAAGGTCACTATTTGTCGTTTGCGAAGGGATTTCACAAGTGACATATTTTTGGATGAACTGCAAAACAGTGGCATCACTGTCCTGACCAAATTTAGGAGCATCTTTAATCCATAAAAGCATGTGGATATGTGGTGCTCCTCTGGCTTGATATTCTTTTCTCCAAAAGAAGTGTTGCACTTCTCCGAGTGGAGGAACAGTTTTATTACAAATAAAGTGTTAGCATGGCAATGAAACGATGGTGGAAATTTCTTGAAACATTAACAGGATCTAGAGAGCAAAGTTCTTCAGGTGTTAGTATATCTATGTTTGTTTTGTTTTTGTTTGATATGCGTAGGAAATCATGTAAAACTTCCCATGCATATTCTGCACAACTTAATGTAACAAACCAAGTGGGTGGTCCAAGGTTTCTGATCATACAACGTACATCTCCGTGATGTCGGAACCAGTATTCTTTTGTACCACGCATTTTTGCAAACAGATTTGTAATACTTGATTGTAAAACCTCATCTTTTTCTTGCACTTTTTGTATTAATTGCGTAGCTGACATAGTTTGAAAGTGTGTTCCCGATTTCAATATGTGTGCCACTCCGTAACATAGAGTTGCTAGTTCACTTTCAAAGAGTAGGTGGAATATGTATTCCACATTTTGTCTAAATCTGGGCTCTTCAGAATACATTCGTAATGAACGGTATTCTGATGCTGTCATTTCAGTGGGTCTATCATCGTATCTTCCTCCTTTGCCAGTAGGAAATAGTAGAGGAAAAGCATGTGCTTCTATACTTTTTCCCATATGCTCATTGGTGATCCTTTGGTTTGTCGCATTTGGTACGTTTCTAGTGCATCATCTATGCTGTCTTCTGAGTGCAATGGATGAATTGTATAATGGTCTAAAATACTGGATACTGCAGCTGGATCCAGAAGTTCAAATTGACCAGTTTCTCGTGACTCTTGAATTATTTCAGTTGTTCCCCTTAAGTTTTCTTCAATATTTATTTCTTTGTAGTACTCATTATTGTCTTTTAGATATTGGAAGGCTTGTCTAACTTTATGTAAGTCGACGAGTTGTTGCCAAATATCTTTGTCTTTTGTTGGTACACCATTTACTAAGATAATTAAAGATTGTTCTATTGGACGTTGCACTCCTAGAGTGTGCACATTTTCTGTCAGATCTAATGGTAAATGAACTACTTTGCCACAAATGCCTTTCACCAATTCAGAGGGAGGTAATTTTGCTGTTTTTGGTTGAAGGCGTATTATTGCTTGAAATGGGTGTACTGTTTGAATTATGATGTTCTCATATAAATTGAGTTTATTAGGGGTTTTGGTAGTTATTTGTGATAGCGCGTGAAGTAGTTTGGTTGTTGTCAAGTTGTGTAGTGCAGTAACTGCAAAGTATTAAGGGGTCAGTTATTTCGTATTTGTTTTCTGCTATAAGGTAGAGAGCTAATTCAAACCATTTAGAATATACATTGTCCTCTATTTTGTATGTTATGTCTATAGTTTTTGTGTTAGTTTTATAAAAAGTTCTGCAGCAACACCACACACATGGTTTGGTATTTCAGCGGATGCACTTTTAAATTTTAGTATTTCTTTTTTGTATGTGTGTAGTAGAAGGTTGCCATGTGTACAATTGCTGCTAGCCTGTTGTAAAGGTATTGCATTTTGTAAGTGGCTTTCACTTCCAAAATATTTTTTCTGGATATGGTCAATTTCTTCAAGTAGTTCTTTGGCTGTACCATGTAGAAGATTGTTATTTAAATTGGCTAGTACTAATGCAGGACTATTAGTATAGTACAGTTCATAGACTAGATTTCTTATAGTTGGATGATGTGTTGATGTCATTTTGATATGATGGAAGGTGCTTTTGCAGATAGGTCCTTAAATGCAGACTAATGAATGTCCTTGTAGCCCTGTGTATTTACGCACTGCCAGGTATTCATATTTTGCAGCAGCTTCATTTTGATTTTGTCTTTGCCTTTCACATACTGATTGAGGAATTGGCGTAAAGATTTGAAAGATTTTTAGGGAATGTTACACATTGACGTGCATGGCCATTTGTATACTCGATGTTTTGGTCCAGTTGAATGGAGAAGTAATTCTGAGTTTTCTGGGGATATTTTTGTAAGCAGTATTTCTTGTTCCATTATGGTATTATTAATTTTTTCATAACCTCGTCCACTGCTATGTATAGCAATTGTATTTGTTTGCTTTTGTTTGTATGCTTCTTCATTAAAATATGGTTCTGTGTTCGTGGTGTGACTTCATTCACCTCCACAGATATTTAAGAAGTTATTTTTGTTGATAATTCCTTTATTGAGAAGTCTTTTTTGTAATTTAGTAATTAGTTTTGTTAGTGGTTTCATTCTGTTTAACACTAAAATAAATAATTTTCTTTTGAGAAGGATTGCACTGTCTATCAAAGCTTCTAAGATTAATTTTCTACGGTAGGTTTTAAGGGTTGTGTATGATTTCTCTCCTGTTTTTATAAGATTCTGAAGGACTCTGTGGCGGAACATTTTTTCTAAATATTTTTTTTGGTATGCTTACTTGCCATTATATCAAGATTTATAGGAGCAGTTTTAGCAGTACTTGTAGCTGAATTCTTGATAATCATTTTCTGTTTTGTTTTACATTTTGATAGATGAGGCAAAGTTTCTGTACTTGAAGCATGTTTTGTTTTGCTAAATGACTGTATTGGCTGTTTTGTTTGAACTTTTTGTACACATTCTGCTAGAGATGGATGCTTATTTTGGATACTTCTTTTTTCATTTGCTCTACTCTACGTTGTTTTCTATGGACTTGCTTTTGGTAGGCATTCTTTGGGGTCTGCTGAAAAAAATAAAGAAGGTATGGGTTGAGTTGTTCTGCGATGCATGTGTGCTGTGTGCATGAGTGTCTGAGTATGATGGTAGAGATGTATGTGATGGTGTGTGAATGTGCATTTGGGAGCTAAAACTAGTTGGGAAGGCTATTCTTGTATTCGTGTTTTACTATATTGGGGATCAGATGACAGTAGAAATTAAGCTAGTGGTGAGGAGAAGCACAAATACTAAATCTAATGGTATAGAATTAAAACAGTTCTTTATTCTGCAATACTAACATTCTAGAGGCCGAGTTATGTCATTTGTGTGCTGAGAAACGGTGATTTGCACGGCATTCTGCCTGCAAATCCCTGTTTAACAAATGGGGATTTGTGGGCAGAATGGTGCACTAATCTTTTTTTTTGGTGCACAAATACCATGAATCAACTGCACAGTGTTTTTGAGTAACAGTAAGAATATTATGGTAGTATTGACCTTACTTTTTTGTGTGGAATGATCAGGTTTCTTCTGAGTTGTTGTTTGTACTTCGGGTTCTGCTGCTTTTAAGGAGAGTGGTCTTCACTGTAATTGTAAAGGAAAGAAGTTTTGTGTGTATATAGTATGCCGTTTCCTTTGACTATGTGCAGTCTTTATATTTTATTTTAAATATGTTAGTTCAACATGCTTTGCAAGTGAGTAAAATAGAAAGTGTATGAAACTCGCTTGTTTTTTTAAGGCTGTGTTATTGAATGTTAGGAGATAGAAGAAATAATGATATACTTATTTTGCAATTTTTAAAAGGTAAATGGCAGATACGGTATAGAAAAGCATAGAATGTATGCATTTGTGAAGGTGTGGGTAATAAATCAGAAGGATGCGATTTATAGGTAGTGGTATTATTGCAGTTGGGAGTTTTTCTATGATAGTATCTATCTGTGTGAGTGTATGAAGGTGCATGACCTTATCCTGGCTGTGTGTAATTTTATAATACACTACTTAGTGTTTTTCTACAATTATACTGTTGTTTATAAAAATATGTTTAGAAAGTAGATAGGTTTGGAAGTGACAGTTATTATAGTAGATGGAAAAATGACAATAAGTCCATTTTATAGGCTATACGGGTTAAGTGGTACTTACTCTGTTTATATTCTTTTACAAGAGTTGTACATGTACTGTGCAGAAAATATGCATACCTGTAGTTTGTATTCATGCATGTGGATATGCATGCAGCTGCAAGTAGAAATCTTGGAGACTTGTACAGTAGTTTTTGTAGTAGGTGCTTTCCAATGATATGAGACTTGTGCTCAGAGTAATCTAAAGTACATTTGAAGTGCTGAACTCTGATGATGCAGTTAGATGTAGAGGTCTTGGATGTAATTGGTGGATGGTTGTGTGATTGTTTAGTTGTATCCAATGAGGGAATGGCACAGAGAGTGAAGTGGAAATGGTAGAAGGGCTGTCTACGTTACGATATGTCCGTGCACATAACGGAGGTCCGCGGACACCGCGTATTACATACGGGGATTTTGAGGTGGAGAGGCATGCAAATGAGAATGAGCAGAGGAATTGATTGGTCAGTAAAGTTTAGTGGGTGTGTTGTGTAAGGAGACCGTTTGTCAGAAGCTCTTTTTCCTGAGGGAAGAACAGTTAGCTATGCCTGTGTGTTTCAGAAAACAGATTGTGTGGATTTGGGGAGACTCATGGATACATTGGTTGGAGGTGCATGCACAACGCTGTGGAGTAGCTGCAGATCTTGGATTCCCTCATGTGGAAGTGCATTGGCATTGAGTACGCGGAATGAAGTGGCTACACTTGCTACCTCTCTGTGCTAGTTTGCAGACAGCGCATCATCCAGACATAATTACAATTCATTGTGGCGGGAACAGTTTGGGACATGTGTCAGGAAGTTCTTTGCTATTTGCGATGAAATAAGGACTTGGGAAGGTCATGGACATGTTTCCAAATTCCCAAGTATTATTTTCTCGTATTGCGCAGAGACAAATATGGCTGCGTTCTTCTTCATTTGGTCACCAAATGAAGAAAGTGAGGGTCAATGTCAATAAGGCTGTTTGTGCCTTTCTAAGAGATATTGACATGTCCTCTTTTCACAATGAAAATATTATGTTTCGTAGCACATACATTTTCTGTAGAGATGGAGTCCATATTACTTATGCTGGTAATCAGATTTTTCTGAGAAATGTACAAAATGCATTGCGTCCTTCTGTGGAATTACAGCTACCCATTTTTCAGTAGGTGTTCACTATTTCAAGTTTTTCAGATACAAAAAAACATCACCAAAAGGCTCTTTTCAGAGCCACCTCTTCCTCCCAGATAAAAGTGCAATGATTTTGATAGGGCAGCACCCCAAAATATTAGATGTTCGCGAACTGTCTGCGGACTGCTAAAAAACAAAAAAAAGCACAGGGCCCTGCACCATTTATTTGTCACTTCTATTTTTAGACTGTGAAAGGCGGCTGAGTTTTGTATTTTTTTGTTTTTTACACATGACACACTAGGAGAGGAGGGGGAAGGAGGGTAGGGGGGACACCAACCACGGGGATAAGAAAGGGCGGATGGAGAGAGGAAGATGTAGGGTGGGTCTTACTTAGGTTGTGGGCAGGTCTTCTCGTGCTCTGAGACCAGAGTCTCAAAAGCACTTTGAAGTCTCTCCCTCCTGCAGAGTACTGCATCGCAATACATACACAAAACTGTGACCCTTGAAACCTTGCAAACGGCCCCACCGTGGAACGACTTTAGGTGTCGCTTCATAGTTGTCGTACCAAAGCTGTACGAACCAGGCTTCCCGCGACTCAGCACCATTTTGCACTGGTTGCAGGTAACTTTGTTCACGCGCCCCCTGGATACGTTACCATGAATGGTAAATAACCGCCACACCCAAAACTCGCGGCGAGTGCTAGCAGTAGGGACTTCCACTACCTCATCCTTGTCATCCTCTTCATCCTCCTCTACATCCTCATGCCTGTTCCCCTCTTCAGGCCCTTGGGGAGGTGGTGGTTTTGGAGGGGGTGGTGCTGAGGCAGATGTAGCACCAAGTGGCAGTAGAGGAGCCATGGATGCCATCAGGTTTCAGAAATAAATCTGGAATATTGGCAGCAAAATACACTGTGTTCTGTAAGGTAGCCAGAAACACAATGAGGATGAGCTCTGGGGTGTGGCATTTTATAGGGGTGCTGGTGTGCGGTTCGCGGACACCCGTGCTGTCCGCGGACAGAACAAACACCCCAAAAGTGCTCAAAAAGTTCTAAAAAGTATGTAGAAAGTCAGGGTTATTGTCTGGGACATGTGCTACGGTGCATTTTTAGTATAAAATACTGTGGATTGCCCGAAAAGGTACTTTTAAAATGTTCGGGGACCCAATGATGTCATCAATGACATTTGTGATGTTATCTTTGATGTCCTGGGTGTTAGTCTTAGCAGTGCACAGTGGTGGCACGAGTTATGGTTGCTTAACTTACCATAACTGGTGAATTTCAGGGGGTTTTCAATTTTACTTGGAACCATAACGTCCCTTTAGCAATGTTTTTTTACTGAATTTCATAGGTTTTTAGTAGCGCAACTTAACCATAACGTCCCTTTAATAACGCTTTTTTACGGAATATATATATATATATATATATGTATGTATGTATATATATATATATATATATATATATATAGAAGGTGAGAAAGAAAGGGAACTACAAGGAAAGGGAATAAGAGAAAGCAAGAGTGAAAGAGCAGAAGAGAAAGCCAAAATAGCCTAGTCAGGCGGAAGAGTAACAGACACCGCCTCTAGTATGGCCAAAAGGATAAAAAAGAAAGGACGAGGAAGCAATAAGTGAAACCCCAGCTGCTACGAAGAAGAGAGCAAGAGAGACGACAGAGCGGGAAGAGGAAAACAACAGAGGAGCCGAAAATGGCAGAAAGGGAAAGCAGACACGAGCACCATGAGGGAATGAATGAAAGAGGAGCTGGTGGACAGGCACAGAGAAATACCTGACGGTAAAGGGGAAAGTACGCTAAGATGACAGGTCAAGAGAGAGAGAAACTGCTGGAGACTGGGCAGCATACCGGGTACATGCCCAGGAGAAAATCACACAGAAAGGCGGGTAGTACTGCAAACAGAGGCTAACAGTCCAGGAACTGTACGGGCGAGTTGCAACGCGACGGAAAAGGGGGGGTGGCCTCTCTATAAACAGAAGCCTGGGAAGGCTAGAATGCTACACCAGTTCTGACAGTGGCTCAGTGGAGCCTTCATTTTTGCAAGACGTTCCACGGTCGAACCGTGACAGCTTCCTTCAGAAAGAGCAATGCTTTTCAGAAGTTACCCACACCCATTCCAGTCTGAAAGATTTCAATGGGGCACTGAAAACTTTATGCAAGCAGGCAAGAGAAAGAAACAGTGCTGAACTCCTCAAGCATCACTGAGGGTAGCCTAGCAGATTTTCTTTTTCAACAAAATTGATGACGTCCTATATGACATCGATAGAAAGTGCAAGTGTGCAAAATGCATGGGTATAAATGCAAGACTTAATAGAAACATTTTACAGCTAGACTTTTCGAGCATGCTATCAGGGGAAAGGCGAAGCCTGTCAGTATGTCATGGGCACTTATTGGAATGTATGCAAGTATTTTATTTTATTTGTATGCATTTAATTATAATGTGTTTCAGTTCTTACGAACTTTCACACAGATCAACTCCATCAATAATCACAATCTACCTTATACAACACACATTTCATAGTATCCGATAACAAAAAAAAACCCATTATTTTGTAAAAGGCAAAAAAGTATACTTTACAAAATTTACAAAATCACATAATCACCTTTAAAATCATCAAAACCTCATTGTGATCCATCCATCCAATAGGTTGTTAAACGGCCACATCTACAAGAGTCTGGCACAGGTCACCATTTCATCATTTAACCTAGATACCACATGCTGTGAGATTTTCTAAATTGCAATGTACAAAGGGATGTTACCCGAATTTAGAAAGTAGTACCAAAATTCACAAATTTTCATTGAATCGTAGTCATGAACACATTTCTCTAGATTACACATATAAATAGTTCCTAATTCCTTACATTACGTCAATAAGTGTTTTATTGACGCAGATAAATGAGCCAATTTACAAATCCGACAAGTTCTTTCCTCACAAGGAATTTGTATTTGACGACCCTGCATCATTAAAGTTGGAACCAGATTGGTCCCCAGAAGCAACACAAATCTCCTGAGAGCTGGAGACAGATTTGAAACCAAATATCTTTGCGCTTGCAAATATTTATACGTTACACTACCGATCTCTGAGTACATTTTTAGAGAGGCCAAAAGGTTGTAATATTTTTTCCAGTCACTGATTTTTGTTTCAAACTGAGTTTTTGGCTGATGCAGTTCCATATCCCAATTAGGATTCCAATCAATGGCTTCAAACAGCTTTAGGTTTAACTGACGAAAATCACCTAAAACTTTGTATCAATATCATTCTTTAAAGCCTTCCCATTAAATTTAACAGCGGACATTTGGGGTCCTTGGATGCTTTCACGTATAGTATCACCTGCCCCTTTTTAGCCAGACCTAACAGAGAGATCAGTCCCAGCTCCAGTCTAACGACTGCCATCAGAACACATTGAGGTAGGCCCAGGAAATGCTGCTAAAATGTTCCTTCCACCACCCTAAACCATTTATAACTCTCATTTGCTAATGCATCAAGGCCATACAGGATGGCCAGGTTATATAACATTATACTTCTGTGCAAGCTAATCCCGGCTATCCCATTCGAGAATCTTTTAATCAATGTTGTTAACAAAGCAGTGTTTCACTTCTTTTCTGCAAATAATTCAGGGACATGTTTCCTTCTACTGGATGGCACTCCAAGTATTTATACACATCAACCTGCTCAATTTTTCCCTCTGTAAGTTTAAGGGTGCACTTCTTACAACGTTTCTTGCTGTAACACATATATTTGGTCTTATCGATGTTTAATATCAAGTCGTTCTCCTTAGCATAGCTACATAATTCTCCAGCAAATCTTACCATTCCTATGTCGGTGTGGTCCACTAGGATTATGTTGTCCACCTAAGAGAGCCATCCGAAATGCACATGATTTACCTTAGGGGGCAATTACGAATGCTATGAAGCCTAAGAGGGAGGTCAGCAAGGTAAAGGTTGAAGAGCGAGACGCCAATACGCAACCCTGTTTTACTCCTTTATTCAAAATATTGGGCACAGTACTGGCCCTTCGGCTACTCAGCCTCACAGGTACACAGGTGTTATTGTGTAATTGCACCAGCAATTGCAACAACCATCCAGGAATATTATACTTAGATAACTTCCACGATTTAATTTGGTCAACAGAATCAACAGAATCAATGCTTTCTTTACATAGTGAGTTTCTTGTTAATGTGTCTAGCAACATGATGTTACGAGAAGTTACGAGAAGTTACGAGAAGTAGCGGATCTGCCACTTAAACCCGCCTGAAAGGTACCCAACAAGTGGGCTGAATCCACCCATTTCTGGATCTCCGTGGGCACAAACGTGGAGAAGATCTTACTGGGTACACCCAGCATGGAAAGCAATCAGTAATTAGACAGAGACATCCTGAAGGCTCATTTATTTACAGGAATGCCTCCTAATTGTGTTCATGAATCGGGTATGACCCTGACAGCACAGACTTTTAAAAATAAGATCTCTAATATACAAGCCCAGTACTCAGGGTCCTTCCTTAGCACTAAATTGGCTAAATGTTACTTCTAACAATGATGAAGGATTACCCTTCAACCTGTAGTTCAAGATTTTAAGTTTAAATAGAGGAGAACATCCTGTTTGTCCCCCAAACATTGACCCATATTTCCTTCATATTGACCTTATCGCATGGTAGGTACCTTCAGTCCTCCTAGTTGAAAACACAGTTCGTTTGTTTTGATATGAAAAACGAATGAATTTGGAGTACTACTCCCTTTCATTTCTTCCATGGAATATAATCAGTTAATCAGTGTGCTTCAAAAGACCGCGGTGTGTGCGTTTTGAGATGTGACTGCATGCTCACACATTATCTTTCAACATATCATGGAGATGAAAGTTACTCATTCCAAATAGATTGGGTTTGAAGCCTTGTGGTCGTGGCGTTCAGGCAGAAGTTACCAATTTAAGAACAGAGAGGTTCTAATCAAATATGTTCCCTAACATTTCGTTGATTTGGAACTTTAGTTTAAAGTATGAATCAATAGATGGGAAATGAACAAAGACAATCCACTTGACTGCCTCTTCTTCACGATTTTGTTTATAAAGATTAAACCGTGTTTTAAAAGAAAAACATATCACCTTTTTCATTTACAGACGTAATATGCTCTACCAGTGAAGTGATCTTTGATATCATGAGAGATGTCATCTGTGATGTGTGATGAATCCAGGGAATGTGTCCCTTCTCCCCAATGGGGAGCCACCCCCTTTTTGACTAAGGAGTTGAGCGTGCTATGCAATACTCTCCTTAATTGACTGGGGAGGTGGGATCCCATTGGGAGTGACCGCCCCTTTGTGGACTATCAATGCCCAAGTAAAGATACCATCCCACCTCTCTTTACTTTTAAATCCTCAATGGTTGTTGGTTACGTGGGGGTTGAACAGGGCCCCTTTAACTCGGATGGCTTAGTTTCTGATCTGTACTTATTTGTTACTGATTTCATGTGAAGACCAGGACCAATGTCATCTTCCCTTTCCTTCCAGGGAGGAACCCAAATACATCAGGAATACAGCAGCACAGCACAGGAGAGAATCAGCTGGAGAGCGAGAAACGACAACTTTTGCGGACACGCAGAGAAGGAGTTGCTCCATTGCAGGAGGAGCACAGAGCAAGGCAGACAGTGTGGTTAGCGGAGACTCCAAGCCTCTCACTGAAAGCTACCGCTGTGACAAAGGTGGAGACCCTGACGAGCAGAGGACCGCTGAGGAAGGAAGCAAACTCAAAGGAAACAACACGTACCGGCATCCTGTGTGAATGATGCTGAAGGTCCAAGAAGTTAGAAGCAACATGTAACAACCACCCACGCAGACCATAGGCAAATCCGGAGCATGGGTAAGCATGGCTCAGAGAGATCACCTCCATTAGCTAGCACCGCCACTGGAAGGAAGGTACGCAACCATATGCCAGAAGCCGTTTGAGGGTGGGTAGATCACAACCAAACCCACACGGGATTAACAACCTGAAAGCCCCACCAGATGGTGACAGAAGCAAGAACAAAATCCAGGCAGAGCTGATGCAAAGCCCACACAGGGTTAGCAATCAGAACACCCCCGGACGGGGTGACAGATGCAAGAGCCAAAACAAGACAGAGCAGGAGCCCACACAGGGTTTATGAGCCAAATATTCTAGGAGGCTAGCAAGCAGGGCTGAGTTACTAAGCAGAACGGGTTACCCCATAAGGGGGGGGGGTGAGAGAAACGATAAAGCAAACAGGGTTGACTAAGCTCGTAGCCTACAGGAGGCTAAGCATGCAAACTACCAGGAGGACAAAGAGCAAATGTTGTTTCAGTGATGAATACTGACCTATCAAGGTCAGGAAGAGACATGCCTGCAGATGGTACAAATTAAAAACAGTTTGGACTACCTGACGAAGACCTAGTTGTAACCAAAAAGGAACGCTGAGAGACATTTCAAGTATACCATCAGGGAAGTAGAAATGAGAGCGGAACAACAGGGATGATTGAGTTTACAGGAAGAGTGGAAGAGACAATTTGTGAAGAGAGGTGAGAAGAAACAGCCTGCAGAGAGAGAAAATAATCACCTTGGAGAATGAAGCAAGGGGTCAGTGTTGGGGAGTAAGATAAGGAAATTGGGAAGAGAGTAAGAACATTCAAGACAGAGAGAGTAATTGAGAGGCATTAGAGGAAAAAGATAGGAGTCTAATCGAGCAATTAAAAAGAAAGACATCCCAAGACAGGCATATCAGTAAGTGGGGATGGCTTGGTGTGACAGGAAGACCAAAAGAGATGACTGGAAGAGAAAGTGAGATTTACCATTTTTTAATGAGGATTAAGAAATCAAACACTGTGATGGGAGGGTAGCACCATACCTTCAGGAAACTGGAAGGAGCTATAGATACCAGCACTGGGATATTTTTCAGGACCACATTGGAATAGGGGAATACAGATTGGTGGGAGGAGGTTCAAGATGAATACATTACAACAGGGGACAGTAAGGAGAGACCAGGAATAAAAAAGGCAAGAAAGGCAGCCATGGGAAGCGACATCAGAGGATGAGGGCGGTTAGGATAGGGATGCACTTCTCCATCAAACCCCACCAGGGCCAGTAAGACTGTGCAGCAAGCAATACCCTGTACTTAATGAATTATGACATATCATGACTAGGATGTTGGGAATGTGGTTTGTTTTCCCACATGGACTTAAGAAATGGAATTGGATGCATGTAACTGCACGCACAGTTTTGGTTCCTTTTGTTGCTTTTGTATGCTGATGAGGGAGCGATTGAAGCGTTCTATGATATGAGCGGACTGTGGGGGCTAATCATGGTAATTGCTTGGTTTGGGGCGTGATTGAGCATTCCTCAATATGAGCCAACCTTGGGGCGTGTTAGGGTAATTGCTTGTTTTGAGTGAATAAGATCACCTACACTAGCTTATTTTTAATGCGCCTCGAGGGAGGAAGTGTCCACAGTGATCTGTAGGGTGACACTATTAAGAAGGTGATTTGCACTTCTTTGCCTATGAGTGATAGATAGAATATGCTAATGACTAAGGTGTGTAACACACCTATATGGGCGAGCAGCAGCCCTCGATTGGTTTCACCATGGTATACATCACAGGAGCACCTTAATTTGGGGCGTGGGTGAGATATGGCCGGTGTATATGGTTTTAAATAAAGATCTGGTTCTTTTTCTTCCCCTTTTGTTTCTGTCCATTATTGGATTGCCTGTCGTGATGCCAGTGCTGATGATATTTTGGCATCTTCAGTAATAGGTAGGAGATGGGTGTCATTTTAATTAGAAATTTGATCTCTGTGCTTTTTGGTACGGAAATATGGGTTCCTTGTGTGTATTGTGTTTAATGCAGTGTTGCTCAGAAGCCATTTGGAGGCTTAAATGAAATAAGGTTCCTACTAAACAGGACAGTCACATTATTTCTGCAGCTACATGGGCGTTTACTATGCACAATGAGCAGGTACCCTTATATATTAAGGTTTGTGTGTTCACAATTATAAATGAATCATAATGGTTTTGATCGTTGTTGGTAAACAGATGAATTCATATCTTTTGCGAATTAATGGGTGATGTGTTTATATCTCTCTTCCCGTGTACATCTCTCTTCCCATTTCTACTTTTTCGTAGTGATTGGATGTGAACTTCACAAGGGAAAAAAGTTTTTTATGCAAAATTTCACCCAAGATACAAGAACCAGAATGTCAGTTAGGATATACAAAGGACATCCCCTGATGAATGTCTAACCTACATGGTGTTAGGGACAGAAACATGTTGGTATTTTGAAATATGCACACATGAATTGGATTAAGATATTTATGTTTGTCCTGTTGTGACTTTGTGTTATGTTTTTAAGAATGTATTGTGACAATTAGATGTATTGTGCTTTCTGATTTTGATACTTGAAAGTCATCTTGTGGGTGTATTTATGAGTGTTTTAGGTTTAAAATGGTAATTAATGAAATACATTTGAACATGAAATTTTATTAAAGTCTGCTGAGTCCATTTTTTCAGGACTTACAGTAGTATGGAAGTAGAGTTCATCACCGACTATAATTGTTTTGAAATTAATTGCTAATTCCTATCCCTTCTTCGTGCTGATATAGATTCTGTCCACTCCAGAGTGTAGAGACAGGTGTTCCCTTGTATGGGTGACCAAGTGGGGTGTTTTTTCTCAACCTGTTGTGTACTGACACTTTACCATCTTACCATCTTAATATTTAGTTTGACCACTGTGATAGGCTCAGAAATGTGACCATTTCAAGAGGGGATGGGAGACCTTCTCAGTCAGTGTTAGGAAGCCAAACTGGGAGCATTCAAAGGCCTTTCTACCTAGGTGGGTGGTGGTATTTGACTGTATCTCATTTCCTGTCCCCTCCCCAAGTGCTAGCCTTTACATGGGCAGCACCAATTTTCATCATCCTATGCATCCTAACAGAAGCGTTGGACAAGTTCTCTCTTTCTTTTCCAAAAATGCCAGAGAAACCATAGCCATGAGCGAAGACCATTTGCAGGCAACAGCCCATCTGCGTGCCACACAAGCCAATGCCAAACACTAGTTGAGTAGAGAGAGAGAAAACAGCGAAAAGCGAGCCAGAACTCCTATTAACCTGCTTTGAGCACTACACAATCCACCTATCAGGACCACAAGGGGAGAGTGAGCAAGCGAACAAATAGCCAGAGCACCTACGCAGCTGGGCCAGATGATGCACATTGAACCACAGCCTTATCTCGCATAGTAGCAGAACCGCTGCTGCGCCCCTAGATGAACAGGGACTAAAGACAGAGGCGCAACCACTTCCTGGAACATAATTTACCAGGGAACAGGAATGTGGGGATAGTTTGGGTGAGGTCAGAAAAAGAGAAGGTGGCAAACTAAGATACCAGCAGGAGTAAGGATGGTGAAGAACGTGCAGGTGAATTGTAAATCAGGTGAGCCGTTGGTTAGTGAGTGCAAGTAGTACTATGTTCTGAGTGTGCATGAAAGAATAGCAAGTTAGTTTAGGAGAGGGAGTGTAGGGAGTGAATACGAACTGAATCGGAAAGTGGTAGAGGGTTGACTGAGTTGAAGGTGGGTTGGAGTTTGAGTGTGGAGGAGTGAGCAATAGCATGGAAGAGGGAATATCAGTCTGGAGGTAGGAGTGGTAGAGTGTAGGCAGGAGTAATAACATTGAAAGGTGGGGTAGGGAGTAGTAGAAGGAGTGAGAGATATCATAGGGACAGAGGAGGAGGGATGCAGGGAGAAGACAGGGTGACATTTGGAGGAAATGGGAGTAGGAGAGTAGAGTGAAGAGATGATAGTATGTAGAGAGGGAGAGAAATGACAAGACATGGGAGGAAAATAACTAAGTCAGGCAGAATGTCTGAAGGCACATGCCTCTGGTAGCCACTAAAACAGATAGTTTAGTGAGAGTCTAGTAGGTATCTGAGGGTACCTAGATAGAGAAGGCAACTGCATTTAGGTTATCACAATTAGTTATGTAGAAATTAGACAGCAGGAGGCAATATTCTCCATCTATTAACCCATGGAATAGGGACGCTTGGGTTAGGGTGGAAAATGCTACATCAAGACAAGAAAGGGGGGAGAGCCCTAGAACGCTGCTGAAACCTTGATTAATAACACTTGAACCATCATTGTGACTTGGAGTATCATTGGACCCATCTGTGACACCACCGGTATCCTGACACTGTGTAGTTTAGTTACTCACATTCATAAATAGAAACATTAAAAGTATCTTGGTTGTCAGTCTCAAATTCTGGTAGCACAAGTGATGAGGTGGTGAGCCCACAGCCTGCATAGTGGTTCCTTGCCCCAACAATCGCCCACTTACAAATCCCCAAAGTGAGCTAATGATACTTCACAAGGTGCAACATATTAGGTCTAACCAATCCCATGGTAAAGGGTAACCCAGTGATATAAAGGGTAGTGGTGGGCTTTTGAAGTAGCAGAGAAGCAAGCAGTGAAGAGGTACATGTGCAGAAGAAGAGGAAGGTGTAGAAGGAGTTGAACATTTAGGAGGAGGTAGAATGCAGAAGGTGTGGAAGTTGCAGAAGAACATGGAGGTGAATAATTAGCGGAAGGTGCAGAAAGAAGACAACAGGCAGTAGGAGTAGGAGATGCAGTGCTAGGTGGTGGAGTAGAGTGTTTATAGGTGAAGGTGAGAGGGAAGTGTAGGTCAGAGTAGGTGAACATCATGGAGGGGAGCGAGTAGAAGAGGTTGAAAGTGAAGATCAATGAGGAAGTAAGAGAGAAGAAGAGGTTGGACGAGGTGGGAGAACAGACAAGGATAAAGGAGGTGAAGAAGTGGAGAAAAAAACATCTGAAGAGAGGGACACTGAGAGTTAGGTAGGACGAAAGAATGGTAGTTGGGGGAGAGGTGAAGAAACCACAGAGATAACGAAGGACAGTTGAAACTACTGCAGAGATGAACAGGCAGTGAAAAATTGAGAGGAAAAACAACACAAGGCTAACTGTTGTCAGAGAAGAGACAGAGGAGGAAGAAGCACTTAGCCGGAACATCAACAGCCAGCTCAAGGGCAAGTGGACAGGCTCAATAACAGGCCCCGAGGCAAGACTAAGCATTGGCCCAGCAACGATGGAAGTAAGATGGGCTTGCCTAGTTTGTTCAGGACACAAAGAGTGGAACACAATCTAGAATTCCACTTAGAACAGAGAAATCCTACTGACAGCCCTCACATCAGAGATACTTTGTGGAACATGCTTACGAGAAGTCGAGAGCTCGGTTCTATGAATGATTGTCGACAATTTCTTGCCGACTTACACTTTCACAGAATTTTTTAAACCAACATTTACACCGGGAAATGCAGGAGTTTCCAACATCTCCCCTTACTGCGCCCTCCCCATATATACCTTACCCCCATTTAGCATCAGTATCTTTCAGCAAAAAAGGTGGGGGAATAAACAGGGAAAGAAAATTGGGTGAAAGTGTAGGTCGGAAAAAGTGGGGTACACCGTGAGCTCCATCAATAGTGTTGAGGATATCTTGGCAAACTCCCCCATCCAGAGGCTTAAGGGAGAGACCACTCATCCATCGAACTTTCTCTCATTATGGAAGCCATCCACATAAGCCGAGAAATTCCAAAGGGCAACTCAGGGAACTCTAGTGCTAGAGAGAAACTGGAGGCCCAGGGAAGTCTAATGTGATACTAGAAGGTTAAATATGCTTAGTCCAGGAGGCGAATCTTGTAATACCTTTTATACTACATGATCCTGAGCAGAGACTTACTTGCTTATTATAAGGCACACGATGCTGACTGATCATGCTGCGGAATGTGTGGGGGCTAGGGCAACCATTGAACAGGCCACGGAGACCCTAAGGGCCGAAATAGCGCAGAGCACTGCCACCCTGAGGGATGCTATGCAGGCCATGTCTAGGGACATTTGTGGTGAACTTGCCGGGTTGCGTTGTGCGCTCACTGAGCTCACCCACACCCTACAGGACGTGCATGCACGGGGGCAGGCAGGGACATCCTCCGCTGCCGGTTCTGCACAGAGCAGCCCCATCCGACGTTCCGGACGGAACCTGCGCTTCACAGCCAGGGGTGCCCCGGGGGCCGGGAGAAGGGGCTTGTAACAGCCTGTGGCCACTGTCACAGGCATCTGTTGACACTTACATGGGGTGTGTTGGGGTGTGCAGGGGGAGGTGGGAGGGGGTGTGTTGGGGTGTGCAGGGGGGAGGGGGGAGGCGGGAGGGGGTGTGTTGGGGTGTGCAGGGGGAGGGGAGAGGTGGGAGGGGGTGTGTCACGACGTTTTATGATTGAAATACACTTTTTGCTTTTCCGAAATGAAATGTGTGGACATTTTTATTGCATATGTGTGCTTTATTGGTGTACAGTCCACAGTGTGCATGTCCCAGAGACACACAGTGCCCCAAGTGCAGTCTCCATGTGATACACACCAGCCGTGTGTGCTAGAAGCAGTGGTCGATGATATTTTGGCGCATTGCACGCCCCTCCTGTGCATCGCCTCCTCCATGGGGTGCCGCCCCATCTGCACCCTCCTCATCCTCATCGTCAGGTGGTTGCATCAGGGGGCAGGGGCACATTCCGTCTGACGCACGTATTGTGTAGCATGACACATGCCATGACGATCTTTGCCACCTTCTCATGGTGGTACAGGAGTGCCCACCAGACCTGCTGAGGCATCGGAACCGTGCCTTCAATAGGCTGAATGTCTGCTCTATGACCACACGGGTATGTGTATGTGCACGGTTGAAGTCCTCCTCGTGCTGCTTCTGCGGGTTCGGGACTGGTGTAAGGAGCCACCTCTTCAGGGGATAGCCTGCATCACATGTATGTAGGCAAGAATGTATGTGTCAGTCATGACGTCTGATCAAGAACATGATGTGCCACCATGGCTTGCATCCAACTGTTACTTTGGCTCACTTCTACATGCACTAATTGATTCACACAATGCAACCAGTATATGCTCATGGCTCCCATGGCCTGTTTTGCATGCCATCACCCAATGTATGCAGAGGGGTGGAGTGCATTGTGAGTGCCCATCCACTGTGTCCGTTCATGCCGTTTGGTTAGTTGGCCTGGCACATGTCCTGTGATGGCAATGCGCACATCATTGCAACATTGCTGTGGGCCTCATCATGACCCCAGTGAGCAATGCTGATGTAGACAGGGACATTTTGGGGGCCCTGCTGTCTGTGTAATGGTGTGTTGATGTTTCTGTCCGTCATGTGCCTCCTTCGTGGGCAGTTATGGGGGACAGGCCTATCGGTTGATGGTGTTTGGTTACGTGCATGTAGGTGCTTTTCATTGTTGACAATGTGGTCTGAATTGGTAGAATGAACTTGGAGATGGTTGTGTCATAGTTGGGACACAACCTCATTCACATGGTAGGGCTGCATACATTGGGTATTGGCTTTACTGGTGTTGGGTGGAGTTTGGGTTGCTTTAGGGTATCATCTGTCTCCGTTCTCTCTGCTACTCACAGCCAATTGGAGTATGCATCATTCCCCCCCCTCTTTCAGCCAGGTGGAGTATGCATCATTCCCCCCCCCTTTCAGCCAGGTGGAGTATGCATCGGTACGTCATTCACCTACCCACTTCACATTTCCATGGTCATGACATTGGACTCACCGAGTAGCCAGAATCTTGGGCCTGCATGTCGCTCCATGTAGCATGGTATTGTGGAGTTCCTCAGGACCATAGAATCATGGGTTGATCCGGGGAATCGGGCACAACAATGTGTGATGATCTTGTTGGAGTCACAGACCATTTGCACGTTGATTGAGTGGAACTGTTTCCGGTTGCGGTACGGTACCTCCATGGCACGTGGAACCACCAATTCCACATGGGTGCAGTCGATGGCACCAATGCAACCAGGTATGCCGGCTAGTGCATGGAAACCCACTTTGGTGTTTGCAATCTCCTGGGCAGTCCGTGGTAATGAGATGTGGTCGTCTGTGTGCTTGAGGAGGGCATCGAGCACTTGGATGAGTGTTCGTGAGAATAATGGTTGTGAAATGCCATGCAAGTGCCCCA
Source organism: Ambystoma mexicanum (assembly GCF_040938575.1). Classification (NCBI taxonomy): domain Eukaryota; kingdom Metazoa; phylum Chordata; class Amphibia; order Caudata; family Ambystomatidae; genus Ambystoma; species Ambystoma mexicanum. The sequence continues at coordinate 648,577,101 of NC_090922.1, read as the reverse complement.
CTGTGTGCTGGTAGGTGCCTGTGGCCAGGAAGTGGAGTACAGACACTACCTTCAGTCGGGGTGGGATGGCGGTTCTAGTTTCTATCATGCTGACGATGTCGTTGTGTGTCATGTCTACGATGGCGGTGATGGTGTCCCGGTCCAAACGGTACAGGGTGTGGATCTGCTCAGCAGTGAGGTTGAATGGTTTGGCTCTGATGCGTGGGATTGGGGGCTGCCTGCGTGGTGGCACTGGCTGTGCTGGTTGGGCTTGCTGGGCCTGCCTTGCCCTCCTTCTCCTCCTGCGTCTCCTCTGTGCTGCCTGTTGTTGTTGTTGCTGTTGTAGCACTTGCATTGCTATCAGGTCCTCCAGCCCCGACATTGCTAGTCGTATTGGTATCATTGTGGAGTGTGACTGGGTGTGGGAACGGGTGGGGTGTGCTCTTTTTGTACTTCCTGAGTCTGTATTACCTTCACCTGTGCTGTTTCTGTGCACCTGTGGCAGCTGCATTCACTTTACATGGCCATTTACGGTTGGTTCGCGATGGCGTAATTAGCACCATGGCGGTAAGGTACTTAACGGGCTGGGTAATGGCGTTAGGTGCATGTCCGCTTGGGTCGGCATTCGCGTACCTTTCCGCCATGGCGCTAAGTACGGTGTGGGAGGTCGAGTGCGCGCGCCCTTGGCACAGTTAGCGGCAGCGTTAACTACGATGCCGCTAATGGCATCGTAGTTAACGGTCACGGGTCATGATCGGACCTAGCGGAAAACGATGGCGGTAACCATTTACCGCCATTGTTTTTCACTTAGCGCCAGGGTCGTAATGAGGCCCACTGTATATGGGGACTTTAGACTTCGCCCCTTCTTCATCGGCATCCCTCTTTCAGGTTCACTCTTGCCATTCTTGTCAATCATGCTTTTTCCATTCAGCTATTACGATGCAGGATTCACTTCCCTTAGCATCACCATCATCTGTCGCTCATAGACTTTCGACTGTACAGAGGATTTTAGAAGACCCCTGTATGACCACTTTGACCCCTTTTCTTGCCTTTCCCATGGCCTTATGGTACTGATGGTTCCAACAATTGGGTAATCACCCAGAGTTTTCCCGAGCGAGCACCCACGTGGTGCCTAACTCCTCTATTGCTGGTTTTCTTCCTTTTAGCATCAATAGCTCTTTATGCTTTCAGAGTTCAATTAGCTGTTTGCTACTTTTCGTTCAACACAGTTCCATTTCTTATCGACTCTCCCCTCGACTCACCGGCTATGATGAACCACTTGGCTTTCTTTCTCTTTGGAGTCAAGGTTGGTACACGGAGACAAGCGTCTCTCCCCCGGTTGATTATCAGCGGAGGAGGGTCTCGTCTACCGTTGACATCTGCTGCAACACACGCTGGCTATTGTTTGTGGTCTTACAATTCCTTCTGTGGAGGTTTGACGGGCCTTGGTCGGGAAGGCCAAGGTCGCTTCTCTCCTTGTCACCCTCTCAGTTTGTGCCGTCTTTCTCCTGCTCTTGAACTGCCATGATGAGTTAGCTCTCACATCATGCAGTCTGCCTTGCTTGCATTGCACTCTTGTGCTCCATCTTTTATCCCTGTGGGGAAGGGAAAGGGCCATCAATTGTGTGCGGTTCTGGTTAGTTGCCTGACTTTGCCTGACCATGGTGTTGGGACATGTCAGGTAAATAGCTCGAGTGTTAGTCCATCATCCTTCGTAATATGCGAAAGTATGGGGGGTAAGGTGTTTGTGTATCCTTGGGGAAAAGGTGTCATCAGAAGGGGGATACCGTGTCTGACCCGTCGGTGTCCCCCTTCTACTCCTGGAGGACCCTCCATCCAGGAGATCCTCCCCCACTGGTCCAAACCCAGGAATCCAATAGTGATGGCCGTGTCCTGTCCACCTGGAAGACAGACTACCGGGGACTAGTCAGGGAGACATCTTCCGGTTTCTCACACTTCCAAGGACTGCCTGTCCACCTGTTCACAGACACACCAAATAAGTTAAAATAATATTAAGATTTCATTTCATTTCATCAACATTTAGAAAAGAAAAAGCTAAATTGATTAAAAGAGCATACAAGATTAAACATTTAAGCAAACGAATGCCGCACAGACAAAAAGAGTACAAAGGATAGATAGTAAAAAGAAAGAAAAGCAAAAACAAGATAAGAATAGAAGTAGAAGAGAGAGAAAGAAGAAGAAAAAGAAAATAGCAACAATAGAAAAGAAAAAAGAAAATATCCATGCGGCCAATCCACATCTTGATAGTTATAATCGCTGCTTCTTGCTTAATGCCATTCTGTTCATTACATCCTATCGAGTGAATAAAGGCATAGAAAATTATCGGACCTCAAAACCCCCATAACTCTTTTACTTCCGCCTCTGGTTTATGTCTGCATTATGTCAATCTCCTGTTGAAACAGCCCAATTTTTGCTACAGCCTGGCCAACTGCTATAGTTATCGGAGTATTTTGACCCGAAGTCAGCAAGTTACAAACATTTTCTGAAGTCAGCCATTCTACTGTGTCCACAAATTTGAAAAAATGGCTTACTCTTATATCCCAAGTCACTTTGCATTTTCGAAGCAAGTGAGTTAAACTTTGTTTAGATGGTTCTGCACAGGTATCGCACAGGGAGACGGCTTTGTGTTGTAGTCTCTGCATGTTTAAAATTTCTCTTGTGTGGATAAGATTTAGGCGAGCCCTGAGAAATCTATTTTGTGACTCCCCATTTGGGTGTTTTTGCAGATATTTCGGCAGTTGCCCCATCTTTTTCTCCACTACGAGAAAACTGTTTGTAGGTTTTATGCATCTCATTTGTATCCCTGTTCTAATCCAGTCAAGTGTTTCCGTTTCTTTTTTCACTTTCAGAGGATTGGCCATCAAGACTTCTACTGATGTATCCGCTTCCAACAAAATTCTAAGAACTTTTGTTTCTAGATGTTTAAGTACCTTTGACTTCTTCTTTTGCATCTGAAGTTTTATGTCCTCATATAGCAAGTTTACTTGTGATTCTTTTATCAACCGATAAAGTGAACGCAGTTTCCAATCTACTTGTTGCTCCGGGAATTTCAATCCGAGTACAAACCTTAAGGCCAACATGGGCAGACAGTTTGGCAGGCCTAGTGATCTTTTCCATAACTGACCTACTTTTTGCCAGTCTATCTCCCAGAGGAATGGATTGGCCTCCAGGCCATATAGTATCACAGGGATAATTTTTGCGACAGAAAACTTTATCAACGGTAAAATTGAAAATTTACAAAGTTCCCGTAGAATTTGTGGTACTGCTTTCTCCACCTTTTTCCTTATTTCTTCTTCAATTTTATTAGTTGATGGAGAAGCATGTATCACGTACCTGAGGTACACTAACTCTTCTGTTCTTGGGATCACTTCGCCTCCGAAGAACCAGCTTGTGTAGTTTACATGCTTTTTTGGGAGCTCAATACCAAGATTTTTGATTTCTCTGGGTTTACTAGGAGACCATTTACTTTGGTGTACTTGCTTAGGCCATTTAATAAGTGTTGTAGCCCTACCGCTGTTCTGTCGATCAGGTCTATATCGTCCGCATAGGTGAGCCAAAAAACCTTGGTTGCATGCAGTTTGGGGCTTGCCATTGCACATGATTGCAAAACAAACCCTAGATCTCACAGATACTGATTGAAAAAAAATGGTGCTCCTAAGCAGCTTTGTCTCACTCCTTGTTCAACATTAATGGTCATACTTAGATGTCCAGCCTCATCTAATCGTACCATCAACGAGGGATCCTTATGTAATTCAATTAATATTGCCAGTAAACCCCTCGGTGCTCCCCATTTTCTCATCTTCTACCACAAACGTTCTCTATTGACTAAGTCAAACGCCCTGGAGAAATGTATCCATGTGCCATATATAGGGCCTTCTCCAAACTCTTTTGAGTGTTCTGCCAGCAGGGACAGTGTTAACCCATTTAATGTAGTGGCCATGTGCTTTCTGAACACAGTTTGAAATAATTTAGAGACAAGTTGTATCTCCAGTAGTCCATTCATGCTCTTGAGGATGGCTGATTTGAGGGGTGTTTTGGAGCGGTCAACCCACTGGATATTCCAATCTTCTTCTGATCCTGTGATGACCTGCTGCACCTCCTAATATTCAGAGCTGGCGCAAGATGACTTGCCCCCTCCTCCTGAACCTCCAGTCCAATGATTTGAACGTCTGCATCCTCATGCTCCGTTACCAACAAAAATACAAAAGTAAAATGTAAAAAATGTAACAACATAAATTTCACAAAATCAAAAATTAAGAAGGGAGAGATAAAAGGAATAAAAAAGAAAGCAAAAACACATTTCAGAACCTAAAAAATAATGAAGAATTAAAATGTCTTTAACTCTACTTGCTCACAACAAAGCAATGGCCATCTGGCACGTATGACAATGCTATACATGTGAACTATGCCATGCTGATTAGAGCAACAGCATATATGATAATTTCCCATAATTGACTTGTTTCATTCAATCAGAAACAAATTCCTATTCAAGCAAATGTATGAGACATTGATATGTTGAAATGCACATACTTTTAAGTTTCAACCAACCAGTGTTAGGCAATTATGTCAAAAGAATCTGGACTTCAGGAAAGGACATTGCAATGTCCACTGAAAAAATAAATACACTTCTTTCACATAGCACACGCATGTACAAAACCTTTTCCTGGACCCTCCATTCATCCTCGTTCGATACTAAAGGGCCCTAAATTGACTTCTTTTTACATCTTTGAATATTTTCTGAACGCATGAACATAACCGGTGTTGTCACTAAGCAACCTGATAACTATTTCCCAAGAGTTGTTAAAAGTGCGTTTGCTACCATAAATTGCGCCCACAACCAATTGTTAAAGCTAATTGAGCAGTTTAATGTAAATCAACACAGCTGACACGCTCTTCTTCCAAGGCTGCATAATTATATCACATCATTTTTGTGCATATTAAACATAATCATATGTAACAGACCAAATATGACAAACAGTCAGGCCCAAAAACCAAAAAGGGGCGGGCAAGGTAGTGTTGAATGCCGCACAAAAATAATAGTTACCCAACACAATAAATCAAGAATATGCATTGACAAAAATAAACAGTAGTTGAAAAACACCACGTAATAATCAATGAATTGCATGAAAAGGGTATGAAGTATTGGCAATGAATTAGCCAGACGTTGAGAATAATTAACAAGCATGGTGAAAAGAAACAAAAAAATAAAAATGAATTGAGGTTAGGAAAATACAAGACTAAGGGCAGTCGTGCATGCACAAACATGGTCTCCCATTATGCTATGAAATTACAAAGCAGGAATTGCCACATTCAGAAAGGGTGGTTACCTTACAGGGGCTTGAATCAAAACACTAGTGAAAAGAAAAAATAAAATTAATATAAATGTCAGATTACTGCAGGAATACCCGGGCACATTGTATAATCCAAGGTTATATATTTGCTTGATGCAAATTGGCTCATATAGATAAAAACTAATTGGCTATGATAACCTTACCTATTGAGTTATGTAATTAAGGAAATCAAAAAGTGCAAGGTGCGTTCACTGGCTCCACTGCAATTATAAAACACGTGTAACTTGTAAGTCATTGTGCAAAAAACCATTACAGATTAACGTAAGTATAGGCATGTGAGAACATACCTATATGGTTGCAATTGCAATTAAACTCTATTCCCAGATGATGAATGCAATTGTGAAAAACATGAGAGTCAGCATGGAAGCAGCACCACGTACGAGGGGAGACAAAGAAAAGAACAACCAACCATGTTAGAGGTGCTGAACGATCCTCATCGTAAACGCAAAATTGCGAGAGTCACTTGGGTATAGCTCCTGCTTAGATCCCAAGAGTACATGTGCGCATCCAATCTGTTGCTACTACTCCCTGCTACAATGGCAGAACACCACTAATTACCATCCAAAATTAGGATTTTCAAATTAATGTTGCAATACGTTTTCACCTCTTTGCACTCCCTACTCTTCCTCTAGGAGCATCCTTACATCTTTCCTGGAGGCCAAAGTTCATTAAACCCCTTCTTATATGTTTTTACTTTATTTTAACACATGAATATTGCAGAGTTTTCAACTAACAATGCAATATCTGATTATTTCACAAGCCTTCATTTTGTTTATACTTTCTTGTGTAATGGCGGCCCAGCACCTCAAACTACCAACTAGAGGCAAAGTAAAAATATAATTTTAAAGTTAATTCTGAGGGACAGCTATTACCTCTTTGCACCCACTAGTTTCCCTCTGCTGCCATCCTGTACCTCTCATATTGGACAAAATTCCCTAAAGCCCTTCTTATATATGTTTTTTAATCTTTTTCTTATGTAAACATGATGTTGTCACAAAACAATGTGTTTTTGTTTTTGTTTTTTATGAACCAGTTTGCTCATCCCTTCTCAAAAGTATAGATATAGAGCCGGATTCATGGAAAAGTGTACAAAAATCCCACAACGCACACGCGCCGAGAACATCACTGCACGAGCCTGCGCACAAAGGTTTTTCTGCGTGCTCCACGTATTCATAGAATTGTTTGTGCAAAGTAACCGTATATGCAATTTGAGGCCGGAATGCCCCCAACACACCCCCGCGCAAATCAAAAACAGCCAGAAACAGCCAGCTTTGCATGCTCTCCGGGCGCAAATACATGCACCCTCAAAACAGGGTGTGGAGTCCCCTGTACGCAGGCCTGCATCTCAGAGACCCTGCGCGGGGTCCCCCGTAACTGTCACCGGCACCCCGACAACATGCATACAATTTATTGTAACACGGGTAAAACTCAGAAAATCTGCATGTGAACGGATGTAAACCGCTGCTGCACTCCATTACACTGTGCACAAGCACTCCTAACTTAGATTGGAACCCCAGCTGCGTGCATGCACCCCTAAATCCAACACCAATCTAACCTCTGCGCAGTGATTGCAATGCCCAAGTATCTGTACGTCTGCCTTCAGGTGGGAGATAGTATGAGGGCTTTGTGTGGTTATTTCCCTGCCGGGAGGTTGCACGGTCGGATCCCTGAATACGTATTGTCTTGTGCAATAGTGGGCGTGCGATAGACTGCCTGCATGCCGTCCCTCGTAACACCCCATATTTTATGTTCCGCCCCCTTCCCTGCCCTCTGCTCAACCCATGACCACTCTCTACTCTCTGCATGGTGTCTCACGCAAGACATTCAGCAGCTCGCAGGGGCATGCCGGTCCGCCCAGGAATCCACGTAAATCCAAGGAAAATCCTGTGCATGCAAGCTCCCTATTTTCTGCGCAAATAATTCCATACATCAGGCCCATAATGCTTAATACAATTCCATATATGCTAATGAACCAACAATATTTTAAAGTTACAATTCTTCAAAACCAAAACATAATAGCATTTATGAAAAAACATTTACCTACCTTTTTGTGCATCCACAGCTGGGCCACAAGGCCTCATTACGAGAACGGCGGTAGCCATGGAGCTATTAGCTCCATGGCTGCCACCTTTCCGGGCTTCATTACCGGGTTCCTGCAATGGGGATTTACCAGGTTACTCCGAGATAGGAGGACCCGGTAAATCCTCCTGCAGGAACCCTTCCCCATTCCCATTTGAGCCCCCATAGGGCTCAATGGGAATGGGGAGGGAGGTAATAACGGGCAGATTACATCTGGCCCGTTATTGCCTCCCTCTTCCCCTCGTGGAACCCGGAAAGCACGCCTTGTTTTACTAGGCGTGCGATCAGGGTCCCGCGATGGGAAGCTTGTAATCAGCGCTCCCGGATTGAAGGGGGCTGGTGCTGTACCGGCCCCCTTCAATCCGGGAGCGCCAGGGTCGTAATGAGACCCTATGTCTCTCAACTTCATGAGTCTAGTAATAATCGCTAGACTGTTGCAGAACATTTTTTTTTAAAACAGAAGGTGAGTTGGTGAAATTTATCACAACAAATATTTTTAAAAACACTTTTTTCAGAAGAAATAAGTGCTTTATAAACTAAATCTGACTATTTTTTCTAGTGAGTTTAGAGGCATAGGGCCTCATTACACGTTGTCTGGTAAAAATCGGAATTTAACGGCATGGCGCTATCAGAGTGTCGGCCCTCGCAAGAGGCCGCTAATAGCGTCCCATCACGAGTACGCAGACACGAGCATAGCGCCATGCCATAAATGACCGTACCCCCCTGCCGCTAAATTCCCCAAATCGCCCCTTACCGGCGTCGTCCAAACCGTTGATAGCGCCTCTGCCCTCCCGCCACCTGTAAACAGCGATCACCGCTATTACCGGTCACCGTTAAAAAGCGGAACCGGAAATTACGCCATCGCACAGGAACGGGAAAGAGCACGGCGGCCATCTTTAAAAACGCAATCCATTGCCATCCTCTGCATCCAGGACATATATCCAGGGAACTCCGACCAGGAACCATACCGGATAGCCCGAAGATGCCGAAGGCCCTAAAAAAAACAGCTGATCGCCAGCGTAAAGAAAAATTTTCCAATGAGGAGCTTGTGATGCTGACCACCACACTTGCTGCCAATGCAGAAGTAGTGTTTGTGAATAACATGCGGAGGGAGGCCCTCCTTAAGAAAAAGGCCATCTGGGCCGAAGTCGCACAAAAAGTCAGTGCGGTGGGCACTACCACCCGGAGTGTCAAGGACTGCCGCAAGAGGTGGGACGGCCTCCGGGTCCGTGTGTGGAATATATTATCAGTGAACTGCAACAAGGCAATGGGCACAGGAGGTGGCGCAGAGTCCCCATTGAAGTTGAAGGAGTGGGAGGAGATAGGTGCCTCCACGATTGGAGTCAAATCGATCGAAGGGGTCGGAGATATGGAGCTTGGCGTGGCCATTGCATCCGATGGAGGTGAGTGTATACACCAAACAATGCGCAGTGAAGGGTGAGGGGTCTCTCAATCATGTGTCCATATGAATGCCGTGGATCCAGCCACAAACAGACATGCATGCATCACCACATACCCGTCCAAAACATGGCCAATCATGCATGAGCCAGCCAACATCCCCACACTGAAGAGCCCAAATGCATTGAACGGCATGACGTATGCATCCTGCATAAGGCAGGTCGACCCATAGATGATGATTTACCCCTTTTCTCACCCCTGCAGGATCACACACGGAAACTGAGGAGCCACACACTTCAACACCTGCTCCCGCACGCAGGAAAAAAGCCAGGAGGGATGCCACAGGGGACACCGCCACATCCTCTAGGGGACCCAGGAGGAGTGACCATGATCACAGGGACAAAGGCAGCAGGAGCAGCAGTTCCACGCAGCCAGAGGCCATGCCTGCTGCCGTCGTGGCACCCGCGGGAGTGTGTCTCTCAGCAAGTGAAGGCAGCATTGAGGGAGTGCACTCTGCTGCCACCAGCTCAACGGGTGAGGCAGCAGCCACTGCCCCACTTTCTTATGCAGAGGTAGCACCTGGCATTGAGGATTTGAGTCAGAGCCCCATACCGACACGCCCCTTACTGTCAAGCCCGATGTTCTCACCAGGTCCGTTTAGCCAAGGCGGATCACCCACCCACAACCAAGATGTGTCATGGAGCCCCCAGGTATCCTCACCTGATGCCAGTGCAATGGATCCAGACGCATCAGCCATCCCACCGGCAGCCACCATGCAACATGACCTCCCAGCCATCTTTCAGCGGCATACCGAAATCACTGCTCTAGTAGGGCAACATGTGGCTGAGACAGGGCGCCTGAGGGAGGACATTGGGGCATTTGCACAGCAGACAAGGGAGTGCATGGAGGCATGCACCACCCGGATCTGCGATGAAATGGCCCAACTAAGGCAGGCCATAAACAGCATTGCAGATGCAATTGAGCGCAGATGCCCACTCCCAACGCAGGAAGAACAGGGCCCCGCCTCCTCAGGGAGTTCACAGCAAACTAGCCCCCTATGCCAGTCTATGCGCAACCTGAGGCGCACCACATCACAACCACCCGAAGACGGAGCAGGCACTGACAAATAGGGCCATCAAGGACTATCTGCCACATGTGGAGAGGGACACGGTCATGCCTTGAGGCCGTGCCATCGCCTCTTGCATGTCCTGGCGGAGCAGTTCACCCATACTCATCCACATCCACATCATGCTCATCTGGTGGTTGCATAGTGGCATGGGCACATTCTATCAGATGCACATTTAGTTGTGCCTTACACATGCCATGGTCATCTTCACCTTGAATCTGGGGGTTTGTTGGCTGCCCTTGTGGTATTTCTGGGTGCCCTGGTGGTGCCTGCTGCGCCAGTCTTGCCCTCCTCCTCCTCCTCCTCCTTCCTCTCATCTGTGCTGCCTGTTGTTGTTGGTGCTGCACTGCAATCATGTACACAGGCCCATGTCATGCTGCTGGTATTGGGACCATCTTGCTGTGGGAAGGGGAGTGGGAAGGGGTGTGGGAAGGGGTGTGGTGTGCTCTTTAGTGCTGCCTGTCTCCATTGCCTCCACCTGTGCTGATTGTGTCCACCTGTGGCAGATGGGAACACTGCTCAGGTCTGTTAACGTGTGGTTTTCGTTGCTGTTATTAGCGCCCTGCCGGTAACTGCTTTTTGGGTCTTTGGGATGCCGGTATTGCCATGTACGCATGGGTTGTGATTGCGTGCTATTAGCGCCATGGCGCTATTTATGGTGTGGGGGTCGTACTTTACGGGTCCACTAATAGCGGTGGGTTCGGGTCGTGATCGGCTTGGGAGACTAACGTTGCCGGTATTTCGTTACCGGTAACGGTTTTCACTTACCGGACAACATGTAATGAGGCCCATAGAAATACATTAGGTGGAGCCAGAACATACTGCTGGACACATTCAAAGGAAGATAACTTCATCTGTTGAGAAATAGAATGTATTCTACATCCCAAAGGAGAAACAGACTATGGCAGGGTGGTATATATCACTATAACAAATTTGTATTTGTATTTATTTATTTATAAAGCACAGCCAGGCCCTGGGGCATACGGGCGCATCAGTTTAGATCAGGTTACAGAACGTTGCAACTACATACAGATTAGTGTTACAGATACATACATGTTGCAGTTGCAAGCAGTAAACAATGGATGATACAGTTAAATAATATAGTATAGTATTTACAATATAAACAGTGGGGCAGGCAGCAAGTCTAGGATCCGGGAGCTTAAACTGTTATTGTATCCAAGTCCTGAAGCCAACGCTTAGTGTTACTCTTAAATAAGTGGAAGGAAGGTTCTGATCTCAGGGGAGTGGGGAGTGTGTTCCATAGCTTTGAAGCCAGTACAGGGAAGCTAGCTCCTCCCGAGTTGTGGAGTTTGAATCACGGTATGGACATAGTGTTTGCTTGAGCTGCTCTAAGTGGTCTTGAGGACATATGTGGGGTGAGTTGGTTAGTAAGGTAGGCTGATGCAAGGTTGGCTCTGGCTTTGTGTGTTAGGGCAAGGGTTTTGAGAGAAATTCTATGCCCTACTGGGAGTGCAAATTGTGTCTAGTCTCAGAAATATGCGACTTTTTAGGGATGTTGAGGGCTGCCCTGATGGCATTATTTTGTAATACTTGGAACTTGTTAATGTTTTTGTGGGTAGTACCTAAATAGAGGGCGTTACAATACAATAATCTAATTTGGACTGAACTAAAGTTCTAGTTAGTGTAATGCCATTAGGTGTAGAGATGAACGGCCTGCAGGTGGTGATAAGTTTACAAGTATATGCGGCAGATGATGCTACCACATTAGTTTGTTTGGAGAAGGATAAGGTGGCATCAAGGTAAATGCCAAGGGTTTTAGTGTTGTTTGACACGGTGATGGGATTGCCATCTATAGTGAATTATTTGAATGCAGTATTTAGTTTTTTTAGTTTAGCGTGAGTACCAAGGATGAGCAGCTCAGTTTTTTTGTCGTTAAGACACAGACCATGTTATGCCATCCACGCTTGTATTACTGTGTAGATTTCGTTAAGAGTATTGCTGTCAGTTGCATAGTCTCCAGTGATAGGAATGAGTATCTGGGTGTTGTCCGCATAGTTAGTATACATGACACCCAGATAGTCAAGGATATCGAATAGGGGCTTCGTGAAGACATTATAGAGCGTTGGGGACACACAAGAGCCTTGCGGGACCCCACAAAGTACAGGCGAAGGTTCAGCCAAATCAGTGGGAGAGAACACCCTCATAGTTCTGTTCGCCAAGAAGGAGCTGATCCAGGCAGTGGCTGCATCGGAGAAATGTGCTGCAGATTTCAGGTGGTGGTAGAGCGTTTGGTGGTTGACCTAATCAAAAGCTGCTGACAGATCAAGCAATAAGCTAGTTTACCATTGTCTTTTAGAATTTGGCTCTGAGTGATAAGATCTATTAAGGCAGTTTCCGTGCCGTGTCTAGGTCAGAAACTGGATTGCCTTAGTCCCAAGAGATTGTTAGATTCTAGATAAGCCTGTATTTGCAGGTAGGCTGCTCTATCCAATATTTCTAGTAAAAAGTGTACCGTTGTTATAGGCCTATAGTTAGACGGGTTGGCTGGGTCTAGGGTCGGTTTTTTGATTAGTGGAATGACCCAAGCGTCTTTTAAGTTATCAGACACTACTCCAGTTTTGAAAGAGGCATTGATAAGGTTAGTAATAAATGGGGCAAGGTCATGTGCTGCTGCTTTGATGATCGGAGCAGGGCAAGCGTCACCTTGGCAGTTCGATGGTTTGAGTTTCCTAATGATATTTTCCACTTCCCAAATTGAAAGGGGTGAGAAACTAAATGGTTTACAAGTAGGCTCAGATGAGGACGTCTTATTGGGAAGTTGTTTGTATTCAGGGTCAGAGAGTAACAGACATTTTTTCATGTTCACCTCAGTTCATCTCATTTCTCTCCGAGTGGGCAGACCTCTCCTCCTCCCTCCTGGCCTCTACCACTCAACTCCTCCTCCTCGGTGACCTAAATATACATTTAGACTCTCCTTGCTCCTTCTCTGTACTCTTCCGTGACCTCTGCGACTCCCTCTCCCTGTCCATCCTCCCTTCTGGCCTGACTCACTCTGCAGGGCACACACTCGATGTCTTGATCTCCTCTGACCTCCCCTCTCCATCCCTCTGTCCACTCCTCTCTCCTGGAGCGATCACTCCCTCCTCTCATCTCTCCCTCTGTTCCCCCCAAGCCAAGCCTACCCCAACACTGCCACCTACCTTCTCAGACATCCTGCCCATGAAGCGTGTGTCAGTTGAGGCTTTTGCCGCCACTTTCTCTCCCCCCTCCACCTTTGGCTGTCTCTCATCCTGATACAGCCCTGTCTCTGCTCTACTCTTCAATTTCTGATACACTTGATGTTCTTGCCCCTGTCATGAGGATCCGTTTGAAGTCCAAAGCCAAGTGCAATTCCTGGTATGACTCTGACCTAGCTACACTTAAACGTAAGTGTAGGGCAGCTGAGAGGAAATGGAGGACTTCCTGTTCATCCTCTGACAAACTGGCCTGTCGCCTGCTACAAAGGCAATACCGACTCTCTGTCCTCACCAAGAAGAGAGTCCACATTCAAGCTCGTGTCTCTGCGGCATCTAAAACTCGGCCAAACTCTTTAAAATCTGAAAGGAGCTGGCCAACCCTGCTGCAGTCTCTACCCCTCCTGCTGCCTCCCAGGCTCTTTGCAATGCCCTTGCCTCTCACTTCATTTCAAAAGCCCAGGACATCCTGTACACCCTCTCCAGCCACACTCCTCCTCTTCCCTCTCCATCTGTGCTTGCTGACCCTCCTTTAGCCACCCTCCCACCATCCTTCTCGTCCTTTCCTCTTTTGACCCCTGACGAGGTTGCTAGACAAGTCCGATCTATGAAAGCCTCTTCAAAACAGGTTCATCCCTCTTCCTCTAAAACCATCAAGGACCACATTGACACCCTCGCTCCGGCCCTTGCTGATTTTTGCAAGCACTCCTTTGCCTCTGGATCCTTCCCCTCCCCTCTGAAGCATTCCTTTGTGCATCCTCTTCTCAAGAAACCCACAGCTGATCCTACTTGTCCAGCTAACTATCGCCCAATTTCCATTACTCCCTTTCTTGGCAAACTCCTGGAAAAGTTGGCCATCTCTCAGCTTAACCTTCATTCCAATTCTGTTGGCTGTCTCCATGACCACCAGTCTGGCTTCAGAGCTGCCAGAAGCACGGAAACTGCTCTCCTAAACATCTGTGAAGATCTGTTCACCAACCTTGACGCTAACATTCCCTCTGTCCTCATCCTCCTCGATCTCTCTTCTGCCTTCGACACGGTCAACCATACCATACCATCCTGCTCAACCGTCTCCGTGAAAACTTGGGTATCACTGATCAGGCTCTGGCCTGGCTGACCTCTTTCCTCTCAGATCGACCCTCCCAGGTCCATCTTGGGTCCTTTCATCTATCTTCCTCTCTACCTGTGGTGTTCCCCAGGGGTCTAACCTCTCGCCGTGGCTTTTCAACCAATACCTGGCAACTCTCGCCCACTGCATTGCCATTTTCTGCTCAAATTTCCAGTGCTACGCTGATGACACTCAACTCATTTTCAGGCTGCCCTCTGCCACCTCCTCTCCCTCTCTCATCTCTGATTGCCTAACTGCCAAGATTGGTGTGCCGCCAATGATCTTTGTCTGAATGCCAGCAAGATGGAGATCCTCCTCATCGGCACACCTTCAGCATCCTTTCCCCTCACTCTCTGGCCGGCCTCCCTTGGCCCTCCTCCTACCCCTACCTGCGAGACTAAGAACCTCGGGGTCATCTTTGACTCCACCCTTTCCTTCTCCGCCCACATCTCTGAGGTCTCTAAAAAGTCAAATTTCCGACTGCACCTCCTCAGAGGTACTCTGCCTTGCCTCTCCTTCCCCCAGAAGCTCATGGTATCTCAAGCTCTGGTACTCTCTAGCTTGGACTATTTTAACAGCCTCTTTCTAAATCTACCTGCCTCTACTCTCCGCCCTCTGCAACTAATCCAGAACAGGACTGCAAGACTTATCTTTGGCCTCAAGCCTCAAGGGATCGTATCTCTCCAGCTCTGAAATCTCTTCACTGGCTCCCACTGTATGCAAGGATTAAATTCAAAACCCTCTGCATTGTCCACAAGGCTTTCTGGTGCCTGGGTCCAAAATACCTTCAGCTATCCCTCCGCAAATACCTCCCCTCTCGAGCTCTTCGTTCCTCTACCTCCAACTCACTCAGGGTCAGTCGTTTTTCTAAGAAACGAGCTGGGGGTAGATCTCTGTCTTCGGCTGGGGCCTCCCTCTGGAACAGCCTCCCTGCCACTCTAAAACTTGAGGAGAACCATCTCCGGTTCCGGAAGCACCTCAAGACCTTCCTCTTTTCTTCTGCCTTTGCTCCCCCTCCCCCCTGCTGATCTATTCTCTCTTGGCACTGTGCACCTGGCCACCCTCTGTCTTTTGGGCCCAGGTACCTGCTCACCCTGTCACCCTCCCGCACTGCCTCCGGGCCATCCCTTGCACTGGGGTCTGTATCTGTACCCACACAGCCCCCCCTTTTTCTTACTGCACTTATCAGACCTACCCTGTCTGCTGCCTTAAACCTAGCACTTGCAAATTGCTGGCTGCATTACCACTGTTTGTTGCCTTTATTATTTATTTATTGTTATTTATCTGTTTCTCCTCTGCTTCGCACTTTCCACCTCTCCCCCCTTCCATGCACTTTTCCCCTCCCCCTCTCCCATGCACTTGCGCGTTCTCAATGTCACTGGGCCTAGTAAGATCGCTGTTTTGTTCTCCCCTGTTCCCCTCCCTTGCCTTGTCGCACTCTGAAACACTTGTGTACGAGCGCGATAGAAATAAAATATCAATCAATCAATGTTCATTTTATATTGTAGCAGAGCTATTTTATCTAATGGTGCCTTCTGAATGTTAGTACATCATAGTGCATCTGTGATACATTTGTCAATAGGGGCGATAGGGGATTCTAATTCTTTTAGGATCCTAAAAAGTTATTTTGTGTTAGATCCTTTTGTTGTAAGTGTCTTTTTTGGCGAGTATAATGGCCTCTTTGTAGTTAGAAGATGCTAGAGTTAGCTCATTCTTATTAGTTACTGTAGGGCACTTTTTCCAATGTGCTTCTGCAGTTCTCTTAGTTTTACGTAGTTCTCTTAGATGCAGCGTGAACCACGTATTCAAGTGACGTTGTGGTTTAGATTTCCGTGATTTTAAAAGGGCGATGGTATTCAGAGCTTTAAGTATTGCCTGATTGTAAATGTCCACTAAGACTGTAAGGTCAGAAGTGGCAGTATTGTTGAGAAGGGGGAGAAATAACGGTAGGAGTTTATCAGGTGTAATGTCTTTCTTGTTCCTGGTTCAGGTAGCTTGAGCAATGATTGAAGCCGGACGTTGGGTGTTGGCTTTGATGGAGAAGGTTATTTTATGGTGATCTGATCAAATACATGGTCCATTAGATAGGAGATCAATAGAGCAGTTAAGGTTGGTGAGCCAGTCCAAAGTTCTTCCTTTGATATGTGTAGTATCATGAATAATGTGGGCGTGACCCAAGTCAGATAGGGTGTTGGCTAGATCAAGGGCGATTACTGAATGACTCTAATGTCAATGGTGTTTCTAAAGATGAAGGCGAGTCTGCCTCCCTTCACCTGGTTGGTGTTTCTATCACATCTGATGATAGCATAGTCGTTTGGTATAACTAGGGCCAAGGAAGGGCCGGAGGCTACATTTAGCCAAGTTTCCGTGACCGCGAGGAGATCAAGCTTTTCAGAAGTTATGAAATCAGCGATGTCCAATGCATGGGCGGGGAGGGACCTGGCATTCACCAAGGCTGCTTTGATGAATGTGTCTTTTGCAGGGGTTTTCTGTGGCGGTAAGGGTAAGTCATGCGAAGTGATAGGGGCTAACTTGATGTCTGAGACAATGGCCTGGTTAGCTAGGTTGTTATGCGTGCGCAAGTGTTTGATACTCTTGTGGACATGAGGCTGAGGGTTTTTGGTCCATAGTCGGGCTCCTAATCTAGAGTTTCTGATTATGATGCTAAGGTGGTGGTGAGAGCGTGGTGAAGTTAGAGCATGGTTGTTTGTGATATTGTTGCAAGGCGGGGGTGAGCTATTATATAGCTTCGAGTATAGGCGCTGTTTTAGTGGGGTGGCTCTAGAGTTTAGTCTAAGGTTTCTATTAGTAATAGAGCAAGGTTGATTCAGTGTTGGACTGGTAGCAAAGTGGCGTATCCAGAGTGCTGGATCATCCAGGTAGGGGATGGCACAGACCATAGTATTAATCCACAAAGTGTGGGTAATAGCTACCTCGGGTGTGAAGGTGGAAGTGTAGTGGTCAAAGATACTGTAATGATGTTGTACTGATGAACATGACTGTGAAATGTTCATTAGGAACTCAATATACCTATGCTTTTGTTCTTAAGCAAAAGTAAGAACTTGTTTAAATACTTAGTAAATAGTGGCACACCTGTTTTCCTCTTAGTCTGAACTACAGTAGTGTGTGTCCCCAACTGTGCCATGTACACTACATGAAAAACCTTTCAAACTACATAATGCTGCTGCTCTCTAGCTAACCTTTTGTTTATGAATCATATACATACAATCAATTGAACTAATGGAAGCTATTCTTCCTGGATACTACATTAAATGATGTTGTATTATCCATTGTATTCTGGTTCTAGTACAAATAAAAGATGCTTTCCCAGGTAATTCAGAAGTATATGAAAATACAGAACCTTTGCATATAAGCCAAATCCTTCCTTGCAGCCAAGCTATACAATATTCACTGTGAATACTGACAACTTCATGCAATGTAATTCTAATGGTTGTGAATGTCCTCTGTAAAATAGACATCTGGCCTTGTAAGCAGTTGAACATTTTTGCATTGACCTTGGTACATTCAGCCAGAAACCTTTCAACATCAGAATTATAGTGTATACACAATCTGACACCATTCTACCTAGTGGAACAGATTCAAACCTATATCCCTAGAAGACCCCTGAGATATAGGGCCTTGAATCAGCTGGTGATTCCCACCTTTAGGTCTGTCCATTGGGGGTAGAGAAGGTTTTCGGTAGCTGGTGCTCGTGCATGGGATGGTCTTCCATATCAGCTAAGGAAGCTACAATCTCTGACAGCCTATATAAAGCAGCTGAAAACATCTTTGTTTGAATAATGCTATGCTAATGATGATGGATCAGCTAATCCAGATAAAGTCTGCGCCTAGATGCGGCTTTCCGCTTGGTTCCTTGGGGATAAGTGTAATATAAATGTAAATCAAATTAAATCAAATCAAATTAAAAACATACAACACTACAAGATCCTTACAGAGGAAATGAGATAAGCACAATACTTATCTTTCCTGAGAGGTATTGGTAACCAGTGGCAAAACTGCACCCTTTAATAGTCAGATACCGAAAGATACAGAAACTGTTCCAAAAGCACTGCAGAGACATTCTGATGATTTCAACCTGAGCAAACATGAAACCGCTCACAGGGCTGACCAACAAAATATTCAACTGGGACGTATACTTTTTTCAGTATCTCCAAACTTGTCATGACAATTTCTTGAGCATCATGATCGACATTTTCAGAAAAATAGGTACATTGTGACTCGGCAGCAACCAGATAACAAACTGAGGATGCACCATGCATCTCACCTTGTTCCGCTTCCATCGGCCTCTGAAGAGTTGTCAATGAACCGCAGAAAGCATGCTCTGCAAATGTGTTTACTGTTTGCATCAAACTTGTCATTTGAAATGGGAAAGTCAACCTTGATTTACAATCAAATGTAATACCTGGCATCGATAAATGCATATTCTGCAGGTGCATGTCATGCATGGGCACATTACTTCTCATCAGTAAATAACATTTTGTTTATTAAGGTATTTGCACACTTCCTTCTTCTGAACAAGGGTCTGCTTGCCTCTTTCTTTGATGATGAACTCAAATAGGTCGAAGCAGTTGGCGTAAGTGAAGAGCATGAGGCACACATACCCAGTTGTACCCTGTTACATATGAAATGTTAGCTGCAACATTTGTCTAAACAAATGCAATTGACGAGATCACTGACCATTTGTGTAAATAGGGCAATGCCACATACAAGATGCCTTCCTTAATGACAGTGCGTTCTAAATCAACCTATGCCACACAGAAACACAAACCTTGAGATTCGTGGACAGTGATGACACAGGAGGAGCAAAGGGAAACAGTACTTCTTGAACAAACATGTTGCAGCAAATCCAGGGAATCTGTCCCCCTCCTCAAGGAGTAGCCAACCCATTCGGGACTAGGGAGTTCACCTGCTAAGTTTTACAACCCCTAGAAGACAAGACAAGCAGGATCCCAGTAGGGGATGACCCCCTCTCCTTAGATTGCAGCAATCCATCGGTAGTGATTAATGTTATACTCCCTTGTCCCAAGAAATGAACAACTTTGTTGGTTATGTAGGAGTTACCCTTTTTGAGAACTGGCAACTGTATACATGAAGGGCTGGTCTGACTCATATAAGGCACCATTCACCTCTAAATAAAGCCCTTGCTTCACTGGAGCCTGCCTAGGCTCAGGGTGGCGGGGCATTGCTGACCCTGTTTGCCCCCCTAAGTCGGGGTGATTGCTAAATGATGCGGTCCAGGCCTTTACTGCCCCCCCTAGATTACAATCTAAAACAGTGAAACTTTATTCAATTCGAAGACCCATAAAACATTCAATTTCGGCTTGTAAAAACATTGGGCCTCATTACACGGACGGCGGTAAGGGTTAACGGTCACCGTTAATGGCAACGGTGACGGTTAACCCTTACCGCCGTACTACGAGGTCCCTTTGCGGGTTGGTGATTTAACGCCTGCTTTTTGCAGGCGTTAAAAACCAACCCGCTAAGGGACCTCGGAGCTAATTACGGCACCGCAAAATTGCGGTGCCGTAATTAGCGCCTTCCCCATTCCCATAGAGCCCTATGGGGCAGAAATGGGAATGGGGAAGGGCAATGGCGGAAGGGGGATTTACCGCCCCTCCAACCTTGGAATGGGGCGGTAAATCCCCTTTCCGCCAAGGCGGTGCCGGTATTTTACCGGCATGAGCCATGGCGCTAATAGCGCCATGGCTCACCGCCTTCCGTGTAATGAGACCCATTGACTCTTCATGCAGCCTCTGCATCATAAGGATAAGATACATCTGTTTGCTCCTCAATTTTGACTGGGGCCAAGAAGGACTATTGACTATTGTCGCCGCTTTTTCTCTACAGCACCCTTTTCGGCAACACACGATTGTCCCTAAAGGAAATAAAGAAAAGGGTCGCGCACAGATCAGCAGTGAATTAAAGTTTCTAAGACACTTCATTGGAAATAGATCATATGAAACATTGGGAGTGCACAAGGTGCCATGGACTATTTGGAAAGATTCCTTCTCATTAAATATGACATCTAGCATCAGCAAACTGAAGTCTGTAACCCTTCTAAATTCAGGCAATAATTGCAATACATTCTCAAACTGCCTTGGAATCTCTCTGGGCCATTTTGACTGTGTGTTTAAATGGAAAGTAACTGATCTTGTCACCTCTGCAGGCTAAAAGACATCAAACTGACGGCACTGAGCATGCAAGACAAAAGGTACAGAATTTTTTTTTACATACTTTTTCTTGAAAAACAACACCATTCTTACCCCACTTTGAATCACGCAACAGCCTTCTGATGCAGCCAGCACCCACACAAACTTGTGCACCTAGCCCCCCACTATCTGCAGATCGTCAAGTGAGTGATGGCTGAACTTTTCCACTGCCTCCTCCACTAACACATATGAACTATAATTGTGACTTTTTACACACTCAAGGTCATTACGAGCTTGGCAGTAGGGGGTTAACGGGGCCGGTAGAGCTGCCGGCCCCATTAACACCCTACCGCCTCATTACGAGTTCTGCTCGCGGTTTTACCAGGCGTCCTTAGCGGGTCCCGTGAGTGGTCCAGCATGATAACAACAGGCCCGTTATTAACGGGCCCGTGTTTGCATGCTCCCCATTCCCATTGAGCCCTATGGGGGCTCAAATGGGAATAGGGATGGGTTACTTGAATGAGGAATTACCAGGCCCTCCAAGGTTGGAATGGCCCGGTAATTCCTCATTCAAGGAACCCAGACCCAGTAACTGGTATGGGGGTAGCCATGCCGCTAATAGCCATGTTAATAGCCATGCTAATAGCAGCATGGTTACCGCCATACTCCGAATGAACCCCACAGTCTTTCTGACTCACCCAATCTACCTCTTCTCCACTGAATTGTGAGCCCTTGTTTGATACTCAAACCTAGGTGTGTGCGTTTTTAACATCTTGCACCTCATATTTTGCATTGCATTTTGTGCCCTTGTTTGAGTCTCGAACGTAGGTGTGTGTGTTTTAAACATTGTGCACCCCATATTTTGGATTGCATCTTGTGCCCTTGCTTGATTCTCAAACATAGGTGTGTGGGCCTCATTACGATTTTGGCGGTAGCCATGCCGCTGTTGGCAGCATGGCTGCCGCCAAAATCGGGTCCGGGTCTGGGTTCCCAGAATGGGGATTTACCGGACCAGGCGTTACTTCCCGGGTCCTGCGAGGGGAGCTTGTAATGAGGCGGAACGGGTTTAAAGGGTCCGCCTCCTTTAGCGGGTCTCGTTAACGTGTTCCGCCTCACTTGTAATGAGGCCCTGTGTGTTTTGAACATCTTGCATCCCATATTTTGCATTGCATTTTATGCCCTTGTTTGATTCTCAAACCTAGGTGTTTGTGTTTTTAACATCTTGCACCCCATATTTTGTGTTGCATGTTTTGCCCTTGTTTGATCTTCGACCTAGGTGTGTGTGTTTTTAACATCTTGCACCCCATATTTTGTGTTGCATGTTTTGCCCTTGTTTGATCTTCGACCTAGGTGTGTGTGTTTTTAACATCTTGCACCCCATATTTTGTGTTGCATGTTGCATGTTGTGTCCTTGTTTGAGTTTCAGACCTAGGTGTGTGTCATTTTAACATTGCATTGCATTGCATTTTGTGCCCCTTCTGTATCTACTAGGCCGCCTGGTGAGTGGGCTAGGACTGTGCTGTGCAGCCACCCCTCTTTCGCTCTACTATCGACTGGCACTCCGATAGCACACACCATCTCTCCTATCTTCTCTAACTGCTACACTATCACATACTCTCCCTCTCCCATGAAGTCTGGAAGAAAAAGGCACAAAAAGACATACTGAGTGACAACCCTGGCCTAGCCATCACAGACACCTATGTCAGCGCAACTTCCAGACAGGTCTTCACCCATATCCTCTTCTTTGTCCCCTCACCAGATCTATGGATTCCTCATCTCATCTCAACTCACTCCCCTGTCACATCCTCTCCCATTAAGGATGGCACCAAGAGGGAAGTCCTCTTGGCGGGGTTCTCATCATCCTGGCGTATCATTAATGTCTACCACACTGGCACTATCTTGGTTCAGGGTCCTCAACCAAACCTCCTTCTCTTTGACTGGTACCTACCTTCCCACAATAACTTCCTTCCCTCACCTGCCACTCCCCAACCACTCTCTCTGTCCCTCCCCCTCTGACTGGTGTACCATGCCCCTGTACCCCTCATCAGAAAATCTTCAAAGGCGGAGACCTCCTTCACACTTAACACCCACCCATCCAACAAACACTCTGCTAACATCTGCCTCCTTCTTGAAGACTTTGACCTCAACATTCTCGCTCTTACCGAGATGTGGTTCAATGACAGTTCAGTCAATGCTTTTGACTTTCTTCTTTCCAATGGCTACAATATCATTTCCAAGCCACGACCCAGCCGTGCTGGCAGTGGGGCTGCCTTAATCTGCCCTGAGTGGTTCCCTAACTCCCTCATACCCACTCAGCCTTACTCTTCCTTTGAGAGCCTGGTCTGCAAGTTGGTCATCTCTCCCTCCTCCCCTCTGACCATTGCCACTATGTACAGGCCCCCTGGTACTACCACCCTGTTCCTCTTTGAAAGGGCTGATGTCTGCTCCTTTCTCCTCTCAACCACCTCTAAACTCCTTCTCTTGGGTGGCTTCAACATCCATTTGGACTCCTCTATCACAGCATCCACTCTCTTCCATGACCTCTGCACCTCATTATTCCTCTCCATTCTCCTTTCTGGTCCAACTCACTCAGCAGAACACACTCTTGGCACCCTCATTCATTCTGAACTATCACTCTCCCTCCTACTGATCACTCCTCTCTCCTGGTAAAACCACTCTCTCCTCTCCTCTTATCTGGTTTTCTTGGCCAGCTGATCGCACCTCCTCCAGCCCTGCCAACCTCGTTAATGAACATCCGTCCGATGAAATGAGTGTCAGCTGCTGCATTCACATCCACCTTCATATCCTCCATCCCCCCACCCCAGACTCTACCTCTGACTCTGCCCTCAGCAACCCCCATTTTGCCATTACCAACACTCTGATCATTCATGCCCCAGTCATGAGGATCTACCTGAAACCTGCCTCTAAGCATATCACCTGGTATGACTCTGAACTTGCAGCCCTGAAACGCATGGAATGGACGTGGCAGACCTCTGGCTCACCCTCTGACTAACTGGCCTGTCACCTGCTCCAAAGGCATTACCGACTCTCCATTCACTCCAAGAAAAGGGCCGACATCCAGGAGCGGTCTCTGGTGCATCTAACAACACTGGCTGAAATCCAAAATCTGCAGGGAACTAGCCAACCCTTCTGCAGTCTCCTCCTCCCCTCTTCCATCCCAGGCCCTCTGTAACGCACTGGTCACACACTTCACCACTAAAACTCTGACCATCCTGAGCACCCCCCGCTTCTTTTTCCCCATCTCCTTCCCCTACACCACTGCTTCCTATGGCCTTCCACCCTCCTTCTTCCTATCACTCCTTCTTCTCCCCTGTCACACCTGATGAGGTCACCAGAGTTGTCCGCACCATGTAGGTCTCCAGAACCATTAAGGACAACATTGGCGCTCTTGCCCCTGCACTTGCTGATTTCTGCAACCACTCTTTTGCCACTGGATCTTTCCCCTCTTCCCTCAAGCACTCCCTTGTGCGCCCCCTCCTGAAAAAACCTTCAGCATGCCCTACTTGTCCATCCAACTACCATCCTATCTCTATCACTACGTTCCACGGGAAACACTACAAGAAGCTGGTCTTCCTCCAACTTACCTCACATACTGAACTTGTTGGCGGTCTCCACGACCATCAATCTGGATTTTGAGCATCCAGAGACACAGAAAATGCTCTTCTGAACACCCGTAAAGAACTGCTCACATCTCTTGATTCTAACTCTCCTGCTGTCCTCATTCTACTCGATCTCCCCTCTGCCTTTGACACAGTCAATCACTCTATCCTCAAATAACAGCTCCATGATACCCTGGGTATCTCAGAGCCTTCACTGGACTTCCTCCCTCGCATTCAGGATATTGCCAAGAAGTCCCACTTTCAACACTTCCTTCTCAAAAGGAATTCTCCCTTATCTCAATTTCCCCCAGAAGCTCAATATTACCAGAGCTCTGGTTCTCTCCAAGCTAGACTACTGCAATAGCCTTCTTTTGAATCTACTTTCTTCCTTCCAACGCCCCCTCCAGCTAATACAGAATAGGGCAGCAAGACTTATCCTTGGCCTCAAGCCCAGGGACTGCATCTCCCCTGCCCATAAAACTCTTCACTGGCTCCCGGTTGGCTCCCAGTTGCTGCATGGATCAAGTTCAAATCCCTCTGCATCATCCATAAGGCTGTCTGGGGCTAGGGACCACGCTATCTGCAAGTTGCTCTTATTAAATACTCTCCCTCTAGACCTCTACGCTCCTCTGTTACCAACTCTCTGTGTGTCAGTTATTTTCGATAACCAGAGGGCCAGTGGCCGATCCATTTCCTCAGATAGATCCCTCTTATGGAACATCCTCCCCCTCTTTGTCTTGAGCCGGATCTCCTCAAATTCTGGAAGCTGCTCAAGATGTTCCTTTTCACCTCCTACTTCCCTTCTACCCTCTGCTAATTCCACAGCTGCTGAGACTGGTGACCAGGGCACTTATGTATCCTTCAGTGCTCTGGCCTCTCACACCCAATTGCCTTCAGCCTCCGCCCACTCACAGTACTTGCCTTGCACTCACTGGCCTTCGCCACTGTAGGCCTGCAATTACCTTATTTATACAGCTGAAAGCTCCTCATCACTTCCTACAATGGCCACTCTCTCACGAACACAGGCACTCCAGTACTTACCCCTCTCTCCCTCTTCCCCTTCCTGTCTCAGCACTTGCATGCTCTGAATGCTCACAGGGTCTAGTAGATACTTCTTTATCCTCCAGTGTATCAATTTGTTTTCCATCCCATGTTCCCTCGCTGTTGCCCTGTGGGCCCTTTGAAACACGATTTACTTCTTGTATAAGCGCCTAACAAAGGTACAATAGATAAATAAAATAAATAAATAAATGCAGAGTGACCCCTACTGCTATTCCATCCTAACAAACCCTGTTTCCTACTAACAATACATGTCTCCTCACTAACCTAGTAAGATATTGCAGCAGGGAAGGTTGTAAGAGCCACCATTTCCAACTGGAAACTATCCAAAACCATAAGTCAAAAGTTGTCCCTGGGTCAGAGGTCAAAAGCTGGGCAGGAAGTCAATGAGGCCAAACTTCCCATAGGGCTCTGTGAGTGTCTCAGTTGCATTTAAAGCCTGTCCATAGGCCAGGAAAGATCTTGCTAGTTGAAACCCAAAGTCCATTCACAGGACCCTATGATTTGAATGCACAGGCTCATCTTGTACAGGTCAAGCTGCTGTCCTTCTACATGTCTCTCCCGAGGAAAGGTCATGGGGGTTCCAGAGATGTCATCAAGAATCCTTGGCCAGCTGTTGTGGAATATATCTTCTTTGTTGCACAGGAACTGGATGGTTAAATAGTCTTGCACTTTGTCACAGCCAATGTCCCACTCCATCTTTTGTCCTGCCACAACAATTCCACTAATTAATTGGACCAGTAAAACCTTGCTAATTGTGATGAGTGTTACAATCGCATGTAGTTCTCTGATCATAGTATCAGTATTTGTCAACTGTGCCCGAGTGATAAGTATTGCTGCATGTTCACATCGGTTATAGGTCAAAGGACCTAAAACAAAAGGATCGATTATTTTTTTTTGTTGTAATTTTTCTTTTTTTGTGGGGGGCCCAACCCCCTGTTTTTTTGGTTACCCTTAATGGAAAAATCTTCATACTGCTCCTGTACCCTGAAATGTGCTCCTTCTGGGAATAGTGTAGTGACCTGGAAATCAAACAAAGGAAGGAATAATATCATGATGCCTCGAGACATGTATAATAACATAGTGGTATCCCACCTGATCTAACTCACAAACAGTGTTGCCCCACAATGACTGATAGACAAGTTTTACATTATCAAGAAATTTGGTCACCTTCACAGCGTGAGAAGGTTAATAAGGGCCTGGCATTCACAATATATTACCTGAACCTTATTCACATATTATCTGTGACTCATTCAAATATCTCCTCATTGCTACAGTGCTGTACCTAAAATTCAAACTCCTTATCAATAAACAAAACAGGCCATCACCATTTCTAAAATCCATGTGTAACTCACTTTCTAGTTCCTCAATCCTGTAACTGCCTGGCAATGCCACCAGGTGGCAACACAAAGGGATATCAAATATTTCAGTATAATTGTAATTGTTCACTTTTTGTATGAGAACATTCACCTCTGCTGTAGTGAATGACCTGTTCTTGTACCAATGACCAAACAATGCCCTGCATCCTCCGGCTCCCTTTTCTTAAATGTTAGATGGAAAAGCAATATTGTCTCGGATCGGAACTGTGTGTTAATTCAGGAAATAGTGACATTTAGCACTGCTGGAGGGGCAGTAGATGAAGGCTGTTCAGCAATCAGACCACAGGTGTAGTTCTCGTCAGACAGACAGTTAGGTAGAGCTTCTCATTTATGGAGAACCCTACCAGCTTGACAATGTGCTGGTTACGACAATAATCCTAGAACAAGATCTATTCAACAATCCCTGCACAATAGAGCCGCAAGAACCACTCTGCCATGTCACAACAGATTCAGTTTGGACCAGGGCCAAGACTCAACATATGAGGTTGCAACCCCTTGATACAATTTTAACATTTTCCCTGGCCACGATGTGTTGGAACAGGATGGAGGTCCATGGAGATGAGAAAACAGTGTGTGGATGATGTAGACAATTAAAGTTATGTTGCACATGTATCTGCATGATTACTTTGAGAATATTTCCGTGAAGCCCATTTCACCGCATTTCTTTTATTTTAACACATTTCAGTGCAAATCAATACTGGAGGACACACCCCACAGTCCCGCTCCACATCTGCCTCACCTTATTTAAGACCATAACCCAAACCCCATCTACATTGCAGAAAAATGTGTTAAAAAATAGATGTAATGGGCTCTGTTGAAATGTTCTGTGATTTAATGCTAGAATACCGCTGCACATTCAGAGCAGTAAGGAGTTCTTCAATGATGTGATTAACAAAGTAAGTCCCGAGATTGCTGCTGATGTTGATCAGGACCCCAAATCTTGATATAAAATTGCATATTAAGATCTTTGCAACACCTACTGCTTCTGCTCGTAGACATGGGTATGCCAGAGAAGACTTCCAGGACAACCAGCACATACTGAAAGTTATTGCAGTGGGGCAGTTGGATCAAATCTACTTGCATGTTCACCAATAGTTCATCATAAGGAGGTGATTGGGATGGCCTTGGCAACATTGTTTTTCAGACAAATAACACACCTTTTGCAAATGTTCTGTGCTACAGATGCAAAACCATGAGTGAACTAATATTTTCTGAGATACTGCCACTTTTTGGCACGTGAGCCTGTCCATGGTATATACTGACAAGGTGAAAAAAAAGTATCTTTGGGAGTTCCAATCAACCCATCTATTCTATCCAGACAGAATCATCATGAGACGGACATCCTTTTGCAAACCAGGTTGTCTTTTTCACTAGGAAGGGTTTTTTTCCTGCAAAAGCACCAGTTTTTCAAAGGTTTTGAAATGAGGCTGTTCCTGGGATTTTCTCATGGGCAATATATATTCATCTCTAAGAATATGTTACAGCTGCCAACTTAGTAGTAGATTCAGCAAAGTTATTACTGCAAAGTACCTAATAGTTTAATGGCTAGTGGGTGGCACACTTGATTATGGCAATTTGCTTTGGGAACATAATGACAACCCCTTGACATACTGGCGGTTCTTGATAGGGGAAACTCAAGAGATCAAGAAGCTAGATTGCATTAACAACTGTACAAAATCGTGGGCTACTCCAAATGCACAGCGGGAGTCCATGTATATATTCTCTGATCTGCTAATCTGCATGTCCTTGAATATGCTATGAGTTCTACTTGTGCAAGTGTGACATGCAATAGTTTCCCACTATCTATAACCTCTCCTGGGGCACATACAGCAAACGCCGCCACCATAATACCCCTTTTATCTCAATAACATGACCCTATCTACAAAGTAAATCATGTCTATATTGTGTAAGGGTGTGTCACTCAGGTTCTATTGTGGAATAGAAATGTAGTCTGTGATTGCAGCCAAGTTATGGATATCTGTCTAATGCGGGTACCCATCCTGGCGAGTAGGAAGCAGTAATCCAAGATTCAGTGCACGGCACCTGGTCAAAGTGATGTTAGAAGAGTTGAACAATAAAACCTCATATTTGTTGGCTCTAGAAATAGACACGTGTTGTGTTTTTGTTTCAACAGCAAAGATATTAGACAATGTGGAAATGACACTTCCAAATGGAGAACCCAACACTATCACTATGGCTTTTGATTGCTACACTGCTATGGCTGCAGCCACTGACCGATGACAAGGTGTTAGATCTGCAGCAACTGGATCCAGTTTGTTGCTATGATATGCAATTGCATTTTGATGGGACCCATGTTTTTGCATCAATACTGCAAGTGAAGACCTCCCCTTTTATGACAATAGATGTAATAATGTGCACCCAATTGATATGGTATGGCATTTATAACGCACCTATACACAAGTGTTTCAAGGTGCAACGCGGCAAGGGAGGGGGAACAGAGGGAAGAGAGAAACATCAAGCCTACTAGGCCAAGTGTCATTTAGATCACACAAGTGCAGGGGAAGGGGGAAGAGGAAAAGTGCGGAGTGGGAGGTGGGTGGTGAAAGTGAAGTACATGGGGTAATAGAATAAATAAAAGCAATAGGAGAAGTAGGGCCAGCTGGTGGCAAGTGCAGGGGTAAGTGCAGAAATCAAGTGTCAAGTGCTGGTGGGGGACTGTAGGGATACGGAAAACCAACCCAAGTGTGGGGGTTGCCACATAGGCAATGCAGGTGTTTACTGGTGTGGAGGGGACCTGGGCCTGAGATCAGAGGGTCACCAGGTAACCAGTACAGTTTCAGCCAAGTATTCAGCAGGGGAGAGGAGGAGAGAAAGCAGAAGCAAAGAGGAAGGTTTTGAGGTACTTCCGGAACTGGAGATGGTTCTCCTCAAGTTTCAGGGAGGCAGGGAGGCTGTTCCAGAGGGAGGCCCCAGCTGAAGAAAGAGATCTACCACCAACTTGTTGCTTGGAGAAGTGACTGACCCTGAGGGAGTTAGAGGCAGATGAGCGAAGAGCTCGAGAAGGAAGATTTTTAGGGAGAACGAGTTGAAGGTATTGAGGCCCCAGAAGGCCTTGTGTACAATGTAGAGGGTTTTGAACTTAATCCTTGCAGCCACTGGGAGCCAGTGCAGAGATTTCAGTCCTGGAGAGATATGATCCCTGGGCCTGAGGTCAAGGACAGGTCTTGCAGTCCTGTTCTGGATGAGTTGCAGAGGGAGGAGAGTAGAAGCAGGCAGATTTAGAAAGCGGCTGTTGCAATAGTCCAGCCTAGAGAGAACCACAGCTCTGGAGACAGTGAACTTCTGGGGAAAGGAGAGGAAAGGAGGAATACCTCTGAGGAAGTGCAGCTGGTAGCATGACTTCTTAGAGACGTCAGAGATTGGAGAGAAGGAGAGTGTGGAGTCGAAGAAGACCCCAAGGTTTTTAGCCTCGCAGTTGGGAGCAGGAAGAGGGCCAAGAGAGGCCGACTAGAGAGTGACAGGAAAGGATGGAGCGGGTGTGTCAATGAGGAGAATCTCGGTCTTAATGGTATTAAGGCAGAGATCATCGGTGGCACACTACTCCTGGATAGCAGACAGACAGTCAAAGATGAGAGACAGAGAAGAGGTGGCCGAAGGTAGCCTGAAAATGAGCTGAGTGTCATCCACATAGCACTGAAAGTTGGGGCAGATAGAGGAAATACAGTGGGCAATAAGTGCCAGGTATTGGTTGTACAGGCAGGGAGAGCAGTTAGACCCCTGAGGAACACCACAGGTAGAGATAGAGATAGAGATAGAGGAGAGGAAGGACCCAAGTTAGACCTCGGACGGTCAGTCAGAGAGGAAAGAAGTCAGCCACGCCAGGGCCTGACCGGTGATACCCAGGTTATCATGGAGACGGTTGAGCAGGATGGCATGGTTGACCATGTCAAAGGTAGAAGAGAGATGAAGTAAGATGAGGACACAGGGGGTGTTGGAGTCAAGGTTTGAGAGCAGGTCTTCACAGATGTTTAGGACGGCAGTTTCCATGCTTCTGGCAGCTCTGAAGCCAGACTGACGGTCATGAAGACAACCAAATGATTCAGTATGAAGTTTAACCTAGGAGATGGCCATCTTTTCCAGGAGTTTGCCCAGGAAGGGAGTGATGGAGATTGGGTGATAGTTATCTGGGCAGGACGGGTCAGTAGAGGGTTTCTTAAGAAGAGGGTGTACAAGGGAGTGCTTCAGGGGGATGGGAAGACTCCAGTGGTGAATGTCGAGTGCAGAAGTCGGCCAGAGCGGAGCCAGGGAGTCAATGTGGTCCTTGATGGTTTTGGAGGAACAGGGGTGAACTTGTTTTGATGGGAGTTTCATAGTTGTCTAGGAACTTTGTCTGGGGAGAACAGAGGAAAGACAGAGAAGGAGGGAGGAGAGGTGGCTGAAGAAGCTCCAGAGGAAGAGCAGGGAGTAGAGGGGGCAGGGGGAGAGGAAGAGAGGACAGTATGTCCTGAGTTGTTGAGATGAAATGAGAAGCCAGAACCATGCAGAGGTTCTGGGAAGGGACAGGAGAGGTAGAAACTGCAGCAGGATTGATCAGTTCCTTGTAGATTTTAAAGAGTTTGACCGAGTTGTTAGATGCCGCAGAGACGCGAGGGTTGGATGTGAGCTCTCTTGGTGCGCACAGAGAGCCAGTATTGCCTTTGGTGCAGACGGCTAGCCCGTTTGTTAGAGGATGTACCAGAAGCATGCCATTTCCGCTCAGCCACCCTGCACTTGCGTTTGAGGGTGACGAGGACTGAGTCGTACCAGGAATTGCACTTGGCTTTGGGCTTCAAGCGGATCCTCATGACAGGGGCAAGAACATCGAGAGTATCAGATATAGCAGAGTGGAACATGGAAAGGGCTGTCATGGTGTGAGTCAGCCAAAGGGGTATGGTAGGTGAGAAAATGGCAGCCAAAGCTTTAACTGACACACGCTTCATGGGTCGGATAAATGCAAAGGTGGGTGGCAGTACTGGATTTGGCTTAGAGTGAGGGGAAAGAGAGGGGGAGCTGGGAGGAAAGGAGAAAGTGATCACTCTAGGAGAGAGGAGTTGTGAGAGGGATAGAAAAGGGAAGGTCTGAGGAGATCAGAACAGTATTCCCTGCAGAGTGAGTCGGGCCAGAGGGGAGAATAGTGAGTGAGAGAGAGTCACAGAGGTCAGGAAAGATTCCAGAGGAAGGACAGGAAGCATCCAGGTGGATGTTTAAGTCTCCAAGAAGGAGTTCAGTGGTCGAGACCAGGGGGGGAAGAGGAAAGGTCCACCCATTCACAGAGGAAGGAGGAGATCTGACCAGATGGCCGATTCAAGTGCTTAAGTTAGATTTCTCTTCACGTCGGAGAGTACATCCTTTGCCTCACTAGATCATTGCAAGGGTTCAATTTTGTTAATTCTTGTGTACGTTTGCAGGGGTTTCACTAACTGGGTGTATCCTAAAATTCATCAACCATACTGAGGAATGCTCTCATTTGATCAATAACTTGTGGATTTGGAATCTTGTGCACCAGCCTCTTTTCCGAAGGAGGCTATGACTTGATGCCCCTTGACAATATCATGACCTAGGTAATGCACTCAATCTCTAGATAACTGCAGGTTTCTTTTTACATTTTCAGCTGCTTTATTACTTTTGTCAGATAGAACAATTAGTACTGCAGTACCCTCTTTGCAAGCCTCATAGGAAGGAAAAGCCTGCCAGAGCCATATATCATTGAAATCCTTCTACAATTGTTGGAAAAGCAAAGTGGGGGATTCAGTGAAACCCTGTGGAAAATGGGTACAGGTGTAATGGATTCCTCTATGCGAAAATGCAGAGATACTGGCCATCTACATGCATGGAGACGGAGAATAAAGCTGAGCACAAATCAACTACAGTAACATTTGAAGCATTCAGAGGTATACAAGTCAAGATGGTAGAGAGATTTGGGACCACAGAAACTGATGAATAACGGAATAACCACAGAGTTCACTGCCCTCAGATCCCACACAAATCTGTATGTAGTCTTTCCAGGTGCCTTAACCGGCAATAACTGAGTTGCACAGGCTAGTGCTTGGGACGGTGATACCTTATGACAAAAAGGATTCATTGCTGGGATAATGTGTTCCTTGGCTTCAGGTTTCGTAGGGTAACAGAGAATGTGAGGCAGCTTCTTAGAAGGTTCTACACTGATCTTAACTGATTTTGCATTAGGTATTTATCCAACCTCGTTATCATACATAGACCATAAAGACTGTGGCACTGTGTTTATGAGACCATTCAATTCTGGTGTCCATTCCCCTTTCCCATTTGACACAGTCTGAATAGCATTGGTTTGTAGTACTAATAAAACTGCCTCAGCATTTTGGTCAGGAACACTTATTAACATACCTTCCAATGCAATTATTAGTACATCTATTCATTGCACACCTGCATTCACCTACATCTGAGTTTGCATAACAATTCCCTAACTAGCAAGTTGACCATAGCAGTCGAGCTAAGGAGAAAAGGATGCATGTCAGTTATGGGTCCGAATGTTACAATAAGATGCACTTTCATTCAATCGGTCACAAGTATATTAGAGATGTCTACTGCCATTTCTGTTTCAGTGGATAACGAGTCATCAGGGAAACATTCAGAAGGAAGAGTAGACCTACCAGCACCAGTATCAATTAAACCAGACACATGTTTCCTTTCCACTTCATGCTTTAGATAGGGGAATTCTTGGTCAATTGGTATCAGGGGATCAATAGTGAGAACATTCTTTGAAGAAGTATCTACTAATGGTGGTTGGGACTGACCAGAAAGGGCAGTGTTCTGAGTATTAGGGTTTGGGAATGTGTTCCAGATTATGGCAAACTGATTTGGAAAACCTCTTGGTGCACTCATACTGGGGGCCTAACTAAAGCCCTATGCTTGAGAATTAGGGATCACAGTGCTATGGGATCCATAGGGGCACTCATTCTTCCAATCTTTGGTTTTCTTACAATAGTTACATATAGAGGTTTTGATATAGTTTTAAGAGGGTCTTGTACATACCTGTTGTGCTGGAGTTTGTTGTGGACCTGGTACTCCCTGCAGCCCCTGCTGTCCCTGTTGTCCTGAGGGAGCTGGCTGTGGAGCTCTTCTTTTCCTGCCTATTCCCCTGAATCCTCACCAAAACCTGCTCCATTCCATTTGTGTTGGCTGTGCCTGTATCTATACGCTCTGTAATTGCAATTTTATCAATGTATTCTCATTAGTCTCTTTCTTTTTTTCTTGGCATGCCACTCACAGGTTTACAAATGCAACTAGCTCTGACAAGTGCTTATTCTTTAACCCAACATAAATGGTTTTGAATTGCACTTGCATTTTTGGCTGCAGTCCAGAAACACCAGAATCAGCTATTGCTTCATGTGCTATCGCGACAGGCTTAGTGATGCCTGAGTGTTGAGTGAACACTATCTTTAATTGATTTTAGTAATCTGCAAGTGAATCCTCTTTCTTCCACTTGGAGTTCCCTTTCTTTCCCATATCAGTTTTCCTTTTGCGATTATCTCTGGTATAGCTACTATCAAACAGTTTCAAGATTGTTCAAAGGCATCCGCTGTTCCTGGTTCTGAAGCTGTCCAATTAGCATGATGTTAATCTAAATGTTAAAGGTGTTTATATCATGCACCAATGCCTTTTGCGTAGTCTCTAGGCACTCAATCGTATCTGTAATGCAAGGCCGGAGGGTGGGTGGTCAGTAGGATTGAGCGGAAAAACAGCAAGAGAGATGTGATGTGCTGTTGGCAGCTTCAGTTCGGAGACACCGTTCACTGAGCATAGGTGCGATTTTTGGGGGTTGGCCGTCATGTGCTGTTGTGCAAGGTTATGTGTGGTTTGTTTTGTTGTTGTGATGTTGTGAAGTAGGTGTGGGTTGTGGTGCTGCTGAGGTGTGGTTCTATCAAGTTCGGAGTTTGCGAGGTGTATGCAGAAGAGTGAGTTTGTTAGTAACGATTGTTGACAAAGGTCCTTGAAATCCATTCAAGTGATCCACAACTCCCACCCTTTACGTCTACCCAAGTTCTCTACATCTTCCACCCTTGGCATCCATTCCGGTGCCTATTAATAGAGAAGGAATCCGGTAGTCACTCGTCCACCACTAGGTGGAGAAAAGGGACTACTCTGTCTATGCACGGGAAGGGGAAAACATCAAAATATATATGAGACAGAGCTCAAAGAACAGGTTGCGCAACCGAATAGGTTCCTAAAAAAACGTATATAAACTTTAATTTAATACACATTAAGGATCAATAAATCACACAATTAATAACAATCATCACAAATTCCTAAAATAAATTACAAAAGGATCTTACTAAATCATCACATAAAAAACGTAGGATTTCGTCAATTACAATCAAATGGTCGGTTAACATAAAGTTCAAAATACATTCAACATAAAGCTGGTGATGTATTAGTTTCTAATCACTATTAGATAACACAAGTTGTTATTTCCCTGTATAAATCCAGGAAATTGTCTCGACATGTTTCTGTTCTTAGGGAGTCACTCACAGAACATTCATCAGGAGGGTTGTCATAATCACGAAAATCCCAATTAAAAAGTCAACTGCTTCATAAGAGGAAAGGTGTGGTGTACGCATGCAACCTGTAGATTAAAAGAAAAGGGGACAAATAAGGAGCTAAATCTATAGCTAGATAAGTTTGTCATATTCCCTAAAGGGTGAATAGGAGGACCAAATGTCGGGTTCACATTACCTTTCATGGTGCTCGTGGGGGTTCACAGCGTAAGTTATTCGGGTTGTGATGGGCTACCAAGTAGCTCTTGACCTGTAATTAATACACGAAAAACCTCTATGAGTGTTTTTCAGATGAGCTAAAAAACAATGCTCGAGAAATTCAGCAGATACAGAAAGGCAGAACTAGTGAGCATATGAGTATACATGAGTGGTGGCTCGCCAAGGGCTCACCTGTATAGCGTCTATATCGATGTAGACTCAGAAGAAGGGGCAATTCCCTTGGTGTGGCTCCACTTCAAAAAGACAGGCCACTGTCAGTTGTTATCATCATTCTACACCTCTGTGTAGGCAGGAAAATGTAGTCACTATAAAGAAGAAGAAGAATAGAACCATTGAGTGAGATACACTCAGCATTAGTTCACAGTGGATGTGATAATAGGTACGGTAGAAAGGTGTTAGGACAGGCACCAGAAAAGGAATAGGAGTGCCACCTAGTCTCAAACCCAGAGGCAGCGATGGGGACCAATATATAAACGATTAACTGGAAGTTCAGTGTTGCGTCCCTCGTGAGAAATCCCAGCTAATAGATATAGCCGCCATCGTGAGTTAGCAAAAGAGAAACACCCAGGTGTCTAATCCTAGATTGCAAAAAAGCAGCTTACCTCCTTAATCAATAGATGGCTCTGACAAATCAGATGTCAGTGTGCAAAGACTGCTGGCACGGATCATCCACTGGGAGCCACTTCTCGAGTCTCACTCTGTTATAGGTATAGCAAAGGCTCACGTTAGCGCTACTAGTTAGATACAGCGGTGCGTTAATAGGACAACAGTGTAGGCAAAAGTAATAAGCTATCTAAAGCGTACCTCGGTGACTTTGGAGAAGGCGTCTGAACGGTACACAAATGGTTGGAACTCGGTGAGCTGGTCCTACGTATCTGAATACGGGACGCGCGGCTTGGAGACGAGTGTATTTAAGTTACCATAGAAACGGTACGTGAGCACTGCAGGAAGTAGCTAAACTTTATGGTAGAATAGGTCGGCCATCTTAAAACAGGGTCAAATTAAGGGACCCTGTGCGTGGAACGCTCGCAAAAATCTAGAATAACATTACTGGGGGCACACAAACCGAATGTTATTGGTTTGCAAAAAATATGAAATTAAAAAAGATGTAAATAAGGAGAAAAGGTGATCGAGCAACACATAGCCCTATTGAGTGGGTTGCCCTATATTGCATTAAGCAAACATCTGCTGTGTGACTATGGGTCAGAGCTCTACAGGAAAAGGTCTGAAGTGCAGTCTTTTTCTATGCATTATGACAAGGTGTTCACAAGAAAATGATACATAGTTATATTAGCATGAACACTCCATCAGTATCGATTTTTGTGCTCATCATCATTTTGTAATTTGCAGGACTACAACATGTCAAGCATATAACAACCAGTATGTCCTTATTTCGCTGTTGAGGGTCACAAAATCATATCAATATGCCTTCAAGGTTAAAATAGAGTAACAATAAAGTGACCCTATTGGACTTCTTTTTTAAACCTGTTGTGAATAGCGAAAAAGACTTAATGAAAAGAGCTTTGTTAGTAGCTTAACACTGAACCCTACTAAAAAAATGGCAGTTCTTATGCCGTTGTATAGGGTTAGGATGAGACCTTTATATTGGCGGATTTTATGCCATTATACAGAGTTATTCATACCTCTAGTATCACTCTGTAATCTGTAAATCATGTATTGTTCTTTTCTCAGGAGTCTGTTTTCTAGTGTTTGTAAATTCCCTCCTTTCAACGTCAAAAGTACAATCCATATGAAGTCTTCATATTCATGATTAGCCTGGGTAAAATGTTTCACCATCGGAGCATTGTCAGTTTTGTTTTTAAGACAGCTACAATGTTCCATAATACGTGTTTTGACTTAGCGAATGGTTTTGCCCACATAGAGGAGGCCACATCCTCATCTTATTAAGTACACCACATGATCAGTATTACAGTTTGTTAGGTTTCTCTGTAGCCATGGTTTAGGCAATCCTACATCGATCTCTTTGCTTTTGGAGGTAAGTTTACAAACTCCACAAGCTCCACATGGGTAGTGGCCGCTGGCTGGTGGTAAGCCCCAGAGCGTGGTCAAATTAGTCGTACTGCTGTTAATAGTTTAAGTCTACTCCCACTTATTCTGTTGCCAATTGTAGTGCTTCTTTTATAGGCAAACAAAGGCATTGGTAGGGGCGTTTTAGAAGTCTCAAACATTTTCCAGTGTTTTGCAATAACGTTTTTGATTTTTAGGCTTTGGTCGTGAAGGTGTTGACACAAACAATTCTCTCGTCCTTTGGTTTCTTGGGTTTCTCTTCCAGCAGTGCCTCTCTGTTGTTATTAAATGCACGCTTTGCAGCTCTTTTAACCCATTTTTTGAAGTAACCACTTTGTTTCAGCTTATTACTAAACAATGTTGCTTCCGTTTCATAAGTGCTGTTGTTCGAACTATTCCTTTTAAGGCACAAAAATTGGCCAAACGGTAAATTATGCCGTAGGTGATTTATATTGTGGCTGGTACATTCAAGTAAGGAGTTCTTATCGGCCGGCTTATGGTAGGGTTTCAATTTCAAAATCCAATTGGAGTGGAAAATGGTCAGGTCGAGGAAATCGATGGTTTCTCTCCCAATAGTCATTGTGAATTGGAGGTGAGGATTCAGATTGTTGAGCCACGCCAGAAAGTCATTGGCAAGTTCGCTTGTCCCTTCCCATATCACAAAAATATCATCAATATAGCGGTTCCATTTTTTGATTTTAAGTTGAAATGGATTAGTACTGCTACATATATGGGTCTTCTCAAAGGTTTCTACATAAAGGTTGGCAACACTTGGGGCCATAGTGGCCCCCATAGCTGTGCCTTCGAGTTGCTGGTAATAGATCCCATTGAACTCAAAGTAGTTTATTTTTAGGGTAAGGTCCACACACCACAATTTAAAGGAGGTGGGTACAGGGTCTTGATCTAATCTGTTCAGTAGGATTTCTTCCACCACATCTAGTGTTGCCTGTTGCGGTATATTAGTGTAGAGTGACACAATATGAAAACCCAGTAAGAGAGAGGTCTCTGGATTGAAATTGAGATCTTCATAGATGTTAATCCCGTCTCTAGAGTCTTTCAGATATGAAGTCATCTTCTGGACATAGCCTTTCATGTAATGATCAGCAAAAGTAGAGAGAGGTTCCAAAACAGAGTTAATACCTGCCACAATAGGTCTACCAGGCGGTTTTGTAAGAGTGTTATGTACCTTAGGAAGAGTATAAAAGATGGGGGTGGTAGGTTTAGTATTAATCAAAAAGTTAGCCTCTTGTCTGGAAATCTACTCTCGATCTTTAGCCTTGGTGACCTTTTCTGTAATCAACCTTTGGAGTTCTTTAGTGGGGTCTTCTCTGAGTCGTCTATGGTAGTGACTATTGCCCAGTTGGTTTTCACACTCGGTGATATAATCAGGCCAATTAAGCATCACGATTCCACCACCCTTGTCTTCCTTTTTTATTATAACAGCAGGGTTATTAGCCAGTGAATTTAACGCACCTTGTTCAGCTTTAGTCAGATTTTGAAATGGTCTTTGATGATTGGGCTCTAGAGTTGCTATGTCAGCATAAACTCTTTTTTCAAAAATGAGGGATTCAGGAGAAAAACTACAGACGGGAGGACAGAAAGTGGAAGGATTCCGAAGTCCTGTGTGGTTTGTCATTCTATCGCTGCCTGTATTAAGTTCTTGTGCAAAAAATTCTCGCAGATGGGTCTTTCTTAGCAGATTATTGAATTCCACACGGAACTCGAAAGGATTGTGTTCTTTCGTGATCACATAACATAGTGCTTTATTCAACACCTTTTGTTCCACCTCAGAAGGTTGGTAATCAGAGAGGTTGATCAGAAGTGATTGCCGCTCCGGGTTTGTTTTGCTCCTTCATCCCAGTTGTTGCGATTCTGGGCCTGGTATAAAAAATGGCCTGGTGCGCCACCCTCTCTCCCCAGGAGTTCACCCCGCTGGACCATTCCCCCACCCTGGCTATCAAACCAATTTTTCCGCATACCACCTATCCCCTTCAAACTCAATCCAAATGTGTAGCATCTTGCACCCTCAAGTTCACTTCCTACACCTGAGGTTCATCCAGGTGTGTTGCAGCTTCACCCTGGAAATCCATTCGAGTGCATCTCACTACCCTTGTCTTGAGCGCCATCTCAGTGTGTCACATTTCCTGTGTCTGAAATCCAGCTAATTGCACAAGATTCCCTAGCCCTGATATCCTTCCCAGTGCATCGCGGTTCCCACCCCTGAAATCCATCTAAGGGCATTAGATTTCCTGCCTATCAGATTCAGCTCGCTACCTCACCTGTGGTATTCATGATCTTTGTCTCCCCCCCTAGCTATGTTTTCTGGGTTTTGATTTGTCGGTTGTGATTCCTAAGCGTCTCCAGGGTTTGTTAGGCTGTCTGATATCATAGTACCAGCCTTATTTCTGTGCATTCACTGGCCTGAGTGGGATCCGCAGGTAATGTTTAATCATCTTCCCCAAAATCCTTTGGGCGTTGTCTATTATCTACTGGGGAGGGTCAGGTGCATTACTCCTGCTGATTTGGTGGTTCTTAGTGGGGTGTACCTAGTCGGGGAGTCTCCCTTTCCTAAATTTTCCCTCCTCCAGTTTCCCTTGAGCTTCCTTCTCTGGCCTAATAGTAACAGGCCTACCAGCTTCTCCTGTCCCTTAGTAGTTCCTCTTTGGGGGCTACGCAGGGTGTCTCTGTTTAGGTCTCTTTTTCCAGTCTTATCCCTGATTCCTATGTTATTTGGGGCTGCTTCTCTTTTTCCAGTCCTAGGTCTGTTAGGAGGTGTGCAGGCACTGTTCAGTCGGTTTCATTGTATTCAGATCTGAAGAGCCAGGTTGTAAGACGTTTTCTGAATTTTGCATGGTCCTCCAAGTTGCGGATCTCCTTGGGAAAGGAGTTCCATAGTTTTCTGGCTAGGCATGAGAATGCTGATCCACACAGTTTTCTCTTTGTTTATTGTTGGGGTTCTAGGTGGATGTCATTGCAGGATCTTAGGGTTCTGCTGGGTTTGTAGATGGAGAGTTTCTTTTGAATAAATTCTGCCCCCTGGCCGTGTATCACTCTGATGTGTTAATCTCTGCCAAAATTCCTGAGGCACTACTATTCTCATGAGCTGATTTATATCAGCCCAAGCAGGCTTATAACTCGGGTTATTGGCCCCTCAATGAACTGATGTGGTTCCTCTCAAATGTTAGGAAACTCCTTTACTAGATTACGCAAATCTCACAGTGTCCATGGCACATGGAGAGTAAGTAATTGTGGATTTTCCCATTCGGCAGCCAGTGGTCTTAGCACTTGCCTTAGAATTTTTTGCAACATGCTAGAGCTGCGTCCATTTGACGTACCTGCCATCCCCACAGACGGGGGAGGTGCGGTAGGCATAAATGCTGCCCTAGGAGCATCTGAAGTACCAGGCCTTGGCTGCACTTTGGCAACAGGTGGCAGCATTATTTGCAGCCCAGACATAGATGCCTGTACGAGGCCCGGTATTGGGGCATTTGGACCTGCCGCTTGCCTCACTCCCCCTGATTTTGCACTGCAGATGTTGGTGAAAAAATCGATAATGTCCTCTTAGGATTGATCATCTTGCTGCTCATCCCTCTTCTCCTCTATGATCTTGGGGAACAGAAGGGTGAATGGTCCAACTGCCCCATTTCCCTCAGAACCCAAATCTGCCTCGTTAGCCATTCCTTTGTATCCTTTAGTCCTCATCATAGCTTCTTCAAGCCACGTAGCGTAACACCCCATCCCGCACTTCCTCTGGCTCTCATTTCTTCCTTGCGCTTCTAGGGCACCTCTTTGAGCTACCAGTTTATCCAAATTGAAAGTGCCCTCCAGTAGGCATTGGGTATGTCTGTTGCCTTGCGTTAGCAAATGCCAGGTTTCTAGAAATTCACACATGATGTTACTTTATTTAACATACATGAAATGTGCCGGTGTTCCATTAGGAGGGGTCTGCAGCTGTTTGCTATGTTCTTTGGACATTTTCTGTCCCTACTTTTAGCTGTTCTAACCATATAACGATTGCGCCAGTACCACTCACAATTTGACTCCACTTGTGCGCAATTCTGAGAAGAGAGCAGGAATTACAGAGACATCTATGAGTGGTCCTGATAGGATATATGAGGCAATTACTCTGTTTTCACCCCAGCTCTCCCTATTTCATTCCGGTGTACCTAAATTCCCTGACTTGTATTGCCTTGTTGTCCTTTTTTTATTTGCCCTGTCGCTAACTGCTTACTTTATCAGAATACCAGAAACAGTTTGCGATCCGCAAACCTTTACTAGACCAGAAACCAGATTAGCACCGAGTCTACCAACTCTTTCCAGACCAGCCTAATTCTCCTAAAACCTCAAGTATTTTACCAGGTTTCTATAGGGACTCAAAACAGATATAACTCCTGCAATGATCACAATAAGCCAGGACAAATGAGCAGCAGAATTAGATACCCCACCCATAATTCCTAACCCATGGTAAAATACACATGAAACAAATGAACATTCGGCTATAATATAAAATCTCTGATCTCCTGTGCAGCTCACGCAAGTGCACATACTTGGTGCATCCATGTTGCACAACAGGAACACAGCATAGCAACCCGAGCAATCCGACCCAACTAACCTAGCTTG
The DNA here is from genome assembly GCF_040938575.1 of Ambystoma mexicanum. Taxonomy (NCBI): domain Eukaryota; kingdom Metazoa; phylum Chordata; class Amphibia; order Caudata; family Ambystomatidae; genus Ambystoma; species Ambystoma mexicanum. The sequence goes on along the minus strand of NC_090922.1, from coordinate 648,535,216 downwards.
CCTTCCAGTCCAGGAATCTACATCCACTTTTGAACACCTGACCGCACAACTTTCAAAAAACACTCATCCTAGAACCACGGGCTTTGTTGTCCTGCCTTTGCGTGGACGATAGCCCTTTACATAAACCTAGATACATGTGATGCAGTTCTAGTTTGACACAGCATTCAAGGGGGGGACATCCCTTCTGCTAAAGTCCTTATGGGTTTGCCAAATCAGTCAAGGGTTGTCAGTCCACCACCCCCATGACAATATCAGGCATCAGACAGAAGTCCATTGTCCACACTGGACCGGACCGGTTGTACAATTATACATAAGCCCATATCCTTGCTCCAAAAAACCCAGCGGGAATGGAGCATGGCTGTCCCTCGGAACCATACATGAGTTAAATGTCCATCATTGCGTTCAGCCAAGAGGGAAATGAACGCCTAACAAGTGTCTGTTCAAAATAGAAAAACTAAGGCTTAATATAATAATAATAATAATAATAATAATAATAATAATAATAATAATAATGCGTAGTCAGTGCTGACATTCATATGGGCAGTTTCCAAGCCTTCCTGAAAAGAAAATACTCATCCTCATCATCTCCTCATTATTTACGTTCATGCATTTATTTATTTATTTGATCATTCATCAATTTATTTAAGGAACGGGTTGCTGCTACCTCACCTTTTTGTCAGTGATGGTTTGAGTTGTTTCTGTGTATTTGTCGAAATAAAGGATTGATTGATTGATTGATTGATTGGTATTTACTTTATATGGCTTGCCCTTCAAAGCTACTATGGGCCTCATTACCAGTTTGGCTGCGCAGTATGAAAGTGGTGGCAGTTCTGTTACTGCCATATTTTTTAGCAGTAACAGAAATACCACCACTCTTACTGCACCATCAAATTCCGAGTTTGATATTATAGAGGAGGATTTACCTCGAGCTAAAATCATGAGATTTACTGCGAAGAATCACTGATTGAGTCAAATCCACCAAAAATCCCCATGGAGCCCTATGGATTTCCACTGTCACACCACCACTCGTAATCCCTTTGTATTGGCACGGCACCGAGTGGCGGTAACAGTATATGATTTTTGTGGTAAAGCAGTGGAGTTATTGCTCAATTACCACCCAACTCATAATGAACCCTATATTCCCTTCCATGCCAGTTCAGCACCTGCGTGTGGCCTTCATTTGCATGAAAAGACATGAACTGCTTCCCATGCTCGTTTGAGCGTTTAAAAATGTACAATATAAATATTTGTGTTCCTCCTTTTATGCTTTAAACGTAGACAAGGTAGCTAAAACTATAGGTTTCTACCTAGGCTCTGCCTTAATCCTCCAAAGACAAATCAACACCATTGCGACGTCTACGGCATATACATCAAAACTGGTTAATGCCTGTCGACCATTCCAGAACACCAACAGCTGCCTCACCCTTGCTAGAGCCCTTATAATGTCCAAACTGGATTATTTTACCGGGAAGCACAAGAAAGCACTGTTTGCTGGCCGGACCCGACATCTGTGGCTTGTGAGGATTGCTTCACTACACGGCCTGGAAGACGTCTTTAGCAGCTTCACCACGCTGTCTGGAGTGTGCGCCTGTGGCTCCTCCCACTCTGTGCCTTGGGCACTTTTTTTTTTGCCTATTAAATACTGTGGTGCAGCGCACTCACGCGCGCACCGGGAAGCAAGAGAAAGCACTGTTTGCTGGCCGGACCCGACATCTGTGGCTCGTGAGGATTGCTTCACTACACGGCCTGGAGGACGTTTTAGCAGCTACACCACGCTGCCTGGAGGTGATTCATCGTGTGTGTTGTATCTGCTTCCCCTCCCTTGGACCCGCTCGACTTGTGTTGGACTTGTGTTGGGCTTTGTCTATGTGCACTGGAGGGAACAGAGTTTCTGACAGCCTTTTTTTTTTCTTCTTCTTTTTCTTTTCAGTGTGCGCCCGTGGCTCCTCCCACTCTGTGCCTCGGGCACTTTTTTTTTGCCTATTAAATCCCGTGGTGCAGCGCACTCGTGCGCGCACCGGGAAGCACGAGAAAGCACTGTTTGCTGTTCGCTGTGTGCAGCGGGAAGAGTGCCTTGACTTCTTTATCTGTAACTGTGCATGTCTGGTATTATTTCTCCGCAAGATTTTCTCTCGACTGGCTATACTCTTTATTCTACTGCTGGCCACTATAGGGTAAAAATAATTTGACACACTTAGGGATTGATTTAGGTCTCTGTGGTGGTTTTCAAGTAAGTGTGTTTAAAGATGGGGAAAAAGAAACCAGGATTGCCAATGAAAGATATAAGAGCAGATTTTTTCAACGCCGTTAGCACGCGTCGCGCTAGTTTGGCGCGGGCTGCTGCTCTTCCTCTCCCTGCAACTAGTGATGAGGAAGAAGCCCTGCTGCAATGTGCTCAGGACTGTTCACCATACTGCAAAACTATTGATGATACTATTGACCCCTCGCAACCTCTTTTCGTTGACGATGAACTGTTAGAGCTCACCGTGGGGAGGGAAAATGGTTGTGTGGGAGAAGCTGTCTCTGTGACTTCTAATGGACAGAAAGATAGCAGTTTCTGTTATGACAACTTTTTGGAACTGCCAATCAGTCCATCAACTGCTTTCAGGCAGGCCTCCATCCCTGAAGTGAAACTTTACAATCAGGTGGGGGACGGGGTCTGGGTTCGGATCTTGTTACCACTCTAAGTATATTTAATAGACTACTTTTAACAGAACTGAGAAAACAGACACAGGTTTTGAACAACTTATCGTTAGAACTATCTAAAATACGCCTCTACCTATCGGAGTCCATTTCGGTGGCGTTAAATAAGGAAACCCCCTGCATCATGGCGCAGGTTCTTAAGCTAATAAGGGACAATTCGAACACTCTCCAGGAAAAACTGGTTTTGCCTGATGTCATAATCACTATCCCATCCACACCGACTGTGGGGGAGGGGATGCCTCCAAAAAGTCCTACTAATAATTTACAGGCCCATAATACAGACAAGGTCAAGGAAATAAATTGTCCCTCCCAGATCCAGGATAACGAAGTCTATGAGGTAAAAATCTCTAAACGTCAAAGTAAGAAACTGGCAAAGCAAAACAAAAAAAAAATAACAATAACAATGCAGCCAGAAATAAAATGTCTCAAAAATGTCTGAGAAAATTGGATCCTCAACAGTTAGAGCCCATAGAGGGGGCTCTATTTGTGAACCCTACTACGGTCCCTCCTAATCTAGACACGCGTGAACTGTCAACTACCAACGCTAAGGGTCTCACACGTGACGAGGGAATTTCTTTGAGGGACTCCTTTTCAGAGGGGGCTAACACTTTAAGTGAAGAGCTAAAAAAGAAATCGGACGTGATGTACCAAATCTTCAAAGGTCCTCATTCACTAGAAGCAACTAAAGACAATACTACCCTAAAGGGCGTTTGGAGAACAAATCTCCATGACGCGTGTGCATCCATTATTGCACGGGAGTTCACCCATCCACTGCATTCAGAAGGAATGTCAACCTCCTGCCACGAGAACCCTACTATGATAAGCATACTATGAGTCTCTCTGATCCAAAAAAGACACTAACATCTGTTGACAAGGGTTCGAATGGCTTGGAGTTGGATGCTGACAGCTGTGCCGGAACAGCAGACAGTAAAACTAAACTGAATGAAAATCTGACTGCCAATTGTACCCTTGACAATAATGTAGTGTCTCTTGGTTGTTCTGAAGAGGAAAAAGAGCTAGAACTTAGACGTATTATTCTGAAGGTGTTGGGTGAGAATCAGACTCCAACAAGTAGTTCTTCTCTGGGTAAGAAACAATCTAGCATGCAAACTGGTGAGAAGTTTGTCTCTACCCATGGTTCTGTGCAGGATGGTACGGGTAGAATTGATCATGGAATGGGAAGAGCTGCCAAAAAGGTTATACTACAGGAAAATGTATACACTAATGGGTTCTCACGTTTTGACAATATGGGATCCGATCTGAAACAACCTGTTTCGCCTGAAATCCCGGGTCTGATATTGACAGCACTTTTCCAAGAGCAAGTGCCCATTTCACTGAACCGATCGTACATACTTTCATTACTTTCTACCATGCCTGAACTTAGTCTGATCACGTCAGCCGATATTACCCTGGTTGATTTCATTCATAGGATCAGATACGATTACGTGAGACTTGCTATACCCTCTGCTCTGATTAGATCGGTGCTGTTGAAGGAATCAGAATCTTTTCAAAAACTGGGTTTTGATATCTATGAATATAAGTCACAAACTATTGCTCAAAAGAAAACTATGATGTCTGAACAGGTGCAAGTTCGACCTAGTCAATTCACTAATCCTCCTGATGAGGAATCAAATCTGAACAAGCAGGAATGGAGGTGGCTCGCCTTGACTCTGAGGGAGTCTATTAACTCACTCAGGAAGCTTGGCAATACCCTCTAGCCTCCTCCTCGTTCTTCAAATTTGTGAGTTGGAACTCTCGGGGAAATGTGAATCTTTTGAACAACGAAGAATGCATGAATTTTCTGTCACAATTTGACTTTGTTTTTCTTCAGGAAACCTGGTCTAGGGAACTGTTATGCTGGGAAGGGTTCACTGTGGTCAATTTGTGTGCATGGGGTTCCAACAAAGGCCGCTCTAAATGTGGATTACTAATAGCCATCAAACAAAACAACTCTTTGTCAAAAATGGGGGAATGGTGTCTGGAACACCACTTTCTTGTTACGGCGTTTAAAAAGGATATAGAAAACGAGTCCCTCTGTATTTTATTTATTAATATCTATTGGAACCCCAGTGAGATATCCGATGTACAACTAGGTAAGGAGCTGGCCATTTTGGGATCTATAATTGAATCCTGGCGTGAGACAAACCAGGGAGGTCAAATCATTATGGTGGGGGATCTTAATGCAAACTGTCTATGTGATATGTTAGTGGGGGATGAAACGCTGGCCAATGCTGAACAGTCTGTGAGGGTTGGTGGTTCGGGAGTATTGAGAGGCAGATTGTGGCTACATTTTGCGGAATCACTGGGTTTGGAGCTCCTTCGAGGGCACCAACATACTTGGAAAGCCAGAGGTTTGGAATCCACTTTAGACTATATTTTTGTATCTATTGGTATTTTTAGGAGTGTATATGATTTGGAGGTGATTGATTGTAGCTCTAGTGACCACTCTTTTCTTACCTGTAAAATGGCCTTGAAATTCCCTACCCCAATTAAAGAAACATATACTCATGGTGTGATGATAAATCAGCAGGGAAACAGAATTAAATGGTGCCATACTAAAAATGTGAAGTTTACTTCAACTATGATAAGCGACTATCGGTTAATGACTGAGTTTCATCGCGATCTATGCTATTCTCCTTCACGAACTTTTCTACATATATTAAGGACACCATTGACAATCTGGCCCCCCGTTTTACACCAGGGTCCAAAGTAAAATCTAAACGTAAACATTCTATGGATATGGTGATCCATACACGGAAACTTGTTTATAGAAAAGAACTGAGAGAATTAAAAAAGGAAGTACTGTCATCCTCTGACTTCTATAAGAGGAAAAACAAAATCAAGCAAGCCTATAAGAATTGGCATATCCAATATAGAGCAGTACGCATGCAGCAAGATGGTGAGCTTATGTTGAAAGCACTGCGAGGACACTGCTGTTCAAACTTCTGGTTCCTGATAAATGCAATCGAAAAACCTCAACAAGATATGGCAGTAAATGTAATCAATGAGGATGTTTGGCATGGACACTTTACAAACCTTTATGCATTGAACAAAGGCAACCAACAACTGCCCATGTCTAAACCCCAGTCTTGGTCCTTGAAGTTTTCGAGTTATGATATTACTGATATGATTAGGAAATCCAAAAACTCTGGAGCCATGGGTCCGAATAATCTATCTAATAAACTCTTAAAAAGGGACCCTGTGATTTGGGGTAAAATCTTATATATACTGTATAGTAACATTTTGGAGACCAAGCTTATACCCCTATCATGGAAAGTGTCCATCGTTATTCCTGTCTTTAAGAAGGGAGCACGTATGTCCCCATCTAGTTATAGGCCAATTGCAATTGCGGACCCTGAGTCCAAAATTTTTTGTTCGTTGGTCCTAAAGGAACTTCAAGAATGGATTACTGAAAAATCCATTCTTGACAACAAACAAATTGGCTTAAAAAAATACATTGGAACAGACTGTGGTGGGCTAGTGCTAAAAACGTTGATAGCCAAATCTATGGTAAAGGGGACTAGATCTTTGTTTGTGGCATCGATGGATCTTAGTTCAGCTTTTGACCTTGTTGATAGACAACTCCTCTGGCGGAAGCTACAGGATCTCAAAATACCTGCTCCACTATTCCAGATTATCATTGCCTTATATACTGACACCAGTTTAATGGCCCGCTTGACAGCGGACGGTGTACTTTCCAGACCTATTATAATTACGAATGGTTTAAGACAGGGTTGTATGCTGGCCCCAACGGTTTTTAATTTGTATGTGTGTGGAGCCCACAATGCCCTCAGTGGTAAAGGTTTGATTTCCCCCAAGCTTAATAATGTGTGCATTGGCTGGTTGGCTTATGCTGATGATTTTCTTTTACTGGACAAAACAAAAATTGGTTTGCAGAGGCTACTACGAGCTTTCGAATCATTTGTCGAGGGTATTAAGTTGAAAACTAACCCAACAAAAACTGTTATTGTTAGATTTGGCAATAAGAATAAAAAGAAGAATGCCTTTACTTGGTTATGTGAAGGAAAGAGAATTAAGGCGCTACCTTCATTTAAGTACCTAGGTTTCTATTTTTCTGGTCAGGACTCTCTTGCCCTGATAAAAACACAGCTAAATCTAAAAGCAGACATTGCCATTAGGCAATTGAGGGCAATAGATAATAAATTTGGTAAATTCACTATGGTGCCGCTGAGAGACTTTTATATAAAAAAGGTAATACCACGCTTAACCTATGGTATAGAATTATTCACTAAGGAATTACATACCCATCTGATAACTACTGAAGGGAGAATCTTGAGAGCAGTGCTATGGTTCTTGTCGAAATGTATACCCTTAGCCTTAATCAGATATGAACTTGGTCTGCATTCCCTCTCCTCCTATGCAGTCTGGAAAAGATTATGTCTTTGGAAAAAATGCAAAACCAGCAAGGAAGAAACGTTGTATAATTGTGTGTACCTTGATTCTCCGAATCCTTTTATGGCTGCCTTAAAGACAGAAAGTGAGACTTGTTTGATGGAATTAGGTCTAGCTATGAGCTCACTATGTAACAAACCTGGCAAAGTTAAATTTAGTTTAATGGGTTCAGATTGGCAATCTACGAAATCAATCATTGAAGACTCTAAACTGTATAATTCAGTCTGCTCCATCTGGAAATGGCAGGCAAAGATGGAAGGCTATCTGTGTAAATACCCTAGCAAGAGGTTACGCAATGTTTTCATGTGCTTCCGCTTTAATGTCTTACCTACCAGACAAATTTTATGTATTAGAAATCGGACCAATGAGGTTGTCCCCTGGTGTAGATATTGCAAAATAGTTGAGACTGCTGAAACCATACAGCATATTCTACTGGTGTGTCCAGCCTTAAAATCACAGAGGATTAGGTACTTCTCTAAGTTTGTAGTCTCTATCTTTGAAGTACAAAGAGACTTTATTTGGCACAGAATGCTCCATGATAACTGTTTAAGTCTAAAAATAGCTGTAACAAGTTTCTTGAGAAATGTCTGTGATTCGAGTTAATTGGGATAATTAATTCTCTGTTAAGAAAGGTGACTTTATCCTAACTCTGTTTTTGTAAGTTTTTATTGATGTGTACAAAGTTTGGAATTTTAAGCTTTTGAATTCTATTTTATGTCTAAACTCACAGGCCGGTTCATGGAATCAACGTGCGCCGAAAAAACGGCGCACGCGTGCGAAAACGTGCGATTCGCAGAGAAACAGCGAAAATCGCAGTGCAAGTGCGATTATCGCACAGAAAACATCGCACATCAATTCATGGAAGTCCATGCACGCGCGAAATGTGGGATGTGCGCTGAGAAAGTGCGCGGCGCACGCTGGTGCACGCTGGCGCACAGGTCAACGAACGCCGTGCGATAAGGCCACAGCGAATTCGCACATAGCGCGGCGCACATAACAAAAGTAGGCGTAACACGGGGCGTCAACTCGTGAAAATGTGGGCGGCACGGGGGAAGTACAGGAGGCAAGTGCGCAGAACGCCCACACGCTCGCCTACAACACGTATTCATGGAATCGAACAGGGAAAAACAGCGCACGGCCAAAGACGCGCACAGGCCCATACATGTCCGCCACACGAAAGCAGGCGGTAGCGTCCCTGCGCAGGAAAAAAATGTGCGCCAAAGTCCTACACGCGCGACAAGGCCCACACGCGATCGGGCCTGGGGGAGCGTGTGCGTGTATTTCAGGGGTGCGTGTGAAATTCCACACGCGATTGGCCTGGGTGCGTGTATTCCAGGGGTGCGCGAGAAGCTCCACACGCGATTGGCCTGGGCGCGTGCATTTCAGGGGTGCGCGAGAAGCTTCTCACACGGGATTGGCCTGGGCGCGTGTATTCCAGGGGTGCGCGAGAAGCTTCTCACACGTGATTGGCCTGGGCGCGTGTATTCCAGGGGTGCGCGAGAAGCTTCTCACACGCGATTGGCCTGGGCGCGTGTATTTCAGGGGCTCACGGGTGTTATCACACGCGATCGGGCCTGGGGGAGCGGGGTACGTGTATTCCAGGGGCTTGCGGGTGTTTTAACACGCGATCGGGCCTGAGGGAGCGGGGTACGTGTATTCCAGGGGCTCGCGGGTGTTTACACACGCGATCGGGCCTGGGGGAGCGTGTGCGTGTATTTCAGGGGTGCGCGTGAAGTTCCACACGCGATTGGCCTGGGCACGTGTATTCCAGGGGTGCGCGAGAAGTTCCACACGCGATTGGGCTGCGTGCGGGTATTTCAGGGGCTCACGGGTGTTTTTACACGCGATCGGGCCTGGGGGAGCGGGGTACGTGTATTCCATGGGTGCGCGTGAAGTTCCACACGCGATTGGGCTGCGTGCGTGTATTCCAGTGGCTCGCGGGTGTTTTTACACGCGACCGGGCCTGGGGGAGCGGGGTACGTGTATTCCAGGGGCTCGCGGGTGTTTTTACACGCGATCGGGCCTGGGGGAGCGGGGTACGTGTATTCCACGGGCTTGCGGGTGTTTTAACACGCGATCGGGCCTGGGGGAGCGTGTGCGTGTATTCCAGGGGTGCGCGTGAAGTTTTTCACGCGATCAGGCCTGGGGGGGAGCGGGGTACCACTCACCGTCTGCCTTGCGTGTAGAAGAACGCGTAGCCAACACCCGCTGTGAAGTAATAGCGTGTGAACCCCAATGGATGGAAAACACACGCACCGCACGAAAAGCACGTACAGAGCAGTGTAAAGGCACGCGGGATCTCCAAGCCCTGCCAGGGCAACGCCCGTGCGCGAAACTCCACAGACGCGCTTACGCTGTAAGGGCCTTTGGTCCAATGAAATCGCGTATGCGTGCTGACGCGCTTACGCGCTAAGGCCCTTTCCTCGAATTTCACGCTGATGTGCAGGATTTTCACGTGCCAAATCACTCCGTATCAAGCTGGCCACGCGAAAACACACGGAAGACCACGCTCCTGCCCAGAAGGCCGAATCACTGCCCCCCAGTGCCCCAGCAGCCTCCCACGTGCCATCTGCTGCTGCCTGCCTGCCTGCCTGCCTGCTGCCACCGTGCCCTGCCATTTGGTGCCTGCACATCAGCCATCTGCAGGGGTCCAGTTGCTTTGTCCACCCCTGCTGGAACAGAAGACTCCCGACTCGGATAACATCGCTCCACAGCCCAGCCCCAGGACCCAGTTACCCACCCACTCCTGCCCCTGGGGTTGCCATGTCGGGCACATCAACATCTGACACCAGTGGCAACCCCCGGCCAGAGGGGCAGAGGGGCACCAGCTTCACTGCCACCGAAGTTGGTGTCCTGGTGGAGCAAGTCCTGGGGCAGTATGATGCCCTCTTCGGATCGTCCCGCGCCAACAAGGAAGGACGGGAGAGGATCTGGGCCGACTGTGTGGTTGCCATCAATGCGGAGGGGGTGGCAACCCGCACCATCCAGAAGGTCAAGAAGCGCTGAGAGGACTTGAGGTCCAGGACCCTCATAAAGGCCCGGCGCCTTGTGGAGGGGGGCCGGGGCCGCATGAGTTCCATCCAGATGAGGGTCCTGGAACGCGTACACCCAGCGCTCCGCGCCCAGGTCCTTGAGAGGGAGACCCGTCTGGAGTTGAGCGGTAAGTGGCCAAGCATTGCTGTGTGAGACAGGGCATGTTGCAGTGTGCTGGTTGTCTGATACTTGCCTGCATGTGTGACATAGGCCATGTACGCATGTATGTGTGCAGGGACATCATGGTAATGCATGTGCGACCAGTAATGTGTGAACCGCACGGTTGTTGCATGTGTTTAAATGCGACATGGGGAGCCCTGTGCAGATTGCACACATGAGAGCATGGCAGTCTCTGTTCCTGGACATGGGTGGGGGTGAGGGATGGGTGCTGATGCCAGGTACATATATGGTATCCATGTCTGTGTGCCTGACCTGCGTGTCTGTGACTTGTGAATGCCATGGATGCATGACACATGTCTGTGACAATTTACCGATTCACTGATTCAGCCTAGTCATCCTTGTATGCACTGTGATTGGGGTGTACGGGGCCAGATGGATGTGACTGAGGTGAAGTGTGTGCATGTGATAGGCATGACCCATGATGCATGTGAGTACCATTACATTGTATGATTCGAGAGTCCATTGGACATGCATGGAAATGTCCATGGCATGCACCATGACTGTCACTGTGTGTGTTTTGCCTGGACTGACACATGTGTTGTGGAATGATATGATGGAAGTGTACTTTGACAGTGGCACTCATCTGCTATTGCTTCCTGTCTAGGGGACCATTGTACAGTACCCTGATGCTTGTGTTCTATGTCTCCCTCTACGCAGCGGCTAGTGAAGAAGAGGGCGGAGACGGCGCTGTGGAGCAAGGCGGCAGGGATGCCCCCACGGCTGCAGCGGAAGGGGTGGGTGAGCCCCCACAGGGGCCTGCTACGGCGGTAGACGGTGAGGAGCCATCCAGGTTGGTGGTTTCCACAGAGGAGGAGGAGGCCGCCACTGAGGCACACATGGGGCCTGGTGGGGGCATCCCTGCTGGTGCAAGTGGTGCAGTCCAGGGGCAGGGGCAGGAGGCAGCACAGGTCACCATGGAGGGGCATGTGCATGTCGCTGTCCCTGACCCTGTGGGTGCACCACCATGCACCAGCAGGGATGCCCCATCCCAGGCCCGTCCGCAGGTAGAGGGGATGTCCATGTCATCTGACTCCCCTCCACCTGCGGACGAGGGGACCCCTGGCCGTATGGAGAAGGTCCTGATTGGGGTCGCGATGCGCACGGCTGTGATTCGTGATGCCGTGTGTGCTTCCCAGGAGGAGCACGCACGTCATCACGAAGAGCACCGTGCCGACGTGGCCCAATTGGGATCGTCCATGTTCGGGGGTTTCCTGCATGTGTCGGCCAATCTGGCGGCCCTCTCCTCCTCTGTGGAGACTATACGCCAGTCGTTCTCCTTGGCGTCTTCCGGCCCAGATTCCACCAGGGCCCCCTGTGGACCTGCCCTGACCAATGCAGCCAGCTCGGTGGGGATCCCATCCCTGCCACAGTCGGGAGTCAGAGGTCCAGCAGGGGTGGACACCACAGCAACTGGACCCCAGCAGATGGAGGATGTGACGGCATCATCGGGCAGGGCACGTGCACGACGGCGTCGGTGGTTTCCATCAGCCTGGATGCCGTCGTGCTGGCACAGGCAGTTGCGTCGGAGGCAGCAGCAGGCTCAACGTGGGAGGCATCATGGCTCGGGGCCATCAACATCAGGGGTGCAGGCATCGGCCGGAGGGCAGGAGAACCCTGGAATGGGAGTGGCTTCCGTGTGGGAGCGGTTGTGCTAGCAGATAGGTGCGGAGCGGCAGCGGGCAGAGGAGGAACGGCTCACAATGGTCAGGGCGGAGGACTCCATGCGGAGGGCTCTGAGGCGGGCTGAGTGCCTCGAGGGTCTTCGCAGGGAGTTGGAGCTGGACACTGCATTATCCCTGCGGGACCTCGGGGCCAGGGAACATGCCCGCCTCCAAGCCATTGACCAGGAGTTTGATGATGCCCTGGCCCATGACAACAACCAGTGAGCCGTCGGACTAGCCCGCTGCCTTTGTATATAGTTATATAGTTAGTGTTAGGTTTCCTTTAATTTATTTTTTTTATTTGGTTGCGATTGGACAATGCGCCACATTTTTGTATATAGTTCAGTTTTTAGTTAGTTGTCATAGTTAGGTTTCATTTGGTTGGGCTCATGGACCCGGGATTATCTTGTAAATAGTTCTTCAATGGCTTTTTTTATTTTTTGGATTTTTTTCATGGACATTCATCTTCTTTGGGTTGTTTTGCTTTGTGGTTTTTCTCATTTCATTTCCATTCAAGTTGATTTTCAATACATTTTTATTTTCATCCTTCAATGTGTGGTATCATCTCATTGCTTTCATGCATGTCATGTTGGGTGTTTTAACAATCACTTGCAGCCATTGTGTGTGACAGACATGTGTTCATTTGCATTATTTACATTGGGTGTGTAACATGTAATTGCCTTTGATATGTGGGTGGATGTGATAGTTGGTTGGGCCTTTTGGCAGGGGAGGATGGCCATTACGGACATGATTGAGGATTGTTGGGACTCAGGTGCAGGGGGGCATGGATGGGACATGGGCGAGGGCCTGGTGGAGGGGGCCCCTGCACTGCTGGGGGGTAGGGGGGTGGGGAACATGAGTTGGACATGGGTGGGGGCCTGCTGGCAGGTGCCCCACAGTGCTGGGGGGTGGGGGTGGTGGGCAACATGAGTTGGACATGGGTGGGGGCCTGCTGGCAGGTGCCCCTGCACTGCTGGGGGGTGGGGGTGGTGGGGAACATGAGTTGGACATGGGTGGGGGCCTGCTGGCAGGTGCCCCACAGTGCTGGGGGTGGGGGTGGTGGGAGACATGGGTGGGGGCCTGGTGGAGGGTGCCCCTGCACTGCTGGGGGGTGGGGGTGGTGGGAAACATGAGTTGGACATGGGTGGGGGCCTGCTGGCAGGTGCCCCGCAATTCTGGGGGTGGGGGTGCAAGGGGACATGAGTTGGTGATCATTAGTGCAAGGAGACATGTGCCTTTGCTGGGGGGGCATGCCCATGTTGGGTGGGCTGCCTGCGGGACATGACCAGGGATGCAGGGTAGTCCCCTGTGGTGTGGGCTGCCTGCAGGGGCCGTGGAAGGTGTACAGGGAACACCTGGGAGGACCCACACTGGCAAATCACATGTAGGACTACCCGGCACCCCTGAAATACACGTACCCTGCTGAAATCGCGTGTGAAACTTCACGCGCACCTCTGAAATACACGCGCCCAGGCCAATCGCGTGTGGAACTTCTCGCGCACCCCTGAAATACACGCACACACTCCCCCAGGCCAGGTCGCGTGTGTTACTTCTCGCACTGGTACAGGGTTGGCGCAGCCCTTTGCGATGGTTTTGCGATCTTGATGGCTTTTCCTTGCGCGAGGGCGTTCTTGGGGGCGTAACTGGCGCTGCTGCAGGGTCGCTGCGCCACTCTGCGCCTCGTCTGCTTTTGGAGGTGGGAATCCATGAATACGCTGTGCGCGGAAATTGGTTTTATCGCACGCGCCAGCCGCGTGCGACACTTTTGGAAGGAATTACATGAATCGGCCTGTCAATGTTGAATTAATTTAATAATTGATGATTCTCTGCAAAAACTGTACAACTGTATGTTTTCTCCTGTGAGATTGTAAAGGTTTGTAAGAAACCAAAACAATAAAAAAAAAAAAATACTCTTTACCTGGGCACCAGTCAAAGGAATCTGCGCAAGCTACAAGTATTACAAAACAATGCCCTAAGAGCTGCCCTCAACATCCCTCTATCCAACCACATCACACAAACCAGGCAAAACACCAACTGGCTCCCAATCCAAGATAGGATCACCTTCAGAATGCTTATGATCACCCACAAGTGCCTCAACAACTCAGCTCCCAAGTACCTTATGAACAAGTTATCTAGGAAAGAGTCTTCCCGGCCTACTAGATCCATCTACCCCCACTCTCTAAACATTCCCACCTTCAAACTAAACTAAGGAGGTGCTTCCAGCTTCCCGGTGCTAGCAGCCAAGACTTGGAACAAGTTGCCACTTGCACTAAAAACTGACCATGTGTTCCTTTCATTTCGGAACAAAACAAAATGTTGGCTATTCTCGCAATCCAACTAAACAGCCACCCTGTTCTATCGTGACTACTAGACCCCAGCTACTCTCTCGACTTTGCCTAGAGTTTTGTTAGGTCCCACGTCTCGGTCATCCATGGCCAGCTACAGTCCTAAGCAAGCTCTAATTATGAACCTGATCCCTTCGTACATATTGTATAAATGTAAATTACCTGTATATATCTGCAAATTGCTATCTATGGTTCACCTACCAATGCATATTTCTGTATTTCATTGCACGTGTATCGTACTGTATATAATTCTGTAACATTTACCTTCAGAAAAGCGCCCAGATACCTTCGGACTCAGTGCGCTATACAAGCAAATAAAACAAACAAACAATCTTTTTAATGTCCGCCCAAGCACAAATGTGCACTGTTGGTATGTAAAGGAGAGGTGACAAATACAAGTCTCTGTGCCTATAGCCCGCCCTGAGATACCTCGTTTGAGCACGGCCATTTCAACCGTGGAATAGGGAAAGGCAGGGACCTTTTATCTTAATTCAAAATGTCTGCTCTTTTGGCATTGACGTATGTAAATAGATTTAACAAAGGGGGCTAAAATTAGAGAAGTAAATTATGCATTGTTTTATAAGCAGTGTACCCGTCGAAATGCCAAGCAAAGACACGGCCTGTCCGTCACTCTGTTATTCCATCCGCAGGCCAACGGCCTGCTTTCTGCACTTCCTCTAGTTAAAGGTGCGGTTGGGGATTTTAGGATAAACCATCTTCCAGTTACACAAGTCAGCGGAAGTTAAGCCAGCACACCTGAGCATCGAGCTTTGAGGAACATGTCACAGCTCCTGTGTGTTGCAGATCCTTAACCATCAACGCAGGGCGGGAAAAAAGTGTCATTCTCTAGGAACATTCCACGTGATGTCTTTTAAAAGTTTAATGGGAGACAATTCACAAATGAAATGTCAACTCTCATTCCAAGAAAATGTGTCTCTTGCATCTTAGCAGTTACAAGTTATTCCTGTGAAATACCTGCTATATCTTGGAGCGTCATCCTTATTTAATGTAAAAAGGGGGGTAGGGGTTCAGGGGGGGGCAACGTGCAAGCTTTTAACTTTAGCCAATACCATCCAGGCCATAGGTCAGTTACTAGCTGAATTGAAATGTTCACTTTTCAGCCTGCCTGCCATTAGTATTATGGTATTGTGTTTTTTACTTAGAGTTCCTTTGGGGAAAGCCATGCTGGGAAACCCTGCATCAATATGTATTACCATTAACAGAACGCATCTCATGCAGAATGGCCTGCTCTTTCCTCGGGCAGACAGTGAGCGCAGCTGGGACTTTCTGACCGCTGTTTGACTGAGTACTAAGATGAGCGCAGATTCTCACCTGCTCGTTGATGGGTCTAACGTATGGGCGCGCACAGTTGTGGATGTGTTGTTTAATTAGGCCGCATCTCTTGCCTCCAGTGACATCAAGCGTGCACAGGGGTTGCTTAAGCTCGATGGCGCAGATTGTTCAATGTCTATGTGCCTGCTGTCTCTGCTGGTGAATCCACAGGGGGCTTCTTCCCCAGCTGACCCACCATCTTCAGCCCACTTTCTAAACTGCAATTCATATGGCTGTGCTCTCTCTTTATTTATTAACATATCCTATTGTATTTTGATGCGTTGTTCCATGCCACAGAGAGAGAACGAATCTGCTTCAGAGCACTGTGGGGAAAAAGGAGAGGGGCGTTAAATCCTGGCCTGCGTACCAAGGCTGGAGGCACCCAGCCGACATGCTGGGGGCACCCAGCTGAAATCTCGCGAAAGCGGGCACCCTGTCAGACCGTGAGCACACTGTCTCTTGCGTGGCCTGGGGGCTCCCAGGCAAACACAAAGGACGGCGCCGGAGTTGTCCAGCAGGGGCACCGGCACCTCGCTGCACAGTTTCCCATCAGGGGGTCTGCAGACATGGGGGGGGGGGCGCCTCATGGATAGTGTTGTGCCAGCATCGCGCTGCAGTAAGAACACACACGGCAGGCAGGGCTCCATTACATCTCTCCCTGAGCCGGAACTGGCTTGTCCCTTTTATTATTTTAAGTCACTTGGTCACCAACATGTGACCTAAGCACGAGCCCTGGGAGATACCACGCTCCCAGGAGGGGTGACACACCACACTCCTCCTTTTCCATAACGAACAAACAAATGGGAAACACCACTGGACATTAAATCAATTCCCCTTCACAAACAGCAATGCTTGCAATCCAATGCAAGTAATATTCACTAAAATAGAAATTCAGGTTGGGACAGTCACTGCCACGAAAAACATAACACATATACTAGGCATGGGTGACAGTCAGGGTTGGTGGATTGCTGGTGACACATTGGTAATTCCACATTAAAACAAAGCCTTTATTAAACTGGGTGAGTGGACCTTCAACCACTGAATGACACCATTATTAGCACCTGGCACCATTTAAAGCATGTCCACAATACGCAGGATCACAACTTCACTCTGAAACTTGGCTTGGGCCATTTTAAGCATGTCGAGTGTCTGCGGGCTCCCAGCCTTCATAGGGATGGCTACTGAGTCCATAGTAAGTCATTGCGGGGCTGCAGGAGGGTCAGTCCAACTTCCATTTGCATCCGTTCAGGACAGTTCAGTTTACAGTTCAGGGGCCGGCAAAGCCACCCCTGGGGGGCACTACGGGCCACACCCGCCTAGTCCATAGATGGTGGGGGGGGGCACAACACTGGTGGCAGGGTGACAGGCCACTAATTTCACTCCCCTGCCAGGCAGGGGCTGTTGGCACAGGAAGGCGGGCGCACAAGCACTTGAACAGAGGGAGCTGCAACCCTCACGTGCTGGCCCACATCTTCCTTTCCCCTTCCTCCAGGCAGGACATCGGGCAGCTAATTACGGCAGTGGCAGATGATGCTACACCCTTATTTCACTATTTTAGTGGCCCCGGAATGCTGCAGGGCTTTGCCTGCCTGCTACTGTGCACAAAGACGCGGTCAGCCATCTTACTTCATTCACCACGTTTTTCTCTTTTTTTTTCCAGTCAACTCGCCGCCGATGGGCCCGGCATCTGCAGGGGCCATTGTCACTGTTTTGGTATTGCACCGTCACGGAGTGCTTCCCTATACCTTGCCGATATGGCAGCAACGTTGTTTTTTTCCCTTTTTATTCATTTTTCCCACACTTCCAACTCAACCCCAGCTGGCCTGGGATTTTCAAAGGAGCCATACATTTTATTGTCCTCGCGCCAGCATGGAGCACATCATTTTATTCCACCACAGGGCAGCCCAGGATGTCAACTGTATAGTGGGCCATCTACTTTCAAATGCTCCGACCTGCAGCGCTTAACTTTTCCCCTTTTGATCCAACATGGAGCACGCACACATTCAGCTCTGGCTGGTCTGGAGTCGATATTTAAACAGCAGGGTCTCTCTTTTCTGAGCTCTGACACCAGAGTGCTTGATTACTTTCACCACTGGGTGGCCTGGGATCTCTGCAGGCCCTCCGCCTGCTACGCAGCACCAGCATCGCGCTGCAGTAGGAGCACACATGGCAGGCAGGGCTCCATTACATCTCTCCCTGAGCCGGAAGTAGTTCGTCCCTTTTATTATTTTAAGCCACATGGTCACCAACATGTGAATTTAGCACGAGCCCTGGGAGATACCATGCTCCCTGGAAGGGTGACACATCACAAGGAGCGTTCAGGGTGAGGGATTGGATCAGAGAAAGGTAGGCTAGCCAGCGGTGACGCCATTCACAGAGGGCGGATTCCCGGTGCTATGGTAGACATATGAAACAAACATTGTCTCTACATGGGATTCATTATTATAGGTGAAAGGCATTACAACAGCATCTACTTGTACTGAGAGGGTCAATGCCAACAGTTAGAGGATAGCATTGCGAGGGCTCGTCAAATGCCTCTTCACGTGCACAGGACGTGCAGTCCACATCAGTTAGAGGATAGCGTTGCGGGGGCTTGTCACATGCCTCGTCACGTGAACAGGACATGCAGTCCACATCAGTTAGAGGATAGCGTTGCGAGGGCTCGTCACATGCCGCGTCACGTGAACAGGACGTGCAGTCCACATCAGTTAGAGGATAGCATTGCGAGGGCTCGTCACATGCCGCGTCACGTGCACAGGACAGGACGTGCAGTCCACATCAGTTAGTTAGAGGATAGCATTGCGAGGGCTCATCACATGCCTCTTCACGTGCAAAGGACGTGGCGGTCCACATCCTGGGCTTTCCTGCTTAGCGGCCAAGGATGCGGAAGGCAACACCCTAATGGTTTGTACTTTCAAAGCAGCCGCAGCACAGCAAACAAAAATCCCCAGTTACGAAAGTAGTGAAAGCACCCGGGATTTGCTGCATGTGTAGAACAGGGCGCCCAGCATAGCCAAGCCAACACTAGATGAAAATCCCCCATGAAACTCTTGTTAATTCTGTTGTCTTAAGCTCTCAGAGAGTGCCATATATCAAGTTAACCCCAATGTGACATTTCCTAGGTCTAATAACACACAGCAGGTCTGCCCTGAAGGTCTGACATGTCTGGAAGAGGTATATCTTTGAATAACTAAACAATATACTTGGGGGCTATTTCCCAGGGCATTGTGAACTAAGCATTGACTTTGAAGTGTTAACCTCTGCGCGATCAGTAACAAGTGGAGGCACCTAAGAGTGGGAGTGATATGCCTTTCTATTCAAGGACAAGGACTAAGAGAGCTGCTCTATTCTGAAGAAGCTTTGGGTGCTTTATCGACATCTGAGGCAAGCCATTATACATGGAGAGACAAGAGTCAAGATGACTCGGAATCATGACCTGGACCACGCCCACTCATAATGAGAGGACATTATTATGATGTGCCTTTCTAGTCATTGCATTATGCTGGAGCGTTAATGGGATTTGTGTCAAATATCCTGCCAACATTCCACGAAGGTTCCACTAGTTTGAGGTAGTGCCCATAGAGTTTGACCACATATAAGGACGTAGGCTATCTTCAGCCATATCACACAACATAATCTCTCATTTACTCCCATGTAGACATTACTGTAACGCAGTCCTGGATAAGGTATGATGAAATACTTCAGTCTTTGTTATCAAAGCTATCAATCTGAATCTGGAATTTGTGTATTTCACACAGAGTTGGAAGGGCGTTGAAAATGACTCATCAAGTTGGCCCAGCAGACACATGTACTTCGACGAGCCGAGGGGATAAAATTGAACCCTGTGGGGCTCTTCATCTCTTTAGTAGAGGTTTTCATGTGAGCTGTTCCAGTGATACTTGCTCTGATTGATCTTTAAGGAGTGAAGAAAGCTTCTTGAAATCCCTGCAAGACAACACCACGCAATGATGGAGTCTCTGTAGGAGGATGTTATGGTCAATAGTGCCATATGCCACCGGATGCCATGGGTCTACACTTTGCATTCAGGTAAGCAATAGTTAGTGCTGATAGTAGATATAAAGAGTCATTTAATTCTGTGCACATTTCTTAGAATACAATATACATCCCATGTTTTGCTTATTAGTACCAGGCAAGGGATTGTAACATGCATACTCATTGGCCCTCGCCGGGGCGTTACCTGACCGGGAATCCCTCTCCCATAATGTTCCTTCTGTCCCTGGCGGAGTGGTGTGGCAGCCACTCAGCCAATGAGGAGGCTCAGAACGGGGTAATTCCCGCTCCAAACCACCACACATCTGGAGGCTGCCATATTCCCTCGCCAGGGATCAAGGTAAGTGTGTACCCTCCCCCCACCCCACCAATTCAAAGAATCCCCTCCCCGTTCTCCCACCCCCTCTTACCTTCTTTTTTGTCCTTTTCAGGAGTGGACGCGCTGGGAACACTTCTGTCCCCAGCGTTCGCTACCCGATCCGTGACACGACGTCATGGAAAGGAAGAGGGGACTACACATAGTCCCGTATCTCCTTTCCATGGCAACCATTTTCTTTGTTTACATGTTTCCCCATAATCAAATGGCTGCCATGGACAGGGAGAAGGGACTACTTGTAGTCCCTTCTCCCTGTCCATGGCAGTCATTTTGTTTGTTTACCTTTTTATATCAATTTTCAATGGGCGCCATGTTAAGGGAAAACAGACTTCGTTTTCCCTTCCCCGGTGGCAATTTTTGTTACTTACGGACCGGGATACTAATAGCAATAGACCCCTCACAGGGGAGGCATTACCACTTCAGGTAATGCCCCGGGGCATTACCTGAAGTGGTTATGCCTCCTCTGATCGGGGCCTATTGCTTAATTAGCCTTGTTATATTGACAGTTAGTACAATCAACAGCCCTTATTACAAGGTGGAAGGTAAATTTGGTGGTAATTCTGCTGGAAGGAATGAATGTTACTGCCGTGGTGTCCAGTGGAATTACCACCACATTACAGGTGCACGCACAACCCATTGGAGGTAATAATGATTGTGTCTGGTGGAATTAACTACAAAAATCAACTTCGAATGTTAAATCTACCAATTTTCAGTGGAATTACCATTACCTTTGGAAAATTAGAAGAATTACCGAATGGTAATCCTGCCAGTTGAATTACTGCTAGGTGGAAATAGCATTATTTTGCAAACAGAAAGCTCATTGGTGTCCATCTTTGAAAATACAATCCATCCTCAATCCATTTCCCTGGGGCATCTATCTACCAAATTCTGTGAAACCATGTCATTAAACAAGGGCTAGAAGAGGGTGCCCGAATTGAGGTTCCCAAAAACCCAAATTCAGTGAGGCTCAGCTGCAGGTATTAGCAGATGAGGTGCTGTCCATTTCTGATGAGCTTTTTGGGACAAATCAACGGAAAACATTGGTCCACCGCAAAGAGCACAATATGGACTGACATAAGGGACAAGGATAGCAGCAGTGGCCACTGTGCTGCGAGATGTGGAAGACTGCAGGAAGAGGTGGAATGACCTCCAGGAGCATGTTCGTGATCTCCTCGCCATTCACCGCCATGAGATGGCTGCCACTGGAGGAGGCACAGTTGAGCCACCGAACCTCACCCCCTGGTGTCAGGTCGGCAAGATCTGGGTAAATCGCCACAATTCCCCTCAAACCTCAATTAGGCCAAAGGTTACTACAAAATTAAAATACTTGCACGAGCACAGTGGCCCTCCCAAGGTGGAGAGGATATGGACCTGTACACTTTTTATTCCAGGAGCTGCAAGACACAAATAAGTAATCAGACACAGAATACTGTATCTGCATAAATGTAGTCAGGTATACTAATTGAAACACAATAGTGAAATGGTACATGTAAATTAGCTAGGAATACTTAGAAGTGAGTTGACTGATGGCTGCCACTAATCCTACAGTAAGGCCAGGAATCGGGAGGTTGGAGTAGGGTTGAATCAGGAACCACTAGTAGTGCAGAAAGTCCAAGTAGAAAGGCAGGCGCCATGAAGGATCGTAGCAGCTTCAAAGAAAAAAAAGAAAAGCAAATCCGAAATCCACACAAATAAAAACTGATCCAAAAACACCATGGAACAAAACAGAAAAAACAAAGTCACAGACAAAAAATCCACAAACAAAAAAACACTTGCTGTAGTCCACACAGTAAGAAACAAAGATACGGAAGTAACAAAAAAAACAATAATCCACAAAGGTTCAATCAAGGAAGTCCTGTATCCACGGAGACCACCGAGACCGGACTCAACAGGAAAGATTGCCTATGAGTTGGAGGGTAGACTGGGCAACAAGGCCCCTGTTGGGGAGATGTTGAGAAGCACTGAACTGTAAGCACGCTCAGTGATATACAGTTTGCCTTGTCTAAAAAGACGCCACAGGATGGCCTATTGAGCACTGTGTGGTGATGTAATGACGCCTAATACAGAGGATATCGGGAAAAGTAGTTTGTGCCAGGATAGCGATTCTACGTACCTTTCTTGTATGTATTTTCCATTGCTGGTAAGGACATTGTGCATGTCTTACTCCATACAGAGTGATACGTGTTTGATTAGAAACACCCTTAGTCCTGACACCTGGGAGGAGAGAGTGGCAAGCATCATT
This sequence comes from Ambystoma mexicanum, assembly GCF_040938575.1. Classification (NCBI taxonomy): domain Eukaryota; kingdom Metazoa; phylum Chordata; class Amphibia; order Caudata; family Ambystomatidae; genus Ambystoma; species Ambystoma mexicanum. Next base: position 648,512,920 of record NC_090922.1, on the reverse strand, counting down.
GACATGGAAGGCATAGAGGGAACTGAAGCAGCAGAGGTGGGAGCAGGAAGCCAACCAGAACCTGGTGAGTACAAAAGCACACCATGGAGACACGGATATGTGAAGGCAGTGCATGTATCCCAGCCAGCTTTAGGCTCACACACATTGTAACAATGTTGATGTTAAGTCCCTTGCTGACTCACCATCAACAATGCCACAGAAATACATATGACGACCCATTCCAGGTGTACACCTGGAAGTCACACCATGTGGTAAATGATGAAAATAAATGTGATGACTCTGGACAACAGACTAGTCACCTAATGCACCCTTGACAGCCAGAAATGCACAATGTCATGCCCAAAACCCCCAGAAATATCATAATTACCAGGCCCGCACATATGACTCAAAACACGCGCAAACATGTATAAATGGCCACATGACACACAAAGGAGTCAGACTCCATTCCCTCTTGCTAAGGTGTGTGCCATACAGCATCAACAAAAGTATCCATCTCAAGAGTACTATCACAAAAAAGGCAGGTCACATGGGGCTGGACAGACACCCTCCACAAAGCTAGTCCTAGGATTATAGCTGCCTGCGCCAATAACCCAGGCGGCATACAACCTAGCCGTCACACCAGGACAAAGACACACAGGCACTCTGTATCAGTCGTAGATAACTAAGTATTGTTTAAGGTGCATAGGTAACCCACACCCCAGTGCACTGTGCACAGGACAAGCATGAGACCTGCAGAGGTTGATGTACCCAGGTCCCTGAATATTCCCTGTGTTCGGTGCATGTACCTGACCCAGTATACACAACAAATGAATCTAGGTATTTCTGCTTATTGCAGGCAGAGAAGCAGCAGGGTGGAGGTACTAGTGGCAGTGCTATAGCGCTCCACATGGCATGCCAATCAACGCAGCAGAAGATACAACAACCCCAAGAACCTCTTCTGCCATCCCTGCACTTCAGACATCAGGCATTCGTTGCAAGAACCAGTCCAAAAAGCAAGGACTAAGGTGTGCCCTGAAGCAGCTGCCATCTCTACTGGTATTGTCACCGCCATAGTAACTGCTTCATCAGCCACTATCACCACACTGCCTGCCCCCACTTCTGCTGCTGCACCCATCACCACCTTAGCTGCTGATCCAGCAATGACTTTGCTGGTTGTACCAATCCCCTGTTGCTGTTGACCTGCAATCACTCACACAGCCTGATGCCAATGATACTTCAGACGGTGTTGATGCAGCAATGTTTGAGAAGTATGTCACATCCACCCCTTCACCCGTTTGCCTATCTGCTGCCGTGCCCAGTGATGCCTTATCTGGCATCTGGTAGAGGCTCATGAGAATGGAGCAGTGAAAGGAGAGGATGAAAGAGCTTGCTAAGCTCCAGTTGCCTCAAGGAGAATGGCCATGGAAATGGCACATCACTGATGACACCTATCTGAGGCTGCAGTGGTGAATATTTTGGTGGGAAAGAGGGTGCAGGATCTTACTGAGGCACTGTCAGCTGGCCAAGGGAATATGCAGAGGGCACTTCTCACGATGTAACACAGGCATGGCCTGGAGTCTGTCAGCCCTGCCTCTGCTTGCCCCAAATAAGGGTCACAAGCATTGAATCCTCATAGGAGGTTGTTGCATACTGCCGCTCACACACCAAAGGTGCATTCTGCCCAAGAGAAACGCTAAGAGAAATCATTGTCTGACTCCAAGATGACATTGGGGATTGAGGTAATTGGGAGGGTATGTTTGGGGAATGAGGGTGGAGGGAGGACATTGAAGTTCGGGAGTGAGGGTGGTGAGGACATGGGTGTTGGGGAGTGAGGGTGGAGGGGTGAAATGGGCATCACAGACCTAATAAATTGAGTTTGCATTACAAGTAAAGATTTGGTAGTCTTTTGGGTCATATCATATATTTGACTTCAGTGTTTTCTCATAAACATTGTGCAGTGTGAATATTATACATCAGAAAGAAATGGTCAGTTCCTATCCCCACAATCACCCAACTCTTCCTTCTGCACGGCCATCCTGCAATGGTCTGCCAGCCCATGTCTTGTCATTCTCCTCTGATTCTGCCTGTGTCACGTCTTCCTCAGCAGGCAATGGAACATCTGTCCTGATGTAGATGTTATGCAGCACTACACACACATGGGCAATCTTCCCAACCTTCTCTGGAGTGTACATAAGTGTCCTTTCAGTCTGGTGGAGGCACCACAACCATTCTTTCTGGAGTCCAAATGTGTGCTCTATGCACATCCTGGTCCTTGTGTGTGCTTCAATTTAGGCAATCTTTTGTGGAATCTCAGTGTTCTTTATTGGGTGCATGAGCCCTGGTAGTTGTGGGTAGCCAATGTCACCTGCAAATGGAATGAGTCTGGGTCACTTTCACATAGGTAATGGTCATACTTCCCCATGGTGCATGCATTTTCACTTCCATGCAGTCATTTCAGTACACTCTAGTGGCATCTGGGTGTGTTGCCCTTGCATTTGACAATACACAATGATTTGTGGCCATCCTGCTCTGCAGCATATGTACATACCCCCATAGTCTGCATTCCCCAATCATCCATGCACATCCCAATGGCTAACAGAATTAGCACCATTTTTACCACTCTGCCAAATTAAATGTTGCAGAAGATGGGTGCTAATTCTGCTGTCTGAATTAGCACTAGTAGAATTAGTGCAGAAATCTGGCACAATTAACCCAGCGCTAATTCCGCACCAGGAATAAAAATGGTAATTTCACTGTATTACAAGTGGAAATACCATAGAAATATCAACAAAAATGGGTGGTAATTCTACCAAAAATGGGCACAGTTAGCTCCATCAAGAAGGTGAAGGTAAAAGCATGTGATATTCTCGAACCAAACACTTTGATGAACAGAGGGCTAGACAGTGGTTCCAGAGTTGTTGAGTGAGGCAACATGTGGTATGTACTAATGAACTGGGTGACTATAGACATCAGTTAGATTTGCTCTGTATGGACAGCTAGGAGCATGTTCTTGAGCCAGTGCCTGCATTTTCTCACCACACGTTTATTCTATGGCCTGTGGTATGTCAGAATCAGTAGATGGACACATCATTTTGTTTCATACTGAAATGCTTTTATTTTGTTGCAAAACCCTATTATGACACTGTGGTTCCTATTTTAAAAGAAGAGAAATAGTCTAATAGAGTGCATGTCAGCATGTCGTACAAAAGTAAACTGTCCTCCATCTAGGAACCTATCTAGCCTGATCCTAACCCTAACACAACAAACAAAAAAATGAAAAAACACAAGGGCCCTTTTGCCCGATGGCTGGTTTTTGATCGTCACTGCATTGCCCCAGCTTGTCACCAGGAGATGTATTCTCACAGTTCAAAGATATATTTTTTCAAGAGCTCCTGCCAGTAGCAAAAGGAAAAAACAGTCTTTACGTCTTTCGGCCTGTGGTTCAATTCTGTATCAAACCAAGTCTCTTCAAGTGTCCTTAGATGGCAGAGCCTCTCCCAACTTGAACTGTAACCCTTTTGATTCTTGGCCCTCCCTAGGGTCTCGGGTTTTACACCCTCTCATGAAATCATCCCTCCCTCAGCTGTGCTTGGGCATTGTTGCTCTCTCTGTACTCTAGGGCTCTTCGAGATTTCAGTGCCTCTCTCTCTTTTTGTAGTATTTCGGCCCAACGTGGGGTATTCAGTTCTTACCCCATCTCAGGCTTTCAGCCCCTCTAAGGCCCTTTTTTCACCCTGCCTCAAGCTATTGATTTCTTCTGTCTCTCTTGGGCCTTTCATTCTCTCCACCTGGGTGGGGTATGCAGATTCTGGGCACGTCTCGAGTGATATGGCATCTTGGTCCCTCTTGGGCCTTTCATTCTCTCACCCCGGTTTGGGGTATGTGGATTCTCGCCCCATCTCAGGGGGCATGGTGGCTCGGCCCCTCTTGGCCATTTCATGCTCTCATATTGGCTTGTCTTTTTTTCCAGACCGGACCGCCCTCCTCCCGGTTCCCCAAGCATTACATGCATTGAAAGATTAAAAGAATATCGAGGCTTAATACCACATAATAGAAATACACGAGTCAGGAGTACTAAGGTACAAGTACACTTTATTTGAGCAGAACAGCTGTCTGGCTCTCAACACCCCGCAATGTGTGCAAGCAGACACCGTGAGGTGAGAGAGTGCTGGACATTTCAAAAACATACGTATTTATACAGTTTCTCACAAACCCGGACACATCATCCAGCCCCTCTTCATGTAATACATTAGCCTAGGGTACATAGCCTTTCCACATAAATAATACATGTTTAAACATCCTTGAATATCTGGTTGTTTTCTGTTAAAAATTTCATATGTGTTTCAAAGGTAACAGTCCTTATTTCATTTACTTATATTTGTCTACCATTTGTTCTTAAGTTTAAAGTCAGCTTAATTTCAAGGAGCGAAAACAAAGATTTCTGTAAAAGTACATGTTAAGCTATTCATCATTCTGTTTCGCTATTTGAACGGGGAAGACACTGGGGGTACAGATGGCATCTAAATTTTTTTTTTTATTTTTTTATTTTTACTTGTGTTTAATCATTTATGATTTTTTACAAGATTGTCATACAAAAATGATTTTATACAATAATTCAAAATCTATAAAATTTTTCATGAAATTAAAATTCATCAAATTAATCATCTATTGTCATAGGCAAACAAAGGTTATTCATGAAATTGACAGAGGCAATAAGTATACTCATGTTAGGTGAGTTTAGTAGACAAGACCATCTCAGGTTCGGTTGGATATTAGCAACAGTGGATAAATGTCTTTTAAACATGTTGATTCGTATTGAACATAATGCAGGGCACTCAACAATTAAGTGCTCTAAAGTTTCCTTTTGAAGCAGATTGTTACAAAATCTACAACCATTATCTGATTCGGCTAGTTGTCTACGCTGTGCCAAGATATCTCGTGTAGGCCATAAGTTGAAACGTAATTTCATAATCGCCATACGAACATGTGGTGAGGGCGATTTAATCAAATAGTTTGCCATAGTTCCCAATTTTTTGTCAAGGAAGATGAGGATGTTAAAATTTTTGTAACCTAAACAGATCTCTCGGTTAGTCAGCCAATCTTTTAGGAAAATTTTGTTCTTCGCTCGTTCAGGATTTTGAACTAAGGTCTCAACGTCTATATCTGCTGCAGCCAAAATTTGATACACATAGTTAGTCCATCTTATAACAAAGTTATGATTAGATGAGAATAAGTAGTTGGACAGAGTGGCTATAATAGTATCCGCAGTTATGTTTACTAAGCATTTTCTGAATAGTGCACAAAGTTGCCAATGGTATTTGGCGCGGAGAGACGTAAGGCCCAATTCGTATCTAATACATGAGACTGGGATTGATTGAGGCAAATGTAGTAGGCATCTCCAATATTTAGCTTCCAATCTATCAAAATTTATGACATCAATGATATCTCGTGTTTCCAAACCATAAAGCAGTGTAGGTGTCACTATTTGTATCCAATAGCATAGAACAGGCATGATGGAAAATTTGCCATATTTGTGAAGAATTATTTTTGCTTGCGAGGTAGCAACTGTCAATTTATTTTGCTGAGCCAGTTGGTGTTCGGTAGTTGTTAAATTTGATTCAAACTGTGTTCCCAGATATTTATAATTGGGTACAATATCTAGAATAGTATCTTTGACCATCCATACAAACTTAAAACTTGGTGATCGTCTTGGTATATCCACTAGTATCTGAGATTTTTTAATATTCATAGAGAGCTCATTTTCTTCAAAATAGATTGAAAGCGCAGATATCAAATTCTGGAGACCTGTAGGTGTTTTAGATATTAAAACTAAATCGTCGGCATACCACAGTGCTTGTATCACTGTGCCATTCATTTTTGGTGAATCTGTTGAGATTGAGGAAAATACTTGATGGACATCATAAATGAAAAAATTGAAGAGCGCAGAGGCCAAAATACATCCTTGTTTCAATCCTCTAGATGTTTCTATTATTTTCGATAGCAAGCCCATGGTAGATAATCGAACTCGAATAGATGTGTTAGAATGTAAGGCATATATTATGTCTACTATATCTTGTGGACAATTATCTCTACTTAGTTTTTGAAATAGTTTTATACGGGAGACAGAGTCAAATGCTGCATTTAAATCGACGAAGGCAAAGAATAGAGAGGTTTTGGTGTAGCGTGCTTGCATTTTTAGTGAGTTAAGAGTCATAAGATTGATTGATGTCCCTAACCCACGAACAAAACCAGTTTGATGTGGATCTCGTCGTTTGTTTTCTTGTGTCCAATTATTAAATGCTGATAGAACTAAGCGAGTGAAGATTTTTCCTGGTGCATCTAATAACGCTATCGGACGATAGTTTGATGGTATACTTCGGTCTCCTTTTTTAAATATTGGAACTATAATGGAAGTGCGCCATGAGTTTGGTATTTTCTGGGTGTGCAAAACCTGACTAAAGATGGTATACAAAATTTTTGCCCAGAACCGTGGAAATTGCTTTAGCATAAAATTGCTAATACCGTCAGGGCCTGCTGCTCTAGATGATGAGGATTTGATGATAAGTGCCTCAATGATTTCATATGTTTGGAAGGATCTGTCCATATATAATTTCGAAAAATGCAATATCCATTGGTTCTCGGAAACACCATTTAATTGAGTTATTTGGTTGGTTAGATTTGATGTCAAGTTAAGTAAATGCCAGATTTGAGCAGAGTTCTTGTTCTGTGTGGCTGCCAAGAAGGTTTCCCCATCTTGTTGAAACATCTGTGCTCTGTGAGAGCGTAACCAATATTTGTAGCGTGATTTTAGCGCTTTATGCATAATGATCTTTTCTGGCCAAGGAAGCCGATTTGCAGATCTTAGTTCTTTGTGTAGATCTTTTTTTTTTTGCGACACCAAATGATCATATGTATGAATTCGGGCCTTGACAGGTGGAATAAAAAAGGTTTTGTATGCGGACAGCAGTTCTACATATGATGATGTAGTCTGCAACTCGAACTGTCGTAGCAGCTTATTATTGAGGTCTACAAGTCGCGGAGGATTCCACTTAAGTCGAGATTTAGCATGATTAACAGTTAATTCTTGAGACATCGATAGGAAGGTAGTGTCTACTTCACTTTTATCTCTTGGCCAAGTGAGTAAGAGTATGTGGTGATCACTACAAGTTTGCTTCACTATCTTGAGTTCCTTTGCTGTAATGAATTTCTTGTTGGACAAGTAGAGATAATCAATGGTGCTTGCCGAGGAGCCTCTTTGCCACGTAGCTTGCGCAGGGATATCTCCAGGGAGGGATCCATTGGTCATTCGCATGCTGAATTGATCCATAAAGTTGTTCCATTTAAGGAGTTCTTGTTTTTTCTTCACAACGTTGCATTTAAAGGCGTCTAAATTAAGATCTCCTGCTAATACAATATCTGTTATTTCTTTCGCTTTGGCAATGAGTTCGAACATCTTCGCTAAGGTTTTATAAAAGCAATCGTCCGTGATTGCCGCTGGATTTCTGTAAATATTAATCAATGCGAGTATTTCTTGGTCATATGACACTTTCACCATTTGTATATGCTTATTTGGGTTAACCCATGGTTGAAGAGTCATTTTGGATCCCAGTTTGACGGCAACCATAAGCCCAGCCATCGGACGTCCCTTTTGCGCTGTAATAGCAGGGTTAATTACAATGTCATGATTGTCCCATACTGGGGTCATTGATATCCAAGTTTCTTGTAACATTATGATGTCCGCATCTTCTAAAGTTTAGTTATAATTTGTGAGTAAGTGTGAATATCCTCTTGAATTCCAACTTAATAGTTTTATAGGTTTGGGTTTTCTCTCCAAACCTTCTTGTAACAATAGTGGTTATAAATGAGAGGCAGGTTGATATTCACTCTCACATGCAGTTGGGTTGCAACTAGAACACTGACATCCAGCATTTTTAGATTTAATAAGAACTGAATTTTCATTATTGATATTTGCGTTTTTTCTTTCCGGGTCTTGTGCTAGCAGAAAGCCCATCGAGAAGAGCTTTAATCTAACTTGCCACAATGAATTAATGACGAGCCCTGATTTTATCCATAATCGAACTATTCCCAAGTTTGAATCACAGATAAATTCGATCTGATCTATGTCTGATGACGATAGATCGCCTAGCTCCGGCACATCACTAAAGATGTTAAGTACGCTGGCGCGTGACAGATCATATTGTGGATATGGGGCAGCACGACATTTTAAGATTAAAGTATGGTAGCTTGCAAATTTCTTTTTACGCTGTTGCTCCATTTCATGTGACTTCGTTCCAGGGTTTTTGGGTTTAGAAAGATTCTTATGACTTAATTCACTTGTCATTGTGTTTGATTTTCCTGATTGTTTATTCTTACACTGTAGTGTCGGTGGCTCGACAAAAGTAACTCTTCCTTGATTTTCAGACGTGGGTCTTGGATTGTTGATAGCCAAGTCCATGTGAGTCGCTAAGTAGGTTTCAATTATTAGTTTGATCTTTTCATCTTGTTCGTCGCCGGGACTGGCTATATTGGCAGTTTTTGATCCGTTTAACGTTTCTGAAGACTTTGTAGGTATTTGTACTTCGTTTTCAAGTAGATTCAAGCAGGTATTTTCTGTGTCATATGTATTTTGCTGGTCTTGATTTGAGATAGGTTGCACGTTTGTATTCTGTGAGTATGCTTTAAATGAATTTTGATGGCCTTGATTTAAGATAGGCTCCGCATTTGTTTTCTGCATGCATACATTAAATTCCATGTTTTTTAGTTCGTGCGTTCGACGAAGAATATATGAGTCGACTGCTGCTTTTAATTGATCAACTTGAGACATGTCTGTCGTCGATTGGGTTGATGGTTGATATGCTGCGGTTTGGAGCACTGTGTTAGGCCTTAAATCAACATTATATGCTGGTTGTGCGTTCCTTTGACCCTGTGCAGGTAGAGAAACTTTGTCCAAAACTGATACCAATTGACTCAATGGAGATTGCTGTATTGATGGTATAGGCTGTTTTAAGATAGATGTTCTATTCGTTGTCGTTTGGCCTGAAGTTGGATTGTCCCCAGATTTTTGAATTATAGATGGAACGACTGGAGTTCTGCACATTGTCACTTGGCCTTTATTCTGATTATCTACAGGTTTCACTGTTGTAGTTAAGTCGACCACTTGTGGTTGTTCAGAGCTGTTAATTAATTTGTTATTTCGTTTTGCTAATTGAGACGGTTTCGACGTCAAGTGTGCAGCACGTCTTCTTTTTCTTGGGTGCTTATTGAACAGGTCATATTGCGTTGTATTAATTTGTTGTTTTGTGCGTTTAGGAGATTGATCCACACTAATCCATGAGGAGTTTTGCTGAGTGTTTTCCTGACTCTCCTCTTCGGTGGGACAGATTATATGTTCAAAGGCAGGAAGATTTGCATGTGATGATGCTGGAATAGTTATAATTTCAACATTTTTTGATGAATCGTTGTTAGCTTCTTCATGTTGGCAAGCATTCACTATATTCGTTGGATATGATTGGATCCAATCCGAGATCTGATCTATTTTACTCGATTGTGAATTGATTTTGCATTCAAGAGATTCATATAGTTTGAACAAACTTTGAATCGTTTGGTTTACTGCCGCAAGGGTAACTTCCAGTAGACCAGCCTTAGTGTTGACCCTTTCCTTTTCTCTGGATGATTCTCGTTGTCGAGGGGTTGGCAGTATATATGAGACAGCTTCAGAGATAGTGGAGTCCATAGAACAACATTGATGATAATCAATTGATGACCTATTAGATGATGGTTTGTCTTTTGTAGCCAATGTATGTTGTGGATTTTCTGGAAAAACATCTTCACTGTTTTCCTCGATTTCATCCTCTTGATTTTCTATTATTTGATTTAAATGTGTTTTCGCAGTTTTATTTCGCTCGGATTGATTTATAGCTTGAATCATAGTATTATCTGATATTGGTAAGTTTTGAGGAATTTGTGGCTCCAAATTAGCAAGAGCATTCCGAGTGGCTGCCGACGTAACAGTCAGTATTGGTAGTCTTGTATCTGAGTTATTTTCATTATCATGTGCTGGAAGACTTTCTGCAGACATTGAATCTGCAGACTGATTCAATGATTCATCTTGCACAAGTTGCGCTGTCTGAGTAAGTATTTCAGTAGAGGGACTATTATTTGTCACATCTTTAGATTGAGTAGCGGATAAAACCGGCATTGGTAAAATGTTTTTTACAACGGGGCAAAAATCTCTAATGTCTTTGCTGGCAAGTTGAGTTTTTGCACGTGTTTTTGCACGCGGGGTCAAAATGGTAGGCGTAGAAGATGGAATTTTTTTCAGACTACTTTTTAGTCTTGAAGAGATCCCATCTGATGCGGAATTGACATTTGACACTGCTGGGGGTAAATTGATGTTACACGATTGAGGAATGGAGCTCATATTTGATTTCTAAAAGTCTGCAGTTTAAAAGTCTGAAGTTTCAATAAAAGAAGCTCCTAACTATGTGAGATTAGAAATGGAGCGTTAAATGTTGAATTTTATTAAAAAAAAATTTTTTTTCTTTTTTTCTCCTTTCAAACAAATAGACGTTCATGAATATGCATATATATGGGAAAAAAAATAAATAAATAAATAAATAAAAAGAGGGAATACACTGATTACCTGCACGTACACCGTGATGAAATGATCTTGCAGTTTGTGTGTGGTTTAGTTGGCGTATCTAGAGGGATCAAAGAGAATGTTATCTCCGCAGTCTCCCTCCGGGCACCACCAGCGCCTAACAGCCGCACAACAGTCGGCGCCCTTCACCCCTGTCGGGCTTAACGCCGCTCGGGCGGCTCGAGCGTTGTTTTGAGCTCGGGTGGAATCACGTGATTGGTCACGTGCAGGCAATCGGGCCCGCCTCCTCCAGGAAGCAGGGCGTCAGAAAGGGAGGATAAACGCTGCTCCAGCAAGAGCAAGCTCGCAGTGCTGTGAAAAGCAACAATCAGGGAAGCGTCCAGGAATCACACGCTCTCCTTCACACTGTGTCATCTAAATTACTGATTAGCATGGCTCTTTCTTAGCTCCAAGGTTACGCCAATGTTTAGTATCAGACGGTATTCATGCAAAATATACTATTACCGCATCTGTCTTGCAGCAGGGATGTTCATAGGGCATGGCTGCAGTGCGATTCCTGCTCCTTTCGGCCTTTGGTTCTTCCTATTGGCTCCAGTGAGGCTCCACAGAGGACTTCGGCATCAGTTCCCTTAGGGTTCCGTTGACCACTTCTCAGGCGGTTTCATCTCTTCTCGGTACAGCAGGACCAAACTCTTGCCCTGGTTGCAGGGAGCAGTGCTCCATGGGATTCCTTGCTTTTTTGCGCTTCACCCTGTCTGTGTGGGATGGCTCCCTGACGCTGCCTCAAACGGTGACGGGCCCTCCTCTGCATATTTGCTCCGTAGGCTTGCAAGCTGAAGTCCAGCTAGTTCTCTTGCTCTCCTTGTGTCTCTCCTCAAAATGCCTTTATTTCCGTCTTTGAAAGTGGTTGGAGTACTCCATTGGTTTTGTGATGGCAACAGTATAGGGTCAGAATCCAAACCAGGCAAAATATTCTCACAATGATCTGTGCAATCTCTAAATTACCAATGGAAACATTTGCTTCCTGAAATAAGAGAAGGTGATAGATATCACTGCTAAGGGATGGTCTGTCCTCTTACGGGGGTCACCCACAGTGGGATCCTGCTTGCCCTGTCCCCTGGGGGCTGTACAGCTTAACAGGTCCACCTCCCTGGTTCTAAAGGGGGTTGTTCCCCCCTAGGGGAGAGGGGACAAATTCCCTGGATTTGCTAAAGGCACATATGAACCATGCACACGCGGGGAAGTGTGCTCAGCGAATTACGTGGCTGGAACAGCAGGAAAGAATGCAAAATCCCAGCCCGCTGTCCGTTTCTTTTTTCTGTCAATGTAGGGAGGCAAAAGGGTGCTGATTCCCTTCCCCACCCTTCCACTTACCTGCGGGACTGGAGCATTGGGCTCCCGTCTCAGTGTTAGGAAAGATTTCCCTTAGGTGCAATTTTCCCACCATTTATGGACCCCCCAAACATTTTGGTTTTGTTTGGCTTACCTAACCTGGCTTTTTCCAGTGGAGCACAGCCTTCAGCTGCAATCCTCTGGGCTTTTGTTCATTTGTTTTGGGGAAATTGACACGTCCTTCAGCCTGTTAGTACGGGGAAACTATGTTTCTCTTAGTCTTTGACTATGTTGCCATTTCTTGGTAACTTTTTATCTATGGACCAAGTACCTTTCAGTACTGCGTATAGGGGTCCTTTCGTTTTATGGCTCTAACCACCCTCTAAGGATGTTTTGATGTTTGTACAAGTGTGCCCTGGATGAACTGATGGCAGCAGTTTACTTTTAAAGTATTTTTACTTCTTTTTTGTCAAAATATATCGTTTATCACTGCTACCTTCTTGCAGCTGTATCAAAGCCCAACATGTTTTGTTCTATGACCTAAATGTGCTATTCTAGGAACTTCTTCAGTGGGATCTTAAAAAGGTGATTACCACAAAAAGTATTGTGTATTTCAACCTTATTGTGGTAGGTAAATGGGTAAGAGTGCAGGTTCAGAAGATACCATAAGGGATCTCACAATCTATCACACTTTTCACAAGTTGGAACATTACCTATTTAAAAAAAACATGCACATCCTTGAATGGGAAATACATTTGATAATGTCGAGTCTGTTTAACTTCAAAGAACACATTCTTCATGATACGTTAAATAGTTCCAGTAGTTCTATGCTTAAATATCAACTGTGAGGCAACTCTATAATTTATCAGACCTGTACTGCAAACTAACAGTATATATTAGTGCTTTACATTATTAATTTATAAACACTCTTCTCAATTTACATTTGTTTTAAAATGTGAATAAAGTGCCTGCCATCATCTGTTTTCTTATTTTCAAACGTAGCTTAGATATTCTTTTCTCAAAACAAACACTCCTCTGAAAACAAAGACACGTCAATGATTTAGTCTATCTTATTTAGTTGCCATACTAATCAAAATCTGCATGGATACAGCTAGTTTTTCTATGTGGTGTAAAGAGTACTCACGTATGACCGTCTATTTTACTCAGCTTTTATCATCCAACTTTGTTGATTTTGGCACTCAGTTTCTCTCGCGCATTCGTATCTGTAACAACACGATTTACATTGTCTGGTAAATCCAGTGTCTGTTACATGTTCTATGTTGCTACTTTTCTTAGGCTGTGTGGCAGACAATTAATTTGTTCATGTGGCGTCTTTCGTCCGTTCAGTTGCTTATTGGAGTCAGTTTTCCAGTTGCGGTCAAAATCTACTTACAAATGAAAAATGAAAAAAATTACATAATCTAAAGACGCGTCATGTGATTAGTATTCAACAATGTGGTACCTTGATATCCATTTCTAAAACAACATCCATCTTAGCCTATTCACCTGTTGTTGTGATTGTGTTAGATGTCATTAACATCTTAACTTCCAAATGTTGTAAACTATACATAGGGTGTCATTACAAGTTTGCCGGTCCGGGAAATACGGTACCGGTAAGCTTGCCGGTACCGTAGTTCCTGGACTGGCAAACTACAAGTTCTGCTCGTGGGTGACATTAGGGCCGCCAGGTCTGACCTGGCAGACAGAGCAGCAACCGCGAGCACAGCATGTCAGAAGCACCGGCACCGTTCATAATGGTGCCGGTGCATCCGGCTTCCCCAGTCCCAATGAGCCCTATGGGGCACAAATGGGAATGTGGAAGAATATTTTCCGGCGCCCAAGAATGGGCATATACTGGGTCCGGCAAAGCCTTAATGACCCGGTAATTGCCCATTCCTGGGTGCCGGAAATGAAAATTACCGGCGCCAGCCTCGTAATGAGGATCATAGTGTTATTAAGATGTGTGTGCATCCTTCATATCTCTAATTCCTTATTATCACTTCATTCTAGGTCACTTAATCAGCATGTCAGCTTTGGTATATCTACTTGATGAAGTGTATCACTCAATTTTTAACTATGTGCCACTCAGCATGGTAGCATAATCTTTAGGTATATGATAACGACCATCATGACCTCATCTAGGCAACCTTCGTACTTATCAGACCATGTTATCATTCCATTCTAATTCACATAATAAGCGTGTGCACTACAAACGCTGAACATATCGTTCAATTTCAAACCCTGTGTCATTTGACATATTCATTTAAGCCTACCTCATGGCTTTTTGTCATAAGAATTAGCATTGTTCCTGCTTGAAAAGTCTCTTCTGATCCATATTTTAGTGGTTACTGTGATGAATCAGTAATGATTCCCCCAGAAAACCTGGCCTGGGACCCTTCTCATATGGCAAGGGAAAGGCAGACACTTTCTGATCCCAACCATTGGGGTGGTGTTGCTTGGGAGGATCACGTGAGGGGGGAAGAAGGTCAGGAGGAATGGGAAACACCCTTGTTCAACTTCCCCCAAAACCCCAATCTTCTAATGGCTTATTGTAAAACAGAAGACATGAGAAAAACTAACTTTGTCATTAGGGACTTCAAGTCCCATAATTCCCAAATCATTGGGACGAAGAAGAGGGCTAAAGAGGAACAATGCTTCAGGAGTGATCAGATTGTTCATAGAAATGACCCCCATATGAGGGACACAGGGAGGTGTAAAAGGTCCCCTCAGGTGCAGGCCATTGTCGAGCAGAGTGGACAGTATGATCCGTTTATGCAGCTGATGCAGAAACTGAAGGAGGGAGAAGAAGGTAACTTTTTATCTTAAGAAGAAGGTAGGACCACTGCTAAGCAGAAGACAGTAGCTGGTCCTCAGAGGGCCTGTGCCTCCAGAAGTCTTATGTGCAGAGGGCATGGAGAGGGATGTGTGAAAAAAGGGAAGCTTGCCCTCTGAATACCTGTTTTGCAGAGGCTGTACAGTGGGAAGCAAAAGCGAGGGAAGCATTCCTTCTTAAGAGGCTTTCTCCGGCGAGCACCAGAGAGCCTCCGGAGCCAATTAAGCTCCTTTTTCAAGTGTTGCAGGTGACAGAAGACAGGAGAAGCAGTTTGCCGGGTCACAAGGAGTTCTAACACTCATCAAATGAAAAATAAAGCAGTCCTAGGGGCGTTTTGTCGAAAATAAAAGGGCCTATACTAAGAAAAACCTATTGCCAAACCTCACAACTAATAGAAAAAAAGGTGTGGAATGATTCTCAAGAAAAGAAAGAAGTGTTCTCAAATAATATCTCAAGATGCGGTAGCCTGGGGCTACCTTCCCCACGTTTTGGAAACAGGGTAAGATGGGAGCTTGGAGCACAGTACAGTCTCGGGCTTCTCCAGCATGATGCTACTGTTCCAATTGCAGCTTGCAGGACCATTGATGGCTAAGTCTCGTTTCACTTGAAAGTCTCTTGCCTTTGAGGGCCTGGCGTGTTCCGCTAACAAAAACAAAAGTTCCGCTATGAAAGTTTGTTTCCAATATTAGTAGGGTGATGGCTTGACCCTTGAGTACCCCTCCTTCTGGGTGCTGACCTATCTCAATGTATCAATTCTTTTAACACAGCACATGTAGGGTGATGGCTTCACCCCTGGCTCCCCATCTTCTGGGTGCTGACCCTTTCCAATTGTATTCCACACATGTATATCTCAATTCTCTTCTTACTTGAAATTTGGATGATAGCTTCACCCCTGGATCGCGCTCCGTCGGGCCCGGACTCCTCTTGACTAGTGGTACTCGGGTGAGGGCTTCACCTTTGGATCTCCCTCTGCCGGTCTCAGACCTTTCTTGAATGCTAGTACTTGGCCAGTAGTTTCATTTCAGCATGCCTCCTTCAGTTTCACTCTTGCTGTATCTTAACTTTGCTTTAACTTTGCTGACAACTTTTTACCCTTGGATCCCCCTCTGCCGGGCTCCGACCATCATGATTCTTAGCCTCCCTTCACCGGGTTTATTGAGGCTCTTGATCAGGGTGATAGTGGCTCACCCTGGGTCCTCCTCTTCTGGGCACTGACCGCTCTTCTTTCAATGTTCTCTTTTTACACAGTCCAATGTTTGCGGGATTCACTTCCCTTTCTTCACAATGCTCGTAGATCAAAGTCCTTTGATTGTACACTGATTTTCCTTGACCCTCAGTATGACCATTTTGACCTATTCCGCTGGCTCTCCTATGGCCTTCTGGTATCTGTAGTTTCTCTCATATGGGGCTCGACCAGAGTCTCTTGAATTAGCACCCAGGTTATGCCTCTGCAGCTGGTCTCCCCTTTACACCTTTACAGTTTTTTCGAAGTTCATCAGCTTTGGTTCAAAAGTTGCCACTTCACGATTCTCACTCAAAACTCACCGGCTGTAATGAACTCCTTGGCTGTTGGCTTCTCTGGAGTCAAGGCTGGTACCACAGACGCAGGAGATTCCCTCGCTCCTGATTTTTGGCACAGGTTTTCCCTGTGTACTATTGACATCTGCTGCAGGACACTTGTGCTATTGTTCGTGGTCTTAGGATCTCTTCCACAAAGGTTCCGCAGGCCTGGGAGGAAAAGGGCAAGGTCACTTATCTCTGCGCCACCCTCTTGATTCCTGACGCCTTTCTCCTTCTTTTGAATTGCCACATGGTAGCCGTCTTGTTGTGCTGTCTGCTTTACTCCTCTTGATCGTGCTGTGTTCTCTGGCTCCAACTTTTATCTCTGTCGGGAAAGTAAAGGGCCATCTCTGTGTGTGATTCTGATCAATTGCCTGACTTTGCCTGACCTTTGTATTTGGACATGTCAGGCAAACGGCCTTGGTGTTAGTCCGTTGTCCTTTGTGTTGTGCGAAAGAGTTAGAGTTAGAAAAGGGTGGCCAGTGGTTTGGAATGTCTTAGGTTAGAGGATGAGGAAAAGTCATCAAAGGAATAGAAAATTACTGTGTATCACCCGTCGGTGTCCCACTCCTACTCCCCGAGCACCCCCCAGGTGATCCCCACTCACTTGTCCACCCCCAGGAACTGTATCCAATAGCGGTGGCCGTGTCCTGGTCACCTGGAAGACATATCCTCAAGGTTTAGACAGGTTGATACCTTTGGGTTTCTCATAGTACCCACATTCCAAATTTCAGGTTTGTAGCATATTGGGAAGTATGCTCAACATTTTGTGAACAGACATACACATATCCACAAATGCCCCTTTTAAATATAGAGAGATATGGCACAGGTAAGAATTGCAGACTGCTTAAACAAATAATTAGAAAAATTTATATTTTTATTATATTTACATTGTCTACACATTGGAACCTACCCACATGTCAAATGTTAGGTTTGCAGCATATTGGAAAGTATGCTGAACATTTCGGACAGACACACACACATATTCACATGTGGCAGTGGTAAGCATTGCAGACCGGTTAAAAAATAAACAAAAATAGGAGAATGTAAATTGTATACTTTTTGCATTGCATACACATTGGAACATACCCACATGTCAAATTTTAGGTTTTCAGTATGCTGGGAAGTATGCTGAACATTTTGAACAGACGCACACACATATCCACATTTGGCAGGGGTAAGCATTGCAGACCGGTTAAAAAATAAAAAATAAATAGGAGAATGTAAATTGTATACTTTTTACATTGTCTACACTATGAAACTTACTCACATGCCAAACTTTGGTTTGTAGCATGTAAGGAAGTATGCTGAACATTTCCAACAGACACACACACATATCCACACATGGCAGGGATAAGCATTGCCGACCGGTTAAAAATGAAAATAAAACTAGGAGAATGTAAAATGTATACTTTTACATTGTCTACACATTGGGACCTACCCACATGGCACATTTTAGGTTTGCAGCATGTTGGAAAGTATGCTGAACATTTTGAACAGACACACACACATATCCACATATGGCAGAGGTAAGCATTGCAGACCGGTTAAAAAAGAAAACAAATAGGAGAATGTAAATTGTATACTTTTTACATTGTCTACACTATGAACCCTACCCACATGCCAAACTTTGGGTTTGTAGCATGTTAGGAAGTATGCTGAACATTTCCAACAGACACACACACATATCCACATATGGCAGCGGTAAGCATTGCAGACCGCTTATCTTTTATATTTTTATGATTGTCTACTCCATGGAGCCTACACACATGCCAAATTTCAAGTGTGTAGCATGTTGAACATTTCAAACAGACACACCCACACATTTCGATACATGGCAGGTGTAAGCATTGCAGATTGCTTAAAGAAAATTATAAAATGTATATCTTATACTTTTTATATTGTCTACACCATAGAACCTGACCACATGCCAAATTCCAGGTTAACAGCCTGCTGGGAAGTATGATGAACATTTGAAACAGACACACACATACATCCACATATGGCAGGGGTAAGCATTGCAGACCGGTTAAAAAAGAAACAAAATAGTAGAATGTAAATTGTATACTTTTTACATTGTTTACACCATGAACCCTACCCACTTGCCATATTTTAGATTTGTAGCATGTTGGGAAGTATGCTAAACATTCCAAAAAGACACACACACATATCCACACATGGCAGGGCTAAGCATTGCAGACGGCTTACATTTTTTTATATTCTAAACTTGTATATTTTTTACTTTTACATTGTCTACACCGTGGAACCAACCCAATGCCAAATATCAGGTTTGTAGCATGTTGGAAAGTATGCAGAACATTTCAGAAAGACACACACACACATCCACGTATGAAAGGGGTAAGCATTGCCGACCACGTAAAAAAAATTAATTTAAAAAAAATGCTTTTATACTTTTAACATTGTCTACACCATGGAACCTACCCACATGCCAAATTGCAGGTGTGTAGCATGTTGGGGAATATGATGAACATTAAAAACAGATACACACACATTTATATATAGAGATAAAATAGGATTACCCTTGAATTTATGCAAATATAAAGAATTTCATAAGCACTTGTGCCTTTTTCAAGAAAACTAATCCTAGAATGCCCCCTCTCGCTACTTAACAAACTTTACCTATTATTAATGTCCCTTTTCTAGAATTGGGATGGACATAGTGGGTCCTTTAGAAACATCAAGGTTGGGTAATAAATATATATTAGTCCTTTTAGACTATGCAGCCCGTTATCACGAAGCCTTCCCCCTACTAAAAAACAAAACTTCACAGCAGATCTTGAAACATCTATTTCCATGTTCTTCCCGAACTGGATTCCCGAAAGAAATTCTGACTGATCAAGGATCTACTTCTATGAGTAAACTCATGGCTGAGGTAAAAGTTATCCTTCAGATTACAACTCTGCGAACTTCCATTTATCAATCTCAAAAGAATGGACTATTTGAAATATTTGACCAAACTCTGAACCACATCTTAAAGAAACTAGTCAAAACAGTAAAAATTAGGATATTATGATACCTGGGCCCTATTTGCTATTCGGAAAACTCCTCAATCATCTACCAAAGTTTCTCCCTTTGAGCAGTTGTATGGTAGAGACCCCAGAGATGTGTTAGACATGTTACGAGAGAGCTGGCAAGAAAGGGAATGGAAAGATATTCCTTTGTCACAGACTGCCCAAAGATTCAAACAACATATGACTGCAGTTCTGAATATACTACAAACTAATATGGGCCAAGCTTAGGAACATCAGAAGGAATGTTATAATAAGAAGGCAGTGATAAGATCTTTTTTGTTGGCCAAAATGTGTTGGTTCTCCTACCATCATCTGAAAATAGGATGCTTTCTAGATGTCATGGACCATATGAAATTCTAAAACAAACGGGAGCTTATAATTATAAAGTCTCTTAGCCCGTCCGAAAAATTAAAACCCATAGATATCACATCAACCTACTTAAAGAGTGGAGGGAAGACCCAGGAAAATATATGTCAGTCATGTTAACAAGCTTATTATCTGAAGAGAGTGATGCTAATCAGTTATTCTTTCCTGAGCTATCATAAACAATATCTATTAAACCTTCTACAGAAATTCCCTGATGTGTTTAGAACTGAACCAGGAAGAGTAAAAGGAGTATATCATTGCATATGCACTCCTCCTGGACAAGTAGTTCACCATACACCCTATAGAGTCCCTGAGAACAGAACGCAAATTACCCAAGAAGAAATAGAGGCTATGTTAAAAGTGACATTATTGAACCATCACAAAGTCCATGGTCTTCCCCTATTGTATTAGTTGGCAAACCAGACAATTGTTGGAGGTTCTATATTGATTTTAGGAAAGTTAATGAAATGTCACAGTTTGACATCTATCCTACGCCTAGGATAGATTACTTGATAGACAGATTGGAGGATGCCATATACCTTCCAACCATTTACCTAACTGAAGGTCATTGGCAAGTACCAGTCAATCCAGGGGATAAGCCTAAAACTGCCTTTTCCACCCCTCTTGGATTATTCCAATTTAAAGTGCTACCTTTTGGGTTGCATGGGGCTCCCGCTACTTTTCAGAGACTAACAGACCAAGTTTTATGGCCTCTTTCATCATTCTGTTGGGATTACATTGTAGACATTAATATCCACTGTAAAACTTGACCAGAACACATATCACATTTGTACCAGGTCACCCGGGCATTAAGAAAAGCTGGACTCACAGCATACTCAAAGAAATGTCATCTGGCTAGGTAGACCATAAAATATTGTAACGCTCACCTGGTATCCACGGGGACGTCACTCAGCCTGTTCTGATCTCTTACGACCTCGAACCCTTCCCTGGAGTCTACTCGGCTGGAGACTGGGCCTTGTTTTCTTGGAAAGTGTGCTCTCCGTCCTGCTTTCAGCGCAGGGGCGTGTTGATTGATGCAGGCTCGTTTCTGCCTAGTTACTTCACTGGCAAGAGTTCGACAGGTAAGTAGAATGAGTCTTTTGAACAGTTCTCTAACTTCGTTCCTTTCCTTCCTTAGATGATGGTCGGCGTCCGGGGATGGTGACGTGCTGCTGAGATGAGTAGCACTGAAGGTGAGTGAGAGCTCGATGCGCGATACGACCCTTTCGTATTTGTATTGAGTTCTTTTTCTGTGTCTTTTAGGTGCCGCGACGTTTTCAGCGTGGATGCCGCTTATGAAGAAGAAACGCAGTGAGTAAGCGCGGTATGCAGCGCCTCTAGATGTTTCCACGCTAACCTGGAGTGTCTTTTCCCTCTTGCAGATGGATGAGAAGTTCCAGAGACAGAGTTCCCCCAGAGCGGCTGGGATTCAGGTAAGTGTTTAAAGCTCGTACAGTGTTTAAAAATAAGCAAAGATTTGCTGAATGCTTACTAATGCCTTTTTTCTGTTCTTTTCCCTTTGCCTTAGGAAGCGGTGTGCCGGGATGGAATGACACCACCGAAGATGCCCGCAGAACAGAAGGAGCGATGAATGATGGGCAGGAGCACCGCAAGGTAAGGCTGTTCCTAACGGTGTTCTTGTTCTTGCAGGAGCTGAGTGCAGAAGAAAGATGCAGGCCTACTGGAGACCGATCCGAACACGCCTGAGTGTTACGCTGCAGGGGCAGAAAACACAAAGCATGTTTCTCAGCCTGGGCGTGGCTTAAAAAGTCTCTGGGTATCCCAGGTGTCTCTGGGCTGAACCACACCCAAAAGACTAGACTGCACATGCAGTTCTGGGAACCAAAATATTTGGGGCATCCATCTTGTCCCCATCAATGCACTACAAGTCCAATCCCCAATTTTATCCTATGGGAGTGAGTGAGTCTGGTGCCACAAGCGCCAAGTCTGACTCCAAGTGGGTCTTTGGAGGGATGGAGAGGCCCTTGAGGGCCAAGTAGGTGATCGTGGCCTGGCTCCAGCCTGACATCTTGGAGGGCTGGGGACATGAGGGGCAGGAATCATGACAAATATGTGGGGTTATTTCTAGGTAATGCACCCTCAGCCTAAAGGTTAAAGCTGTTATGGAAACTCCATACCCAAAGACTAAGAAGGAACTACAAGCCTTTTTAGTCCTTGTTGGTTAGTATCATAGATTCATTCAAAAATGTTCTCCTATTTCTGCCCCTCTCACTGAAAAACGTAAAAACGCAGAACCACAAAGACATAGGTATCGTCTGGAAGATCAAAAGTGTTTTAATTAACTGAAAAATATATTGTGTAGCAAACCTATTCTGAAGGTGGCAGACTTCAATACACCATTTATTTTGTAGACTGACGCCTCCCATATTGGTATTTGGGCAGTGTTATCTCAAGGTAATGATGGTATAGAACAACCTATTGTCTATATAAGTAGAAAACTGTTTGCCCGGCAAAAGAACTATGCTACTCTAGAATCGGAAGCCCTTGCCATCAAATGGGCCGTAACATACTTGAAATAATATTTACTGGGTAGAAAGTACAAATTAATTACTGATCATGCTCCCCTTAAATGATTAAGGTCAAGGAAAGATACCAATGTCAGAGCCATGTGCTGGTTATTAGATTTTTAGATTTACAGCCCTATTTGTTCTCTATTGAGCTTCGAAAAGGAAAAGAAAAAAGCAATGTTGATTTCCTTTCTCGATTCCCAATAGAGGCTGAAAAAAAACAGTGACATTAGGGGAAGGTTATATAATGAATCAGCAATGATTCCCGCCAGAGATCATGGCCTGGCACCCTTCTCATGAGGCCAGGCAAAGGCAGGAGCTTTCTGATCCTGACCCTGGGGGTGGTGTTCTGCTGGAGGATCACATGACGGTGAAGCAGGTCAGGAGGAATGGGAAACCCCTTTGTTCAACTTTCCCTGAAACCCCAACCTTCTAATGACTTACTGCAAAACAGAAGAAATGAGAAAAACAAAATTTCCTATTAGGAACTTCAAGTCCCATAAATCTCAAAGTACTGGAATGAAGAAGAGGGCTAAAGACAAACAAAACTGCAGGAGTGGTCAAATTGTTAATTGAAAACGCCCACGCCATTATGTAGGAGGACATGCAGCCCTTACTATTTGACATGACAACCAGGGATTAAATCCACTATTCAACAACTCTCCCTGGAATTTCCGGGGGAGGTGAGTTCAAAGAAGAGCATTTTCTTGCTTACTAATAACATTAATTATACACGGATGAACTATAATTAGGTTATTACAGTGTTTTTTTTAGGTTACCAGGCTCACCCTATCTACGATCGAGACACCATATATTTGATGCTGTACTCTGTCCTGATGAAGGTTGGCTAGAACAATCCGGGTGAGGATTTTCCCACCCTTTTGAAACACAACCGAAATACGTGCCGAAATATTCCAAGTTCCTGCAAATTGCTAACAGGGACCCACATCTTTGAAATATAAGAGTGCCTTACTTGAGAAGTCACATTTGATTGTTACACCACTGGGAAACAAAACAGCACTATTGTGCAACAAGAATTGTTGAACATGAAATTGGTATAGATGAGATATGAATTAATTGTGAATGATGGGAACAGTATATTTTATTTAGCCTTTTTATGTTATAATATGTGTAAATATTATGTGAAAATGTAGAAAATAAAATGTATTTTATGAAAAGCTAATGTGAAAAAATCATACTCCTGTCACTTGTGATCTATTGGTCCATTTTCGATTATTATAACCCCACCTGAAGGAGACTGGGAGGCTTAAAATGCCCCCTCACGTGCAGGCCATTATCGAACAGGGTGAGCAGGAAGTGCGATAAGATCCGTGTATGCAGCCAACGTAGAAACTGGAGGAGAAAGAAGATGCTGGGACCACTGTTAAGCAGAAGACAGTAGCTGGTCCTGAGAGGGTCTGTACCTCCAGAAGTTTTAAGCCCAGAGATCGCACAGCAGAACAGTGAAAGAGGGTAACTTGCTCTCTGAAGAAGCCTTGCAGTGGATGCGAAAGTGAGTGAAGTTTTCCTTCCCAAGAAGCTGTATCCGGTAGCCAGTGAGCACCAAAGAGCCTCCGGAGCAAACGAAGCTCCCTTTTCAAGTGTTGCTGGTGACAGCGTACCAGGAGAAGCAGTTTGCCAGGTTGAAATACATGGAAATTCCGAATGGTTCTGGTCAGACAGTTGAACCGGTCGTGTAGCCGAGGAGTTCTTTCTGCCAATGTACTTCTCAGGAGTATATAAGGACCAACTGAGAAGTCTATTGACCCAAAGCAGGAAAACACCACAGCAAACTGCTGACCTGCAAAGGAATGCACAGTTGTACAACCAGGGAATCCAACAATGCAATAACAATGAACAAGGATATAGTAATGAATACCTTGGTAAGTGAAGGTGTTGACAAGACTACAAATAACAAGGTGGGTCCTGGGAGACTCTCTGCCAGACATGAGTCCTGGTTACAAGAGCCTTACCCAGAGTCTTTAGCTCACTATCTTTCACAGAGAAGAAATATCACAAACATATCAGTCTTTGTCCTACGCTGGGGCAGTCCAGTACCGAAATGCTAGGCAATTCTCCTCTGAACAAGAGTACCAACAGCAACCCCAGACACGTGTTTCAGTCTGGTTGAACCTCATCAGTAGCGTGCAGCTGTGCCTCTCTAAGAATAGTGAGCAAGGGGTCCACGTCTGGATTCCCCTAGTAACTTAGGGTGAGACCCAAAGTTACTTGAAATATGCAAATAACAAGAGAGGTCCTGGGAGACTCTCTGCCAGACATGAGTCCTGGTTACAAGACCCTTACCTAGAGTATTTATCTCACTATCTTTCACAGAGAAGAGATATCCCAAACATATCAGTCTTTGTCCTAACTTGGGGCAGTCCAGTACCGAAATGCGAGGCAATTCTCCTCTGAACAAGAGTAGCAACAGCAACCCCAGACACGTGTTGTGGTCTGGTTGAAGCTCATCAGTAGGGTATAGCTGTTCCTCTCTAAGAATAGTGAGCCAGGGTCCACGTCTGGATTCTCCTAGTAACTTAGGGTGAGACCCAAAGTTACTTGAAATATGCAAATACCAAGGGGGTGACAAGACTACAGCTGTACTGTTTCCTAACAAGGTGGACGTTATCCTGCAATAAGGACAACACAAAGACTCACATGAATGTACCAAAACAGTGATGGAGTAGGCGGGATAACTAGTGCAGTAGGTAACATAGGATTTACCAAAGAGATAGAGAAGAACCAGGTAAAACAAATCATCAGAATCAGGGAATGGAGTCTGGAAATAATCCTCCTATCCTCACGGGCACAAGGACACTTGAAAATCCCACAAAAAGTCTCCAGTTCATGAAAGTCCCAAAAGACCTACCACCCGCCGGCACGAGGATGCCTAGGTGTGTTCCAATATGCAGTCTCTAGTCCGGAACACTGTTGAATGATGCAGCTCGGGATGTTGAGAACTGTAGAGATGAAGAGGTGGAAATCCTACAGGTCACATAGGAGAAGATGAAATGAATGATAGACGAGAAGAAGGCCAAGGTGAGTTCCAAAAGAACAATATGCGTGTGATCAAAAAGGCAAACCAGTGCAGGAAAAACGAGTCCAGAGCGATCCGAAGTCAGCAACGTGCAGGCCTGAAGAAGAAATATTCCATAAGCAAAAACTGGTCAGAAAGGCAGTCCAGAGTCGACAACGTGCGGACAAAGACAAGATGAATAGCGTAGGCAAAACAGGTCAGGAATGCAGTCCAGAGTCGGAAACCAGATCAGGAGTGATGGTATCAAGGATGAAGCACAAGAAGGGTCCTAGAAGGTAGCCAGGTCAGTAACAATAGTAACGAGTACAAGAACGTAGCTCTGCAGAATCAAAATTCAGAAGCAGCGAGCAGGTCTGAAGGCAGAGCTAAAGAATGAATGAACAATCACATGACTAGTGGGAAGAATGGGTCAAATGTGCTGGGACACGTGACCCAGGTAACACAGAGCGCCAGCGGTTGCAGGGCACCCCCCACACTCCCAAAACAATCAGTGAGGTGCTGGAGCATTGTAGCGAGTACTGGGCACGGATTGTCTGTGTGTAACACAGGGAGAACGTGTACAATGTGTGGAGGAGAAGACAACAGCCTACAAAATGGCATGCCAGAAACCTTGCAGGTAAGCAGTTTCCTGACAGCATCCTCCCACAATGACAAACACCTCTTCTGGATGCTAAGAATCGGGACATAAGATCCGGAGCATGAATGTTTGACTCAGGTTCCCAGGTGCGTTCCTCCGGACCATACCCCTTCCAGTCCACCAAAAACATGCGAGTACCCCTTGAGACCTTGGAGTTCAAGATGGTGTTGACCTGAAACTCGTCGGAACCCTGCACCATGAGAGGAGGAGGCCGACCCATGAGCCTAGTGCCTTCCATGCACGGCTTAATTAGGGAGACATGAAAAACCGGATGGGTTTTCCATGACAAGGGCAAGTCCAATTTGACCGTAACTGGGTTAATGACAGCCTGAACTGGATAAGGACCCACAAAACAAGGCAATAAACACTTACGGCCAGGAAGACAGAGATTCTTGGTGGAGAGCCAGACCTTACTACCGGGTTGGTAGGATGGTGTGGCTGTCCGGTGCCGATCTGCATACTCCTTGGCTTTGTCCCATGCCTCCGTCAAATGTATCTTCACTGCCTTGTGTACAGCAGAGCGATCACGAAGACAAGTATTGACTGCCGGATTGGCCTGCTCCCAGGTCAGATCCAAAGGAAGTGTATGTGGATTATGGCCTTACATAACAAAGAATGGCATAGAACCCGTAGAGGCATGAAGTAAATTGTTATGTGCGAATTCTGCATGAACAAGAACCGAAAAACAGGTTTCCTAGTACTGGAGGGTAAGGCAACGCAAATACTGCTCCAGCGTTGCATTCAGGCATTCTGTTTGGCCGTCCGTTTGTTGGTGGTAGGAACTGGAGTATCAATCTTTGATACCCGCGGTGGACGTAATGTGCCTCCAAAAATGAGAGGTAAACTGTGATCCCCGATCCGAGATGATAATGTCAGGGAGACCAAAAAAACGAAACACATTCCTCAAGAAAAGATCAGCAAGGGCAGGGGCGGTGGGCAAACCTCTACATGGAATGAACATAGCTAACTTCGAGAAGTAGTCGACCACCACCCAAATAGTGTCATAGCCTTCAACTGGTGGCAGCTCAATGATGAAATCCATCGAAATCATGGACCACCGACGACTCGGCACTGGTAGAGGCAGCAGCAGTTTCACCGGCTTGGTCGTGGAGATTTTACTTTGTGCACAAACCGAGCATGATGCTATGTAAACAGCAACATCCCTACACATCGATGACCACCAGCACCACCGCTGTAGCAGTTCCAGGGTCTTTCTTGAGCCAGGATGGGCCGCCAATAGGGAATCATGACACCACTTAAGTGCAGTCCGTCGGGTGGCCAGATCAGGAATGAATATATGACCCTGAACAAAAGGCAAAGAGTGCACTACATCCATATTGTAATCCCTGATTTCATCAGGATCCTTAGCCACCCAATCCTGGATTGAAGCCTTCAAAGAAGGTTGAAGTGTACAGGCACGGACAACTTGACTCCCCAGAAGAATGTCCCCCACCCAAGAGCGAGGAGGAGAACCATGCATCCTGGATAAGGCGTCAGCCTTCGAATGCATTGTCCTTTTACCATTTATAGGTATGTACTTCGAGGCTAGCCACACCAGATCCCCTTCTTGGTAGTCCGGAGCTTTGGTGCGATGCTGGTCCGTATATTTTTTCTGGCGCACCTTGGCTAGTTGCAGGTGTTCTTGAGCTCTTGTGAAAGCATGTGCGATGGTCATGTGGAGGGTTCTGATGGCTGGCATTTCTAGAGTCGTAGGGATGTCCAGCTCGGACGTGCGTGGATGTCTTCCATAAACCGTAAAGGACTGTGTTTGTCCAGTGCTGCTATGCAATGAGTTATTGTAGGCGTACTCGGCGATCCATAACAGATCCTTCCAATCCCCTTCCACGTGGTGGAGCATGCAGCGTGAGTACTGCTCGAGGGTCTGATTCGTTCTCTCCATTTGAGGATGGTGGCTAGTGGGCAGCCGGATGTCTATTTGAGCTAGAGAGCAGCACCTTCTCCAGAAGTTGGACACAAATTGAATTCCTCGATCTGATATTAGGGCCGAAGGGAATCCGTGCTGGTGCACTACGTGCTCAAGGAAGATCCGAGCGAGGCCGCGGCGTTAGGCAGGCCCTTAAATAGAAAGAAGTGAGCCATTTTGGAAAATAGGTCCACAACTACTAGGATGGTGTTGTATCCTTGACAAGAAGGAAGATCAGTAATAAAGTCTAGGAATAGCGTGTGCCATGGGGTGATCCGTTATCACGGTGATGGTATGTTTGGCTCCCAATAGGTAGTGTCACCAAGCCTTGAATGTGGCCTTAATGGGCAACAGCTGCTTATCTGTGATGGCATAATTGAGCACTGGCAGCGAGAACTTCCGTGACCAAAAGGCCACTGGATGTAGTGGACCTGTGTGTGGGTCCTTCTGTGATAAGACTGCGCCCATTGCCATACTAGACGCATCTGTTTCCACAATATAGGGAAGGTCTGGACGTGGGTGCCGCAAGATCGGGGCAGTGGTAAACTTAACCTTTAGTTCCTGGAAGGCCTTCTCCGCCTCTTCTGTCCAGCGGAAGGTCTTGTTGCACTTCCGTAATAATGAAGTAATCAGATGTACAATTTGAGAGAACCCGGGAATAAAGCGTTGGTAAAAGTTTGCAAAACCCAGCATACTCTGAACACCCTTGATTGAACTTGGCGCTGGCCAGTTGAGGACAGCGTCGACCTTGTGAGCATCCATACGTATTCCTTTAGGTGAAAGGACGAAACCCAGTAACAGCACCTCCGTAACGTGGAACAAGCATTTCTCCAGCTTGGCGTAGAGGTGGTGTTGGCAAATCTTGGTCAGGACTGCCCGTACATGTCCTATGTGTTCTTGCTCAGATGTTGAGTACACTAGGATGTCATCGATGTACACTAGGGCGCAGACATCAATGAGTTCTCTAAGCACATCATTCATGAAGTATTGGAACGCGGCTGGGGCATTACACAGGCCGAATGGCATTACTTGATATTCGTATAGGCTGTATTTGGTGCGGAATGCCGTTTTCCACTCGTCCCCTTCTTTAGTGCGCACTAGATGATAGGCCCCTCTAAGATCCAATTTGGTATAAATCTGGGATTCTTTAACCTGGTCTAGTAATTCCGGGATCAGTGGTAAAGGATAACGGTTTTTAATGGTGATTTGGTTCAGAGCACGGTAGTCGATGCACGTTCGTAAGTCTCCTTCTTTTTTTGGTACGAAGAATAACGCAGCTGCAGCCGACGACTTGGATGGGCGAATGAAACCGTTTGTTAGGTATTGCTTCAGATATGTCTTCAGGTGTTGGTTTTCTGGTTCTGTGAGCACATAGATACGCCCACACAGAATCCGGCTCCAGGCAGCAGATCGATCTGGCAATCATAGGGTCTATGAGGTGGCAAGGTATTTGCTTGCTCTCTCTGAAAAACATCTTGAAAGTCTTGATAGTGCACTGGCAGTGTGGTGACCCCTCCCAGGATGCTCACTTCGCCCTTACGCTCAGAAGAACTGGCCTGCTTCCCTTTCAGGTCTTTTGGGTAGCAATTCTGTGTGCAGCCATGGGCGAAAACCAATTCACGGGCACGCCAGCTGATTTGTGGGTTATGTGCAACTAGCCATGGCATGCCCAGGATCAGCCGAAACTGTGGTGCCTTGATCAGGTCGAAGATGATGATCTCACGATGTCCAGTTGAATCTCCTCCCTCGACAAATGGACCCCTACAAATGCAGAGCTTGGCAGTTTTCCGACTCCTCACTGGGGTTCCCTTTGTCTGCAGCCCCAACGCTCCTTCTGGGTGGCTTCACGGGACACTCTTTGAGGAAGTGGCCGGCCTTTCCACAACACAAGCACAACTACAGCTCTCTTCTTTTCTCCCGTTCAGCTTTGGTTAGAGGGATTCTGACCCCTCCTATTTGCATGGGCTCAATGGCACCTTCGGACCCTCGGGGGGCTTGGTCTTTGGGTTACACAAATACAGGGCGGGCATCCAGCTTACCATGATCGCTTTTTCGATCTTGCTGTCACTGATCAAGTTGTACCACTAGGCTAATGAACTCGGCACAATTCCGAGGTGGGTCCACCACTTGAGGTGGGTCAACCACCGAGGTGGGTCCACCACTTCAGCCAAAACGTCCTTCAGCTCCCCTCACAGACCCCGGTAGAACAGAGTGGTCCGTTTGTCCTCTGGCCAATCCGCCTCTACCACCAATCTATTGAAGGTGGCAATTTATGTCAGCAAGTCCTGGTTTCCTTGACGAAGGGACAAAAGTTCATTATCTAGAGCCTTTCCATGGTGGCGTCTGGCGAAGAGCTTTTCCAGCTCCTGAAATAACTCTCCGAAGTCCTGTAACAGGGGTCATCCCAACTGATGAGTGGCAACGACCAATCTGCTGCACTCCCACTCTGGTAGGATAAGACGAAGGCCACACGTGACTGGTCGTTGTGAAAAGCCCTAGGTCTACACAGAAAATGGAGGTGACACTGGTTCAAGGTCGCATATCGTCGGGGATCTCCCGAGAATCGCTCTGGAGGGGCCAGTGGTACTGTTCCAGGTAGGTTGACCTGGACTAGATTGCTCACTGGAGTTGGCATTGAGGGAGCGATCCCAGGCAACGGTGCTTGCCCGGCTTGTGATTGAAGAAGTTGCCTGCTAAGGTCGTCAGTTCTTTCATTGGTCACAATTAGTTCTCTCCGCAAGGCGTTAGTTTCCTGCCGCGATGAGTGAACCTCTGCGTGCAACTACCCCAACAATTGGGCCAACTGATCAGTATCTGAGGTTTCCATACCGGGCATCCGGGTGGATTATTAAGTACGGCTTCGCGTTCTGTAACGCTCACCTTGCATCCACAGGGGCGCCTCTTGACTGGTCTGGGATGCTTCTGGGTACACCGCACCTTCCCCAGGTTTGTTCTGCCAGGAATCAGTTCTAGAAGACAGGAGGTGGATTTTAGCGACTTCTCCTTCCCTAGAGGGACCCACCTCCCCGTGTTCCCCTTGCGTTCTCCCCTCGGGACCTCTCTCACTTTTATTTTCGGAATGTTGCACTCTCCGTCCTACCGTGCTGGGCAGGGGTGCATCGTTGTTGGCTTGGTCGCCGAGTTACTTCACTGGCGATTGCCCTGGAGTCCAGACTGGCTGTGACTCCACCCTTCAGGTACGTGTTTTAGAAGTTTTAGAATAATGTCAGTATGGATAAATGCTCCAATAACCTTCTTCTCTTGTCTTGCAGGAGTTCCCTGTTGCCCCTGAACCCAAAACCGCCCTAGCAGGCCAAGGTTTCCTAGAGTGGTATGCAAAAAACATGTGCACAACAAATGGAACCGAAACACATGAGCCCTGATTAGTATTGCTAGGCAAAGGGGCTCCCTCTACTGCCGGGCCCTGGCATTTTCCTGTTTCTTGTTTTTTTTAAGGACCAACCCTCAAGAAATGTTCAGAAGGGCCAAAATAAAAACACAGGTTACTTTTCCTGCATTGTTCTCTTCCTTCCGAAGAAAAAGGACACCAAACAGCACCGATCTGCATAGGTTCTCCATTGTTTGCGGGAGTGAGAGTGAAAGTGGGTTGAACGGGAACCGGTCCTCTGTTCTCCCCTTTTCTCCCCGCCCATCAGGCATCGATTTGCAGGACCAAATCAACTAATTCTGGAAACGTGGTGGGGACCAAAGGAATGGTTGATAGAACGTCCTTCAGACCATCAGAAAGACCCTTATAAAATAGGGCAGCCTTCTTCTCTTCTGGCCAACAAGTTTCAGCCACCAGTTGATTGAATCTGGCTAGATAGACTAACAAGATCCTATCCCCTTGACGCAAGGCAAGTAGTTCCAGATCCGTAACCTGAGCCTTGTAACGGGTATCAAAAATGCATGACATGGCACTGATTAGGGCATCACAATCATAAAGCAAGTGACTCCCTTGCTCCAGCAATTGATTGGCCCATATATTAGCCGTACCTCCCAGATAAGACAAAACAAATGCCATCTTGGTAGTGGCGTCCGGAAAGCAGGAGGGACGGCACAAAGAAATGCAAACGGCACTGATTTATGTAAGTCCGGAATGTCTTTGGGTCACCATAAAACCACTCCGGAAGGGCAAGAGGAAATTGGACAGCCATATATACCAGGGCATTTGCCTGCCTGGGAGACGGTGTCCCCGAAGAAAACCCTGAACCAGAGGCAGAGGCAGAGGTCCCTGCCGCATTTGCCTGTATGCCCATCTGCAAGTCGTAAATCTGGCGCTGTGTGGCTTCGTGCGCATCCATTATATCTGCTCGCAAGCCTGCCACTAACTCAACCAGAGCAGCCAGCAGGTCGTCTGTGGGTTCCATTATAAGGCTTCTGAATATGTGACAACTACCCAGAAATTCCAAATGGTTCTGCTCAGGCAGTTGAACCCGTTGTGTAGCCGGGGAGTTCTTTCTGCCAATGTACTTCTCAGGAGTATATAAGGACTAACTGAGAAGTCTATTGACCCAAAGATGGAAAACGCCACAGGAAACTGCTGACCTGCAAAGGAAGGCACATTTATGCAACCAGGGAATCCAACAATGCAATAACAATGAACAAGGATATAGTAACGAATACCTTGGTAAGTGAAGATGTTGTCAAGACTACAGCTGTAGTGTTTCCTAACAAGGTGGATGTTATCCTGCAATAAGGACAACACAAAGACTCACATGAATGTACCAAAACAGTGATGGAGGAGGCGGGATAACTAGTGCAGTAGGTAACATAGGAATTACCAAAGGGATAGAGAAGAACCAGGTAAAAAAAATCAGCAGAATCAGGGAATGGAGTCCGGAAATAATCCTCCTATCCTCACGGGCACGAGGACACTTGAAAATCCCACAAAATGTCTCTAGTTCATGAAAGACCCAAAAGACCTACCACCCGCCGACACGAGGACGCCTAGGTATGTTCCAATAGGCAGTCTCTAGTCCAGAACACTGTTGAATAGTGCAGTTCGAGATGTTGAGAGGTGTAGAGATGTATAGGTGGAAATCCTTGTGGGTCACATAGGAGAAGATGAAATGAAGGGTAGATAAGAAGAAGGCCAAGGTGAGTTCCAAAAGAACAATATGCAGCAGAAGGTCCGGTGGAGAAAACAGTTTAAATGCGTGTTGTCAAAAAGGCACAGACAACTTGACTCCCCAGAAGAATGTCCCCCACCCAAGAGCGAGGAGGAGAACCATGCATCCTGGATAAGGCGTCAGCCTTCGAATGCATTGAACAGGGACGAAAGGTCAAAGTAAAGTTGTACATGGAGAAAAACTCATGCCACCTGGTATGACGAGCGGTGGTACACTTCACTGATTTCAGATCAAGTAGATTCCTATGATCTGTATATACCTGTACAGGAGTCGCAGTACCGAGCAGATGATGTCTCCAAACAGTGAAGACATCCTTAATTGCCAGCAGCTCCCACTCCGTGTCCGTGTAATTCCATTCATACAGAGTTAGTTTGCGGGAGTGGTAGAATACTGGGTGCAAGAGTCCGATATCGTAACATAGTTGTGATAAAATAGCACCAACCGCAACTTCCGATGCATCGGCTTCTACATAAAATGGATGATCTGGGTCAGGATGCTGAAGCACGGGTGCTGTGGTAAATGCAGCGTTGTGCCTCAGGACCCCAAACAAAATGCTGTTTGCTGCTGGTCAGAGTGGTCAAAGGAGCCACTGTCTCAGAAAAAGAGCAGATAAAACATCTGTAGAAATTGGCAAAGCCAAAGAAAGACTGTAATGATTTCACAGACGTAGGAGTGGGCCAATCCAGAACAGCTCTCACCTTTACAATGCTCATCTTCATTCCTTTACTTATAATGTCATATCCAAGGAATTCAACCCCCTTGACATGAAACAAGCACTTTTCTAATATATCGTATAAACGGTTTTCCCACAAACGCTGTAAAACGTTAGAGACATGCACAACCTGGTCTTGATAAGACGAGGAATAGACCAGGATGTCATCCAGATAAACTATGATGTATTGATCTAACATATCACTAAAGACATCATTAATGAAACTTTGGAATGTTGCTGGAGCGATATAAATGCCGAACGGCATAAAGAGATACTTAAATAAGCCGTATTTTTTCTTAAAAGCTGTCTTCCACTCATCTCCCTTTCTCATTCTTACAAGATTGTAAGCCCCTCATAAATCCAACTTGGTGAAATACTGAGAGGAACCCAACTGGTCCAGTAGAACGGATATAAGGGGAATTGGATGCTGATTACGTATTGTAACCGCATTGAGCTCACTGTAGTCTATACAAGGCCATAAATCCCCCTCTTTCTTAGGGACAAAAAAGATGGGGAGATGTGGCTGGAGAATGAAACGGACGTATGAAGCCGTTTTTCAAAGCCTTGTCCAGATACTCCTTGAGTACAAAATGTTCCTTCTGAGTGAGGGAATACACTTTCCCAGAGGGAATTCGGGCCCCATCCACAAGATCGGTGGGACAATCATAAGGGCGGTGCGGGGGTAGGACCTCTGCGCTAACCTTATCAAAGACGTCCTTGAAGGCATCATATTGTTTGGGAAGAATGACAGAGGACACTGCCCCAATTATGGTAGCAGAATCCAATAAGGAACGACCCGGAATAAAAGAATCTGCTCCTGTAACACTCACCTTGCATCCACAGGGGCATCTCTCGACTGGTCTGGGACGCTTCTGGGTATACCGCACCTTCCCCGGGGTTCATTCTGACAGGAATCAGTTCTAGAAGACAGGAGGTGGATTTTAGCGACTTCTCCTTCCATCAAGGGAACCGCCTCCCCTTGTTCCCCTTGCGTTCTCTCCTCGGGACCTCTTTCACCTTGATTTTCGGAATGTTGCGCTCTCCGACCTGCCGTGCTGGGCAGGGGTGCGTTGTTGTTGGCTTGGTCACCGAGTTACTTCACTGGCGATTGCCCTGCAGTCCAGACCAGCTGCGACTCCACCCATCAGGTAAGTCTTTTAGAGGTTTTAGAATAATATCTGTATGGTTAATACTCCAATAACCTTCTTCTCTTGTCTTACAGGGGCTGATGGAGCGAGCCGACAGCTGAGTTCGAGAAGGTAAGCATGCGCTGATGCGGCACAGAAAGCCTCCTTGCAAGTGGTCTGAGCTGTGCTGTTGTTCTTTTACAGGTCGCAGAGGATTCCTGAAAGCGGCAATAGATGGGGACCGAACGCCAAGGAAGATGTTCGAAATGGCGGAGGCCCTCCAGAAGAGCTGAGTATGTAGCTTCTGATTCTTCTCTCTATTTTTCCTAGGACGGTAGCAGGAGGACGATGGAGAAGTCCCCGAAGGCTCCGACTGGATGGAAGAGCTGGAGCTAAACAGGTAAGGATGGCGATGTTCTTGAAGTCTCTCGCCCGTGTGGGCCAGGATGAAGAGCAGGACCCGGTGAACGTCACGCTGCAAGAGCAGAATAACGCGAAGCACGTGCCTTGGGTCGGGTGTGGTTTAAGAACCCGGCAGGTATCCCAGTTGCCTTGGGGTATCCCAGTTGCCTTGGGGTGGGCCCGCCCGGGTGGGCCCGCCCCCGCCCTCTTATGCTAGACCGCTTGTTGCAGTTCCCCGATGATCCTCGTGGTGGCAGTGGTGCCAGGATTGCATCCAAAGCACCTGCAACGGGCCGAAGTGGGCCTTTCTAGTCTTGTTCGAGTACTGTGGCGGGGGCCATGGTGCCCGAGTCCCATGGTCTGGGGTTAAGGTCGTGACAGCACTCCCCCCCAAGGCCCCTCTCATGGTGGCCCTCCTGTCTGGTCCTGGCTTGTCAAGTGTGCCCGATGAAAGCATTGAAGCAGGCTTGGAGCATGGATGTACTCACTGCGCTCCCATGTTCTGTCCTGTGGACTGTACCCCTTCCAGTCCACCAAATAGTAAAGTTTCGTCCTCACATATTTAGAGTCCAAGATGTCCTTTACTTCGTACTCGGGTTCTCCATGAATAATTACGGGCCCTGGTGGAGTGGTAAACCAAGTTCCCGGCTTCACCGGCTTTAGGAGAGACACGTGAAACACCGGGTGTATCCTCATGTGGGCTGGTAACGTCAAACTTACTGCAGCTGAGTTAATGATGGATTCCACAGTGTATTGCCCAAGGAACCGAGGGCGAAATGTCCTTTTACCTTTTATAGGTATGTACTTCGAGGCTAGCCACACCAGATCCCCTTCTTGGTAGTCCGGAGCTTTGGTGCGATGCTGGTCCGCATATTTTTTCTGGCGCACCTTGGCTAGTTGCAGGTGTTCTTGAGCTCTTTTGAAAGCATGTGCGATGGTCATGTGGAGGGTTCTGATGGCTGGCATTTCTAGAGTCGTAGGGATGTCCAGCACAGACGTGCGTGGATGTCTTCCATAAACCGTAAAGAACTGTGTTTGTCCAGTGCTGCTATGCAATGAGTTATTGTAGGCGTACTCGGCGATCCATGACAGATACTTCCAATCCCCTTCCACCTGGTGGAGCATGCAGCATGAGTACTGCTCGAGGGTCTGATTCGTTCTCTCCATTTGAGGATGGTGGCTAGTGGACAGCCGGATGTCTATTTGGGCTAGAGAGCAGCACCTTCTCCAGAAGTTGGACACAAATTGAGTTCCTCGATCTGATATTAGGGCCCAAGGGAATCCGTGCTGGTGCACTACGTGCTCAAGGAAGATCCGAGCGAGGCCGCGGCGTTAGGCAGGCCCTTAAATGGAAAGTAGTGAGCCATTTTGGAAAATAGTTCCACGACTACTAGGATGGTGTTGTATCCTTGACAAGAAGGAAGATCATTAATAAAGTCTAGGAATAGCGTGTGCCATGGGGTGATCCGTTATCATGGTGATGGTATGTTTGGCTCCCAATAGGTAGTGTCACCAAGCCTTGAATGTGGCCTTAATGGCCAACAGCTCCTTATCTGTGATGGCATAGTTGAGCTCTGGCAGCGAGAACTTCCGTGACCAAAAGGCCACTGGATGTAGTGGACCTGTGTGTGGGTCCTTCTGTGATAAGACTGAGCCCATTACCATACTAGATGCATCTGTTTCCACAATATAGGGAAGGTCTGGACATGGGTGCCGCAAGATCGGGGTGGTGGTAAACTTAACCTTTAGTTCCTGGAAGGCCTTCACCGCCTCTTCTGTCCAGCGGAAGGTCTTGTTGCACTTCCGTAATAATGAAGTAATCAGATGTACAATTTGAGAGAACCCGGGAATAAAGCGTTGGTAAAAGTTTGAAAAACCCAGCATACTCTGAACACCCTTGATTGAACTTGGCGCTGGCCAGTTGAGGACAGCGTCGACCTTGTGAGCATCCATACGTATTCCTTTAGGTGAAAGGACGAAACCCAGAAACAGCACCTCCGTAACGTGGAACAAGCATTTCTCCAGCTTGGCGTAGAGGTGGTGTTGGCGAATCTTGGTCAGGACTGCCTGTACATGTCCTATGTGTTCTTGCTCAGATGTTGAGTACACTAGGATGTTATCGATGTACACTAGGGTGCAGACATCAATGAGTTCTCTAAGCACATCATTCATGAAGTATTGGAACGCGGCTGGGGCATTACACAGACTGAACGGCATTACTTGATATTCGTATAGGCCGTATTTGGTGCGGAATGCCGTTTTCCACTCGTCCCCTTCTTTAATGCGCACTAGATGATAGGCCCCTCTAAGATCCAATTTGGTATAAATCTGGGCTTCTTTAACCTGGTCTAGTAATTCCAGGATCAGTGGTAAAGGATAACGGTTTTGAATGGTGATTTGGTTCAGAGCACGGTAGTCGATGCACGTTCCTAAGTCTCCTTCTTTTTTCGGTACAAAGAATAACGCAGCTGTGGCCGACGACTTGGATGGGCGAATGAAACCGTTAGTTAGGTATTGCTTCAGATATGTCTTCAGGTGTTGGTTTTCTGGTTCTGTGAGCGCATAGATATGCCCACACAGAATCCGGGCTCCAGGCAGCAGATCGATCTGGCAATCGTAGGGTCTATGAGGTGGCAAGGTATTTTCTTGCTCTCTCTGAAAAACATCTTGAAAGTCTTGATAGTGCACTGGCAGTGTGGTGACCCCTCCCAGGATGCTCACTTCGCCCTTACGCTCAGGAGAACTGGCATGCTTCCCTTTCCGGTCTTTTGGGTAGCAATTCTGTGTGCAGCCATGGGCTAAAACCAATTCACGGGCATGCCAGCTGATTTGTGGGTTATGTGCAACTAGCATGGCATGCCCAGGATCAGCCGAAACTGTGGTGCCTTGATCAGGTCGAAGATGATGATCTCACGATGTCCATCCTCACACAAGAGGGTGAGTTCTGTGGTGCATTCAGATACAGGACCCGAGGCGATCTCGTTGCCGTCAACCGTAGTAACCATCTCAGTGGTTGACTTAGAGCAGAGAGGTAGCCCATCTTTGCTGCGACGTCCTGATCTATATAGTTCCCCACTTCTCCACTATCGATGTAAGCTTCCGTTGAATGCTTGACGGATGGCTGCTGGTGGGTGATTAAGATCACAGGCAGAGCAAAATGGGAGGTCTGTAGTTGAATCTCCTCCCTCGACAATTGGACCCCTACAAATGTTGAGCTTGGCAGTTTTCCGACTCCTCACTGGAGTTCTCTTTGTCTGTAGCCCCAACTCTCCTTCTGGGTGGCTTCACGGGACACTCTTTGAGGAAGTGGCCAGCCTTTCCACAACACAAGCACAACTACAGCTCTCTTCTTTTCTCCCGTTCAGCTTTGGTTAGAGGGATTCTGACTCCTCCTATTTGCATGGGTTCAATGGCACCTTCGGACCCTCTGGGGGGTTGGTCTTTGGGTTACAGAAATACAGGGCGGGCATCCAGCTTAGCATGATCGCTTTTTCGATCTTGCAGTCACTGATCAAGTTGTACCACTATGCTAATGAACTCGGCACAATTCCGAGGTGGGTCCACCACTTGAGCCAAACGTCCTTTAGCTCCCCTCACAGACCCCGGTAGAACAGAGTGGTCCGTTTGTCCTCTGGCCAATCCGCCTCTACCACCAATCTATTGAAGGTGGCAATATTTGTCAGCAAGTCCTGGTTCCCTTGACGAAGGGACAAAAGTTCATTATCTAGAGCCTTTCCATGGTGGCGTCTGGCCAAGAGCTTTTCCAGCTCCTGAAATAACTCTCCGAAGTCCTGTAACAGGGGTCATCCCGACTGATGAGTGGCACCGACCAATCTGCTGCACTCCCACTCTGGTAGGATAAGACGAAGGCCACACGTGACTGGTCATTGTGAAAAGCCCTAGGTCTACACAGAAAATGGAGGTGACACTGGTTCAAGGTCGCATATCGTCGGGAATCTCCCGAGAATCGCTCCGGAGGGGCCAGTGGTACTGTTCCAGGTAGGTTGACCTGGACTAGAATGCTCACTGGAGTTGGCATTGAGGGAGCGATCCCAGGCAACGGTGCTTGCCCGGCTTGTGATTGAAGAAGTTGCCTGCTAAGGTCGTCAGTTCTTTCATTGGTCACAATTAGTTCTCTCCGCAAGGCGTTAGTTTCCTGCCGCGATGAGTGAACCTCTGCGTGCAACTACCCCAACAATTGGGCCAACTGATCAGTATCTGAGGTTTCCATACCGGGCGTCCGGGTGGATTATTAAGTACGGCTTCACGTTCTTTAATGCTCACCTTGCATCCACAGGGGCGCCTCTCGACTGGTCTGGGACGCTTCTGGGTACACCGCACCTTCCCCAGGTTCATTCTGCCAGGAATCAGTTCTAGAAGACAGGAGGTGGATTTTAGCGACTTCTCCTTCCCTAGAGGGACCCACCTCCCTGTGTTCCCCTTGCGTTCTCCCCTCAGGACCTCTCTCACTTTGATTTTCAGAATGTTGCGCTCTCCGTCCTACCGTGCTGGGCAGGGGTGCATCGTTGTTGGCTTGGTCGACGAGTTACTTCACTGGCGATTGCCCTGGAGTCCAGACTGGCTGCGACTCCACCCTTCAGGTACGTCTTTTAGAAGTTTTAGAATAATGTCTGTATGGATAAATGCTCCAATAACCTTCTCCTCTTGTCTTGCAGGAGTTCCCTGTTGCCCCTGAACCCAAAACCGCCCTAGCAGGCCATGGTTTCCTAGAGTGGTATGCAAAAAACATGTGCACAACAAATGGAACCGAAACACAGGAGCCCTGATTAGTATTGCTAGGCAAAGGGGCTCCCTCTACTGCCGGGCCCTTGCATTTCCCTGTTTCTTGTTTTTTTTAGGACCAACCCTCAAGAAATGTTCAGAAGAGCCAAAATAAAAACACAGGTTACTTTTCCTGCATTGTTCTCTTCCTTCCGAAGAAAAAGGACACCAAACAGCACCGATCTGCATAGGTTTTCCATTGTTTGCGGAAGGGAGAGTGAAAGTGGGTTGAACGGGAACCGGTCCTCTGTTCTCCCCTTTTCTCTCCGCCCATCTGGCATCGATTTGTAGGACCAAATCAACTAATTCTGGAAACGTGGTGGGGACTAATGGAACGGTTGACAGAACGTCCTTCAGACCATCAGAAAGACCCTTATAAAATAGGGCAGTCTTCTTCTCTTCTGGCCAACAAGTTTCAGCCACCAGTTGATTGAATCTGGCTAGATAGACTAACAAGATCCTATCCCCTTGATGCAAGGCAAGCAGTTCCAGATCCGTAGCCTGAGCCTTGTAACGGGTATCAAAAATGCATGACATGGCACTGATTAGGGCATCACAATCATAAAGCAAGTGACTCCCTTGCTCCAGCAATGGATTGGCCCATATATTAGCCGTACCTCCCAGATAAAACAAAACAAATGCCATCTGGGTAGTGGCGTCCGGAAAGCAGGAGGGACGGCACAAAGAAATGCAAACGGCACTGATTTATGTAAGTCCGGAATGTCTTTGGGTCTCCATAAAACCACTCCGCAAGGGCAAGAGGAAATTGGGCAGCCATATATACCAGGGCATTTTCCTGCCTGGGAGACGGCGTCCCCGAAGAAAACCCTGAACCAGAGGCAGAGGCAGAGGTCCCTGCCGCATTTGCCTGTATGCCCATCTGCAAGTCCTGAATCTGGCGCTGTGTGGCTTCGTGCGCATCCATTATATCTGCTCACAAGCCTGCCACTAACTGAACCAGAGCAGCCAGCAGGTCGTCTGTGGGTTCCATTATAAGGCTTCTGAATATGTGAGAACTACCCGGAAATTCGAAATGGTTCTGCTCAGGCAGTTGAACCCATTGTGTAGCCGCGGAGTTCTTTCTGCCAATGTACTTCTCAGGAGTATATAAGGACTAACTGAGAAGTCTATTGACCCAAAGATGGAAAACGCCACAGGAAACTGCTGACCTGCAAAGGAAGGCACATTTATACAACCAGGGAATCCAACAATGCAATAACAATGAACAAGGATATAGTAACGAATACCTTGGTAAGTGAAGATGTTGTCAAGACTACAGCTGTAGTGTTTCCTAACAAGGTGGACGTTATCCTGCAATAAGGACAACACAAAGACTCACATGATTGTACCAAAACAGTGATGGAGGAGGCGGGATAACTAGTGCAGTAGGTAACATAGGAATTACCAAAGGGATAGAGAAGAACCAGGTCAAACAAATCAGCAGAATCAGGGAATGGAGTCTGGAAATAATCCTCCTATCCTCACGGGCACGAGGACACTTGAAAATCCCACAAAATGTCTCTAGTTCATGAAAGACCCAAAAGACCTAACACCCGCCGGCACGAGGACGCCTAGTTGTGTTCCAATAGGCAGTCTCTAGTCCAGAACACTGAACAGTGCAGTTCGAGATGTTGAGAGCTGTAGAGATGTAGAGGTGGAAATCCTTGTGGGTCACATAGGAGAAGATGAAATGAAGGGTAGATGAGAAGAAGGCCAAGGTGAGTTCCAAAAGAACAATATGCAGCAGAGGGTCCGGTGGAGAAAACAGTTTAAATGCGTGTTGTCAAAAAGGCACGGACAACTTGACTCCCCAGAAGAATGTCCCCCACCCAATAGCGAGGAGGAAAATCATGCATCCTGGATAAGGCGTCAGCCTTCGAATGCATTGAACAGGGACGAAAGGTCAAAGTAAAGTTGTACATGGAGAAAAACTCATGCCACCTGGTATGATGAGCGGTGGTACACTTCATTGATTTCAGATCAAGTAGATTCCTATGATCTGTATATACCTGTACAGGAGTCGCAGTACCGAGCAGATGATGTCTCCAAACAGTGAAGACATCCTTAATTGCCAGCAGCTCCCACTCCGTGTCCGTGTAATTCCATTCATACGGAGTTAGTTTGCGGGAGTGGTAGAATACTGGGTGCAAGAGTCCGATATCGTTACATAGTTGTGATAAAACAGCACCAACCGCAACTTCCGATGCATCGGCTTCTACATAAAATGGATGATCTGGGTCAGGATGCTGAAGCACGGGTGCTGTGGTAAATGCAGCTTTTAAAGTGGCAAAAGAACGTTGTGCCTCAGGACCCCAAACAAAATGTTGTTTGCTTCTGGTCAGAGGGGTCAAAGGAGCCACTGTCTCAGAAAAAGTGCAGATAAAACATCTGTAGAAATTGGCAAAGCCAAAGAAAGACTGTAATAATTTCACAGACGTAGGAGTGGGCCAATCCAGAACAGCTCTCACCTTGACAATGCTCATCTTGATTCCTTTACTAGTAATGTCATATCCAAGGAATTCAACTCCCTTGACATGAAACAATCACTTTTCTAATTTATCGTATAAACGGTTTTCCCACAAACGCTGTAAAACGTTAAAGACGTGCACAACATGGTCTTGATAAGACGAGGAATAGACCAGGATGTCATCCAGATAAACTATGATGTATTGATCTAACATATCACTAAAGACATCATTAATGAAACTTTGGAATGTTGCTGGAGCGATATAAAGGCCGAACGGCATAACGAGATACTTAAATAAGCCGTATTTTTTCTTAAAAGCTGTCTTCCACTCATCTCCCCTTCTCATTCTTACAAGATTGTAAGCCCCTCATAAATCCAACTTGGTGAAATACTGAGAGGAACCCAACAGGTCCAGTAGAACGGATATAAGGGGAATTGAATGCTGATTATGTATTGTAACCGCATTGAGCTCACGGTAGTCTATACAAGGCCATAAATCCCCCTCTTTCTTAGGGACAAAAAAGAGGGGAGATGTGGCTGGAGAATGAAACAGACGTATGAAGCCGTTTTTCAAAGCCTTGTCCAGATACTCCTTGAGTACAAAATGTTCCTTCTAAGTGAGGGAGTACACTTTCCCAGAGGGAATTCGGGCCCCATTCACAAGATCGGTGGGACAATCATAAGGGCGGTACGGGGGTAGGACCTCTGCGCTAACCTTATCAAAGACGTCCTTGAAGGCATCATATTGTTTGGGAAGAATGACAGAGGACACTGCCCCAATTATGGTAGCAGAATCCAATAAGGAACGACTCGGAATAAAAGAATCTGCTCCTGTAACACTCACCTTGCATCCACAGGGGCATCTCTCGACTGGTCTGGGACGCTTCTGGGTACACCGCACCTTCCCCGGGGTTCATTCTGCCAGGAATCAGTTCTAGAAGACAGGAGGTGGATTTTAGTGACTTCTCCTTCCCTCAAAGGACCCGCCTCCCCGTGTTCCCCTTGCGTTCTCTCCTCGGGACCTCTTTCACCTTGATTTTCAGAATGTTGCGCTCTCCGTCCTGCCGTGCTGGGCAGGGGTGCGTTGTTGTTGGCTTGGTCACCGAGTTACTTCACTGGCGATTGCCCTGCAGTCCAGACCAGCTGCGACTCCACCCATCAGGTAAGTCTTTTAGAGGTTTTAGAATAATATCTGTATGGTTAAATACTCCAATAACCTTCTTCTCTTGTCTTGCAGGGGCTGATGGAGCGAGCCGACAGCTGAGTTCGAGAAGGTAAGCATGCGCTGATGCTGCACAGAAAGCGTCCTTGCAAGTGGTCTGAGCTGTGCTGTTGTTCTTTTACAGGTCGCAGAGGATTCCTGAAAGAGGCAATAGATGGGGACCGAACGCCAAGGAAGATGTTCGAAATGGCGGAGGCCCTCCAGAAGAGCTGAGTATGTAGCTTCTGATTCTTCTCTCTATTTTTCCGAGGAGGGTAGCAGGAGGACGATGGAGAAGTCCCGGAAGGCTCTGACTGGATGGAAGAGCTGGAGCTGAACAGGTAAGGATGGCGATGTTCTTGAAGTCTCTCGCCCGTGTGGGCCAGGATGAAGAGCAGGACCCGGTGAACGTCACGCTGCAAGAGCAGAATAACGCGAAGCACGTGCCTTGGGTCGGGTGTGGCTTAAGAACCCGGCAGGTATCCCGGGTGGCCCTCCTGTCTGGTCCTGGCTTGTCAAGTGTGCCCGATGAAAGCATTGAAGCAGGCTTGGAGCATAGATGTACTCACTGCGCTCCCATGTTCTGTCCTGTGGACTGTACCCCTTCCAGTCCACCAAATAGTAAAGTTTCGTCCTCACATATTTAGAGTCCAAGATGTCCTTTACTTCGTACTTGGGTTCTCCATGAATAATTACGGGCCCTGGTGGAGTGGTAAACCGAGTTCCCGGCTTCACTGGCTTT
The DNA here is from genome assembly GCF_040938575.1 of Ambystoma mexicanum. Lineage (NCBI taxonomy): Eukaryota > Metazoa > Chordata > Amphibia > Caudata > Ambystomatidae > Ambystoma > Ambystoma mexicanum. Next base: position 648,468,527 of record NC_090922.1, on the reverse strand, counting down.
AGGAGAGACACGTGAAACACCGGGTGTATCCTCATGTGGGCTGGTAACGTCAAACTTACTGCAGCTGAGTTAATGATGGATTCCACAGTGTATGGCCCAAGGAACCAAGGGCGAAATGTCCTTTTACCTTTTATAGGTATGTACTTCGAGGCTAGCCACACCAGATCCCCTTCTTGGTAGTCCGGAGCTTTGGTGCGATGCTGGTCCGCATATTTTTTATGGCGCACCTTGGCTAGTTGCTGGTGTTCTTGAGCTCTTGTGAAAGCATGTGTGATGGTCATGTGGAGGGTTCTGATGCCTGGCATTTCTAGAGTCGTAGGGATGTCCAGCTCGGACGTGCGTGGATGTCTTCCATAAACCGTAAAGAACTGTGTTTGTCCAGTGCTGCTATGCAATGAGTTATTGTAGGCGTACTCGGCCATCCATAACAGATCCTTCCAATCCCCTTCCACCTGGTGGAGCATGCAGCGTGAGTACTGCTCGAGGGTCTGATTCGTTCTCTCCATTTGAGGATGGTGGCTAGTGGACAGCCGGATGTCTATTTGGGCTAGAGAGCAGCACCTTCTCCAGAAGTTGGACACAAACTGAGTTCCTCGATCTGATATTAGGGCCGAAAGGAATCCGTGCTGGTGCACTATGTGCTCAAGGAAGATCCTTGCGAGGCCGCGGCGTTAGGCAGGCCCTTAAATGGAAAGAAGTGAGCCATTTTGGAAAATAGGTCCACGACTACTAGGATGGTGTTGTATCCTTGACAAGAAGGAAGATCAGTAATAAAGTCTAGGAATAGCGTGTGCCATGGGGTGATCCGTTATCATGGTGATGGTATGTTTGGCTCCCAATAGGTAGTGTCACCAAGCCTTGAATGTGGCCTTAATGGCCAACAGCTCCTTACATGTGATGGCATAATTGAGCTCTTGCAGCGAGAACTTCCATGACCAAAAGGCCACTGGATGCAGTGGACCTGTGTGTGGGTCCTTCTGTGATAAGACTGCGCCCATTGCCATACTAGACGCATCTGTTTCCACAATATAGGGAAGGTCTGGACGTGGGTGCCGCAAGATCGGGGCGGTGGTAAACTTAACCTTTAGTTCCTGGAAGGCCTTCTCCGTCTCTTCTGTCCAGCGGAAGGTCTTGTTGCACTTCCGTAATAATGAAGTAATCAGATGTACAATTTGAGCGAACCCGGGAATAAAGCGTTGGTAAAAGTTCGCAAAACCCAGCATACTCTGAACACCCTTGATTGAACTTGGTGCTGGCCAGTTGAGGACAGCGTCGACCTTGGGAGCATCCATACGTATTCCTTTAGGTGAAAGGACGAAACCCAGAAACAGCACCTCCATAACGTGGAACAAGCATTTCTCCAGCTTGGCGTAGAGGTGGTGTTGGCGAATCTTGGTCAGGACTGCCCGTACATGTCCCATGTGTTCTTGCTCAGATGTTGAGTACACTAGGATGTCATCGATGTACACTAGGGTGCAGACATCAATGAGTTCTCTAAGCACATCATTCATGAAGTATTGGAACGTGGCTGGGGCATTACACAGGCCGAACGGCATTACTTGAAATTTGTATAGGCCGTATTTGGTGCGGAATGCCGTTTTCCACTCGCCCCCTTCTTTAATGCGCACTAGATGATAGGCCCCTCTAAGATCCAATTTGGTATAAATCTGGGCTTCTTTAACCTGGTCTAGTAATTCCGGGATCAGTGGTAAAGGATAACGGTTTTTAATGGTGATTTGGTTCAGAGCACGGTAGTCGATGCACGTTCTTAAGTCTCCTTCTTTTTTCGGTACGAAGAATAACGCAGCTGTGGCCGACGACTTGGATGGGCGAATGAAACCGTTAGTTAGGTATTGCTTCAGATATGTCTTCAGGTGTTGGTTTTCTGGTTCTGTGAGCGCATAGATACGCCCACACAGAATCCGGGCTCCAGGCAGCAGATCGTTCTGGCAATAGTAGGGTCTGTGAGGTGGCAAGGTATTTGCTTGCTCTCTCTGAAAAACATCTGGAAAGTCTTGATAGTGCATTGGCAGTGTGGTGACCCCTCCCAGGATGCTCACTTCGCCATTACGCTCAGGAGAACTGGCATGCCTCCCTTTCCGGTCTTTTGGGTAGCAATTCTGTGTGCAGCCATGGGCGAAAACCAATTCACGGGCACGCCAGCTGATTTGTGGGTTATGTGCAACTAGCCATGGCATGCCCAGGATCAGCCGAAACTGTGATGCCTTGATCAGGTCGAAGATGATGATCTCACGATGTCCATCCTCACACAAGAGGGTGAGTTCTGTGGTGCATTCAGACACAGGACCCGAGGCGATCTCGTTGCCGTCAACCGTAGTAACCATCTCAGTGGTTGACTTAGAGCAGAGAGGTAGCCCATCTTTGCTGCGACGTCCTGATCTATATAGTTCCCCACTTCTCCACTATCGATGTAAGCTTCCGTTGAATGCTTGACCGATGGCTGCTGGTGGGTGATTAAGATCACAGGCAGAGCTAAATGGGTGGTATGTAGTTGAATCTCCTCCCTCGACAATTGGACCCCTACAAATGCAGAGCTTGGCATTTTTCCGACTCCTCACTGGGGTTCTCTTTGTCTGTAGCCCCAACGCTCCTTCTGGGTGGCTTCACGGGACACTCTTTGAGGAAGTGGCCGGCCTTTCCACAACACAAGCACAACTACAGCTCTCTTCTTTTCTCCCGTTCAGCTTTGGTTAGAGGGATTCTGACTCCTCCTATTTGCATGGGTTCAATGGCACCTTCGGACCCTCGGGGGGCTTGGTCTTTGGGTTACACAAATACAGGGCGTGCATCCAGCTTACCATGATCGCTTTTTCGATCTTGCAGTCACTGATCATGTTGTACCACTAGGCTAATGAACTCGGCACAATTCCGAGGTGGGTCCACCACTTGAGCCAAAACGTCCTTCAGCTCCCCTCACAGACCCCGGTAGAACAAAGTGGTCCGTTTGTCCTCTGGCCAATCCGCCTCTACCACCAATCTATTGAAGGTGGCAATATATGTCAGCAAGTCCTGGTTCCCTTGACGAAGGGACAAAAGTTCATTATCTAGAGCCTTTCCATGGTGGCGTCTGGCGAAGAGCTTTTCCAGCTCCTGAAATAACTCTCCGAAGTCCTGTAACAGGGGTCATCCCGACTGATGAGTGGCACCGACCAATCTGCTGCACTCCCACTCTGGTAGGATAAAACGAAGGCCACATGTTGTGAAAAGCCCTAGGTCTACACAGAAAATGGAGGTGACACTGGTTCAAGGTCGCATATCGTCGGGGATCTCCCGAGAATCGCTCTGGAGGGGCCAGTGGTACTGTTCCAGGTAGGTTGACCTGGACTAGATTGCTCACTGGAGTTGGCATTGAGGGAGCGATCCCAGGCAACGGTGCTTGCCCGGCTTGTGATTGAAGAAGTTGCCTGCTAAGGCCGTCAGTTCTATCATTGGTCACAATTAGTTCTCTCCGCAAGGCGTTAGTTTCCTGCCGCGATGAGTGAACCTCTGCGTGCAACTACCCCAACAATTGGGCCAACTGATCAGTATCTGAGGTTTCCATACCGGGCGTCCGGGTGGATTATTAAGTACGGCTTTGCGTTCTGTAACGCTCACCTTGCATCCACAGGGGCGCCTCTCGACTGGTCTGGGATGCTTCTGGGTACACCGCAACTTCCCCGGGTTTGTTCTGCCAGGAATCAGTTCTAGAAGACAGGAGGTGGATTTTAGCGACTTCTCCTTCCCTAGAGGGACCCACCTCCCCGTGTTCCCCTCGCGTTCTCCCCTCGGGACCTCTCTCACTTTGATTTTCGGAATGTTGCGCTCTCCGTCCTACCGTGCTGGGCAGGGGTGCATCGTTGTTGGCTTGGTCGCCGAGTTACTTCACTGGCGATTGTCCTGGAGTCCAGACTGGCTGCGACTCCACCCTTCAGGTACCTCTTTTAGAAGTTTTAGAATAATGTCTGTATGGATAAATGCTCCAATAACCTTCTTCTCTTGTCTTGCAGGGGCTGATGGAGCGAGCCAAGGCCGACGGCTGAGTTCGAGAAGGTAAGGATGCGCTGATGCGGCACAGAAAGTGTCCTTGCAAGTGGTCTGACCTGTGCTGTTGTTGTTTTACAGGTCGTGGAAGATTCCTGGAAGCGGCAATAGACCGAACGCCGAGGAAGATGTTTGAAATGACGGAGGCCCTCCAGAAGAGCTGAGTAAGTAGCTTCTGATTCTTCTCTCTGTTTTTCCTAGGAGGGTAGCAGGAGGACGATGGAGAAGTCCCCAAAGGCTCCGACTGGATGGAAGAGCTGGAGCTGAATAGGTAAGGATGGCGATGTTCTTGAAGTCTCTCGCCCGTGTGGGCCAGGATGCAGAGCAGGACCCGGTGAACGTCACGCTGTAAGAGCAGAATAACGCGAAGCACGTGCCTTGGGTCGGGTGTGGTTTAAATACCCGGCAGGTATCCCAGGTGCCTTTGGGGCGGGCCCCGCCCTGATGCCAGACCCCGCCCTGATGCCAGACCGCTTGTTGCAGTTCCCCGATGATCCTCGTGGGGGCAGCCATGTTCACCCATTGTCCATTGAAATTCCTGCTTGTCAAGTGAGCCTGGTGCCAACAGCGCCCGGATTGCGTCCAAGGCACCCGCATCGGGCCGAAGTGGGCCTCTCTAGTCTTGTTTGAGTACTGTGGCGGGGGCCATGGTGCCGGAGTCCCATGGTTTGGGGTTAAGGTCGTGACAGCTCCCGAAGAAAGGCAATGGTCGGTACAAAACTGCGAGGAAAACGTGACTGAACCGACTGAACCGGTCTGCCAGTCCACTGCCGGGTTGTGCCAAGGTAATCCCAAAATGATCTTGAATTGAGGAGCAGCGATTATATCAAAGCAAAACTATTCCAGATACCCACGCTCCAGAATCATGGTGAGAGGTATGGTGCATTTAGTAACCAAACCCGATAACAGTGTGGTTACATCAACAGCGTTGACCAACTATGGATGTTCCTTAGGCGTGACTGGAATGTTCCACTGTTGCACTTATTGGTCATCAATGTAGTTCCCTGTTGCCCCTGAACCCAAAACCGCCCTAACAGGCCATGGTTTCCTAGAGTGGTATGCAAAAAACATGTGCACAACAAATGGAACCGAAACACAGGAGCTCTGATTAGTATTGCTAGGCAAAGGGGCTCCCTCTACTGCCGGGCCCTGGCATTTCCCTGTTTCTTGTTTTTTTTAGGGCCAACCCTCAAGAATTGTTCAGAAGAGCCAAAATAAAAACACAGGTTACTTTTCCTGCATTGTTCTCTTCCTTCCGAAGAAAAAGGACACCAAACAGCACCGATCTGCATAGGTTCTCCATTGTTTGCAGGAGGGAGAGTGAAAGTGGGTTGAACGGGAACCGGTCCTCTTTTCTCCCCTTTTCTCTCCGCCCATCAGGCATCGATTTGCAGGACCAAATCAACTAATTCTGGAAACGTGGTGGGCACCAAAGGAACGGTTGACAGAACGTCCTTCAGACCATCAGAAAGACCCTTATAAAATAGAGCAGCCTTCTTCTCTTCTGACCAACAAGTTTCAGCCACCAGCTGATTGAATCTGGCTAGATAGACTAACAAGATCCTATCCCCTTGACGCAAGGCAAGCAGTTCCAGATCCGTAGCCTGAGCCTTGTAACGGGTATCAAAAATGCATGACATGGCACTGATTAGGGCATCACAATCATAAAGCAAGTGACTCCCTTGCTCCAGCAATAGATTGGCCCATATTTAGCCGTACCTCCCAGATAAGACAAAACAAATGCCATCTTGGTAGTGGCGTCCGGAAAGCAGGAGGGACGGCACAAAGAAATGCAAACGGCACTGATTTATGTAATACCGGAATGTCTTTGGGTCACCATAAAACCACTCCGGAAGGGCAAGAGGAAATTGGGTAGCCATATATACCAGGGCATTTTCCTGCCTGGGAGACGGTGTCCCCGAAGAAAACCCTGAACCAGAGGCAGAGGTCCCTGCCGCATTTGTCTGTATGCCCATCTGCAAGTCGTGAATCTAGCGCTGTGTGGCTTTGTGCGCATCCATTATATCTGCTCGCAAGCCTGCCACTAACTGCACCAGAGCAGCCAGCGGGTCGTCTGTGGGTTCCATTATAAGGCTTCTGAATATGTGAGAACTACCGGGAAATTCCAAATGGTTTTGCTCAGGCAGTTGAACCCGTTGTGTAGCCGGGGAGTTCTTTCTGCCAATGTTCTTCTCAGGAGTATATAAGGACTAACTGAGAAGTCTATTGACCCAAAGATGGAAAACGCCACAGGAAACTGCTGACCTGCAAAGGAAGGCACATTTATACAACCAGGGAATCCAACAATGCAATAACAATGAACAAGGATAGAGTAATGAATACCTTGGTAAGTGAAGATGTTGTCAAGACTACAGCTGTAGTGTTTCCTAACAATGTGGACGTTATCCTGCAATAAGGACAACACAAAACGTGAATGTACCAAAACAGTGATGGAGTAGGCGGGATAACTAGTGCAGTAGGTAACATAGGAATTACCAAAGGGATAAAGAAGAACCAGGTAAAACAAATCAGCAGAATCAGGGAATGGAGTCCGGAAATAATCCTCCTATCCTCACGGGCACGAGGACACTTGAAAATCCCACAAAATGTCTCTAGTTCATGAAAGACCCAAAAGACCTACCACCCGCCGGCACGAGGATGCCTAGGTGTGTTCCAGTAGGCAGTCTCTAGTCCAGAACACTGTTGAACAGTGCAGTTCGAGATGTTGAGAGCTGTAGAGATGTAGAGGTGGAAATCCTTGTGGGTCACATAGGAGAAGATGAAATGAAGGGTAGATGAGAAGAAGGCCAAGGTGAGTTCCAAAAGAACAATATGCAGCAGAGGGTCCGGTGGAGAAAACAGTTTAAATGCGTGTTGTCAAAAAGGCAAACCAGTGCAGGAAAAACGAGTCCTTAGCGATCCGAAGTCATCAACGTGTGGGCCTGGAGAAGAAATATTCCGTAAGCAAAAACAGGTCGGAAAGACAGTCCAGAGTCGGCAAAGTGCAGGCAAAGACAAAATGAATACTGTAGGTAAAATAGGTCAGGAATGCAGTCTGGAGTCAGAAACCAGATCAGGAGCGACAGTACCAAGGATGAAGCACAAGAAGGGTCGTAGAACATAGCCAGGTCAGTAACAATAGTAACGAGTACAAGAACGTAGCGCTGCAGAATCAAAATTCAGAAGCAGCGAGCAGGTCTGAAGGCGGAGCTAAAGAATGAATGAACAATCACATGACTAGTGGGGAGAACGGGTCATACTTGCCGGGACACGTGTCCCACGTAACACAGAGTGCCAGCATTTCCAGGGCAACTCCCAATGCTCCCGAAACAATTGATGAGGTGCTGGAGCATTGTAGCGAATACTGGGCACAGATTGTCATCCTGTAACACAGGGAGAATGTGTTCAATGTGTGGAGGAGGGAGACCACAGCCTACGAAACGGCACATCAGAAACCTTGCAGGTAAGCAGTTTCCTGACAGGGAGGATCCACTTAAGCAGAGCATCTGTGAGCAGCAAGGGTATCGAATGCACACACCTTGTCCAGTGAGTTCACAACCTGATGGTGACCCCAGAGCGTTCTGATCCCGCCCGCATGCTCAAGGCAGGTGTTTACAAGGTAACAAACATTTGCATATGAATGGAAGTAATACTAAAGTTAGATTTGAATACCAAACTATCATAAAACAGCAAAAACAGTATTTAACAAAACTAAATGACTGTGACTTTAATCATGTGAGCTTTGTGAGAACCCAGCAACTTGAGGGGGCAATATTATTAGAAGCTAATGCACACAACCATTTCCCAAGCCAAGAGAAACCAAAAGCAAGGCAATTCCAATCCAACAGATATTGTCAGAGGCAGAAGGGGACTAATGAAAGGTCCAAAGCTTGTGAAACTTGTTGTCCATATTTTAAGAAGCATGGTTCCCAGCTCTTCACGATATAATCCAGTCAACGTGTAGGTCTCCCTACCAAGAGATAGCAGCAATAGACAGGTCCACACAGAGGCAATTACAGGAACATCCCATTTTAGTGTTTCCTTGCAACTATCAGATGGTACATTTCAGCATCTCTGTCCCTTCCTCATAGTGCATTCCCTTAAAATACTAATGGTGACACCATCAAGTTTACAATCTTGGGCAGCTACCTGCTAGAGTTCTCACACCCAGGATTGGACAGTTACTCTTCTCTCTCGTCCCGACTCCAGCCTCTCTCTATGGTTTGGTTTAGGAGTCTGGAACAGACAAATGGCAATTCCAATTTACAATCCCGTTTTGCTTTCATGTCAAATGTTGGCAAAAATCGAGTTATGTGTTAAAAATTCAGATTTTATTAGTATTTTCCGATTCAGCTTATCATGGAGAATTAAATAAAATGACAGCCGGGTCTGCACCATGATGCATGGGCATTTGGAATATTTATGTCATTTTTACAAAAGGCATCATAGTTAGGAACATGTAATGTATTCTCCAAATACCTATTTTTACGCCCCACCAGTCTGCCAACTCTAAAATCCAGGAAATGTTCAGATCAGCCAAAAACCCATTTTAGCTGTCCATTACAGTTCCCTAGGTCGCAGGTGGATGATTTTTATTTCAACAAAATTGCCTGGAAATCATCTAAAAAATTACACATATATCAAGGCAGTCGGATGCATAGTTGCTGGGGAAAAGGCCTAAGTTATAATAGTCATTTTCAATTAAAAGTAAATCTTCATATTGTGCCAATGGAAGCTCTGCTTCCACCAGGCCATCTCTCTCTTTCTCAGCCAGCCTGGGACCATGTTTTTTTTTGTTCTTTTATTATCCTCTTTGTTGTTTGAAGTTGGTAGCTGCCTGTCATAAAACATGCTTTGTTGTTTGAAGTTGGTAGCTGCGGGTCATAAAGCCTGGCGCCTTGGAAACACAGAGATCCCCCTTCCAACATTCCTGTTGTGAACCAGCTAAAACATATGCCTGCTCAGAACGGCCCTCAGAGACAGCAGGTCTAGGGAACTTGGTTTTCGACACCCTTCGGCCACACTTTATTGCAGGTGTAAACAGCTCGGATGCCAGCTAGGCTTTCAGTGGGGGAGTCCTTTGTGAAGTTTGTGCAGAGCCCCACCATTTGTTCTTGGCTGCGAGGAACTCACATTTTGCATTTTCTAACATCAGCCTTTAGTCTTTGACATAGTGTGTGTTTTACTGATCAGGGTTCAGTTTGCATTTGTATCGATGGAATTCTTCTTTCTTTTTACACAGCATTGGTTTTGTTGATGACAGCTAAAAGTACACAACTTTTTCTTTCAATCCTTTTATAAAGTACACTTTTAATTATCAGCTGTTTGTTTTTCAGCTGCAAGGTGGGTCTGAATCGTCACAGTGCACCCCCTTTCTATGAGTGGCAGTTTCAGTGAAAATGCTGCATTTATTTTTCAGCAAACTAATGTGCTTTTCCACTGTGCACTCAAATTGCATGTCTATTTTAGCTTTCTCTGGATTTCCACTGCAAACAGACACCCGCATAGTCTGCCTCTGGCCTACAGGAATTTTTCTTGGCAACCAAGCAGTCTTTTCTTTTCAAATGTTTGCTGGTATTTTGCATGTGAAGCATAATATACATCACCTTGTGTCAACACCACGTCTTTTCCCCGATATCTTGATGTTGGCAGGGGAACATTTTTCTCATGTCTCTTTTAACTTGCAAACACACATGCAAAGCTGTTTTCGTGTCAGTGTTTAGAAATCCTGTTTTTCATGTGAAGGGGACCTTTGAATTTCTTCTGCCTTTGTGAATTAAAATGCTGTTTTTCCTTTGGTAATAACAGGCAAGTCTTTTTGAAATGGCCCTTTGGTTCTGTTGGTTTGTGGCCTTTGATAACACCCCACACAGGGGCACCAAAATGCGTAAACAACCATGGTTGTATTACAGTTGGTTAAAGACTTCTGTTGCCATGGCTTTTCTCAGCTGATGTCTACCTCTCGGGTTTTCCTATTTTGAGCACAACAGCTGCATCCTCTGCAGGGGATTTGGCCCATAGGTCTCATCATACCCCATTGTTCTGTAATAGTAAATTGATTCTCTAAAGGTTAATTTATATAATTTCTAGTGAGTAGGTCTTTTAGGTCTTTTGGGTTTTGTCCTCACCGTGCTTAATTCACTGGGTTCTTTGCACCTGTCAGAATATGCCAGTTTTTTCGAATGATTTTATTAATCATGTTTGATTAAGGATTCAAAGTACTGACGAACACTATGTCATCATGTTTATCATCCCTTCTTTAATACTTCAGAAGTGCATCTATGTTGAGAGATTTTGAGCCACTGCTATTTATTGCAGTAGATTATTTTCCAAGCGACACAAAGTTGCTTGGAAAATAATCTATTGCAATAAATAGCAGTGGTCCAAAATACTCTACTGCAATAAATAGCAGTGGCCCAAAATCAACTGGTCCGCCAGGTGGTTCACAATCAGGACCCAGACTTTTTTCTTTACCACTTATTTTGTTTTTAGCAGCCCTTGGTGTCCCTACTAGTTTATAACTCATGGTGCCACAATTCGGGTGCACTTACAAGAAGGCATATGGGCCTAATTACAAGTAAAGTGGTGTGGGGAAATATTGTGGTAATGCAGTGGTAACATTGTTACCACTGCACTGATGCACAGGCACAATGGAGCATTGGTAGTAAGGTAGCGGATTGTCCTCCAGCAAATCAGTAAAATCAGCATTATTTCCACTAGCGGTAATTTCGCTGAAATCACCATGGAGTCCTATGGACTTCAAAAATTGGGGACTCCACAGGACCAAGTGGTGGTAGCAATAATTGAATTTGGCTGTATTTCATCAGATACTCCATTGTAATAATGCCAAACTCGTAATGGGGCCCCATTGGTGTTGAGCTTGTGTCCAATGTTAAACAGTGCCTGGATAATGGCTTACATATCTAGTGTGCTTTGTTGAATCATGGCAATGGCATACTCACATGCTTGGATATGATAGGTTATTCATAACGCACTTAATACCCAGAGGTTTCTAAGCGTGAACCTGGGGATCGAACATGTGGTGATTCGTGTCATCTTGCTTCCAAGGCGAGCACACTGCCCCTGAGCTATCCTCCAGAGACAAGCAGCAGGAGCATCTATTGGTACAGGCATGAACTTCTCTTGGCCAGACACCTGAGGGAATTGTGCTGAAGCTATTGCTTTTGCCAGCAAGTGCTCAATCAGAAGGATTATATGTTTCGCTGTGCCTGTGGCATTGTTGCTTTGGAATGCCTCCTTGGCATTAGGGTGTTTGAAGAAGTAGTTTGTTGGTTTCATGTCTCTAGACCGGTATTCAATTAATTGCTAGGTCTTCTGTTTCCATTAATGACTGGGTTTGTTCTATGGGTGTGAGGGAATTATTGGTCTATGATACTAATTCGTGGTTCAGTCCCATGTCACTGCTGTGCATAATCCAACAAGACTACATTTCACTGGACAGGTCGTTTTTAAAAATATTGTATTGGAGTGCTTTTAATCAGGTCATGTACGGACTGGGTCAGGAGTTGGGTATGATTCTTGAGCTGTTATTGGTCAGTCTTAGACAGTGGTCGAGGTGTACAAAAATAAGTAGTGGCATGATGTTCCTCTGCCCCGCCCCCTTGTATTTCTGAACCATTCAATCCCACATACAGTCACCCCCGGCCTCGATTCAAAGCACCTACCTGGGTCCTTCCAGTCCTTGCCCCTACCCCAAAAAGCTGTGATTTACACAAGTTCTTGCAAGACTGAAGAAAACGTTGTGAAAGATTATACATTTAAAAGACCACCATTAGTGTGTCATTGCCCCCTCAGCATGCAGCTTTATGCAGCCACCCCTTCCCTTCATCCACCAGTCACACCTCATAAAGGGAATGTACACAACAATAGCCACTGATAAGCCCAGCCCTCCCATTACCTGCACACACCTCTGGGCCTAAATAAGCCGCTTGGGCAGACACTTGCCCATCACTTGTGAAATGGCACAATGTTGTTTACTGTTTTTTTCTTCTTTTTTTTAAATGGCCTCTCTTATCGTCCTGGAACGGCAGTCCAGGTCACATAAAGTAAGGGAACTATGTGCGATTTCCCGAGGAGTAAGGGAACGTCGTACCCTTTAGTTCCCTCCCACTTTGACCTCTGGTCCTAGAAAAACGTGCGCCTCAGATGCTGGCTGTTTTCTGTGGGTGTGGCGATATTCCTCCAGCTGAGTAAACATAGCCAAGGAATGTAATGGTGGTTGTACGGAACATTTTTTTTAAGTCCTGTTACTACTCTCTACATCCTCCTATAGAAACACGCACTGAGCTGGCGTCAAAGAGACTGAAAAGAGGCTGTTATTAGGTAAAGGACTGAAGACATGAACAATCTGTAAGTGTGTTGTTTTTACACGAATTGGACATGTTTTGGCGGACACCCTGTGTCAATGAGTGTGGGTTCTTGGCTGTACATGCTTTTGATGTGTTTTGGTGGCTGCAGGGTTGGACTGGCCTATAGGAAACTTTGGAGATTTCTCAGTAGGCCTCTGCATCCTGGGCCTCTTTGGTGTGGTATTTCCAAATGTTCTCATAGGAAAAGGGTTGGGCATGCTGAAAATGTGTATTATTGGGCCACTTTGAAAATGACTTCCAGGGCCCCTTTTGGTTCCCAGTCCACCCCTGGTGGCCGTGTTCATTTGAGCTGAGATCCAAATTTGCAGACGTCATTGTCATCATAGGCAAAGCCAGACCCTGCTGAATGGACCGTGGTAGTTATCACTGCTCTTAAATTTGAAAACCTTGGATCTACATGCATGTTTGTTGGGGCAATGCACTGTCCTTACATCTTGCAATGGGTTGTGGCCCCTTGCATGGCGTGTTTCTTTCACGGGTGGAAAGACATACCTCTGCAAATTGCTCTTCTCTTAGCAGCTGCACTGGGATTTATTTTTCAGGCCATTGCCCTTGATTTGACTGCATAGCCCACCGTGTTTGTGTTTGTTGTGGTGCTGTGTTCATGGCTAGACTATGCTGCGTGGGGGCAACATGGACGGGGGGCATGGTCCATCGGCGGCTTCTGGTCGTTTGGCGGGTCTGTTCACAGTTCTACTGCCCATTTGAATGTGTTACAGGTGTGCTTTGATGTACGTGGCTTGATTTCTGTCCAGTTGTTGACTTTAGGCGTTTTTAAATATGTTGAGCAAAGGAATGCTTTCAATCATGAGCCATTGCAGCTGCTGCGAGAATATCCCTCAGCTTATTTGACATGTACCAATTTATTATGCGTTTAAAAAATGCAGGAATCCGCTTGGTGTTTCAGTCTGGCATGCAATGTGTTAATTGTTTCACTAGGACTTTGGTGAACATTGGTACATTTAAACCATTCACACTTTAGCATGTCTACTAAAAGATGTTGTTTTTTTGGACTGGTTCTCAACAGCAATATCAATTGACTGGGATCAGAGAGTTTGGACCAATGCTGTTTTGGTTTTCACTTGTTAGGAATAACGATGGGGCTCGTGACGTCTGTACAGCAGCAGTAAAATCTTTTCAGAAGCTCTGCATTTTGCATGTTGGACATGCTCCCTGTGCTTTTGGACTTCTCTTCTTGCTGCCAATGTGGCAGCTGCCTATATGCTGTGCTGTTTCCTCAGAGGGTGTGGTGGCAGCTTGCGTTGGTTCCTTTGTAAGATGGAGGCCTCCTTTTCTCGTGAGCTAGCATACCCTCGTTTGGGAAAGTGGCCAGTGTTTGCGTGCCTTTGAAAAGGAACGCACAGTGCCAGTGTTATGAGACCGGGGTGTGATAGAGGTTCAGGTGAATTTAAGCTTGACCCCTCCATTCTCTTTAGATTAGATACATCCAGCACTTTGCTGGACCACTTGTGTGGAGTGTGCCCTCTACAATAAGGGTAGGTACTTCACTGGAGTGCAAGCAGAGGGCAACATACGTACCATCGGAGGGCTTCCTCAGAAGAGGAATGGATTTTCTTCATGACTTGGCAGGTGGGCAGCTGTTCGGTAGTGGAGTTTGTGGCATGCAAAGCAGGGCGATCTGGGATCAGGCAGAGTGCGCGGCCGCCATCCTGCGCGGATCCAGTGCTATGCTTGCAAGAGGTCGCTGACAATGGAAATTGCATAAATGACGCACTAGCAAAGTTGGAGCTGGTTAGTGATAGCTTGAGGGGTGTCGCGAGCAGAAGATGGGCGCTCCTTTGTTTACAGCACTGAATAAAAATCCACTCCTTGTTTTATTCCCCTATGGTCATTGAGCTGCAGGTTGAGTTGACCTCATGGGCCCCACTTGGGCCTTAGACCTTCCTCACCAGTTTTATGTTGGGGGAGGAGGGGAATATCTGAATGAAAATCAAGTCCCCATGATCCGTTGAGATTCGTACGTTGGCTTGAAGGGTCGTGGATTCCCAGGGGTGGACTGGGAACCAAAAGAGGTCCTGGAAATAATTCTCAAAGTGGCCCCATATCACACTTTTTCAACAAGACCAACCTTTTCCTATGAGAAAATGTGGAAAAATCACACAAAAGAGGCCCAGGTTTCAGACGCCTACCGGGAAATGTCCAGAGTTCGCTGTAGGCCAGTCCACCACTACCGCGTTCTCCTAACTGTGCTGGTGTCTGCAGCTCTTGCTTGCCACTGGCATAAAGGCATCCTCAACTTCTCCATCACAGAATTGCCTTAATCTACAGGCGGTTTGAAACCATGGCACACCAGTCTCAGGAGGCAACTGTCCTCCCTGCTTGCTCACCTACCATCCAGCATCTTCAAATGAGTGAATTGTACAACTTGGTACTCCTTGCATGTACATACATATTTAAGTGCCACGTCACAACATGAACTCACTATTGTGAACATTTTATTCTTATTCTTATTGTAATCACTGTACCACCGTACGGCATTTAAGACTGGAGGCGATATAATGTGAAATACAGAACTGAACAACACCACTCATTGTTACAACCAAGATATGTGTGTGTGTGTGTGTGTGCAACAATCAGCAACAGTGTGAACTGGCATGGTCTTTGCATCCTGGGCTGGCTCATTGTTATTCACAAACCGCTTGGCCTGGTTTTGCAGGTCTGGACTATTTATCCATTGTCATGAATAACAGTGAGTTGGAAGAGTGACAGCGCTGAGCACTGATGCTGGCCATGCTGCACACTTCTCCACTCCACCTGCATGACATTGCCTCACATTCTCTACTGTAACAACCAGCAGGGTGGGTTGACAACAACAGAACATTCACTAGCCGCCCTAAAACTGGGGCAAGGGCAATCATGAAGAGAAGTGCCTATCATGAGTGCCAACCTATACAAGAAGATCTTGCTGCAGATTTTGATAGGGAAGTCCATCAGCCAGTAATCATTTTGCCTGCATTTGTCCATCAACTTACAATAGGAGGAAATCATGTTTGCTCTTTGTTGTGTGGATAGATGGTTAACATGTTCCACTTGCCCGTGATAGGATCAGAGCAAAATGTTAACAATGCTGTGTTTTAAAGAAACACTTAAACATTTTATTTCAAGAGACAACTAATATGTTATGTCGATTGGTATCTGTAAAACACACAGGGCATCCAACACCATCAGTGAAATGGCGGGAGTTGCAGCTTTAACCCCAAATGTGTTGACATTGTATGGAGCAGAGATGGTGTTAGCAGTGGAGCAGACTGCCTGCCCCCATGTGTCACAGGTGTGTTAGAAAATATTTGGGTCCTGGCACTTATTTTCTTACAAATGTAGCACTGGTTACAATCCACTCATCTGGGTTGCCACTGGTTGTAAAGCCACTACCGATACATGCACGTTTGCACATGATAATTACTTTCCCACCACAAACCCCCATTTCAGACACATATACTACCTGAACTTCTATGCAATGCAGCCTATAATGAAATGAACGCAGAGCAGAAGTTAAAAATGTTAAACAGCAGAAGCCATTAAGGAATATGTGGACTACATGTGGTCACCAAAGACGTGATGGCATAGGAGCAGGCTCTGCTGCTGACTTTTTGAGGTACTATGCCCGTCCCTGATCTTTGCACCGGTTATGTGAGGTGCGGAGGTTACTTTCAGGAGGCCTCATTACCCGGTAGGCGGTGAGCCATGGCGCTATTAGCGCCATGGCTCATGCCGGTAAAATACCGGCACCGCCTTGGCGGGAAGGGGATTTACCGCCCCATTCCAAGGTTGGAGGGGCGGTAAATCCCCCTTCCACCATTGCCCTTCCCCATTCCCATTTCTGCCCCATAGGGCTCTATGGGAATGGGGAAGGCGCTAATTACGGCACCGCAATTTTGCGGTGCCGTAATTAGCTCCGAGGTCCCTTAGCGGGTTGGATTTTAACGCCTGCAAAAAGCAGGCGTTAAATCCCCCAACCCGCAAAGGGACCTCGTAGTAAGGCGGTAGGTATTTACCGGTACCGGTATTTTACCGGTACCGGTAAATCCCTACCGCCATCCGTGTAATGAGGCCCTATGTTTTTACCCTCAGCAGTAATTAAGCCTAAGATGACCGGATGTCCAAGTTTTGGGGATACAGTTAGGATTTTTCATAAGATGTTGCCCTATTTCAAAGAGCTTCTGAAAAGTAGTCACATGTGCCAATGTTAATCAGGGAAGGATCCTTATCTTTCGAACCTCTTGGGAAAGAGTGGGTGCAGATTAAGCTCAAACTCCAGAGATGTCCAGGTGTGATGCACAGACAGTGTGGACAAGATCATCCCTTATTTCTATTCTTAGTAGGTGAGGGGTTTCCAGTGCTACTCACCTCACAGCTCAGTGATGCTCTCCTCAAAATGTTTTCTGACCTCATGCATTCATCAGTGAGGCAGCCCGGGTGTAAATGGTTAATAGCGCTTCCATCATTATAGGGAAGAATTGCCACTGTAGTCATTTTAGGAAGCCTGGAACCAATTATTTCAGTAGTTCTACCTCAGTGGGGGTTGGATGCCTAGCAGTGTTGCACCCCAGGTGCAGCTCCTCTGGAGTCCCCAGCTCCAAAGTAACTTTCCTTTCTTGGTAGTGAGGGGCACACATGGGTTCCCAGCATGAAAGACTATCACTCTGGATCTCCGGACTCCTCAACGGCAACACAAGAATTACCCATACTGCCCTAAGGATACCTATCTTGCTGGCTATTGCTCCCATTGAGGTTACACAAATATGTAATGGGGGAGTGTTGGTTCCTGGCTATCTAAGCAGAGACTACAGAGACCAGAATTCCCAGTACCTACTTACCAGGCACTGCTGAATTTCCCTCTCATGAAAGCACTAGGCTAGAAAACGATTAGAGCAGAACACTGCTGGGCTGCCAGGCAAATTGAGCTGGGAACTGGACTGAAAGTCTATGCATCTGGAGTTCTGGACTACTGAGGGGGCCACACGGAGGGGACCCATATCCCACTGAGGCTTCCTATATTGCTGACTGTTCCCTCCTCCACCACTGAGGTTGAAGTATTATGTGTTGGGGTGCCCTCCTCACTCATCATGAAAGAATACATCTCATATTGTTGCCAGAATATATGATAGCTGTAAAATATCAAAAAAATAACACTAGAAAAAAACAAATGAAAAACACACTGGGCCTCATTACGAGTTTGGTGATCGAAGCAGTGTTAATACGACCAAACAGATACAACATTACCAGGGAAGATAACACGGGCAGTTCTGCGTAATTACAACTTCATCACCATTGCAAATACCAGCAGATGTAAACGCAATTCTGGGATTAGGACACATCCTTATTGTTGCCTTTTGCTAGTGGAAATGATGTTATTGTCAGCAGAGATTACGGGCGGTTGTCGCAATAGATGTCAATGGACCTGAAAGGTGTGTGTAATGTCCAGCGTGGGAGGCAAGCGCACTACTGTATTGCTGTCATATACAACCACAATGTGTTAATGCTCGTGTTAATGCTTTGCCTGCTTCCAATGTGAAGGACAAATCGAGCCCACATCATGTCCCTCCACATTAGCACCATATTCTTGGACCCATAGCTGCATGGGCACCTGAAACACTTGTGTAGCTAGGATCATGCCACATGACGTATGTCTAGATTGGCTGGTGAGTTAATCTCCCTATGAGTGGGCACAGCACTGGTGAAACATCTAATAGTACAATCTACTGCACTCACTGCCAAAGGCATGCATCCCTACAACACCCTTCCCTAGACCACGCCAGATGACGATGGTTGTACTGTGTTAATGACACACAACACATCTACTACGTACAGAACATACCCATCCAGATATGCATGTAACCCCCTGAAAGCGCACGACATTAACATTACCAATATCCGTACAGTAAGTAACTGCATTCAATATCTCCCCCAACTGGTATCCACTCCAGTGACAGGGATGGCTCATGGACCAGCACCACTGGGACATCAGTGAGGGACTCCACTACCCCCACTCCTGGGACCATCAACACTTCCTCCAGCATTGCCCCAACCACTAAATCGATGCCTGCTAGGGGCGCTGCATCAATGTCTGCCCCCGCCATAACTGCTGCATCAGGGCAGGTGTCATATCCACCCCCTTCACTGCCCCGATCCTTGTGCGCCTGCCAGCGCCTTCACTAAAAAGGGCATCAGACCAAAAATATCAAAGGCACATGTCAGAGAAATACTAACAACCTGCACCCCTATTGCTCTTCCACCCCTTCCAGACCTTTCCTCAAAAGAGGTAGATGATGATGCACTGACCCCACTTTCCAGGGAAGGGAAGGGCCGGCAGATTGTGTAGACCAGCACCAGCAGGCTTAGCACAGTCCTCCCAGTCTGGATTTTGACCTCATGCATGATGATGAGGATTGTATTTATTTATTTATTTATTTATGTATTAAAAATGACAGTCAAAACAATGCATCTTTGGCACAAACATGCTTACAAAACCTTTTTACATTGATTTGCAGAGGGGATGACCAGTGTCCTTAATGATAGGTGAGAGAATGTGGCTATAAGACAGGATGATGCAGGGGGTGTAGAAACATGAACCAGGGACAAGGACAGTAGAGAATGATATAGAACTGGGATAGTGGCGTAAGTGCTATGTTTTAGGATGAAAGGGTGATGGATAAGTGCCGGGGGATTGTAGTATAGCAGGAGTAGTGTAGGTCAGAGAGGTAGGTAGGGAATTTGGAGGAGGAAAAATTGGGCTTGGTAATGGAAGTGGTAGTGGAAAATACTGGAGTGGAAGTAGGAGTGGAAATTGAGGCAATGACGACTGAAGTATGGGGAGAGGAGAACAGGGAAATGTGGTGCTGTAGAATGCTATGCAATTGCCTCTTCAGAAAGGAGGAAAGCTAGGAGGTTGGATCTAAATGCAAAGAGAGTGGGAGTAGTGTGGAGATGGAGAGGAAGAACATTCCAGAGTAAGGGAGTGAGGAGAGGAGAGAGTGGAAAAGAGAGGGAGCTCAAGGGGCACGAGAGCTGGCAAGGAGGTGACCTAAGGATGATAGTAGGGAGAGAGAGTAGAGAGTAGGATGGGCTGATAGGTAGGGTGGGGGCAAGTCTGTGTATAGTTATGAATATAATGAAAATTAGTTTATACTTTGCGCTCTGTCTCATAGATAACCGGCCTTAATGTCGACGGGCTGTGGAGGGGAAGTGGCGGTGGAACGGGGAAGGTTGAAGAGTGTACAGACAGCAAAGTTGAGGACTTTGCCGACAGGGGAAAAACTATAGTTGGGAAGGCCGCAGAGTAGTAGAATGGCTCAGTAGTCAGATTGAGAGAGTACTAAAAAGGAGATTAGATGCATAGGAGTGTTGAAGGGAAAATATGTCTGATTGTTCTGATGTTGATGAGATTAAGTCTGAATGCAGTGGCAGATTTGGAGATGAAGATGGAGAAGTTGTGAGATGAGTCGATTACGACATTAAGGTTGCAGAAACAGTGTAGGGAAAGTAGTCATGAGAGAGGAATAGATGGGGAGAGAAAGAGATAGACTATTTGGATGGGAAGTAGATGACTTCAGCCTTAGTGAAGTTGAGCATGAGCGAGTAAGCTGCCATCCAGTATATGATGGTGAGACATTTTTTTACCACAGTTCGCCAGATAAGGAGACAAAGGGGACAATATCTGAGTTTCATCAGCAAAGAGTTGATAGGAGAAGCCATAGGAGAAGATCAAGGAACCAAGAGCAGAGGAATAGCGATTGAAGAGAAGTGAATCTAGGACTCACCCTTAGGGAACACCAACAGTTAGGTGGGTGAGTGAGGAAGTGAGGAAGTTTCAAACACCTGAAGTGTCTGGGGGTGTGATATGAAGCAAACCAGGTGAGGGCGTTGTCCCTGATCCCTAGGTCTAGGAGAGATAGTGTTGAGAGAAGTTCAAAATGGTTGAGGGTATCGAAGGCAGCAGAGAGGTCGAAAAGACTAAGAATAGATGAACAGTCAGCATGACCAGCAGAGGAGATGTAGTTGCTGTCATTGAGAAGAGCTGACTCAGTAGAGTGCAGAAGTTGCAAGCCAGATTGAAGGGGATCCCAGAGGTTGTGTGTGTCAGGGAAATCAATGAGTCGGTTGAAAACGACACGCTCTAGGATTTTGGACTAGTGGGGCAGAAGAGAGACAGGAGGAAGGATGGCAGAATGGTTAGGATCTAGGACAGGTTCCTAAGGGTAGGGATCACAGTAGTCAACTTGTAGGATGATGGAAAAGTGGCACTGTTAAAAGAGGAGTTGAAGAGGGAAATATGATATGCAATGACACTAGGAGCTAAGAGTTTCCGTATGTTTGAGGATAAAGGGTTGATTAAGGCACATGAAGGGTAACCCCTGAGGGGAAGGTCAAGAATCTCATCAGGGTTAGTGGGGGCAAAGTAAGACATTGTCACGGGAGTGTAGAGTAGCGGTGCTGGACAAATATGAGCGGTGGGTGATAGAAGGTCATTTGTGAGGGTATTGTGAATGATGGAAATGTTTTCAACAAAGTAGAGAGCTAGATCATTGGAAGAAACAGTGGAGGAGATGGAAGAGGGTTTATGAGGCGAGAGAATTGAGTTCAGAGAATTTTGCAGCAAGCTCCTAGGATGAGAACATTGAAATGAAATGAGAGAGAGAAAGAAGTCACATTAGTGATAGTCGAGAGCAGAGAGGTATTTTTGAAGAGCAGTCAGGTAGAGTTGGAGATCCAAGGAGTGTCTAGATCTTTGCCAATTGCAAATGTTTTTCCTCATTTTGTTTATCTAGGTGCAGATAGTAGGTGTAATGCAAGGCTGTGGAGGGGAGTGCTTAGGAGTGAAAGTAGTAAGATGGAATTGAGAGGAGAAGGGAGCGTTAAGAGCAGCGTTAAAATTAGTGAATGGTTTATCAGTGGATTGAACAGTGAATTTTGCATTGAAGGAGCAAGAGTAGTGTAGGTCAGAGAGGTAGGTAGGGAATTTGGAGGAGGAAAAATTGGGCTTGGTAATGGAAGTGGTAGTGGAAAATACTGGAGTGGAAGTAGGAGTGGAAATTGAGGCAATGACGATGGAATGATCAAAGGGAGAAGAACTAATGGAGTTATTAGAGGCAGGGAGTTGAGAGCAGATGAAATAGGGTCAAGGGAGTTATCATTTGAATGGGTGGGCAGAAGAGAGCTAGTGTTTGAGGAGAAGAAAGCTAAAGTCAGTGGATAGAGGAGGGGAGAGAAAGGGAAGGTTGAGGCCACCAGTGACAGTGAGGTGATGATGGGGAGGAAGGGAGTCAAGTAGTTGGAAGAGGTGGTAAATACATTGACCAGCTGGACCATGTGGCTGATAGATATAATATGAATGCCATAGGGAGAAGTGATTGTGGAGATAGTGTATTCGAAAGAGGGAGAACTAGCAGGAGACAGGGGAGAAGAAGAGATAGGAAGTTTGGAAGATGCAATCAGTCCTACATCACCACTCCTCCCAGTTGAGCAGGGAGAGTAGGTCAATCTTTACTCAAAGTCATGAAGGGCAGTGAGGGTTGTAGACTCTGAGAAAGAAATCGAGGTTTACGTAAGGGTAATGAGGTCAAAAGTGGGAGAATGGTAAAGAAGGATGAAGATGACTATGAAGATGATGATGACAGTGTCCATGCTGTGGATGTAAAATCTCTGGATCACTCCAGCACAGGAGATACCCCAAACCACCCTGAATGGTATCTGGCAGCAGCTCAATTCCATTCAGCAGAATAGGCTGCAAGGCACCTAAGACAAGGATGACAAATGAAGTTCTGTGAGCATCCAGGTGGTCTGCGGGGCACATTTCACAGCTATGCTGACACATTCTGGACTCATCATCAACTGTAACAACATTGGTGAGGTAGTGTATGGGGGAAACACAGACAACATGGCCCTGGGACTCATGTTCACTGCCCTTGACAGTTATTGGTAGGTGGTGTGACCATCATACCCGTTGGCAGGCCCACTCTGTTGTCCCCCCGCTTCTTCCTTATCAGAGCACTGAGGAGGGATGCCACACTGGGTAGACATGGGCACATGTCTGTGTATGCACATGTTATACATCCTGCAGCACAAAATAACAATGCTCTCAACTTGCTCTGCTCTATTAATGAGTGCAACACCTGTCTGGTGTAGGTACAAAAGACTAGTGGTCTGCAGTGCAAAAAAACTCTCAGTGCATCCCCGGGTGTATACATGGGCCTCACTGTCTGACATCGCCTATGTATTCATGGGCTCCAGGTAAAAGTCATGAGCCATGGTGGCTGTGGTTTCCAGTAGTCACAAGAATTAAATGTAATTTTGAATGTAGTCATCATTATCCATAACTTTATTTTGCCTTAAGGCCATCAAAGTACAACAACACAATTAAATCACAGTAATAGAAAACACCAACCATTATATAAATACATCATATGCACACCCCACTGCGTGCTTATGTCTGCAGTGAGCTCACTTCCGTAGTGAAGCCGGCATCAGCAGAAAGCAGGTTTTTGGCCCAATGGAGGCTTCCCTGCGGCCTGTTACCTAGTGAGACAGTGTTAGCACCAGAAAGTGCAGGCCCATGCAGGCTAATTTAGGGATAAAGTTCAGCATGTCCCCCATAATGCACTCTGATTTCTATCTCAGTCTTGGCTGGATTCTGGCATATCCTATCAAAACCCAATATGCTGTTTCCCAGACTTGAGACTCGGAAGTCAATTTGGACACAGTCGTAGGCACTTTCCCCCTGTTGGGGCAACCTGGTACACCTCAAAATCTTTTCCCATGTCAAAAGCAAGCAGCCCCGCACTGCCCGAAACCAATGTGTGCACTGATTCACAAAGGCCTCCCTGGATTCGTTGGGGTAGCAGGGCAGTTTTGGTGCTCTGTGTAAGTATACTGCCTTTCCCCTGACAGGCCCTGGTCCCGTACTATGCGCAGCAGTGCAATCTCATGTGGCACAAAACCCGTTCCACCAGTAGACTTGCCCATGGTGGAATGTGGTCTGCGGCCATGATTTGCTCTCCCGTTGATGCCCAATGTAAGTTGGGTGAAGTGGCATTCTGAGTGCTTGAGGGAGAATCTAACTCTCTAGGGGTTCTCAGAGGCAGGCACACGTTGTCAGGCTGAGCACTTTTCACCTTTGGGTTTTCGATACATTCTCTAATGGGGCCCATGCTAACAAGGCTGGGGATCGTGTCCTTGTGGGAGGTAACATGATGGGCAAGTGATGTAGTCTCCAGCCGCTGCACATACCCCTTTGTGTCCTTTTTTGTGGTGGGCATCTTCCACAAAGACTCTCCCCTCCCACTCCCTTCCAACAATAATTGGAGACGTTTTTTAACAGTGGCCAATTCAAATAAAATACATTTACATATGTGCGCCCCAGTATCCTTAGTGCCATCTCGTTCCTGGTTGATCAAGGTACTGGTCTGGGGTTGGGGTGAGAGGGGACTGGGCAGGTGATACAATAGGGGGGTCAATATCAAGGTTGATGCCACCATTGACTCCTGTTTGCTCGGCTTGTAATGGCCCATACCCAGGGGTAGCATTGGATCGCTTACAAAAACCCTCCTCCTGGCCCACCTTTCCCGCAAGTGCGCTAATTTAATTAGCTTTCTGCCTAATTTTCATCCTGCTACCTGCAGCCAGTGGGACTGCCTCACCACCCCCGCCATTTACAATGGACCCCATGACCTCAGGAATGGCACTAGTATCAGGTTTGGTGAATGAAGGCTGATTGACGGTCAATCCAGTGGGCCCAGTGATGTCCGCTAAGCGGGCTGTAGTGGGCGGGCTAATCATAGCAAGTGATGGAGTGGCAAATCGACAGGAATTCTTTGCTTCCATGATTGCTAAT
Organism: Ambystoma mexicanum; assembly: GCF_040938575.1. Lineage (NCBI taxonomy): Eukaryota > Metazoa > Chordata > Amphibia > Caudata > Ambystomatidae > Ambystoma > Ambystoma mexicanum. Next base: position 648,444,245 of record NC_090922.1, on the reverse strand, counting down.
GAGGAGCATCTCTCCAGGACCTGGGGCATACTGACACACTTGTCTCCAAGTGCTAGTGGGTTGGCTGTACCCTCCTCATGGACCTCGGCAACCAACCAAAGGAACCTCATTGTCCCAGTCAATCAGCTCACATGGGGAGCCAATGACCCTATTGCTGGGGACTCCATCTCGCTTAACGACGTTACCCATAGTAGGATGCTCTGTGATTTTTCCCCCCATGGGGTCTAAGCTTACTCGGATGCTCATGTTGCCAAGGAATTGGTGAATTTCGCTAGTCAGTACATGGAACTTCCCTGCTGCTCCTTGAGTACCATTAGACATATTATTCCCAACGTCTAGTTTCGGGCGAGGGATGGATGTCAACATTTTTCTCCTCACAGTCAGTATTTTTGGTTTTGGCGAATGCAGTGGCAGTGGCATTGTGGGCAATGTAGGCATTATGAGCAATTAGGTAGCTGGCAGAGCTGCTGAATGTGTAATAATATTTAGGGAGTTGGCTTTAGGTTCTTGCTGCTATTAAAGATCAATTAGGACCTGTTGTACCTCGTGCCTGGGACCCAAAGCACAGGGGGCTGCCAGATGTTAGATAAAAGTGTGAGCCAAGCCACTCACGTATGCACAGCTCTCGTGCAAACGACTGGCAAAAAGAAACAGGATTCAATGTTCGGCGTCTTCTCCCTCTCTCCCTCCCTCGAGGATCCCTCGAGGATGCGCTGATTTCTCCGGGGCTCTGCGGGATCTGTAGAAGGCAGCAGCAAGATGCGACTCACTGGCTGAGTCCTGGCTGGGCTGTGGGGGTCCTGAGGTCCTGTCGTATACATCTCAGCTTGCCTGATTGAAGAGAGACCTGCCTGACTACATCATGGTTCTAAGTGTCATGCTCCCGTGCTTGTGGAGCAAGCACGAGTTCCCAGCTCGAGATTTGGAATGAGAACGGTTGTTTGAATCATAACATTTTCCAGCCTTGGCAGGGTTGGGCAGCCTCCCTCCTCTTTCCCCATTTAGTAATACTTGTATATTTGTTAACTGCAATAAATACATTTATATCTCGCTAATCATTCCCTTGTAGTGCCCATTACTTTGCCCTAACACTACAATTGGCGACGAGGGCTTCTTTACCTTCGCTCCACCGGCTATTTATCACGGAGCCGCTCCGCTCAAGCCCGAGCGTTGCAGCGGCCCTGAGCGGACATCAGTGAGGTAACACGCTCCGCTTCATATGCTGGCATTTCATTTTGTGCTCCTGAATACTATATTATTTTCACACGATTGTCGCCCTCTGTACCCGCACGCAAGGCTAAATCGTGCCGCAGCACTTGCCCCAACACCTTTCTTCTCCCGTCGCGCGCGCATGCACTGTGTTTTTTTTTGGACCACGTTTCAACATTTCTTAAAGCGATACACACGCCGATGCCTGTGTAAAAAGAGACGTTGTGAATGAAATACTATAAGGGAGAGTGAACGTGCCTGAGAACCGCCAACCACACTTATCAGATAGTTTGTGTAAAAAAAGAATCTGCAGGAGGCTGCACAGATACTACTACAGGCTGCATATATATATATATATATATTCTTTTTTGCAGCAGTCACGTATGGATGCATTTCTACTTCATGTATAAGGATAATTGCACAAGATAATCATACATCATTGTCCCGGCATATTACTGGGCTACTAGTACACGTTATATCCTATAGACTCTACTGAACCCATCCATCAGCAGCACAGCATATTGTACCATGGCTTTCAGCAGTGTTCCCCCGCCTGCATTTTTTGTGCCTGACACCAGTGAGCCCAGCATTCCGTGGAAAAGATGGATTAAGTCATTTGAGCACTATGCTGGAGTTGTCTGTGGCGCTAATTGCACTGCAGAAAAGAGGAAGTCACTCCTGTTACATTGTTTGGGCCCAGCTGGTCAGGAGAAGTATGAAACCCTGCCAGAACTGTCAGTGGAGGAAAGTTCTGACATCAATGAATACGAACGTGCCGTCAAAAAAATTGAAAAACATTTTGAAAAGAAGATGAGTATTATCCTGGAAAGGTACAAATTTGGGAAAAGAACACAAGAGGAGGGAGAGAGTATCGAGAAATTCATTACCGCTCTGAGAAAACTCGCCAAGTCATGCAATTTCAATGATCAGCTCGATGAGAGACTAAGGGACCAGTTTATGCTGGAATGCCGCAGTGCTAAAGTGAGAGAAAAACTCTGGTCAGAAAATGATCCACCTCTGGATACCGTACTTCGCGTGGCGAAGGAGGTGGAACATACTGAAGAATGGGTGAAAGAGTTGGAAAATAAAGTGAAACATATGCAAATTGAGTCTAACAATATTAAATTTACCAAAATATCGTGCAATAGTGCTGAAGAGACTGAGTTCATATCTATGATTAATAATGCCTCCGTCAGATGGAAAGTACCAGTTGGACAGTATAGGCTGTCACAATCTGATAAACGGAGACATAAGACTAATCAGAAAGCATCTTTTAATGACCAAACCAGGAGAGATAGCCCTGATAAGCAATCCACGAACTCAAGAAGGAGACGCCAAGGGAGGTGTTACAGGTGTGATAGCGTCAACCACTGGGCTCATGACACAGAGTGCCCGGCTTTAAAAATTATATTCAGCAGATGCAACGGTAAGGTTCATTATTCAAGGTGCTGCAGGTTTCAAAATACTTCCACTAATTGGATAGGAGGTAACTCCAACAGTGGCCATAGTTGTGGAGAAGAAGGCGAGGAATGTGTATTTTTCATAACGTGATGATGACGAACAAGTCCTGGAGAGTCCCAAAGCCATGGTTTCGGTTGATGGTGTAGAATTGAATATGATGATTGACACTGGTGTGAAATACACGTTACTGCCACAACACTTATGGAACAAGGAAAAGCATGAATATCTACACGAGACCGATATTAACCCCAGAGCTTACGGTGGGATAAGGATTAACACCATAGGTTGGTTTTGGGGGAAGTTGAAGTTTAAAGATAGGAGAGCCAAAGGGCACATCACCAGTGTGAGCAGGACACCACTTTCGAGTTGGACTCATCAGAGTAAATTGCAAGTCAAGTTAGACTCTATGGTTGAAGAATCTGTTTTTGCCATCAGCAATGATGGAAGTAAACCGGGAAACAGTCATGATGCAGCTAAAGGGAACCCCACAAATGTCATGCAAGCTGTTTTACGTGATGGTGTGGGATGCCTTCGGGGTTATGTGCATGATATACAGTTGAGACCAAATCATATTCCAGTTGCTCAAAAATTGAGGAACGTTCCTTTGTCCATGCGTGATGAAGTCAGAAAGGAGATAAGAAGGATGGAAGAACAAGGAATCATTGAAGGTATTGATGCCAGCGAATGTGTTTCGCTACTTGTGGTGATAAGAAAAAGTCGGGAAAACTCAGAATGTGTGTAGATATGCGTGAATTGAACAAGTGTGTTGTCCCTGATCGACATCCTCTCCCCAACATACAAAAAATAAACTCCACAATTGGGCCATCAAAGTTCTTTTCCACCTTGGATTTGACCTCTGCGTATCACCAGATTAAATTACATAAGCGCTCCAGACATCTTACTGCTTTCATTACGCCGGATGGCCTTTATCAATTCAAGAGGATGTCATTCGGTTTGTTGTCCGCAGCATCAGTGTTCCAGAAGATAATGCATAACTTATTCGAAGTTGTGTCTGGTATAATTTGCTTCCAAGATGACATCTTAGTCTACGCCGACAATCAAAAACTGCACGATGAGAGACTGGAGTATGTATGCAAGAAGTTATACAAAGCATGGATGACTTTAAGTAAGGACAAATGTAAAATTAACTGCTCTGAAATAGAATATTTGGGACACAAGATTCTGCCGATGGAATTTTGCCCAAACCTCAATTAGTCAATATCATCAATGAGATGCCCAGACCATGCAACAATGAAGAGGTTCGCACATTTGTTGGAATGGCGGAGTACTACTCCAAGTTTGTTAAGGATTTCGCAATCCACACAGTTCCTTTACGGGAACTATTCAAAAGGAAGAGTTTTGAGTGGAACGACGACTGCGAAGAAGAGTTTAGTTTTATTAAAGCTGCAATAGGTTCAGCTCCAGCCTTGAAGAATTTCAGCAGTGGCAGGAAAACAATTATCACTACCGATGCTAGTAATGTTGGCCTCGGAGCTGTTGTTACACAAGAAGATATAGCGTGTGAAGTTTTAATTGCATTCGCTTCAAGGTTACTGAAAGGAGTGGAGTTGTCGTATGTTGCGATTGAGAAAGAGGCGCTGGCGATAAAATGGGCAGCTGAAAAGTTCAGGAGTTTCATCTGGGGCAATGAGGTGGAATTTCGTACAGACCATAAACCATTGGTCCACTATTCATGTCAAAAGGTTTGGACAAGGTCTCCAATGGAGTCAGGAGGTGGGTGAGGCTTCTTCAAGAGTACAATTGCACAGTGCTCTATGTGCCTGGAGATAAGAATGTCACGGCTGACTGTTTATCCCCTCTAACAAATGTTTTGGAAATCAATGATGGGGAAGATGACATGGAAGTCGTTTTGAGCATCGAAGCATCATCGATTTCAGAGGTGGAATGGGACAGTGCTGAACGAGAAGATGAATCTTTCAAATGCTTGAAGGAACTGCTTAATAGTCAAAGTCCCTGGAGCAAGTCAAAATTTGAAGAAGCAAATTTGATGGCCTTTTGGTCTGTTGCAGATGAGTTGCATGTGCATGATAGATTCATCATGAGAGGAGATAAGATATTCCTCCTTCAATTCTACACCAGAGAGTCATCGAACCTGGACATGAAGGACACCAAGGTATTATAAAGACCAAACAAAGAATAAGGAATGACTTCTGGTGGCCCGGATGTGATTTGCAGATAGAACGCTACATCAGGGATTGTATCCTTTACAGTAATAGTGAAAAAACTGTGTGGGTGTGAAACAATCTATGGTGCTGACTGAGATACCTAGTAAAGTGTGGAAGGATGTAGGCATGGATATTTTAGGTCCAGTGAGTAGCAATGGAGTACATAAATTCTGTTTGGTGGTTATTGATCTTCTCACTAGGTGGGTGGAAGTGTTGATTGCACCTAGCATTACTGGGAAAACTGTGACTGACTTTCTGTCTGCTGTCTGTGAAAGGGAAGGATACCCAGGGAGCATTCTTTCTGATAATGGTACACAGTTCATATCCAAGGAGGTGGCAGCTTTCTGTAATAAATATTCCATTGAGCATAAAATGAGTGCCATATATCACCCCCAAACAAATGGAATGGTTGAGCGTTTCAACAAGATATTGAAGGAGACCATCAGAATGGCTTGGTCCAATGGTATGAACTGGGAAGAAGCGGTCAACGAAAGGGTGATTGCCCATCGTTTCACACCACATTCCACCATAGGTCTTTCTCCCTTTGAACTCAATAGAGGAAGGAAGGTCAACACAAAGTTGGCACCCGTGTGATTAGATAATAAAGGTAACGGGGTGGAGAAAGATTTTGGTACTGCATGTGATAGGATCAGAAGGGTTCAAAGGAGTAACAAAATCATTCATGATAAGAGAAGATGTACTGATAAGTATGATAAGGTTTCGGTTGTGGGGAAGTTGGTCAGGACTCATCTTCCCCCTGCTCTCAGGGTGGGCCTGTGTAAGTGGTCTAGGCCAATCAGAGTCATAGAGGCATTTCAACATGCAGTCAGAACGGAAGATGGAAGGGTTTGGAATGTCGAGAGGATATGGGTATGTGAGGACAGCAAATATAACGGTAGTGGTGATGAGGATGTCAGTTTGGGTGTGAAAGATGGAAACAAGGGTGGTGGCAATGTTGTTGAAGTGAAGAGAACGACTGGTGAGGATGTCAGTTTGGTTGTGAAAGATGGAAACAATGGTGGTGGCAATGTTGTTGGAGTGAAGAGAATGAATAGGGCTAAAGTCCTATCGAAAGGTGCTTCCTTGCCAATTTCTTCCAGAGATACTGGTTGCAAGTCCAGTTGGGGAAGAACATATTGCATACCAAAACGGATGGAGGACTATGTGTGACTTCTGTTTTTTTTTTCTTTTCTTCGCAGAGGACAATTTTTGATTTCTGTCCTTACAAGATTTTGGATTTTTGGTTACTGTTGTTTTTTTTTTTTCTTTTTGTTCATTTTAAAGGAAGGGAGATGTGCAGCATGCATCTCAGCTTGCCTGACTGAAGAGAGACCTGCCTGACTACATCATGGTTCTACGTGTCATGCACCCGTGCTGGCGGAGCATGCACGAGTTCCCAGCTCGAGATTTGGAATGAGAACAGTTGTTTGAATCATAACATTTTTCAGTCTTGGCAGGGTTGGGCAGCCTCCCTCCACTTTCCCCTTTAAGTAATACTTGTATATTTGTTAACTGCAATAAATACTTTTATATCTCCTTAATCATTCCCTCGTAGTGCCCATTACTTTGCCCTAACACTACAGGTCCTAACACAACACAGACAGCCGAGCCTAAGCCCAAGCTGAATGTTGAAAACCTTGGCAGAAAGCAGCAGGGGCAGAAAACAGTTGACAGGACAGTCTGCAGGCTGCACCGTGGTGTGCGCACAGCCAGGAACATGCCGCGCTCCCCTAATGGCCACCTGTAGTAAGTCATTCTGTCTGACATGGATGAGATATCACATATGTAGTCATTTGGACCGTTAATGATCCGGTTGACACAAGTCACATGCATGTTGGAGGTAATTCCCCTACAGGTGAATAGTACTGGGGGGTCTGGATAGATGCCATCCAGAAAATTGGCATACTTTTATTTAGTTTATACTTGTAGTTCAGTTTTCCACTTCATGTTAATTGGCCATAACGTCATGCCATGCTGAAGGTCATCTCTGACTATTGGAGTGACATATGAAGTGGCCGAATAACATATGCTATTGGAGCACTTGCCATCTAGAATGACAGACGGTATGGCATGTGGTTGTGAAACAAGGGATGAGCAGAGTCTGCTAGCAAGACAGAACAGTGCAGTACTCCATTCTCCTTCTTCTATTTTGACATTTTCACTAGTCCACCTCTCAATGTGCTTTTAATTATCTATGTGCACACCCAGCATACCTGGACGGAACAAAGACTGATATGCAAATGGGTATTCCCTCCTTTGTAAAAAGTACAGTGAGCAAAAAGCGAAGGCTGCAGACTCTCAAAGTGGTGTGAGGAACTCATGGTGACAACAAATAAGACATACACAAGTGATCACAGTTCAAGGGTGTTTATTGAACAATGAACTGCTGTACGCCTAATCTAAACCTAAATCTAAGATAGGAGCAAGCGTCAACCATCAAATGAAAATAAGGCAGTCCTAGTAGTGTTGTGTCATAACAAAAAGGGCCTATACTAATAAACCTATAGCCAAACAGCACAACTAACACAAAAAGGAGTTTTGGATAGTTCTCAAGAAACGAAAGAAGTGTTCTCAAATAATATGTCAGGATGCAGTAGCCTGGGCCTCCCTTCCCCACATTTTGGACACTGGGTAAGATGGGAGCTTGAAGCACAGTGCAGTCTCAGGCTTCTCCAGCCCGAGATGACAGTTCCAATGGCAAGTCTCAGGACACACTCTCGGCTTTCCCAGCATGAGATGATAGTAACCCTCCAGCTTTCAGTTATCAGTACCTTCGATGGCTACGTCTCATTTCACTTGAAACGTCTCTTGCATTCAAGGACCTGACATGTTGAAACAACAAAGCAAACGTTCCTTAAACAAATGAAAGCCCTTTTCCAAGGTTCGCTCAGTGATAGGTTCACCCCTGGGTACCCCCTCTTCTCTGCTTCGACCCTTCTCAATTGTTTATCACAATACACCACAGTTCCTTTATCAAACAACTTTGGGTGATAGCTTCTCTCTTTTTATCTTCTCAGTGATGACTTCACCCCTGGATCTCCCTCGGACAGGCTCAGACCCCTCTTGGCTTTTTATCTTCTCGGGGGATGGCTTCACCCCTGGATCTCCCTTGGTCAGGCTCAGACCCCTCTTTACTTCACATTCACATTTGTCCAATATTATTGGGGTTCACTTCCCTTTGTTTCACAGTTCTTGTAGATCAAAGTTTTTTGATTGTACTGGGATTTTTCTTGATCCTCTGTATGACTACTTTGACCTATTTTGCCGGCCCTCCTGCGGCCTTCTGGTACTTGTAGTTTCTCTCATATGGGGCTCGACCAGAGTCTCTCAAGTTAGTACCCACGTGGTGCCGCTTTCCCTCTGCAGCTGGTCTCCCCTTCACACTTTTAACAGTTCATTCAAAGTTCATCAACTTTGGTTCAAAACTTGCCACTTTGCGATTCGCACTCATCACAGCATGGTTCTTATCGGTTCTCCCCTCGACTCACCGGTCTCCCCTTTATACCTTTACAGTTTTTTCAAAGTTCATCAGCTTTGGTTCAAAAGTTGGCACTTCGTGATTCTCACTCAAAACTCACCGGCTGTAATGAACCGCTTGGCTTCTCTGGAGTCAAGGCCGGTACCATGGGTGCAGGAGCTTCCCTCACTCCGCTTATCGGCCTTGCTTTGCTCTGTGTACCGTTGACATCTGCTGCAGGACACTTTTGCTTTTGTTTGCGCTTTTAGGCTCTCTTCCATGAAGGCGGTGCGGGCTTGGGATGAAAAAGGGCAAGGTCACTTCTCTCCTCGCCACCCTCACCTTCCTGACGCCTTTCTCTGTCTTTTGAACTGCTGCATAGTAGCCGTCTCATCGTGCTGTCTGCTGTACTTGCCTTGCTTGTACTGTGCTCTCTGGCTCCACCTTTTATCCCTGTGGGGAAGGAAAGGGACGTCAGGTTTGTGTGGTTCAAGTTAATTGCCTGACTTTACCTGACCCTTCTGTCGGGACATGTAAGGCACACAGTTCTATTACACTACCGTAAACCAATGTTCATGTCGGAAAGGGAAGGGGTTGGAGTATCTGAAAAAGCGTTAGTAGAGTTTCCAAACATTCTACAGAGTCGGAAGGGAAAGAGGTGATACATGGAATTATAGCCTTTGTATTTGGGTTTGGGGTGCTCTCGGAAGGAAAGGTTTTGGAGGGTTTGTTAAATGGACGAGAATGACCAGGATGGAGAACAGAACATAAGGGATTATGGGAACGGTAGTATTCGGTCATAGTAGGTTGGGATTTTGGAAGATGACAATCAGAGGGACAGATTGGTAGGGTTTGCGGGGTAAACGGGAATAGCTGGTTTCGTGAAATAAACAAGAGGGATTGTGGGAATCATAGTGTTTTGTCTGATCGGGTTGGGTATGTGAAAAATAGTAAGCAAAGGGATGGAAGGAAGAAGGATGGGGTTATTCGAATGGAGACCAGCGAAATAAGGATTCTGGGAATTATGCTTTTTGGGTGTAACATGGTTTGGGACCTTAGAGAATTGATTACGCACAGAGGGGTTGTTGGATCTGGGCCGGAGAGATCTAATTGGAAGAAGGGGGCAGATGTAGCACAGCCCATAAAGGCATCAGGGATCTCACTCTCCTCATCATCTCCCTGGTAACATACCGCGTCTCACCTGGGGCATTCACCTGAGCATAATCCCGGGCACCCCTATCCAGGTGATCGTCCCTCGCTTGTCCACCCCCAGAGTTGGCATCTGAGAATGCCAGCCCTCCCCTGGCCACCTGAATAATGGTTTCCCAAGGTTTACTTGGGAGAACACTCTCAGGTTTCTCACAGTGGGTAAAAACCACAGAACAGGTTATCATGCCATGTTCTTTCTAGAGAGGGGCGCCTGCTACCTTTTTTGTATTTTTGCAAGAAACTTGGGGTTGGTCTCCCTAGGTTACCTGGGGTACACAGACGTGGAGCCCTTGTTCACTGTGCTCACAGAGACACAGTTCGAACTCACTGATGAGACCCGACTAGGCTGAAACACGTGTCTAGGGTTGCTGTTGGTACTCTTGTTCAAAGCAGGTTTGCCAGGCATTTCGGTGCTGGACTGCCCTTGTGGGCAGGACGAAGACTGATATGCAAATAGTTATTCTTCCTTTGTGAAAAGTACAGTGAGCAAAAAGTGATGGCTGCAGACTCTTAAAGTGGGTAAAAACCACAGAACAGGTTATCATACCATGTTCTTTCTGCTACCTTTTTGTATTCCACCATACCTTTCATTTGTTCCCTCTGTGTGTTCATGGATCCTGGCAGCGTGCTGTCCTGTAGCACCCTGGCATCATGCATGGAACTATGGTGTCATGAGCATCAGAGGCTGGTGGTGTGGTCAGCTTCTAAGGTCCTTTTGACTTTCTGCGAATGAAACTGCCTACAATTCTTGCAATTCTTCACACTGGCATGTTGGGGATGGAGGCACTAATGGAACATGTGTTCAATCCAAAGAAATCCAATGCAGCTAATTGGTGGAAATGTGAGCAATGGGGTGAATTCTGCCCTAGTTGGCATTGACTGTTCCTGGGGTGCTATGGAATGTCAAGAAGCCAAACGGTACACCTGAAGAGGCTGCAAGCAGAAATCTAGTTTCACAGACGTTATCTACAGAATCAGCCAGCAAGGCCATAACAAAAGTTCAAATTAGTGAAACTACAAAGGTTTCTTGAAGATCCCATTATCATCAACGTTCAACAGTCTATCGATTGATTCCTAAACACTCAAGAGCTATCAACACTTCCTCGACCCTCTGGATGAAGGTTGTGCTAGTTGAGTATGTAGGGGAGATAAGCTCCTCTCCCAGGTTTCTCCCTCCCTTGTTATAGTACAACCATGCCTCATACAGGTCCCAAAGTGGCCAGAGATTTGACAACATTTCCAGACCGCCTTTGTTTTCTTGCCAGCTATCATCTCTGGGGCTTGGGCACCTCCCTTTCTGTATCCTGACCTGCCAGTCTCTGCTCTCTCGCCTTCTCAAGTGGTTTTGTTTTGGTTTGACTCAGTTTCGATATGGTAAAGACTGCTGCTTTGCATGTTCTAATATCCTGTGGACATTTAGTTCCTTGATGAAGGGTCTTTGTGATCCGAAACGCATTGGATAGAACATACCTCTGTGTTTCCTGGATGGAGTCTGAGCAAACGCACGTTTGCACCATCGTTTCAGCATGGAACATTTATGAAAGGGGGGCCTGATTAGCAGGCCTCGCTTCAGAAACAGAATTAACTTTATTAGCATCATTCCATTCTAATAAAAATAAACAAATAGGGCTTTAACACCCTCACAGATGGCAGTCCTTCATTCAGAGATGGTCTTGTTTTTACGAGAGGGAGCAGGTGGCGGCAGCCAAACAAAACTTTTCATCCATGCCCCTGGTCCGCCTCACAAATACATTAATTTTGCATGGTGAGTAAAAACTATATGAAGAATGTGTTAATGGTATTTGTGCATTGTGAATTTTAGGTCAAGAGGAAAATAAGAACCATTTCAAAAAAACATGAAACACATAAAGACACAAGAATTTGCATTTTTCGGATGAATATTACTGTTATTTCTACTCGTGTAGGGTGCCCGCTGTAGCAGTCTTTAAATATCTTGGCTCCTTTTAGCCATGCTTTCTGTAGTATATATTGGAATTGGCTAATGTGCTGTTTCCTTCTGTGTCGTGTGTGCTCTTGATACTATACAAATCTGTGCTGCATTGGGGAGACACTCTAATAGCAGAATTGCACCTTTGAGATCTGGATCCTAAGGTGGCAGGTGTTAAAAGACGCATGAGACATTCCACTGCACAAACCTGTTTCTCGGTCTTCTTACACAAGTAATGGGCAAAGGTTGTCTCTGCAGCAGTGGTAAAAGTTGTTTAACCTGAACACAGACGCCCACCGAAGACCACAAACTATCCCTCCCTTGCCCTTCAGATGCATTTAAAGTGCCTGGACTTACTGCTTGCTAATGGACTAGAAATCCATTGCTATTTGCTTTGGTATTGATTGTTACATCGTATAAATTATGGCTATAGCTAAGTGACTCTGAAGATAGAAGCATTAAAATGGAAGTAGAAAACTATTGTACCTTGGCTAAAAGAGGTGGGGTAGGGGGGTTGTTGCTGCTACGGTGATAGCTGAGCTGATAAGTCATGCTTTTGAGTTACGTTTCAGATTTGACATTCACAATAACACAACTAGGACTTGTGGCCAAGTGTCCAGCTTGGTCTTTACTGTATGTGATATGATATGTATATGATATGATATGATATGATATGGTATTTATAACGCACCTATGCACAAGTGTTTCAAGGCGCGACGAGGCAAGGGAGGGGAAACAAGGGGAGGATAAGACAACGATCTTACTAGGCCTAGTGACATTGAGATCGCACAAGTGCAAGGGAGAGGAGAGGGGAAAAGTGATATGTGGAGGAGAAGTGCAAGACACAGGATCAAACATCAAAGAACAAGCAGTGCGGCCAGCAGGTGGCAGTGCAAGGTTCGGTGCAGACAAGTGTCTGATAAGTGCAGCTAGGAGGACTGTAGGGATGCAGATACAGACCCAAGTGCAGGGATGCCAGGAGGCAGTGCAGGTGTGCAGCTGGGGGGACGGGGACCTGGGCCCGTAGTTCAGAGGCCAGGAGAACAGTGCAATATCACACAGGAGATCAGCAGGGAACAGGAAGAGAGAAGGCAGAAGCAAAGAGCAAAGTCTTCAGATGCTCCCAGAACCGGAGATGGTTCTGCTCAAGTTCCAGAGATTTAGAGAGGCTGTTCCAAAGGGAGGCACCAGCCGAAGAGACAAATTTGCCCAACCTGTTGCTTTGAAATGAGACTGACCCTCATGGAGTTGGAGGTGGAGGAGCGAAGAGCTTGAGTAGGAAGGTACTTCAGAAGAGAGAGTTGGAGGTATTGTGGTCCCAGGCCCCAGAAGGCCTTGTGGACAATCCAGAGGGTCTTGAACTTGATCATTGCAGCCACTGGGAGCCAATGGGGAGATTGGTCTTTCTAAATCAAACTTTCAGCCCCTGCAATGCACACAAGTTCATGCAGAGGCTGACAAGCATGGCGAGACACAGAGGAGGAGCCACAGGAGTGTCAGATGAGTGTTTGTGTGTGTGTGAAAATGCATGTGTGTGTATGTGGTGGGGTTTTGGGGAGTGAGGTGGCAAGGAGGAAAGAGGGCCTGGAGGGGTGGACGCCGCAAATTGTTAAAAAAATAATCTCTTCCGTGTGCTTTTCCTGCTTTTTGTGGGCGGCACAAAATCGACATATATCAATCAGTCTTTTTTAAGTGTGGCATTCAAAAAGCAGAAAAGTGACATTGAACTGTGAAGTCCTCAGGGTTCATGGTTGATAGCCAGGTCTGTATGTCTGCGTGTTCAGTGTTGTTGTGAGAAGTAAGAATTCGATCTTGGAGCGGTTGAGCTTCAAGCAGGGTCGGACTGGGACAAGAAATAGGCCCGGTCACCCAAAAAAAGTGGCCCACCCCTGGCCTCAAAATAGTGGGCCACCCCTCGCCTCACGACCCTTGACCTCCAATGACACTCTGATGACATCACAGGAAGTGATGTCATTTAACCTCACCCCAAAGTGACATCCCGGGAATGGATGAAACACAACCTTTCACCCCTTAACAAAACAGGAAGTGGCATCAAATAGCATTGTTCCTAAGTACACTAAATTACTGTGAATCCAAGCAGACGTCCAAGAACAAATGATAATATGTTATTGTATAGCTCTTACGCTTAAACTCTTTTTTATAGGACAAACATGCATACAATATCACCCAAACTGTGTTGGTACTCATTTATCGACCTAGGAAGGATGAAAAGCTTTTTAAAAAAGATTGTAGATCACTGGAGAAAGGATGGAACCCTGCGGGACTCCACAGGTGACGGTAGCATTGGCGATCTAGAGGAGTCCATCTGAACAAACTGCTGGTGGTTGGTGAGGTAGGACTTGAACCACCATAGGACAAGGTCGCTGATCCCCATGTGCCAATGTAGGATGTCCGTGCATGCCTGGTGTCCTACTGTTTCTAAAGCATCCGAGAGGTAGAGTAGATCCAGGTGGCAGGGGTAGCCATCATCAAAGATGTTGTGGGAATCGTCGACCACCTGTATGGCTGCCGTCGCTGTGCTGCATCTGGGTCTGAACCCGGATTAGTAGGTTTGGATGAGATTATGTTTGTTGATGTTTTGCTGCAGTTGTGCGGCGAGCACTTTCTTTATGATCAAGCCTAGGAAGGAAAGATGGGTGATACAGCGATAGATGCCGAGATTGTCGGAATCCAGACCCTTTAGGGTCAATGGGAAGGTGCCTTGAGTTAGAGAGATGTTGATGATCTCTAGTCACAGTTCAATTGGGGGTGTTCAGTCCATGCAAGGTGGAGGTTGGCAAGGTCTTCCATGGGGGCTTCCACCGGGAAGTTCTTGAAGGACCTGAAGGTTTGTCTGATGAGTTTCTGCTGGGCATACTTGACTGGGGTGGTGTGCAGAATGTTTAAAGGCACTGCCACGTGTTCAGAGCAGTCAAGCGGGAGAGGAGAGCTGCAGTGGCGGGGAGGCAGTGCAGTGATGATTAGCTCGACGATGCTACCTTTCTTGTGCCTTGGGTCTTTCATGTGTTGTGTGAGACTGAGGGTGTCAACAAGGCTGAGAAGAGCTTCCTTTATTGGTTTGGTGGCCTTGTTGCCTGGGAGGTTGAAGTCACCTAGGAAGATGTTGCTGGTGTGAGTGAGGGACATGGTGGTGACCAGGTCGGTGAAGTCTCTGATGAAGGCTGTATTGGGTTGGGTGGTCTGTAGATGAGATGAAAGGTGACTGTGTCCATCGGGGAGAGCAGGAAGTGGCAGGAGAGGACTTGCAAGGAGCCAATGTTTTCAACGCCAAGACTGGTGCAGGGCCACAAGGTCTTGTGGATGACTGCAAGTCCTCTGTAACAAGACTGATGATGGAAAGGATTACATGATCATCTAAAAGAGTAAGATACCCCACAAGCTGTTCTATTGGCTCACTTTTTTAGCGAGTGTAATTCACAAGATTGCAACTGCACTGAACGAGTGTGTGTGCCTCCATATACAGCTGGTTAATGTCTGAGAAATGATGTGTCATAGATGTTGAAATGTCAGACTTGTAGGATTCTTCAAGATTCTTCAATAAATGATGTTACGGGCAGAGAGTACAACACAAACAGTAGTTCTATCTTCGAACAAAGGAAATGCATTAAAGGATAATTTCTGGCACACACTGACATCCGTCCGGATTTGTTGCATGTTTGAAAGGACTTATTCAGTGAATGGCGAATGCGGATATTTTACAGAGGAAAAGTTTGATTTCCACGTTCATACTTATATCTGCGCAAACGCAGTTTTGTCCACCGTTCAAAGAACAAAGGGCGTTGAAACAATGCAGACAGAACACAGTCAAGATCTGGAAGCTGTTGAACTCCCCAACGGCTCCACAAGATGCGATCCTTGAAAATTCAATACCATCATCAACCTGGGAAAAACATTTCGCAGGATTGTTCTTTCTCTAACAAGTTGGGGGAAGGATACGAAAGGGTTACTCTCTCCAGCTTACCCTGGACTTTCGAATTCAATAGGGAGGAGATACTTACCCTAATAAAAAATGCAAGTGCTTCAAGGGCAGCGGGCCCCGACGGTCTAACAAACGCTATCCCGAAGCAACACCCGGAGCACTGGGCCGACTTCATGCTGTCCATGTTTGAGGAAATTAAACTAACAAAGAAAATACCCACTTCTTGGACTAAGTCAATCATGGTCCCGATCTACAAAAAGGGCGACAGGTCTGACCCGGCCAACTACAGACCAATCGCCCTTTTGGACGTGGTAGGAAATCTGTTTTCAGCAATACTCCTGAAACATTTGAACATGTGGTCCAAACAATCAAACCACTAAGACCGTTGGCAATCTGGTTTCAAAAAAGGGACAGGAACTGCTCTAAATCTGTTCCTGATAAATTTGTTGAAATGCAGGGCAAAAGCAACTAAGCAAAACAAGATCTACATTGCTTCTATAGACTTGGCCCATGCATTCGACTCAATCAACAGGAATACTTTATGGGGTAAATTGTCAAAATGGGGCTGTCCGATCGACCTGAGGGAAGATCTGGAACTCCTGCACCCTGGAACAACACTAAGAATACGCTTGGACAGAGCAGGAACTCTGTCGAGCGAAATTGGAACATCAGTAGAGATAAAACAGGGCTGTAGATTGGCACCGGCTATATTTAACTTCTACATATGTGACATTGAGGAGGCTTTTGAAGATGTGAGGTGCTTCTGCCCAAGGATTGCAGGCAGAAGCACCTCACAGAAAGATTACTCTGCGCTGACGACCTCCTAATTATGGACCAAACCAAAATGGGCCTGCAGAGACAGCTGAATGCTTTGTCTAAATATGTGTGTGATAACTCACTCACTAACCATTAATCCTAAGAAATCCAAAATTATGGTTATAGGAGAAACAAACAGAACCCACAGAACGAAAAAAAGTTGGAGTCTCCAAGGGGTTAAAATACCCGAGGTTACATCGATGCAGTACTTGGGGTTAACACTGAACACAAGCATGGTAGACTCACACGGGGCAGTGGCCGTGAAGTCTAAAGCTAAGAATCTAGCAACCCAGGCTAGAATAATCAACCGCAAGTATGGCAAATCTACCCTATTACCCATCATTAACTTCTATAAACTGAAGGTGACCCCCATTCTGACGTATGGCTCTGAAACGCAGCTACTACTCACAGGCTCCGTTTGTAATCAGGCTGAGGGAGAATTTTGGCGACGAGTACTGAATATGCCAAGCTCCCTACCGGTAGAAGTGATCAGGAGAGAAATGGGAATGGTGTCACTGTACACCACAATGGTCTGAAGATCACTGTCAATGTTGAGGAAATGTTTACAACCACCAAGTGAAGGAGGGTACGAAGTCCTACAAAAAGCTATCTACTTAAACAGTGAGAAGTCTCTAACTGAATGGAGATCTACATGTGTGGAGATACTAAATAGTCTAGCATTGAGCGAAGAGCTTCTATTGAAAAACCCCGACCATGTCAAGAAGAAACTTTATGATCAGGACTGGATAAATACAGGTGAACGGATTTGGAGCATGAAAAGTGGTGGAGGGATAACGAAAGACACTAGGAAACGAGCCCAAGTTCCAATATACTTGACAAAGTTTCCCTCTCCCACTATCAGACAAGACTTCATGAGGTTCCGCTTTAACCTGTTCCCTTAAAAAGGAGTTCTCGAGAGACGCAAAGTAGCCTCAATGAGAAATTACATGTGTCAGCTTTGCAAGGGTACTATTGAATCCCTAGAGCACTTAACAACTGAATGTGAGTCACTGAAGGATTTAAGAGCAACATACTTGGGACACTTGTTTCAGAATTCAACAACATCATCTCCCAATGCTCTTTGGGTGAGCCTGTGTCAAGGGAGGAGAAATACAGAGATTCTGGCCCTGATGGCCTTTGTCAAAAAAATCTTTGAGAGACTGACGGTGGAAGAAGACGAAAAGAAGAGCTGTACTGAGTTGAGAGGAAAAAATTGATGAAGTTTGGAGCGCAACCAGACTTTGGGAAAGGATCTGGGGGCCCTACTTATTTTTAACTTTTTTTTGTTTTTTCTTTCCTTCTTCTTTTTTACTTTAATGAGATTTTATACATTTTTTCTTGTAAGTAATTTTATGAAAGTTTTATTATTTTCTTTAGTAAATAGCATAAAAAAGTTTAAATGTAAACTAAAAACATGCTGATAAAAATAAACAATGCAGATAGAGCCGAAAACATGAAAAATTAGTATGATATGGAGATTGAACCTGCGGTGTTGCTCTGTGTCGTCTTGCTTCCAAGGCGAGCACGTTGCCACTGAGCTATCCTCCCAAGTCAATGGGAATAGATAGGAATATAATTGAAAAAGAAACCGCATCTGCATGTTGCAAAACACTACACATTTGGTTCAGAATGGCAGGGCTGGCCTACAAGAAGACAAAATAACATTTTCACTTGGAACTAACTGTGTGGGTTTCGAGCTGTAGGTAGGGCATTTTTTTACACGACGTCAGCAAGGTGGGGGAAGACATTGATGACGGTAAATTCTGTTGCCATGAGAAAAAGAGACACTCACGAGTGTAAAAAGAGAGCCTGCAACCTCCGTCGAATGTGAGAACCTACGGAAAGTTACAGAGTCTTCACGTTGAATGACCGTGGGAGGCCCTGGCTCTCCCCATGAGCTAAACATGGCGCCAATCGAGGAGAAAGTGGTGGCCATAATGGAGGTAGAGGTTTGGATGGTGTCCAGGGTGCAGATGCGCCAGAAGACATGGAAGAAGGTATGTTTGCAGCACTTTTGCATCCTTGTCTGTTTGGATGGGTGTACTGGTCATTGCGATGGTGCCAGCGCCATAGCACAAAATACTGTGGCATAGGGGACTAATGACTGCCATACAGCCACAGCTCCATTTGGCAAATGTCTCCCATGTCACCCCTAGGCATAAAGAAAACATTCTGCCCTTCTTTGTCTTCATAAAACATGCCCATTAAGCCCCCTTCCAGGGGCCATTGCCAGGCGACAATCAGCCTAGGCCCTCTTTAAAGGTCCTTGCGTTTCTTGGGCCCTTTGCCTGCGCTTAATGCCTGTAACTATCTGGCAGAGGCCCAGGGAGTTGACATGTTTTTGTCATTGGTATATCTATGTGTGATGCCAGTGCTGTGCAGAACATTGTGTGAAGTCCTCTGTGCATTCCATGTGGTCCTACATGGCAGGTGGACAACCACAGAAGCAGGAGCCAGTGTGACTTTGTTAGTCGATAAAGTGAGCACTACCTGGGGATGTTGCTTCCAGAGAAATTGCCAAGGAGGCCTCGGTTCCAGAGGAAGAGGGAAAGGGAGCTGCTTGTGCCCTGTGGGAGGAAGGCCATCTTGTCCTGTATTTGCCTGCCTATGAGGAGGACACTGTGGACAGTGTCAATAAGAATGTACACAAGGAGCAAGGTTGGACTGGCCTATAGGAAACTCTGGAGGTTTCCCCAGTAGGCCTCTGCACCCTGGGCCTCTTCTGTGTGGTAACCTATTGTATTTTCAAATGTTCTCATAGAAAAGGGGCTGTGATTGCTGAAAGGTGTAATATAGGGCCACTTTGAAAATTATTTCCAGGGCATCTTTTGGTTCCCAGTCCACCCGTGACATGAAGTATTTTATCTTTCATGACGGGTGGTAAGTTCAGGTTACTGAAGTGAACAGATAAACAGGGCGCACTGACATCAGCACTCAAGAAGCAGGTGCGCTGCCACACACCTTGTACAGGAAAGGAAGACTAGGCATTAACCTAGAAATACGAACGCCAACTCAATGTGTGAGTGCTCGGTGAGCTCCAGCAGAGGAATCAAAAGAGGACAACCACACACTACACACACACTACACACACTGCACACTGAGTGCTGCCAAACGAATTAACTGGAGCCACTGACAATCACTCTGACTCACTGTAACGGGGTGAAAGGGCATAGAAAAAACTCAGGTGGCCAAAGTGCAGTGCCACATCTTGTTTCTGTCCCTATGAACCGCGTATCTTGACAAAAAGGCTCACAGAAGCATCTGCACTGATTCTTTTCTGATTGACCTCAAAGGCGTGTGCGCATTATACCTGCAAACTCACTCGCTTTGGGTGGGTCTCACCTGCCATGGAATGGAGTCAGTTTACTCACCGGCCAATCCCCTTGCCCATGCCTAGTCATCAATGGGGTCTCCCCTGCCAAACACAAGGGCATGTGTATTCACCCACATTGGCAATGCAAAAGGTTGGCATGTATGAAGTACGCAACCACGAGTACAGCCCCCTACAGTGGGCAACTGACTGGGAGTGGGGCGGTGGAAATGAACGCGTCCTGGTACTGATACATGCATTGCCATTCAAACCAGTCGATACAGCTATGTGGTGCCCCCTGCCCTCCATTTGCGCCCCAAAGGGAAGATCATGTGGGTTAAGTCACGTGGGAGCATTAGCCATGTTGTTGAACTGCTCATTGGTGTGCAGCACTGTATTAGCCACACTCTGAGAAAGATGTCAGTGCAATGTCTTGTAGGTAATGTACAGGCGGGTTGCTGATACTGGATTCGGAATGGTGTGCAAATAATGTGTTTTTTGTAAGCGCTTTATAAAAGTGAGGCTTATTCAGAATGTGATCATGTTCTATAATGTCATTGCATGCAAATCCTCTCTTTTATCCCTCGTGGAGGTTATAAAAGCATGTTTGTATCTGGCACGCCGCAATACTCCGGGTGAAACTGTCCTTAGCATGTGTCTGATGTGCGACAGCAAAGTAGCAGTGATGCACACCTGCCAACATTCTGTGACCAAAAAGATGCAGGATTTTTCAAGTTTCAAAAATAATACTTCGCATAGCAATGACATCACAGGAAATTACAAAATATACATTGTTGGCCCCACTGGAGCATTCTAAAATGCACAACCCATCAAACAGCATAACATGGAAAGATGCTCAAATGTTCAAAGTGTATAATTGTGAATGGTAAATTAACACCAAATTCAATTACCTAACTTCACAGAAAATAATCACACACAGCTGGTAGGAAACATTTGCCAGTGCTCTGTAGCAGCATCCCGGGCAGTACATATTTATTCCTGCAGTGCAGGTTGAACACTGAACAACATGCAGACTGATACCAGCCTCAGTCTGATAGGCAGATGCTGTGTGATAGTGGTAGGCTCTGCCACGTGCCTTCACTGGTGCTTCACCTAAGGCCTGTCCAGGCCAGAGTGCAGGGCCGAGTCATGTAGCTGTCAGGTTAGTGGATTGATATGAGACCATCACTCACACGTATCCCTTACCCGCCCACTGCACAGACAGATTAATTGCCTTAGAGTCACTCAGTTTACCTGCCACTGTAAAAAGCAGTTGGATCTGTCAGCCAAATTTGTAGGCGGTAGGGCTGCTTAAAAAGCAGTAGCCTATTGCCTAAATCAGTAGGGTTTGCAAGTATGGTGATGTCGAAAGCTGGAGTGTGTGTGTGGGTTTCTGTGCATCTGCAATGTCGGCTGCTATGTGTTTTGTTTTGCATGCCTAATACCATAGTGCAGCAACCCGCGCATGTACTCTAGCTTTACTTTAGATCACCTTTAGTAGTCATTTCTCCGCGTGCCGGCATTGGCTAAAGACAGGTTTCCAGTAGACGCCCTGGGACTCTCCCCCTCTGCCCTCCCGCCAATGTACCATCATGCCGCAGCACATCACGTGTTACGTCATAGGCAGCACTGCTATAACCGAGGCACCTTGAGATTGAAGGTCTTGGGGTCATGGTAGAGTCTTGTGTTCTTTTTTGAAAGCGTGCTTCTTGGATTGTTTTTAGAGCACATTGGGCAGGACCATCTTAATCACTTTTGGGGCCCTGGGCACGGACATCTTTGGGGCTCCCCTCCACCAAACCAAATGAATTAAGGGATCAAAAATAATGGTGGCACCCCCCACCCGTTGCGCTCACAACCTATAGGTTGATATGCTGTCTCGCAGCATAATAAGCATGTTTACTCCCTTTAAGTCCCCTTACCTTCGTCATTCTAGAATGATAAACAAGTAGCATTTGAAGACTAACATTAACAGTCTACTAATAGGTTACTGCTCTAGTGCTAGTATTAATGCAGGACCACATTAAAAAAAGGTACATGTCACCCATACTAGACAGAGAACTCACATTAGCTGCCTCACAGAATGCAAAAGCGCTTGTGCATGGATAGAGGAGACAAATTGGAAGGAAGGAGAACGCTACACATACCGTAGCATGGATAGTGGATGCAGATTAGAAGCTACCAGGAAGGTGCCTCTATCCAGACAGATTGAGATTAGAAGTGGGATATGGTTTTCAAAGAGTGTTGCCATTAGATATCAATTAGATATCAAAGGAACAAATGCCTGTGGTGTGGGATACGAATAGGCTCACTATTAAAGTGGAAGCAACCCTATAGCCAGGGAAACCATGAATAAGTCTTTTATGAAGATCATAACATGAGAAGGAAATCACTCTGAAGTGCTGACAATTTTGAAAGGTTTAGGGACTGGCAATATAAGATTAAATGAGATGCTCAGGATCACACACTGGTTAAGGGCTGAAGGGCTGAAGCTGGGATTTGTGCCAACACTGCAATTTCTGCATTCAACCACTTTCTTTTCCAGTTCTTACCATTAACTAAAACAATCTCATTTTATAAAAAATTGACTTGGAGTGTACACAAATCACATTACCAAACATGGCCATTTTTAACAAAATATTATAGAAGGGTTCTATGCAAAATGGGAATGGCTCTAGCTTCATTCTCTCCATCATCAAGGGAAGTATATAAGTACCAGCATACCAGTCGATGTGATTTACACAATGTAATCTATTTGTCTTTTGTATTTTAAAGCTTTAAATACTTCCAAAACAATGACTTGTGACATTTTCATTTATAAACATGCATAAAAACATTTGACTTTTACCAAAAAGCTAACCGTTTTTTGTGACAAACAAGCAGACCTTAAAATATGCTTGCCTGAGGCCTGCAACATATGGTCTGCTCTCTTTTGTCTACCACCTCTTCCACTCAAATGGTCTACATAAGAAGAAAGATCAAGTAATGGGCTAAACGATGCCATAAGCATTCAAGAAGGAAAACCTCACACAAGACAGCAAAGTAATGTAAGATATATTACATGATTTGACCAGGATCACTGTATCACCTGCTGGCAAAGCCAGGATACAAGCATGAACGCTTTCGCTCAATAGTCTTGAATTTGGCTACTTATTCACCTCTTGGACTAACAGTTTATGCCATCGTTGGAAGCGATTGCCTAGGTTTTAGAACACCTTATCTGAACAAACCAATTTCTAGACCTTCACCATACGAATGACAAGTTAGTTTTTATAGCATTCCCTATCTGGTACAGGTACATTGCTGATACCAGCAGATGTTGTTCTGCAAAACCAAGTACATATGCAGATAGTTTTATAAACTTCAGACATAGGAAAGGCTCAGCCAGCCTTGCTGGAATATGATATTCTAATTTTGCATATGAACACATATCTCTGCAATGGGTGCTTCACACACTGAGCTAACTGCAGAACCATTGTCACACTCAATTTATCAATATGCATTTCACTGTTGCCTATTGCACATGATCAACATAATTCCCACAGGAAGGAAAGAATGCTACTTATATTTTGTAATACCCCAATCCACCACCCTCCCCCACATATAATTGCATGGATATGCACACTTCGAAATTCAGCATTTTCTTGTTCGGTATTTTGGTGATACCCCATGTAAACATCTCTACTTGGGACTCTTGTGATACCAGCTCTCCCTGCTGCTGCAGTCCCTTCATAGCATGCCAGCTACACCTAACTACATCTGCAATACGGACATTGTGATACACCTGCCTTACGGTCATTATATTGCATCACAGTGGCCTTAGATAATATATTTATATATATTCTTAAATCTAAAGCCCTGCACATAAGGTCTTCTATACAAAAAGGTTGAGATTACCTCCAGTACAAGCTCCAACAATCTACCCCATCTGTCTTCTGAGGCAGGACATCACAAACAGGAGCAGGACTTTAAGGTAATGTTCAGCCAGTTCGTCGAACTCTACTCTCCTACGTCCAAATAAGACTACACATTTTGATCTTTTCAAGAAAGAAAAGAGGACCTCCACGTTTAGAGAGCACTCTGGCTAGCCTGCCTCCCTTTTAAAATGGTTTGGTATGATATGATGTGATATGGCATTTATAACGTGCCTATACACAAGTGTTTCAAGGCGCGACGAGGCAACGGATGGGGAACAGAAGGAAGACCGACAACGATCCTACTAGGCCAGGTGTCATTCAGATTGCGCATGTGCATGGGAAGGGGGAGGGGACAGTGCAGTACATGGGATAATAGAATAAATAACAGAGTAAAAGTACGGCCAGCTGCTGGCAAGTGCAGGGGTAAGTGCAGACATCAGGTATCAAGTGCTGGTAGTGGGACTGCAGGGATACAAAAAACAGCCTTCAAGTGCGGCAGTTGGCAGGAAGTCAGTGCAGGTGGGTGACTGGCGGGGGAGCGGACATGGCCCGAGAACAGAGGGTGGCCAGGTAAACAGTGCAATTTCAGTTTCAGCCAGGAATTCAGCATGGGAGAGGAGGAGAAAAAACAGAAACAAAGAGAAAGGTTTTGAGGTGCTTCGGGGACCGAAGATGATTCTCTTCGAGTTTCAGGGAGGGAGGGAGTCTGTTCCAGAGGGAGACCCCCGCCGGAGGAAGAGATCTACCACCAACTTGTTGCTCGGAGAAGCAACTGACCCTGGGGGAGTTGGAGGCGGGTGAGCGAAGATCTTGGGAAGGAAGATATTTAGGACAAGAAAGCTGAAGGTATTGAGACCCCTAACCCCAGAAGGCCTGGTGGACAATGCAGAGGGTTTTTAACTTAATCCTCGCAGCCACTGGGAGCCAATGCAGAGATTTCAGTCCTGGAGAGATCCAATCCCTGGGCTTGAGGCCAAGGACAAGTCTCGCAGTCCTGGTCTGGATGAGTTGCAAAGGGCGGAGAGTAGAAGAGGGCAGATTTAGAAAGAGGCTGCTGCAATAGTCCAGCCTAGAGAGAACTAGAGCTCTGGAGACAGTGAGCTTCTGGGGGAAGGAGACAAATGGAAGAATACCTCTGAAGAGGTGAAGCTGGTAGTGTGATTTCTTTGAGATGTCAAAGATGTGAGGAGAGAAGAAGAGTGTGGAGTCGAAGATGACCCAGAGGTTTTTAGCCTCACAGGTGGTAGCAGAAAGAGGGCCAAGAGAGGCCGGCCAGAGTGTGGAGTCGAAGATGAACCCGAGGTTTTTAGCCTCACAGGTGGGAGCAGAAAGAGGGTCAAGAGAGGCCGGCCAGAGAGTGACAGGAAAGGAAGGTTTGGGTATGCTGATGAGGAGAATCTCTGTCTTACTGGCATTAAGGCAGAGATCATTGGCGGCACACCATTCCTGGATGGCGGACAGTCGGAGATGAGAGAAGGAGAAGAGGTGGCTGAAGGTAACCTGAAAATGAGCTGACTGTCATCCACATAGCACTGGAAGTTGGGGCAGAGTGAGGAAATGCGGTGGGCAAGAAGTGCCAGGTATTGCTTGAACAGCCAGGGAGATAGGTTAGACCCCTGGGGAACATCACAGGTAGATATAGAGATAGAGGAGAGAAAGGACCCAAGTTGAACCTGGGTGGGTCAATCAGAGAGGAAAGAGGCCACTTTCTGCCTGCTTTGTGCTTTATAAAACCTTTCACATAAAATATATTAGTGGATCAAGAGACAATAAATATCCTTATAATAATAATAATACTAATAATAATTATTGTTAGTATTATTATCATATATAATTGTTATTATTATTATTAGGGTATTTATTGAGCATGGACATAGATTTAAAAAGCAATGGGGTGATTTACAAATCATAGAGAAATGACACAGTGAGGGAAGAAGAGATACGGGCACGGTGAGGGCGGGCAACATGGCAGCAAGGAATCTACAAGCAACCATGGGAGGAGAGAGTGGGGAGCAGATCACCCAGTCTCAGGTAGGGTGGGAAGTGGCAGATGTGTAGACCTAGGTGTTAGGAGGAGCCATACCTTGAAGAGGGTATATCATTCGATATCATACAAAGTCATCAACTTCGTTAGCTACTGACAAATAACATTTAGCATAATTCATGAGTTGTACGATTCCAATTATTCATGTAGTCATTTTTAGACTTTGCACATGCTTCAAAAAATTGAGCAAACATCAGTAGGGACATATTGTTTAGGGTTTCAAAGCTGAGCCAAAAACTGCAAAATGATTTGCATTGGACCTCGCTCCACTACATTAACTTCATCATGATGCAGTCGATTCCCTAACGAGCGTGATTTCTACTCTGGGATGCCATCATCCCAACCTCCGGCTTATTAATTATTGAAGTAGCTGGCAAGCCTATGGAAACAAACAATGCGGGGAACAATGTGATTGAGTTAACGTGCCTTGCCTGGCCTTCAGAGACGCGAGCCCTGGAAGCAGAGGCTTCATTTATATATTGGAATAAGTCAGAGAAAAGGTCCTCATGGGAAAATATCGAGGTACCATCAGCAAAGGAAGTTTTGCAAATGCATGCCGTAAGTGCCTTTGTTGTGGCCGTGGTGGAATGCGTCCATTCGTATTTTTGGCTAGTGTGGTTTGGTAGAGACAGTTTGGGTCCTCATGTAACTATTCTGCTTCTACTAGCAGTTTCGAACACATTAGGGCTCATTTTGAGCCAGGCGTAACAAAGAACAAAACGCATAAAAGCCTTGCATAAGGCTTTTATGCATTTTGTTAAAGTTAGGCCCCATTTTCATCAATTTGTGTGGTGGAGAGAAGGGGTGGAATGCAACTTGCGTTTTCTACACTCCCTCCATCTCCGCCATACTAATACTCCAGCGTTTGTGCCAGCATGGATTTTTAGTCCGAAGCAAGTGCTGGGGATCTACATGGAGCCTGCCCGCTTTTTGCACCATTGAAAATGTGGACACGGCAGGCAGTGTTTACTCTATTTGTATAGCGTAGTGCAAGAAGGGTAGGGAAAAAAGTGGTATTCATGTTTGTACACCACCTTTTGCACTTTACCTTCAAACACTGAAAATGCGGGAGCTGGAACTTGGCTAATCTGGAGTGCACACATACCAGGTCCCGCTGTCAAATTATGCAGTGCATCAACATGAGCTCCATTGGTTGTCATTTGGCTAGAGTGGAGTATACTTTTTTTTCCATGTACATATCCCACCATACATAGTCTTAGCAACTTTGAATGGAGGCTTTCTGCATTGCCAGTTCAGTCTTGCATCCTTACCCAAAATCTGAGTTGTTGCAGTGTAAGAGGATTCAATTCAACACTACAGCTAAGTCAATGACTAGTCTGGGATACTGAATGCAAACCCTTATTGATATATCTTTATGTCCAGTTCATGAGTTCTGGATGACTACCCCTATGTAACACCCCTCTCTTAGAATCCCCCTGACCCCACTGAGCCAAGAAGTAGTTCTGTTTTGCAAGTTTAAAAGGTTTATTTGAGAATTTAAACTATATATATATATATATATATATATCACACTTTATAATAAATTAATATCTGATAGTACACTTAGACATATGATGTTGATCAACAATGGGTAATCTGGCACCAGCACACTTCTTTACAATCAATGAAGAGTTGGTATAGGATGGATAAAGTAGCAAAAATACTTTTATGATTTCAAGGGAAAAGCAATGAGGAATAAAATGCAGTACAGAAATAACTTGATATGACTTCAACAGAACAAGAAATCACTTTTCTTTGACAATTCATCCCCCCCCTTTATGCAATGTAAGGAGATGAAGAGAAGAGCACACAGTTCTTAGAAATGCAATCAAATATAATTCAGTTCAATCCCCCCCCCCCAGCAACTTAGAGAAATCAGGTATGAGTTTTAAAACACCGGCCCAAGTGCTTTGAATGTGGTGGCAAGGAAGTGAAAAATATGCTGAAAATGCTTTTAATTCCCTTTAGGAGGTTCGGGGTGAGTGAGAGATACTAGGGATGAGCGCAGGCTCACTTTAGCAATGATTCAGAGATGGTGATTAAGAGGCAAACACATTTTTAGCAAGGAAAGAAATGACTGCTGATGGTTACACGTGGCTGGATTTTTAACCAAATCGCAAATCACAGTAAAATTCTAGGCTTGTTGGAGAGCTGAGATTCTAAACATTCAGAGGAAAGTTAAACCAAGTTCCTAGCCCAAACGGTTCCAGAGATATGGACGATTAAATAAAGGTAGTTTTTCAGATTTAAAGTAAACTCAAAATGACAAGTGACAGCTATGCAGCTGCAGAATTGACAAATGACAGTGGTGCAGCTTTACAAAATAACAAGTGACAACTTCTAGGAGGCAGTTCTGGTTAGATTAAAATAGTTTGGATTAGATTATTTTAACTAAGAGATTGGTTCTGCACAGTTCTGCTAGGTACTCACAATATAAATTTGAAATAGGCCTCGCCATGGATCTGGTCAGGTTTTGGACTGGACTCTGGTTCTGGTCTCGGCACTTCACAGTGATCTGGGTCAGCTCTCTGGTTCTGCTCACAGCGGTCTGGGTCACTCTGGATCTCTGGCCTCTGGTTCTGGATACTGCTCTGCTTTCTCTGGGTACAGCACTGCTTCTGGATCTTTCTGGCACAGGGTTACAGGCCAGAATCAACAGCTCAGCCCGGCTGTGAATAGTCTGCAAATTATTTTTTGGGCCTGCTGACAAATACTTTTGCTTGCAGTGGGCCTTCTTGGTTCAAAGTTCTGTAGTCTCTGTTTAGCTTGGAAGTCTAAGTGTAGGATCTCTGGATGTGAAGTCGTCGGTCAGCATGCTTCGCAGCAAATGGAATTGAATGTCTCTACCTGTCCCAGCAGTCTCTTTTTATGTGTTTTGAAAATGGGTGTGTGCCTGGGCCTAGCAAAGCCTGCCCCTCTCTACTTGTCATTGGCCCAATTCTCCCCTCTCCCATGATAGGGGGAAGGAAATGTGAGTCAGAGTGATGCTGTAGGTTTTATGGGTAAGAGGATCCTCCCCTGGTCAGTTTGCCCCAAATCTATATTTGATTCAAATACATATTGCACAGATACACAGTTGTTTAAAATTACATGCACCCATCACATATCACATGAGGTATACTCTGTTCAAACTCTGCTCTTCCTGGGGGCTTGCATTCAGAAATGGCAACATTTTGCGCTTTTTAACTGGCTTTGCAATATCGGACATTTACCCAAATTTACACACATGTGCGCAAGGAGTATGGACATTAATTGATGAAGTGTCAGATTTTTAACATGCAGACATTTGGAGTGAGACCCTATTTTCCGCTAGCAACCCCCCAGAATACACCACCGGGTCCCAACACATCTCAAAATGTTCACAGAAAAATCACAAGAATTATGGTATCATTTAGATAATTTTGTCAAGTCTGCACCATGAGTTATACATCTTTCTTAAAATCATATTCTGGCCAACAGGGGTGTGTCTTTCCAGGTCACATGGTGGAGAAACCAGTCTATCCCCTTTCTTTAAGCTCAGCCTGTCCTCAGAGGGGGCTGCCCCTCCCCGTTTCTGCCAAGAGGAAGCCACTTTACGACCTCCCCTATAAACCATCTGCCTGAGTCAAGGAAGGGCTTTGTTCAAAAGGAAGTCATTTACGACCACCCCAATAAACCATCTGCCTGGGCCCTTTGTTTAGTTTCTTGCAATCCCCTGGTAATTCAATCAGAGAGTGTGTGACCTCCTTTTGCAGGAGCAACAGAATGCAGCCAGGCCTGGGAATGCATTTGTTGGGCAAGCCCCCACTCCTGTCGGGGGTAGCTGTCTGGCAGAATTCCAGTTTCCTTAATCCAGGTTTCAGGTAAAATGTCACTTTTTGTTCCCCAGTTTAAGTCCATACAATTTTTACATATGCAGCTAGAATGCTGATTCTAAGTTCAAAACTATGACATTTTAACAGTTACAAACTATGTGACACTCAAAAGTAGGTCACTCAGTTAATTTAAACATTTCGATTTTGGTGGTTTTAATCCAGTTTCAGTTAGGCTGCTGACATGCATAGCTCAGCCAGTTTTGTTATGAACATTGTTTTGGGCTCCTAATCTTCCCAGATTTTGTATGCACACATACTTCATTCTGCCAGATGTCCGCTGGTGTTCAGTGAGATTTTTGGATGTGTTGCAATGTTTGAAAATAGGCATTTTGAGCTGGCATTCAGAGAAACCAAAGGTAATTTTAAAGCGTTTTTGAGCTAACAGGCGCTGCTGTTTTACCTTTGGCACCCATTCCACTCATGGCACACTGGCCCATCATGCTCGCACTGGTGGGTGGGAAGTTAGGCAGCCATTTTGGTGTATGCACAAACTGCGTGGTTCTCCTGGATTCTGGCGCACATGTGGGCTTTTTGGCCATCTTGGATTTTCTAAGCCCACAGCACCAAACGTTGCAGCATGATAGCTCAAACGTGGGTCAGGACACCCAACAAGGCCCCCCCATGCGACTGCACTTTGAATTTGAGTCGATGGGGAGTCGGGTGCACAGAAGGTTTTGACCCACGCACTCGTATGTCCGCATAACTTCTTCCAATTCTGCAAATGGCACAGTTCAGCATCTTTTCCTCCATCCGGTATTGATCGATCGGTTCTCCTCGCCGGTCCTGAAGGGAATATTGGGCGGTACCCCGGGCCCCTCGGGCTCTGCTCCCAGTCTCCGGATCATCCTCCTTGGCCAGTCTCCAGGTTTTCTTTCTCCTAGGACGACAAAGGAAAAGCGGCAATACCTATTCATGGACATTTCTCCCCCACCATTGATATAGTGGGGTGGCATATATATTTTAGAACTCAACAGATATGAACATGCCCATTTTTTTTAAATTAAGCGACAGAAACACATAAACTTGAGAAACACAGAATTTGATAGGCTATATGTAGGATATTTTAGGGTTGGAATTGAATTACTCTGGAGCGGTACCCTCTGGGATTACAGAGGACTCCTCCAGTTGCTGCAAAGTGTGCCTGGGATGGCAACACTTCAACTGGTTTATGTGGACCCACTTGTCTTCCCCCTCTGCCAAACCGCCTTTGGGGATGCAGATCTTGTAGGCCACAGGGGAGATCTTGTCTATAATTTCAAACAGTCCCTTCCATGTAGGCAAGAATTTTCGCTGTTTGGCCTGGTTCCTTTGGAAATTGTATAGATAGGCCCGATCACCCACCTTATATTCCTTTCGGGTAGTTTTTAAATCATAGTGGGTCTTCATGCTCTCAGCTGATCTTTCTAGATTCCGCTGAGCATAGGCAAAAGCATGCTGAAGGTCTTTCCTTAAATTCTCCACATACTCATGAGTTGTGGAGGCATTTATCAACGTTTGCTCTTGGGTTCTGTAGAGCAAATGCTGGGGAAGCACCATCTTGCGTCCAGTCATCAACTCAAATGGTGACATTTTGGTTGCAGACGAAGGGGTAGATCTGATGGCCATTAGGACCAGAGGTAATCGGATATCCCAACTTGGCCCAGAATCTGCCACAAACTTCTTTAATATGCTCACAATGGTTCGGTTGTATCTCTCCACTGCTCCAGAAGAAGCTGGCCGGTAAGCAATATGTAACTTCCTTTTGACCCCTAGTATCTCCCACATCTTTGTCATTACTTCACTGGTGAAGTGGCTACCCCTGTCTGACTCAATCCTTTGAGGTAGACCAAAACGGGAAAAGATGTGGTTAATCATCAGGGCAGCTGCTGTTTCTGCCTTGCAGTTTGGGTCTGGGAGACATTCCACCCACTTGTTAAACAAGCATGTAACGGTCAACATGTACTTGTTTCCTCTAGACGATCGAATCACAGGGCCTACAAAGTCGATTTGCAAATCTGACCATGGCAGTGTCATCCCCCTCCTTTGGAGAGGCGCACGGTGTGTGAGGGATGATGGCTGAAATTGTGCACACACAAGACACCCCTTCAAGTATTGGTCGAGGTCCTGCCCCATGTGTGGCCAGTATGCAACCTCTCTTAAGATTTCCAATGTTGTGTGAAACCCCCTATGACCGGCGGTGGCCGCATCATGGGCGTGACTTAACATCAGGCTTCGGAATGAGGTAGGAACCACCCACTGATCGTGGCCAGCTTTGGATTTCCTTACCAGCAAACCGTCTTGGATTCGGAACATTTTTGGACATTTCATCAACACTCTTAGGTCCTCTTTCCCAATGTAATCGGTATCCGTCAGGGGAAAGTTCTCAGGGTCCTCAAGGTGTTGGTAAAACTTACCAATAATTGGATCCCCCTTCTGAGCTGTAATTAAATCAGCATCAGGGGTCTCCTTACTCCATTGTGCAGTTGAAAGATCATTGTGAGCACTTGACTGGGACCTAGTGATAGTGGTGACCTTGATTTCCCCCAACAGGGACTCTATTTCGATTAGATCCCCTTGGATGGCCCCGGTTTTGGCCAGCTGATCAGCTAAGTCATTTCCAGTTTTGTCTGGTCCCTCTACTTTGGAATGACCCTTGATCTTCTTCCAGTAGATGGTCATCCCATTCGAGGTGACCAGATCATCAATGTTTTGGATTAACTTCCCATGTTTCAGGGGTTTGTTATTAGCGCATAACATGCCTCTGGTTTTCCAGTTGACCAGGTGCTCCACGAACCCGTTACGTACATAATCTGAATCTGTGATTATGACCAGTTCGTGGAGTTGATGCTGGACAACAGTGAGGGTGGCCTGATGCACAGCCATCAATTCTGCCACCTGACTACTTCGGGGACCAATTTTGTATCCAGCGGAGGGTTCTGGAAACTCCTTCACCCAGGCATTCCCTACGCCGGCCACCAGTTCTTTCTCCCCGTTGTTGTCAACATGGTAAGAGCATCCATCCACATAGACAGTGGGCATTCCCTCACACTTGTCTTCTTCAAAGACTTTGTGTGGGGAATTAAGGTATGCCTCCATGTTGTCCTTGATTTTTAGACTTTCGTCCTCGAGACAGTTTTTTCTGGCACAATCATGCAAGTCAGCCAGACCTTGCGCGAGGGGACTCTTCTTGTTTTGGCCATATCTGACCTCCACAGGAAAGCCTTGCATTGACAGAATCCAGGAAGTAATTCGGGAATTACTCACATTTCCGGCCCGGATTCTGTCACTTTGGAGATATTGCAGAGGCTGGTGTGGAGTCTCCACTATGATGTGTTCCCCATGGATAAACAGGCGGTAATTCTTCAATGCCCACACCGTTGCCAGGAGTGCCTTCTCACAATCGTTGAATTTTTCCTCCACCGAGGATAAAGTTTTGCTCGCATAGGAGATTACTTTATTGACCTTGTCATGCTTTTGGTATAATACTGCCGTCAAGCACATATTAGAGAACCCCGTCTTCAGGAAGAACTCCTTGTTTCTGACAGGGTAAGCTAGGCAACGCGCTTGTGAGAGGCTTCTTTTGAGTTGTCTTACTACCTTGGATTGTTCTGGACCCCATTCCCACTTGACACCCCCCTTCAAGAGATGAATCAGGGGTCTAGTGATCTCTGCGTAGCCTTCAATGAACTTTCTGCTGTAATTAGTCAGTCAAAGGAGGCACCTTAGTTCCTGCAGAGTTGTGGGGTCTTTCAGTTTCTGGAGTGCTTCCACCTTCTTTTCCTGGGGACAGAGACCCTGAGGAGTAATCTCATGCCCCAAGAAATTAACACGGGCTCTACACTACTGTGCTCTCTGAAAGGAAAGTTTTGCTACGGGGGCCCTCAACTGGGTCAGAACATAACGGATCTCCGCTATGTGTTCCTCCACAGATGAACTTTTGATGAGGACATCATCTAGATAAGCCAGGTTACCCCTCGCACCCAGGTCGGGCATGGCCTTATGTAGGAAAATGTTGAATTCATTGCCGGAGTTGAGGTATCCGAAGGGAGTCCGGGTCCATGTGTACTGCTGGCCCCCAAAGGTAAAAGCCAGCTTGTATTGGTCCTCCCTACTGACAGGCACAGTCCAGTATCCATTGGTCAGGTCTATTGCTGTGAATACCTGTGACCCCTGAATGTGGGCCAGCCCTTGGTCAATGTAGGGCAGAGGCCATCGGGAAGTATGGACCCGTTTGTTGAGCTCCCTAAGGTCGGCGCAGAGTCTCCACTGGCCGTTTGGCTTCAATATTCCCAGCACCGGGTTATTGAAGGTGCTGTGAACTGGACGGATTATTCCCCGGGACTCCAGAATCTTAATTATTTCAGTAAGGGACTCCATTGATGCGAGAGGCAAGTGATATTGCTTCACAAACACTGGAGTCATGCCAGGGTCCGTGGGGATTGTTGTGGTGTGGATGTCGGTGCGACCACAGTCATATGAGTCTACTGCAAAGAGATCTTGGAAATCCAAGAAAACTTGTTTCAACTTTTGCTTTTGTTCCAGAGTCACACAGGCATCAGCTAGGTTGACTCTCTCTTCCATCATCTGCCTGAAGCCTGGAAAGACTTCTGGTTTGACTATCTCAGCGGCCTCCTCCAGCTGGGTGGAGAAGTCCCTGGTCAGAGTGCTGATTTGGACTGGAGGCCTAAGGTGGGAAAGGCAACCCTCATGGACCTGGAAAATCACCTCATCCCTCCTGAAGTCACAAGTCACATCTTCCTTACCATAAGGGCAGGAAGTGTACACCAGGAAGTTCCCCCCATGCCGGGTAAAAATCCTGTCTGGTGTTGTATTGTCATCACTGTCAAAACAGTCCTTGGGGATTGGTCCTAACAGTTCATTTCCTAAATCGATGGAAAAATGTCGGTCATCAACCGCCATTCCAATAATGGTGCCTGCAGCTAGAGCAATACTCTTTAAGCTGCTGTTATCCACCTCTATTAGAATGGTGTCATGTTCTATGTTGACTAATGGAGTTGGGTTTACCCCAACCCTTGCTGTTGGAGAGAAGCGTTTAGATGTATGTAAGCATCAGGGTTTTTCAAATGTTGTCCTCTTTTAACTTTCACTTCCGGGGAGAATTGTCGGGTCCTTTCTGGGATGGTGGCTTCCTCTTTGATCTGAATGTGAACTGCATAAGGTAGCAATTGAGCTGACCTAAATTCTTTTTCTGGATCATCAAAGCCCATGGGATTATCTGCTAATTGGGACCAAGCTTTGAAGTTTATTAGGTCCAAACTAATGGCAAAGTGATTGAGAATGTCACTGCCTAAGTAAAAGGCGGCTGTGACGTCTCGCACGACCCAACCATTATGGACTATGCTCTTGTTGCCAATGGAGATTTTGAGCATACACCTGCTTGGCAGGAGATGTTTGGAAATAGGTGCTTCCAGGTCCATTTCCCATTTGTCTATCAGTTTGAATGTGGGAATGGCTGGATCTTTTGGGAGTCGGCGGAACATGGCTTCGCTGATGAAGCTCTTACCGTTGTTCACACACACTCGAGCGAGAACAGAGTCCTTCCCATCATTTAACTGGACAGGAATGAACAACTGCTCTCCAATTTGCTGAATATCAGCCAGGCTCTGAGCTGATTTCACATCTTTCTGGACTATAGGAGTGGGAGTTTCTGATTGTGGATTAGTAAAGAATTTCAGGGTGTTTCCTTCCAATGTGGAATACCACCTTAAACTGGAAGGAAGTTTGATTTTCAGAAATAGAGAGGACCCCCCATCACCAGTCTGTTGTCCTACTGCTATTACTGTCACATCTGGAATTTGGTTGTTCTGGAAGTGAAATTCTACTTGGTCAGATTTTTGTTCAACCATGTGGCAGGTGCCATTTAAACTAACATGGTTGACATTCTGTTTTAATTTTATTGGTCGGCTAATCTGGGTCCAGAGGACCTTGTTTACGCAATCTATTAGGGGTGACAACCTTCTCAGGAGGTCATTCCCTAGTAAATAAGGGGTGCCCTCTGGAGTCACTACTATGACCGGGTGTTTCACCTTGTGTCACCCAATTTTAATGTCCAAGTCTGCAGTCCCCTCAACAGGAATTTCCTTCCCGTCAAAGTTCTGCAGGTGTCCAGGAAGAGAGGTGAGAGGAATTTGGTAATTCTCCCCCCTTCCTGCATTTAGTTCCTCAAAGGCCCTTTTGGACAGAAGGGTAGCTTGGGATCCAGTGTCCACCAGTGCCAAAATTGTACCCTGCCCCTGTACTTGTACCGGGGCATAGTATCTTCCCTCCTTCTCCTCAAGGGGGCACAGATAATGCACATTTTTGGACAAATGGTGGGCTAACTTTCTGGTTTTGGACATTGCTAGAGAAGAGATGTGGGCAGAATTCTGTGGAGAGTTTTGGGAATCTGAAAGAAAAAGTTGGCAACTGGAGATCAGAGCCATTGTGGGTTCCCCTGGTTCCGGTTCTGGGCCGCCCCCCCTTTTTGGAGGCAGTCACCAGGATGGGTTTGAACCAGGGGATTTCTGTATTGTCGGTTCTGGGATGAGATGATGGGCGGCGGTAGCTCAGTCTCCACATCTCCCCAGTCTGAATTGACATCCCTTGGGACCCATTTTTCATTGGGAGGAGTTCCCCCATCTCTGAAGGAGAAGATCCTTTTCCCAGGATCTTCTGAGGATCCCTCTCCCTCAAATTGGAAGACCTGTACCTCCTCCACAAAGTGGGTCTGTTTGGTTCATTTGTTTCTCCTACCTCCTCTCTGCTCCTTGAGTGGCAGACTTTCATGGGTAGGAGATTTTGTTTCCGGTTCCTGGTTTTCCAGGGGCTGTTTACAAGTTGGGAAGGAAGCATCCTCCAAGGCTTTACACATCCCTTCCCCTTGTGCTTCCTCCCTGGGAACCGGTGGGTTATCGGGGTGCTGCCCCCGTCATTGTTCTGGAGCACCAGGTCCAGAGTTTGGGGCATTCTGCGGTGGCATGCTCATCTGAGGGTTCTGTTGAGCCCTCAGTATGTGACCCAGATCCCGTGCCATATTTTTGACCTGGCGCTCAAGTTGTGAAACCCGCTCAGGCTGATAGGGGGCTCTATTTTCTCCCCTGGGCTGATCCCGGGAAGGGTAGCTATCCCTTCTCTGGTAGTACCCCTGGTTGGGAAGATTTTGGTACCCCTCCACCCTTGGCCTCCCCTCTCCCGGATTAGGTTGTCTGGGCTCAGGGAATTGGGGACAGAAGGATGGATGATTTTGGGGCTGGCAATTGGGTGGATACCTGGGGAAAAAGTTCTGCCCAGGATTTGGAGAATTTCTGCCCTCCTGGGGGAAGTTAGGAGAGAAGTTCCCCGGGTCAGGTGCTTGGCTGGATCCCCCCCCTTTGGCTGGAGGAGTCCACACATAACCCAGGATTGGTCGGTTTCCCTTGTAGCGGGGACTTACATAGTCAAGGGAGCGGGGGACCTCATTTGTGGGACTACCTTCTCGACTCCCTGTCTGTGACTGGCCCGAGGGCCTTCTGGGCTGTGAATTATTTGGTGCAGGCAGGTTTTTAGGTCCCCCCATCTCCAAACCTAAAACGGGGGCAACCTTTACCTCTGCCACCTTGGCAGCAGCCGGGGTGCTGTTGGTTTTGGGGTTTTTCTGCGCGTTATTTTTATTTTCGATAGGCTTCTGCACCTCATAGATCCGGGTAGCCTGTTCAATGACCCAGTCTAAAGATCTTTTCTCATGAAAATCTCTCACGAGCTGGGTCATTATGTATTTGGGTAAGGCATGGAAAAACGTATTGATAGATTGTCTGCTATCCGTGCGCAGCCTTCTGGTGGTCTGCGCAAAAGCAC
Organism: Ambystoma mexicanum; assembly: GCF_040938575.1. Taxonomy (NCBI): domain Eukaryota; kingdom Metazoa; phylum Chordata; class Amphibia; order Caudata; family Ambystomatidae; genus Ambystoma; species Ambystoma mexicanum. Next base: position 648,407,082 of record NC_090922.1, on the reverse strand, counting down.
GTTTTAATTCTTGCACAAACTCTTGTGGGGCCTGATCCTCCCCACATTGCAAATTGTAGGCTGCCTTGCGAGCCTCTTGAGGATTTCTGTGAACAGAAAAATGTTTCAAGATGGCCGCCTTATAGGTGGACCATCTTAAATGATTTTGGTCCTCCAGCCCCACAAAGAAACTGGAGTATTCTGGGGAGAATGTCCATTTGACGTACTGGATGCAGCTACTGCTGTCCTTCAAATGGAAAGTCTCCATCATTTGCTCATAGAGCTCCAAGTGTTCCCAAACGGAATACTTGGCGTTCTTATGATAAGGCGTGATGACACTCCTTATTGCCTTTATTTGTTTCAATGGGTCCTTAAGCAAGGCCCTTTTTGCCTTATTGGCCTTTTTGGTTCGGGTAACCCTGGTCCATTCATCCTCTGACTCAGAGGCACTGCTCCCAGAGGTGCCCGTCTGATCTTCCAGGTTTTCCCAGATTCTGCGAGCCTGGGCATGGCTGGCAGAATGTGGGGACCTGGTCTCCTGTGTCCTGCGCCGTTCAGAGGAGTCTTCAGATTCCTCCTTGCTGCCAGGATTTGATGGGTACCCCCCCACTGACCTAACTGGGCAGAGGTTTTCAGGATGCCCTTAATGGGCCTACTCTCCTGGGGTTCCCCACTAAATTGCACTGTGCTTGGGTGCCCATACCTGGATGCCCGCCCATCCATTCCTGGGAGGTACTGGCCTATGAACCCCATACTTCTAGCTGGCTGGATAGTAATCTGCCGTCTCCGTGGCCCTGGGCTCATGGGCGCGAGGGGACATGGGGGTGGCAGAGTCCAGGGACTGGGAGAGATGAAGGCCTCTGGTACCAGGGCTCCTGAGGTTATGCTCAGGCGTTTCCCTTTCCCAGCGCACCTCGTCTCTATCAGCCCCTCCTCCCTGTTGCAATGCAAGAGCCTGCGCTTTCAGTTCCTCAGTTAAGGCCTTACTAGACTCTATCAGTCTCTCCTGCATCGCTATCTGTTGCTGGAGCCTATCATTGTTCTGACAGAGAGCCTCATTTTCTCTCTGTGCCTCATGATTGGTCCTGGAGTACTGGGCCAGTCTCTGCTGCAGGAGGGTTACCTCCTCAGTCCCATCCCTACTGGCCTGCTCCTTTCTTGCCAGAGCATCCTCCACCCTCCTGGTGTGCTCTAACAAGTTCTGGTGTTCTTTTTGGAGGTCACACAGTCACTGGAGGGCCAGGTGATTTTCTTCCATTTTCCTTTTTAAGTGGCAGACTTCCTGGCCTAAGGTATCCCTTTCCTGACTAAGAGCCTGCATCTGTGCCGCCAGGTCGTCCCTTTGCCTTTGGAAGGCACCAGCTTTCTGGCGCTCCTGGTCAAACTCTGCCTGGGTATCCAGGTCTTTCAAAATCAGTTTATTGCTCTCTGCCTTCTCCCTATCTAGGTGGCTTTGCAGGGTGACTACCTGCTCAGCACATGCCCTATTGAAGTCTAACTGTTGCTCCAGCTTTTTCTGGCTCTGCAGTAGGGAGTCCAAACCTTCTTGATATTCCTTCTGCAAGGCCAGAAATCTGGTATCCTTGTCAGCCTTTTCTTGTTGCAGCACATCCATGTCCTCCTTTATTTTAGTGATGAACCGTCTGCTGTCATTTTCTGACTCCTGGCTCCTGAGCAGCCTCTGCTCAGAAGAGTCCATATCAGATTGAGCCTTCTGTAATGCCAGCGGTTGCCTACTCGCCAGATCTTGGCCTTCACCACATTTGTCCTGCATGGCTCCCATATGTAAATATAAATATGCCGCTACCCTGGCAATCTTGTTGTGCTCATCCTTGGCCTTAGGGGACATGTATAGTTCACTCAGGGCCACATGTAGGGGACCCTGATCTCCCCATATATCTGACCCTGTTTCAGTGACCTGTTGCGCGATTGCCTGCAACCAGACCGTTTGGTCCTGATGAGTTCACTCACCTCTCACAAATAGCTTATGTCAGAAGTGCTCTCTGGCTATTTTGATGTCTACCAGTGTCGTCATTCTGGAATTTGAGTTCCTTCCTGACTTGCAGACGTTTGTATTTTATTTTTGCAAAACAGACCGTTTTCTTGGAGCGTTCCTTTGAGGAGTGCTTTACAGCGTAACACAGCGTGGTGATCCAACCGGATGTATGTATTCCGTCAGTTAGCACACTGTATTAAGCTGCACAAGTGATAGATCTAACCCAGACGTCCGGCTCGAGCCCCCACTTTGTAAGAGGATTCAATTCAACACTACAGCTAAGTCAATGCCTAGTCTGGGATACTGAATGGAAACCCTTATTGATATGTCTTTATGTCCAGTTCATGAGATCTGGATGACTACCCCTATATAACACCCCTCTCTTAGGACCCCCCTGACCCCACTGATCCAAGAAGCAGTTCTGTTTTGCAAGTTTAAAAGGTTTATTTGAGAATTTAAACAATATATATATATATATATATATATATCACACTTTATAATAAATTAATATCTGATAGTACACTTAGACATATGATGTTGATCAACAATGGGTAATCTGGCACTAGCACACTTCTTTACAATCAATGAGGAGTTGGAATAGGATGGATAAAGTAGCAAAAATACTTTTATGATTTCAAGGGAAAAGCAATGAGGAATAAAATGCAGTACAGAAATAACTTGATATGACTTCAACAGAACAAGAAATCACTTTTCTTTGACAATTCACCCCCCCCTTTATGCAATGTAAGGAGATGAAGAGAAGAACACACAGTTCTTAGAAATGCAATCAAATATAATTCAGTTCAATTCCCCCGCCCCCATCAACTTAGAGAATTCAGGTATGAGTTTTAAAACACCGGCCCAAGTGCTTTGAATGTGGTGGCAAGGAAGTGAAAAATATGCTGAAAATGATTTTAATCCCCTTTAGGAGGTTCAGGGTGAGTGAGAGATACTAGGGATGAGTGCAGGCTCACTTTAGCAATGATTCAGAGATGGTGATTAAGAGGCAAACGAATGTTTAGCAAGGAAAGAAATGACTGCTGATGGTTACACGTGGCTGGATTTTTAACCAAATTGCAAATCGCGGTAAAATTCGCGAGTGCGTGAATCGTGATTACGGCAAAAGTATAAGGAGTACCAAGTCGGTTCTAGGCTGAGATTCTAAACCAAGTTCCTAGCCCAAACGGTTCCAGAGATACGGACGATTAAATAAAGGTAGTTTTTCGGATTTAAAGTAAACTCAAAATGACAAGTGACAGCTATGCAGCTGCAGAATTGACAAATGACAGTGGTGCAGCTTTACAAAATAACAAGTGACAACTTCTAGGAGGCAGTTCTGGTTAGATTAAAATAGTTTGGATTAGATTATTTGAACTAAGAGATTGGTTCTGCACAGTTCTGCTAGGTACTCACAATATAAATTTGAAATAGGCCTTGCGACGGATCTGGTCAGGTTTTGGACTGGACTCCGGTTCTGGTCTCGGCACTTCACAGTGATCTGGGTCTGCTCTCTGGTTCTGCTCACAGCGGTCTGGGTCACTCTGGATCTCTGGCCTCTGGTTCTGGATACTGCTCTGCTTTCTCTGGGTACAGCACTGCTTCTGGATCTTTCTGGCGCAGGGTTTCAGGCCAGAATCAACAGCTCAGCCCGGCTGTGAATAGTCTGCAAATGATTTTTTGGGCCTGCTGACAAATACTTTTGCTTGCAGTGGGCCTTCTTGGTTCAAAGTTCTGTAGTCTCTGTTTAGCTTGGAAGTCTAAGTGTAGGATCTCGGGATGTGAAGTCGTCGGTCAGCATGCTCCGCAGCAAATGGAATTGAATGTCTCTGCCTGTCCCAGCAGTCTCTTTTTATGTGTTACGAAAATGGGTGTGTGCCTGGGCCTAGCAAAGCCTACCCTCTCTACTTGTCATTGGCCCAATTCTCCCCTCTCCCATGATTGGGGGAAGGAAATGTGAGTCAGAGTGATGCTGTAGGTTTTATGGGTCAGAGGAACCTCCCCTGGTCAGTTTGCCCACAAATCTATATTTGATTCAAATACATATTGCACAGATACACAGTTGTTTAAAATTACATGTACCCATCACATATCACATGAGGTATACTTTGTTCAAACTCTTCTCTTCCTGGGGGCTTGCATTCAGAAATGGCAACATTTTGCACTTTTTAACTGGTTTTGCAATATCAGACATTTACCCAAATTTACACACATGTGTGCAAGGAGTGTGGACATTAATTGATGAAGTGTCAGATTTTTAACATGTAGACATTTGGAGTGAGACCCTGTTTTCCGCTAGCAACCCCCCAGAATACACCACCGGGTCCTAACGCATCTCAAAATGTTCACAGAAAAATCACAAGAATTATGGTATCATTTAGATAATTTTGACAAGTCCGCACCATGAGGAATACATCTTTCTTAAAATTATATTCTGGCCAACAGGGGTGTGTCTTCCCAGGTCACATGGTGGAGAAACCAGTCTATCCACTTTCTTTAAGCTCAGCCTGTCCTCAGAGGGGGCTGCCCCTCCCCGTTTCTGCCAAGAGGAAGCCACTTTACGACCTCCCCTATAAACCATCTGCCTGAGTCAAAGAAGGGCTTCGTTCAAAAGGAAGCCATTTACGACCACCCCAATAAACCATCTGCCTGGGCCCTTTGTTTAGTTTCTTGCAATCCCCTGGTAATTCAATCAGAGAGTGTGTGACCTCCTTTTGGCAGGAGCAAAAGAATGCAGCCAGGCCTGGGAATGCATTTGTTGGGCAAGCCCCCACTCCTGTCGGGGGTAGCTGTCTGGCAGAATTCCAGTTTCCTTAATCCAGGTTCCAGGTAAAATGTCACTTTTTGTTCCCCAGTTTAAGTCCATACAATTTTTACATATGCAGCTGGAATGCTGATTCTAAGTTCAAAACTATGACATTTTAACAGTTACAAACTATGTGACACTCAAAAGTAGGTCACTCAGTTAATTTAAACATTTCGATTTTGGTGGTTTTAATCCAGTTTCAGTTAGGCTGCTGACATGCATAGCTCAGCCAGTTTTGTTATGAACATTGTTTTGGGCTCTTCATCTTCCCAGATTTTGTATGCACACATACCTCATTCTGCCAGATGTCCGCTGGTGTTCAGTGAGATTTTTGGATGTGTTGCAATGTTTGAAAATAGGCATTTTGAGCTGGCATTCAGAGAAACCAAAGGTAATTTTAAAGCGTTTTTGAGCTAACAGGCGCTGCTGTTTTACCTTTGGCACCCATTCCACTCATGGCACCCTGGCCCATCATGCTCGCACTGGTGGGTGGCAAGTTAGGCAGCCATTTTGGTGTACGCACAAACGGCGTGGTTCTCCTGGATTCTGGCACACATGTGGGCTTTTTGGCCATCTTGGATTTTCTAAGCCCACAGCACCAAACGTTGCAGCATGATAGCTCAAACGTGGGTCAGGACACCCAACAGCAGTACTCGGCCTGCAAACCTGCCGTGCCAAGGACACATGTGAAGGATGGATAGATGAACAGCAAAAAAGGTCAGATGACACTATAAGAAAACATGTCCATGCTGGCTCTGCCAATATATGCTAGCAACCCTCCATAACAACAATACTCTTGTTGGCATTGCCATTAAAAATGCAATGCCACAACAAGAAAACATGCTCATAACTGCCTCCAATTTAGGCTAGTCTAGACATGTAAGAACACTTATCATGCTTGCTTAATCAAAGATGCCCAGTTAGAAACACAGTAAAGAACCATTTCCTTGTTTGGATGCCCTTATACTTCCACCGAACACGTAAGAACACCCATCATGTTGACTTTGCCTTTAACACCAGTAAAACATACAATGCCACTGTAAGAATACAAAGACACATCATATTTGCCTATCCTCTTCTTCGAGGAGAAAATGCCATGCCAGAGAAACAAAATGTCCAGTTTGCCTGCCCCACAGTGCATTAAACCCCACCCCAAACCTCCTTCTGTCTAATTACATTCATCAAAAATACTTGTAAAACGTATAAGAAAGTATAAATGCTCCATTGCCCCTTGCCTGGGCCCTAGCCTTTTACACACATTCATACCCATTCACCCACTAGTCACTCTCCCTATGGCGGTTGGACGGTTGTAAACATCCCCCACACATATGCCAGAGTGTGCAAGCATAGCAAGGGAGCCCACACCAACCAATAATGTTTCAGGGGGTTGGGAGGGTTCACTCCCTCCCGGAGAAATATTTTTGAATAATGGGCTAAAATGCTGCATTATACAGCACACTTTGTGAGAAAAGTTTGGTACAAAATCCAGGCATTTTGTAATTGGGCTGTAGGGTAACTGTAATCCAGAAATCTAATCAATGCAATTCACCAGCTCTGCACAAGACCATTTCCCCAATGAATTTGCATGATGCCTTTGCCCATAATATATGCCAGTTTAAAAACATTTTAACGCTGGATGTGCCCATACATGTCCACAATGGCTGCAACTATATATGCCAGTATTCCCATACAATAAAAAGGAGTCGTGAGGAAATAAATCGCTCGTATGAATAACTCAGCGAAGGATCCAGCCAGAGCGAGTGAAAAGGATCACGAAACAAGATTGTACATCTGCACGACAACACGTTCTCGGGCAAGCACATTGATACCAGCCCACTTGACTTAATTTTTGGTAATCAGCACATCGAGCTGATGTCACAAGATGGCTGCCTGATCCCAAGTCCTGGATCCAAGGGATTAATGCGCATACTACACCAAACTGGTCCTGAAGATGATGACATTAATGACTATGGTCATCGAAACAGGTCAACCCTTTTCTATCTTATGATATCCGCTCAAGTACACAGGATACAAACCTTGTCAAAATCAGCATCTGTTGGTCAGACAGGTGGTCAGAGCACTATAGACTATGCTCCTATCACAAGGAATATTTTAGACAGCGACTGGAACCCAGTACAAATGCTCTAATAACACATCCTGGGAGGATAGCTCAGCGGCAGTGTGCTCACCTTGCAAGCAAAACGACACGAAGCAACATAGGTTCTATAAATACGCAACTAAGACAAACAATGCAACTAAAACAAACAATTCCTGTCACAGCGCCTGGATGCCTGTGGGCTGGATGAGTGCTTTAAAAAAATGCTAAATGCAAAATATTGCAAGTGAATGAACAAGCCTCATATGAAAGTCCTCTTAGTAATGTTTGGGACATGAACAGGTTGAGACAGTGATGCTCTGTCTCCTGCATGGTGTACCATTAATGTGGGTTGTTAGGTGAATCACTTATATGCCAGATTGATTGCATACTGTAGAGTAGGGACAGATTGCTTCTCCTTTTCTTTTAGAGAGGCGGTTCATCACCATCTTCCCTGGGATAGCACCCCCTGATAGGGACAGGGTGTGCTTCTACCTAGGGATAGTTTTTAGTAGTTATTCAAGATTAATTCTAGCTCAAAATGTTGTGCAAAATGTAGTGCTCCCAAGCCCGTTTGTGTGTGTTAAACTATCATAGATGTGCCAGACTGCCACTGTATGAGCATATCCATGCTGCCTGCTCCCAATGTCTCCTACTATGCTCTTGAAAACATGTTTGCTGCTGCCTGTGCCGTGCATCCACAGTTTGCTACTATTATATGTGGCAGGTGTACAATTGTATGAGTGGTGTCCAGGAAGTAATTAGAGATCACCTTAACGGCAGGGGTAGCGGCAGTGACATCATGCATCCTTTCGGCACAATTATATTCATCACAGGAATGTTTCACCCATCACACCCATGAAAACGGGAAGTATTATCAATAGCCTGATACAACAAAAAAGTAATGGTAATGGAGAAAAATGTACTGTAAGATACCTGTTCCCACACAGCTCCTTGGATGGGACTTTCCCGCTTCCATAACATATTTTTCAACCATGTGTAGCACTTTCCTTCCCTTGCCTTACACTCCATAAAAAGGGATTCAATGTAGTGGCATTCCCTTAAAAAAAAAAGAGTTTCTCTCAAGCTGGCAGATTGCATGTGCTCACACCTCATTACACATCAGATGCTCACCCGCATATTTGCCCACATGCCAATATTTTCAGTTTCTCATGTCTGCCCTGCGTTTCTCTGCCTTCATTGATTTGCAACACCCTCTCCATGTTCGGCCAGTATAATGGAACAAGCAAAACTACAACTATTTGTATTTATGTATGTATGTATTTATTTATTTATTTAATTTGTTACACGCCCAGAACCTGGGGTATCATGGCGTGGTTACAGGCAGCTTGGGCAATGGTCATACATGTGTACAGAGTACAGCAGTTATTTACAGAGGATCATACAATACACTCGTGAACATTATTTACAAATATAACTGAGAATACTATCAATACAAAAAGGAGTGGGTTCCCAACACATACCCGAGATTGGTGTAATTGAGAGCTCTGCTCTTCCTACCATAGTGTGGGGATGGTTAGTGCAAGAGCAGACTACACATCCAGGGGTAGAGGGCACTAGTGATGTATGTGACGGGCAGTGCTCATTTATCAAGGTTTGGCAGGTCTGCTTTCCCAGCTCAGCCGCTACCCTTCGAAAGCAGCATTACATTACTCCAAGTTGTCCATGTCTTCATTTTGGGGGCTAGCAGAACATGTTCTCGGCAGGCTAGGCACTTAAAACTGCCGGATTTATGTTCCCTTATGGCACAAGTTCTTATGCTAGCAAGACTTAACCAGACCTTTACCTTCCGATATAAATGAGGTGACAAATATGTTACTTCCTGTACTACAAATCTATAGAAGAAATTGCTATAAGAAATTGTTATTTGAAATTTCTGATTGCCACAATGTTTTTTTTAAAAAGACAGTGAAGCTTGCAGTGAAGAGATGTGTCAAGTCGCCCCATGTCATTCCGAACTACGGGATCCAGGCCAGGTTTTTCCCTTTCTGCTCTAATAATAAATTGAAATTGGTAAAATCAGAACTGCTTGCAATATGTAAAGATTAAGCAGAATGCAATGCAGAATGCAAAGACCAAGGCCAATTAATTATTTTCAGCACTGCATGCATCATTCAGTGTGGTTAAAAGTTTATTTTAAATAATGCTTTTATTTTTGGGAGCTCAAATGTGAATGGTTGGGGAGTTGGGATGCCTCTTCCACTTTCCTGCTGCTCTGTGCACAGTGGACCCTTAAACAGACCTTTGACAATGCCCTACAATTATGAAGGGTATACATAATCTGCTATTATTTTTAGTTCCATCCCCTCAGGTAAGAAATTCTGGTCTGGGGTGGACTGCTAACAAACACATCACAATGTTCTGAAATGCTTACTCACGGCCTGGGACAACTTGAGATGTGCGCACTCACATTTTGGACATTTTGGTTGTATAATCAAGGGCAGTGGTTATATGTTTTTTTTTTTTTTTAAGGCCGGCACGTGTTGTGCATCATGTAAATTAAATGTGTTCTGCAAGTAGTTAACTGTGTTGCTTGTCAACAAGCAACATCGTGCATTTGTGAATGCACTTAGTTTACCACACTTCTACGTATTAAATTATACCTTGTTGTAGGCTTTTGGGAAATTGAAGGCACCAAAATGCATAGGCTTGCTTGGTGTTAACAACCAAATAGTAGCAAAAAAAGGGTAATTGACCCATTTCCTGTTACTTGCTTTCAGCTGTGCGTCCCTCAAATGTTATAGCCTGTAAATTGCAGCTCGAAGAAAGCACAGAGTGCAAAAATACTAGAGACCTCAGCAGGGAGATGTTTGTTTTAGCAAAACCCAAGATGGACGGCATTCGCTTTCTGAAAAAAGTGGGTGTATGCTGTCCACTTGTGTGTTCCCTTGACTTGATGATCCCTGACATTTACTTAACACCAGCTTACAAATGTCCCTTGAAGCAGCAGCAGCCCAGAACCTTTGATCAGCCCCTGGATCCCAACACACCGGGGGGCCAATGTGAGCAAGCTGCAGCCATTCTACGTCGGTGCCAATATGACCCCTCTCCCCAGCTATTCACCACCCACAACCACACCTCTCTGCCCCCCTCAGCACTTGCCTTTCAATGCAAGGACTGTGTCCTCTCCCTCCTATTCAGGGCTCATGCCGCATCCACTCTCTCAGGCATGACCCTCACTTCCTGGGAGCTTGCTCTCTATGCTCTGTTAGGCTGCGGCCTTCCTGCTCGCTCGCGTTCACACCTCACGTGCCAGCAATACAGCATGGCCAGCTTAGGTCTTCCTCTCCCCTCAGAGTAAATGTTGCGTGCAAGTCACATGATGCAGAAGGGAGCCCTTTGCTCACTTAAAGGGTAGCAATTCCGCAACTCTCCCGCCATCTTCCAAAACATGGCCCGGCGGGCAGCAATAAGGGGGTGCTTCCGGCCAAGATGCTGGTGACCAGAGGACACCACCGCCTCCTGGTACTCCCTTAGCTCTGCCACTGGTGGGCCCCCTGTTTTGCAGCTGACATGTCCTCTGTAATCCCTGACCAGGGGTCACAAAGGCAGTGCCAGGGGTCACAGGAAAGTCATCAAGGGTCACAGCTGCGACCACTGATATCTGTGGTTTTATGCCTGCATGAGATTTTCATCTAGACGTAAAACCAAAGGAGTCCTATGGAATACGCCTTGCATTTACACCTGATGTAGCAGGCGGATTCTATTCCATAAAACGTCACCTGTAAAGTATAATTTGGAGCCACTGTTTTTTTCCTCACAAAGCGGAGAGAAAAAACGAAAAGTAAAGACGATTTTGCCTTTATTTACTCTTCAAAATTACACTCTGCCTTGAGAGCGTTGAATTCAGGGGACCAGCAACACGTCGGTGGTCCCCTCCATGCAATCAGCATGTAGTGTAAAACGACCCCTCTTTCCCTATGCAATTATCCCTGGATGTTGCAAATGTTGACAGTCTTCTAATATCCACTTCTACGTAGGTACATAAGCAGCGTTTCATCATTGTTCAGTCTCTGCAACCGGATTGACATGTCTTTTACATGACTGCCTCATGCCAGTCTGGATAGGAGGCAATGAACTAATGCATCATCTCAAACCCATATATAATGGGGGTCTCCCCACACAAAGTCCATTACACATGATTTGTTTGGGAGCTTGTTGTTCCCTCGCTGTTTTTGTCGCTTCAGCATTGGCCTGATACATTTGTAGTGTTGTAGAGTGGCGATTCACTGGCATTCCAGGAAGAAACTGCTGCGTATATTGATACTTTACGAGGGAGTCCTGTGATGTCTTTTAGGTAATTGCGTGGAATTTCTGTGTAGGTTACTTTGCACTGCTGCCTTTGGCATGTTGAAGTATGTCCTCCTTGCTGTAGCTACGGAGAATGTGAAGGTTTTCTTTTTCTTTCCTTGCATTTACTGGTTTCTTCAGGACGTATATTACTACCTCCTGATAGACCTCTGAGTTCCATGTATGTCACCCGCATTCTCAGCCCGTACCCACAAAGGAGCTCCTTTTCAAAGTCCCTGAAGTATGAAGCTGCAGTGTAAATCAAGGCGTCACCTGTAACAGCCTTGAATTTACGCACCACCATGTGCTGGTTCTTTATGTGTTTGCCCTCTGATTTTACGCCAGCATACATGGGCGTGACACACTGTACGTGCAAATCATAACAATCATGCATTTTTCACGCAACGTAAATGAGGCCATCATTTTATGCATGATATTAACGGGGTTCACTTATGCAGATGGGGATGCTACTGAAACATTGGACTGATTTTTACTAACGTTTACTAAAACAACTTGCCAGAGTAAAATTGCCCACGCACAAAAAACAGGCACCTGTCATCCCTACAAGCCTTGCAACCCTCACAAGCCGCACATGCAAAGAGCCACCAGTTAAGGGTGGGGCCTGCATAAAATGCTTAGAAAACAGCACTCACTTTTGAAACCACCATGCACTGAGAAGTACCATTGTCGGGACAAATTAGGTAGCAAGGGAGAATGATTGCCCTGGCAGAGGTGGGCCAGGAACAGCCTGCCGAACAGCCTGCGCCCCAGCCCAGGCACCCTGATCCCCAGCCCAGGAAGAAAATCAGCCTGCCCCCCCATCCTCACTTAGGCATTCCATCAGTCTGCACCCTAGCCGCCAGCCCAGGCAGACTAACAGCCTGCACCCCAGCCACAGAACAGCAGCAGTATCAGGACAGGAGGAGCGGTAGGAGAGCCCGCAGGCCCTATCCACAGAGTGTGTAGGGGAACAGGATCACCCACTAAGACCTCAAAAACCAGCAGGTCCTCATTGCCAACTACCTGGAAATGTCCAATGTCCACTATCTTTGGTCTCCAGGCAGAAATAGAGCACCACATAAAGCCAAACAGGGACACAGTCACCTCCATTCTCCCCCTGTCGAAGCTCCTCAAAGTACTCAATGTTTGTGCCACAGGCAGTTTCCAGCATACTGTTGCTCTGGCGCATGGCATTGTTCAGTCCTGCCTACTGTTAGAGGTCACATATGCCATGAAGAGATGGATGCTCCACCACATAGCCTTTCCCATAGACAAACAGTCCTCACCCAGCTCAAGGCCATGTTTTTTGTGATTGCGGACTTCCTCAAAATGGTTGGATCCTTGGACTCCACATTTGTGGCTCTCTTACCAACCAGGCCACAAGCGCATATCTACATAAACAGACGTATGCAGCATACAATCAACATGCAGATGGTCTGAGATGCAGAAATGTGCTACACACACATGTGTGACAGATTCCCAGGGTCCACCCATGACTCTATGATCCTGGCCCAGAGAAACTTGCCATGCATCATGGAGGACCTACCGGAATGCTGGCAATGGCTGCAAGGTATGTAGATGGCAACGCACCACCACAGTAGTGCATGGAAACACACTTGTCACTGCACGTGTCATGAGCACAACCCCCTCTACCTGCATATTCGGAAGGCCATCCAGACAGGAAGGGCCACACAGGCTATTCACAAAGGGTGGGAGCTGAATATAGATGTCAGCACACAAGCAGCTGACCTGGCACTGTCCACGTGCTGGAACAAAATGACCAATCCACAGCAATGCTCTTCTGACATCTGGTCCCCTGTGATGCCCATTAACCCCTTCAGTGGATAGCTACCACCAGATACCAAACCACAGACTTCACCTAGTGATACCTGCCCACTCCCACGAAAGGGGGTATGTTGAAGGCGCCTATGCTATTATTTATAATGACATTTTTTATTGAATTTTCAAACAAAATAGGTACAGAACAACAACTGAGGCCTCCCACGCTCTACCTCATCTTCCCCATTGTGAGCCACCCTGCCCCACTTCACCTATTCAACTGCAACCATTTCCCCCAGATTTACTCATGTTTGGGGGGCAACCTCTGTCTATATACACCCGTTGCTCCATCGCACAGCAGTGGTTCATTCCCTCCAGCCAACTTGAGAGTCTCGGGCTGTTACACTTGCCCAATTTGCCGCTGTGTCTCTCTTTGCCACCCTCAATGCAGTCTATATCAGCTCCAGTTCCTTGCCACTGAAGCCCATCCCTCCCCGTATATGCAACAAACAAAACTTTGGGCAATTTGGCATGGGTTTCCCCACCGCCTTCCCCACCGTTTCCATACCCTCTCCCAAAACCGTCATAGTTTTGGGCAGGACCACGCAGTGTAAATGAAGGTGCTCTCGTACTCCTCACATCTAAGACAATGAGGGTCCCCTGCCCTCCCCATCCTATGGAGCCTGAACCTGGTGAAGTAAACCCTGTGGATACATTTGAACTGAACCAGTCTCAACCGTCTAGAACCCCGCCTCCCTCGCCAAACCCAACAGCCCAACCTAGTCCTCTTCCTCGATTAGTCCCAGGTCCCTTTCCCAGTTCTCCTTCAATTTGCTCATAGGAGCAGCAGCAAATTTATTAATCGCCTGATAAAGTGTAGTGACCACCATTGCAGGCATTTTCCCGTCCAGCAGGTTAGCCTCCATTGGGGACCGCTCTGGGAGGTCCCACTCTTCTCTACCCTTGTGACTCAAGGCATGGTGTAGCGGCATGCAAGTAAATTGCTCGTTGGAGCCCAACCCGTGGGCTGCCTTCAGTTGGACAAAGGGGACCAACCCTTTATGTTCAATAATATGTTTCATCCGATATACACCAAACGCAGCACACCTGGGTGGAAGGCATAATTTCCTCTCTTCAGGGAGGTCCTTGTTTCCGCAGATAAATGCTTCCCTTGTCACCACCCCCCATCCCATCGCCCTTAGGGTGGCTGTCCAAGCCTCCAATGCATGATGCCAGGTGGCGGAAGTACAGCCCTCCTTGGGTGCCCGTAGAGCAGAAGTGCTGGTGGGTAGTCACTCATGATATGTTTCTCCACTTGGATATGTGAGGCCCCCCACTCATCATAAACCCATTCATTCACTGCTTCTGTGAGGCCCAGTAATATGTTTGGATGTCCAGTAACCCTATCCCACCCTCCCTGACCCACCTCAACAGGGTGGACAGTACTTCTCTTGGCAGATTGTTCTGGAAGAAAGTGTGTTCGCCCGGGCCTATGTGGATTCCCAGATATTTAATTGTTCCTTGGGCTATGGTTAGTGGGCAATCAGGTGGCACTGCCTCCTGTCCCCCCCTCACCGGCAGAAACTCTGATTTGTCCCAATTCACCCATACACTGCTGACATCCCCAAATACTCTGATTAGTTCCCTTAGCACTGGGCCTGATACCCTGGGTTCCCTCATGTAGATGAGAATGTCATTGGTGTAGAGGGAAATACGGTCTTTCCTCCCTGCCGACCATCGGAATCCCTTAATTCTGCGATTTTCCCAGATCTTAGCAGCCAGTGTCTCCACTGCCAGGAAGAACAACAGGGGGAGAGAGGGCACCCCTGCCTAGTGTTAGGCAGAATCCTGTGCAGTGCCCTTAGGGACCACTACACACAATTAAGGCTACAAGTGCAATACAAGTTCACCTTTGGTACAAGCCTGTACTACACTGTTAAATTGGTAGCAGTAGCGGAGCAGCCCGACTTATCTCAAGAGCAATTGAGCAGTAGTAGAGATTACACAAAGGACTACAATTACTGTGACTCAAGCAAACAATAACTCAAGGTTTTTGGTTTAAAAAGTAAAAGTACATTTATTTCTAGACCATCTGTTCGTAAAACACTTCACTAATATTAATTTAAAACCACACGTAAAATACACTACACCCAACCAATTCAATTTGTGCAGCACAATTCAAGGTAAGTACCTTTGGATTTGACAGACCGGTGTTGTGAAACAGAGATGTTACCGGGGGTACAGATGCAAACACTTTTTGACAGTAAAGGCAGTTCGGTCTTACTAAAAATATGCGTACCCGGGGGAAGAAATGCTACCAGAGTTAAACCACACTTAGCACATGAATCAGCACAAGAGAGTTGGGGATAAAAATCATAGGCAATACTTTTGTCAAGGCAGATAGAATCAGAGGACACTTTCCTACAAGTGAATAAAAGTCAATAGGCCTGCGCCAGTGTCAAGTGGAACAGGGTTCCCGTTGTCGAGGATCACACGGTTAGTACAGTTCACGATTCGAGTTTGCCAAGAGTACTTAGATATTGTCAAAAGAGGAAGCAAAAGTTATAAGAGGGAAGGAAGATAAGGACAAGCCTTTTGTGAGGAGAAAGGGGTTAACCCCAGATCCTCAAGGTCAGACACAGTACCTTATTCAAGTGAAGAAGAGCTGGTGCTACGGCAGATGTTCCTGGTAGCTCCTGCAGACTGACGGTTCCTGTGACTTCAGTCGTGGAGAGAAGAAGGAGGATGTCTGGAGTGATCTGCACTACCCCTGGATGAAGCCAGCAGCAGCAAAACCAACGGTGAATAAAAGGTGCGCTCCTTTAAAACAGGAGAGGCTCTTCAGGTGGCTATCCGGACAACTACAGCTGTGTGAAGTGATTTTGACCAAGAAGAGGATCCTCTGCCTGTGGAAGATGAGCTAGTTGATCCCACCAGGCTCAAGGGAAGAAGACTCCGGACTGGATCTTCTCTTGTCGTTGAAGGGTAGATAGCTTAGGACTGCAGCAGGGCTCCACCGGGACTCGGTAGTTGCAGCAGCCGTCTTCTTCTCCGCTTCTCTTCGGTTCCTTGCAGTTCCAGTGGCGGCTCTCACTTCCAGCCCAAAAGTCCTGCCTTTTATGCGAAAATCCCCCATTCACACAGCCTGGCTGTCAATCTCACAGCAGGGGGGCTGTCCGGCCCGGACAACCACCTCAGCCAATCATGACAAAGTGCAACTTGGGTTTCCAAGGATACCCTGTGCAGGGGGTGACTACACCCCACCCTCACATTCAGGGCACCTTGATACCCAGGTGCCCAAAGGAGGGCTTCTTGAGAGAAGCCTGCCAAAAGACGGTGAACAAAGAAGGCAAACCTGGTTTGCCACGCAAAGTAAAACACAAGAAGGACTTTAACAAAAAGAAATGGTGAATAAACCCGACAGGAGCCAAAAGAAAGAGTATTTGATCAAGCAGGTTTATGTTTGAGGCCAATTTAATAGCCTGGAACAGTACCACGTTTATATAGTATAATCGCGGTAGAAAAGGTAGGGTAGATATCACTGACACCAGCCAAGTCTAAATGTTAAAAGAGCAAAACAAAGCTCAGAGAGGCACAGACAAAAATGGATAGGAGTTAACACTTTCCAGTACTCCATGTAAAATGGGGTGTACTGGGTCTGTAGTTTTAAATGACTATGTAAAGTAAATGGCAACTTTACCTCTTTTCTGGGGGAGTCAGCCCCAGAAAAATGGAGTCAGTGGGAAGTCACAAAGACAACCCTGTGTCACTGTACTGAAGGTGCTGTGCAACACATATAAAAGTGGGGTTCATGGAGTGGTGTCCTCCAGAGCCCACAATCACAAAAACAGTAGAAATACACATGGCAAAACACATGTAAGAGAGGGAAAAAGGCTCACACTCTTACCAAGTGGAAAAACTAAACTCCAGAAATCCAGCAAAGCTGCTGGGGGACTCACTAGGTGAGGGAAATTAGCCATAGAATAAGAATTCTCCCTAACACCTAGTACCTCTTTGTAACAGGAATTCCCAGGACTGCACCCCGTTCACCGTGACTCTAGCTGTGGGCCCTGCTTACAATAGCTTCATCCAGACCAAACCCCATCTTATGTAATACTGCCCACAGAAATCCCCAACAGACTGAGTCAAAGGCTTTTTCGGAATCCAAAGCCATCGGGGGCCACCAATCCAAAAGTGTTCGGCGCTCTGCATAGATTCATTCTCATGGCCCATCCCAGCAGGAAGCCACATTGATCCCTATGGATCAATTTTCTTAAAACTCCCAGGAGTCTCTTATCCGGTACTTTGGCTAGGATTTTGGATTCTCCGTTGAGTAGGGAGATGGGTCTGTATGAACCGCAACTCTCTGGTGGCTTCCCTTTCTTGTGAATTACTACTATAAAAGCCTGGCACAAGTCCTCTGGCAGCTGTTCAGCCTCCCTGCTACCACAAAACATCCCTAACATGGCCTCCCTTACTTGTTGGCACAAGGCTTTCCAAAATTCCATGGGAAATCCATTAGGTCCTGGGGTTTTACCTGTTTGCAGCTGTGTGATTGCGAGCTGTATCTCCTCCCTTATTGGTTCTATCTCCAGTGCCACTCTCTCTAGGTCCCCCACCATGGGCATATTGATAGCCACCAGGTAGGTCTCCATCCCATCCTCTCTTTTCCTGTCCCACTGCTCGTACAAGGTTTGATAATATCTCGCAAAGGCCTCTGCTTTATCCGGAGCTTGAGTTAGCAAGTTCCCTGCGTGATCCCAAATTTCCCTAACCTATTGGTTCCCTTCATCCCTCTTCTCCAAGCAGGCTAGCATCCTCCCGCACTTATCCCCCATCTCGTATGCTCTGGCTTTCCTATCCCATTCTTCCTCTGGCACATGCGTTGATCTCCATTGCGGTTGTTCCCCCCTTCCCCCTTTCCCGCAACCCTCCCTTCGCAACCTAGGCCCGCTACCCCTGCCTTCTATGCTACGTGCGTTCCCTCGCAACTCAGGCCCAGTCCCCCCGTCTT
This sequence comes from Ambystoma mexicanum, assembly GCF_040938575.1. Classification (NCBI taxonomy): domain Eukaryota; kingdom Metazoa; phylum Chordata; class Amphibia; order Caudata; family Ambystomatidae; genus Ambystoma; species Ambystoma mexicanum. Next base: position 648,389,105 of record NC_090922.1, on the reverse strand, counting down.
CGCGCCTGCACTCCCACATTACCTGTCCTGCTCCCCCCGCCTGTGCCTCCCTCTCAGCACTCCTCTGCATTAACTCTATGCACTGCCCCCCAGGCATTTTATTCCAGCGCTGCTCCCATGCAACTATCCCCCCTCCCCTGGCCTAGCACATAACTCTCTGTGTTGCTCCGATCGCATTAACTCTCTGCATTGCTCCCCACGCAACTTTTCCCAGTGCTGCTCACACGCAGCTATCAACGCTCCCCTGGCCTAAAGCATCCTGTTCTGCGTTGCTCCCCACACATTAACGCTCTGCATCGCTCTGTATACAACTTGTCGCTGCTCTTCCGGCCTAGCGCATCCTTCTCAGCTCCCAACGCTACCCATACCCTTTCCTCTCCTTCCTCTTCAGGCTCCCCTGAGCCGTGTCCAGTGCATTGTCCCTGCCTGTGCCTTGCATCCTACTTCCTTACATTCTGTAGCCACTGCACTGTTCAGTCCACTGTTTTGCATTTCACTACTATATTGTCTTTCCATTGCATTGTCTTCAATCCTCTGACTTACAGGCTCCTTGGATTACCAGTGTTTTTGTTTTATGGGTTAGTATTGTATTGTTTACATGCTGCATTGCTTGGATTTCTCTTCTTCCCTTTTAGGGCCCCTTTTGACCTCCAGCTGTGCATTCAGTACTCTACTTGCATTCTCATGCCTTGGGTTCCATTGTAGTGAATTGTGCTACATACACTGTCCTGTCCACTCACGCTAGGACCTTGCAAGGTCATAATGTTCTTGTTCTGTTGTACTTCTTGCTGCCCCTATTGGCGTTGGCCCCCCTGTGTACATCCCTCCTGTTTGCCCCTAGTGTGTGACCCACCTCCTGCTTGGGCTGCCCACCCTTACTCTCTGCCCGCACCCTCTATAGTGTTCTCTGTCTCCCCTATCTTCTCTAACTGATATTCTATTGACTATCCTATCCCTCTCACTAAGTCTGGTAGGAGGAAGATCAAAACAGACATCCTGATCTCCAACCGAGGCCTCCCTATCGCTGATACCTATACCAGCGCTTCTTCCAGACAGACCCTCACTGACAACCTCTTTGTTGTTCCGTCTGCAGGCCTATGGACCACACATATGGTCTCTGTTCTCTCTCCTTTTTCCTACTCTCCCATTAATGGTGGTACCCATTTGGAGGCCTCCCTGCCCCTTCCACTCCTCCAAGACCATCATTAATGTCTACTTAAATGGTACCATCTTGGTCCAGGGCCCTCAGGCCAATATCCTCCTTTTCGATAGATGCTTCCTGAGCCTTATCAACTTCCTTTCTTCTACTGCTATTCCTATCTACCCTTCTCTGGCTCCTCTGCTACCTCTTCCACCACCACCTCTCTGGCACCCTCTGCTTCTTCTTTGGCCGCTCTGCCGCCTCCTTCCTCTGCCACCTCTCCCGCACCCTCTGCTGCTTCTCTGAATACGCTGCCTTCTCCTCCCTCTGCCACCCCTCTGGCACCCTCTCCTGCTTCTCTGGCCACTCTGACTTCTCCTCCTTCCGTCACCTCTTTGGCACTCTCTTCGTCCTCTCTGACTACTCCTCCACCTCCTCCTTCCTCCTCTGTCCACTTTCAGGCTACTCTAACACTTCTGCGGCATGTATCCCATGCCTGTGCCCCTCCATGGAAGTCTCTCAAAGGTCAGAGTATGTTCCACGTTGCTACTCTTAACTCTCAATCTGCTATCAAACACCCATCGGGCATCTGCCGTCTCCTAAAAGAGCTTATTTTGAATGTACTCAGTCTGACCGAGACATGGTTCACAGCCAGCACTGTCACAAGCTTTGCCACTCTCCACCCTGATGGCTACAAGATCCTCTCTGGACCCAGAACCAGCCGTCCTGTAGGGGGAGTAGCCCTGATCTTCCCAGAGTAGTTCCCTGCTTCTGTCATTCCTACGCAGGCCTACTCCCTCTTTGAATGCCTGTTCTGCAGGCTCTCTATCTCTCCTGGCCGATCTATCACTGTGACCACCATCACCAGGAGGCTTGGCCAGGCTGCCCTCTTCCCCTCCGAGTGGGCTGACCTCTCCTCTTCCCTCTTTGGCTCTACCTCTCAACTTCTCCTCCTTAACATCCACATGGAGAATCTAGTCCCTTCTCTCAGCTCTTTCATGACATCTGTGACTCTCTCACTCTCTCTATTCCACCCTCTGTTCCAACTCATTCTGCAGGGCACTCCCTAGATGTTCTGAACACCTCAGACCTCAGCCTCTCCAACCCCCTCACCACTCCTCTCTCTTGGACTGACCACTTTCTTCTCTCCTCTAATCTGTCACTCTCTGCCCCTCGGGCTAAGCCGTCCCCATCACTGCCACCCATCTTCTCTGTCATCCGGCCCATGAAGTGTGTGTCACTGGAGGCTTTTGCTGCTACTTTCTCTCCTCCTCAAACACCTTTGGCTGACTCACACTCTAACACAGTCCTTTCCAACCTTCATCTATCTCTAACACTCTTGATGTCCTTGCCCCTGTCATGAGGATCTGTTTGAATCCCGCAGCCAAGTGCACCTCTTGGTTCGATTCTGAACTCACCCCCTTAAGGGAAAATATAGCGTGGCAGAGGAAAGAGGAGGGCATCAAGCACACCTTCTGAAAAACTGGCCTGTCACCTGCTCCAAAAGCAATACAGACTATCTGTCCTCTCTAAGAAGAGAGCCTAGATCCAAGCCTGCGTCTCGACGGCCTCTAACAACACAACCACACTTTTCCAAATCTGCAAGGAGCTGGCCAATCCTGCTGCAGTCTCTACCTCTCCTGTTCCCTCCCAGGCCCTCTGCTTGGCATTGGCATCTAATTTCCCCACTAAAACACAGGACATCCTGTCCACTCTCTCTCTTCCTTTACCTCCTCTGCCTCTCCCTCTACCTTTCTAGGCCCCTCCCTGGCCATTTCTCCTCTTCCTTTCTCCTCTGTTCACTGCCGTCGATGTTTCTAGACATGTCCAATCTATGAAAATCTCATCAAAGTAGGTGCTCACCTGCTCCTCCACAACCATCAAGGAGCACATCAACACCCTTACTCCAGCATTGGCTGATTTTGGCAATCACTCTTTTGCCACTGGAACTGTCCTCGTCCCCCTTAAGCACTCCCTTGTGCACCCCCTTCTTAAGATGTTTTCTGCTGATCCTTCCTCTCCGGCCGGCAAACTCCATCACTCCTTTCCTGGGCAAACTCCTGGAAAAGCTGTCATCTCCCAGCTTAATCTTCACAATGAATCTGTTGGCTGTCTCCATGACCAGGGGTCTTGCTTCGGAGCAGCCAGAAGCACAGAAACTGCTCTCCTGGACACCGGTGAAGACTTGCTCTACAATCTTGACCCTAACCTTCCTTCTGTCTTCATTCTCTGTGACCTTTACTCAGCTTTCAACACGGTCAACCATGCCATCCTGTTCAATCATCTCTGTGACAACCTGGGTATCTCTGGTCAGGCCCTTGCCAGGTTGACCTTCTTTCTCACTGATCAACCCTCCCAGGTCCAACTTGGGTCTTTCCTCTATTCTATATTTCTCTGTACGTGTGGTGTTCCGCAGGGGTCTAACCTCTCTTCTTTGCTACTAAACCACTACCTGGCACCTCTGTCCCACCGCATCTCTACCTTTGTCTCTAACTTTCAGTGTTATGCGGATGACACCCAGCTCTCCTTCAGGTTCCCCTCAGCCTCTACTGCTCCTTCTCTCATACCAGAATGTCTGTCTGCTATTTCAGGAATGGTGTAACTCCAACAATCTCTGCCTTAATGCCAGTAAGACTGAGATCCTCCTTATTGGGACTCCTGCTCGCGCCTTCCCTTTCTCACTCTGGCCGCCCACTCTGGGCACTCTACCTGCTCCTGCCAGTGAGGCTAACAACCTTACAGTCACCCTCTCCTTCTCTCCTCACATCTCTGACATCTCTAGGAAGTCATACTATCAGCTGCACCTCCTCAGAGGTATTCTTCCTTTTCTCACTTTCCCCCAGAAGCTCACTGTCGCCAGAGCCCTGGTCCTCTCTAGGCTGGTTTACTGCAACAGCCTCTTTCTAAATCTGCCTGCCTCTACTCTTTGCCCTCTACAACTTATCCAGAACAGGGCTGCAAGACTTGTCCTTCTCTCCAATAGCTCCCTGGGGCTGCAAGGATCAAGTTCAAGACCCTCTGCATCGTCCACAAGGCTTTCTGGGGCTGGTGACCACACTACATCCAACGTTCTCTACCTAAGCATCTTCCTTCTCGAGCTCTCCACTCATCCAACTCTCTGAGGGTCAAACACTTCTCCAGGCAGAGAGTGGGGGGTAGATCTCTATCCTCGGCTGAGGCCTCCCCCTGGAACAGCCTCCCTGCCTCTCTCAAACTTAAGCATGTCCATCTAAGTTTCTGGAAGCAACTCAAGCCCTTACTTTTCGCTTCCACTTTCTCTCTCCCTCACCCTTGTTGAGTTTCCTGTCTGCTGCTCATATTAGTTACCTGGCCACCCACAGAACTCACGGGATCAGGCTCCTCCACGACCAGTTAACCTTGCACTGCCTCCAGGCCTCCCAACCACTTACGTGACTGTATCTGCAACCCTACAGTCCCCTGACTCTCTGCACTTACTTACCAGTTACTTGCACTCTCCCCTCCTCCCTACCCCCAGGCACTTCTCCCCATCCGTCCCCCTGCACTTGCATGATCTGAATTACACAAGGCCTAGTAAGATCATTGTTTTGTCCTCCTTCTGTACTCCCTTCCTTATCTTGTCACACCTAGAAATACTTGTGTACAGGCGCGTTACAATTGACTTATCATACCATATAAATAAATGACTTATCATGTCCCAGTGGGCCACGTTGGCCTCATCCTCCACCACTGTGCTGAGTAGAAGGACGCTTCGGAGCATGGCCCTCCTGTTCTCCTGCCTGGGATGATCCACACGGGCTTCCTCTGCTGTGGCGGCCTCATTCTCCTGTTCCACTATCTGAAGCCTCCTGAGCCGCTTATTGTGCCCCACCATCGAAGAGATCTCTCCCCTCATTACCACATTATAGGCTTCCCAGATTGTCACAGGGCTACCCACCGATCCCTCGCTAAGCGTATAGTATTCCTTGGATGCCTGGGCAACCTGCTGCACTGTTTCAGGGTTACGTAGCAGGTATGCATTTAATCTCCAGCCTCTTTGGTGTCAGTTCGTCGTGACCTCCACTGTGACCACCAGGTGGGAGTGACCCAAAATGCCCCTCGGCAGAAAGGTGGCCTTGAGGACCCTACCTATATTCATGGGTGGTACTAAAAGGTAATCAATTTGTGAGAAAGTGTTGTGTGCATTCGAGTAAAAAAAGAATCCCCTTGTTGATGGATGCAGCTCCCACCATACATCGCTTAGTCCCAGTGAAGGTGTGGAGCCTCGTGTGGGGTCTAACCGGCCCTCCCATGTATGATGACCTGTCCCACTCTGGGAAGATTGTATCGTTGAAATCACCCCCAAGTATCGTAAGATCTCCTGCATGGACCCCAACAGGGATTGGATGTGTTTGTATGTGTCAGCTTGTAATGAGCGGGGGGCATAAATTGAGTTCAGGCATACTGACTCCCCATGTATCAAGTACCTTCCACCCTCATCCCGTACCACCTTCTCCACTACCATGGGGAGAGACTTCCTCACCAGTATAGCTACCCCTCTAGACACGATTGTGAACCCTGCGTGTTCCACCACTGCAAATTTGGACCGGCCCAGGAAAGCGCATTTCGTTCCCAGTAGATGCCTTTCTTGCATAAACACTATATCCATTCGGTGGGTTGATAGGAAGTTTAAGACTATCCCTCTCTTGACTTTGTCCAATAACCCGTTGGCATTCCATGACATGCAAGTCAGCTGGGAAGCCTCTGTCCCCCCAATCCCCTACTTAGGTCCCCCATCTGCTAGCTGTTCTGCATGGTGGTCACCTGGGAGCTTCCCTCTCATCTCGGCTCTCCCCTTTACATGTCCCTGTCTGTATCTTAACTCCCAAAGTGCCCCCCAAACTAATAACCCACTGATCCTCTCTCCCTATGCTTCCACCCAACTTGAAGCATCTGTCGCCCCAGAACAAGAAGTCAAACTAAGATCGTCCCAGCCCTCCGGCTGATAATCAGTGGGTGTGCTGCACACATCACTTCTCCAGCTCTGCTCCGGCTGCATGTCACTCATGTGCTTTGTCTGCTCCTGGTCGCCCGAGCCCGGGCATCGTCTCTGAGCCAGAGATACTGTTGTCCGCTTTTCAGTCGTTTCTTGATCCTGGTCCACTGTCAGGTCTGATTCCCTCCGCCGGCGTTGTGTTGTTCATTTTTGTTTAGGCCATCTTTGTCTGCCCAGTCCCAGGGCCCACCACCCGAAGGGTTGCCGGGAAGAGCATTGCATATTTGAAGTTGGCTACACAGAGCCTCTTTTTAACTTCCTCAAATGAGTGCCTCGCATTCTGAACCGCTCTTGTGAATTCCAGCTAGATTGTCACTTTGGCCCCCTTGACTGTTATTAGACCCTTTCTTCTGGACACCTGCAATATCGCATCCCTGTCTCGGTAATTCAATATTTTGGCTATAACTGGTCTTGGGTGGGCCTCCGGTATTGCTCTACTGTGGAGTTTGTGAGCTCGCTCCACAGAGAAGAATTTGGAGAGGCCAGTTGGTCCCATCCACTCGGTTAGTCTTTGCTTTGGGTACTGCTCCACTGACGGCCCCTCTACTTTTTCAGAAAGCCCCAGCATTCTGATGTTGTTCCACTGGGCCCTCCCTTCGGCGTCCTCCACCCAGCAGCTTCGACCTTTTCTGCAGCTAGTGGGTGTCTTTTTCCATGAGCTGCAGAACATCCACCATGTCTGATATCCTTTGTTCTGCCTCTCCCATCCTGGCCGATATCTTGTGCATGTCCTGCCTCATGAAGCTCACCTCCTCCCCCTCTGCGTCTACCTTTCTTTCCACCAAGGTCTTGAATTCTGTTATGGAAAGCAAAAGTTCTCACATGGAGGTTACCGCTCCTGCCTCCTCCCCTCCAGATCCCCTTCCACTTCCTGTCACAACCGTGTTCTCCGTAGGGGGGGGTGTGAAGGCATCCATTTTTGCTTGCATAGGGCCCTTTTTTCCTTTTTCTTTCGCTATGATGGTGCTCTCAAAACTGCACCATCTCTGATGTATCTGAGGCTTCCTCTTCCCCCCAGATCGTCTTCCCTCGTGTGGCTTTCAGGCCCTCTCTGCTTACTGACCCGCACTTTCCGTCTCCTTCTGCGCCTTCACTTTTAGGGGTCTTTTGTGTCTACGGTCCCCTGTGCCCTTCAGAAGGATCTTGGCAGTGTCCTCCGGAATTTGGGTATCGTCTGGGCCTCAGACCCCCTTGGTGGGTATCCGGCACCCCTTATTTGTTGCTTTGGGGTCTTCAGGTTTTGAGTTCTATCAGCAGCTGAGTCCTGTCACACACAGGACCTTCCACAGTTTGTATAGTTTTGTCCCTCAATCCACCACCCCTTGCATGGTCCGCCTTATGTAGTGGGTCTGGCCAGGTGCTGACCCCTGCAGCCCAGCTTGTTTGCTGCCCCCGCTCGCTGCCTTTACACCTGGCAATGATGGGTGGTGGGCTTACACACCGGCGCCCACCACACCTCTCACTTACTTGATTAATGTCCAGGCAAGCTGAGCGGGGCCCAAGCCGGACACCGCTGTTGATATGGGCTGTACCAATGTGGAGGGGCAGGCCCTGTCATCCCATTAATCCACCGGTAATGCCACCTGATCCGGGACTCCCGGGCTTTTGCTTCAGCGCGCCTCTGTGCTAGTGTCCCACTGCCTTGTCACTGGGCTCTCTGTGGCCTCTACTGCCGTCTGTTGGGGGGGCAGGGCCCCTGGTCCTCTCTCCCTGCAGCTCTAGGCTGGCCCTGGCCATACCCATGCCCCTCCATTGCCGCCCTTGGCCCGGACTCCCACTCCATCTTCCGGCTCCACCAGCGCTGACTCTCCCGCAGGGGTGGGGGAGGTGTACTGCACCAAGTACTGCTTGCCCTCCCTCTGCTGTACTGGCCGCAGCACTCCCGATCCCGGTATCCTTCACTGTATTGCTGCCCGGGAGACGATCAGGCCAGAGTCACTGCCCTGACTCCACATACCTCAGGCTGCCATCTTCCTCCCACGCCGGGCGAGTGCCCTCTCCCTACTTGTCGGTGGTCTCTCTTTGGGAGCGTGCACTGTCCTGTGTGCCCCTGCTAAGTCTTGGCTTCCAGGGCTCTCAGGAGCAGCGTCTATTTACATGTGGGGAGGTCAGAAAGCCTCCCCACTTGTGGTGCCGGAGTGGAGCTAGAGCTTCCCACGTCTATCTTGCCAACTTGTGCAACAACGCCCTCCAAGGCTCCTATGCTATTGAATACCTGCACAGTACCACCACCACCATGGCACATCCCACGCAGAGTGTGTGTGAGAACACATTTCACATGCTCACAAGGATACAACTGCTGACTTGCACCTCAAGCACAATACTTGATCAGAAACACACCATGACTTGTGTCACCAGCCACACAAGTGAAGCTAACATGTCTAGCATCACATATCCATGGGGCCTTCTCTTTTTTTTGTGTAATTTATTTATTTATAATATATACAGAAATACAGAAACATATAATAAATCAACAAGCAAAACTACAGAAAAATAATGCACTAAAACAAAAATTAAAAGAAATCGTTAAACACGTTCCAGATCTTCTCAAATGAAGACAATTTACATTTCAATTTGTAAATCAACTTTTCCGTCCTCGACAGGCTGTGCATCTCCTGGATCCATTCCTCGAAGGAAGGAGGGACCCGACCTTTCCACCCACGAAGAATCAGCCTCTTGGCCACAATGAATGCCCGAAAAATCCACTTTTTAAGGGCGAAGATGACATCATCCAACCCAGAATCATCACCCAGGACTACTGTCCTAAAATCAAGGGCACACCCTCCACCAGCAATCCTGACACACACATCACAGACCTTACTCCAAAAATCTCTGACCCTCAAACAGCTCCACAGCATGTGTTCCAGTGATCCAACTTCTTGAAGGCAAACCCAACAGTCTTTACTGTCAGACATGCCTCTCTTATGAAGTGTTTCAGGACACCAATACACGCGATTCAGGATCTTGATTTGTTGAGACCTTTCACTCAGATTCAGCGAACACAAAGAGGCGTTACCACACATATTCTGCCAAGCATCGATATCAATCTCAGATCCAATCCTCTCACTCCAAACTCTCCGTAAATTGTCATTATTTCGATAATGTTACACAATTAGCTTGTAAAGCCTACTGGCCAGACCACCACTCTTCCCACTGGAATCAGTCAGAAAGGCACTCAAATCCAAAGAGTCAGACCAGTCCACCTCACCAACAGCCCTCTTCAGGCATCTATATATGTGGAGTCTGATAAACCATCAAAATTCCATCTCTCTCTCAGCTCAGCAGCAGTCAACCACCGATCATCATTCCCCAAATCAGAGACCTGTTTAATATCCATCAAAAACCATTCAGGCCAAAAAACTGTCCTTGTATTATCTGTAATCCTTGGATTTAACCAGATAGAGGCACTCCTGCACTTAAATGCATCACGACCAAGCAATGACAAGACTGCAATCCACGAATTGCGCAGAAATGACGTTGCCAACATACTACCACCAGGAACCTTTGTATTAGTGGTCAACAAGGCTTCTGGGCCCAGCGGCCCATAGGCACTCGACTCCGCCACCGCCTAGCTGTCCAATTCACCTGTCAAAGATGGAACAAAAGAATGAGCAGAATAGGCCAAATGGTAGGCCTGAAAATTCGGTACCCCTAAACCACCCAAATGGACTGGAAGATGCAACTTCCATAGACTAAGTCTTGGAGGTTTTTTGTCCCATAAAAATTCCTGAACAAGACGGTCCAAATCATTCCAATAACAACTCTTAATTTTCAATGGAAGCATGCTAGATACAAAGTTAATCCTGGGTGCTGTATTCATTTTCAGGGCATTGACTTTACCCCATAGGGAACGATTAAGCAAAGACCACCTTTCCAAATCCAATTTACAATCTCGAATAACCACACTCATGTTTTCATCAACCATCCTGGAAAGAGGATACGTCAACAAATAACCCAAATAACGCAAGCGTACATCACACCAAGTAAACCCCAGCCCGTAACCAGAGTCTTATCACACCTATTCGACAGAGGCAACACTTCTGACTTCAAGCGGTTAATTTTGTAACCTGAACAATCATGATAATCAGACAAAATCCACATCAGACAGGGCAAGGACACTTCCAAGTCCTTCAGCACCAACAGGAGATCATCCGCATAAAGCCAAGCCTTTTGAACAACACCCCAACAATCGATACCTCAATCGCTAAAATGAACAACAGAGGAGAAAAAGGACAACCTTGACGCGTGCCGCGCTCCAAAGAAAAAGGTTCCGAAACCACCCCATTAGTCTTAACATCAGCCGTTGGTCTGGCATACAGAAGAGCAACCCATAATATGAAATCCTCACCCAGATTCATCCTCCTTAGTACTGAATACAAGTCATCCCAACTAACCCTGCCGAAAGCTTTCTCTGCATCAAGGGAAAGGACAGCGGCATCACAGCCCCTCCTATCCGCAATTTCCTTGGTCAGTAACAACCTCCTGATATTACTAGATGTACGTCGATTTTTCATGAATCCAGACTGTTCCTCATCAATCAAAGCAGGCAAGAACTGCACCAAACGCATAGCAAGGACCTTAGCAAGAATCTTATTATCGGTATTGAGAAGACTGATCGGACGATAACTTGCAGGAGGATTACAGTCCTTTCCTTTTTTCAAAAAAAACAAGATAGAAGCATGATTAGTACTTTTAGGCAATACCCCATCCAGTCTGCTAGAAACAAACATATCTCTCAAAAGCTCTAATGCCGAGTTCTGGAGGACCCTATAAAACTCACAAGGGAGACCATCTGGGCCCAGGGATTTACCCGCATTCATCCCTGAAATCGCACTTTTAATCTCATCAACTGTTATATTACCACCAAGAAGATCACGCTCATTATCTTGAATCTTAGGTAGGTTCAAATTGCCAAAGAAGTCCTCACCTCTACCAGTAATACCAGCCTCATTTCTATATAGATCCACGTAGAAGTCACGAAAAATGTAGTTCATTTTTTTCGAATCAAATGTAATTCTACCCTCCCGGTCAACCATAGAAGCAATTGCAGTCTCCAAGATCCTTTTCTTCAACCGGTATGCCAGCCATCTGTCACAACGTTCACCCTTTTCGAAATACGAACATTTAGAATAGAACAAACCACGCTCTGCCCTCAGCGACAAAAAGTCTTCCATTTCTTTTTAAGTTTTTTCAAAGCCGCTAATTTTACTGAGTCAGTTGGATCAAGCATCAGATCTCGAGAGATCCCACCAATACGTAGATCAAGATCTTGCCTTCTACACTCCTCCTTTTTCCGTTTACCACTAGACAGCCCTAAACAGACACCGCGCATAAAGCATTTAAAGGCTTCACACGTGTTCGCCACACTGACTTCTTCTCAGCGGTTCTCCACAACAAAATAGATGGCTTCTGAAACAATCCGCTCCAATATATCCTCATCCAATAAGATAGAGGTGTTCAGTTTCCATGAAAAAGTCCTCTCACATCGAAATTTAAGCCTCAAATGCATCATAACAGGGGCATGATCACTCAACAAAATATTACCAATATCACTTGAGACAATACTTTCCGACACATTCCCACCCGTAAAAAGCAGGTCTAGTCTAGAAAACACACTATGAGCACTAGAAAAGAAACTTTATTGACGTTTGTCCAGGTTCTCCAGACGCCACGCATCCTTCAAACTATGTTCCTCCAAGAGCGATCTAAGCGCCTGATGGTGATGATCACAACGTAGGACTCGCCTGACCTGACTTCTATCTAGCATCGGATCAACAACAGTATTAAAGTCCCCCCCAAAGTAGAATATTAGAATTATTCAAATCTAAAAGGGACTGCGCTACCATTCTAAAAAAGGAGCCATCATCTACTGTAGGAGCATACACATTGCAGAGTGTCAACAATTCCCCCTGAATCTCAACCAACAAGGCAATCATCCGACCATCGTTATCCGCACACTCTCTCAAAACTTTAGTAGGTAGTTTCTTCCGAAACAAAATGACCACGCCCCTTGACCTTGATGAAAAGGAAGAGCCATAAGCAGAACCAACCCACTCCTTTTCCAACCTAGAAATTTCATCCGCCAAAATATGAGTCTCCTGTAAGAAACAGATGTCAGCATGCATGTCCTGTAACATGTGAAACACTTTCTTTTTCTTTTGCAAATTATTGACCCCATTCACATTCCAAGAGACAACACATAGATCATTGACTGCCCCACATGTGCGTGAAGCCATCATTAAACCATGTAGGTCAAAAACCTCAAAAGCATTAACAGAACAAAAAAAAACTGAAAAATAACGCACATTTACATATAAACATAAAACAAAAAGTAAAAAAAAAAACAGAACAGATAAGACTGCGAAGTCTATTCAGCCCAAAGAACAATTTAAACAACATTCAGAACCATCCCCAGGACCTCTCCCAAGGGACCCAGAATCCAAAAATATCACATAAAAAAAGTAGTTAAGTCCAAATAAAAATTATTACCAGAAAAAGTGCAGAAGCAAAAACCAAGGAAGAAAAATCGCAAAAACACCCAAGAGCCTACAGCCCCCCCCAATAAAACCAAAAGAACATTTTGAATCAGGCACCAAACTGAATCTACAAAATAGTTGAATGAAAAAAATGTACTGTGATATAACATGCATCACACAAAAAAAAACCTAAAAAGTTGAGCCTAGTACTGTAACCAAAAATACATAAAGAAAAACATGCAAAAGAGTAAAGGAAATGCAGTGTAAAACCCCATATATGAGGCAGAAATCCGTAGTCATCATCTGTCATCGCTCCAATACACGTAAACATCCAGTTAGGCCAAACTTGGAAACCAAATCCCAAAACCAGCATCCTTGTCCCTTGTCCAAAAAACAAGATGATCCACAGTTGCTGCAACTGTCAACGCTGCCAGAATGCACTTGTCAGTGTGGCAGCCATAGGTGAGGGCCTTGCATGCAGCTCAAGAAGCCCTTCCAAGCGAAGGATGAAATGGATCAGATCTGTTACTAAAGCACTGCGATGCAAGAAACATGACGCTACAAAATTTCCCTTCAATCCATGCACCGTAAAACTTGCGTAATGATGCAGATGTATTTCCAAGCCCTTTTGAGAACATGTTTGTATATCGATAAGTGCACACAATATTTGCTTTCCATAAATCGTTCACCATAAGCGAGTGAATTGCACATGGGATCTGGTGCTGGGGAGATATCTGAAGTAGCAGGGTAGAACAAGCACAGCAGCCCCGAGGCAGGACTATGAACCCCCAGGGCACACTGCGCGTTCCAGCCTCCCGAACATGGGAGCTGGGGGCCAATCAATACCAGAACCTCCAATGGCTGCATCATATCCCCGGAAACCGTCTCCGGCCCATTCTCACATACCTCGTAGTGTCTGGGGACATGTCCTGGCGAAGACGCCATCCCGCTCCACCTCACAAGTTAGGCAGACTGTGAGCTTCACCAACTGCACAGCTGACCATGATCCAAGCGCTCCACTGTTGTGCGGCCGGCCCGGAAACGAAACGCCGGCCCGAACAGCTGACTTGGGCCTCGGACGTGCGTGGTTACGTCACAAAACTCCAAAGAAAGGTCCTTTACTCAAACAGTGGCGAAAGCTGCATGAAGCACGGACCGAGTCTCGAGAAGGAATCCTGAGCAAGACGTAAATCCACATGACAAAAGAAGGCAAGATGAAGTTCCAGGAGGATAGCTCAGTGGCAGCGTGCTCGACTTGGAAACAAGATGACACGAAGCAACACAGGTTCGATCCCTGGGTCCGCGCTTAGAAACCTCTGGGTATTAAGCGCGTTATAAATAACCTATCATATATATCATATATATATATATATTATGTGAAAAACCAAAACGTTAACTGTCATCCATACACGGCGCCATTTTAAAAGTCCAAACTTACAGTAAACATTGCAAAAATAAACACGTTAATAGAACAAAAAAACAAAATACCATGAGGGGGATGGTGGAGGGGGGCATAAGCAGGTCCCAGGTCACTCCATGGTAAGGGAAGACCCCTCTTATATGTTTCCAGCCACTCTAGCGCAAGTGCAGAATCTGTTGTGCTTTTCTCACCATCAGGAAAGGCAATAGTAAAGACATTATTCTTACTGAGAAAAGCCCTCAGTGCAAGCTGCCTGGCCAATTCTTTAGCCTCCCGAAAGGATCTCCTCAGAATCAGGATTTCCTTAGGAAAGTCAGGATAAACAAAGACAGCTTTACCTTTGAATGTAGCATTCCCAACCATCCTGGCAGCTTTCATCAAGCGTTCCTTAGACCTGAGATTCAAAAAAGATACCAAGATATGCCTTAGCTTTGACACTCAGGTGTTTACCAATCCTAAAGATGTTATCAATGTCCTCCAACTTGATAGTAGTGCAATGCAAACTGTCCCTAAAAACTTGAAAAACCAAGGAAGACAAGTCTTCACCATCATCAGCAGAGTCCTCCACACCAACCAATCTGATGTTTCTTGCCCTGATCCTCAACTCCAAATCCAGGCGCTGTTCCTTCTCTTTCTTCAAATCAGACCTCAGGTTATTGTAAGCCTGAAAGCTTCCTGCAATCTCAGAGCTCATAGTCAGAGAGGACTTTTCCAAATCAGTGACCCTGCCATCCAGCAGCCCAGTTTTCAAATTAAGCTCAGCCATAGTCAGCTTAATATCACTGACATCTAGGGCCACCTGAAGAATAGTCTTGTAGACATCTGAAAGGCTGGGGGTATCCTCCATCCTAGGAACCTGCTTGGGCTTCTTCGAGGCAGGGTTTTCAGTTTCACCAATCTTTTTCTTGGAACTCATTACAAATTCTTTATAAATATCTTCAGGGAGAGGCCCAGAGCAGTTGAGTTAAGCTGCTACTCCGCTGCCAGCCATTCTAGAATGCATGTATGAACTAGATTGCAGGCAATAGGACAACAACAACACCCTACACATGCTGCAGCAGCACCATTTGATAGGAATAAGTGAGCACAGTCCAGTCCAACACAGCATGAAGCTACGCATGCCACCTGGGACACCCCAAATAAGGACACCATGCATGCACCATGGGCCTACACATGGTCAACAGCCTCTGTTTCCTGATCTCTGCATGCCTATCAACTGTCTGCCACTGATTTATGAGGGGAATAGAAATCATAAGCATGTCAATCCTGTACGACCCAGCATACCCTTGCATGCACAACAGTGAAACCTGTCCTTTGCTCTCCCCATGTGATGCTGGGAACCCCATTCAACCCTGGTTGATGGTGCCACTGCTCAATCCATGCAATCAGCCAGAGCACCACTACAATAATGCCCACACCCGCAACTGCACCATCATTGAAAGGGGCTATGGTTCACTGGAGAATTGCTTCACCTGTCTGCACCGATCTGGCAGTGTCTTCATATGCCACCCAATAAAGGTGAGTCAAACAATTGCCTCGGCTGCATGTTGCATTCTGTGGCCACGAGGCACAACATCCCCATGCCTGATGATGCATTGAAGAAGGTGAGTCTGATGTTGAGGATGATAGCCTTGACAGATAGCCATGTGGGAAGGGTCAGCAGGAGTACAACATAGACTGGTTTATGCTGTGCGGCGAGCTTGTGCATAACTTCTTCCGACGGAGATGAGTGTATGTAGCCGGCCAAATGGTGCACAACTGACAATACGGACACCATACACAAATGCAGCAATTCTACTACCTAGATAATGGAGAGTGTTGAATATATTTGACGTGTTGTATATATTTGACATGACATGGAGGCATGCGTAGCTTCATGCTGTGTTGGACTGGACTGTGCTCACTTATTCCCATCAAATGGTACTGCTGCAGCATGTGTAGGGTGGTGTTGTTGTCCAATTGTCTGCGATCTAGTTCTTTGCTGGAGTAATGTGTATCCCTGTGAGTCAATACAAAAAGTACAAATACCCGTGGGTATGTACCGACTCTCTGAGCATTCCATTATTTAAAAAACCATTAAGACACAATCCCTTCAAAAAAGTGAATTAGGGAAAAATCTGATTTGTTAATAGTTTAATTCTTTTTCCTTTCATATAAACATTATTATCACAAAAGCAGCAATACCAAAAATACAAAAAATATAAAAGTACACATTTACCGGTACTAATCACCCATGTCTGTTTGCCGGAGAAAGATCAGGGTGAAGAACAATTAGACTTAAAGACTAATATAATACAATTTCATACTCTAAAAACACCAGGCAACATGTGTGATCTCATCCATGCAACACTCATCTCCATCACTCACAACCTCATTCAACAAAGACATTCATACATGTGCAACAAAACGCAGTTTATCGCTTTTTGGTTAAAACGAACCTGTGGGCCTAATCATTAGACCCTTGATGTCAGACATGATTTCCTTGTCACAAAGATACATCACTCTTATTTTATATTACTGGCATACATTTTGATCATTCCAATGTGCAAAATTGCCACATATATGTACACCGAAGAACTGCAAATTTCTCTTCACAAAGGATTTTTGTGTCGACTTGAGTTTCGGGCTAAGCTTGAGACATTTTTATGCCATAGCCCTCATCAGGACAAAAGGAAGACAGTGCATGTTCAATTTCCAATCACACTGATATTGGTTGTTGTGGTTTTAATCACTGGGTTCTTTGTTCCTTTCTCCACAAGTTCCTATTTCACATCACTGGGATGTCTTGGTCGTGTCATCTTTTGTATTGAGCTGCTCTCTTCCATTAGTTATGGTGCCTTTACTGTGTCAAACAGTTCTCACAGCTTTCCTATGGCCGAGAAAGGCTGATCTCAATCTTGGTTCTTGCAAATTTCGCCTGCTTTGAGGATCACAGACCGTAGTAGTTTCTAAAAGCCCGGCCGCCAATGCCACATCCCGGCTTGATTACACACTCGAATACCGAAATGGATCCGTGTTTAGTATCCCCAAAGTGGCTCCTCCCAAAAGGTGCGTGGGGGGATCTTTTCCTGCACTACTGCAGTATCTGTGTTTCCCCGGGTGTGCCTGGGATCAGAATCTCGTCCAGCTTCGCCACAATGGTCCATCTGGCTGTACACGTCCCTGTGAGTCAGCCATGTGAAACAGCACACGAGGAGGTGCCAGTACAGCATTAGACAGGTGTTACTGGGCACTGTGTGGTGGCACACAGAATTGAATGTATGTCTTTCATATTTTGAACATGGGCTTTAAATAACATGCTGCCATATGTACGATACCATGTGCATTTGTTCCTCATTCATGTTAATGACATTACACCAGCACATACATCCACAGGTTAGCCATAGAAAGGTGTGACATGACTAGCTCTATATGACCTAGAGTGTAGTGTATGGATGCCTATAGACCACTGTTGTCATACTGCAGGAAGCCACTCCATGTTGCCATATAGGCCGCTGTTGTGTGATTTAAAGGACATGCCACAATGTGCCATTCTAATACAGCAATGCCATGCATGTCGGTGATGTTGACAATTGGTCTGCACAGTCCAAATATATATCACTGGGACACTGTCCTTGCTCTTTTTGCAGCAAGTATTTATATGCTGTATGCAAAATGAGTGAGGATATTCATTGGATTCCTGTAGCATCCCACTATCTCTGACAGATGTCCATGGCTTGGGCATTCCATGCAAATCCATACGCCTATGGTTGAGGAATGGCTGGCGTGGTGGGAGTGGTGGGTGGTACTGCCACACCCATTGCAGGGTGGAGATCTCCTATGTCACAGGTGATACCTTAGGATTGCATCGGATGGTAGTGGTCACTTAAGGCTCTTTCCTTTTTCTTTTCTTCCTTGTGTCTACTCAGGCATGGATGCTGCTGAACCATGGGCCACCCTCCCCCCACCCAGTCATCAAGCAGTCTCTTGCATTTTGAACATGGTTTTGAGTGGGTGCTGCAGGCATTTCAAACTCGCCGTAAGTGTGGGAGTCTGATGCACAGCTGCATGTATCAGTCACCTCTGCCCTGCAGCACAGGAAAAGGTGGGCATTATTCCAGTAAGTGATGTCATGAAATTGATGCATTATCTCCTACTCATTTCTCATTTCCATTCACATCCTGCAGTGCATGCTGGGCTTATTGGATGTGTGT
Organism: Ambystoma mexicanum; assembly: GCF_040938575.1. Lineage (NCBI taxonomy): Eukaryota > Metazoa > Chordata > Amphibia > Caudata > Ambystomatidae > Ambystoma > Ambystoma mexicanum. Next base: position 648,370,861 of record NC_090922.1, on the reverse strand, counting down.
GGCATGTGGGATGTTGTCACTGTGTATTTCATCACTGGGTAAGGCACATTGGTCCTCATTTGAACATAGTGAAGTAACATGCATACTCACATGCTATATTTTTGTGGACTAGGGTTTGTGCATGTGTTGTGCGTCTCGAAGGGCATCCTTTTTTTCTTGTTGGATCAGTGCTTGTGGGTCCTGTGACAGGATGCACTTTCATCCAACACCACCTGATGGAATAGGTGCATGTCTTTATGGTGCTTCATGACGCATGTCACACTAAGGTGCCCTATGTGTACATGGTGTGTCACCTATCATGTTGCAGTTTGGGGGGCTACTTTGCCTTTGTGATCAACCACATTTGAATGTGATGTGCTTGTGTTGAGAAATGTGTTCATGTGTGCACACGTGCATGTTCCATCTCATGTGGTCACCATCTCCCCATGTGTAGATGGGAAGTCAGATTATGTGGACACAGGCGCCATCAAGGAGATGCCATGGTTGTGGTGTTCAGATTGTTGTCAGGTCTCACTATAAATGGTCACAGAGGAGTGTGTCTTGGGGATATGTGTGGTCATTCTGGGTCATAGATTGTTTTTTCACTCTCACACACGTTACCCAAGAGGCGTTGCATGAATATGTCCCATGCATGTAGTTGACTCACTCTCAGCCCCAGTCTCTACACCTCCAATTCTCTCAAGGACACTGACATTGATGACAGCCGGCACCTGGTTCTCCCATGGCAGCAGCTCCTCCTGTGGCTAGGTACGCCCTGTGGTGTTTTGCTAACAGCTTCTGGACACGCCTCTTGAGGTCCTGACAGCGCTTCTGGATCTGGGCCACCTTGCGATGTGTTGTTGCTACAGCATTGCCAATATGACCTTCCAGGTCGTATTGCGCTTGCATTGTGCAATCTTTAGAAGTCCAGGACCCAAGGGGTGGACATCTCCCTTTGTGACTTCCTCCACAAGGACCATAAGCTCCTCATCAGTGTTGGGCTGGGAAGGTGGCACGCTGGTGGTGGATCCAGGAGTAGGCAATTGGCTGATGGACTGGGGCTTGGAAGACAACAGAGGATGGATGTGGGGACTCACAAGGGAGGTTGTAGGTGGAAGTGTGTCAGTGGTGGTGCCAGGAGCAGCGGGTAGGATGTGCTCAGGGATTTGAAGGCAACAGCATTCAGATCTTCTGGGGGGCAAATATATGTCAAGGGGTCATGTAGTAGGGTAAGCAGGAGTTCATGGCGGCAACACCAGTCAGGCGGTCCTTGTGGGCAACAGCAGTCAAGGGGTCTGTGGGGCAACAGATGTCAGGAGTTCCTGGGGTCATGTGGTCCAGGGGACAAACACAGTTAGGGAGTCGTTAGCTCAAGAGTAGTCAGGGGTCCTGTGGGAAACAGATGTCAGGAATGTGTGTGTGCAACAGCTGTCAGTTGGCTCTAGGGAGCAGGAGTCAGGGAGATCTGGGGCAACCTATGTCAGGGTGTCGCAAACGATAGCATGGGGACTTTGGGGAAGGGGGTCAGGAATCCCTGGGGGCAACAGCAGTCAGGGGTTCTGGGTCTAACAGTAGTCTGGGGGTCTTAGGGATAGGGGGTAGGGGCTTGGGTCAACAGAAGTCAGGGGATATTGGGGGTAACATATGTCAGGGAACTCCAGGGGCAGGAGGTGTCAGGGAGTCCTGGGGGCAACAGCAGTCAGAGGGCCTTGGGGTTAACAGCAGTCTGGAATTCTGGGGGAAAACAGATGTCAGGAATGTATGGTGGCAACAGCAGCCAGTTGGTTCTGGGGAACAGCAGTAAGGGAGTCCTGGGGCCAACAAATGTCAGGGGTCCGTGTGGAAAGGGACCGGGGCGGGGTATGGTCCTGGTCAACAGCAGTCAGGGATCGTGGGGGTAACAAATGTCAGGGGTCTCTTGGGGCAGGAGGGGTCAGGGGTCCTGAGGGCAACAGCAGTATAGGGGGTTCTGATGGCAACGGCAGTGGGTCCTGGGAGCAGGCGGAGTCAGGGGGCCTGGCGCCAACAGCAGACAGGTGGTCAGAGGAACAGGAGTCAGAGTGTCCTGGGACAACGTATGTCAGAGGGTCCGGGTGGGAAAAGAAGTCAGAGGGCCCTGAGGGCAACACATGGCAGGGGGTCCTTGGGTAAGGGGATCAGAGAGCTCTGGGGGTCCTGGGGCAACAGCAATCAGGGGGTTCTGGGGACAGGTGGTTAAGGGTCCTGGGTCAACAGCAAGCAGGGGGTCTTGGGGCAAGAGATATGAGGGGGCCCGTTGGAAGGAGGGGACAGGTGATCCTTGGGGCAATAACAGTCAAGGGAGTTCTTAGGGCAGGGCGGTCATGGGCTCCTTGGGAAAGTGGGGATTAGGGAGTCCTGGTTGGAGGGGGGACTTTCCCCATCATCCCACAGTTGTTAGCCCTTGTTTGGGCTCAGTGCTATATAGTACGCACTGCCATGTCCTTCTGATACGTGGCTATTTGTGCCGACCAGGAAACGGATATGAGCCAGCACTGAGTACTAGTGTGGCGTAACCATGAGGCCTATACTCCCTGTATTTACACCTTACCTGGGATTCCAAGCCAGTAACTGTTCCACTTTGGAAACCCGCTTACAATTTTGAAAATTAGGCATGTACGCCTCGCTTATATGCTGGCATAGGTGTAAAGCTCATCTATGATGTGAAATACGCCATAGCGAGCATGAGCTCCAAAATTATCTGCTCTGATGCTATTGAGGACTTTGAGACCTAAGGGCAGGGGTTTACAATCTTTGGCTCTCCAGATGTTTTTTAACAACTCCAATCAGACCTGCACAGACCAGGCATTACTGAGTGATTATTGGAGTTGTAGTCCAAAATATCTCGAAAGTTGCAAGTTGCAGTCTCCTGTGCTACTATGTACTACTGCTACAGTTCCATGGATTGCTTGTTGTTGTACACTTTTAGTACTATGCTGGGCAACTCTCTAGGCTTTATATGGATTTTTAACACAGAAGGGGATTAGACAGATACAATTACTCTCCCATTGAATACACAGAATTATTTAGAAAACCCCACCAACATCCAGGGGACAGTGGGATCAGTGGAACTCATATTCTCTAAGGTCACCTAAGCCAGCCTCCACCACTTACCAATGCAAACCTTTGAAGAGGTGTCAGAATACTGACATTGAGCTGGGAATGTATCCGTCTACTTCACTATTTATAAAAGAAATCAACTTGAACCCAGAATATTTGGTGAAAATAATTCCTTTTGGTAAACATTTGAAAACTCACCGCTTGAAAGACCAACCTGTTGCTTGAGGCCAGAACCCACTTTGGGTATGGTGTACCATGAGGCCCGCCTAAATGGCAAAGGGTATGGCTGTTCATGTATTGCCATTGTGGACTTTGCAAGAGGTGAGTGAGTGTCAGAGTACAGCAGGTCCCATAAAACAGAACGTTAAGTGATACAGTATGCCATGTCACCCTCTGCTATGGACGAGGTGGACATCTAGATGATTTAACTTGACTCAGTTGCCAAACCAGTCACTGTTCAGTTCTGATCAAAGATTATTTCGATTGTATCATAACAGCCATGAAGCATACATGTCATGCACAAACATAAGACATCAAGAAAAAAGAACCATAGAAACACAAATGATATATGAAATGACTACTCTCATGGTTCCTAAACCCTCCTATCATGATGAGAGTCTTGCAAAGCTACCCTAATAGAGATTGTTTGCCTTAAATAATTGTGCACAGCCCAAGAAAATGCCAAATCTTCTATCAAAAACAATGTAATAAAGCTGATCTAAACTGCTTAAACCCTCTACATTTAGCAAATAAATGGTTCCTTTTCCGATTAATTTATGAGCAGGACAAAACACACACACATTCCAGACGGTTTCCAGCTCATTTTGGCAAAAACACATACTGTGTCTTCGACTCCATGTATGTTTTACAGTGTTATTTGGTAATATTAGCCCATGGGAGTGGTAGGTAAAGCCATTGGCCGGAGAAGTTACACATCAGCCAAGATTGGATTCCTGGGCCTTCAGAGCGGAAATCAACAAGCGGGCCATATCAGGTTTAGCGAGTTCAGAAGTTTCATTGAAACATGCCTCTAGCGGAAGTATTTTTGCTCTGGCCAGACTCTGGCATAGCAACAGTTTCAGGGTTTTTAAACCAATGGCTATCATTGGTATCGCACCAAAAGCTTGTAAATAAAAAGCAGAATTTGCTTTTATTGTGCCTTTGGCTATGTAAAAAAAAACATAGCCCACAATGCCGAACAATGGGAGCAGGGGTTACAGGGGTGTCCCCCGCTATACTATTTCTGCATTATGGTCTGTGGGGATTGCTGGGGTGTCCCCCGAGTACATGAAATGTAAAGAGGGTGACAAAAAGGCACATTCAGAAAATCTCGAGTTACAAAATGCGAGAAAGTCGGCTCTGCTATTTTGTAACAAGCTTTTCCAATGCGGTCTTTTAACGTAGATCCCTATCACTAATGAGCACTTCTTCATAGAATCTTGTTTCCCACTCTGCACCTCCAGGCATCCTTGGTTATCGACTAAGACCAGCTTGCATGGCGTCTGCTCAGTTTGCCAGTCAATGTAAGGTTGGTGCCACGGTGAACAAATTGGCCAGATATCCCAATCACGGCTCTCTTGAAACGTACAAGACAGGAGCACTTCGGGCAAGAGCAAGCAAGGTCCGACCGAAATTATTTTCTATTATTGGTAAATGTTGCAACCAAGTCTGTAACTGTGCAATAGCCCACTCTCCTCCCCAAGGCGCCGGGCATCGACAGGATAATGGCTCAGTTTTACAAGGAATGGGGCCCAGAAGTAGCTCAACACATGCTGGGGGTCTGGGAGGAAGGATTGTGGTGGGACAATTCCCCCCCACAATGCGGGAGGCAGTGATAATGCTGATTCTCAAACCGGGAAAGGGCCCACTAGACTGCCCCTCTTATCACCCGATCTCCCTGTTGAATCTAGATACAAAAATATTCGCCAAAATGCTGGCGGACCGTCTGCTTCCACATATCGCATATATTATTCGTAGGGACCAGACTGGGTTTTTCCCTGGGAGGTCGACCTCTTTAAATCTTAGATGGCTGTTCGCAGTATTGGCCCAGATAGACCCTAACATGCAGGCAGATGCGGCACTATTAGATATGGAAAAAGCATTAGATTCTGTTGAATGGAACTACTTGTTCGAGGTGCTGTGTCAGATACGGGTCCCTGCATAATACCTGAAAGCAGTGCAATTCCTAAATGCAGGCTTGTGCGCCCAGACAAGCATCAGTGGTATGTGGTCGGTGCTATTTAGCCTAGAGAGGGGCACCAGACAAGGGTGCCCGCTCTTGCCCTTATTCTTCGCCATCCCAATCAAGGTGCTGGCAAACAGGTTGCAGAGATTTCACGGCCACAGGGGTCTGTCTGTGGGAGGGATTCGCGAACTAGTTTTGCTATATGCGGACGACACAATTATTTATAGCAAGAACCCAGACGTCAACCTAGCACCGTTAACGCAGGAAATAGCTGCTTTCGGCGAAGCCTTTGGACTCAGATTAAACCGCTCTAAATCCTCTGTTTCCTCTGAACGAGGCTACCATCTGCCGGCCAAACACTGAAGGTTGTGGATGGGAGCAGTCTGCAGTCATGTACTTGGAGGTCAGTAGGGAAGCCCAATATCTACTAGGGGACAATCACAGCAGCTACTTGCACACCCTAAAAGCTAGTGTGGACAGATGGTGTAGGCTCCCACTCACGCTCATGAGCAGAGTAGCTGTGGCTAAAATGATAGTAATCTACATGTTTCAGAACATCCCGGTATGGCCGGGGGTGAGCTACTTCCGAGAAGTGCGCTCCCAACGGATCAAGATAGCCTGGTACCCAAAAGCCTGACGTATAGGATGGGAAATATTAGCCCTACCATGGGAGAAGGGGGGAGTATGTGCTCCTGACGTCGAAGTGTATTTCCTAGCAGCTCAGTTATCTTTTGCTAAATTCTGGATGCTGGGCGCGCCGCAGACTCCACATGTGGGCATATAATGGAGTTTGGTGTATCCCTACTCCCTTCAGGGAGTGCTGATATCTGGCAAATTTGCATACAGATGTAGAATTGACCTGGTAGCCTGTACGGTGCACTCCTGGAGGAGGGCCCTGACGCGGGTTCCAACGTAGACTACAGTATTTCAGGATGAAGGCAGCTTTTAGGATAATGTCCCCGGTAATCCCAGAAATTCTGCACACAACACCGCTGTTGCAATATATCAGAAGCTCCTCTGGGTGCAGAGGAGTGGTTTCAACAATAAATAAGATTATCCAGGCAGACTCACCCCATGATTCCCTACACTGCAAAAGTAAGTGGGAAGAAGACTCGGAGGTGACCTTCACTGACAAACAGTGGGTGGTGTTGTGCAGAACCACACACACAGGAGCATTCAGCTCCAGACTGCAGCAAATCCAATTTAAGACCCTCCCTAGGGCATATGTCTCACATGCACAGGTGCATAAATATGATAACACTAAGCCAGCTAATGGCCCAAGATGTAACAATGAACCAGCAGACATTGTGCATATGCTGCGGTCATGTGATAGGCTGAGACCCTACTGGGAGTAGGTGACCGGTATCATGACAGAAATGTTGGGGCAGAATGCTCCATGTACAATGTTATGTTGCATGTTCGGGTGGTCACCTGAGGTGCCAAAGCGGTATGACAAGTTATAAGCGACCTGTATGATAGTAGCTAGGAGATGCATATTGATGAAATGGACAAACACAACCCCCGTGGGGGTGAATAAGTGGCTGAAAGACCTAACCTGGATAAGTGACGCTGACAGAGATTACGCAGGCCCAGGCGGGCTGCAGAACCGGCCCAAAAGCATTTGGGACCCCTTCACGGCTTACCTGGTGGCACACGATGATGCTCAGATTTGAGAGTAGACATGAATGAGATGGGTAAATAACTGCCACACTAAGAGCCTCAACCAGAGTAGAGAATGTGAAACATTTGAAGGGGGCCTCACGCTCGTGCTCTACCCGATTGTGTATCTACCTCAAAAAAACCTGTGCAATAGCCCCCACTTTAAGCTTATATTCATTATTCATAAGCCCAATTGGCTGGACGTTTAAATTATAGGCAAAGTGAAAGATATTTCATGTAGCATCCTAGTTGCTTGTTTGTTAATATGAGGACAGACGCTCATATTTCCGGCAAACCATATTCCCAGATGATCAACGACACAGACTTCCACCAACATGATTCCATCAGCGAGGAACACTCTTCAGGTCCATTGATCTTTTCCCAAAATAAACACTGATTTTTGGGGGAATTCATCATTAGATGTCTTTCTGTGATAAAGGTGCCATATTCACCTGCAGAATTCTGTAATGCTGTGTATTTGCTTGCAAGATAAACAAGGTCAACAGCATATGCCAGGTGTGATAGTCTTCTGGTGCTGAATCATCAAGCATCCTATGTGGCCTGCTCTCCAGTTCTAGGCTGATTATCTGTAAAGAGGATATCTTGGCACAGTTCATAAACCAATTGCTGATTGTTTCTGCACCATCCAGCTTGGTGCAGCTCACCTGAAGGCCATCTGATCTGCTAGGCCCTGAATAGGGAGAGTTGTGGAATTCCACAGGTTAGCGTTTATTTCTCAGAATACTCAAAATGTGCATCTAACCAGAAGTGGGGCACCCGAAGAAGCCCAGAAATAGATGCATGGTTAAACTTGCAATGTAGGGATGCAAACTGAAAATAGAGGCCCATTGCCATGGTAAAGTTCACGAATGAGAAAGAGTGTGCTGAATAGTACCCAAGGTATAGGGGAAGCCATTTCTAAGACAGCACATGCTATTGCGGTCTTGGCTAAGGTACTTAATGGAATTATTTTAGGGTTAGCTATGATTATTTGACCCATGTTATTAGCTCTTATGTGATATGTTCTGCCTCTGCTATTTAACATGTATATATCATATAAAATATCTGTGCAAAGGCACACTTGGTTTGGCAGCGAATGTAGACGGGGTAAGCATATACTTTGAAATGCCCTGAAGACCCCCTCTTGAGAAAAGACCCACACTTATCAGAAACTGCATAAGGATTATAATATATTGGTAAGATTCAAGAAGAGGGAAGAGGAGCTACTGAACAGGAAACACTGCATTTATCATTAAATAATGATAATCAAGCTTCTGGAAAATCGTGACATATGCCCTCAGGATAATCAGTTTGATCTTTAAATCACAGTTCCAGAGAGCACTTGGTCTAACCATTTTCAGAAGCTTTACAACACTGATAGAGTCCAGTCTTCTTTTCCTGTACAATCGGCACCATGTGCATAAGATCAAGTTCTAGTCAAGCTGAGGTTCACGGAGGGGGAGGTTTATGGAGGGTGAAGTTTATGGAGGGTGAGGTTTATAGAGGTTGCGGTTGGTTTACCCCTTGAGAGTGAAAGATCTGGAAAGGCACCCAGCCCTGCTCACTTGCGAGTTGATGTGTTTAAGATGGAACCCGTTGCCTGGGTGCCCATTTTGACCAAACCTTTTAATTCTTTTATCATAGTGCATCGGATTTCCAGTTCTTGGTGTTCTGCTGAAATTCTGCGAATATTGAAAAAGATCCCTGAAGCGATCCACCTCATTACTGGCCATGTACCTGCCGGATTGCTTTGATAAAGTCTATGCCAACACGCTCCTGGAACGACTGGAAGAATCTCTCACGCATTCCAGCGGGTTTTAAAAGTGGGGTGTGCACCCTGGTCTATGCTTTCTGGTTTTCCTTATCTGTCCAAAAATATGTAGGACTTTTCTCAGAAGGGAGCTGTTTATCTGCTGTTTGTCATCATGAAATCGAATTTTGATTTTGTCCAGAGACCACTCTTATGGAAAATACTAAGGGGGCATCATATTGATCCTCAACCCACAAGCAGGCCTTAGCTAGATGGGACCATGGTGGTGTAGAGCGGACCCACCCATTTCCAGTGAATGTTGGGGGTTTTCTAAAGGTGCATTTTGCTGCCCCTTCTGTTTGACCTTTTTATTAATGATATTGCCCCAACATCCTCTCAATACCATCATTTCAACATTTTAAAGAATGCTGGAGAGAAAACGTTTGGATGCATTGTATTTTATTTTGTGATCTGTCCTTCCATGAAATCATCAGCATAGCTCTGTCCAGAAACCAGGTTCCAAAAAAAGCCAACACATTACAACAATTTGTATATTGAAAACATAATAACAAAGCAGCATGAAGTCAATAAAAAAAGCAAAAAATCCTAATTAGCAAGATGAAAATACCAAAAACCTTCCAGTCTCTGTCAGTCATGAATATACCGTATTATCAGGTCACAGTTCCCTCATAGGGAACGGCTAAGGGCTCTTTTTGCAGGTGACACGGTTTTATTAACTAAATCTCCAATGGCTGCGCTCTGAATCCAAACATTTGGTCTGCAATACTCTATACAACTTGAAAATGATAGTAAAATACACGAGTGGTAAACTTACAGAAGATGTAAAACAGTGGTGTACACATGCCTCTGAAGAGCTTCTGAAACAAAGCAGGACATAGTTAATATTGAATGTGTGATCCTCCCTCTACCATTGTTGGGTAGGATATCATATTTGGAGCAAAGAAAGTGCTCATGCATGCTAGCACTGTACACAAATTCCAAATTCCGTTCTTAACACTGCAATCGAACACTATTAAAACAGTAAAACACAACATAACACATCAAACAGAGCAAAGATCTGCACAGGTTCCTGCATCTAAAATATAATGGCCACAGAAACAAACCCTGGAGAGGTACACATCAACAACGCCTACTCCTCGAGATCATTCTGCCAGGAAACATGAAACCTGCCAGCCACATATGCAAGAGTGCCCGGGTGTACTTCCTTGTATGTGGGATTTTCCTCCTGAAACTAATATGTTTGTCCAAGTGCACCCAGTGAAGCTGTTGTCACAGGAGTGTCACACGCTTAAACTTCAAATCCCACAGATCCATCCTTGCTGTTCTGTGTAGGACTGATTTAAGGGGTCAAGGGTAAAAAAGAGTTTACAGTCCAAAAGTAAAGCCACAGATTGTCCTCATGGTGGCTAAATATGAATATTCTCTCTCATGGCTATTCCCTGCCTCTGCGTCTGGAGAGGAAGCCTATGGCTTGATCCAGCAAAGAAAAGGTAGTCATTCTGGAAGGGATTCCACTTTAACAGTGCTTTACATCCACTACTTGATTACCCCCCATTAATCCGGCAGCCAACAGGTATCAGATACAGAAGACACCCGCAGATAAGGATGTGAGTTATCCACCTGCTGATGCATGAAGATGTCACCATTGGCAACCAAATCCCTCAACAACTACACTTATAAATTAATTAACATGGAGGGCTGGATCACCCGTTATGTCATGATGAAGGGAACCGCGCTGGTACAGACACCGAGCGTGGTACTTGTATGTTGGTAATACATTAATGGTTTCAATGGGACACGCTTAAATTGAACATCTGAAAAACTGAGATAATATCACTGTGTATGTTACCTGAAGAGTGTTGTGCAAACATCTAGCATCGCCTACTGGGACATTGGCCAATTCCAGTGATCATAAAATATAATTAATTAGCACATTAGATATCATTATCCAGGGGCATGTGCAGAGCTATCCAATTGGTTACTGTAGGTTGATGTGTAATATCACATCCATATCTGCATTCTGGGCTCGCTTTTTCTCCACTGTGCATTCCTGAGATATAGATGCATTTTTGAAACAGTAGAAAGTGAATATTTTGAGTTTGTCTAATCAGATTTTCGAAACATGTGTGTCATGCACCATTTTCAGCTATGCTATAGGTTTATACAAAACATCTCTCAATCAAAGTAGACAATTTCAGGATAATGGACCAAAGAACATGACATTTTAGCGGTTTATGGAAACCCTTGGCAAGAAACACATTTCTAACACCCCTTTCTGCTTGAAAACATTCATCATATTTCACCAATTATGGCACGTGTGTTCTGATGTGTTCTGGTTTAATATTATGCATGCCTGGAGGAAATCTATTCTATGACTAAATGAACTCAAGCTACTATCACACCCACCGGGCCCTTCTGCATACAGTAGCCTGCTGTTGACCTTAGCCCTAGACTCTATCTTCTGTATCTAAGCATAAAGGCATTTAAGGAAAAGTGCTGCACTCAGACATTGGGCCTCTCAAGCGATTATGGAGGGGAGGGCGACCTTTATCAGCACTTAAAACCGAGTTTAGGTGGGCACATCTAGCCTTGCCAGCGTATAAGCCTCTCGACGCTGACACCTCTAACAACAAGCTCCCATATACGGAAAGAGGGAAACAGAAAGATTGATTAAGAGGTACTGAACCCATAGGCCCTGAGAGGTGGCGCTCCATGGGAGTGATGGGAATGGAGATCTTACTCTCGCACCAATAATCAGACCGACTCAGGAAGTTGGCAAAACACAACTGTTTTTAATTGCAATTGTCTAAAACAGGGAGTACAATGGGGGTCAACGGACAACCCACAGCATACATCTCCATGATTCACATGAAATGACAGTTATATAGCAAAAACTCATCATAGGTGAGGTCATACTACGTGGCAAAATAAGAAAACCTATGTGAGATTGTGGTTGGCTTAAAGAGAACATCTAAGTATACTTTCTATGGGGTATGGGATTGTGATTGGCTCTCTAAGGTCAGATGGATAGCTATGCCAACCCCTAGTGCAAGTCATCTTCTGTGTCATAAAAATAAACAATGTTTCATTGGCTTTCAAACTATAGAGCTCTTTGCTACATGGCCCTCTACAATTGGTTGGCACGCTTATACCCTTCTGGAATATTGTACTTGCTAGACGCATGCAAGGTGGTACCCCAGGTGCTGGAGGGTTGGACTTGACCATGCCTACCCACCCAATTAGCCCAACACCCATCATTACTCCTACTGTCTGCCATTCAATTAGTCCTTTAAACTCGGCCTTACAAAGATCACTGTGATAAGAATAAAAGGGAGTGTGAGCATGGTCTTATCTTCTGGTCTCGGTGCAGCTCACCCAAAGTCTATTTTCATCTGACCATGTAACAGGAGACTGTGTTTTGAGCTCCTTCTTTGCATTTAACACTATTAAATGACTAAAACCTGGCACTTCTAATGTTTTTCTATTGCTCCTCAACAGAAGCTTGTCTCGCTTCCCACGTTCATTGTATCTTCTCAAATAGATAACCGGTTTCTTGGCTGCCCCAACCCTTGACACTGGGCCAGACAACCTTTCTCGACTCGTCCTTCGCCATCAGCTGTTTTCTTTAACTGCGCTACACTTTCAGCCCTTCTGTTCATGGGGTCCTAGTTTGCTAAAATGCGTCATGGAACATCCAGATTCTATATATATATATATATAGATATATATATATATATATACATTCACTGAAAAAACTTTGTTAAAGGGACGTTATGGTTAAGTTGCGCAGCTAAAAACCTTTCAAATTCAGTGAAAAATCTTTGTTAAAGGGACGTTATGGTTCCAAGTAAAACCGAAAAACCCTTGAAATTCGCCAGTTATGGTAAGCTAAGCAACCATAACTCGCGCCACCACCGTGCACTGCTAAGCCTAACACCCAGGACATCAAAGATGACATCACAAATGTCATTGATGATATCACTGATGACATCACATGTCTGACTCCCCCTTTTTTTCCTTTTCTGACATATCTAGGCTACATGATTTTCTTCAGTAACAGTCAGGAACTAAAAATTGTAAATGTACTATATTCGTAGACTTATCCTTCAAGTATGTTCTTACAATAATTCCCTTATGGTCCAGTCATATCATATGAAACATATACATAGGGGAAGACACAACCTTGAAAGACAGCAATCCTTTTTGTGCATTAAAATTATCAGTAGATTTATCAGCACTTTCTGTTAGTTTTGATGTTTTTTTTTATTACTGTACTTTCCCTGTATATACTCATATTTCTATATGTTGTACTCACACTATTTTCCTTAGGGTCCAGACACATCATGTGATATATATAGATAGGGTAAGTAACAGCTTTGAAACAGAGCAATCATTTCTCTGCATAAAGGTAATCAGTTAGGTTATGAACACTTTCTTCTACTATTGCTGTTTTCTTTTTTCTTACTTCAATTCCCTTGTATATATTCATATTTGTATGTCGTGTTGTCTTTTTGTGATTTGTCTATAATAATGCAATTATGTAGTAAGTGGGTTTTATTACCTATTTATCAAAAGTTTCACTGTACGCAAAACTGTAATATGAAAACAGTAATAATTTCACTATTCAACATGGCAAGCTTATGAATATTGCACCTCCATCGTGTATGCTGCACGCAATGCCTATGTTTCTACATGAGTACCTTAGTATACTGGATGGAACTTCATAATAGAATGCTATTTAGATCAATGCATTGCTTAATACACTGATTAGCACTTGATATTTATTCCAATAATCTTTGACACTTTTTTATTAACATTACACTAAGAATCCCTTGTATAGACTTTTCATGAAAGGTAAATGCACATGTGATGTCATCAGTGATGTCATCAATGACATTTGTGATGTCATCTTTGATGTCCTGGGTGTTAGGCTTAGCAGTGCACGGTGGTGGCGCGAGTTATGGTTGCTTAGCTTAGCATAACTGGCGAATTTCAAGGGTTTTTCGGTTTTACTTGGAACCATAATGTCCCTTTAACAAAGTTTTTTCACTGAATTTGAAAGGTTTTTAGCAGCGCAACTTAACCATAACGTCCCTTTAACAACGTTTTTTCACTAAATTTCATAGGTTTTTAGCAGCACAACTTAACCATAACGTCCTTTTAACAAAGTTTTTTCACTGAATTTCTTAGGTTTTTAGTAGTGCAACTTAACCATAACGTCCATTTAACGTTTTTTCACTGAATTTCATAAGTTTTTTTTAACACAACTTAACAATAATGACTTTGACATTATATACATGTCATATGGAACTGACTGAATCTCTTCTACTGTACTTGATGTCCGCGAACTCATTTAATGTTCGCGGACATGTTCGAAGAACAGTACCACTACCTAAAAACTCTGGGGGGATATGTTTGACTGTTATACCATAACATAGGAACATTTACCAAATTCAAAAAGGAGCACACAAACACATTATCAGGGTAATTCATAGAATTTCGCACAAAAGTGGCGCACGCGGCTGGCGCACAGTGTCCCCGTACGATACACTGCGCCAGCCGTGTGCGATAAAATCCATTTCATCGCACAGCGTATTCATGGATTTTAGCCTCCAAAACCATCCGTGGCTCAGAGTGGCGCAGCGACCCTGCAGCAGCGCCAGTTACACCACCAAGAACGCCCTCGCGCAAGGAAAAGCCATCAAAATCCACAATTCATCACAAATGTCTGCGCTAACCCTGGACCAGTTCACAGGGCTGCCAAACAGCAAACGCCAAGCGAGGAACATGTATTTCAGGGGTTCGCGGGAAGTTTCACAGGCGATTGTCCTGGGTACGTGTATATCAGGGGTGCGCGTGAAGTAACACACGCGATTCCATCAGGGCATGTGTATTTCAGGGGTGCGCGGGACGTTCCACACGCGATTGTCCTTGGTACGTGTGTTCCAGGGATGCGCGGGAAGTTTCACACGCGAATCCAGCAGGGTACGTGTATTTCAGGGGTGCGCGGGAATTTCCAGACGCGTTTGTCCTGGTTACGTGTATTCCAGGGGTGCGTGGGAAGTATCACACACAAATTCAGCAGGGTACGTGTATTTCAGGGGTGCGCAGGAAGTGTCACACGCGATTCCATCAGGGCACGTGTATTTCAGGGGTGCACGTGAAGTTTCACATGCGAATTCAGCAGAGTATGTGTCTTTCAGGGGTGTGCGGGAAGTTCCACACACAATCGTCCTGGGTACGTGTATTCCAGGGGTGCGCGGGAAGTATCACACGCAAATCCAGCAGGGTACGTGTATTTCAGGGGTGCACGGGGAGTACTACACATGAATTGGCCGTGTGGGTCCTCCCAGGTGTTCCCTCTACACCCTCCACGGCCCCTGCAGGCAGCCCACACCACAGGGGACTACCCTGCACCCCTGCTCATGTCCCGCAGGCAGCCCATCCACCATGGGCATGCCCCCCATCCCTGCCACATGTCACCTTGCACTACTGATCAACAACGCATGTCTCCCAGCACCCTCACCCCCCAGCACTGTGCGGCACCTGCCAGCAGGCCTCCACTCATGTCTCCCAGCACCCCCCCGCAGTGCAGGGCACCCTCCACCATGCCACCACTCATGTCTCCCAACACCCCCACCCCCCAGCAGTGCAGGGACACCCTCCACCAGGCCCTGTTAGGGAAAATTCTCTGTTTAGGCTGAATTTCCTAACCTAGTGAGTCCCCCAGCAGCTTTGCTGGATTTCTGGAGTTTGTTTTTTTCCATCCTGCCAAGAGTGGGACTCTTTTCTCCCACTCTTGGACATGTATGTGTGTAATTCCTTTGAAATGTCAATGTGTTCGATGGGCTATGTGGTCTTTTACTTCATAGGGTCACATATGTTTTTCTATGTGTGTTACACCGCACCCTACGTGCCGTAACACTGGGGCGTCCTAGCGGACCCCCACCATAGACTCCATACCCGGGGACTGACTACTGCCTCCCCGGGCATGTAAAGTCACCATTGGCTTTACTAGACCTAAATTTACTAACAGAACTATTACAAACCATCTTATTGTGGACGTACTAGTAGGGGTAATTCGATTACTCCTAGGTGTGTTACTCGAGGGGGCACTGTCCCGTCCCCCTCGTCGAGTTTTGGCTGGTGGCAGTGGAAACTACTTGTTATGTTCGACCCCGAACATAACCCTATGGGATTCGTCCCATTGTTGGAGATTGACCCTTTTTCTCATTAATCTCTAACGTACCACCGGTCTCCTTATCTTAAATAAGTTTATCGGATGGTATTTTCTGCCAGAACTTGGTTTTTAAAATGGCGTCTGTGTTCGTCTCTGTGACTCCTAAACCAAAGGTTGAGCCCTTTGTTCCACTTTTGGCGGGCCTCTGGACAGAGACCTCCAAAGTGGTGCCATTCTGTCTAGGTTACCACAGGGGTGTGGGAGGTTTAGGCACCCTGGACCGAGTTGCCTTGCCAACTCCGGTCGCACTCTGGAGTGATTGGCCCAAGGGGTGAGCCTTCCCGCTCACCACTTAGCATGTGTTGATTGACAGCTAGGCTGAATGAATGGGGGTTTTCTGCATAAAAGCAGGGCTTTTGGGACTGGATCTTCAGAAGTCGCCACAGGACCTAAGAATCCGACGAGGGTAACGCTGAGCCAACCTGCACGACGACACCTCTGGTGGAGCCCTGCGGAACCGACTCACCACTTCCTGACGACAGAGGAGATCTCCCTGCCGGAGAGTCTCTTCCCCTGGCTGGTGGGAACAACCAGTCCCCTTTGCTTTTTATTCGCCTCAGGACGCAGTGGTCGCATTGCCCGTGCAGAGCACCTCGGCAACCGGATAGCCACTACCCCTGTACCGTGACCAAAAGGTGGTGCCTTGTGACGGAGCACTCCGCGGCTGGTCTCTTCCCTGGTGGTGCACCGGACTTCACTTTTCTTCGACGACAAGATCATCTCTAGGATCCAACTCAAAATATATTTTTGAAAGGAGAAAAGAAACTTGGATCACTCTCATGTTATCTACTGAAGTCTCCAAATAGAAAATTGCGTTCAGACTTCCTCAGAATGAGGCTGAACCTCGTCCATTGTGGGGCGGTTCTGGCAAGACGTAACCAAGGGCACATGGCAAAAAAATTATGCTCAATTTGCGTAAACCCTGCCAAACAAACGCTAAAACATATCCTAATGGACTGCGAAGGCACCTGGCTTCAGCGATTAAGATTCTTCAGAGATCTGGTACGGAGGGAGGAAGACATAGTTACAGACTTCCTCTGGGACAGAATAATCTCAGGGAAAAACGCTGCACTTACGTTTGCAGCAATCCAGGTGCTAATAGAAAGTGGTTTGACAATCTAACACAACGATCCAAAGGATAGAGGTACCTAAGCAGGTAATTTATAGGTCCAGAAAAAAACTTGGCAGGGTTGGTGGACAGTAAGAAACTTTAACACAAGTTTTGTCTTCTTTGTACCTAACGCAAACTGTTTTGTATTGCCTTCCTCTTTTGTAAAGGCTTAAGCCAAAACGAATAAAAAAAAAAAAAAAAAAAAGATCATCTCTACTCTTGGCAAAGACCCGACGTGCATCCACCACCAGGAACAACTGCCCCCGCCGGAGCTGCCCTCCACAACAAGGTACCGTGTCCACCTGGCTTACCTTCCGATCAGTTCGAGTGAGGTGTCTTAATACTCTCCGTTCCGTTGGGTCGCCTTCAAGCTTTTCTCATTTATTGTTCTGAACTGGTTCAATCTGCCGATAACAATTTGCTACAAAGACTTGAATGCATCTCCACTAGAGACCTTTTGGGACATCGCGCCTTGCCTCTCTCCGAGTGGGCCTGGCCTCTGAACTTTATGATCTATTGTGATTCTTGCCTTCCTGCCTTGCATTTTATCCGCGAAGGATTGAACTGTGTTGGTTTCGTAACCTGCTTATTTTTCTCTCCCGTCCTAACCAATATTAGAGTGTCATCTAGGTTGAGGCATACACCTCTGTCTGAAAATAAGTGGCACCAGTAGAACCTAGAGTTGTCGAAATATTGCTAGGGGGATTGATCGTTTTCTGCTTCGTAGAGTAACTGTGTTTGATTTGTTTGCCGTGATAGTGCCATAGTGTTTTCCATAGATGTTCTGTTAGAAATAAATACCTTAATATCTTTACACTAAGCTTCGTTGCGTGTTTGCTTGTCTCGCTGTGAAGAATTGCCCTATTTTGTATACTCCACATACTGCTCAACTTTTCTTGAGAGAGGTCTGACTGCTCAGCCACAGCTACCAAGTGAATCTGTGTGGTACAGACTGCTACCAAGTGGGTTCACCGCCAAACACCTGTAGTCCTAAATCTTTTGCAGTGGTCCCAGAGGGAACTGCACAGGTTTCCGCCTAACAGGCCCCCACTCATGTCTCCCAGCATCCCCACCCCCCAGCACTGTGGGGCACCTGTCAGCAGGCCCCCACTCATGTCCAACTCATTTCCCTCTACACCCCCACCCCCCTGCATCCAGGGGCACCCTCCACCATGCCCCCACTCATGTCCCTCTGCACCCCCACCCCCTGCAGTGCAGGGCACACTCCACCAGGACCCCACTCATGTCTCCCAGCACACCCACCCCCGCAGTGCAGGGCACCCTCCACCATGCCCCCACTCATGTCTCCCAGCACCCCCACCCCCCAGCAGTGCAGGGACACCCTCCACCAGGCCCCCACTCATGTCTACCAGCACCCCCATCCCCCTGCAGTGCAGGGCACCCTCCACCATGCCCCCACTCATGTCTCCCAGCACCCCCACCCCCCAGCAGGGCAGGGGCACCCTCCACCAGGCCCCCAACCATGTCTCCCAGAACCCCCACCCCCCAGCCATGGGGGGCACCTGCCAGCAGGCCCCCACTCATGTCCAACTCATGTCCCTCTGCACCCCCAACCCCCAGCATCCAGGGGCACCCTCCACCATGCCCCCACTCATGTCCCTCTGCACCCCCACCCCTCAGCATCCAGGGGCACCCTCCACCAGGCCCCAACTCATGTCTCCCAGCACCCCCACCCCCCAGCAGTGCAGGGGCACCCTCCACCAGCCCCCCACTCATGTCCAACTCATGTCCCCCTGCACCCCCACCCCCCAGCAGTGCAGGGGCACCCTCCACCAGGCCCCCACTCATGTCTCCCAGCACCCCCACCCCCCGCAGTGCAGGGCACCCTCCACCATGCCCCCACTCATGTCTCCCAGCACCCCCACCTCCCAGCAGTGCAGGGGCACCGTCCACCAGGCCCCCACTCATGTCTCCCAGCACCCCCACCCCCCAGCACTGTGGGGCACCTGCCAGCAGGCCCCCACTCATGTCCAACTCATGTCCCTCTGCACCCCCACCCCCCAGCATCCAGGGGCACCCTCCACCATGCCCCCACTCATGTCCCTCTGCACCCCCAACCCCCAGCATCCAGGGGCACCCTCCACCAGGCCCCCACTCATGTCCCCCAGACACCACATCATCATAATCTAGATCCCTGGCCCTTATGGGCTGCCTCGACATGCCAAACACCCACCCAAGTATTGCATCCACCCACTTAGAAATGCCAATTACATGATACAACCCCAATGGCAAGTATGTAAATGAACACATATCCCTCACATACACACAATGGGTGTCAGTGAATGTCAAAACACATATCATGACATGCATGAAACCAATGAGATGCTACTACACATTGAAGTTTGATGAAGAAAATATATTAAAAGCAACATAAATGGAATAAAAAATAAACAAACGACAATGGGAATTAAAAACAAAAAGCAGCATGTCCGTAAAATAATGTAAAACCACAAATCATAATCCAAAGGAAAGGTGTCCAAAGTCACAGTTCAAAAAAAAGGTAAATTCCAAATAAAAAAATAAAATCCAACAGTCAACTATATACAGCTTAACCAACCCAGGGTCCATGATCCCAACAGAAGAAATGAAACCTATCTACTAATACTACTTAATTTAAAAAATATATACAAAAATGTGGTCCATTGTCCAAAAGGTCAAAAAAAAAACAGAAAAACCAAAGGCAACCTACCACTAACTACATAACTATTTACAAGGGCAGCGGGCTAGTCCGACGGCTCAATTCGGTATGTTCTGGACCAGGGCATCATCAAACTCCTGCTCAATGTCCCAGAGGCGGTCCTCCTCCATGGCCCCGAGGGTCCGCAGGGCCGACAACATGTTCTCCTCCAACTTCCTGCGGATTGCCTTGAAGCACTCGGCCCGCCTCAGGGCCCTCCGCATGGAGTTCTCCGCCCTGACCATCGTGAGCCGTGCCTCTTCCGCCCACTGCCGCTCCGCATCTATGGCGTGGCCCAACCGCTGCCACTTGGAAGACACTTCCCGTCCTGGGTCCTCCTGCCCTCCGACCGATGCATGCCCCTCCGATGTCAAAGGCCCCGAGCCATCATGGCTCCCACCTCGTTGCTGCTGCTGCTGTGCCTGTGCCCGTGCCCTGGCTCCTGCTGCCTGCACATCCTCCACTGGCCGGGGTGCAGTGGTTGATGTGGCCACCCCTGCTGGACGTCCCACTCCCGACTGTGGCAGGGATGTGTCCTCCACCAGCCTGGCCGCACCGTCAGAGGCAGCTCCACAGGGCACACAGGTGACAAATGGGTGGAAAGATGGCACGGAGGACGACTGGCGCATAGGGTGTTCAGTTGATGAGGGGGTCGGAACAAGCTCCAGCAAACGGAGGAATCCGGCCTGGGTGACCTGTCCCAGTAGGCCGACACGGTCAACGAGCCATTCGAGATGACGTGTAGTCTCCTCATGAAAAGACTGCAGGTCACCTCGCATGGCCCGTTGACGCAACACCACACCAGTCAGCACAGGCTCAACCCGTACCTGGATAGCCAAGTCCACAGGTAGAGGAAGGCCAGTTGTTGTAAGCTCATCCCCTGCCTGAAAACGGGTCTCGACGTAGGCATCCCTGCTGGTGCAAGATGATGCAGTGACAGGATCAGGGACAGGATTGCACACAAGCTCCTCCGCGGCGGCCTGTGCTGCCTCCTGTCCCTGGTCCTGCACTGCACCACTAGCACTAGTGGAATCCCCACCTCCAGACCCCGTCTCTGTCGCTTGCACGGCCTCCTCCTCCACCAAACCCCCCACCAACCTGGATGACTCCGTGCCATCTTCCTCCGTTGGGCCCTGTGGGGTCCCAGCTGCCCCTTCTGCTGCCGAGGAGTCCAACTCCGACCTCTGCCTCTTGGACCTCCCCCCGGCAGCTGCGGCCTGGGATGCGGCACCGGACTCCTCACTCCCCGACGAGATGACAACCTGGGAGGGGAGCCGGGCCTTGCGTCTCCGGCTGGCGGTGCGATCCCCACCGCTGTGCTCCACAGCACCTTCTCCGCCCTCTTCATCAGTTGACGCTGCAGACAGGGAGAAATAAAACACAGGCATCAGGGCACTGTACAATGGACACATACACACATGACAGTTGTACATGAGTGGCATTGGCAAACCTCAGACATGGCATCACAATCGCCAACACACATGTCATTTCAACTCGCACACGTGAGCCATACCACAGCCATATCACAACAGCCAGCACCATCCATACACATACAACTGCATGAGCAGGCAAAGGTGACCCAGACATCACATGCAACACAGGGAGTGCACTACACATGCACACACTCCACCACACTTGCATGCATGTGTACACCTTTGCCAACTGTCGCAGTGTTACGAATGGCATCCATGTCACATCTGCCAATCAGGCTTCCACATCCCGCTGTCACATGCATCTATGCTGCATCACTGTTGCACCCTTGTCAAATACACACACATGCACATGTACACACTGCTGATACATGCAGCTGAAACCAACATCCATGTGTGACATCATGAACATGCCTACTTACATACACATTCATCCAAACATGTGTGCCCACACAACTGCATTTGGCTTGCAAGCCTACACACACAAGCACCATCCATGTCTCACACATGAGAGCTCTCGCATGTGTTAGCCTCACGGCCCTGTACACCCCACCCCATACTTGGCCCCATAAAAACACATGTGCAACCTGAACACTACTGGCACATCACCACACGCACAGCTTACAATGATGATGCATGTACACTTACCGCTCGACTCCAGACGGTCTGCCTCTGAAGGACCTGGACGTGGAGCGCTGGGGATATGCGTTCCAGGACCCTCATCTGATCGTCCGACAAGTGGCCCCGGCACCCCTTAGCATCCGCTGCCTTCATGAGGCGCCGGGCCTTGTTGAGGGACCTGGACCTGAAGTCCTCCCAGCGCTTCTTGACATGATGGAATAGTCGGACTGCCACCCCCTCCGCGTTGATGGCAGTCACGATGTCGGTCCAGATCCGAGTCCGTCCTTCCTTGTCGGCGCGCAAACTTCCGAAGAGGGCATCATACTGCCCCAGGACTTGCTCCACCAGGACACCAACTTCGGTGGCAGTGAAGCTGGTGCCCCTCTGCCTCTCTGGCCGGGGGTTGCCAGTGGTGCCAGATGTTGCAGTGCCCGACATGACAATCCCAGAGGCAGGAGTGGGTGGGCAACTGGGTCCTGGGGCTGGTCTGTGGAGCGATGGAATCCCAGTCGGGAGTCTTCGGTTCCAGCAGGGGTGGTCACATCAATGACATTTGTGATGTCATCTTTGATGTCTGGGTGTTAGTCTTAGCAGTGCACGGTGGTGGCGCGAGTTATGGTTGCTTAGCTTACCATAACTGGCGAATTTCAAGGGTTTTTCGGTTTTACTTGGAACCATAACGTCCCTTTGACAAAGTTTTTTCACTGAATTTCATAGGTTTTTAGTAGTGCAACTTAACCATAATGTCCCTGTAACATTTTTTTTTTACTAAATTTTAAAGGTTTTTATTAGTGCAACGTCACCATAACATCCTTTTCAATAGATGAAGACCACTAACATCTTATGTCCTCAAAGTGGGGACGCCGGGTGGTAAAAAAAAACAAAAAGATTTTCCTTCCTACACCGGGATGCCTGGGAGAAAGACACACGGACATGAGCGGGGGGTGGGCGGGAGGGAGAAAGACACACGGACATGAGCGGGGGTTGGGCGGGAGGGAGAAAGACACACGGACATGAGCGGGGAGTGGGCAGGAGGGAGAAAGACACACGGACATGAGCGGGGGGTGGGAGAAACAGGAGACAGACACGGGCATGAGCGGGGGTGGGGGACTTACTGTGCAGGCGGGATACAAAGCCTCTTATTGCGAGGAACAAAGATGGCGGGCGTCTCTGAAGCCAGACGCACTGCACACTTTCACGCATCCAATGAGAGAGCACGTCAGATGTCCGCGGACATCACGCAAGCTGCTTGCCCAATCACCGTCCTGTCCGCGGAGCGAACAGGGAAGTGTGTCCACGAAGCGAACACAGATATCAGTAATTTCTTTCACTTACATTTCTGTCATTTTTTTAAAAACTACTGGACGGATTGACACCAAATAAAGCAAAGCACGCTTTCGGGACCAAGCCGCCACTCCTGCCGCACATTTGGTGTCAATCCATCCAGCGGTTTGGGCTGTAGGCGTGAGCAAAGTTTTTTCCCATTATGTCTATGGGAAAAAAAAAGTTTTGGGACCCCCCCTATAACTTTGCCCCCCCAGGACGAATCCTCACCAAACTGTGCAAGAAAATTCAGAGTGACCCAAATACTTTTTTTGCAAAGTTTGGTGACGATTCGTCCAGGGAGAGCGAAGTTATAAGCCGCCCGAAAAGTGCTCTTCCTATGGAAACAGCAACTTAACTATAACTACATGGCCACTACCGTGGCCATGTAATATATATATATATATATATTGGCCGCACCACCTGCAGTCTATCCACTACATATAGCCTGCCTTATGATTACTTAGTCTACTTGCGTTACTGCATCTGTACAATTATAAAATGGCTTTGCATTTTCTTCAGTGCTCTCCGCTCGAGCAATCTTCCTTTTGCTCATGAAATGTTGCTTAATTTTTTACTTTGCCATCAGATTCTATACGGTCCATTCACCTCCTTCATTGGCATCTCTTCTGGGTGCATCATTTCTGTTTTATGTGACGTCACCAGTCTTCTCTTTCATTCATCTTCACATTTCTTCTGGAACTTCCTTCAGAAGACTGTCATTTCTTCGCTGGTACATCATATAGGGTTTTCTCAATGGATACTTTGTTTCAAGGACTCTTCGTGCTATAGGTACCATCACTGGTGTTGCGCATTTCGCAATTTCGGTTTCCAACATATAGGCAAAATGGGGGCGGGACTTTTGGTAGAGGCACTTGGCTCCTCCTCTACACTCCCCCTCTGGTTGATTCATCGACCACTCTCCCATCAGTCTTCACATCTAAACATCCTTGTCTGAAAAAAGTGCTTCTTCAGCGTCCATATCTTCGTTATTCCTTTCAGAGATGCTGCTGATTTTACAAGCTCATCAACACTCCAGGTCATGAGACTACATTGTCCATTCGGGCTGCAGTAGATCCATCTTCCAACATACTTCCTGTGTTTTTTTGGATACAGGAACCTCATTCCCTCAGGTGCATGAATACTTGCTTCTATATACATTTTGATTTCTTCATCTGTCAGCTCTTTAGGTACACACCCTAATTCGACATTGATCATGATCTTCATTCCTACTGTTTTCTTTGCTGTCTTCTTGCACTGTGGAATTTTTATTCTGATCACACAGAATCCAAACATGATCATCACCAGCAAGACTACAAGGAACTGGAAGATATTCGCCACCCATTGTGGAACCCATGAGAAGATTGATGCAAACCAGCTGTCATCTGCAATGTCTTCTACTTCATCTTTCATCTTGATGTGCAGGTTTGTCAGCATTGTTATGGCCTCTGACAAGGTGCCATTCTCTTCATCATGAGAAGGTATGAATGTGCAACATGATTCTACAATTTTGGCACAAACACCTCCATCCATAGCTGTAATGATATCCAAGACATATCTATTCTGAAGAGTCATCAGTCTTATGGCTCTCAGCTCTTCCTTTATAGCTTTGAATCCCTTTATGGTATTGGTGATCGTCTGCAGGAGCTCCCATCTGGTAATCTGTAAGCATTTCGCATTCACCATTGTCTGGATCCCCGACATGAAGATTGTCACGAATACTGCCAAAGTCTTACTGAACAACCTGTGTTCATACGGAATAGAGCTAAATCGATTTAGCTGAATAGTAGTTCTCCCTCTTTGTTCAATTGAGGAATTCAACTGAGCTCCTCTTTCTTAAGTGAGCATCTGCTTTTGGAAACTCTCCAATGTTCAGGTCACTCTTTGGAATCACATATGCTGGAACATGGAGAATTACTATTGAACACGGCCCTCCCCATTCCTTGGGCAACTTCATGTATGCTCTGGATCCATAGGCCGAATGCGGTCCATTATTACTACTGTTCCATCCTTCATTCCTGGTACATTGAAGATTTGACTGCACTGCTGATTCTCTCCAAATTTTCTTGTGCTTTTGTTTCTGAAACATAGCTCTGCACTAGCCAGAGGCACTATCTGCAACAAGCCTTCTCTGTCATCAACCCATGTCAGCAATTTTGCAAACTTCGGTTTGCTTCGGTTTGCATCCCTTTTCCACACGATCTACAACTAGTTTGTGATGTCATATTTCTGCCACTGCTCTGCATACAATTATGACTTCTTCCAATCCATCTGGAGAAAGTACTGTTCCCCAGATTTGCATCTGGCCTCCTGCCTGTATTAATTATTTTAATTTAGCATTTATATAGCACTACGAACCCTCAGGTATCTGAGTGCTGTTTATTATTACCCACGGTGTGTGGTGCTCGGAAGGATGAAAGGCTGAGTTTGGCCCTGCAGGGATTGGAATCTGCGTCAGCAGGCTCTGCACAGATATCAAAGCGAGCACTCTACTCGCTGTGCTATCGGACTAGCTATTTCTTCGTATTTCCTCATCATTCCTTCCTTGGCAATTGAGCTTTTTATAAATTTCACATCTGATTCCTGCCTCCTTCATGCCAGGCTGTTCGTATCTTATCTCATGATCTCTGATGTGTGGTCTCTCTCTCTTGTCTTTAAATCTTGCACATAATCATCTTCTTTTGGAGCTGTCCATTCAGTCACCCATACCAAGGATGGTGTTCGACACTGGAACTGAACTCTTGTATGGCAGAGTGTAAGGTGAGTCAGGCAATGAGCTGTCTGGGCTGCTATTTATATAGCTATGAATATCTTGGACTTCCCCATAGCATAAGGTAGGAGAGAAAAACATAGAAACTCTCCTCAGAGGATCTTTTTCCCACCTCTTTTATGTGCTGATACCACATATTATTCCCCAAATGTGCTGCACTGTCTAGATAATTATTTAACTTGCAAATCATCTTCCGTGTGTGCTTCTCTTGTATCTCCCTCTTGCAATATGAGCTTGCGCATAATGATCGTGGAGTATATAAAAAATGGACCTTCCTACAGGGGGAATGATAGGAACACTTATCAGAGAAATGGGTGACTTTACATGTGTCACTAGTATAGGGATAATTACATATGGCCTTGGTCTCTTTGCAATAGACAATTCTGCATAAGTCACTGGAGTGGGAAAAATCAAGGGAACTCCTACTTTTTGGGACCAATGAAAATGACAGTTTTAGCAAAATCAGGAAAACAATAATGAGTGTTGAGCACGCATATATTATGCACCAATACATCAGTCCCCACCACTTTCGATTCTCCACAAGTCACTGAGGATGCTCACTTTCTGGAACTGCATTATTCTCAACAGTCCACATTGTGCCTGTGTGCTACTTTAAGGAAGGAAACACCTTTTTAATCAGTCAACCTTGTTAAATGATCATGTAGTTGCACAATCTAGTCAACTATTGCTGCAAGTATCCTTCTAATTGCAGGGCCATTTTTAGAATCTTGCAGAAACACACATATGTCAGTACTATGCCCAACAAGATCAGAATAGGCTCAGAGTATGTATACAAAGATAGCGATAAGTAGTCTATTGGCATCGACATCCGACAGAACCATGGTGTTAACCAAAGAGAAACTCAGTGGGGAATGAATCGGGACACTGCTCCCTTTTCCAGTTGAACTCAAATTCTAGATGTGGCATATTTTTCACGTCAATACTTTCTAAAGTCCAATTCAAAGATTCCTGCAGCTCACAAACTTTTGCTTTTGAACTCCTGCTAAAATCTCTATAAAGAGTTTTTCCGGCATGAGCCACGTTCCAAATGCACACTTGCATCTATTTAATCAGCAATCGTAGTGTCCTTCTTCCTCATCATTGATTGAGTCTGCACGTGCTGAACTACTTCTTCTTGTCTTGCTTCTGCATCAACGGTTGGGGGTGCATCGGTCTCACCAGCATACAGTTTCACGTCACCCAAGTAGATCCAGGAACATCTTTCTTGGACTTTTACTGCTGAGGGAGTAACATTCTCCACTATAAAGGGTCCACTAAAACAGGGCTCATGCCACTTTCTTGTGAAGTTGCGCATTAGGATTGCATCTCTGATAAATATTCTAGGTAGCTGAATGGTCTTCATCTGTGTCCTAAGACCGACACCCCTTGCAATTGAGTTGATCTGAAATTACACAGATACTAGCAGTCATACATGTTAAATACGTACGTAACTCATTTCCTAACAATTCTGCAGTCGTCTGGGCATCACTTCTGCTCCTCGAAGGAGGAGACAAGGGTGTTCTCATTTGCCTCCCTGTCACTATCTGATGGGGTGTGAGGTGGTGTTCCGACCGAGGCTGATTCCTTAATCCATTTAATGCAAGAAGTAGGCAATACAGCCATCTCTTCTTCAGTGACAATTTGAGATTAACAAATCTCTCTTTGAGAAGACCATTGAGTCTCAAACATATCCTGTTCGCTTGCGGTTGATAAGCAGAACATTTGTGTTTTATGCTTAGCATTAAGGTAATCCTCTCAAATACTTCATTAACAAAATGGGCCCATTTTGTCGGATCTCAGCACCTCACATACTCCCCATGTAGGAAAAATGTCTTGAACTAAAAGGTTTGCAGCACAAGTGGCATCAGGGTGTGTACATGTGTTAGGCAATTTTTGTATGCATATCTCACATGAGGAACTTTTTTGGTGATATCAATTGAGGATACCCCCACGACCAAGAATTTCTTGATTTGTCCTTTAGGACGTGTTGCATAGGTGTCTGAAGCAACAGAGACTTTGAGTTCCTCTACTCCGTTAGTTTGAATAAGAACAGGTTTGTGTTTCACCTGCACCTTTTACCGCGCCACAAGCACATTGGGTTGAAGTGGGTTTTTATTGGAATGAGTAGATCCAAAATACCAATTTGGTGTTTATCTGAAGTGTTTATTATTTTATTTGTTACCCTTTGTGATGACACGTGTTTCGGCACTTTACTATGCCTTTCTCAAATAAGGGCTATTCTATACTTCAAAATCAAAATATTTAAACAAGATTTGTAGCACATTTATATCCAACACATTTTTGGCATTCAAAATAAATCATGTACATAAGCAGTGAGGTAGCATGAATCAAAGTAAGCAGAGATAATCAAAATGAAAAACAAAAAAAAAAGTTCAAAACACATAATACAGACTGAGAATCGGGATGGGGAATCAGGGTGGATCGTATGGGTTAAGAAAGTCACAAGAAAATAAAAAAGAGAAAACAAAATCATGAGTTCTGGCATTTTTTATGCATTATCTTATGCAACACTTTTTAGCTGTGAAACATCTTATATCATTTCCTTTTCAGCCCTTGGTGTCAGCAATTACCATGTATTTTGTTCCTTTTTCTTTTTCACTTTCCCCTTTAGTGACTGTAATAGTTGTAAACTTACAGATGTCTTTTTATGAGCCATGTGTATTCCCGTCTATATCTTTGTTTTTTTCTATATAATCTCTTGCCCTTTTTCTTCAGTCCAGAGTAATCTGCAGGTTTCTAACCCTTGACACATCCGTACTGCAACTGCGCAGGGATAGTTTGCCCCTCCTCTTCGTCCATAGGTATCTCTGGCCTGAACAAAAATTCATCAGGTATTCTCATAATCTTTTGCACTAGGCCCGGTTGCCATGTCAAAAAAATGTGTACCCCATAAAGAAAGACTACTGGCTCTAACAGCATTGCTCGTAGAGCCATGTTCCCTGTAAACACCAATATAAATTTGCTCATGTTCAGATAATGTATCCCTGGAGTGGAACACACTATGCCTTCATCAGTGAAAGAAATTGTTATATTTAGTTTTGTCATTAAATCCCGGCCCAGAATATAAACCAGTGTCTGTCTTGAATACAATTATGGAACAGACATGTCACACTCTCCTATAGAGACTGGTAATGGATCAATAAAAGGAACTCTCCTTGTAGCTCCAGAGAAACCCTGCGCATTCATGGCATTTCCTGTTAATATACATTTTCCCTCTAGTATACATGAGCGAGGAGCACCTGTGTCTACTAAAAAAGAAAAAGATTTGCCACCGATGGTAACATCAACCCTTGGTTCCTCTTGGGGGTCTGGTGTCACTGAGAGTACTGAACACATCAAGGCACCCTGTGAGCTGTCCTATTATGGGTACATACTTATCCCTGTACCTGTAAAAGAACCTCCTCCCACATAGTGACACCCCCTACTGTAGGTGTCAATAACTGTCCCGTGTTTGCACTCTACTTTATCTGCATGGGTGCATGCTCTGAATGCTCTTATAGCAGAGTCAATGGTGCTTGCTGTGGTTGCAATGCCTGTTGCATTTGTGGCACTTGTGCTTGATACACTGTCTGATCTTGGGCAAACCCATCCCTCTTGAGAATTGCCCATTCTGTACATACCCTTGGCTTCCACATGTTTGCACGATATGCCCTGTCATTCCACATGTCCAACATAGGGGTGGACCTTTTTTGACTAGGCCCCCTTAATTAAATCCTCCTTGCACATTTTGATTATCATTCTGCATATTCTGAAACCCACCTTTGTTATTTTGAAAACCACCCCTTACTCTGTCGCTGATTTCTCTGCCTCTTGGCATAAACCCATTTCCTCCTTGTTCCATCTGGCGTTGATTATTCGCATGCGATGTACCCGCTGCTTACTGCATTCCCAGTCCCTCTCCGCTTGTCAGTACTGCCCCTTCTATGGCGTACTTTGACAGTTTCTTCTGAACTAACTTGGCTAACTCAAGTTTTCTAGCATCTTGTTTCTTATTTTTCTCTTGTATCAGCCAGCAGTAATGTGCTATAGTCAACTGTATCTCTGCCCCTGGCTTTGCTTCCATTCCCACTGATTTCTTGAGTTCTCTCTGTACCTGTTCTGTCAATCCCTGACACAAAATGAGGTAAAATAGTGCCACTGATTTCCCCCACAGCTCCCTCGTTTCCAAAGTCCAGCGTTCCTGAATACTTTGAATGTAAGCAAGCAGATCTTTGTCATCTTTCATCTTATGTGCCATAACTGAACCCATATCTGACGTATCACGATACTGTACCCTGAGTGCCCTCCAAATGTCTGCTTTACAATTATTAAATAGCGCTCTGTCATGAGATATGCTGTGACACTTGAATAGCCTGCTCTCAGCCAAATGTCATCAGCCCTTTCTCCAAGAATGGCTGCTAGGGGACCCTTAATGTCCCCTATTGCCAGAGTATTTCCTCCTGTCATCTTTTCTAGCTCATAAATCAATTTCCCCACCGCAGCCATTAAACTGGGGAGTTTGCACCTTAAATTATCTGTATCCATTTGCGGCCAAGGAATATACTGAGGTCTGGCTCCTCCTTTCTCCAATAAATGGAATTGCGTGAACCCAAACCCATAATCAGCTCCCATTGTCTGCCTAGCCATAGTAAGGACAATGGTTCCTGATCGCTTTCTGCCTCTTAATGACCTCAGCCTGCTCACATATGGTGGCAAGTCAACTCTCCCTTCTCACTATGAAGTCACCCTTAAGGTCACTCTGGATAAGCCATAGGATCTGGTGTCCTACCTTTACGCTGCTCTAGATCAGACCACTAACATTACAGACTGTTTTAACAATTAGGAATTTGTAACTTAGTAACGAGTGATTGTATAATACCAATTCACAGTTAATTTGAAAATATTATTTTTCTCTTCTCTCCCCCCGACCCCTCTCCCTTGTTTGCCTCTCTCTCTATTCCTCCTTTGCATTGTATATATTACCTGGCTTATGTTCACATTCAAATTTTGACGGACGTATTTGATTATTGTATTATTTTGCAATACATAACAATATGGCTACTCATTGTTTAAATGTAAATGGGCATGGATCATAAATGCTTCTCAAATGTTTCTTAATAGTAGTTACTGACCATCTCAATGATAATACGCCCTGAGGGCGGCCCGGAGAGGGCTGAAACATGTGTTGGCGTGCAGTGTCCACTTTTGTGAATAAATACTTGTATTTACATCTCTATTTACATTGTAATGGACTAATTACTATACCAAGTTATACCTGGAATTGATTGACTTTATCTGAGGGAGCGCAGACTGGCAGGCCCTATTCACTTTGTTTATTCCTTTACATAGAAGGGGTACCGAGAATATACCCTTCTACGCCTTGCCACTGCTACAAACCTCTTTATATCATAGTATCAACCCTTTAACCAGTACGAGGGTATGCGCACCTACCCACTTTGGGGCTAATTTCTCGGTGTCTTTACCACTCTAGATCAGACCATCTTATTCTTTGTCTGTCTGCAGACATCCCTCTGCACCACATGCAATTTCTCCCTCCCCATACAGAAGGTTTCTCTCTCTTCATCTGACTTATCTAGTGCCCAACTATTATGGCTTTCTTCTATTTCGCCCTTGTATAAGGTCAGCCTCTCTAAGGACAAGGCTCTATGCTCAAGACTAAATGGGCTTCATTCTACACCTCGTGATTGGGTGACTATGGATTGATCTTCTTTTCCTCCGATTCACCTCTTGCTCTCATACCTTGATAGGCTCTATCGATCCTATACCCGATACTCCCCATCTCAAAGTTCTCATCTAATGTAACTTTAGATGGCCCTGACATTGCTCCCTGAGACGGGAGGAACTTCTCTATGTGGCTCCACGATATTACTAGACTTGATTCCATTAACTTCTTATGTAGGCGATCAATATCGCATTCCCTTTGTCTCCTTTTTTGCTCCTTTTCTTCATCTAACACTCTTCGCTTTCTCACTTTCTGTCTAACCCTTTCCTCTTCTTGTCTTTCCTCTTCCCTTCTTTCATTCTCTTTACAGTCTTCTTCTTCCCTTTGTCTTTGCATTCTTTTATCCCTTAATTTCTTCACCTCCTCTTCTCTCCTATTTTCCTGCCTATATCTTTCTTTGATTGCTTTCTACCTGTTATAATACTTCCTTTGCTCCTCTGCCCTTTCCTCCTTCTTTTCCTCCTTCTTTTCCTGCTCTTCTTGATACAACTGTTCTCGACTTTGCCTATTCTTTCTCTTATGCTCATCTTCTTTCAATCTTTTCTCTTGTTCCCTGTCTTTTCTATCCTGTTCATCTTGATCTTCCCTCTGCCTAACTTCCTTTATACTTTCCCGTCGAGCTTGAGCAATATCTGTCCACCCATCCATTTGTTCTGTACGAGCGTAACCCCGTCAGCTTTATCCTTCTGTCCTTTCCATCTCTTAATCTTTCGTTCTATGTCTAGGGTCACATTTGGTCATTTTCTTTTCTTCTCATTGTCTTCTCATTGTCTTGTAAGACCCTAAAGATCTCCTCTTTTTTCTTACTTTCCTCTGGACTATCGTCACTGCTATAGGCAGGCGGTTCATATATCGGATTACTATATCCTGTCGCCGCCTTTAGTTCCTTTAACGGATACAATTCTACATCTCCTGTACTATCGCCATTTATTTCGGGTGAGGTAAGGGGAGCAGAAGGCTCTGCATCTTCCTCCCTACACTGATTAAACATCCAATCCCAGGAAGTGGGTCTTCCTGTTCCTCCTGGTACATTTTCCAGAGCTCTAAAATAGCTAACCTTTTTTCCAATTTATTCCCTGTGTACGCAGCATGCGAGTATGTGGTCATGTGTTGTAAAACCGCCTTTGACAGTGATCCCCCTTGTGGCCATTGCATGAACATTTTACCTGCTGTACCCTTTACCCACTCTATACTATACTGTCTGAGCTTAGGTGCGTGTTTTGGCAGTATCTTGCACATATGCATCAGTGGGGTAACATCCCCCATTGTGACAAGTCTCAATTGACTGTCAATACTTACCGTTGATTTACACAGATATGCTTCAGAAAAATAACAAATATGAGTGCACTCCAACCTCGCCGCTCAACGCCTCTACTTTTCAATTATCTCAACCTAGCTTTTCAATACACAAACAGACAGACTAGTTCACTTTACATATATCTCACCATAGTACCCCTTTTCTCCTAGCCCCTAAAATACCCTGATAGGAATTTGAGTCAGTCCTATCATAAACCTGTTTATGTGCCGCCTAATGACCCACTTGGGTTTTTGAAATCACTCCTCTGAAGCTCCTTGAGCTAGGAAACTGGGCTTTATAGAACGCTCCTTATTCAAACACTTCTCGTTCACACTAAACAACCCCCCATTACTTTTCTTTATTACCACAATCCCATTCCATTTATTTGGCCAGTACCCTCAAACTACTCACCATTTGTTTTTTTTTGGTTTTTTTAAATTTATTTTATTGGTTTATACAAACCTTTAAAATGCATCCAGTTTGTCAGAACCCAATAGCCAATACAAAGCATTTGTTTTTCAGATCAAGACCTTCAGGATAGTCCCCTCCTGCAATCATGCACTGTCTCCTTCAGTCCGCTCAGCGCCTGTGTAAACTAGGAGGGATGCATTGGTTTTGTTGCAAGAGTTCTATATCAGCCGCTCTCCACAGGAAACCTTGCAATCCTCCAGCTAGATGGCAGAGGGTGTCCGATTTTCTGAAAACACTAAAGACCTAATCATCGATGGACAAAGAACCATCCTCATTGCAGTAAACATTTCAACATAATCATTATCTAATTCATCTCTAAACTCAAGAAGTCTATACACATGTTCTCTCACTTCTTCATCCCTCTCCCTACAGCATGCTAATGCATTCAAATCTAACAATCGCTGCGGTGGTAATTTCCCAATTAGCTGTTTCCATCTCTCCACCAAATATTCACCCATGCATTCCAACACTAACTGTCTTTCGTTGCTTCTACGAAAGTCATATATTGAAGCCAATGTTGCCGTCCCATCATTCCCGTCTATATACATCTCTGCCTGTTGCTGCAATTCCACCTTCCTTTCCTTGCTGATTGCGCTGCGGGTTACCCTTGTGCACTGCCGTTGGTCAGTCCCCCCTCTTGCCCCCGTGGTTTCAACTCCAACCCCAGGAGGAACGGACAGTACCGGGTCTGTGTCTAAAGCGGGAGGTGCGGATGGGACAATGGGAACAGCGAGTGTCTGTTGTGGGCCTGGTTGGCTAGTAGGAAGTGTTACCTGCGCAGTCTGTGGCTGTGGGAGGGCTTGAGCTACCGGAGGGGGAGCTTGAGCTACGGGTGGGGTCTGGGCAATAGCTACTGACGTATCTGGTCTTACTTCTGATCTTCGGTCTTGTTTTGTATGGGCCAAAATATTTTCTATCAATTCATCTGTCATGGGTAATTCTCGTTGTGGGTATATCTTTTCTATATTCAACTCGTCACGCCTGCCTGCCCTTCTTGGACTCTCAGTCCACTCCTCCTCTTCTTTTTCTTCCGCTACCTCACCTTTTGATGTATGCCTGCGCGCATGCTTTGCTCTGCTTTTAAATTGGAGCATTGCTTCCTTTCTCCAGTCTTTAATAGTTTCAAATGCTGCAGGACGCGCTTTCTTTCTTATTAACACCCTTTCCAAGTTACCTATCCTCGCCATCTCAAAACTACCATTAATCGGCCACTGATGGTCTTGTTGCTTTCTGGTTTGCCAATGCCAAGTCTCACAGAATATTATCGCACCCACTCCATATTTCACATACATCTCATATGCCGGCGTTCCCCCAGGTGGTACAATTTGGCCATTTTCCAAAGATTGTCTACCACAGCGGAAAAACCCTGCTAAGGTGGACAATACCCCAGGCATGTTTCAACCTTCCCCTTGGTTAATTAACCTTACCTAGGGCGTTTGATTTTGCAAAGTCAACTCTCAACAAATATCAGGATGCTTTGAATCGGGGAATGACTCACCTGATAAACCAAGTCGTCTGTATACTGACGCACCAAAGGAAGTCGTGTCTGCGTTTCTTGGCTTCCGCCTCGTTTCGGGACCCTCGCCTCCTTGTTCTCTAGCCAGGCATGTCGATCAGGGATCAGATGTGTGCAGATCTGCAAAGGAGCCTCTCATCACTTTTACAGGGCGCCCCGAACACCTCTTGATCCCGGCTCGATCGTCCCGTCCTCGCCGTTCTCTGCTTTTCTCAATTACAACGTTACACGAAGGAACAAGTGGGGGGGTCCCTATTCGGGTGCCATCTTGAAAGGGGCCCCTAGGGCACCCTGACGTCTATGAAACAAGGCGGGTCACCACACACGATAGAGTCGCCAGACATGAGATTGTATTCCCAAAGTTAGGGTTTTATTGCAAAGCAAAAGTCTCAGTTGGCCAACTCGGTCTCACGCCCCGCGACGTGTATCTCTAGACCTCGAGGGACGCAAGAGAGTGAATTACGTACATCAGTTACATATATACAAAATGCATATCAAACAATCAGCTATGACATGTATAACACCCCTCTTCATTGGGTTTCTTTGAACTTGGTGTGATGATGGACATCTCCGACCACTATGACACCTTCAAACATCTATTCTAGTAACAATTTGCAATTTGTGAGTGCGTAGGCATCTTTCGGTTATTGCATAGAAAACGGCGCTTCTGTTCTTGGAAGCGAACTACATACAGGGGGGAGTTGCATTCCGGACCTTGCTATCTATCAGGTGCTATTCGTGTCCTGGGAGCCGACATGCTCTCAGCGGGATCAGCAAAGGGGGGCCGTTAGAAAAGCATAACTCAAGCCTTTAGCGGTATTAGTCTAACATATTCTACCATATAACGAGACTGGCTGGCAGCAGTGAAATGATTAAATCCCCTGCGGCTCTGCTTCAAGGCTACATTAAGGAGGGAGCCGGACATTCTTCCTGGCGCGGCCTACGTTTGTGTTTCAGCGAAACTCTTGTTATCCTCTCGGCCCTGTGGCCTTGTCCTTTTCATATACAGACAACAATGTTCTACAGTCGAGCAGTGTAAGCAGAAAATATACTGCGAAGCAATAGGAACAGAAAGCAATGAGCAATGGTTAGAAAACAAAATGGCGATTCTTGTTACATCAAAATGGCCGTTCATTGGAAAACTCGAAAACCTATATTCTGTCGTATCGTGCATGAGACGGTTGGCCCACGGCCATCAAAATGCATTTGCGGTCTCAAATTAGATTTCTAGACTGACACTACTAGCACATGAACCCAAAGGCCCTTTAAGAGAGGTGGCACTCTATGGGATGGATGGGGATGCAGATCTTACTCTCGCACCAATAATCAGACTGACTCAGGAAGTTGGTAAAACACAACTGTTTTTAATTGCAATTTTCTAAAACAGGGAGTTCAACTGACAACCCACAGCATAAGTCTCCAAGATTCACATGAAAAAACACAGTTATATAGCAAAAACTCTTCGTACTTGATGTCATACTATGTGGCAAAATAGGAAAACCTATGTGAGATTGTGGTTGGCTTAAGGGGAACATCTAAGTATACTTTCTATGGGGTATGGGATCGTGATTGGCTCTCTAAGGTCAGGTGGACAGCTATGCCCACCCCTAGTGCAAGTCAATTGGTTGACACGCTTGTACCCTTCTGGAATATTCCACTTGCTAGCAGCACGCAAGCTGGTACCACAGGTGCTGGAGGGTTGGACTTGCCCATGCCTCCCTACCCAATTAGCCCAACATCCATCATCAGTCCTGCTGTCTGCCATTCAATTAGTCTTTGGACTCGGCCTTGCAAGTATCACTGCGCCTGAGAATAGAAGGGAGTGTGAGCATGGTCTTATCTTCTGGTCTCGGTGCAACTCAGCCAAAGTCTATTTTCATCTGACCATGTGAGAGGAGGCTGTGTTGTGAGCTCTTCTTTGCATTTAACACTATTACATGAATAAAGCCTGGCACTTCTAGTGTTTTTCCATTACACCTCAACAGACGCTTGTTAGATCAGATAGTGTTCCCAACTTAAATTGCAATTCAATACTGGTGCTATTCTATACCAATATTGTCAATAAATATCCCCCCAACCCATCTCACCCATTGGGTGGGAGTCCTACCAAGGAGGTACTTAGAGCCGGTGAATGTAACAGCAGTGATAGTGTAGGGTCAGGAAGTCCCAGTGGAACTTTGGCTAGATAAGACATTGGCTTTAAGGTTGCCACATATAGTAAAGACAGAACCTAGACAGTTGCTGTATGTACTAACCTGGGGGTAGCCAGTAGAAAAGTCGCCGTAAAAAAAATTTGTGGACGAAAAAGCAGTTTTTTAATAGGCATTTTTGTTGCTGCATTTATATGTGGGGGTGGGTAAGGGTGATAAGTTACAGTAAGGGTAGCATGAAGGGGACTGCGGGGGGTCTCTTCCTGCATATAAATGTGGTTGAAAATGCACACATTTATTACGGCAACTTATTCACATAGAACCAACCTGGGAGTAGGTTGCCTGGGGTAGGGAGGTTTGATGCTTTTAGAGAAGAGAGAGAGGGACGGACCTAGAGCCCTTAGAAACCATTCAATAAAAATCCTTGAATGATCCTGGAAGTTGGAGTATCTTTTTGAGCCATCAGTGACACATGATGGCATTGTGGGATTCATGAGGCACTGCTACAGAGGCTGCCTACACTGCGAGAATACAAGGGAAATCTCAGGTGGAAGATTCCTGGGTGACTTCCAGCACTGTGCACCCTGATCTTGTGATTTGGGGGATAGGAGTGGAACTAGAATTCCTCACTTTTGATCCTTTACCAGATACAGCCAAAGACTCCTGGGAATCTGCCAAATTAGAACCCAATCCAGCAGAGACCAACAGGAACCTAGAATCCACCATCAGACAACACCAAGAAACACTACCAAATTTACCGGGAATGCTTGCTGTGAGAAGAGAGCAACCTGCAGTATTCTCGGCAATCCTACAAAAAACACGTGGAAAATGCAGGGTGGCTTTGTGATCGCTGGACCAGACACGTGGCTTTATTGCTAACTGGGGAAGCACAGCAGCATTTCAAGCCATCAGTTCCGGTGGGAGAACTCCAAGAAAGACTTGAAAAGAGCATATTAGAAAGATTGGGACAGAACGGGGTGCATTACCGATTTCGCCTTCGTCACCTACATTCATGTCAAGGAGACCCACCCTGACAACTGTCCTTTAGATGAAAGACCAACAAGTGGTTGATGGATAAAAACTATAAAGAAGTGAAGCACATCTAGTACCCCACACTTCCTTATTTTCAGTAGGTTATCTAGCAATGTCATGAACCCACTTTGAAAGAGGCTGAAACATGTCTGGGATTGCTTGCAGTCTCGTGCAGAAGGAATATGATTGAGCAGTTTCGACTGGACTGCCCCTTGTTTGGGTGGGAAGAAGCTTGATTTGCATATACTCTTTCCTATTTCTGTAATGACTTGGCAGGTGAAAAGTGATGGTCTGGGCAGTGGCCCAGAGTGATGTCAAAGGTCAAGATTAATTCTAAGCCTTCCAGCCATTATCCCTTATGTTGTGCACACTTTGAAAAAGGCCAGAAGAAGAGCTAATGTCCACCAAAGAGCCATGTATGCCAGAGAAGCAAGTGGAGGATACAATAAACCAAGTGACACAAACCCATTGGTGCATGTGAGCAAAGAGAGTCACATTCTAAGAATGTACCTCTGATGCACAATCTTAACAGTACTGGCTGCACTGATGTTAGTTGGTGCTGTATGTTTTTTCTGCTGGTATGACATCCAGAGCATCCAAGAGCTTTGCAAATGGCAAGGGATGCAGTTGAAGATTATTTGTAGTTTTAGGATCGGAGCAATACGTGTTTCCCTCACAGTACAACATACCTTCTTTCTTCTCCTTCCCCGATTCTCTCAATCCAAACCCTGACGTCTCATTCTGTTTAGCATGTGCAGTTTCCTACACACTGGGCCTCATTAGAAGTATGCCAGTCTGGAAATAGCGTTGTCGTTTTTTCCGTGCCGGCACCCATTTCTGGACCGGTCTGTTACTGGCATAGCCAGGGACCCACCGTGCCCGGCAACACTGGCAAGGCGTAAGTAATGTCACATTAAGGGGTGCATGGACACGCCAAGCACCGGCATGCACATGCCGGTAATAATGGGTACAATGATGCCAGAAACACCGGCATCGCAGACCAGGCGTTAAGTGGATTCTGGTGTGTAGAAACCTGCCACAGGTGCTCACAATCAGCACAGGTGGAAGCAATGGTCTGTGGCACAGCACAAAAGGACCACTCCCACACCCCACACCCCTTCCAAATCCACAATGCTACCATTAGCCCTAGCAGTACTGGAGATGGAGGACATGCCTGCAGAGATATTGATGTAGGAGCCAGAGAGGCAGAGGACCCAGTGGAGGTGCTTGAGGAGAAGGGGGCCATAATTGCCCAGCAGATACCCAATTTGTAGCCAGCTGTAGCCCGCAGGCAGCCACCAATCCCTCACCTAAGGGCCACCCCATTCAATCTCACCCCCGCTCAGATCCACACCCTGTACCGGCTGGACAGGGACACCATCACCACTATAGTGGACCTAATACATTCTGACCTGGTGAGCCTAGTTAATATCCGGACAGCCATACCCCCTTGCTGAAGGTAGTGTCTGTGCTACACTTCCTTGCCACAGGCACTTATTAGCAGATAGTGGGTCAGCTGCATTGAATCTCCCAACCTTGTTTCTCCTGTGTGCTCTCCCAGGTGCTAGATGCACTCCTGTCCAATGTACGTGACCACATCAGCTTACCATGAACTGCGGAGAAGGTGAATGCAACAAAAATAGCAATCCATGCACTTGCAGGCATGCCTAATGTAATAGGTACAGTCGACTGCACACATGTGGAGCTGGTTGCCCGGCATGTTCTGGAGGTAGTGTACCGCAACAGGAAGCTATACCATTCCCTCAACGTGCAGATGGTGTGCGATGCCTGCAAAATAATCACACATTGCTGCGCAAGATTCCCTGACTCCACACATGGCTCAATGGTGCTCTGCAACTCCACACTGCCCTGCTACATGGCACGACACGCTGGACATTGTACCTGGCTGCTGGGTGAGTCTAAACACAATTCCATGAGGAGTATTGAATTGGGGGGGGTGTAAACAGCAGAGGCAACCTGGCTGCTGGGTGAGTCTAACCACCACAAGGCCATGAGGAGTGTCGATTTGTGGGGGGGCAGTAAACAGCACAGGCAACCTGGCTGCTGGGTGAGTCTCACAAGGGCATGAGGAGTGTCGCATTGGGAGTGGGCAGTAAACAGTACAGGCAACCTGGCTTCTGCATAAGTCTAACCACAAGGCCATGAGGAGTGTTGAATTGGGGGGCAGTAAACAGCATAGGCAACCTGGCTGCTGGGTGAGTCTAACCACAAGGCCATGAGGAGTGTTGAATTGGGGGGGCAGTAAACAGCATAGGCAACCTGGCTGCTGGGTGAGTCTAACCACAAGGCCATGAGGAGTGTTGAAACATAGCACAGCATGAGATATATCAAGAGCGGATGTGGACACTGCATGCATCAATCCAGCATCACTTTGTTTGCATTATTCTGTAACCTTTACAAGCATCTGTTTAAGTGTACAGAGGCGGGATAGGCAAACAAAAGGCAAAGGTAGATGATGAATAAGATCAAGGAACCTTATCATCCGCAACCTACAGATAAACAAACCTCACACATAGAAGGGAACATGACCATACACAATGTTGTGAGTGCATTAAACTTGCTAGTGTATAGATGCAACTGAATGTGCTACACAGTAGTAGCATGCCGAAGCGCAAGTCCTTCCCAGCCGTGTCTCCATGCATGTAATACATATAGTGCATACATTACTACATGTATTGAGCCTGCAGAAAACTCAAACCACATGTACCAGAATGCACCACATAATAGTGACAATTAATGAGATTCAAAAACACAGTAAAGTAAAAACACAAGTCATTATGGTCAGCCAGAGATAAAACTATGTGCCACACTGAAATGATTTGAGACTGCACACACATTTCACAAGTACACTTCTGGTCAGTTCTCTTGTCATGTCTCCTTAAGGGACACCTTCAAGTAGAATGCATTTAGTACGAATTTGCAAAATGCAACAATCCTTGACTACCACCAATACATCATTAAAAGCTGGCGGCCTCACACAATTAAGCTTTAATCATCCATACAAACCCCTATCCAGCCGTAATGCTGTTACATAACCCGTTGCCCCTCCCGCATACATCCGATCTATATGTGTCCTCGTCATATGTGTTACGAAGTAGATGGATGTGCACATGAAGTCCTGTAGATGGAGACTGCATACTGTGAATACCACTAAATAACAAATGGAAATCATGTGAATGTCTAAAGTTCCACTGTGTAGGCTCAGTCCACTTTCATTGATAACAAATTAATGAGATTTACATTCATTGCTGTCAGTTGTACAGGATTTGTCAGGGGGCAGGTTGACAGTGAATGGTCTCACAACAGGCATGAAGAAGCGTACAACCATGCATATGTACGCACTCGCTGCATGATCGAGCAGACGTTTGGCCTGTTGAAGGCCAGGTTCCGCTGCCTCAGCAGATCTGGGGAAGCCCTCATTTATGGCCCAGATAAGGTGGGCAAAATTGTGCTGGAATATGCCATGTTGCACAACATGTGCATCCGGCGCAAGGTCCCCCTGTCCCCTGACATGGACATGCTGCCACCAGAGACTGAGGACGAGCATGATGAAGATGGGGATAATGCACTGCGCCACAATGGCAATGATGGATGTGCCACAGAGCAAGAATAAATTCAACACTACTTTTGATCAACTATTACAGACACAGCACTGGACATGGATCACACTGGGCACTGGATATGGATCACACTGGGCACTGGATATGGATCACACTGGGCACTGGACATGGATCACACTGGGCACTGGATATGGATCACACTGGGCACTGGACATGGTACATAAATAAATGCACTTACACTGAATAAGCAATGTCCAGTCATGCTTTTTTGAAACCCCAAGTGTATTGTGACATGAATATCTATCTTCAAATGTGATTGTCATTGCCTACCACTACATCCTGTACTACTGGCCCCACACCCCCTCCCCAACTATCCCCACACCCCCTCCCCAACTATCCCCATACCCCCTCCCAAACTACCCCCATACCCATCCCCAACTATCACCACACCCCCTCCCCAACTATTCCCACACCCCCTCCCCAACTACCCCCACTCCCCCCAACTATCCCCACACTCCCTCCCCAACTACACCCTCCCCGAATGCACTGGGAACTTGCCCTATTTACGCCCCCTTTTGGTAGGAGGGGGGTGCCCCTCTGCCGGGTGATTGAGCCGCTGGGAACGACGTACAGAGCTGCTTTGCTTAGAACTCGTGGGTGTTGAGCACAAGGATGGGGCCAATGGCATGGTGATATGGCGTTGTTCTGCAATTGCCTGAACTAACACATTGATTGACTCCACCAGGGATGAGATGGTCCCATTTCCCTACCTCACATGCCTCGCCAGGTGGTACACCCCCTTCGTGGCTCTACCCAGCATTTGTGCGGTGTTATGAGCAGTGTCTTGCATCGTCTGACGCATGAGTAGTACCTCAGCAAGGTATTGCTGCACCATTGCATGCATTGCCTGCTGCCATTCCTCCATCCTGGTGAGGCACCCCTCAATGTCACGTACATTACACAGTCCAGTTTGGGGTATGGATGGTGTGCTCCGAGGGCCCATGGGACTGAATTCAGAGCCATCCCCATAGCTAGGGTCACTGTGTATGTCGTGCATACTGCCTTCCCCAATGCTGTTGGCTCCAAACCCTTGTGGATGTGGTGCAGGTTCATCCTACTGGTAGGGGGCCGGGGCAACAGGTTCATCCTACTGAGGGGTGGGGGGAACAGGTTTGTCCTGCTGAGGGGGCTGGGGAAACAGGTTCATCCTGCTGAGTGGGGGCTGGGAAAACAGGTTCACCCTGCTGGGGGGTGCGGGGCACAGGTTTGTCCTGCTGGTGGGGCTGGATAGCTGCAGGTGCCTCCTGCTGGCAGGGCTGTTTGGCCGCAGGTGCCTCCTGCTGGCGGGGGGCTGGTCCAAAGGTGTTGTTGCATGCTCGGGTCTGGTGCCAGATGTGCTGGCATCCTGGCTCGAGGTGGTGGTTTCCCTGCGGATGGGTGTGCCCTGGTGCCCCTGGATGTGGTTGCCAGTTCCCCGTCATTGTCAGATGTTGTGCCTGTGGGAGAGAGTGAGGCAGGGCATCAGTGATGGGTGTGGATCCATCGGACAGACAACGCTAGTACTTTCAGAATAATGTGCATTGTCATGCACATGGTGGAGGGCATGGCATGATGCACAAATGCATGTGTGGGGATACAGTTTGGGTGCATGTTTGGTGTGCGGCCATGGCGTGCGTAGTGTCTGTTGACTGGGGTAGAGGTGTTTACCGTTTGGGTGTTATGGGAATGCCACACGAGCTGTGTGACATGATGTGTTTGATTGTGAAATGGATGTATTTCATTTGTGACTGCTGCCTATGGCTGTTGCTGCGTTGATGGTGATTCAGCGTGATGGGACATGGTTGGTGTTACAAGTGTGCCACATGTGTCATTGATGTGTGCATCTTGTCAGGACGTGGCTTTGGGCATTTGGTAGCATGGAGGTGACAACAACAGTTGGGCATTGTCTGGGTGATGTGTGTCTGTGTGCATGCAGATACTACTTGCCTGGCCAATACAGCGGACATGTGTGATGTGTCAGTGGTGTTTGTTTTCGGGTTGTAGGCAAGTACATTGTGCATGTGTGCAGTGAGGTTGACGCCGCGGGATGGCAGCAGGGATCATGTTCCACAAACTTGACAGATTGACCTAGCCATTTGCATTTTGGCTACAAGGTGTGTGAT
Source organism: Ambystoma mexicanum (assembly GCF_040938575.1). Classification (NCBI taxonomy): domain Eukaryota; kingdom Metazoa; phylum Chordata; class Amphibia; order Caudata; family Ambystomatidae; genus Ambystoma; species Ambystoma mexicanum. Next base: position 648,327,044 of record NC_090922.1, on the reverse strand, counting down.
GTGACTTTGGGTTTACGGGATCTCACCGGCATCATCGGATGTCACGTCTCCCACCTCTGCATCTCCAACTCCCTCTATTGCCTCCACGTGCATGATGGTACTGCATGTCTCCTCACACAAATTCAGTTTGATAGGGGATGGTGGTCCTCTCCTTTGGCCATGCCCTGATTGCGCTGTGCAGCAAGGAGGTTGCGCACACACAGACGTAGGTCATCCCACCTCGTCTTGCAGTCTCGCACAGGGGTGTTGTCCCCACCACCGAAACTTTACGGGCAACCTCCTCCATATAGCCTTCTTACAGATTTGCGTTTGGTGCCGCAGATTGGTGCAAAACACTTCATCTCAGTGCTCAACAAGGGTGTCGGCAAGCATTTGAGCTCAGGTTCACTGAACCTTGGCTTGCAGCGACGTACTGCAGGTAGACTTAAAGACATGTCTCTCAGTGTTGGTAGCTGTTCAGGTTTTCACTCACACTCCTGTGCACTGAGGAGTACAATGGATTGTGTTTTTGTAATGGCCGCCGCTATAGTTCCTGTTCCGGCTATGATGATATTTCCGCTACCTGTACCGGTAACAACAGTGTTCTTGGAGCCAGAGTCGGAGTCAGCGAGGATGCCAGTATGGGGAGTTTTGGGGCTGTTACAGGCATGCCGGTGCTACCATTTCTGGCATGCTGGAATGTGTGTGCATGCTGACTCGGAATCTACCGTTGATTCCGGCAGCAGCGCTAGACGGACACGGTAGCGCCGGCATTCCGGTAATTTTGTTTTAATACCGGCAAACTTGTAATGAGGCCCACTGACTGGGAGATGATGTCCATTCAGTTTTTAAGGGAAGTGCTATTCTGACATCACTGCCATTGCATCCGGGGTCCTTATTGATCATTGCATGACCAGTATGTCAGCCCTGGTGGTAATTATCATATCAATGCCTCCCTAGTTGGGCCACCATTTGTACGGGGGAGCCAACAAACACAAATCTGGAGGCCTGGCCCCAGCCCTGTAGCCACATAGGAGCTGGCAACCAATGTTATCCAGTGTCCTGGCAAAAGCCTGATGCTTGGATGTGCAAAGAAGGGATGGGCTGCAAGCTCGTTGAGCTCACAGCCTAGCACTCCTACTGCAAGCATCAGTGGATTAGTTGATATGTGAGTAGCAGCTGGTGGCCATAGACGGCAGTGCTCACTTTGCTCTTTGCATCATTTGACCACCAGCCTCAATGAATTGTGCGATGAGTCAACATGCAATGATCTGAAAAAGCGATGAGATGCACGTGGGGTGGCCTTGTACGAGCAAATGAAATGGGCCAGAGATGAGGACCCTACACCATTGAATGGCTGCTTGCTGATGCAGGACACGAAGGCACGTCTAGTTGGTTTCTATTAAAGTAATTCAAGTCTCACGTGTTTTAAGTAAATGAATTGAGTATTCCTGCCAGTTCATCTGAGCTGTCCCGGGCGATAGGCCAACCATACATGAATGGTACAAGATGTAACAGCATTTCCGACAGCCATGTTTTATTTCAAAGCACAGAAAACTGTGCAAGCCATTGCTTCGCGTTGGAGAATCTACTTTTCCAGACAGATTGGTTGGCACAATTATGGAAAATTGCGATTGCTTTTTGCTGGAGAGAAAACTGGTGCCTCTTCCGGTCCTTATAATCAAAGCTGCCAGGGCAACGTGATGGGCCGCCCCGCTGCTCACCTCCCCGCGTCTCCCTGCGCAGACGTTTGTTTTGATGAGACAGCTGTAAAGCTTTCGGATTTTAAATACAGCTTTATCTCTCTTTTTTCTAGGAAGCAGTAAAGAGCCTGGGAAATGAAGCAGGGGGCAGCCTATCAGCTATTGATCTGAAAGCAGAAGTGCACCAGCTGAACAGTCAACTGATTTCACGGCGTGTCCAAGCAGCGGGAACAGGCGGGGCGGTAACTGCTGAGCTGAGGGGAATAGAAATGCAGGGGCAATAAACAATCGATAATTTATGTAGCACAAAAAAAAGAAAGAGCCAAGCGCGTGCCAAAACTCCACTAAAAGGAATGCGAGTGAGAATGTCGTCGAAGCAGCAGTATTATTTGTTTTAGCGTGCACTATAGTACTACAGACACCAACATCAACTATTAAACACCCTTACGGGTTTGCAGTCAGTCAGTCCTTAACCAAGCTCGGCCGCCCGGCCGACCTGAACTCGCACTGAGCTTCAGTTCAGAGGAGCCGTGTATCCGTCCCCGAAGCCTTCACAAGTCTCCCATTAACCTAACACAGCCTGAGTCCATGGGAAGTCCCCCTCTCCATTGGCGGCTCTCAACAATGTGGAAAGGCACAACACCAAAGTGGGTGGGTCATAAAATTGAGGGTGTGGCCTCCAACCCTTTGGGTGGGGCTAAACACCCTGATTTTAAATGCTTATTTATTTATTTGCATTTTTAAAGGAGTCACACAGCTTGGGGGCATCCAGGCCCTGTTACAGGAATATGTCTCTTAGTTGCATATTTATAACACACTTAATACCCAGAGGTTTCTAAGGGCAGAGCAGGGGATTGAACCTGTGTTGCTTGTCATCTTGTTTTCAAGGCGAGCACTTTGCCACTGAGCTATCCTCCCAGGATGCTTGCATTTTATAACATTCACAAAACAAATGTAATAATGATGTAAGAAAATGGACATACCAACAGTTCCGAAGTCTCTTTACTTATAGTGTATTTATTTCTGCTTATTAGAACAATCTGTTTCATTTAGTACTCTTAATGCTCTAGAAAGCTGGCAAGTATGTAAGTTTCCTTACCAATATATGGCAGTATTGCCCCCTTTAAGTAGGGCGTACCCAAATAAAATTCTAAGTCATATCCAAATTATAGATAGAGGCATTGCAACTGCAAAACATTTCATGTTGCCTGAGCAAAAAATAAACCACCATGTGGCCTGCTTCAATAATACATGTTAGCACCACACTCTTTTCAGTTGGGTGTGCTCAAAGACATTTCGGAGTCCCGTCCAAAGAATATATGCTAGCACTGCCACTGTAAAATCTTTTCAGGCAGTTTGTGCCCAAGACCAGCTTGAGTTTGCCTCAAAAGTGTATGCCTTTGTAGAACATTGTGATGCTACGTGCCCCCAAAGACAGTAATACGTCTTGCTTCAACAATAACATGCTATTGTAAATCCTTTTTATGCTGCTTGTGCCCAGGGATCATCATAACGCTTGCTTGACAAATACAGGCCATTGTTACACTTTTTCACACTGATGAGTGTTAGTCACAGAGAAGAAAGCGTGATACAGAGACGGAGAGGGTGAGTTGTGAAGTGATTGCGCACGCTGCATTTGCCATAACTGCAGAATTGCGAATGCTTCTATAATAAGGAGATCCCGCCTAACGCGTAAAGCCCAAACACTTACTCGTACTTCTGCGTTCCTTTTGGCATTCTTTTCATTTATGAAGGTTCCTTAAGAAGATTCATGCATTAAAAGATGTGACTAGCTGTCACGTGGCCCCACGTCATGCATGTCACTTTCAAACAATTCTAGTTTTTCACATTGCATGCTGTCGCTTGCATTATTAAAGGATTGTTACTTAAACACAGGAGAATCTGGGAGATTTCACAATTATTTAATAGTTAACAGACCATTGTTATCAGCGAGTCCTCTGTGATTAGCCACCTATGACCAGAGCTTGTGTATCATCCTTTTGTGGAGACATCACAATGAAAAAGAAATCACATATATTGGTAACGCTAGCATTAGTGGCATATGTGAAAAAAGGGACTCGTTTTACTCAGCAAATAATCTGGTGGACTAAACTTTAGTGGAAAAACAAAAGAAAGAAGAATGAAAGAAAATTAAAGAGGAAATGCAACACTATATTTAATTTCATGAACATGTTTTTCTGGGGTGGAGCACATTACTATTTGCATATTGAGTACTCCTCTACCACTGCTCATGTTTAGTATTAGAAAACCAGCCTACAGACTTTCCCCTCCGAGTGCATTCATCCTTACCCCAGTCATAACATGGTGAAGAGTGGTGCTATTCTGCAATGGTAGAGTCAGCCTTTGGTGTCAGGTGGAACAGGGTTAATAAGAGGGCACTTGTATTATACATGAAACCAGGTCGATGGACCCTGTAGCTTTCATTGATGGTCATGAATGTTTTCACTGAATTTGCATGTGTGACCAAGCGCACACAGGGTGCCTGAACTGGTATCGGAGCGCTCGAGGTGGATTTCTCTCCCTAGCCAATTTGTTTAAATTATGGATGACAGTGGTGCATTTTACAGTGCACATTTTGATAGAACATTTCTAAAAAGCCATACAATTTAGAATTGGTTCTGTGAAAAAAAATCCTATTGATGGATGCCAGCTCAAAACGTGTACACAGAAGCATTGTGCAATTATGACAGCATTGACATTGTAATGCACCTGTTTATGAGGCCTCTGTTTATGGTGTATGCTAGCACTGCTATATAAAACGCTTTTACAAACTGCCTGTGACCAGATACATGGCCGTAGTGAGACACTTTCATGATGGTGCCCAACATATATGTTAGGACTGCTACTGTGAAGCACATGTTCATGCATGAATGATGCCAGCATTGCCTTTAAAACGTGTCCATGCTACCTGTGATGAAACACATGCCACTAGTACAACTGCAACACACTTTCATGATGGTGTCCTGTTCATAGTATTTGCCAGGACTGCTAATGTAAATCGCATGATCATTCAACTGTGTCTATTATGTATGCCAGCATTGCCCTGTAAAACACCTATACGCCGAATGTGCCCAAACATATGCCAATATTAGCACTGTAAAACACTTTCATAATGTTGTCCAGAATATATTTCAGATTGCCTCTGTACATTCCATTTAAAGGCCAGTCTCTCACATTCGTGGTGCCGGTGCCACACACCCTAACATTCAGCCACTCACACACTCTTTCAAACACTTGTGTGCATACATACACAAACTCCTTCTGCTGCAAGGATTGAGACAGTCCACAGCGGTAATGCAGGTGGTGGAGGTTGTAAGGTGGGGCCGATGGGAGGGGATTTACAAAATTAAGGCACACACTAGCGATGTCCTGACTGACTGGGTGGATGGGTTAGGGAGAAGAATGTTAGTGGGCATTTATAAAAAGTAAATGCATAAAAATAATTGTAGCAGTTCAGAGCCAGAATACCACCACCAATCAAAACTCTCCTCCTAGTTCCAGCCCAAATGAAAGTATAGGTACAGAGGATCGGGAAAGGCAGGGGGCATGTTGCAAAGCTTCACTGGCTTTCTTCAGTGAAGTCATTTCACCAAAATGCCAGAAGCAGTGGAAGTGACATCACACGACCCTTGACCTCTGATGACATCACAGGAAGTGATGTTGTTTGACCCCACCCCAAAGTGACATCACAGGAAGCGACGGAACACAACCTTTCACCCCTTGACAAAACAGGAGGTGGCATCACATAAAATTGTTTCTGTGGACACTACGAAAAATATGGTTACGTTTTCACATTTACACAAAAATGGATCACCATATGTATCATTAATATCAGCATGTATAGGCCCATATTACCAAATTACTGTGAATGCAAGTAGACGTCCAAGTCCAAATGATAATTATGTTTTATTATACAGCACTTACGCTTAAGCGCTTCATATAGAACAAATATACATACAAAATAACCCAACCTGGGTTGGTAGTCATTTATCAACCTCAGCATGATGAAGGACTGTGTTGACCTTGCCGGGAGTCGAACCTGCAACCTGTAGATCACACACACATTGTATCAGCATGCGCTGAACTCACTGAGCTATCTTAAGGGCTATAGCTATCAGAAAATCAGCCACTCCAGAAAGAAAGACCACATGCTGCTGTCCACAGCCCAGGATGCACAATTAAATGCAAAACGTTTTTTTCCCTTTTTTTTCCTTTTTTAGGGGTAGGAAGGGAGACCACAAGGGTAGCACGGGAGACCTCAGGTGTCACGAGTGCGACCCCTGGTGACCCCTAAATGACATCACTGAATTTGTTACTATGGTAAGTGCGCCAGAACACAGAGGAACGACTTACAGTGGCAACTGCTGCACTTGACCTCCCCAGCTTCCACTGGTCTTCATCATCACCTTTTAAGAAGAAAAGCACCCACCTCCCTCAGAGGTTGACAATGCCTAACGAATTCCTGTTGCTAGTTCATGGTGACAGTCAAGATGTGTTAGATCATAATCCCATGTAAACTTGGCGGTATGGTTGGAGTTTCTTTGAAGTGTCAGTGGGCCATTGGAAGGATGGCTTTGGGCAAATGACTGCAAACTATGGGCCCTGAATTTGTGTCCTGGTATAGAATAACCTGGCATTGCATAACTTAACATTTCATAATACAGCATACCAAGGAAAAACATCTGCAGAAAGAATGATTTATATGGACCTAAACAACGAAATGCAACCACCTTTGATTTTTCCAAAGTTATAATGATTTTCTGTAGGTCTTGGGTGGATTGGTAGGAATATTATGGCAACAATAATCACCTCTAAATCATTCTTCCTCCCACCCTAAATGACAACACCTCTTTGCACATTATTCCAACACTGAAAAAGCATATGTTATATTTAGTGTATTGTATACCACTGCAATCACCACTTCAGTAGTCTTACAGCAGTGAGACCTTCTGCAATAAATAGGGGCAGAGTGATCCCCAGAAGAGATACCTAGGACATATTCTAGAGTAAGAGTATTAAAGTTAAACAAGGCAATACAGACAGGAATAATGAGGTGAAGAGACACACTGAGACAGAAGGGGATGGGCACGAAAGGGAAAGATAAGAAGTGGTATCATTATGTTTACATTAACATGTATTGTGCAATGTTAGAAACATTAACATGATGAAAGAAAAGGAAATGGGATTCCTCACGGAAACTAGCATTTTCCCACACAGGAAGTTTTCTGAAACTTCAGGGAAACGTGTTTGGGGAATTAGGGAAGCATGGATGTGTGAAGGCCCAGTATAGTGCGTGCATGTTCCCTATTAATGATATCACAATGGAAGGAACGTGCAACACCCCAAAAGACGTGTCTACACTAAATATCCCCAAGCACCACACCAACCCACCACAGATACACCAACACAACCCTCCATAATCTCCTTACACACCCCTGTGCTAGTTACCACAGACAATCACTCAAAATTACCACATTACCAACCTGAAGCGCAGGTTAACCACTGCCCCAGATAACTTCCAAAATATGTAACATTTACACACCACAAACAGCACTACCTCCTCACATCTGCACACATTAACAATTCAACAGGCAACATTGAGATGTTTATTCTACCTTTACATTCGTGCCCTCCCCCACCTCTTGCAGATATGGAAGTGTAAAAGACCATGAAATGTCTAAGGTTGTGCTTTACAATTCCCAATATTAACAATTACACAACAAAGAGTTTATCATTTTACTATGGGGGTAGTTATATGTGACTGATATAGGATTGAGACAGGCTAAGTGTTACAATACCTCAATTCTGCCAGTGAGGTGTAGCAGCTTATTGAGAAGGTACCTTCAACATCGGGATTTCCTTCCTTCCCCACTTAAGGTGTAAAACAACAAATGGTTTAACAGATTCTTTTATTCAGCCCTATTTCAGACACACATCATGCCCCTTGGATCCCTCCCCCCTGAGCTAAGAATTAGCTAAGAACCAGGCCGGTGTAAGGGAAACATATTGGTATTTATTTAAATTAAAAGTAATAGAAATTTGCACAAAAATGTCAAACACCACTTTATCCGTGGCACAACGCAATCAACTTCTCTCAGCATAAATAAATCACAAAAGTGAGTTGAAAAGAACACAATCACAATTCTTCACCTTCTACAAATGTCACTTCAAGAAATAATTAAACTGCTCACTAACCAAAACAATGATCATGTAGTGATGTGAGATTCTGATTTTCCTGTGGGCTTAAAAGGCTAGCAGTAGGATTTCAAGATTGGTACAAATACATACGGCAATTAGGATTTTGCCCACACTTTTGGTTTAAAATAGACACAGAGTGATTTTGCGGTTTGTTTTTCAGACCCCACCCCCCACTTTGGTCTGTGTCGGGGTAGTCAGACAGAAACATGTGAATGATTTGGGGAATTTTGGATTTCAGACCCCACTCCACTGAAAGGCCTGTGTTGGAGAAGCTGGATAAAAAGGTTGGACTGATTTAAGAACAAATACACCCCTCTTCCTTAAAGAAATTGGGTCTGCAGGACAAAAAGGATTACCCAATTAAATTATAGGCTATTGTTTTCAGCGCACGCCAGGAAGTGAGTGCTGTTAATTTCAAATTTTAACATAATTCACCCCGTAATGTTGTGCCAAATGGGGAAGTAACTTAATTAATATTTTTAGTTAAATAGGCTAAGGATCTACACAGTTTTGCTCCCACCCACTATAAAGTGAAATTATTTAAGGCAAGCAGACTCCTCACCTTTTGGTTTCCCAGGTAAAAGTTCTACTTAAATAGAAAGCCTCTGTTTAAAGTTCAAGAAAGTCAGCTGCATCTCAGGACACTCTGGAAAGATAGGGTAGGTGTCTGGTAACATCACACGCCAAGATGGCCCCCCGCTCCTCACCATAGGACCCATTCAGCTTTGAGGCCTTCCTAGAAAGAGACAGCTCCACCCAGTTGCACTCTCAGCAATCTCCTTAAAGCTGTCAGATGGTAAGTTTCAGTAGCCCTCCTGATGGTAAATTTCAACAGCTCTGTCTGGGTATCTGTCTGTCTGCCTCCTAGTGCAGTCCCCCTAATATAGCAGTGATGACACCTCCAATTTTACAATCTTGGGGAAGACCCTTGCAATAATTCCTGCAACTAGGATTGGACAGTTACCCTTATTTCTCCTCCCACACCCAGTCTCCAAGTCAGGATTGGTTTAGGGATCTGGAGCACCATTTGGTAATTCCCATTTGTAAACGCCATTTGTTATCGTTTCAAACTTTTGGCAAAAACAAGTTATGTATCAAAACCTCATAATGAGATTAGCAACTGCCATAATATACATATTTTCCAATTCAGCTAATCATGGGGAATTAGATAAGCCAACCACCAGGTCCGTACCATGTGCCAAGGCAGTGTAGCACTTTTCTGCCATTTCCATGAAAAGCATAACAGTTGTGAATATGTAAGTTATTACCCGCATCCCTAATTGTATTCTCCACCTGCTCACCAAATCTCACATTTGGAACATCTTCAGATCAGCTGGAAACCTAGTTTAACCGCCCACTACAGTTCCATGAGTCACAGGTGGAGGAATTTGATATCACTACAATCTCCTGAAAATTACATAAACATGGTTAACAAATGAATGAGTATGACTTATGGGTGAGGGAGAAAAAGGCCTAAATTTATTAGGTTACAAGGAGTACGGAGTTTGGTGTCGGGACGTGCCAGTCCCCTGCGCAACAAGTTGTCTTTGGTCGTTGTTTGGCCTGCGGCCTAGCACATGGTTTTGTCAGGGAGCCAAACTCCAAGGTTCCCAGGAATTATAGAAGTTCTGAGTGGGGTGGCAGAACCTTGTTAGTTGCTGGTGCTGTCAGGGAGTTGATGCTCCTGAACTGTCAGTAGATATTCACACTTCAGTATTGAGTTTTGGTTGTGCATTACTATTTATTGGTTCAAGTGCAATCTGACACATGGGGCACGATGTGCCACGGTGGTGAGACAGAAAAATAGCCGACGCGCGTTTCAACCGAAGTCTTTCTCAAGGCTGTGTGGGGTGGGGGTTGGTGAATGGTAGGTGAAGTGGGATAGTGCACAAGGAGATGGCATGTTGCCTTTAGAGGATAATGGTGGAGAGAAACATATAATAATATTCCAACATGGTTGGCCACAATGAGACATAGACAAGGCAGGAATTTGAAAAACATGATATGCGAATATGGATATGTGGTGAAAGTGGTTGTGGGTGGTTGTTTTTGGTGCGGGATGGTGCGACATGTTGATAACAGTTTAAAACATTGTTGTTATAAAGTACAAAACATTTAAGAATTCATATAGTTATACAGTACCAAGGAGAGAAGAGCAAGGGAAGAGATAAAAGTTGAGAGGGGGAGAGTTAGTTGAGGCTTGATGACCTGGGATTGGAGTGGGGCATTAACAGGAGGGGGCCAAGAGGGCCTGTGCTTACCAATTGGGTTGTCGTGAGGCTCGCGTTGGAGCATCTGGCAGAGTCGCCATGGAGTCGAGCTGGCTCGTGGCTTATTATCCGATCTGGAAGAGAGATGACAGGTGGACCGCAGGTAAGGTTGCTGGGCTGGTCACTGCCGAGGTGACACAAAGAAGTTGAGGCGTGTGTGTGGGGGGCTGTGATAGGCCAAAGACCGGCGTCCTGGAGGGTATGGAGTACTGGGGCAGGTAGTAGGCCCTGATTAGCTAATAGGGGCTGCCCTTCCAGAGGGAGGGAAGGAGAGAGACCCAGGAGGATTCCTGTGTTCCGCTAGATGGCAGCCTGAGTGAAAAATGAGGAGCAAGACCCCATGCTGTGAGGCAAAGGGGCAGCGAGATTAGTTGTGCCCGGCTGAACGGGATGGTGCCCCGGGTGCTGGAGAACAGCTGAAGGTCTCAGTGGGGTGTTAGTTGAGAGTCAGAGGGAAGCGAAAGTGCGGCTTGTTAGTCGCAAGTGGGTGGAGTGGGAGAAGGGGCAATTGTTGGGCCAAGGAGGCGTGGTCCAAGATTTCCCCTGTTCAGTGTCCCTGTGGAGAGAGACAGCTAGAGTGGGGGAAGAGAAGAAACAAGAAACGTGCTGCCATGGCAAAGGTTCTCGCACCCGTGGCAGGGTTGTGTGCAAATGAGAAAGAATTCGGTCGGATGACCCACATGGAAAATGGGTCTCAGGTGACGTTTCTTGTTTCTTCTCTTCTCTTCCCCCACTGTAGCTGTCTCTCCACACCATAAATCTTTTAGTATTGTTTGTTGAGAAATAGTTTAATCATTCAATACAAGTCTTAAGAACATCAAAAGGGCGGTAAGAAATCGTGCTCATCAGCAATTAGTCCAAACCATTTGCTCTAAAAATTTGCGAAACATTTGGTCACTTCTAAGTGAGTCCAGAGGCAAAAGTAAAAGCTTGCTAGATAATCCAATAAGTAGAGCTGAATGGGAAAAATATTTGGATGATCGCAACCCTGCATTAGAACCAGACGAGATGCATTCTACCAACGAAGCACTGACATATCGCCCTTCTGATGTTTCCCCAGGAACTATACTGGCCAAAATCAAAGACCTAAAATCCTCAAGAGCACCTGGCCCTAATAGATTGGTCAATGCCGTCATTAAGAACTATCCTGAATTTTGGTCCAGTGTATTAGCCAACCTGTTAGATAAGATCTTGGAACATGGAATAATGCCCCACTCCTGGCAATCTGGAATACTCATCCCTATTTTCAAAAAAGGAAATAGATAAGATCCTAATAACTATAGGTTATTATCTATGTTAGATGCTACAGGAAAACTATTTGCATCCTTGCTTTTGAGTGGCATGCAGAAATGGGTGGATAATGCCAACATTCTGTGTAAATTTCAGTGTGGATTTAGACGAGAATATTCCACGACACACAATCTCGCTGTGATGGACATCTTACGCACTAGAGCGCTCACCAAGGAGCAGCCTCCACTTTACTCATTGTATATAGACTTTAAGGTGGCATTCGATTCCATCCCCAGAGACAGGCTGTGGCTCAAATTAGAAACCATTGGGTGCCCAAAGGGATTACTATACTACCTCAGACTCCTCCATCATAATACTACGGTCAGGCTCAAACTAGATCACGAAGGGCATCTAACTAATATGGTTTACCCAAATAGGGGTGTCAAACAAGGGTGTGTCACTGCACCATTGGTATATAACTTATATGTGCATGACATACCAGTAGTAATTGAGGCTGCTAACAACTGCCCCCCTTAAATTGGAGATTCTCATTGTGCTGTGTTAGCCTATGCAGATGACTTGGTATTGCTGGACAATACCATAAGCGGCCTCAGAAGAGAAGCGGGTAGCCTCATGGGACTGGCTAGAAAACTATGCCCACTTGAGCAAGCTAAAGCGATAGCAGTTTGTCCATCACAGACACTATGACTTCATGAAGCCCCAGGCATACCTAAATCTCTGCCCAGCAATTAGACTCAGATGATTCATTATCTTGCTAAGACTGGAACAACTACCCACTAGGATGAACTTGGGAAGTAGAGCAAAATTACCGATAGAAGATCGAATTTGTCGACTCTGCAAACAAGCAGAAACTCCTGAGACTGCAAGACATTTACTAACTAAATGCCATGTCATGGCCAAATCCAGCCAAGAAATGTTAGCCAAATATGTACATAATTTAGGAACCGTTGGCAATCGATCTTTTTGGCAATATTGTATAAACTCTGGGAATATGAGCCTATTAGTGGCTTTATACAACATATGGACAAGGATTGAATCTAAATTGGGCCCTCTGCTATAAAGTATGATAAAAAATAACCATACTAACTGTGACTTAAGTTAACCCGAGTTGTGTATCAGTATAATTTTTTACAGGCAATATTAATTTCTTCTTTTTAACATTTCCTGTGGTTGATACAGGAAGGTATCGTGTTAACTGTGTAATCATGTGAAGAGGTATATGTATTCATATTGTGTACTCTATTTTTATTCTTTTTTTTCTCATTGTGTATGTTTGTTTTTTGATATGTGTATAGTTTAATTTACTTAAACTAAATCACATTAAATAAATTAAATTATACGTTTTTCTCCACCATTATCCTCCAAAGGCAACATGCCATTGCCTTGTGCACTATCTCACTTCACCTACCACTCACCAACACCCACCCCACACAGCCTTGAGAAAGACTTCGGTTGAAGCGCACGTCGGGTGTTCTTCTGTTTCACCACCGTGGCACATCGTGCCCCATGTGTCAGATTGCACTTGAACCAATAAATATCAATGCACAACCAAAACTCAAGACGGAAGTGTGAATATCTACTGACAGTTCAGGAGCATCAACTCCCTGCCAGTGCCAGCAACTAACAAGGTTTTGACGTCCCACTCAGAACTTCTAAATGATATTAGTCCTTTTAATTTAATTGTGAATCTCCATGTGGGACAAATGGCCATGCTCCTGCCTTCCAGCCATTTGTTTTCACTGGGTCAGCCGATACCCAGAGGATTTTTTTATCAGTCTCTTTGTGTTGGAAGCTTGCTCTTTGAAGTTGTTGCCCTCATGTTCACACATATTGGTCATGCTCCAGCCAAGGGGAACTGTTCCTACAGTCAATTCCTTCAGAGCCAGCACATCTGGGCAACACTGAATTTCCACACCTCTTGCAGGATGCTTTATTGCCTTTGTAATTAGCTGGGGGATATAACATCCAAACTGGTAGTGGGAGATTTCCTTGTGACGTTTGCCCACAGCCAGCAAAAAGGGTTTGCCTTGGGCTGACATTTATCCATGAAAACAAAGTGGCTTTTCAAATGTCACTGATATTTGGTATGCGAAACATAATATACATTGCTTTTTGTTACCTACACATCATGTCCTTTCCCAGACATTTTTCTGTTAGAAGTGATACATTTTCACATTTAAACTGGTTTTACTTGCACACATATGCAAGCCATTTCTGTGTCACTTTTTAAAAATCCTGTTTTCCATGTGAAATGGGCCTTTGATTCCTCCTTTTTTGTGAATTAAAATGCTGCTTTTCCTTTGGTAATGACAGGTAGGCACATTTTCCACATGGCTCTTCAATTTTACTTAAAAAAACACACAGGCCAAGCCGTTTTTGGTTCAGTGTTTAAAACACTGCTGTTGATGTGAAAAGGACCTCTGTTTGGGGCCTTTGAATGTAGCCCACAAAGGCCACTAGAAGAAGATCATAAGCGGACACAATGTATTCTACTCCAACTTTAGATCTGGCCCATTGTTAGGGAGGTTTCTTTTATGAATCACTTCTAGTTACAATGTTTGCAGATAAGACACAGTGATATTAAATAATTTTCTCAGTATCACATACTTTGATTAAATAGTGAATCCAAGGTGTTAACCTGCTGTCCAATGTATCCCCCTTGACACAATACATTCAGAGCTCCGTTTGGAACACATGTTTAGGTTTTGGCTTTCAATGCCTACAATAATTCTGTCTTATAGCTAATGCTTGCAAAGTAAACAAACCCCGTAGTAAAGCAACCTAGAAATATGTAATTCCTTTTAAACCTATTTTAAGCCAAAAGAGAATGCTTGTAGCTTTCCTTTTTCAAATCCTTCATGGAGAACTAAGGGTGTTATGTTTACTCTGCTGCAAATCAGAAATCAATGGCAGCATATGACCTGACTAGTGTAACTATTTGACACTGTTACTAACCCCCACACTTATACAGGGTATCTGTATCATTGTTGACTATATCCCTGCAATAGGTCTCGGCCATTAGTGGTTATTGTGATACACAATTTAATGTCATGTCTTGTAGATGTTTATGTGGAATATGCCTATCGTTTGATAATAATTGTGAATACATTGATTTTAACTGTCTCAATATGTTGCCTGACCATATGTAATGTTGAATAAGATATACCATTTTTTTGTAGCTTGCATCCATCTACGTCTATGTAGAGGGGCAGGGTAGCCTTTGCTCAACAGTTCTCTTTCTATATAAGTGTATTTCCTCATGAGACAGGTGCCCCATGAACAAAAAAGAGAGAATTTACCAATCATTTTTTCAGAAGTGTATGTGTTATTGCACAATGTCAGGCTGTCCTAATGTTTGGAAGAGTCTATCCATGCTGCACACCATGCATCTTTTAGTAGTGTTTGTTCAGAAATAGTTTAATCATTCAAGACAAGTCTAAAGATACAGTTATATATACGTTTGGTTATGATACCATCATCTCAATACATAATCATAATTCTGCAGAGCCCTGAACCTATGATTTCTGCTTTATGCGTTTCTGTCTATGGACCTTCTTCAGAAGCATCACCAGGCTTCATGTTCTACAGTATGATCATCCAATCATATAGCAACCATCTCCCGCACACAAGTGAAGTCTCTGAGGTCTGTCCACAGGGAAAATAGCCCACAATGTGGAGGAAGGTGATGCTACTTATATTTTACTGCTCTATTGTCCACCACTTAGTGGAAAGTAGGACATTTTCACAGAGAGGGCATTTTGCGCAAAGATCCAAACGGAGGCATCCCACCTGGTGCAATAACATGTCTCACTACAATTTCAAGATTACAAAGTAACACGAGTGTGAAAAGTCTTCTTTGTTTTAAATCACTATAAGTTTACGTAATCAAATTGCTTATGGAATCATACAGCTTGCTGTTGTGCATGGTGAGAAGAAAATATAAACATGTTCAGACCTCTCAAGTTTCATATGCCCATGAGTCAGGAGGCCATACAGTCATGTTATTTACTGTTTTGATTCTGGGACTTTACATTTTTTGTTCCTTTTCCACTTGAAATTGAGGAGACTACAAGTTAGAGAACTCCAAACAAAAACCGTATTGGGTGGCGTTCTCACGCATGGTCACCGGAAACCTGAGAGTTCTTTATTCAAAAATATGAAAGCTAATGTAAGTTTACAAAAGGCGTTCTTTTTAGTGACTTTTTCTTAAAATAAGGCTCATGTCTGCTAAGTTACAGGTGCTCTCCTGTTTCCTTTCAGATGGAGTTCCCCATCACTTTTTCACACACGTGTTAACTAGCTAATTGCCAGGGCCTAATTAAGTGCTGTAGCAGGTGTCCCTGGCAGGGTATTGTAAAACGTGCACGTGCATAGAAAGCACTGACGGCAGAGATGTCCGATGGCGCGAGGAGGAAGGGGTTAGAGGACGCCTCTAAAACACAATGGTGTTGCTGGGCAAACTGCAGGGGCACTTCAAATAAAAGGTGCAATGCAGGTGTTGTAGCTGGAGAGCTGCTATTGCCCCTATCTACTGTAAAAAAAAAAAGTATCCCAGCTTCTGTCTATCCCTCTGTACCAGTGATCGAGTGAGCAGGAACGGTTGTGAGCAGCGTTCCAGCTACTTAATTGTTGGCTGTTTACCATTCTTCTTCTTTTTCCGACCATATTCACCATTCTGTACAGAGGATTTGTCCATTCATGTCCCTGTGCAAGTGTAAAGTTGTAATAGGAGTCTTGGTTACTAGTCACTTAGACTATTGCAATACCCCTGCCGCAATACCTTGTCACATGTTGCACTATGCTTCCACCTACCCTCTCCCCCTGCCGAGACCACAGTTCTGCTACTTTTTTTGGTACAATTCTATCACTGCTCTGTACAATATACTACCACAGAACTTCTGTGCTGCGTCATGCCTCTGCTCTGTGTAAAGCCTTAGCAGTTACACAGCAGCTCGTGCAAATCCACATACCAAGCAGTGGCAGAACATGCACTGCGTTCCATGCTCTCTATCTCACCTCCAGGGGTGTTGCTAGGTCTGGAAAAGACCCGGGGCTACACTAATGTTGGAACTGTCGGGACTGGGAGCTAGCTAGCCTGTTGGTTTTAGCTCCTGAGATTCTTTCGGGGGATAACACCTAAAAAACCAGGGGAACAAAGCCCCTTACCCCCCTAGCAAAGCCTCTGTCCACCTCGCACTCTACACATCCAGCTCACGTCTCCACTCTTAATCCCAGCACCTTTGCTGGCTCTCCTCTTTGCCCCCGGCAATACACACTCTCCCAACTCTCTTCCTTTAACTCCTCACAGTCCCTCTTCACAGCTGACCATCTGAGAATATACACTGCATCCTTATCCAGTAATGTGTGCCTAGTGAGCTTGCAGTGGTGTTCGGTGTATGAGTGTACTCACTCTCACTCTGCATCACTATTCAATGTCTGAGCACTATGTACTGTCTCGGAAGCAATAATCCTCCTTCCCTCAAATTTGAACACTGTGTTAGCTCTCGATTTATGTCCTTACCCAATCTCTTTAAAGTCCAGATAACTCACACAACCAACACTGCACCCTAACCTCTCTCTATACTGTACATACCACTCCAGTTCTCATCCTGACCCTCTGCCATATAACCCTGCACTCTACCACAAACTGCACAAATGTTTCTCTACGGTCCAAGCCCACATGCTATTTGTGCTACAAGTGGTTTCAGATTACAAGTTGTACCCTTAAACTACTGCTTAGCTTTGCACAAGATAAGAAATGCAGGCTTCTCTCTCAATGGACTGGGGTGGATGGGATAGTGGGAATGGAGTGAGCAGAGCAGAGGCTGCTATTTAGTTGGCTGGGCGAAGTAGGTTCATAGTTACTGTTGCCTGTATTGGTCGATGCATTCAGTGTGTCTGCAAGGGTGTGTGTTCAAGTATTAACTATGTGTAGGATTGTCATCATGCAAGGGTATGGACACACTGGCTTTTTTTATTTTTATGAATCGATAAAATGATGCACGTATCTATCTCAGAAAGGGTGGTCTGCTAACCAGATCTCCCTTTCGTCAAATTCCAAGCAAAAAAAATAGAGGCACTCTGCTGCATCAGTCTCCTGATCTGCAGCACCTGCTCTCCAGTGGCACAGAGCTGATTCAGAGGTCACAGAGGCCCAGTCTGACCACGGGTTAATCGCATCACTCATCGACCTAAACCAGTCCTTACCAATGCTGACCCTGGTGAGGCATCCTAACTGCACAATCTGCATGCCGCACTCGACCAGCACAGAGCACACTCTTCAAACAGACTAGACTCCAGCTTGCTGGATGACCGATCATGACTCACTGCACCCAAACGTGGTTCGACTCATACCTTATTACAACTCGAAGCCTGATTCAATGCCGTTGAACCGCCAAACATTGAAATAAGGTATTTTTCAGATGCTCTGTCCTGTGGTCCATTTTTGGGACCTTACAGACTAGTAAACCACCCTTGCTGCACCTTTTTCTTCAACAAAATATCCTTTTTGAACCATTGTTGCATTTCTTGCCTTCTTTACCCTGAACAAAGTATCAAGAGCGCATCAGCAGCATTGTTCTTAATTTCTCTGTCTTCTTTTGCCGGGATAGTTTTTTTATAGTCTTTTTAATAGTAATATATACAATTGATTTGTTAAGTGAAGTAGTTATTTTGGAAATGATTTACTTTCTGTTTGGGTTGCTATTGATCACATGCAAACTTCTTTTGAGAGTTTAGCCTTCCCTTGACCAATGTTATCACCAAAGTGAAAGGAGATATATCTCTTAGCTGTCCCAGTTTTACTTTTATGATTGGTATCACTGTGGACTTATACATGTGGGGCTGAGTGGGCAGTTCAGCCACTAGTCATCCTTACACTCATGCAGAGCAGAAGTAATGCCACACTGCTGGCAGCGGATGGGATTTGAGACAGATTGTACAGGCAGCTTAGTCTTCCAAAATAAAGGTTTGTGCAGTTAACCCTGGAAACTGACAGGCATTTTTGCTATCATGGAACTCAACATGAGTGGTGTGCAGACATTGAAAGCAAGTGTCTTACGCAAACTATGTCAATAAAGGAGACTTACTGATGGCAGTAATGCTAAGAAGGCCAAACTGCTCAAGAAACTCCAAGCTTTTGTGAAAGCTAGGGGGTAGGGTGTTCTCAGGGGGCCAGAAGCAAACTGGAGCCCAAAGCCCATCCATCCATTTCACTGGGTGGGGGTATGGAACTGGATGGGGGGAGGGACACTGATTGTGCTTTTTAACATTCCTCCCAGAAAGCAGGTAGTGTGGTATCCCAGAGATTCCAAGTATCTCGCAAATCACAAGCAACCGTTAGTTCCCAGACTTCATCCAGGTCTCAAGTATCCATTAGGTCCTGGGGAGTTTCACTGGGGATGGACCAGCCGATCACAAGCTCCTCCTAAAGGAAAGGAGGGTGGCTCTGATTGAGGAAAAGCAAAGAGAAGCCGCTGCTATAGCGGATCTAGCTCTAGCACATCTGAAGTAGGCAGCAGTAACAATGCCAGCAGAACAGAAGCAGAGGGACTTAGTGAGGCCATGGGGGAAGCCAGCAAAGCTCACAGTGGGGAACTAGTGTTTCCAGTGGTGACCTCCAAGAACAGCCTATGCGCCACATCCCCAAGTACCCAGTACAACTATATGAGGTGACAAAGGATATGTTCACCTGGTTCAAAACACAGGAACAAGTTTGCTAACTTCAGGAGAGATGGAAGGGGAGTTGTGGGGGGCAGCCTTTATGTGCCATCTTCCAAAGGCTGGAACTGATGTAATCATTCAGTGGACTCTTGAGCTGAGGCCCATTTATATCAAAATGAAGGCAGCCATCCTCGGGTGAGTGCATGTATCACAGGTAACAGAGTTGACACTTTTGAGGGAATGTATAATTTACTTTTCAAGTGGGAACATCTTAAAAATTGTAATATGGAGTTACACCAGCTTCTAGTGAAGAAACAGGTCACAGTCGGTAGGTAGCTTGCAAATGCGACCATTAGGTATGTGAGCACTTGAGTCCAAAATAAGGCTCAGGCACCTACATCTAGTATCAAGGCACATGATACAAGAAAACCAAAAGAGTTTAAGAGCAATGGTCCACCCCCTCCTTGTAAGAAAGGTCCCCAAAATGTATAAGTAAATACCAGCCACTCCAAAGGGCTGCCTTGTTTGCATGACCAAAAGCATAGAAATTGAGATCCTGCTTTTAAGAGTAGCCCCACGCTGGCTGTAGTTAGCAGTACCTTCATGGAGAAGGAAGAGATTGTCAGCGTTGGCCTCATAAATTATAAATTCCCACTAAGCCAAAGGCTGGCCAATGTACCCTACTATCCTGAGAGGGAAAGGTGCTGGGTCTGCAACAGAGGCCCAAGTTCCTGATAATGCTGAGCTATTTTTGGATTGTGTAGTCATACATTTTAAAAAAAGACCCAAGATTTTATGGTACTGCTGCGAGTATAACTGCTGACTGACGATGGTGGGTGCAAGAGGACCAGATCATCCCTGGTCCTGGACAACTAGTTAGGGAGCATGATGAACTATTGGATGACCACTGGCTATCATGGAATAGAGTTGGAGAGGTGAGACTTCTTAGCTCTGCGTCGCTGTCAAGACACAATTCCAGTGGACTGTTGTTAGGGAATGGCCTTCTCTATGAAGAAATCATTGCTGCAATCACTAGATCTAGGGTAAAGGAAGCAGCACAGGCAGAAGAACTCACAGCCATTGGCACATGGGGACTTCCAGCTCAAGATGGAAAGAGACCGGCACCACTGATACTGCCTAGTCCACAAGACTCAGTGATCTCAGGGTTGCCTATTGGCATAGAACCACAACCTGCGATAGAGGACACAGTTGAAGAGAGGTGTCCCTGGAATGCACCTCTTGACCCCTATAAACATGACAGCCCGAAGTGTCAGAGATGCAAGATGCCAGTCCCTGTTCGGACAAGGAGAGCCAGTGACAACTACATATGCAAACAGATATTCTTTCAGACAGCCGTTAAAACCTTATCCAGCTTACGTAATCCTGGATACAGGTGCCCCAACACTGTTCATGGATCCAGACACTTTAATGCAGATGATCGACTAATGACAAATATCCTGCAGTGCTGACATCATTATAGACACCAAGACATAGTAAAGTTAGCCAAGAAGCACACTCACATTCATGCACAAAGTTACACAAACACACATGTGCACACACAAAGAACATGCTTACAGAGTTCTGTAGATAGAGGGCGGATATATATGCATACTGGCAAATGCTTTTATTATTTTCTCTCATTAGCCAAACGCAGAAACGCAGAAACGCAACAAGAGATGCAGAGCAAGCTTGCACACACTTATTGCAACTAACCATATGGAACTACAGGATCGTATAAGGGACCTGGAAGTATGAAGACACTATTAACCCATTCGAAGAATAGCACAATATAGACATAGGGAAATCATAATATAAACTATAGTAGAAGTACCTGGAGGCACAGGCCTCAGAACGAAAGATGAAGCAAAGCAGAATGAGGTTGCACGAAGCACCTGACCAGGGCTTGCAGCCAAGGTCAGAGACTAGCAGAACATTCCTAAGCTCCGTGACAAGGAGCCAACTGCAAAATAACAGAATAAATCCTCACTAACTGCAGACCAGAAAGCTCAAATTCGTGGTCTTCAGTCACGTGGTGCAACAGAGCTGAATAATGGCCATTTACTCATGGTGAGAAGAGGAGCAGTTCACAGTGATGCATATGTTGTTTTACAACGTTGCAACCCTGCAGGCACTCTAAAAGGCAAAGTAGTAATACTGATGGCAACAATGGGAACACATGCTCTCATCACCTTGAGAAGGTGCGCTGAGAACATAGCTGGGTCCCAGATTTGGGGAGATCAGCTCCAGCAAATCAGGGAACACAAATCCAGCGGTGGGTGGCAGAGGGCAAGGGCCAATGGTAATCCTGCGACCCTGCAACAATGTAATATATAGTTTCTGGGGAAGGTTTAGGTGAACCCACCTGACATGCAAGGGCCAGTAAGATAACCTCTATATGTGGCAGCTATAGGTGATATCACCCCAACCACCCAATCATGCATGCTCTTAGGTTTTCGGGGAAGAGCTCTGATTTGTGAAGTCAGACCACCATAAAAACCTCTGACATGGGCTCAGGAGCTGCAATTGCTGTAGAATTTGGTCCTCCTGTATGATCCCTGTCTGTTATGGAAAATAAAGGACAGTTCTAAGTTGCTGTTGGCTGTGTCCTCCATGTGTATGCCGTGTCAGGGTTCTTGGCCCCTGGGTGCTTGGAATGGTGACTGCATAGTGTGAACCCTGGTCCTCTCTGGCATACCTATAAACAGTGGTCTCATGGCCGACCATGACTGAGTAACTTGTCCTCAGCTAGAGGTCGCAGTCAGGCAGACTTTTTTCCAGCCCAGGGAGACTGCCTTACTCTGGTAAATCAGCATGACCAGGCAAAGAAACAGTATCATAGGGAAGCCTCTGGGATATTCCCATTGTACTGCAAGAATGGTCTCCTGCACAGTGAACCCACGAATGCAGAGGTAGGGGCCAACTGGAGGTTGGTTGTGCCCCAGTTCAACAGGAGGTTGCTACTATACTTGGCTCATGACATTCCTTTAGCCGGTCACTTAAGAGTGACCAAGACAGCTGGTAGGTTGTTGGCACATTTTTACTAGCCCCAGATGGGAGTAAAGGTTTTTAAAACATTACAGCCCTGTCATACTTTCAAAGCATCCGGTAAGTCTGGTGGGGCCACAAAGGCCCCTTAATTGCACTACCCGTATTTGGGAGGCCTTTCGAGAGTATAGGCATGGACATTGTTGGTCTTTTAGATCCTCTAATCACCTCACAGAACCGGAACATTTTGGTAATGACAACACCACCCGGTATCCAGAGGTTGGAACCTTAAGATGCACCAAAGTCCTTTTGGTGGTCATTATTTTTATAATTATAATTGGTTATTGGTTATTTATAACACATTCAACACTCAGAGGTTTCTAAGCACGGATCCGGGGATCAAACCTGTGTTGCTCTGCTTCGTCTTGCTTTCAAGGCAAGCGCATTGCCCCTGAGCTATCCTCCTGAGACAAGCACTGGCATCCCTATTACAGCACTACCAAGTTCTCTAATAGGGATATTCTCTCATGAGAGATTCCCTAAAAAAGTTATTTCTGACAGGGGATACAATTTCACATCTACATATATATGAAGGCAATGTGGGAGGAATGCAGAGTAATTTACAAGTTCTCCATTGCCTTTCATCCACAGAGAAATAGGCTTGTTGAGCAGTTTGTTAAGACCCTAAGGGCATGATAGATGGCTTCGAAGAGCACCCGAGGAGAAAGTTGGATATTCCCTTGCCATGGCCTCTGTTCGCCTACCGGGAGTTGCCACATAGCGGTGTAGGTTTCAGTCCCTTTGAGCTCCTGTTTAGCATCTAATTTCCCATAAGTATAGTGCGGAAAGGATTTGAAGACAGTCCTGAACTCCTTCACATGACACAATGGACCATGTACTTGGCCTTAAATCCAAAATGGGCAAGTACAGGCAACAGAGTACCACAATACTGAAGGCCACTCAGGAGCTCATGAAGCACTGGTATGACAAGAAGGCTACCCTGGCACGGTACATGCCTTCTCAAATGATCAGGAGCATGCAACCAGTGAAGCCCAGCACCCTTCATGATAAGTAGACTGGGCCCTCCATGGTGCAAAAGAAAATCAGTGAGGCTAACTACCTCATTGATATGAATGCCCGAGAAAGATGCTTTCTATGTCAACCGACCGAAGCCCCAATACAGCTAGGAAGACTTAAGTTGTTTTGGTCACTAATGGGTCTGTAAAGATATTCTAGATCTCCTCAGACCATACCGAGTTGCAACAGCGAGACTGCCAAATGCTCCTGAGCAAGTTTGAAAGTCTGTTCTTGCTAACTCTAGGAAAGATTGATTGGTGCATCCATGTTATCGATACTAGAAACAGTAAGCCAGTGAAGAGTAGGATTCACCGGATGTCTGCCTAGATCAAGGACTCCATCATGGAGAAAGTCTCCAAGATATTGGACTTTGGGGTTATTGTGCTATTCTGCAGCCCCTGGGCTAGCCCAGTCGTACTGGTTGCTAAAAAGTCCAGTAGTGGGAAAACCGAAGTCTGCTTTTTATGGACTACAGAGCGTTCAATTTTGTCAACAAGACCGATGCATATCTTATACCTAGGACAGACAAACCGATTGACAGGTTTGGCCCTGCCAAGTTCATGATTACCTTTGACCTCACGGCAGGGTACTGGCAAGTTGGCCTCACTGATCAAGTAAAGGAGAGTGCACTAATTTCGACTCCTGGAGGGCACATTCAGTTCACTGTTATGTCCTTTAGGTTGGAAAAGGCCCCTGGTACTTTTCAGAGGATGGTAAATTAGGTACTGTCAGGGCTAGAGGACTTCAGCATTGCCTATTTAGATGATGGTGCCGTGTTCACTCATAGTTGGGAAGACCATCTATCCAATCTGGATGCAGAAGGCTGGCTTGACTCTCAAACCACCCAAGTTCCAGATAGCACAGGGAACTGTGACTTACCTTGGATACCAAGTGGGTGGAGGTAAGAAAAAGGCCTCTCTAGGTCAAAGTCCAGGTAGTGATGGATTGGCATTGCTCAAGTACCCATACTCAAGTGAGAGCCTTTAAGTGCCTGACAGTCACTACAGGCCTTTTATCAAGGGGTATGGAAAATGTGCCCTTCCCCTTAATGATGTCTCATATACAAAGTTGCCGAAGAAGGTCACCAGGACCGCTGACTGGCAGATATCCTTCCAGAGCTTGAACGGTAGCCTGTGCAAGTCCCCAGTTTCAATGAACCTGGATTATGGGCAGGAATTTGCATTCAAACAGATGGCTGTGAATTTGGAATTGGTGCAGTGCTAGCACAACTGAACTCTGAAGAGGTAAAGTAACCTTGTGTATACCTGAGTAGGTGCTTGACCAAGCGAGAGATTAACTGGGACACAATTCAAAAAGGATGCATTTGTGGTACTTTGGGTGGTATGCAAGCTTAAATTCATATGTATGTCTCACTTCATACGTTCAAACAGACCACAGACCTCTTAGATGGCTTATGGCCATGCAGGGAGAGACCCCCAAGTTATTGCATTGGGCCTTATCCCTACAGGGATTGGATATGGACATTCAACACATGCCCAGCGTGCATCACTCCAATGAAGATGGACTCAGTAGGCATTTTTGCCAGAAGCGTGAGCTAGTCACTGTGAAGAATCCTATGGATCCCTCCATGAGACCCAGCCTAAAGTCTCCTTCCAGGTGGCCAAGGAAAGGCAGACTCTTCCTGATCCTGACCTTGGGCGTGGTGTACTGCAGGAGGATCACCTGCGAGGAGACAGCCCAGGGTGGAGAGCATATCTCGTGGGATGAGACGCAGTATTTGTCCTCTGAAAGGAAGTGCCTTTCTGGGTTGCCAAAACAGGTGATGGCATATTGCCATTCTAGTTCCCCTGACCCACATGTAAGATCTATGACTGAGGTTACAAGCACTGGTAAATCTGAGCAAACCTTGTTAAACAGAAAGATCCTTTAAGAATAAATATCCAACTTATTCCCTCAGATATAATGCAAAAGGATCTAGGTAAAATGCCTTAAATCAAATGTCTTTCTCTGTAACAACCAATTCGAACAGGCGATCTTTGAATGAGTTTAAGGGAAATAAATCAACCCTTAAAAATAACACAGTTGTTGAAAGAACTAACTTTACTGAAGGGGACTACAATTCCCATAATCACAGAAGTAAGGAATAAGGAAGAGGGCTGAAGAAGCATTCTGTAGCAATAGTCAGGCATTTAAGCCTAACAGCCCACACCTGAAGGAACCTGGGTGGAATAAAAGACCCCCTCAGGAGCAGAAAATTGGAAATTGGAAGGAGCTGGTACTGTGAATGGAATGCAAGCAGTAGCAGTAGCACCAGAAGGAAGAAGGCATGATGCTGGCAAACCAAGCAGAAGTGGGAGAACAAGAAGAGGGTCCTGTGTCCCCAAACTCTGACGTGCAGAGGCTGCACAGCAAAGGTGTGCAGGAGAGCTGGTTTTCCCCATTTGAGCCTTATTGTAGTGGTTGCCATGCAGAGAATGTGCTATAGACCGAGGCGAGGAGCAGTTGCCAAGCCGTGGGTCTCAGGAGCGAGAGAGGCTCCATAAACATGTGGCCGGACCAGAAACACCTTCACAGAGGAAGGGTGTGGGTCCCTAAGAATCTAGAAGCAGTAGAAATTGTGGTAGAAGGTGTGGAAGCAGGGCAACTCACAAAAAAAGTATTAAGGAAGCCAGTGAGTGAAGTACTAATACCTTCCGAGAGCATTGCCAGGAACAGTATCCAGTTCCCTGTTAACACGTATATGATTTAAAGCGAAAAAAAGCTGTTGAAGTTGAAATACTCAAACAATGGAAATGTAGCACTTGCATATAATGTGAAAGCCATTTTACTCACGTGAGAAGCTTTGAAGACCATTACCAAATACCTAACCTTGATAATACAATTGTTAAAACGTTTAACTTGTGAAAACTAAACCAAGGAGTGGTCGTGTGTAACCTAATTGTGATTCCCAAAGGAGGACTGAACTCTATTCTTCACTTTCACAACAATTCAATACCAATCTTTAAACCTTCAAAACGACATTAAGAAGTGTTCGTGTGTGCCTAATTGTGATTCCTAAAGAGAGACTGAACTCTATTCTTTATTTTAACACAGAATACCTTTCATTTCTAAGAAGTTAAAGTGTATAAACAATTGAAGAAGAGAACAAGCATTGCCCAAGCCAAGAGTCTCCCCACATTAACAGTGAAACCAGCCTATCTCAGAGTTGAAAATCAATGTAACTGTACTGTGAAGTTGTTAACAGTTCAATCGGCCTAAGAAACAAGCGTACAAGCATTACCTGAAGCTAAGACAGTGGCAAGCTAAGAGAGTGGCCGCAAGGCTTCTGGGTGAGTACTTGGGCTGTTAACTGACAGAAAGGTGAAGGTAAAGTTGGGGAAGGGAAACTAGCTGCTTGTAAAGACTATTTTGAAGTTGACTCAACCTGTAGTGCCATAGACTGTGGAAGACAGAGAGAAGAGACTCTTAAAGGCAAACCCAGGTTGATATTGTGGCAGACAGAAAAGCGAGGCAAAGAGGCTGCTCCTTTTGAAGAGAATTATTCAGAGGAAGAGAGCTTTGCCTACTTGAAGTTTTTGAAATACTTTAAAGTATATCTTGTTGAAGCCTCTCTAGAAGAACAACTCACTGAAGCTGTGGTAGTAGTCCGAAGTTCTGAAGATGTGGTGGTATATCTGGTTGTCAGTAGATGAAACATTGTAGTAGTCTAAACAAAGTGGAGTGCTGTGAAACACAGGTGACTGTTCTCATAGTGAATCAAGTAGAAGTGAAGTTGTTGAAGTGGATGCAGCAGCACTAAGAAGTCATTCTGACAAATATACCATTGTGAAGCTAAAAACTGTAACCAAGAGAATACTATCTGTTAACCAAGAGCTGTGTATCACTGGCAGTTGTGGATATTGCATTTCTTTTGAAATGTGGGAAATGTTCTTGCAGAGGTGAAAAAGCATTGTGGCTGGAATTACCATTGGTGTTATTTGGTGGAAGTGGAAATTGAATATTTCACCCAAAGTAGAGATTTGCTATCATTGGAATTTTGTTTAACAAACCATTACATTGACTTTGAAATATCAAGAACTGCTTTGGAACATTTCTTTTGCTGGCTGAACACTAACATAACTGACCTTAAATCCTGGGGAAGGGAAATCACCCAAGACATTCAAAGGTTCTTCAGAGATTGTGATTGTTGTTTATGTTATGTTGTATTGCCATATATGTTCTTTCTGTATCTGTTGGTTAGTTTAAGGGTCCATTATCCTGCATTAGAGGGTTTCCCCTTAGCTTTGGTTAGATGGGGAATCTACAGCAGAGTAGGGACAGTGAGGCATTTTGATCATATTTATTTTACGATTAAAGTGGCATATGTTGATAAATCCTCCAACAGTTGTCTGCCTTGTATTACTGACCCCTCACAACCCTTACAATGATGAGTTTCAGCCTTTTTGTCTGGGGATGCGTTAAGATTGCCATCTGGTGAGGGTGTAGAAGCCCTTATTGTTATTTATTAATAAGGTGATGTGGGTAATTCTATCTCAGAAAGTGTATTCTGATAACCAGACTTCCCTTTCACCAAACTCCATGCCAAAAGCTTAGCGACAATTGTGCCCTGCTGCATCAGTCTCTTCATCTTCAGCACCTGCTCTCCAGTGTCATATAGCAGGTACAAATGTCACATAAATGTCACTGTGCTGTAGGGGCTGCACTTAAGATATGTACCTATACCCTAACACTACCAAATTAGGGTGAAACCTTATTCTGATGGCAGTTTAATCTATAGGCATAAGCCATATCTGAGCTAGGGTCTGGTGACTGGAGGCTCACATCATTATTAAAGCACATCGGATTTACAGCATACCAATGTTAACAGTGTGAGCTCAGACAGCTCTGACAGGCTGTGTGGATTCCAGGCTCCTGCCTGTCTGTGTTCTAGTGAATGAGACAATAGGGCAGGGTGACTGCCTCTGTTGATTCTCTAGGAGATGAGGTAACACCCTCTTACCAGGCCTGGGATCTTCCAGACAGAGTTGAATGAGGGCCTGGTATCAAAGAGCTAAATACATGACAAAAGTCTTCATCATAACAGAGAGCTTTTAAAGTTGCAAGCTGAAACAGGGATGGGGTTAGGACAGCCAGGCAACACAGATCTGTTAGAGTCTGGGATTTCCTTTCCTTTAGGTTCCCTCCACTTCCTGCAGAAAACAAAGTACTCTAGGTATGATCACAGAAGGCAAGGGGCACGTGTCTCAGGGATGGGGATTTGAGTTCTTAAAGCAGGCATGTTTGCCACCAATTGCCTATAAAAGTGTGGGTAGCCCACCCTTTTTTAATTCACTTTGGACCATCCAGAATATCACATCTTTTGGGAGAATTGATCTTTCCAAAGCCCTCAGCCATGGAGTTGAAGAAGTAGTGTTTGAAGGCAGAGACAAGCTCTGCTCCCTATCTTCGCCCCTGGCACTTTGTGGGTGACTCCTCCTGAGGACCAGGACCTGCCACTCTGCACCCAACATTCCTAGGCTGGGAGAGCAGAGCCTGAAAGGATGCATCCTGTTTTAGAGCCCCTGCAATGGGTCTCACACCATCTGAAGTGCCAATACCTCCAGGATCCCTGTTCTACTGCGTCAAAAACCATAAACTGTATTTGAACAGTGTTCACCACACCCAAACAAAAGAGAAACAATGCTGCATCTTTTAGCACTCGATTAAACTTTGATTCACCTCTGCTTTGCATCCCCCGAACCGACTTGCTACCTCATCGTACCAAGCCGAGCATGCCACCTGTTTGACTTGAATAAACAGCTACCTGCTATGGACAAACTTGAACCTGCATCTGTACCTGTTAGAACCATGCCTCAGATCATCAAAGTTACAACGAACCGATGGACCTCGACTCAAACCACTGAAATACTGCATTATTCACCCGCCTGAACATTAAACCGACTCAGCACTCAAACCGTCCCTGTTGAGCCATCCAAACCGCACAATCTGAATGCTGGACTCGACCCGCACCAAGCTCCCATTTAGAACTTACTAGACACCAGTTCACTGCTTCAACCCGCACAACTCTCCACACCCGAACCTGGTTTGACCAGCACTGCAGTGCAACTCGAGGCCTGCTTTGATGCCGTTGAACCACCAAACAATGGAATATTGTACTCTTGAGAGCCCCTGCCACGCTGTTCCACTTTTGGGACCCTAGAGATTTGTGACAAACCCTTTTTGCACCTTTATCTTCAACAACATATCCTTTTTGCACCATTTTCAAATGTATTCCTTTCGCTCTGCAGAAGAAAGTATCCAGAGTACATGTATGGTTTTGTTCTTCATTTCTTTGTCTTCTTTTGCATGGGTGGTGTTTATAGTGTTTTTAATAGTAATGTGTACAATTGATTTGTTTAGTAAAGCATTTATATTTGTATATTGTATTTTATTTTTTACATTTGTAGAGTGCACTACAGCCCGCAGGCATTGAGGTGCTGTTACATGAAAGTGTACGTAGGCATGATTCACGGTTACATAGATGGTGGCAACACGTAGGGTTTCTTGGTTACAAATAAGAGGTACTTGGTTACAGATACAGTTGGAAGCAGTGATGAAGTTACAACAGTGGCGAAAAAACATTGAAAGCTTACTTAGCAGCAGAAAATACTATTTGGGAGGGTTTCAGGGTCTACATTTAGGAGGGTATCAGAGTCAAATGTGCTGAGCATCCGGCCACAATACGGCAGGATGTGGGGATGGCGCAGGAGCAGAGTCATACACGTCACACAAATAGGAGGGCATTACAGTAATCCAATCTTGACCCGATCGTTGCACTAGCAATCATGAGGCAGTTCTGTAGGGATAAGAAGGGCCTTGCTGCATTAAGCAATTTAGAGTAGTATAGAGCTATGTTTAGTTCGTAACAGTGCATTTGTTTGCTGGTAGGGGCCTGAGCTCCCTGCAAGTCAGGCGTGCCAGGAGATCTTTGCCCCCCACCAGCAAACTTGAAGTGGGCTGGTCTGGAAAAAAATGCCAGAGCCAGAATTACCAGAATGTTTTCCAGCATTTCTTCCAGTCCAGCACACTCAAAATGAGGCCCTAATTAGTGTGCATATACATGCACGTGTGGAAATAAAAACAATGGCATGCAATATGAAGCTTGCAAAAGGTAGTATGGTCGTGATCATGTCCAGGATTCATGAATACAAAATAAATCCTCAAAGCTACCACAACCCACTCAGTTACTACTTTTGCTGAAAAATGTGGCCACATCAAATGTGAGCCATTACACTGCTACTTCTAAATTTGGCAACACTGTAGATCTCAGGGGTGTGATGTTCCTGCACATTATGAGGAGGTGGGAATACGTTTAATGGAGTCTTGTCTGCCCTTCGCGATTAAGATGTTTTCCCATTGTATTGACCGCCGCAAGGCACAGCGCCAGAGATATACACAGATATGCAGGGTCAACTAAGCCCAGCAACACCATGATCACACATACCAGGAGCCAATTCGAAGCTCCTGGTTATCTTTATTTTAGACTTCTCTTTATTTTCACTGTGCCTGTAAGACTCATCTGTTATATGATATGATAGGTTGTGCGGACCTGGGGATCAAACCTGTTTTGCTCTGTGTCGTCTTGCTTCCAAGGCAATCATGTTGCCCCTGAGCTATCCTCCCGAGATTGATGTAGCCCTATGCCACGCATTCCTCCACCCTGTATATATGCTTTACCTTGCCTCGCAATAGACCTGCACAGGAACCTATGGCGGGTTGGGTTTCCAAGAGGGACTGACATACTTGAGTACACAAATATGGTTCTCAGAACTCACATATCAAAAAGGAGGTGTGGGTAAAAATATATGTCTATAAATAGTAAGCGATGCACATGGCATAATGCTGAGCAGGATATATAGTGGGTGTTTCCCAATTTTTTGGTGAAGGGGGATTGGGCTGCGTAGGGACCGTATATGCAGTAAACAAAACACAAGCAGCCCAATTACCTCTTTCTCAGTCTACCTTGACAGCTGGGCAGTGGGGTGTGGGAATGTGTTATCTATTTCATCAACACAGAATTACGTACGAAAAACATGCCAAATCTTTGAACACAATTAAAACAAAATGTATTCATATAATATTTATAAACACATTATGTTGGTTCTAAGTGCTTTCCACCAGGCACATCACACACCAAAATCAACACAAATATTAGTTTTTGCAAACCTAATCAAAGGTGCAGACAAATGGGGTTAGTATGTGACACAAATGTATTGTCAATAGGCTGTCCTTGCTATAAATTCTTCAACACTTTCTTACAGGGGAAAACCGTGAATGTGAGAGACTGTAGTTGTGGTCTCTGTTTAGCTTAGACAAAATCTCTTTACGTGTCTAATGGATGTCTATATGTGTTTCGGCTAGAGTCCCATGTTGACACCATCCCTGGAATAGAATTTAGAATATAGAATTCTGACTGTAAGAGGCTCCATAGTACCCTGCCAAATGTATTGATATTTTTCCACCTATGTATTTTTTTTTGTAAAGTTGCTGACTGTGCTGTTTTTTATTTCAAGTGCATGTATTGTTTCCATGCTGCTTGTACAGACCAGTACAGCGTGTGGTTAATGAGTGTTGTTGTGCAGCATGGCTTAAGTAATGAACAGCTAAACACAAACACATTTTCTTTGTGACCACATAACTTTAAAACATGCCCTCCTTCTATGCCATGCCAAGGCAGCTGCTAATGTTAAAGAGGGCCATTTGGAGTGCACAGTAGAAGCTTGCAACTACCTGGTGGATGAGTGAAATGTTTTCTGACTTCATAGGATCATCCATTTGGTACAAATCTGGGCTACTGTATAAGTGACCAGTGGAGTTGTAGAATCCTGATGGCATTAGCTCATTTAGTCTACCAAACTGTGTTGACATTTTGTCCACCTATGTATATATGAATATTGCTTTAAAGGGCCTAAGAATTTTCGCATGCTGCCTTGTAGAGTGATGTTTTTTTCACTTTTGTGTTGCTAGTATAAACATCTATATATAAGAGATTTGTTGAATGTTGATTGAATGCATATTTTAAGTGCAATTAATAAACATTTGCATGCTGCTTGTACAGTCTAGTACTACCTGCGGCCAATAGGTGGCACTGTGCAGTCTGGCCCAGATAATGATGTCTAAACATTGACAAATGTTTTTTTAACCACAAAATCGATGCAACATTGTGCTCCCTCAAAGTCGTGCTAACAAGCTCACAACGTTAAAGAGGGAGATGCGCAATACAGAGCAAAGGCTTTCAACTACCTGAAAAATGATCAACATGGCTTCTGAGCACACAGGATCAGCCATTTTGTAAAAGCCTGCTCAACTACGTGAGCTGAGACTACGGATGTAGAATGCTGCCTGTAAGAGTTAGTTATATTTCTTCCACCTATTCGCTTGATTGATTTATATGTAGATTTGTTCTTTCGTAAATGCAGCAGGCTGCTTCAAGATGCATGACCAACCATTGACAAATATTTTATGAGTGGACCATTCTGATGCCCGTGGGTGTATGCCACCATTTCTATGTACCATGGCATTATGTTTACTGTAGAGCTTGGCCCCAGTACCTGGTGTACAGGAGTGGATTATCACCATATTTAAACATTCCATGTATAACATTGGATGTGTAAGCTTGCTGGACCATGGGTCGTTCATTGGTGGGGCTATGCAGTCTGGTACTAGCAAGCGCTTACAGCAGTCATGACTCCACATGGTTAATAGGTGGCGCTGTGTAGTAATGTCACTGCAGCCATGTAACCTGGAGTTACTTTTGCCCAGGTGAAAAAAGGGCTATGAAAATATGCTTCTTTATTTTTCAAGGGCATTTGCAGTACCTCAATATTTCCCAACCTATGTGTTGCATTTATATGTATTTTAAATTGTAATTTGTAAAGGGAGCTGGTCACTCCATAATGCATGGTTAACACTGACAAATATTTAATGAGGTGCCCATTTTCATGTGTGTGGGAAAGCCACCATTTTAATCTGTGTACCTTCCATTGTTTACTATTGGGGATCCAGGCACCATGCGATTGGTGTACATAAATGCTCTATTACAGGATGTATTACGCAGTGTTGGGAACTAAGATTGGATGTACAAGGTTGTAGTGATGTAGGCCATTACTTGGTGGTGCTATGCAATCTGCCACAAAAACATGCCTACAACAGACGAGTACCACACATGGTTAATAGGTGCCGCTGTGCAGTCTCACACAGATAATGTGTCTGCAGGCATGCTACTCGTGTGCCTCTTTGTTCCATGTGAAAGATAGGGCTATGAATCTGTGCTTCTTTAAATTTCACAGGTTTTTAAACCAACCAAGTTGGTCCTCCCCTGCAGGACGCTTAAAAGCAGCGTTGTGCACTTGGGCACCAACATTGGATGTATGGGAATGCAGTACCACAAGCTGTTAATAGACCAGTTGTAGAGTGATGTCTTCGATGTGTTGCTGTGTAAAATAGATTTGGAAATCATGCACACATATTCCTTCTATATGTTCATATTTACACATGTTTGCCGCTATGTGTTTTTGCACATAGAATGGTTATTACACACATACAAAGAATACAAAATTCAACTCCTTAAATACTTCTGTTCCTGTACACATTTATCCAAGTGACTCTACCAGTAATAGCTGCAAAGCAGGAATAGCGGAGCCACAACAATTATCGGGGAGCTAGGTAGAGGGGCAAATAAAATCCAGGAGATTGGCTACTTACACATCCCATGTTATCCTAAAGAAAACTGCAGTGTTTGGCAGGCTGTTAAAAGCATAATTGCTCTCCAAAAGGCCATTTAGTCACCCGTTGTGCAACCAGTAATGACATTTTAAACAAATTCAACTGGTATTGTTTTCTATTACTCATAACAGCATGGTCACTAGTTTAGACAATCTTTACACAATATAGGTGTTAACACCATCATAACTCAAGCAGAAACTAAGACCAGTCAGTGGCCATCTGTTGCATTTTAAAGACTGAACAAGGTAATTTTATCTGTGGCAGTACAGCATTGTCCGGTGGACAGCTGTTGTTTAAAGAAAATCCTATGAACTCTTTTAACAGGCATTCTGTGCTTGGGAAAGAGAGTGGGATAAGTGGGCCTCATTACGAGTATGGCGGTGCGGGTAAAAAGTGGCAGTAATGGAATTACTGCCACTTTTCCCTCTCCGCCATACTATGAGTTTGGCCCTGGAGTGGGAGGATTTACCTGGAGCATCTTGTTAGTGCTAAATCCTCCCACTTTCATCTGAAAAATCGGCAAAATCGGTGGAATTACTGCTGCAGCAATTCTGCCGTCAGTTATTCCACCAAAATGCCCAATGGAGTCCTATGAACTCCAAATTAATAGGGACAAACACTACCACCACCAAATGTAATCTGGTGGGCCAAGTGGCAGTAACGGTAACTCCATTGGGTGGTATTCAGGTGGATTTACTGCCAGAATACTGCCCAACTCATAATGAGGCTATTGTATGTCCGCATATTCTAGAAAGGTTTCCTATGCCACTCCTTTAATGTCATTTGAGAATGTCAGCAAGAAAATAAATGGTTTTAAAACAGAGGGACTCTTGGTACAGATTAGACTGATGCTGTGTTCAAATTAAATTCTCAATAGTAGAGTACCATTCTGTCTAATCCTTTAACTGAAGGGAGTCCTTGAAGTCATGGATGGCTAGTAATCCTATGCCTTTTTTTGAAAATAAGCACTGGCAAAGTCAGTTTCCAATGCTTTAATATTAAACAATGTTATATCACAATACAGTGAGTTTATTAAAGATTGCTACAGACTCAAAGTCATATTGTGAGTTATCACAGATTTCAATGATTTTATAAGTAAAAAAGTTAGGGAAAACGTCAAAATACTTACTGGCAGTTAGTTGTAAATAGCCAATGAAGGTCACTACACATTGATTGTGACCTTGGCATGTGCTGGTAAAGAATTACAATCTAGACTTTCTAGTAAGCACATGGTTATGGCTCCATCTAATTTCTCCATTTTGCAATCCTCCCTAAGCAACCTACACTCCAATGAGGCTTGTTTATCCTGAAAATACTGCAAAGCCACTGACAACAACCTGTGCCCTACATCAACAAACGTGTATGTGTCTCATAGATCATCTGCGAAATTGGGGAATGATACCACTATTTTACCTAGTGTTGCCAAACTACTAATAGCTCCCAGCAGAGCTATGTCCCATGGATGTTTCAGCTTAGTGGACCGTGAGAGGGTCATTGGCAATACTGATTTGCTTTAACGCTGACAATCCATCTAAGCACCACTATGCAATCCTATGAAATAAGCCAACTTCCACTCTACCCTCTGCTATCCTTATGCGCTCATAACACCAAGCTACCCACCCACTCACTCCCTTCCCTAGATCACACCTTTTGCCGGTTTTCCAGTTTCATTGCTGTAGTATTTCATTATGAACTGGTCTCACAAACGTTCTTGAAGATTGCTCCCCAACTCACAAGATGACTCTAAACCCCTGAGCGCCATGGTGTACTGCTCCACTGATGCATTGAGCTCCCGTTTTCTCATTGCGAGATCCCCCTAAAAAGATGCTTTCTTTCTTCTCCTAATGCTTGTCTAACATCCTCCTGCATTTATCACAGTCGGTCATATTCTCTGATTATTCTTCTGGTAATACTGGGGGATTCTCAAATTGATCCTGCCCATAACTGCCAAGAGAATGTATTAAAAGGTACTTCTTCCTTTCACTTGAAAAATGTGATCCATGCACTGCCTGCATATATTGGTCAAAGTGCTCCTTCCACCTTTTCTACGGTATAAGTAACTCTCCATGTGTCTGTAGAAAGTAATTTAGGTGCGGCTCATCTTGCATTTCTCTCTTTTTTGTTTTTTTGGGAAAAGTAATTATGCACCTCTTACAATACTCACAATTTTGTGCATATTATGAATCATACATTCAGGTTATTTATTGTTTATTCTTGTCTCCTTACAGCACTGTGTTGTGTTTGAGAAAAAGAGGTTTCACCAACCTCCTTTGAGTGGTCAAACTCTTTCCGGTCACGCTGGACGGCGAACGATTTTGGAAAAGGTTTTCTGCACTGCTGGGCAACGCAAGTGCCTGGTGTGGTAAAACACTAGAAGGCCGATTCATGTAATTCCTCACAAAAGTGTCGCACGCGGCTGGCGCACAGCGTGCCCGTGCGAATGTCTGCGCCAGCCGCGTGCGATAAAATCAATTTCCGCGCACAGCGTATTCATGGATTCTCGCCTCCAGAAGCAGACGTGGCGCAGAGTGGCGCAGCGACCCTGCAGCAGTGCCAGTTACGCCCCCAAGAACGCCCTCACGCAAGTAAAAGCCATCAAGTACGCAAAACCATCGCAAAGGGCTGCGCCAACCCTGTACCAGTTTACCGGACTGGCAAACAGCAAACGCAAAGCGGGGAACGTGTATTACGGGTTTCGGGAACACGCATGCGCGAGAAGTCTCACACGCGATCTGGCCTGGGGGAGCGTGTGCGTGTATTTCAGAGGTGCACGAGAAGTTTCACACGCGAACGTCCTGGGTGCGTGTATTTCAGGGGTGCGCGAGAAGTTCCACACGCGATTGGCCTGGGCGCGTGTATTCCAGAGGTGCGCGAGAAGTTCCACATGCGATCGGGCCTGGGGGAGCATGTGCATGTATTTCAGGGGTGCGCGAGAAGTTCCACACGCGATTGGCCTGGGCGCGTGTATTCCAGAGGTGCGCGAGAAGTTCACACGCGATCGGGCCTGGGGGAGCGTGTGCGTGTATTTCAGGGGTGCGCGAGAAGTTCCACACACGATTGGCCTGGGCGCGTGTATTTCAGAGGTGCGCGAGAAGTTCCACACGCGATCGGGTCTGGGGGAGCGTGTGCGTGTATTTCAGGGGTGCGCGAGAAGTTCCACACGCGATTGGCCTGGGCGCGTGTATTTCAGAGGTGCGCGAGAAGTTCCACACGCGATTGGCCTGGGCGCATGTATTCCAGAGGTGCCCGAGAAGTTTCACACGCGATTGGCCTGTGCGCGTGTATTTCAGGGGTGCGCGAGAAGTTCCACATGCGATCGGGCCTGGGGGAGCGTGTGCACGTATTTCAGAGGTGCGCGAGAAGTTCCACACGCGATTGGCCTGGGCGCGTGTATTTCAGAGGTGCGCGAGAAGTTCCACACACGATTGGCCTGGGCGCGTGTATTCCAGAGGTGCGCGAGAAGTTTCACACGCGATTGGCCTGTGCACGTGTATTTCAGGGGTGCGCGAGAAGTTTCACACGCGATCGGGCCTGGGGGAGCATGTGCGTGTATTTCAGAGGTGCGCGAGAAGTTCCACACGCGATTGGCCTGGGCGCGTGTATTTCAGAGGTGTGCGAGAAGTACCACACGCGATTGGCATGGGCGCGTGTATTCCAGAGGTGCGCGAGAAGTTTCACACGCGATCAGGCCTGGGGGAGCGTGTGCGTGTATTTCAGAGGTGCGCAAGAAGTTCCACACGCGATTGGCCTGGGCGCGTGTATTTCAGAGGTGCGCGAGAAGTTCCACACGCGATTGGCCTGGGCGCATGTATTTCAGAGGTGCGTGAGAAGTTTCACACGCGATTGGCCTGTGCGCGATTTCAGCAGGGTACGTGTATTTCAGGGGTGCCGGGGAGTCCTACATGTGATTTGGCAGTGTGGGTCCTCCCAGGTGTCCCCTGTACACCCTCCACGGCCCCTGCAGGCAGCCCACACCACAGGGGACTACCCTGCATCCCTGGTCATGTCCCGCAGGCAGCCCACCCAACATGGGCATGCCCCCCAGCAAAGGCACATGTCTCCTTGCACTACTGATAACCAACTCATGTCCCCTTGCACCCCCACCCCCAGCATTGCGGGGCACCTGCATGCAGGCCCCCACTCATGTCCCACTCATGTCCCCCTGCACCCCCACCCCCCAGCATTGCGGGGCACCTGCCAGCAGGCCCCCACTCATGTCCCACTCATGTCCCCCTGCACCCCCACCCCCCAGCATTGCGGGGCATCTGCCAGCAGGCCCCCACACATGTCCCCCAGCCAACATGTCATCACAATCTAGATCCCTGGCCCTTATGGTCAGCCTCCAAATGCAAAACACCCACTCGAGTATTGCATCCACCCACTTAGAAATGGCAATGACATGATAGAACCCCAATAGCAAGTTTGGAAATGAACACATGGCCCTCACATACACCCAATGGGTGTCAGTGAATCTCAAAACCCATATCAAGATATGCATGATACCAATGAGATGATACTACACATTGAAGTTTGATGAAAAAATTAAAAACAGCATAAATGGAATTAAAAATAAACAAATGACAATGGGAATCAAAAACCAAAAGCAGCATGTCCGTAAAATAATGAAAAACGACAAATCATAATCCAAAGGAAAGGTGTCCAAAGTCACAGTTCAAGAAAGTAAATCCAAGGTAAAAACAAAACCGAAAACCATTGCTCCATGGGTAAATCCAAAAAAAAAAAAATCCAACAGTCAACTATATACAGATAAACAAACCAGGGTCCATGATCCCAACTGAAGAAATGAAACCTACATAAAAATACTACCTAATAAAATAAAACTATATACAAAAATGTGGCCCATTGTCCAAAAGGTCCAAAATAAATAAAAAAAGCAAAGGAAACCTAACACTAACTACATGACTATTTACAAGGGCAGCGGGCTAGTCCGACGGCTCACTGGTTGTTGTCATGGGCCAGGGCATCATCGAACTCCTGTTCAATGGCTTGGAGGCGGGCATGTTCCCTGGCCCAGAGGTCCCCCAGGGATCATGCAGTGTCCAGCTCCAACTCCCTGCGAAGACCCTCGAGGCACTCAGCCCGCCTCAGCGCCCTCCGCATGGAGTTCTCCGCACTGACCATTGTGAGCCATTCCTCCTCTGCCCGCTGCCGCTCCGCACCTATCTGCTGGCCCAACCGCTCCCACACGGAAGCCACTCCCATTCCAGGGTTCTCCTGCCCTCCGGCCGATGCCTGCACCCCTGATGTTGCTGGCCCCGAGCCATGATGCCTCCCATGTCGAGCCTGCCGCTGCCTCCGACGCAACTGCCTGTGCCAGCATGACGGCATCCAGGCTGATGGAAACCACCGACGCCGTCATGCACGTGCCCTGCCCGATGATGCCGTCACATCCTCCATCTGCTGGGGTCCAGTTGCTGGTGTGTCCACCCCTACTGGACCTCCGACTCCCGACAGTGGCAGGGATGGGATCCCCACCGAGGTGGCTGCATTGGTCGAGGCAGGTCCACAGGGGGCCCTGGTGGCATCTGGGCCGGAAGACGGCATGGAGTACGACTGGCGCATAGCCTCCACAGAGGAGGAGAGGGTCGCCAGACTGCCCGACACATGTACGAGACCCCCGACCATGACCGCTCCCAACTGGGCCACGTTGGCACGGTGCTCTTCGTGATGACG
Organism: Ambystoma mexicanum; assembly: GCF_040938575.1. Taxonomy (NCBI): domain Eukaryota; kingdom Metazoa; phylum Chordata; class Amphibia; order Caudata; family Ambystomatidae; genus Ambystoma; species Ambystoma mexicanum. The sequence goes on along the minus strand of NC_090922.1, from coordinate 648,287,479 downwards.
TGCGTGCTCCCCCCCGGGAAGCACGCACCTCATCACGAATGACAGCCGTGCGCAACGCGACACCAATCAGGACCTTCTCCATACGGCCAGGGGTCCCCTCGTCCGCAGGTGGAGGGGAGTCAGATGACATGGACATCCCCCCTACCTGCGGACGGGCCTGGGATGGGGCATCTCTGCTGGTGCATGGTGGTGCAGTCACAGTGTCAGGGACAGTGACATGCACAGGCACCTCCACGGCGACCTGTGCTGCCTCCTGCCCCTGCCCCTGGACTGCACCACTTGCACCAGCAGGGATGCCCCCACCAGGCCCCATGTGCGGCTCAGTAGCGGCCTCCTCCTCCTCTGTGGAAACCACCAACCTGGATGCCTCCACACCGTCTTCCGCCGTTGCAAGCCCCTGTGGGGGCTCACCCACCCCTTCCGCTGCAGCCGTGGGGGCATCCCCGCCGCTTAGCTCCACAGCGCCGTCTCCGCCCTCTTCTTCACTTTGCGCTGTGTAGAGGGAGACATAGAACACAAGCATCAGGGTACTGTACAATGGTCCCCTAGACAGGAAGCAATAGCAGATGAGTGGCACTGTCAAAGATCACTTCCATCATGTCCCTCCACAACACATGGGTCAGTGCAGGCAAAACACATGCAGTAACAGGCATGGCGCATGCTATGGACATAAGCAAACATGTCCAAGGGACTCTTGAAGCATACAATGTTGTTTTTGGACTCACATGCATCATGGGTCATGCCTATCACATGCACACACTTCAACGTACTTTCATCCATCTGGACTCGTACACCCCAGACACAGTGGATGCAAGGATAACTAGGCTGCATCAGTGAATCTGAACATTGTCACAGACATGTGTCATGCATCCATTGCATCCACAAGTCACAGACACGCAGGTCAGAAACACAGACATGGACACCATACATGTACATGGCATCAGCACCCATCCCTCACCCACACCCATGTCCGTGAACAGAGACTGACATGCTCTCATGTGTTCATTCCGCATAGGGCTCCCCATGTTACATTTAAACACATACACCAACCGTGTGCTTCACACATTACTGGTCTCACATGCATGACCATGATGTCCCTGCACACACTCACGCGTTCCAGGCCTATGTCACACATACAGGCAAGTATCAGACAACCAGCACGCTGCAACATGCCCAGTCTCACACAGCAATGCTTGGCCACTTACCGCTCGACTCCAGACAGGTCTGCCTCTCAAGGATCTGGGCATGGAGCGCTGGGCGTACGCGTTCCAGGACCCTCATCTGGATGGTACTCATGCTGCCCTGGCCCCCCTACACGAGGCGCCGGGCCTTTAAGAGGGTCCTGGACCTGAAGTCATCCCAGCGCTTCTTGACTTGCTTGATGTTGCGGGTTGCCACCCCCTCCGCGTTGATGGCAACCACAAAGTCGTCCCAGATCCTGTCCCGTCCTTCCTTGTCGGCGCGTGGTGATCCGAAGAGGGCATCATAATGCCCCAGGACAAGCTCCACCAGGACACCAACTTCCTTCTGACTGAAGCTGGTGGCCCTCTGCCCCTCTGGCTGGGGGTCGCCAGTGGTCTCGGATGGTGTTTGCCCCGACATGGCGACCCCCGAGGCAGGCGTGAGTGGGCAACTGGGTCCTGGGGCTGGGCTGTGCAGCGATGGTATCCCAGCCGGGAGTGTTCTGTTCCAGCAGGGGTGGACACAGCAACTGGACCCCTGCAAATGGCTGATGTGCAGGCACCAAATGGCAGGGCACGGTGGCAGCAGGCAGGCAGGCAGCAGCAGATGGCTCGTGGGAGGCTGCTCGGGGCTCTGGGGGGCAGTAATTCGGCCTTTTGGGCAGGGGCGTGGTCTTCCGTGTGCTTACGCGTGGCCAGATTGATACGGAGTGATTTGGCACGTGAAAATTCTGCACGTCAGCGTGTGAATCGAGGAAAGGCCCTTAGCGCGTAAGCACGTCAGCACGCATACGCGATTCCATTGGACCAAAGGCCCTTAGCTCGTATGCGTGTCTGTGACGTATCGCGCACGGGCGTTGCTTTTCGTGGGGTGCGGTGCGTGTGTTTTGCAGGCGTTGGGGTTCACACGCTATTACTTCACAGCGGGTGGGTGTTGGCTACGCGTTCTTCTACACGCAAGGCAGACAGTGAGTGGTACTCTGCTCCCCCAGGCCGATCGCGTGTAAAACCACCCGCGAGCCCCTGAAATACACGTACCCCGCTCCCCCAGGCCCAATCTCGTGCAAAAACACCCACGAGCCCCTGAAATACAAGTACCCCACTCCCCCAGGCCCGATCTCGTGTAAAAACACCTGCGAGCCCCTGAAATACACGTACCCCGCTCCCCCAGGCCCGATCGCGTGTGAAAACACCCGCGAGCCCCTGAAAAACACGCGCCCAGGCCAATCGCGTGTGGAACTTCTCGCGCACCCCTGAAATAAACGCGCCCAGGTCAATCGCGTGTGAGAAACTTCTCGCGCACCTCTGGAATACAGGCACACGCTCCCCCAGGCCCGATCGCGTGTGAAACTTCTTGCGCACCTCTGAAATACACGCACACGCTCCCCCAGGCCCGATCGCGTGTGAAACTTCTCACGCACCTCTGGAATACACGCACACGCTCCCCCAGGCCCGATCGCGTGTGAAACTTCTTGAGCACCTCTGAAATACACGCACACGCTCCGCCAGGCCCGATCGCATGTGAAACTTCCCGCGCACCTCTGGAATACACGCACACGCTCCCCCAGGCCCGATCGCGTGTGAAACTTCTCGCGCACCTCTGAAATACACGCACACGCTCCCCCAGGCCCGATCGCGTGTGAAACTTCTCGCGCACCTCTGAGATACACGCACACGCTCCCCCAGGCCCGATAGCGTGTGAAACTTCTCGCGCACCTCTGAAATACACGTACACGCTCCCCCAGGCCCAATCGCGTGTGAAACTTCTCGCGCACCTCTGGAATACACGCGCCCAGGTCAATTGCGTGTTAGAAACTTCTCGCGCACCTCTGGAATACACGCACACGCTCCCCCAGGCCCGATCGCGTGTGAAACTTCTCGCGCACCTCCGAAATACACGCACACGCTCCCCCAGGCCTGATCGCGTGTGAAACTTCTCGCGCACCTCTGGAATACACGCAAACCCTCCCCCAGGCTCGATCGCGTGTTGAACTTCTTGCGCACCTCTGAAATACACGCACACTCTCCCCCAGGCCCGATCTCGTGTGAAACTTCTCGTGCACCTCTGGAATACACGCACACGCTCCTCCAGGCCCGATCGCGTGTGAAACTTCTCGCGTACCTCTGAAATACACGCACACGCTCCCCCAGGCCCGATCGCGTGTGAAACTTCTCGCGCACCTCTGAGATACACGCACACGCTCCCCCAGGCCCGATCGCGTGTGGGCCTTCTCGCGCGTGTAGAACTTTGGCGCACATTTTTTTCCTGCGCACGGATGCTACCGCCTGCTTTCCTGTGGCGGACATGTATGGGCCTGTGCGCGTCTTTGGCCGTGCGCTGATTTTCCCTATTCGATTCCATGAATACGTGTTGCAGGCAAGCGTGTGGGCGTTCTGCGCACTTGCCTCTTGTACTTCCCCCGTGACGCCCACATTTTCACGAGTTGTTCCCCATTCTGCGTGTGACGCCCCGTGTTACGCCTACTTTGGTTATGTGCGCCGCGCTATGTGCGAATTCGCTGTGGCCTTATCGCACAGCGTTCGATGACCTGTGCGCCAGCGTGCGCCAGCGTGTGCCGCGCACTTTTTCAGCGCACATCCCACATTTTGCACGTGCACGGACTTCCATGAATTGATGTGCGATGTTTTCTGTGCGATAATCGCACTTGCACTGCGATTTTCGCTATTTCACTGTGAATCGCACGTTTTCGCACGCGTGTGCCGTTTTTTCGGCGCACATTAATTCCATGAATCAGCCTGTAGGTCCTTTCCTTTGATGCACGCATACATCTCATAACATCTTAATCGCTCGTTCCTGGCAAGATGGAACCACCTCATTCAAAGGTAAGGGTTCTAGGACTCTTAATAACCTGCCGGGGTCTGAGCGCTGTTTGCTGCTCGGCGGTGTTCAGTCGCACTTTATAACTATTGCAGGCTTTATAAAATAAGAGCGCCCCATGTACAGACCTCGCAAGCTACTCAGTGCATATGTTGTTTCCACAACATTTGAAACAGTTTACTCGAAATTTGCCAGATACTCCTGGATGACATCCTACTCTCCTTTTGCCGCTTCACTATGAACACACCAACGCCCCCATATCTCTGTTGTGGGGCCCCCACATACACCCTCGCTCATTCAGCTACAACCCATGCTGCCTGGCTGAAATCGTTGTTACTGCATTCCATGCCCGTTTCCTCTGCACTGATGCGTCTATGTTTGGATGCCCTCCTTGGTCTCTCTGCACTCCTGCATTATTTGAATTTAGATGCCTTTTCATTGCTGCACCCTCCACTTTGTGCTGCATATATTGTGCTTTCTGCGACATTTGAATCAAGGTGCCTTTTAGCTTTTCCCCTCCCATTCCTCTACTTTATTTACGTCACAGCACTTGCACCCATCTATTTGACATTTCCAGCCTTGTGCTGTGTATGATCTGTACCTGTAACCCATCTAATTGACACTTCCAGCCTTGTGCTGTGTATGATTTGTACCTGTAACCTATCTAATTGACACTTCCAGCCCTGCGCTGTGTATGCTATGTACATGTAACCCATCTAATTGATACTTCCATGCTTGTGCTGTGTATGCTATGTACCTATAACCCATCTAATTGACACTTCCAGCTCTGTGCTGTGTATGATCTGTACCTGACACCCATCTAATTGACACTTCCAGCCCTGCGCTGTGTGTGATCTGTACCTGTAACCCATCTAATTGATACTTCCATGCTTGTGCTGTGTATGCTATGCACCTGTAACCCATCTAATTGATACTTCCATGCTTGTGCTGTGTATGCTATGCACCGGTAACCCATCTAATTGACACTTCCAGCCCTGCGCTGTGTATGCTATGTACCTGTAACCCATCTAATTGATACTTCCATGCTTGTGCTGTGTATGCTATGTACCTGTAACCCATCTAATTGACACTTCCAGCTCTGCTCTGTGTATGATCTGTACCTGACACCCATCTAATTGACACTTCCAGCCCTGCGCTGTGTGTGATCTGTACCTGTAACCCATCTAATTGATACTTCCATGCTTGTGCTGTGTATGCTATGCACCGGTAACCCATCTAATTGACACTTCCAGCTCTGCGCTGTGTATGATCTGTACCTGACACCCATCTAATTGACACTTCCAGCCCTGCGCTGTGTGTGATCTGTACCTGTAACCCATCTAATTGATACTTCCATGCTTGTGCTGTGTATGCTATGCACCGGTAACCCATCTAATTGACACTTCCAGCCCTGCGCTGTGTATGATCAGTACCTGTATCTCATCTAAGTGACACTTCCAGTCCTGAGCTGTGTATGATTTCTCTCCAACTTTAAGCGCTGCGAGTAACATGTATGCAACAGTGCCTTGATGCCTGAGGGCTTAGTGTGCTTTACAAATGTAAAAATAAATAAAATTAAAATAAACAATACTTGGATGGTTACCACCCGTATAAATTTAACAGACAAGCGCTCCCTCACCGCTTCCCAGGTGGGAGTTTCACATGTACCCAATCTCCTTCTTTAACACCACCTTCTTTTGTTGCCTTATGCAAATGAAAAGTGCCTTTTTTGCCCCATTATTTCCTTATGATATCCTCTCGAACTGCATCAAAATCTATTTTACTCACACTAGCTCTTCCCATCCATGGTGGACCTAGCCTAGTATTAGGCTTCCTCATCTCAAAAGGAAACATTGATTTCAATATAATGTTTTATTAAAGTTTATTATTTTGTTACCTTAATGTTATTATTTCTGATGTTTGCAGTCTAAGCTTTAAGTCAAGTTTTTTTTCAAATAATACATACACAAATATGAGAAATTACAATGAAGCAGGAAGTGTAAGGCTGCCCGAGCAGACTGACCACACACAACGTAATGCAGCCACATGATCAGTTGTGATACAAAAAGTAAAAGTATGAATGGTCCAAGCCGAACCTCTAAACATAGTGCACCAGGACGACGAGCAAATGCAAGATTCAGAACAAATAGAAGGTATTTCTGTTGAGCACCAATTTTCTCAGGATAAGTGTATGGGTACCATGGAGAAAGCCATTATCACATGCGCTAAAACATGAGGAAAAATCAGTCAACCCAATAACTTGGGTTGCAATGAGCACATAATCATGAACTAATCAGTGTACAGACTGATCATTTGATAATAAACATATCAGGAACTGTCGCATGAATAAGACAACATACAGTATGCCCTTCCCAAAACTACAGGAGCTCACGTATGAGCCAGTGGCGAGAACAATATACACTTACTCATGTGTAAAAACGAAACTACGAAGCAGTGCGAACTCAGAGCTATCCTCAGCAGCACAACAAACTCACCAGAAGAAAGAGCGAGTAACGCTTGATAGGCCACAGCTGAAGGCTGAAGTATGCAATTCCGTTATGGTTTTTCCCCGCAAAGATGCTAATTACATTCAGTAAGCACAGAACACGTGTTGCTGTGACTCCATGTTGTGAAGGAAATTCATAACCTAGGTAAAAATAATAGGTTGCGTTCCCTCAGTTGCTGGTCTTCCAACTGCACACAAACGCCATAATGCATGGAAGGAACCTTGCAAAACTCTCTTAACTTTTCCAGAGATTTGACAGTGGAAGTTCGAGGTCACCCAGGGGTAAAGTTAGGGCCCTGCAGGGGAGGAAAGCCTGCTGCCATCCTCCACAGGGCTCAATATCATGTCCACTACCTTCGGGACCCTAGTAGGCCCCTGTAGGTAAGTGAGGTATGTTAAAGCTTATATTACTAGCATCCAGTAAATAGGGAAAGATATTTTTGGGTTCTGAGGGGGCGTGGAGAACTTTAAAGGGGCAGAGTGTGGCATAAGGGTGCTTTTGAGAGGTACAGACAACTGATTTGGGACTGAAATAACATTGGTCATCCAGCTTTACCCTGTAACACAATAGGCAGCAGACATAGAACACACAGCGGACCCATTACCATGCAGTAAATAAACCAGACCTACAAATGAGAGTTTCCTCTTACTCCATGCGCAGAAGCCGACGTTATAGACACAAACTATGATTCTCGCAGATTCAATGTGATAGTGTCAGATGAATGCTGTGGCTACAGCAGTGACCGATTTATGCAAATCATAGAGTGGAGAGTTGTGGGGTAGGGACAAGTTGGTCCATGGAGAAACAGTGATCAATCACAGTGAAGGCCGAGATCGAGTAAGCTTTGTGGGGGATTGGTGCAAGAAACATGGTGCCCTATAAATGTTAACAGTAATGTGGTGTTCAGAGGCGTGGCGATAGAGCAGCACAGGGCTGCGGAAAGAAAGAGAGACAGAGACAGTAGGTGCGGGTCTCACGGTCTCCACAGGGCTTCTTTATTTCTTGTGTGCGATGACAGATGACGATGACAGTAGAGAGACCATCACATTGCATTCCTCCTTTTTCATAATTGAACAACAAACACACAACAATGTTCTATGCAAACGTAACACCATAAATCATAATGCTACTCATCTGTCACATAGTCCTCCAGGTATGCCGACCAGTGCCTGGATTCTTGAGTCGGGTATCTCCTCTGCTCTGGTGGTTCCGAAAGTGTCTCTCCTAGATTCCCATGGTTACTGTCCTCAAGTTCACCATCATTTTGCATCATTTTGCGTCAGTCACCGCTGGTCATCGTCATTGGGCCCACTCTAATGCAGGTCCCTTCCAAAGTTCAGCTTCTCTCGTGAAAACAGTTTCTTCTCAATGGTTGTGGAAATCTGCCATGTTCTGTTTCCGGTGACAGTTTTGACTCCATCCGAGGTGGTCACGATTGTCCCCTTGAGGTCGACAACTTGGAGCGGGTCACGTTTCATACGTAAGGGACAGCTTCCCAGTCGGGCTTTGTGATCATACTAATACTCTGTCTGCCAATTTTATTGGGTAGTCATGTAGATGCCTTCTCTGGTTCTCCCGATCAATAAGTCTTTCTCTGTCTTCCCTTACTTCCTTGTTGTCGATTGTTTCAGGTGCTCTTTGCCTATTGTCTGGGATTAGACCTCTAGGGCATCTTTGGAAAAGGTCTTCAGCCAGTGCCACCTCAGAGGAGCAGTAAGTGGCTGTGCGGTATTCCAGTAGGAACTGGAACAAAGCTCTTTTTTTTACATGTGCCCTGTCCTTGTGCGATGCGGAAAACTTTATTGAGAGTGAGCACGAAACGTTCGGCCTCGCCATTGGCATGAGGCCACACTGGGGCAATTTTCCTATGGCGCACTCCTCTCACTTTCAAAAGTTCTTGGAACACACTGCTTTGAAAAGGGGGCCCATTGTCAGAAAACAGTGTGCTGGGGAACCCATGGGTGGCGAATACCTTCTCCAGTGCAGGTATCATGTCCTGCAAAGATGTTGATGACACAAATTCTACCTCCGGGTAGCATTACCACTGATCCACCACTACAAAAAAGTGAGAGTCTATGTGAGTGGAGCCAAAATCTACGTGTACAGTTTCCCATGCTGCCTCACTCCGCTCCATGCATTTGATACAGGGCTCATCATGTTTGGGGCGGAGGCCTGGCACCATAGACACGCCTTTACAAACTCCTACTCTTTCTCTTACAGGGATGGGAACCATACCTTGAGACAGAGACGGGCCTTGGTCTTCGCAATGCCTTGGTGTCCATGGTGAGCCAACTGCATGACTCTCCACACTAGCAATGTTGGCACTACCATCCGGGATCCTCATAGCAGGAGGCCATCTTCAGTGATAGGTGCCACAGGTGTCTTAAGGTGTTATGGTATGTTAAGGTGTTTTTAGCTTCCTGTGTACGTTTATCAAGGCTGCCAGGGATGTTTGCCCACTCTCCTCGCAGCATGGTGTCTCACAGTATGTTAAAACACTCGTCCTGCTCTGGCATGTTCATCAATTCCTCTAGCTCCATTGGGTTTGGAATGGCTCCTGCTGTGAAGCCCCTGGTTTCCATGGCAATCTCGTCCGCGACCACCAACCCACCGGTAGGGTACCTGGACAGGTAGTCAGCAGCATTCCCCCGTGCCTGGAAAGGATACCAGGGTCACACTGTATTCCTGTAGTGCCAGATTTTTTCGATCCTGGCTGAGGGCTTTGCAGATACTCCGGACATGATGGGAAGGAGCAGCTTGTGATCGGTCACCACACGCACCAAAGATGTCTAGATGGTAGTGACAGCAACCCCACAATACTGCTAACGCTTCTCTCTCAATTTGAGTGTAGCATTGTTCCACGGCGCTTAGAGCTCTGCTTGCATATGCAATCGTTTGGCCATCACCACATTCAGTGAGCTGCGTGAAGGCTTCCCCCAGGCCAAAAGGGCTGGCATTCACCACCAGTTCAGTTTCAAGACACGGGTAAAAATATGCCAGCGTGCATTCTCCCAAAGGGCCTCCTTGATGTCCTTTTTTCTAGTGGGGTCCATTGCTATGCTGACTCTTTCCTTGTGAGGCTCCTCAGTGGCTCTAAAATCCATGCCATGTCTTTAATCAAGTGGCCACGGTAAGTGACACCATCTCGGGGCTTTGGCCATTTGAATGTCATGTACTTTTGCGGGTTCAGCAGAAATACCACCCTCTTGAAAAATGAACCCAAAAAATATTTGATATGTCTCTTCAGGAACAAGCATCTATTCTCGTGCAATGTCAATCCAAGAGCATGTATGCGCTCCAGTACCATGCCCAGGTGCTCCAGGTGTTTGGGCTCAGATCGGGCAAAAACCGGGATATCGTCACTAAGGTTTAGTGCAACTGATAGACCAGCTAGGGCACTACAAATAGTGTTCTGGAATACCTCTGCGGACAAGGGTATTGTAAAATTGAGCCTCTTGTATCTAAAGAGTCCTTTGTGGGTTGAGAATTTGGCAGGGCATAGAGGAGGGGTGGCATGCTGTGTTTTCTGGGTACAGGGTCATGCCAGTTTGCAGAATTGTGAGCTGAAATGTTTGTGGGTTTAACCCACGTAAGGTACGCAAAGTAGTCGGCGATTGTGAGCTAGGTCCTGGGATGCTAGCAGCTATTATACATCCTATTCTACTTATCCTGCTTGGGTTATGCTATTGATACATAGATCACTGAGGTTCTGACTGGTAGAGTAGGTGGTAGACCTGAAAGGTAGATTTGTGATTGTCAGGGATTTTGGCCCACATCCCAGATACATTTGTAAACGTCTATTTTCCTAATGTGTGTGATCCTTTCTTTGACCAGTTCCTATCCAGCTGCTATACGTATATGCACGCCATTATTGTATGGGCTGTGCATCTTTATCTATTCCTAAATGGGGACAAAAGGCAGATGGGTGGGGAATGCTCGGCCCCTTTTGCATGCAGCATGTGCAGTGTGGAAGGGCATGACTGAATTAAACTGTTAGATGTGTGATGGGTACTGCACCCTGAGGAAAGGGAATATTCTTTCTATTCCTCAGTCCATAACACATTCTCATGGATAGATTATGTCCTGGCGTGGTGTGGATGACAGTGGAATGCTCTTCTCTAGAATATTATCAGAACATTAACCTGTGTTATGGTCATTGGACATGGGCCGAGAGGGGGTGCCTCCACCCATCTGGCGATTTAAGGCTGCAGCTTTATATGATAATCCTGTTGTACTTACGGGACAACTTGAGAACTGTATCCACAATGGCTACCATATGGGAAGCTTTTAAGGTAGTCTTGTGGGGCAAGTGCATGTCACTGGAGTTTGGTGTTTTGAAGACGATCAGACGGCAGTCATCTGAACTGGAAGTGGAGATTAAGGCCTTTGAACTTAGGCTAGGGGAAGCCATTGATGCAGGCACCAGGGCATCGTTGAGAGGTGCATTGGACCGTTTGTGCGAGTTGGCTGATCGCGAGGTAAAATATTTTTTGCACCCGGCGATGGCTCGCCAATATGGAGAGGGGTGGGCCTGGGTGGCTTTTGGCTATGATACTTTGTCAGGAGGACAGGTATTGCAGATATAGCAGTGGAGCGCACCATAGATGTGTGAATGGTGGCTGAGTTGCATCTTATTTTGGATACCTTTTTACACATACTATGAGCAGCTTTACGCATTGCACGGGGTGGTGGCCGAGGAACTGGGGTTGGCTGGATGCCTCGTTACTGACTCTAAGCCCGGATGCGACGGTGGCACTAGCTGTGCCGTTTACGAAGGATGATATCTTGGTGGCCATCAGGGTATAGCCCACTGCAAAGGCACCTGGCACAACAGTGGAATTTTACAAGGAGTTTGGGTGCAAGGTTACTCGATATCTGCTAGATGTCCAGGAGGAGGCAATGGACTGCTTCTACCAATGCTACGTGAGGCTGTGGTGACCCCGATATTAAATATGGTCGGATGTGGAGGTGCACTCTGTATTAGCCTTCAATCAGTTTCCTCTAGCTAGAATATGTTTATTGCAGATTTTCAGGCGCTCCTGGACAGATCTCTGCTACCAGATCAAGCAAATAGTGTAGAGAAAGGGTCCTTCAAACAACATCGAGGGGCAGACTCAGTGCACATATTCACAAAATGTAATTGCAAGAACATTAATTAGAAGACAAATAAATAAGTACAATTCAGGATTATAAGAGAAAAAAGTATATTTTCATTTATTAGTAACTGCAGAACATTCGAAAATGTTATCAGAAATCAGAACATGAATTTACAACTAAGGACACAGAATTTACAAATACATTTTTGGACAGAGGATATAACAAAGAGAAAGAACAAAGTCACGCCAGGAAAATGATGAATACACCAAGATCATAAGCATTGAAACCATGCATCAAAACTACACATAGTGATTTAGTATATGTGACCACCTATTCTCAACAGAGTAATCAGATCAAGAGAATAATCAAAAAGAATTGGAACATGCTAACCTTAGATCCTACTTTAACAAACCTTTTTCCAACCCCACCACTCTTCGCATACAGCAGAAGCAGATCACTCGTGACCACCTCGTTAAATCAGATTTTGGACACAAAAGAACTAAGCAAAAAACTTTCAGCTGCACCATTCCTTGCAACAATTGCAATTGTTTGCAATAATGTGATTAAAGGAAACAATATTAATCACCCATATAAAGGGTATCAGATTCCACCAATGCACACATTGACATGTGACTCAAAGAACATGATTTACGAGATACAATGCCCATGTGGACTTTATTATGTGGGACTCACATCAAGGAAGGCCAAAACAAGGTGGATCGAACATAAATCAAATATTCAACTGTCATCTGAATAATCACTGGTGGCACAACATTTCAACTTATGGAAACATACAGTTGCATAAATCAAATTTATCATATTGGTACAAGTCAGCATACCAAGAAGAGGCAGAAACTTAATGAGACTTATACAACAACGAGAGATATATTGGATTGAAAAACTAGACACAATGTACCCTCGAGGGATGAATCTGGACTGGGATTTAAATTGCTATCTATAATGTCATATCAGTTTGGAAATGTAAAATTATGATATCTGAACATCATCAGCTAACTTTCTGATCGATATCCCTATTATTTACTCACCTAAAATGAACTGTGCATAGAGACAACGATCTAATATAACGTGGGACAAAAGAATGATATTTAACGACAAGATGTCGGGATCATAGAAAGTGATGATCTCGTAAACAAAGGTATTTTATCTCAATACCTGAATACAAACATAGTGCTAAACAAAGCAGACGGTAATTACATCCGAAAACCAGTATTCATTCTGCCCCATTAGATATTCCAAGATGGCGCTCTGCATTACTTACCTGAGTTGTACACAACACCCCGATGCGTAGACGCGAAGGGTCAGAGTGAGCAGACGTGAACAAGGAGGCAGACGAGGCTAATTCTGTGAGTCGAGATAAACAGAACTAGAAACATAAGTAAATACTTATTGGAGGAATGTTACAACAGAAAATCTACTGAGCACACTCGTTAGCCAGTTAGTTATCCTGGGGACTTTGCTGTTCATAGACAGACTCATGTATACCCACTGAACTCTTTAAACACACCCGATTCACCAACGCCGCAAAAGACAACACCATAGCATCCCTGTCAACTAACGGAAGAGACAAGCATAAATATCACCCGCTCCTGAATGAAAGGTATGAAAAATTGTATAATCGTGATAAAGGAGCGGAATGCGATATGTAGGGCATTAGCACATCATGAGTTGAAAATGAATCAATTAACAATAGTGGGATGATCGAACACTTTAGCTAATACTATTCTTGTCCACAGACTGGGTGGTTTGAGATCGTCGCTATATGAGCAACACTGCCAATGACCTGTAATACACAAAGATTTATAAACGTACTCTGGCATTCGCTCACATTGAGAACAAACTCAGTGAGTTAGCACTGTATGAACAAATGATACAAAGGATGATATGAATCAGAGCCGGCCACGAGGTGGGACACAGTGCTTGGATAAAGCGACTGCTCCCAGACAAGACCGGTTTAGCTAACTTATTTTTAACACATTGATGATTACACTTGAATAATCTTTATCTACAGAAACTGCCAGAAGAATGTCTTGAAAAGCATGAAGGGCTTTAATACCTGTATCACCATATGTTCAGAGATCAGTGCATTGATGCTCAAGGATCCAAATTCTTTTTTTTTCTAGAAATGTCCAATTGATTAGGCTATTCAGTGTTTTCACAAAACACTAAAACTGTTTTTCTTTTTATTTCTAATTCTAGAATTCAATTACAATCCCAGATATCCTTACATGAAGAAGGGTGATTCACGCCCAAAACACGTAATAACCAATAGGAGACATTAATTGGAGAGATCCTATCTCCCAAATAACTGAAATACCAATTCCTATTTAGATATCTGGATTTTCAGGATGTGAATTATTTGAATTGTGTTGCCATTGAAGACTACATCACTGATAAATATTATCATTTTTTGTAACAAAAATTCAACTGTATTATATGCCAAAAACTAGTGATGACAGAATATGTGATATTCGATTATTGTTGAAATTGACTTTAAATGAATGTGATAAGAAACATTCCTGATCAAATTTTCGAATGTTCTTCGGTTACTAATAACTGAAAATATACTTTTTCTCTTATAATCTTGAATTGTACTTACTTATTTTTCTTCTAATTAATGTTCTTGCAATTACATTGTGTGAATGTGTGCCCTGAGTCTGCCCGTCAATGTTGTTTGAAGGACCCTTTCTCGACTCTGATATTAAAGCCTGGGAAGGATCCCCAGGTTTGTGCTTCATACTGTCAGATGTCACTTTTAAGGATCTGGCAGTCAATCTGGGCCTTTTGACAAATTAGGTGGTAGAATTTGGTTGTTTCTCAGGGTCAAGTGTTAACTGGTCTAAGTCACTTTTGTTTCCTCTGAATGAGGCCACGGTCAAGTTGGACGACATTGAAGGGTCTAGTTGGAACAGACTTCCACAAAGTATTTGGGTGTGCGGGTAAGCAGGAGTTCTCATTCGCTCCTTCAGGATAAGACTACTGTGCAGACTCTTAAAGGTAAAGTGAATAGATGGTGTACTTATGGTGTACTTATCTTACTCTGTTGTGACGGGTAGCTGTTGCCAAAACGGTGAAAACAGTGTGCAGAAAAGGTGCACCGAATTTGTAAATAAGTTCACTGCCACCAGCAATTTAAGGTAAGCTTGTCCCTGTAACGGAATTGTTACAATGCTAGTATGAAAGGGGATACATTGTATCTCCCCAGCACTCCACATAAGGGGGGGCATGCTGGTTTTATCCTAACAAAATGTAGAAACGATAGAAAGATCTTATCGACCCTTGGACGCTGTAGTTCTCACAAGGTTAGCCAGAGAAAGTGAAAGGGGAGCCCAAGAGGCAATCCTGTAACAATAAAGTATTTACCAAATGTTGTCAGATGATAAAATTAAAGGACACTATGGAGTGTCTTAGAAATTACACCTATACAAAGAGTGAAAGAGTGTGTGGAAAAAATGTTCCCACTCACTGAGGTATAGGGAAAAATAATCTACCAGTTAAGCAAAAAGTTCTGTGTTCTCAAGTGATGTAGATCTAGCACTAAAGTTAAAATCATACCTAAGAGGCACCTAATCTCGCTAAGGCCTATTACAATAAATGAATCCTGAACTGTGGCAGCAGCAGCAAGGAACTCCACAAGATTATCTATGAATTTGTGAAACCTACTTGCACCTCTGCCCAAACCACCAGCATGCAAATGCTGTGCGACTCCCTCTCGCTACATTTCTACAACACTGCACTTGACAGGATGGCAACCCTTAACACCAAACTCTCCAACCTCACCCCCTGCCCCAAACCTACCTCTCCCGATACCATTGCCCCGACGATCACAATGCCAGTGTTCAACTTTTTCAATCCCATCACGAGAGATGAGTTCCTAGATCCACTATCTGGCAGGAGACCCTCCGGATCCCCCATTAACCCCTGTTCCGCCTCTCTTCTGAAATAGACTTTATCCTCTACTTATGCAGGAGAACATGCTAGGTCCATTCTAAATGACTCCCTCACCTCTTGCACCGTTCCAGAGGTCTTTAAAATAGCGCATGTCAAACCGCTTCTAAAAAAGGCATCCCTCGACCCCCTTGACCTTAAGAATTACAGGCCGATCTCCAACACCAGATTACTTGCGAAATTCATTGACCGGGCTGCATACTCCCATCTCAACCGCTTCATAGATTCCAACAAACGACTTGACCTTGCACAATCAGGCTTCAGGGCACGCCATGGAACAGAAACCACTCTGATCTCGATCTGGAATGATCTCAAAGTCGCGGCAGACTCTGTGGGTTGTGCAGCACTGATTCTCCTTGATCTGTCAGCAGCTTTTGACACTGTTAACCATGATATGCTCCTTGACCGCCTCCACTCACTAGGAATCCATGGCTCGGCACTCAAATGGATTGCCTCCTTCCTCAGCAACAGGAACAAATCACCTTCCTCTCCCCTTTTGTCTCAAATGCTCATGCTGTGAGCTCTTGAGTACCTGCCTCGCTGCTCTCCTTTTCAACCTCTATCGGACCCCTCTACCAGGAATTATCCATGTGCGCAACCTCTCCTGTTACAACTAAACCTACGATACCCAAATTATCCTAAGAATTTCCAAAACAAGCACCAACCCACGTCCCGACCTTGAAGCTTGTCCCGGTGATATTGACTGATGGATGACAAGAAACCACCACCTTCTGAACACAGATAAAACTGAAATCATGGTGTGCAGCAATACTGCCCTTCTCCCGCAACCACCCCCACAGCCCGCCTCCCTTGGCACGCCTCTCCCCACCCCCTCCAAAATAGTCAATAACCTTGGCTGCACTATGGACTCAGGTCTAACCCTCTCCTGTCAGATCAATAATGTATCAAAATCCTGTCACTACCACCTCAAACTCCTTAGACACATTTTTCCTCACCTCACCTATCCCAACAGACTTGCCGCTGTTATGTCCATTGTTATGTCGAGACTGGACTATGCCAACTCCTTATCCTGGGGAGCACTGGCATACCAATTTAACAAACTCCAAAGATCCCAAAATGCTGTGCCAAACACCTTCTCGCCCTGGGACCTAGAGACCACATCTCCCCGCTCTCTGCACCCTCCACTGGCTCCCTGTTGGACGAAGGGCCACCTTCAAAACCCTATGAATTACCCACCCAGCAGTGCACAAGACCAACCCAACGTACCTACAAGAGAAGATTAAAGCCTACCTCCCATCAGGCACCCTAAGATCAAGCACTGGCCTCTTACTAGTGATTCCAAACTCCAATTCAGCCAGGATTGGAGGATCTGACTATTCAATGTGGGCTCCAACTCTGCAGAACTCTCTCCCCCACACATTCAACACACCCAAGATTACATGGCCTTCCGCAAAGCTCTAGAAACCTGGCTATTTCCATAAACCTGATTAAAACCATGTCGAGCCACTGACACCCTGCAACACCATGGACCACGACTTCAATGACATCACATTGGAAAGCAATCACAACCTGCAGACAAATGTTCGAGGAGATACCGAGCAATGACACCACTAAAAATGACTAATAAGTCACCAAGACAGAATCAGAAAACGGTTACCAAAGATGACAACCTTAGCGTCATGCAGGCGCCAGACATATGACTGCTGACTATCCTCTTGCTGAGTCTACTACACATGCCAGCTGCCTCCTGTGCCATCTCCCTCTGAGCGCAGCTATCGCGAAACGCATGAATCTAATCTTGAACAGTGGGCTTGTAAGAATAAAACATCCACTCGACACTCACCTCTCCTCTCAGTATGCTCACTCTCTGCTCTACACCAATACACAATAAAGCGCAGCTACACCCATCGATCAATTTCGGCCTAGCTGCTCACATACGAACAATACGTCATGAACACCTCAACATCCTCCTAGAACGCAGCTATACCCCACGAAAAAAACAGCCTTGCTGCACACATAAGCGTCCTACACAGGTCTAATGCTGCCAGAATCCAGTCTCGGAATTCAACCTCCAGACTGCACACATTCAATTGATCTCTCAATACCACTACACCTAATGTTAGGATGCAGCTACCATCCGGCAATTGCATCAGCTGCTCACATATTGAGTGCATCCAAGCACCCTATGATACCCCACTCTCAACTGACTTGGACTACGGTCCCGAGGGCGTTCAATCCACATGTGCTTTGAGGTCATAACAATGATATATGGAGCACAATATAAATGCCAAATAACATAAAATAACATATATCTCGATTCAGGGTGTAGGACCAACTGGTGGTAGCCAGCTCGTAGGTCTAGTTTGGAGAAGAACCTGTTTCCTTGCAAGTCAGTGATGATTTCATCTATTGTGGGCATAATGTGACGCTCCCTTTTGATGGCCTTATTAGGAAGGCACATGTTCACACAGATTCTAAGTCTGGCTGCTTGGGCATTTGGGCAATTGTGATGGGGGATAACCACCGGTTCGATGATGCCTAGATCCATGAGTTTTTGCATTTCCTGTTCTACTTGCTCCAGCTGGTGAAACGGCACCCTTCAGTGCTTCAATGCCACTGGTGTGACTGTTTTATCAATATGCAGCCTCACTGGGTCACCTGCCATTTGTTCGATCCCTGGGAATACCTCTTTGAGCCGTTCCACTAGCATGTCCTTAAGAAAGCCTCTGGGTGCAAAATGCACAAGCTTGACTGCTTTCGCCGTGGCACATCGAAGCAAGGATTGGTTATTTACTAGGGACACGAAGAATCGTGCTTTGATGTAAGTATTGTCGTATCAGACGGGAGCCACGAAGACGCCTTCTAGTGGTAGTGGGTTTTTTCCTCTGAATGTAAATATACGCACTCCTGCTTCATTCGGTGGTGAGGGAGGTTGTAACACCTGAGTGAGTGTCAGCCATGATGTTAACAGATGCACCAAGTTCAATCAGCACGGGTATGTCTATATCTGATTTCTTCAGTACGCATTTGGGCTAGCATTTGCCTTTTCCACCAACCGTCAGTACGGATGAGATGAAGAAAACATCCTTGTCGTCTTCTTCATCCTGAAAAGGGCTTGTGTCGTGTGGGGCACCCTGAACATTAGCAACTCGAGAAGTGCTGCGTTGAAACAGTATTTTTGAGCGTTCTCTCCGCCTTCATTGGGTCGCCGGCACTTGCGCCCTGCACACAAGGGCAAAATGGTTCAGGATACCACATCTGCCGCAATTGTATCCTTTGGCTTGGCAACTGTATTGATCGGGCAAGTCGTAGCTACATTGAGTGCATGCTGTCTTGGTGAGGGTGATCGTGGCTGATCACTTCTTGGCCAGGTAGCTTTCCAGCCCTCTCTGCCAGACGTCTCTCTGCCCACATGGCACACATCAATCAAACTCACAGATTTGAGGGCTGATTGCATTCAGAATGCCCTAATTCCTGCCAGTTCGTGTGACCATAGGGGCTAAATATTCATTGAGGGCTGCCACTGCCACAGCATAGGTTCCGTCCGTGGGTTTTAGTGTCTTGAAAATGCTGTGTACTACTGGGCAGGCAGAGTAGATGAGTGTTGACTTCTGAGCTTGGTCACCCGTTGCATCAAAGTACATGTTGTGGCACTCAATCTACATGCTCCCTCTTAGGGCCAAGGTCACAGGTGAGCTGTCAACATCAAATTCAGGGATTGGTGCCAAGGATCCTGGTTGTCGGGGGGAATGTTCCCCTTGGAGGTTCTTGTCCCCAGGTCTCCAGACATGACATGTGCGAAAGCGGATGGACGCGGGGCTGCGCCCATTTGTGGGAATCAGTGTCCTCAAATAGTGCAGTGGTAAATGTGGCGCACAGGCATTCCTTCAGGAGACACAACCCCACTTTTTCACTGGTCAGAGTGGTGGAGAGGATAGATGAGTCGTAGGGCACACGTGCACTCTCTGGACAGAGAGCTGCAACCCTGTCTTTTGGGGGCAGATTGCAGGTATATGGAGGGTCCCAGCCTCAGGTTTCATCTTTTTAAAAAAAAAATGTATTTTGTTCTCACTTGGGGAGTTCCCAAAAATTGGGGCCTACCGCCAAACCAAACTTATGACATCAGTTTAAGCAAATCATCCGCCCACTGAAGTCCTTCTGCGCACCATGGTGGCAGAGTGCAACATGCGTCACACACGAGCAGCTAATGGTTGCCCCTGCACAGTTCCCGCTCGTGGCCAGTGTTATATTCAGAGGCGTGGCGGTACAGCGGCGCAGGGCCGTAGAAATAAATGGTGATAGAGACAGTAGATGTGGGTATTCAATTAAGCTTTACTATTTAAGTGAGTGGAAAACACAACAGAAAACATAATATCACGTTTTTAAATAGCACTTAGGGCCAAACTCCAACTGCTCCTAAGCAGTGTAATAATTAAGTTGTGTAGGTTGAGGAACTGGTAGTTATGACAGGATAATGGACTCCCACAAAGTTACTACACTGTCTTGGGCAGTAAATTGGGGAAGTCGTTATGAAAAGGGATGTCTATAGGGCTATTTGCAAAGATTCGAAATGATGTTGCAGTGGGAAGTGTTTACTTTGAGGATTGCCTGAGTCTGCATTCATAAACCCAGAAATGCAGCAGAGTATGACCAGAAGGAGTCCGTTGTAAGCGGACCACCAGAGGGCATACCAAGCAGCATTCAGTCAGAGGGAACTGAACGTGCCACAGTTTCCTGACACATGGCTCCACTAGTTAAGTCTGCTTCACTACTGTTACCCAAACACAGGAAACAGGAGTCTTGGAATCTGGGCGACCGGAAGTTCGGTTCATAGGAAGAAAAGAGGTGTGATGGGCATGCTGACGGATGAAATCAGAATACTCGCAGCGCGGTCCAATGCTGCGAGTGTTTTAGACTGCTTTATGAGAATTAGAATTGGGTGAGGTCCAAGCAATAACAGCCTCCATGTGCTACTAGTTAGTATTCCCAAATGTAATCGTTTTCTCCTTTATCAACCTTAGCCGAATGACGGCTTGACTCAGCGTTGCTGGGATTCAAACGTACAAAGTACTGGCTGGCCCTATGCCAGAGATGAGTGCTTAACCAGTGGGCTATCCAGCCGGTGGGACAAGCAGAGAGGATAATGCCACTTCAAGCATTCATTTACTTTCAGCTTAACACTGCCTGAAGAGCAATGACAGTGGCAAGCTCAGACCAAGTGACATTACCATCAGCATAATGAACATCTATAGTAGCCCGTTTCATAAGATGCTTCATGCCGAATGTATTCTGCTTCTAAGCACTGTAATAGTAGGTGATGCCCAATTTAAAGGTACTCGCCTGCATTGGATAAATGATGTGTTTGATGTGACTGGGCGCATAGAGCAAAACATAAATCAGCGCCTACAAGGCACAGTACAAATATTACCATTACTTGACTGATTAGCACATACTCTATTGACGTTAGAAGAAACAGCGACTCACTGAAACTGGTGTGATCTCAGGCTGCAACTTCCATATTACGACACATTCTAAATTGGCAGATTGATGCATGGAGGTATGCTCCCGGGTGATGACTCTGTGCTCGGAAATGTAGCATACTGCAGCCCTTTCTCCAGCAAGCTAGCAGACTGCAATCAGTGCAGAGTGCAGAGTGCAGAGGCAAGAGCGATCGATGACCCGAGCAGTTACGACTTAATCACTAAGCCTTGTTAGCTCTAGGAAGCCGCCTGGGGGATGGAGCATTACTGATATAGGTTCTTGCTGTGATCAACAGCACCTGGTTATCTGTAATCATCACACTTCCATAGATATATTTCGTCAATGCTTCTTCCAATTTATTTTCATGTTCAATGAGACCTCTTTTGCCCCTGTTTCGCCAGTTTTCACATATGGGCCCTCATTACAACTCAGGCGTTAAGGGTTAACGCCACCGTTAACCCTTAACGCCTGATTCCCACCTTAACGCCTGCTTTTTGCAGGCGTTAAGTTCCATGGTGCTAAGGCACCTTGGTGCTAATTACGGCACCGTAATTTACGGTGCCGTAATTAGCACCTTCCCCACTCCCATTATGCCCTATGGGGCAAAAATGGGAATGAGGAAGGGAAAATGGGAAATGGGGATTTACCGCCCCACTCACCTTGTAATGGGGCGGTAAATCCGCCATCCACCATGGTGTAAACGTAGTTTACACCATGGTGGTAAAGTTGGTGCACTTAGCACCTCAGTTTGGCCTGTTAAACTGGCACACTTTTGGGGCAATATAAATTTGTCATGGTAGTCAGTTAGAGTGATAAAGCCAGAATTTGGGGCAATAGCACTCTCTTAAAAGCCAGGGTTCTAAGGTTCACAAGGCACATGTCGGTGCACAACTTTATACAACATTTATACAAATGAAAAGCATACTTATGTTATGTTAAAAGTTTGTATACCGTGCACTGTTGCCACCTGCACGGTTTCTTGGCGCTCTGACGGATCTTTAAGGCAAGGAGGGCGGCGGGTAAGTTAATAGGACTGAGTGGGGAAAAAGAGCAAGAGAGCTGTGATGTGCTATTGGCAGCTTCAGTTTGGTGACACCATTCACTGAGCGTAGGTGTTTTTTCGTTGGTAGCCGCCATGTGGTGTTGGGTGGGACTATGTGTGGATTTTGTTGTTGTGGTGGTGGTGTTGTGAAGTGTGTGCGGTTTGTTGTGCTGTAAAGGCATGGTTGTGTTCGATTTAGTGTTTGGGAAGTGTGTGAAGAAGGGTGAGTTATTCGTAGGGTTAGTTATCGGCAGTACTTTTTCTAATCCTGCTGTTCCAACTAAGTGCTTCCCATATCCCTTCTCCTTTAGTATATTCTGGTGTGCCACAGTTACCACTCCCACGGGTTCCTCCATGCAAGAGCAGGACAACAGTTTTGATTATTCTTTGGTGCTGGTGAGTTGTAAACCAAGGTGCAAAAGAAGGGACTCATCTGCATTGTAGCATGGATGGATTTTTTTAATTATTATTTTTTATTATTATTTGTAAAGAGCTGAAGACGGCAGGCCCAAGGGCATTAGAGTGCTGACAAGATAAACAAACAAATAACAGTAACCTAACAAAACGTGTCTGAAAAGGAAACACCTAGAAATAAACAGGGATATTAATTCAAATAGGATAGTCTTCAAAACACTCTTGAAGCGATCTAGAGATACACAGGCCCTCAGTTCAGGAGGTAAAGCTTTCAAGCATTTTGAAGTGAGGAAATGCACCCAGACTAACCAAGGTTAATTTAGATCTTGGCACATATAGGAGATGGGTATTATTCGATCTCAGCATTCTGTGAAAAGGCAGCCTGGTCAGCCTTTCAGAGAGTTAGGCTGGGCTTTTGCCATACAGAGATTTGTGTGTCAGGGAGAGAACACGGGAGAGAACACGGAAGGTGAACCTGGCATCCATTGACAACCAACGCAGTGCTCTGCTGGGCTCAGAGATGTGCTCTCTCCTACCCATACCCTCAACAGCATGCACAGCACTGTTTTGAATAACCTGAAGTTTGGCTATTTCTCCTTTCCCATTCCCTGGAGAAGGCAACCACAGTAGTCTAATTTGGCCCCAATGATGGCTCTAGCAATGGTAGTACCGTTTTTATTCATCTTATCTGACTTAATAACTTAATGTAGAAGGAGGATGAGGATACCAAGCTATTCACATGGGCCTACATATTCATATCCTGATCGAAAAGAACACTAAGGGCCTGATTCACAGAGCATTTTCCTATGGGATTGCACCGTTATAAAATGATTCGTGAATCAGGCGCTCAGTGTTTTGACTCTAGGCAGAGTAGCGATGGTACATCCTGCTATCACAAATTCCCTGTAATTCATGTCAAGCTTCCTTAGTCGTGTGCCCCTGTCCCTACTATCAAATCAGTTTTCCGTATCACTAAGGGCCCAACCGTTATCAGCCTTTCATTGCTGAATCAGGGGGTAGATTTCATTAATGGTCTCCATATCTTGAACATACTTTCCGGAAAGTGGAATTAGACACTGAGCATCGTCAGCATAGTCAGTGTACAGAACACTCTTGGTGTCAAGCAGTTCAAACAATGGCTTCATAAAGATATTATACAATGTGGGAAACAAGCATGACCTCTGTGCAACCCCAAACGTTGCATTAAACTCATCAGCAGTGGCTTCACAACTAAATATTCTGGCTGATTGATTAGTTAAAAAGGATTTGACCCGGTCTTCCTTAGATGCATTATAGCAGAATTCATTAATGGCCAACAAGGTCTCCCAATCATCCTGAGAAGCTGATGTAAAACAGCATAAATAGTACTCCACTAACTGATTTAGTTGTTCCGTTTGGCCATTGGATTGAGGTTGATAACCAGTTGACATAGCTTTTCTGTCTGTGGGTACTTTCAGTAATGGTAAGAAGTGGGCCAGCCTACTTTAACAATCTATAGTTCCACTAATGGGGGTACATCTTTTCGAGCAAGGCACTTCAACAATCAAATCTGTGGAGGTGGTGTGCAAAGGGCCCATTGGAATTGCTTCATGCAGCAACTTTCAATAGGGTAGATGATGGGTGTTTTGGTTTGGTAGCATACTGCACAGGTCATTCCATATCTTAGAATATCTTTGGACCAAGACGACCACCAAGGCGAAAATGTCGTGGTGATATTATTTGGGTGACCATATATATGGGGACAGGGGCAACAAAAAAAATGTTTTTAAAAAAAAAAAAGAAAAAAGAAAGTTTGTGGGTTGCGGGGGTGTCCCCCGCATGTTCCATGCAATAATGTCGCCACAAAAAACAGCCATTTTTCGGCGATATTTTTGCATGGTGAGATTTTTGTGGCGACATTATTACATGGAACCGTAAAGTGTACCTTCAGTTAAAATTCTCGTAGCCATGCAGGAAGCCATCTATTTCTGGAAACTTGAAAGAGCGAGCGGCCAGAATTTACTTGGACTGCTGGCAGTGGAACAAACAAGAAGCTGACAAATCACCAGTACACATGTACTACTCTAATCCAGAAGGGAAATTATTGGGGTAAGTTATTAAAGATCCCCTTTGTATTGATAATAGAACATGAGGAATGCCTCATACGAGATTGTCAGGGCACAAACTTGGGTGGATCTATCTGCTAAGAGCGTTAGCAGAGATTACATAAATGGTGCCACTCCTCCCTTGCATAAGGGAAGGTTTATTGAAGCTTTTTCAAACTCCTACGTTAGAATCGAGTATCCGAGGATAAAATGTAACCTTGTGGAAACCTTGGATACTATAGGGATCAGATTAAATATTTCAAGAAAAAACATAAATGTAGACAATGTGGATAAGGTTCTTATGAAACTATGAAACATTTGCTGTGTGCGTGTGAGACCTGAGGAAGTATAGATGTAGAGTGCTAAACACGGTAGTTTTTAACCATAAAGCCTCTCTTACAAGCAAGCACTTACAGCAGGAATATATGGCGGGGGATAATGCTTCCTTCTTAGTAAATTTTGGGCAGAAATAAAAATGCACCTTAATAGGCGTGGCATAAATGAGAGGGGCGAAGATTTATTACAGAATTTTCATTTTTTTATTATATATAATTGGGTGTAGTGTTAAATCAATGGACTGAAAAAAGTATGATTGAAATCAAATGCTGTATATGAAATTTTGAAATTCTAATTCTGAAAAGAAGTGATGTCAAGTGACATATTTTATATTTGTAAACATTTCTATGTATGCATGTATAAAAAGCCAGTTTTTTTAAGGCTGTGTCATAATTAAATTAAATAGAAAATCAACATATTCAATATATTTCTGATGCAATGGGATTCATCTAGCCAGACCAAGAACATAAACCAAGTCTATCAAGTATTAACAGCGAAATGAATCTCTGTTAGACCCCTACACTCTAACAATTGCAGCGGACTAACAGCAATATCTTTCTCTGTTAAAAGTCAATAGGCCTTATCCCAATGGTTGCCCATCTACACCCCATATGCAAAGAGCGGTTTTCTTTTGAAGTCTCAGAATCTAATATTGTCAGGCCCAATTATCATCCATAAAGTTCCAAGAGTACACTAAGGTTGGCACTGAAGGAAGGTGAAGAGGAGCACTGGTTGCATGGCGGCATCGTGGGTGCAAGCATGCAGCAACAACCTTTATTTTCAAAGGCTGTTTTTTTCCTCACAGTAAGGATCTCTTTCTGCCTGAGCAGGGACTTTCTTTTTCGTATTATTACCCGTAACCACAACATGTATATCAATAATTGTATTCATGTACCTACAACAACACCACTTTTTGAATAATTACTCAATTCCTCATTTTCCCTATAGGGTCCTTCAATTCTGTCCTGACGAAGGTGAGGTGGCCACATTGGATTAAACCAACCACCGAAACGTGTTTTCCAGCAAGGGGGATCTAGTGGTTCCTGGGTTTGGGAAACAACCAGAGGTTTGCGTGGACCACCAGACTTCCCTCCAGAGTTCTAGTGTCTAGGAGAAATATTTCCTTTTTTAGTCTGTGGTCCATCCCTGCATGTGTAGGCAGACCCAATGAGGGCTCTTCTTTCATGAACTAAACTGATATGAACTCTCCAATGCCAGAGTTGTTCTCTTTTGTTCGGCTAGAAATAAGAAACTTGTTTTTCGATTCATATCATGAAGTAATTATTTGGAAATCGAAAATCATATCTTTTGATTAGTAACATGTGTGTGAAAGATAACACAGAAGCAAAGAAACCGAAATTCCTCTGCATAAAATTTGGTGAGCCAGAAATTTGTTTGTAAAAGTGGGAGTGGGGAAAACATTGATTTTGTTTAACCCCTACTGAATCAGCTCCTTGGAACACGGAGAATAGGAATCATTTGTTATGCACTTGAGAAATATAAAATTTGCAGTCTCTTAGTCACTTAATGCGTATGTACAGCTTAAGTTTCATCTATCATGTGTTGCATCAGATTGATAAAGTTTGTTACAATCTGCCTTTTCTTTCACTTTGCCTTTTTCACTATACGTGACAACTCTGGAGTCACGTATTTTCTTTTTACACTGGGTTTCTGTTTACACTTTAATTCACATTTCTTTTTCTTTACACTCAGGTGGGGTTCTGTTTACTTGTTTCAAGAAACTTCAGCCCCCAGTGGGGGTATTTTGTACTTTGTGTGTTCATTGAAGTGCACTGTACACTACAGATTTGTTCGTTGCTTGACGTAGTAATCACATCAAGCGTGTAGTAGATTTTTCATTTACTTTATCTTCATCATTTACCATTATTTGTTTTTTATTGTTTGAACACAGGTCAACAATAATAATTATTTACTATTTTTGCAAAGTGTAATGGTGTGTGTGTTTTTTTCACACATTGAATACTTGTACACAAAATTATGTGACCGGGATCAGGTGGAGTCCAGACCGGGAGTTTGATACTTCATAAACATTGTATTACTAAAGGATTTGGAGTATCATTATTTAGCAGCACTTATTCACTTATTGTTGATGGAAAATCTGAAACTGCCTTCATCTTGAAAGACCCCCCAAACCGGAAGAAGTACCAACGACAACATGGCCACCAATCTTACGAGCTTACACCGGTTCCCACTGCTCCCACCATGGACAATTACCACAAAAGGTACCCTGTCAGTAGACCATACAACCCTGCAGTGAGACAAACCCTACCTAGAGTGGACGAGGAGATACAAGACAGAACTGGAGACGATTACATGGACAGAATCGACTAAAAGCACCTAGAAGCCATGCCTGAAGTGGTTAGAGATATCACGATGACATAGCTATGCTAGACAGGAAGCACACGTGCAATCCACACATTCGGGACACTCACACACCCAATCAACATGAAGAACACACGCGTACAGCCCTATGAGTTAGTGGACAGTGACATGGACATACTGTCGGCATGTTTATTATTTTGCAATGAGGTTTGCTACAGCAACGCAGAAACACAAGAAGCCAGAAGAGTTTGTGTACATGCTTGCAGATGCTTACATGCAACTAACCCAATGGAAGCACAGGTGCACTCAAGGGACCTGACCGGCCATGACACACAGTATCCTATGGACACTATGAATAATACATAATAGAAGCCGGAGCAGGCCTTAGGAAAATACAGTAGGCCATGATCGTCTCAGAGTAGTCTCAAGCCATAAAATGCTGTGCAAGCAGAACAGCCACCGCAGAAGCAACAGCCACAATGTTGCAAAATGACATTCCACAAACAGAGCCAAGGTAACACCAGCCAGAGCAGAGAATATTCACTGAAAAATACAGACTAATTCAGAGCAATTGAGCCCTCAAGAGTGGTCTCCAATCACGTGATTCGGCCGATGCTGATACTGGGCCAAGACTCGGAGGCTGGGAAAGAGCAGCCGTCCCACGATCAGACAGCGGTTCACAACTCGCTACTCTCCAGCTACCTCGTACGATGAGAAATGGAACACTCTCATGGCATTAGTCTTCTACACACTATTGTATAACGCAGACACATAGTTGCACCTAACTGACACATAGTATACATGTAGCGCAAACAGGTGTCTCGCAGGCTGGGAACAGAGTTTGTCCCAGGCTTGGGGGCCCGTGGCCTGACCAATCAGGATCCTGGGGTCTGGGCGCAGATGGCGGGGGCTAGCGACCAATCACAGGGCTTACCCAATGTAACATTTTTAGAGTAGCAATTTTTAGAGATGATCCAAGTACACTACCTGAAACAGCTGCATCCAACAATATAACCTCCCTATAGGTTCCTATACTGGAACTACCACTCAGTGGCCAATCCTGGGTGGCATTAGGTTTCAGAGAGGGAGTCTAGCGAGTGGCGCAGAAAATGACATCACGTATCATGAAAACTGGCCTGCGAGCCTGAATGCGGCGAGATGTGCCAGGACCTTCCTCCGTGCATATGACCCCTGTGTGTTTTGTTGTCTAATAAAACCTCAGTAACCACTTTGCTACTTGTGTGGACCTCGACTTCTTTGGAACAAGGGAAGGAGTAGGGCCTTCCATGAGCTGGGAGTCTGCAGACCCTTAGCATGGCTATACCTGCCCAGAAATTGCCCAAACAAGTGATCATTTTGTCCCATTTTACTGTTATCTTTACAACAACGAGGACAGTAGATTGTAGCGTATCCATTTGAGGTTACATTTCACCCAGAACTGACTTGCCTCACCTGAACCACAGTTCCTTCTATGGTTGGGAGGATGAGTTACTGTGTTTCATCCTCGGAGCCACAGAGCAGTCTGTCATAAAATGTCCCATTATTCTGTAATATATACAGAGCACCTGGCTGTGACAACAAGCTCTCTTTCGGGGGTCAGTTCTCCTCTGGTGGAACCCAATTGCATCTGTTTGGATACCTCAGTGGTCATTTTGATTGTAGTATTTCTTGATAAAAATTAACTCAGGGTGTGGACCAGGATCACCTATTTTTGCCAGCTGCAAACAGTAGAAGACCATATCAAGGAGTTAATTGAAGCTGCCAAGGGGCCTGTAGATGAAACAAGGGGAATAGCCCAGGCCAGGCAACTACCACTCAAATTCGAGATTATATTGCCAATTTTGTCCCTATTAGTAGTAAATTGTACTGATTAAAATGTGAACTGGATTAAAGACACCTAAATGAACTAAGACAAATGTTTGCGATCCACTTCATATTTGCCAGAAACAAGATCCCTGAAGGGAGTATCCAGTGTCATTGTATCCCAGGAGGCAGCCAGATGTCTTTAGGAAGTGTTCAGGGGTTGTACAGCCCCAATAAGCTGTTGATTCTGGGTCATTTCTATGGGGTGCTTAGAGTGGTATTAAGGTGCCTTGATCTGTCAATCACAGATCCCACCTGATGGATCTTGGTCTATGTGTTGCTGAACTGCGACCTCCCTTCGGCAAAGGCCACAGTTTCATGAGATAGGCCCAGAAGGCAGGTGACCCCAGAGATAGGGGTTATCCACTGAAGAAAAAAAAACAACAGGGGATACCCCCTATGATGTGTTGGCAGGCTTCAAAATCAAACCCCTATGATGGCTTGCACATGGCTCCACTGGACACAGAGGCAGGCAGGCGCTGGCAAACTTGCACCGAAAGAATATATAGCAGAGCAAGAGAAGGGAGGAAGGCTGGCAGGCAGAACAGGAGCAGAAACAAAAGGGGGAAGGAAGGAATAAAGAAGGAGTCCAAGCAAGTGCAGAAATGGGAAATGTTCAAGAACACAGATAAGGAAACATGTACATTAAGGTGCACGTACAGTGAGAGGAATGCTGATGATATTGTTGCAGTAGAAAATGGACCTTGAGAAGCAGAAGTCTGCTATGTTGAATGGGCCATCTGCAGATAAATTGCCCTCCATCTTGGTATCGGTGAGAGCAGGGTGGAAGGTGGCGAACCTGGCCATGCCCGCCATACATGAATGCTTTGTAGCGGCCAAGGCACTGGGAAAAAAACGTTCATGTGAGAAACATGGGGAGTTGTGATGGGAAGGCTCCCTGGTTCCAAGATAGTTATTAGTAACTTGAAATACCTTTTCACCTTCATTCATGTCTCAGGTAACACCTCTATCCCATAGGTGTATGCAGAGTACACAGTGAAAATTCCCCTTGTCAAGTGTTGACCTTCTCTTGTCCGATACTTTCAGTTTTGGTGAGAAATGTCTTGCAAATTGGTCCTATCATCTGGTTTTTAAGTTCTATAGAAATATTTTGGGTTTTGATAGACATTCCAATGGAGGTATCATTACTCAAATTGATACTTTGTGGATTATTATTTTCCAACAATATTTCTAATGGCCAGGTTTTTAATGCATGCATTACAACCAATACTATCCCTCCAAGCTACAAACAGGGATTATTGTCCCTATATTTAAGAAAGGCTATACATCAGATCCATCAGAATATTGACTAGTGGCCCTGTAGGACAGCTCCTCAAAGCTTTTTTCAGGCATTTTGTTAAGGAGATTGCATTTTATCTGACACACAGCTTGCATTCAGATCAGTAACAGGCACTATTTTTCAGGGACGTAATCTCTATTTGATTCTGAAAAGTATCTAAAAATCCTGGGTTGTCCTGTCTATTTGGCCTCATGGATTTGAGTTCTGAATTTTATCATATAGACAGGAATCCACATACTCTGTGGTATAGCCTGAGAGATGTAAGAGTGCCAAAACCTTTCCTATCAATGACCTTGGCCATCTATCCTGACTCAAGGATTTGTGTCCATTATGGGAATGATGGCAGATTGAGCAGCAACATTGAGATGGCCAAAGGGGTTCAGCCGGCTATGTCCTGGCCCCACCTACTCCTTAAATTATATATACATTCCCCTGCCGACAGCTTGGAATCTACAAATGCTGATGTGCCTAGATGTGGGAGTAGGTTGCTGCCAGTTTTAAGTTACGCAGATGATGCTGCCCTACTGGGAATGACCCAAAGTCACTACAGCAACGAACTAATTAATATTCCTATTACATGTCAGCAAGGGGCCTAACAGTCAATCGTAATAAATGTTGTGTTATGTGAGTGTCGGGTGCAAGAAAGAAAGTTCAACAAATCTATATGGATGAATATCCACTCAATATTTGGGAAGGTTTATACTGTTTAGGTCCTCAGAATTTACCGTAGGATATTCTTTATAATATCACTTTAAAAAGTCAGCTGTGACAATCTGGCAGGTACTGGGGGGTATTCAGGTTTGCAAAAATTATACAGCACTACCCTGCCGTTATATGTTGAAATGTACAGAGGCAAGGCAGTCCATGCTGGGGCGTACGATGTGAGATATGGGGTTGCAGGAAACTGGATCCAATACAGATAGCAGAAAATCAATTATTGGCTTGTTTGCTGTCAGGACCTCAGGTCACCTTGGTCTATGTGACCCAAGTAGAGATTGCCTAACCATACATAGTTAATATTGTGTTTTTGAGATCAACCTTATATTGTCACTCTATTTGGACTGACAGAGGAGTTAGACAAAGGAGTTGGTTACCCACCTGCTGATGCTAACAAGCTGGCACAAGGTGGCCTGGCTGGCTTATATTAAATAAATTCTGCATAAACTGGGTCTTGCGGCCTGTTTTTTTAATAACACGTTGCTAGATGAGATCCCTAAAGATACTGTAAAAACAAAGGTCTTGCACAGGTAGGAAGAAAAAACGTGCAAATTAGAAGTAAGAGTGTATCTGCCATATTCTTCTATATATGAAGCTGCTGGGAATTTACCTTTTGTCTCAGAGTTGCAGCAAAGGAGTTTCCTGACTAAAGCAATATTTACAGGGTAATTCATAGAAATTCGCACAAAAGAGGCGCACGCGGCTGGCGCACAGCGTGCCCGTGCGAATGTCTGTGCCAGCCGCGTGCGCTAAAATCGATTTCCGCGCACAGCGTATTCATGGATTTTCGCATCCAAAACCAGCCGTGGCGCAGCGTGGCGCAGCGACCCTGCAGCAGCGCCAGTTACGCCCCCAAGAACGCCCTCGCGCAAGGAAAAGCCTTCAAAATCCCCAAATAATCGCAAAGGGCTGCGCTAACCCTGGACCAGTTCACAGGGCTGGCAAACAGCAAACGCCAAGCGGGGAACGTGTATTTCAGTGGTTCGCGGGAAGTTCCCACGCGATTGTCCTGTGTACGTGTGCATCAAGGGTGCGTGGGAAGTAACACACGCAAAAGCAGCAGGGTACGTGTATTTCAGGGGTGCGCGGGAAGTATCACACGCAAAAGCAGCAGGGTAAGTGTATTTCAGGGGTGCGCAGAAAGTATCACACGCAAAAGGAGTAGGGTACGTGTATCTCAGGGGTGCGCGAGAAGTATCACACGCAATTCCATCAGGGTACGTGTATTACAGGGGTGCGCGGGAAGTATCACACGCAAAAACAGCAGGGTACGTGTATTCCTGGGGTGCACGGGAAGTATCACACGCAAAAGCAGCAGGGTATGTGTATTTCAGGGGTGCGCAGGAAGTATCACATGCAAAATCAGCAGGGTACGTGTATTTCAGGGGTGCGCGGGAAGTATCACACGTGATTCCATCAAGGTACGTGTATTACAGGGGTGCGCGGGGAGCACCACACGTGAATTGCACGTGTGGGTCCTCCCAGGTGTTCCCTCTACACCCTCCACGGCCCCTACAGGTGGCCCACACCACAGGGGCCTACCCTGCACATGTCCTGCAGGCACCCCATCCACCATGCCCCCCAGCCAACCCACATGTCACCTTGCACTACTGCTCATCAACGCATGTCCCCCTGCACCCCCAGCCGCCTGGGGCAGCCTCCACCAGGCCCCCACTCATGTCCCCTATCACCCCCACCCCCCAGCCACCAGGGGCAGCCTCCACCAGGCCCCCACTCATGTCTCCCATCACCCCCACCCCCGAGCCACCAGGGGCAGCCTTCACCAGGCCCCCACTCATGTCCAACTCATGTCTCCCTGCACCCCCACCCCCCAGCCACCAGGGGCAGCCTCCACCAGGCCCCCACCCATGTCTACCACCACCCCCACCCCCCAGCAGTGCAGGGGCAGCCTCCACCAGGCCCCCACTCATGTCTCCCACCACCCCCACCCCCCAGCAGTGCAGGGGCAGCCTCCACCAGGCCCCCACTCATGTCTCCCTGCACCCCCCACCCCCCAGCCACCAGGGGCAGCCTCCACCAGGCCCCCACCCATGTCTACCACCACCCCCACCCCCCAGCAGTGCAGGGGCAGCCTCCACCAGGCCCCCACTCATGTCTCCCACCACCCCCACCTCCCAGCAGTGCAGGGGAAGCCTCCACCAGGCCCCCACTCATGTCTCCCTGCACCCCCACCCCCCAGCCACCAGGGGCAGCCTCCACCAGGCCCCCACCCATGTCTACCACCACCCCCACCCCCCAGCAGTGCAGGGGCAGACTCCACCAGGCCCCACTCATGTCTCCCACCACCCCCACCTCCCAGCAGTGCAGGGGCAGCCTCCACCAGGCCCCCACCCATGTCTACCACCACCCCCACCCCCCAGCAGTGCAGGGGCAGCCTCCACCAGGCCCCACTCATGTCTTCCACCACCCCCAACCCCCAGCAGTGCAGGGGCAGCCTCCACCAGGCCCTAACTCATGTCTCCCTGCACCCCCACCCTCCCCAGGGGCAGCCTCCACCAGGCCCCCACCCATGTCTACCACCACCCCCACACCCAGCAGTGCAGGGGCAGCCTCCACCAGGCCCCCACTCATGTCTCCCACCACCCCCACCCCCAAGCCACCAGGGGCAGCCTCCACCAGGCCCCCACTCATGTCCCCTATCACCCCCACCCCCAGCCACCAGGGGCAGCCTCCACCAGGCCCCCACCCATGTCTACCACCACCCCCACCCCCCAGCAGTGCAGGGGCAGCCTCCACCAGGCCCCCACTCATGTCTCCCACCCCCCCACCCCCCAGCAGTGCAGGGGCAGCCTCCGCCAGGCCCCCACTCATGTCTACCACCACCCCCACCCCCCAGCAGTGCAGGGGCAGCCTCCACCAGGCCCCCACTCATGTCTCCCTGCACTCCCAACCCCCAGCCACCAGGGGCAGCCTCCACCAGGCCCCCACTCATGTCTCCCACCACCCCCACCCCCCAGCCACCAAGGGCAGCCTCCACTCATGTCCCCTATCACCCCCACCCCCCAGTCACCAGAGGCAGCCTCCACCAGGCCCCCACCCATGTCTACCACCACCCCCACCCCCCAGCAGTGCAGGGGCAGCATCCACCAGGCCCCCACTCATGTCTCCCACCACCCCCACCCCCCAGCCACCAGGCGCAGCCTCCACCAGGCCCCCACTCATGTCTCCCACCACCCCCACTCCACAGCCACCAGGGGCAGCCTCCACCAGGCCCTAACTCATGTCTCCCTGCACCCCCACCCCCCAGGGGCAGCCTCCACCAGGCCCCCACCCATGTCTACCACCACCCCCCACACCCAGCAGTGCAGGGGCAGCCTCCACCAGGCCCCCACTCATGTCTCCCACCACCCCCACCCCCAAGCCACCAGTGGCAGCCTCCACCAGGCCCCCACTCATGTCCCCTATCACCCCCACCCCCCAGTCACCAGGGGCAGCCTCCACCAGGCCCCCACCCATGTCTACCACCACCCCCACCCCCCAGCAGTGCAGGGGCAGCCTCCACCAGGCCCCCACTCATGTCTCCCACCCCCCCACCCCCCAGCATTGCAGGGGCAGCCTCCGCCAGGCCCCCACTCATGTCTACCACCACCCCCACCCCCCAGCAGTGCAGGGGCAGCCTCCACCAGGCCCCCACTCATGTCTCCCTGCACTCCCACCCCCCAGCCACCAGGGGCAGCCTCCACCAGGCCCCCACCCATGTCTACCACCACTCCACCCCCCAGCAGTGCAGGTGCAGCCTCCACCAGGCCCCCACTCATGTCTCCCACCACCCCCACACCGCAGCAGTGCAGGGGCAGCCTCCACCAGGCCCCCACTCATGTCTCCCACCACCCCCACCCCCCAGCCACCAGGGGCAGCCTCCACCAGGCCCCCACTCATGTCTCCCACCACCCCCACCACCCAGCCACCAGGGGCAGCCTCCACCAGGCCCCCACTCATGTCCCCTATCACCCCCACCCCCCAGTCACCAGGGGCAGCCTCCACCAGGCCCCCACCCATGTCTACCACCACCCCCACCCCCCGCGGTGCAGGGGCAGCCTCCACCAGGCCCCCACTCATGTCTCCCACCACCCCCACTCCCCAGCCACCAGGCGCATCCTCCACTAGGCCCCCACTCATGTCTCCCACCACCCCCACTCCCCAGCCACCAGGGGCAGCCTCCACCAGGCCCCCACTCATGTCCCCTATCACCCCCACCCCCCAGCACTGCAGGGGCAGTCTCCACCAGGCCCCCACTCCTGTCTCCCACCACCCGCACCCCCCACCCACCAGGGGCAGCCTCCACCAGGCCCACACGCATGTCCCCTATCACCCCCAACCCCCAGCAGTGCAGGGGCAGCCTCCACCAGGCCCCCACTCATGTCTCCCACCACCCCCACCCCCCAGCCACCAGGGGCAGCCTCCACCAGGCCCCCACTCATGTCCTCTATCACCCCCATCCCCCAGCAGTGCAGGGGCAGTCTCCACCAGGCCCCCACTCATGTCTCCCACCACCCGCACCACCCACCCACCAGGGGCAGCCTCCACCAGGCCAACACTCATGTCCCCTATCACCCCCACCCCCCAGCAGTGCAGGGGCAGCCTCCACCAGGCCCCCACTCATGTCCCCTATCACTCCCACCCCCCAGCAGTGAAGGGCAGCCTCCACCAGGCCCCCACCCATGTCTACCACCACCCCACCCCCCAGAAGTGCAGGGGCAGCCTCCATCAGGCCCCCACTCATGTCTCCCACCACCCCCACCCCCCAGCAGTGCAGGGGCAGCCTCCACCAGGCCCCCACTCATGTCTCCCACCACCCCCACCCCCCAGCAGTGCAGGGGCAGCCTCCACCAGGCCCCCACTCATGTCCCCTATCACCCCACCCCCCAGCCAACAGGGGCAGCCTCCACCAGGCCCCCACCCATGTCTACCACCACCCCCACCCCCCAGCAGTGCAGGGGCAGCCTCCACCAGGCCCCCACTCATGTCTCCCACCACCCCCACGGAGTGCAGGGGCAGCCTCCACCAGGCCCCCACTCATGTCTCCCTGCACCCCCACCCCCCAGCCACCAGGGGCAGCCTCCACCAGGCCCCCACCCATGTCTACCACCACCTCCACCCCCCAGCAGTGCAGGGGCAGCCTCCACCAGGCCCCCACTCATGTCTCCCACCACCCCCAACCCCCAGCAGTGCAGGGGCAGCCTCCACCAGGCCCCCACTCACGTCTCCCACCACCCCACCCCCCAGCCACCAGGGGCAGCCTCTACCAGGCCCCCACTCATGTCTCCCACCACCCCCACCCCCCAGCCACCAGGGGCAGCCTCCACCAGGCCCCCACTCATGTCTCCTATCACCCCCACCCCCCAGCAGTGCAGGGGCAGCCTCCACCAGGCCCCCACTCATGTCTCCCACCACCCCCACCCCCCACCCACCAGGGGCAGCCTCCACCAGTCCCACATTCATGTCCCCTATCACCCCCACCCCCCAGCAGTGCAGGGGCAGCCTCCACCAGGCCCCCACTCATGTCTCCCACCACCCCCACCCCCAGCCACCAGGGGCAGCCTCCACCAGGCCCCCACTCATGTCCCCTATCACCCCCACCCCCCAGCAGTGCTGGGGCAGCCTCCACCAGGCCCCCACCCATGTCTACCACCACCCCCACCACCCAGCAGTGCAGGGCAGCCTCCACCAGGCCCCACTCATGTCTCCCACCACCCCCACCCCAAGCAGTGCAGGGGCAGCCTCCACCAGGCCCCCACTCATGTCTCCCACCAACCCCACCCCCCAGCAGTGCAGGGGCAGCCTCCACGAGGCCCCCACTCATGTCCCCTATCACCCCCACCCCCCAGCCACCAGGGGCAGCCTCCACCAGGCCCCCACCCATGTCTACCACCACCCCACCCCCCAGCAGTGCAGGGGCAGCCTCCACCAGGCCCCCACTCATGTCTCCCACCACCCCCACCCCCCAGCAGTGCAGGGGCAGCCTCCACCAGGCCCCCACTCATGTCTCCCTGCACCCCCACCCCCCCAGGCACCAGGGGCAGCCTCCACCAGGCCCCCACTCATGTCTCCCACCACCCCCACCCCCCAGCAGTGCAGGGGCAGCCTCCACCAGGCCCCCACTCATGTCTCCCACCACCCCCACCCCCTACCAGTGCAGGGGCAGCCTCCACCAGGCCCCACTCATGTCCCCTATCACCCCCACCCCCCAGCCACCAGGGGCAGCCTCCACCAGGCCCCCACCCATGTCTACCACCACCCCCACCCCCCAGCAGTGCAGGGGCAGCCTCCACCAGGCCCCCACTCATGTCTCCCACCACCCCCAACCCCCAGCAGTGCAGGGGCAGCCTCCACCAGGCCCCCACTCACGTCTCCCACCACCCCCACCCCCCAGCCACCAGAGGCATCCTCTACCAGGCCCCCACTCATGTCTCCCACCACCCCCACCCCCCAGCCACCAGGGGCAGCCTCCACCAGGCCCCCACTCATGTCTCCTATCACCCCCACCCCCCAGCAGTGCAGGGGCAGCCTCCACCAGGCCCCCACTCATGTCTCCCACCACCCCCACCCCCCACCCACCAGGGGCAGCCTCCACCAGTCCCACATTCATGTCCCCTATCACCCCCACCCCCCAGCAGTGCAGGGGCAGCCTCCACCAGGCCCCCACTCATGTCTCCCACCACCCCCACCCCCAGCCACCAGGGGCAGCCTCCACCAGGCCCCCACCCATGTCTACCACCACCCCCACCCCCCAGCAGTGCAGGGCAGCCTCCACCAGGCCCCACTCATGTCTCCCACCACCCCCACCCCAAGCAGTGCAGGGGCAGCCTCCACCAGGCCCCCACTCATGTCTCCCACCAACCCCACCCCCCAGCAGTGCAGGGGCAGCCTCCACGAGGCCCCCACTCATGTCCCCTATCACCCCCACCCCCCAGCCACCAGGGGCAGCCTCCACCAGGCCCCCACCCATGTCTACCACCACCCCACCCCCCAGCAGTGCAGGGGCAGCCTCCACCAGGCCCCCACTCATGTCTCCCACCACCCCCACCCCCTACCAGTGCAGGGGCAGCCTCCACCAGGCCCCACTCATGTCCCCTATCACCCCCACCCCCCAGCCACCAGGGGCAGCCTCCACCAGGCCCCCACCCATGTCTACCACCACCCCCACCCCCCAGCAGTGCAGGGGCAGCCTCCACCAGGCCCCCACTCATGTCTCCCACCACCCCCAACCCCCAGCAGTGCAGGGGCAGCCTCCACCAGGCCCCCACTCACGTCTCCCACCACCCCCACCCCCCAGCCACCAGAGGCAGCCTCTACCAGGCCCCCACTCATGTCTCCCACCACCCCCACCCCCCAGCCACCAGGGGCAGCCTCCACCAGGCCCCCACTCATGTCTCCTATCACCCCCACCCCCCAGCAGTGCAGGGGCAGCCTCCACCAGGCCCCCACTCATGTCTCCCACCACCCCCACCCCCCACCCACCAGGGGCAGCCTCCACCAGTCCCACATTCATGTCCCCTATCACCCCCACCCCCCAGCAGTGCAGGGGCAGCCTCCACCAGGCCCCCACTCATGTCTCCCACCACCCCCACCCCCAGCCACCAGGGGCAGCCTCCACCAGGCCCCCACTCATGTCCCCTATCACCCCCAACCCCCAGCAGTGCAGGGGCAGCCTCCACCAGGCCCCCACCCATGTCTACCACCACCCCCACCCCCCAGCAGTGCAGGGCAGCCTCCACCAGGCCCCACTCATGTCTCCCACCACCCCCACCCCAAGCAGTGCAGGGGCAGCCTCCACCAGGCCCCCACTCATGTCTCCCACCAACCCCACCCCCCAGCAGTGCAGGGGCAGCCTCCACGAGGCCCCCACTCATGTCCCCTATCACCCCCACCCCCCAGCCACCAGGGGCAGCCTCCACCAGGCCCCCACCCATGTCTACCACCACCCCACCCCCCAGCAGTGCAGGGGCAGCCTCCACCAGGCCCCCACTCATGTCTCCCACCACCCCCACCCCCCAGCAGTGCAGGGGCAGCCTCCACCAGGCCCCCACTCATGTCTCCCTGCACCCCCACCCCCCAGCCACCAGGGGCAGCCTCCACCAGGCCCCCACTCATGTCTCCCACCACCCCCTACCCCCAGCAGTGCAGGGGCAGCCTCCACCAGGCCCCCACTCATGTCTCCCACCACCCCCACCCCCTACCAGTGCAGGGGCAGCCTCCACCAGGCCCCCACTCATGTCCCCTATCACCCCCACCCCCCAGCCACCAGGGGCAGCCTCCACCAGGCCCCCACCCATGTCTACCACCACCCCCACCCCCCAGCAGTGCAGGGGCAGCCTCCACCAGGCCCCCACTCATGTCTCGCACCACACCCACCCCCCAGCAGTGCAGGGGCAGCCTCCACCAGGCCCCCACTCATGTCTCCCAGCACCCCCACCCCCCAGTCACCAGGGGCAGCCTCCACCAGGCCCCCACCCATGTCTACCACCACCCCCACCCCCCAGCAGTGCAGTGGCAGCCTCCACCAGGCCCCCACTCATGTCTCCCTGCACCCCCACCCCCCAGCCACCAGGGGCAGCCTCCACCAGGCCCCCACCCATGTCTCCCACCACCCCCACCCCCCAGCAGTGCAGGGGCAGCCTCCACCAGGCCCCCACTCATGTCTCCCTGCACCCCCACCCCCAACCACCAGGGGCAGCCTCCACCAGGCCCCACCCATGTCTCCCATCACCCCACCCCCCAGCCCCCAGGGGCAGCCTCCACCAGGCCCCCACTCATGTCCAACTCATGTCTCCCTGCACCCCCACCCCCCAGCCACCAGGGGCAGCCTCCACCAGGCCCCCACCCATGTCTACCACGACCCCCACCCCCCAGCAGTGCAGGGGCAGCCTCCACCAGGCCCCCACTCATGTCTCCCACCACCCCACCTCCCAGCAGTGCAGGGGCAGCCTCCACCAGGCCCCCACTCATGTCTCCTTGCACCCCCACCCCCCAGCCACCAGGGGAGCCTCCACCAGGCCCCCACCCATGTCTACCGCCAACCCCACCCACCAGCAGTGCAGGGGCAGCCTCCACCAGTCCCCCACTCATGTCTCCCACGACCCCCACCCCCCAGCAGTGCAGGGGCAGCCTCCACCAGGCCCCCACTCATGTCCTCTATCACCCCCACCCCCCAGCCACCAGGGGCAGCCTCCACCAGGCCCCCACTCATGTCTCCCACCACCCCCACCCCCCAGCAGTGCAGGGGCAGCCTCCACCAGGCCCCCACTCATGTCTCCCACCACCCCACCCCCCAGCAGTGCAGGGCCAGCCTCCACCAGGCCCCCACTCATGTCCTCTATCACCCCCAACCCCCAGCCACCAGGGGCAGCCTCCACCAGGCCCCCACTCATGTCTCCCACCACCCCCACCCCCCAGCAGTGCAGGGGCAGCCTCCACCAGGCCCCCACTCATGTCTCCCACCACCCCCACCCCCCACCCACCAGGGGCAGCCTCCACCAGTCCCACATTCATGTCCCCTATCACCCCCACCCCCCAGCAGTGCAGGGGCAGGCTCCACCAGGCCCCCACTCATGTCTCCCACCACCCCCACCCCCAGCCACCAGGGGCAGCCTCCACCAGGCCCCCACTCATGTCCCCTATCACCCCCACCCCCCAGCAGTGCAGGGGCAGCCTCCACCAGGCCCCCACCCATGTCTACCACCACCCCCACCCCCCAGCAGTGCAGGGCAGCCTCCACCAGGCCCCACTCATGTCTCCCACCACCCCCACCCCAAGCAGTGCAGGGGCAGCCTCCACCAGGCCCCCACTCATGTCTCCCACCAACCCCACCCCCCAGCAGTGCAGGGGCAGCCTCCACGAGGCCCCCACTCATGTCCCCTATCACCCCCACCCC
This sequence comes from Ambystoma mexicanum, assembly GCF_040938575.1. Taxonomy (NCBI): domain Eukaryota; kingdom Metazoa; phylum Chordata; class Amphibia; order Caudata; family Ambystomatidae; genus Ambystoma; species Ambystoma mexicanum. The sequence goes on along the minus strand of NC_090922.1, from coordinate 648,246,453 downwards.
CCAGCCACCAGGGGCAGCCTCCACCAGGCCCCCACCCATGTCTACCACCACCCCACCCCCCAGCAGTGCAGGGGCAGCCTCCACCAGGCCCCCACTCATGTCTCCCACCACCCCCACCCCCCAGCAGTGCAGGGGCAGCCTCCACCAGGCCCCCACTCATGTCTCCCTGCACCCCCACCCCCCAGCCACCAGGGGCAGCCTCCACCAGGCCCCCACTCATGTCTCCCACCACCCCCACCCCCCAGCAGTGCAGGGGCAGCCTCCACCAGGCCCCCACTCATGTCTCCCACCACCCGCACCCCCTACCAGTGCAGGGGCAGCCTCCACCAGGCCCCCACTCATGTCCCCTATCACCCCCACCCCCCAGCCACCAGGGGCAGCCTCCACCAGGCCCCCACCCATGTCTACCACCACCCCCACCCCCCAGCAGTGCAGGGGCAGCCTCCACCAGGCCCCCACTCATGTCTCGCACCACACCCACCCCCCAGCAGTGCAGGGGCAGCCTCCACCAGGCCCCCACTCATGTCTCCCAGCACCCCCACCCCCCAGTCACCAGGGGCAGCCTCCACCAGGCCCCCACCCATGTCTACCACCACCCCCACCCCCCAGCAGTGCAGTGGCAGCCTCCACCAGGCCCCCACTCATGTCTCCCTGCACCCCCACCCCCCAGCCACCAGGGGCAGCCTCCACCAGGCCCCCACCCATGTCTCCCACCACCCCCACCCCCCAGCAGTGCAGGGGCAGCCTCCACCAGGCCCCCACTCATGTCTCCCTGCACCCCCACCCCCAACCACCAGGGGCAGCCTCCACCAGGCCCCACCCATGTCTCCCATCACCCCCACCCCCCAGCCACCGGGGGCAGCCTCCACCAGGCCCCCACTCATGTCTCCCATCACCCCACCCCCCAGCCCCCAGGGGCAGCCTCCACCAGGCCCCCACTCATGTCCAACTCATGTCTCCCTGCACCCCCACCCCCCAGCCACCAGGGGCAGCCTCCACCAGGCCCCCACCCATGTCTACCACGACCCCCACCCCCCAGCAGTGCAGGGGCAGCCTCCACCAGGCCCCCACTCATGTCTCCCACCACCCCCACCCCCCAGCAGTGCAGGGGCAGCCTCCACCAGGCCCCCACTCATGTCTCCTTGCACCCCCACCCCCCAGCCACCAGGGGAGCCTCCACCAGACCCCCACCCATGTCTACCGCCAACCCCACCCACCAGCAGTGCAGGGGCAGCCTCCACCAGTCCCCCACTCATGTCTCCCACGACCCCCACCCCCCCAGCAGTGCAGGGGCAGCCTCCACCAGGCCCCCACTCATGTCCTCTATCACCCCCACCCCCCAGCCACCAGGGGCAGCCTCCACCAGGCCCCCACTCATGTCTCCCACCACCCCCACCCCCCAGCAGTGCAGGGGCAGCCTCCACCAGGCCCCCACTCATGTCTCCCACCACCCCACCCCCCAGCAGTGCAGGGGCAGTCTCCACCAGGCCCCCACTCATGTCCCCTATCACCCCCACCCCCCAGCCACCAAGGGCAGCCTCCACCAGGCCCCCCACCCATGTCTACCACCACCCCCACCCCCCCAGCAGTGCAGGGGCAGCCTCCACCAGGCCCCCACTCATGTCTCCCAACACCCCCACCCCCCAGCAGTGCAGGGGCAGCCTCCACACGGCCCCCACTCATGTCTCCCAGCCAACATGTCACCACTATGTAGATCCCTGGCCCTTATGGTCAGCCTCCAAATGGCAAACACCCACCCGAGTATTGCATCCACCCACTTAGAAATGGCAAAAATATGATAGAAGCCCAATTGCAAGTTTGGAAATTAACACATGTCCCTCATATACACCCAATGGGTGTCAGTGAATGTCAAAACCCATATCATGATATGCATGAAACCAATGAGATGATACTACACATTGAATTTTGAAGAAAAAATATGTATTAAAAGCAACATAAATTGAATCAAAAATAAACAAACAGTAATAGAAATAAAAAAATAAAAAAATAGCAGGTCCGTGAAATAATGCAAAATCACAAATCATAATGCAAAGGAAAGGTGTCCAAAGTCACAGTCCACAAAAGTAAATCCAATGGAAAATTAAAATCGAAAACCATTGCTCCATGGCGAAATCATAATAAAAATTGAAAATCCAAAAGTCAACTATGTACAGATAAACAATCCAGGGTCCATGATCCCAACCGAAGAAATGAAACCCATCTAATAACACTACCTAAAAAAAATAACTACATACAAAAATGTGGCCCATTGTCCAAAAGGTCAAAAAAAATGCTAAACCAAAGGAAACCTAACACTAACTATAGAACTATTTACAAGGGCAGCGGGCTAGTCCGACGGCTCACTTCGGGATGTTCCGGGGCAGGGCATCATCGAACTCCTGCTCAATGTCCCGGAGGTGCTCCTCCTCCATGGCCCCGAGGGTCCGCAGGGCCATCCACATGTTCCCCCCAAACTCCCTGCGGATTGCCTCGAGGCACTCGGCACGCCGCAGGGCCCTCCGCATGGAGTTCTCCACCCTGACCATCATGAGCCGTGCCTCTTCCGCCCGCTGCCGCTCCGCATCTATGGCGTGGCCCAACCGCTGCCACATGGAAGACACTTCCCGTCCTCCTGCCCTCCGGCCGATGCCTGCCCCACAGATGTCGAAGGCCCTGAGCCATCATGGCTCCCACCACGTTGCTGCTGCTGCTGTGCCTCTGCCCATGCACTGCCTCCTGCTGCCTGCACATCCTCCGCTGGCTTGGGTGCAGTCGTTGATGTGGCCACCCCTGCTGTGACGTGACGCGCGCAGGTGTTTCCCTCATTACACGTGATGACAGAGCACACGTGGATTTCCACCAATCATGTGTGAAACTTCCCGCGCACCCAGAAATACACATACCCAGGCCAATCGCGTGTACGCTCCCTTCTCTCCGATTACACGTGATGACACTCGGACGTGCAGTTTTACCACGTGTGCTCTGTCATCATGTGTAATGAAGGAAACCCCCGCGTGCGTCACGTCACAGACGCGCTTACGCGCTAAGGGCCTTTGGTCCAATGAAATTAGAATTTTCTAGTGGCTGGCACTACATTGGCCAATAAAGTTATATACACTGTCATGCTGACATAGCTCTAGAAAACTCTAAGTACCTGGCATTATCTAATGTAAAATAACCATTTTCGCAGTTTTCATTTAAACACTTGGGACTGACTTTTAATGTTTATATTGTGAGTGAACCAGTAGGCAAAAGGTGATCCTCATCCTTTCCCTTCTGGCTCTTGGCTGTTGACAGGTGGTGTATTTTCCGATGTGAATGGCCCACTGAGATACAAAACTTTTTACTGCTATGTGTGAATGAAGCAATGAGCATACATATAAAATAGGTTATGTAGAATTATTCTTCTATAGACCGTGATTGTGTGTGACTATGTATCTAAATTCTCGGTAGAAATGTTTATCAGACCTCTTGTAGGTCGAACCAGTAATACCCTTAGTGTTACACCATGTAATGGCGAAACATCACATTGGCTTTGAGTTACTAGTGCATTTTTTTGTCTTTTGTCGCATTTATTCTGAGATTGGGAAAGTGTGGATACAGGGCATTCCAAGGGAAAGCGGCATTAGACACTATAAACTACACTTTTTGTTTTTACGAGTAGATTCGAGGTGTTGGTGAATTTTGAATTTGCCCATTTTTTGAAGAATGTGTGGACAAATAGAACAGGATTGATGTATTTTGCTCCACAAATAGATATGCTTGGGTGCACGCCTTTGTGAATGATGCAGACATGTAATAGTTAATGTTACGATGTATCAATTTTCATTTTGCATATATTGTGTGTGGTATTCTATTAAGAACATTGAAATTGTAATATACCATGCCTATTCCTATGTTTTATGGATTACCTATAACCAAAATAAAATGAAATTGAAACCTGGAAGATCTTCTAATATTGTTTTGTGTTGAAAAAGTCAAAGCCTTAGTAGGATATTATTTAAATAAATAAAGTTGTCCTCATTTGTTAAGGTTTGTCCTTTGTTTATTTGTTTTTGGATGGTAAATTGTTGGACATTCCTAGGGACATTTACCTCGTCGTTTACTAAAATGTCAACAGCATAAGAAACATTGACAAAGCCTGCTGGGTTACATCCTATACTTGACCATACTTAGTTAATAATGTAATAAAGATTAATGATTTATCGATTGAGAATATAATTTCCCAGAATAAATTGTGAATGAGAGATCTACCAACCCATCAATTATGTTTTATGGTTTTGGTTCGAATATTAATGTTTAATGCACACCTGTTAAGGAGTGCACATTTTTAAATGTTATTTGCTAGATTAACTTCAAATGTATTTAATAAATTAAAGGAAAGAATGGTCTGTTCTTATTTGCAGTCATCAAAACAAAGTATTGGTATTGCAGCTTTTTTCATTGGGTGAATTTAGGATTGCTTCCTTCATTTATCTGAATGTGGAAGAATGTATACTCTCCTTTTTGTTTAATTTTGGCTAGGCTAATAATTAGCTTTCAGAATGATCCATTGATGTGCTTTGCATCTGTGTGGAGGTCTCCAGGCAGTCATACTTTAGAGTTTTTTCCTTCCAATAAGAGGAATATTGGTACTAGGTAGAAGGTTTATTTTCAATGATAAAATGAGGTCTTCACCCATTTTCTTCATCTACTGAGATGATGTGATTTCTGTGACCTGATTGTTTTGAAAAAGTGAAATTCAGTTTGGTTGGGATGTCATGCAATCAAGGAACAAGTGCTTTTTAAACTACATAATTAGCACTTTTCTTCAATTTGTTTACATGGTTCTTTTGCATCCAGAGGATCTGGCTAATGCAATCAATTAGAGGCTGAAGCCTCTGGAGAACATGGCATGCAATGTGGAGTCATGACTGATTGCGTACATTCTTGTCCTCTGATTTTAATCTCCAATTTAGTAATTCATCCTACTGTGATTTCTTTTCCATTGAAATCATGGCCTTCTCCAGGAAGAGGTTGGAAAGGGAATACCAAATTCTCTTGTCACCCTGTGTCTACAACAGCCTGCAAGACACATTGTACTAAACCCGAAAAGAAGTATACAAATCAATCTTATTTAACCTGTACCATATTCAGAAGATGTACATTACTTGACAAATTGGAACTAATTCTTTGGAGTCACTGACTCTCTAGACTTGATTTTGGGTTCCCAACATGTAGGCATTTTGTCCCTGAGATGAGGTTCATAGGTTGGCAAGATATCTTTTTGGTTAAAACACATTTGATAATCCAATATAGGGAAGATGTGTCTCCCCTCTCCTAAGATCCCTTGCTAGTGCCTCATTTCAGAGAGTAGACTGATTCTTCATGAACGGAAAGGAGCTTCTGATCTTTCTGAACTCTCACTAGCTTTGATTTTAGTTTTGTCTTGTCAGATCTCGTGTCTATGAGTCCTCATCATGTGTGGAATATTCTCAGGCAATTGTTTGACCAGCTATGCAATCTTTTCCGTGGTTTATGTGTTCTGGGGATGTCTTTAGTCATACCTCTATTCATCCAGAGATGGACAACTGTCCATTCGTGGAAATGTTACTGTTGTAAAGTAAACGTCTAAGTCCCCACTCACCTGGGTAATGGAATGTATTGTCCTGGAACTAGCAGGAGCGGGAAGGAATGTGTTCTGATAATTTTGATCAGGAAGAGGTATTGGGTTTCATCCCCAATTGACATTCCTATTATAATTTCCTTGGGAACCTTTTCCTTGATTTTTATGTTCCACTTGTGGGGAAAATATATCTGTAACCCATATCTGCTTTTCCACTGCTCAGCATGCATCCTAACTGTGTTTGAACACCAACCCATCCGTGCCCCCTTGTGACTGTCTTTTTTTAATATAATGGTTTTGTATCTTGTAGCAGTGGAACATATGTACTGAAGATTAAGATATGTTTCAGTCTAAGTTGGACTGGTATTTTGAAGGCAAGGCATAGGATTGCTCCATTGGGCCTGGACAGGGGTCTCATCTGTTTGCCATTTATTTTAGTTACATGTAGAGAATTCTTTGGTCCACCTGTCTCCGAATACAAGGGAAAAGTGGCCTTCACCTCGTCTACCATAATGTCGCTTAGTGCAGGTGTCTGCTTGTGGTGCCTTTCTTTGCTTTTCAGAGCTGTTGGGTTCTGTATCTCATAGATTCTTGCAGTCTGAGTGATAATCCACTCTAATGATCTACTATCATCAACATTGCAGACTGAGTCACCATTTTGGTAGGGCATGGAAAAATGGGGTCTTAAAATCTCGACAATTGGTATCAAGATGCTGTTAAATCTGTGCGAATGCACACTTCAGTTTGTGTGCAAAGTCTCTAAGAGACTGTTCTCCATACATATCATACTAGCCCCCCTGTGGATATCTGTAAGTTAAAATATTTGTAAATTGCTGCTTCCTCTTTTGACCATTTGTAATGGTGCTGGTACTTTAGCCCTACATGGGAACATTCTGTGAAGAATATACATTTTACATATTCTGTGTTTGTTTGATAGCTCTTTATTCTGAAAGAAGCCATTGCAGGTAGACCAAATGGTTGATTTCTGAGCATCTGTTGTGCCAGGTTATCTACATCCTGTTTTTTCTAAATCCTGGTGTCTCTGTTATGGCATAAATTGGGTTTTGAAATGTCACACCATTTTTTCTGAATGTGGTGTGGGTGTCAAATTATTATGGTATGTAAGAAATGGGTAATGCAGTGTATATTTCAATTCATGGTGTTACATAGTGCGTTGGGGAATCAGTATTATTGATGAGGTTTGTTAAGAATGTTTTCTGGGGCTGGTTAGGGCATTTGGCAATTGAAACCTTAGTACAGTGGGATGGACAGTGAAGGGAGGACATATGTGCTGATATATTTTTGTTGATTAGCAGTAGTAGTTATTAGTTTGTAGGAGAACGGCAGTATAGCGCATTTAGCTACTGTGTTCTTTTGCTGAGATGGGTGGAATCAGGTGAGGTAGTTAATTATGTATGCTTTTTGTTGAAGATGGCCAAGGAGGAGTAATTAAATGGGTGCTGGGGAAGCAAGAGTGTAGTAGGGCCTAATATGTTGTACAAAAAAACCTACTTTATACAGTATTTGTTAATGCCGAACATGGGTGCGCAGAGGTTTTAACCATAAATGTTATCCTAAAGAGTTCTTGTCTAATATACACTTGCTAATCACAGGCATCTAAGCAGACTATCTGGAAAAATGGGTGCCTATCCTTGGCTGTTATTATTGATGGATTGAACCGCTATGGTGGCTGTCCTCTGAGGTGTCAACTTAAGTAAATGTGGTGTTTTTGCTTCTGGTATGAGCATTAATGGAAGCAATGATACATTACTGGTTTTCTGAAATGCAATTTTGTTGTGTTTTTACATTCAGTAATTGCTATTACCATATGTGTGGCAGCAAAAGTGTAATCATCCAGTACAACTCTTTTTACCACATATGTTATTAATATTTACTGGATTGATTGTCTGCACACATGTTATCACTATCATGTTTGAGTAAAACAAGGAGTACATTGTTTTAACCTCTCTTCATGGACAGTTGACACAATTCCTGAGAATATTACTAGTGTACTTGAAAGAGCATAAGCAGTTAGTAGCGTCCTTGCACTACCCAGAGGAGTGCTGCCCTGGCTGCACTTACTCACAGCATTTGTGTTCTATGTTCCCCTCCCCTCTTCCTTGCACTTCCTCTGTCCTTTTTCTCTATGGACTTCTTGTTCTTGCACTTGTATTATCTGAATGACATGAGGCCTTGAAAGATTTTTTGTCTTGTCTTCCCTCTGTCTAGCCTCCCTTGTCTTGTTGTGCCTAGAAATACTTGTGTATAGGTGTGTTATGAATGAGTTACGACATATCTTTTGGGATGTTCTTGTGGATAGATTTGATAATTTTGGGTTGTATGATAACTGGCACCTCCCGTCAGACTTGTCCCATCACCCTCAATGTCACAGGCACTGGTATTTGAGCCCTCTACCTTAAGTGGCACTTAGTGTTGAACTTCTGAGTCACTCTCTTGTCACTCTCATGTTAGACATGCCACTTGTCCCATGTGTGTGGCCATGAATGCATCCAGGGTACTGTTTTACAGTACCATGAAGTGCTGTGTGGACCTAGAGATCCTGGTGAAACAGGGTGTCCAGGTTATGTCTGCGTCACATGTAATCTGTACATTTAGGGTTTGCTATTCTTTACAGTTCTGGAAGACATGATTCCTCCCATTGAGACACACATGGCATATCGCACATGTGTGCAGTTCAGGAAACCATTGGTGTTTGCGAACTGGTCAATGATGTGAAATCATCTTTTTATGTTATCTATTACCTCTGGGATTTTTAGTAGCCATGTGTGCTGTTGTGTGATGTAAGGGGCTATTACCATGTTTGTCAGTGTGTGTGGAAATGTTGGCTTTATCAGGTCATGAACCATGCCAACAGTGTATTGGGAGGAGTTTGCTTAAAACAATGGTGTGTAGCTACCAACTTCAAATGGTTTGACATGGTAGTGTGTATATTTTCTTTGCATTCAAGGTCTCTGTCAATGAGTTGGAGTATGTAGATGATTGTGAGCTGGTGCAGCTAATACGGTTTCTTGATTGTTTACTCTGTTTGTCCCTATGGGACAGTGTGACCCTGAATATGTGTGTCTTTCATGTTATTCTCATTACTTGCAGGGCCATTTGTTGCATGAATGTCAGAATGCCTTTAATCAGTAGGGACAGCTGCACACGATACAGCAAGAAGGTTCCACCATGTTGTATGGTACTCTGAGTTTTCTCTGAGGTGCAGGTAGGCTTGTCATGTGGGTGAAGTGGATGCATCTTTGTTTCCCTTCAGAGCATGTGACAGTCATGCCCACCTTCTTAGTGCTGGAGGTTATTTTGGTGGTTTAATGTGCAAAATGTGGCATTGCAGATAGAGCAAATGGCTGATTTTCCAGCATCTGTTTTGTCAGGTTATCTACTTACTGTTTTTTCTAAATCCTGTTTTATTTGCTATGGCATGTATTGGGTTTCAGCCAATCACACCCTTTTTTCTGGATGTGGTGTGGATGTCAAATTATTATAGTGTATAAGAAATGGGTAATGTGGTGTATAAGATGTCACATTAATGGTATTGCATAGTGGGTTTGGGAAACAGTATTATTAATTAGGTTTGTTAAGAACGTTTTCTGGGGCTGGTTAGGGCATATGGCCATTGAAGCTTTAGTAGAGTAGAGATGAGCAGTGAAGGGAGGATATAGATTCTGATATATGTTTGTTGATTAGCAGTAGTAGTTATTAGTTTGTAGGGGAAAGGCAGGATAGTGCATTAAGCTATTGGGCCTCATTAGGACCCAGGCGGTAAGGGGTTTACGGCGGCGTAAACAGCGCCGACCCTTACCGCCTGATTCCGAGGTCCCTTAGCGCCATGGAGGATTTAACACCTGCTTTTAGCAGGTGTTAAAATCCATGGCGCTAAGGGACCCTGTTGTTAATTACGGCACCGTAATTTACGGTGGCGTAATTAACGCCTTCCCCACTCCCATTATGCCCTATGGGGCAAAAATGGGAATGGGTAAGGGTAAATGGGTTAATGGGGACTTACCGCCCTGCCAACCTCGGAATGGGGCGGTAAGTCCGCCAACCACCATGGCGTAAACGTAGTTTACGCCATGGTGGTAAAGGTACGACCCAGGCGGTAACTTACCGCTTGGGTCGTAATGAGGCCCATTGTGTTATTATGCTGAGATGGGTGGAATCAGGAGACATGGTTAATTGTACATGTTTTGTATTGAGGATGGCTAAGGAGGAGTAATTAAATGGTGATGTGAGAAGCAAGGGCCTGGTAGGGTTTAAACATGTGAATACTAATATACTTAATGCTGTGTACTTGGAGTTGTCATTTGGCTGTTAAGTAGAGGTTTGTAAGGCGTTTTATGGCGCTACTAGGGGACTTAGCCATGGAAACTATAATTATATTGGTGATGGGTAGTGGAGGGAGGGTGGACATGCTGATATGTTTTGTAGAGTAGTAGTAGTCATTGTATTTTAAAGGTTCCTTCTTTAATCATTGTGGCCAATTTGGAACAGTTTTTATGTTTGCTGTCATCTGAAAAGGGAACAAGTGTCTTTTTGATTTAAATCATGGTGGTATATTTTTTTCTGGTTGGAGGTGTACTCACTGTAGTATATATATCTTGTCAGGAACAAATGAAAGAAAATTATCCGCATGCAGGTAAATTCCCAGGGTGAGAATAACTATTATACTTGTGCTGATGGTCAGATACAGGCTTTTCTGGTCTGCAGCTTTGAGTGAGTGTTGTGTTTTGCTTGGCCTTAGAGATCCTGGGTTTGCAGGCCCTAAAAGTGCCTCTCCATCTGTTAGCCTGGGCTTGAAACTTATATTTTATATTGAAAATATAAAGAAAACAATGTGTGAACTTAATCATTTAATATTTTTTATATACAACTTTTTTTGTAAGATGACATCAAGAAAAGAACAAAAGCAAGCTATAAGAAAGGGGTGTCTGCAGGGAAGTAGAGTTAAACAGTATAATTTGTTTTTTAAAGTAGTGTTTTCACATGTATAGATACAAATCCTGTAGATAATGCAACAAATTCTAGTGTTAAGGATAGTTTTAGAAATGTTGAAGTTGAAATCAGACCTATGTCAACACAAAGTTTTACTGGAACTGATAATATTTTTATTGAAAGTAAAAAAGTTTTTTTGTTTTTAAATGTCTTACCAGCTAGTAAAAAAAGAAAGATTTCTATCTTTAAAAAAAAGGTAGTGGGTGTGCTGTCAATTTGAAACAGAGGAATAAGGATATATATATAGGAGAATGTATCACTCCTGGGTTTTTACTAATCTTTGGAGTAGCGTGAAACCAAAATCTAGATATGTGGTAAAATGTTTTTTGCAAAAGAAAAAAGTAGAAGTAATTATTAAGAAAGCTTTTGATATGAAAAGAAACATTTTAATATTTGTATTAAATAAACTTAAGAAATTGATTAAGGTGACTACACCATTCGATACACATATAGAAAAAGTTCATGTGCTTACAAGTGACATCTTTTGTGACATGTTTGTTGGAGAGTGGAACACACACTTCTCATACTGAAAGATTTTTGAAAGAGGAGAGTTACATTCAACAAGAGAATGTTCCACGAGCCATTGATGATAGTGGACATAGCTATGAAGTCTGAAATGGTGTGATTTCTAAAGAAATCTTGCAGTGTAATAATATGGACATGGAAACTGTAGGTCAGTCAAAAATTAAACGAAAGAAGAATTGTGCAATATTGATACGTTTTCTTCTAAAGTTTTAAAGAGATTTCTGCAAGTATTGCACAAAAATGATAATGCTCAAAGACAAAGAATTGGTTGTGAAGTTTGTGAAAAAACAGGACTTTTGGGTCACTCTCTAGCTAGTCTTGATAAAAGTATATGTAAGAGTCAATTTCATCATATGCGGATGCTGGCTGCACATCATACCGAAATGAGATACCTTCTAGTTAAACTGTATGAGTGCAAAACATCAAGTATGTCTCTTGCAGTTTTAAATCAAATACTTTTGACTGGAACTGTAGAAAGCTTAATTTCTACAATGCAAATGATAAATATGATGCATTTAAAAGAGTATGTGTGCGCAGATAAAACACTTACAGGATGTGGAAATGATGATCCTATGCTTTCAAAGGATCAGATTTTTCAACAGTATAAAGGAAGTAGTGCAATGTTTGAGCTGTCTTCTACCGAAAGACCTGACATTGATTGTGTATCTTGTCGACACACTTTTTATGTCTCAAGTGCAACTAGTGCATGTTGGGAACATAATTAAACACACTGTAAAAGATGTTTGGAAAGAACTTTATCTGTATGTGTCTGTAGAAGAATTATTTGACACAAGTGATGCACTGTATGTTTGTAGACACTGTTTTGGATTTTATAATGAAAAACGTATTCTGCCAAGAAGTGTTTTAAACAAAATGGTAGGTCCTGATATCGCTCTTGTGCTTCAAAAATGTAACATGTTTGAAGTGATTGCATTGCAAACTGTTCATCCCTTTTAAGTTATTGTTAGACTGCAAACAAAGATGCTAAATCTGCCTAAGAAGTCATTAGTGCAAGGTGTGAGAGACAAAGTTGTGTATTTACTCCTGAATTTGGAAGAACATGTTAATACTCTAGGACTGACAGATTCTTTGTTTGTTTTAGCAAATGGTGTCGCCACTAAAGATAAGAGGATTTGGCAGCAGCTTATCGATATTGGAAAAGTGAAAAATGCATTGGTGTTTCTATTGGAGCACAATGATATATACACTGGCACTCTGACTGTACTAGACGTGTCTATGCTTGATATTGAGTCAACAAACAAGAGCAGTGAAGGTCAGTTTCAGAGTGTATCTGTTGCAGAAGGGAATAGTTTGTATGAACATTACACTATTCATCTTCTACACTCACGTGAAGTCATGGCTGAAAGTTTAGAATTGTATCAAATGAAAGCAATGAGAGGTGCACCAATGAGTAACTGGGAAAAGACATTAGAAGCCTGTTGTTTCCCTATGCTTTTTCCAACTGGTACTGCAGAGACATTGGATGATCGTAAGGTGTGAATCTCTACTTCAAAATATTGTTGTACAAGAATGTATTCAGAAGATTCACGATTCCGCACCAAAGTTGAATACATTTTTCACTTATTGTATGAAAGTGAATTTTCAACATTATGTTCTGCTGTTGCTCATACACCTCAGACCGGAACTAGATTTTAAAATCTTTCTGCATGGGTGATACTGAAACAGGTAAAAGAAAAAAAATAAAGTTTTAGAGGGCAAACTTACGAAAATGCTTGCTACAATAAGAGGAACTAAAGCATATTGGCATAGGAGGCACTCCCAGGTTAGATGCATGATCAAAAACGTGGGCTCTCCAATCTGGTTTGTGACTTTAAGTTGCATTGAGTATGGTTGGGATGATCCAACAGAGTGGATTCGGGAAAGTAATGCACAGAAAGACAACATAGAACACATGACACTGGGAGAATTGTGTTCTATGGACCATGTAAGTGTATCGCAGTTTTTTCATCACAGATTTTTAGCCATGTTACACCTTATATGTAATAAAGAAAATGGTCCACTAGGCCCTGTAAAACATTTCTTTTGGCGGAAAGAGCACCAGGCACGTGGGGCTCCACATATGCATATGCTGCCGTGGATTAAAGATGCTCCTCAGTTTGGTAAGGAAAGTGATGGCTGTGTGATGGAGTTCATTGAAAAATATGTTACTTGTTCTATTCCAGCTGATCACATGAATGCTGATCATGGAACAAGGTAGAAAGGTTTCAAAGGCATTGATGTGGAAAGTTATGTCAAAGAAATTACAAATGTAATGACAAGTACTACAATCAGTGCAGATTTGGCTTTTCAAGGCTTGTCACACCAGGTCCTCAAGTGAATAGTTTAATGTCATCTGTTTGACTACATGTTACTGGTAAATCTCCAAGAAATACCTATAATAAAAAAAAAAAAGGCAGGCCAATTTATTAATGATTACAATGCTGTCATTGCTCAGCTATGGAATGCAAATACTGATGTATAGTTTATTGCTGATAATTTAACATCTGTTGCTCGTTATGTTACAGAACACATGACAAAAGCAGAAAAGAGCAATGTAGCTGAAGTATGGGCAGATTTATCATCAAATAAAAGTCTCAGTCAGAAACTTGTAAGGTTTGGTTTGAAGATGCTTTCACATAGAGAGTGTGGTAGCTATAAAGCTGCAGATCGGCTAACTAGTTTGCCTCTGTATGGACATAGCATTAATGTAGTTTGATTAAGTCTTGGACCAGGTAGTACTAGAAATCGGGTATTGAAGCCTTTGGCTGAAATTGAGCAGTTAACTGAATCAGCACCTGACAGTATAGAGATTTAGAAAACTAACTTGATTGATACATATTATCCAAATCGATCTGAATTGTTGGATGATCTTTATTTATATGAAGTTGCACTACACATATCGAAATATTGAAGCAAACAGTGCCAGAGGATGGTTTAAAGTACATGGATGTAGTGGTTATCTAGTGAGACATAAAAAGGCAAGTCTCATTAACCACATAAAACTGTCTTGCCAAAGTGCTGAGAAAAGGGAATTATTTTATTGTTGTATTTTGCAGTTGTTCTTCCCATGGCGTGATTTACTTAGAAGTTTTGAAACTTTTGAAAAATCATTTTTTGCTAAGAAATGCTTAATTACATACACAATATTTGAGCAGTATTAGGACTTACTGCAGAAAGAACTACATCAAGAAGAACTTTTGGCAGCTGAATTGGCAAAAGAGACTCCTGAGGGCAGTCAAGAATCTGTATCAGGAAGTCAAAATGTACTTGATGAGCCAATTATTAAAACTTATGTTGAGTTTGCTATGGATGAAGTTGAAATTGCAATGGAACAAAGTAAAGTTGCAGATGTGAATTGTGATGAAATTGTTAGTAAACTTAATATAGAGCAAAATTAAGTTTATAATAAAATTAAAGATAGGTTCTTACATGGTTCACTGCATGAGAAGCGTGAATGCTCTTGTGTGCAATACAAATCTGTTTTGTTGTATGTTAGTGGACAAGCAGGAACAGGTCAATCTTTTTTAATTAATGCAATAAAAGCTATGATCCAAAATGTAACAGATTCCTCTTTGTCATGTATGTTAACTTCTCCAACATGTTTAGAAACATTTAATGTAGGATGTGTTACTTTACATCACCTGTTAATGTTACCAGTGGAGCAGGACAACAAACTAGAATATAGGAAACCTGTATCAAGGGCAGCACAAGGAAGTAGCGATAAAATAATGTGTTGTTTCAGATGGTCATGTTATGCCTTTAGAGTTGGATAAGAGAGCAAAAGCGGTCATGATTTGCCGTATCTGCCCAATTTGGACTTCATGGTCCATTGTGCACTGTAACGTTGTATCTGCTATCCTACCAACATGGCCGACACCACAGAAATGCTGCAGTCTAGTGTTTACGGAAGACTCCGTACTCCCTAAAAAACAGGCACACCCCTGCGGCTCTGCGTGTCTCAACGCTACCCTTCCGAGTACTCTGCAAGTATGTTCGTAACTACCTCCCTTCTTTCCGTGCTGCTTTTCCGATATTATTGGCTCCAAATTCCTTCCTGGTGTTCTTTTGAGTTGCCTTGTGTTTCCGCCTGAAGGCCGCTCGTTCCTCTCCCTTCCCCGGCCCTTGTCCAGTCTTACCGTGCTCGCTCTCTGCCTTCTGCACTCTGCAAGCTTTGCGACTCCTTCCTGGTTCCTGGATCCATCCCGGACATTGACCGCTTCGTCTCTTAACTTCCTGGAATTCCAAACCCCTACCATCTCTCCGAGGCTGGTGTTCGGTCCTCACACCGGAGGCAGAGGATACCCGCCCTTACCTGTACAAGTCCCGGATGTCCAGGAACAAAGAGAGACCTCCAAAAAAGAAGACCACAAAGGACAATCAGGTGAGATAAGGGGCTGACTGTGACAAAGCTCGATTAACTCAACTAGAGAATTCAATTTCTAAAACTGCATGTCTGGAAGGAGTGTTAAAACTGTGCATCAAAGCATGAGTAATGTTGAAGAGGAAGTTTCATGTAAAATTGGTTTAGTCAATGGAGCAATGGGAAGAGTGATTGCATTTCACACTCTTCCTCACAGTACAAGCAATGAACATGTTGAAGTTAAGTTTGATTGTGTTGAAGGAACTCCATTGACTTCTCAGAGATCTGAACGTTTCATGCTTTCTAAGGATACCTTTGTGAAAAAAGCAGTTTCCATTGTGCTCTGCTTATGCAATAACTATTCATAAATCACAGCGGTTGACGTTAGAAGCAGCACTTATTCACATGGATCATACAGTGTTTAAAGACGGAATGTCATATGTAGCTTTGTCACGTGTGAAAAATGTAAAAGGTTTATTTGTAATAAAGTTTGATGAAAGCAAAGTGACAGCTGACATTTCTTGGATTGAAAAATATAATAGGTTGCACGTACCGTATGCTCCTCACCTGAAGCTTTCACCTGTACCTATGAAGCAGTCATGCAGGAAACGTAAGGAGTCAGTGAAAGCATATTCAAATTAAATCAGTCCTTGTAAGAGTGAAATACAACAGAATTTAATGGAGTTGGAGAGTCGTTCAACTGTAACATAGTGTCATTGCAGCTTTAGTAATGAAACAGGAGTTGAATGCTATTATAATGCAGCTTTGTGTATGTTGTTGGAAATTGATCCATTAATGCAAGAAGTAGCTTCGACAGCAGAGAAGCAGCTATGTATTGAACTTTCATTTCGTAAATTGTTTGTAGATGAAAATCCACACAGTTTACATTCGGCAATGTCAATCTGAAAATTAGTATCTTTTGCAAGTGGAAATGAACAGTTTTCTCGAGGATAGTCAACCATTTTTAATTAATGTCTTCAAGATATTAGTGAAAGAAACTGTCAATGTAGATAAGTATGTTGGAATTAGTTACGAATGGAAGCATATGTTTCCAGAATGTAAGAAAGGGTATTATATTCCAGATCTTTGTGAACTATTTGTGTATCTGCATGTGCCTGATCAGAAAAGTGTAAATGCTGATTTACATGTGATACTAGTATTCGAACCACTTAATGATCATTGTAGTAACTCTAAAGAATTGATAACAAAGACATTTCCCATCTTTGACAAAGGATGAATCCCCGGACAAAAGCAAACACAGATTCAGTAAAAATGAAAACAATAAATCTACTGACCACTAAGAAATCTAGATCAAATGGAGCCAGATCGTTTCTTTGAAATCCAGCACTACCTCACCCTCAGGCTCTGGAAAGGAATCTTGTAAAAACAAGCTTAAAAGAGAATATCTCTCAAGTCTCCTGTAACCAATCCATTGTGATCGATACTTTGTTAGATCAAGATACACTTCTCTTGATATTTCCACATATTCCCATGCTGATGTCTCTGATCATGAAGGGTTTCAAGCAAACATAATTTACAAAGTCCATGATATTCTTTGTGACAACTCTGTAAAACCTTCCATCATTCTAACTAGGAGTGGTATGTTTAATAACACTAGTGTGAGAGAGATAATTCCTTTTTAGACTCTACAACATGTAAGAGGATTCAATTCAACACTACAGCTAAGTCAATGCCTAGTCTGGGATACTGAATGGAAACCCTTATTGATATATCTTTATGTCCAGTTCATGAGTTCTGGATGACTACCCTTATATAACACCCCTCTCTTAGAATCCCCCTGACCCCACTGAGCCAAGAAGTAGTTCTGTTTTGCAAGTTTAAAAGGTTTATTTGAGAAATAAAACAAAATATAGATACCACGCTTTTATAATAAATTAATAATCGATATCGACCTTATAAATATAATGTTAATCAACAATGGGTAATCTGACAGTAGCACACTTCTTGACAATCAATGAGGAGTTAGTATAGGATGGATACAGTAGCAAAAATACTTTTATGATTTCAAGGGAAAAGCAATGAGGAATAAAATGCAGTACAGAAATACATGATATGATTTTAGCAAAAGATAAGATAATCACTTTTTCTCTGGCAATTCACCCCCCTCCCCTATGCAATGTAAGAAATGGAAGGAGATGGAAGTAAAACACAGTTCTCAGGAATGCAATCAAATACAATACCAAATTCAATTCCCACCCCAGCAAGCTTAGAGAAAACCGGTATGAGTTTTAAAACACAGGCCCAAGTGCTTTGAATGTGGTGGCAATGAAGTGAGAAATATGCTGAAAATGCTTTTAAGTCCCTTTAGGAGGTTCAGGGTGAGTGAGAGATACTTGGGATGAGCTCAGGCTCACTTTAGCAATGATTCATGGATGGTTATTAAGAGGCAAACACATTTGTTAGCAGAGGAAAGCAAAAAGCTGCTATCTTTTTACAGGTAAAGAAATCAGGCCAAATCGCAAATCGCGGCAAAATTCGCGAGTGCGTGAATCGTGATTACGGCAAAGGTATAAGGAGTAGGAAGTCGGTTCTAGGTTCGTTGGAAAGCCTAGATTCTAAGCTTTCAGATAAAATTTCGTTCCTAGCCCAAACAGTTCCAGAGATACGGACGATTAAATAAAGGTAGATTTTCGGATTTAAAGTAAAACTCAAAATGACAGGTGACAGCTTGCAGCTGCAGAATTGAGAGGTGACAGTTGTGCAGCTTTAAAAATGACAGATGACACAATTTCTAGGAGGCAGTTCTACTTAGGTTAAAATAGTTTGGATTAGATTATTTTAACTAAGAGATTGGTTCTGCACAGTTCTGCTAGGTACTCACAATATAAATTTGCAATAGGCCTTGCCACGGATCTGGTCAGGTTTTGGACTGGACTCCGGTTCTGGTCTCGGTGCTTCACAGTGATCTGGGTCAGCTCTCTGGTTCTGCTCACAGCGGTCTGGGTCACTCTGGATCTCTGGTCTGGTCTCTGGCAATTGTTCTTGGCAAAAGAATTCAAACAGCTCGCCCGGCTGTGGAATAGTTGCAAATGATTTTAAGGATGCTGAGGCCTGCTGAGAAGAGTTCTCAGTTTGTGGGTTTAGGCCCTTGCTTTAAGTTCTGAAGTAAAGTTCTGGTCTTTGGAGATTGATGGATTTGAAGTCTGGTCCTTAAGCATCTCAAAATGTTCACAGAAAAATCACAAAAATAATGATATTACTTATATAATTCTGACAAGTCCGCACTTTGAGTTATCTATCTTTTTAAAATTATGCCCTAGTCAAAAAGGGGTGTGGCTTCCCACATCACAGGGTGAAATAACTGGTTTATCCACTTCCCCCAAGCTCAGCTGCTAGCAGAGGCACTGCCCTTCCCAGTTTCCCCTAAGAGGAAGCCACTTTTATGACACCCTCAATATAACATTTGCCTGAGTCCAGGACAGGCCTTTGATCAACTCCCTGTGGTCCCCAGCTGCTCCACCCCTAATCTAATCAGAGAGGTGACAACTCCTTTTGGCAAGGGGAAGAGTGGCTGAGCAGGTTTTAACTCCTGGCGTGGGTAGTTGTCAGGCAGAATCCAGTTTCATTAAGCCAGGTTTCAGCTAAATGTCACTTTTTGTTCCCAGTTTAAATCACTTACAATTTTTACATATACATTAAATAATTACTTCCTTCAAGTCATTTCAGAATATAGTTTTACATTGTATCCATCTCTTAGCAAGTCTTTCCTTGGTCTGGTTTTGTTTCATTTGTTCAGTTTTACACAAAAGTTTGGTGGTTTTAAAACGCCGGCATTCTGATAGTGGTGAGTACTGGTAATGCAACCATTTTTGGGATTAAGAAAATGAATTCCCCACAAGAAGGTTGTATCTTTGGAGTGGTCTCGTGCCAACTGCGCAGTTCTCCTATTCTGGCTTGAAGGTGGGCGGCAACATCTCAACCCCACATCCACCCTGTCTATTGATTTAGCATGGTCAAAACCCTTAACAAACAAAAGAGAATTTTATCTATAAATAAGCTAAAAGCTGTGGACAAACACACCTCCATGAACCTCTTTAATACAAGGCAATCTCAGCTAACCAAGTGACCGTGGTTGTAATTTAAAATCAACACTGCAAAATCTAGTTTTTAATACGTAAGCATGGATTATGTTTCAAAGATATAATGTAGATGGTCAGAAATTAACACATCAATAATACATTTTGTAAATAGTCAAGTTTCTGTTAGTAAGAAAACCTTTCAAATGCGTTCAATTATTTTACATGAGGGGGCATCCATTGAATCTGAACATTTCACGACACGGGTGGGTGCAGAAATAAATTGGCTTGTTTGTAATGCCTCTATAGTCACACACCAAGCTAGATTGCCAAAGGGGTTAAAGAATGCTTACTTAATGTTGTTGGAAGCAAAGTTTTGAAATATATGTGTAATATTCTGTGTGAATATAAATATGCAAAATACAAAGTTGAAATAGAAAAATAGGCTAATAAGTGGTTTTAAGTAAAGTAGGACATGGTTTGCTACTTGGATGTTTTTTTTAAACAGTACTAAATGAATGTAGAGGTAGTATTGTGAAGATTATATAAGAGAAAAGAGCATTCAGCAATCTTCTACTTTTGTTTTATTGTGTAAAACACAGTATATTTTAATATGTACAAGTGTTCCCTATATGTGTGAGGTTACATAAATGGTTCCATGTACATTATTTTGGGTGTAAGGGAGTGTAGGAGCTGATGACTGTTTACATATGAAACAAGTAAAAATAGGTTGTAGATACAAAAACATATACTGCAATTGAAATACAAAATTTAAAAAACTTACTGAAAAGGTAACTTTGTCAACTGTATAAATATGTTTTATATGCAGTGTTGAGTTTTTAGAAAAGTCAGACAATCTATTCAGTCATTAAACTGTGCATACTGTTTAATTTTGCATGTTAGGTTTAAGATAATTGTGATTAGCTTCTAAGTTGTGTAGGTGACCAGAAAAATGATGCACACCACATTTTGAAAGACGTTATGAAATTGCAATGTAAATATCATTTTGTAATGTAGAATACATTTGATAATGAAAAAATAGGTATTGCACACAGTGTAACAGTATTAGTGGTAACAGAAGTTTAGGTAATCATTTATAGTTTTACGTTTTATTAAAACATGATGTGTATGATATGAAATGTCATTATGAACTTCTCATGTGTGTAGGGGGCCAAAGGACGCACACAGAGTTTATAAGAAGGATGGAAATGACATTTGCTATGTTATTAATGTCTTTTTTGATAAGTGTTAATATATTTATTCACACCGTTTTTTATTGCATATATCATATTTATAATATAGGTATGACTATAGTCTAAAAAGATTAATACTCAAAATAATGTTACAGTGTTGGCATGTCTTCATTTATTTCTTTGTAAAACTGAAGATATAGTTATGTTATATGTCTTGGTTTCCTGCTGAAGGTTGCATAAAGTAATCTGTAAATAAGTCATCATATAGCATAAAGTGATCTTTGTTTAGTATTGTAATATCTGTACGTTATAGTGAAATTCATTTATTGGTGTACAAACTATGGATGTTGTAGGCAATTCTTTTTCGAATTTGATGATGCAAAAAGTAGTTTGTAATAACTTAAATGTTAAGTATTTTAAATAACAGAACAAAGTTTTTTTTCTCTATTGAGAAGTGTTTTTCCTCTATAGTATGATTAATGAACACAACATTTGTAATGGTTGCATACTTAGAATACAATCAGTATTCTTTAAGTATCATTATGAGAATAAAAACAACCCTGCAACTAAAGTGTTTTCCTTGGATTTCAAGGGTTTTGTTACAAGGTATTTTTCACCTTAACTTCCCTGCAACTAAAGTGTTTTCCTTGAAGTTATATACATATATCAATTGAGTGACACCCCACTCAAAGAAGCTTAAAACCCCACCCCAAAGAAGTTGTACACAATTAACTGTTACCTATGTTGGGTTTCACTTTCTGGTCTTGCACAACCCTCCCTCATTCTCATACTTTAGTGAGTAAGAATACCGCTTTTGTACTTTGAGACAAGAAACTAGCTGGTTTCCAAAAACAATTTCATTTATTGAACAAAATGGCATCGAAATAATGTGGGAGGTGATCCCCCTCTTGAATTAAAATTACAATTTCTGCACCACAATCTAGACCAAGCGAATGTCTGACTTTAATCTACACATATGGATACAATTTAACATTTGATTTGGCATCAGCTAAATTAGATCAGACAATCTACTGTTGAAAATGATTTGTTACATACAGATCAGCTCTAAATCAAATGTGATGTGGCTGTCAGAATAAAGGTTTAAACAAAACAATTTACTGCAATTACAACTCACATAGGACTCTGAAAAAGATGGGGGAATGTAAATCTAAAATGCTGGCCACAGTGTAAGACAAATTGTTGGTTTCTAAAATATGCATAGATTCTGCTGGGTGTTTCCTCTATGATGTTGAATTTGTTGCAAACAATTGTAAAAAACTGGGTTTCTCACGAATTCCATTTGTTTTAGAATGCTGTGACGGCAGATCCTTACTCTCTTTGCTCGATGAATCAGGTTTAGCCTCACAGCAACCCTGTTCGATGTGTTTATTAAGGATACATTTGAATTACTTTATTGACTATGGCAAACACTAATAAAAAGACATATCATTCCACATATCAATTTGAGAGTTCACCCGAGATTCCAAATGTCAGAATATGATGGCACATAGGATTTCAATATTTACTGTATATCACAAAACACATATTCATTGTACGTTATTACCCCTTTCAATCATATAGCTTTTACACATGGTTCCATAAAATAAATTTAAATACTATCTGAGATTTAATAAATTCTTAGAACATTTGTCTAAAAAATCTGGGGTCATGGTACTCACATTTTGTTTGTCTTGCAAAGGCCAAGGACAGATAGGGATACCGACTAGTAACAGACAGCTCCGATAGTTAAGCTCTTATTTTCAGACTGTGCACCTGCTCCCAAAATCCCTCTAAGGTAATATGGTCCTGTCACGTGACAAACCTCTGCATTGAATTCAATGTGGGAAAATGTCCTTTTAAGGAGATTCCCCATCAGTTACATCCAGATGAACCGCAGATCTGCGATTTTCCTTTCAGACATGCTCCCTGGCTGCTCTTTCCCCAAACTCTCCCCTCTTCCTATATGTTTGAGCTTAATCATCTATCACACTAAACCCATGAGTGGAAGATGAGTACAGGCGGGACCTATTGGTTAGTGTATTTGATTTGTCTCAAGGCCCATGGGAAATGAGACGCCTCACAACCCGTTGTTTCCAATTGGCTCTCTCACAAAAGATGGCTGAATATAGGATTGTTGCCAAAAATGTTGGCTTCATTTATCCATAAAACTTCCCTCTAAAATCTAACATCACTGAATTATGTATGCTTGGCAGAATTAGTCTACAATTTATAAATATAGGTTCTGTGTATCCCAGAGCTTATAAATTCATATGTTCATGGGTTTGTCATGGGGAACATTGTGTACCAATATGCTCCATCTCTTTGGAATGTACAATTGCAATGTTGTGGTTTCCACATTATAATTTCTATAATGCCAATAATAAGCATATGTATGGAAATGGCATAGGATCACAATAATATCACAATAATACACATATGCTTTTTTTGCAATGGGACATTGGAAAGCCAAGATGTGACATGTAGGAGGTTCTGCATTTTAAGCCAATTTAACTTCACTTTAAAAGTTACTGTTTGCAAAGCAAGCAGAGATTTAGTTTCCATTCTACGGAAAGCATTCACTGTTTCCTGGCTCTCATCTAATATGTTATAAAGGACATCTGTTCCTTTAAGGCTTTCTTTGAAAGGCCATTTGTACTTATGGAATGTTTTTAAACTTTAGGGCGTATAACACTTAGCGACTGGCAGATCAACTGAACACAATAGATTCTGTTTGTATAGGTCTTCCAGAATTGGACAATGTTGTGCTAAATGAATGGAAAAATGCTGCAATGGTACTGCTACAGAAAGCAGATATCAACATGGAGATGCTGGGACTCCGACCCCAACAGGCAAAAAAGTGCATCCAACAAAATGATTGGATTAGGACGATCCTGAAATCGCAATACCAACTGTCACTAACTTCCTGACTACTTAATTATGTTTCTAGATCGTCACATACAAGATGCCTTCCTACGATTACGCCTTAACCTCCTTCCCACCCGGGAAATTTTAATCAAGTCGAAACAATTGTTTCCCGCTTTGAACTATTGTCGATTTTGTCAACAACGACAAACACCGGAAACTTTGTATCATCTTATAATGGAATGCACAGCTCTGACTGAAAAAAGAAACTTATTCAGAGACATGTTGCCGCAACTAGAAACCTCCTATGAAGCCAACGACTGATGGGCACAGATCATCTTAGGGAAGAAAAAAGCTTTAGTTATTACGATTAGCACATTTTTTAACAATATTATGGAATAATATTAGCATCCTTCACTATAAGAAAATGGGCAGAACCCCTATAAAGAGACATAAAAAAGAAGCAATAAGAAATGAACTCATTTTTCTGACCATTATTTTATGGTTTATATACGTATAAATGAAAAGTTTATAATGAACTGTATCATTTAATAAAAATAAAAAAATAAAAAATATAGGTCTTCCAGACATAGTCAGAAAACATTAAAATGGCCAAACAAGAATATCATACTCTGAAAATAGACCAGGTTTTTTTTTAAACAGAGGATAGCATAGGGGCTACGCACTGGTTTTGGAAGCAAGACTACGCAGAGGAACAAAGATTTTAATCCCAGATCTGTGCTCAGAAACCAAACTCCGGTAGGTATTAGGCGGGTTAAAAACAAATAAATAAATAAAAATAAATGCAATTGGTGTATTTGTAAGCATGAGACCTCAGCTCAAGTTATTCATTGGTGTGTCTGTTTTTGCATGGACAATGAATCGTTCAATTCATATTGACCTGTATGCTATGGAGATGCCTCTAAAGCTATTGAGCTGTAACAGATTGTTCTACTTTGAACTAAAACCTATTTGTCAGAGTTTTCAGAATCCATTGCCTTACTCTGGGAAGAATAGGTAATTTGCAGAGCACTGTTTTTGTTAATGAAATGCAAACGTAGTTCTCACAAAACCTGTAGTTAAAGTTCTAACATGTTCTGTCAGCATACATACACATATGTGCGCTTAATATGTAGGAAGGTGTGTTAGAGTTAGGTGGGCTGTGGGGATACAATGTTCTCCCCAGGTTGTCACTTATACCATAGGGGGCTTCCCGCCCCATGAGATCCACCCGCTGAGTACCACCCCCAGGGGGACTATTGGGTTGTGTCCACACCTCCCTGGCTTTATGGGAAGGGGCTCCCGTCGGGGAGAAGTGCTGATATCTGGGGACTCATCCCAATCTGTACTGTTGTATACCTCTGAAAAGTGCTCCATTGTGAATCTGAATTGATGCATACCTCTGTAAAGCATTCCATTGTGAATCTGAATTGCTGCATACCTCTTTAAAGCACTCTGTTGCTTCTCAAAGCTATGTCCATGCTCCATAAATACAATAATAATAATAATATTGATAATAATAATATATACACAGAATCCATAATGATAATTATCTGTACTTTGCCTGCATGTATAGAAGTTTTAAATTGGAATAATTATATTGTAGCAGGTTTTGTTATTGTTTGTTATTCAGCAGCTGTGGTCACTTTACACAGAGAAAAATACATTGCGAATTTTGTTTTGATATTGTTTTGTCTGATGAAAATATATGACCTGCTTTCTTCAATGTAAATGATTAACAATTCAACATTGTATCATTATATCTGTCAATGGAAAGGATTATGTTCCATCAAATAATAGCTCACATAATACAAAGCACAAAAAGATACCACATATGACAATTCTGGTTAGCTAGTTTCCTACCAACATGCAAATCTCATGAACTCGCACAGGACATTTAATATGACTTCCTCAATGTCATCATTCTTTATATCACTTAAGACATCACCAGTGGAATAATCAATAACATCACTGATGGCATTACCTAAAATAAACCAATCCATTCATTTAACATTAGAGTTGGAGTCATAGACCTTAAACACATTAGGAAAAACAATAAATCAATCGAATATGGCCCACATATTTCTTTTAACATATATTGGCCTAATTAAATTCATCATCTTCACATAGTTGAAACACAAAGCATTGCAGGGATTGAACACCATCTATGGGCAGTCAAAATGGGTGCAGGCTGCAGGCAACCCTTCTTGCACCACAATCAGTTTCTTTGTAAAGCACCTGCGGATGCAGATTCCAGGTGATCCCCATCCACAGCCTGTCCTGAATCTCACAAAGCAGACCGCACAATGGGAAAAACTAGATTGTGATGGAGGCAGTAGACTCTGAATCCCCCCCCTCCACACCTTCTTTCACCAAATGGAGAGAGGAAGATGCAGGTGCTGACTACACACAATGCATGAGTGGATGTGTGGTGAATAATGCCATGCTCAAGCACTTACAAACGTCCCTGCTAGAACACAAGTATGAATGTCAGTGGGTACCATGGGACTGTTAGGAGCAATAGCGAGGAAGTGAACTGTGCCTTCTGCCATGAACAGTAACCAACAGCCTGAAGGGAATCAGAGTATTTAAAACATTTTAAAACAAGATAAGCAAGTATAAATATTGTGAATAGATCCAATTCAATGTAACAGCTCATTCATATACCACCTCGCTGATGCCTACTGGAGATGAGAGGAGAAAAAAATTAAACTAACAACTACAAGTGATTAATCTGAAGTGGCACATCTTTAAAGACATGGTGAATGGGCAAATAACATAGAAATGTGGCTGAAAATGGTTGCCAGCTAGGACCAGGAGTAGGATGATGCCATTCACTCATAATCCTTCACAAAAATCTCTGCCTTTTGATGGTAAAACAAAACCTGCATTTGCCCTTCCACTGCAATCTTCTCTTCCACAAAGCATGATACACCTTATAGAAGAATAAGCCTTTATCCTTGCTTGTTTGGCTGCTAAAACGAATGCTCTGTGACCCACTATGGATTTCCTCAGATCACTGAAGAACCTTATCATTGTCTTATTTTCACCATTGATGAAAATTCAAAATTTCTGTTCAATTTAAACAGCATTTCTTTTACGGGGAAACATAGAAAACTCACAAGAGGAGTCTGGTATGCTGACTTTCAGCAGATTTAGGGGCAGGTATCTGATGGACGCTATCAATTTCCAGTATCGTCTTGGGAGGGAGGTTCAAATGAGGGACTGTGTCTGTTGCTGGAAGTCAATATCAGTCTGCCAAAAAAACGGAAATACCATCTGGAAAATGATTCCTTGCGCAGTAACCTAAGGGTGACATGGTTTTCTAAAAAGTTTGAGAACGAGCAATTTTTCATCAATTTATCATCAACAGCAAGAAAGGGTCACACCATGATCTTGCCTATCTGTTCGAATGACCACTGGCAGGCCCACTTTTGGATACACTGCTAGAGGGAATCCTATTAATAAAACCATTTATGAAATCCACCTATACACATGGGGCTTGTAAAACCAGATCTAAAAAATCACAAAGGATTAAAGTCGGATTCATGTCAAACAGCAGATCAGATGTTTGGAGAATAACCAAAGAAACAACCAGTAATGTAACGGAAATGCCTTTAAAAACTGCTTAATTTCTTAAAGGTTTAAAAAGGTGTTATCTTGACAACTCATTACATTTCGGTCATTTCAGAAGAGCAATGAATTGACAACATTAAGTGTCCAACTTCTATCTGGTTGATCTTCTGGCCCGGTTGTACACAACAGGTCTTCCATTGAAAATGGGTTCAAAGCATCTGCTGTGCATGCTTTACGCTGATGACTTGGTCCTTATAGACCGGAATGTGAAGGGCATCCGGGCTAAATTTGAAGTCCTATTGGAATATGCTAAAGAAAATGACCTTGTTATTAACATGAATAAAACTAAAGCTGTGCTTGTCACATGTCATAAGGCAAATCGGGTTGCGCTGGTTACTGAAATTCGCAATATTGAATATGAAGAGCATTACACATATTTGGGTTTGGACTTAAAATTTAACCTGGAGTGTTTTGCCAGAATTGAGTGGTTCCCAGATTTTGCTAAGGGGACACGTTTTCAGGTGCTGAAAATTATTTATAAGTATAATATGCAAAACTGGGATTGGGTGATGAACTATGAACATCTTTACACATTACAGCATTATAAATATGTGGCCCTGGTTACACATGATTACGTAAAACCCCTTGCGTTGTCCTAGTCCAGCGATGCAGAGATTTTGACTCTGTTTACGTAAAAATCAACTCCTCTTGCTGGTTACAGAAGGTGTCTATACCAAAATGTCCATGGAAGAGAGAATAATCAACAGACAGCAGATATGTTTTTACAGAGTGTACACAGTTGGCCTCCGATTATATGCATATTCTGTGCCAATTCGTTGTCTGTTATGACTCCATCAATTATGTAGAGTTTTGGGATTACTTTTTAAACAATTATTCTGAAACAGTACATATTGCGTCGTTCAGACTGTGTCAAATTATTAGTAAATATTTTTGTATCTTGATGAAATTTTAAATGAGTATCAGTTATTTAGTTATGTATGCTTATTGATATTGCATATATTTCAATATATTGGTATCTTAGTAGGTTATTGATTACCTAGATATTGTAATGTGCTTTAGACAGTTGCTGGATGAATTCAAACCTAAATCTGAAATTGTTTTTAGGTGTGTTTTATATTTATACTTTATGTCTTTTGTTTTAGGGTTTGATATTTATACTTGTTGATGTTATTTGTGTGTATTGTACCTGGTATTGTATGTTAAAATATATTCGTAAACGTTCTTATGAACTAAATACAAATAAAGATAATAATAATTAAGTGATTTTCAGAGCTTTTACCTAAACTCTGTAAATTGTTATGTCCATTACAGCAAGACATTCAATAAATGCCCTGAGTAATAGCATCAAGAACAGAGGAAAAGCAAAGCCAAGATGTGTTCATATTTTTATGGCTGTGATCTACATTGCCACATGACTGCACATGTTGATCCAATAATCATGGAAAATACTCCTCTTGAAAATATGTTTGACACTCCATTTGGTATGCCACTTGAGGATGTCACTTGGGTTGGTCCTCAAAACAAAAGTACAACTTCACATAGTTATTCTTGGGTACAGCAGTTATCTCTTAGCTGTTATTGTTCCTCATGCATTATGGGAATTGTGCCCATACATCATGAGAAGTGCATGACAGTGTTCACGTATGGTTGCTTATGGTTCTCAATGGCGCATCCATGTCTGTTGGACACAGTCCCAGGGCATGACCTTGACCCAGAAATATTAAATCGATCCAGAACACCCAAAGGGCATGGCTTGTGGCTCTGCCCAGTGGATACTTTGATTGGGGCAGTGCCTTTGACTATGCCCCTTGCATCTTCAAGAGAGCCATGTCAACCAATGGGTTTTCCCAGCTGACGCTGTGCCCACACCTGAGTGCCAATTGTGCTTGGGTATAGCAGACACTTTGTCTGGGACCGGGGTCATGGCCTTGTGCCTGTCACCTTAAATAAAGCCAGAACATGCAATGGGTATGTCTTGCCGGTGACCAGTAGACGAATTGCCTGGGTATGTATTACCATTGACACACACCATTGACCACGGTTGAGCTTCTTACCGGCCATTTAGTGATGTTAAGTGCATTGATTTTTCCACACCCTTTTGACAGCAGTGCAACTGAAGATGGACCAGCAAACACTGTACACTGCTAATTAGACATTCATGAATCTGAGAGCAGTGTCTCTTCGTGGAGAAATTACACATCTAGTCTTTAAAAACACAGTCGCAATATCTGAAGAAGAACATTATTTTAAAAAAGCCCTGTACATTTTTAGAGACTGCCTCTGCTGCAAGGCTTCCCCTGATTGACACTGGTTCCGTGAATGATACATGCTAAGGGGCGCAATATACTGTATCTCGCTCATGCGGCAGTGAACAATTTGTGGGTCATACCAAGTACCAAATTCCTGCGGGGGTGGAAAACACACACGTCTTCATTAAAAATAAACGATACTACGTTTGGTTGGTCAAATCAAATAAACGATTGGATTAAAATGTATGTGTTGCGGGTGGTCCATTCATCTGCTGCCGAGCCTTTTGTTCATGAACTTGGAGAGAGGAAATGCATTTGCCCCTTCCCCCCTTTCGCTGAACGGCAGTAGTTTTGGTGTCGGTGAGGTCTTTCAAAAATAGATTGTAACTCCCCTGTGAACACGGCAACATCTAAAAATAGCATCGGGGCTGAGAACACGTTCCTTCCTTGTGGCACTGGTCAGGGTCAAATGCAGAAAAGGGTTTTCCTTCAAGGACAGGCACGGAACATTGCAACCGTGAAATCAATACAACAGCCCTGCTACTGGCGAAGGCGCTGCGCATATTGTGGTGAAAAGGAAAAATAAGAAGCGCATGGGGAGAAGAAAACATTGCTGGTCCTCAAACAAAGATAGGGTATGAATCTTAGTAGCAGAGGATATTGGCTTTTTAAAAGCACGGCATGTTTCCCCGGCACGAGTTAAATGGAAGGATAGCTGTTTGCCAACATTACCGAATTAAAATGGGGTTCGTCCCGTAATGGGACAAGGGTGGGTTCTTTGCCAGCCTTCTGTGGCGAGTCCATTGCAGTCTGGAATATTGTAGCAATCTGCAGGCTGCTTTTCTTAGTATGATAGGTAATGCAGCGAGGGGAAACAAGCAGCATATTTTAAGTATAATTGCATGAAATGGGTTCATTCTGCAATAATAGTAATGCAAGAATACTTTTATGTAAAACAACCATGGACATAAGGTTACAAAAAGGTACAAACAGCCTAGTACATATGAGTTTTGATAATTAGTATTATTAAAATTGTTATTTATACCGATTGTCCATTAATACCGAAAAGGTTTCTAAGCACGGACCCAGGATTCGAACCTGTTTTGCTCTGCGTCATCTCGCGAGAGGAACCCATTGCCACTAGCCAGATAGAATTACAGGAATATCATGGGGAATACATAAATGCTAGTAGAAGGCATTGGATGCTTGTTGTTTTGATTTGTTATTAATGTCTATTAAGCCAGTAGGATGGTGGATGAAACAGTGTTGTTGGGTGTTTAAACATCCCAATGCTCAAACGCACACACAGCAGAAAACCTATAGGGAGGAACCTCCATTAATACCTTC
Organism: Ambystoma mexicanum; assembly: GCF_040938575.1. Lineage (NCBI taxonomy): Eukaryota > Metazoa > Chordata > Amphibia > Caudata > Ambystomatidae > Ambystoma > Ambystoma mexicanum. Next base: position 648,215,668 of record NC_090922.1, on the reverse strand, counting down.
AGGGGGGACAGTTGTTTACAGTGAGTCATCCAGCACAAACTGCTAAATGGAGGAAACAAAACCGACAGGCACGTCGATTCACCAAAATGCCTGGTGTTAAATGTTAAAGGTATTTGTACCGCGCACCATCACCAACGGAATTGGTCCCCAGGTGCTTTGGCAGATCTGTAAATGATAAGGGGGGCATTAGTTAGTAGGGTGAAGAGGGAGTAGGATAGTGAGAGGAGTGGTGTTCTGTTGGCAGCTTCAAGTACACCGGGTGCTGAGCTTTGGTATGGGTATTGGATCGGTGTCAATCCGCGTGTGCTGTTGCTCCGGCTGCAGTGTTGTGAAGTGCGTGTGGCTTGTTGTGCGAGAGATGGTTGTGTGAGTTTTTTGAGTGAGATAAGTATGCAGAGTTTGAGCTTATATTGGTTAGTGGGTTACATGACCTTTAGCATGCTAACATTCACAGTTTTGTCTAAGTGTGGCACTTGTTGGCCTTCACAATCCCATCTAGATGCGGCGCAGGACAGCGTTTAGAATTCTATCTAGGTGTGGGCATGCCAACATTCACAATCTTATCTAGATGCAGCGCAGGCTAGTGTGTAGAAATCTGTCTAGGTGTGGGCATGCTAACATTCATAACTTAATCTGGATGCTATGCAGGCTGGTGTTCACAATTCTAAGTGTGGCACATGTTAACATTCAAGTTTCATCTAGGCGCGGGCATGCTATCCTTCAATCAATCCTATCTAGATGCGACGCAGGCCAATTGTCCACAATTCTAAGTGTGGCCTGTGCTATTCTTCATGTTTCGCGTAGGTGCGGGCATGCTAACATTAAAAGTCCTATCTAGATGCGACGCAGGCTAATATTCACAATTCCATCTAAGTGTGGACATGCTAATATTCACTATTCTATCTAAGTGCGGGCATGCTAACATTCAAAGTCCCATCTAGATGCAACGCAGGCCAATATCCACAATTCCATCTAAGTGTGGCCATGCTAATATTCACAATTCTATATAAATTCGTCTACCGTTCTGGATATGGTCCATCCGGTACGTACGAGTGGGTGAGTCACTTGAGGGCTTTCGTCTGGGTCTAAGTATGTGATCAATCTCTGGAGCCTTCCTTTTCTGGCTATTTTCCATGATATCTTATGCTCTGTCGAGTGGTTGGTTCTTTGGTTTGAGTGTTTGTCCAATTTGAGAGTGGCTGAGGTTGGAGTTATTTTCATCGTTGTTTTAATGTCTGCGCATTCTAGTGCGTCTCCGTTGTGGTTACGCTGTGAAGAGCCATGATTTGAGGAGTTTCCTGAATGCTAGGTGGTTTGTTGTGTTCTGTATATACTTAGGTAGGTCGTTCCAGGTTTTGGGTGCCTGGTGAGAGAAAGAGGATCTTCCAAGTTTTTTCTGTTGTAGGGTTTTGGTTCCAGGCGTATGTCGGTGCTTGATCTTAGTGTTCTTGTCGGTTGATGTAGGCGTAGTTTGTCACTTAGGAATGGTGCACCTTGTTTGTGTATTGCTCTGTGCATGATGCACATGGACTCTAACTTTATTCGCTGTTTTAGTGGTAGCCAGTGTAGTATTTTTAGCACGGGTGTGATGTGTTCTGTTCTTAGTAGCTTCAGGATGAGTCTGGCTGCTGCATTTTGTATGCAATGCAGTTTTTTTAGAAGTCGTTCGGGCATGCCCAGGTATAGGCTATTGGCATAGTCTACTCTGGACATGATCAGAGCGATGATGGTAAGTGTTTTGTTGGCAAACGACAGGAACGGTAGGATCCTTTTTGCTGCTCGCAGGAGGAAGAAACATTTCTTGATTACCGAGTTTACTTGTGGCTCTAGAGTGAGGTTGTTATCCATCAGGACCCCTAGGTTTTTTACAGTTGATGATGGTTCTGATGAGGTGCCGAGCTCTCTTGGCCAGGTGATGTAGCTGATGTCTTCTCCCTTTTTTGAAACAATCATTATTTCTGTTTTGCCTGGGTTGATTTTGAGATGGTTGAGGTTCATCCAGTTGAATATGTCACGAAGGCAATTCTTTAGTGTGGTGTTTTCTTCTCGGGTATCTTGTATGTTGAAGATTATTTGAGTATTGTCAGCGTAGTTGTAGCATGAAGGCCGTGTTTTTTGATGAGTTTGATTAATAGGTACATGTAGATGTTGAATAGAAGTGGGGAGAAGGATGATCCTTGTGGTACTCCACACGTGGAGTCTCGGTATGGATTTAAAAGGTTTCATCCATACTGTTTCTGTTCTGTTTGTTAGGAAGGATTTGATCCATAGTAGGGCAGTGTCTGTTATCCCTATCTTTCTAATCTCTTTATGAGGATGGCATGGTTGACAGTATCAAAAGCTGCAGACAGATCAAGGAGAATCAGGGCAGTACTGTTGTCCAAGTCTGCGTTTGTTTTTAGGTCGTCCCATATAGAGAGGAGAGCTGATTCTGTTCCTCTCATAGGTCTGAAAGCAAATTGTGCATGGTCTAGTAGGCAGATGTACGTTTCTATCAGTTTGGCTATGTAGGGTATGTTGGAGATGGGTCTGTAGTTGGATAAGTCCTCTACGTTTCCTGTTGTGTCTTTGAGTAGCGGCTTGATGTAGGCTGATTTGAAGGCCTGTGGTACTTTACCTGTTGAGATTGATAGGTTGAGGAGGTTCCTGTGGTATTCCATGGGGGTTCCTTGTTTGAGAATTGTTTCGTATATGTCCGGGGGGCAAGGGTCTTCAGGAGAGCCTGATTTGTTGCTTTGGTTTACCAGTTTGACAAAAGCCTCAACTGATATTTCTGGGAAGTTTCATAGCTTGTGTGCGTGTTCCTCGTCGGTGTCCGTGGAGTTTGAGATATGATTGCTTGGTCTGTTTTGTATGGTGTGTTGGATGGAGGTTATTTTGTTTTTGAAGTGGTCTCTGAGGTCCTCGCAGAGTTTCATCAATGGAATTGGCGTGTTGTTGCAGCCCGGTGGGTTTTTTATTTTGTTTATGATTTTGAATAGTTGTTTTTGAGCGTTTGGTGCTCTGATGATTCGGTTGTCGTAATGTTTCCTCTTCGCTTTTTGTATTTCCTTTTTATATGAGCAGATCTGTTGTAGGAATTTCAATTTGTTTGCGGCGGTGTTGTTGGTCCTCCATTCAGATTCTAGTTTTCGTTTTTTTTCTTTTCATGGCGTTGAGTAGTGGGGTGAACCATTTTGCTGTAGTTTTCTTACGTGATGGGGTGACAGGCTTTGCTTTGGCGATGTCATCTAGGGTTGTTGCGATCCAGATATGAAGTAGGGCAACTTTTTTGTCTAGGTCTGCTTCTTCCATGGTTGATGCTTGTGGTTTGCTGAGTTCTAGGAGCTTGGTTAGGTTGGAGGTTTTTATGGTTCTCCAATTTCTTTTCATCATGATGGGTCGGTTTTCTTGTTGCTTTTTTGTTGGAGCGGCCGTTGTGATTATGAATGGAATGATGAGGTGGTCGCTCCAAAGTATTTGAATTGGGGTGCCGTGGTGATGAGATCCTTGTTGGCGAAGATTGGCGAAGATTGCGTCAAGTGTGTGCCCTGTGGTGTAGCAAAAAGTGACATCCCATACCTGATGATATCACAGGAACTGATGTCACTTGACGTTTGACCCGGATGGCGTCAGTTCCTCTTTAACCCTGGTGGCATTACCGGAAGTGGCTTGCGGGTGTAAAAAAAAAGTACTTAAACCTACACATTTTAAAATACCAAATACATATAAAGCAGACAAGAATAATTTAGATATCAACCACATTTTATCAAGGGTCCTGCTTTCATATGCCATTGATGGGTTCATGAAATAATAGGGTTAGACCCAATAGTCCAACATAGGCCAATGCAATATTAGTTCCACCACCGGGTTTGCTATTTGAAGATTTGAATATATCTTTAATAACTACAACAAAGCATTGAGCAATTTTGGGAAGTGCTGTGACCCGATTCTTGCTGAAATGGACTCAGATAAAATGACATTGATGGAAAGCCGGGTGAAGATGTACAACAAAATTAAAATTGTAAATTGGGAAAAGTTATAGAGAGAATGTCATTGTATAAACTACAAAGGTAGCTATCCACACACCTCAAGAAATATAAAGTAATACAGATCTCCTTGATGAGATTCCCAGGGCCAAACTATTGGTACATTTATATGCATTTGTCTTATTGGGGTAGTGCCATCAAAAATGTTATTGGCTCAAAAGTTGGGCCATCATCAACAATATATATAAAAAATAATTATTAAGAAAGTTGTTATGTAAACTTTTGAGCAAACAAGGCTCAAAGTCACAGATTTAAAGCACTAGGAGGCATCCTTTTTGTGAAATGGATGAGCCGTCTGTGCTTGTGTTAATTTCTACACTTGCGGCACTAATGAAGCAAAAGCCAGCCAGCTATAAAACACAAAAGCTATCAGCAGGTGGCTTTTGCTTCATTAGTGCCGGAGAGCAGAGATCAACACACCCTGCTGCTGGTAAGTGCTTTAAATTTCTTTTTCAAAAGCACTGGAAAATAAATGTTGCGGTTTTCTTTCTAAGTTAGAAATTAAAACGCAGCATTTATAACTTCAGCTTTGAGTCTCCTGGGTTCCCACGAGCCAGGGCAGCCCAGGAGACTTAAACCTGAAATCACAGCAACTATAAATACAACGTTGTATTTAAATATGCTGCGGTTTTCTTTCTACGTTTCCCAGAGCCAGAGAAACATAGAAAGAAAACCGAAGCATATTTAAATACAACCACGTTGTATTTCTGACTGCGCCCGCTTTCACTTTAAGTCTCCTGGGTTCCCCCGCCCCGGGGGAGCCCAGGAGACTCAAAGAGAAAGCTGCCGTAGTCAGAAATACAACATTGTTGTATTTGTAAATGCTGCAGTATTTACAAATACAACCAGGTTGTATTTCTGACTGCGGCTGCTTTTACTTTGAGTTTCCTGGGTTACCCCGACCCGATGAAGTAATGTGGCTAAGCTTTCGTATGGATACTCTAGCTCAATATCCATTGCTTTAGTGACTATTTTAATAGTGATACACAAAAGGTTGGGGTAAATGTTTTTCTCGATTAGTCCACAATAATGCAGTAGGGAAGGGATTGATTATTTGGATAGGTGGAAAATGTATTTTTGGGGGTTTGAAATGGAGGCCTCATACGTATGTAGGTTGTTGAGTCTGCAGTAATTTATTGCCATTAGTAATGAACTAAGAGTTGTGAAGCATAACGTTTCTAATAAACTATAAACACAAAATAACATAGGCTGACTTCAAAGATATGATTGTAAAGAGGGCTCTTGTCTGAGAGTCCTCTTTACTTTTGGGTTCTCTCTGCCTCTGCATGCCTTAACCAGGGGTTGCAGAGGCAGAGCCAGGTACAATTTGAGGAAAAAAATTTCCTCAACAATAGTGATTTTTCTAATATTGTATCATGGAAACGTTGCATCGATGACATCCTGATCATATGGCATGGCTCTGAAAAATGTTTTGAGAGATTTGTATCCCATACTAATGACAATGCTTTTGGCATCCTGTTAACAGTTAATTGTGATGCCACCTGCATTGACTTTCTTGATCTGCATATTACAATTAGAAATGCCAAAGATAGAAACCAGGACTTTTCGAAAGCCTACTGAGGTTAACTCTACATTGCATGCTAGTAGTTGTCACCAACAATCCACTATCAATTACATTTCTAGTGGGGAATTTTTCAGAGAACGATGCATTTGTAGTAACAACAGAGATTTTCAGCATGAATGTGACCTTCTGGCATAAAGATTTCTTAAGAGGGGATATAAACAAGATACCATCAGTAAAACATCTCTGAAATACTCAGCCGTTGATCGGACAACTATGCTGCATATGGTGGTGAAGAAAATAAATTCGCCAGGAGTTTGGGCATAATCACTAAATTATCCCAGGATGCATCACTACTGTACAAACTTGTATATAAGCACTGGGATATCTTGCTTTTAGATAATGATTTACATCTATTTTTGGCAGACAAACCTACATTTATTTTCTCCAAAGAACAGACCATCAAAAATAAACTGAGCCCGTCTTTCTTGGATACAGGCACTGTGAGGCACCCTAATGGGAATGGCTGATTAAAATTGGCTATAGGTTTTCATAAGTGCGGCACATGCAGCATGTGCAAGCATGCACATGGGGACTGTGATGAATTTTCTGATCCTAATGTATTAACAATTAAGATTAAGGACTTTATCAATTGTAGAACTACTCATTTTGTTTACACACTAATCTGTGTTTTCCAGCAAACTATATGTGGGAAGTACAATCTAACAGCTACATTTCAGGATAAGGGAATGCCTGGCCAGCCTAAATAGCCAAGATCAGAAGGTCCCACTCGCTGTCCATTGCCAACAGAATCATTAATTTGCAGATAAATGGGGCCTACAATTCAGTGGGCTAATGAGAGCAAAGAGGGGAAAGAGGGGTGGAGATGTCAAACTAAGACAAATGGAATTGAAATGTATTTGCTGTCGACGCTGTACTCATGTTGGTTTGAACACTGACCATGAGATGAATGTGTTTTTACTTGGGATTTTTGCAATTTATTGCTCAGCATCTGATCCATAAGGAGATGTGTCTACCAGAGGCCTTTGGGCCACCCAAGATATAAGTCAAATGTTATATATGCAGGTACATTTAATTGTACTAGACATACTAACAGGTACTCTGATATGTGAACACAGTAAGGGTCATGCACCACACTTGTCTCTTTATGGCCATTCATTATTTCAGATAGGATATTTAGTTTGGGTTTACTTGCTAATACCAAGATTTCAAATTTTAAGATATAACTCACACCTTTAATGGTGGGTGCAGAGAGACAGCATTACTCTGAGAACAGATAACCGATCCATTTAGACTATAGATTAGTTCTTAGCTATCATATTACACAGTAACTGTTATTTAATTGTGAATCAATTAGGTATTCATAAGTATCCATTTACGTATGGAGACCATGGCTCAAGACAATATATCATAAGGATGTTAATAATAGCAGGGCTCACACTGATGCATGTTTGTATACAACATTTACAAATAGAATGTCACTTAGCAAGAGGAACATATCCATTTGCCCCGAATTATCCCCATAATTGAGTATCAGATTTATTATTCCATACCAACATCTAAATTTACTTTACAGTCAGTTGAATACTGGGGCAAAGGCTCACATCACTTGGGCATTAGATTGATGCTGGAATTATTCCCGAGCAATGTTTACATATTATCGCGCATGTCTCAATGACGGCATGCACGTTTGATGCATGAAGTCACGCGCATCAGCGTCACTGTGTGCGTGACGTCATGCACTTTACCGCGAAATCAAGTAAAACAAATATGGTGGTGGGGTACACGCTGACGCACAGCACTTCAGGGATTTACCGCAAGGACAAAGGCATCAAGTTTACATCTAAGGTATGGATCACCTATCAGGACAAGACATGAGCAGACAATTGCCATACTGGATGGGAGATCCTCACAACAATCCACAGTTTTTGGACATTTTTATTTAAATCTCAAAAACCAGTGTCTTAAATTATTACAAACCTTTGCTAAGCACGAAAGCGATACCGGACAGATTTCAATAAAAACATAGGGAAGTGCAATTGTGCACCCTCATCGGGATGTCGAGGATGAGTACCCTAGTGACAAGCACATGTGAGTATACGAAGTAGGTGACACAAGTAACTCGGATAAGTGCTGCCCGAGGCTGTTCTTCAACCCAGGTGTGGTTTTAAACAAAAACAGTGTACACAACACGAAATTAGAAACATACAACAAAGGGTATTTTCACAGTTGTGCCACAAGTGATCGACACAGTTGTGTTTCGGCCACAATGACTTGGTAGAAGCTTGTAGTTGTGGTGGCCTTCATCAGGAGAGACTAGTTGGGGAGTGTGTCCATGGGTAAGATCTGTGGGAGGGAGGAGAACTATGAGGATCTCAAAACGAACATAATGAATTAGGGGTTAATAAAAAACAGCTCATTGGTGCTGGAGAAATACACAAGTGGCGTATGGGAGAGCGCAGTTTACCATCCAACCGGAGGTATGCTGTCAACCAACCTAGGTAGAATCCTAGGTCTGGTGGTGTGAGAAGATTCACCAGTGAGTGTAGATCAGCCATGCAGGGGAAACCGGATTCAAACGGTGCTGGGCTTATGATTAGCCATTGATCTAGAGAAGGGGAAACACAAATGTATACCCCTATCAGAGCAAAGTGGTGACGAGAGGTACAGTTGGCGAAACAAGACGTGTTAAAAATGCAACAGTCTTGTAATGTACAGGAGTGTTGGGGCTCCACGGCCAGCCGGGACATGGCTTACCTGATTAGCATTCTTTTAGTTCTTGCTGGGTTCACGGCGGCGATGGAAATGGCTGCCTGCCGTGAATCAGCAGATATGACTGGAAGGGTGGACACGCCCCCAATGTGCTGGGCCAATCCCAGTGGGGGTGTGTGGTGGACTTGTGGAGGTGTCGTATGCACCCTTTGATAGGCTTCTAGGTACTGTCACTCAACAGGAGCCATCCTGTGTCTGTGGTGTATGCATCCAGTGTGGAATAGAATAAAGGAACTACACTGGGAAGTATTATGGGAAAGGTAGTCCCTGGGAATGCACAGGCAATAGGTGAGAGAGGCGAGCAAGCCCGCTAGTAAGGGGCTCGTGTAAATCAACATGACACTGTGGTGATGTGTAGTAGGAGGACAGTGATGCCACAAGCAATAACTTCTGGTTTTCTCTGTATATATCTATATATATGTCATTCTGGGATAAAACACCAAAGCAAACTGAACATGCACGTGTCTGTTTCTGACATAAGTATATTCACGTCCATATTTTGCAGAAACAGTAAAACAGTAAAACACCACAGATTCTTGCTGCCAGAGTGTGTGAACAATTCGGGCGCATAAAACTATTTTTTGTTGCATATTTTCTGTACATTTGTGAAAAAAACAACAACAACTCCAACCTATTGTTGGCAGGAGACCAAAGTGGTGTGTGGTTGGTAAAAAGGAGATATTGGGGACCCACACTTGGGGTACTAGTCATGGTTCTGACGGGGTACGAGTGGCATTGGTGTGCAGGATCAATAACTAGCCAATGGCTCTATGGGGCACCAAGTGTAGGGGAAGCAGGTGGATGGCAGGGATGATTGATCTGGGCAGGAGTGTGGCAAAACTTTATAAGAGAGAGGGGACTAGTCCCAGAAGTGTTTCCATTCTACTGTAATATTGAGTCCATTCTTTACAGTGTCCAGTCTGTGGACCCATTTCTGCTTCAATCGTGTGAGAGCGAGATTAATATCTCCTCCTCGTTTATGCGGGGTTAGTTCCTGGAGGACAGTCCATGTGAACTGTTCATGTGTGTGTCCTTTTTTGGCAAAATGCTCTACCAAAGGCTTGTCTTGAACAGAGTTTTTGAGGCAGGATCTGTGCTCATTGATCCTTTGTTTCACGGGCCTTATTGTTTTGCCAATGTATATGAGATCACATGGGCATCTGATGACATAAATGACGTACTTGCTTACTTTTCCGCAAACCCACGGATAGGAACAGCCTACTGCATTTTACGAGTTACCACCCCCAGGGTCTTAAATACAACCTGCCCTACGGCAATTTCTTCGTATACGCAGGAACTGCACCGAGTGAGACAAGTTCGGAAAACATGCCTCACAGCTACAAACACGTTTTACTGAAAGAGGATACCCCAAAAAGGACACACACATGAACAGTTCCCCTAGACTTGGTGCCCCATAGAGCCATTGGGTAGTTATTGATCCTGCACACCAATGCCACTCGTACCCCGTCATACCTAGAACCATGACTAGTACCCCAAGTGTGGGTCTCCAATACCTCCTTTTTACCAACCACACACCACTTTGGTCTCCTGCCAACAATAGGTTGGAGTTGTTGTTGTTTTTTTCACAAATGTACAGAAAATATGCAACAAAAAAATGGTTTTATGCGCCCGAATTGTTCACACACTTTGGCAGCAAGAATCTGTGGTGTTTTACTGTTTTACTGTTTCTGCAAAATATGGACGTGAATATACTTATGTTAGAAACAGACACGTGCATTTTCAGTTTGCTTTGGTATTTTCTCCCAGAATGACATATATATAGATATATACAGAGAAAACCAGAGGTTATTGCTTGTGGCATCACTGTCCTCCTACTACACATGACCACAGTGTCATGTTGATTTACACGAGCCCGTTACAAGTGGGCTTGCTCGCCTCTCTCACCTATTGCCTGTGCATTCCCAGGGACTACCTTTCCCATAATACTTCCCAGTGTAGTTCCTTTATTCTATTCCACACTGGATGCATACACCCCAGACTCGGGATGGCTCCCGTTGAGTGACAGTACCTAGAAGCCTATCATAGGGTGCATACCACACCTCCACGAGTCCACCACACACCCCCACTGGGATTGGCCCAGCACATGAGGTGCGTGTCCACCCTTCCAGTCATATCTGCAGATTCACGGCAGACAGCCATTTCCATCGCCGCTGTGAACCCAGCAAGAACTAAAAGAATGCTAATCAGGTAAGCCATGTCCCGGCTGTCCCTAGAGCCGCAACACTCCTGTACATTACAATAGTGTTGCATTTTATGACACGTCTTGTTTCACCAACTGTACCTCTCGTCACCACTTTGCTCTGATAGGGGTATACATTTGTGTTTCCCCTTCTCTAGATCAATGGCTAATCATAAGCCCAGCGCCGTTTGAATCCGGTTTCCCCGGCACGGCTGATCTACACTCACTGGTGAATCTTCTCACACCACCAGACCTAGGATTCTACCTAGGTTGGTTGACAGCATACCTCCGGTTGGACGGTAAGTTGCTCTCTCCCATACACCACTGGTGTATTTCTCCAGCACCAATGAGCTGTTATTTATTAACCCCTAATTCATTATGTATGTTTTGAGATCCTCATAGTTCTCCTCCCTCCCACAAATCTTACCCACGGACAGACTCCCCAACTAGTCTCTCCTGATGAAGGCCACCACAACTAGAAGCTTCTACCAAGCCATTGTGGCCAAAACACAACTGTGTGGATCACTTGTGGCACAATTGTGAAAATACCATTTGTTGTATGTTTCTAATTTCGTGTTGTGTACACTGTTTTTGTTTAAAACCACACCCGGGTTGAAGAACAGCCTCGGGCAGCACTTATCTGAGTTACTTGTGTCACCCACTTCGTATACTCACATGTGCTTGTCAATAGGGTACTCATCCTCAACATCCCGATGAGGGTGCACAATTGCACTTCCCTATGTTTTTATTGAAATCTGTCCGGTATCGCTTTCGTGCTTAGCGAAAGTTTGTAATAATTTAAGACACTGGTTTTTGAGATTGAAATAAATATGTCCAAAAACTGTGGATTGTTGTGAGGATCTCACATCCTGATTATTTGTGTTATTAATATATGTACCCACCTGGGCATATCAGGACTCCGCCAAGCGCCCTTTATTTTCTCTCCTAGTCAGTACAATCCGTGGTTGTAGGGCCATCTGATTTGATTGGAGTATACACTACCATCCATACTCCCACACCCACAAACGATGGATAAAGTAAATATTGTGTCCTACACAGATGAATACTTTCAAAAACTGTTAGGCACTACATCAGCCTTCGGCTCAGAAGGAGGAGCAATAGCGCAAGGCTCCAATAAAGATTACTTAGACCTCATACATCAAAAAAAAGAAAAAACTCATTCGCACTGAGATGCATGGCACCTTCATGCTTGAATATCTAAAGGCTGGAATTATACCAGAGGGACTACAAATCAAGAACATCCCCCATGGCTTTACGGACAATCCCAAGTTCAAGATCAACTTCAGTGGGGTTGGCAATAAATGCAGCAGAGATTGGGTCATCCTCATAATCGATACAGCGGAAGAGGAATGCAAAAAGCAGGGCGAAGAACTAGCTGAGCTTGAGAAAAAATTCAGCGAGGATACCGCCATCACAGAAGCAAAAAAGAAACTAGAGAAACTTGAAGAGGAAGTGGCTAAGTTTAAACAGATAACTGTAGATCGAAAAGTGCAGAAAGTCAGGAAAGATCTTGCACAACACGCCGTAGAAAACACTTACCCTTATCTTAAAGAAACATACTATAACGACCTTCAACAACAACAGAAGACCAACTACAACAGGCGAACCGCATAGTCAATTTCTCTGGTAGCTCTGGATCATCGAGCGGAGGCCCCCCCAGTCTCCAGAGTGGAAACAAGTCTGCAGGACCGTCCCCCCAACAACCTTTTTTTCAAAGGGGAGGCCAACGGGGCAGACCAAGGAGGTGACCACAGCAGTCGGGCCAGTACATGCGGACACGCCAGTGGTATTCCAATCGACCTTGACTACCATCCCTATCTTCAATCTTTCATCTAGAATCTTGGACAACCCAGAACAAACCCTCCTACAGAGAGGTTTGTCTTTTGTCCCTGCCACCAAAGCAGACATTTTCAAGACTGAAGCAGAACTCAAGAAATTCTTTCGCACCGTAAGATTGAAATATTTCTTTGAAATATACTTACCTGAAAAACGAGATTCGGAAAACAGCATCTCACAAGACCCAGAGACACCACGCGAGAATACCAGTGGCCTCAAACCAAAATTGACCTTCATGTCGCCCGCACACACCATCCCAGGTGAATTCGATACTTTCGAAAAAATAGTAACCCAAAATGTGACCACCAGCCTTATACGCAAAAACTTCTATCAAGAAAATCTGAATAAAGAAGAATGAGCAGCACTTAACACACTGAACATGGACAAATCTATCACTATCAAGCCAGCTGACAAAGGCGGTGGGATTGTCATCATGAATACTACAGAATATAACAACGAATGACAACGATTGCTAGCAGACACCAACTCCTTAAAAAAACTCCATGGAGATCCTACCCAAAGGCTACAAGACGAGATTAGAGGTTTAACCAAGCATGCAGAAGACCAAGGGTGGATATGCGAGAACAAGCACAGGTTCTGAAAAAAATGCACCCAAGGATACCGGCATTCTATATCCTTCCCAAGACCCACAAGCATGCCACTAAACCACCAGGGTGGCCTATCGTTTTCGCCTGTGACTCCCTACTCGAACCTCTGTCCCTCTACACGGACCACTTTCTGAAACCATTTGTGGGCCAAATGAAGTCTTACATTAAGGACAGCACGGAAACTATCAAAATTCTTCAAACAGTTGATTTAACACCTAATTCCATCCTAGTCACTATGGATGTCGAGGCCTTATACACCTCTATTCCACAAAGCGAAGGATTAACAGCACTCGCAAAATGCCTAAACAAAAGAACAGACGTTACCACCAACTTCATCCTTGAATGTATCCACCTGGCTATGTCAGAAAACTTCTTCCTGTTTGAACACCAAATATATCAGCAAGTCAAAGGCGTGAGTATGGGCGCAACGTTCGCACCAGATGTGGCCAATCTATATATGGCCCAATATGAAGACGACCACATATACCATGAAAACAACCCGTATAGAGATCACATCAAAATCTGGCGGCGGTACATTGACGATGTCCTTCTGATTTGGGAAGGAAGCAAAGAAGCCTTGACAGCATTTCACCTGTGGCTTAACCAACGGAACGCACACATCAATTTCACCATTGAATGGGATTTCCAGGCCATTCATTTCTTAGACCTACACATCTATTGTTCTGGAAACCAGCTCAAAACCGAACTTTTCCGCAAACCCACGGATAGGAACAGCCTACTGCATTTTACGAGTTACCACCCTCAGGGTCTTAAATACAACCTGCCCTACGGACAATTTCTTCGTATACGCAGGAACTGCACCGAGAAAGACAAGTTCGAACAACATGCCTCACAGCTACAAACACGTCTTACTGAAAGAGGATACCCCAAAAAGTCCATAAAATCTGCTAAAAAGAGAGCCGCCAACACGGACCGCACCATCTGCCTCACCACCACGATGAAAGATCTGACAGACAGAACAGTCTGTGTGATCACATTTAGCCCTGTAAGTAATCTTATCAAGACCACCATCAACAAGCACTGGCATCTCATCAAGAATGAAGGGAGTCTCTCCAAAAAACCTCTTTTCGCCTTCAAGAAAAATAAAAACCTCAGGGACACCTTAGTGCACACCTTCCTTGAACCAGCTAAAACAGAACCCACGCTTTGGAACCTACCACCGGTCATTGGATATTACAGCTGCGGCCACTGCGTAGCCTGTAGATACACCAAGACCAGCAAAACCTTCAGCCACAAAAACTTCAAATGGACAATGAGGAATCACACGAACTGCGAGAGCAAGTACGTCATTTATGTCATCAGATGCCCATGTGATCTCATATACATTGGCAAAACAATAAGGCCCGTGAAACAAAGGATCAATGAGCACAGATCCTGCCTCAAAAACTCCGTTCAAGACAAGCCTTTGGTCGAGCATTTTACCAAAAAAGGACACAAACATGAAAAGTTCACATGGACTGTCCTCCAGCAACTAACCCCGCATAAACGAGGAGGAGATATTAATCTCGCTCTCACCCGATTGGAGCAGAAATGGGTCCACAGACTGGACACTGTAAAGAATGGACTCAATATTACAGTAGAATGGAAACACTTCTGGGACTAGTCCCCTCTCTAGTATAAGTTTTAGTTTAGTTTTAGTTTAGTTTTAGTTTATTATTTATAGGGCGCGCCATACCCTGGGGCATCAGGGCGCACAGGACAAGAATATGCTCAACTTAGTTACAGGTACATAATAAGTAGTAACAGTACACAGGTATCATACAATATACAGTATACATTAGGTATATATATACACAGCCGGAACTAGGTCCAGAAGCGGTTTTGTCACACTCCTGCCCAGATCAATCATCCCTGCCAGCCACCCGCTTCCCCTAGACTTGGTGCCCCATAAAGCCATTGGGTAGTTATTGATCCTGCACACCAATGCCACTCGTACCCCGTCATACCTAGAACCATGACTAGTACCCCAAGTGTGGGTCCCCAATACCTCCTTTTTACCAACCACACACCACTTCGGCCTCCTGCCAACAATAGGCTGGAGTTGTTGTTGTTTTTTTCACAAATGTACAGAAAATATGCAACAAAAAAATGGTTTTATGCGCCCGAATTGTTCACACACTTTGGCAGCAAGAATCTGTGGTGTTTTATTGTTTTACTGTTTCTGCAAAATGTGGACGTGAATATACCTCTGTTAGAAACAGACACGTGAATGTTCAGTTTGCTTTGGTGTTTTCTCCCAGAATTACATATATATATAGATATATACAGAGAAAACCAGAAGTTATTGCTTGTGGCATCACTGTCCTCCTACTACACATGACCACAGTGTCATGTTGATTTACACGAGCCCCTTACAAGTGGGCTTGCTCGCCTCTCTCATCTATTGCCTGTGCATTCCCAGGGACTACCTTTCCCATAATACTTCCCTGTGTAGTTCCTTTATTATATTCCACACTGGATGCATACACCCCAGACACGGGATGGCTCCCGTTGAGTGACAGTACCTAGAAGCCAATCATAGGGTGCATACAACACCTCCACGAGTCCACCACACACCCCCACTGGGATTGGCCCAGCACATGGGGGGCGTGTCCACCCTTCCAGTCATATCTGCTGATTCACGACACGCAGCCATTTTCATCGCCGCCGTGAACCCAGTAAGAACTAAAAGAATGCTAATCAGGTAAGCCATGTCCCGGCTGGCCCTAGAGCCCCAACACTCCTGTACATTACAAGACTGTTGCATTTTTGACATGTCTTGTTTCACCAACTGTACCTCTCGTCAGCACTTTGCTCTGATAAGGGTATACATTTGTTTTTCCCCTTCTCTAGATCAATGGCTAATCATAAGCCCAGCGCCGTTTGAATCCGATTTCCCCTGCATGGCTGATCTACACTCACTGGTGAATCTTCTCACACCACCAGACCTAGGATTCTACCTAGGTTGGTTGACAGCATACCTCCGGTTGGACGGTAAGATGCGCTCTCCCATACACCACTGGTGTATTTCTCCAGCACCAATGAGCTGTTATTTATTAACCCCTAATTCATTATGTATGTTTTGAGATCCTCATAGTTCTCCTCCCTCCCACAGATCTTACCCACGGACAGACTCCCCAACTAGTCTCTCCTGATGAAGGCCACCACAACTACAAGCTTTTACCAAGCCATTGTGGCCGAAACACAACTGTGTGGATCACTTGTGGCACAATTGTGAAAATACCATTTGTTGTATGTTTCTAATTTCGTGCTGTGTACACTGTTTTTGTTTAAAACCACACCCGGGTTGAAGAACAGCCTCGGGCAGCACTTATCTGAGTTACTTGTGTCACCCACTTCGTATACTCACATGTGCTTGTCACTAGGGTACTCATCCTCGACATCCCGATGAGGGTGCACAATTGCACTTCCCTATGTTTTTATTGAAATCTGTCTGGTATCTCTTTCGTGCTTAGCGAAAGTTTGTAATCATTTAAGACACTGGTTTTTGAGATTGAAATAAATATGTCCAAAAACTGTGGATTGTTGTGAGGATCTCGCATCCTGATTATTTGTGTTATTAATATATGTATCCACCTGGGCATATCAGGACTCCGCCAGTCAACCTTTATTTTCTCTCCCAATTGCCATACTGGACATGATGTACTGTAAGAGAATACAATGCTTTACTTTTTACAGAAATGCAAGTTGGGATTTAACCCTGCACTGCCAGTGCAATTTGAGAAGATTTAATCAGCTCTATTTACCATTAACTGTAACGTCCGACCCTGGCCGGAAAGATTTTCTCATATTGTGTCGACTATGGGCATTACGATTATATTGATAGAGATGATTTTTGAAATACAAGTTTATGTTCCTGTCTCTCATTTAGATTACTATACCAAGGGGATGCCAAGGGTGAGTTCACCACAAATTATTTCCCCTGTGCACCCACACTAAATGGGTGCTGATATAAAATTGGTGGATGGTATACTAGGTTTAAATAATGCACAGTCTGCATGCAAATAATGACATAGCCACCACCACTATAACCTAGCTTATCACAGGGACTGTATGATAACCTATACCTTACCAACCATAGGTATCATCCATGGACAATATATCGCACTAAGCCAATTAAGCAAGTAGGCACAATACCTAATGACTCAGGGGCCTTAAGCAAGTGGGGTGCATCACACACTGTCTGAAGAAGCAAACTATGCAACACTGTGAATTTTTGATCTATATTAGTGATATTCTATCTTTGTCTGTTTTTCTTGCTTCTGATTAACCTCAAATTGGTTACTTGTCCTTGGTATGTACACAACTTCCAGATCATACAATCTATCATTCTAATATTCCTTTTATTGTGCACAAAACGGTGGTACCAACAATCATTTTCTTAGATTTTCAAACATAATAATGATATGTATTTTTTGCATACACATTTTGACACACTATTCACAATCTTTTGTTCATGACTTTGTGATTTCTATATCAGCCTTGAAAACGACCAAGCTCAAAACACGTGTTGGCTGACCCTATTGTAATAAAATCACTTATGAAAGAAGAATTTTGATGATATTAATTTACTGCCATATTAACTTATTGTGAATCATACTCCAAGGAGTCAGAGCACGACTTGCCATTTCCAATCCAATTTTCTGTTCATCTATGTGAAGTCTTTTTGGGTAGACCTTGTGAAATTTGTGACGCAGCCCGCCACTCTTTATACTTACAGTGGTCAAAGCACACACTTAAGGGCACTAACCCATACTGGGCCTCATTACGACCCAGGCGGTAAGGGGTTAATGGCGCCATAAAAAAAGGTGGTGGCGCCGTTAACCCCTTGCTGCCTAATTACGAGGTCCCTTTGTGGGTCCCTACCTTAACGGCTGGTTTTACCAGCCTTTACGGAAGGAACCCGCAAAGGGACTTTTGAGGTAATTACAGTACCGCAATGTGCGGTACCGTCATTACCACCTTCCCCATTCCCATTGAGCCCAATGGGGGCAAAAATGAGAATGGGGAAGAGCCAATGGTGAATGGGGAATTACCGCCCTGCCAACCTTGGAATGGGGCGGTAATTCCGCCATCCACCATGCGCAATCGGTAAAATACTGGCGTCAACCATGGCGCTAATAGCGCCATGGTTAACGCCTGGGTCGTAATGAGGCCCACTGACACTTTACCTACACAAAATAACTTAGGCTGACTTCAAAAAGATATGAATGTAAAGAGGGCTCTCATGTGAGAGTCCTCTTTAATTTTGGGTTCTCTCTGCCTATGCATCCCTTAACCAGGGGTTTCAGAGGCAGAGCCAGGGGTCACACAGGAGTTGTCAGGGGTGGCATTTGGGACCATGGCGACCCCCAATTGTCATCCCTGGAAACAGAGGGGCCGAGGGATCTGGAGTGTGTACATTTATACACATACTTGGTGTCCATCCGATTTGTGTATTCAGGCTATATGGCAAAAGCCTTCCTTTTCTACCTCGCAGCAGACCCACGCGACGTGGTTCTGTGTTAGTTAGTGAAGGTAGATGCTGAAGAGGTCTGTGAAGTGACTTATGGGCAAGTGAAATGACAACATCTGCCACTTCTAAGGGTCTGCTGGCGTTCTCTAAGTGAGGGAAACCTAACTGCCAGATCTGCACGCTTTGTCATAGAATTCTGCTAGAACCAGTAGCAACACCTGCTATTCGTAATTAAAATATTCTAGTAGTGCATGTTCCCACAACCGGGTCGCTTCATCCTCCTAAAACCGCCAAAGCCGCCATCTTCTTGGGCGCATGTGAGCAGAGCTAACCCTGTTTCTAGTAGACTAAAGTAGACTACCCAATGCGACTGGCCCGCCAGTAATCCCAATAAACATATTCAGTTGGTGTGTACTCTCCACGAGAAGACTATACGACTTGACATCAATTGGGCAGAAAATTCCCAGTCCCGGCCCTTCCTTTTAAGCACCGCTGTCATCCGATGCTAAAGTCAAATTATGTGGCAAGACCAGCTACTATCTTCACTTGCACGAAACATGAAAACATTAAATGATGCTTGCCATGACCCTTCGCGTGAAAAGAGTTATATCAAAACTAAAAGACTAAAATGCTAAAATAAGTGATTCCCCATTTGTCTCTTGCCGATGTTCATGAATACACAGATGTTGTTTTTAACGGTTAAACATACATCTGGTTATGTCAGAATTCATTTGATGTCATATGTTGAGGTGGTGTCCTTAGGGAGGGAGCTGGTACCATTACATCATACTCAAAGAATTGTATACTTTTTTGGGGAGGTATTTTTGGGGTGTTTTGTATAAATGTAAACTCAGACTACAGGGGATTAGCCAGGCTGACTAACACATGGACATTACGTTCTAATAATGATTTTGAAAAGTATTCTTGGAAATATCTTCTGAAAAACTATATCCCTTCACTAAATAATGGGTATATTTTGAAACAGAGGGACAGCTAGAAGTCATGGGGGGAGCACTGCCACTGAAAGAAAATTCACAACAATGAACATCAATCAGGTCCAAAAAACAAATAAGTGCTGAAAGAAAAAGGAGTACAAAATTAACAAGCATTGGCAAAGCCAGGTTTGGCTTTGCAAATGTTCCGGGTAAAAAGGAAAAGCCAGAACGATGGGCTTTGCCAATGCTTGTTAATGTAGATTTGCTTTTCTTTGTAAATTTGCTTTTATTAGGTTTTCAAATGTAAGTCATGCATAAGAAAATCACCATGAATAAACGATTAAATGTTTCATAATAAAGAATTAACCCTTCAAAGTTCCATGTATTTCGTGTCTATCCTGCGAACACATTCTTCATACACAGGGTTCGTGCAAAAACATGACTTTCCCCCACCCTCCCATTCCCCACCTCCCTCCCCCTTGGTCAGAACCTTTATCACGGAGCGAACAGCGTTCATCGTCTGAAGAACAGAGTCAGTGTATATTGTTGGGATCACCTCACTTGTGAAAGTGTCTGTTGGAGGGCTCAGCTTGCGTGCTACTCAGATCGATCTTTGTTCCTCCGTCACCAGAGTGAGAATTTAGTACGGGATAGGCCGCCGGGCAAGTTTATGCTTTTATTTTCCATCCATAAGGTTTCAGTCTGTGACAGTTTTCCATGGAGCGATGCCGTTATATGTTTGATTATGCATATATTGGTGGATACATGAATCCATTTGTTTTTAGTGGATATTGTAGGGCCTTTCCATCTCATTACTAGCGTTGCTCTAGCGGCCAATAGCAATTGTGGGGCGATGTCTTTGATTTTGACCCAGTCTTCTTCGTCTTTCTCAAGGCTAAACAGAATGAGGCAGGGAGTAGCTGTTCTGACAATGGCATTGACCTCTTTAATCCAGCCCAAGACCTCTGACTAGAACACTTGTATCCGGGGACATCCCCACCACATGTGCCAATAATCCGCTCTTTTTCCGCATCCATGCCAGCATTCCGGGTTTGCCATCTGAAACATTTTGGATAGGGGCGGGATCATATTGCCATCTATGGAGAAGTTTGATTGCGTGGAGTTTGTATTGGTTCAAAATGAATGTCTGTGTGGCTGCTTGGCATATGGTGTCCCACAATTCCGGGGTGAACTGGTCAGCAAAGTCTTTTTTCCATCTACCTTTTAGTGCTTCCGTATTAGTCCCCTCTCCCTCTATCAATGCTCTGTACATATCAGAAATTAGGCCCTTCATTAAGGTTCTTGAATCGAGTATTTTTTTCAAAGGGAGTGAGTTCTCTCATTAGTTTGGGCCTCCACATGGAACTTGTAAGGACCCCTTTTATTTGTATATATTGAAAGGTGGATAATGTCCCTGTTCCAAGGGCTTTGGTTAATTCAAGGAGTGAGATGAAGGAGCCCTTCCTTTGCAGTTTCCCAACTCTTTCTAGGCCCGCCTCATACCACAATTGGAACCTTCCCACATCTGAAATGTGGTCGTTGATTCTTGGAGACCATAAATGGCTTAGGGGAGCTGGCCAGGTGGTGATATTTTGCATGTTCTTACCATATGTCCAAATATTCCAGATGGTCCTTAGTATCCGGTGGTCTTTGAGTTTTCTACAGATTCTTCTCTTAGGAGCCCAAAGCCATTCAGATACTGGGCTGGCAATAAATAGTGGTTGTCCATATTGACCCACTGGATCTTTGCTTGGTCGCGCAAGTGTGGAATCATTACTCTTAGTTGGGAGGCCTCATAATATTTTTGGAGGTTAGGAAGTCCAACTCCACCTTTGTCTTTAGGGAGCGTTAGGGTCTTATATGGGATCCTTGCTTTTTTACCCTGCCATAGGAATTGAAGCATGACCCTCTTGGTCTCATTGAAGAAGGTTTTGGGAATCTTAATGGGTAATGTCTGGAATGGGTATAAGAACCATCTTTATTGCAGTAAGTTGGCCCAACCAGGATATCGTGAGCCTTTCCCATCTTGTAAGATCTAAGTTGAACTGCTTCAGTAGGGGGGGGGGAGTT
The DNA here is from genome assembly GCF_040938575.1 of Ambystoma mexicanum. Taxonomy (NCBI): domain Eukaryota; kingdom Metazoa; phylum Chordata; class Amphibia; order Caudata; family Ambystomatidae; genus Ambystoma; species Ambystoma mexicanum. Next base: position 648,194,179 of record NC_090922.1, on the reverse strand, counting down.
TGCTTCATATAGATCATTCAAGTTTCTCATTATATGTATCCCCAGATATTGTAGTTTAGAGTGTTCAATATTGAGACCGAGTGAAAGAAACTTGGCAGCATTCTCGCTTTCTTGACCACGGAGGGGAAAAAGTGTCGACTTTGCTTTGTTTATTTTAAACCCTGAGAGTCTACCATATTCCTCTATCATGCAGAAAGCCCTGGGGACGGAAGAGGAGGGGTTCGTGATGTGAAGGAGAATGTCATCAGCATAGAGGGCGATTTTGTATTCTGACGTTCTCAGTCGGATACCTTCTAGTGTGGGGTCCGCTCTCATTGTTATTGCTAAAGGCTCTATGGAGAGGGCAAAGAGAATCGCCGAAAGAGGGCACTCCTATCGAGTCCCACGTTGCAGGTTGAACCACCGTGAATATTCACCGTTTACAAATATAGATGCTTTAGGGTCTGTGTATAATGCATGTATTGCTTGTCTGAATTTCGAGCCCATTCCCACCTTACGTAGTACTGCTTTTAGGAAACCCCACTCCACCCTATCAGAGGCCTTTTCTGCGTCGATGGAGAGCAGGACCGGGTCATTCTCCATGGTCTGGGACGCGTGGATCAGGTGTAGGGTTTTACAAATCGTATCTGCTCCCTGTCTGCCTAGTATGAACCCTACTTGATCGGGGTGTATAAGATGCGGGATGAGGGAATCAAGCCTTGCTGCCAGGACTTTGGTATATACTTTCATATTAAGGTTAAGTAGTGAGATGGGGTGATATGAAGCACATTTCGTAGGATCCCTCCCTTCTTTGGGGGTAACAATAATCAGCACCCTGGTGAAGGAGTGTGGGGGTTTCCCTGTGTCCATTATTTCATTGAAGAGGAGTGCCAAGAAGGGAGCTAGTGTGGAGCAGAAAGTTTTATAAAATCCAGTGGTATAGCCGTCTTCGCCAGGGGACTTGCCTGAAGTTAGTCTCATTATGGCGGCCTGGACCTCCAATTCAGTAATCGGGGATTCTAGCGAGTCTGCATCTAACTCGGGGATACAAGGTACATCTATTGACGACAAGTAAGACTCTGTATCCGATTGGTTAGGGTCCACTTCAGAGGAGTATAATGTTTTGTAAAAGTTAGCAAAACATTCTGGGATGGTAGTATGGGCATGTGATAAAGGGGAGAGATCAACGTTAATTTCTAATACTCTTCGCTCAGCCCTTTGTTCTCGTAGCCTGGCAGCGAGAAGTGCATCAGCCTTGTCACCCTTTTCATAGAATTTCTGTTTCAAGAGTCTCAGTTTTCGCACTACTTGCTCATGTTCTAATAATTTCAGTTTGTTTCTTTTCTCTCTGGCTTTGCTCATTCTCTGCGGGTCTAATTCATTGCCCATTTTGGGTTTGCTTTTTAACTGACAGATTTCGGCCTCTAGTCTTTGTTCAATGAGATTACGTTCCCTTTTCTTTGATGCACCTTCCCTTATCAGAATCCCCCTCCATGTAGCCTTTCCCGCCTCCCACACCTTTTGTCTGGACACTTCGCCATTGTCATTTGTTTTGAAAAATTCAGAGATTTCTATCTCCATTTCAGTTCTGAAGACGACATCTCTCCAGGGGCTCTCATTGCAGCACCATTTTCCACCATTTTTTGACAGATCGGCCCACCGGATGTCTGCGAGGACCATATTGTGGTCAGACCAAGTGATCGGGGATATCTGTGCCTGTGCTATTACTTCAGAGATCTCTCTGGAGAGATATACGTAGTCAATGCGGGTGTAAGTGTTATGGGGGGCTGAATAGAAAGTGTAGCCCTGCTCTTCCGGGTGGTGGGCTCTCCATGCGTCTATCATATTATACAGTTCCATCATATGCGCTAGCTCAGTCGGTTTGGATCTATTCTGATGAGCTGTATCAGAGTTCCCAGGTTTTCGATCTTTTGCCGGGTTCGCCCATTGATTAAAGTCTCCTCCCAAAATAACGTGCCCTGTGGCTTCCAGTAGTATCTTAGGGATCGTTCTGGAGAGAAATCTGGACTGGCCTGTGTTTGGTGAGTATAGGGTAGCAATTGTGACATTCAGGTTACCTAGTTGCCCATTTACTAACATTGCTCGGCCTTTCACATCGGACCATGTCTTGGTTAATGCGAACTCAATGCCTTTTCTGATGAGGATTCCCACCCCTCCCTTTCTGAGTGGTCCCGAACCTCAAAATTCAGTCCCAGCACGCTTCCCAAGGATTTGTCGTTCTTCTCCTTTTATATACTTTGTTTCCTGTAGTCGAAGAATATCCACCACTTCTACGAAATTCTCTAGCAACAAGGGACCGTTTCGTCGGTGAGTTGAGCCCTTTGACGTTGAGTGTTCCGACTCTTAGGGAGACAGGTTCCCTTACGTTAATGTTTGCAGTCATTCTTTCTCACTGGGAGTTGTCTCCGTATGTATATTCGAGTATGCATTCTGTTCATGAGTCGCTCGATACATCGGCTGTTGTGGTTCAATATGTATGTTAGACTGATGTTCCTTGGTTCGTTGACCTCCCCCCTCATATTCCCCCCCACCCCCACCCCATTCCTAAATATTGGCATCCGATCGGGCCCGGATTGTCATTCCAGGTCGCCATCAAACCACTTCCGGGGGCCGTTACTTCACGCCCCTTGACCAAAATAAGTCATCTTTGTCCAAAATGAGCCCCTCAATGGTACCCCCCCTAATTTTCTTCATTAGAGTCAAGGGAATGTATGTGTGTCAGTGCTTCCTCATTACACCATGTACATTTTTAATTGGAACTGTCTTACCGGTATCACATGATCTCAGCCTTCGGTTTCCGGGGAAAGGTTGCCTCTCCGGAATTTTCGTGATCCCTTCACTCTCCTTCTCTGGGGGCCTTGAATTTGCCATTCTCGTCCTTCTCCATTTGTCTCTTCGTGGTTAGCGTCTTCTCCTTGGGTGCCCAGGAGGTCGGATATACATGATTTTATTTCTTTCTCCGATCGCAGTCTGAATCTGGACCCTTCATATTCAAACATGAGCGAGAAGGGATAGCCCCATCTGTATCGGATATTTTTTTCTTTGAGCTTCTTCGTCAGGGGTCCGCACATTTTCCTGAGGGTCAGGGTCAAGGAGGAGAGGTCTTGGTAGATAGAGATTTGCGCTCCACACAGTGTAATCATCTCGCTCTTCCTGGCTTTCTCAAGGATTCTAGCTTTGTCTCTAAAGCGGTGGAATCGGGGGAGGACTGAACGTGGTCCACCTGCAGGGCCGCCTGCCCTATGGATTCACTCTGTTACTGGTTCATTCACCTCATCGTCCGCTGTCAGCAGTTTGATGATGTTGTGGAGAGTTTCCTTGAGGTCATCCTCCGTTTCCCCCTCTTTCTCGGGAATTCCAAAAATTCGTATGTTGTTCCTCCTCTCTCTGTTTTCGAGATTGTCGAGTTTGAGTTTGAATTCATGTTCGCGTTGTTCTAGTTCTGACATTCTCTGGTCGAGTTGCCCTTCAAGTATGTCAATGGAGGCCTGATTGTTTTCAACCCCCTCTAGCCTATCCTCCATGCTGTCGAGCCTCTGGGTGATTCTGTCTATTTTGCCACCTATGTTGGTGCCCAGGTTCTTGATCTCGCCCAGTACGGCTGCTATGTCTCCTTTTGTAGCTGCAGCTGAGTTGTCTCCTCTGGTGATGCAGTTCGCCATCCTGGCATCAGAGGTCATAGGCGACGAGGGGGTGTAGGCGAAGTGAGCAAGCTTGTGCTTAGTACTCATGCAGGTCACCGTCAGCGACGGCGGGTAAGGATTGCGTGCGTTGTGGCACCCCACAGCTTATTTGCTTTAAGGGGGGGCAACAGTATCGGCCAGAACCGAGTGCAACAGTAGAGTGTTAATCAGTTCCTTAAGGTAGGTGGCTTGTGCCTCAGACCGAATCCTTCATTTGACTGCTTCCAATGATTTGAACGTGTGTGCTTTATCTCTGCCGTCTCCCAAGGGCCTTTGTGGGTTAATGTGCACTGTTGCCAGGGTGCTTAAATGACCCTAAGGGCGCACTGTTACGGAGGCCAAAAGTGTTGTGGAACCGCAAGGGTTCAATTGTGAGTATACACTAAGAACTGCCCACTACAAGTGTGGCCGGCTGTGACTGGTTGTTCGCTGTTGTCGCTTCTTTGCACTCAGTGGAGGGCAGTTATATGTTCTCAATGAGGTCACTGCAACACCTCATATGAGTAGGGGTGGTACTAACGGGGTCGGCAAATGGAGTGGACATGACCAAGAATGAGCGCTGCTCTGCCGAGGGGGTGTGCTGGCGTGTTCGTTAAGCCTCTCTCTAGGCCCCCCTGTCTTGTGCGTGCATTGAACGCCGGCGCTTCCCGATGATGCTGTGGGATTAGAACACTGTAATAATATTGGAGGATGGCAAGGTCCTTTTATTGGCAAGCCAGTTGTAATCCCGTTAGATGCACGCGGGTTCTCTGTGCCCAATTGGATTGTTACGTTTCTGCATGTGGGAGCACTGTACACAAGTGCATGGGCCGGTGATTGCACATTAAGTTCCTGGGGTTCTCTGCAATTTGTAAGTGCGTAGGCGGCGTTTCTGTACACCGAACTCCTTTGCTGGAGTATGCGCCGTGTGCCGCCTTACCGTCTGTTCACTGTTAATGCCTGCAGCGTTCCGCTCCCTCTGTTCCCGAGTTATGCAGCAGATGAGCCTCCTGAAGAGGTAGCGCTAGGCCCTGCTAGGGCCTGAGGTGGATCAGTGCACGGGCGATGGGTTGCGTAGAGGAGCCTGCCCCCGGGGACAGGGGGGTGAGCGCTGACTCCTGTTAAATCTGGCTGCGGGGTCGACCCTCCGAGGAGCTCGCACATAGTTGGTCCGGACAGCTCCGCCGGAAGGCTCACCTGGAGAATACGCAAGTCCGCAGGGGCTCCACTCAGCGTCCTTTTAGGAGTCGTCCAGTTATGCATCGTTATCTTCGCAGTCAGTAAACCGCTCTCCCTTGACGCACTCCTTTGTGTTTGCTGGGCGAGTTGATGTGTCTTTACCTTGCGTTGGTGGGTGTCTCTTTTGGGAGCTGCACGGACACCTCTGGGCCCTCGAGGGGGGTAAAGATACGCACGTAGTTTCGGTTCAACAGGGGCTCGGAGGTCCCAACTTCTCTTCTTATTTTCTGAAGTTGTGGAGGGCCGATTTGCGTCGGGATTTTTCCCAGAGTTGGGGGGACGTTCACACTGCTGAATTCCACATTCGTTCCGTGGAGGGGTCCCGAGAAATGGGGGCTCATTGAATCTTCAGGGGCGTTGATCACAGAGCTCACAGAGAAAGCATGCTGGTCTCTCTGTAGATTTGTTTTTAAATGGAATTTCAATGCGTCCACTTCCAAATGTTTGCCTGACTAACATGTCTCCTCTTTGCTCTGCAGTCTTATTTGTGTTTGAATTGCTCCGAACATCACCTTTTTTACACCTATCACTAATCATTTCTAAAACATAGTGTACACGATCCAGCAAGCCAAGGATGTGGCATGAACAACACATACACATTTCCTTTCCATAGTAACTCCATCAGTGCTCAACAAGATTAAACTCATCACTGAACTTGATTTCTGCCAATTTGTAATACACAATCAAAAAAAAAACATGCTGTCCAGCAGACCCGTGCCCTACGGGCATCATCAGTAAGATAATTGTGTCCACCCAACACCAGGAACGTATGAACTTGTGACCTTATTAGGAGTGGTACCACAAGATGTTAAGGCAGTATTTATCAACCCATTATTCAAAGAATATGACAGGGAATCGAATGGGAATTCCATAGGACTCTGGGGAATTTTCGGCACAATTACCCAGAGCTAATTGTGCTGAGGGAATTGCACTGAAAATGGGCAGAATGTTGGCTCAGAGATGGAGGTGAATGCTCTGAGGTGTCCCCAAACTCGAGATTGGGTGGAGTGGTAATGCGGCAGTAATAGCGCTACGGCTGCATTTTTACTGCTCAGTCCAACCCGTGTTGAGGCCCATAAATCTCATTTACCAGCACCACCTAACCTAGTATGTAGCTACCCCAAGACAATTCTGCCTAGCTGCACACTTACCAATGGTCTCACACAACCTTCATAATACTTCTAGCATTAGAACAAAGCTACCCATCATGAAAATACAGCCTAGCTGCACACATACAGGTTGCAAACACGCACTACTTACTACTTTGACTTTCTCCACTGACCCGGACCACTGTCCCTGAGGGCATTCAACCCCCAGTACGTTGAGATCATACCAATGGTAAAAGGCGCTATACACATGCAGAATACTATAACATAACACTACAGAAATCCATTGTGATGTTAGCACTCTGATACAGTGATACTTGCCCAGAATTAATATTATGGCTCAATATGGTGCAACTTGGGGTTGGGGAGCATTGGAATACTTGGTTCTAATAAATCCATCCTGATATTGGTGCTATATTTTCTCCTGGGGGGGTCAATCATGATATTTGCACTATGATGCCTATTACATGGGGGCCCATTGTGATGTTTGCAATGTGACACCTTGGAACTAGAGGGGGTCCACTGTGATGTCTGTGTGATGTTTGCACTACATTACTTTTTTAAAGGGGGAGCCCACTTTGTTGTCTGCTGTTTCGTTGACCGGGATGGAATCTGCACTGGGGCAAAGAGGGGACCCTCTGTGATCCAGTCTATCAGTGTCTAAAGGAAGTTAGGTTTGGTAGTTCCTGAACAAATGGTTCTGTGGCGGGTTTGTACTGTGATAGCTTCTGTGATATCCTGAATAAAAGTTTTCACCTTGGTGGTCTGTGCCCATTGCTAACATTCTCAACATTCCCATTTCTACCAGCTAGCATACCCCTCCCCAATAGACATTAACATCATCAGAACTCTTCACCTTTCCAGCTGGTGTGTATAACAGAGTCCCTGTCCATACATCCTAGGAGTAGAGGTTGAAGAGGGAAAATCAGAATATGCTTTCTGACCCGAAAGACTACCCAACCAGAAGAAGCACTAAAGACAACATGGCCGCCAATCGTATGAGCTCACATCAATTCCCACTGCTCCTACAATGAACAGCTACCACGAAAGATACCCTCTCAGCAAACCCTACAACCCTGCAGCAGTACGAACTCTACCCAGAGTGGATGAAGATACGCAAGACAGAGCTAGAAACAGCTACATGGACAGAATTGACTAAAGCACCAAGAAACCATGCCTCAAGTCATTAGACATCACAACGACATAGGTACGTCAGACAGGAAGCACACGTGCCATCCACACATTCAGGACACTCACACACCCAACTACACCAAGAACACACGTGTACAGCTCTATGAGTTAGAGGCAGTGACATACACCTACTGTCTGCACGTTTATTATTTGGCATTAGACTTATCACAGCAAGGCAGGAATGCAAGAAGCAAGAAGAGCTTGTGTAAATGCTTGCAGATGCTTACATGCAACTAACCCTATGGAATGACAGGAGCACTCGAGGCACCTGACACGCCATAAACGCACTAACCTGTAAGGGACTATGGAAGACACACAATAGGAGCCAGACCATTGCTTAGGAAATCTAGTAGGCCATAATCGTGTCGGAGAAACCTCAAGCCTCGCAGAAATGCTGTGCAAGCAGAACCACCATGGCGGGAACGAAGCCCCTGCCAAGGTTACAATGTTGCAAATGACATTCCTATGCTGAACCACTAGCTGCCGGGGAGGCAGGCCCCCCGACAAATACAGAATAATTCAGAGCCCCTGGGCTCACAAACGTGGTTTCCAAACATGTGATCCAGCTGAGCTGAAGAGGAGCCAAGACTTGGTACCTGGGAAGAGCAAACCGTCCCATAGAGCAGACAATGGTCGCAACAAAATGGTTACGCTCAAGTGACAATGGCATGATGGGAAAGGCACACGCTCATGACAATAGCAAGTTTTACACGGTTATGCCACAGACACATTGTTGCACATCACCAACACATAGTTGCACATGCACCATGAACAGGTGCCTAAGCGGGATGGAAACTGACGCTGTCCCAGGCTTGGGGGCCTGCAGCTCAGCCTATCAGAAATCAGGACCCCAGAGGCGGATAGAGGGGGTCACTGACCAATCATAGGGCTTTCTCACTGTAACATTTTCAGAGTAACAGTTTTCGGGAATGGTCCAACCATACCACCTGAACCAGCCTTATCCAATAACACCATTCCTCTATAGGCTCCTATATGGGAACTACCACTCAGTAACATATCCGAGTGGGGATAGGTTTTGGAAAAGGGCCTTGTGAGTGACCATTATTGTGATGTCACAAGTCACAAGTCATCAAAACTGGCCTGCGAGCCAGAGTTCGCTGAGACGTGCCTGGACTTCCCTCCACACATATTATCCCTGTGGTTTTGTTGGCTGTAATAAACCTCAGTGACACCTTGCTACTTGTGTGGACCTTGTGTTCTTTGGACAAGGGAAGGAGTTAGGCCTTCCATGAGCTGGGCGTCTGCGGACTCCTAGCACGGCTCTGCCTGCCTGGGGGTTCACCCTAACAAGTTGTAGATACTGCTGCACCACTGAAATCGTTTCTGACGTCAGCCCGGCCAGAAGCTGCCTCCTTAGCCGTCGGACCCGGAAGACTGCAGGACCCTCGTGGGAATTGCAAGACAACCAGACAGAGCAACCGGAGACAGGCCGTCAGGAGCCATCTTGAGAATATATCCCACCCGCGGTCGGCGAGGTGTCCACACAGTCTGAAGGGGCGAGACGAGCAGATAATGCGGTGCCATCGGCCGAGCGGTACCGATAGACGCAGAACAGAATGTAATCGTGTGGTGGGTTTCATTTATGTGGGAGGAGGGAGGTGTAAACTCCTAGCATGGCTCTGTCACCCTAACAGGGTACACAAGGTTCCCTTATTGATAGGCTTGCCCTCCGTGCCCTCACGAAAAATCACTTAGAAACACAGTCTGGTTATTTCTTATTTTCAAGCATTAACACAATAGTAAAGTAATCTTTTATTTCTCCCTCTGACCATACTAACCAAACACAACCCACTTTCCTTGCTGGGCCTAAAGCTTTAATAGGCCACACAAACGGAAGCAGTGTATGATACAAAAATGAATAGCATAACAAAAAAGGCATTCTCCAGAAATCCGCCATTACTACCCATACATTACTGTTATTTTGATTTGATACTGCTATTTTCTACCTGAAAATCATGGTATATGTTAAACAAATATATGTCACAAATGGCCTTAAGAATGCCCAGACTTTAAGAAACAGTTCATGGATTTTTATTTCTTGAAACCATTTAATAAGTGCAGAAGGTTCGATGTTAATATGATCAGACTGGTGAATAAGCAGATTGTTCAGTGTTATGCACAAGGGATGGGGATAGTGTGGATACACTATGGGGCATACCTATCTCTTCTTCCTGTGGGATTACCATATCGATAGCCTAGGCTTCCCTATTACCCAGATTTGCACCTAAAGATTATTAATCCCTTACTATCTAGTGCTAGCGGCCAGCCTAAAGTCAACAGCCTTATCTATATGGCTACTTCAAGGGATTTTCTGAAAATGCTGTGAGCACTCCCATGGCCCAGATGGATGCCCTGACCATCATCTAATTGCATCATTTGTGGGGCTGGAGGGGAGCTTGGCAAGGGCTATTGGACCGAAGTAGGTGTATAATAGAGCTACAAACCATGGCTGCAGCGCTGTACTGATGAGTGTGAATGTGCATGCGTTAATTGCATGTTAAAGGCTGCAGGGATGTGGTGGTGCTGGCCAGGTGAGCCCTGCTCCTCTCATACCAATGGCAAGGATCACATTATACCTCCCTGTGTGGCACCCACTGTCCCGGATCTCTGTTATGGTGAACCCAATGAAACATGCCAAGATGGAACAGTTTCCTGAAGCAGCACAGGCTTCCCCAGATTAAAGCCTTGTCTTGCTCTACTGTGGTTGATATCTCACTCCTTAATCAGACCCTTCTGGCTATGAAAGACAGCACTGACATGCTAGGTACGAAAATAGATGCACTCACCTGTAAAGTTGATATGTCAGCTGTCTAAATTGAGAAGCTGTGTGGCAGAATGTCTGCTGCCCAACAAATGATCGGTGACAGTGAGGATAAAATATCAACACTACAGAAAGAGGTAGCGCACCTCCAACAAACAGTGAAGATGTTTGTGGCAAAAAATGATGATCTAGAAAGCAGATCCAAAAGAAACAATATCTAAATAGTGAAAGCGCCTTAGACGACGGCCATCGACAATATGGAAAAGTTTGTTTATAAACTGGTAATAGATGTGCTAAATGGCCCTCTGGTCTCCCAGATGTTTCTGGTGGAGAGGGCCCACCTAGCGCTGGCCCAGATGCCCCCTCATGGGGGTCGGCCGTTATCAAGATCTTTCTTGACTTTAGCCCTCAGGTACAAGAACGGAGAATGACCTTTCAAGAGGTTAAAGACGATCCTTCGCAAAATGGATGTATGACACAAAATGCTATATCTGGCAATGCTCAGAGTTGTAAGTGAAGACAAAATTATGTTTTTTATGGACCCTAAAGCTGCAACAAGTTTTACGAGGGATCTCCCAGACCTGGGGTGGCTCGTCCGAGATCACCACATTGATGAATTCAGGATTGGGTATAGCAAAGTACTGTTTCATGCTGTGTTGCTTTCTCTCAAAGTGTATTATCCAGGAGCACCATAATATGCATTGCTTGGAAAGTGCAGAAAGCGGCAACAGGCCTAGTTGCTACCTGCTGTAAAGAGCTGTAGTGGCCGATGTTCGTTCTCTATCTATGCAGTAACTGTGTGTGAATTATTTGACAGTTGGGTTTTATGTTGGGGAGGAGTGGGAAGATAGCCGGTATGTTTGAGTTTCTGGCGTAGGTAGGGGGAAGCATGAGTTTGGGGTGTTGTTGTTACTGCACAGTGAACGCAGTGGGTTTATCACGTTCATTGCACCTAGGTACTTTGGAGCCCGTTCATTCAAATGCCCTCCTTTTCAACAGAAGACCCTTAGTGCAGAGTAGTTACAGGGATGGATCAACTTTTTATGACTATGAGCTATGGCAGATAAGATAGTGGTGATGACCTGTAATATTCGGGGATACACGAATGTAATGAAATTCGGGCTCATAGTAAACCAGGCCAAGCAGTACCAGGTGACAATCTTGAAGCTTCAGGAAATGCATCTGGCTAAATATTGAAGACTCCCAGGTGCACAGGTGTAGGGATCCATAGATATGGTTCATCATTCATGTCACACTCCTGTGGAATGGCTACATATATCCATAGGTCGCTGGATTTTAAATTGCACGTTCAGGTAGGAGATACGGAAGGGAGATATTTGATCCTGGTGGGTGAATGCCAGGGCATGAAGTTTCTTATCATAAATGTGTGCTTATAACAATGATACACCAGAGTACATTTTGCGCAAGCTTTATTCATGCTTATCTGATGTATGACATTATATGTGCAGGTGATTTGAACCTCTCACTGTCGCATGATATGGATAGGGCCACCAGGACACAGATGAGTCTCTCAAAGCCTGAAACGCTATCACTGACTATCATGGGTTGCTGGACGCCTGGCACTTCTGGAGCCCAGAAGGGAGGGAGTACAGCTATTACAGGGAGGTTCATGATTCCACCTCCAGGATAGACTACATGATGGTTTCCGTGAACATAGCCAGGTCTTTGTCCGATGCCAGGATCCTGCCTAGGACCCTCTATTACCACTCCCCAGAATTAATTGCACTCTCCATGCCGAGAAGGTGCCCCAAGATGTGCAGATGGCATTTTAAGAGGCGTGCGCTGGAGGACCAGGACTTTAAGAACAGTATTGAACAAGACATAACATTATTGTTCCAGAGCAACGTTGGCTCAGTCCCCAACACGGGAATAATTTAGGAGGCTTTTAAGGTATACAATAGGGCTGCTTTCTTTCTAGCGAGAGTGGGGTTCTGAGATCACTCTGGGGCTCCCTGACCTTGCTGCAGAGATGCATTAAGGTGATGGAGCAACCCGTTCTGAACCTGAGGTGAAGGGGAGACTACAAGCAGCAAGGACAGAGTTCTCGTTGTTATCTGAAAGGGAAGAAAAGTTCATGGGCCGTAACGCAGATGCAGCAGAATAAGGGGAGGGAGATAGACCTAGTAGGACCCTGGCTTGGCTGATTGGGCAAGAAAGGCTGCCTGTGGACCCTGGCTTGGCGGATTAGGCAAGAAAGACTTCCTGTAAATATAGTCGGAGTAGGCAATGGTGTAGGTAAAATGATCAGAGACTCCCAGGGCATTAATATAGTCATTAAGTACTATTGTCAAGCACTGTACTCCTCAAAAACTGAGGCCGGAAGTCAGGCGGTAAGCAACTATTTAGATGGCGTAGCACTTGTGTGGCTAGATCGGGAGTAGGCAATTACTTTAAATACACATATAACGAAAGAAGAACTGAAATGAGTAATTGATTCCCTCCCTAATAGTAAAGACCCCAGTACTGAAGGCCTTACTACCAAATTTTATAAAGAATATGCAGAGCTACTTATACCCCATTTGATGACTCTGTATGTGGGCACCCGGAATCCACCAGAACCAGCCTGATTGCTTTGTTGTTCAAACCGCACAAGGACCCTGCAAAATGCGCATCCTACAGACCTCTGTCCTTAACTAACTCAGACAATAAAATATGAATACAGCTTCTAGCCAATAGGCTGTTTCCCCCATGCCAGCACTGGTACTCCCTGATCGGGCAGGGCTTTACCCAGTCAGGTCTACTCAAAATAACATACAGAGGTTGTTTACAATAATGCATAATATAGATGAACAAATGCCGGTTGTAGTGGCCACACTTGATGCAGAGAAGGTTTTCGACCCAGTGGAGCGGGATTTATGTTTGAGGTATTGCAAGTGTCTGTATTGGGGATAGCATATATGCAGTGGGTGCAGCTCCCTTATTCGATGCCAAAAGCTCAAATTCTGATGAACCAGGTAGTTTTGGATGCCATTACACTGACTAGTGGGTATGAGGCAGGTTGCTTCTTGTTGCCTGTTCTTTTTGCTCTTGCTATTGAACACCTGTGTGCTATATCAGAGAACACCATGCACATCGGGGAGTGAAAATGTATTCTCACATTTCAGTCATATCTGTGAGAAACCTGAGGGTATTCTCCGAGGTAGATCCCGGGAATCCCTTATTCAGGTGGCCAGGTAAGGGCTAGCGCTCTCAGGGTTGTGATGGGGGAATTTCCCCAGGTGAGACACGGTATAATACCAAAGTGGGAAGTGAAGAGGACGAAGTCCTTGAAGTTTTCCTTGATTATTCCACATCTACCTCTCTTCCTTCCAGGGAAGCGCCCTTACTAGAGTCCAATCACCCCTGGACCCCTAGATAACCAGCTAGGAGCCCAAACCACATGATACTCAAACCCCATAACTCCCAGACTACTCTGACAAAACACTACTGTTCCCACAATACCCTCTGTTCATTTCACAAAAGTAAACTGGTCATTCCCATTTGTTTTACCAACCCTCCGAAACTCACTCTATGAATCTACCAACCCCTCTTTCCCATCCAACTACGTAGGACACTCAGCCTCTTTACCCCCCCCCCATTTACGACATGAAAACATTCGCATATCACGAAGGATGACAGACAAACAACTGAGTCATTTACCTGACATGTCGCAACACAAGGGTCAGGCAAAGTCAGGCCACTGCCCAGAATCACACACACCTGAAGGCCCTTTCCCTTCCCCACAGGGATAAAAGGTGGAGCATGAGAGCACAAGACAAGCAAGGCAGACCGCACGACGAGAGAGCTAACTCAGCAAGGCAGTTCAAGAGGAGGAGAAAGACGGCACGGACCGAGTGGGTGACAAGGAGCGAAGCGGCCTTGCCCTTTCTGCACAAGGCCCTTGAGACCATGAACAATAGCCAGCATGTGTTGCAGCAGATGCCAACGGTGTATGAGACCCTCCTCCGCAAATGACCAAGCCGGTGAGAGACGCTTGTCTCTGTGGTACCAACATTGACTCCAGGAGGAAGAAAAGCCAAGCGGTTCATCAGAGACGGTGAGTCGAGGGGAGAGCTGATAAGAAACCAAACTGTGCTGAACAAAAGTATCAACAAAGAACTATTCATACTAAGAGGGGGAAAATCAGCAACAGGAGAGTCCAGCACCATGTGGGTGCTCACTCAGGAAACTCTGGGCGATTACCCAATTGTTGAAACTACCATAAGCAGAAGGTTTTGAGAAAGGCGAGAAGGGGATCAAAGTGGTCATACAGGGGTCTTGTAAAATCCTCTGTACAGTTGAAAGTCTTTGACCGACAGATGATTGTGAACTAAGGAAAGTGAAGCCTGCATCGTAAAAGTTGGCAAGAGTGAACCCGAGAGTGGGATGCCAATAAACGTAAAAATTGATTTAGAAAACGTGCTGTGGACAAATTTGGCAATATTGAACCCGAGAGAGGGATACCGTTAAAGAGGGGGTGAAGTCTAAAGCCTGATATACTGTGTGTTGACAAGAGTGAAACTGGCTGAGGGATGCCCACAAGTAAACTGTCTAAAAAGACATTAAGAGTTGTGAAGGTTATAGAGGAAATTATGGTGCGAAGACAAGCATTTGAAATTAGAAGGGTCTGAGCCAAACGAGGGAGATCCAAGAGGTGAGCAGTCATCACCAGATGATTTGTGAATGTCAAAAGAGAAAGCGGGTGAGTGGGAGCTGTGGCAAACTCGACACCCACCAACACAGGAAAGTAAAATAACAAGTTATTGAAAGGAAACAGAGTAAAATTCGACAGAGGGAAGCTGATTCCAAGAAGGGTCTGAGCCCGGAATAAGGGGATCCAAGGCTGAAGACTTATCACCCCAGAGACAATCAGAGAAGAACTTTGAAATTTGTGTTGACCTTTTGTTTGATGTTTTGGGAGCTCATCAGACCCTCAAAAGCGAGAAGCTTGATTACTGAGGGGCTTGATATTGCTAGGAACTTTCTATGGATCTGCGCCCAGAAGAGGGGGATCCAGAGGTGAAAAGGTGTCACCCAATGTGCAAACAGAAAGGAACTTTTGTTTCTTATTTTGCTGAAAACATCAGGTCCTCGGGGGTAAGAGACTTTGTGTAGAAAAGAGACGTAACCACCGAAGGCCCTGATAAGCTGAGAACGGAACTGTTAGCTGTGCTGGGAAAGCTCGAGCGTGTGCTCTGCTCCAGAGTATTACCTTATCCGTGCTCAAAACATGGGGAAGGTAGACCTGACTACCGCATGTTGACTTCTCCTTTGTGAACACTTCCTTCTTTTTTATGAACATATCCCATACTTCTTTTGTATTTAGCTCAAGGATTGTCAATAGGTTTTTCTTTGTATAGGCCTTTTTATTTGAAACAACGTCACTAGGACTGCCTTATTATTGTTTGATGGTCGAAGCTTGCTCCTATCTTAGATTTAGGTTTAAATTAGGCATTTTTCCAACCTACGTATACAGTTTAGTAAACACCCTTGAACTGTGATCACTTGTGTATGTCTTTATCTGTTGCCACCATGAGTTCCTTACTCACCATTCTACGCTGACAATATGTTATTGTATATTAAGAATCCACATCCAAGTTTGCAACCAGCAATACACACTGTTTTCAGCCTTTGGGGAATTATCTGGGCTCAAAATTAACTGGGACAAATCCGAAGGGTTGCCATTGACGCCGATAACCAGCCAAATAGATATTGCTGATGAGTTTAGGTGGTGCCCTTAGGGTATCAAATACCTGGGAATACAGTTGTCAACAGCGGGAGAGTCACTCTACAAACACAATTATTTGAAAACACTTGAGACCCTTCAGAGTAGAGTTGAAGCATGGATACTCCTACCACTATCCCACGCCGCTAGGATCACCTTGGCCAAGATGGTTGTGGTCTCAAAACTCATTTATATATTTAACAACTTCCTGATTTAACCTCTGTCACACTTTTGCAAGAGGGTAAGATGGATGATGGCTCACTTGGTATGGGCATGTAGACAGCTAAGGGTTGCATACGACATTCTTGCACAACCATACGAAAGGGGGGGCTTAACTATCCAGATATGTTTATATACTACTTAGTGGCACAGATACAATATAGCATGTGGTGGGGTCCCCTTCTACGGATCTTCCTCACGTGGGGCTGGCGAGAGCAACCATACACCCAGACAGTTTGACATCACTCCTGTGGAGTCGAGAAGACCTGTTCATACACAGATAAAACCAGTGGATGTCACTCATAGGGCCTGTGAAAAATGAGCGCATGTGACAGGGGAAGAATATCTATATGAAATTGCCTACTCCATATATGGAACACACAGGGTACCAGTCACATTTGAAAACAAAATTCTGATTCAGTTAGGGAATAGTTAGGGATACATACCATGGGTGGTGTGATTCAATATGGCAGAATTTTTACATGGGATCTGTTGAAAGAGTGGGGGGAATGGAATGCTGTGTAGGGTGTCCTGACCCACGTTTAAGCTACCCTGCTACAACATTTGGTGCTGTGGGCTTAGGAAATTCAAGATGGCGGAAAACCCACACGTGCGCCGAAATCCAGGAAAGCTGCGCAGTTGTGCGCACACCAAAATGGCTACCTAACTTGCCACCCACCAGGGTAAAGAAAGGTCTTTGTTAACAAAATCCACTTTTACTGATGTCAAAAAGTTGCTGAAATCGTGACTCATTGGACCACTTTAAAGATTCAACCCTTTTTGTGGGGTTCCACATAACCATCTTACTGTAAGGAGCCCCATCAAAACAATGTTAAGCAAGGATTTACTACCATGTAAGAACCATTCCTGTTTAGAATGCATTAATCCAAGAAAATCCCAAAAATGGGTGCAGTACCAGTACTCACCACTATCCAAAAGCCGGCGTTTTAAAACCCACTGTGTGTTTTTCTGAAGGCAAGCAAAATGCCTATTTCAAACCTTGCAACATGTGCAAAATATTCACTGAACACCAGCAGACATTTGGCAGAATGGAGTTTTGTGTGCCTACAAAATCTGGGAAATGAAGAGCCCAAAAACAATGCTTATAACAAAAATGCTATGGAGTCAGCAGCTTAAGCCTAACTGCAACTGGATTTAAAACCACCAAAATCGAAAATGTTAAATTAAATGAGTGACCTATGTTTGGTGTCACATGCCTTTGTAACTGTTGAAATGTCATAGTTTTGCACTTAGAATCAGCATTCTAGCTGCATGTGTAAAATTACAAGTTATTTTAAAAGCAACAAAAAGTTAGCTGAAGGTCTGGCTTAAGGAACTTGATTTTGCCTAGCAACGGATCCCATCAGGAGTGAAACTTGAGTCACAACTATGTTCCCAGGCCAATGTTCCTTTTGCTGCCCACACTAAGGATATGCCATCTATCTGATAATTGAATTTCCTGTGCTCTGCCAGAGAGTGAACAAAGCCCTCTCCACTCAGGCAAAGGTTTTTATTACAGACGTCGTAAAAAGTGGCTTCCTCCTGGAGAAGCTGGGAGGGGCACTGCCTGTGAGAAGCAAGCTGGCTTGGCAGAAACTGGAAAGACTGGTTTCTGTATCATGTGACCTGAAAAGACACACCCCTGCAGCAAGGATATGGTTTTATAAAAAGGGGGATAATTCATAGTGCGGACATGTGAAAATTTTATAAATGATACCATAATTCTTGTGATTTTTCTGCCCACAGTTTAAGACGTGGTAGGAACCGGTGGTATGTTCAGGGGGGTTTTAGCGGAAAAGTGGATATTACTCTAAATGTGTGCATGTTAAAAATCTGAAACTTCATCAGTTAATGTCCCTACCCCCTGCACACATGTATGTAAAGTTGGGTCCATGTCGGAAATTGAAAAAGCAGTTAAAAAGTCAATTATGTACACTCTTTGAATGCAAGCTCCGAGAATGAGCAGATTTGGACATAGACATGGCTAAATTCAGCCACACCATGTATATGTAATTTCAAACAACTGTGTAACTCTGAAGTATGGATTTTGATCATATATATATTTGGGTGCACAGATGATAAGGGAGGTTGTTTCAAGAGATCATAAAATGACATCAATCTGACTCACAGTTCAGTTTGCCAATCAAGCGGAGGAATGGAAGCCTGACCAATGACGAATGAGAGGGGCAAGTCTAGTGATGCAACACACACACCCATTCTCAAGAAACAGATAAAAGCAGAGAGTCAGGACACATAGAGACATTCAATTTCATCTGCCGCTGGAAGCCCTGCCGGAAAAATCCATACTTACCTCCATCAAACTCCAGAAAGCCAAACTAGAGACTTCAATCTATCCAGAGCAGAGACCAGACCAGAGAGAAAGCAGTGCTGTGCCTAGCAGAGACCAGACCAGAGAGAAAGCAGTGCTGTGCCTAGCAGAGACCAGACCAGAGAGAAAGCAGTGCTGTGCCTAGCAGAGACCAGACCAGAGAGAAAGCAGTGCTGTGCCTAGCCGAGACCAGACCAGGCGCTGTGAGCAGAATCCGGAAAGACCTGACCAGACTGAAGATCGTGACCAAGTCGCTTTCCTGTTCAAAATCTCTTGTGAGTACTTAGCAAAACTCAGAACACATCTCTTAGTTTAAATTCATCTAATTCAATCTATTTAACCTAAGTAGAACTGCCTCCTATCTGTCACCTGTCATTTCTAGTAAAATTTGTCATTTTGAAAAAGTGTGCGTTTAAAATTTACAAAACCAAAAACGACCTTTACTAAATTACTCATATCTCCGCAACCGTTTGGGCTAGAGACTTGCAATAACTTTCATTTGGAAGCTGAGATCCCAGGCTTTCCTAGGACCCCAAAACGGTAGAGATAGTCCTTGCGGTTCCTTTGTAATAGCGCTCGGCGCATCCGCGAATTTTGCCGCGATTTGCAATTTCTTCACATGTAAAAAAACTGCTGCTGCCTGATTTCATTTGCCAGAAATTCGTTTAACCTGCTAACTATCCCTGCATCATTGCTAGTGTGAGCCTGGACTAATATTAACTAGATACCACTCATCCTGAACCTCTAAAAGGGAATTAAGAGCGTTTCCAGCATATTTCTCATTCATTGCTAGCACCTATCAAAGCATTTGCCTGTGTTTTCAAACTTCTGTTTAAGCTTGCTGGATTGAACTGAATTACAGTTGATTGCATTTCTGAGAACTGTGTGTTTTCCTTCCATTTCCTTGCCTTGCATCAAGGGGGGGAGGGGAGTAGCCAGAGAAAAGTGATTACATTGTTTGGTTGAAATCATATTGCGTATTTTCTGTACTGCATTCATTGAATATTGCATCCACCTGAGCCTACATAAAGCATCCTCTACCACATTATACTTTTGTTCCTATTTACCAGTGTGCTACCTTATCCATTTCATGTCAACTCATTAGTGATTAAAGAAGTGTGCTAGTGCCAGATTCTCCGTTGTTAATATTTACCATATCAGATTAAGTGTGATATTCAATTATTAATTTATTAAAAAGTGTGATATATATTTTAATTTATCAAATAAACCTTTTAAACTTGCAAAACAGAATTACTTCTTGGCTCAGTGGGGTCAGGGGGATTCCAAGAGAGGGGTGTTATACAAGGGTAGTCATCCAGAATGCATGAACTGGACCTAAAGATATATCAATAAGGGTTTTCATTCAGTATTCTAGACTAGGCGTTAACTTGGCTGTAGTGCTGAATTGAATCCTCTTACAAAGTGGGGGCTCGAGCCGAGACGTTGGGTTAGATTTACCAGTTGTGCAGCTTAATACAGTGTGCTAACTGACGGGATACATACACCCGGTCGGATCACCACGCTGCATTACGCTGTGAAGCATTCCTCAAAAGGGACACTCCAAGAAAAGTTCTGTTCTGCAAAAATAAAATACTAACTTCTGTAAGTCAGGACAGAGACCAATCTCTAGAATGACGACCTTAGTAGACATGAAAATAGCCAGAGAGCACCTCTTGCATAAGCTATTTGTGAGAGGTGAATGGACCGAACAGGGCCAGGATGTGTGGTTGCAGGCCATCACACAACAGGTCACTGAAACAGGGTCAGATATATATAGAGATCAGGGTCCCTTACATGTGGCCCTGAGTGAACTATATATGGCTCCTAAAGCCAAAGAGGAACACAATAAGATCGCCAGGATAGCAGCATACCTGTACCTATATATGGGAGACATGCAGGATAGATGTGCTGAAAGCCAAAATCTGGCAAATAGGCAACAGATGGCATTACAGAAGGTCCAATCTGATCTGGACTCTTCTGAGCAGAGGCTGCAGAGGAGCCAGGAGTCAGAAAATGACAGCAGACTGTACATTACTAAAATAAAGGAGGATATGGATGTGCTGCAAAAGGAAAAGTCAGAACAGGATACTAGATTTCTGGCCCTGCAGAAGGAGCACCAAGACAGTTTGGACTCCTTACTGCAGAGCCAGAAAAAGCTGGAGCAACAGATCAATTTCAACAGGGCATGCACAGAGCAGGTAGCCACCCTGCAAATCCAACTAGACAGAGAGAAAGAGGAGAGCAATAAACTGATCCTGAAAGACCTGGATACCCAGGCAGAGTTTGATCAGGAGCGCCAGAAAGCTGGTGCCTTCCAAAGGCAAAGGGACGACCTGGCGGCACAAATGCAGGCTCTTAGTCAGGAAAGAGACGCCTTAGGCCAGGAAGTCTGCCATTTAAAAAGGAAAATGGAAGAAAATCACCTGGCCCACCAGGGACTGGGTGACCTCCAAAAAGAAAACCAGAACTTGCTAGAGCACACCAGGAGGGTGGAGGATGCTCTAGCAAGAAAGGAGCAGGCCAATAGGGACACAGCTCAGGAGGTAACCCTCCTGCAGCAAAGACTGGCCCAGTTCTCCAGGACCAACCAGGAAGCACAGAGGGAAAATGAGGCCCTCTGTCAACACAATGATAGGCTCCAACAGCAGGTAGCGATGCAGGAGAGACTGATAGAGTCGAGTAAGGCCTTAACTGAGGAACTGAAGGCACAAATGCAGGCTCTTGCATTGCAACAGGGAGCAGGGGCGGATAGAGATGAGGTTCGCTGGGAAATGGAAACTCCGGAGCATAACCTCAGGAGCCCTAGTACCAGAGGCCCTCATACCTCTCAGTCCCTGGACTCTGCCACCCCCATGTCCCCTGGCGCACATGAGCACAGGGCCACAGGGATGGCAGATTACTATCCAGCCAGAAGCATGGGGCTCATAGGCCAGTACCATCCAGGAATGGAGGGGTGGGCATCCGGGTATGGGCACCCAAGTACAATACAGTTCAGTGGGGAACCCCAGGAGAGTAGGCCCATTAAGGGCATCCTGAAAACCTCTGCCCAGTTAGGTCAGTGGAGGGGGTACCCATCAAATCCTGACAGCAAGGAGGAATCTGAAGACTCCTCTGAACTGCGCAGGACACAGGAGACCAGGTCCCCACATTCTGCCAGCCATTCCCAGGCTCGCAGAATCCGGGAAAACCTGGAAGAACAGACGGGAACCTCTGGGAGCAGTGCCTCTGAGTCCGACGAAGAATGGACAAGGGTTACCCGAACCAAAAAGGCCAATAAGGCAAAAAGGGCCTTGCTCAAGGACCCCTTAAAGCAGATTAAGGCGATCAGGAGCGTCATCACGCCTTACCATAAGAACGCTAAGTATTCTGTTTGGGAGCACTTAGAGTTGTTTGAACAAATGATGGAGACTTTCCATTTGAAGGACAGCCAAAGCTGCATTCAATATGTAAAGTGGACCTTCTCCCCGGAATACTCCAGTTTCTTTGCGGGGCTGGAGGACCAAAATCATTTAAGATGGTCCACCTATAAGGCGGCCATCCTGAAACATTTTTCTGTTCACAGAAATCCTCAAGAGGCTCGCAAGGCAGCCTACAATTTGCAATGTGGGGAGGATCAGGCCCCACAAGAATTTGTGCAGGAGTTAAAGCGGGCTTTTGCACAGACCACAAGAAGGGTGCGCACGGATAGCCGTGAATTTATAAACACGTTTTTCCATGCCTTGCCCAAATATATCATGACCCAGCTCGTGAGGGATTTTCACGAGAAAAGATCTTTAGACTGGGTCATTGAACAGGCTACCCGCATCTATGAGGTGCAGAAGCCCATAGAAAATAAAAGCAATGCCCAGAAAAACCCCAAAGCCAACAGCACCCCTGCTGCTGCCAAGGTGGCAGAGGTAAAGGTCACCCCCGTTTTGGATTTGGAGATGGGGGGGCCTAAAAACCTACCTGCACCTAATAATGCTAGGCCCAGAAGGTCCTCGGGCCAGTCGCAGACAGGGAGCCAGGGAGGCAGCCCCACAAATGGGGTCCCTCGCTCTCCTGACTATGTAAGTCCTCGCTACAAAGGTAACAGACCCATCCTGGGTTATGTGTGGACTCCTCCAGCCCAAGGGGGGGGATCCAGCCAAGCACCTAACCCAGGGAACTTCCCTCCAAACTTCCCACAGGAGGGCAGAAATTTACCATACCCTGGGCAGAACTTTTTCCCCAGATATCCACCCGACTTCCAACCCCAAAATCATCCATCCTTCTTTCCTCAATTCCCTGAGCCCAGACCACTGAATCCGGGAGAGGGGAGGCCAAGGGTGGAGGGGTACCAAAATCTTCCCAACCAGGGGTACTACCAGAGGAGGGACAGCTACCCTTCCCGGGATCAGCCCAGGGGAGAAAACAGGGCCCCGTATCAGCCTGAGCGGGTTTCCCAGTTAGAGCGCCAGGTTCAAAACATGGCGCGGGATATGGGTCATATACTGAGGGCACAGCAGAACCCTCAGATCAGCATGCCGGCGCAGAACGCACCCAACTCTGGACCTGGTGCTCCAGAACAATGACGGGGGCAGCACCCCGATAAATCACCGGTTCCCAGGGAGGAGGCACAAAGGGAAGGGGGGTGTAAAGCCTTGGAGGAAGCTTCCTTCCTCACTTGTAAACAGCCCCTGGAAACCCAGGAACCGGAAACAAAATCTCTTGCCCCTGAAAGTCTGCCTCCTAAGGAGCAGAGGGGGGGTAGGAGAAACAAAAGACCCAAACATACTCAGTTTGAGGAGGAGGTACAGATCTTCCAATTTGAGGGAGAGGGATCCTCAGAGGATCCTGGGAAAAGGATCTTCTCCTTCAGAGAGGGGGGAACTCCTCCCAAAGAAAAATGGGTCCCTAGGGATGCAAATCCAGACTGGGGAGATGTGGAGACTGAGCTACCGCCGCCCACCATCTCATCCCAGAACCAACAGCAAGAAAATCCCCTGGTTCAAACCCATCCTGGCGACTGCCTCCAAAAAGGGGGGGGCGGCCCAGAAACGGAGCCAGGGGAACCCACAATGGCTCTGATCTCCAGTTGCAAATTTTTTCTTTCAGATTCCCAAGACTCTCCACAGAATTCTGCCCAAATCTCCTCGCTAGCGATGTCCAAAACCAGAAAATTAGCCCACCAGTTGTCCAAAAATGTACATTATCTGTGCCCCCTTGAGGAGAAGGAGGGAAGATATTATGCCCCGGTACAAGTACAGGGGCAGGGTACAATCTCGGCACTGGTGGACACTGGATCTCAAGCTACCCTTCTGTCCAGAAGGGCCTTTGACGAACTGAATGCAGGAAGGGGAGAGAATTACCAAATTCCTCTCACCTCTCTTCCGGGACAACTACAGAACTTTGACGGGAAGGAAATTCCCGTTGAGGGGACTGCAGACTTGGACATTAAAATTGGGCGACATAAGTTGAAACACCCGGTCATAGTTGTGACCCCGGAGGGCACCCCTTGTTTACTAGGGAATGACCTCCTGAGAAGGTTGTCACCCCTAATAGATTGTGTAAACAAGGTCCTCTGGACCCAGACTAGCCGACCAATAAAATTAAAACAGAGTGTCAACCATGTTAGTTTAAACGGCACATGCCACATGGTTGAACAAAAATCTGACCAAGTAGAATTTCACTTCCAGAACAACCAAATTCCAGACGTGACGGTAATAGCAATAGGACAACAGACTGGTGATGGGGGGTCCTCTCTATTTCTGAAAATCAACCTTCCTTCCAGCCTAAAGTGGTATTCCACGCTGGAAGGAAACACTTTGAAATTCTATACCAATCCACAATCTGAAACTCCCACTCCTATAGTCCAGAAAGATGTGAAATCAGCTCAGAGCCTGGCTGATATTCAGCAAATTGGAGAGCAGTTGTTCATCCCTGTTCAGTTAAATGATGGGAAGGACTCTGTTCTCGCTCGAGTGTGTGTGAACAACGGTAAGAGCTTCATCAGCGAAGCCATGTTCCGCCAACTCCCAAAAGATCCAGCCATTCCCACCTTCAAACTGATAGACAAATGGGAAATGGACCTGGAAGCACCTAATTCCAAACATCTCCTGCCAAGCAGGTGTATGCTCAAAATCTCCATTGGCAACAAGAGCATAGTCCACAATTGTTGGGTCGTGCGAGACGTCCCTGCCGCCTTTTACTTAGGCAGTGACATTCTCAATCGCTTTGCCATTAGTTTGGACCTAATAAACTTCAAAGCTTGGTCCCGATTAGCGGATAATCCCATGGGCTTTGATGATCCAGAAAAAGCATTTAGGTCAGCTCAATTGCTACCTTATGCAGTTGAAATTCAGGTTAAAGAGGAAGTCACCATCCCAGAAAGGACCCGACAATTCTCCCTGGAAGTGAAAGTTAAAAGGGGACAAGAGTTGAAAAACCCTGATGCTTACATACATCTAAATGCTTCTCTCCAACAGCAAGGGTTGGGGGTAAACCCGACTCCATTAGTCAACATAGAACATGACCCCATTCTAATAGAGGTGGATAACAGCGACTTAAAGAGTATTACTCTAGCCGCAGGCACCATTATTGGAATGGCGGTTGATGACCGACATTTCTCCATTGATCTTGTAAATGAACTGTTAGGACCCATCCCCAAGGACTGTTTTGACAGTGACAGTGATGACAACGCAACACCAGACAGGATTTTTACCCGGCATGGGGGGAACTTCCTGGTGTACACTTCCTGCCCCTATGGTAAGGAAGATGTGACCTGTGACTTCAGGAGGGATGAGGTGATTTTCCAGGTCCATGAGGGCTGCCTTTCCCACCTGAAGCCTCCGGTCCAAATCAGCACTCTGACCAGGGACTTCTCCACCCAGCTGGAGGAGGCCGCGGAGATAGCCAAACCAGAAGTCTTTCCAGGCTTCAGGCAGATGGTGGAAGAGAGAGTCAACCTAGCTGATGCCTGTGTGACTCTGGAACAAAAGCAAAAGTTGAAACAAGTTTTCTTGGATTTCCAAGATCTCTTTGCGGTAGACTCATATGACTGTGGTCGCACCGACATCCACACCACAGCAATCCCCACGGACCCTGGCATGACTCCAGTGTTTGTGAAGCAATATCGCTTGCCTCTCGCATCAATGGAGTCCCTTACTGAAATAATTAAGAACCTTGAGTCCCGGGGAATAATCCGTCCAGTCCACAGCACCTTCAATAATCCGGTGCTGGGAATATTGAAGCCAAACGGCCAGTGGAGACTCTGCGCTGACCTCAGGGAGCTCAACAAACGGGTCCACACTTCCCGATGGCCTCTTCCCTACATTGACCAAGGGCTGGCCCAGATTCAGGGGTCACAGGTATTCACTGCAATAGACCTGACCAATGGATACTGGACCGTGCCTGTCAGTAGGGAGGACCAATACAAGCTGGCTTTTACCTTTGGGGGCCAGCAGTACACATGGACCCGGACTCCCTTCGGATACCTTAACTCCGGTAATGAGTTCAATATTTTCCTACATAAGGCCATGCCCGACCTGGGTACGAGGGGTAACCTGGCTTATGTAGATGATGTCCTCATCAAAAGTTCATCTGTGGAGGAACACATAGCAGAGATCCGTTATGTTCTGACACAGTTGAGGGCCGCCGGAGCAAAACTTTCCTTTCAGAAAGCACAGTGGTGTAGAACCCGTGTTAATTTCTTGGGGCATGAGATTACTCCTCAGGGTCTCTGTCCCCAGGAAAAGAAAGTGGAAGCACTTCAGAAACTGAAAGACCCCACAACTCTGCGGGAACTAAGGAGCCTCCTTGGACTGACTAATTACAGCAGAAAGTTCATTGAGGGCTACGCAGAGATCACCAGACCCCTGATTCATCTCCTGAAGGGGGGGGTCAAGTGGGAATGGGGTCCAGAACAAGCCGAGGCAGTAAAACAACTCAAAAGAAGCCTCTCACAAGCGCCTTGCCTAGCTTACCCTGTCAGAAACAAGGAGTTCTTCCTGGAGACGGGGTTCTCTAATACGTGCTTGACGGCAGTATTATATCAAAAGCATGACAAGGTCAATAAAGTAATCTCCTATGCGAGCAAAACTTTATCCTCTGTGGAGGAAAAATTCAACGATTGTGAGAAGGCACTCCTGGCAACGGTGTGGGCATTGAAGAATTACCGCCCGTTTATCCAGGGGGAACACATCATAGTGGAGACTCCACACCAGCCTCTGCAATATCTCCAAAGTGACAGAATCCGGGCCGGAAATGTGAGTAATTCCCGAATTACTTCCTGGATTCTGTCAATGCAAGGCTTTCCTGTGGAGGTCAGATATGGCCAAAACAAGAAGAGTCCCCTCGCGCAAGGTCTGGCTGACTTGCATGATTGTGCCAGAGAAAACTGTCTCGAGGACGAAAGTCTAAAAATAAAGGACAACATGGAGGCATACCTTAATTCCCCCCACAAAGTCTTTGAAGAAGACAAGTGTGAGGGAATGCCCACTGTGTATGTGGATGGATGCTCTTACCATGTCGACAACAACGGGGAGAAAGAACTGGTGGCCGGCGTAGGGAATGCATGGGTGAATGAGTCCCCAGAACCCTCCGCTGGATACAAAATTGGTCCCCGAAGTAGTCAGGTGGCAGAATTGATGGCTGTGCATCAGGCCATCCTCACTGCTGTCCAGCATCAACTCCACGAACTGGTCATAATCACAGATTCGGATTATGTACGGAACGGGTTCGTGGAGCACCTGGTTAATTGGAAGACCAGAGGCATGGTATGTGCTAACAACAAACCCTTGAAACATGGGAAGTTGATCCAAAACATTGATGATCTGGTCACCTCGAATGGGATGACCATCTATTGGAAGAAGATCAAGGGTCATTCCAAAGTAGAGGGACCAGACAAAACTGGAAATGACTTAGCTGATCAGCTGGCCAAAACCGGGGCCATCCAAGGGGATCTAATTGAGATTGAGTCCCTGTTGGGGGAAATCCAGGTCACTGCCATCACTAGGTCCCAGACAAATGCTCACAACGACCTCTCAATTGCACAATGGAGTAAGGAGACCCCTGATGCTGATTTGATTACTGCTCAGAAGGGGGATCCAATAATTGGTAAATTTTACCAGCACCTTGAGGACCCTGAGAACTTTCCCCTGACGGATACCGATTACATTGGGAAAGAGGACCTAAGAGTGTTGATGAAATGTCCCAAAATGTTCCGGATCCAAGACGGTTTGTTGGTAAGGAAATCCAAAGCTGGCCACGATCAGTGGGTGGTTCCTACCTCATTCCGAAGCCTGATGTTAAGTCACGCCCATGATGCGGCCACTGCCGGTCATAGGGGGTTTCACACAACATTGGAAATCTTAAGAGAGGTTGCATACTGGCCACACATGGGGCAGGACCTCGACCAGTACCTGAAGGGTTGCCTTGTGTGTGCACAATTTCAGCCATCATCCCTCACACACCGGGCGCCTTTACAAAAGAGGGGAATGACACTGCCATGGTCAGATTTACAAATCGACTTTGTAGGCCCTGTGATTCGCTCGGCTAGGGGGAATAAGTACATGTTGACCGTGACATGCTTGTTTACCAAGTGGGTGGAATGTCTCCCAGCCCCAAATTGCAAGGCAGAAACTGCAGCGGCCTTGATGATTAACCACATCTTTTCCCGTTTTGGTCTACCTCAAAGGATTGAGTCAGACAGAGGTAGCCACTTCACCAGTGAAGTAATGACAAAGATGTGGGAGATACTGGGGGTCAAGAGAAAGCTGCATATTGCTTATAGACCAGCTTCTTCTGGGGCAGTAGAGAGATATAACCGGACAATTGTGAGCATCTTAAAGAAGTTTGTGGCAGATTCTGGGCCAAGTTGGGATATCCGATTACCTCTGGTCCTAATGGCTATCAGATCTACCCCTTCATCTGCAACCAAAATGTCACCATTTGAGTTGATGACTGGGCGCAAGATGGTGCTTCCTCAGAATTTGCTCTATAGGACCCAAGAGCAGACACTGATAAATGCCTCCACTACTCATGAGTATGTAGAGAATTTAAGGAAACACCTCCAACATGCTTTTGCTTATGCTCAGCGGAATCTAGAAAGATCGACTGATAGCATGAAGACCCATTATGACCTGAAAACTTCCAGGAAGGAATATCAGGTGGGAGACCGGGTCTATCTATACAACTTCCAAAGGAACCAGGCCAAGCAGCGCAAATTTTTGCCTACATGGAAGGGACCCTTTGAGATCGTCGATAAGATCTCCCCTGTGGCCTACAAGATCCGCATCCCCAAAGGTGGTTCGGCAGAGGGGGAAGACAAGTGGGTCCACATAAACCAGTTGAAATGTTGCCATCCCAGGCACACTCTGCAACAACTGGAGGAATCCTCTGGAATCCTAGCAGGTACTGTATCAGACTAATTCAGTTCCAATCATAAAACCTACCACATCTAGTCTCTAAAATATTGTGATTTACATGAAACTGTCTCTAGTGATGCTGTTTTTTTTTTTCAAAATAAGAATGTAATATTTCGTTACGATGAAATGCATATGGTGCCCCACTATCTCAACAGTGGTGGAAAAAAAAATCGTCTATGAGTAGATATTGCCGCTCTTCCTTTATCATCCTAGGAGAGATGAAACCATGAAGGATGACCAAGAAGGACGATCCGGAGACCGGGAGCAAAGACACAACGGGCCCGGGGTACCGCCCAATCTTCCCATCAGGACCGGCGAGGAGAACTGATCGATCTGACCGGATGGAGAAGAAGATGCTGAACTGTGCCATCTACAGAAGAGGAAGAAGATTATGCGGACAGACCGGTGCGTGGGTCAAAACCCTTGGGCACGCGACTCCCCATCGACCCAAACTCAAAGTGCAGTCACGTGGGGGGGCTTGTAGGGTGTCCTGACCCACGTTTAAGCTACCCTGCTACAACATTTGGTGCTGTGGGCTTAGGAAATTCAAGATGGCGGAAAACCCACACGTGCGCCGAAATCCAGGAAAGCTGCGCAGTTGTGCGCACACCAAAATGGCTACCTAACTTGCCACCCACCAGGGTAAAGAAAGGTCTTTGTTAACAAAATCCACTTTTACTGATGTCAAAAAGTTGCTGAAATCGTGACTCATTGGACCACTTTAAAGATTCAACCCTTTTTGTGGGGTTCCACATAACCATCTTACTGTAAGGAGCCCCATCAAAACAATGTTAAGCAAGGATTTACTACCATGTAAGAACCATTCCTGTTTAGAATGCATTAATCCAAGAAAATCCCAAAAATGGGTGCAGTACCAGTACTCACCACTATCCAAAAGCCGGCGTTTTAAAACCCACTGTGTGTTTTTCTGAAGGCAAGCAAAATGCCTATTTCAAACCTTGCAACATGTGCAAAATATTCACTGAACACCAGCAGACATTTGGCAGAATGGAGTTTTGTGTGCCTACAAAATCTGGGAAATGAAGAGCCCAAAAACAATGCTTATAACAAAAATGCTATGGAGTCAGCAGCTTAAGCCTAACTGCAACTGGATTTACAACCACCAAAATCGAAAATGTTAAATTAAATGAGTGACCTATGTTTGGTGTCACATGCCTTTGTAACTGTTGAAATGTCATAGTTTTGCACTTAGAATCAGCATTCTAGCTGCATGTGTAAAATTACAAGTTATTTTAAAAGCAACAAAAAGTTAGCTGAAGGTCTGGCTTAAGGAACTTGATTTTGCCTAGCAACGGATCCCATCAGGAGTGAAACTTGAGTCACAACTATGTTCCCAGGCCAATGTTCCTTTTGCTGCCCACACTAAGGATATGCCATCTATCTGATAATTGAATTTCCTGTGCTCTGCCAGAGAGTGAACAAAGCCCTCTCCACTCAGGCAAAGGTTTTTATTACAGACGTCGTAAAAAGTGGCTTCCTCCTGGAGAAGCTGGGAGGGGCACTGCCTGTGAGAAGCAAGCTGGCTTGGCAGAAACTGGAAAGACTGGTTTCTGTACCATGTGACCTGAAAAGACACACCCCTGCAGCAAGGATATGGTTTTATAAAAAGGGGGATAATTCATAGTGCGGACATGTGAAAATTTTATAAATGATACCATAATTCTTGTGATTTTTCTGCCCACAGTTTAAGACGTGGTAGGAACCGGTGGTATGTTCAGGGGGGTTTTAGCGGAAAAGTGGATATTACTCTAAATGTGTGCATGTTAAAAATCTGAAACTTCATCAGTTAATGTCCCTACCCCCTGCACACAT
The DNA here is from genome assembly GCF_040938575.1 of Ambystoma mexicanum. Classification (NCBI taxonomy): domain Eukaryota; kingdom Metazoa; phylum Chordata; class Amphibia; order Caudata; family Ambystomatidae; genus Ambystoma; species Ambystoma mexicanum. The sequence continues at coordinate 648,163,708 of NC_090922.1, read as the reverse complement.
GTATGTAAAGTTGGGTCCATGTCGGAAATTGAAAAAGCAGTTAAAAAGTCAATTATGTACACTCTTTGAATGCAAGCTCCGAGAATGAGCAGATTTGGACATAGACATGGCTAAATTCAGCCACACCATGTATATGTAATTTCAAACAACTGTGTAACTCTGAAGTATGGATTTTGATCATATATATATTTGGGTGCACAGATGATAAGGGAGGTTGTTTCAAGAGATCATAAAATGACATCAATCTGACTCACAGTTCAGTTTGCCAATCAAGCGGAGGAATGGAAGCAAATGACGAATGAGAGGGGCAAGTCTAGTGATGCAACACACACACCCATTCTCAAGAAACAGATAAAAGCAGAGAGTCAGGACACATAGAGACATTCAATTTCATCTGCCGCTGGAAGCCCTGCCGGAAAAATCCATACTTACCTCCATCAAACTCCAGAAAGCCAAACTAGAGACTTCAATCTATCCAGAGCAGAGACCAGACCAGAGAGAAAGCAGTGCTGTGCCTAGCAGAGACCAGACCAGAGAGAAAGCAGTGCTGTGCCTAGCAGAGACCAGACCAGAGAGAAAGCAGTGCTGTGCCTAGCAGAGACCAGACCAGAGAGAAAGCAGTGCTGTGCCTAGCCGAGACCAGACCAGGCGCTGTGAGCAGAATCCGGAAAGACCTGACCAGACTGAAGATCGTGACCAAGTCGCTTTCCTGTTCAAAATCTCTTGTGAGTACTTAGCAAAACTCAGAACACATCTCTTAGTTTAAATTCATCTAATTCAATCTATTTAACCTAAGTAGAACTGCCTCCTATCTGTCACCTGTCATTTCTAGTAAAATTTGTCATTTTGAAAAAGTGTGCGTTTAAAATTTACAAAACCAAAAACGACCTTTACTAAATTACTCATATCTCCGCAACCGTTTGGGCTAGAGACTTGCAATAACTTTCACTTGGAAGCTGAGATCCCAGGCTTTCCTAGGACCCCAAAACGGTAGAGATAGTCCTTGCGGTTCCTTTGTAATAGCGCTCGGCGCATCCGCGAATTTTGCCGCGATTTGCAATTTCTTCACATGTAAAAAAACTGCTGCTGCCTGATTTCATTTGCCAGAAATTCGTTTAACCTGCTAACTATCCCTGCATCATTGCTAGTGTGAGCCTGGACTAATATTAACTAGATACCACTCATCCTGAACCTCTAAAAGGGAATTAAGAGCGTTTCCAGCATATTTCTCATTCATTGCTAGCACCTATCAAAGCATTTGCCTGTGTTTTCAAACTTCTGTTTAAGCTTGCTGGATTGAACTGAATTACAGTTGATTGCATTTCTGAGAACTGTGTGTTTTCCTTCCATTTCCTTGCCTTGCATCAAGGGGGGGAGGGGAGTAGCCAGAGAAAAGTGATTACATTGTTTGGTTGAAATCATATTGCGTATTTTCTGTACTGCATTCATTGAATATTGCATCCACCTGAGCCTACATAAAGCATCCTCTACCACATTATACTTTTGTTCCTATTTACCAGTGTGCTACCTTATCCATTTCATGTCAACTCATTAGTGATTAAAGAAGTGTGCTAGTGCCAGATTCTCCGTTGTTAATATTTACCATATCAGATTAAGTGTGATATTCAATTATTAATTTATTAAAAAGTGTGATATATATTTTAATTTATCAAATAAACCTTTTAAACTTGCAAAACAGAATTACTTCTTGGCTCAGTGGGGTCAGGGGGATTCCAAGAGAGGGGTGTTATACAAGGGTAGTCATCCAGAACGCATGAACTGGACCTAAAGATATATCAATAAGGGTTTTCATTCAGTATTCTAGACTAGGCGTTAACTTGGCTGTAGTGCTGAATTGAATCCTCTTACAGCTGTTACAATGCTCCTGTACTACAGATTTTGGGAAGCAATGAAGGATCAGTGGCCATCCTTTGTAGACGAACCTGCAATATCTCTGGTTCTACAATATGTGGTGAGAGCACCTAGATACAGGAAACTAATATCATCCCTGTACAAAATGTTGAAGGTGTTGGAAATGGAGAGGGGGTCTAGGGGCAGTTCCAGATGTGATGAGTCTTTGGGAATTGTCCTGAATGACTCGCAGTGGAAGACTGCATCTATTCAAACGAGGTTGGTATTGTTCATTAACAGATTCCATCTGACCCACTTCAAGTATCTCCATCAGATGTATTACACTGCAGATGTTTTATCCTGACAGATCAACCCACTGTAGGCAGTGCCCACACCACCAGGCTAATTTCATGCATGTGGTTTGGGAGTGTACATACATGCACGAACTATGGTCACCAATTATTCTTGCTATCGGTCGAATGTTAACTGGCCTGTACTCGATGAACCGAAGTATGGCTTTAGGCTCTTTTTGCCTGGGGGCACCACCTGCAAAGGAAACTGCTGGGTATGGCCTCTACTCTTGCACAGGCAATAATAGGCAAGACATGGAGGAAAAACTGTGCACCTACCTTCTTAGAGTGGCGCAATCGTACGAAGGACTGCGAGTCGAAGGAAGCGCAATATGCCCTTTCACTACTGTGCAGGAGCAGGCCCACAGACATTTGCGGCCCATTTAGAGCATATGTGACTGAAAGTGAGAATGATGGGGAAGATGCCAGGGAGGATCCATCCAGTACTCACTCAGAGATGCCAGAAGTCACTTGATTGATAATGTGATTTTTCCATATACTGTCTGCACCAAGCTAAAGAGAAGGGGTTGGGTAGAGCTCGACAGTCGGGGAGAGTGTGGGGGGTCACAAAGGGTTTCATTGGTTGGAAGAATGATTCACACTGTGTATTGTTTTGGTTGTTTGTATTGATGCATTAGAAATCAATAAAAACAAATAGTTAAAAAAGTATATGGTGCCCTGCTCACCCTCCCGGGAATATGGTTTCATGCTCACTGTCCTCTACTAAATATAACACACTCTCTCCACTTATCTCCTGCAAGTACCTTCACCACCGTTGCTTCACTCCGCTCTCACCACTACTTCCTTGTACCTTTTCCACAAGCTCTTATCATTCACTCTCTCTCACTTTCACTCTCTCTCTAATTTACTCTACACTCCCTCAACCTCTTTTACTTTCTCTCTTTCTTTCCCTCTCAGCATTCAGCCCCTCCTCACACTACACTACATACAACTGGTACCACTCTGCCTAAAATTTAATACCTTACCTGCACTCTGCTCCAACTCCGCTGCCAACTCTTCGGCACTCCCCTCCACTGTGATGTCTGTCCACTGCCCGGTCTCTTGGTCCACTTCCATGCCTCCTGACCTCACCCTTACCAGCCACACTCTGCCCTCTTTTATGATGTTGTTCTCCTGGTTCCTCGCACAACCTCCCATTGGTTCTAGTGCTCACCTGAGTCTAATGGCTAATCTGTGCCTGTCGTTGTCCCTTGGATGGTTGGCGTAGGTGAAAAACGTTTTAAAAACATTAGCCCCACCCTCCTTTCAGTCTCTCTTAAAAAGGTATCAGGCAGGTGTTCAGGCTCATTCACTGGAGAGTTGTCAATTCAGTTTGGGGGGGGGGTTGGTGTCTCTCCTGCTCTCATTAAGTCCCTTCTCACTCTCATTCCCCCCTAGGGTCTGTCTGAGGATGGTAGGTCGAGTGTTGAGTGCCTCATCTCCGTTGGGCCAGAGAAATCCCAGTCCATTCAGTTTTCACTCTCAATTCTATTCCAGCCATTCTGGTCTGGGTTTTCTTGGTGGCTCCCAGATGCACTTCATGAGCTGTATTCCTGAAAGAGATTAAAAATAACTCGGCCCACAAAGGGTACTGGGAGGCACCATGTGAAAGAGGGTAGTGCCCACATCAAAACTCAGAGCACGACAGGGAATTTAGGGACTTAGGTCCCACAAATCTCTCACCCAGATTCTGGGACTGGGCTGGATGTAGCAAACAAACTGAAAGGCCCTCTGCCGCAAGATGGGATGGGTCCCTGTCATGCCCTGACAGAGTCAGAACCCTGAACCTGTCGCACTTAACATAATGTGTATTTATCGAGCACTATTTCTCCGATGGGGGCCATATTATCAATGATAATAGATGTTTACCATGACCCAATTTAGTGATTCCCAGGCGCCTGGTTCCTGCAGGTCTTTCTTCCGGCCCAAATCTGCCAGAATATCCTTTAAGATCCATAAATGTTCAGGGAAGCTTGTGCAGGTTTAAGCTGATTTGTGGGGACAAACCTAAACACCATACCTTGAAAGGCTTCAGGAAGGGAGATCAAGGTTAGTGGAAAGAGGGAGGTGTCAGGTGAAGCTGTGTGTGGAATTAGAAAGGGGCCTATAACTATGTGCCCCGCAGGCATTACCTGACTCGGTAATGCCCCCGCCGCTCGGGGCATATTGCTTAATTAGTGAATTGATAACAGACATGGCCCTCGGAAAAGCATATAGTGCCAGGGAAGAGTCAGTCATGCTTTAGTGGTGCATGTAGTTTCATCATGCTTACTTTGCTTTTAGGAGGACTACTGAGGTTATATATTTAATATTGGGGAGAGTTCATGACTGTAAATCTATGACGTCAGAAAAGCCTGAAGAGCTGGGTCGGAGTCAGTCACATGTCAAGCATTCATGATATAGATATTGATGTTTGTTCCTTAAAGGAATACCAAATAATCAGGTAGGATTTCAGTGCTATGAGGTCTTTACTTGGGGGGGGGGGGACTTATAACATATATCTGGGGTAAGAGGCCTATTCCTAAAACATTTTTGGTGCAAATGATGAGATGTGATTCATCTACTTTGCACAAGGCGAAGTTTCTGCACACTTTAATGTGCATACCAAATTCAGAAATGGGATGCACATTAAAATGTGCAGAAAATAAAACACATGGCTCTATGGAACAGGTGCAGGGAAAGTGCAGTGCCTTGTTCATGCATTTTTCTTTCAAGTTGAAACAGCAGTGGCTTGGACCATCGTTATTCCACTTATATTACTGTCCCTCGAACATGATAGAATATTTTTTTTCTTTTTTTACACATTTGACGATGACAATTCTTTTATCGTCCCGTCTTCATGAAATGCACTTCCAGCATCCAGGTGGTTTAACGGAGAGCCATACATGCTCCAGCCAATGATGTAAGCAAGGGGGCTGGCCAGCGCATCATTTGTGCTACAGCAAACCCCCTTTGAAATTCACAGGCCACCTTTGTGAATAAGGTGGCCTGTGCATTTATCAAAGTACTGATAAAAAAATGCATCTGCTGCACATTTTTTATTTGCATTACTTTTTGTGAATTTGGCACCACTAAAGACCTCATTACGAGTTTGGCGATGTAGCCAAAAACGGTGCTAATGATTACCACCACATTATGCACAGCTGAATTATAGGTTTGGAGGTAAGGTGAAGGAAACATCTCCAGAAAAATGCTGATGGTAATTTCGCCATTACTGCACTGCCAAAAACAGCCATTTTGGAGGAATGACCACTGGCGGTAATTCCACCAAAATCCCCATCCCTATGGACTCCATAAATGGGTACGAACACCACCGGGCCGCCATTTGTAATCTGGCGGTTATTCTGCTGTGCAAAATGGCGGTAACAGTAAATCCATTTAGTGGTATCTCGGTGGATCTACCACAAAGAACCACCAAATTTGCAATGAGGCACTAAGGGCCTCATCACGAGTGAATGGTATCCCAGCTGTGAATCTGCTGGGACAGCATCCAACACAAATAGCGTTACCACAACTTGGTCTGGCGCTATTAGTGCCGGATTCCAAGTTGCGGTAATGCTGTTAATCCACATTTTTTCCAGGGTCCATAGGACTCAATGGGGCATTTTTCGGTGCATTTACCGAGGTGCAAATTGCGCCACCGTAAATGCGCCACAAATGGGCGGACATCCGGCGCATTCACCCCAGCTCAAAGCTGGAGGTGAGTGCTCCAACCTTCCCAAATACTCAGGAGTCGGCGGAGTGGTTATGCAGCAGTAATATCATTACTGCCGCATTTTTAACGCTCCGCCCAACCCCTGATGAGGACTCACATGTTTTTTTAAAAAAAGTAAAAATGTTTGTCTACTGCACACAAAGAGTTAATTTTGGTTTCTATATTAAAGAAACTGCCAGGTGTAAGACATTATTCATTTAGACACATTGGGCCTCATTACAAGTGTGCCGGAACACTACAAGTCTGCAGCCGGGTGCCATCCCACCCACCAAGGTCAGACCTGGCGGGCGCAACGGCACCCACCCGCAGAGTTACACAGAAGCACCGGCACCGTTATTAACGGTGCCGGTGCTTCCGTGGTCCCCATTCCCATTGATGGGATTTTAATACCCCGGTGTTATTAGCAAGCCATTTGCCAGTAAATATTGCAAGTGCGGCGGCAACCCGCCGGTAGCACTGGCAGGGTTACCGCCGGACTTTTAATCAGGCAAATTGCTTTCTTTGAGCATCCTGGCAAGTGAGGTTTGGACCATTAACTTTATAGTTTGTTTTCTTTGAAGATGTACTTGCAGAAAAAAATCTGATCTCTTCAACCCAATGTATACAGCAACATTAATAGGCATGAAATTGCCTTGTCACCTAAAATCTCTTAAAAGTTCAGCCAAACCAAAATCACCCAAATACAGTGACAATTCAGGTGATTCGCTGTTAGGCTGAATTCATTTCACCCAAGCATGCTTATTTTGTACAATACACAGTCAAAAAATATCAAAAGGTGTCTCAACAAAAGTGATGCACACTCACCCTCTAACCTTCCAGCAGCTTTGAAAAACCTCATGCAAACAATTGCATCGAGTGTTCACAAGGCTTTCTTTGGATGGCTAACTATAATTTACAGTCCTATAATAAACCAGACAGCCCAGCACCCTTTTTATAAAAAAACTTGAAAATAGAATAATTTTGAAGTGCACATCTTAACATTATTGCTCTCAATCTAACTTGTGTTTACTACACAAAAGGGTTGTGTAATGTTTCATAGAAAAAACATTTAAACATTAGCAAATGTAGGTTTCATAAAATTGCTTCAGGCTTAAAGGGATGGTCTAGTAAAACATTTTATTTAAAAAATAGATAGGCCACATAAAAAAACTAGCATCCTCCGTTTTAAAACTTCCTATGTAAAATTTTGAGCTATTCAAGCTCAAAATTCGAAAAAGCAAGCACAGGGGCGCAGCCATTTTGTGAAATGGAGGCCCTCCTGTGCTGGCTTTTGCTTTTGCGGCACTAATGAAGGAAAAGCCAGCCAGCTGTAGTAAAAAAAGTCTACCGCTGGGTGGCATTCCCTTCATTAGTGCCGGGACTCGGAGGACGCGGACCGGAGACCAGAGCAGGAAAGCTGCAGCTGAATCTCGGTAATTGCTATTTATTTTTTTTACAAAAAATAAGCACTAGCTGCGTTTTTTTTTCTAAGTTTTCCGGGCTGGAGGAGCCCGGAAAACTTAGAAATAAAACCCCAGCTTTAAAAACGTTGCATTTATGTTTGCGGTCGCTTTTGAAGCGACCGCAAACATAAATACAACGTTATTGTGTTGGAAAACGCTGCGGTTTTTCTTTCCAAGTTTCTCAGGCTCCTCCGGCTCGGAGGAGCCTGAGAAACTTGATAAGAAAAAACGCAGCTTTTTTCAACACAACCGCGTTGTGTCTGCCTGAATCTGCTTTACCATTTGGGGCTCTCGGGCTCCCCACGGGGAGCCCGAGAGCCCCAAATGGAAAAGCAGATTCAGGCAGACACAACGCGGCATTGCGGAAAACAACCACGTTGTGTCTGCCTGAATCTGCTTTTCCATTTGGGGCTCTCGGGCTCCCCGGGGAGCCCGAGAGCCCCAAATGGAAAAGCAGATTCAGGCAGACACAACGCGCCATTGTGGAAAACAACCGTGTTGTGTCTGCCTGAATCTGCTTTACCATTTGGGGCTCTCCTTTCCCATTTCGTGCTTTCGGGCTCCCCACGGGGAGCCCGAGAGCCCCAAATGGGAAAGCAGATTTAGGCAGACAACGCAGCATTTAGCATTTCCCATTTGGGGCTCTCGGGCTCCCCACGGGGAGCCCGAGAGCGCCAAATGGGAAATCAGCTGCAGGTAGAAACACTACGCGGCATGTAAACATAACCGCGTGTGTTTCTGCCTGCTGTGGCTTTCACTTTGGGTCTCCGGTGCTCCCAGCACCGGAGACCCAAAGTGATAGCCACAGCAGGCAGAAACACACTCGGTTGTGTTGTATTTATGTTTGCGGTCGCTTCAAAAGCGACCACAAACATAAATACAACGTTTTTAAAGCTGCGGTTTTATTTCTAAGTTTTCCGGGCTCCTCTCCGTGGGGAGCCAGAGAGCCCCAAATTGAAAAGCAGATTCAGGCAGACACAACGCGGTTGTTTTCCGCAATGCCGCGTTGTGTCTGCCTGAATCTGCTTTACCATTTGGGGCTCTCGGGCTCCCCGTGGGGAGCCCGAGAGCCCCAAATGGTAAAGCAGATTCAGGCAGATACAACGCGGTTGTGTTGGAAAACGCTGCGGTTTTTCTTATCAAGTTTCTCAGGCTCCTCCGAGCCGGAGGAGCCTGAGAAACTTGGAAAGAAAAACCGCAGCGTTTTCCAACACAATAACGTTGTATTTATGCTTGCGGTCGCTTCAAAAGCGACCGCAAACATAAATACAACGTTTTTAAAGCTGCGGTTTTATTTCTAAGTTTTCCGGGCTCCTCCAGCCCGGAAAACTTAGAAAAAAAAACGCAGCTAGTGCTTATTTTTTGTAAAAAAAATAAATAGCACTTACCGAGATTCAGCTGCAGCTTTCCTGCTCTGGTCTCCGGTCCGCGTCCTCCGAGTCCCAGCACTAATGAAGGGAAAGCCACCCAGCGGTAGACTTTGTTTACTACAGCTGGCTGGCTTTTCCTTCATTAGTGCCGCAAAAGCAAAAGCCAGCACAGGAGGGCCTCCATTTCACAAAATGGCTGCGCCCCTGTGCTTGCTTTTTCGAATTTTGAGCTTGAATAGCTCAAAATTTTACATAGGAAGTTTTAAAACGGAGGATGCTAGTATTTTTTTTTTTATGTGGCCTATCTATTTTTTAAATAAAAATTTTTACTAGACCATCCCTTTAAGGTCAACAGAACTAAATAATATTGAAAATACCCACACGTCAAAACGTGATTGATTCTGTTTTTACCTGTTTTCAGAAAGCAGAAAGGTTGCAGGCAGGGCCCCATTTTAGTTCATTTTTAGTTATAGACTGAGGTGAGAGTAGGTGCAGATAAAGGACACCAACCTGCCTCGACCGCCATGCAAGCTTCTGAGCCTTGAGCCTGTCCCCATGCAGTAGTTCTCCAAAGACCCAGGGATCGTAGGAACATTTAGGCATATCTTGCAGGAGAGGCTATTCAGAATTGTATGAGATAATAGGTAAGAACCCTTACACAGCAAGAAAGGCTCCTGCACAGTGCTGTGCCTTGTTTCATAATGGAGCATTAGAGCTTGGAATATACTGTTTGCCCAATATCACAAGTCAGCAAAGTAATAATGTTGCAAATACACACACGTCCGGTGGCTAGCTGGTAATGGCACGCCAATCCAAGCTTAGGCAGGCCAGAGCGAAGCGATGCCCTCTGCGAGAGTTCAGGGCTGTTACTGGACACATACACACGCCTGATGAGGGGGTGAGAGCTATTCTCACCCACCCCTCCCCTGGGTACCATTCGGGGACTGAATCTTTTTTTTTTCTTTTTTCTTTTTACTGGCGATAGGCTCCATGCATATTGTGCAAGTGAAATCTCGAGCGTGGAAAAAAGCTGTCCGCCTTCATGACAAATAGAAAACGGACTGAGTCCCTTTTCTCTTTCTATGGTAGTGGACTGAGAGTTGAAGAGCGGCGGAGACGTAGCTGGGTGGCCCAGCAAGTAAGGGGTGGAGGGACAGGTGGGGGATGATGAGTGGCTCAGGGGAATGAAGAGGGGTAGCGAGGGAAGCTGGGGAGGGGTCGGCGGCCAAGGTACAAAACATTATGGCACTCGGTTAAAGAACTCAGGTGGCTGGAACATTTTGGGCGGTACACTAGCACTTATTGCCCACGTTTCCAGCCACCTGATTGGCTGAGCACCATTCCCAGAGTAAGAATTTACATTCATTTCTCACAGCTGATATCATCAATTCCTACTTGTTGCAAAACAAGTGCTCTGGTTGTATTGTTTTCCGCAACATCTCTAGACTAAACTATTGCATCCAACCCCAGTACTGACTGCTGTGCTAATTGCTTAATTTGCCATGGATGGTACACAATATCTCAGAGTTTCCTGTTACCCGAAGATCACAAGGGTGCACACCAATATATTCTCTCCATGTTCTGTTTTTTCCCCCTATGGGTAATAAAACCCTGCAATATATTGCTTGCCTTGACCACAAAGCTGTACTGCAATGAATCCTCCCATCACAGAGCGCCAATTGTTTTTCTTCCTAATACAACACAAAAGTGCACCATATACAGTCAAACATCACAAGGATACACTCTAAAGAGCCTCTCTATGTCCCAGTACTCTTTTTGTTTCCTTCCTTTCTTCCTTCCTTTCCTGTGAAAATTCTGCTGTAGCTAAAATGCAATGGCCTGATGAAAGGCACTCTCTGCATCACAGAGCAGCTGGTTGTTATGGATTGGAAGCTCAATATTATATTCTGTAACTATGCTGCAATGCAGCAGAGAAGTGGAAATTACTTCAATGTATTAAGCACCATGGTAACAAAGAAAGCACTTAAAAGGAATCTTATACAATTGTTTCCACAATGTACACAGCTTCAATAGCACTTGCAAGGGCTCATAAGATCTCACCTGTGAAAAATAAGAAGGAAACACTATCACAATTGTCTCTATCACCCAGTACTGTGTTTTCCATTCTTTTCCTCCACATGAAACACAAGAAGCAAGTATCTATGCTGCTTTCCCAAGATCACAAGTCTGCACTGCCATAAATCCCCCCAATTTATATATCTATCTCCGAAAAACGCTCTCCAAAACGCGGCGCACAACCTGCATATAGCGGGTGCTGAATAGGGTGTGGCAGGAGAACACAAGCCACAGGGTCTGATCAGGAGTTGGGCGGGATCCTGGCAGTATTACCATAACATTGGCTCTCTTGCCCCTGCTCTCGCTGATTTCTGCAATCACTCTTTCCTCACAGGATTTTCCCCTCCTTCCTTCCTTGTGCACCCACTCCTGAAAAAACCTTCATCAGACTCTACCTACCTGCCCTGCCAACTACCGCCCTATTTCCATCACCCCCTTCCAGGGGAAACTGCTGGAGAAGTTGGTTTTTCCCCCAACTCAACTCACAATGAACTTGTTGGTGGTCTCCATGACAATCAATCTGGATTCCGAGCCTCTAGAGGGATGGCAACTGCTCTTCTGAACACCCATGAAGAACTGCTTGCGTCTCTGTACCCCAACTCCCCAGCTTCATGGTATCTCGGAACAGGCACTGGACTGGCTGACATTCTTCCTTACTGACCGCTCTTCCCAAGTCATCCCGGGCACCTTCTCCTCTCCGACTTCCTTCTCCGCCTGTGGTGTCCCCCATGGTTCTATCCTCTCCCCCTGGCTCTTTAACATCTACCTTGCTCTGCTTGCATGCCTCATATTCTTCTTCTCTTCCAACTTCTAGTGTTACGCAGATGACACACAGCTCTTTTTCAAACTTCCTGCTGACCCTTTTGCACCCAACATCATCTCTGACTGCCATGCCCTCCTAGTGCACCGCCAACAATCTCTGCCTCAATGCCTGCAAAATTGAGATCCTTCCAATCAGGACTCCTGCTCCCTCCTTCTTCCCTTCACTCTGACCTTCCTCTTTGGTTTCTCCTCCTGTGCCCTCTTCTGAATCCAGAAACATTGTAGTCATCTTCGACTCCTCTCTCTGCTTCCTCCGTCACACTCAGGACATTGCCAAGAAGTCCCACTTTCAGCTTTTCCATCTCAAAGTAATTCTCCCTTTTCTCACTTTCCACCAGAGGCTCAATGTGACCCAAGCCTTGGTTCTCTCTAGGCTTAACTATTGCAACAGCCTTTGCCTGAATCTACCATCTTCCACTCTGCGACCCCCTCCAGCTAATCCAAAATAGGGCAACAAGTCTTATCCTTGGCCATAACCCAGGGACCATATCTCTCCTGCACAAAAAAGTCTTCACTGGCTCCTGGTTGCTGCATGGATTAATTTCAAATCCCTCTGCATCATTCACAAGGCAGTCTGGGCCCTGGGACCGCACTATCTTCAACTTTATCTTACTAAATACTCTCCCTCTAGACCACTATGCTGCTCTGGCTCCAACTCTCTGTGTGTAAAGCGTTTTGCTAAACAGAGGGCAGGTGGTCGTTCGCTTTCCTCAACTGGTCCCCTCCCATGGAACAGCCTCCCCCTCCCTCTGTGCCTTGAGCAGGATCTTCTTAAATTCCTGAAGCTCCTTAAGACTCTCCTCTTTACCTCCTCCATCCCTTCTTCTCTCCTCTGCTAATTGCACAGTTGCTGCAATTGATGTTATAGGCCCTTATGCATCCTCAGGGCCCTGACCTCCCGCACCCAATCGGCCCAGCTCATGTCTATCCTCTGCACTTGCACTTACCTCCTCCGCCTTGGAGGCTCGCACTTACACCCCTCGCAGCTCCAGGCCGTGTAGCACTCAAAATTCCTAGCACTTCATCAGTGGCTCACCCATGAGCTCAGACTCCCCAGCACTTACCATCCTCACCCTCTTCGATGCTGCACTTGCATATTCTGCATACTCACAAGGCATAGTAGGTTTGTCAACTTCCCTTTTCCCCCCACTGCTCTTATATTGTGTTTGTCATGTATTTCAATGTATTTCCCACTCCTGCTCGCTCCCTTGCCCTGTGGACGCTGTGAAACAGTTTATTCTTATTGTTTAACTGCCTAACAAGCAAACAATAAAATAAAAATACAAAAATAAAACAATGAATCTTTCCCAAACTTTGCAGTCTGGGGGAGCTAGTGCATCCCATTTTCGCCTAAATCTGTTACCACAGATCAAAGGTTACTAACAATAGAATTTGTTGAGGTTCCTCTGGGAGTCTGACTCACCTTATCTATAGGGTGACTGCTGCCATATATATATATATATAATCGCTGAATATATGATTTTCCAAAAATCACAAGGCCCTACTAGTTACAGTTAAAAACAAACCCTTTCTGATACCATCTTACTATAAAACCTGTCACTGTATGCTTTAAATGCAATACGAAATGGCATTACAGTGCAGCCAATTTCCACCCAGGCCCTTCTATACAGTGCTGCAGGAGCACAGGCTAGTAGCTAATGCACTTTCAAGCTAGACCTACACATGAGTGAAAAGAATGTACAGAATATACTCACAAAATGTTTCAGGAAGGAATGTATGAGAAGTTATGAATTAGAAACATAGGTTTTGCGAATTCTCACACTTATATGTTTTTTTTTAAAACTGACCTATAGAGGAGCCTATTGCGACAAGTGTGTTTAGCCAGAGAACCGCATTTCTACCATAGATCACAGGTCTTCCTTCAGGTGTATGTTCAGAACTTGGTTTAAGACACAGACCAATGGCTGAGAATAGGGCGTCCGCATGACAACTTCTACGTTCACTGTGGGAATACCACTCACACTAACACCTGGACATTTTAGCTACATGTTCAATTTATGTCGGTTATGAGAGCTGCTGACTTGTTATACAGGGGTCCTGGCACTTATTTGTAAAGTTTCCTGATGTCAACTCACAATGTCAACTCATTACCGTCTTCTAGTATGTGCTTCTAAACTCTAGGCCCAGTACACTGAGCCTCCTAGAAATAGTTAGGGGGGCTGAACAGATTCTTGCTAATGGGTAAAGAGGGAAAAGCAACGCTAAATTAATATTAAAAATCTGGCTTTCCATTAATGGGAGCCTTTTACCATAGGTATACTCAAGTTATGTTTCTTTGAGTGATAAGGTTTTGTTGAAATTTATTGTTTTAGTTAGATAAAACATTACATGTTGATACCAACTCTGTTACTGCATTTTATTTAGGTCTCTCTGAAGCCTATCCGATGCGATGAGACTGGCCACAGCTGAACACTCGTGCCAAGCGAAGTCGCAGAGCTGTGCAATGCGTGTTATGCCTCACGCTGCCCGGGCTGGCTCATGAGCCGCTCCTGAGAAGTACACAGCTGACGACACTTCTGGATTGGATCCTTAAGGCCAGAGGCTGCCTCTGCGATGTGACAGAGAGAGCATTTTGCAACTGCGCCTATAGTCCTTCCCTCTTTTCTCCGAAATTGACCTTTTTGTTACTATACATGCTTGTTTCATGGGTCGAGAATGGGTTTAGCCACTCCATTTGTATATAAGGATGAGCCAGGCTAGGGAGCAGAGCAGTAAGCAGCCCTCCCATGCACTCACTGGTCGGTTTGAACTATAGGCTATTTCTCTCTACTTTTGGTCTCCTGTGTATTATTTGTGTCTGAGTGCCTGATGGTGTTGTGGGGAAGCAGGACGAGCCTGTAAAATATTGGTGCCAAAATGCGTGAGCTTCCCTTCCTGACGGGCAAGACTGGGGTATACAACAGCAAGGTGAAAAAAGTGGTTTTTGCTGCACCTGTTGCATGCTTGACTAGGGGACTCTGGAGTCTTCAGGGACTCTAAGATTCATACAGAGACAGTGCCTCAGAGTGCTAAAGTGGTACAGTACAGGGTTGGAGGGGAAACTACAGGACTGCAGTCGGGTCAGAGCATTCTTAGGCACCTGTGATACAGTCAGAGTGCCGGTCTTGGAGAGACAATGTTGGGTCGATGCTGAAGAGTGCACAGGGTAGGAGTGTTGGGTCGTAAGCCTGAGTCAACCTGCAGTAGGGCTGATACCAGTTACAATATGGAGGACGCCGGTCCACTGGCCAGGTGGGAGGAGGGGGCAGACCTGTCATATAAATAGGTGTTGCGGCCAGTGCTGGAGAAGATGAGGAGCATGGTGGACAGTTGGGATGTGGTCCCCCAGTCAGTACAAAAGAATAGGGAGGTGAGGCTCTCCCAGGAACAGCAGTTCTAAAGGGTACTGCACGGAAGGCACAGGGAGATTGTGGTGAACCACAAGCAAAGCACCAAAATGTCACAAAGGGAATCAGAGCCCCTCCGATTTTTTAGACATGCTTACACAAACTTTCCTGAGGGATACAACTGAGGAAGTGAGACCCACAACATGGCAGCTGTTGCCAGATGACATAATGAGGGTGGTGGAAGAGAAGGTGGATGTGGAGGAATAGTTAAGGTCCGCCCATGGGTGGGCGTACATCCTGAATTTAGCTGATGATGCGTGGCTGACAGTGAGAAAAGCAGTGCCGGTGAGGGAGTGCAAGGAGTGGGCGGAAGGGAGAACACACAGAGAGGCAGGATTGTGAGGTGCTAGCATCAGCGACTGTGCGGATCGATGTGGGTTTTGCTGAATGCTGTGGGGATGGCTCTACGTATTTCCAGGAAAGTGGTGGGGGAGAGAAAGAGGGAGGAGGCACGGGCTAGCCGGGTACTGGGGGAGGCAACTGTGTGCAATAGAGGGGCAGGAAGACATTCTGGGAAAAAGGGTTGCATTGACAGATTTGACAAATAGGTGCCTGCAGGGAGAGAGATGCAGGTTACATGTAGTCTTAATGGCTGTGGTGACGGCCGCTACTAAGAGTACCAACCACATTCTGAGACACACACAAATGAGGTCCTGGCAGCAAGGGGGGAGACATACTCAGACAGAAGGTCAAGAAATAAACTGGATTTCATAAGGAGGGGTGATTGTACAGACAACAGGATATTTTCAGGGCATGTGCACTAGAGAAGGACATTGACGGGCCCACATAAAAATAAGGTGGTCACTGGTGGAGAATGGGTTTAGCCACTCCATTTGTATATAAGGATGAGCCAGGCATGGGTGGCAGAGCAGTAAGCAGCCCTCCCATGCAGTGGTCGCATTGCATTACAGGTCATTTCTCTCAACGTTTGGTCTTCTGTGTATTATTTGTGTCCGAGTGCCTCAGGTGTCATGGTGGAGCAGGACGAGTCTGTAACAAATGTCCCTTATTCTCAGTTGGGGGCTATATTGAGTGATTCCCATGCTGTGATGCTGTCCCTATTGGCCTTCCCCATCTTGCTCTGATCAACAATAGATGTATTAGAAGCGGACTCCTCGTTCCAATTGACCTGTACCAGGATCTCCCCCAGATCAGGTGCAACAAATTCCAGACTGTCCGTTCTGGTGATGCATTACTCAACTTGTGATATCTGTGCTCCTATGTAGCCCAAAGTCTTTTTTTTAAAAAGCAATCAGCAGTGCCAGCCCCACTCCCTGATTTCTCAAGGACTTTCTTAAGCCTTCCTTCCGCTATGTTCTTGCACTGATTTGATTTACAAACAGGCACATCCAGTGTTTTGGTTTTTTTTCTTCCCCATAATTTCATGTTGCTTTGGACTTGCCCATCTGGGCAATATATCCAACCGCGGGTCTCTGGAAGAGAGAACCCTGGATAAAGTAATTTAAGAAGGTCAGGAGTCAACCAGCCAGCACCCTGCAGGGAACAATAGTACAAAACGTAATGAATAGTGTTGATGTTAAAATATAAAATAGAAATAGTGTCATCGAGTCTGAAACTGTCTAAAACTGTAGACCCTTACTATTAAAAAATGAGTACTACACGTACACAAAGGATAAACTAGCATAAAATAAATATCACATGGGATAGTAGATAAAACTATTGGAAATGTTCACACAAAGGTACCATATAAGCAAGAGAGGAATGCCCGGCTGGCTTGGGAGGCTTATCACAAGTATGTTGCCTCCTGTCCTCTGGCCTCTTCCCCTCTTGAGGATGAGTAACACTTTTACACAGTGCACAAAAAAAGGCCCCATGCAAAGCAATAGATTTTGAGTGTAACCCTCGACTGGCTCTAGAGGCCTGTCCCAAGTCTGGCTCTCCCCCCCCCTCAAAACTCCTCTGTCAATAAATGGTTAAGCTGGAACAGTTCCCCACAAAATCAAAAATGTGTGCTTCGTGTGCAAAAGACACTAACGCCAACCCCGAACCCCACAAGCAGTCCACCAATGGTCCAGACTTAGGCCTCAAGTGAGACCACAAACAGCAGGAAAAAGCCTGTGCCACTGCCCACACCGTTCGCCGGATTATTTTGAATGAGAGCGAGCGTTAACATCAGAGCCTCTCCTTCTCGGTCTCTCACCAGTCTCTCTCCTCAGGTGAGACCACAAACAGTGTAAAACAGCCCGTACTTCTTCCCCCCTCACCGAAATGGAAGATCTGATTTTCATCTTTCTTTTGTCTTCTCAGTAGTGGTCAATAATGGGAATGTAGTATTCAATACTAAATGAAGACTAAAAGACTAGAAACAAGCATTTGTTTCGTATTTTATTAGTAATCGACTAGTATTCAGCACGCTGAATAGTCTTCATATAGTATGCTGCTTAAAACTAATACTATGGAATACTAAAAAAGACTAGCTATAGTCTTCGAATAGTATGAAAAGACAAGTTAAATACTAAATGTAGTAATTGACTTTGGCCACTTCATTCTGCTCTCCCAATGATTTTGAATGAGATTGAGTGTGAGCAACAGAACCGCTCCTCCTCAGGCTCTCGCCAATCTCTATCCTCAAGTAAGACCACAAACAGCGGGAAACAGCACATGCTCTGCTTGCTAGATGTTTTTGAATGAGAACGAGAGTGAACAGCAGAGCCCCTCCCCCCCCCAGGCTCTCGCTAACCTCTCTCCTCAGAGGAGCACTAACTTGTTTAAGACAAGGTGGAGCAATAACTTTTTAATGTAAACAAAAGTCTGTCATTACTGCAATTAGAGAGACAACTGTCCCCGAGTGTCATGTTTTGCTAACTTTGGAGCCATTCCTCTTGGAGGAAAGAATGTATTTGCCACTTACAGCACAGGTCAAGTTCTTCCAAGTAATATAACCGAAGTGGTAGGCAATTGCCACACAATGACAGGTTTGGGAGATGCTGAATACAGTCATGCGGTTTGAGTTGGGCAAGGAGTTAAAAGTCAAATAACGTAATGTGGGAAAGGAATTAAGCAGTGGAAGAGGACAGGCTGGAAGCTGAGTCCGTCCTCTGGCAAAAGTGGGGTTTTCTAGGAAACAGAAGCCTCAGCTTTGGATAAAATTAAAGTGCCAAGAATATCACAGGCCGTGTGCAAAAGTGAACAAGAAGACTGCTTATTTGAGTTGCTGTACTGGAAAGGGAGAGTTGTCCATATGTTGTTTGAATTTAGTTCATTTGGCATTTTCTGCAATACCTATCTTACGCGTATATTTCTTCCCAGATCAGACTTTAACACGCCTCTTAATTTGGGGAACATGCTCTGCGTCTTTTCGTTGTATCCATTGAACACTGCGGCATTTGATGCATCTCTTTAGCCATGTTTAAATCTATCTCGAAAAAGCTTTAGCTCTCTTCCAGAGTTCTGGCATGTACATATTTAAAGAGATCCTGGTGGCAGCGCTTCTCCCTCTATTCACTCCCCTCACCTCTCTCCAGTCTCACAGCAGACCCAGTGATTTTCACAAAATATTTAATTTAGGGCCATTTTTCATGCATTCAGAAGAAAGGCACATAGCTGCTCGGTCAAACACATAGATAGGATGATGGGGAGAGTACTGAACACAAAAGCAGAACAACAGTATTGGCAGGACGTCGAATATTGTCTTCCTTTAGTCTTCCTTTAGTTTTCACTATGGCCACCATAATGGAATGGTACCATACTCCTAGTAATAGGATATTACAGTTTGTCAGTGGAAGAGACAACAGAGGAGGAGTAACCAGCAATAAGAGGGGACATTGTAATACCATGAGGCCTGCAGGTCCCAGGGAGGAATTGATGTGATATTCACCGAGACTTGCTGTTTCCTAACAAGAGGCCCTGGGGCCATATTTCAGCGGGGCAATCTAATAATTGTTTAAGTCCATCTAAAGCCAATCCCAATGAAAGATGGATGCCAAAACTACAGGACCTATTCACATGTGGAAACATTGAGTCTTATTCACAGCCTACCAAAAAAGCTGTTATATCATTACCAGGGTGCAGGGCTTCAAATGTGTGGGGGCTTGCCTGGGCAGAGTCCCAGCAGTTGCCAAAAACGGGTTCTGCCGAGTACCTCCTCACTTGCCACTGAGATGATCCTGTCAAAATATTACTTTATACACCATTTTCCATCGCCACCATGTGGCTGAAATGTGAAGTGCGATAAGTATTTTTTGGGTCCTTTGTTTCCTGCTTCATTTGGGGATCTTGGTGGTATTGAAGGTATGTGCCTACATTATTTAGGCATGCTGTGAAGAATCAACGTCATGGGCACCAGTGGTCCAGGGATGAATATTGGTTTTTACACCATCAATCAACCCCACACCTCTAGTACACCAGAAGGGATCGGAACAGATTGAAATACATGTAAATTACAAGACCTCCTTGTCCAATTTTGGTAACGTGGACGGAACTGCAGACTTGGTCGTGGATCATTGGTTAGTTGCAACAAAGCAAAATTACAATTATTACCAAATGATAAAAGGGAATATTCAAGGGTGTATAAACATATCTTCTTTATTATTACTAAAACAGACAGTTCTAGCACACTACAATTACAACCGACACTGTAAAGGAACAGAGACGACAGACAGTTTCACGAAGGAAAGGGATGCACTATGGATACCCACAGGAGGGTATTTAGTTCCAGCACCAAAGGGGCAAACTGTTGTAACTGTCTATAGGGGCCTTCGGGGAAGGACCAGGGGGGCAGAACCACAATGTACCTGTTACTGAAGAGGTTCTTGCTGCTCGACAGCATAGTGGCGCTTCCAGGGCACTATGCAGCCCGTGAGACAGAGTTAGTGGCGGGACAGCTGCAGGTACTAGGTGGCAGGCAGTTCGGCAAGCAAGGCAGGACAGATGTTTGCAGGCTGTCCGGTGCGGTGGCTCGGGGCCAAGAATCGTTGTCTCTGTGCTGGTTGGCGTATCTGAAATGCTGGTCGAGGCGTCTCGGACAATTCTGGTGACTGCGGCGTGACAACTGTCAGCGGTGCACCTGGATGCGGTTTGGTGACTCGACTGTCTCGAAATTGGCCATAAAAAGATGTACGCTAGATGATGCTTGTGTGGCACTCCTCTTAGCTTCTTGAAGGGATTGTGTCCTTTCAAGGTGGATGGCCCAAAGCTCAGGAGGGTGTTAGCAGGCAACGGCCTTGTCCTTTGTCCAGAGATTCTCCGACATTTCCAACTTAGTAAGCTTGCTGTCAAAACCTAGCAGGGCACGCTGTGTGCTGGCTGGGTACCGGTTCTAGAGCTGCTGGATGGGTCCTCTGAGTCCGGTATCTCCCTCTGTTCCCTGGGAGATGTTTAAGTGAGGGATCTTGCTTCCCTCTTTGAACGCCTGGCCATTCTTCACTGGCGGAAGATGTAAGGTAGACTGTACCTTCAGCCCGGGTCCAAATGAGTCCTTCTTCTTACTCCTTGCTAAGTCTTCAGATGATCAGATCATTGAGGGGTTGTTAGGAAAGATTTCGTAATTGTAGGTAATTTTCCTTCCATGTGGCAACCCCTAAACTTTTTGCTGTTGTTTTTCACCTTGTTCTTGACTTTGCCAGAGAAGTGCAGCCTTCTGCCGCACTCCTCTGGGCTTTCGCTCCTTTTCTTACGGGGAAACTGACATCCCCTTAAGACAGTCAGTACCGGGGAACGCTGTTTCCCGTAGTTTCTTTTATCATGTTGCGGCTTTAGTGCAACATGACACAAGAGGGCACTGTAAGCTAAGTTACAGCTCTCTTGGGTCTCTAGCCTTCTACAGGCCCTAGATACTCTTTTAGGATGGTATTTTGATCGGTGCAAGTCATTCAGGGACTGGAATGGTGGCAGCGATCGATTTGTGTATTTTGAGCTCCTTTTGGCGTTCTGAGCGCGTTTTTCGCACTGAACCCAAAATGGTGGCCTAACTCCCAAAATGGCCAGACCACGAGGCTCCTTTGTCTTGTCCACTGACCGTCTTGCTCCCTTCACCTTCCCCAGGTCGAGCTGACCCGGGGCCTTCCTTATTTGGGCATGTACTTTCCCGCGAAACACGGATGCTTTTGCGGGCTTCTACATGTCGTTTGTGTGCCTCCAGGGTGTGGGCTGGGATGTCTGGTCCCAATACACATCCTGGGTGCCAGAGAGTCTAGGGTGGTGTGAATGCCTGGGACCACCGTGGTCCGTGATTGGTCCACGTATGGTATGTGTGTTGATGAGCGGATCTCCCATTGGCTCCCCTCCGTTTTGGCGCGAAGGGAACCGTGGATAAGAGGGAGCTGGAAACACCACTACCATGTCGATCTCCTGAGTTCTCACGAACGAAGGAATACAGGAGCCAAGTATCCTGCAACCACGAGGCTGGACCGAGGAATCGCTGGTGACCCGCTGAAGGAATCCTCCTTTGCACTGCTGTCGTCCTGTGAAACCCTTTCCTCCTTTGATCGAACCAGAAGGCCTGTACTGGTGCTTCGACCTTTGGAATAGCAGGAACAGCTATTCCCGGCGACTTCATCATCTCCTGCCAAGTAAGCCTTCGGAAGTGTCTCTGGGCCATCCAGTTGACTGACCAGCTTACAAGGGAGTCCTGCTCTGTAACCGCCGCCAGGTTGTGTTGTATCTCGAGTCCTTGTCACTCTCCCACGCTTCGTACACTTGGCGTTCCCAAGTCTGAAGGGAGGAGTGTACATTTGGCTCGGATACACACGGCCGCTCCGTTGCCCTGCTGTGGTGACAAAACTGTGCTGGTTTCTTCGATTGGGACGTCTTTTTGCTCTACACGACGACGAGGCATTTCCCGACTCTTCTGAACCTGCCAGCTGCTGAAACTAACGTGGAGAAGCCTGGGTCTGCTTGCATCGGGGACCGGTGAGTAGTATAGCTAGGATCTGGTCGCCCTCCTGCAGTAGCCCATTGCTTTTCCCCGCTGTGTAAAAACAGCACCCTTTTGTCCGTACTCGCGCTCTGCTTCTTCTCGCTGTGGAGGCTGCGCTTGAGTCGTGGAACCTGTTCTTCTTCTGTTGTGCACTAACCCGAACTGCCTGACTTCCTCCGAAGAGCTTCTCCTTTTGCCCGTTGGCACCAGCGTGTGCAGGTACTTTGAGCACAAGGCTCCACTCTTCGCAGGGCTCGGACTTCCATCTAGTTAGGTGCCTCTGAAGGCGAACTGAGTCTAAAGCGTTATCGCACTGCCTGTTTTCCTTCCCTTGCAGGTGTACTACACATTTCGTGCCTCTAATGCTTAAGACTGTCGTATTTGTATATATATTGTGGTGATATAGTATGTGTTGGCTTAATATTGTGATATTGTGATTTTCTCGCTACGGTCATTATCTTAAAGGCCTTAAAATAAATGTGTATAGATTTTTGATATAACAACTGTTTGGAGTAGTTTGTAAGCGCTCTTGCTTTGTGTGCTCATTGCGGGCTTTCAGTCACCCTCACCCCTCTTGAGACCTAGTCTTGACCGCCGCGATCGCTACCTTGATTGGTCTGGCTCGTCCAGAGGTTACCCTGTTCCAAGTAATTAGGTTGGCCTTCTGAACTTCTGCGCCACCAGGACAGAGTTCAGAAATCCGTCTTAACAAATTGGTGTACAGCGGTGGGATACGACTGAAGGTATCCAGTGTTGCGCTCGAACTAAGGCATTTCAGGTTATTCCAACCAGTACACGTAGTGAATTGTTGTAGTATAACTTTAAAAAAGGCCATAGTCCTATCAAACAGTATGGAAACAAATACCTTGTTAACATTAAATGCTTCCAAATCAGAAACATTGAAGAAGATGTGTGCGGAGAGAGGTGTTTCCTCTCAAGGCACGAAATTGGAAATGATCCAAAGAATCGTGGCGTGGCAAGAAGCGCAGCTTGACGCTATAACTTCTGAGGACAGTGCGGAAGGTGGTGGGGCTGCTCTCACTGGTAGAACCGACGGTTCTGCCGCCGCACTGATCCATCGCGACCACGAGGACAGGGAGGACGAGATGTCTAATGTTTCCTCTGCCAGTGCTGATGGGGAGGCTATGCTTGAATTCAAGAAGCAAGAGCTGCGGTTTAGGCAGCAGGAGCTTGAATTCAGCATAGCCAAACTAAAAATCGAACAGGCAGAAAAACAGAAAGACAGGGATCACCAGTTGGAACTGGCCAAGCTTCAGGTTGCAAATGGGTCCAAGGGTCCTGGACATGGGTCTGGGGCTTCCTCTCATCCACGGTTTCCGAAAGATCTGCTCAGTGTGTATGAAGAAAGGAATGACATTATGGACTGGCTGAATGCGTTTGAGTATGCATGCGAGGTTCAAGAAGTTGACAATGCTGATAAGATTGCGTGGTTGCTAAGTAGACTGCCCCATTCTGGCTGTAGTGCCATTATGGAAATGTTGAAGGCTGAGCGAGCTGATCTCGCAATGTTAAAGCAAACTCTCATTTTAAAGTTTGGGAAGACTCCGGCCCAATATTTAAAGCGTTTTCGAGAGTATAAGAAAAAGGAAGGTGGTACTTGGGTATCTTATGTCGCTGAATCTTTGAAAAACTTAACTGGCTGGGTCGAAGGTTATAAGGTCTCTACCTTCGAAGGCATGATAAATCTTGTCATGCTGGAACACATTTTTGCTTCTTCTTCCCCGGAGCTTAAGCAGCATTTGGACGATTCGAAGGAGATAGATCCTAAGAAGCTGGCCATTGCAGCAGACTTATGGGTGTCACATCGAGTGTCCCATAAGGACAAAACTCATCTTGGTAAGCAGGAGGAAGGGAAAAAGTCCAAAGATATGGAGGGTGGGGAATCTGCTAAATCTTCTTCCCATAAGGGCCACAAAAAGAAAAACAAGGGTAAGACACAAGAGAACTCACAGGGTAGTGGAGGTCAGCCTCCGAAACAGAACTCTGGTTACAATAAGCCTCCCTACGTAAACAGACCCACTGGGGCTTGTTTTTCTTGTGGAGCAACTGACCATGTGAAGGGGGATCCCCGGTGTAAGGTTAGACCTTTGGGGGTCCACTCCGCTAATCTGGCCTTCTCCTCCTACGAGGAAGAAGAGATTACAGGAGCATCCTTCTCCTCAGACTCATTTCCCAGCGGAATAGAGGCTGAGGTAGTTTTAGTGTCCCTGGGTTCCTGGGAGCCTAAAGTCGCAGAGGCTTATGCTAGGATTCCGGATAATACCAAGCACTACTTTAAAGACAGTGTGCTGATCAATGGAGTGGATACTCCAGCTCTTAGGGATAGTGGGTGCAGTCGCACTGTAGTGGATTCTACCTTGGTAGACTCAGAGGAAGTTGCCAGAGCTACTCTGATGCCCACTAAGTTGGCTGACGGCCCCCTCCGTATGTTTCCCGTAATACCTGTAAATCTTACTTTAAATGGTACAGCAGTCAGGATTCCAGTGAGCATTCAGAGAAACGTCCCGGGAAAGGTCTTGTTGGGTAATGATCTCAGAGCTTTAGGGCTCGTAGGAGACACTGCCGAAAGACCCTACACACGGTCTCAAGCACGGGCAGCATTGGCCAAGTCCAATACGCCGCCCCAGCCGAAGGGGAAACCCAAGGCGAAAGGAGTCTACAAGTCACGACGAGGGAAAGTGAATATTCCCCCGAGCTCGCCTACCACTGCGGTGGAGGAAGTTGGTCAATCGCCCGGGCCTGACGAGGAGGTGGCGATGCCTGAAGTATTCGACCCCAACGATCATCCTGAACTAAAAGACTTGTTAGTTGAAGGAGGTCCTGATAGGGACGAATTCAGTAAAGGCCAACGTGAGTGCCCATCTCTGGAAGGCCTAAGGAGACAGGCCTGCTCCCAGCTTGAGGGTGAACCTCCTGGGAAGCATAGGATTTATTGGGAAGGTGGACTCCTGTATAGTGAGCCCACAGAGTCTACAGAAGGAGAGCATAGGAGGTTGGTGGTTCCCCTTGCTGTTAGGCCCTTCCTCCTGCAGTTGGCGCATGAAGTTCCCCTTGCTGGTCACCTTGGTATGAAGAGGACCAAGCAAAGGTTATCCATGCACTTCTACTGGCCCAAGATGGGGGTGCAAGTAGAAAGTCACTGCAGGAGTTGTGCCTCCTGCCAGTTGTCTGGTAAGGTTGGCGCGACAATCCAAGCTCCGTTGGTACCGCTCCCAGTTGTGGGGGTACCATTTGAAAGGGTAGGGATCGACATCGTTGGTCCCCTTGACCCGCAAACATCCTCGGGCAATAAGTTTATCCTGGTGCTGGTCGACCATGCAACCCGGTATCCTGAGGCCATCCCATTGAAAACTGTAACTGCCAAGTCAGTTGCAGAAGCTTTACTCGGCATATTTACTAGGGTTGGCTTCCCTAAAGAAGTTGTGTCGGATCATGGCAGCAACTTTATGTCGAAGTATAGGCAGGCTATGTGGAAAGAATGTGGGGTCACCTACAGGTTCTCTTCTGCATACCGCCCCCAGACCAATGGTCTGGGGGGGCGTTTCAACAGGACGTTAAAGAGCATGATTGGGGCTCGGGAGGAGCCTCAGAGAAGACAATGGGATCTTCTTGTTTCATGCTTACTGTTTGCCTACCGAGAGGTACCACAGGAGGGTGTTGGCTTCAGCCCCTTCGAACTTCTGTTCGGTCATCCCGTACGGGGACCCTTAGCCATAGTCAAAGAGGGATGGGAGATGCCCACTCCCCCTGTTACTACCAATGTAGTTGATTATGTGCTAGGGCTCAGAAAACGGATGGTACTTCTGATGGGCTTGGCTAGTGATAAATTGAAGGCAGGGCAAGCGCTGGTGAAACATTGGTACGACCAGAAAGCTTCCCTCATCAACTTTACACTTGGTCAGCAAGTCCTGATCATGAATCTCATAAGGCTTCGAGCTTTACAGGACAAATGGTCAGGCCCTTACCCAGTGGTGGAGCCCCTGGGTGAGGTTAACTATTCAGTGGACCTTGGAAGGCCTGGACAGGCTCCAAAAGTGTTTCACGTGAATAGGCTGAAGGCTTTCGTCCCAAGCGGCGAAATCGCAGCACTGCTATTTGCTTCAGACGTTGAGGAAGAGGAGTCTGAACCTCTCCCCGACCTGTTCCAAAGCAGTCCTTCAGAAAGCTCTTTTGAGGGTGTCCGAGTGGCCCCTCACCAAAATGGACAAGGCTCAGTGGTTTACCTTGGACATGAAGTAGGTGGAGGGAGGAGACAGCCTCTACCCAGTCAGGTACAAGCAGTACAAGACTGGCCTACCCCCACTACGCAAACCCAAGTGAGAGCCTTCTTAGGACTCACGGGGTATTACCGCAATTTTGTGGCAGACTATGGCACCATAGCTGCTCCTCTGACTGCCCTCACAACTCCGAAGAAACCCAAGAAGGTAACGGACCGACGAGTGTGAGAAGGCCTTCAATGGCTTAAAAGACTCCTTGTGCCAGGTCCCTATCCTTAGGGCCCCTGATTATCAAAGACCTTTTATCGTGCAGACGGACGCCTCTGACACTGGGATAGGAGCTGTACTATCACAAGTAGATGAGAAGGGTAAGGAACACCCTATCGGTTTTATTAGTCGCCAGCTTAAGGACAGAGAGCTCAGATGGTCCACGGTAGAGAAAGAATGTTTCTCTGTTGTGTGGGCCCTAAGGAAGCTGAGGCCCTACCTCTATGGGACCCACTTCACTGTGCAAACTGACCATAAGCCGTTAAAGTGGCTAATGAACATGAAGGGGGAGAATCCAAAGTTGCTTAGGTGGTCCATAAGTCTACAAGGCTTCGACTTCACTATTGAGCATAGGCCAGGTGTCCAACATAGCAATGCTGATGGGTTGTCCAGAATGTTTAACCGACCTGAACAAGAGACTCATCCAGGGGTGGATTAGTTCCCCCTGTTCATAGTCTGGGAGGGGCGAGTGTTAGGAAAGATTTCGTAATTGTAGGTAATTTTCCTTCCATGTGGCAACCCCTAAACTTTTTGCTGTTGTTTTTCACCTTGTTCTTGACTTTGCCAGAGAAGTGCAGCCTTCTGCCGCACTCCTCTGGGCTTTCGCTCCTTTTCTTACGGGGAAACTGACATGCCCTTAAGACAGTCAGTACCGGGGAACGATGTTTCCCGTAGTTTCTTTTATCATGTTGCGGCTTTAGTGCAACATGACACAAGAGGGCACTGTAAGCTAAGTTACAGCTCTCTTGGGTCTCTAGCCTTCTCCAGGCCCTAGATACTCTTTTAGGATGGTATTTTGATCGGTGCAAGTCATTCAGGGACTGGAATGGTGGCAGCGATCGATTTGTGTATTTTGAGCTCCTTTTGGCATTCTGAGCGCGTTTTTCACACTGAACCCAAAATGGTGGCCTGGCTCCCAAAATGGCCAGACCACGAGGCTCCTTTGTCTTGTCCACTGACCGTCTTGCTCCCTTCACCTTCCCCAGGTCGAGCTGACCCGGGGCCTTCCTTATTTGGGCATGTACTTTCCCGCGAAACACGGATGCTTTCGCGGGCTTCTACATGTCGTTTGTGTGCCTCCAGGATGTGGGCTGGGATGTCTGGTCCCAATACACATCCTGGGTGCCAGAGAGTCTAGGGTGGTGTGAATGCCTGGGACCACCGTGGTCCGTGATTGGTCCACGTATGGTATGTGTGTTGATGAGCGGATCTCCCATTGGCTCCCCTCCATTTTGGCGCGAAGGGAACCGTGGATAAGAGGGAGCTGGAAACACCACTACCATGTCGATCTCCTGAGTTCTCACGAACGAAGGAATACAGGAGCCAAGTATCCTGCAACCACGAGGCTGGACCGAGGAATCGCTGGTGACCCGCTGAAGGAATCCTCCTTTGCACTGCTGTCGTCCTGTGAAACCCTTTCCTCCTTTGATCGAACCAGAAGGCCTGTACTGGTGCTTCGACCTTTGGAATAGCAGGAACAGCTATTCCCGGCGACTTCATCATCTCCTGCCAAGTAAGCCTTCGGAAGTGTCTCTGGGCCATCCAGTTGACTGACCAGCTTACAAGGGAGTCCTGCTCTGTAACCGCCGCCAGGTTGTGTTGTATCTCGAGTCCTTGTCACTCTCCCACGCTTCGTACACTTGGCGTTCCCAAGTCTGAAGGGAGGAGTGTACATTTGGCTCGGATACACACGGCCGCTCCGTTGCCCTGCTGTGGTGACAAAACTGTGCAGGTTTCTTCGATTGGGACGTCTTTTTGCTCTACACGACGACGAGGCATTTCCCGACTCTTCTGAACCTGCCAGCTGCTGAAACTAACGTGGAGAAGCCTGGGTCTGCTTGCATCGGGGACCAGTGAGTAGTATAGCTAGGATCTGGTCGCCCTCCTGCAGTAGCCCATTGCTTTTCCCCGCTGTGTAAAAACAGCACCCTTTTGTCCGTACTCGCGCTCTGCTTCTGCTCGCTGTGGAGGCTGCGCTTGAGTCGCGGAACCTGTTCTTCTTCTGTTGTGCACTAACCCGAACTGCCTGACTTCCTCCGAAGAGCTTCTCCTTTTGCCCGTTGGCACCAGCATGTGCAGGTACTTTGAGCACAAGGCTCCACTCTTCGCGGGGCTCGGACTTCCATCTAGTTAGGTGCCTCTGAAGGCGAACTGAGTCTAAAGCGTTATCGCACTGCCTGTTTTCCTTCCCTTGCAGGTGGACTACACATTTCGTGCCTCTAATGCTTAAGACTGTCGTATTTGTATATATATTGTGGTGATATAGTATGTGTTGGCTTAATATTGTGATATTGTGATTTTCTCGCTACGGTCATTATTTTAAAGGCCTTAAAATAAATGTGTATATATTTTTGATATAACAACTGTTTGGAGTAGTTTGTAAGCGCTCTTGCTTTGTGTGCTCATTGCGGGCTTTCAGTCACCCTCACCCCTCTTGAGACCTAGTCTTGACCGCCGCGATCGCTACCTTGATTGGTCTGGCTCGTCCAGAGGTTACCCTGT
Organism: Ambystoma mexicanum; assembly: GCF_040938575.1. NCBI lineage: Eukaryota > Metazoa > Chordata > Amphibia > Caudata > Ambystomatidae > Ambystoma > Ambystoma mexicanum. The sequence continues at coordinate 648,134,791 of NC_090922.1, read as the reverse complement.
TCCAAGTAAGTAGGTTGGCCTTCTGAACTTCTGCGCCACCAGGACAGAGTTCAGAAATCCGTCTTAACAGGGGTTCAGCACTCTTTTAAAGCCAAATGGGCTCCAGCGATTGGTGTAGGCTAAGCCCACCTTAATGAACCAATCCTGGGTCCCCACCGACAATCATCAGTGATGCTTCAGGTTACAACCAGGGCGCTTGGCAACAGACAGGGAAAGAATGACAATATATACTTCTAAGCCCCACCCATCTTTCTGTCTGCTGTACATCAAAGTGTCTCCCTAATTAACTGAGACCTATGCGGTGCTTGATCACAACATGTCCGCCTTTGAAGTAGGGGGTTGCAGGAAGACTTTCCTCTCCTACAATTCACATACTTCCCTGCTCTGAAAGGATGCAACATGAACTCAGAAAGGAAAATATAGACTTCAGTTTGTAAAACTGAATAGAATTAGACCAGACAAATTGCTATCACCCCGGTTGAAAAATATCTTATATTGTAATTTGCTCTTTAGGGCATGTTTTGTCACAGATTCTTAGACATAAAAGGTGTTCATCTTTTATACTTAGCCTGCAACAATACAGGAAAATATTTTCTTCTGACGAATGTTTATATGCAATGTGCACTTATTTCAGTTGGAAAAGACAAACTGAAAGAAATGTGCATAGATACTTCCAGATCCTGTCATGACACTTCCCATTGCGTACGTCATAGTTCCCCATTTTCTTTTGTTTTAAGGACTTGATTCCTGAGTATAGCATTATCTAATATTTGATCAGGAATGGTAAGTTGCATATGTTTGTTTATTGGCGAGGAGTGGCCAGGATAAGTGAAAAGTGAGCAGCATTTTTTTGGGTGGTGTGAATAGTTGTGAGATGGAGTTCGCGCAGTTCAGATTTCCTCTTGACTTGTGTCCTGCATGAGCCGACATGAACCATTTTATACATTTCTATGTGAGCTGCAAAGAAGTTTCGAAACTCGACCACATCGACTTTGCAACTGGATAGAGAATGCAATGCATCTGATTTACAAAGGCAGTCCTTTTGCATTTGTGAAGCCTCCTACTTTAAATGGCAATGAATATGCAACAATATTCTGTACATTTGGGGGGTAATTCATAGATTTAAGCGCAGAGAGAGGGCATGCGCCAGTGTGTGCCAGCCGTGTGCGCTAAACACCATTCTGGCGCACCGCGTATTCATGGAATTTCCAAGCCATTTTGAGCGCTGGCGCAGAGAACATCCCGCAGCGCCAGTTACACCCCCCAGAACGCTTCTTGCGCAAGGAAAAGGCATTGAAATCCACAATGCAGCGCAAAGGTCTGCGCTAACCCTGCACCAGTTTACAGGGCCGGTACACTGTAATCGTGTGAAAATACTACGCATACCCCACTTACGGCAGCCAAAAGTGTGAAAATGTACTGGCGCCCCCTCGGAATACGCGTACCCCGCTCGCGCCAGGTGAAAAGCGCAGAAAAAGCACCCCCTGTGGCATGGGCTGCCTGTGGGGCATTGCCAGGGTGGATGGGCTGCCTGTGGGGCATGGGGAGGATGAGTGGGCTGCCTGTGGGACATGGCCATGGTGGATGGGCTGCCTGCGTGTATTTCGGGGGTGCGCAGGAAGTATCACATGCGATAGGCCTTGTGCGAGCAGGGTACGTGTATTTCTGGGGTGCGCAGGAAGTATCACACGTGATAGGCCTTGGGTGAGCGGGGTACGTGTATTTCGGGGGTGCACGGGAAGTTTTACACGCGATAGACCTTAGGCGAGCGGGGTACGTGTATTTCTGGGGTGCGGGGGAAGTTTTACACACAATAGGGCTTGGGCGAGTGGGGTATGTGTATTTCGGGGGTTCGCGGGACGTTTTACACGCGATAGGCCTTGTGCGAGCGGGGTACGTGTATTTCGGGGGTGCGCGTGAAGTATCACACGCGATAGGCCTTGTGCGAGTGGGGTATGTGTATTTCGGGGGTGCGCAGGAAGTATCACACGCGATAGGCCTTGAGCAAGCGGGGTACGTGTATTTCAGGGGTGCACGGGAATTGTTACACGCGATAGGGCTTGGGCGTTTTCAGTACGTGTATTCTGAGGGGTGCGAGACGGGTACGTTTATTCTGAGGGGTGCACAGGGAGTTTCACAAGCGATTTGGCAGTGTGGGCCATCCCTGGTGTGTCCCTACCCCCCTCTCCATGCCCCGCAGGCAGCCCATTACCCCTGGGCATGATGAGAATGTCAAAGTATTCGTTAAGAGCCGAATAGCAAGAAACTATTCGGCCGGAGCCGAATAGCTTTTTTTCAGCCGGAATTTGGCCAAAAACGTATTCGAAGCCGAAGTTTGGTACACCCCTAATTGTAAGCAACTCTTAAGCCCTGCAAACCAAATAATCATTTATGGCAAATTCAAGCACTTGTTCCCACACTTTCCTTACTGATGAGTCTCTCAGTGTGGCGACAATAGGGGGATCGCCATGTTCGAGCTGTGGATATATTTGGGTCAAATATTCTACAAAGGCAATGTAATATACTCCAGGGGATCGTCCTTGGAATCTACTGGGTCTTCTTACAGTATGGACAAATTGGTTTGAAAAAGTGTCCGGGTGGTGGGCAGCTGGTGACATGAATAATCATCAACAATTACATCGGCTTTCGCGTTCAAAGTGTGTAGAGGCTAAAATAATAGACAGTACTGGGCTTCATTACGGGTCCAGAGGTAGCTGTGCCATTAAAACTGGCAGGTAGCTGCCAGACCCGTAATGAATTACCAGCGCCTGACTTCCCAGTGCCACCGGGCCATTCCAGGTTCGGTGGCCAGGAAGTCAGGCGCCGGTATTTTTTTAGTCCCCATTCCCATTGTGACACGGGAGCACTGGCACTGTTAACAATGGTGCCGGTGCTCCCATGAGAACTGTGTGACTGGGTGCCATCCCACCGGGCAGGTCTGACCCTGGTGGGTGGGATGGCAACCACCCGCAGAGTTGTACAGTGCCGGTCTGGTAACAACGGTGCTGGTAGGCTTACCGGCACCATTGTTACTGGACCGGCACAGTTATAATGAGGCCTAGTGTAACCTTACTCAAAATCGATGAGCAGTCCAGTCTCTAACTCTGCTGCCCTTGAGCGAGTGCCCATTTGGTGTCCTCCACTCAACAGTATAAGTTCAGAATCGGCTTGTAGCTCCTCTAGCTGCTGAACGCTGGCCCTGTTGAACTCGTTGCCAGGTGAGGCCGTTGCTTTGTAGGGCTTGATGGTAGAAAGGTGGTTCCAGACCACCTTCCCCTCTAGCTCGACAGCACGGTCTGCCACCTTTTCTACATTGTGAGGACCTGTAAATCGTGGTGCATTCCAGCGCCTAATGAAGTTCTTTAGCAGCACGATGCCCCCTACATTCACAGGATTTTTTTAGCCCAAAGTCTTGTGCTGCATCGTTGCAGTTGCTCTCTCCGCTATTTTATGAGCCCCCCAGTGTCACTTCATCTGGTGAGAGATTAAAGAGGCACAAGCAGTCAAGGAAGTAATGTACTCATACATCTCTTGTCCTAACATATCTGCACTATTCTCACAGCCTTTCAGTGCACTTTTGGGAGGAGCCAATGGGAGATGCATGTGCTGTCATGTCACCACCTCTTTGGGGGTTAAATGGGGGTCAAACCTAGGCTTATTGTGCAATGCAAACAAAGCTAGAGGTAAGCAGTGCAGCCAATTTTTCTTTGTGCTCTGCTGTGTTTTGGCTATGGCCTCCTTCAGTGGACCCCATTTTCTTGTGGCTAGTATGCACAGGTGAATTTGTGTTTAATGCCCAGCAGCGTGGTGATGTGCTGGAACATCTCATTGGCGAATTGAGAGTCATTGTCAGACAACAGGACCTCACACGTGCCCCATCTTGGGAGACTCCCCTGACCAAAAATGTGGCCACTCTAAGTGCGTCAGCATGTGAACAGGGACCTGCCTCTATCCACCTGAGGAATGGGCACACAACCAGTATCATGTAATGGTAGCCTTGGCACATTTGGATCATGTCAATGTAGTCGACATGTAAATGATGGAATGGGCCTACTGTCTGGGGTGTGGCTCCTCTTGTGGAAACAGAGAGATTGACATGAGGCCGGGAAGCCCAAATGGAAACACACCAACACAGGTTACAAAGGACCATATAAAGCGCTTTATTTCAAAGTTACAAAGTTACCAAGTTATCAAAGTCAATTGACATGCGAATAGCTATTCGGCCCTCTGACTAACACACGAACCTTCAACGTTAGGTTCGCACTGAAAGTGGGAGAGACCGATCATCGGGATGCTTGGGTTTTTATACAGTTTGTACCACATTGGCCAGCCCTCTTGCGAGTTAACCATTCTTGGAACCATGGCTAGGGTTCGTAGCCAGGTCAAACACACAATTTACATACATTAGATCAGTTCCGCTGATTCAGTTACATATTTACACAAAGGTTGAACAGAGGACAGGGTCTTAGTTCATGACCCTAACACGTAGCCTGCGGACATATTATTCATTCACGTGTGCGGAGGTCACCATGGCCGAAGTCTTACTCGAAATGTCATTCGGCCTCCATTTTGTGATTCGGGGTGACTTCCACACTGCAAGAATACCTAAAATGGCGGCTAGATCCAAAATGGCGGCTTACACAATACATTAAGGTCAAGACCTTGCCGCGGAACCTATGTACATAGTGTTCTTTAGACAGCTTGGCGTAGGCCAACATACATTTAAACAATGCGATTGGGGTCACAATATTATATCGATTTCCACAGACCCTCCTTTTGGCCTATGCCAAGTGCTAAAACATTTTTCTAATACTTTCGAAAACACTCGAAGGTATTATCATTCATAGGTTCCGCATCATTGTCTGAAATATCAATAGCCATAAGGTCGTTCGTAAGAACTTCTTGCAACATGAACTCTTTAGATGCTGTCTTCGGAGTGTATATCTTTCGCCCTATTGCTCTCATTACCTGGGCACAACATTCCCCCATCATTCCGCATATACTCGGGAGGCATTGAAAACAACAGCAAAGAAATAACAAAGTCCCTAAAATACCTAAAATGACAGAAAGCACCTTCCACCCCCAAGATCGTAGAGAATCCCAAAACCAAGTACTAAGGCTCCAGTCTCCTACAGGGATATGGACTTCAGAACTAAGAGTGTGTAAATTCTGAATTGCTTTAAATATTGTTGGTGAAGAATCTGGTACGAAAACGCAACAAGCGGACCCCACTAATTTACATACTCCACCTCGTTCAGCTAAAATGACATCTAATGCCATTCGATTTTGCAGTGCTACCAATCTTATCGCCTTTTGCTCTAAGGTCATATTGTAAAGTATGTCCGTGGTCCGGTTGATCGTTTTCTCCAATACCCTCGCTAATCCCCTAATGTTTTCTGAATTTGCTATTTGTCCCCAAAAGGGGACTACTGATTTGGCTATATCCCCGAACACTTGTCCGGGGGTATCTCCATCACTATCTCGTCGCGGGCGAGCCTTGGATACCTCTAAGGTACTGGCTATAAATACACCTGGTAACAATATCCCTAAATAACAAGTCCCCTGCCAATCCTTGGGCAACCAGGGAAAAGCTAAACTACCACAAACAAAATAAACGGGTCCCCCTACATACAAAGGCCTATTTTCCCCAGTCAAATTTACAATATGTATACAAGGCTCAAAATCTCCCATTGGCCTAGTGCCATTTCTTTGTACACAGAAAGGGACAGAATCAGGATTGTGATTTACAGAATAAGAAGGAGGCATGGCATCCTTATTGCCTATCGGAGCCATCTTGAAAGAAACTAGATTTTGGAAAGGAAAGGAAAGTTTATCAGACGGCCTAATAGAAGCGATATTAGGTCTACTCCTATTTGCGAAAAGCGAGCATCCCAGGGGAGTCAATTCACGTCTCTCAAATTCATTCAAATTAGTGCCATCGAAGTTCCCTGAGATGCTATCATTCCATCGGCCAAAGAAGAGTGCTCTAAGAGAGGCATAGCAGGAAGTCGTTAGAGGTAAGGGATGTATATACCATCCCAGTCCCTTGTTCCCATGCTGTGGTAAGTGAGTGCAAATCCAACAATTACTCCTATTAAGAATAGCATGTGTAGCATTCATTACTATCATCAAAGTGTTATTATGATATTTCTGTCTATGCCGAGAGTCCCTAGGGGACAGAGTGTGAAGGTGTACAGAGGGAGTCAAAACAGTTGGTACAATTTCGGTCGGTAACAGAGGCTTCAAAGGATAAATCTCTTCAAAGTACCAAAGTCCCACGGCAGCAGTTGCAAAACTAACAGTAATCAAAACAAGAACACAACAGTACGTTTTCAGGGCCCAGGCACATTGTCCATTGTTCGAACTGGTCACCTCCTTATCTAATAGTTCAATACGAGGAGCAGCGGTGAAGGCGGCAGGCATCATGGCTATCCCGATCGACGGCCCCAATGTTCGTTGCTGGCGGCACTTCGGCCGCGCGACTTCTTAGTCCTTCCCAACCCTAGCCAACAGAACCCCCCCTTTTCTTTGTTCCAAAAAAAGGGAAGACAATAGTATTTCAATCACTCCTTTTTCCTTTCAAATGCACTATACTCGTGCAGCGCGTGGTCGAAGGTTGTACCTGATGGTACCCAAGTTTGAATCCAAAAGCAAAGTATCGTCGCTCCCTGAGGGGAGCGTCACGTCGGTGGCGACGGAAGTCGCAGAACTCGAAACGAGGTTTTCCGGAAGTGATTGATCAAGGGAGTGCGGAGACAAAATGGACGGCTCCCCGAGCTCCTCAGGCTCAGAGAACTTCTCCGACGCACTCACAACGCTGCCTGCTACTCCGAGATCAGAGAGTGTAGCATCAGCAAGGGGTTCTGTTTCTTCTGTAACGTGTGGCGTCGGGTGAGGGATCTTCTTGATGTGTGTTGCATGTATCCAGTTCTTCTTTCCTGCCACCCGCACTGCCGTCCTGGTGACCAATAAAACCTGGTAGGGTCCCCGCCAGCGAGGCGCGAGACAGGAAGACCTTTCGTAGGCCTTTACCAGGATCCAGCTGCCGGGCAATATATCGTGTCCTGGGCCCGTAAACCGTACAGGTAAGGCGGCATTCACCTGGTGGTAGATGAAATACAGGTTTTTAGTCAATTGATTACAATAATCTACAAGCAATACATTCTCCACATCCCTCAGGGCTTTAGGTTTAGGAAGGCCCCAAATATTAGCAGGCCTTCCCATTACTACCTCAAATGGAGAAAGCCCAGTTCTAGTCTGGGGTGTGGTGCGCATAGCTAACAATACAATAGGTAAAGCATCTGGCCATTTCAATTTAGTCTCAGCACATGTTTTTGCAAGTTTGTTTTTCAGAATACCGTTGTGTCTTTCTACCAACCCCGCACTTTGAGGGTGCCTAGCTGAATGAAAACGTTTCTCAATCCCTAAGGCAACACATATTTGCAATATTACAGCTGCGATGAAATGTGGGCCGTTATCCGACCAGATTATCCTCGGGAGCCCAAATCAAGGAAAATATTCTTTCACCAAGATCTTTGCGGTGGTCATGGCGGTAGCATCTTTGGCAGGGAAAGCCTCGACCCACTTGCTAAAAGCACAAATGATAACAAGAACATATTTCAAGTTATTACAACGTTCCATTTTCAATGAAATCAAGGTGAATGGTTTCAAAGGGGACAGAGGGGGGCCCGAAACTTCCCCTTGGAGTCACTGTCCCTTTACCCGCATTGTGTTGTAGGCAAATCATACAACTACTGACATGCCTTTTTGCAGTTTCCAAAATTTTATCATTCACCCAAACCTGCTGTAATATCTTCGCAATTTGCTGGGCACACACATGTGTTGGACCGTGTGCCATTGTGACCATTGCTAATACATAAGAATCAGGAAGCAACCATTTCCCGTCATCCAATTTCCCCATGCCTTCAGCCCATTTCCTAGATTCTTCAACAGAGGCATCAGTCTGAATATCTCGCACAGACCCAATGCCTTCATCTATTATACAACCATCTCTCACTTCCCTTGCGGTATACATGTCTGTGCTAAGGTCTGTAGCTGTTTGTCTAGCTATCGAGTCTGCAAAAGCATTTCCTTTGCCCACATCATCTATGACCTTGCGATGAGCTGCACATTTCATAATCGCTAGTTGTTTAGGGAGTGAGAGTGCTGAAAGTAACTGTACTATTAAGGGACCATGCTGAATCTTGGTCCCATGTGAGGTCAGAAACCCTCTTTCCGACCACAATTTTCCGAAGTTGTGAGCCACCCCAAAGGCGTACTGACTATCCGTATAAATATTAACTCTATGCCCTTGGGAGAGCTCACAAGCACGAGTCAACGCTATAATCTCTGCGGCCTGCGCAGAGTTATGCGGAATCCTTTTAGTTTCTACAATCTTGTTCAAAGTAGTAACTGCATAAGCAGCTGTAGATGTGCCATTCGGAAGTTTAAAGCAGGAGCCATCACAAAACAGCTCCCCTTCCGCATTCTCCAAAGGAGTATCTAAGAGGTCTATTCTGCCCTTTGTTTCTTGTTCGGTGGCGTACAGGCAGTCATGTGATCCATCATCGCCGCAAGCAGAAGTTTGCGGGAGAGGCAAAAGTTCAGCCGGATTGAGAACACAACACCTTTTAATTTGGATATGAGGAGCAAATAGAACTAATTCATACCTGGTCAACCGGGCAGAAGTAAGGTGTTGTGTTTGAGTTTTATTCAATAGAATATCAACAGAGTGAGGTACCATCAAAATCAAATCGTGGCCTAGGACCATCCCCTCACTCTGTTTTACAGACGCGGCAGCAGCAGCAACAGCGCGCAGACATCGCGGCAAAGCGCATGCGACAGGATCGAGGGCGGAGGAATAATAGCCGCACGGCCTATTCTTCCCTCCATGTTCCTGCGTTAACACAGACAAAGCACATCCATTACATTCATGCACAAACAACACAAAGGCCTTATCGTAATTTGGTGTACCCAGAACCGGTGCTGAACACAGCGCGGCTTTGAGAAGCTCAAATGATCGTTGATGTTCCGATTCCCATGGCAGTGGCAAAGAAATGCCCTTCCTCGTCAAAGCCAACATCGGTTTTACCACTAGGGCAAAATTCGGGATCCACAGTCTACAGTAGGACGCCATCCCTATCAGGGCTCTGACTTCCTTCTGTGTTTTTGGGACAGACATGCCAGAAATGTGTTTTATTCGTTCAGGTGTCAATCTTCTCCCCTCCTTTGACAGGAGGTAGCCTAAATAGGCAACCTCCTGGCAACAATATTGAAATTTCTTAAGTGAAGCTTTGTGTCCATGTTCAGCTAAATGAACAAGCAACAATATAGTGCCTTCTTTACAAGCTTTCTCAGAGTCTGCAGCTAGGAGCAAATCGTCTACATATTGAAGCAGCGTGCAAGTAGGTGGCAGTTCAAGGGTGTCGAGCTGCTCTTTTAAGGCTCTACTATAGATACTAGGACTTTCAGTATACCCTTGAGGTGCCCTTGTAAATGTAAATGAGCGTCCCCCCAAGGTGAACGCAAACAAATACCTGCTCTCCTTGTGTATCGGAATACTAAAGAAGGCGTTTTTCAAATCTACGACACTGAAGTGCGTAGCTGTAGCAGGGATCATTGTTAAGATTGTTGTTACATCCGGCACGATTGGAAATTGTGGGGCCACTACCCGGTTAATAGCACGAAGATCTATTATAAACCGGTACGGAATTGCATTGTCGCCTTTCTTATATACCGGTAAGATCGGACTATTACATAAGCTACCTGTAATCTCTTCGATCACTCCACGATGTACAAAATCGGAGACAATGCATTTCAGAGCGCGCTCGCCCTCAACTGAAATTTTATATTGCGGAATGCGCGGTAGTTTAACCCCATGTTTCAAGACTATCTTAACGGGCTCAACGTGCAATATTCCGACATCATTGTCGTCTATTGCCCACAAACATTCCGGGACAATACCGAACTCGGGAGGTAGAGGTCGGGTCAAGTACTGGGAGTTAAAAGGTTGCTGTGGTGAAACTATCAATCTTATTCCGTCAGGGGTACAATGGATCACTGCATTCAGTTTCTTCAACAAATTCAACCCCAGCAAGTTTTCTCCACAGTTTGAAGTAAGAAGAAAAGGGCACTGGTCTGTAAAAGGGCCCAAAGAAACGGATACCGGCGCAGAGACCGGACAAACAGTTGGTATACCAGAGAACCCTATAGAAACGTTTGTTTGCCCTTACAGGGGAATGTTTGGAACCCGAGAATGGTCAATGGAGCACTTCTGCGCTCCAGTGTCGATCAAGAACTGATGTTTCCTATTCCCCACCAATAATTCAACATAGGGGCCCTTCTGAATAACGGGAATAGGTAAAGGTTCCAAACGCTGCTTCGGGCAATCCTAGTAAGGCAGAACTTCATCAAAAGGAAGTTCCTCAGAAAGATAGACGGCGGAAGGGTGATCAAATATATTTCTCAAGTCCATACTCGAAGTCTGATTTTCCTGTGAAAAAGGTTGCTGGGGATCTCGTAGAAGCTGACCCCTATCAGGACCCCCTGCTCCAGGGCGGCCCCGTGGTCGCCTACCCATACCTCCGAATGTGCCTCCTGACCTCTGACGGAGGGCAGGGCACTGTGCTCGTCAGTGACCTTCCTGGCGGCAATAAGCACACTGATTAATATTTATAGAATTTAGAGGAGTATTTCCTCTTGGAATGTACTGACCTCTAGTTTGTGTCGTACCTCCTCTGGGGTGCCTGACAATTTGCTGCAACAATACCTTAGTCTTTAGGTCACCCCTTCTTTTTTCGATTTTCTCTTTTTCGTTATTAACCCGATTCTCATAATACTGAGCCATATGCAAAACCTCTGACTGAGATTTTGCCTGCCAAGCACTCTCTGAGGACATAATTTGTGACTGGATGTCGGGCAACAATCCACGCACAAATTTGTCCACAAACAACCTCTTCCCCGACTCTGTACCCAAATCCTGTCCACTGAAGTCGGAGAACACCTGTTCAAACCTATTAAAGAATTCAGTGGTACCTTCAGTTTTTCCTTGGACACAGGCCGTAAGCTTGTCCCAAATAATCCTTTTTTCTGGAATTATAGTTTTCAATTTGGCAACTATTCTATCAGGTAAAGTGAGTATTACCTGTGGTGGTTTCTCACCAGCTGGTCGTTCCCCATCTATTCTAGTTAGATTTACCCATGTATCCCCTAACCCCGGCACATCATCTACTGTCCGTACCTGCTTCCATACATCAACAGGTAAAAGCACTGGGAACAATAAATCCATGTCACTTAAGGTGAACACGGAAGACTGCAAAACGGATTCTATTTCTTTATAAAACCCTGTCGGGTTCTTCCTAATATCAGGGACTGATTGTCTGATCGTGTTCACTTCCTGTCGAGAGAACGGGACGTGAACAAACTGTGATACGTAGTGTGCTGGGATATCCACCGCGGGAGCACCAGTCGCCGCGTTGGCGGGGATTTCTACTTTTGGGACAAGGGTCGGAGGGACCTCTCTCATAGGCAACTGAGATATAGGGACCTCCGACCGCTTACTGAGCAATAAGGCCAAATCAAGCGCTAAAGCAGCTGTGGAAGTGTCAGGCGAAAAAGCTCTTTTACAAATACCTAATAACTCTGTGGGGCAACCAACCTTCTTTCTTATACATTCCTCCTGCAAGTGCTGTACCATCACTTGAATTACCTTGCTTTGCATTTCTACCGTATATTGATTGGGGTCACAATATTATATCGATTTCCACACTCTCAGAACTCTCAAGATGGGTCCTGCTGTAATCTATTTACACGTCAAACAATTACTTACAAATTCATCCACGTATTCTGCTAAATTAGGACAGTACCATGTTTCTCCAATGCGGCAGCAATAACCTATTTTCCTGTGTGTGTGGGATGGTGCCAGTGTGTCAGTGCAGTGCTCAATAATGCTAGTGGCATGACCACTTTTCCTGTGTTATTCTGCCACCATAGGGCATCTGTTGGCCACATTGTACATCGCCTTTTAAACCACAATTCCTTTTCTTCCCTGGGTGCAGCTCCCTACAGTTTCATAATCTGTGTTTCTGGCAGTGCGTTGTACCCTTCTTTTATTACCATGTTCTTGGTGCACTCTTGAGCTTGTGATGCTGCCAACATTTCTAATAGCTCTCCAAAATACGCTGCACATTTTGCTTCAAAGTCTGCTGCTTCGTTCCCCCTCGAGATAGGATCTCCCCCCTAGTGTGTACTTGGCATTTCACTATGGCTATCTGTGCTGGGTAATCAATTACTTCGATCAGTTTCGCAAGAAAAGTGTACTCTGTACTGGTGTCCCTTCTGCCCTTCTGAATCCTCTTCTAATCCATCGTGCCAGTCTTGTGTGTACTGTTGATGTCACATAAACTGAGTCAGAGTACACTGGCAGTTCCTTGGCTCTGCTGTGCTCTAATGATAGTATTAGGGCCACTAGATCTGCTGCTTGTGCTGAGTAATGGGATGGTAACCACGCACTGGCTACTAACTCACTTGTTCCATCTTCTTTCAACCTCACTGCTGTAGTTCCTGTATGTCTGACCCCATCTGTCTGGTCAATAGTTGATGACCCATCAATGTACAGCATGTTTCCCCCCATGAGTGCGTACTAATCTACCTTGCAAGTATCAATGAATGCCTGTATGTTTTCTGTGCAGTTGTGTATGTAGTCACCCTCTTGTATGACATCTGCTAGAAAAATTGTGGAGTTGACAAGTCAGCACCTCACTATCTTCAGTGAAGCGTTTTATAGTATCACTTTGTACCCTGATGATCTTTGTGCCATCAGTGTGCTCTTTGGCTTGTGCAGTATTGCGAAGAGGTCATGCTCCATGCAAAGAGTGGTAGTGCAACCCATGGTTATTGCTGCTGACCTTTCCATTGCGAAGGCGGCACAGCTGCCAAAGCTTGTTCGCACTGGTAATGTCCCCTCATTACTGGGTTAAGCTTGCCACTGTAGTAGGGTATTGACTTGTGTCCCATGCTTGTCTTCTGGGTCAGGACTGCTTTCATCACTACACCGTCAGTGTGTGTGAAAAGGAACAATTCCTTTTAGTAATCTGAGATCCGTAGCGCTGGTGCTGTGCATATTTCCTCCGTCAACATGTCAAATGCATCAGTCATCTCTGTTGTCCATGCCAGTGGCTTGTGTCCCTTCTGTGCTTCTTTTAGAGCACCCAGTAGAGGCCTTGTGAATGTACTGTAGTCAAAGACCCATGCTCTGCAGGAATTACACAACCCTAAGAACAGCTGCATTTCTCTCACTGTCTTGGGCTTGACTGTCTTGCGTATTGTCTCTGCCCTTTCTGGGGTAATTTGTCGGCCATTTTGGGATATTGGCTGTCCAATGTATAGCACCTCTTTCTGGCAGTACTATAGTTTGCCTGTGTCCACCTTGTATCCCTTATCAGCTAGCACTGTCAGCATATGCACTGAGTCCTCTCTACACTTATCTTCTGTCTGGCTGCAAATCAAAATCTCATGTATGTACTGTAAAATGGTGCTCTCGATCTGTAGTTGCACAAGTACATCTGTATCCCTCTCTAAAAGATAGATGGTGACTCGCAGTACCCCTCAGGAAGTCTGCATTCTTCAAGTCAATTACCATGAAGTAGGCAACTTCCACTGGAATGCTGCACAAAATTGTCACTGGATTTGCAACCAAAGGATACTCTGCTTCTACATTGTGATTAAGGGGCTTTGCATCCTGTATAAAATGCCATGACCCCACATTTGCCTTTCTCACTGGGTACACTGCAGTGTTACATGGTGACTCCGATGGTACCAGAATGCTGCTCCCTATCAGTGCTGTGATTGTCTCGAACAATTCCCTCATCTGCCTCTTTGGTGAGTGGGTATTGTATCAATCTTGGTAAAATTGCTCCTGGTTTCAGCTTAATCTTCACTCCCCCTACGCTCTTCAAGATCCCAACATTATAGGGACTGGTTGTCCATAGGGTGCTGGGCACCCTGGCCAGATCCTCTTCATAGAAGGAGGATGGCGCTTCCAGCACCATTACCATCCTCTGTGAAACCTCTGTGTAGTGTATCCTCAACCAGTAAGTCACACTCATCTCGAACACCATCTCTACCTCTAACCTTTCTTCCCTGAATAGCTCTTCATCTGTCACTGTGGTCAACCTGCACCCCTCTGCCACTGCTACAACTGCTCTCCATGCTCGTTCTGTACCGTCCATCCCATGCACCACTATCCAGTCCTCTCTCGCTACCGCTGCCTCTATTTCTATTGGCACTATGGTTCCTTCTTCCTCCTCCAATGGTAGCTCAGGGCTAAATAGGTTCTCCTTCGGAACCAGCCACATTTTCCCTGCAATGTTTGGGAGTCATGCAATAGCAATGTCAATCACATACTAGAACATCTCCTCATCCACTGGCACCCCCTCTGTACCCTGTGTCCACAATAAGCTTGAACAATCTCTTTCACATTGAGCATGTGTATTTCTGGTGTGGAGCACACTATTCCCTTTTCTGTGAATGAAATAGTCATGTTTTGTCTGCTCAAAATGTCTCGTCCTAGTATATTTAGTGGTGTCTGTCGAGAGTAAAGTAAAGGCAGAGATAGATTGTGATCTCCTATAGAAAGTGAAATGACGTTTGCAAAAGGAACCACTTCCCGAGTCCCAGAGAATCCTCGAGTGTTCATGGCATCACCTGACAACTTAAATGTTCCTTCCCGAATACAGGACCTAGTCTTGTCGCCTATTGCCACCCATATGCGAGGTTCCTCTGTAGGGTTGGGTGTGATCGATAGGATGGGACACATCAAGTTCATCTGTGGGCTGGCCTATTGAGGTGATAAGGACATCCCATTCCCTGTAAAGGGGTTGTTCCTTACCATGGAAACCCCTCCCAGTTGTCTAATGGGAACCATTGCCATGGAGTCCATGTGTGCTGTTTCATCATTGCTCTGTATCTGTGCTAATTGCTGTGTGCTCCCACCGGCCTGTGGTGCTTGGTGCTTGTAAATACTGTGGTACTGGGGCCTGCATCTCTGGTGCTTGACCTTGTGCTCCTGGTGTCAGCCGGTGTGTGCCCTGTATCTGTCCTTGCTGCTGTTGGTCAGGTTTATAGTTGTCATCCTGGTCCCCTTGATATGGCTGCTGGCCCTGTACTCCCCAGTTCTGCTGAAATCCCCCCTGCTCCTACATACTCTTGAAACCTGTCCTAATTGCCCACACGTCCAACACTGCAGTGGCTCTCTCCCTTACCCTTAGAAACCCCTTAGAAATCCCCTGTAAAATCGCCTGGGCCCTGCTGCACCTGCTGCCCATATCCTCGAAACCCTCCCGGAAAGCCCCCTTGGTTATGATGCATCTGTAGTCCAAACCCTTCCTCGAAACCCTTGCTTTGTGTTCCCCGCCCCATGAACCCTCCCCCCATGGGTGGTGCAAACTGCTGTGGTTGTTGCTACTGCTGCTGCACCTGTGGGGTGGGACTGGTTAGTACCACCCCTTCCAGTGTGTACTTTGTTAATTTCTTCTGTACCAGTTTCACTTTCACTTGGTCTATCTTCCTGTCCTCTGCCTTTTTTCTTAAGCTTCTCCTTCCATAGCCTACAATGGTGTACTATCTTGAGCTATATTTCTGGCCAACCTTTTGCTTCCATTCCTACCAACTTCCTTAGGGCTTTCTGGACAGGCTCTGGCAGCCCCTCTACAAGCACGTGTTAGAATATTGGTACTGTTTTGTCCCATGGTTTGAGTTTCAAGGCGCCAAAGCTCTTGAATCTCCTGTATATACTGCAAGCCCCTTGCAGTATATACAGGAGATTCAAGAGCTTTCCCATCAAGAGCTTTCCTCTTCCCTCATTGTCCAGGACATAATTGCCCCGATATCTGAGGTGTCAGGGTATTGTGTCCTTAATGCTTGCCATACAGCAGCTCTGCAATTTGCAAATGGTGAACCATTGTGCACCGTGTTTTGGGTTGTCACTCCAGGGATCCCCACCCTTTGCGTCCCCGAGGAATGCCACTAATAGTCTCCCACTGCTAACCTGTCTGCTGTCATCCTATCCATCTCGTAAATCCATTTCCAAGCCCCCACCGCACTCAGCGAGGGCAGCCTACACTTCACATGCTCCTTGTCAGTGTGTTTCCATGATATATACTGAGGTCATACCCCTTCCCTCTCCAATAAGGTCATCTGTGTGAACCTCTCCTCTGCATGCTTGCTTCTAGTCAGTCTGACCTGTCTGTACCCTCTCTCAATGCCTGTGTACACATCTATTGGTTCTAGTATGGGTACCCAAACACTGTCATCATATGTCCTTGTTAACCTTCCCTTTGTCCTGGGAGGTCTCTAAGCCTATCGACATATGTAGTGGCATCATGTAGGGTGCGCAAGTCGTTCGCCAGCCATGCCTGCTCATCTGAGCTGCTCCCTCCTTCTCCTCCGGTGTGCGTCCTGTGCTCCCATGTCACCCGCTTGTCTATCCCTGTCCCCGTTGACTGGGATCAATATTGCTACCCAATCTCATCCCCACTGTTCCTGTCTTCATTGTCAGACCCTGAGCCCATGTTACTGCAAAAATCATCTGCAAAACTCAATCTCCTAGATGTCAAGTTTGTGTTAGGTTTCATGCTGAGGCCAATATCCCTCAAGTCATATCTGCTTCCTAAACCCAAGGTCCTTAGGCCTGTTCCATCTCTTTCCACTTTGCTCCTATCCCATTAGTTCATGCTATCTTACACTGCGAGTCTGTCCTCTTCTAGTCCGTCATTCCCCCTTTCTGTTGTCCCTTGTGTCTTTACCGACCTTATTGCTCGCTCGTCCTCCTCCCTGCGCGCACGTTCCCCTGCCAGTCTATCCAACTGAAACTTCCTCTGCTCCCTGTCAAGCAACTTGTGTTTTTGCTGCGCTGCTATCTCCCTTCGCCTCTTGATCTCTTCCACTTCCCTTGTCTTTCTGTCCCACTGCGGCCGTTCCACTCTTTTCCCCTCCTTCTGAAACCTTTTGATCCTCTCTTCTCTTTTCCTTTGTATATGTTCCTTCTCCTCCTCCTTCCTTCATTCCATATTCTCTCTCCAACTTCTCTTCCCTTCTCCTTTCCCAGTCCTCTCTTTCTAGTTTCTCCTCTCATCCCACTGGGAGGAAAGTTCCACCCAGTCTGATGTTTCACTGCTTCCCTTAAGCCCTTCCATTGCCTTAGCTGCCCCTTCTTCTTCCCCATCTGTTTTCCCTTCCAGCTTTAGGAGTATCTGCCCTCCTATCCACTCCTTCGTGGATATGCTACTGAGCCCCTCCTTCGCCCCCTCTGAACCTCGCTGCTCGCCTCTTGTTCAGCATCAGGCTGCCCTGCACCCCTCGGCCCTTCCTCCTTTGTGTATAGGCGTGGCTGGCTTATATGTCGGGTTTGAATACCCCTCAGCTGCTCTCAATTTCCGTAAAGCTCTTATTTCCCGCCACAGGTACATCCCTTGCTTGTCGTCTGTGTCATCGGATGCTACACTCAGAGGGGCATAGGGAGGAGCTGAGTAGTGAGCCCCTGGATCCTTCACCTCCTGTTGGTTCAGCATCCAATGATGCCTTGCTGCATCCTCCTCACCCTCCTGAAACATGCACCACAGTATGAATATGGCCATGCGCTTTGCTAACTTCTTCTCTTTATAGGCGTCCTGTATGTGTATCAGTAGTGATTGCTGCATGTCTTTGTAGAAACATCCGGAAGGTGGCCATGGTTTAGTTAACTTTCCCTCAGTGCTTTTGGACTATTCTATGCTATATTTGCATATCTTTTCCCTGTAAGGTGGGTGTGTCTTACACAGGTGCTTTAGGGGGTCTTACCCCCGTACTACCCCATATACATTTTTTCGTGCCTTTACGTGAACTCAAGTCGAGGGTTTCGACAATCTGCTGTTTAGGGAGGAAGGTTCAATGTAATGGCAATGCTTTTAAGGTTACTACGAGCCTCTCTGGCTCCTCAAACTATCTGGGCCGTTCCACACACCGGCCCTTTACAACCTTGCCATCACTGTCACCTCAGGCATGCACAGAATCTTGTGCATGCGCCTTCCATGTTTCGCCCCTGGTTCAACTCGTCTGCCAATGCCCAAGTTTCCAAAACTAGCACCTCACCGTCTCATGCTCTCTGTGTCCTATGTGGAAACCTATGGGTGATGTCACCAATTACTAACCAAGGTAGTGCTGACAAATCGAATACTGCACGCACACTGTTATATCATGTTACTCCCAAAACACACAAAAACCCCAAAGCTGTCTTCCCCCCTCCAGGCAGAGTATACCAATATTCTCTTGTGATCGAACTGTACCCGCTGCGTTGCTTAGCATGCAAAAGGTCTCACACCAGGAGACTTAACCAGTCGACTCACATTCCGCAATATAGGCCAGCTTCCCTTGCTAATCCTTACAGGGATACTGTCATCTATGACCCGAGCTAAAACGCCTAACCCACTGGAAACTCACTATTTAAATAACTTCTGTCATCCGTGCCCTCGAGTCAATAGTCTATGTTATTCACCGGAACCATTTACCTTTAAA
Organism: Ambystoma mexicanum; assembly: GCF_040938575.1. Lineage (NCBI taxonomy): Eukaryota > Metazoa > Chordata > Amphibia > Caudata > Ambystomatidae > Ambystoma > Ambystoma mexicanum. Next base: position 648,116,242 of record NC_090922.1, on the reverse strand, counting down.
CTCAAATGTGCTCTAGACAACGAAACAGGACATCTACCTTCACTCCCGTATCTGCTAACCTTGACAATGCTATACAATACCTGGACAATACTCCACAATACTAACTAATACTGCACAATTGTCAATACCCTCCCTCACACCCACAGTTGCGGTTTGACTGGGTCAATACTTACACTCCGTGGTCTGCTGGTGCTGCTCAGCTGCCATGTTCCCCAGAAGGTGCTCACTTCCCCATTCTGGTCTGCCTGTACTCCTCGTTGACTTTGGGCAGGATGATTGCCAAACTGACTCCTGATGGCCTTTTCACGGGTACGCGTCCCTGTCTTCTCGAAATATGTGAGGGTCCTTCAGCCTCTCAGGTTCCGCAGCGGGGGAGACAACCTTGTGCCGGGCTGACGCAGCGAACCATCAATACTGCTACCAACTTGCTGGGGAAAACTCCCAGGTATGCCAGAGAGATGCTGGAAGTTTGCAGACTTGACGTGCCCAACTCCACCCCCAGTATACATGGAGCACTCAGTCCACGGTAAGTTCAAACTGTGGTTTATTACAGCCAAAACCAGCAGGAATCAATACAAGAACTCCGAAAAATTCCAGCATGTCACACAGTAAATGGTGCGCAGGCCAGTTTTTTGAAGGAAACACGTACCTGCTCTGTCATCACTTGGGCTTTTCTCCAAAAACCTATCGCTGTGTGGGATTGGCTGTCAGGAACATAATAACATGCATTGTCACATATACATGTTATTTTATTGGCTTTTACATGTCTGGTGGCTGGCCTGTCCCTTCCCCAAAATCTAACTTACTACATTGTTGCAGAGTAGTGGGCCTACCATTGGTTCTTAACCGTTGTTACCCACCCCTAGAGTGCTAAACTCAATGGCTACAGCTGACGTCCCCAGAGCTCGGACTCAAAATTGTTCTCAGCTCGCTGTGCAACTTTTAAAGGTGATGTGAATGATTATGTGTCTATATTGTACCTTGTGTGCACCATGTTTGTCTATGAGACCATGTCCCGCCCCCCCATCACAACACTTGTGGCACATTTTGTTGGCACCTGCGTCTGGCTGCCTACGATCTGCTTCCCTTTCTCACCACCGATTACTGTGCATTGTCTGCTTCAGATGCATCACGTGTATAGAGCACACAAAAATGAGCTCTGAAGCTCTGAATTATGAAGATTTATTCAATTTTTCTGCATATGGTGCCTTTGTCATATGGGATTGGAATGTCTTCATATCTCTTGTCCTTGGCTGAGGGCCTCGTCTCATGCGTCTGGTTCCCTGTGCAACTTGAATCAGCTCAGCTCATCTCCTGCTCAATAATTTGAGGCCTGCTGTAATTTTCCTAATCCTTATAATGCGGTTTCTACATTGTCCATGTTATATTACATTCCCTATGGTTTAGCTATATGTGGTTTTATCAGGTTCCATATATACACCAATATGTCCACACGGTTATTGGCATTAAGCATCTGCAAGCTTGCTCAGGATCTCCTGTGTCTTGCGGTTTCTGCGCTACTGCATTTGGTAATGGCAAAATTAATAAAAGCAATGACAGTATGTATATGTATCTGTCCTCTAACTATAGAACTGTACGCTCATGTTCTTCATGTATTCAAGTGTGTGTTGCGCTGTGCGGATTGCATGTGTGCTTCATGTCTAACACTGCTAGGTTGTTGTGTCTCTAATGACGTCAGAAAAGAGGTTTCTCTGAACATGGCCTGCGGCTCTTCACTCACGCATGGATAGATTTGTCCCGCACCTTGTCTGTAGGGGTGTCTGAGAGGATACCTCTCAGTGTGTTTGTCGATCATTGGTACATTTGGGATTCGTCCTAAATAGAATGGGTGGTTACAATTGATTCTGGCCTTCAGTCTTGTCATGAACTTAATGGGGGCGGGGGTCCAAGGATCCAGACTCTCTCTTCAAAAGTCATATATGAAAGTGCCCAATGCAACCACAGTCTCAAAATATCCCAAAACGCATGTCCTCAAGCTAATGAAACATGCCCAAAACCACTGCTGACCCCAACACATCGCTGCACATAACCACCAAACTTCTTCACAGCAGGTAACACAGATATTGTCCTTAATTCATCCTTACCCGGCAGAATAACATAACATTTAAAATATAATCAGGAGCATCCAGATTATAGGATCAGAGGTCTGGCTACATTCATTTTGGGTATTTTTTCCACATTTGTTCAGCAAAGGATCCCAACCACAGACAAAACCTGGGAGATCCTGACCTTTGATATTAATCTTCTAATGTGTATCGAATGTATATTATCTAGGTTAGGTTTGTGGCCCATAGTGTTCACTCGTGGTAAACAAGCCCTGAATGAAGGAATATCTCTCATTGCATCTCAGGCAGCATAAACCAAAATCCTTAATTGCCCTCTATAAGGCAGCCATATGTGCTTTGTTCATTTGATGCTTGCCTTCAAACAAGTGAACAAATACAACTTCTCTCAGTATCCAGCAAATGTGGTTCAACCAATGTATGTTATAGGCAAGACCGCACTTGTGTCAATTGTGCAGAGGGGTTAGACCATTCAGAGACCAATAAGTGGGTGTCAATCTGAGACCGCAAAAGATTTCTGTGAATCATAATGAAATATTGTGTAGCTAAGCGGTGGTGGAAACTGAAACCTTATAATAAGCCCATTAAAAAGTTGTGTTTGCACAACTCCACTGCAGGACATGGTGCCCACCCCAACATTACCGGTGTACTAAATCTATCCAATAGTCTTTGCTTTATATACGTCAAGAACCAACCTCGGCCCTACTTCCCCGACTATGTCGGTACACATTCATGATTGCCTCTGTGAGGACGTACAACCCCCGCTTTTTACTTTTTTCCAATATAAAATAATTTGGATTTTACTCTATTAGAATGGGAGCTCTGCTAATCAAGCCTCGCTTTCTAAATGCAACATGCTGAAAAAGTATGGTACACATGTGTTTTCGTGACTGTGCTGTCTAATGACACACCAGCAATGTCAGTGTAGCTTGGCAAAACTTTGCACCCACTGAGTAACATGCGACTTCTTGACAACAGCCTGCTGGAATCCAGATTAATTTCAGCAGCCAAAGGCGAAATGTGCTCGTTTGCTGGGAGACTCTGCGGTTCATGGGATCTCAGGGGGGTTCCAGTGGTGTTGAGAGGAGTTATTTTGCAGATGGTACAGTAACAAAGCAATGACAGGGCCTTAAGCCAGCAATGCCCCCAAAATCTGGTTCTTCTGCATCAGTTGAGGGCATGTACACTTAGACATTTCCCACAGCATCAACGTTTCTATGTGATATCCTAAATATAGTTACTTTTCCGCTTTAATCCATAGTTTTGTCCAACAGACGCGTGGTAGAACCCCTGTGTATTGGGGCTTTGAAGAATGTCCAGTTTGTCTCTCAGACAAAATGTTGACCTAGAAAAAGAAAGACCAAGGAGGCACTCATGAAATTCCAGCACTGGTAGATGCGCAACGCAGTATTCATCACACCTCTGATCTGTGTGCACCCAAACCTATAGAAATTACTTTTGCTTGAAAGATTCCAAACCCACATTAATATCAAATAAATTAGATGCCTGCTAACTACCATCGGGCACTTCCCTAATTTGCATCTTTGACGTGGCACATGCAAATGAGGGAAATTCTATTGCCTGTACAGCTTGCCTCTTAACACCAAAGCAGCTGTACCACCAACCTAGCCGGTGGAAATGTGCCTCCCGGGAGTGATATATATGCACAAAGCACCCCCGCTGTGAAATGGGTTGTGACTACACATTCCCCTCTAAATTGGCTGATCCATGACCTCTTTCAAACGTGTGCTGGTGCACCCATGCTGCTAATCATGGCATGATTCTGTCATTATCAGCGAACGCCCTCCTGCAGACAATGTTATAGAGCAGCAGGTCATTTCCCTAATCTGTAAAATGATATGCATTAATTTCAGGTTATGGTCATTGGCTCAAGAAGTGACGCTTAGGGGTCCTTTTCTCTAACCGACCCGGGTCACACTAGATCACCTGAGAATAGATATCACCCACCCAGTCCGACACCTGAAGATTAGGTTCAGACGCACTCACCAATCCAACTATACTCAATAGGATACAGTTGGATCAGCGCAACACCACCAAATCGAGTCGGCCCACGAGGAACCAGCAACATCCGAACCCACAGGTATACAACTCTAACGGAATCATAAGTACCTAAACCAGGATACAGACCCCACTAACCCAACCCTCAATCTTCTGCATACTGAAACCCACACAAAACCACACAACCATCTCTCTCCCAGCAATCCGCACGCACTTTACCACAACGCATCAACAACACATAAACTTCACCCACAGCACTCGAGGCCTTCATCCGATCCGATACTAGCACCAAAGCCCAGCACTCGGTGAATACCGAGCTGAAGCTGCCAACAGCACACCACTTCTCCCACTCTCCTTTTCTCATCCTCCCGACTAACCCTACCCCACCCTTCTTGTTTACAGATCCGCCAGAGCGCCTGGGGACCAATTCTGTTGGTGACGGTGTGCTATACAAGGACCGTTAACATAACACAACATAAAATAAATAGGTAATTGCATGGTGGGAAACACCAGCGTGTGAACCGACATACACTTTGGTCTCCTCCATAAAGTTTTTCGTGCTTTGCGTTAAAAAGTTCAAAAAGTGTGTCTTAAACCTGGAAAAAATATGTTAACACGTGCTTGTTCACTTTGTAGGGCAAATGAGTGTAAATGCCATCCTTGGTGTGCACTTGCAGGAGGCATGTACAAGAGGTTCCTATGGAGTCTGCTTGTTTTCAGTAGGTGCTAAAAGCAGACAGAATGCGTAGGAATTTGATGAAATGATTCCAGAATAACAGTGTGATGCTGATGTTAATGCATGTTCTTTTGGCATGCTGGCTGTGTGGGGCAGGCATAAATGGTTATTCTCTTCCATGCCTCTGCTCTGCCTCCCAGAAAACCGAAAATGGCTGCAGAGTGTATGTGAGGGATTCGCCCATTGCCCAGAGTGCGCTTGGCTGTTTTTTTTTGTTTATTTAAAAGAATGAATGATAGGAGAACAACTTCCGAAAAGATGTGGGGCCATTCCCCCTCGGGGTGGAACTATGTTCCCTACTGGACTGCCCCAACTCCCCTCAAAACCCATCTCCATACCCCCTCCCACACACAATACAAACCCAGAATTAATGATCCTGCTGTTTAAAGGAACGATCAGGGCAATGCACTGAAAATGCACCTTTCAACTTCCTCCTACACTTTTATTTTAAAACAAAATCATTCCAGAATGGTTTCATTATAAAATAAAAGTATAGGAACAGCAAAAATGTATTTAAAAAAGAAGGAGCCCTGCTCTCAACCGCTCCTGCCCACTTCGACCACTGATTCCCGCAGATATTTTCCATTCTAAACGTACAGCAGAAAAATAGTCTAGTACTCTGGGAAGACACAGCTTACTAGCGCCGTCCTCCCCTGTCATGTGTAGATGACACCTGACAGCCATGGGTACATCAAAAGCCTTTCTAGGACCAATGGTTTTGCATCGCCATTGACAACCCTTGCTGTGGCGGCGAATACTGGTGCAGGAAGTGACAAGGGAGACCAGACGCCAACACCTCTATGTAATGTAATGAGTCATCTTGGTACTAACACCCCTCCTTGGTAGGAAAAGGCAGTGAATGCCCTGTCTGGAGCCACTCCTTTCAGAGTAGGGAAGTATGTGAATTGCAGGAGACAAAAGTCTGCCTGCAACCCCCTACTTCAATGGAGGCCCATGTTGTTGATCAAGCGGTGCATAGGGCACAGTTAATTAGGGAGACACTTTGATCGACAGCAGACAGGAAGATGGGTGGACTTAGAAGTATATGTTGTCATCCTTCCCCTGTCTGTTGGCAAGTGCTCTGGTTCTGACCTGAAGCATCACTAAAGATTGTTGGTGGAGACCCAGTATTGGCTCACTTAAGTTAGGCTTGGCCTGCACCAATCCCTAGCCCCGTTTGGCTTTAAAAGAGGGCTGACCCGCTCACTGATCAGATCATCTGAAGACTTTGTAAGGAGTAAGAAGGACTCTTTTGGACCCGAACTGAACATACAGTCTACCTTACCTTTTCCACCAGCAAAAAGACCAGGAGTTCCAAGAGGGAACCAAGATCCCTCCCCTAAACATCTCCCAGGGAACATAGGGAGATACCGCACTCAGAAGACCTGTCCAGCACCTCCAGAACCGGTAACCAGCCAGCACACAGCGTGCCCTGCCATGTTTTGACAGAATTCTTCCTAGGTGGGAAGTGCCGGAGAGTCTCTGGACAAAGGACAAGGCCGTTGCCTGCTAACACCCTCCTACGCTTTGGGCTGTCTGCCTTAAAATGACACAAGCCTTTCAAAGAAGCTTGGAGGAGTGCCACACACGCATCATCCAGCGTCCATCTTTGTAGGTATGATTTTGAGACGGTTGTGTCCTCGAACTGCATCCGGCTGCAATGCTTACTGTTGTCATGCTGCAGTGACCAGAGCCGTCCGAGACGCCTCGGGCGGCATTCCAAAATCGCTAACCAGCACAGAGACAATGATTCTTGGCCCCGAGCCACCACACCGGACAGCCTGCAGAGGCCCGTCCAGCCTTGTTTGCCAAACTGCCTGCTGCCTGGTACCCGCAGCTGTCTTCCGCCACTAACTCTGTCTCAAGGGCTGCAAAGCACCCTGGAACCGCCTCAATGCTGTCGAGCACCAAGAACATCTTCAGCACCAGGTACGTTGTGGTTCTGCCCACCTAGTCCTTCTCCGAAGGCCGCTAGAGACAGCTATGACCCTTTGCCCCTTTGGTGCTGGAACCAAATAATCTTGAACTATAAAACTGATTACTTTACCAACTACCCTCATGTCAGTATCCAGAGTGCATCCCTTTCCTTCATTAAACTGTCTGTCCTCTGTGTTCTTGTACAGTGTGAATTGTAATTGTAGTGTGCTAGAACTGTTTGTTGTAGTAATAATAAAGTAGATATTTGTATACAACCCTGACTGGACAGTCCCTTTTACCATTGGGTAATAATTGTTTTTTCTCTGAGTTGCAACTAACCAACGATCCATGAGCTTGCGGAGATAAGCCTGCCGTTCCGTCCACGTTATCAAACATTGAACAAGGAGTTCTTATAATTCACTTGTATTCCAATCTGTTAGGATCCCTTCTGGTGTACTAGAGGTGTGGGGTTGATTAATAGTTTAGAAACCGATATTCATTCCTAGACCACTGGTGCCCCGGAAGTTGATGCATCACATTGATGGCAAGCCTTGCACACACAGATTAGTCACCCAATGATATAAGTACTGTTGCAGGCAACATTTAGTCACTGCTAGGTAATTATAATAGTCATGGAGTTTGACATGGGGATTTTAAAAGGCATCACCAAGGATGTCCTGCGTGTCTTATGTCAAGAGAGGGGACTTCCCCACAGCATTAAGGTTAATAAACCTGAGTTGCTGACCAGCCTCTAAAGTTGGGCATAAATGAGGGCGGTTGGAAAGAAGACCCCAGGGGACAGGCTACGCCCTGTGTACCCAAACAGACAAGACCTTCCAGAGGGGGTAAATGATGAGGACGACCGCATGAGCAGTGTTTCTCGCCAATCATCCCACCAGGGGGCAAGTGTGGCTCTCAACACTCGAAAGTATCAGTGAGGACAGGGGCAAGTGCAGCATCCTGCAGGTCCCAGTTATGACAAAGGGGTTGTCCTCCCCTCTATGAATCTGAAAGGTATACAGGAAAAGTACAGTATATACAGGCCTCAGGGACCCAATAATTGTTCTGGCTGTTAATGAGGTAGCAGCTAGAAAGATCCTGCTCGAGGAGAGGAGACTAGCACTAGAGAAACAGAAACAGCGGGACAAGGTTTCCAATGAGCAGGATAGGGCAGCCATAGAGCTGCACAAGCTTACGCTTGAAGAGAAGAAAGAGGCCAACAGATCTGTCTCTAGTGAAGGCAGCAGTGATGGCTCAAACCAGAGTGCCCGGGATAAGCCTCAACGGCACATCCCCAAAGATTTAGTACAGGCTTATGAAGTGGGAAGGATATTTTTGAATGGTTGGAAGAGCTTGAGCTGGCATTCCAACTGCAGGAGGTGGATTAGGTACTTCAGGGTGCAGCCCTGATGAGTCGCTTACCGACAACAGGGACTATGCAATTCTTCAGTTAACTCGTGAGGAAAGGGACGTTTATGAGAGCATGAATGCAGCCCTCCTCAGGAATTTCTGTAAAACCCCAGAACAGTATCTAAAGAACTTCAAGTGTGCAGATATTTGAAGCATTCACAGACTTGTCATTGAAATATCTGTAGGGGTGAGTGACTGGTAACAAAGTTGGCACATTTAAATGGATGTACGATTTGATTGCGTGTGAGCATGTGTTGAAAAAGAGTGAGGTTGACCTACACCAACATCTAGTGGACAAGACTTTTGCAGATCCGAGGGAGCTTGCAAAGGCTGCTGACAGGTTTGTGAGTACTCGAGTCCAGAAAAAGACTCAGGCAATCACACCCAAACTTGAAGAAAAATCGGCGGACAAAAAAGTAAAGAAGGATGGTAAAGACAAAGACCCAACCCAATCCTGTTCAAAGTCAGGTCACCAAAAGAGTGCAGGGAAACCCCCAAACTCTAGTTCAGCTGTGCACACCGAAAAGAAGAGTGTGGGCACCCTGGGACACCTGCGTTCTCACTACCCAAAGGTTGTTTCATGTGTAAGGAGCTTGACTATAGGAAAGGTGATCCTGCTTGCAAGGGCTTACCCAAACAAGCCATAGTGAAAGTGGGACTCATGGAGAAGGCCATCATTAGTGTGGGCCTCTCAGAGGAGGATTTCCCACTATGCCAGGGAGTGGCGGAATGTGGATTGGTTACACTGAGTGCGAACAGTGCCGGATGTCCAGAAGAGACCCCAGTTCCCAATAATGCTGAACTCTATCTAGAGCATGTGTACATCAATGGTCACGCAACTCCTGTAGTCCGAGACACAGCGGCTAGCGTCACCTCTGTCACCCGGAAGTGGGCAGAGCCATACCAGTGTATTGATGGGCCTGAATTGTGCATAAGTGGATTTGATGATAAGAGTAAGTGCCCCTTGGCGATAGTAGAGTTCAGCTGGTGAGGTGTAATGACCCAGCACTGTGTAGTAGTAAAAAACTCCATTCTGACCCATGTCTGTTGGGTAATGGTCTAGCTGATCCCAAAATAGTCCCAGCGGCTACACGGTTGAGGGCCAAAGTGAACACCAGATTGAATGCTCTGAAAGCCTAAGGGCCTGGAGTGCTTCCAGAGGGCTTGTTGGTAGGATCGGCATGGCGACTAGCCCCTAGTCCAGTTCCACAGACTACTCCTGTGGGAGAGGGCCTAGTAGCCATGGAGGACCCTACTTTGGTAGCATGGGACCCTGGGACTTCAGAATTGCCTGGCCCAGTGCAGGAACCTGAGGTAGAGGGCCAGGTGGGCACAGATCTGAAGGGTTTGCCCAAGCTGGATGAGTTTGCATCAGCTGGGGAGCCAGATCAGCCACAACCCAGAAAGAGTGTCCCACTCTGGCGTACTGCAGAAGCAGGCAGAGGAGCAGGCTAAGGGTGAGGCCACTGGACTGTTCAAAGTGTACTGGGACGATGGACTCCTGTACAGTGTGCCAAAGGATTATGAGGGTGAGGACACCAGAAGGTTGGTTGTTCCCCAATGCCACAGAAAGTTACTTTTTGGATTTTGCTCACCAAAGTCCTTTAGCGGGTCACTTAGGAGTAACTAAGACATCGGACCTGTTGCCAGGGCTCTTTTACTGGCCGCAGTTCAGCGTAAAGGTTAAGAATTTCTCTGGTCCTGCCCGACTTGTCAAGCTTCTGGCAAGTCAAGTGGTGCCACAAAGGCCCACTTAATTCCACTACCCATGGTTCGGTGGCCTTTTGAGAGAATAGGCATGGATATTGTGCATCCTTTGGATCCTCAAACCAGCTCAGGGAACCGATATATCTTGGTGGTGTTGGAGCACGCCAAGAGATACCCTGAGGCTGTCCCTCTGAGGAGCATCAAAGCCCATGTGGTTGTGAAGGCTGTTATTGGGATATTCTCCCTTGTTGGATTCCCCAAGGAAGTCGTTTCTGACAGGGGATCAAACATTATACCAGCATATATGACGGCTATGTAGGACGATATGGAGTCACCTCCTGGTTCTATACCTCGTTTCATCCACAAACCAATGGACTTGTTGAGCTGTTCAACAAGACCCTGAAAGGCATGATAGGTGGCTTGGAAGAGCACCTGAGGAGAAAATGGGATATTGTCCTGCCATGCCTTCTGTTCGCCTAAAGGGAGGTGCCACAGAACAGAGTACGGTTTAGCCCCTTTGAGCTTCTGTTTGTAAACCCTCTACAAGGTCCCCTGAGTCTAGTGAAGGACGGATGGGAAAGCAAACCTTCATCTCCGTCACGAGTGGTCGTGGACTATGTACTTGGCCCTCGGTCTAGAATGGCAAAGTACATGGAACAGTCATCAAAGAATCTAAAGACTAGTCAGGAGCTGATGAAGCACTGGCATGACCAGAAGGCCACAGTGACAGATTATTCTCCAGGCCAGTGGGTGTGGATTATGGAGCGTGTCAAACACAGTGCCCTTCAGGACAAGTGGATGGGCCTTACTGTGTGCTGGAAAACATCAGTGAGGTAAATTATGTCATTGATGTGGAATGACCTAAACAGATGTGCAGGGTCTTTCATGTCAACCGGCTAAAACCCCATTATAGCAAGGATGACTTGGTCATGGCCTTAGTGACTGATGGAGAGACTGAGGAGGAGACTGATCCTCTCCCAGACCTCCTGCAAACTGAAGCCACAGATGGGTCATTTGAAGGTGTCAACCTTGCACCGGACCAGTCAGAACATCAACTGACAGACTGTCGCCATTTACTGGGACAGTTTCTTGGTCTGTTTTTGCAGACTCCCGGTCACACAGATTGGTGCATCCATCATGTGGACACTGGAGACAGTAAGCCGGTGAAGAGTATAATTCACCGGATGTCAGGGACACCATAAAGGAGGAAGTTTCCAAGATTTTGTCGATAGGAGTTATAGAGCCATCCCACAGCCCCTGGGCTAGCCCACTGGTACTCGTTCCTAAAGAGACCAGTAGTGGTAAGACTGAAGTTCGCTTTTATGTGAACTACAGGGGGCTCAATTCTGTCACAAAAACAGATGCTTAGCCCATTCCTCAGGCATATGAGCTCATTGACAAGCTTGGCACTGCCAAGTACATGAGTACTTTTGATCTCATAGCATGGTATTCGCAGGTTGGTTTGACAGATGGAGTGACAGAGAGGTTGGCTTTCTCAACCCCAGAAGAACATTATCAGTTCACTTTGATGCCCTTCAGATTGAAGAATGACTCAGCCACTTTTCAGAGAATGGTTAAGCAGGTTTTGTCTGGGCTGGAAAACTTCAGTGTCACCTACTTAGACGACATGGTTGTTCAGCCACACCTTAGAGTATCATCTATCCCGCCAGAAACAAGCGCTTAAGGCACTGCAGAATGCAGGCCTGACTATCAAGGCCACAAAGTGCCAGAGAGCGTAGGGTACCGTGACTTACCAAGGGCACGAGGTTGGTAGAGGTAAGAAACAACCTCTTGAAGCAGAGGTACTACCAGTCATTCATCAGAGGGTATGGGACCATTGCAATGCCCCTGAATGATGTGACATACAAAAAAATGATACCACAAAATGTAGGGCAAATGCAGACTGTGATTCTGATTTGGTTAAAACCAAAACACGTCTGATCTCCAAAAGCAGGCAACCTGCCTGCTTTATGGATAAAACTACTGTGGTTGAGGGCAGAATTTGTTTTGAAGGGAGACAACAAAGGACTGCTGTGGATTTTGCCACTCGCAGACACAAAAAGGCTGTGAGAGAGGACAGAAAGGGCTAGAGTTGAATTTCTAGATATCCCTTCCTCCTACCCAAATCTGTCCCTGTGTAGCGCTGGTGTATCGCCTACAAATAGGAGACAGAATAAGAAAATAAACTATTTACTTCTAGTTGTTGTTAATAACATTCAGCCTTGTTGAGGTCATGCTCCTCAACCACTCTCTTCCACTATGTGTCTGTATTGGTTGACACATCGAAGTTTAAAAAAAGAGAAGAAACACAAATACAAACACAAAGTATAAAAACTCACAAATTGTGTTTTTAAACCAACATAAAGACGATCCTCACTTCAATATGAGTTTCCCTAGATGTTATTCTTACTACATACGATGAAGTGAGATAAAAAATTGCTCATATATAGAGAATTTCATTAATATCTATAGACTGTAGCAATTACTGTCTACCGGTTTCAGCGACAGAGTGTGTTGTGGTCGCTTTCTACAGGACAGTCTTATGGTTTTCAACTATGAGGTAGGTCTAATTAGTACATACCAATAGTTGGGTTTCAAGCAAAGAAAGAAGGCGGGAGAGTTACTTTACCACCTCCTTAGTGTGTCTTTTGGCTGGGACAGACGGGTGACCCTGTGTAATAGAAAACAACAATATGTAAACGTTCCCGTTTGGTTAATAACTGCCAATCATGGCTTTCGAATGAACAGTTCTATTAGTACTATTCAAACTTTAAATACACAACACAAGATATGATTGATTCTTGTCTTTTATCATAATTCGCAATCTTGTGTTAGTCTATGTTCCATTTACTATTTTCCAACGGGGATCCCCACTTTGTATTTTTTCACCTGTTGGTGTTATTTTGTAGTCTATGCATGCCATTTACAGTGTATTATTCAACAGAGCCCTGGTGTATACAATATCTATAACATATATATATATATACATCATATCGCGTTGGCGACCATTAAAGGTCACTGACCTGATTGTAACAGTTGACTTGACATGGTGTTTTCATCTGGGCTCATGTGGAAAAGATTCCTACGGTAAATTGTGTCCTCAGTGGTCAGAGGTGGAGTCCTGACCTGGCAAAAGTGAGCCGGGGTTAGTAAGCGCCCTATCTCCATGTCCTGGTCTTTTTAGTCTCAGAAATTTAAACCAATTGTAAAGCAATGCAGGGAGCGGGAAAAACAGCCCAGAGCCGAAAGGTGTGTGACGCTGTCTTCAGCACCAGATACATTGTGGTTCTGCCCACCTGGTCCTTCTCCAAAGGCCCCTAGACACAGTTATGACCCTTTGCACCTTGGGTGCTGGAACCAAATAATCTTGAACTATAAGACTGATTACTTTACCAACTATCCTCCTGTCAGTATCCAGAGTGCATCCCTTTCCTTCATGAAAATGTCTGTCCTCTGTGTTCCTTTACAGTGTGAGTTGTAATTGTAGTGTGCTAGAACTGTCGGTTGCAGTATTAATAAAGTAGATATTTGCATACAAACTTGACTGGACAGTCCCTTTTATCATCGGGTAATAATTGTATTTTCACTGTGTTGCAACGAACCAATGATCCACAACCCTGCAGAGATAAGCCTGCCATTCCATCAACGTTACCCAAAATTGGACAAGGAGGTCTTATAATTCACTAGTATTCCATTCTGTTCGGATCCCTTCTGGTGTACTAGAGATGTGGGGATGATTGATAGTTTAGAAACCGATATTCTACCCTGGACCACTGGTGCCCCGGAAGTTGATTTGTCACAGTATAAAAACAGATGTAACACTTCCATTACATGTTTTACACCTGTTTTAACACTATGAGGACGAGCATCGATATAGCCTACAAAAGAAAATCAATAGCTTATCAATTTAAGGGCTCACTTTTGGTATCTGTCTGCAGCTTGCTTTCACAGGTGCAACTCTCATCAGGGCCTTCTCAGTCGTTCATTCTTTGGAATCGTACAAAAATGTCGACCTGGGAACTGCGACAGCCAAAAATGTCGACTTTTATTTTTCTTTTTAACCCCTCCATTACACCATATATATATATGGGGGTAAGTGATTAATATTAATATCGGGGGGCTGCGGGGGTCTTCCCCTGCATATATATGTGGTATAAAGGATTTTAAAAAAAGTTGGCATTTCCGGCCGTCGCAGTGATCACATAGATTCCGTTCTTTCAAAGTCGATACACTGAGTATCATTAAATTGGGAAATAATATTACCTTTTTGAAAGTGCTGAGAAACTGCTGATGCGTATACATAATGTGGCTATTATTGACGATTTTTCTTACATCTACAGATGCTTTCAGATGGGAGGACCAATATGTATTTCTCTTTTTGACTTTCTACATAACAATAATAAGACTTGGCATAAAAATAACCAGATAAAAATAATGCAGAGTCTCATGAGCAAGTTAATTCAAGATCAACACATACAAAGTGCTAGTGAATCTTTTCTAGATAATATAAAAAAAAAACATTATTAAACAAAATGAAATGATTAGTTAGCAGGTACATAATTAGAGTAGTTAAATTAATTCACAGTAGGTAGATTAGAGGGTTGAAAAATAAGGTTGAGATGTTGGTTTTTCACTGGCAATAGATATTTTGAGGTAATTGTTCCAGACATCTTCAAAATGTCTCATCTTTTCCTACATTGAAGAGTTGTTTGATCCACAGAGGCAACTGTGGAACGATCCTGAAGCCATTCTGCAACTGCCATGTTCGTGGGTGATTCCCCATACTACAAAACAATAATTTGCTGCATTCTTACTTCCTTTTTATTTGTTTAACTGTTTCTTTATAACGCGCTTAATACCGTACTGGAGCTCAAGCACAGTTCCGAGATTCGAACCTGTGTTGCTCTGTGTGGTTTTGCTTTCAAAACCAGCGAATTGCCCTGCACTATCCTCAGTCCCACAACAACTTTCCTCAAGCCTCTCAACGTATTGCATTTGGCAAGCATCCATTTATTCGTGCTGCTCAGTGCTGCAGATTTGAGAGATCTCACTTAGTAAGATCCAAAGGTTCCAGAGTTTACTGCTAGCCCTAGAGTATGTTCTTTGAATCTCTGAGAAATAGTTTATGGTGGAAGAATCTATCCGACACTTATCATGCCGGCTAAAATGCACGGTAGACAGTCGTGAGCTTTACATTTGTATGATAAGTATGGTAAGTGCCGGACATTTGCCACCTTGAGAGAAAGTGCACAGATATGTCTTTCTGGATAGAGTGTTGATGTCAACCTACTTGTTATTTGTATGCTCTCTAGGTTCCAGTGTGACAGTCCGCTTTTGGGTGAGTGCCATATAAATTCTAATGGCATTGTGAGTCTCTGCTGTAGCTTAGTATGTATCCAGCGAGGAGTGAGCCCAGAGTGAGCAGTGAGCAAGGATTACACAGTTTGCTTGCTGCAAGAGATGCTTCTCATTATCTAAATGTCTTTATAAAAAATCTATTTGGAGTTTACATCCACCTTTGTGACAGAATTTGCTAGTTTTACTCCTACAGGTGTTAATGTTAAATGTTAATGTATATTTGTACAGCGCACTATCACCACCGGAGTGGTCCCCTGGTGCTCTGGTGGATCTGAAAAGGAAAGGGATTGGAGGTGGGTGAGTTAGTGGGAATGAGCGGGATAAGTGCAAGAGAGCAGTGATGTGCTGTTGGCAGCTTCAGTTTGGTTACCACTGTTCGCTGAGCACGGGGGTGGTTTCCGGTAGGTAGCCATCGTGTGATGTTGTGCCAAGCTATGTGTGGTTTGTTTTGTTGCTGTGGTATAGTGAAGTTTGTGCGGTTTGTTGTGCTCTAGGGTTGTGGTTGTGTTTGATTCAAGTTGGAGAGGTGTATGCAGAGGGGAGAATTTGTTAGTGGTTTGGTTATTGGCCTTGTTATCTAGAAGTGATGTGTGCTAAGTTTCCACATTTTTTCTAGATGTGGTGTATGGATATCACTGAATTTCTATCTAGATCCGGCCCTGGCTAATATTTCCAACCCTGTCTATATGTGACGCACGCCAATATACACAGTTATATCCCAATGTGGCACTTGCTAACTTTCACAATTCTATCTAGATGCGCCGCAGGCTAATATTCACAATTCTATCTAAGTGTGGCCATTGCTATCATTCACAACTCTGTCTAGATTTGATATTTGATGATATTTAAATAGATTTTCAGATTTCATACAGTACTTGAATTAACAAACTTTGAAAGACTAATCAGCATGTACAGGATCTTCGTGAATACACTAATTTCTCACATGTTTACATTTCCTAAGACACTAAAATTCTGATATTTTGTCTTTTAATATCCAAATTGATAGAGTCAACAAGCAGATCTATATTGGCATATTAACTCCCTCTGTACCATATAAAAAGGCTTTTGACCATGTAGTCCTATCAGCAAATAAGTGGGTTCTATGTGATATTATCACATTTGAAGGCCGAACACAAAAAAAATGATTTATTTTTGCCGATTTTGTGTGGCCTTCAGAATGATGAAATATCACACTCTGAAACCCCCCTAATCCTGGGAAGGCGATCCCACCCGCACTCTCTCCCGCGCTGGTGGGATTTCTTTGAAAATTGAGGGGTTTCACCCCTGAGGCCCCTGTTTCATCCCCCACAACCTCCTTCCCAGCCCAACACATTCCCTGTCATCTTCCAATCACACATAAACTAAAAGACATTTACCTGCTCCCCTGCCGCCTGCCTTCCCCACCACAAACATTCCCCCTCCCCTCTCACACAGACCTTCACTCACTCACAAACACGCACGCAAACACACAAAATATCTCCATCATTCCCGTAACTTCCCTTGCCCGGAGGAGCTTGTCAGCCCCTGTGCGCACTTGTGTGCAGCAGAAGCATGACACTTTCATTTAGAAAGACCACTCTGAGCGGTCTCAGAGGGATATTTGCAAATTGGTCTTTTATATTTTCGGTGAAAATAAAAATAATTTTACCTAATATAAATAAGCGGTATTTTCTCTGTCCACATTTTATTATGCTGTTGTCTGATGTTATTAGCCTTTTCTATCTTTTATTAATCCAGTTTGTTCTTTAAATATGAGTGTTTAATGAACTTTCAATTCCACTAATTCCTATCTTTGATGTGTGTCAATGTTGATCAACAAGACTGGACAATATCTTGTGCCGTCTTCAAGACCTTTATATGCTTGCAGATTAACATAATGCTACTAAATGTAATTAGAAACATACTGAAACTTAATATAATTAGAAACTATTGTGCCACTTGAAATCAAAAAGGCAATGAATGCATTGCAAGATAAAAAAAAGTACCTGACAAGATAGCCCTTGTCAGGTACTTTTTTAAATCTTGCAATGCTTTAATTGCATTTTTGATTTCAAGTGGCACAATCGTTTCTAATTACATTTAGTGTCAATTTAGGCTAGTTTTAAATCCAATGAAAAATCAGCCATTATCTTGCCATTTTTAATATTCTAGTATTACAAACTTTAAAAACAACTGCTAAACATATGCCGTAAATGACGTATCTGGCCTCAAAGTAATTTGCTTGTAGATCCATACGTTTTTCAATAGTATAACCTCTGTATGAACTGAAATACAATATTGTTTGAGTTTGATATTCTGCAAGCATTGGCTGGTTTTGTGTTTTTATTCTGAAATTCAGCAAAATTAATAAGCATCTAAGTTCATAAAACAATAAAGTAAGCAGTTAGGGAATGAAATGTATATCTCTTTGGAAAGAGCACGCTCCAATTTTAAGCTGCCAATAATTTCTACTATGGTCATGTTCAACGCAAATAACCATTCGTAATTCTCATGAACTACATTAATATTTGCTGCACTTTCCTTTCAGCAGCATTAGGCACCCACTAAGATAACTGAACTGCAGCTATTTGAAAAAGCTCAATTTCATATATCAGGTTTCCTTTCTTTAGATCTGAACTGCTTATTAAATGTTGAGATTCCCTGCAAAATCTTTAGGATCTTGTTAAATGATAAACTCAAATTCAACTTCATATGATTGTTCACAAATACCTCTCAAGCACCTACCTGTTTAATAAAACTTCTGTAAATGTAATATAACTTGATTCACTCTCTGGCCCTCCTGTCCTGTCATAAATAGAAAGCGCTTACCGTTACAGCTGCGGCAGAGCCCCATTCTCCACCGTGGGCAATGACCCGCAAACGGCGCATGGCGACTCCCTTTCTCTCCGTCACTGCCCTGCAGACTGCACTGTCCATGGGGGTTGCCATGGTGCCTGGGAGACACTTCAGTGCATCAGCGTCTGCCGGATACCAGGAAGATCACAAGGGTGGTCACGTGGCTCTAACGAGTCATGTGACATGTTTAACCAGGAAATGGCCCACTACCTCCATTATAAAAGGAGAAAGCACCTAAATAACGGTGCCTCTCAATGTTTTCCGTTGGCAGCGTTTCGTTTTGCAGTATTCTTGGCTATCAGGTTTTGTCTTCTTTGGCTATCTGGACCCCTGGCTTCTTCTTCAGCGAATTATTTATGGACTTTCCTACAGATCCTGGTGAACTGATATATTGACTTGGCTTTGTTCTCTGGATTGCCCCTGGATTTTCCTACTGCATTGGTGAACTGTTATTCTTCTGGGTGTGTCTAAATGTTCCTAGATTATGTGGCAATACTCCTGTTTTTTTGTGGATGAAGTGACATTGGACTTTGGTTGTTTTTTGCACCTCTGTTTTCTGGAACTGTGACTTTTGAATCCCTGCTGGATATACCACCAGTTGTGCACCCCAATAGTGGTACTCTGTTCATCCTAAGCTGGTTTTACCCACCTTTAACATACTATCTTGGTGCTTTAACTCCCTGCATCTTTTGGTAGGTGAGCCTTGCTCGGGATACCTCTGTTCATTCACTTTCACATGGCGGGGCAGTTAATGTGACTCTGGTTATAACACGGTTGTTTCCCTTTCAGCCACCGAAGACCCACTGCAGGAACCTCCAGTTCCACCTCTGGTTCAAATGACTGGCTAGGGCGTTGTTTTACCCTCTATGGCTGGTACTTGGGAATACAGGTATAAAATCACCTGCTATTTCAGTCACAACATGTCCTTACTTGCAATGTACAAACATTTCAAATACTTGTCTCCTATTAGCAATAGTGGCATCTAATTAAATATCAATCAGTATCGTGAGACCACTGGATGGGTGTGTCATACATTTCAATATATGTCTATAATATACACAGCTCGAAACTCAAATCCAGACCATATCAGCCTGTAGCCCCAGATGAAACATTCTTGTTAGCTTTGACAGAGACACTTTTCACAAATATGCATACCAACTATTGACTTTGCCATCATTATTTTCTTAAACACAAATGGAAATATAGAGAACCTTTCAGAAAATCTTCAGAATGCTATGGGATTAATGTGTTCACTGGATATCAAAAAGCGTGATGCATATAGAAAATACATGTAATTATTTCTATGTGGCATGCACAAGATTAGGGATTGCATGAGAAACAAGTTTATCTGCTAGCCTTGTCCAGGTTTCCACAATTGTTTTCAAAACAAACGCCTGTATTTCATTGAATGAGCTTGTGGTCACTTCATCAGTATTGTTATTGCATTGGATGTAGCCACTTGTGAGCACTAATTTTAAAACATAAGGAGCAAAGAACACAAGGATTTGCACACACATAAGCAATATTTTAAACAAGGTAAAGCATTGACTTTTCTTTTTAGATTGCGATTGGCTAACAGGGAAACGGGTGAGAATTAAATTTTAAAAAGAAGCTATATTAGCAGCCTGGAAGAGTTCCTAGGATTTGAACTAAGGCTACGCTGCCCTGAACCGCAGAGTAGCAGGGCATTGTGAACTCTGTTGACCCACAAGATCTTGACCTGCTTGGGTTAGAAAAGCAAGCAGATTTATTAAGTAGGCCAAGACTGCAATTCTAGTCTTTTGGCATAAAACTGGCACTGTGACGAATCAATTTCCAGGGCACCAGTGATCCAGGGATAAATATCAGTTTCAAAACCAACCATCAACCTCACACCTCTAGTACACCAGAAGGGATCCGAACAGATTGAAATACAAGTAAATTATAAGACCTCCTTGGTAATGTGGACGGAATGGCAGGCTTACCTCTGCAAGGTCGTGGATCGTTGGTTAGTTGCAACACAGCGAAAATACAATTATTACCCAATGATAAAAGGGACTGTCCAGTCAAGGTTGTATAAAAATATCTACTTTATTATTTCTACAACAGACAGTTCTAGTACACTACAATACAATCCACACTGTAAAGGAACACAGAGGATAGACAGTTTCACAAAGGAAAGGTATGCACTCTGGATACTGACAGGAGGGTAGTTGGTAAAACCATCAATCTCTCTGTTCAAGCTTATTTGGTTTCAAGGACCAGGGTGTTCCCATGTGTTTGTCTATCTGATGTTCATAAATAATTGGGTTCAATCCCTACAGTGGTCCATAATGGCGCTCTCGCGCGTCGGTCTGTTGTTCACAGAGGCTTGGGAACATGCAATTAAAGTTTGTATAAGTAAGGAGTGTTTAGGCCCTGATTTGAAAAATACTTTTTAGCACAGCCGAAACACGTGTCATCAACAAGGGCAACTTCAATATAATAAAACAAACTCTTGTTTTTGAAAAACTGGATTTGGCGCTGTCTTCTTTCTGAGCATTTTGCAAACAAGTAACTTTTGAGTGGTTTAATTGGCTTTTCTAACCACAGCTCAGTAAGACGCGACATATACTATACTTGGCTAAAGTATAACTGTGTCTATAATTTATACATGTCGCCTTGACAGACCGGACCTACAAAGCCAAAACAACTCACGGATCTTGAATGATGGTTGAGGTGTCTCGGACGGCTCTGGTGTCTTACGTGACAACAGTCGGCGGTGCAGCCGGATGTGGCTCGAGGACTCAACTGTCTCCAAATTGTCCTTAAAAAGATGGATGCTGGATGATACTTGTGTGGCACTCCTCATAGCTTCCTCTCAAAGGTGTGTGTCCTTTGAAGACAGATGGCCCAAAGCTCATGAGGGTGTTAGCAGGCAACGGCCTTGTCCTTTGTCTGCAGACTCACCGGCACTTCCCACCTAGGAAGCTTGCTGTCAGAACCTTGCAGGGAATGCTGTGTGCTGGCTGGGTACCGGTTCTGGAGCTGCCGGGCGGACCATCTGAGTCTGGTATCTGCCTCTGTTCCCTGGGAGATGTTTAGGGGAGGGATCGTGCTTCCCTGATGGAACTCCTGGCCTTCCTTCACTGGCAGAAGATGCAAGGTAGACTGTACCTTCAGCTTGGGTCCAAATGAGTCCTTCTTACTCCTTGTGAAGTCTTCAGATGATCTGATCAGTTAGGGGCTCGGCCCTCTTTTTAAGCCCAATGGGCTCAAGTGATTGGAGCATGCTAAGCCCACCTTAATGAAGCAATCCTGGATCCCCACCAACAATCTTCAGTGATGCTTCAGGTCAGAATCCAAACACTTGGTAACAGACAGGGGGAGGATGACAAAATATACTTCTAAGTCCCACCCATCTTCCTGTC
Organism: Ambystoma mexicanum; assembly: GCF_040938575.1. Taxonomy (NCBI): domain Eukaryota; kingdom Metazoa; phylum Chordata; class Amphibia; order Caudata; family Ambystomatidae; genus Ambystoma; species Ambystoma mexicanum. Next base: position 648,094,787 of record NC_090922.1, on the reverse strand, counting down.
TGCTGTACATCAAAGTGTCTCCCTATTAACTGAGCCCTACGCAGCGCTTGGTCACAACATGGGCCTCCATTGAAGTAGGGGGTTGCAGGTAGACCTTTGTCTCCTACAATTCAAATACTTACCTGCTCTGAAAGCAGTGGTTCCAGACAGGACATTCACTGCCCTTTCATACCAAGGACGGGTGTTAGTACCCAGTTGACACATTGCATTACACAGAGGTGTTGGTTTCTGGTCTCCATTGTCACTTCCTGCACGCAGGCCTTCCCTGAGGGATGCTAATTAATATTATTCCGTATCTGCCATCAACAGCAAGGTGTAACAATGGAGATGCTAATCCATGGGGCCTTGAAATGCTAATCAGGCTGCCCACGGCCAGAGGCTTTTGATGTACCCACAGCTGTCAGGTGTCAGCTACACATGACAGGGGAGGGCAGCACTGGTAAACTGTGTACGCCCAGAGAACATGACTATTTTTCTGCTGTGCAGTGAGTGTGGGAAACATGTGTGAGAATGGCCCCACATACTTTCCAGAGGTTTATCTCCCATCAATCATTCTTTTAAATAAATAAATAATCTAAAAGCTCTGACAAGCGCACTCTTCCTGTGCAGATGGTTGAATTCCTCACAGGCATTTAGCCAATTTACCCAAATTCTGTTATTTAATGTTTGCTTCAATAATTGAGGGTCAAAACTAATTTACTAAGCTGGACTGCCTTAGAAACAAGCAGCAAACAGTGTCCAGAAGCCTTCACCATGAAACACTAAACTTCTGATGGGGATAAACATTGCAATTTCTTCTGAATTCTTATTTTTTGACTGTTTCAGTATTGTGTAGGATGAAATATATCATTTTACGCATTGTTTCATGATATATTTTAATTTTCTATTGTTGTGCCATTAAGAAGAAGGGTGAGTGGAATCCTTTGCAGAGGAAGGATTCAAATTGTTTTGCCTGTGATCTTTTTCAATCCATGGCTTTAGATAACTTTTAGGTTGTCCTTAGCTACCTAGCAATAGAAACCATGGACTTCCAGAGGTTGCTCTTTACAACCTGACCTGTCCACTGTCTGGTCAATCCATAGTATCACAATTGTAAGATTTGAAGTTTTATTGAGATACACTGGCTACATACACATCTGTGATTGGTAGTAGGAATTTTTAACATTTCAGAAGAGAAGGATGCTGTAGGAGAATACACATACATTCATGATAAACAAGAGAATGAAAGCATTATTAATGTGTTTCTATGTATGGGTATGAAAGACACTATATTTCAAGTGAATTGCAACCACTTGTCAGTTTAGTGATACAACTGTGTAGGGAAGATATAGATAACATGTAAGGTTTAGCACAAAAGCAGTGATAAGCATTGATACATAGATTCACCCAGAAGGTGGACCCAGAACAATATTGCTGTCCAATAGTAGGACTGTCAAGTGCTCAGGGGTAGCAGGTTATCTTGCACTAGAGTACAGAGACCCAACTTTTCCAAAGCCTTGCTTCATGAACACTACTGTTCTCTGTCAAAACAAAAAAGGTGATGGCTGGAAGGTTTGGAATTTATAAGACCCTCTGGGATTGCTCTGGGAAACCCTCCAGACCATCGTTCTTTGCCTGCCAAGCCATTACAAAAGCAGAAAACCATATGCAAATCAGGCTCGGTCCCACCCCAAAAGGGGCAGTCCAGCCCGGACTGCTTGGTCACATCCCTTCTGCACGAGACCACAAACATCCCCAAACATGTTTCGGCCTCATCAGAGAAGAGAAGTGCTCTGGCACAGCAGGCACGAGACCCATGCCTGCGCATACCTGCCCCACTCGGGGTGAATACAGCAAAAAAAAAGAGGTGATGGCTGGAAGGTTTTGATTTAAACTGAACCTCTAGCATTGCTCTGGGCGACCTCTCAGACCATCATTCTTTGCCTGCCAAGCCATTACAAAAGGGGAAAGACCATATGCAAATCAGGAGTGGTCACAAGCCAAAAGGGGCAGTCCAGCCGGAACTGTTTGCTCACATACCTTCTGCACGAGACCACAAGCATCCCCAAACATGTTTTGGCCTTGTTGGGCCTCATCAGTGAGAAGTAGCTTGGGTCTCTAGGCAGAGCAGTCACAAGACCCACATCTGGGCATCCCCATCCCACTCTGAGTGATTACAGTAAAACAAAAGAGATGACGGATGGAAGGTTTCAAATTAATCTGAACCTCTGGCATTGCTCTGGGAAACCCTTCAGACCATTGATCTTTGCCTTCCAGGCCATTACAAAAGGGGAAAGACCATATGCAAATCAGGCTTGGTCCCACCCCAAAAGGGGCGGTCCAGCCTGGACTGCTTGGTCGCATCCCTTCTGCACGAGACCACAACCATTCCCATACACGTTATGGCCTCATCAGTGAGGAGTAGCTTGGATTTTCAGTTCCAGCAGGCACGCAACCCACATCTGGGCATACCGGTCCCACTCGCGGCTACTACAGCAAAACAAAATAGGTGATGGCTGGAAGGTTTTGAATTAATCTGAACCTCTGGTATTGCTCTGAGCAACCCTACAGACCATTGTTCGTCACCTGTGAAGCCATTACAAAAGGGGCAACACCATATGCAAATCAGGTTTAGTCCCAGCCCAAAAGGGGCAGTCTAGCCCGAACTGCTTGGTCACATCCCTTCTGCATGAGACCTCAACCATTCCAATACATGTTATGGCCTCATAAGTGAGGAGTAGCTTGGATTTCCAGGCCCAGCAGGCACGCAACCCACATCTGGGCATACCTGTCCCACACACAGCTACTACATCAAAACAAAATAGGTGATGGCTGGAAGGTTTTGAATTAATCTGAACCTCTGGCATTGCTCTGAGCAACCCTCCAGACCATTGTTTTTTGCCTGTCAAGCCATTAAAACAGGGGAAAGACCATATGCAAATCATGTTTGGTCCCACCACAACAGGGGCAGTCCAGCCAGAACATCTTGGTAACATCCCTTCTGCATGAGACCACAAGCATCCCCAAACATGTTTCGGCCTTGTTGGGCCTCGTCAGTGAGCAGTATCTTGGGTCTCTAGGCACAGCAGTCACGGGACCCACATCTGGGCATCCCCCATCCCACTTGGAGTGACTACAGGAAAACAAAAGAGATGATGGCTTGGAGGTTTCTAATTAATCTGAACCTCTGGCATTGCTGTGAGCAACCCTCTAGACTATCGTTCTTCACCTGTCAAGCCCTTACAAAAGGGACAAGACCATAGTCAAAGCAGGCTTGGTACCACCACAAAAGGGGCAGTCCAGCTGGAACATCTTGGTAACATTGATTCTGCACGAGACCATAAGCATCCTCAAACATGTTTCGCCTTGTTGGGCCTCATCAGTGGGGAGTAGCTTGGGTCTCTATGCCTAGCAGGCACGGAACCCACGTCTGGGCATACCCGTCCCAATGTGATGACTACAGCAAACAAAAGAGGGGATGGCTGGAAGGTTTTGAATTATTCTTAACCTCTGGCATTGGTCTGGGCAACCCCCAGACCATCAATCTTCGCCTGCCAAGGCATTACAAAAGGCAAAGACCATACGCAAATCATGCTTGGTCCCACCCCAAAAGGGCAAAGTACAGCCCGTATTGCTTGATCACATCCCTTCTGCACGAGACCACATACAACCCCAAACATGTTTTGGCCTCGTTGGGCCTCATCAGTGAAGGGTAGCTTGGGTTTCTAGGCCCAACAGGCACAGCAAAACAAAAGAGTTGATGGCTGGAAGGTTTAAAATAACCTGAAAATCTGGCATTGCCATGGGCAACCCTTCAGACCATCGTTCTTCACACTGTTCTCTGCCACAAAACCTGCCACAGCCCCATGTGGGCATTTTCGACGGCCTTTGGGGTGGAGGATAGAATTTGGCATGCAGGGTATGATGAAAATCATGACAGGTGTTCTTTATTATTATTACCATTTGGATAACTGGATATATAGAGTTATATTCTAGCAGTCCGGGCCCTCAGATGGTGCACAGAATCCTATGGTAACGCAGGATGTGAAAATGATTTCAAGATGAAATTCCATTCCCATAATGTGATCACATGACTCTCTGGGAGCCAATAAATGTACTGAAGATGTCTTCCAGACTTGCAGACAGAATGCATAAGCCCAAGTGTCATAGGTCCATAGAGCTTCATTTTGTAGGCAGCACCTTAAGATGGTGCATCAAATACTTTAGGAATGCAGGATGTGCAGACTCTTCAGCCTTCCCCACTTTACCTCCTCCTCTCCAGCCAGTCGTCAGTTAAGCTAGTTATCCATGAGACAGAGGGCAAAGTATAAACTCATCATCTTCAAAATATACACAGACTTGCTCCACCCTACCTATAAGCCGATCTCACTCTACTATCCCCTTGCTCCCTATGACATTCCTCGGCTCGCCTCCTTGCCACCTCTTGTGCCCCTTGTGCTCCCTCTCAATTGCACTCACTTCCTCTCTTCGCTCCCTTAGTCTGGAATGCTCTTCCTCACACTCTATCCCTATTTAAATCGAACCTCCTAGCTCTGCTCCTTTCTGAAGAATGAATTGCAAAGCATTCTACACCACCACATCTCCCTGTTCTCATCTCCCCCTACCGTTCTACTAAAACCTTGCAGCACTTATCCCTCACCTGTTTATCCTAAAACGTAGCACTTCCTCCACTGTACCATTCCTATATCATGCTATACTGACTTTGTCCCTCGTTCATGTCTCTACCTCCCCTGCATCATGTAGTCTTAGATCCACATTCTCTCACCTATTCTTTAGGGCACTGGTCCTGTGCTATGTAAATCAATGTTAAAAGGTTTTGTAAGCATTTTTGTGCCAAAAATGAATTTTGTCACCCTATGATTTTCATTAAATACATTTAAAAAATGTGGTAAAGAATAACTTTCAAATGGAATTCCAGTTATATTATGTGGTCTCATGACCCCGTGGGAGCCAATCAGAGTGCTCAGCATGGATATCGATCTTTCAGAAAGGACGCAGACAGGGTCCTGGATGTTGGTCTGCTAAGGGAGCTTCATTTTGAGGCAAGAAACTGAGATGGTGCATACGGTCCTGTGCGAATGCAGGATGTGGCAAATAATATGACACAAATAAATCCAGTCGCATGATTTGGTCACAAGAACCTCTGAGCGACAATATGTCGGCTAAAGATGGCTTTCAGTCTTGGAGAAATGATGCAAGCGGAGCCCTGGGTGTCACAGGCCCATTGCTTTGATTTTATGGCAGGATGGCAGGACCCTAAGATGGTGCACCAGATCTTCTAGGAATGCAGGATGTGGCAAAACTGTCTTTAAAATGAAATGCCTCTTTATGAGTTTGGCGTTATTTTCACAACACAAGAAAACATTGCTCGTAACCGGCACGGCTTAAATACAGCCTGAATGGGCTTGTCAGTGTGCTGTGACCACGCAACATCATGTGACCACGTTCGCATCATCACGTGACCTACAGCGCTGACGCGGTAGCGTGTAAACATTGATACAAAACTGAATCACGTATCATTCACAATGTTAATACTAAAAATCGAAATAGGACAACCAAACTAATTCATGTAATTTATGAATTTGAAAGTGTAAGTACATGTAACTTCCCACCACGTCCGGATAACAGACTATGGGTGGTACGTGCCAAACACCAGAATCAGAACTTTGTAATTTATTAAATTGAAAGTATAAATACATATAACATCCCGCCACACCCTAATAACAGACTAACAATTCCCGTTCCAGGGAATCTCTTTTGGAATCTACAACCGCAAAGAAAGACAATCTCACTAACGAGATTATGTTTATTACCAAATATGTGCAGGACAGTGACCTATTGTGCAAATTATTGAATAAACATTGGCACCTGTTAAGGACTGATCCAGACCTAACTTCATATATCGCGCAGAGACAAAGGGTGGTTTTTACCAGAAACAAGACTTTAAAAATTAAATTAAGTCCATCTTTCTTTGAACCTAAACCTGCAATAGGTGCCCATTTAGTTCACCATAAATTACCTAGGGGCAACCAGACATGGACTCCCTGCTCACTGTGCTCAGAGAGGCACAGCTTCACCTCACTGATGAGGCCCAACAAGGCTGAAACACGTGTATGGGGTTGCTGTTGATACTCTTGTTCAGAGAGGAATTGCCATAGCATTTCGGTTCTGGACTGCCCATGTGGGCGGGACAAAGACTGATATGCAAATGGGTATTTCCCATCTGAGAAAGGTACAGTGAGCAAAAAGTGTGTGCTGCAAACTCTCACGTGGGCAGGATAAAGACTGATATGCAAATGGTATTTCCCATCTGTGAAAGGTACAGCGAGCAAACAGCGTGTGCTGCAAACTCTAATCTCAGAACCGGTTATCATGCCATGTTCTTTCTGGAGAGGAGCACCTGCTACCTTTTTTGAAATATTTGCAAGGAACTTGGGGTTGGTCACCCTAACTTACCTGGGGGCAACCAGACCTGGACTCCCTTCTCACTGTGCTCAGAGAGGCACAGCTTCACCTCACTAATGAGGCCCAACAAGGCTGAAACGCGTAAATGGGGTTGCTGTTGGTACTCTTGTTCAGAGAGGAATTGCCATAGCATTTCGTTGCTGGACTGCCCATGTGGGCGGGACAAAGACTGATATGCAAATGAGAATTTCCCATCTGTGAAAGGTACAATGAGCAAAAAGTGCGTGCTGCAAACTCTCATCTCAGAACCGGTTATCATGCCATGTTCTTTGTGGAGAGGAGCGCCTGCTACCTGTTTTGGCCAATTCAGGGTGGCTCAGGGGTCCCCCCCAACGGTTTTCATAAATGTGGTTCTTGCAATTTTTGCCAATATGCAATGTCACCTGTAACAGACTTTGTATGCCATCATGGTTTGTCCTTCAGAATACGTGACTTTATTAACGAACATGGTCACATGATGTTGCCTGATCACAGGACACTGCAAACCCATTCAGGCTGTATTTAAGCCATGCCGGTCACAAGCAATGTTTTCTTGTGTTGTGGCATTTAAGCCTGGGGACTTGTGTGAATGAACTTTGTGGTAAGTCATGGGGATCATATATGACTTCTTTGATACTTTTTTTATAAGGGAATCTGTACGCATTATTCACAAGGAGCTTGTATTATATTTGCGGGGACACCCTATCCTTTAGGGTTAGACAAACTGTTTGCAGTTTGTTAGATGAAATACATATTGACATCGTAAAGTCAAGTGCATCTAATATTGATGTAATCACATGTATCTTACCGACACAAGAACTTGGGCTAACTATACATTTATTTAGCTGTAATTCAAGACTGCACTTTTGGAACAACTGAAAATAGACAGTTTTGGTTATAGAGTTTGTTTTCTTTGTGTATTTTTCATGAATAGATACTGTTTAGGCTTCGCTTTTCCAGGGGACTGGACATGTTTTCCAAGACCGGTGGGTCACGTCGTAATGGTTGACATCATTTTGGGAGATACATTGCCGGCCTCCTATTGGGTATTGTTCAATCATATCAGGCTATATGGTGCTCATTTCTCTGGTGATAATGCTTACGCAGCGTAGATTCGGGTGCACACTGTTTTGTTATCTGCACAGCTTTCTTGGATTCTTTCAGGGAACATTATCTTTCTGTCAAGCCGGAATTCAGAAGCTATCACAGGTTATTCAAATAATCTTTTCTGGTGCTTATGCACCTACACTTCAGCATGCACGGAGCATAGGGATGGCATGAATTATAGTACAACACCATTGGGTGTTCGCGAATGGAGGTGTGAACTGTGCAAACATACTTACGGGCATTTTGTATGATGGAGCATGTACTTTCTGACACTGCATTGGGGTTTGGCATCCACTCAGGCATGTTGGGACTTTTATGTTGTAGTTCCAGCATGAATTGGTATTGTAGTAGGTTTCAGGCAACTGGTGGGGACTATTTCTACTTGTAAAACTTTTTGATATTCAATTGGCGTTATTAATAATGGTTTGTTTTGATTTTCTCTTTTTTTTGTTTGTATTGTGTGTTCTTTTCTTCTGTGGTGTTTTTATGTAATATGGATGCAATATCTCATGAATCCAATTGAGTGGGAACAATACTGAACTTGTCACTCCACTTGATGCTTTCCATTGATTTTGATTCTTTATGAATGTTTTAATATTTTCCATCATTTTCTGTGTATGATTTACAGGGGTATTACCTAAATTGTTCGTTTACAAGTGTAATTGACCGAATATATATATATATATATATATATATATATATATATATATATATATATATATATATATATATATATATATATATATATATTGGGGGTTTGGCGTTGGGTGGGGAGTTGTGGGGGGTTTCCCCCCACATATTTCGTACAATTGACCTTCACAATTCGGTCAATTGTGAAAAGGTCAATTGTCATTCGAACAGTTGTAAAACGAACAATTTGTATACAACCATATACATGTGGTCATATAACTTGTTTTACAAATCATGGTAATTGAACTATGCCTTTGTTCCTCTTTTCCTCCTCTTTTGATGTGGGGAATATTTTGTTTTGTTAACACATGGGTTCTTTAGTTTACAACATGTTCATTTTACGTTCTTTACAAATGTATTTGGTTGTATTTGACAAATAGGCCCTGACTTGAAAGAGACCCAAGAGGGTCGAAACACGTGCTGGCTACCATTAGGGCCGAACACATGACTTTCTTGTGTTGCATTAAATAATCAGCCCAACAAGGGTGTAAATCGTTTTCTCCAGTTTTCAAATTACCCAATAATAATAAAGAGTTTATCTTACAAACTGATGTCTCACATGTTGTGTTAGAGGCTATTTCCCGAGATCACGATGGCATCGAAAATCCAATTCTCTTTTTCAGTTGGAAATTATATCCAAGATAAAAGAACTATGCAACAAATGAGCTTCAGGCCATAGCCATAAAGTGAGCAGTTTCATACTTAAAATACTATCTCACTGGCAGAAGGTTTAGATTGGTCACCGATCGTTTTCCATTAACATGGATCAGTCTCGGTAAAGAAAAGACACCAATGTGCAAATCATGTGCTGGGTCCTAGATATGAAACCTTGTTGATTCACGGTAGAACATCAAAAAGGAAGAGATTTGGGGAATGTAGACTTTCTTTCCTGTTTCCCAATGCATGCTGAATGAACTAGCCTCATTAGGGGAAGGGTATGTGATGAATCCAATGATGTCATCACTCTCTTCCTGGAGGTAGCCTCTCCTCATATGGCCAAAGGATGGCAGCTGCTACATGATCATGACACTGAAGGTGGCAATTTGAGGGAGAATCACATGGGGGAGACTAACCTCAGTGGGGGGTGAGACATTGTCAGATGAGACATTGTATCCCCCTTTCCCGTTTAGGGATATCATCACCATTCCACATGCTTTGATGGCATATTGTAATAATTCCCCTCAGCAGTCCACAAAGCCTCTTCACAGTTATCCTTCAATGCTATGAAACCAACCTAATGACAAACACTGACACAAGGAAGAAGGCAATCAGAATGAAGATTGCTCGACTGAAGTAAAATGAGCAGTCTAGTATTTGGGGAAATCCGATTGGCTATGAGCATCTCCCTTTCTCAATATGGGAGTTCATAGATGGAACTGCTGAGCAACACAGAAGGATCTCACTGGTTAGCCTATGCTGGGTAAGCTAAGCTGTCAGTTGGAAAGGTCAGCACAGAGACGCAAGTGAACCATGGAGAAAAGAAGGATACGAGCAAATCTGATGAGAGGAATGGAGAGGAGGAAATGTAGCATCTGTGTTGCTGGCATACTCCCATGGGCACTGGAGCCACCGATGGGGGAATCAAAGTGGGAGAGGAAGCTTCATGCTGGCAAGGGAAGCCAGGGCAACACGCAGAACATCATCCACTGCAGAGCTGAGCTGTCCGTACAGAAGAGAGAGAGCATGAAGCAGGACCTGAATGAGAATTGGAGAAGCTACAGAAGCCGTTGAAGCACCAGTGAGCCCATACTAGAAGACTGGGGCACTGTGTGGAAGTGTGAGAAGGCACTCCTAAGCACAAATGGGATGCAAATACCTTGTTGCTTGCAACATGGCTAATCTTCATTGTCCCAAGTACATAAATAAAAGGGGAACTTGTGGAAGCTAAATGCCCCCTTGGTCTTGAAGCTGTTGACTGGTGTGTTAAAAGTCCTGGCAGGAGAGTATACCAGGCGAACAGCGAGTCTGGGACTTGCACCCATAAAGTTGCAATTGAAAGTCTTGGTAGGAAAGTATAGCAGGAAAGCCAGAGAATTGAAGCAAAACAGAAATGAAGATCAATATCTCTTTGAAATCCAAAGGAAGATGTATACCATTGGGATTTTGAACTGCATTGCATCGTAACGTCCCCCGCACCCTTGTTCACTATATTGTGAACAGGGGATTGTGGGGGGTGTCCCCCACAGTCGATCTCAAAAAGTCCAAAACAAAAGAAAAGGAAAAGGAAAGGAACCTGCGGCACTGGTTCCTGGGAACATGTGTCGCAGGGTATCAGCGAATCGGCGGCACACGGAGAAGTGTGCCACCACAAGCTAAGTAGGGCTATAGGGGCCAACTCGGCCAAATCGGGGAAAAGTCGGAAATGTTCAGGAGAAAAAAGACCAAAGGTTATTTTCAGAAAAATGATCTTCAGTATATTGTGTCTAAATCATCCATTGGCATTGGGCTATGATTGTCCCTGGCCCTAAAGAGCGAAATGCGTAAAAGCTAGAGGTTGAATGCAGCAAAGGAAGTCTGACCTAAGCTACAAGTCCAAAGTTTTGAATTATGAGACATACCAATGGCCAAGGGCTCATAAACATAAGGTATTTGTTGTGTTTTTGTGCTGCAGTAGGATCAAACTTGATTTCTTTCACCCAGATTTGTCTTTTGGATCCAGTACTTAAAAGGGTGGACCTACAGATCTGAGCAGAGCGAGGCAAGGCATTGCCCAAACTCATGTTACCAACAGTAAGCGTACAACACAAAGATACAAGTTTTCAAAAACATAAACTTATCCCAACAAACTAATGTATAGAAATGTGGGGAAGTGAAAAATCTTCTGGGGAAGGTGATAACCTTTGCAGACTGTGCCATGGTGAGGTAGAAACCTTGTGTCATGGGTTGACAGCTTGCCCCTAATTGGTAACATCTTACATGAAAGGGTATGCACATTTCGTTAGGAAAATTGAAAATATTCAGAACGACTAGCTCTGGTCAACATTATACGGTGCACAATCAATTGTGGTTACAAACTCCACCTTTTGTATTTGGAAGGAAATGGTAAAGAAATTGGGAACTTGGTGGATATAAATGGCAATGGCCTGTATACATTGGACTGTATATTTGTATATTTTGTATATTTTGGATTTGTAATTTTTATTTTTGGGATATCCTGTATATTTTGGATTGCTTATTTGGAAATGTTGGTATAGATTGTTATATCTTTAGGCATGACTTTTATTAATTAATGTTGTTCTTTTTATATATATTTCATACATGTGCAAAAAGGTTTGGAAATTAAACTAAAAATGCACAATTAAAAAAGAAAAAAAACCTTTATTGTATTTCATTGGGGTTGGAAAAACTCCTATCTAGCCCTATAACTATGATGGGAGTGATCTTTGTCCAAAGTATCACAGTTAAGATATTAAACCTAATGCCTGACCTTACTCTAATACAAGAATGTGGAAAATGGGCAATGTAAAATAAAGCAAAAGAAACCAATATTCGAGATAAATGTCAGAATGGCAATGTGAGCAAGGGTTGACTTTCATCCCAAGTTGTATAGCACAGGGCTGGGTGGAACACTGATCACTGGGCACATCTTGGCATACGTACATGGCTGGGCAAGCAGCTCAGCCTTTGAGGGCCTTCTTGACCTTTTACTTTCAAGTTCTTTGGTTCAACTTCTCAGGATCCCGTTACTCAAGTCCAGGTCACCCTTAACAAATTGGTTCACTCACAGTTCCTGTAGGAGGCTCCCCTCTGCCGGGCTCAAGCCTTTTTATTTTCTCAACAAAAAGTTCCTGGATAAAGGCTTCCCTCTTTCGGGCTCAAACCTTTCAATTTCCTTGTCTAACAAAAATAGTTCCTTTTTACTTTTACCTTCTTTCTATCTTGGTTCCCCTCTGTCGGGCTCAAACCTTTTCCTTTTCCTCGGGCTCCCTTCCCCAAGCTTTTGTGCATGTGACATTTTGGTTTCCCTCCGTCGGGCTCCAGCCTCTCTCTTTCTCTCCTTTACTTGTCAAAGGATTTCAAAACACAGAGGGGTTTTGATGGATCCCTTGTCCCGACCACTTTGACCCTCCTTCCATTCACTTTCTGCCATTGTCTCTTGATTAATGTAATTTCATTCACTTGTTTGCACAACTGTTATTCTTTCGTTCCAATCTGTCACTCAGTACCTTGTTACTTTTAGTTCTTTTACTTCCCACTGCCTGTACAGCTTCAAGATACCTCACTGAGCTTTCAGATTAGGCAATCTCTTCTTGCCAGACCACTCTGTTACTTCATATCATCAGTTCACAGTTTTTACTATGCACTTTTTCTCACATTTTATCGGAGTATGCATAACCGCCCTTCCTTGGATACTTTTGCAAGCATTTCACTTAAACATGACTCCGCTTTTCACAGCTTTCATTGCTCAGTGATCATGTTAAAATGCTTGGTTCTCTTGCGTCTTCGATGTTTGAAGTCAAGGTTGCTACCACTGCCCCCTCTGCGTCTCCCCAACTCTTATGTTTACCTAGGAGGGTGGCTGATAGCTTTGTTGCACTTGGGTAATTTTTCCTTCTGTCTCGCTAGGCTTTCTGGTACAAGTCTTAGAACCTCTTTAAGATAGAATTATTTCAATAGGGAGCACTCAGGTCTCTCCACTTTGTCTCCGTCCCTCGATTACTCTCTCTCATTTGCCTACTTTGCCACTGCTCTGGAAGTCTTGCTACCTCTCGTGCACCGCCATTCTCACTGAGTGCTTGGGTTTTCAGTAGGGATCCTCTGCCGGACTCAGCCTTGCTGACTCCCTCTCGGTTTCCAAAGAACAACTGCCTTCCCTTCCACTGCAGGCTCCTTTTAAGCACCTGTGAGTTGTTAATGTGCTGCTGGTGTATGGTCAGGGTTGGACCTTCCTGGCCTTGTCTATACTCATAAATAGAACAGCCTGCTGTCAGAAGGGGAGAGTCTTTCCTCTGTGCCTTAGTGTGTTTCTTGCTTTCCCTCTTCATCCCACTAGGTTGCCTCTTCTTCTTCTTCTTGGTATTGTTAGGAAAAAGGGGGAGTGGTGACTTGGAATGGCACTGTACATAATTTCTAAAAACAGAGGGAGCATGTTGGTGATTTGGAACCTAACCCTGCATATTCTTCTCAATGCAATAGGACCCTTGCATATCACCAACCAGAGATATCCTCCCATTTTGTCCTTTTGTTCTGCATGATCGATGTAGGGATTGTGGGAGTTGTAGTTCTTGTCAGGATGAAAGGGTTAGAGGTATTGTTGCGTCTGAATGGTTTTTGAGTGATAATATCCTATAATGACCGAGAGTATGTTGGGTAGGGATGTACTGGAATGGGGGGAATACTCTGTCTTGCCCGAGGGCATTCCTCCCATAGTCTCTCAGGGTCCCCTTCCCAGGTGATCCCCCCTTGATTGTCCAGCAGCAGGGTTGGGAACCAAGAGCAATGTCCCTCCCCATGCCACCTGAGTCAGGGATCACTGGGAATAGCATGAGAGCAATGCCTCAGGTTTCTCACAATACACCTATCTATTTATAAAACTGTGTAGCCCCACCATCAATATCGATGTCAAACTAGGCAATATTAGGACAAGTTTGGAATCAGTCAATGAGACCTCATTTGCCTTAAACTCTGAAATGCAAGCCAAAATAATGCTATAAGCCCAGGAAATGTGCATAGACGCTGGGGACAATAGTATTATTGTCACAAGTCTAGGCAGAAAGTACAGGGCAGAGGCTATCTTTCACTGTATGCAAGTAGATTAAGGGAGATTCTGGAGACAATGCTAGTATATAACAGATTAAAAGTACATACCAAGCTGTTAGTTCAAACAGGTATTCACAGGAACTACAGGAGCAGGCTGTGAACAAAGAAACAGAGAAAAGGCAAAGACAAGCACGTACACTGGGCAACTTGGATTTATCAGAAATAAGGGTGTACTGGAATATGATAAGGGGTCTCCAGGGATTAAGGAAAGCCTGTGGGATAGGTACCAGCAGATTACTCTTAACAACAGTATTCCAGCAACGTCATGACTTAGGCGTGCCAAGGAAACTGTTGTACTCAGTGCAAGGGTAAACTGAAAGACCATATACTGAGGCAGGTACGACTTCCACGGACTAGGTGAAGGCAACCGAAGTCTTCCCTTATCTTATCTGAACAGAGACCAACCCAGGGTCACACTGTTAAACGGATTCAAGCGGAGACACCACAGTGGACCAAGATGTATACAAGTAGAAAGAAGTGTTGAAAGAAATAACCAGGTACAGGACAGGATAGGATATCAGAAGTTGAAACAGGCAGGAAGCAAGGCAAGGAGCCCAGAGGAGAAGGGCAAAAGGCAGCGGAGTACGGCAAAGCTGCCAGGCAGGGAAGCCCAGAGGAGAAGGGCAGAAGTGAGCGGAGTGCAGCAAAGCTGTCAGACGGGAGCCCAGAGGAACAGGGCAGAAGGTAGTGGAGTGCAGCAGCGCCGTCAGGTGAGAGCCCACAGGAGCAGGGCAGAAGGTACAGGTGGGAGCCCAAAGGAGCAGGGCGTAAACCAGCGGAGTGTGGCAGGGCCGCCAGGTAGGAGCCCAGAGGAGCAGGGCAGAAGGCAGCGGAGTGCGGCAGAGCCACCAGGTGGGAGCCCAGAGGAGTAGGGCGGAAGTCAGCGGAGTGCGGCAGAGCCGCCAGGTGGGAGCCCAGAGGAGCACAGCGGAAGGCAGCAGAGTGTGGCAGAGCCAGCAGGTGGGAGCCCAGAGGAGCAGGGCGGAAGGCAGCAGAGTGTGGCAGAGCCGCCAGGTGGGAGCCCAGAAGAGAAGGACAGAAGGCTGCAGCAGACTGGAGAGGGAGCTGCAAGCATCAACAGCAACAGGAATCAAAAGGCCAAAAGGTCAATAACTGGTAACAGGAGCACCAGTATGAACTCCAGAGAAAGCAGTTGACTGACAACTGCTCCGTTCAAAGTGGGTTTATAAAGGCCCTCCCAGCCATCAGGCCAGCAGGGTGGAGCTGATTGCAGACTCTGGCAGCTGTGTTCAATTAAGCCCAGCCCTGACTTCAGTAGCCTGCAGCAGTAGCAGCAGTGGATTCTAATCAGGTGCTCTCCAGCTCTCTGCAACCTTGCCTGCAGTAGCTTGGAACAGGTGAATGCAACCAGGCCCTCTGCAGCTCTTAGTAGCTTGCTGCAAACAAATGTATTTAGTATGCCTCCTCCAGCCCTCTGCCTTTTAGACAGCATGCATGTCCCAGAATGCATCTGCTGGTTTAACCCAAAAGCCGGAATGGAACATGCAATTAGATTAGTCCAAAACTCAGCGGTAAAACAAGGAAATAAAGGAAGAGGCGCTTGTAGCAGTGCTGGGTGGCAGGCGAGCAGGATCGTGCTCTCGGGATCATTTTGATCACTTACACCTACTTTTATCTGTACATTATAGTGCGGTTGTGCTGCACTATAGTTAAGGTAAGTATAAAGTTCCATAGCAAACCAGAACTTTGAATTGCTTATAACTTTTTACCTGCGTGACAGATTTGGATGATATTTTGCAAACATACTGTTTGACTTTGGCCCCTCCAGACTGGACATGTTGGGAAGGATGTGTTAAAAAATGAAGAAGTTATTAAGAAAGCAATAAATGCTGTTTCTGGCCTACTCCCATTCGTTTTCCCATAGAGAAAAAGTCAAGATTTCTGCACAGCGCAGAGCAAAAACCGCAGCATGAATTTAGACCAGGTTCGAAACAACTTGGGCACAAAGCGTTGATTCGATATTCGGGAGAGGTCTGGGGTTATTCCATCCAGTAGTTGTTAAAATATTTGATGGAGAAGGGGGTGCCCCTTTGTCTCAAAATTATAGCTACATTTGTCCCATGGTGCTTTGCAGCAGAGAGGCTGAGGCATTTCAGAAATGAAAAATCAGCAATTTTTCCCCAAAATGCTATTGCTAATAACTTGTGACTTACTGGGTAGATTTGGGTGAAATTTTCAAAACAAAACGTTTGTCAAGGGCTCCTCCCAAACTGCAATTTCTGGAAACAAAACGTTTTTAAAAATGGAAAAGTTATTAAGAAAACAAAACACTTCAGTTTCACAGTTTTCAGCCCATTCATTTTCCCATGGAGAAAAGGGCAGTTTTTGAATAGCCATAGTGCAAATACTGCTGGGCAGTTGTTTTAATATTCAACAGAGAAGAGGTGGCTTCCTGCTACTTAAAACCTTCATAACAGCCTTTGTGCTATTTACAGCAGAGAGGCCGAGCAAGGCTAATAGCTTGTGGATGGGTTTGGATAAAATGTTCCAAACAGAAAGTTTGTCAGGCGCCCCACTAAACTGGAAATTTGGGAACAATTTGTTAGAAAATGAAAAGAT
This sequence comes from Ambystoma mexicanum, assembly GCF_040938575.1. NCBI lineage: Eukaryota > Metazoa > Chordata > Amphibia > Caudata > Ambystomatidae > Ambystoma > Ambystoma mexicanum. Next base: position 648,078,206 of record NC_090922.1, on the reverse strand, counting down.
TATTAAGAAAACATAAACACCCTGTTTTCAGCTTACTCATATTCAATTTCAAATGAAAAGATTATTAAGAAAACATAAACACCCTGTTTTCAACTTACTCACATTCAATTTCCCCTAGAGAAAAAGTGCAGTTTTTTAACAGACATAGCGTGAAAAACACTTGGCAGATTTGGACCAAATAATAAACAATTTGGCACAACGCGTTGACTTCATTTCCTTGACTGGTTTGGAGTAAATTCACCCAGTAGTTTTTAAAATAATCAACAGTTAAGTGGGTACCCCCTGTAAGGATATTTGGCGTGTTACAGCACAGAGTACAGCACTACTGCACAGGTAGCATTTGTTTTTGATGCAGCACCACCACATGGGTGTGGTGCATTGCTATATGTTTTGCCAGAGTAACATGGACATATAAGTAAAGACAGGCTATTCAGTCAAAAACGATTTTTACATATAAGATGCAAATCTATTTTTACAGTTAAAAGCACACATGTGCACATTCAAAATGCACACTATTTTTCACCTGAAATGCCATGTTGCAAGAGACACATTTGAAAATTAATAACTAACCTTATTAATAACTAACCTGACTAATAAAACTTCATTTAACATAACCCACTAATAAAAATGTGTCTCCACTGCAGAATTAGGTCTACTCTGAAAGTGAACTTTTAAACGCACATTCATTTTTTTTTCTCTGCTGCTCTCTCCACATAACTACAGGAAGCAAAGAGCTCGAAGGAACAGGAAATCAGTTTGTTACAATTTTTACTGTAGAAATGAGCCATTGTGTAGTGAGGGAGGAGATGACATGATTGATTCTGATTGGAGCAGCGTCATAGCAAGTATCATGCTAGAGGCTGTGATTAGAACTTTGCTGGAGAAGCTTGAGGGGAGGGGGAGAACAATCGAGATCTTGCAGAGCTGGGAGAAGGATCTGTTTCCTGGCTGAGGCATTCCTGCTGCAAAAGCTGAGAGTTCCAGGCAGTAACCCTGGTTTGAGAACGGCAGACGCTTGTTTTCACTGGGGTTGATTTTCAAGGGAGCCAAATTCAGAAAGAGAATAGCCGAAGAAAACTCATGCTGAACAGATAAGGTAATTATAGAAGCGAGTGGGAGCTGTGCGAAAGTGTGCGAAACTGTTCAGTCAGTGTATTAAAGGGAGTCTAAGTCTCTTATCAGCATATTTAATGTTACCAATTGAATATATTCTCGCAGCTCTCTGTTCATTTTATCACAAATAATGTTGTACCATTTCATTTATTTCTGTAAAAAAAGTTAAACTGTGTTTAAAAGAAATTTCTATAATACAAAAATATTTGAAAACAGATAGCTAGTGTGTATTATTTCTCTCTTTCATTTTGCATGGGGAAAGGTTTAAACTTGGGTAGATTTTTAAACAGTGCAATTGTCATTTTAAAACAGATGTGTGCATGATTCTATTCAGTATGGACAGTTGTGAGTGACTGTTTGTAGCATAGCCTGTTGGAGGTACATGAGCCAACGGGAAGAGAGACTCTCTGGACATAGTTCCCTACCGTATATAAGGTAGTGGAAATTACCACAAAAATACCACAATAGCCCATGGTGGCACACAACACTAAAACTGAAAATGTGGTATCCCTAAAATGTAGGCCTGAGGTCTCTCTAGTGATCAAGAACAATCTAGATAAAAAACAAGGGATGTTGGATATTGGGGCCACAAATAAACCAACCACTATACCAAACAACCACGCAAACTACCGCGCATACCATCTAAATAGGTCTGAATTCTGAAATAATGCAATGTATTATTGTCATGTGTGACCCAATATGAATACAGAGAGTGATTATTGCTAAAGGTATTTTGGCGGTAAGAAAATACCGCAAAGCCCCAAATATCCACAAAATACCCAACACCCCTGCTCCTTAAAACATTTATATTGGCCTTGGTGCTTTCTACAGAAGAGAGGCTGAGCAAGGCTAATAATGTTTGACTTGCTGGATGGATTTAGATGAATTTTTCTGAAAGAAAAGTTTGAAAGGGGGACACAAGTTGAGTGCCTGTGAGGATGTGAAAGACTTTTTAACTCTGAGCATTTTTTCCCGTTATCACTGGAATTGGCGAACTGCTACTCTACCAAAAGAATTTCGGTTATTGGAAATGATAACCGTAAAATTATCACAGGAATAAGGAGTTTGAAAAAGAAAAAAGTTTAGCATCTGCAGTGCCTAGACCTACTCAGAATGGGGGAATGGGTGTTTGGTAACAAAATCATGGTTTGACATGGCCAGTGGCCATGGCTGGTGGGCCCAAAGGAAAGATATTGGTGCAACATGCACAGAGGCCATAGCTAGTGACACCTCAAGAAACTATGCGACATGTTCAGCTGGCAAACTGGCCATGGCTGAAGGCCATGGCTAGTGGTCCCAAAACAAAACTATTGGTAGAACATGTGCAGTGGCCAGAGCCAAAGGCCATGGCTAGTGGGCCATGAGGAAAATAAGGTACAGAAAAACCCTTGGAATTCAGTGAAAAACAATTTGTTTAGAGAGAGTCAATGTGATCAGAGTTAATGCAACAAAACCCCTGAAAATTCAGCACTTGCATTTCAATCAAGTCCACTTCGGAGAACAACAATGAATCACATGAACCAAATGGACTGGGGCTAAATACAACTTGGGCATACAGTTCCATCACAGACAAGAGTAAGGTTTGTTAACCCAGAGCAAGGGATGTGAACGCTGCCCATATATGATACCAGATTATGGCTGAAGCTATGGTCTTCAATGCGTCCCATGGAGCAGAGTGCATCGTCTCTTAGCCCAGGGTCCCCAGTTCTCAAAAGAATCTTGGATTCTCAGCAGGTATCCAGTATTTATCAATTTTAGGGGGCTTTCCTTCCAACAATAGGGAAGGGCTGACTAATGTATTTCTTTGTATCTATTTATGTATGTATTTAGTTATATACAGAAATGAGCAATGTTCTTTTGATCACAAAAGAAAGCACCATAAATAAGAAATCAGATTTGAAGTGAAGCAGTGAACTTCTTACAAGGGGTGAGTTTAAATGACAATCTGACCAGATTGTGGAGGGGAGTTAATGGAACCGTCACAGGATTAATATAGATTAAGGACAATCAACATTAATCATTGTAAGTGCAGGTAGGCAGATCAGCCAGCTTTGTTAGGAATGTGACCATGATGGAAGAAGTGCTTGATCGGAGGCGGAGTAAGTGAGGGAACGAGGCAGGTTAGAGTCTTTGGAAACACGTTAGCTAGAAGGCAGATGAGAGGAAGGTTAAGAGGGTAACTCAGAGGTGAGGAAGCCGGCTTTTAGTCTGGTTCTGAACTGTTTCTCGGATGTCCGGCGGAAGAGAATTCCATGCAAGTGGAGCAAAAAGAGAGAAAGAGGGGTAGCAAGAGGAAGCAAGGGGAGTGACACAAGGGTAGTCGAGGTGGCATAGTGGAGATTACGAGGGTTCTAGAGTTGGATGGAGAAGGCTAGATATGGTGGTGCCATAGAGATGACCTCCTCTGCACACATTGTCACAGGTGGAATTCTCGAGGCAGGAGAAAACTGCGTCACCCAGCAACACCACTATAAATAAAAAAATGCGAACAAGGGGCAGCCTTTCTGGAATAAAGTGGTGACTTGACTGACATATTTTACTGCTAAATGGCAACTTTCACAATATATGGTGATTTTTCACATGTGTGTCAAAGATGTGTTTACACAGTTTTAAAAGCTGAAAAGTTACATATGATTTGTCCAAGTGGGCTTATTTCATTGCCTTCTAAAGTTCGAATAAAGCAATGTTATAAATATGGATTATTTCTAGGTTGTCAAAGAAACGTAACGCTTGTCTCATTGCACTCACCTTGAAGTGTCACACCCTGGAGACCATTTTAAATTAAGTACACATGTCATGCAGGGGATTAGCACTTACATGTTGCTTACATGTTGCTAGGCCCCTTGCATGCAAGTTGCAACATTCGTAAAGAATAGTGTAATTGTGAAGACTAAAACACGGTGAAATTGCCAAACTAAGCTTTGCATGCAGTGTTTTGTAATGGATTCCTAGGAAATCTGCCTATTTATATCACAGGAATACATGAGTTATAAACATGCATGATAATTTCATACAGGCATAAAACCTGGTGCACTTCCAAGATGGAGAATGAAAGCAAAACGGAGATGCAAGCCCTGCTTTGTGGCCCTCTTGCTCTTTGCAGGCGGATGAAAAGTGAGCAGAGCATTAAATGAAGGCAAAAGGTGTTTTGCCTCACCTTTATAACTCGGTCTACTTCACACCCCATGGATTATAGTGAAAGTCACATTTTTGGAGCACCAGAATGTCATTTTATGGAGTTTAATCTGCTATTTATATTACCTTATATCATGTTGCGTTATATTACTCAGCTTTTATCCTAAGTCAACCATCCTTCATGAGATTCATAACAATTGTATTTCTGTACTGTACACATGGTGGCTGCACCAAGAAAATGAGGAATTTATGAGGTGCTGTTGTTGCAGCATTTGGTCAGTGCTTGGGAGAGGTTATGTTATGTTATTAGGATGTGTTCCGCACACCACTGCTATTTGCATGGTCTACAGGCTCTATTTAGTCTCTGTCTGCTTGTGGAGGTCACCTGTTCTCATACATCCTTAGCTGTTGTCACTTTATCTCCCTCTCGAGCCTTCAGCCAACCTCGTCTCCAAAAAATAGCATCTCCCCAACCTTCCATTTCTCCACTCCATATTATATCAGCTTGTCTTTCTCTCTCCTCAATTCTCTCTCACGGAAAACTCGAAGTCTTACTTTTAGATGGGATCAGCTTCTCCTCATCTCTCTCCACAATGCTCTTTCCCTTTAATCTCCAATGTCCCCTTCGGATGGTATCAGCTGCCCAAGCTCTCCTTCCTCAATACTTTCTCTCCTCTGTGACAGCATACCATCTATGAGAGTGTTTGCATGATCACTATTTTATTTTATTAAATCAAATCATTCTGGTAATTCTGACCCTGAAAAGTGGCTCTTCTTTCAGACACACCTTCATAAATGCTCCATGCCAAAACTTTAAATGTATGCATGTGACATTGCTAGGATAGTCTCCTGGCGAACCCCAGCAACTGTTTTGCAGTAGCAACAGTGTCTGCCAAAGATGACATGTGCATCCCTGAATGCAGCCTGCAGGAGCCCAACAGTACAGCAGGTAGAAGGATTGCCTTTGTAATCACTGTCATCCCTTCCCCACAGATGTGTGGCCTGCGATGCTGGTGGTACAGAATATCTAAAGATAAATCATGTCGGGTTTGAGATGGGTGCTTCTGAGGTTACACATTTATACACCCATAAGCCATTCGTGACATGCTATTTCCAGCCTGTTGTCAGTGACTCGTGTATGACAGGGCTGTGAGTGTATTCAGTTTGTCTAGGCTGATCTTCAACCAGGAACCATCTAGTTATAGTACAGGATGTGTGCCCTTCAATGCTACTGAGAATGGCTGGCTCCTACTCTCCAGCGCAGAAAATCTCCCTGGAGTGTTATATGAGAACTGGTGCTTCAAAGGCAGTCTGCCAATATACAACGGCCACACCTCACCAAGGTGGTGATTACCAGATAATAATTGAAGTATGCAGACATTGGAAGGGGGCAGAGTTAGTGTAGCCCAGGAGACAGTTACAGTCCATAGAATGGTTGCACCATCTTGGATCGTGCTCGGGCTCCCCAAACTTTCTGCCCACTGCAAACATCCTGCAGACAGAGCACTCAGAGTATGACATCACAGAGCAAAGTGCATTTGTGACAGATGCCCTGATTGAGCCCTTACATATTGCTATATTGGAACCAATCAGCTGTGGCCATTTGCCTTTATAAGAGGGGAAGGTAGACTGTCCCATTAGTAAATTATCTTTTGGACTCTTGAAGGAAACAGAAGGAATATCTGTAACTTGGCTGGGAATACAGTCTATTCTAAAGTCCTCTGTCAGAGAGATGGAGACCAGAGACTTCAAAGCAGAAGCAACGCTCCTGCCCTTAATCATCCCAGAGACATGTTTGGGTGACACAGTTGTGGACCAAGATCTATTTGCTGCCCAGAAACTGGAACCAGGATGCTGCTCACTGGGTAGTGCCCTGGCTATAGTTAGGGAGCAGATTTTGCCTCTGCCTTGAAACACCTGTCTTCACTTCACAACTGGAGGACTTCTGTTAGGACAGCCCTCACAACAGGATACAAATACATTTTTCTTGATGTGTTGAAGTCCAGAGGTGAATCAAATAATGCGGGGAAGACCCCTGCTTTTATATGAATAGGCCTACAGGTAACTGGACTAAATCAAGTCTGCTTTTAGAGGTCCCATTCTGTGTCCTTGAAACAAGGGGTCTTTTCATCCATGCATCATACCCAACATTTTCTGTGCCAAAGGAAGTGAAGTAGAGAGGAAGGATGGAGAGGTACAGAGAGAAACAAGATGCTGGGACTCTTTCCCACTTGTGCTGAGCTCTCCCTCATGACACTAACCCTGCCCCCTTCTCAAACCCACACATCAAAGGCCCATTGGCATGCAACACACTGGTGTACGGCTAATACTTTTGTGTAGAGTGCCCTTTGATTCCATTTCTACCAGGACAGCTCCTCCCGGGAGGCTGTCCTGCTGGAGAAAGGTAACACCAGACCTAACAAAGGATCAGAGGAGAGCCACAGTTCTTCAGCTCCTTGCCCAGCAGGCTGACGGGCCTGGCCGTTCTGACCAGAATACTTACAATCCTTCACCAGCTGGCCTGGGCTCATATTGTTGACACATGTGTAATATAAATTAGATGTGACTTCTTATAGTTATGTGAATTACTATCTACATACCCTAAATGCAGGTGTGGTTTTATGTTCAAAGATTAAACTACCACCAGAATAGTATTTCCTCATGAGTATGTTGTTTTTAATCATAGGTGCATACTTTAAATGCAGTCTGTTTTCTGGCATGACTTGACATCTAAAGAGCACTACGGGTACAAATAACACTGGCACAAGATCATAAGCACAATACTGTACACCAAGACACCTCGAGAGCCTCTCTGGGCACTGTGTACTCACCATGTGGTCTTAAAAGACCATTTGATTGCCACTTAAAACATATACCATCAATAGTCAGCCAATTTCTAGTTAAAGAAATATGACATATAATCTCATTGATGATTACATTTTTTAATGTTGCTTGATCCAATGTGTTGTGAGGAAAACAGATTCAGATGAAATGAAGACAATGCATTTCAGACTATGGCTATCATCAGGGTTGAATCTGAAAAATGAAGGAAATGGAAAACAAACGATAAGAAGGTACAGGCAGACAGTTAATTAATAATTCAGGTAACCAGGAATGCGTGCCAAGTAACCCTTATTATTAAACCATACCTGTATCAACTTGCACAAAGGACCTGAATCATCCATTAATAACAGAAGGACATGTAACCTGCATGAACATATGTACCATATTCATCTGTCTAGATAAAGCATGTAATCCATAGCCGCAATCTAGCAAAAATGCACACATGTATAGATGTGCCTGTGTCACTAGTATGCTAAGACTAGTGAAGTGCCTAGGACCGAGAAACCTTAAGTGCTTTAATCAGCATCATGTATCTGGAAAAACAGAAAAAATAGATCTACAAAATGTACTCACATAGTTACAGGTAAAATAACTAAAATAATTGAAAAAGGGGATGCGATGATAGGTAACACATACCAGGAGAGCAGGATTGCATGAATTCAATCAGGAAAGACATGATGGCTGTGGATTGTGTTATTGCGGAGTATCTGCAAAATAAATCAGACAAAATCATGACGCGATGATGTCGCGGCGGCATGATGTCACAGGTATCTTGCGACCATATCAGACACTGTGTGCGTCCAAAAAATGTGTAAAACATGTAAGCATATAAAAAATGATGTGCCATCTATGCATGATTAAGAAAACAAAATAAACAATGAAAAAATAAAAATAGTGCCCGTGAACGAAATGATCGTCTGTGACTTTGTCAGTAAATATACAATTGTTATACTTCGTAAACAACCTTGCCAAGGAAGAAAACTGTTCCTTTGGCTACACTTCTAAAAATGTTTTGTTTGTTTCAAATATACATCTCTCAAGGTGTGGCCAACGCTTGGGCTCCTCCATACATTTATTTGAGGTTCTTCAGGGCCATTTTAACCTAATTTACCTTCAATAACTTTCAACAACTCTTTTCATTTCTCTCCTTTGAGCACTCAGTTTCTTCTTGTATTTTCTGTAGTAGCCTATTGTGTAAATAATGTGGGAAATTAATTGAAAGAGTTTCATTCTTAGAAGTGAAATAAAGAGCGAAGTCAGTTGACAAGTGAATAGAAGAAGAAGAAAAAGAAGAAGAAGAAGAAGAAAAATAAGAAGAAGAAGAAGAAGAAGAAGAAGAAGAAGAAGAAGAAGAAGAAGAAGAAGAAAAAGAAGAAGATGAAAAAGATGAAGAAGAAGAAGAAGAAGTAGAAGAAGAAGAAAAAGAAGAAGAAGAAGAAGAAGAAGAAAAAGAAGAAGAAGAAGAAAAAGAAGAAGAAGAAGAAGAAGAAGAAGGAGGAGGAGGAGGAGTGGGAGGAGGCACTATTAGATTAATAACATGAAACAACAGATGAAAATGAGAAGATACAGTAGAATTGGATGTTCATGGTATTATTTCTTAGACTGGGAAAGAGAAAAAAGATCATCAAGATCAGAAGAAAGTTGAGTGTTCTTCCTCTCATGCTTTGTTCAGGTTTGAGAGGAGCGAAGGGACCAAATAGCTGGAGAATCCAGGGATGTGGTGGTCTATAAGAAGGGGCTAGCGACCTGGCAGAAAAAAAAGAGAGCCAAGCGCCATAGGTGTAGCAGACCAGAAGGTAGAAGCCAGAAAATCCACTTCCCAATGAAAGGGAAAAAGAAAGAGGAGACAAGGAAGCAGAATGATTCGGTGGAAAATGTGAAGAGTTAAAGCAGCAGAGATCCTGATGTGGAAAGGTAGCACTATGCTAGGAGTTGTAGGGAGTGGAAAGGGGAGAGAAGGAAACTGAAAGAAGGCAGTTACCAGCAGGGGACATAAAACAAGCTGAGTGTGCCAGAGGAGGGTCCAAACTTGTTAAGATACTATCAAAGTAAAAGCAAGAAGAGTGAGAGGGAGGGGTAGGATTTTGGGAAGTTGAAGCGTGAAGTTAGGGAAGAAAGGGTGAGCTGTGAATCAAATCAAGATGAAGATTGAAATCGCCAAGCCGAGAAAAGGAGCGTCCAAGTGATCACAAATGTCACTGCATAAGGTTTAGAAAAACTTGAATGATGAAGTTCAAACAAAACAAAAGATGGAAAAGAAATGGTGTGACAAACAGGTGTCCAAGAAGAGTGGATGAGAATTCCAATGACACCGTCTTTACTAGATGAATGAGGGGAATGTGAGAATGCAGCCAGATTAGACAAAATAGCTGTGGGAGTAGCAGCATCTAGAGGAGATATCCAAGTGCACCACAGATGCCACAGGTTTAGAAGAGCTTCAATAACCTCCTCTGACTACTGGGTAAATAGATGCGAACTTTACAGCAGGCTACTGGAGGCAGGACCTTCAGGAAGTGCCATTTCGAAACAGGGTCCTTGTGCACCACGGATTCCATACATTTGCAATCCCCTCTGTCGACTGCCTAAACTGCCACACCATTTGTCACAGGCATAGGGAAGTGAGCTCATCAGTCAGTGGCACTTGTAATCAGGGTCCCAGAGCACAATGGTTTCCTTTAGGTTGGTACAGCTTAGGCCGTGTTACTCTAAATATTGCCTAATCTGCCACGTATTTTGCCACTGGGTTTACCACAGGCATAGGGAGTTGGGCTCTTAATGCATTGGCAACTGAAGACATGGGCCTACCGCACCACAGATTCCTTAGTTTGGAAGAGCTTTGCAATCTTCCTCTGACTGGTTCCTAAACAGTCAGCCTCTTTGCCACGGGTTATGCTGCGTGTTTGGGAGGAGTGTTTTCGAGGCAATGACACTAGGAAACACAGTTTTTCTGCACCATGGACTCCATTAGTTTGATAGAGTTTTGCAATCCTACTCTGGCTATTGCCTAAATGCCACACTCTTTGCCACAGGATTAACCACAGGCTTGTGCAGATGGGCTCTTCAGGCAGTGATAGTTGAAAATAGAGTTCTAGTGAACCACAGATGCCATAGGTTTAGCAGAGCTACACAATCTTTCTCCAACTACTGTCTAAATGACAATGCCCGTTGTCACAGGCTTCACTGCGGGCTTGAGGAGGTGCTAATCTCAGGCAGTGGAGGTTGATAGTAAGGTCTTATTGTACCATGGATTCCATTAGTTTGATAGAGATTTGCAGTCCTCCTCTGATGACTGCCTAAACTGCCACACCCTATGCCCCAGGCAGTGCCATTTTAAAACAGAGTCTTAACGCACAACACGTTCCATTAGTTTAGGAGAGTTCACATTCTTACTTTAACTACTGTCGAAACTGTTGCGCCGTTTAACATGGGTTTTACTGCCGGCTTGGGTAGTCAGAATATTGAAACAGGGTCCGTTGAGAACAGGATCCTATTGCTCAATGGAGTCTATGGGCCTCATTACGAGGTATGCCGGGAAGGCAAAAACGATGCCGGTATGGTAATACCGGCATCGTTTACCGTCCCGTTGCATTCAGACCCGCAAACTCAGTATTAGCGGCACACTAAACAACGGTGCTGCAAATAGCGGCATAGGCGCGTACATGCGCCCCTTCAGGGAGCAAATACCGGCATGCCGGTAATAGGGGACAATTCTAACCCATGCATACATGCAAATACCGGCATCGCAAAGCCGGTAATCATGGGCTGCACGATGCCGGCCATACAGGCATCGCAGACCACCCGCAAACAGCAAGCAGGATACAAGGCAGCTGCCACAGGTGCACACAATCCCCACAGGTGGAGTCAATGGAGGCTGTGCCAGTATAAACTGAGCACACCCACACACCACAACCCCCCCCACAGGTGTAGGCAATGTAGAGTGGCCCAGTACAAAAGGAGCACTCCTACACACCACATCCCTTCCTACACCAAAATGCTACCACTAGCAGTTGCAATCATTGCGCTGGAGGACATGCCTATACTGCTACAACTACAGCAACAACAGCAACAACAGCAACAACTACAGCATCAAGAACAGGCAGCACAGAGGAGACGCAGGAGGAGAAGGAGGGTGAGACAGGCCCAGCAATTACCACCAGCGCAGCCACCAGTGCCTCGTAGGCAGCCACCAATCCCTCGCACCAGACCCAGCCCATTCAACCTAACCCCTGAGCAGATCCACACCCTGTACCGGTTGACCGTGACAGCATCACCACTATAGTGGACATGATACAGAACGACATTGCCAGCCACATAGAAATACGCACTGCCTTCCCCCTCTACTAAAGGTGGTGTCTGTGCTACACTTCCTGGCCACAGGCACCTACCAACACACAGTGGGCCGGGCTGCATGGCATTTCACAACCACTATTCTCACGCATGCTGAACCAAGTGCTGGATGCCCTCCTGAAGCACACAAGCACCCATATATCCCTACCACGGACTGACCAGGAGATAGCGAAACCAAAGTAGGCTTCCATGCACTGGCAGGCATGCCCAATTGTATTTGTGCCATCGACTGCACCATGTGGAATTGGTAGTCTCCCCCATGCCATAGAGGCGGTGTACCGCAATCGCAAGCAATACCACTCCATCAATGTGCAAATGTTATGTGACTCCAGCAAGATCATCACACATTGCTGCGCCCGATTTCCTGGATCCGCACATGATGCCATGGTACTGCGCAACTCCACGCTACCCCGTCACATGGAGCGACATGCTGGACCACGTGCCTAGCTGCTCGGTGAGTTGCACAACAGGGCCATGGCCATGCTGTGGGGTACTGATGTGGGCGGATGCAGCAGGGGGGGGGGGCTACTGCACCCGGGTGGTAAAGGGGGGGATAGTGCACCTGGGTGGGAAAGGGGGGGGATAGTGCACCTCGGTGGCACTAGCCAGTGAGTGGAGAATACGTGCAGAGCTAAACACTCCTCACCTGAACCAGCCAAACGGAGCATAACACATCACTGGGCCACATATCACAAATATTGAATATGGATGACAACAAGTAAGAAGCACAACCAGGGCACCAGGGTGATGGCAAGCAATGCATGACTGAATAGGATGGCAACAGTGGCAATGCGGCTAGTGTGACCATGCATAGTAAAGAATATACAGCATGATTTGGAGGCCAAACATTTTCGCACTACCACAGCACATCTGCCAGAGCATGCATGATTACACCCTACATCATCTATTGAACCCCATCCAGTGTACCACACCTCATTACAGTATACATTGCATCTAGGTGACTATTTTGTACACGTATAGGGACATGTGCATGCCCACACCAAATAGCTGTCGCCATGACTGTGTTCCCTGAAGGTGGCAGTTCAGAGTGACACACACCTATTTGTATCTGCTTGCAGGTGATGGAGGATATCCCTTGAGGCCGTGGCTACTTACCCCTGTGCGGAACCCGCAGAACAGCCATGAAGAGGAGTACAATCGTGTGCACACTCGTACCCATGTTGTGATTGAGCAGACCTTTGGCCTGTTGAAGGCGCGGTTCCGCTGCCTAAGCAGGTCTGGTGGGGTACTCCTATATGGGCCTGAGAAGGTGGCGAAGATCACCATGGCCTGTGTCATGCTGCACAACATGTGCGTCCGAAGGAATGTACCACTGCCACCTGACATTGACATGCATGGGCCGGGTGAGGATGAAGGGGATGGAGACGGAGGCGAAGGAGCCCCCCTGCCAGTACGTGATGCACGGGATGGCCATGCTGTACGCCAAGCACTAATTGACGAATACTTTTGAAACGCAGGGACCATATATGTAATGTGCCTGTGACACACTGTCTGCATGTGGACATGCACACTTGTTTTGTTAGAATTGCCCCACTGTACACCATCACAGATTAAATGTACATGCACAAAAATAAGTATGTCCAGCCAATGATTTTCTTGCACACAACGGGTGTATTTTCCAGACACGTGATAATGTGAACAAAATCCCCTCACAACCCCCAGTGCACACCCTCACCCACCCTACAAACCCCAAAAATACCCAAATAAACTCCCTCACCCACCCTACAAACCCCAAATGACCCCATATGTCCAACAAACACTGGTCCCTTCACCAATGTAAATTTTCAAAATGTCATTGTCTGCCCACTCTATTTCTTTGCAATTTTGGGATCCGGGGGTGCCATGGTCAAGCGCCATGCACGATTGGGCCAAGGTAGAAGGGGTTGTGGTAGTGGAGGTGTCGATGATCAGTCCCATGCCTGCCCCAGGGTGTGGGCACTGTGTTTGAGGTAGATTTGCAAGCAGGGCCTGTGTAAGTACCCCCATACACTCCCTCATGGCACGTGTCGATGCCTCAACAGCAGCAGTGTTGGCTGCAATGGCTGTGGCAATGGCCCTCATGGAGTCATTCCCGTTGGATATTTGTTGCCGCATGAGTTCAAGCATCGACTCCTGTCAGGCCTCAACCATTGACAGGCGAGCCTCGAAGGAGTCATTGGCTGCAGCAGTACTGGTGGGCGGGGTGGTGGTAGGCAGGGTGGTGGATGGCAGGGTGGTGGTAGGCAGGGTGGTGGATGGCAGGGTGGTGGTAGGCAGGGTGGAGGATGGCACCTGCGTGGGGCCCATGTCCAGGGCACAGTCCTCCTCAAAGAGGGCTATGTCTGAGTCTCCAATGTCCGAGTCGTGGAGGCAGGGATCGTCCATGCTCTCGGCCTCTGTAGGGTGGGGTAGGCTGGTAATGGGGATTGGGGTGGGTGTGCCGGACATGATGTCACCCTCATTCTCCACTTCTGTATCCACAACGTCCGCGGTGGCTGGCGGAGCGGGAATGGGAACGCCTCCCACTGTTGTGGGTGGCTGCTGCTGTACTGTGGCTGCAGGTGTCTCCTGCAGGGTTACTGCCCGGTGTGGCACACTGCCTGTTGCTCTGGGCAGTTTCTTGGGCTGGGGGTGACGGTGGCCCTGGTCCCTTGCCGTGCAGTGGACGAACTTGCACCCCTGTCCTGCATTCCATCTTCCTCATCGGTGCCTGGGGGATAGAAGAGATGCAGGTCATCAGAGATGGTGTCACATGGCAGCTATGATGTATTGCGCTGCGATATGTTCATACAGTCATGCATCAAATTATTTCTTGGGTGTGGCATTTGGTGTTCTGAGGGGGCATGTGGGCAATTAATGCATGGCTGGTGGCATGGCATTGGTGTGGTGAGTTCCATGGGCACGGTTGGGTCATGTTGCACTTGTGTTGGCATTGGGATTGGCACTCAACATGCGTGTGTTGCAGGGTGTGCCACACATTCTTGATTGGATATGTTGATGTGGGCCTTGGACATGCATTGCCTTGCCTAATCTCACTTCCACATAACTTGTGCCACATCATGGTTTAGCCTACATGGATGTGATGGGTCACTCACCTTCTTCTGTGGATGATGCGGCGCCCGCCTCCTGGTATCCAAATCCCTCGATGGATTCAGGGTCAATGAAGGTACTGGTGGTCTCCTCCCATGCCGTCAACTTCACTGGGGAGTGTGGGCGCCCGCCTGTCGCCATTGCAGCCCTCCTGTTCTCCGCCAGGATCTTCCTCACCCTGAGGCGGAGGTCATCCCAACGCTTCCTACAGTCACGCACACTCCTTGGGGTGGTTCCTACTGCCGACACCCTCTGTGCGACCTCCTGCCAGACTTCTTTTTTTTTGGTTTGGGCCGCATGCTTCATGTCAGTGCGTGCTCCTGATCGTGTCCGCATGCTGGGCCAGGGTGTCAGCAAGCATGCTTAGTTCAGCGTCTGAAAAACGCTGTTTTCTCTTCCTTTGAGTCGCCTTCTTGGTAGCCTTGGACAATCCTGCTTCTATTCTGCCACAGAACAACACGAAAGAACTGGTGGTTGAGGAGGATGGCAATGGATTGTGTTTTTAAAGATGGCCGCCGGCCCATTTCCCGTTCCTGCGCGATGATGTAATTTCCGGGTCTGTTTTTTGCGAACACGGTAATACCGTGCCGGTATTTAGGGGTTGTTATGAGGAGGTAACGCTAGGGGCGGGCCCCGCAATGCCGGTATAGGGGGGTTGGTGGCACTTTACCGGCATGGCGGTATTGCCACTACCGGCATGGGGGAACGCGCGTGCTCGCGCACTCGTAATCACCCGCTGTTAGTTTATACGAGCTCATTCCGGCATGCTGGTAATGAACCCGCTTTTACCGGGCAACTCGTAATGAGGCTCTATCAGTTTGGTGGAGATTCCCAATCCTCCTCTGCCAACTGCCTAAACTGCTGCAACCTTTGCCACAGACATTAGCAAGTAAACCAGTTGAAACGTTCCTAGTGCACCACAGATTTCATTAGTTTAGCAGCACTTCACAACACTTCTCGAACTACTGCCTAAACCGGGGAGGCAGGCTCTTCAGGCACTGGCAGTTGAAAACAGGGCACTAGTGCAGCACAACTGCAATGAGATTGACAGTGCTTCACCATCCTTCTCCGGCTCCTGCCCAAACTTTCATGACCTTAGCCGGCGGTTCCGCCTCAGACTGGCAAGGTGGGCTTTTCAGGCACTAGCTGCTGAAGAAAGGGTACTAAAACACCTCAGATTCTGTCACTTTGGCAGAGCTTCAGAATCCTCCTACTGCCTAAACTGCCTACCTTTTGCATAAGTGATGACAAGCAACAGTAGAATAGTGTGATGGCCTCAGTCATTAATATCTGTCAGGTACAGTAAAATGTATCACCACAGTGCATGGCTACATGAACACCAAATTTAACCCATTGCTATCATTTTTGCTTAAATACCCAGGTTCCCTTATCCTAACATGCAGAGGCCCAACCGAGGCAACTGCTGCCCTTATTCAGCCGAGCTGCCTTTCCAGTGTTTCTATGGTTGTATCTGGGCACCTGTGCCCATAGCCATGTGTTTTTATAACTTCCAGTCTTTAAAAACGAAGCTATGTATCCTTCGCCCTATGAATGATGCTATGTGGCAGTCGTTGTTGCAGTCTCTTCTAATCATTGTTGAAAAGTCGGGAAAGCGGGTATCCCCCCTCGGCCGCATCATGCACCCTTTTACAATCATAAGCACAGTGACAAGCTACCTACATTAGTGTTTATCATTATGGCACAGATCCGATAATCCATGTAGTAAGATAACCCTCGATTCTCAGATAAGATATCGCCCTAGAAGTGAATCTCAGTGGTCCTGCATTCCACTCCAAAAATTAGATAATGAAGGTATTATGCAGCATATGTGTACCTATCGACTATATGGGTTATTAGGTTTATAGTGATAATGTCGAAAAACATAATGTCGAAAGTCAAAATGTCGAAAACATAATGTCGAGAAGTTTTTTTCGAATGTCTTATTTTTTTGTTCGAAATGAAGGGTCCCCCCCCAAACCCTCTTTTTAAAAAAAAAAAATCTGTTTTAACCTTTTTTTTTTTACTTGCGGAACCCAAAAAAAAACATGTAAATAAAAATATAAAGCATTCGAATTTTTATTTTGACATTATTTTTTCGACATTTTTGTAATTCGACCAAATATTTTCAACATTATAACTGCACACCGGTTATTACTCAGCATTAGTTTGCAATCTCTCTCAAGGTGTTGTTTTGCACTTCTTACCAGCGTATCTGTCTATGGTTGCTGCTGAGTATCATAGGGGCATGTTGTCCCTACTTCCCGGGTTGCTAGGGTACCGGGCCCCTTTTGTGATATGTCAGTGTTAGGGAGAATTTTTAAAATGTGCTAATTCCTCTCTACTTTAGAGACCCCAGCTCTTTTGCTGAACTTTGGGACTCTGTACCTTTTAAGTCTGTTTGTTTTCTGTGTTTATTTCTTTTGATTATGGAGTTTTAGATAACTCCGTAGGCATTATCTATTCATGTGTGTTACACAGCACCCTCAGTGCAGTGACAATGGGATGTCTTTTGGACTTCCCAAAGGTTTAAATACCTTCTCTGGGATAAACTGCTTTTTCCCAGAGAATGTAAAGTGAAATTGACTTTACTGGTCTTTCCAAATTCCCAGACCCAGCACACACCATCTTACAATGGAGTGCAGGAGGGGTTACATAGTATCCCCTGTGTCTAAATACTTATGTAACAGTCAAATGCTACCCTTTCCTAGTGAAAAGGCTGGTGGCAGTGGTTTTAGAACAAACTACCATGATTTATCCCGACCGGGAACACCTGTAGCTAAAAATCACGGGAGCCATGTTTTTCAAGATGGTGCCTTAAACCCGTTTGTTTAAACGGGTCCCAGTCTTCTTTTTTACCATTTCTTTTTGGAATGGTCCTTCTAGTGTTTGTCTCTGCACACCAAAACAGGTTTGGTCCCTTTGTTTGTATGCCTTTGGCGGGCTTCAGGACTGAAGACCGCCTCTGGCGTCTGAGTGTCTGTGATGGGCAGGAAGTGAGGGAGGTGCGGAAACTCCCTGTGCTTAGTCTCCTAGGAGACCCAAATGGACTCTGGCGTGATTGGCTGGCTGGCTGTCCGGCAAGAACAGCCACCCTGCTGGGTGAGTGACAGCTAGGCTAGAATGAAAGGGAGAGAACGGTTTAAAAGGCGAGTCTCTTGACTGGAAAGCAGAGTCGACCACTGGAATGAAAGAACCTAACACGAACTGCAAGAGGACGGCTGCTGCATCTCCTGGACCGTTGGTTTTCCCGGTGATGCCCTGATGCAGGTCCGAATTTGCAAGTTCAACTTGACAGAGAAGCCCTTTCAAGGACGACTTCTTCCTTTGAGTTGGTGGGACCAATCAACTCATAAGCCACCTGGATACCATTCTCGAAGCTGGTTAGGATTAACAAGGTGGAAGGACGCCAGCTTGTGTGCTTGAAGAACAGCTACTCGAACTGAAGTGACTCCATTTTGTTTGCTTTTTCAATGATACCGTGCAGTGCAGGAGTCCCCCGGCGTCCTCCCTCTTGTCCCCACGACTGAGGCTCAGCAACAGTGAGATCTGCAGGAACTGCCAGGAACCAACGACTTCAGCTGCATTTGTTTCTTCATACTAAGGTACTGTGCCAACCCGATTGAGAGGAGGCCACTCTTGCAGTGAAATTTTGTGAAACTTTCCCAACTTGCAGGCCTAATCAGCTTGTGACGCAACAAATGATTCTTTTTCGCCTAAACTACTTCTGATAACTTTTGCAAAGACTTTACCGTTTGATACCAGAACTGCTTTTTCCTATCCAGAACACTAGCCCATTGACTTTGGCCTGGCCTATTGACTTGAATTGAACTGTTCTGGTGAACTGAAACTATTTGCACTGTCTAACAAGTATATGTGATCTATTCTACTTACCTTATCCCTTTTGCTCACTACTAAGTAACTGAACGGCCATTTGGCTCCTATTTCAGGGGAGCTCAAACTGTCTCAAAATCTTGGAGTTTTGTATTGAAGTGTATTGGTATATAATATTAAGTTGTCTTCGACTAGTAAAATGTTTTCTAAATGATTGTGTAATGAATTAATAAGTGTTTTACCAAGAAACCTTGAGTATAAGTGTTTACTTGAACCACTGTGATTGAAAGTCCTCTGTGTAACTGCTTTTACTGCTCACATTCACTCTTGAGATAAGCCTGGCTTCTCAGCTCGCTACCAACAAACTGGGTGGTACAGACTTATACCAAAGGTTGGTTTGGCTTACACCTGTAGTCCTAATTGTGTGTGGTGGTCCCAGAGGGTACTGCATGCAATTCTGCCAAACAGTCAGGGGACCTTTTTTGTATTGCCTTAGGCCCATGGGGAAAAAAGATGCGAATCAAACAGAACAACCAAGAACAGACAATAAACAAACAGGAGCCATTTACACACAAATACAAATAAACAAAAGAAAATATCAAATGAATCAACTACCTAAATGATATGGTCATACTACACATGATAAAATCCCAGCCTTGAGAATTAATAACAAAACTGCATCTTCCTCAAAGTCTAATATGCTAAGAAGCTCCAGCATACTCAAACACAATCTTCAAATTAGATGACACATTAGACAGATGTCTCCATATGCTCAGAAAGCGGGGAGAATTACTACTTTACTTTCGCATTTATACCGCGCATCCAGTTACCCGTGGGTTTAAGGGTGCACATATAACAAGACACATATACGCAGATCCAAGCAGAGGGTGATTTTTATCAGGGGACACGTTTAGTGGAGTCCGTTCAGCAAAATAAAAACGTTTTCAGTTCTTTCTTGAAGACGTTGGTTGATTTGGCTTCCCTTATATCTAATGAAAGATTGTTCCATTCCGAAGTGGACACTAGCTTTTACAGGCAACTTACGTAGCCGACACTTTGATTCGGAAATATGGTCCCTCAACTTCAGGTTCTTGATACTAATGCTGCATCGCACCTAAATGCAGTCTCTGTCCCCTGAGTACCATTTATCAACACGTAGCCTAGGGAGAATGTTCAAATTATACGATCTTCCGTGGCCAGTTTTCTGGCATAACCATGCTAAAACGTTGTTTCTCCTAGCGTCTCTGGGTTCATGTCTCACTGGCTTCTCCACATTTGTGATAATGATACTCCTCTTATCAAAAACAAAGTCCTTGTCATCAAATTCTGGCATTTGAGATTTACCAATATGGAGATCCTTTGAAATACAAGTCTTTTGCATCGTACTGTTAGAACTAGTAAGACAGGATGGATGGACATAAGAAAGGCTAAGCAAACCCACCTGTAATTTCAGTAGGGACGGGCACTACTGCTAGTAAGGGAAGAGAAACTGGCAGAACACCCTGCTGTTTGACAGTATCTTTAACAATCACATTTATATTACCCACTCCTACTAGGATAGTTTGAGGACGTTTATCTGCTGTCCTTGAGGTTCCTTAGCCCCACCCCTCTGCAACGCATCAAGCCGTAGACTAAACCCATTTGGATTATTCAGTTAAGTTTAGAAACAATGCACTGCTGCATGGACTACCAATTTGCAGAGTTACTCATCTCCAAATCTGTATTTGTTCTGCATTCCCGATTTGTCCCTATTCCTTTTCCTGGGACGAGAAATAGTGGGACTCAATGTCACCTGATTGCCCAAGCAAGTAATCCAGACAATAGTAGGAGTCAATGTTACCTGATTACCCAAGTAAGTGATCCAGACAATAGTAGGAGTCAATGTCACCTGATTGCCCAAGCAAGTAATCCAGACAATAGTAGGAGTCAATGTCACCCGATTACCGAAGCAAGCAATCCAGACGATAGTAGAAGTCAATGTCACCTGATTACCCAAGCAAGTAATCCAGACAATAGTAGGAGTCAATGTTACCTGATTACCCAAGTAAGTAATCCAGACAATAGTAGGAGTCAATGTCACTTGATTGCCCAAGCAAGTGATTCAGACAATAGTAGGAGTCAATGTCACCTGATTGCCCAAGCAAGTAATCCAGACAATAGGAGTCAATGTCACCCGATTACCCAAGCAAGTAATTCAGATAATATTTGGAGTCAATGTCACCTGATTACCCAAGCAATTAATCCAGCTACTCTATATTTGTGCTGCTATGTCTTAAAATTCCCTTTAAGTGCTTAGGGTGTGTATGTTGATCCTGAATTCCCATAAGAAATCATCGTAGGCTCGGCCACTCCCACAAGAAAGTATGTCACTCACACCATTGTAAATGTTAAAACCCTGACAAGTCCTGTCATACAACATGCTAATGTTATCTGTTTGGGATGAAAGAGACGGGCACATGCAGAACTCACTCTCCCTGTTCCCTAACCAACCATATGCAACTCTCCAAAAAGGACTTCGTCGCTATTCTCTTCCCTTATTTTACTTCTCCCCTGCCCATTTCCTGTGATCTTTTCTGTCCCTCCCTCTTATTGATGCTTCGATTCTCTTCACCTTTTTTAAACCGTGAAGAACACACCCCACTCTCGCCCCCATAATGCTGCTGCCTCTGCCCGCTCATTGCCCCCATAATTCTGCTGCCCTGGCCCGCTCATTGTTCGTTTCTTCAACGTCCTTTCCTATTTGTGTACCCAGTAATGCTTGTCTGGGGTTACTTGCCCAAGGCTGCCCCTCCCAAGCTCGCACCAGAGTCCTTTCTCATCATGGACAATTAAGACCCTTTCCAGTGGCCAGTTTCCTCAGTAAACAGAAATACGTAGAATTGCATTACTGAATATTGTATTTAATTAACTGCCAGTAGGTCTGCAGTATCCTCTCCTCCGGTTTCAAGCACTCTCGCTCTCTGCCTCCCTCCTAACTCCCCTGTGCAGAAGGAAAGGCGTCCTCTCAGCCGGTGCAGGAAATACACCCAGAGAAAAGCTCATCAATATTTAGCGGTCTGGATTTATAGAAGGCCTGTCTTACTCCATGGCATGAGAAGCACACTTCTTGCGGTCCCAAGCGTTTTGGAGCACTACAGCCTCCACGTTTCCAAAGTGCACTGCATTGTGGTAACATCACTTGGTTGAGTTAATGTATTTTTATTTTTTTTATGAAATTATCCCTGGATCTAATGCAGTTGAGATCGATAAGAGCTTCCTTGAAGTTAGGGAGATAAATCACTCATGGAACGCGCCCTGCTCTGCAAGCAGAGCTCTCTGGGTTCTGGAGGGCAGAGATGCTGGTGTGTATTTTGATGTCACTTCAGTGACCTCATGCCAGTGTTGTTTGCATCAAGTCGAATTTTTCACTGCATTGGACACAGCTGTCCTACCTATTATTGTGATAAGGCACAGTCTCAATTCCCCCTGAACGTTGTGACTGTCAGAGTTGTATCTTACATATTGATATATATATATATATATATATATATATATATATATATATATATATATATATATATATATCGTTAAGACATGGAGGAAGGAAAAACCGCACTCCAAGCATGAGGCCGTCTGCAGGTCCCAGTAAACAAAGTAGCAAACTCTAATCCAAGTAACAGAAAAACGAGTTTAATAGATGGTTAAAAATAGTAGGCAAAGAACACACAGCAAACAGAAAAGAACGCCAGGGCAGTGTCTTAATGACGCGTTTCGTACTTCTCCGAGCGCTTGATCACGTTCATATATATATTTGGGAGCAACTGATAATATCGTTAAAGTTATTGTTACTTTGGTGTGCTATTTCATTGAGCATTACTGGGTGTAGGTATTGCAAACTCTGTTTTCTTTGTGGTTTTCCTAAAGTCAGATGAGAAGAGTCAATTTTGTGTTGACCACTAGCACACAGAAAAAATTAAATCGACTCACACAAGAAAGGTAATTGGGTTTCAGGATTAACTACAGTGTGCATCAATATTTTAATTCAAATGATCAAGGCATTCGATGTGTGAGTAATTACAAACCAGAATAAATAGATTTTAGCTTCATGTTTGTGAAACATGCCAATAGCCTCCAGCATAAGCAGCAGTATTGGCAGTTTCAGGAAGCTTCTTGAATCATTGAGGCCGGTTGTGCATTTTCTTAGGCGTAATATCGTTTCTTTATCACCCATTTTGTGTTACTGCTTTTTCATCTTAGGCTAACCATCGTTCGAAGGCATGTGACTCCTAGTTGAAGTTGGGAACTGAAGCAGTATGCTGGTAAAACTGACTCATGGGTGGCTTTTCACCCTTCCGCAATCTCCTTGTTGCGCATGCTTGATTTAACTGGGTAAACTAGGCCCACCCCCACCTCCCTTTCACACATTTCCAACACCCCCACTTACCTTGCACTTCTGAGTCTCTTGTAGGAGCTCAGGAATACTAGTGCATCCCCATCCGGTAATGGCTGCCATGGAAAGGGAGAAGGGACTACATGTAGTTCCATTCTCTCTGATCCATGTCGACCATCTTGATTTGTAGTTGTTATATTGATCTGAGAAACGGCAAACATGTCATTTCTCAACTCTAGATAAAAACACTATTAGTACCCTGGTACAACGTTCCAGGGTACTAATTAAGCAATACACCCTGAACACAGGGGTGCATTACCGGTCTGGTAATGCCTCAGGGCTATCCTTTAGTAACTGTAACCCTGTGGCATTACCAGACAGGTAATGCCCCGCCAGGTCGGGGTTTATTGCTTAATTAAATAATGTAAACATTGGGTATCATAGTTAGGTAAAATTAAGCAGAAAACCGAAGTGTTCAAGTTCAGATTTCTTCAATAATGTAATCATATTTTCCTGTTTTGCATATCAATATACTATCCAGCATTTATACTGCACCCCTAAGCACTGTAGTGGTGTTACAGCACCTGACCTAGTGCAAAAGGTGGCACAAGGAGTTACCAGATCTTAGTCTGCAGGCATCAAAGAAGAAGGTTGGAGAGGAAATGGAGAGGTGTGATTAGCCAATAGACAAATCAATTCAGTAAGGGTGGGGGCACAAGTGGTTTGAGGGGGGAGGTACAATTGATGTGGAAGTGGGGATCTGTGTTTAAGTGTGATTACTCACTGGTATTCATGATAGAACATTTCAGTAATGTAGAGCGCCATTGAAAAAAAAAAGGGTTTTACTTTGATGGCAATGTCTACACCAGTTGATGGGTGGTACTAGATGTAATTGGTGTGCAGGCTTTCACCGGAGTGGTTTGTAAGAAACACTCTGGATATGAGGAGAGAACTGGGATTACCAAGCCAGCTGACAGATGCCTCAGCGCCGGGAGTTGGAAATACATAGATGGAACGCATGGGGAACAGCTGAAGTAAACTGTATGGGAAGGGAAGCGGAGAAAAAATGATAGTGAGTCCAGTAGTATTAAGTTCCTTATGATGGTAATTCACAGTAGATGTAAGGGTCGCTGATCTGTATGGAAAAGGATTGTAATGCCCTGATGAGCTGAAATTGCATTAAGGTAGGAATGTGTTTTTGGTTCTTACTGGTAGGGGACCTTTTAACAGAACAATGGTTGTAGAGCCCACCCTTCAGGTGAAGGTACATTATAGTATAATATAATATAATATAATATAATATAATATAATATAATATAATATAATATAATATAGATATACCCAGGCCCAAAGAGGCTTGTGCATGAACTAGGTGTGGGCTAAAAAGTCGCCCCATACATATAGTAAGGTTGGAGTGTGAGAAGTGTCTCTTTCCTAAAAATCAACCCAACATCAACATGCAAGCACTAATAGGAAGCAAGTATCCAGTGATTATAACGAATAAAAAACAGAATTATTTTTTAAAGAAAACAATTACAATGAAAAATCATCGATTTTTTAAACATTTTACATATGGGTTGGAGCAAGGGGTTCAGACGGCTACGGAGGGGGTTAGGGTGAGGTTAAAAGCATAGGGGGAAACATGGGTCTGGGAGGGCAAAATAAAAAATTCGATGTGTTTTTCATTATAAAAGTTTTGTTAAAAAAAGCATTCTCTCAAAAAGAGTTTGAAATAATCACGTAGAACCATAGCAAGCATCTTAGAAGGAGAACCCATCGAGAGCCAACGCATTCAGGCCTCACTCCATGTATATAAATATACTTTCCTATCCGTACCGCTCAGAAGAGTAGTGAGGCCAAATTTCCTGGAATGTCCTGCAGCCTGACCCATCGATTCACTTCTGCTACTTCGTGTGTTGGACCCAGTGCTTCAAGTCCTAGGTACACTCGTCCGGAGCCATCTGCTATGACCTTTGAGCGGCACCCCAAAAAGGTCAAAAAACGAATTTAAAACATTAGAATGCTCCGTAGTAACATCCGAGTGCAGAGAAAAGAGACAGAGGGACAGTCCAACAGTGCAGTGAACATACTTTAAAATGGTGGCCGCCATCATGGTTCAGTAGAACTCAGTCAAGAGTATTTTAAAAAAAAGTCACTATACATACAATCAATTCCCTTTTGAGATTCCCGATAGATCCCCAAATAGAAAATAAATGAACAATCAATGGATGGCTACTGTATAAGCAAATAATGAATGTATTGTTTTACCTTCTCTAGCAGCACTGATCTGCAATACTTATCTGTTGGCCATTAGAGTTTGGTGCTCTGATTGGACATGTTGCAGTGATTCACATTAGCAAATGGATATAATGCAAAATCTCAAAAAAGAGAGCAGGAGGCTCAAGTTTGACCACCATCGTCCCCGCTCTGCCCCTGCTCTGTGTAACGCCCTGCCCCTTTGCACCCAAGAAAAATTCTCCTACTCACTCTTCAGAAAAAAAGTAAAACCTCTCTCTTCAACGAACACCTCTAACTGACCTTTTGTTATGTCTAACTGCACCTCAACTGCTTATGAACTGTACCTTCTTCTAGCGCCGTGATACCTTCGGGTCTGGGAGCTATTTACAAATTCATTAAATAAATGCAGTGAAGTATACATCAGTCAGTAAAGTAAAGTGTAGAGGAGGAGCCAAAAGCCTCCACTAGAAGCCCTACCCCTATATGTTGGTAACCAGAGATAGTGACAAAGGCGACACCTCTAATGGTGCCACTAATACGAGCAGCCTTTGAATCAAAATACCCGTTTAGAACGCCATTCTTTATGTATCCACGAAGAGCTGACAGCCTCTTAGGAAAGATCTCTGAAGAGCGGGAAAAGACGAATGAAAGAGCAGACTGGTGATGTCACATGATGTAGCGTGACACACTGAGAAGAGATAACAGTGGAGAACGTAGAAGAGAAGGTACAATCCAGTTATGAAGTAAAGAATCGAGGAACTTGTTACGTGTAAAATGAAAATTACACCTGTAAAGAGCACGAAAGAAAATGCAAAACCGTTTTATAATGGTACAGAGCCAGTAACGTAAGTAGACTAATTGATCATAGAAGCTAGCAATACGTAGTATATGGACTGCAAGCGTTGCCACCAAGGTATATGGAAGCATAAGAAATCTGGATGTTCCACATTGTGTTTTAACAAACTGGGATCCCATGAGCAGGAAACCTGAAGTGTGTCGCAGTTAACAAACCATAGCTGGCGAGCAAGAAAGGATCAAGGAGGCTTGTCTGGCCCAGTGTCAAGAAGGCCAGTGCAGCCGAGAACTGGTTGTCTTTTCATAGGATACAATTGATACAAGAGATGAGCCAAGCTCCTGCCAAGGTGCAGCTGAGAGACAGTGAGTGCCAAGTTCTATTCGTTTTAATACCATTTAATATTGAAATGAAGCTTGAAACGTGGTCGTCAGTCATGTGACCTAGATGGAAATAGACTTGAGCAGACTCTGCAGAGACCAGAAGATAAGAGCATGCACACACTCCCTAATATTCCCAGGAGTTGTGAAGCCTGCAAGGCCATGTTCAAAGACTAATTGAATGACAGAAAGTAAGAGTGATGGTAGTTGTTGGGCTAATTGGGTGGGGAGGTATGGTCAAGACCAACCCACAAGCACCTGGGGTACCAGCTTGCGTGCTGCTAGCAAGTGGAATATTTCAGAAGCATACAAGTGTGCCAACCAATTACAGGGGGCCACGTATCAAAGAGCCCTATAGTTTGAGATCCAATAGACTGTTGTGTATTTTATGACGATGAAGATGACTTGCACTAGAGGAGGGCTTAATTGCCCACCTGTCAGTAGAAACCCAATCACAACCCAAACCCCCATAGAAAGTATATGTAGATGCTCTGTGTTACCCAACCACAGCCCCACAGTTTTTACAGTTTGCCACATAGTATGATGTCAATGATGATGAATGTTTGCTATAAAAAGATGTTTTTAATGTAAATCATTGAGAATTTGCTTTGAGACGTCCGACGATGTCCGTTATACTCCCTGTTTTAGACTATTTTTAATAAAACAGCGTAGACCATGCCAACTTCTTGATTCGACCTTATTATTGATGTTTGAGTCATTTCTGCATCCCCATCCTTCCCATAAGAGAGCCACCTCATCTTAAAGAGCCCCCCTCAGGTTCAAGTGGTAGCGGGTCGGATAGTTAAATGAAAGGTCTGTCGATTTAGTAGACTTGAGATTTTCGGATAATCCGATACCCTCTGCCCTCTAGCTGGATGGACGCAAAGTTTCCTGTGGAGAATGGCTGAAACAGTCAAGTTTGCAAATAAAGAAGATACAGGTAGGATGGGTTCCTCTTTGATGAAATCCCTCCTGGTTTCCACAGGCACTGAGCGGACTGAAGGCGACAGTGGCTGTATTGCAGGAGGGGAGACAATATCGAGGGCCTACAGCTGAAAAACAAATGGTGAGTAGACTAAGAGACTGGCAAAGGTGTGGAGAAAAGGGATTGAAATAATATAAAGTAACGGGAGGTTGGGTTTTAGTGTGTGATGGAGAACGTCAAAAAATATATGATAAAGTGTTAAGGTGAGATGTAAAGCATCTGAAAGCCTCGTTCAAGGAGCGTAGAAGAAGTCATTTCAAAATCCAAGTGGATAAAATAGGCTACACGTAGATAGATCTGTGAAAATAATTGACTTACACTCCCATCAGAGTATCGTAGGGGCTAGTGAATATAGGTGTCATGACGTGCATGTGATAGTCGACTAAGTTTGTTTGTTTGTGGATTTTATGTTTTAAAGAAGTGTTGAAAAAGACAGCAAAAATAGGCTGTGTTGTATAGAGACAAAGTTTATTATCTATTATAGGTCATTGTCGGCGCTGACCGTAGGGTAAGTTGAAATTATTCAGAAGTAAAGGCTTTGAGTGGCGAGTGTGGAACACGCTCATATTTATTATTTTTCAGAAATGAATTTTTGTAAATACTGATAAGTATCGACAGTCGATTGAGACTTGTCAAAATGGGAGAAGACAAACCATTAATGCATATTTGCAAAACACTGCCCAAAGACATGCCCAAGATCAAACAGTACAGTACAGAATGAGTAAAAGGCACAGCAGATAAGATGTTCTTGCAGTGGCCACAAGGGTGAACACTGTCGAAAGCGGTTTTACAACACATGCCTACATACCTGCACGCAGCATTCACGGGAAAGAAATTAGAGAAAAGATTAGCTATTTGAGAGCTCTGGAAAATGTACCAGGAGGGGCGAGAGGATCCGCCTCCTGATGAATGGATGCTTAACTATAGCAAGGAGAAGGGTGTTGAGCCTTCCGCTCCCCCTACTCCTTCGGAAATAAATGGCAATAGTACAGAACATATAGGCTTTATCTGTTAAAGGAACTAAAAGCGGCGACAGGGTATACTAATCCGATGTACAAACCACCTGGTTATAGCAGTGGCGAAGGTTCTGAAGAAAGTAAGAGAAAGGAAGAAATATTTAAGGCCTTGTAGAACAAAGAAGAGAAAAGTGAACGATTGAACATGATCACAGATATAGAATGAGAAATTAAGAGATGGAAAGGGGAAAAGGATAAAGCTTACAAGATAACTCTCGTACAGAACGAATGGATGGGTGGACAGATATTGCTTAAACTTGATGGAAAAGCATGGGGAAGATCATGACGAGCAAGATAAAAAAAGACAGGGAACGAGAAAGAGGACTGAGGGAAGATGAGAACAAAAGAAAGAATAGACAACGACGACAACAGATGTATCCAGAAGAACAGCAAAGAAAGGAAGAAAGGGCAGAGGAGCAAAGGAAGTATGACAACAGGCAAAGAACACTCGTAGAACAAGACAGATTAGAAAGGAAGAGAGAAGAGGAAAAAGAACAGAAATTGCGAGATAAAAGAATGCAAAGACCAAGACATGAGGAAGTACATAGAGCGAATGAAAGAAGGGAAGAGAAAAGGAAGGAGGAGGAAAGGGTCAAATGGAAAGCAAAGAAACAAGGGGAATTAGACGAAGAAATGGAGCAAAAAAGGAGAAAAAGAGCATGTGACATTGATCGCATTCAGAAAGAGCTCAAGGAACCAAGTCCAGTAATATCA
The DNA here is from genome assembly GCF_040938575.1 of Ambystoma mexicanum. Lineage (NCBI taxonomy): Eukaryota > Metazoa > Chordata > Amphibia > Caudata > Ambystomatidae > Ambystoma > Ambystoma mexicanum. The sequence goes on along the minus strand of NC_090922.1, from coordinate 648,049,351 downwards.
TGGAGTCAAGTTTCTCCCATCACAGGGAGCAACGACAGAGCCACTTAGAATAAACTTAGAGGAGTTTCTTCCGTTAAAGGAAGCAATGCCTGTGTCATCCAGGATAGACATAGAGGAGAATTTTGAGATAGGAAGTATCGGAGCTAGAATCGATAAGGTCTATCAAGACATGAGGACAAAGGGTGAATTGGGAAGCAGGGGAAAAGACGATCGATCCACAATTGCCCAATCGCGAGCCATGGAAGGAAGCCCATCCAGTTTCGAGCACAGAACCTAGGCCTTTGACAGGTTAACTTTGTATAAGAATGACAGGGACGAAAGTCATACTAGTTGAGGACCAGATATGTCAGACGAAGAAAGGGAAGCCTTCCGAGGGGAGGAGGGAGAAAGCGCATGTGGTCAAGAAGGATGCATGTTGTCAGACATGGAAGTAAAATGGTCAGATCTGGAACAACCTAAGGATAGGACACCAGATTCCATAGCATATCCCGAGCACCCTAAAGGATGATCGCATAGTGAGAGAGGAGAATCACCAACATATGTGAGCAGGTTAAGGTTGTTGCCAGGTAGACATTGATGCATAACCATTTTCCCTGCTATGGACAGGCAGATGGGTGTCGATGGCATAAACTGGGTATATGCAGTTCCCCCTGTTAGAGAAGGGAGGAGGTAGGGCACAGTATATTCCAGTGCCGCAGACGGATAAGGATCATTTAAGATGTAAACTCCCTCGTTTAATGGCAAGCGTGGAAAAATTGATCTATGAACTAGAGAAAATGACAGGAGGATAAACTCTAGCAATAGGGGACATTAAGGGTCTCTTAGCAGCTATTCTAGGGAAAGGACTGACGACATTTGGACATGAATAGGTTATTCAAGAGGTACACTGCAGAATACAGCTCATGACGAAGCACCATTTAATAATTGTAGAGCAGATGTTTGGAGAGACCTGAGGGTGCAGTATCCTGACACCTCAGATATGGGTGCAATTATGGCACATAAGATGCAAGAAGGGGAAGATCTGCTTGCTTACATTAAAACTATTCAAGAGCAATGGTCTTTGGAAACTCGCGAGAATTGGGGGAAATCAATAGCAGTATTTTACCACATTTTATGTCAAGGACCGCCAGAGCAAGTGCAGAGGCAGCTCAAGAAATTGGTGGGTATGGAAGCAAAACCGTGGCCAGAAATACAGTTGACTATAATGCATCATTGTTGACAGCTGCAAGAGAAGAAAAAGAAATGGGAAGAAGCTAAGGAGCTCGAAGAAGCTAAATTAGTTCTGAAAATATAGTCAAAATACTCTCTAGAAGGGGCTGTTTTGACAAGCGAAGAAGGGTTGGGAATGCAGCAACCTACGATATGATTTGATAGGTTATTTATAACATGCTTAATGCCCAGGGGTGTCTAAGCGTGGACCCATGGATCGAACCTGTGTTGCTCTTTGTCATCTTGCTTCCAAGGTGAGCACGTTGCTCCTGAGCTATCCTCCTGAGACTATGGGCAGATCACAGGTCAATAATCAACGTCAGATGGACCAAGGAGGAAATGGGTTTATGCAGAGAGGCCGAAGAATGGGTTGTAGAGGAAGGGGTGGTTTTCAGAATAATCAAAACAGTTTTCAGAATATGCAGAATGACAATCAGAATATGCAATGAGGGCGAATTAGAAGAGCGCCTCTTGTATGTTAGACATGTGGCATGACAGGCCACATTGCACATGTGTGTTTAAACCAAGTGTATGTCCAGAAAAGGCAATTTTCAAGAGGGGGACAGCTTACCCTAATTCAGCAGGCACAACAATTACAGCAAACACCGCTGCAAGGGCAGTCGCAACATGCACCCATGCAAATACAGTAGTACGCAAACACGGGACAGCTAATGACACCTACAGTAAGCAGTGTTACTTTGATGGGAGGGAGACCTTTCACAGGCACTGGGATGAGCATATATCCACAATAGGACAGCTCACAAGGCAACTTGATGTGTTCAGTACCGTTAGTAACACCAGATCCTCAAGAGAAACAGAGGGTTCATGTATTGATAGGAGGCATATCCTTTTCTTTTTTAGTAGACACTAGTGCAACTCACTCATGTATATCTGAGGGCACATATCCAATGTTGGGAAATGTCATGAATACTCAGGGATTCTCTGGAGCTACAAGTACATTTCCTTTTACTGATGAATTGCACATTTCTGTGGGAGAATGTGACTTGGCTGTGCCATTATTGTATTCACGGCAGACACCAGTCAATATTCTGGAGCAAGATTTAATGATGAAGCTTAACATGATGATTTTGTTTATTTCATAGTGCGTTTCACTCTTGGGATACACTACTTAAACGTGGGTGAATTTATAATGGCATTTGCCGGGCACATGGCTCTTCGAGGAGTGCCACTCGAACCTGTTAGGCATAATCACATCCAGTAACCTTTGGGAAGACTACATGAAATTAAGACTACTAGTGTCAGTACAATTTCACCTTTGGTATAAGCCTGTACTACACAGTTATGTGTTAGCAGTGCCTGAGCAGCCAGACTTATCTCAAGAGTTGAGTGAGCAGGACCAACAAGTACAGTGATTCAAATATGCACTTACTCAAGGTTTCTTGGTAAAAGAATATAAATTTATTTACACAGTTAGTTTGAAAACATTACACTACCAAGAACAGCTCAATATCATATACTAATACACTACAAATACACAACCAATAAGTCACTGAACAAGTTCAGCTCCCTGGAAGTGGGAGCAAAATGGCACTTCAGATACTTTTAAAAGGGGTAAAAAGACAGGGTTATAAGAATCAATAGCACAAATACTTGCATAGGCAGGGAAAAGGGTTTCAGTAAACTACAACCAGCAATTCAGTTAATAGGCCTAGGCCAAAGTCAATGGTTCAGAGTCTTTGTGTAGGATAGCACAGTTCTGGTAGTAAACGGTTAAGTCTTTGTAATGGATTTTAGAAGAATGTGGCTAGGCGAAAAGTTAGACGAATGGTTAGGGAAGGACAAGCCTTTGAAGTTGGGAAATTTTCACAAACTTTCTCAGTGGCCGCAAAGATTTCCGGACTGTGTTTGCACTGTACCTTTAAAGTGAAGAAGAGCTGGAGCTGAGGCAGTTGTTCCTGGCAGTTCGAACAGATGTTGCTGTTCCTGAGCTTCAGTCGTGGGGACAAGAAAGAGGATGTCGGGAGGTTCCTGCACTGCCCAGGGAAGAGGCAACAAGCTTGGCAAAACATCAGTTTAAGGTGTGAGTGCCTTAAAGACCACAAACTGGTATCCTTCCCACTGGCTATCCGGTTTTCCACAGCACTCTGCAGAAAATTCGACCAGGAGGGGACGGTGTCCAGGCAGTTTACGAGTTGGTTGTTCCCACCAAACTCAAGGGATGAAGTTAACCTTGAAGGGCTTCTCAGTCGATGGAATTTCAGTCAATTCGGACCTGAAGCAGGGCTTCACCGGTCATCCAGGAGTTGCAGAAGTCCTCTTCCTTCAGCTCATCTTTGGTTCTTTCATTCCAGTGGTCGACTCTGCTTTGCAAGTCCCAGAGACCTGCTTTTAAACAATTTTCCCCGATTCATTCCAACCTGGCTGTCACTCACACAGCAGTGTGGCTGTCCTTGTCGGACAACCAGCCGGCCAATCACGCCAGAGTGCATTCAGGTCTCCTAGGAGACTAATCACAGGGAGTTTTGGGCACCTCCCTCACATCCTGCCCACCCCAGACATCGTGGTGCCAGAGGAGGGCTTCAGCACTGAAGCCTGACAAAGGCCAACAAACAAAGGAACCAAGCCTTGTTTGGCACACAGAGTCAAACACAAGAAGGACCTTTCCTAAAAGAAATGGTGAAAAAAGTTGACCAGAGTCTGTTTTATAGATAGGTCTTGAGCGCCATATTGAAAAACATGGCTGACCTGATTTTTAGCTACCGTTGTTCGAGGTCGGAAAAAATCATGGTAGTTTGATCTAAACCATTGCCACCAGCCATTTAAAGTAGGAAAGGGTAACAGTTGACTGTTACATGAGTGTTTTGACTCAGGGGAAGCTAGGCAATCCCTCCAGCAATATATAGGAAGATAGTGTGTGCTGGGTCTGTAAATTTAAAGAGACTAGTAAAGTCAATTTAACTTTACATGCTCTGGGAGACAGTAGTCAGTCCCAGAGAAGGTATTTAAACCTTTGGAATTCTGAAAGACATCCCTGTATCACTGCACAGAGAAAAAGATGATGCCCATGGAGTTGTTTTAAAACTACTTAACCAAAGAGCACAAAAGTAAAACACAAATCAAAATACACGGAAGAGTGGGAAAAAAAGGCTCACACTCTTCCCAGGAAAAAAAAGTAAAATCCTAGAAATCCAGCAAAGTTGCTGGGCGTCTCAAAAGGTAAGGGAAATTAGCACATTCTTGAGAATTCTCACTAACAGAACCTGACGTTGTTCTGTATGGGATATGCATTTTGCTAACATGTTGCCAGGCTAGTGGGGAAGACTATAAGAATACCTGATGAGTTTCTGTTCGGACCACAGACACCAAGGGACGAAGAGGGGGGACGAGGGGTCTTCCAGAACTAGTCGCAGCTGTAGTACAAGGGGAATTGGCCATGCTCAAAGGATGGGATAAGGGTAGGCCATGTAGAACAGTCATTGCCATTGGAGAAGGTTATTGACTGACTGATCTCACAGACGATTTTTTTAAAGACGATCCAGCAGATGATGAGTTACTATTTGAAATGAATATTACCTATTGGATCAAAATAGAGAAAAGCGAGGTCCCGCAGCGAATAATGATAGTACGGCAGCATCCAGAATATTTTGACGAGGACTTAGAAAAAGTGGCAACCTTGTTATGGACAACAGGCCTATGACATAGGCCTATTGAAGGTGGTAGGAAATTTCAGATTAAGCTGAAACCAGGAGCCATTTTACCTCGTGCAAGGCAGTATCCCATGTCTCGAGAGGCAGATGAGGGTATTTCTAAGACCATTTCTGAAAGAATGGAACAGGGTATTCTAGTGACATCAGAGTCACTGTGCAAAACCGCAGTATATCCGATTAAAAAACAGAAGGCAGGGTCATGGCATTTAATCCAGGACATGAGACTGATTAACCAGATTGTAGAGGCAGAGTTTCCTCTAGTTCCAAATCCTGCAACAATATTGTGTAGTATTCCCATTGAAGCACAATATTCCACAGTGATTGATTTGAAAAATGTGTTTTTCTCAATCCCGTTGCATAAGGACTCGCAAGATCTGATGTCATTGACGTTCCGTCAAACGAAACTGAAAAGCACACGTTTACCTCAGGGGTACTGTGAGTCTCCATCGATTTTTAATAGGGTCCTTCAGGTGGACCTAGGCAATATTGAATTCAAAGGGAAAAGTGTTGTACTGCAATAGGTAGATGATATTTTAGTTTGCAGCACGAAAGAAGATGAGTCCAGGGAAGACTCGATTCAGTTAATGATCATTCTAGCAGAAAAGAGATATAAAGGGGACACAGAAAAGTTACAGTATTGCCAAAAGGAGGTGTTGTACATAGGCCAGATGATTTCACATGAGGGAGAAAAGGTTACACCTGAAAGAGCAGAGGCAATTATGAAAATAGCAAAACCGCACACAATAAAGCAGATGCAAATGTTTCTGGGTGTTTGATTATCGTTCATACACAAGACCACTTTTACAGGCTCTCAAGAAGGCACTAGTGAACACAGATAAAATAGAATAGACTGAGAAGATGGAGGAAGGATTTGATGGATTAAAAACAGAAATTTGGTTGACCACCAGGGGGTGCACGGGTAAGTCTAGCTTCCATGTGAGCTTTGCATCCCGAGGTCCCAAAAGCTGCTTGAGTCCCTGCTTTGAGTCCCCCCACCCTGAAAAACTTTGATAAAACAGGTATTGGAATATGCCCCCCAGGCCGTGAGAGAAAATCCGAGGAAAAACAGACTAGGACTTCCCCAGTAAATCAAATATTTCATTCCGGCATGCTGTGCCACCCATGCGACCCAAAAGTGAGAGAGGCCCAGTGCCGGAATACGTGGCTGTCAGCCCCAGAAGGAGCCCTGCAGCAGAGTAACCTCTAGCGTAGTAACGCTTACAACACCCAGAGGAAGCCCAGAGTCGAGGTGGACCCCATCCTGTGAGGCGTTTCATCTAAGACCGACAGCATAGCCGACCTCCCTGAGAACCCGTGAGGAGAAGCGGCTTGAGAGCGGACCAGTTCGGAAGAAGGCGTTCTGTGGTCGCGCTGCAGGTGAGCCATCTAACATCACCCTGCTTTTGGCTATCACGCAATTGACCCCCCTCCGAACATCAGCTGGGCAGAACAGTGTAGAAGCCGGCCCGGTCAGCGAGGAGTGCGCTCTGAGCCCACTAAGAGGAGACTAGCTGACGCTACCATGCTTCTGGATTCCAAGTAGCAGCCCGACCCTCCCTCCCTCTCTGTCCATTTTAGCAGACTACACAGACGTTCTAACATGGCGAGGCGGTGTCCCCTAACCCCACCGACTTCACGGGAGGACCGGGGATGAATGGGTACTCGTGACACCTTCAGAAGTACCAGTGACTTGGCGCCGTCCACAATCTCCAATGCGAGTCCTTAGAAAACGCTTCTTAACGAGGTACTGAAGCATATACCCGGTGAATCATTCAAACTTCCCAGCGTTCCAAGCCTGGAGTGGCTCCACGTACATGACAGCCCGCCCCCATTATCCATAACAGAGGCCGCACCACACCCTGCGAGGTGTGATCCTGATCCAGAAATAACGTGAAAAAGGGGCAGAACGGGGATTGTGGGGAACACAGTACCAAAGCTGACGACAGTGGAGTGTTAGAACGGATCCCCTTTGCCTCATAACACACAAGGATCCATGCCAATAAAAACCGGAGCGTATCCCTCAGACATTCTACGCCATACTGGGGACTTCAACTGAGACACAAGACAGTCAAACTTTGACTTTGCCCCCTATCCGGCTCCTGGACCACACCGGAGAGGGGATACCAAAGGCACTCTGTTGACCACCAAGCCCCTGCTAAACCCTGCCAGACTGCAAAACGTGCTCCCCCACGGGACCGGACACGTGTGGGGTGGGCAAAGAAAAAATATCAGATGTTGCCCCATAGCCCTCATCTGGCAATGTGTACACAAGTAACCAGGGTCAGGAGAACCCCCTCAAGCACGCCTCGCGACAGAGCACGTTCCTGGAAGCATACCGGAGACTTATGAACTGAATACCAGCGCCTCATCTGCATCTGATGGGTTTCAGGGTGTTTAAACGACATATTTGATAAGAAGATAATGCAGAGGTGAATGCACTTTCAGGAGTCCACGCACAACTAGGGGAGACACTCCCTGATACAAGTGAATGGCTTTCCAACTCCTTCTCCTGAGTGTTGTTGCAGAACAAGGTGCAGGACACAAACCACTGCCTGAATTAAGGGATTTTACCAAAACACCACTCTACGAGGCTACACAGTTTGCACCAGCAGGTTACCCTAAATAAGAGGGGTATGTAAGTAGCACCCTCACCCGACGGCACAGAAACAACCTCCATTGCTGCAACAAGACAGTCCAAGTGGCAAACCCACACACCAAAACAGACAAAAAAGCAGGGTAACGGCACAGGGATAGACGAACTAGAATTGATTACATGTACATCTCAGAGGAATTAGCGGAGGTAGCGACTGCCTCTGAGATTGTACCTATTTCCTGGTCAGACCATGATATGGTCACTGCCGACATAAATCTAGTAGCCCTTCCGCGTAAGGGGTCGAAATGGCGGTGTAACGAAACACTCTGGAAGGACCCTGTCTTCGGAACAGAAATGACCACCAAGACAGAAGAATATTTTAAGACAAATTACACAGGGGAGATATCAAAGAGAACGGTATGGTAGGCGGGGAAGGCAACATGGTGGGGGTGCTGATCAGGGAAGGTGCTAGAAAGAAAAGGGAGAGAACTCTCATTGAAAATAGATTGATAGAAGAAATCGCACACTTAGATTGGACCGCACAGACCGCCACCAAAAACAGAGCAGAGAAAATCTCAATGTCCAGACAGAAAAGGGAGGAACTCTGTCTCTTTGAGGAGGGACGATTGCCCACAAATGAAAGCTCCTAAAAAAAAAGAGGTATTATGCAAAAGGAGAAATGGCTGATGCACTCTTAGCAGCTAGACTAAGGGGGCAGAGAGAAGACAGATGTGTGACCGCCATAGATGATAGAGGAGGCGCTACATTGGATGGGCAGAAAGGGGACATCCCAGGAGCATTTGCATGGTTTTATGAGCACCTATATAGAACTGAAAATGGAAATAGAGGGGTATCTCTACCTAATACCTTTTTTGAAATATTTGCAAGGAACTTTGGGTTGGTCACCCTGAGTTACTTGGGGGCAACCAGACGTGGACTCCCTGCTCACTGTGCTCAGAGAGGCACAGCTTCACCTCACTGATGAGGCCCAACAAGGCTGAAACACTTGTATGGGGTTGCTTTTGGTACACTTGTTCAGAGAGGAATTGCTATAGCATTTCGGTGCTGGACTGCCCATGTGGGCGGGACAAAGACTGATATGCAAATGGGTATTTCCCATCTGTGAAAGGTGCAGTGAGCAAAAAGTGCGCTCCAAACTCATCTCAGAACAGTTTATCATGCCATGTTCATTCTGGAGAGGAGCGCCTGCTACCTTTTTTGATGCATTTACATATAGTAGACCGTCAGAGAGCGAGTTCTGTTACTTGTCAAGTGTGTTTGTACAAATACATTTCCGCTACGTAAGCTCACATATGCCTTTGGTTTCTTTATAGCGGCGATCTGCCGTATCAACACGGATTTGAACTTTGGGACAGCAGCATGTGACAGAAGTCCCCCAGCTGCACGACACAAAGCTAAGTGCCATAACCTTTGTTTCTTTAGTAACTGTGTGATGGTTGTGTGTTACAGCTACCAGCACGTTGCATGTGCTCCATTAATCAGCACATTGCATGTAATTTGTAAAGCATTCAAGTAATGCACCAGTGAGCCCTAAAATGCAATGTGCAAGTGATTGCAAAATACCAAGCCAGTATTACTAGGGCCTGAAGGCCTGACTAGGCAGGGTCTTGGGGGGCATTGTATGCAAGTGTGCAGGAGTGAATGGGAGGAGCATCTATGATCTCAGGAACCCCAGGAAGGGGCAACAAAGTGTATCTTTCCCTAAATCCCCTAACCCATCCACTACCTCTACCCTTCCCTCAATCCGGTTACCCTAAACACCCCTACCTATCCAATCCAGCGGACCCTAAACCTCTTTCCCCGGAGGGTAACAGAAGCCTGTGATTGTACACCTTCCAGGCACCAAGACCTAACGGGGAGGCAGGTGTACCTGCTACATCCGCGCAAGACCAAGAAACCTGACAGATGCCCTATATGGAAAATCCGCACAGTATGAGACCCTGTGGGGCAATTTTCTGAACCTATATGTAACCAGTACATGATCAAAGGTAAATAATTATGTCCTAAGTGATGGAACGGACCGTAGGTACGGACAAACGGGGTGAGACAGGGTACTCCTTTGGGGTCTACGGGCTCGTGTGAATCGAGAATGTACCGCTGTAACGACTTTGGCGAAACATCCAAAACACACTAAAAAAGATACAAATCTGAAAGTGATCCACATGCCACAAGCAAGACCACGTTCTCTAAAGAAATATGTTGCACTATATAACGTTCCTGGGGGGAGGAGGGGAAGGGGGAAAGGTGGAAATGAGTGTTGTTTTCAGATGAAGAGCTAGGATTGGTTTGGCAAGTGGTTATGAGGGATTAGACTGTAACAGATACGTTCCACATCATCCAATACCTGTATGTTGTTTAACCTGTTTTTTTAAAATCTCAATAAAAAAAAATAAAAAAAAATAAGCTATTTGCACAGCTCCAGTTTTAGGGATTCCCAATTATTCTGAAGAGTTCAACCTGTTTTCGCACACAAATGGGACAGTTATGACTGCAGTGTTGGCACAAAGGACTACTCTGGGATATAAACCTCTGGCACATTAGAGTGGGATTTTAGATCCAGTTATGAGAGGACACTTTCCTTGTGAAAAATCGCTGACTGCAGCCGCGTTTGCTATTGAGAAGGCTACAAGCATAGTGATGGGTTGCTCTTTGACATTATTTGTTGAGCATGCCTTGTTTGCAATTTTGGAAAAAACTATAGGTACATTGACATACCAGAGAGCTTCTGCATATGAGGTAGTCATATCGAATCCTGCAATTAAAATAGTCATATTAAGGATAGTGAACCCTGCCATATTTGTAGCTGAGCCAGTGGCAGAGGGTGAACATGTGCATGATTGCGCTAGTTATGAGGTATCGTATGACGACATACGGCGTGTAAGTGAAAACGCATTATCTGAAGGAGAGATTCTCTTTATTGATGGGTCATCAAAAATCTATCAAAATAATGGAGAAGGGCGTACTGGTTCAGCTATAGTGAGATACAGGGGAAATGGGGTGTTTGAAGCAGTGGCAATCGTAAGGCTGCCATCTAATTTTTCAGCACAGGCTGCGGAATTGGTGGTGCTTATTGCGCTTGAGATATACAAAGGGGAGGAAATGATGGTGTACAGTGACTCCGCCTACATGATGTTACCATGCGTGCAGGGCTAGCACGTTGGAAGAGGAGGGGCTACCTCCAAGCGGATGCCACTCCAGTGCAACACGCAGTATTATTGTAAAGGCTTATTAAGGCAATCCAGCTCCCAAAACCCCCATTACAATAGTTAAATGCGCAGCAAGTACTAAGAGAACTCATTTTATTTCACAGAGAAATGAAGCCACAGACCAAGAGGCCAAAATGTTTGCAGATTCTTCAGATATTTCAAGTTTTGAAACTCCCAGTGTAAAGAGAGGGATGACTATACCTATGGTAATGCACGAAGGATTTAATCATTTACCAAAAACACAGTTGATGGAATATTCGAGGAAATGCTCCACAGAATAAGAAGGAGCTATGGGAAAGGAGGGGATGTTTGTTATCCCCACCGAATCCTTATGGCGACAAGACAGCACTGGAAAGCCAGTAATGCCAGTAGCATTGTTAAAGGTAGCACTTGAACAGCTGCACTACCCTGCGCATGTACCTAGGGAGAGTCTGGCTGCAACTATTGCAGAAGACTGATTTGTACCGAACCTGTTAGAACAAGTTGAATTGTATGTAGTAAATTACATCATTTGTCAAATGTTTACTGCTGGGCATACACTGCAAACAATCAGGGGAGTAATCCCCAGACCGAACGGTCCTTTTCAGCATTTACATATTGACTATCTTGATATGCTGCAGATATGTAGTGGATATAGGTATATGATAGAGGTAGCGTGTCCCTTCTTGAGATGGTTTGAAGCCGGTCCATGCACACATCCTGATGCCACTTGTGCAGTAAAGTTTTAAGTCCGAGAAATATTTCCTAGATGGGGGGTATGTGAAGTGCTGAGGTCCGACAATGGTCCACATTTTGTGAATGAGTTATTTGAACAGATTAGCTTGTTACTAAACATAAATCATACATTTTCTTCTGCTTATCAACTGCAAGCGAATGGAATATAAGAGAGACTCAATGGTGTTCTCAAAGAGAGAATTGCTAAACTGAAATTGACACTGAAGAAGGGTTGGTTTTATTGCCTACCCTTAGCGTTATATGCATTAGGGAATCAGCCCGGGTCGGACCACCACCTCACACCCCATGAACTAGTAAAAGGGAGGCAAATGAGAGCGCCTCTGACTCCTTCATTGAGGAATAGAAGTGATGACCAGAAAACAGCAGAAATGTTAGGAAATGATATACTTGATTACTTGACATGTATGACCGCTAGTATCTCTGTCATTTCAGATCAATACAGCAGCAAGGGGTGTCAGTGTCAGGATGGAAGCAACAAGGAGAACCATCTCTGCTTCCGGAAGCACCTCAAAACCTTTCACTTTGCTTCTGCTTTTTCTCCCCCTCTCCCCTGCTGACTTCCTGGCTGAAACTGATTCTGAACTGGTTACCTGGCCACCCTCTGATGTCGGGCCACGGTACTCTACCCCCACCAGTCGCACCTCTGCACTGCCTTCCTGGCAAACCCTGCACTTGGGACTGTTTTCTGTATCCCTAACAGTCCCATCACCACCTGATGCCTGCACTTATCCTTGCACTTGCCACCAACGGGCCGTTTTCTACTTATTGTTATTTATTCTTTTTCCCATGCACTGCCCTTTCCCCCACCCCTACCCATGCACTTGTGCAATCTGAATGACACCTGGCCTAGTAGGATCGTTGTCTTTGTCTCCTCTCTGTTCCCCCTCCCTTGCCTCATCGCGCCTTGAAACACTTGTGTATAGGCGCGTTATAAATGTCATATCATATCACATCATAACCATTTAGCAACCTGATTACAGGAATTACTACCTGTACCTAGACTATGTGTGAGAGACCCAATCCTAATTAAAACATTCACTAGGAAGTGGCATGAGCCCCGTTTTATTGGTCCCTTCATTATCGAGAAAATTACCCCTTCAGCAGTGAAAGTCCAGGAAAGGCGAGCCTGGATACATTTGGGCGACATCAAGCCATATGCCGGTGAGATCAATCCACCCCACCAATTGATTTGGAAGCAAGTTGGCAAAAGTAGTTCAGCACCTGCAGACTCGATAGGTGACAAGGAAGAAGGATGGAGAAAGTGCTGACTAAATAAATGCAAGTGTGCATTTGGACTATGGCTCCCCTTGAAAAGTCCTTACAGATATTATATTAGGAGTGAAAACCCGTTGCTTGAGCCTCAGAAATAAAAAGTGCAGAACTGTGTTTCAGAAATAATGGCAGAAGAAAAGTTGGAGAGAATCAACAATGCGAACAAATCTTCGATGTACCAGGAATGAAGGATGGTACAGCTAGATGGGTCTCATGTCTACTACGGCATTCATCAGGACGTGGTCTGTTTGGGGGTTCTAGTGGAAGAAATTCCACCCGGTATTCGTGTGTGGGGCCGTCGCTGGAAAAAGTCAGTCGGGGCTCCTCACGTGCAGGACTGGGATCCGCGAGGATTTCGTGTGATGCACAGTCCTGGCGGCAAAGCGCGAGCGATGCTCCATGCAGGCTATGTTCTGCAGGGGTCTGCAAGGACTGCTGAGTCACTCCAAGACAGAAGAAAAGCGAAAGACGCAGCGTCCTGATGAACCACGTCACAGACCACGTCCTGATGAATGCCGTAGTAGACACGAGGCCCATATAGCCGCCTGAGACGGCAGAAACACCTTGGTGTAGACGCACCTTTTACCTACAGTGTAACATCACTGTTTGTATCAAGAACACTATGTTTTTTCGTTTTGTTATGTACTTGTTAGTATGCTGTTCACTATGCTGTGACGATTACTGAATTGTCCTCGGTTCTGTTACACAAGCATTCACCGGCATCACTGGTGTCTGCTTCCATGGTCTATATGTGTGTTATAAAAAGCGATGTTTGGTGAAAAGAAATGTTGACGCATCAATCAATCCCATTCACGATGTGTGATATAATACAGTCCAAACAATCTTTTGAGTAAGATACCGTTACTTGAGTGTTTGTGTTTATTTATTTTAGACAGCAGGGTACACAGGAGAGTGTGAAGGTGTTCCTTCTTTTGACCTGTTCAATTGTATCTGTGTTTAGAAGTAGCCTCCCTGGGCAGAATAGGTCCCCCTACAGGAGCCCGAATTTAGAAATCTATTTAGTTTCCCACCTGACAGTAGAGACCCAATCACACCCCAAACCCCCATAGAAAGTATATGTAGATGTTCCCCGTTACCCAACCACAGCTCCACATACATTTTTACAGTTTGCCACGTAGTATGACGTCAATGATGACGAATGTTTGCTATAAAAATATGTTTTTTATGTAAATCATTGAGTTTGCTTTGAGACATCCAACAATGTCTGTTGTACTCCCTGTTTTAGATAATTGTAAATAAAAGTAATTTCTGCATCCCCATCCTTCCCATAAGACCACCACTTAATCTTAAAGAGCCCCCCTCGGGTTCAAAAGTGCAACACAGTAAAGTACACATCTGTCAGTAAAGTGCAATGCAGTGAAGTACACATCAGTCAGTAAAGTACAATTCCATGATGTAAAAATGATGCTCTGAATACGCTTTGTAAGGGGTCATGAGTAAGAAGCAGACACGTTAACAGTTTTTATTCATCATTAAATAAAAGGGGGTTTGGAGACGTCCCTTCTGTCCCTAATCCAAAGAGGAATTTCCCTGCCTCAATGCAACTAAGGAGTGTCCTTGTCAGGATGGCATTCAAAATAAAGCGTCCTCTGTCCTGTGTCCAAAAACCCTAAATTGCCTCTTACATGCTAAACTAAATATGATGTGTGAATGGGGATTTCAATAAAGTTCCAAACATAGATTACTCAAGTGTAGCAAAGAAAAGAAGTAAAGGTCCACCATGAGAAAGGGGATTTCCCATCCCCTATGTTTCTCCTGGATCTCCATGGATTTTTTGTTCCTCTTAAAAATGAAGTTACAATCTTTTGGAGAGTGATTCTTCCCCTCCAGCTTTTCCTCCACTGATGGATTTCTTGATGTTCAAAAACAAAAGGAGCAGGTTTCCTCATTTCCCCTGATAAACGTGCAATGTTCCAATGCTTCATACGTTTTGGTCTAACATTCTCTCTTTTCTTCTCAGCGGTTCTGATTTGCTTTCATCACAGTTTCAACTTGTTAATGGGGGTTCCCTTGAGTCTCACAGACCTCTTACATCCAAACATAGTTCACTTGAATCACAATACAGTTCCAACTTGGTAAAAGAAAGCACTTTTCCTTGAGTCCCCTCCAAAATTACACAGTTCTCTTGAATTCAAACACATTTCTTTTGAATCATAACATAGTTCACAAACGAGTTCTCTTGAATCCTTAAAGGGGGATGAGTCTTCCCTTTTCTGTTACAAACATTCATATATGGGGGTGGGGTTGACCCCTGAATTATCTTATTCCGTGTTCCTTTCCCTGATATACTCTCCTGACAGGGTATTCTGTTTTGCTCCTCAAAAAGGAGTTTTTACCGTTCCCTTCTCATCACTGCTTCTTCTTACCCCTGGTTTAGTCGCCTTCCTGGGTAATATCACTTTCTTGCTTGGGTGTGAGTCGTAGACTCACTATTTGCCTGTTTCACTAACCTGCCAAGGCTTCTCATCTCTTTGTTTACTTTCTCTTTTATCCAGCTTATCACAATTCTCCAGTGTTGGGTCAGCGACCCTTTCTCATTAGTTCCACTGCATTTCTTTAAGCTCTTACTCTCAACAATGTTTGTGCCTGCAGTAGTTCCACTGACTTTGCTTAGTCTCTTGCTCTCAACAAGGTCTGTATCAGTAATGTTTGTTTTGCTTTTACATATGCTCTTTCTTTAATTAATGTCTGTATCAGCAATAATTGCACTGCCTTTACTTAGGCTTTCTCACATAGCATGTGGTACACAGCATTCGCGCAGAAGCGCCTAGGTGACTTGTTCACTTTCCCTGGGTTTACCGGCTCTTTGTGGCATCTTCGGTGTTCCTCGTTTTTCCCCGACATCTGCGCTTTCAGTCCATTGACTGCCAGTGTGCCTTTCGAGTAATTTCCTTCCCACTTTGCCTTCCTCTGTGGACGGCAGCTATGGCTGCCCATTACAGAAAAGCAGTGAACTTCTATGGACCTGGTTCCTCTGTACACTGTGTCTGTTGGCCTGCACACTGCGTTCTGCAGTTTGTTCGCTCTAGGCATCCTTCACAGCGTCCACACCAGCCAGGAACCTCTCCAGTCTCTAGCTCTCTCGTTCCTCCTTTGGTTTACCTATGTTCCTTTTAAATGTCCTGGGCTTTCTCTGCAGCTTCCAAAGACTAGACGCAGCGTTGGCTTCCCATGTCTAGTCATCCTCATTACTCCATCTCTCTTCCTCGTCTCAGTATCAAAAAGGGTGGGGGGAGTAAATGAGGTTCTGGGATGGAAAAAACGGGATTGTCAGTGTCTATCTCACAATATGCCATGTGGGAGGGTTGCAAATGCACATGGCTATGACTAACAAAGTGTAATGAAGTGTTGTCTTGACTCTTTTTCTCTTTCCCTCCCTGGAGCTTGTCCTCTCCCGCGTGGTCCTCCTGCAGGTAGCCACCCACAGGGTTGAGGTCAGGTAGCCTCTGAGAGGCTTCCTTCCAGGCACTCAGTGATGAAGTGTTCCAATTCATCTCAACTTATATAATATCGTATGTACTAAGCCCCATCCAAAGATGAGAAGTACATAACCTAATGCCCAGAGTGAAGTGTAACAGTCACTAAAACCCCCGCCATGCAATGCACAGGACACAGATCTATACGTTAAACACAAATTGTTCACCAAAGACAGGCATAGTGGTCTCACAGCGAAGGGACGTAAAGTTGATCAACAGGTACAACCCCAGATGAGAAAGTGGGGTGTAATAGAAATTGCAATGACTGTCATAAATCATGTGATCATAGCAGGAGAGATAAAAAAACAGAGAATGTGAAGGAGTGAGAATAGGATACTAGTGACATGGCACAAAGAAAAGGAAACAAAATGGAAATTTTGCTTCATGAATGTATGCAAGGTATTGGCAGAAAGAGAACATTAAAAACCCTGACAATGTTGATCCCCATAGTGGCAGAATGGTGCAACACCAATTTCAAGATCCTGCACACACTATTGCCCCAACCTAGGGTGAAGCCCCAGTGCTGAAAACGAGATGAGGGGTGGAGAATCACCTGAAGGCTAGCCAAGAAACGGGAGTGCCAGAATGCAAGTAATGTCTGCGAAAGCATGTGGACATCAGGAAAATGAGGGCTTAGGGGGATGAGGCCAGAGGCTATATAAGGCCTCAGAAATGTGTGCATTGCATTCTCTAAGCAATCAGAAGAATTGATCAGAGGAGAGGCTGGCTGAGATGTGCCTTGTATCCGTATAATGTCTTTGCGATGGGGATTTAATGCTGGGTGGTGGCTAGCTGTCATCCTTTTAAGTGTGGCATAGCTTGTTTTGGGGAGAAACAGAAGTAAAACATGTGGCAGATGATCAGGGAGATGAAAGTGAATGGAGTTGAGTTAATGACGTCACATCAAAGCTGCAAGCTAGAACCTACATTTGAAATCGCCCATCATCTGACCGCCTAGCCCTTGAGTGGATAGCAGCGTATGTTTGAAATAAGCTAAATCTGCCAAAAACAAAACCAACCACCTCTTTTTTACCCATAAGGTGGACTCATGGCAAGCCGATGCTCATCAATCCTCATATAGCATGTCACAAGGATATAGGCAGATCGAACCTTGGGAAACAAAGTTGTTCCCGAGATGTACGTTTGATAAGTGACAATCATGAAGATGAGCCACACACTAAGCGTCTAGCCCAATTGTTTTGACTAGACGGCAAGGATTGAATGACCCTGCCCTCCCTTAATGTCACCTATTTTTAGGTTTTTTCTGGTTTACATTATTGCCAATTTTTGTTCTTCTCATCTGTCTGTCCCTTCCTCTTCTTTCCTACTTTTTTGTGTTTTTTGGACCAATGTTTTATGATGATTTTTTGAATAATATGTATTTAGGATTATTTTTTCAATCATTTCCTAATCAATTCATGATTTTTGTATCAATGCAAATTATCTGTATGTATGTTTTTTTGAATGTTTGATTTTGCTCTGGTTTTACTGTTATTGTTTTACAGTTATACATCTGTTTATCTATTTGCTTACTAGACTTAATGCAGAATGAATTAGGATTCTCGTTTCTGTGGTGTTTCTTTTTTCTTGTCAATAGGCTGAATGCGATTTGTTTCAATATAACAGAAAGAAATTTAATTAAACTTTGGGTAGATGGAGGCTTAACATAGAGCGGTTATCAAAATAAATGAACCCAGTTAAATCCTCTGGCACAGCAAAAATCCTTACCTTGGTTCAGACGAGGGTATATGCTAACATTATCTACCCCAAGAGAAGCTCATTCCTTTATAAATATCAACTGCTAAAATAACAAAATCATGGTAAAGTGAGTTAGGCCACATTCAAAGATATACTATGGCCACTGAAAAGACAGCACTCTAGAAGAAGCTACTTCAATCATAGCCTTTGATTAACTTGCAGAAAACAAACTCAGCATACTGAGACATCCTAATGGCCAATACAACAGTCCATTAACAGTATATCCCAGTACCCAGGACTTACCCAGGACATACCCATTAATATCTATGGCACCTAACTAAATAGAATCAGCCCTAAAACATTTAGTACACCTCTTCTGATCCAAACAGCAACGACTGGCACCCAGAGTGAAATATTCTGCGGTGCACGTTCCTCACCCCCTAGTCCACACAGATCACATCAAGGTCTCCCTCCTATACAACTCTGCACCCTTGGAACCCTACACCATCAGGAAAATACTACTTAGTGGCAGGCCTGCGATCAAGAATGTAATCCACACCTGTAACACACGTGATGACTCATCCTGCACTTCTTGGCTCTCACAGAAAATTGGTTTTCTGGCTCATCACTTGTCTCTCTAAAAAACCTCACGAACGACAACAATCTTCCATAAAACCAGAGCACTGATAAAGGTGCCATTCTCAATGCATTCCTCTATAAAATGATTTCCTGTAAATAATTCACTAGTGCCTCCTAAGAGCACTGTGAATATTGGCTGTCTCCTTCAGTAGTGCCATTTGTTGATCACCCACCAATAAAGTTGGACCATCTTTACCTGCCTGTGTCAACATTCATTGTCCTTGTTCAAAACACCCACTCCTTCGATGAGACTCAGGCATTGTAGTAAACACACCTTCACAATCCTATGCAGAAGGTCCTGATGCTGATATTACTTTTACTGACCTTTCTGCACCTTGCAACTGAACAAAGCCATGTAGCGGGTCACAGCTTAGACCTAATGGGCCTCATTACGACTCAGGCGGTAAGGGTTTTACGGTGCCGTAAACAGCGCCGACCCTTACCGCCTGAGTACGAGGTCCCTTAGCGCCATGGCGGATTTAACACCTGCTTTTAGCAGGTGTTAAAATCCATGGCGCTAAGGGACCATGGAGTTAATTACGCCACCGTAATTTACGGTGGCGTAATTAACGCCTTCCCCACTCCCATTATGCCCTATGGGGCAAAAATGGGAATGGGGAAGGGTAAATGGGGATTGGGGACTTACCGCCCCGCCAAGGTCGGAATGGGGCGGTAAGTCCGCCAACCACCATGGCGTAAACATAGTTTACGCCATGGTGGTAAAGTCACGGCCCAGGCGGTAACTTACTGCCTGGGTCGTGATGAGGCCCAATGTCTTTGATCCCTAATCTGACCGCACCGGAACCTGTGTGGATCTTATAGCCAGATAATAAACTCACGCACTTGAATATCAAGGAAGAACTTCACATGCAGCTCTCCCCGACCAAATACTCAGAAACCTCTGTTTGCTCTAAAATCATCTTGAACCTAAGTGTAGATTCTCTATTACAACCTCTTCCCTTGATCACTTGATTCAAATAACACTCCTGGAGTCTTAGTGTTCTATCTGAAGTTGTCGACAACCCCTGTCCTCAAGTTGTTGCCACTTTTGCCAAGGTCATAGCCTTTGGCAATACTCTGGGCCACCACATGCTACTGGAAGTGGCCATTTATCATGGCTAGTGTCCAGTTTGCTAAGGGCATGGTTAAAGGCAATGTGGCAGCTTCTGCCAAGTCAACCAAAGTGGACACTAGGTGTTCTCTGTGAATAGGCTCAGTAGCACCTTTCACCCCATTGCTGCTCGGTGGGCCACTAGCAATGACCCAACAAATCCACACATAGCGGGCACTCAAGACTGATCTTCAATAAGACCCAGTGGCCACTTTGCCCCCATTGTGGTTCTGTTAAACATTGGCCATGGCCTGTGGCTTTTTCTCTAAAGTGTGGCCTTTGTCATACCCTTGACAGGGCAAGCCAGTATATGTGGCCATGCACAGTGACTTTTATGCATCCCGTCTGGGCTTACACAGCACTTTTCCAGTGAGCACTTTTCCCAGAGCATGTCTTTCACCCATTCCCCAGGCTCTGACATGCCACTTGAAGCAGCTGGTGGGCCTTGCCAGGAACCAGGGTCACTGGCCACCTGACCAGCTTTTAGGTCTGTTGGCCAGAAGCCTTAAACTGTGGCCCAGAAGCCTTAGCCTGTGGCTATGGCCAGTTGCCAATGTGCCTCGGGCACAGCTTTCTGCCATTTATATGGCCCTGCCAAACCATCAAAGTGTCCAATGAGCCTGCCATGTGGGCAGTCCCAGTGACCACTTTGCTCAGAGATAGTAGCTTGGTAGGCTACCAGCCACTGCTCATGGCCAGTGGCCACTTTTTCCAGGTGCATGACATGGTGCAGATTA
Source organism: Ambystoma mexicanum (assembly GCF_040938575.1). Lineage (NCBI taxonomy): Eukaryota > Metazoa > Chordata > Amphibia > Caudata > Ambystomatidae > Ambystoma > Ambystoma mexicanum. Next base: position 648,028,965 of record NC_090922.1, on the reverse strand, counting down.
ATCTAAGCCACCGGAGGAGGACAGCTGGTTAGGCCTATGGTCAGGGCCAGTATCCACTTTGTGCATTCCGCAGACATAATGAAGCTACCTAGAGTCGTCTCTTTGCCTCCATTGCGGATCTTCAAGCCACTGGCCAAGGCAAGTCCTATTGTGGGGCCGTAGCCGGCAGCCATGGCCAGCGGCAACTTTGGCACCATACTCCGGGCCCTCCCAAGCCACTTGAAGTGGCCGCTCTGCTTAGCCTGCAGCCAGGCCCAGTGACCAATTTGCGCCAGTGATGACTGTGCAAAAATGGTCACTGGGCATTGCCACAGGCCATGCACATTGGAGTTCTTGGAAGTGTTTAGCTACACGTTGAGAAAAGTGGTCAATGTGCAAGGCACTAGCCATAAGGTCTTGCCAATCAGACACATTGCTCCTCTAGGAGGAGTCAGGGCCATTTTCGAAGGTCATGCCCTAATTAAAGGAGTCCTTGGGTACAGCCTGTAGACACACCCAAGGAATACAATGGGTTGCTTTCAGGTGCCCGGGGCATGCCCTAGGAAAAGTATCCACGGCAAATGTCTGCTAGCTACATCCAACGAGCACTGTGGGTATATTAGCATATATCATTAAAATGATTCACTGAAATACATGTTAAGTAAAGGTATAGCTTACTTACCACAGTAAAAAAAAAACATATTGCGAGGAATACATATGATCTGCAGGGGTATTATGGTTGCTGAGGCAAACTATCAAAACCCCCAAAATTTGACAGTTATGGTTTTTTAAACAACCATAAGTGGTCCACTGTCATGTGATGCTGATGATTCCACACATGACATCACAAACAGATGTTCTTATCAACAGTGCCTTAAATACACGAGGAATGAAACGTGCTAATGAAAACAGTAGTACCCTCGATTGGGCATGTTCATTCTTACTTTATGAAGGCAGATTTGCTTTCGTTTGGTGAAGACTGTACCCCATTTTCTAACCTTCCCCACTAAAACTTTAGTTTTATATTTCATTGATAAAGACCCTTAGAAGTTGGTCCCTCCTTTCCTTGTGTCATGTTGCTCACCCAAATAACCAGTGGGAGCTCTATATGATCACTTTAGCATTATAATGCCCACTCACTGACTCCTCAAGTTCAAATGACTACAGTGGAGTAAAACCCTTTAGAATTACAATAGGCTCCTGTTCTGCTGCTTGGAGATGAATAAACATGCAGTGGCAAATGTGTCTGATACAAGTCGATATTCTGCTGTGGGAAGGCATATTTCTTCAATTTCAGCACGGATTGGTTGTTACACTCCAGGTCGTCCTCTCAGGTCAATGGAACAGGCCAGACTCTCTCAGCCTTGTTTTCGTCTTGCCAAATATGGCAAAACAAACTTCGATGTTCTTGCCCCAGCCTGGTGGAACCTGATTCCACTTCACCTTAAGTCCCCCACTTCCTTATCTGACTTTAAAAAGAACCTGAAGACCTTCCTTTTCTCTGCTGCTTTGTTCTGTGCTCCTTCTCTGACTTCGATTCTGATCTTTGTTACTATAACTGTTTGTCGCGTTTTATGTGCGCCGTGAGGCCAGCGGGCGATTTGGCGCTCTATCAAGAATTAAAATATATAAATAAAATAAATAAACAGAGCCATTTACAAATAATTTTCATTTTAATGTCTTAATTGTCCAAGCCCACAGCCTGGGTACATTGTATTGTGGTTTTATTAAGGTCTACAGCCGGGGTTCTCTGAAAAGCAATCTGTTTCAGTGCTTCACTCGTGTAATGTCATGCATGTTTGGATTTGTGGCTGCGATTCTCCATAACAGTAGCACGTGATGCTGACAAGCTGAAGGAGATCCAAGAGAACTGAGCATTGCGGGTGCGGGTCTGACAACCCCCGGAAGTAGCACACCGGAAGTAGCACACGTTACGCGAAGTAACCGCAGAGAATCAATTGAGAGGCGAAAAGAACCTCTCACGTGGCACAGGCAAATTGAATAGTGATAGGGATACATTAAAGGTCAGGGGTGCGTTCGGCCTTTTTCCAGCAAGTATACTTGTTGCACTGATGTCCTCGACAGCCTCTGAGAACCGGAGACAGAAAGACTATAACAAAGGGAACATATAGGCAGAAAATAAGAAGGGACAGCGGTCAACCACCCAAACCACTAAAAGTGAAGGGGAGAACCAAAAGCCATCCACTCAACAGCTTTTGTAACTTTAAATTGAAGCTCTTTTTTTCACTTTCACTCATGTTCTGATATCATTATTTGCTGAAAATCATGGGGAACATATAACACCTGCAAAAATCCGGTTTTATGGGAGTTTACAAATGCAAACAGGAATATGGACCTCCCCTTGCAAGTGCGCACCTGCCGACATTAGTGGCGAAAGTCTGTCATAGAACCACACTCGGTGTCTGGTGTTACAAGTTTCAAGATTGCAAAGAAGCTCACGAGAAACACTCGAGACACATTCATTGCCCCAAAATTAAGGGGTTCTTTTTTGTTATTTATTTTCAATAAACACCCTTCATCACGGTGGCATCCTTGTATTCCTCTCTCCTCAAATTCCACCATTCCTTTTTCCTTAACCCCGCCCCTTTGTGATTTTGTTGGGTTTTTCTAGGCACCCTTCCTCCACCACATTATGTCACCTCCATGCTCCCTCCTGTCAGTTCCTGAAAGGCCTCCTTCTTTCCCCCTCTATTATGGTGTTTTCCAGCTTTGCCCTCTCCATCCTTCCCCTCATCCTCCAGGAGTTACTCTCTCCACTTCCTCTGTAGATTTTCTCTCCTGCCCCTCTCCTGATTCTGAAAATGTTCTTACACACATGGCCTCTCTTTCCCCACCGCCCCTCGTCTCACTTCCTCCCTTTCTGCATCCTCTCCCGATTCACCATCCTTCTCCTCCATACCTTTGCTCCCCCCTGCGTCTTTCTTCCTCATTGCCTTCGTGTGCTCTGATACTCTCCAGCACACATCAATCCCCTCTCCCAAAATTACAGAATGTGTCCGGGTCCTTGGCTGCTAAATTCTGTAGCTCTTTGAATTCGGTGTGGACACCTGGAGAATTGAGTCCTTGGATCAGCTGGTGATCACAGGAGATACAAAACTAGCAGCTGGGCTGAATCCAGCTCCTTTCGGTCCCTGCCCCAAGCAGTGCAGGCTTCTGTTTGTGTTTCTTATGTCCTTTCGTTGTTAGGGATTATAATGTCTGATTGTGAATAGCATTCAGAGGCACAGCTGCTGCACCCTGCCCTGGCTCCTGGTTCCACAGATTCCCACTCACAGAGTCTGCCAATTCCTGCATTTGGATGCAAGGCTTCCAGAAGATGTCGCCTAGTGAAACACGCTCCATTTTTCGGACTCTTTGGCGGCTCTAGGCTGCTTCAGAAATACCATCGTATACCAGCCCCACAGATTGAAATGGTCTGACAAACACCCACAGCTTCTCAGGAAAACCAATCCAATTCCACTCGTGTTGCGCGGTACTGTTCATTATGAATGTCCCGAGATGGCTTCCATAGATGCCCGATCACAGCCTTTTTTTTTTACACAAAGATGGGGGATCTAGTTTCTCTAAGATCTAGAAGATTATGGGTACTTTGATATAACAGGATTAGGACAACTAGCAGTCTTACTGCAGACACTATATATCCAGGCAAGGGTCTCATAGCTGAAAGCAGGGATTCCAGACCTGGCCTTTCCCTCTCCCGCAGAAATTAAGCCTTACATTGAGCTGGGGCCTAGACAGGTCCTGCATGGGGCCGATGGTTATCTCCCCCTGGTCCGCTTCTCTTCCAGATGCTCTCTTGGTGGGAAGCGCTAACTTGCCCAAAGTCAGTAAGGGGAGGCCTTCAGATCTGGTTTTACCCGTTGGCTGGTGATGGACTGAGTCCAGGTGGGGTCCCCTGTGTACCTCATCTGTGCCCAACGTCACAGAATGGGTGGTGGCACCCAACCCCCATTGTCATCCCAGTCCCATTCCACAGCCTTAAACATGCGTCTTCTTCTTCATAAAATCCCCCTTGTAAATTAATGAGGGAAGATGTAGATAAAAGCAAGGCCATTGGACGCCCATTGCTGTGGAGGTCAGGTTGTCAGATAGAGTGCCTTTGAGGTCATTAGCTTTTGACGTTGGGTGTTCACTTTACTGATTGTAGCAAAGTCTGCTCTGTTATTTAAATTCATTGGGTGGGCTTCGCTGATTAAAACTGTTCTGAATCCAATTAATCAACAATTTCACAAACAAATTGGTAATGTAGCAATTGGGACTGTCGTGTTGAAATTCTGAGCAAAATGTACATATGAACAATGAAATGTATACCGCAAATTATAGTTTTATTTGCGAACTGTACAATTCAGTCTGTCTTAATAATACTTATTGACTTTTATTTTGTATTGTGCATAAAGTTTAAAAACCAAAATGCAACATAATAGACAAACATCAATCGACACAATATGTATCCACTTGTTATACAATATTTCCCAAATGTTAATTGGATAAAACAGACTATAGACTCCACAGTTCATCATAATAAGAACAATACAAAGACAATAGGCTGTAACATTCAGACAATATAACATAGATTAAGTTCAAACAAAAAAAAACATCATTATACTCCACTCATAACGCTATTATTAAGAACATAAAATAATAAATGATGTGGAATATACATTCTCACCCAATGGAAAGTGATCTCATCAGAATTGTTCAGTTTGATCTGGAGAGAAATTATATTTAGTAAACACACCTGCCACTTCACTTACCAGCAGCACAGAGGAAAGTCTGAAATCTGGAACCTAAACATTCTGCCTTTTCACAGTCTTTGATTGCTCTGTCTTGTTGTATAATGCCACTCTATGTGGACGAATTGTTTCATAAAGAAATGAAGATTGTAGGAGGTTGGCTGGAAATAAAGGCATACATTTATATGCCTGAAATAAAGGCATACATTTACATGCCTGAAATAACGCCATACATTTATAAAAAGAAACACGTCCTGTTTTAGTGTGCAGATTGAGGTTTACATTATTCAAAACAAAAAAACGTTAAACTTATGATGTTTGCATGAATAGCTCTGAGTTCCAAAAACTATGCAACATTCTTGGACATCAAGCAAATATTATTAATTCATGAATTCAACAATACAAAATGCACAATGGTCAAGAATAATAGAGTTGCATATTAACAGACTCTAGTAAATTAGAATAAAAATAGCACACTATAAAATACGTAATTTGCAATTCTGCCCTGACTCCAGGGTTAAGGCAACAGGACTTCAGCAACATTTGGAATGCAAGTGATGTACAGACAAAGATAGCCTTCACAATAAACGAATTGAACTGGCACTCAGTCTTGACTACTAAGGACCAATGTAAATGATATATCAAAATTGTCAGGAAATCGGAACAACCTCAATTGTATCTCGCCACATCGCTCACAAGTCAACCATTTATCCCACTCATATCAATCTCTAAATGAAATGAAGTAATGGTTTACACAAAAAGTAATGAGTAACGCGAATTAAGAGGGCACACACAAATATTTAAACTATGACCATCATTTTTCTTTCAACAATCCTTAAAATCACTAAAACCAACCGACTGATACATGAGCAATGCTAGGTCCACAACTGTTTACGTGGTAAAGTGCTCACGTTCAATAAGACATGACATGATGATAATATCAAACAATTGTTTAAAAAACATTAAAAGCCGACACAGAGTGTTTCGGCCTTCCCAGAGCTAAAGTCACTGCTGATCAATTAATGATATGGGCTTCATCAGGGTAAAATAGTTTAATGAAAATTAACGTATGGTCATGCAACACCAAGTGTTCATCCACTTAACATAATTCTGAAAATAAAATCTAATACATAGTATTGGTATATGTTTAGCCCAATTGATCGAATAAACAGTAATGTACAAAACATTACTCGCAGTCTACTTTGTTGTATCCAACATTCTATTGAAAATGATCAAATCAACAGTTGCATCAAGCATCTATCTAGCATAGCTTCGTGTATAGCTAACTAATGATAGTGAAGCAATTGAACTAAGTCTGATCACCCACTTGAATGAATTCATTGCACCATTGAGATATAGATACTATAGTCTTTTAATATATATTAATTAGCATTAAGTGCCATAAAGTCTGTCAAAAATCCCCCTAAATTTAAGTGTGGGACAAATTAGCATCCAGGACAAACAACGTCAAGTCATTCCAAGTCCGGGAATGTGCATGAAAACCCGTTTGTGGTGCATCATTCTCACTAGTGGAGAAACCCTGCATATTTTGGGCACCTATTCTAACCTAATAGTTACAACCGGTTGAATAGAGCATTTGGACAACAGTGTGTCATTGCCATATTGGAAGTAAAAATGGCCGACATTTATCATTGACACCTTTCTCTTTGTGTAACAGTTAAGGAATTTAATAATATTCTATTTGTTTGTGACCTGCAGGGTCATTGATCATCAGTGGATGCTTCCAACACGCCTAATTGGAGGGAGCTAGTGGCAATAGTTCATGGTCTTCATGGGTTCGCTCCTCAGTTACTCAACCAAAGATTGTATGTTCGCATTGACAATCTATTGGAAAAGTGCAACATAAATAGTCACGGTGGGACTATGCAAATCTCGGGTAGATTTGGCCAAGTCAATATGCGGGAGATCCACTTCAGCTCCCTGACTGCATCTTACATTTAAAGGCTGTACAACCATAAGGGAATTTCCAAAGCAAAGTCTTCCCCTAATCACAGGAGTTCTTGCTGGATCCCAAAATGTTTCTGCACATGTGCAGTCATATGGGGCATCCTTGGATGGATATGATGGCCTCAGAGGAAAATACTCAGTTGCCCTGGCTTTGCTCCCATATCAGTGAGTCTGCAGCCGGGGGGTCGAATATGCAATATGGCTGAAGATGTTTATGCACCTTTTCCTCAAATGTCCTATATCCCTCCTTGTCTTGCAAAGATACAGAAAGCAAGGGTGTCATTTCAATGTGGAACAGGAAAACATGGTTCCCAGCCCTTCCTCCATCAGCCCTCCCAGTGATTCTATCTCCCCTGAGATGGCACAGCCTTCATCGGGCACTCTCTTCAAATATTGCAGGTGTTGGTTTGGAAACTGAACATGAAGGGTTGATTAAAAAAGGCATTTCTCTGAAAGTGTTAGGTACCTTGTAGGAAGCCCATAAACCGTCTGCCCTTAAAGTTTGACAAGGCATTGGGGTCTTTCTCCTAATTGTGTGAGCATTGTCACTTCTTCCCCCTTTCTAGTGGCCCATTAAAAATTCTTGATTTCCTGTGGGGTAGATTATCTTCAGGGTTGGCTGTGTCTTTCCTGAGGGCACAGCTTGTGCTATTACGGCTATTAGAGAACCATGGGGCGTTATTCGTTTAGCCCCTATTGAAGAACCATCCCCCAGCTCAAAAAAGCCTTCCTCCTTGGGATCTTTCTATGGTACTTGAGATGTTTCAGAGGTCTCCCTTCAAATCTCTGACTGAGGTTCCCCTCAAATTGCTTACTTTAAAGTTTGTGTTCTTCTTGGCCAAGCTACTCCTCTCGTGCAGAAGGGGGGTGACCAAGCAGTTCGGGCTGCCCCTTTTGGGTGGGACCAAACCTGATTTGCTTATGGTCTTTCCCCTTTTGTAATGGCTTGGCAGGCTGAAGAACAATGGTCTGGAGGCTTGCCCAGAGCAATTGCCAGAGGTTAAGATTAATTCTAAACCTTCTTGTGTTTTACTTCTTTCCCATTATGTCAACTCCCAGGTTGGGGAAGCAAGGGGCCATTTTATGCTCTTAGTTCTAGGTTGAGGCCCTGGATTTGCGGTTTGGTCTTTAAGCTTCCTCCTTGTTTTTGGCCAAAGGTTTGTCTGTGTTCCATGGGTCTCAGGAACTGCTTTCTCCTTCTTTCCTTGATTATGACGGGAGCTCGCTTCACCCTCTTCATGTGGTACGAGAAGTTCAAATATACCTTGAGAGGTCTGTTAGTTTTCAATTTTTCAACTCTTTGTTAGTGCCCTTTGGACCAGGACAAAACAGATATGTCCCCTGCTGCCAGCATAAGCCGATGGGTTTGAGAAGGTATCATTATGCCCTATGAGAATCAGTGTGCCCCTTTGCCAGTGACTGTTCAGGGTGGATCTAAAAGGGATGATCATGTGGCTGCTTATTGGGAAAAATGGACAAGGGTATCTTTAAAAGACATTTGCCAGGCAGCTACCTGGGTTTCCCCTTCAGCCTTTGTATGCCATGATAGGTGGCAAATTAGAGATGCGTCTGAGTATTCTCTTTATACAGCGCTTCCGGGGATGCTGAATCTTAGACTTTGAAGGGGGTCGCCTTGCCTTAATAAAGGCGTGTTCCACAACATTGTTTTGGTGTGTTGCTAATATTGGTTCCGTTTTGTGCTTATTACATCCTCAATTGTATCTGGCTGGCAGGAGGAGGCTGGGACAAGGAGGCAATTCCCTGATCACTTGCCAGTAATCTTCATTACTAAAGGTCCCCGTCTTCCTCGTCCCAGTCACCTTCCCACCTCTCTTCCTGGGCATCTTGACTGAACTAAGATTCCGTTTGCACTGTTCAGGTGCTGCTGAATGGAAATGGGGTATATGGTTCCACCCCGGAGCGGAGCTAAGGGGAAAAACCGAAAAGAAAGGAGCTCCAAAGAGAACTGCTTGCTAAGCAAAGCTCTGCCAGTGCCGCTCACTTGCATCAGACTGGGATGGGAAGGATGTGGACTTGGACTAATCGAGATTACCGAGAATTAATGAGGGCATTTCTTCACGTGAATACCTTTTTGCATCGACAGCTCTGATGCCCATTTGGACCTGGTATGCACGTTACAAAACAACACGTAAGAGCTGTGTCCATTGCACCTACATATCCATCCTAATAAGCTGCGAAGCACAGATGTGCCCTCCATGCAGAAGAGCTAGCACAGCACAGTGATATTTGATTGGCAGTTTGGAATTACCTGGACACATCTGTGCACTGATAAAAGTCCTATCAGATCCCTTGCCACTACAGTACCCTGGGGCAGGCCCATTTTCAAACATCTGGCCACTCAAACGCAATCCAGGTAGAAGGGGGCTACATTCTCACCTTCCAGCCGTGCGAACACATTCTGCACCCTATGCGTCTTTAAAGCATCTGGACTGTTGCCGCAGGCCCGCCCCCCCCCGCATTCAGCAAACCGCATTTCAAAAAAGTTGCAACCAAGCATTCAGAGCTCGAAGGTCCGGCTGACTTGGCAGATGAGAATACATATGATATATGGGCAAAAACAGTCGCCTTTGTTTGTGAAGCACTTATTGAAAGCGCATGTCAGACCTGAGCGTGTAGCATGTTATTCTGCGGCTAGCCGACCTAGCAGCTCTGACAAGCCAAGTGTTAAGAAATTGCTGAGGTCAGCATGAAAATACAGCAATTCTGCCTCAGCACAAACTGTGCAGGGGAGCCTTTCCGCTAACGAGGCTGTGGGTTCTCTCATATCATGGGCACCCTAAAGAGGCAAGGCGTTTCCTGCTTTCACCAGCAGAATGTCCCTGCCGATGCCTGATATATATATATATATATATATATATATATATATATATATATATATATGTTCAGTGAACACTTCACTTAAAGGACTGTTAAGGTGAATGCAGTCAGTGCAACACAATCCTTGGAATTCAGTGACAATCTTTAGTTGAAATGACTTAAAGGTGTAGATTTATTGCACCAAAACAATCTGAAATTCAGCAGGTGTTGCAAGTTACTCTACCTTAATTATGCGGCTCCCATCGTGCAGCTACGAAGCACACTGATGACATCACAAATGACATCACCGATGAGATTAGATATTATAACACTTATGACATCATCAGTGACAATATGGGTGCAGCAGGTTGCAAGTCCGAGTAAGAGAGATGCAACGTTTCTGGATATAAGTCTGGATTCAGGTGCAAAACATGATTGGAGTTTTCATTTAAAAATACTGTCCATTTACAACCATGGTATTCACACAGCTTCCCCAGTGATGATGACGATGATTATTATTATTGCTATTATTATTATTAGTAGTAGTAGTACTAGTAGTAGTAGTAGTAGTAGTAGTAGTAGTAATAGTAGGATTTATAGAACGCAAAGGCCCGAAGGCATCTAGGTGCCTGGAGAGACAACATCGGAAAAGAACCCCAACAGAGTCACAGCAAAAAAAACACAAAGCTTAAAATAGGTGGGTTTTAAGGGCTTTGCGAAAACTCAAAAGGTCGGCAATCTCGTGAAGCTGAGGAGGGAGGGCGTTCAAAAAGGATGACGCAAGAACAGAAAAGAACCGGCCCCCCAACTGCGCCTTATGGAACCTGGGGCAGATTAAGAGAGGTAAACTGTAGCTGCGCAGCAGGGACATATCTAGTCAGCTACGATTGCAGATATTGGGCCCCAGTATTATGAAATGAGCCATGCACATTTCACAGATCCTTTCATTTAATACAGCTCTTAACTTGGAGCCAGCGAAGCTGACGTAGACGACTGGAAGAATGAGACATCCAAACTCCCAACGTCAGACGTGCTGCAGCATTTTGAAGCAGCTGCAGACAGTCAAGCAAAAAATCGAGTTGGCCAAGATAGCTTCCATTGCAATAGTCCAACGAGCCCATAATTGATGCATTCACCAGCCTAGGCCAAAGCTTGCGAGGAAAAGAACGGTAAAGTTTTCCTCAGGGTCTCCAGTTTAAGAATTCCAAAGCTGCATAATACTGATATTTGAGCTTCCCTTGAACCAGAAGCCAACAGTTTAATTCCCAGACTCTTCACTGAATCACTGGGTTTAGGACAAGGGCCTAAATAATCTGGACAAAAGTCAGAAGTCCGAAACGTACTGTCAGTGTCAGAACCTACCACCAGGATCTCCGTCTTGTCCCCATTAAACCTCAACCAGTTTTTCCCCATTCAATTGCCAATTGTTGACAGTTTTGTAGTTTTGAGGGGTGGTCGACACAGGTGAATTCAGACAAAAAAACATTTGTGGTTTCACCCGCATAGGTGTACAAGCGGACCCCATATTTGAAAATGAGCTCTGCTAGATGCTAAATATACAGGTTGAACAAAAGCAGAGACAAGGCAGAACCCGGGAGCACCCCACAAGAGAGAGTCATGGGTTCAGGGTAAAATGGGAAAAGACACTAATTGTGAGCATCCTAAAAGAAAAGACAAAAAAATGTAGGTGGGAACCCAGAAAAGCCCACATTTTCCAGACAATGAAGAAGAGTGCCATGATTGATTGTATTGAATGTTGTGGAGAGGTAAAGGAGGATCAGAACCCCGACCTCTCTGCAGTCATGTAGCAAGGCAAGATCATCAAGAACCAAAACCAAAACTGATTATGTGCCCATGCCAGGTCTGAAACCAGAGTGGTGAGGATGTAGAAGATAACGAGACTCCAGAAAAGGAGAGAGTTGTTGCGTGACTATTGCCTCCATAAGTTTCATCAGAAGCGGAAGGAGCGAAATAGGCTGATAGTTAGACGCCAAAGTTGGATCAAAATAAGGCTTCTTTCGAAGCCGGTTACCAACACATGTTTGAGATCAGCTGGAATGTTACCCATGGAAAAAGAGTGTTGTAGAGCAGCAGTTAACAGAGGGATATATGCAATGCCATTAGAAATACTGTCCATTGATTTCCATCAATAATTTCAGAAACTGTTCTTTCTCATACATCCTCTAGTCTATGGTGGGCTGATGCAAAGTGATATTTGTACTATCCAGATGTCATTTTTGCATACGGGAGAGTTTGTAGAACAGAGCGATGAAGGTACCAGGGTATCTCATCATGGTAAATGCTCCTTCAATATAAAGTAACTCTAGTGTGTAAGAACACCATGGTTGTAAACAGGGCATCATTAGGAGTGTGGCGGCCGCGAAATGAACGGTGCCGGTAAGGGACCGGCACCGGTCATTCGGGGCCATCACATTACGAGGTCTGCAGCGGGTCCCACTCTGCACGCCTGACCAGACCAGACCAGACATGCAGAGCGGGACCTGATAGCATCCTCCTCATTCCCATTGAGCCCTATGGGGGCTCAAATTGCAATGGGGATGTACCGGGTCCAGGTCCCGTGAAAGGGATTTACCGGGCCCTCCAAGGTCGGAATGGCCCGGTAAATCCCCTTTTGCGCGACCCGGACCAGGGTTTGGAGGCGGCTACCTCCAAATGCGTAATGAGGCCCAGTATTTTCAAATGCAAACTCCAATTAAGCTTTGCACTTGAATCCACCCTTATATGCAGACCCATGCTTTTTAAATGTTGCATCTCTCTTACTTGCATGCGTGATCTGCTGTACCACTGATATCACTGATGATGCCTTACGTGATGTCATATTTGATGTCATCAGTGGTATCATCAGTGTGCTTAGGGTCCGCATAGCTAAGGAAGTGTAGCTTTGAACACCTGCTAAACTTTAGGGGCTCTGTGGCATTAAATCGGCACCTTAAAGTCACCTCAATTAAAGTTATTTTCTCTGAATTTCAAGGGTTATGTTGCTTCAGGTTGTTTCACCTTAACAGTGCTTCAACTAAAGTTTTTTTCCCCTGAATTTAAAGGGTTTTGTTATGTCATTATTTACACCATCTGTAATTCTGCTGTTTTTTCTGATAAAATAACTGCAATTGTACATTTGCTATCAATATCTGTTCTTGAGCTGCGCATCATTGGGTTTATTAAGTATTTAATCTTTTTTGTGCTCACTTGAGAAGAAGGGATTACTAATGGTGTACTGTGACGAGAAAGAGTGAGGTAGTCTTAGTGGGGCATTATGATGATGAAGACTGATGTGCGGTAGATGGGGACTGTGACCAGCAAGAGTAAGGTGGTGGACTTCGATGGAAGAGTGAGGTGGGGTAGTGGGGGCTTATGAAAAGGAAGAAGGAGGTGGGGGTCGTGGGGGACTGTGATGAGGAACAGGGAGGTGGAGTAGTGGGGGACTGTGATGATGACGAGGGAGCTGGAGGTAGTGGGGGACGTTGAGGAGGAAGGGTGAGGTGGGGTTAATAGGGGACTGTGATGAGGAACAGGAAGGTGGAGTAGTGGGGGACTGTGATAAGGAAGAGTGAGGTGGGAATGGTGGGGGACTGTGGCAAGGATGAGGGATGCAGGTGTAAAGTTAAGATTACTATTGAGTACTGGGACGAAGTATACGGATGTGGAGTAATGGTAAGATTACCATTGGGTACTCAGACAAGGAAGAGGGATGTGGGCATACAAGTAAGATTACCATTGGATACTGGGAGGAGGAAGAAGGAGGTGATGACAAAGGTAGGATTACTTATTAGGTGTTGGGATGAGAAAGAGTGAGTTGGTGGTAGTGGTGTTCTGTGACAAGGAAGAGTGACACAATGGTACTGGGGGACTTTGACAAGGAAGAGTGATGTTCTGGCTGCTAGTGGGGGACTGTAATATGGAAGAGTGAGATGGTGGTAGTGGGAGATTGTGACTAGGAAGAGTGACTTGGTGGTAGTGGGGGACTGAAAAGAGGAAGAGTGAGTTGGTGGAAGTGGGGTACTGTGATGAGGAAGAGTGACATGGTCATAGTGGGGGACTGTGAAGAGGAAGAGTGAGTTGGAAGTGGGGTACTGTGATGAGGAAGAGTGACAGGGTCATAGTGGGGCACTGTGAAGAGGAAGAGTGAGTTGGAAGTGGGGTACTGTGATGAGGAAGAGTGACATGGTCATAGTGGGGGACTGTGAAGAGGAAGAGAGAGTTGGAAGTGGGGTACTGTGGTGAGGAAGAGTGACAGGGTCATAGTGGGGGACTGTGAAGAGGAAGAGTGAGTTGGAAGTGGGGTACTGTGATGATGAAGAGTGACATGGTTCATAGTGGGGGACTGTGAAGAGGAAGAGTGAGTTGGAAGTGGGGTACTGTGATGAGGAAGAGTGACGTGGTCATAGTGGGAGACTGATGAGGAAGTGCAAGTTGATTTTAGTGTGGTACTGTGACAAGAAACAATGAGTTGGTGGTAGTAGAGTGCTGTGATGAAGAAGAGTGAGGTGGTTTTAGTGGGGAACTGTAACAAGGGAGAGTGATGTGGTGGTAGTGGAGTACTGTGATGATGAAGAGTACTGTGGTGTTAGTGGGGGGGCTGTAAAAAGGAATAGTGAGTTGGTGATAATGAGGTGCAGTGATGAGGAAGAGTGAGGTGGTGGTAGTGGGGGACTGTGACAAGAAAGAGTGAGTTGGTGGTAGTGGGGGACTGTGACAAAGAAGAATGACGTGGTGCTAGTGGGGTACTGTGATGAGGAAGAGTGATGTGGTGGTAGTGGGAGACTGAGACATGGAAGAGTAAGATGATCGTAGTAGGGACTGTGATGAAGAAGAGTGATGTGGTGGTAATGGGAGACTAAATAGGAAGAGTGAGTTGGTGGAAGCCGGGTACTGTGAAATTCAAGAGTGACATAGTGGTAGTTGGGTACTGTGTTGAGGAAGAGTGAGTTGGTGACAGTGGGGTACTGTGACAAGGTAGAGTGACGTGGTGGTGATAGTGGCATACTGTTGGTGGTAGTCGGGTGGGAAGAGGGATGTGGGGGTAAAGGTTAGTGTACCATTATGTTTTGGGAGGATAGAGGGATGTGGGGTAAAAGTAAGTTCACCATTGTTTATTACTACTCAATACTGGGACGAGAAAGAGGGATTTAGGGGTTAAGGTAAGATTACTAATTAGGCAGTGTGTTGATGAAGAGAGAGGTGCGATAATGTAGCTATTTCCCTGCTGATGTCAAGTTCTTCACTGTTAAGTCACTGAAAAGCTTGTCCACTCAAAACAAAGGATATAGTATACCAGCATCGACTTCCCTCGATTTTATTGCACACTTTTATTTCAATTCAATAAAACAACTATACACTTTTAAAGTAAATGTAACACTCCCTAAACCCTGATAGGCCTCTCACACCCACTCCAATACAGTTTAAGGTAATTTAGGAAGCAATTCCTATTTTTTCTATTCATATTAAAAACATGTATTGCTTTCTAAATTAACTTAAAATGCTCCTCTCCCCTTAACTATCAATCACTGAGATTGGCAAATCTCAACATATTATAGCTTTGAAGTGTTTACTCTTTTTTTGTAACTCGAAATTCAGATCTAGTTCTCAGCAAAACACTTAAAATTAAACAAACAAAGCACCACTGTCCTCATGCCCCAAGCCTTCATAAATTACCTTTTCTTACTCTGCTCACTAGCCTGAATACAGCCCTGCTTACATCCCATTTTAGGGCAGTTTCCAAAAACGAATCTAGATTCAGATCAAGATTTCCATAAATGAGGAGGATTTTCAAAAATGAAAAGTCTTGTCACCAGCAATACATCATGGGAGCTATAACTAACTTTTTGGGTACAGGGGCAACCCGCTCTAAGCCAAATTAAAAAAAAGTACTGGACAGTTCTACGCCAAACCAAGAAAGGATTTCATTCGAGTGGTTTGTGCCCAACTTGTTTCTTATTTGGCATAAAGCCATCCATCCGTCTGTGTGTTTGAGCACAAATGTGACATTTTCCTCATGGGAAATCAATGGAAAAGTGAAAAACACACACTTTTTTGACCCTGTATATCTTCTGAAACGTGACATGTAATTTCATGACATTGTTATGTTCTGGACGGCTGAAGCTCAAATTACATTTGTAAAATGTTGTGCTTATCCGTCCTACTGCTTAGCAATATTACCCATAGAATCTTCGCATTTCCTATGGTTGCGTCGCCCTATAATAATGAATAAAATGATATTTTCTTTCAAAGGTAATGCAGTTTGATGTTAAAAAGGTGCAAACTTACCCCTACTGTGGCAGACCATGGTAAATGTAAATCCTCATTAAGAGCTTGGTGATATTACACAGGTTAATACCACCAAACAGAATTACCATTACTGCATGCGGTTTGCATTTGGTGACGGGAAGGGAGTGCATGCTTTAGGGTCATGTGCACTCTACAATTTTGCTCCGTTGGGTTCCATGTGGGTTAGTAATGGTAATGGTGGCATTTCTTCCACAGAACATCAGCTTTGGGGATGAGCTTTCCTGCGTGAAACGCTGAATTTACAGTGCAGTCCAAGTGGTAGTATTCCCGTCACTGCATCACTAAACTCTATGGCCTCATCATGAGTTCGGCGGTATTCCGGCAGTAATATCCTGCCGGGATACCGCCAGGGCTAATAGCGTTACCGCCAAACCCCCCTGGTGCTATTAGCGCCAGATCACGGGTTTGGCAGAACAGTAATTCCCCATTGGGCCCATTCGGGAATTCCCCATTCCCCATTGGACCCAATGGGGAATTTTCAGCACAACTACCATTGGTGGTATTACCGTGCAGTAATTGCACACCAAAAATCGCCAAATTCCCAGCGAATTTAGCCACAGCTCAGAGCTGGGAGTAAATGCTGCCAAACCCATGATTTGGCTGACCCTTAAATGCGGCGGTCACCATTTTAGGGCTGCTGCCAAACTCGTGATGAGGCCGTGAATCTGAAAATCCCTACAAGTATGCATTTGTTTTTTGATGTGGTAAAACAATTACCAAATGAGCAAATCCCTTTGTTTTTTGAGTTATGATATACAACCAATGCCTGGGAGCCGCCCTTCAATAACGAAAGTGGCAATCAAAAAGACTCAGCGCTATTAACGAGAGGATGGTCCAGGTTAATGGAGGAATTCCCTGAACAGATATGCTTTTAACAGACTCTCATGTCACCGATTTCCTGTTGTGCCTGTTTGTACAATACGTCTGCGAGTAAAATGTGCTGAATAGCTCAGAAAATGGTCTGATATGACATTAGCCTGCACGCGCTCTGTCAGTGGTTGAGTTATTTCCTCGTAGCGCGGGCTCGCAAATATTTTTTTTCACGGATAGCCCTCCATTAAGCTTTCAGGAAATGGCAGGACCTGCCACAAAAACATAGCCATGCCAACACTAAATCCTAATGTCACGCTCTTGCCATTTGTGAATGACTGTTCTTTGTTTCCCTGAATCTTTCATAAGAAATCTGTTTGTCTTCTGCTAAGTTTAATAGTGTTTTGGTGAGTGTGAGCTATGTAGCGCGTGGTAAAAGAGTTTACTGCCTCAACTCATAGGCGGAAATCTATTCATAATGAAAACAGGCATCAGCAATGGCAACAGTTTGGTATTTATTGTAGGCATGGTACATGGGTATCTAATAGCAGTGCCTGGCAAATGTCTAATACTTACAAACAAGTCAAAACTGTTGGTTTTGCCAATGCGTGCTTTTAACAGGTCAACAGTGAAGGACATGCATAGTGCTAATAAACAGAGTGGCTGAAGCCAGTCCTGGTTAAGACATTTTTATTGCACCAATAGCGCGTTTACAACTCCAATTAAGCCATTAACTCTCAGAAGACGGCTTTGAAAAAAAAGCTGTCAGGAACTCTGAGCACAAAGATTGATGGTAAGGCTTGAATAAAGCGAGCTCAAAGAGTTCCAGTGAGGAGGTATGTTGGGCGGGGAGGGTCAGGAACTATGTGGAAATGGCCATAGGGATTATCAAAGCAGTGGGTGGGCAAACAACCAAACAACACCTACACACTTTGTGCCCCTCCTCATGTGCCCTTTCTCCCTATCTGTACTCTAATGCAATAATTTCAGCTCACAGGCAGTGTTAATTTCACAACCAATTAGTCCAAACTAAAAATAGAAGTTGAAAGTCAGAAAAAGTGTCAGAAAGGATAGAAGAAGACATCATTAGATGAGCAACACTGGTTAGTTTTTCCAGCAGAACAACGGTCGCAGGGATATTTCTTCTATCAATCTAGACCTACCATTGTCACCCACATTAGGTTTCAACTTATATTTTTTTATAAAGGTATTAAACAAATGCTGTTTAAATTTAATGCCAAATCAACAGATAATAATGATGCTCGGTCCCAAACCCGCTCTGTTGTTCTTCCCGCATTGAGTATCCTGCTGGCCACGTGACCAGGACCTGCCACTCAGTTGCTCCGTCCACCTCTACTTTCTGTGCCATCCAAGCCTCTACTTAAGTACTCTAGGCCAGCTTCAGGCAGACAGCATTGAGTAGCCTGCTGGGCACGTGACCAGGTTTTGCCACTCACTTGCTCTGCCCACCTCCAGCTGTCACATCTTCTAAGCTTCTGCTTAAGAACTCTAGGCCAGCTGCAGGCAGACAGCATTGATTAGGCTGCTAATCACGTGACCAGGCGCTGCCACTCAGTTGCTCTGCCCACCTCCAGTTTCCGCACTTTCCAAGCTTCTACTTAAGGACTCTAGTCCAGCTGCAGGCACACAGCGTTGAGTAGGACGCTGGTCACGTGGCCAGAACCTGCCACTCAGCTGCTCCGCACACCGGAGGTTTTCATGCTTTCCAAGCCTCTACTTAAGTACTCTAGGCCAGCTCGAGGCAGACAGCATTAAGTAGGCTGATGGACACGTGACGTGGTTCTGCCACTCAGTTGCTCTGCCCACCTCCACTTTCCACACTTTCCAAGCTTCTATGTAAGGACTCTATACCAGCTCCAGGCTTACAGCATTGAGTAGGCTGATGATCACGTGACCAGGCCCTGTCACTCAGTTGCTCCGCCCACCTCCAGTCTTCGTTCCTTCCAAGCCTCTACTTAAGGACTCTAGGCCAGGGCCAGGCAGTCAGCATTGAGTAGCCTGCTGGGCACGTGACCAGGACCTGCCACTCAGTTGCTCCGCCCACCTCCAGTTTTCGTGCCTTCTAAGCTTCTACTTAAGAGCCGTAGGCCAGCTGCAGGCAGACAGCATGGAGTAGGCTGCTGGCCACGTGACCAGACTCAGCTGCTCTGCTCACCTCCAGTTTTCACACTTTCCAAGTTTCTACTTAGGACTCTAGGCCAGCTTCTGGCAGACAGCATTGAGTAGGATGCTGGTGACGCTGCCAGGCCCTGCCACTTAGCTGCTCCGCCCACCTCCAGTTTTCACGCCTTCCAAGCCTTCCAAGCCTCTTCTAAAGGACTCTAGGCCAGTGCCAGGCAGACAGCATTGAGTAGGCTGATGGTCACGTGATTAGGTCCCTGTCACCCAGTTGCTCTGCCCACCTCCTGTGTTCGTGCCTTCCAATCCTCTACTTAAGGACTTTAGGCCAGCACCAGGCAGACAGCATTGAGTAGGCTGCTGGTCATGTGACCAGGCCCTGCCACTTAGTTGCTCTGCCCACCTCCAGTTTTCGTGCCTTCTAAGCTTCTACTTAAGGACTCTAGGCCAGCTGCAGGCAGACAGTATTGAGTATGCTGCTGGTCACATGACCAGGCTCTGCCACTCAGTGTTCTGCTTACCTCCAGTTTGCGCACTTTCCAAGTTTCTACTTAGGACTCTAGACCAGCTTCTGGCAGACAGCATTGAGTAGGATGCTGGTGACGCTGCCAGGCCCTGCCACTTAGCTGCTCCGCCCACCTCCAGTTTTTCACGCCTTCCAAGCCTCTTCTAAAGGACTCTAGGCCAGTGCAAGGCAGACAGCATTGAGTAGGCTGATGGTCACCTGAACAGTCCCTGTCACCCAGTTGCTCTGCCCACCTCCAGTGTTCGTGCCTTCCAATCCTCTACTTAAGGACTTTAGGCCAGCACCAGGCAGACAGCATTGAGTAGGCTGCTGGTCACGTGACCAGGCCCTGCCACTTAGTTGCTCTGCCCACCTCCAGTTTTTGTGCCTTCTAAGCTTCTACTTAAGGACTCTAGGCCAGCTGCAGGCAGACAGTATTGAGTAGGCTGCTGGTCACGTCACCAGGCTCTGCCACTCAGTGCTCTGCTCACCTCCAGTTTGCGCACTTTCCAAGTTTCTACTTAGGACTCTAGGCCAGCTCCTGGCAGACAGCTTTGAGTAGGATGCTGGTGACGCTGCCAGGCCCTGCCACTTAGCTGCTCCGCCCACCTCCAGTTTTCACGCCTTCCAAGCCTCTACTAAAGGACTCTAGGCCAGTGCCAGGCAGACAGCATTGACCAGGCCCTGTCACTCAGTTCCTCTGCCCAGCTCCAGTTGTCAAGCCTTCTAACTTCTACTTAAGGACTCTAGGCAAGCTGCAGGCAGACAGCATTGAGTAGGCTGCTGGTCACGTGACCAGGCTCTGCCACTCAGTTGCTATTGCCACCTCCAGGTTTTGCACTTTCCAAGCCTCTACTTAAGGATTCCAGGCCAGCTCCAGGCAGATAGCATCAAGTAGGCTGATGGTCAGGTGGCCAGGCACTGCCACTCAGTTGCTCTGCCCACCTCCACTTTTCACACCTTCCAAGCCTCTATTTAAGGAATCTAGGCAAGGTGCAGGCAGACAGCATTGAGTAGGCTGCTGGTCACTGTGTGGTGAAATAGCCCCTAGATGCGAGAAATAAGGTCCGATATAAAGGAAAGGAAAGGTACTAAAATTGCAAAATATGGAGAGAGGCGAGCTGCTGCTCACAAAGAAACCAAAAGACACATGGCAAGGATATTTTGACTAATCCATGAAGAGCTGGAATGATATGTCCAGGAAATAGCAGTCCACAGAACCCTCAATGGGATGTAATCATTGTGTGCAGCAGTTGCAGTGAAGCAGAGCACTTTCTTTCGTGAACATTAAATAAAATGAGTAATTTTGTATTTCCCTTTAAACTAAAAACATGCTCACAAAATCTCCACAAGACTTTCAAAATATGAACTTTGTTTCTGTCTATCATGAGCTGATCACATATGAAACAACAGTGCACAGAATCTATAATGGGATGCTAAACTGGGTTTAAGCAGCTGCAGTAAAATGAAATCCTTTCATGGGTGAAATCAACAAAATGACATTTCGATGTTCACCAAAGCTCCTAAAAATGTAATTATGATGTCTTTTTTTACAGATGAATGCAAGGGACAACTTTGTAGTGACCCTTATATGTGCTGTAACTGTGCGCTTTCTAAAGAGCTTGTTTAAAGGTGAAATGTGAATTAAAAGGCATTTTTTGGCTGAGTGTGGAAGTCTGTGGGCTGCTTGTTATTTCTTCAAATGTGGAACTGCATTCCTTCCCTTGGTTGTCCTGGAGACCTATAGAGGCCTGCTACTTCCAACATGAGCGCCTTCCCTTAAAAATACAAAGAATAAGAGGCTCTGAGATCAAATCCGTGGGGTGGACAAGATAAGATAGATCTGTTCTCCCGCATTTATGACCTCCGGGTAACACAAACCCATTAAAAAGTGCATTTGTGGTCAGTAGCATGTGCAGGCTAATTTAAACACAGGCCTCTCTGCTGATGTCATGTGCTCCAGAAGGCTGGGGGCCAGAACCAAGGAGTGGTTTGGCTGGCCATTGCGTAAAATGGGAGAATTGTATTTTATTGTGTAAAATTGATAATATTCATCCCACCCCAGTCATTGTAGGATTTTTGGAAAGATGACAGTAAACTCCTTCTGATCATCACACAATGATTTTTGTGAGATCAACACAACTAAAGTTATTCATGAAAACATAATGTGACCCTCCTTGTGGATTTGAGAGATATAAAAAGTTGATTAAAGCGGACCCAGTATGATTCATATGCTGCTCACCAAGGGCCATATTTTTCACTGATATAATTCTGGAGTAAATTAAGAAAAAATGTATCTTTGCACAGGAATGACGTACAGACACCTGATGAGACTTATGCGATTCGCTTCAAAATGTAGTGTTCAAAAATGCATTTATAGCTCTCAAAACATGGAGATGAAGGGCACTTGTCATGCAGTGAGATTTCTATGTGTCCGAACCAGACTGAGTCCCCCTGTTGAAGTAAGATGATGATGTGCTCTCCTTTTTTAAATTTATTTTTTATTACTTGTTTTAATTGAAAATCAATTTTTACAAGAGTCGACATTTTCATTTCTGTTGTCCATATAAGTCAAAAGAAAATCAAAATCTTAGAGAGGGAGGGGGCAATGAAGAAAAAGGTATGGTACACAAAGTAGTTACTGGTCAGTCTCTGCTTTCCAAGTCCCTGGAAATTTCTCATTTCGTTTGTCAATTCAGGTTCTAATGATCGGTTCAAAGAACGCCCCCCACCCGATATTCACTTTTTTAAAATTATTTTTCAGTTGAACTATAGTTTAGGTTTCAATCGGTTCCTGCAGTCTCCAGTTCCAATTTCTGAAAGAATTTAGTGACAGCAAAGATCTTTCCTATTGTGTTGAGTAATGCGATTGGGCGATAGTGTTTGGGGTTATCCCTTGATCCTTTCTTGCATATCAGCACAATGTTTGCGCATTTCCATGACAAAGGGATTGATCTGGTTTTCTGGCAGTTTAAGAAGACTTTGCTGATAAATATCGACACGCAGCCGCCTGTTTTTTTAGATCAAAAATTGTCACCCCAACTGGGCCTGGGGCTCTCGAGTGGTTTATTGTCTTTATTTTTGCCAGTATTTACTCTGGATTGTGCAGAATGTCCCAAGCCTCGTTTTCCTTCTCCGGCTTCTGTTGCAAGATGTTATTTGTTGCTTTTTACAAATGTTCAAAATGCTTGATACACTTTGCTTCACCCACGCTGTTCTGTAATGCTTCATTTGTTGATCTCGTAGTACACTTTATCAGAGACCAGAAAGTGCTTGTTTTTCTCCCACAAATGGCTCTCAACATCTCCTCAGAATCGTTTTGATACATTTTGTTTGTGTGGTTTCTCACCCAGGCTTTATATTATTTTTCTGCTTCAATGGCATCGGCTCTTATTTTAGCTGAGGTTGTTTTCTTTGCTTGCCTCTTCAGTTTGCGCATCCATCTGCACTTTGAAACTAGTTCTTGATCGTATCTATGAACTTCGGGCTTTGCGGACTTTGTTGATTTTACGTCCGTTTTCCTAAAAACCAGAATGAGGGGATGATAGTCTATTATTTCTTTTTTTAGCCACACTAGAATCAGCATATCGTCTGGTTAGTTGAGCGATTCCTGCTTCTGTAATTTGAGACGGACTGCACCACAGCCAGCCTCTACTTCATGCTGTGCAGTTTGAGTTAATGGTTTCGGAGAATTCCACAGCATTTGCAGCATGTTGTGATCACTGTGAATTGTTCTTACTACTTTAAAAGCTTTTACTTCTGTAAGCAAGTTTCTGGAAACATAAATGTGATCAATAATTCCCACTTAATTTTCCCTCTCCCAAGTTGGTATATTTCCAGTTGTTTTGTCAAATACCAAGTGGAGATTGTGCAGATCATTGGTCTTCATGAGTGACTCCCATAATTGAGGTTCTTCTTAATGAGTCCATGTTATGCGGGTGAGTGGCTTTTAGATCACCTGTCCACTTACAGGTTATGTTTAAGTCACCCCCAATCAAAATATGGTCTATATCATGGTTCTCGGATGTTGTTTCTATCACATTTTCCAGTTCATTTATGAAATCATTATCACTGATAGCATTTGAGTTCCATTAGATATCTATAAACATCAGTTTCCTTTTTGTCAATTCCCATAATAGCAAAGTGAATTGCTAAAGTGTATTGCTGTCTCGCTGGAGCTGCCGGGTTGCCAGAAGTTTTCGCCGGACGAATCCTCTGTCCCGCTGCACTGTGCTGCACTGTGCTGACCCGCCCTGTTGGAGCCGTCGGATTGCTCCCATTGGGTAGGAGCAACTCTGGACTTTGGACTACATTCTGAGGCCCTGATTGGTGGACTATTAGTGATATTTTTCTTTTGTGTTTTTTTGTTTCCTGTGTAGCTCACCGATCCCACCTATCCCACAAGCTTTGTTTAAAAACCTCGCGCATGCGCGAATGCGCGCGCGAATAGCAAAGTGAATTGCTAAAATGTATTGCTGTCTCGCTGTCTAGCGGGAAAGGGTGGTTTTTGTAAGTTTTCTTTCCTTATTTATTTAATTTCATTTGTTGTAGGTCTTTTCCTTAAATCCTTTTATTTTTCTTTACCTTTTTAATTTAGTTTACATTATTACATTTATGGCACGCCAGACTAATTTATTGACATCTGGCATGCCGGAATCGTTTGTTAATATTTACAATCCATTGCCCTCTCGACCAGACAAGGTCCTCTTAAGTACACGGTCCAAAGAACAAAAAGAGAGACTCCGAGTGACCTCACTTAATGTGGACATTCGATCATTTTATACATCAAGAGTTGGTCCAGGGAAGCAAACGCTACACATCCAGCGTAACATTCAGCCACCGACTCTTCTTATCCCAGAGCCTAACCTGGTCCCGGATCCTCATGTTAATTTTGCTAACATGGGGGAAGCGACAGCTTTCCCTATAGCCGTGGCTGAAGTTCATTTACCCGCAGATGTGGCTTTAAAAAATCCTGAGAGCAATTTAGTCACATTTTGCTCCGAACAGGATGTGCCAGACCATACTGCTGGTCCTGCAATTGGGCAGCTACCTCACTTAAGATTCGAGGTGGCCGATGCCACAATCTCTATGGTTTATTCAACAGGTGAAATTGGTACTACACAACAAAATATGCCCGTTGCGGTTAATCCGAATGTTCAATCTCTAATTGCTCCCCCCCAGGTGCCTCGGTGCTCTGTTGAAGCACAGCGCATATTACGTGCTGAGTCCGCCAAATTAACAACGGTGGGGGAGTTTGGTAATGATACATTGGTCTCCATCCTGGCGTCTAGCCCTCATGAACTCAAGTCCCATGATGTTCTTTACATTTGTTCAAATACGGGCGATTTGATTCAACTCACTGAAATCTCACAATCTCAAACAAGAGGGTGCAACGATCCGGCCCATAAGCCAAACTCTCTTCCACCAACAGAGTCTAAAAATCCTGACCTATATAAATCACCAGTGTTATTTGATAAGTCGCCATCTCCAATATCTAACACTTCCTTTGTAGCTCCTACACCTAGGCGCACCAGATTTTCAGAACCCGACCATAGTCATCCTTACTTTATTCGTGATAGCCAGATGCCATACAAAGAAAATAGATTCTCCTTTCCCGAGGCTCCGGCACTAAATAATACATTGAGTGCCATGAATACCGCTCTCTTATCTTTGGCTAAATTATATGAATCCCTTGATGAAAAGATGCGTTCGCAAAATAGTGAACTGCATATGTTACACATGCTCTTGAAGGAAGAACAAAAGGCACGTAGTTTTTTACCCAGGCCTAGTATTTATAAAATGATGAATCAATCTATCCAGACAAATCCATGCATAGAATTTGGTGTGTTGTCATCAAATTTGACACCTGAACAACCATTCTCCAATACCACCTCTGATGTTAGATCTCACCTTCCCACGGGCATTTCGTCCGTGTCCATAATGGAGGGCCAAATCACATTGCCCATTGTACAAGATCCTTCTTCGCTTCCAGTTTCTGTAATGAAAAATGGGATAACCCCAAAAGTTTTGGGTGTCTCTTTTGCCCCCTTGTTTGGTAACTCTAAAAATCCATCTGTAGCAACCTTGGGTTGCACCTTAGGTGAACCAGCAACTAAAAAGTTTCAATCATCTTATATCACAAACACAAAGATAAAAGCAAAGAAAGTTTCTAAGTTGGCTGTATCGGCCAGAAAAAAGCGAAAACTATATGATGATACGGAAATTCAGTCCCCTAGGCAGGAAACTTTAATGTATCAACCATTAGATGATTTGGTGGAAGTATTAGCTTCTTCAACCACTAACCAAATACAACATAGCACTCGGTCTCCAAGAGTGGAATCCTTGACACAATCTGTTTCTACTGAAGGTCTCCATCCACTAGCCATCACACAAGGGATGCAGGCCATAGACACAGGTACTGCTTGTAAATTTGACTTTACAGTGCCGGTAAACTTGTCAAGAACACCCATTGACATTATTCAAGAAGTGCGAGCAGAATTAAGAGCCTCCTTTGATAAGCAGATTAAAGCCAGTGAGGCTCTTGTACAGCGTTTCAGTGCCCCAGCTAACAAGAGCAGGATTGAACAAACCAATTCCATTGACCTTCAAGAGGTGAGGGGAAAAACTCAGATACAGCACTCTGTTGACCTTCTACAGGATCTAAGAGAGGAGATTTGTGCATCCTTTGAAAGGTATACTAGTGAAAATGAATCTAGTAAGTTATTAAAACAAGGTCCACTATACACATCTGATTTTAACACTCAGAATTCTCAAAAGGGTCTACCTAACATTTAACCTTTAATAAAGGGTCTGATGAAAGCACAGAACATACCCTTGCGCAAACCCATGGAGGAAGGTTCTAGGGGTTCTATAGCCCCCAGTACGAGACAACAGAGCGAGCTCATATCTAGATCATCCAGGCACATTGGTAATACTCATTTTAAAAACCATTACCGTCTTTTGATAAGATGTCGTGGCCACCCCTTTCCCACATATGATCTCAATCGAGCCAGCATACTGAATATTTGTGCTGATATTGCCGCTCTTGAAGACATTACATCAGCTGACATCAGTTTGGTCGAGTTTACCAACGATCGCGACCTCACAGAAGCACGTATATTTGTGCAGTCAAGAGTGGTACTAAACACATTATGGCTGGCTCGTACTGCCTTTTACAACTGAGGCTTTACAGTGACTCAAGATGTATCCCATGAGGTTCAGACCCAATTCATTGATGATCATTTTAAAAATCGCATATATGTGAAAAGATGGCCTCTAATACATCAGAGATGGGGCCTATGCAAAATGCTTGGTCCCGCAGTAGGGATCATGTGGGCTCGTAACTAGTTCAGAAGTTCGATTCAGTCAGTCTACTTTCCTGGAACACAAGAGGGCATACACATTTTCTCAATAATGAAAACAAGGATCTCTCACAATTTGATATCCTGGTGTTTCAGGAAACATGGCTTTGTAATGTTCCAACCTGGGACATATATAACATCCTGATGGTTCCAGCGATGGAGGCAGTCAAAGGTCGTCCGATGGCAGGGCTCTTTATGGCCTTCCGCAAGGATAAGAATATCGAAATTATTTGGCATAAGACGTTTCCACCATGTTTTCAATATGAAAAAATTTGCGTTGCCGACAGTTTTTGTGCCTTGGTAAATATCTATTGGGGGAAAAAGCATATTTCTTCGAATGAATTCTTCGACACTATCAGAAGGATCCTTGACCAACTTTCATTGGATGTGATCATTACCAACACACTCATAATGGGGGATTTAAACCTGCATCTTTTTGCTCCAAAACAATGGTGCCCCTTATCTGATGAATGTCGTTGGCTAACCTTAATGGCTGACCGTAATTTTCTAATGGTCAATGGATCAATATCTGGAGATGTTCCCCCCAAATCTACTTGGCACAATTTTCACTGTTTTGCAACGATGGATTATATCTTTGTTAATGCCAAATTTCTGAACAATATATCTAAATGTTCTATTAAGCAGACCCACTTGAGTGATCATAGTTGGTTACAACTAACATATGAATGGCCTAAAACAAAACCACTTCCCTTAAATATGAATGCAGCAAATTTACGACTCAATAATGTTGGTAATCGTGTACATTGGTCCAAGTGGAAACTGCATCAGCTTAGAGACACCTTGTTGAAACAATATGCTGATGACGCTGACTGTCTTAGCGGTTGCTACATACATGCCATCCAACGTTTTGCAACTCAGAGGTCTCGATATAAAGGTTCTACTCAGTTACATCAACATGCCTTTGATCTAGAAGTAAAACGCAAGAAATGTGAACTAAGAAGGGATATCAAAGATCTGTTAAATAGGCACGCTGACGTCCCAGGAGCTAACCAAGATCAGATTAAACAATTGAAAAGGGCGTATAAAAGCTGGACTAGAAATCGGCGTGCGATTCAATATCAATATGATGGGGAGGTCATGTTAAAGCAAATCATCCTTAAGTCAACAGCAGGTATATGGGCATTATTAAATAATACTGGGTTGAAAACTCAACATGCACTACAAGTTAACTCCATTTCGCATGAATCTTGGAATCATTTTTATGGTATTATATATACTTCACCCTTTACTGATCTTGGCCTAACTTGGGACGGCAGTGTGGCCAATCATATTGTCAACTTTGATCGTGAGGATATATTGTTACTTATATCCAAATTGAGCGAGTCTAGAGCAGCTGGACCGGATGGATTAAACAATGTAACGATCAAACAGTATAAACATCTTTGGGCAGATATTTTATTTGACATGTTTAATCACATTATGCTCACTGACCTGGTGTCGCCGAATTGGCAAACATCAATTATTCTTCCGATTTTTAAGAAAGGAGATCGAACGGATCCAGCCTCGTATAGACCAATTGCGCTGCTGGACTGCCCTGGAAAAAATTTTGCCCGATTGATCTTGGGTGAATTTAACCGCTGGTTAGATCAACTGTGCCTGCGAGATTCCTTTCAAACAGGTTTTGTCCGTGGACTGGGTACTGCTGTTAATTTAATAACTTTGAAAGCCATTATCCATTTGAATATGCAACGTAACCAAGCAATTTACATGGCCTTCTTTGATTTCAAGGCAGCTTTCGATTTGGTCCCGAGGGAACTATTATTCAAGAAACTAATGGATGCAGGGTGTCCATGGAATATACTTAAATGGATTATCCAGTTACATAGCAATAAATCCATTTCAATTCGCCTGAACAACGAGGGCCTGTTGTCTGAGCCCATACAAACTACGAGGGGATTGAAACAAGGATGTTTATTGGCGTCAGCCTTGTTTAATTTTTTTCTATTAGATTTTGGTTTATGTATTGAAGGTTTGATTGTTGATTCTCCTAAACTACAAGGTGTAGCTATTCCTTGGCTCTTATACGCCGACGACATGGTATTAGTATCCAAGACACCCTCCGGCCTATGTAATATGCTAAGTGCCTTGGATATATATGCGGAACGAAATTGCATTAGTATCAACACCAATAAAACTCAGGTAATGCAATTCGGCAGTAATAAGGGTCGGAGCCGGTGTTGTTGGCAACTACAGGGCACCAATCTGCAGCTTGTAAATTCCTATATCTACCTGGGAATCTGCGTATCTAGTAAATTTTCGGATAAAACACAAGATCATCTTTTACAATCGAAGCTTCAGAACGCATTATCTGAACTCCAACTAATTCGGGCTAAATTTTGCAAATGTACTATTAAACCATTAGTTATATATTATAAGCAAAAATTTGTGCCCACCATCTTATATGGATCTGAAGTGGAGATATGTCTAACATATAAATATTGGGCTAACTTCGAAAGCAAGTTTTGGAAAAGAGCGCTTAGGCTCCCTAAATCTGAATCTATTGCGATCATTAGATATGAATTAGGTCTTATATCACTCTACGCTGCATTTAAATGGAAATTATGTCTTCTGTATAGAAAGTGCATCATGAAAGAGAGCACTAATGGATTACTCGATATTATATCTAATTACCTATTAGCAGCAGAGGAGCACTTTCCAACGAAATGGCGGGCTAATGTCTCAAAAATATTGACAGGCGCTGACATTTCCGAAGCCCTACTCATTGAAAACCCCAATAAAGCGAAAAATAAATTATGGGAATCAGATTGGATTAAAATCTGTGAAGCGTGCTTGAAAATAATTAAAATTGGTTCAAACCCTTTCATCTTAAAACACCAGGGACACATAGAAAAATATCTTAACCAATCACCACACCCTCAACATCGCACTGACTTTTTGCGTTTTAGATTGAATATCTGGCCTACCAGAGAAATTTTGTTTAGATGGAAGAAGATATCAGTTCAAACTTGTCGATTTTGCCATCAAGGGGTGGAAACATTGAAACATCTAGTGATTGAATGCGTCACCCTTTTACCATCTAGAATAATGTACTTTAAGCATTTGATCAACAAGCCAATAGTGATGCATGATGAATTGTGGTCAATATTATTTCAAGGCCATAGAAAACAACTGAGGTACGCCCTTGTAAATTTTCTAAATGCTTTAGAAATCAAGTTACCAGAAATAGATGCTATTAAAACAGCTCAGTTGTGATGATTATATGTATTTTATGCTAGAGAATGAGCCTTGTTTAGAGTCAGTAATAATTAATATCTAACATGTTAATAGTGGGTTTAACAATTGTATATTTGAAAATACGGATGCATAATTTTTATTTTAAAAGTTTGCAATGTCATGATTATCTTCTCTTGTTGAAAGGTCAGGTTTTACTGATCAAAACAACAATAAAAAAAAAAAAAAAAAATTCTGATTTTGCAGTTTGACAATTCCACAGGACTAAAGAGGTTTGTATACATAAAGTGCAAACCACTGCTATGGAGAAATGCTGTTAACAGGCCAGACATTGGGCGGCCTTTGGTTCCTCTGTAGGCAGGTGAGAAGTGTAAATCGAAGCCGTCTAAGGAAGGTTTGTTTAGGAGCTATGTTTCTTGTAACATTATCACATCATGGTCTACCAAATTCACGTCGCTTTCCTTGGTCAAATGAGCAAAGCCTCTGGTGTTCCACGAAATAATGGATACATTCTCCCTTTGTCCTACTTTTGACGATTTGCGTGGTCGAAGATCTACAAACATCTTTTTTAGTTGCTAAGCATAGTTGTTGGCTAGAGCAGACGCGGTCCAAGTCCACTTTTCCATACTCTGTCCCCCGTTTGACTCAAAATTGGCTGTAGTCCTTGTTCCGTTTGTTGTTAGATTTTGGTCAAAAGTGATTTTCATCATTGAAATGGGTCCTTTCGGGAAGCGGTCAGGATCTCTGTCTTCAGTCTATGAGTCGCAATCGCTAGAGGTTAAATGATCAATACCATAAGATTTGTCATGAGCAGGGGTTTGTGTTGTAGGTTTCTATGTGTCCGAACCAGACTGAGCCCCCCTGTCAAAGTAAGATGATGATGTGCTCTCCTCCACTGGTGTCCCAATGCACTCTCACATTCCCTTGTCCTATCAGGGCACAAATGGGAGTGGGGTACTGGAGCATTAACCAATCCCTTCTGAGGGAACTATGACAAGTCAGTGATGTCAGTGATTCGCTCTGCAGCGTCAGATCAACATCTTCTGTCATGCTCCCTTTTTAATCTCTGCATCCTGGCTGGACTTTGCCTCTCTGTGCCATGCTGGGGTAAGGCCTCTTGACAATAATGTATACGGCATGAATTGCTAACTTAAGGAATTTTGATGTAATTTAAAGCAATGCGATTTAAACATCTGCAACCTTCCGTTGCATACTGTTGTCAGATGACGGGTGATACTCAACAAGTTTCCTCTTCCTAACATTGGGGAGATGATCAGCCTAGTGACTGGGGCCAAGGTGTTTAGCATGTTGGATTTAACTCCAGCCTACCATCAGGTGAACCTGCACCCGGAATCTAGAGACTACACCACTTTCATCAGGCCAGACGGGTGATACAGGTTTCAAAGAATGCCATTTGGCCTTCTGTTGGCTCCAGTGTTTTTTCAAAGAGTAATGCATGCTTTATTTATTTATGTATGTATTTGATTTACGTATAACGCACCAGGACAAAGCCCTTAGGCATAGAGGCACAGGGACAAAAACAATCAAAAAACAAAAAGCAGATCAGGCAGACGAGAATAAACGGTCATCAGCAGCAAGGTGACTATATAATTCAAACAAAATGGTCTTCAGTCTACACTTGAAGATCATAAGAGAGGAACAGGCCCTAAGGTCCCAAGGTAGGGCATTCCACAAACGTGGCGCCGTCACAGAAACATACCCTCTGATACTAGTGCCAGCTTAAGCTTGGGGGGGTACAGCAGGCACAAGTTGTTTGATCTCAGGACCCTCCTAGTCCAGGCCATGAGAGCTGGTTGGAGAGATAGAGAGGACTTTTTGTGTAGAAAGAGGAGTGAGTGAGACATAGAGTCCTGAAGGTAATCTGCTTACTGATGGGCAGCCAATTTAGGGACCGCCTAGCAGCCAACACGTGATCAGATTTTCGCAAACCCTAAGCCATTGAACAGCATTGTTTTGCAACACCTTTAGACGATTAAGTTCCCCTTTCCCTATCACCAGGTGCAGAGTAGAACAATCATCAAGACGAGAGCCAATAATGGCGCGCGCCAAGGTAGCACAACTGGAGGAGTCAAGAAATGGTCTGTTCTGGGCCAAGAGTTTGATATAGTCAGATGTGCTTGAGACCAAGTGGGCTTTCATAGTAATCTCTTTATCAAGCGCTACTCCCAAGGTCTTATCTTTGATAAGACTTGCCAGTGTGCAGACAGCAATTTGAAAGGAGCGGTGTGCAGTGTCCAGTTTTCGTATTTTAGGAGCAGTGCCGACAATCATAATTTCGGTTTTGGCGTTATTAAGAGCCAACCCATTACCCACCATCCAGGTATGCATGTGATTATAGGTGGTATTAATGGTCATCAAATCTTACTTATTTATTTATTTTTTGTATTTGTAAATTTTTTGTATTTGTAAAGCGCACTACAGCCCACAGGCATCGAGGCGCTGCGAATTGGAGCGTAAGAAGGCTTACTTCAGGGTTACAATGAAGCCGCCCAACAGAGACAATCTTAGATACAGTACATGGGACCTCATTACGAGTAGCCCGGTAAAAGCGGGTTCATTACTGGCATGCCGGAATGAGCGGGTCCGTGCCCGTATGAACCCGCTAATAGTGGGTGATTACGAGTGCGCGAGCAAGCGCGTTCCCCCATGCCTGTAATGGCAATACCGCCATGCCGCTAAAGGGCCTCTAACTCCCCTATACCGGCATCGCGGGACCCGCCCATAGCGGTACCGCCTCATACCAACCCCTAAATACCAGCACGGTAATACCACCATGGTAATACCGTATTTGCAAAAAACGGACCCGGAAATTACGTCATCGCGCAGGAACGGGAAATGGGGCAGCGGCCATCTTTAAAAATACAATCCACTGCCATCCTCCCCAACCACCAGTCCATTTGTGTTGTGCTGTGGCAGAAAAAAACCAGGATGTTCAAGGCAACCAGGAAGATGACCCCCAGGAAGCGCAAACAGCGTTTTTCAGACGCTGAGCTTAATATGCTCGCTGACACCCTGGCCCAGCATGCGGACATAATCAGGTGTATTGACATGAAGCATGCGGCCCAGATCAAAAAGAAGGAAGTCTGGCAGGAGGTCGCCCAGAGGGTGTCAGCAGTGGGAACCACCCCAAGGACTGTGCGCGACTGTCGCAAGCGGTGGGATGACCTCCGCCACAGGGTGAGGAACATCCTGGCAGACAACAGGAGGGCCACCATGGCGACAGCCGTGGGGCCACACTCACCAGTGAAGCTGATGCCATGGGAGGAGACAGCCAGTAACTTAATAGATCCTGAGTCCATAGAGGGATTCAGAGAGTAGGAGGTGGGCGCCGCATCATCCCCAGAAGAAGGTGAGTGATCCATCACATCCCTGTAGGGTAAACCATGATGTGGCACAAGTGACGTGGAAGTGAGACTAGGCAAGGCAATGCATGTCCCAGGCCCACATCAACATATCCAGTCAAGAATGTGTGCCACACCCTGCCACACACAAATGCATGCTGAGTGCCAATCCCAATCCCAACACATGTGCAACATGACTAGACAGTGCCCATGTAACTCACCACACAGACACCATACCAATGCCATGCCACCAGCCATGCATTGATGGCCCACATGCCCCCTCAGAACACCAAATGCCACACCCCTGTAATAAGTGGATGCATGAATGTATGAACATATCACAGCGCAATAGATTATCGCTGCCATGTGACACCATCACTGATGATCTGCATCTCTTCTATCCCCCAGGCACCGATGAGGAAGATGGCAGGCAGGACAGGGGTGCAAGTGCATCTACTTCACGGCAAGGGACCAGGGCCACCGCCACTGCCACCCCCCAGCCCCAGAAACTGCCCAGACCAACAGGCAGTGTGCCACACTGGGCAGAAACCCAGCAGGAAACACCTGCAGCCAGAGTCCAGCAGCAGCCACCCACAACAGTGGGAGGCGTTTCCGTTCCCACTCCGCCAACCACCGCGGACGTTGCGGATGCTGATGTGGAGAACGAGGGTGACACAGTCGTGTCCACCACACCCACCCCAAGCCCCATTACCAGCCTCCCTCCCCCTACAGAGGCCGAGAGCAGCAACAATCCATGCTTCCACGACTCGGAACTCGGAGAGTCTGACATATGCCTCTTTGAGGAGGACCGTTCCCTGGACGTGGGCCCCACGCAAGTGCCATCCACCACCCTGCCTACCACCACCCTGGCTACCACCACCCTTGCTACCACCACGCTGGCCACCACCACCCTGGCTGCCACCACGATGGCTACCACCACGCTGGCTACCACCACCCTGGCTGCCACCATGCCGGCCACCAGCACTCCTGCTGCCAATGACTCCTTTGAGGCTCGCCTGTCGAGGGTTGAGGCACGACAGGAGTCGATGCTTGAACTAATGCGGCAACAAATTGCCGATGGTAATGACTCCATGAGGGCCATCGCTACAGCCATTGCTGCAAACACTGCTGCCATTGAGGCATCCACAACTGCCATGAGGGAGTGTCTGGGGGCACTTACGCAAGCCCTGATGTCAAACCTGCCTCAAATGCAGCGCTCACACCTTGGGGCAGGCATGGGACCGGCCACTGACACCTCCACTGCCACAACCCCTTCGACCTCAGCCCAATCAAGCTCCATGCGGATGATGCAGAGGAGTGCACGGCACTTGGACATGGCACCCACGGATCCCAAAATAGCAAAGAAGTAGAGTGGGCAGACAATGCCGTTGGACAAATGGATGTTGGTCAAGAGACCAGTGTTTGGTGTACATTTGGGGACATTTGGGGTTTGTAGGGTGGGTGAGGGAGTTCACTGGGGTATTTTTGGGGTTTGTAGGGTGGGTGAGGGAGTTCACTGGGGGTTGTGAGGGGAATGTTTACATCATTACGTGTCTGAAAAATACACCAGTTGTTTGCAAGAAAATCAATGGCTGGACATACTTCATTTTGTGCTTGTACATTTAATGTGTGATGGTGTACAGTGGCGAACTTCTAACTGAACAAGTGTGCATGTCCACATGCAGCCAGTGTGTCACTGGCACCTTACTTTCATGGTCCCTGCGTTTCAGAAGTATTCGTGGAATAGTGCTTGGCGTACAGCATGGCCATCCCGTGCATCACGTACTGGCAGGGGGGCTCCTTCGCCTCCGTCTCCATCCCCTTCATCCTCACCCGGCCCATGCATGTCAATGTCAGGTGGCAGTGGTGCATTCCTCCGGACGCACATGTTGTGCAGCATGACACAGGCCATGGTGATCTTTGCCACCTTCTCAGGCCTATATAGGAGTGCCCCACCAGACCTGCTTAGGCAGCGGAACCGCGCCTTCAACAGGCCAAAGGTCTGCTCAATCACAACACAGGTACGAGTGTGCACACGATTGTACTCCTCTTCATGGCTGTTCTGCGGGTTCCGCACAGGGGTAAGTAGCCACAGCCTCAAGGGATATCCTCCATCACCTGCAAGCAGATACAAATAGGTGTGTGTCACTCTGAACTGCCACCTTCAGGGAGCACAGTCATGGCGGCAGCTATTTGGTGTGGGCATGCACATGTCCCTGTACGTATACAAAATAGTCACCTAGATGCAATGTATACTGTAATGAAGTGTGGTACACTGGATGGGGTTAAATAGATGATGCAGAGTGTAATCATGCATGCTGAGGCAGTGTGCTGTGTTAGTGCGACAATGTTTCGCCTCCAATTCATGCTGTATTTTCTTCACAATGCATGGTCACACTAGCCACATTGCCACAGTTGCCATCCTGTTCAGTCATGCATTGCTTGCCATCACCATGGTGGCCTGGTTGTGCCTCTTACTTGTTGTCATCCATATGCATTATTTATGATGTGTGGCCCAGTGATGTGTCATGTTCCATTTGGCTGGTTCAGGTGAGGAGCGTTTAGCTGTGCATGCATTCTCCACTCACTGGCTATTGCCACCTAGGTGCACTATCCCCCCCCCCCATTTCCCACCCAGGTGCACTATTCCCCCCTTTCCCACCCAGGTGCACTATTCCCCCCCCTTTCCCACCCGGGTGCACTATCCCCCCCCATTCCCACCCAGGTGCACTATTCCCCCCCTTTCCCAACCAGGTGCACTATTCCCCCCCCTTTCCCAGGTGCACTATTCCCCCCCTTTC
The DNA here is from genome assembly GCF_040938575.1 of Ambystoma mexicanum. Taxonomy (NCBI): domain Eukaryota; kingdom Metazoa; phylum Chordata; class Amphibia; order Caudata; family Ambystomatidae; genus Ambystoma; species Ambystoma mexicanum. Next base: position 647,992,950 of record NC_090922.1, on the reverse strand, counting down.
CCACCCAGGTGCACTATTCCCCCCCTTCTGCATCTGCACACATCAGTACCCCACAGCACAGCCATGGGACAGTTGTTTAACTCACCAAGCAGCCAGGCATGTGGTCCAGCATGTCGCTCCATGTGACGGGGTAGTGTGGAGTTGCGCAGTACCATGGCATTATGTGTGGATCCAGGAAATCGGGCGCAGCAATGGGTGATGATCTTGCTGGAGTCACATACCATTTGCACATTGATGGAGTGGTATAGCTTGGGATTGCGGTACACCGCCTCTATGGCATGGGGGACTACCAATTCCACATGGGTGCAGTCGAGGGCACCAACACAATTGGGCATGCCTGCCAGTGCATGGAAGCCTACTTTGGTTTCGGCTATCTCCTGGGAAGTCCAAGGTAGGGATATGTGGGTGCTTGCGTGCTTCAGGAGGGCATCCAGCACTTGGTTCAGCATGCGTGAAAATAGTGGTTGTGAAATGCCACGCAGCTGCCCCATTGTGTGTTGGTAGGTGCCTGTGGCCAGGAAGTGTAGCACAGACACCACCTTTAGTAGCGGGGGGATGGCAGTGCGTATTTCTTTGAGGCTGGCAATGTCGTTCTGTAGCATGTCCACTATGGTGGTGATAGTGTCACGGTCCAACCGGTACAGGGTGTGGATCTGCTCAGGGGTTAGGTTAAATGGGCTGGGTCTGGTGCGAGGGATTGGTGGCTGCCTGCGAGGCACTGGTGGCTGCGCTGGTGGTAATTGCTGGGCCTGTCTCCCCCTCCTTCTCCTCCTGCGTCTCCTCTGTGCTGCCTGTTGTTGCTGCTGTAGTTGTTGTTGTTGTTGCTGTTGTTGCTATAGTTATAGCAGTATGGGCATGTCCTCCAGCGGCATGATTGCAACAGCTAGTGGTAGCATTTTGGTGTTGGAAGGGTTGTGGTGTGTGTGTGTGTGCTAATTTTATACTTGCCCTGCCTCCATTGACTACGCCTGTGGGAATTGTGTGCACCTGTGGCAGTTGCCTTGTATCCTGATTTCTGTTTGCGGGTGGTCCGCGATGCCTGTATGGCCGGCATCATGCAGCCCGTGATTACTGGCTTTGCGATGCCGGTATTTACATGTCTGCGTGGGTTGGGATTTCCCCCTATTACCAGCATGCCGGTATTTGCTCCCTGAAGGGGCGCGTGTACGCGCCTATGGCGCTATTAGCGGCACCGTTATTTAGGGTGCCGCTAATACCAGGTTTACGGGTCGGAATACAACAGAGCAGTAAAACCATACCGGAATCGTTTTTGCCTTACTGCCAACCTCGTAATGAGGCCCATGGTTACATATATAGGTGAGATACTTGGTTACAACAAACGTGAAGGCAGGAACATGCGAAATGAAACAAACAGCCTAGTTTTGATGGCCTTGTGAAAGGCAGCATGAGAGTCTATTTTCCTGATGTGGAGTGGGAGGGCGCAAGCATGAATGCCTGAGAGTCGAAGAATGCACTGCATTTCATCTGCATATTGGCGGATATTATGCCTTCAGACTCCAACAGCTTGAAAAAAGGCAAGGTGAAGATGTTAAAAAGAATAGGGGACACACAAGACCCCCAAGGTAGCCCACACGATAGCACATGACCATCTGCTATGGCGTCCTCATAATAGACTCTAGCCGTCCAGTTAGTTAAAAATTATTGAACACAGGAGGATGCCTCAGAGGAGAACGAGGCATAATCTTGCAGTCGAGCCACCAGAATAGAATAATCCACCAGGTCAAAAGCTGCAGTAAGATCCAAAAGCATTAGCAGTGCAGTTTTTTCTTTATCACAGAAATGAATGATGTTAGATTTCAGATCCATCGGGGTGGACTCAGTAGTGTGGGAGCTTCGGAAACCTGAACGCTTTGGGCCCAGGATATTATGCAGAACTAAAAATTCATGAATCTGACCATGAGCGATTTTGTCCAAAATTGTCAAAAGCAAAGGTGTATTTATAATTGGACGATAATTTCCTGCAAATTTACGATCAAAAGAGGTTTTTTTTTAGGAGTGGAGAGATCCAGGCCAGCTTTATCCCTAATGGCACATAGTTCTCCTGGAAGTAGGCATTGACAAGTTTGGTGATAAAAGGAGCTATTAACGTGGAACATGATATAACAATAGAGGCTGGGTAAACATCCCCTTTGCAATTAGTTGGTTTTATCTTCTCTAAGATATCCAACATGTCCATTTCCACAACAGGCTTGAACTTAAACTGAGGCAGAGAGGTCGCCAGCCTACAATGTTTTTTACAGGAGCACAGCCACTTAGAAAGACTTAATTAGCTGTGCTATCACCCTTGATATTTTCGATTTTATGCAGCATAGAATTTTGAATTGAAGTACACCAATTTATGTCCTTCACAATTGTAGGCACCAAAGGGTGGGGGTTTCCAGCTCTCTCAAGATCTTAAACAGTTCCTTCGAATTGGAGGGTGCTTCCTTAATTCTCCTGTCGTAGGATATATTCTTTGTTGTACAGATGGCCGTTTTGTAGGCTTTAGCAGCATGCCCATAGCTTAATTTGTCCTCTTGGGACCTAGTCTTATTCCAGGTTCGTGGAATTTTGTTTTTCTGGAGTTTTAACTTCTGCATTTCAAAACTAAACCACACTTTAGACTGTTGTGATTTCATAGATCTGAGTTTCAGCTGGGCCAGTTTGTTTACGCCTCTGAATTGTAGTTGGCACAATTCTCTAAAAGGGGGCAAGAAGGGGCATCATAGAGGCTGTAGTAAATTTTTCCACAGATTACGGCACATCACTTTCTGCAATGGGACTCTAATTTTCCTTGGTGCTTCAATCCATGGAAGTTGAAATTGGATAAGGTGATGGTCAGACCATGGACATGGCTCTATGACCACATTATCCACCATTACCCTACGTGAGACCACCCAATCCAGAGTTTTGCCCCCTTCAGGCGTAGGCTGTGCAACATGCAGTGTAGAATCAAATTCCCTCATTGGATGCTGCACAGCTTTTGCAAGACGGTCCAGTGGTCATCCAGGCCCAGTTTGAAACCTCCCATAATAATAACCACAGATTGGGTGTAAGAGAGGAGCTGATACAGTCACAAAAGTTGGAAAGAAAATCTGGCATGCTATTAGTTGGGCGATATAACACAAATATGTTAAGCTTGATATCGTTGTTGATAGCGAGCTTGACTTGTAGGACTGCAGAATCTGGCAAGCTGACATCCTTAACTTGGTGTAGATGAATAGATGTATGAAAGATTAGGGTGAAACCCCTCCATTTTCATGTAGGCGATCAGCTTATAATATGTTATGCCCCTGGAGGATCACTAATGTAAGGGCGGGACCGGCTGCTGCATGCAACCATTATTCTGTGATAGCACAAAGGTCAATCTTATGATCTGTAATAAACTCAGCTACCTCTGTCACGTGTTTAATCAGTGATCTCGAGTTTAGTAGCATGCATCCTAAACTTCTTTTGGAGTTTGCTATATCAATGGTATCTGTCCTACCAGCACCTAGCTCAGAAGGTGGGTGGGGGTCTTATTGTTAGCTCTTTAGTTATGGGCTCTATGTTCCGAGTCTCCTGGTCCTGGACACGAGGAGTGTCTTCGGTTGCCATGTGCTCTGCACCTGTTTTGTTGGTAATATCTGAACATCTAGCATGATTTAGCTGCATACTAGAGCCAGCAAGGTGGAAAAAGGAGAGACCTGTCAAAGGGGGGGGGCTAAAAGTTTTTGAGGGAGCACAAGTACGAGGTTTTACATCTCTAGTGGTCACATTGACCACATTTGAGGCTAACGCGCATGCTGTGTTTTTGCCAGAATCGGGAACATTATCCAAAGGTTCTACTGATGTAGAGTGCAGCAGAAAATGTGTGGAAGTCTGTAGGTCACAGGCAGTATGCTCTAGTTGCTGTCCATTAATTAAGCACTCATGTGGAGGGTTTCGAAGTGCCTGCAGTGTTTGTGCACCGTTCAAGGCCATTTCACCCACCAGGCTCATATTAGGAGTCACGTCACGTATAAGGGCCATTTTTAAATATTTTTCAATAATTAAGAAATTCTTTTGAGCAAGCATACCAGTGGGTGGAAAGGGTGACAGTCACAACTGATCCTGAACACAGAGGCGCAAATAGAGGCAACAGCGATGCTCTGAGCTTAGGAACCCGCAGCCCCTGCCCGGCAATACCCAGACGACAACCGGCAAAAACCGGCCTTTGCAATGGGACGGCGCTGATGCGCCGCTGAAGGAAATAAGTTGCCACTACGCGACTTTAGTAATGTAGCTCTGAAGTACTACAGGCAGCACATAGCACGAGATGTGGAATGCTTCAGAAAAAAAACTCAAATCTTGCTAAGTTATTAAACAAAAGAGCTAAAATAAACTTGATCACAAGCAACGAGTGAAATACAGTTTGGCACAGAAGTATCTTTAAATCATGCACCCAATTCTCAAATTCACAGTCAAACAAATATCAAGCACCTCAAGGGAGAAGGCAGGGTTAAATACCGCACAAACCGGCATTTGCAACTTGCTGGCGCTGACACACCGCTCAACCCTACCGATTTAGGCGGTAGGATACCGCTTTTTAAGCAGTCCTACCGCCTACTGATTTTTTGACAACAAATACCGATTTTTTTGGTAAAAAAAAAAAATATATATATTTTTTTTTGCCCACGCCAGCTCGGGGGAGTCTTTCAAGGGCTCCCCCGAGCTGGCGTACCGGGAGAATGCCCGGCATGCAGGCTTTTAATGTCAAAGGCGCCCACGGCAGTGGCCTAAAGTGCCCCTCCGCCGCGGGTGCCTTTGGCAAAAGGCGCCATTAGTCCCCCACCACGCCAGCTTGGGGGAGTCTTTCAAGGACTTCCCCGAGCTGGCGTAGCGGGAGAAGGCGTGGCATGCAGGCTGTTAATGTCAAACGCACCCACGGCGGTGGGCTAAAAGCGCCCCTCTGCCGCAGGTGCCTTTGGCAAAAGGCGCCATTAGCCCCCCACCACACCAGCTCGGGGGAGTCTTTCAAGGACTTCCCCGAGCTGGCGTAGCGGGAGAAGGCGCAGCATGCAGGCCTTTGATGTAAAAGGCGCCCACGGCGGTGGGCTAAGGGCGCCCCTCCGCCGCGAGTGCCTTTCACAAAAGGCGCCATTAGCCCATCAACACGTCAACTCCGGTGAGTCTTTCAAGGGCTCCCCCGAGCTGGCGTGATAGCAGAAGGCGTGGCAGGCGCCTCATTGTCATTGAATGCACCCGCGGCGGCGGGCTCATTCAATGACAATGGGCTGCTGACGCGCCCTATTCCTATCATTACCTCCTCGCCTGACTATTTTTGAAACTTTAAGATTCCTACAGATTTTTGGTCACAGAATGTTGGCATGTATGTGAAGGAAATAAGTTGCTGCTAAGTGACTTGGGGAATGTAGTTCTGAAGAACTCAAGGCAGTACACAGCGCGAGATGTGGAACGTTTTTCAGAAAATAAACTCTCATCTTGCTAGGCTAATAAACAAAAGAGCACAAATAAGCTTGATCACAGTCAGCGAGTGAAATACAGTTTGGTACAGAAGTATCTTTAAATCATGCACTCAATTCACAAATTCAGTCAGACAGTGGTAATCACAGTTAAACAAATATCAAGCACCTCAGAGGAGAAGTCAGGCTTAAATACAGCCAGAAACCAGCCTTTTCAGTGCGCCTGAGCTGACGCGACGCCGAAGGAAATAAGATGCTACTAAGCGACTTGGGTAATGTAGTTCTGAACGGGCAGTACATAGCGCGAGATTTGAAAACGCTTCAAAAAATAAACTCACATCTTGCTAGGCTAATAAACAAAAGAGCTCAAACAAGCTTGATCATAGTCAGAAGTGAGTGAAATACAGTTTGACACAGAAGTATCTTTCAATCATGCAAGCTCTGGTTAAGGAAGACAAAGGGGTTTTCGCTTTCCAAGATGGCATATTGGTGACAGAGCAGATCAGGGGGTGCATGACCAGAGGCTTGAGAGAGCGCTTAAGATAATCAGGGAGGCTGGTTTGACATTGAAAAAGTAGAAGTGTAGGATAATAGTAAGAGATATCTCATATCTAGGACACAAGTTACGGTCACGAGGTGTGGAGCCTAAAGGGGACTTGGTAACTGTGATTGTAGATTTGGAGCGGCAGGGGGACAGACAAGAGCACTGATTCATGGAATTATTTGCGCCGAAAACAGTGATTTGTGCGCCATTCTGCCCACAAATCCCCATTTGTCAAACAGGGATTTGCGGGCAGAATGGCGCACAAATCCCTGTTTTCGGTGCAAATAATTCCATGAATCAGGCATAAGTTGTCATGTCTTTTTTGGGACTTGTGGGGTACTATGTACTAGTGTGTTGGCAGTTTGCAGATAGGTGGGAGGGGATTAGAAACCTGAGCAAGAAAGGTGCGGAATTTTGCTGCTCTGCAGACTGCCAGCAGGAGTTTAATGACATCAACAATGCCACTGTAAAAGCTCCAGTACTAGCGAACTTTCCTTCCGGGACCTTAGTTGCTTGGGCTCCTTCCTGGAATTGAACGCAGACTCCTTCGGTCAATCTTGGCTACACGCTGGCGTTGGAGGATACGCGACCGTGTCTATAAGTCCCAAGCTGTCCGGAAAAAGGAAAAGAACCAGTCCAAGACTTCGAAAGACAAACAGGTGAGATTTCAGGCAAAGTGTGACAAAAGCTCAAATGCAAATCAGGCTTGGTCCCACCCCAAAAGGGGCAGTCCAGCCCGAACTGCTACGTAACACCCCTTCTGCACGAGACCACAAGCATCCCCAAACATGTTTTAGCCTTGTTGGGCCTCATCAGTGAAGAGTAGCTTGGGTTTCTAGGCCCAGCAGGCACGGGACCCACGTCTGGGCATACCCATCCCACTGTGGATGCCAAAGCAAAAACAAAGAGGTTTAGAATGAATATTAAGCTCTGGGACCACAAATGTTTGTGAGGGTATATGAGGATGCAATGGTCACAGAGGATGGAAAAGTCTGGAACAATGGTAGGGTGGGTAATTGCGCTTTCTAGGTAAGGTAGCTCTGATCAACCTTGTTCAGAAGGGTTACATCTTTCGTCACTTTGATTTCATTTATATTCTATCTGATGTTATGATACATTAGGAAATATGCATGTGTGTGTGTGTGTGTGTGTGTGTGTGTGTGTGCCGTGAGTGAATGGGGATTAGTGATGCGAATGCAAGGGAGAGATGCTTAATATCTGGCTGTGGGTCATGGGAGATGTAGGAGAGTTGATGCAGACGTTAGATTCCTGCATGTTGATTGACCTCTAGAATGCACCTCGGAATCTTAGGGAGTCATTTGAAAGAAGGGCTTGGAAGAATGAGATGATCAGAGGGGCTGGTTACACACAATTTATAATCTGTTGAATAAACAGCCTTTCCAGAGCAAATAGAATGAGGCTGGACAATTAATTACCTCTTTGTCAATGATGTTTGTATAGAAGCACGATTTAGCATTGCCCAAGGCAGATGATAGCAGAGGGAGGGATTCCTTGTAAGCAACAGTGTCTAGCTAATTGTACATAATAGATATTTTTCTATGCAAATTAACTTTTTTATACTATACCAATAAAATGTTGGAACATACAACTTTTTTAGTCACATATTGGCTACAAGTCTAGAACTTGAGAAAAGGTCAATAAGGGTATCTAGACTTTACATCTAAATCCAATTAATCTAAGTCCTTTTTTATTTATACTTTCCAACGGAATGCATTTTCGTTGAATACAATTTGATGGATTTTGATGGATTTTAGGGTTACGGCAAGGGTTAGAATTAGGGTTAGGGCAAGGGCTAGAATTAGGGTTAGGGCAAGGGTTAGAATTAGGGTTAGGGTTAGGGCAAGAGTTAGAATTAGGGTTAGGGCAAGGGTTAGGGGTGGGTTAGGGTTAGGGTTACGGCTAGGGTTAGGGTTACAGTTAGGGTTAGAGTTAGGGTTAGGGTTGGTGTAGGGTTAGGGTTAAGGGGCGGTGGGCGTGGAAACCCCCCAATATACAATATGCAATAAACATTAACATGTTACAACACTGGACTGGACTGACATTTGAGCACTGGAAAGCTCCATGTAACCTTTTAATGTGGGAAATAAAAGCATTGAAATGCTATTTTTTCCATTTCAAAGCACATATCCATGATACGTTGTCCATCCCTATATTCGATGGACAAGTTTCGATGGAAATTTACTTTTTACATGTAAAAGATAGCATTTCGATGGATTTCCATTCGATGGATTTGCATCGATGCATTTGTCTTTTGATGCATTTCCATCGATGGAAAGACCATAAACCGTCAATAAGGTAAAAACATGCAAAGTTAACCATTGCCTATTGTTCACAAAAACAAAGACACCTATGGTAAATCCTCGCAAGTGCACACCCAACACAAAGGCAAGTGAGGGTCAATGTATTGCCATTATTAACAGTAACTTTAAGGATGGGGTTGTTCCATATGCCCACATGGACTAGGAAGATGTCGAAAAACAATAAGGATCCTTCTAAGTTAAAGAGTATCAAGGATTGGTCAACACAAAGTGGATATCTCAATTAGCAGTTAATTTTCCACAGCATACCCTTTGTTGCTCAGGTTCCTCCTTAATCTCTGAAAGGTTCAAATCTCAAAGAGGCCCTTTCAGAACCTTGGACTTTACAGCGTTCATTTCAGGTCTCTCACAGGCCTTGGGCATCTCAGCATTCATTTGAGACCCCTCCCAGACCTTGAGCTTTTCAGAATTCACTTCATGCATCTCTGAGACCTTTGATTTCTTAGACTTCTTCGCATGTCTCCCCCAAACCTTTGGTTCTCAACATTTTCCTCAAGTCCCTCCCAGACCTTGGTTTTCTTATCATTCCCTTCCGGTCTTTCGTAGACCTTGAGTTTCTCAGCACTCTCTTCGGGCCTATTGCATATTCATCACCTCATTCATAGTTCTATTTAGGCAGAAAATATTGTCACCTTCCCGCCATGTTTTTCCCCCCAGTTTTTCTCCGCTGTTATTGCTGGTGAAAAGCCTAAGGCTCCAGCTCTCCAATTTCCCCAAGGAATTTGGAGGCACATTTGTACCACTCTGTTGAGCTTCTTCCAGAGCATCCAGGTATTCTCCTCACAAGACATCCTCTGCTATGTTCCTCCAGGCAGCAGGCATCTCAGCACTTCTTCTCGGAACTGCCTTTCTCCAGGCAGCAGTCGTTTCCACATTCCTACCTTCAGCTATCTCCTCTTTTATCAAGCCACTTCCAACCCATCTGATCTCTTTAGGATTCACCTGCACTGCAGTTCCCTGGCCTAGGGTTTGCAAGATTTCTAAGATGTCTGAGGTGAGAAGCACTATCAAGGATCTGCTTTCAGCACTTTGAATAGCACAGCAGCATTTCACTGACTTTCCTGTCAGATTCCTGACATATCATAGTGTGAGCACTAGGGAGCGGAATCCGCGATCACCCCAGATACTCTCAAAGTAAGCTTGCAGAATCATTCTAACAGGGATCACGAAAATTGCAGGGTAGCGCACAGTCTTTGTGTGACTATACAATGTTTGCTTCTCCAGTGCGGACCATTGTGATATCTGGAAAGGCTCTCTGGAAGTTGGGGTTCCCTCTTCTGCTAACATACCTCTCGGGGCAGTGAACCAAAGGGATCAGACCAGTTCCTGGTGGCTTTCTCTCTCACATGCCAACATGTCGAGTTTAGTTAACTCTCCACACTCCTCATTGCCATTTCACACCGATACACAATTTATACTAATTCCAAATTGTTTGGCTTTGCCAATGCCTGTTTTTTTATTCCACTGCAGTGAGCAATTTGACCCATTTTAGAGAAGCAATACAAAGAAGATTTACCATTTCTGAGAACTGTTGACTAACCTAAAAAGTGAACACATCTGCTTTCCTCATCTACCAACATCATCGAAGTAGTCTTTGACAAAGTAAGGACATTTACAATCTTCTGCAGGGGGTAAGATATCTCTTTCTATAAGAGTAACAGCCAAGGCAGCCACACACAACTGAAAACAAATGGAAATTCCAGGCAGGTGGAGTGGGTATTTCGAATGCCATCTTCCCATCTCTCTACTCCATGCCAATCATTTGAAACGCTACTTTGTGCTAAAGCAATACATACGAGCCATAACTTTAAAGGGTCCTTACCCACATGTCTGTGATTCTGTAGAAATATGGATCTCCAGACCATCATAAGCAAAATTCTGAAATTCAAATGTGTTGTGGGATTGCGCATCTCCATGTCATGCATTGTATATATTTTAGAGAAGATGCTTCTTGGGAGAGAGTTGGGAGTGGTCACTAGACATCTCAACTGAAAGGCATCTGTGTTCTATGTACCCCTGGAGATCTTTCCCTGCAGACTCTTACAGTCAAATAAGGGATTGGATTTAAGTGACATTTGTTTATTTTAGCATGTGCAAATCGTTATTGACCTCGTCTAAGACAATCAGAATGTCTGCAATGCTGTCAATAACTACTGCTATTGACTAAGCCCCTGACATTCTGACTTCAGAAGCAGCTAGGGAATAAACAGAAAGCATGTATTTGCATTAAAAAAGCTGCTCAACATAAAGCATGTGTTTGCATTAAAACAGGCAATGCAATTTCTGAGCAAGATTTCTTCTAAACGAACTTATCACACCGAAGTGAAACCTAAACATTGACCAATGCTTTGACTTTTTTTTAATGAAAACATGTTCACTTTAACAGTGCACTTAATAAAAAGCACTTCTAAAACTATGCCAGTTTAACCAAGTTTAAAATGAAAATACTGGCATTAAATAGACACATTAGGCACTTACATGAAATCACATTTCATTTTGTAACATGTCTGTGTGATTTACTCGCTATTAAATTAACATGTTTCACTTCACCACCACAACTTCAAGCCTCTGTTGATATTACCCCCATGTGCTAATACCAGTATAGGCCTTGGGAGGAGAAGTTACCACTTATGACACTTCACCAACGTATGGCCCTCAGCCTCAAATTGGTCCACGATGTGGTGGCAGGTAATTACACTGCAATAACAACTCTTCCTTCTGTATGCAAGGCTATACTAATAGTTCAGGACGTCTACTTCATACATACATGTGATTGACTGGTGGCTGTATGATTGGGATAACAATGTCTAAGTTATGGATGATTATGAAATGTGTCTATGCAAGTTTGTGTGACCAGTTAAAAAACGGAGGTGCATTATTCTTAAGTCTTTTCTGGGGTGCTGAATATCCAGATGATGGTTCTTAAAGCCACTATCTAGGAGCCTCCCACCTCTGTGCAGTGGCCTTATGTAATCAAGCATTCCCTTTAAGGCTTACAATCCTGGAGTGGTCTGGAGTCATGAAGCATCCTAACCTGCTACACATCCATCTTGGCAACTCTTCTCGAGGTTAGAAGAAGCAAGAGAGTTCACAACTTACTTTACATGTCTAACATAGTGAAAAGGTGATGCATAATGTTGCCCACATCTTGTCTGTCCCTGCACATCAGCAGAAGGGACACATTTTGGCTTTGTGGTCTTCTTTGCAAGGAGCCTGGGCTCTGGGAAGGGGTGGCAGTCAGCTCCCCTTCACCAGGAACCAATGCTTGGGAGAGCCTGAGCCTGAGCTCTGGTCTCCTAGGGATCTGCTGCCTACAATAACTTTCCTGACAGCTACCTGTTATCCTGGAGTCTTTGCCCACTGTCCTGTCAGTGGTGTTGTTCTGCTAAATTCTCTGGGTTAGAAGGAGACATACGGAATGTCTTGCTCACCACCACCAGCCATAAGCTCTCCAGAACACTCCTGGGACTCCGAGTCTGTTTATGGGCTCAGTAGAAGAACCTCTGGGCACAGAAGCCTTATCCGGGCTACCTGTGGCCCTACGTGCCTGAGACTAATGCATCAACCCCTATGTATGTCGTGGACAGTAATCCCGGATGACAATGCTGTGTTGGAAGTGAGAGTTCCCCTGCACTCACCTCGCTCCCCATTTTTCATGAAGAACAATGTCAGACTGTGGAGAAAGCCCTCGAACGCCCCCACAACATGGAGCACGTTTAAACAGCATTAGAAAAGATTGGTGTCATATGTGAACCTAGAGACAGAGATGGGACTCTGAGACAAGGAGAGACTACATCCATCAGAGGCCTGGAATTGATAGTGTCTGTTCCTGACCAGCTTCAACAATCATAGACATTAGTATGATCACTGCGAATGTACTTACGGTTCTTTTGGACAAAGGGACATGCTGCATAGATTGCCTGGAGTGACGCTAGTTCCTCATGTGTCATCTCCAACCTAACAGCACTTTCTCTTCAGCTTCTGGGTGCCCTTTTTTAACAGAATCACAGTATCCAGTGAGCTAAGAGTATTGACACCCACTATCTGTCAACACCCCTGCTGTCAAGAGAATCCTGAGTTTGATGACTGCTCCAGCACTGCTATACATAGGGCCTCATTACGGCTCAGGCGGTAAGGGGTTTACGGCGGGGTAAACAGCGCCGACCCTTACCGCCTGAGTACGAGGTCCCTTAGCGCCATGGAGGTTTTAACACCTGCTTTTAGCAGGTGTTAAAATCCATGGCGCTAAGGGACCATGGAGTTAATTACGCCACCGTAATTTACGGTGGCGTAATTAACGCCTTCCCCACTCCCATTATGCCCTATGGGGCAAAAATGGGAATGGGGAAGGGTAAATGGGGATTGGGGACTTACCGCCCCGCCGACCTCGGAATGGGGCGGTAAGTCCGCCTACCACCATGGCGTAAACATAGTTTACGCCATGGTGGTAAAGTCACGGCCCAGGCGGTAACTTACCGCCTGGGTCGTAATGAGGCCCATAATGTTAGGCTTCTTATTTTGTATGGTCCTTGTATCAGCTGAATTAATGCTGTAGCCATTAATATACTTGAATTGCAACCTTTAGGGATGCTTAGCAACAGTTGGCATTACAACCATTCCCCAGGGTTTCATTGTTTTCAATTGGACTTGCCAAGAATGCTCAATCCCTTTATTTTTCAGTGCTTCATTACGCCTAGTCATCAGTTGTTCTAAACTTTAAATGTACCTCCATTTTAACCTGGAATACTTTTATAGTGACAGCTGAAACTGTAATTACGCCGGCACTGCAAGTCCCCGATGATGGCTACGGTTCTCCTGCTCTGCATTCAGCCTCCCTCCCTTATTTTCTGGTAGGGTACCCTGCAAGCCTGTTCAAAAAGCCCCCGACATCTCCTGCACCGCAGGCCCCTTTTACGAGGATTTAGAGAGCTATGTCACCAATGTGAAACTGTGGACACAGCTGAGTCTCAGTGAAATCAGCAATGTCATTTGGGGGCTGCCAGGGGTCACACCTGCAACCCTTGAGGTCTCCCTTGCTACTCTTGTGGTCTCCATTGCTACCCCTAAAAAAAGTTTTGAAAAACGGTTTTGTAGGTTTGTTTTTACAAATTGAAGCTCCTGGGCTGTGGCCAGTGCTATGTGGCTCTTTGTTTCTAGCATGGCAGGCTTGTTAAAAAAAACTGGTTGTTCCACAAGGGCAACACTTTGATCAGTGACCCTAAATGAGAAAAAACAGGAATAACAAATAATTTGTCTTTCTGGCTTTCTATACAATAATTGCTAGACTCATTAAAGGTTTATTTCAGGCACACTTCAGGGGGTGAGTCACTGATTTAGTCTGTTCCTAAACACCTTAAATTCACAATGCAGACGAAAACCTCCAAAAAGCATTTAGAGTAGAATAAGCATCCATTTCGGTCTATGGGCCTGATTCACAGAGTATTTTCCTATGGGATTGCGCCATTATAAACGCGTCTGTGAATCCCGCCCTATGTATTTTGCTTTTTGCAAGTTGCAGTTATAGCTTGTCTTTTTTCTGCCATTGTGTCTGCTACGATCACCACAAGACATTCCATCGCGGTGTCCTCGGTCACTTGACAAAATCCTTGTGCCTATAGAGTGGCTCTTGATTTCATTGTGCCACAATTATTGCTTTGTTGTAATGTGTCTATCTTTCCTCTCTCCCTGGCATGCTGTTCAGGATGCTTGTTTGCATGTATGAGGTAACAGGTGCCCAAAGTACGGGAATGCTGTGTGAGTGCACTGCTTTCCCTGCGCTACTCTAAATTCTTTAATTCACAGTTATGAACCCTCCAAATGGTATTTATTTTGCCAACCACTGAAGCCTTAAAAGTAGATCCACGTGGGCTTGACATGTGGCCAACTTATTACCAAACCTGCACATGAACTGACCTGCTGTTAAAGTTCAGTGACAAGTTTAATGGTATCCATTACAGAGTTTAGTTTGCTTTCTGACTTTGAGAACTTTCAGAAATGTAATTGCTCATTTTACAATAGCCGGTAAGCTAGCTAGAGCCTGTAAAATAGTTCAGAGGGTTGAGTGTTTGCTGCTGTGATGTGTGGGTGGTCTGCAGGTTACAGGTTCGAATCCTGGAAAGAACATCTCAGCCTTTCATCCTTCTGAGGTTGATAAATGAGTACCAACACAGGTTGGGTGATATTGTATATATTATTTTCTATATAAAGCGCTTAAGGGTAAGTGCTATATAATAACACATCATTATCATTTGGCCTTGGACATCTACTTGCATTCACAGTAATTTGGTAATATGGGCCTATACACACTGATATTAATGATACATATAGTGATCCACTCTTGTATGAAATGTATATCACATTACAGTGATATTGTAACCATATGTTTGGCAGTGTACTTAGGAACAATGCTATGTGATGCCACTTCCTGTTTTGCCAAGGGGTTAAAGCTTGTGTTCCATCGCTTCCTGTGATGTCATTTCAGGGTGGCATCAGAAGTCAAGAGTCATGTGATGTCACTCCCGCTGCCCCTCGCATTTTGGTGAAATGAGGTCTGTGGGTGAAATTGTGTCTTCGCCCAAGCAGCTTTTCCCATCCTTGGCATCAGTAGGCTCAGTTAGAGATAATCTGTCCTGGCCCGGGATCACGAAGGGGAAACATTCTAGAGGGTGTCTGCAGTGACCCAATGTCTTCATTTGGGATACGTGACTTAGAAGGTGCCTTCACACCACAATACCATTACCCATCATGTTAGATGTATATTTGCTGTCAATGATACAATTTTGTAACTTTGACATATGGGGTTGTTTAGTGACAGTTATCATAACAATCTGGGCACAACTGCTTTCAATAGGAATTGCTAAGGATAATCTAACCCTTTCAGTTTGCAGTGCTTCATTATGTCAACTGATTTTTTGTTATACATTTGAAACCTACTATCATCACAACCAACCACAGTACGGACAGCTGGCCTTTAATCAATCAATGCCTGTATCCCATTGTTTCCAACAGGAATTGCTGTTGGCATTCTTGGCATTCTTACCCCTAGGGCCTGATTCGTTTTTCAATGGGATTGCGCCATTATAAAATGCTTCTGTGAATTAGGCCCTAAGTGTTTTGCATTGTTTTATATTATAATGGCAAAACTTAAGTGCACCTCCTTTGCTAGCATTAGGATGTCTAAGCATATTTCCTTTAATTGTTTTTTTACAAAGTGCCTAATACCGTAGCTCAGTTTGGTTTATAAGCGCAGATCGGGGATTCGAGCCTCTGTTGCTCTGCATGGTCTTGCTTCCGAGCCCCTGTGCTATGCAAGACATTAACATTATACTGCAGTGCGCTGACTGCACATTGCAAACCTCCTCTTGTGTTAACTTCTACAGTGATTGTAGGTAGAATTCAGTTACTATATTCCTATTTAAACACTGATGACTCTGTAATAAGACATTACGAATGTAAACTATTGTTCTAACTGCTACCGGCAGGTTGCCACCGGACTGTAACTCTGTTTCTGCTGCCTGGGATCGCGGTGCCACCAGGACGTTACAAGTCCCGGCTGCCCGGGATGTCAGGATGCGGAAAAATGATGTTCCTCATTCTCATGGAGCCTCATAGGACTCCATGGGAGTGGGGAGATGCTTCCATGACAAATCTGCCTGTAGGGGCCGTTGCGCCCGGCAGGTAAAACCTGCCGGGCGCAACGGCCCCTGCAGACAGACGTAGTGTAGCAATCCGGAATGGGTGCCGGTACGTTGCTACCAGCACCCTTAATTCTGGACCACTGGACCAACACACTCGTAATGAGGCCCTATATGTTTCTCCATATGTGGTACTAGTCATCATGGTGTTGGAAGAAACTGTTAGCACCAAGCACTTTTCTGCATCAGCACACTGAGAGTTAAGAAATCTGTCAAGAGGCATTCATAGGTAAGGGCGTCTAATATATGCAATGGCGTCTAATAACAGACTCAATCCCACATAAGCATCTTCGATGCTGCATTCATTGTACCCATTGGGGCATGAATACTAACCTCTTTTGCTGTTGTGGAAGGCTTCCCTGTTAAGCATGGGGGGAATGTGAAAGCCCATCTCCCGAGCCCCCCAGATGTGATTTGCCCAATAACACTTGTGCACATTGGCAATGATAAAAAATCTGGGTGTGAGGTAAATCACTTAATATTGTACGGACTCGAACAAGGAAGAGAGGCAGAGAGAAATTAATCAACATTTCTAATCTGGGAGAAAGAAAGTGTCCAAGTGTCCCACCTTGGAATGATTAGGCAAAGGAATTGCCCTAAACGATTGTCTGCCCCTTCAAGGTCAGTTATTATGTGCACCATGGTATTTTATGACCAGAAATGTAGCCACGTGACTTGAACCACACTATTGTAATCTTACGATGCATGTGTCTAATTTACCCTGTGTGTATCTAGGTTATATATTTGCAAATCGCTGGTGGGGGACAAAGACTGTTCAGACAAAGGTTGGAGCTGCAAGATCACCCATTTTGTCAAGCAAATAGAGTGGTATGCGATTGACCGAGTCTAATCAATGTTCATTAGATGAAACCCCACAAATAAGCAAATCATATAAAGGAACTGGTTCCCAAAGCAGGGGCTACAGATGTCTCCTCTGCATGCTGTTCATGAATGGCCTTTGTTTCAAGCCGCAAAAATAAGGAAAAGAACCGTGAAAATGTATTCCCTTTTCAAAAATATATCCTGAGAGGAAGACAAGTCCTGCATTGTTGTTTATCACATTTTATTGTTCAAAGTTTAATCAGACATTTTGGTTATGAGTCAGTTTTGGCTTCTGGGTGGCTCAGCAGAACCACCCATATGGGGAAAGGACTAATAAACCACGTTAAACATACATTTCTGAGTTTCTCTGGTTAGTTGATTCCCATCACAGACCTGGCAGGGCAAAAGATTTGGCATTTGGTTTTACTAATCAGGCAGAGACATCATGGGGTTTTAGATCTTTCAAAGGATTTCAACTTATGTTCAAGCTAGTCATTGAGAAGGTTTCTTCAAAACGGGCAATGACCAAGGTACTGAAACATGAGCAAGAGGTTAAAAAAGACCTATCGCTTCGGCAAGAGATTGAAATGGCAGAAACTAAGGGGTAACTGCTAACACGTTATTTATTATTATGTTTCCGAAGTGCCATTCACCTTTGGCCAACTTCCAGGCTATATGAGACAGTACGGTTCAGATATTTAATGTCCCAGAAGGGGGAGCCGTGTGACTTCTTTGATCACTGCCGCGGACATGGCTCTTAGTTCAGCTCTCCATCTCAACACGGGAGCACTGCACTGAAAGCCAACCATTTGCACCATTTCACACCCCTCGCCTAAGTACCTCTGCTGTAGGACACACAGAACCTAGGTGAAATAAACAAATTGTTCAGGAAGCTACATCAATAAAAGTCAGTATGTACATGAACACATCTTTATACCTAGGTGTCTCAAGACTAAAGGGATATATAAGACAGAATACAAAGTCTAAGCACTTATTGTTGTTTTCATGTCTCAGAAAAAAAACAATTTCTGAAGGGAAAGGAGAGAACCAATGACACCCTAATGGCCGACTCAATTGGTCCAAACAAGTGGTATTAAATAAAATATTAATCCAAGGGCCACTCAACACCATGAGAAGCTACCCAGCAAGCAATACAAATCCAAGTCTGTTAAAGTCCATATATCTTATAGATTTGAAATAACAGAAGCTCAGACAGCTAAAACAAAATATACCTAATATGACTAGATATAAATGAGACAAAAAGTACAAAGGATTCATAATATTAACCTAATAAAATATGTACCCTTCATCCATGTTCAACCATACAGGAATTTTACTGTGAAGTCAAATGATCCAGCAACACTTGCCCTGTCTCAATTTCAGATCCAAGTTTCCACCTCTAACATGGGCTCAATGTTCTTAATGCCGAAGAAATGGAACTAGGACACATATCTCTTATGTCTCTTTCCTTATTGGCCCTTTCTTCAAAATGAGTCGCCATAGGATAGGCAGAGTTCATATTTTTAATCAAGCTGAAATGTTCAGGAATTTGAGTTTCCAATGGCCTGTTACTTTAGTCAGCATATTGTCTATTGCACAGTCATGCCGTCATGTAGACCACATAAGGTGACATACAATTAATGTGGTCTCTGATATCGTACACCTTATCCAAGGTGAGGTGTGTTACGTATCTTTTGATATGTGGTGCATAATGGAATGTTTTGCATCTGCCACATCTGAAGAAGCCTTTTGTAGCGTGGCTGAATGCCCATTTATGAATGCTGATTGAATTTTGGTCACAGACTATGACTGACAGCTTAAGAGAATTTTGATAACTGTTTGGTGTGTGAATGTTCTGAGTGTGCAACAAAGACCTTGGAATGCAGGGAGGGCCATGTTGTGATTGTTGGAATCTCTGCCACATCATGATAATTCGAGCACAACTGATCCTTAAGGCTAGTTAACTTTTTTAAGGTAAATGTGGATCTGGTCGAACATTGTATGTCTCCATCCTAGCAAATAGCAATAGTTTTCAAAAAGGTTACATATGACCTGATGTTCATTCGATTAGGTAGTATTAAACCTATTTGGAGCCATACCTGAATTATTCAAACTAGGTCTGGGGAATCTCCTTGTTCTTGTAACAAATCAGTCGGACATGTCCTAAGGCCTCGGACATAAGCTATCCCAATATGATGCTTCTTTAAACACTGGGTTCGAAACAGTGGGCCTCATTACACGGAAGGCGGTAATGGTTAACGGCCACCGTTAATGGTAACGGTGACCGTTAACCATTACCGCCTTACTACGAGGTCCCTTAGCGGGTTGGTGCTTTAACGCCTGCTTTTTGCAGGCGTTAAAAACCAACCCGCTAAGGGACCTCGGAGCTAATTACGGCACCGCAAAATTGCGGTGCCGTAATTAGCGCCTTCCCCATTCCCATAGAGCCCTATGGGGCAGAAATGGGAATGGGGAAGGGCAATGGCGGAAGGGGGATTTACCGCCCCACCAACCTTGGAATGGGGCGGTAAATCCCCTTTCCGCCAAGGCGGTGCCGGTATTTTACTAATAGCGCCATGGCTCACCGCCTTCCGTGTAATGAGGCCCAGTGTCTTCATTGTTTAGCAACTGTTGATCGTGCCGCAGTGTGCCTACATCTCAAGGATAGAAGCCTCTAATGGTGAATTCAGGCTGCACACTACCAGACTTCAGAACTGAATTAACCAAGGAAGGCTTTGTATACAGTTTCAGCTAAAAGTATGAATTATTTGTATTTCAATGTAGAGTTCAAAATACATAATCTGATGGAGGGATATGAATACTATAGTGACCATTCAAAGCCTACACAAACGTATGTAGTCTCAGTTCATCACCCGTCCAAACTAGAAATACATCCAACTCGGGCCCTCGAGGGCCGAATCCATGTTGGATTTTCAGGATACCTTTCAATAATATTCATGAGATAAATTTGCATACAATGATTCGAAATGCATGCACATTTATGCTCATGAATATTAATGAGGGCTATCCTGATTAGACAAACATTTCATATGCTAGGAATCTTGAAAAAGTAAAGTGTCCTAAATTAATGGACACTCCCGTCCGCTGTATACATCATATACTGACTGTAATGTCAGTCAACAGTTAGTTGAATTAACACATCTTAGAAAATGTTTCTACTGAACAATATCTCCCATCTAGTAAATTCCACAGGTGAGTAGGTTTATTATCCACATACATTATATTTTAGAAAACATATTATACACATAATAAAGCTGAGCTCAACGCGTTTCGGGAGGTACACTCCCTTCATCAGGAGAAAAATAATTCATATGGTTCAAATTTTAGGTTCAATCTTCTAGCTTCAACCTTTCTAATAAATCTACAAAGTAAATGAAAAAACTCAGGTCAGTATGTTTCTGAGTGTACCTCCCGAAATGAGTTCAGCTCAGTTTTGTTATGTGTTTCTGAAATGTAATGTATGTGGGTGATAAACGTACTCACCTGTGAAAATCACTAGATGGAAAGAGTTGTTAAATGAGAGATATTGTTCAGTAGAAACATTGTCAAAGATTTGTTAATGTGCCTTTGGTTCAGTTTCCGCATATTCCTTATTTCAACTGCAGTAGTGCACACGTGTGAATTCACCAGGCATGTAGGCTGTGTTAAAGTTTGGAAGTTGGCTTTTCATTCAACCAGTGTGGGACAGAGAACATCATTCGGCTGCATGCCATCAGGTTCAAGAGCACAATATTACAAAAAGTTAAATGCTAAAAAAGAATGTTGTCTTTTAACATCCCATTACATTGTAAATGAACACTAATAAAGTTACACTTGTCAGGAAAGCTCTCTGAATACTTATCAATATACATTGAGAAATGGCAAACCATTATTCACTCACAACAATAATTGGATTCAATGAAGAAATCAAAGTTGCTATTGACTCCTATAGGCAAAGTGATGTCATTTGCAAGGAAGTATTTTAACAGCTGGGAAGACAATATAGGAGCTACTACATACACGGGACATACGTGCAGAGATACGTAAGGGCATGGACACATTATGGCCACATGGAGGGGGTGGGGAAGGCAGTCAGACAGAGCAGAGTAGAAGGGATGAAGGATTCATTTATCTTGATTTTCTGTGGGCTTCTCTTTCCTTCTTGACTCCTGCACAGCAAAGCTCTTTGAGTATATTGACAAAAGACACTAGTCACTTGTTACCTTAATTGTATTGGATCCCTTAAAGCACTCTTACTTTTGTCCAATTCTAAATGGCCTTTTGCTTTTAAAAGGAAGGGGTTTCCTTCCTTGGTTCATTTTGGACCTACAAGTACTCCAAGAAGTATTCATTTGGGCCTCTATTTGGAGAGCAGTCCTTTCCAGAGTCTTCTGCCAGTGAGGTGAAGATAGAGTGTTCCAAGTCAGCAAGTTCTACTCCCTAATAATCACACCTGGCACATTGGGGGTGAGCTGTTGGTGGAGCAACACCTGCCTCTCTTGCCCAGCTGCACTGGCACTCAGGATTTTCACTGAAATGAAGGCTTCCTGCGGGTGCAAACTAGCCTCCCTCAAGTTGGGAGTGAAGAGAACAAGGACCAATCTTGGATTGGTGCTCTGAGCACCGGAAGAACAAAAGCACCTGGTTACCTACAATCTACAGAGTCGAACCCCTGTTGAACCCTTGCTGACCATATTTGAATACCTGCAAACCACCAGGACCAGCTTGCCACTGCACCACATCAGCAGAGCACATCACTTGCTCTGACTCAAACAAGAAGCTTGCCGGTCAAGAAGTCTTCGAACCGCCACATCTCGAACAGCGCCTCAAACCAAAAGCATCTTCGTCATCAATGCAAGCTCGATCGTCGAACCGTCCCTGATGGCCCCATCCACCCACATCGTTCAAAAGCCACATCAAACCGCACAGAGCTTCTTCTGAAACCTGACTCAATGCTTCTGCCCATCTGGATCACCATGTGTCACTGCATCCGAACCTTGTTCGACCTTCTTGCACAATATGGAGACACCTGGTGTGATGCTGTTGATCCGTCTAGAACTGAGAAAGGTACTGTTACAAGGCCCCAGCCCCTATGGTCCATTATTGGGAACTGAGTGACTGATACGCCAGCCATTCGAACCTTTTTCAACCAAAATATATATTTTTGGTAACACCCTTGGTGATGTATTGCTTTTCGTCCTGCTACATTATCCAGAATGCTTGCATCATTCACATTATGCATATTCTGGATTCTTTACACAAAGGTAGGTTTTTGTTAGTGTTTTTATTGTACAATTAGTCCATATAGTTTGTTAAATTAAAGTGTATATATTTGTATAGAAACTTGAGTGGACATTGCTTTATTTTGGACGGTTGTACTATTGCCGTTTGGCTTGCTGCTGTCATTACATGCACGCCGCTTTTCAGAGTATAGCTTGCCCTCGGCCCATGTAACCAAAAGTGGCAAAGATGGTATAGCTCTTGCCTGTGTCTCCTTTAGGATCGGGGTCACTGTACTGTAAAATGATGATGTAACCATCTTTGAATGCGCTGTAAATAGATATACGGTACTTAACTATGGTCTGCATATTCACTAATTCCTTTTTAATGCTTAAAAGCCTATGCAAGCCTAGGCACACTATTACATTAAAGGCACACAGAGTAAAAGACTTCCATGCCCCATAGTGAGCAGAAGTCTTTTGTCTATGTCTATTTGAAACGTAATGGCGTGCATAACCGGATGTGCGCACACACACGTTTTAAAATATGAAAAGTGGGCACATGCGCATTTGGATCACTGAATTTGTAAGCACTTGCTGTCATTGTTATTTTCTTTGGAGGAGAACTTAATTGTTAGTGGATAGTCATGTGTACACTAATTTGAGATTTTGATTGCACGGCTTAAGTAACCCTAACATCAATATGTGTTCATTAACTTAACACCTGGACGTATAACAAGGGACCTTCCAATTGTTTCACAAAGGATGTCGTCAATCAGGCCAAATGTAGGCATTTTACAGGATGTGGGGCTTCAATTGGGCTCAGGTGGACAATGATTGCTCACTTGTGCATGGTTCTGTGTGTACATTTCATATGTGGTGCCACTGGTGCGCATGAGGCCTACGGCATGCAGCGCTTAATAAAAAACTGAATAATAATATTAACGACAAGCTTGATGCTCAAGCAGTTATTCCGGCCTGGGAGCAGATGGGCACACAGGTAGAACAGTTCCACAGGGGCCTTGGATATGTGCGCGGGCCGGGAGCTCTTACTGGCACACACGTGCCTAGATACAGGTATTCAGAAGTGCCCTGGAGAAGCGTGAGATCCCAGAAACTCTGCCTGGCAAACAGATAGGTGGATGCTGGCGATGTGTGCCCTGGAACAGTGTGAGGCCTACAGAGGTTCGCCCCAATCCTCGATTGCAGCATGTAACGTCATCAGCACTGCCTGGCAGAGGGTCACATGGGTACCAAGATGTAGTAGTGACTTTGGGGCACTAGGGCAGGGTGAGGTTCTAGCATCTCTGTAAGGCACTAAGTTAGATATACAATTCTACATTGTACTGTACTTTGTAAACAGTTTAAGGCACTCATTTAGAGCTGGCATAACGAAATACCACTGTGGTTTTTCTGAAAATCCGTCCAAGTCTGACTTTACCACTGGCAAAGCTGGTATTTCTGGAATACCTGCATCGGTATTCCAGAAATACCCCCTACGTGAGTGGTAACCTTAAACTGTATTTTTCCTATAATTTTTTCTTCACATTCCCACCTTCATTGTGAAGGTGGATACGGGTAATGTACTATAGTGGTTCATGCCACTCCTGCCAATTGTTGTTATGCCCAATAGGGTCATTTCTGAGCATTTTATGATTCGCTTGCTCGCATTTTCACCACTTACCAGCCTATACCATATATATATTTTTTTTACTGTATTGTAAGAAAGCATCAGCACTTCCATTCTGTACAATAGAAAAAAACGTTCCAAAATTGTTGGGGCAACTTTGGGATTTTGGTGGAGGTAAAAGTGGACCGGCCTTCTGCTGAAAGTCCACCTGCACAATTGGGTGCAGTCAGTAAAATCTGACCACCTATTTTCATATTACCGCCCAACTCTGAATAGGACCCAAAACCTGGTGCTGTAGTCCCCACTTGCAGCAAGTTGCAAACCAATTTTAATGTAGGCATGAAACTTGCTGTCAGAGTACACACCTGCTAGAAACATATCAGGCAACACAATTGTTTCCACCAGTGAGAGTCTGCTTTATGTTCGTGAATAAAGAAGATGTTGGGGGGTCAGTGGGCCTCATTCTGAGTATGCTGGTCTGGTAGCAACGGTACCGGTAAGCTACCGGGAACCATTGTTACCGGATCGGCACACTCTGACTTCTGCCGGCGGATGCCGTCCCTCCTGCCAGGTCTGAACTTGCGTGCGGAACGTCACCCGCGCCAGACTTTGGCGCAAGCACCTGCACCGCTATTAACGGTGCCGGTGCTTCCATCCTCCTCATTCCCATTGTGTCCTATCAGACTCGAATGGGAATGGGGAGTCATTTTTGCCAGCGCCTGGCTTTGGGGCATTACCGGGACCGCCGGGGCTATAATGACCCGGTTATTTCCCAAAGCCAGGCGCCGGTAAAAAACACAACTCCGGCTGCAGCTGTGACGTTTTTACCGGTACGGCTACCGCTGGTGTCGTAATGAGGCCCATTGCTTGTTTGGCAGTGTGGAAAAAGTGTCATTAACAGTGGCAGTAGTTCCATTACTGCCACTTTTACCTCACCGGCAAACTACAGGTTTGCTGGTGGGGGTTACCTGATTTACCTCCAGCCAACAGCTAAAACAAGCTAAGAACTGTAGGTAAATCAGCGGAAACAGTAGGTCAGTTACTGGAAAACTTATAATGAGCCCCTTTGGGGTGATCTAGTGCAGAGCACCCGAGGTTGTCTGCAAACACCACCAGGCCTCGACTGGCCTGCGGGCAACCGCTGGAGACTTCCCGGCGGGCCTCTGCACCCCCATCCTATTTTTTGTGGTTACCTATTTTATTTTCAAATGTTCTACTCGGAAAAGAGATGGGCTTACTCAATATGTGCCCACTTTCCAGGGCCTCGCCATCCCTGCCCATCCCTCGTCACATTATATAAACAAGCTGCGATTGGTTTTCCTTCCTCTTTACCAATTCTATACCTAATCTCAATTTACAGGATGCACAACGCAAACTAAGCAATTACTGCGGTGCGGCTTCCAGTGGCACGGACGTTTTGATGTTATTAACACCTGTGACTCCTTGTCACGGCGGTCTGAAGAGTGTTTTCGGCAGGAGCTGCAGGCCCAGAATCGCATTGTGTGCATATTGTGAAATGTGCTGCGGTGTAAGTTATGCAAGGCAAGAAAACACAGCAAATGATTTTGCAATACAGCTGGGAATCAGGAAATTGCAGCTGATGTATATTTTTCGAATAATTGAGGGCGATGCGGCAACTCTATTCTTAAAAAAAAACAGAGAACGTAATTGATTGGCTATAAGGTAGACACAGCCATCATCAAGCCTCGTCTGGGGCTTCCCTGCCCTCACAGTCTGTCAAAAGATAGGCGGGCGAGAACAGTTCATCTGCACTGCTGAGAGGGTGCACTCGTTGACAAAAAGAAACGCCATGATCTACTGCCACCTAGTGGCCTTATATTGTCAGCACGATGAAACATAGACCTCTTATACAGCATTATAGCAAAAACACAGCTTCTAAAGAATGGCACATGTTTGTGTTTGGAGCTTTGTGTAATCACATTGAGGCGTATGCATTAACGCAA
Source organism: Ambystoma mexicanum (assembly GCF_040938575.1). Classification (NCBI taxonomy): domain Eukaryota; kingdom Metazoa; phylum Chordata; class Amphibia; order Caudata; family Ambystomatidae; genus Ambystoma; species Ambystoma mexicanum. The sequence goes on along the minus strand of NC_090922.1, from coordinate 647,967,294 downwards.
AGCACTTAAAGGCAAAACGTATGATCTCACTGAAAATGACAAGGCCTTAGGAATTTGTAAAAGAATCAGAGAAATGATGCCTGACATTACAACAAAGGGCCATACCACCATATCTTTCCTAAATATCAAGAAGATCTAATGACACAGCGATATCAAAGATAAGTTCCATCAGAGCACCAGGTACTTATAAATGCACCACTTCGGTGGACATCTGCTGCAGGCACGGCTCTTCATCCACGCGCATTAGAATGCAGCTACGACCTACCACAAAATTCTGTCTAGCTGGACACTTAGGGGCCGATTAATGGAACAAACGTGCGCCGAAAATCTTCGCGCGAGCAGGCGCAAGCAGGCGCAAGCGGAAAAAAACAGGCGCATGCGCACGCGTGCGATTCATGGAAGTCCCTGTGCGTGTTCACCTCGGGATGTGCGCCAAACCCGTGCATGGCGCACAAGTCACTGCAACATCCGGAAAGGCATGCGCGACGCGCACAGTGAAAGCGCACAACCTCGGCGCATACACCAGAAAGTGGGCGGGACACGGGGCGTAACGTGCGGAATGGGGAACAACGCGCGAAAATAAGGGCGTAACTGGGGATGTACTGCAGGGAAGCAGACGGAATGCCCACACGCACTCGAACCACACATATTAATGGAATCGAATAGGGCAAAGCCACGCACAGCCAAAGACACGCACAAGCTGAAACACGTCCGCCACACGAAGGCAGGCGGTAGAGTCCCAGCGCATCACAAAAGTGGCAACAATTGGGCCTGTGCGAGCGGGGCACGTGTATTGCGGGGGTGCGCGGGAAGCAACACACGCGATCGAGCGGGGTACGTGTATTTTGGGGGCACGCGGGAAGTTACACACGCGATTGAGCGGGGTACATGTATTACGGGGGTGCGCAGGAAGTTACACACGCGATTGAGCGGGGCACGTGTATTTCGGGGGTGCGCGGGAAGTTACACACGTGATTGAGCGGGGTACGTGTATTTCGGAGGTGCGCGGGAAGTTACACACGCGATTGAGCGGGGTACGTGTATTTCTGGGGTGCGCAGGAAGTTACACACGCGATTGAGCGGGGTACGTGTATTTCGGGGGTGCGCGGGAAGTTACACACGCGATTGAGCGGGGTACGTGTATTTTAGGGGTCCGCGGGAAGTTAGATACGCGATTGAGCGGGGTACGTGTATTTCGGGGGTGTGCGGGAAGTTACACACGCGATTGAGCGAGGTATGTGTATTTCGGGGGTGCGCGGGAAGTTACACACGCGATTGAGCGGGGTACGTGTATTTCGGGGGTGCGCGGGAAGTTACACACGCGATTGAGCGGGGTACGTGTATTTCGGGGGTGCGCGGGAAGTTACACAAGCGATTGAGCGGGGTACGTGTATTTCGGGGGTGCGCGGGAAGTTACACACGCGATTGAGCGGGGTACGTGTATTTTAGGGGTCCGCGGGAAGTTAGATACGCGATTGAGCGGGGTACGTGTATTTCGGGGGTGTGCGGGAAGTTACACACGCGATTGAGCGAGGTACGTGTATTTCGGGGGTGCGCGGGAAGTTACACACGCGATTGAGCGGGGTACGTGTATTTTGGGGGTGCGCGGGAAGTTACACACGCGATTGAGCGGGGTACGTGTATTTCGGGGGTGCGCGGGAAGTTACACAAGCGATTGAGCGGGGTACATGTATTTCGGGGGTGCGCGGGAAGTTACACACGCGATTGAGCTGGGTACGTGTATTTCTGGGGTGCGCGGGAAGTCACACACGCAATCTCATCAGGGTACGTGTATTTTAGGGTGCGGGGGAAGTATCCCACGCAACATCAGCAGGGTACGTGTATTCCAGGGGTGCGCGGGAAGTTCCACACGCAATTCCATCAGGGTACGTGTATTACAGGGGTGCGCGGGGAGCAGCACACGTGAATTGCACGTGTGGGTCCTCCCAGGTGTTCCCTCTACACCCTCCACGGCCCCTGCAGGTGGCTCACACCACAGGGGCCTACCCAGCACATGTCATGCAGGCACCCCATCCACCATGGCCATGCCCACCAGCCAACCCACATGTCAACTTGCACTACTGCCCACCAACGCATGTCCCCCTGCACCCCCAGCCACCAGGGGCACCCTCCACCAGGCCCTCACCCATGTCTCCCACCACCCCACCCCCCAGCAGTGCAGGGGCACCCACTACCAGGCCCTCACCCATGTCTCCCAGCACCCCCACCCCCCAGCCACCAGGGACAGCCTCCACCAGACCCCCACCCATGTCTCCCATACCCCCACACCCCACCCCCCCAGGGGCAGCCTCCACCAGGCCCCTACCCATGTCTCCCACCACCCCCACCCCCCAGCCACCAGGGGCAGCCTCCACCAGGCCCCCACCCATGTCTCCCAGCACCCCCACCCCCCAGCAGTGCAGGGGCAGCCTCCACCAGGCCCCCACCCATGTCTCCCAGCAACCCCAAACCCCAGCCACCAGGGGCAGCCTCCACCAGGCCCCCACCCATGTCTCCCACCACCCCCACCCCCCAGCACTGTGGGGCACCTGCCAGCAGGCCCCCGCCCATGTCCAACTCAAGTTCCCCACCACCCCCACCCCCCAGCCACCAGGGGCAGCCTCCACCAGGCCCCGACCCATGTCTCCCACCACCCCCACCCCCCAGCAGTGCAGGAGCAGCCTCCACCAGGCCCCCACCCATGTCTCCCAGCACCCCCACCCCCCAGCCACCAGGGGCACCCACCACCAGGCCCCCACCCATGTCTCCCAGCACCCCCACTCCCCAGCCACCAGGGGCAGCCTCCACCGGGCCCCCACCCATGTCTCCCACCACCCCCACCCCCAGCAGTGCAGGAGCAGCCTCCACCAGGCCCCCACCCATGTCTCCCAGCACCCCCACCCCCCAGCCACCAGGGGCACACACCACCAGGCCCCCTCCCATGTCTCCCACCACCCCAACCCCCCAGCAGTGCAGGGGCAGCCTCCACCAGGCCCCCACCCATGTCTCCCACCACCCCCACCCCCCACCCCCCAGGGGCAGCCTCCACCAGGCCCCCACCCATGTCTCCCACCACCTCCACCCCCCAGCCACCAGGGGCAGCCTCCACCAGGCCCCCACCCATGTCTCCCAGCACCCCCACCCCCCAGCAGTGCAGGGGCAGGCTCCACCAGGCCCCCACCCATGTCCCCCAGCACCCCCACGCCCCAGCACTGTGGGGCACCTGCCAGCAGGCCCCCACCCATGTCCAACTCATGTTGCCCACCACCCCCACCCCCCAGCCACCAGGGGCAGCCTCCACCAGGCCCCCACCCATGTCTCCCACCACCCCCACCCCCCAGCACTGTGGGGCAGCCTCCACCAGGCCCCCACACATGTCTCCCACCACCCCCACCCCCCAGCCACCAGGGGCAGCCTCCACCAGGCCCCCACCCATGTCTCCCACCACCCCCACCCCCCCAGCAGTGCCGGGGCAGCCTCCACCAGGCCCCCACCTATGTCTCCCAGCACCCCCACCCCCCAGCCACCAGGGGCAGCCTCCACCAGGCCCCCACACATGTCTCCCACCACCCCCACCCCCAAGCACTGTGGGGCACCTGCCAGCAGGCCCCCACCCATGTCCAACTCATGTTCCCCACCACCCCCACCCCCACCCCCCAGCACTGTGGGGCACCTGCCAGCAGGCCCCCACCCATGTCCAACTCATGTTCCCACCCACCCCCACCCCCCAGCACTGTGGGGCACCTGCCAGCAGGCCCCCACCCATGTGCAACTCATGTTCCCCAGCCAACATGTCATCACAATCTAGATCCCTGGTCCCTATGGTCAGCCTCCAAATGCAAAACACCCACCCGAGTATTGCATCCACCCACTCATAATTTGCAATTACATCACAGAACACCAATTGCAAGTTCCGAAACAAACACATTTCCCTCACATACACCCAATGGGTGTCAGTGAATCTCAAAACACATATCATGAAATGCATGAAACCAATGAGATACCACACATTGAAGTTCACCAAAAGAAATATGTATTAAAGGAAACATAAATAGAATCAAGAATGAAGAAACAGAAATGTGAATGTACAAAAATTAAAAGAAGCATGTCCGTGAAAAAAAGCAAAACCAAAAATAAAATTCCAAAGTAATGTTGTCCAAAGTCAATGTCCACAAAACAAAATCCAATGGGAAATAAAAAAGAAAGCCATTGCTCCATGGTTAAAATGTGAAAAAAAAAATACAATCCAACAGTGAACTATGTACATGGGAACAAGCCAGGGTCCATTATCCCAACAAAAGAAAGGAAACCTATCTAACTACACTAACTAATAAAATAAACCATATACAAAAATGTGGCCAATGTCCGAAAGGTCCAAATAAAATCAAAACAAAAATGAAACCTAACACTACCTACATAACTATGTACAAGGGCAGCGGGCTAGTTTCACGGCTCACTTGTGGATGTCCCGGGCCAGGGCATTATCGAACTCCTCCTCAATGTCCCAGAGGCGGTCCTCCTCCATGGCCCCGAGGGTCCGCAGGGCCGTCGACGTGTCCACCTCCAAACCCCTGCAGATTGCCTCGAGGCACTCGGCCCGCCTCAGGGCCTTCCGCATGGAGTTCTCTGCCCTGACCATTGTGAGCCGTGCCTCTTCCGCCCGCTGCCGCTCCGCATCTATGGCGTGGCCCAACCGCTGCCACACGGAAGACACTCTCTGTCCTGGGTCCTCCTACCCTTCGGCCGATGCCTGCCCCTCCGATGTTGAAGGCCCTGAGCCTTCATGGCTCCCACCACGTTGCTGCTGCTGCTGTGCCTCTGCCCGTGCACTGCCTCCTGCTGCCTGTACATCCTCCGCCGGCTGGGGTGCAGTCGTAGATGTGGCTACCCCTGCTGGACGTCTGACTCCCGACTGTGGCAGGGATGCCTCCTCCACCAGCCTGGCCGCACCGTCAGAGGCAGCTACAAAGGGCACCCAGGTGACTGATGGGTGGGAAGATGGCACGGAGGACGACTGGCGCGTAGGGGGTCCAGTTGAGGAGGGGGTCGTAGCAAGCCCCAGCAGACGGAGGAATCCGGCCTTGGTGACCTGTCCCAGCAGGCTGACGTGGGCAACGAGCCATTCGAGATGACGTGCAGTCTCCTCATGAAAAGACTGCAGGTCACCTCGCATGGCCCGTTGATGCAACGCCACACCAGCCAGGACAGGCTCAACCCGGACCCGGATAGCCACGTCCGCAGGCAGAGGAAGGCCAGTTGACGTGAGCTCATCCCCTGCCTGAAAACGGGTCTGGACATAGGCATCCCTGCTGGTGCAAGATGATGCAGGGACAGGATCAGGGACAGGATTGCACACAGGCACCTCCGCGGCGGCCTGTGCTGCCTCCTGTCCCTGGTCCTGCACTGCACCATTAGCACCAGTGGGATCCCCACCTCCAGACCCCGTCTCTGGTGCTTGCACGGCCTCCTCCTCCACCAAACCCCCCACCAACCTGGATGACTCCGTGCCATCTTCCCCTGTTGGGCCCTGTGGGGTCCCAGCTTCCCCTTCTGCTACCGAGGAGTCCAACTCCAACCTCCGCCTCTTGGACCTCCCCCGGCAGCTGCGGCCTGGGACGCAGCACCGGACTCCTCACTCCCCGACGAGATCACAGCATGGGAGGGGAGCCTGGCCTTGCGCTCCGGCTGGCGGTGGGATCCCCGCCGCTGTGCTCCACAGCACCTTCTCCGCCCTCTTCATCAGTTGACGCTGCAGACAGGGAGAAACAAAACACAGGCATCAGGGCACTGTACAATGGACACATACACACATGACAGTTGTACATGAGTGGCATTGGCAAACCTCAGACATGTCATCACAATCCCCAAAACACATGTCATTACAACTCGCACACATGAGCCATACCACAGCCATATCGCAACTGCCACCACCATCCATACACATACAACAGCACGAGCAGCCAAAGGTGAGCCAGACATCACATGCAACACAGGAAGTGCACCACACATGTACACACACCACCACACTTGCATGCATGTGTACACCTCTGCCAAGTGTCGCAGTGTTCAGACGGGCATCCATGTCACATCTGCCAATCAGGCTTCCACATACCGCTGTCACATGCATCCATGTTGCATCACTGTTGCACCCTTGTCAAATACACACACATGCACATGTACACAGTGCTGATACATTCAGCCGAAAACAACATACATGCGTGACATCACGAACATGTCTACTTACATAAACATTCATCAAAACATGTGTGCTCACACAACTGCATTTGGCATGCAAGCCTACACACACAAGCACCATCCATGTCTCACACATTCCAGCCCTCGCATGTGTTAGCCCCACGGCCCTGTACACCCACACCCATACTCGACCCCATACAAACAGATGTGCAACCTGCACACTACTGAATAATCACCACACGCACTGCTCACAATAAGGATGCATGTACACTCACCGCTCGACTCCAGACGGGTCTGCCTCTCAAGGACCTGGACGTGGAGTGCTGGGGATATGCGTTCCAGGACCCTCATCTGTTCTTCCGAAAAGTGGCCCCAGCACCCCTTGGCATCCGCTGGCTTCAAGAGGCGCCAGGCCTTGTTCAGGGTCCTGGACCTGAAGTCCTCCCAGCGCTTCTTGACATGTTGTAAGTCGCGGACTGCCACCCCCTCCGCGTTGATGGCAGTCACGATGTCAGTCCAGATCCGAGTCCGTCCTTCCTTGTCGGCACGGGAACTTCCGAAGAGGGCATCATACTGCCCCAGGACTTGCTCCACCAGGACACCAACTTCGGTGGCACTGAAGCTGGTGCCCCTCTGCCTCTCTGGCCGGGGTTGTCAGTGGTCTCAGATGGTGTTTGCCCCGACATGACAACCCCAGAGGCAGGAGTGGGTGGGCAACTGGGTCCTGGGGCTGGGCTGTGGAGCGATGGAATCCCAGTCGGGAGTCTTCGGTTCCAGCAGGGGTGGTCACAGCAACAGCACCCCTGGCTGATGTGCAGGCAGCAAATGGCAGGGCACGTGGGCAGCAGGCAGTCAGGCAGCAGCAGATGGCAGGTGGGAGCGTGCTCGGGGCTCTGGGGGGCAGTAGTTCGGCCTTCTGGGCAGGAGCGTGGTCTTCCGTGTGCTTACGCGTGGCCAGCTTGATACGGAGTGATTTGGCACGTGAAAAATCTGCACGTCAGCGTGTGATTCGAGGAAAGGCCCTTAGCGCGTAAGCGCGTCTGCACGCATACGCATTTTCATTGGACAGAAGGCCCCTCAAGCACAAGCGCCCCTGTGACGTGATGCGTACAGACGTGCATGGGCATTTGAGCGCGCAAAAAAATGCACGTCCGCGTGTAATACGAGGAAAGGGCCCATGCGCGTAAGCGCGCTTGGAAAACTGCACGTCCGCGTGTAATACGAGGAAAGGCCCTTAGTGCGTATGCACGGCAGCACGCATATGCGATTTCATCGGACCAAAGGCCCTTAGCGCGTGAGCGCGTCTGTGAAGTGATGCGCGCGGGTGTTTCCCTCATTGCACGTGATGACAGAACACACGTGGATTTCCAGCAACCGCGTGTGAAAGTTCCCAGCACCCCGGAACACACGTACCCAGGCTAATTGCGTGTGGAACTTCCCCCGCACCCCGAAACACACGTACCCAGGCCAATCGCGTGTACGCTCACTCCCCTCCGATCACACGCGATGATACTCGGACCTACAGTCTTACCACGTATCCGAATACGGGAAACCCGCGCACGGCAAAAGACGTGCACAGGCGTCAACGCGTCCGCCCACACGAAGGCAGGCGGAGGCGTCCCCGCGCACAGCATAAAAGTGCGCGCAAACAACAAACGCGTATATACAGCTACGATGAATGCCCCATTTGTCGCTGCACTGATCGTGGGACACCGCAGGAGGAGGAGAATAGCCAGGGCACGCATTTTCGCACCACGTACAAGCCTTTTTGGGATGCCTGACGACCAGGTCTACGGCAGGTATAGGTTTCCACCCCATATCATCCTAGACCTGGTCAGGGAGTGGGAAGATGACCTCACATCCCCCACCCTTTGCTCCCAAGCATTGAGCCCCTTGGAGAAGCTGCTCAATGTCCTGCATTTTTTGGCCACTGGGTCATTTCAGCGGACCACTGCCATAGTGGGGGGGTCTCACAGGCCACGCAGTCACGCTGCCTACACCAGGTACTGGCAATCATGACAGCGCGCCCCTCAGTCCGCAGGCACATATACATGCCCAGAACACCCGCAGAAAGGCAGGCCGTTGTCCTGGATTTTTTCAGGGTGGCACACTTCCCCAAAGGGCTCGGTGCCATAGATTGCACCCATGTGGCCCTACGTCCACCTAGGGCCATTGAGCACATCTACCGAAACCGCAAGCACTGGCATTCCATCAATGTACAGGTGGTATGTGATGCAAAGGGAATCATCACCTCTGTCTATGCAAACTACCCTGGCTCCACCCATCACAGTTTCATATACAGAATGTCCGCCCTGAGCCGGGCCCTGGAAGCTGGGCAGCATGGCGACACATGGCTCCTAGGTCAGTACAAATGCCCTTGCACATGCATGCAAGTCACACACAGACAAATATCCAAACCCTAATAATCTCAACTATTATCACCTCCCCAGGGGACAGTGCCTACCCTCTGAGCAACCACATGATGACGCCAATCCGGAACCCCACCACACCACCCCAGGTAAGATACAATGCCGCCAATATTGCAACCAGGGGCATAGTGGAGCGCACATTCGGAGTGCTCAAGTCACGTTTCCGCTCCCTTGACCGCTCTGGTGGGCAACTACTCTATGCACCACCAGTAGTGTGCAGGATCATTGTGGCAGCATGTGTACTGCACAATGTTGCAACACGGCAGGGCGTCCCGGTGGACATTGTGGTGCCCCCACATCCCCAACCACAGGCACAGGCGCTGCCCATGGGAGGGGACAGGGCACGTGGCGAGGAAGCCCGGACCCAGCTTGTGGTCACATTTTTCACCTAAACTCCCACCCCTGCGGAGTGCACACAGGCCTGGCACATACCAGGTGACAATCAATGATGACAAAGAGACAGTCAACTGTCACAACCCTACCACCCTGAGATAGTTGCCATGGAAGTGCCACATCGTCTGCATCCCTAGCTACACAAGCTATCCTGTGTGACCAAAAGGCACACATATGACATATGACATGATATGGGCCATACACAAGTATTCCAAGGCGCAATGAGGCAGGGAGGGGGGAACAAGGGAACACAGAGAACGGTACTACTAGGCCAGGTGTCATTGAGATTGTGCAAGTGCAGGGGTAGGGGCAAGGGAAAAGTGCAAGGGGAAGGGTGTGGGGGAGTCCAGTACAGGGGAAGTAGCCCAAAAAAATAATACATAGGTCGCCTGGTGGCAACTGCAAGGGTAAGTGCAGACAAGTGCTGGGAAGGGAGGGCTGTAGGGATAGAGAGACAGTACTGCAGTGCAGGGGTTGCCAGGGAGGCAGTGCAAGTGGAGAGTGGCTGGGCCAGGGACCGAGGTCAGTGAGAGTGGCCCAGTTGCAGCTCCTGTGCAGTTCCAGTGAAGAATTCTGCAAGGGAGAGGCAGAGAGTAAGCAGAAGCAAAGAGGAAGGTCTTGAGGTGCTTCCAGAACGGGAGATGGTTCCCCTCAAGTTCAAGTCAGACAGGAAGTCTGTTCCAGGGGGAGGGCCCTGCTGCGGAGAGAAATCTACCCCCAGCTAGTTGCTCTGAGAAGCGGATGACCCGGACATGCAAGGTGTGCATCACACACACCTGCAAAACAGGCCATGGCCATCACTGTCATGTCACTCAAACCCTCCCAAACATCAACACGACATGGCAAGCAATACCCATACACCAACGCAGTAACGATAAGGTACACATTGCCATGTCCTAAATGTACAGTGGCATCGGACAATGATGCCTGACCCGGAATCAGATGAAATGACAGACCAACAAAATCTCCCACCCAAAATAAGTCATTTCCAAATGCATTACAACAGTCGTAGACGTAACATCACAATGAATGCCTGTCTACATGCACATTATGCATTGCAAAATCAACACTGCAGCTCATGTGTGCAGTGTCCTACTCCTGCATCACACTGCTCAGCACACAGCACAGTGAACAGCCATTGTGTGTGATGCACACCCTGAGCATCACATCTAAGTGATAGACCACATCAAACATCAAATTAGGCATGTACTGGATCCATAATCGGTCACAGAACATGTGCTGCCGGGACACAGTGGGCACCAGAAGGCAAACAGTGTACACATGGATATGCAAGGGTGGGAGTACATGTAGTGCATCCGAGTGCAAGTGTGTGGTTCTGCAAGGACATGCACTCCACATATGCATGTGCACTGAAGTGACCATCAGTGTTCCCTACACATCACGTGTGAACATCCACCATGTGTACACCCCAGCATGTCAAACCACAACTATCACCTCGCACCTGAAAGGAAAACACAACACATGAGCAGGCATTGATCAGCAGAACACAACATGTACATAGGATACCACCATTACTATGTCAGAGTTCCCATCACACTGCAGGGCAAGGCGACTATCAACAACAACCCCCCCTCCCTCACAAATGACCATGACCCACTGAACAACTGCACCTGGGTCATGGAGCCTCCAAACCTCAATTCCACCTGGCCACAGGATCACCTTGACCCTTTGTCACCATCTCCCACCTTGTGTGTAAAAAGATGCCTGAACCCTCAGAATCCACACTCATTTCCAAAATCACAAAATCCAAGCCATAAAAACGAACCCGAACACCCTCCAGTAGATGACTTGACGTAGCAGTACCTCACAAAGGCCAAGTACTACCACAATGATGCAACAACCAAGGTAGCACAGCAAAACAATGTCACGACAGGATGTGAGACATGTGTGGTACATGACATAGGATGATGCATCATGAATGGATGTGTACTGTCACAGGTCCCCTGTACAGGCGCAGGAGTGTCACAAAACAACCACCCCCACCATGTCCCGGGTGCCTGCAAGGTCAAACTCACACAGGCCCCTGAGACCCTGGTGGGGAATGAGGTTCAGGGATATGCAGTCGGGACAGGTGTTGACACACTGGATGACTGGAATGAGTGGCAGGAGAGGGGAGGAGGAATGACACATGAAACTAGGGAATGCACGAAAATGTACAACCTGCATGAACACATACACAATCCAAACAAACTTGGACATCATTGTCATGGCCTTCTGTAGTCCAGGCTCAGGAGTGGTACGAACCAACCACCCCTCTAGGGTTTTGGCGCCTGCAAGTTCGGGGCTTACACAGGCATCCGCAACCCCAGTGGGGAAAGAGGGTCAGGGAACGTTGCTTGGATAGGCACGGGAAGCAGGAACACCGGGTAGAAGGTACAGGTTTCAAAATTGCATAGGATCACGGGTGATTAGGGAGAAAAAACATACCAAATTGAACCACACATACATCAATGCATCAGTACACTCCCCAGCAAGCCTATGCAGAGCAGTTCGAAAGAAAAACAACAAGACACTTAGCTCTGGTTTTGAGTGCTGGCCTCCTGCCTGCGCACTCTCAGGTCCGGTTACAGGAGCACTGCAATGTTGCAAAGAGAGCCACAGTCAACAACCTGTACGTGCCAATTACACAAAAACACAACACCAAACATGCCCCATAGCAACAAACTACTCTACAAACAGACAATCTGTGCTCGATGCTTAGTACCCATATATAACATCACCCCTGTGACGGGTCATACACAGTCAATGCAGTAAGTCAGCCGCTGGTGGGTGCGTGGCAAATGGAACACCAATGTGTCACAATTCACACAACATGCAATGTTCCCTGGGTAAGCAGACAGACCCATATAGCAAGCCATGACTACAGAGCAAGTTGCGTACCACCATGACCGAAACAAAGTTGGCAGTGCATTTATCATGAAGTACGTGGAAAAGACATGCACTGCACCCGAGTATGTCCCTTGCTGTATGTTCCTGTGAGCTGTCCCTTTCCATGTCTCGGAAGGCTACATGGTTGATACAAGTGCCTCAATGAACCTTGGTGTACCGGAGGGTATGTGCCACTGCCCCTGCATGTGTCCCAGACAACCCTACTATCAACAGCCATCAGTCCACAAACACATCTGAGCTGCATTGTGTGCTTCAACACCAATATTCGTCTAAGCTCACCCTCAGTGCTGTGACTAAGCCTGCATGTGCAACTCGCCTGGTGCAAGCTTTGCTGTGTCGTGGCCCCCCTGTGATGCTCACCTTGCCTGGAGTTCCTTGGAACATGTCAGCAGTTCTAGGATGTGGGTCTGCAATCACTGTGCCTCTGCTTGTGCACACATATGCATGTGGGCACCAACAAACGGGTCAAGAATTCCGTCGTCCAGTGGGCCATGTCTGCTGGCAAAGGTGCTCTGGAGGCTCATCCCCCTGCAGAAAGGGCATGAAACACATGATTAATGCTTCAAAGTCATCTGTGTGTGTCTCATCAGGCATCTCATTACTTGACCATGTCAGAGAGTCACATCACAAATCACACCATCAGTCCGTCTTTCACCTCCAAAGTGTGGAACACTATCTACAGCATTAATTGCAACAAGCACGTGTACAGGAAAGATATGAAACATACTACACAATGCATAGCAATCAATGTCCACATTAATCATGACACACCCCATCTAGCAAAAGCTGAACAGTGGACAATGACACCTAAATCATCCCCACTAGGGGTGTCAACACAAGTCACACAGCACCAGACATGCCACAGATATGACAGTCCAAAGCCCTTGTGTAATATTCTGTAACACCGAACCATCCTTGCGAGCCCATGGGTAAGGGAGGCAGGAGTGGCATATGTGAGTCAAGGACCCCAAGCAGCAAACACATACACAAGACAACCATGAAGGGCCCAGCTGGAACAGACAGTGGATGCCTTCAAAAGCCACAAAGCACCGCACCGTCACAAGAAAGCACAATAGACTAGCAATTTTAAACTAACTCAACTATTAACTAATTACACTAACTATGGAAAACCTACATTACCTATTTAAACGAATTATCAAACAGAAACTTAACTAACTAAACTAAAAGAAAAATCAAAAATGGCCACATACGACCCGGGGGGGAGGGGAGGCACCCAGGAGGGGGGAGGTACAGGGTGCTGCACAACATCCACATGCGATGATGCTGAGCCAAAAAAAAAAATCCTCCATGGGCTCAACGCCTGCACAGCACGACCTATGTGGGAGATAGATGGTCGTCCGAGTCTGACTCATCCTGTAAAGGAGGACGTGGCACAGTAGCCTGGCCACGCCTAGCCGCAGCTTGCCCCTCGTCGGCAGCAAGTCTGCCGGACGGGTGAGCCTGGTTCTGTGTGGCGATGTTACATAGGTCTGCATGCAGAACCTCACGTGATACACGTGCTTCCTCTTGCAAGGTAGCACGTGTAACACAGAGTTCCTCCTGCAAGGCCTGGCTGGACAACCGCTGCACCTCCCGGCAAGCCTGTAGCTCAGCCGAGATGGAACGCTCAAGCTGTGCAAACCTCTCCTCTGCCTGCTGCCTCTGGGACATCATAAAGACACCCAGAGTGGATCTGAGGGAAGCATACTCCTCCCTCAGGGCATCCATGTGCGCCTCTGCGTGAGCAGCAATTGCTTGACGCAGAGACGACATTTCAGCCTGGCGTGCCCTGTCTGAGGCCGCCATGCCCAGTCTGAGCGAGCGGCCGTGGACCGTGCCGCCTGCTGCTGGAGAAGCACTTGCCTAGCAGGGGGGAGCACAGATCGGGCCACACTCGACATGCTCTCAGCGATGTTCTCCATTGCTGCCCCCTGCCGTTCGGAATTGGCAGTCATGTCTTGCTCCCACTCAGTATACAGCGGTTGCGCGCGGCGACCGCATTGCCGGGCTTGACCCCTGCGGGACCCAAGGACCGGAGGTCCTCGTTGTGTTGGCACCGCCTGCGGCTGCACGACTACATGCCCCCGTCGACGTGATGTCCCAGGCACATCAGTGACTGGTGTGGAGGGTGACCCTGCATACCGATCCACCACGGGCGGAGGAACCAAGACTGTCTGATCCCTCAGTGCAGGTGTCGCAGACAGGGGAGTGTCCACATCAGAATCACTCACCCCTGACACATGGACTTGATGATCATCCAACTCAACATGGACGTCAGAGTCGTCCTCAAGGCTGGACTCATAGGCAGCCAGAGACAAGATGGACTGCAGCACTTGGGGTTTTTCGTGGCCTACCACCCCACGACCCCCACTAGTGCCGGGTTGATGTGGTGTTACCAACCTTGTGTCTGGCATGACAACACCATCCTCCGCCTCCATTGCGTCTTCACATGAAAAATAGAGAGAAAAAGGTCACTACACATGTCAGAAGCACACGACACACACACACACCGACAGCAAAGGCATCCGGCAGACATGTGACACACAACATATGACCTGGCATGCATGCTGGGTCTACTTTGAATTGCTTCTGTGATCAGACCTGTTGAAAGGTGGCAGTTTCCATGGAAGTGGGTCTATGCAGTGCAGAAAATGTGTACTCCACTCACTACCTACATGTACAAGCACTCAATGGTGTGTGCCAGGAAATGTGAAGGCAGTGCAATGTCAAATTCAGACATCACGTGCATTGTGCATTCAATGTGTACCATGTCTAGAAGCCAAGCACCCCTCCACCCCAGTACCAAAGCAGGGATGCCTAGCATGGTATCAAAAGGCTGACCATACACCTGTGTATTGACAGGCAGTGTTGACTGGCATCAACAGCTTAATGTGATACAAATTACAACACTGCAAATGATGCTGGGACAGTGGGCAGGACACATGATGAAAACTCCGGAGGCCGCCCACGTGTGAAGAAGACACAAGAGTTGGACAGAGTCATTGGCCATTGAACAGGCTGAGGCCTGTAGCCACACAGATTGTCAGGGCCTAAACATGTGTGCAACGCAGGACTGAGCCACAGTTGACATGGGGAGGCCGATGAGATGGCAGGCAATGTATGTAACCAAGGACTCATATTACAGTGATCATCCAGTCAAGGACACATAGGGGCATGCGTGCAATGCACATGGAGCATGAGTGGGCACTCATGTCCCTGCGGGACATCTGACCCATGCACAGTACAAGTGAGATACCCTGCATCGAGTACTAAGGCTGTACCACACGGCATATGTCTGGCAGTTTCTACGCTGGAAGTTAGCATCTACACAGGACACATGAACAAGATACTACACATTGGCAAGATTGAAGCAGACCAGTGCAAAGGTGGAACTGGAGTGCAGAGTGGCGGAGGAGGGGCAAGGGAGCATGCCCACATGGAGTCCCGCATGCAGGCAGAGGAGACATGCATGACGGTAGCATTGCATTACTTACACATCAGAACCATGTACGCGTCACATGTAGCAGCAATCATGCACAACACATCCCACAAGTGAAACACACACGTCCTCAACAAACACGCAACAACACTCACTGGACTGGGCATCAAAGTCCAGCATCTCTCCCACTCCTTCGACCAATTCAGGTGGTATGAACTCCGCAACGAGAGCCTCATGCGGAGTGAGTTCTTCCTCCTCTGGTGCAGGCCCACCGCCAGTCATGAGAGTCAAGTTGTAATTTGAGGCACGCTTGGCCTTAGTGCTGCGCTTGATGTCATTCCAACGCTTTTTGCACTCCTGCGCCGTGCGCACCTCATGGCGAATGAACTGACATGTTCCGCAACATGCTTCCAGTGGGTGTCACGTTGAGCAGCCGTAGTCTGACTATTGGCACCCACTAGCATGTCACGGCTGTGGCCCCGCACGTAGTCCACAAGGAAGTCCAGTTCCTGCTTACAGAAACGCTTCTTCCTCGACGTGCAGGAGGTCGTGGCTGTGTGTGGGGTCCCAGCCTGTGCTGCAGGTGCAACCTTCCTCCTCTTGGACTGTGGCGCAGACCCTGGCTGGCTAATGCCGCCCTGACCAGTATGGCCAGTGGGTTCGGTGGATTGAGCCAAGGGAGTGGCAGGTGGAGGGATGACCAAAGGCCTGACTTGTGTCAGTGGCAGCTGGGTGCCCACTAATGGACCCTGCGCAGCAACATCAGCTCTGGCAGGGTCATTGACCGCAACGGTCCTGGTTGGCAGACTCACAACCGGGGTGCTGTTGGGTGCATCTGCCCCTGCACTTGCCAACACCCGGCTGTTCGGGGCAGCAGATGACATGACTGCCCCAGGGACACGTGTCTTGGTCTGAGCAGCCCGGCGTGCCCCTATGGTTTCCCCCTGGCCTGTTGGAGATCTACCAAGGGCTCTTCAAGTGCCAACGCAGCCTGCGCTGGCAGACCCTGAGCCTGGGTGGCGGTGTCCACAGCTGCACCTGCAGCTAGCACTACCCTTGTGCCCGTGGCAGTCGATGGAACGGACTGCCGGGTCATACGGGTGCCAGTGCCAGATGCAGGAGCTGCATCCCCCAGAACCACAGGGGGTGGTGGCATGGCTGCACCGACACATGGCACAACATTGTGCTCAAGTGGCGCACCCCTGCCTCTTCCCCTTCTGTGGCTGCCCTGGACACCCTGGAGTCCCCCTACTCCCTGGTCACCACGGCCACGTCCCCGACCACACCCGAGGAGTATGCCCAGCTGAGGCGCCCCTCACCTTTGGTGGCCTCCCAACCATTGCACAGATGTAGTAGTGCTGGCACAGATGGAGTGGTGCCAATGGGAGGTGTACACCACAATTGACCTGGGAAATTGGGGGGAAGGGGGTGGGAAGCAAGATGTTAACAGCCCCCCTGCACCTGCAAGGCTGTATGTGACCCCGGTGATGTGGTGACGGGTCACGCAATGCTCAGGCACCCCAAAACTGCAGTAAAACCGTGCACGCAACCCTGCAGCCTACGTGCATGGATTCAACCTCCCGCAGTACGCGGTGGCACCCAGTAACACGAATATCGCATACGCGTGGGACACGCAGGCTACTATGACATCGAAAATGGGTGCGATACACAGGGGCAGCCGCAGTGGGAAAAAGAGCGTGTGCGACTCACCGTCTGACTAGCACGATGCAGAACAACACGCGTGGCCGATACCCCCGCCAAAAGAAGAGATACGTCCGTGATAGCTGTGAAGTTGTGATGGCGCACGAAACAACAGGAAGCAGCAACACACGTCGGTCTCCAGGAAAGGCACGTACAGCGAACTGCTGGGCCCGCTCACCTTTAACCCGTGCTGGAGGAAACGCACGCGCGCATCACGTCACTTACGCGCATGGGCCCTTTCCTCGTATTACACGCGGACGTGCAGTTTTTCACGCGCGCTGAAATGCCCATGCACGTCTGTACGCGTCACGTCACAGGGGCGCTTGCGCTTGAGGGGCCTTCTGTCCAATGAAAATGCGTATGCGTGCAGACGCGCTTACGCGCTAAGGGCCTTTCCTCGAATTACACGCTGACGTGCAGATTTTTCACGTGCCAAATCACTCCGTATCAAGCTGGCCACGCGTAAGCACACGGAAGACCATGCTCCTGCCCAGAAGGCCGAACTAATGCCCCCCCAGAGCCCCGAGCACGCTCCCACCTGCCATCTGCTGCTGCCTGACTGCCTGCTGTCCACGTGCCCTGCCATTTGCTGCCTGCACATCAGCCAGGGGTGCTGTTGCTGTGACCACCCCTGCTGGAACCGAAGACTCCCGACTGGGATTCCATCGCTCCACAGCCCAGCCCCAGGACCCAGTTGCCCACCCACTCCTGCCTCTGGGGTTGTCATGTTGGGGCAAACACCATCTGGGACCACTGACAACCCCCGGCCAGAGAGGCAGAGGGGCACCAGCTTCAGTGCCACCGAAGTTGGTGTCCTGGTGGAGCAAGTCCTGGGGCAGTATGATGCCCTCTTCGGAAGTTCCCGCGCCGACAAGGAAGGACGGACTCGTATCTGGACCGACATCGTGACTGCCATCAACGCGGAGGGGGTGGCAGTCCGCGACTTACAACATGTCAAGAAGCGCTGGGAGGACTTCAGGTCCAGGACCCTGAACAAGGCCCGGCACCTCTTGAAGGCAGCGGATGCCAAGGGGGGCCGGGGCCACTTGTCGGAAGAACAGATGAGGGTCCTGGAACGCATATCCCCAGCGCTCCACTTCCAGGTCCTTGAGAAGCAGACCCGTCTGGAGTAGAGCAGTGAGTGTACATGCATCCTGATTGTGAGCACTGCGTGTGGTGATTATTCAGTAGTGTGCAGGTTGCACATCTGTTTGTATGGGGTCGAGTATGGGTGGGGGTGTACAGGGCCGTGGGGCTGACACATGCGAGGGCTGGAATGTGTGAGACATGGATGGTGCTTGTGTGTGTAGGCTTGCATGCCAAATGCAGCTGTGTGGGCACACATGTTTGGAAGAATGTGTATGTAAGTAGACATGTCCGTGATGTCACGCATGTATGTTGTTTTCGGCTGCATGTATTTGCACTGTGTACATGTGCATGTGTGTGTATTTGACAAGGGTGCAACAGTGATGCAACATGGATGCATGTGACAGCGGTATGTGGAAGCCTGATTGGCAGATGTGACATGGATGCCCGTCTGAACACTGCGACACTTGGCAGAGGTGTACACATGCATGCAAGTGTGGTGGTGTGTGTACATGTGTGGTGCACTTCCTGTGTTGCATGTGATGTCTGGCTCACCTTTGGCTGCTCGTGCTGTTGTATGTGTATGGATGGTGGTGGCAGTTGCGATATGGCTGTGGTATGGCTCATGTGTGCGAGTTGTAATGACATGTGTGTTGGGGATTGTGATGACATGTCTGAGGTTTGCCAATGCCACTCATGTACAACTGTCATGTGTGTATGTGTCCATTGTACAGTGCCCTGATGCCTGTGTTTTGTTTCTCCCTGTCTGCAGCGTCAACTGGTGAAGAGAGCGGAGAAGGTGCTGTGGAGCACAGCGGCGGGGATCCCACCTCCAGCCGGAGACGCAAGGCCCGGCTCCCCTCCCATGTTGTGATCTCGTCGGGGAGTGAGGAGTCCGGTGCTGCGTCCCAGGCTGCAGCTGCCGGGGGGAGGTCCAAGAGGCGGAGGTTGGAGTTGGACTCCTCGGCAGCAGAAGGGGCAGCTGGGACCCCACAGGGCCCAACAGGGGAAAATGGCACGGAGTCATCCAGGTTGGTGGGGGGTTTGGTGGAGGAGGAGGCCGTGCAAGCACCAGAGACAGGGTCTGGAGGTGGGGATCCCACTGGTGCTAGTGGTGCAGTGCAGGACCAGGGACAGGAGGCAGCACAGGCCGCCGCGGAGGTGCCTGTGTGCAATCCTGTGCCTGATCCTGTCCCTGCATGATCTTGCACCAGCAGGGATGCCTACGTCCAGACCCGTTTTCAGGCAGGGGATGAGCTCACGTCAACTGGCCTTCCTCTGCCTGGGGACGTGGCTATCCGGGTCCGGGTTGATCCTGTCCTGGCTGGTGTGACGTTGCGTCAACGGGCCATGCGAGGTGACCTGCAGTCTTTTCATGAAAAGACTGCACGTCATCTCGAATGGCTCGTTGACCACGTCAGCCTGCTGGGACAGGTCACCCAGGCCGGATTCCTCCGTCTGATGGGGCTTGCTACGACCCCCTCCTCAACTGGACCCCCTACGTGCCAGTCGTCCTCCGTGCCATCTTCCCACCCATCAGTCACCTGGGTGCCCTGTGGAGCTGCCTCTGACGGTGCGGCCAGGCTGGTGAAGGAGGCATCCCTGCCACAGTCGGGAGTCGGACGTCCAGCAGGTGTGGCAACATCTACGACTGCACCCCAGCCGGCGGAGGATGTACAGGCAGCAGGAGGCAGTGCACGGGCAGAGGCACAGCAGCAGCAGCAACGTGGTGGGAGCCATGAAGGCTCTGGGCCTTCAACATCGGAGGGGCAGGCATCGGCCGGAGGGCAGGCGGACCCAGGACAGAGAGTGTCTTCCGTGTGGCAGCGGTTGGGCCACGCCATAGATGCGGAGCGGCAGCGGGCGGAAGAGGCTCGGCTCACAATGGTCAGGGCGGAGAACTCCATGCAGAGGGCCCTGAGGCGGGCCGAGTGCCTCGAGGCAATCCGCAGGGGTTTGGAGGTGGAGACGTCGACAGCCCTGCAGAACCTCGGGGCCATGGAGGAGGACCGCCTCCTGGACATTGAGGAGGAGTTCGATGATGCCCTGGCCCGGGACATCCACAAGTGAGCCGTGAAACTAGCCGGCTGCCCTTGTACATAGTTATGTAGGTAGTGTTAGGTTTCATTTTTGTTTTGATTTTATTTGGACCTTTCGGACATTGGCCACATTTTTGTATATAGTTTATTTTATTAGTTAGTGTAGTTAGATAGGTTTCCTTTCTTTTGTTGGCATAATGGACCCTGGCTTGTTCCCATGTACATAGTTCACAGTTGGATTGTATTTTTTTTTCACTTTTTAACCATGGAGCAATGGCTTTCTTTTTTATTTCCCATTGGATTTTGTTTTGTGGACATTGACTTTGGACAACATTACTTTGGAATTTTATTTTTGGTTTTGCTTTTTTTCACGGACATGCTTCTTTTAATTTTTGTACATTCACATTTCTGTTTCTTCATTTTTGATTCTATTTATGTTTCCTTTAATACATATTTTTTGTGGTGAACTTCAATGTGTGGTATCTCATTGGTTTCATGCATTTCATGATATGTGTTTTGAGATTCACTGACACCCATTGGGTGTATGTGAGGGAAATGTGTTTGTTTCGGAACTTGCAATTGGTGTTCTGTGATGTAATTGCAAATTATGAGTGGGTGGATGCAATACTCGGGTGGGTGTTTTGCATTTGGAGGCTGATCATAGGGACCAGGGATCTAGATTGTGATGACATGTTGGCTGGGGAACATGAGTTGCACATGGGTGGGGGCCTGCTGGCAGGTGCCCCACAGTGCTGGGGGGTGGGGGTGGGTGGGAACATGAGTTGGACATGGGTGGGGGCCTGCTGGCAGGTGCCCCACAGTGCTGGGGGGTGGGGGTGGTGGGGAACATGAGTTGGACATGGGTGGGGGCCTGCTGGCAGGTGCCCCACAGTGCTGGGGGGTGGTGGTGGTGGGGAACATGAGTTAGACGTGGGTGGGGGCCTGGTGGAGGCTGCCCCTGGTGGCCGGGGGGTGGGGGTGCTTGGAGACATGGGTGGGGGCCTGGTGGAGACTGCCCCTGGTGGCTGGGGGGTGGGGTGCTGGGAGACATGGGTGGGGGCCTGGTGGAGGCTGCCCCTGGTGGCTGGGGGTGGGGGTGCTGGGAGACTTGGGTGGGGGCCTGGTGGAGGCTGCCCCTGGTGGCTGGGGGGTGGGGGTGCTGGGAGACATGGGTGGGGGCCTGGTGGAGGCTGTCCCTGCACTGCTGGGGGGTGGGGGTGGTGGGAGACATGGGTGGGGGCCTGGTGGAGGCTACCCCTGGTGGCTGGGGGATGGGGGTGCTGGGAGACATGGGTGGGGGCCTGGTGGAGGCTGCCCCTGGTGGCTGGGGGGTGGGGGTGCTGGGGAGACATGAGTTGGACATGGGTGGGGGCCTGGTGGAGGCTGCCCCTGCACTGCTGGGGGGTGGGGGTGCTGGGAGACATGGGTGGGGGGCCTGGTGGTGGGTGCCCCACAGTGCTGGGGGGGTGGGGGGTGGTGGGAGACATGGGTGGGGACCTGGTGGAGGCTGCCCCTGGTGGCTGGGGGGTGGGGGTGCTGGGAGACATGGGTGGGGGCCTGGTGGAGGCTGCCCCTGGTGACTGGGGTGGTGGGGGCGGTGGGAGACATGGGTGGGGGCCTGGTGGAGGCTGCCCCTGCACTGCTGGGGGGTGGGGGTGGTGAGAGACATGGGTGGGGGCCTGGTGGTGGCTGCCCCTGGTGGCTGGGGGGTGGGGGTGCTGGGGAACATGGGTGGGGCCTGGTGGAGGCTGCCCCTGGTGACTGGGGGGGTGGGGGTGGTGGGAGACATGGGTGGGGGCCTGGTGGAGGCTGCCCCTGGTGGCTGGGGGTGGGGGTGGTGGGAGACATGGGTGGGGGCCTGTTGGAGGCTGCCCCTGCACTGCTGGGGGGTGTGGGTGCTGGGAGACATGGGTGGGGGCCTGGTGGAGGCTGCCCCTGGTGGCTGGGTGGTGGGGGTGCTGGGAGACATGGGTGGGGGCCTGGTGGTGGGTGCCCCTGCACTGCTGGGTTGTGGGGGTGGTGGGAGACATGGGTGGGGGCCTGGTGGAGGGTGCCTCACAGTGCTGGGGGGTGGGGGTGCTGGGAGACATGGGTGGGGGCCTGGTGGAGGCTGCCCCTGCACTGCTGGGGGGTGGGGGTGGTGGGAGACATGGGTGGGGCCTGCTGGCAGGTGCCCCACAGTGCTGGGGGGTGGGGGCGGTGGGGAACATGAGTTGTACATGGGTGGGGGCCTGCTGGCAGGTGCCCCACAGTGCTGGGGGGTGGGGGCGGTGGGGAACATGAGTTGTACATGGGTGGGGGCCTGCTGGCAGGTGCCCCACAGTGCTGGGGGGTGGGGATGGTGGGGAACATGAGTTGGACATGGGTGGGGGCCTGCTGGCAGGTGCCCCACAGTGCTTGGGGGTGGGGGTGGTGGGGAACATGAGTTGGACATGGGTGGGGGCCTGCTGGCAGGTGCCCCACAGTGCTGGGGGGTGGGTGTGGTGGGAGACATGAATTGGACATGGGTGGGGGCCTGGTGGTGGCTGCCCCTGGTGGCTGGGGGGTGGGGGTGCTGGGGAACATGGGTGGGGCCTGGTGGAGGCTGCCCCTGGTGACTGGGGGGGTGGGGGTGGTGGGAGACATGGGTGGGGGGCCTGGTGGAGGCTGCCCCTGGTGGCTGGGTGGTGGGGGTGCTGGGAGACATGGGTGGGGGCCTGGTGGTGGGTGCCCCTGCACTGCTGGGTTGTGGGGGTGGTGGGAGACATGGGTGGGGGCCTGGTGGAGGGTGCCTCACAGTGCTGGGGGGTGGGGGTGGTGGGAGACATGGGTGGAGGCCTGGTGGTGGCTGCCCCTGGTGGCTGGGGGGTGTGGGTGCTGGGAGACATGGGTGGGAGCCTGGTGGAGGCTGCTCCTGGTGGCTGGGGGGTGGGGGTGCTGGGAGACATGGGTGGGGGCCTGGTGGAGGCTGCCCCTGGTGACTGGGGAGTGGGGGTGGTGGGAGACATGGGTGGGGGCCTGGTGGTGGGTGCCCCTGGTGGCTGGGGGGTGAGGGTGCTGGGGAACATGAGTTTGACATGGGTGGGGGCCTGCTGGCAGGTGCCCCACAGTGCTGGGGGGTGGGGGTGGTGGGGAACATGAGTTGGACATGGGTGGGGGC